>NC_030808.1:80942593-83342593 GCF_001704415.2 Capra hircus
GCGGAATTGGGGAAGAGAAAACACAAAAAGGATCAGGAAAAATGTTCACTAAAAGAAGCTGGTCAAGGAATCCAGTTACTCAGAGTAAAACTGCTGCTGGAACTACTTCAGGAGGCATTCCCATGGCTTTCAAGAGCGGTTTTCAAATTAGGTTTCTCACAGCATTCTCAGAGGTAGCTTAGCAGAAGCCGTGGAGGAGAGAAAGAATGGGGGAGCCCGGAGGCAACAGGGAGGCCAGGAGAGCAGGGGACCAGAGCCTCCACCCCAGAGTCCACTAAGCAATTCTACTTTTAACTGGTCAGGCTCCTCTGTCCATGGAATTTTGCAGGCAAGAATACTGGAATGGGTTACCATTCCCTTCTCCAGGGGATCTTTTCAACCTGGGGATCAAACCCTCCTACCTTGCAGGCAGATTCTTTACCATCTGAGCCACAAGAGAAGCCTTAACTGGTCAGAGGTTTCATTTTTTAGGTTCTTCATAGAATTTTACTTTCAAAAGAAGTTCCCATTCTATTTTTCTTTTAAAGGTTGAAAACTTGCAGAAGTTTCTTTTTGTGGTGTTCAAGACTGTTCATGATATGGTCATCACTCACCTGATTTACCCACTTTACAAATATTTACTGAATGTCCCATGGGGGATACCATATACTCTACACATTCACTGATATTTGGGATCCTCCATCAAACTGGTCCCATATCTGTCCTGAATTTCGTGTGTGTGTGGTTCAAAATACACCTTCCGTTCTCTCTCCTGCCTAGCTCCTTGAGAGGCTGCCCTGTATGAAATCCATCAGTGGGCTCTTTTGCCTTCAGTCTGGGTCTGGCCAGCGGAGGGCATCAACAGGGGACCCAGGGGTTGGAGCAGTGGTGGACCCTTCACATTGCTGCTCTTCCCAGGGTTTGGTCCTCTCTCTTGTCCTTTGGTCCTTTCGTGTTGCTTGCTTAGTCTTTCTGTTCTTTCCCATCTTTACTAAATTTTCTCAACTTCTCTGAGAGAGTGTGGCACTTCTTTTTGGGGGTACCCCAAATGATAGACCACTGATAATCCTGCCGTTGGGGACTTTGCCTTTGGACCCTTAGCCAGTTTTGTACTCTGGTACTGAATATGAACGGATAGCCAAAGTTCATCAAATGTTCGAGGAAAGCCACCAACATGAAAGGTAAAACCAAAATAAACAAACTGATTAAAAAAAAAAGGTAAAAGAAAGGCAGGGAACAGAAGAAAATTTTTAAAGGATTAATATCCTCAGAGATTGGAGAAGATATTACATTGAGAAGACTATTTCTGAAATGCTACATCTATAAAAATTAAAATTCAATTAAAAAAAATCTGTTGACCTTATTAGTTTGCTAGAGCTGCCATAACCAGATTCTACAGAATGGTGGCTTAAACAACCCATATTTTTCACACCCCTGGAGGCCAGAAGTCCATGAACAAGATGTCCTCGTCTGGCTTGATTTCTCCTGAAGCCTCTCTCCTCGGATTGTAAAAAGAGAGGCAGCTCACTGTGTGTTCATGCGGTCCTTCCTGTGTGCCCTTGAGCCCCTCGTGTCTCTGTGTCAAACTTCCTTCTCAAGAGAACAGCAGTCAGATTGGACTGTGGCCCACTCTTGTGGCCTCACTTTAACTGAACTGCCTCTTTAAATGACCTCTTTAACAATACAATAACACATTGTATATGTGCAAATACTGTCACATTCAGATAGTACTAGAGATTAGGGTTTCAACATATGAACTAGGGGAGGGACGCAGTGCAACTCAAAACACTACCTGTTGTAATTATTTCCGTCTGACTGTACTGTAACAAAGTTCACCTTGAAGACAAACTCTTTACTCTTTATCCCCGTTTGCCATTCATGTTTTGAGATTAGTGCCTGGAACCTTGCAAGCTTTCAATATCTGTTTATTGAATGAAAGAATGAGTGAATGAAGGAAGTACAAATAATGAAACCTCTGTGCTCTGCATTCTCAGCTTTCAGATGGACAGTCTTTGCCTGGACCCTTATAAAATGGAGAAGCAAGCAATATGGACAAATATGAAAAAATAAGAGGAGTTGAACCAAAACGAGAACTGGCTCTCCTAATCACACCCACTTTAACGTCTCATTAAGACGCAAACCAGGGGATGAATTCAACCATACTGGCTGTGCTCCCTTGCAGGTGAGTCCATGAAGAGAGAAGCATTTTAATGGCAGACACTGGAGATGATGCTCAAGTGTTTGACATGCAAACGCATCCACAAGTAAGGGTTAACACTTTCCCTATCACGTTTAATTAGGCATCTTGTATTTTTATCTGCCAAATCTAGTAACCCTTTCCCAAATCCCCAAACACACACCCAGAAATCCAAGGTTATTGAACAAAGGATTAAAACTGGGCAGTAAAGCAATCAGCACACCTCCTCAGCCAACTGCAAGCCAACTTTCTTCAACTTTAACACATCTAACCTGATTCCTTTAGGAGCCACTCCCAAGGCTCTTACCATCCTTCTACTCTGAATGCCTAGGCAGCAACTCAAGTTTAAAGAGACTGAAACAGGGCTCCTGACCTGTCTTGACCTGCTCCCTCCAGGTCCTCCCCATTTCACAACTTTATTCTTTCATTTGCTCAAGCCAGAACACTTAGGAGTCATTCTTTACCTCTGATATCTGACCCATCAGGGAACCACATCAATGCTCCTTAAAACATATTGGGAATCTGACCACTCCCTAGCCTAAGCCATTGTCAATCATGCCTGATTTAGGGCAACAGCCTCCTGTTTCCCTGCTTCAGCCCTTGCCCCCTACAGCTTCTTCACCAAACAGAAACCAACATGAAGCTTTAGCACCAAGTCTTATCATGTCACAACTCTGCTCAAAACCCTTCAGTGACTTCTCATCTCTTTCAGGAAAAACCAACAGCTTCACTATTGCCCTAATACAATATACAGTCATCCCCTCATCTGATTGCCTTTTTCTTCCTTTTAAAGTCAGTGTCATACCTGGCTCTTGGAGTTGTTTTGGGGGCAATGTGGGGAACTGCTATACGGGCTTTCTCTAGTCCAGGCTAGTGGGAGCTACTTTCTAGTTGCAGTACGAGGGCTTCTCATTTTGGCGGCCTCTGTTGTTGTGGAAGACAGGCTGAAGAGGGTACAGGCTTCAGCAGCTGCCGGACTTAGTTGCTCTGCCGCATGTGGGATCTTCCTAAGCCAGGGATCAAACTGGTTGGTGTCTCCTGCATTGGCAGGCAGATTCTTTACCACTGAGCCACCTAGGAAGCCCATGGCTGTTGGGTTTTTGAGAATTTACTTCTCTTGTCTCCCCACTTTAGCACTTGCCTCCCTTCAGATAAAACCCCTGTCCTCATAGAGCTTCTATCCTAGTGTGGAGAGAAGATGGTAAAGGAAGAAATCAAGCAGGAAGGGGAGTCAGACAGTGGCAGGGTGGAGTGAAGTTGCCATTTTAAAATAGGAAAGTCTGGAGAGTAGTTATGGGCTTGGAAGACATGAGAGAGAAGACATCGTGGGTGACGAAGGAAGGAAGATTATTCTAGGCTGAGGGAGCAGCCAGTGCAAAGCCCTTAAGTTGGGAGTGTGTCTGAGGAACAGGCAGAGTGGGAGAGGGAGAATGGCGAGGAGGAAGTGCGAGAAGGGTCTTGCAGGCCAATAGTCGGGCTTTCGTTTCACTTGAGTGAGGTAGGGGGCGCTGTTGGGGGGTTTTCAGCCGAGACCTGCCATGATCCAACAGTTTCAAATAGATCATCAAAAGGCAGAAATGAGGACTGACAGACGGAGAGCGAGCTGATTGGAAACATTTGCAAAGACAGGTCTAGCTGTTGGAGAACAGATTGTGAGGGAGGCAGAGTGGAAGCAGAAATGCCAGTTTCAAGGCTCGGGCAGCTGTGCATGAGAGGAGTCCGGGCGTGCGTTCTCCTAATCCCCACCCTCTCCGTCCTTTCAGAGTCCTTCCTGTTCTGGTCAGGATGCAGCTATCTTCTACATGCCCATGGCCTTCTCACATTTGCTCCTTGTGTTTGTCAGGAAGTGAGTGGAGAAAAGTCTGTAGCAGATGATTTGTGCTGAAATGAGACTTACACCAACAAATCAGCCCATGATCAAGAACAAGAGAATATGTCAGATGTCCTTGTGCCTCTGAGATCATTTCTGAACAAATCAAGTCAAATCACCCTGCCCCTTTACCACATCAGAAATGCAAGCAAATGATAAACTTTTTCAAATTTCTCCAAAGGGCTCTTTGTTCAGTCTATGCTTGCAGGCTCTGAAGTTAAAAACAGGAAAACAAGAAAGTAAGCCAAGTCAGCACACACTTTTAAAGTAAGAAGTTTTTTACCTGTTGCTCCAAACACTGCAATTATTTTCTTGCTGGTCATGTTACTAAACAGTCAATGCAGTAGCAGTACTTTCCTCCGAACAGCGACAGCAGCTGAAATGCAGTTTCTGTCTGCCTTTTAGAATTTAAAACCTTTCTGATTACCACACCCACCGCTGATTTTGTCCCTGCCTTGTAAAAACTTTTGTTATCACCACCTAACTAACTCACTCTGCCACTGCAATTTTCTAAAGGAGGTTTCATTTATTCACTTACTCATGTGTTCAGCAAATGTGTAGTGAGTACTTTTGGTATACTAGGCACTGAACTAGAGGCTCTGGTAAGGAAGACAGACTAGTAAGTAAAAGAAAAGCAGAGAGAAAGGGAGAGGGAATGTAGGTCCTGGAGGGAAAACACAAAACCTAGAATGGGGGTGTGAGGGAAGGCTTTTGAGGGAAGATGTCACTGGAGCTGGCCTGAAGACCCCATGAACCGTTCAGTTAGTGAGAGCAGGGAGAGAGACCATCCCAGGCAGGAGGAGCCACACATAGTCAAGTTCACAAGCAGGGTAATCATGACAAAGGGCTCAAGATGGCTGCAAAAATGCTATTTGAATGGTGAGAAGTAAGACTGGGAAGGATGGCAGAAGGCAGAGGACAAAGGGCCGGTTTGTGGATTTATCCTGGCAGCCATAGCAGGTTTTAGGTGATCCTCTGGCAGCAGAGTGGAGGATGGATTGAAAGAAGATAATGCTGGGAGCAGGGACTCCCCTAAGGAGACAAATAAGAAATGATACAGTTGAGAAGTGACAAAACCTTGAATGGAGGCGATGTTTTGGATTAAATTGTGCCCCTCCAAGATTCCTGGGTTGAAGTCCTACCTCCCAACACCTCAGGATGTGATCTTATTTGGAGAGAGAGTATATACAGAGGTCCAGTCAAGGTAAAGTGGATCATTAGAATGTACCTAATCCAATATGACTGATCTACTTATAAAAACTGGAAATTTGGAGATTTCTCTGGTGGTCCAGTGGTTAAGAGTGTGCTTCCATTGCAAAGGGTATGGGTTCCATCCCTGGTCAGGGAACTAAGATCCCACATGCTGTACAACATGGCCAATCAATCAATCAAGAGAAAGTGGGAAATTTGAACACAGAAGGAAGACAATGTGAAAATATAAGGAGAATGCCATGTGAACGTTAAGGTGGCCATCCACGGGCCTAAGAGAGAGATCTGGAGTAGATCCTTCCCTCACAGCCTGAAGAAGGAATCAGACCTACCAAAAGCTGGATTTCCAGCCTCCAGAACCATGAGATGATAAAGTTCTGTAGTTTGATCAACCCACTTTATGGTACTTTGGTGCAGCGACCCTAGCAAGCCAACAGAGGCAGTGACAATGAGGGTGAAGAGAAAGATATTCAGGAAGTAAAAGTAAGAAGGCCTGTATGATTGATTGGATGGGGGAAGGGAAAGTGAGAAAGGACTAAAAATGGCTCTGCCAACGGGAGGGGTTGGCAGTGGAGGAACAGTAGTGGGGCTCAGGGGGAAATGAGCTCAGAACTGGACCTTTGGGTTTGGGGCTGCAGCTGGTTGAGAAACTGGGAGCTGAGGGAATGACAAATGCAAATGTAGGTGTCCCCTTTAAGGAAACTTGCTATAAAGGAAGTAAGAGTGGACTGTGGTTATAAGGCTCAATAAAGTTTTATTTCAGTAGGAAAGACTTGAACACATTTGTGGATTGAAGGTGGCTCTCTCCTTCCCCCCATACTCTGCTTTATTTTTCTTGATAACATATAGGACCTGACGTGTTACAGGCATGTTTATTTGCTCATATGTTTATTTCTGCTCCCTGCTCCCCACAGCTAGGCTGTTTTTGTTCTATTCACTTGCATATATCTCCAGTGCCTACAACTATATCTGGCACATGGCAGGTGGAGGTTAAATATTTGTTGAATAAATGAAAGAATAATTGGTAGCGATAGGTCACTGGGAAAGCTGTAGGGCACAAATTCTGCATCACAAATGAAGAGGAGCTGAAAATAGCGGATACCACAGGATTACCTGGAGCCCTCTGCCAAAAGGCTGTGAAGATGGATCCAAAATAGGGAGTAACCTGACCCTTGCCTTTCCCTCCACCCTCCTGCTCCTATCACCTACTCCTGCCTGTTCATCCTTGTGAGAGGAAGCAGTTCTCCCACTCACCCTCCTGTATAGTATAACCCACAAGGAAACAGAGAGGTAAATTCTGGAATTGCTACAGACTGGAAGAGTTGATAATTCACATCTTTCCATTTCATGTCACAAGAAAGATATATGACACCTCTGCTATCCTACACTACATATAGTTTTACCCTAGCCATATGGAGAGTTCTCAATGCCATTAAAAAGATTTATATTCAAGGAAGTTTATCCATGGCATTACTTGTATTAAAAAAAAACACCTGGAGACGATCTAAATGCCCACTTCTTTGTTTTTCAGTCGCTCAGTCATGTCGGACTCTCTGTGACCCCATGGACTGCAGCACGCCAGGCTTCAGTGTCCTTCACCATCTCCCAGAACTTGCTCAGACTCAAGTCCATTGAGTCAGTGATGCCATCCAACCATCTCATCCTGTGGGAAAAAATAAGGTTAGCTTTTTAACTAAGCTAATCCCTACCAGGGCAAGTAGCAACCCATTAAGAGACTAGGTGTTCAAACAGAAGTCAGTGATGCCGTTTTCTTTGTAATTGGAAGGCATCCTAAGCTGATGCCTCAACATTTATTTAGGGTCCCCTTGATAGGAAGAGTTTGCTTTTTCGGTCTGCCCAGCCAAGAGAATGAGAGAATGGGCAGGACTCTGCTCTCAACGTTCAGCTCTGCACTCCCTTGCCTATGGTTGCTTCTTACTTCCAAGTGTAATTAACTCAACCCAGTAAATCCACAACTAGAAAGCTGTGCAACACATGACAAAAGCTTTAGAGTATGACCATCCCAATCCTCACTCTGGGACACTTTGTAAAATTTCCCTAAACTTCAGTTTCTTCATTTATAAAATGGGGGGTGGGGGCAGTGATTGTAATATCTCCCTCTTATAGATGTGGTGAGGATTACATGAAATTAAACTAAGTCTTCCCAGGTGGTTCAGTAGTTAAGACTCCACACTTCCATTGCTGGGGAACTAAGATCCTGCATGCCATGGGGCCAAAAAAAACCAAACAAACTGAAAGCCAAGCCATGCAGTCTAAGCCAGAGGCCCCAGCTCCCATGGTCCTGACTGGGGGTGGTAGACAAATACCATAAAGAGGAAGCAAGTAAGGACACCTCCTTAGAGAAATTCTTGGATTATCAGGAGGAATTGGGGCTGGCTGGGCATGGGGAGAGGATTCGGGAAATTTAGCTGGTTGAGCATCAAATACTGTTTTGTAATCGCTCATTCAGCTTCTCACTTTGGCATGCTGATGTGGTCTGAGAAGATCTGTGTTACACTTAAAAAGCTCAGTCATTCAGCAAGGTAGCAGCATACAAGATCAACATACAGAAATGCGTTGCATTTCTTTACACTAACAATGAAATATCAGAAAGGAAATGTAAAAACAAAAATAAAATCCCTTTTTAAATTGCATTAAAAAAATACTTAGGAATAAACCTGATCAAGGAGGTAAAAGACTTTTATGCCAAGAACTACTAAACATTTAATAGAGGAAACTGAAGATGACTCAAAGAAATGGAAAGATAGTCCATGCTCTCAAACTGGAAGAATTAATAAAGTTAAAATGGCCATACTACCAAATGTAATCAACAGGTGTCTTTCGATCCATATCAGAAAACTCAGTCCACTCTGTGTGTGTGTGTGTGTGTGTGTGTGTGTGTGTGTTAGTTGCTTAGTCATGTCCGACTCTTTGAGTCTTCTTTTAATGATGCTGGCCCTATGAATATTCTGATGAGGACAATATTAACATTAAGATATTCCATTTCACCCTACCAAACCAGCAAAAGAAAATCATATCAGAAAATTCTCTGGTGGTCCAGTGGTTAGGACTCTGTGCTTCCAAGCAGAGGGCTCTGGTTCTAACCCTTATTTAGGGAACTAACTTTCTCCTGAGACACACAGCACCCCCAAAGAAAGTCTGATGTGATGTGTATCAGAAGACAAAGTTTTCCTTTCTTTCGCATCTGTCCAGTTCAGAAGATGTCTTCCTGTATGCCACACTTTGTTTTCTGTGTCTTCATCTGCATTTTCACAATGACACCTGTCCAACTACTAGCAAGTGTTTAAAGGAAACAATGAAAAGAAAACACCTAGAGGAAAATGTAAAGATACATTAATTTCACTCAGGATGAGGATATTTTCAGTCTATATGTGATAAAGAAATTCCTAACAAAGAAAATCTGCAGCTCTGTCTACATGAAAATTTAGAATGTCTTGTGGTCGATACAAACTGGGATAGCTGCCCAGCTCATACTAATTTCCCATTGACCATTTTTGTGCCACTGCTTCTTTTCTCGGTAATAGACCTGCCTCCCAGCAGAGGCATGTAACCTAGGCTAGCCAATTATAGTGTCTCTCTCTTCCCACTTTCTATTCATTTTTTTGTCTATTAATTCATTCCATAACTGTTTCTGGAGTGAGGATTCAATGATGAACAAAATATTCTGGTATTTTCTTGGAGCTTTGGATTTAGGGAGAAATAAGCATTAATCAAACACTTATGCTAATAAACACATAATTATAAACAGAAATTTGTAAGGCCTCTCCAGACAGCCATTTTGCTTTTTTGCTTTTCCATGGGGATGGGCTTGATCCCTGTCTCCTGTACAATGTCACGAACCTCATTCCAGAGTTCATCAGGCACTCTGTCTATCAGATCTAGGCCCTTAAATCTATTTCTCACTTCCACTGTATAATCATAAGGGATTGATTTAGGTCATACCTGAATGGTCTAGCGGTTTTCCCTACTTTCTTCAATTTAAGTCTGAATTTGGTAATAAGAAGTTCTTGATCTGAGCCACAGTCAGCTCCTGGTCTTGTTTTTGTTGACTGTATAGAGCTTCTCCATCTTTGGCTGCAAAGAATATAATCAATCTGATTTCAGTGTTGACCATCTGGTGATGTCCATGTGTAGAGTCTTCTCTTGTGGTGTTGGAAGAGGCTGTTTGCTATGACCAGTGCATGTTCTTGGCAAAACTCTATTAGTCTTTGCCCTGCTTCATTCCATATTCCAAGGCCAAATTTGCCTGTTACTCCAGGTGTTTCTTGACTTCCTGCTTTTGCATTCCAGTCCCTTATAACGAAAAGGACATCTTTTTTGGGTGTTAGTTCTAAAAGGTCTTGTAGGTCTTCATAGAACCATTCAACTTCAGCTTCTTCAACGTTACTGGTTGGGGCATAGACTTGGATTACTGTGATATTGAATGGTTTGCTTTGGAAATGAGCAGAGATCATTCTGTCGTTTTTGAGATTGGATCCAAGTACTGCATTTCGGACTCTTTTGTTGTCCATGATGGCTACTCCATTTCTTCTGAGGGATTCCTGAATTGCCAACATCTGCTGGATCATCGAAAAAGCAAGAGAGTTCCAGAAAAGCATCTATTTCTGCTTTACTGACTATGCCAAAGCCTTTGACTGTGTGGATCACAATCAACTGTGGAAAATTCTGAAAGAGATGGGAATACCAGACCACCTGACCTGTCTCTTGAGAAATCTGTATGCAGGTCAGGAAGCAACAGTTAAAACTGGACATGGAACAACAGACTGGTTCCAAATAGGGAAAGGAGTACGTCAAGGCTATATATTGTCACCGTGCTTGTTTAACTTATATGCAGAGTACATCATGAGAAACGCTGGACTGGAAGAAGCACAAGATGGAATCAAGATTGCCAGGAGAAATCTCAATAACCTCAGATATGCAGATGACACCACCCTTATGGCAGAAAGTGAAGAGGAACTAAAAAGCCTCTTGATGAAAGTCAAAGAGGAGAGTGAAAAAGTTGGCTTAAAGCTCAACATTCAGAAAACGAAGATCACGGCATCCGGTCCCATCACTTCATGGCAAATAGATGGGGAAACAGTGGAAACAGTGTCAGACTTTATTTTTGGGGCTGCAAAATCATAGCAGATGGTGACTGCAGCCATGAAATTAAAAGACGCTTACTCCTTGGAAGAAAAGTTATTGCCAACCTAGATAGCATATTCAAAAGCAGAGACATTACTTTGCTGACTAAGGTCCGTCTAGTCAAGGCTATGGTTTTTCCTGTGGTCATGTATGGATGTGAGAGTTGGACTGTGAAGAAGGCTGAGCACCGAAGAATTGATGCTTTTGAACTGTGGTGTTGGAGAAGACTCTTGAGAGTCCCTTGGACTGCAAGGAGATCCAACCCATCCATTCTGAAGATCAGCCCTGGGATTTCTTTGGAAGGAATGATGCTAAAGCTGAAACTCCAGTACTTTGGCCACCTCATGGGAAGAGTTGACTCATTGGAAAAGACTCTGATGCTGGGAGGGATTGGGGGCAGGAGGAGAAGGGTATGACAGAGGATGAGATGGCTGGATGGCATCACCGAGTCAATGGACGTGAGTCTGAGTGAACTCCAGGAGTTGGTGATGGACAGGGAGGCCTGGCGTGCTGCAATTCATGGAGTCGCAAAGAGTCGGACACGACTGAGCAATTGAACTGAACTGAGAAGTAGGGAGGAGCGCAGTGAGGACGGAAGGAGTGTCACTGGAGATGAAAGGTGAAGCATTGGGTCAAATAAACCATTGGGACTTCCCCAATGCCTCAGTGGGTAAAGAATCTGCCTGCAATGCAGGAGACAGAGTAGATGGGATCAGAGCCCTGGGTTGGGAAGATCCCCTGGAGGAGGAAATGGCAACCCACTTCAGTATTCTTGCTGAAAAATCATATGGACGGAGGGTCACAAAGAGTTAGACATGACTGAGCGACTAAACACAAACCAGGTGAAAGGGATAATGAGGGCAGAGAGAAGACTGCAGGTAAGGAGAACCACACCTTCTGTCAGTGGTAAGAGCAATAGGAGATTAGCAGAGATAATCCTATCACTGGTTGTTAAAGAAATGCAAATTAAACAACTAACCTTGTATTGGACTTCCCTGGTGACTCAGAGGGTAAAGCATCTGCCTACAATGCAGGAGACCCGGGTTAGATCAGTGGGTGGGGAAGATCCCCTGGAGAAGGAAATGGCAACCCATTCCAGCACTATTGCCTGGAAAATCCCATGGACAGAGGAGCCTGGTAGGCTACAGTCCCTGGGGTCGCAAAGAGTCGGACACGACTGAGTGACTTCACTTTCACTTTCAACCTTTTATATTAGATTCCTGGCTCAGAGGGTAAAGGGTCTGCCTACACTGTGGGAAACCGGGTTTGATCCCTGGGTGGGGAAGATCCTCTGGAGAGGGAAATGGCAACCCACTCCAGTACTCTTGCCTGGAAAATCCCACGGACTGAGGAGCCTGGTAGGCTACAGTCCATGGCGTCGCAAAGAGTTGGACACAACTGAGTGACTTCACTTCACTTCACTTTAGATTAGCAAAAGTTTTTAATTTTGATCCCCATGGTATGGTGAACATCCATAGATTGTGACCAAGAGTGTAAATGAATACAACTTTTTTGGAAACTGAGTTGACAGTATGTTTCCAAAGTCCTAAAAAAGAGATCTAGTACACAGTATAATGAATATAGACAATAATATTTTACTACTAAAAAAAGAATCCTAAAAAAGATCATGTTTGTTGACAAAGAATTGTTTCTACAAACCTATCCTAAACCCCCTCAAAAATTACTTTAAAAGCTCAGATGTAGATTTATGAACAAAAAAATATTCATTGAAGTATTATTTCAAATGTCAAAAAATTAGAAAAAAACAAAATGATTAAATTATTTATAGCCATATGGTAGAATATTATACAGCCAACAGTGCATGTGCAAGATATAGCACTTTTCTAGTTAGAGGAAAGAATCCAATTAAAATGTTCCACTGCCAATAAAATATGTTAGCATTCAATGCATAATTTGTTGCTTAATAACTACTTGTTGAATACAAATTCATGATTGACAACAAATAAGATTAATGAAGCCTAGATGCATTAAAAGATTTTAACATATATCTAGTTTTGTATTTGTAGATGGAACTGCCTACTTGACAACGTCTGCTTCCATATTTCATAACATCTCAAACTTACTGAGTTCAAAATCAAACCCTAATCCCCTCCCAGTTTCTAAGTCTTTCCCTTTCAGGCTTCCCCAGTCTGGCACACCACAGCCTTTTTTGAGAGCTTCTTGATGTCTCCATCCCCTCACCCTTCTACAGGTCCATTCAATTCTGTCTTCAAAATAGATCTAAGATCTGCTCATGTCTCTCTGTCTCCTTTGTCACCACTGTATAGCAATGGTCTCTCTCTCCTGGACCAATGTAATAGCTTCATAAGTGAGTGGTCTAGTTTCCACCTCCCTCCGACTCATTCTCCATCCAATGGAGAATGTGATCATATAAAAATAAAAACTGAGTCAACCCTTTCCCCTACTGAAAACATTTCAATGGCTTTCCACTGTATTTACATAACATTCAACTCCCTTCTATGATCTACATAATAATTGATAACTTATTATGGGCTAGGGGTCGCTAAGAGTCAGACACGGCTGAGCGACTTCACTTTCACTTTTCACTTTCATGCATTGGAGAAGGAAATGGCAAACCACTCCAGTGTTCTTGCCTGGAGAATCCCAGGGACAGGGGAGCCTGGTGGGCTGCCGTCTATGGGGTCGCACAGAGTCGGACACGACTGAAGCGACTTAGCAGCAGCAGCATGGGCTAGACAATTATCCTAAATGTTTTATATTTACTAACTCAAGGAATTTTAACAAAGCCTGTGAAGTAGGTGTTCTCGTAATTTCTAATTTACAGACAAGGCAAATGAGGCACAGAGGTTAAATTTGCCTAAGGGCTCTCAGTAATGGTGGAAACAGAGTTCAACCCCAGGTGGTCTAGACCCTGCTCTTAGCACCACTAGCCCCCTCCAATTCTTAGCTGTGCTCACGGGGATCCCGTGGTCTGGTCACTAGGCTCCTGGAGACTGACCAACTGTCCTTATATTAATGCATTTGTGCCCTGGCCTGACCCTCCCAAGGACACGGTTTCTACTTCTCTTTAAATAGCTGCTGCTTCTCATCTGTGTAAAAGGGGAATGATAAAATAGATCATGGCACATACTTACAGTGGAATACCATGCAACTAGTTTTAAAATATGAACTAAATGTATATGTACTAATATGGAATTTAGTGCATCTTAGATTGCTAAGTGAAAAAAAGCCAACCTATAGGATAGTATATTAAAATAAAAGAATATGTATAGTAGCATGATATTAATAAATTTGTCTACCTATCAAAAGTCTAAAGGTTCAGACATTAAATTTTTAACTGAGGTTACCTCTGAGGAGTGAGATGGAAAAAAAAAAAAGTAAGAAAAAGGACTTTCACTTTCTACATTGTACAGTTCTTGTTTGAATATTTTTATTCCCAGACTACATTAGTAATATAATTCTAAGGCAAATATTTTCTTTATATGTAAATATCTGATTGCTAAATTTTGTCATCTGGTATTCTAATTTTTGCTACTTTTATCCCTTTCCCAGTTTTCTCTAGGTAGCTAGAAAAGATGCCTAATTTAATTCTTTAATTTTTTTATAGGCTGAGCTTTTCTTTAGTGTTCACGATACTCCAAAATGATTGGCTGTTTCACCACAATTATTTACATTATGCAGCCATAGCCATCATTATTAACTAAATGTTTTCCTAATTGCCTCTCAGCTCTAAGCTAGTTCATGAAAATCAGCCTTAACTAAGTCGCCAACTTTTGATTTCCATGCTCATGTTTCCAAGCAATGATCAAGTGTTCAGCCACTTTGTTGTTGTTGTTCAGTTGCTCAGGCCTGTCCGATTCTTTGTGACCCCATGGGCTGCAGCATACCAGGCTTTCCTGTCCTTCACCATCTCCTGGAGCTTGCTCAAACTCATGTCCATTCAGTCACTTTATCTGCTATTGGTTCTCTGAGTGTTACTGAGTCCAAGCTCATACTGATCAATGCATGACAGGCCAATAAATCAAGACACAGTGTTGAGGCAAGAAATAGCAACTTTATTCAGAAATCCAGCAGACAGAGAAGATGGCAGACTAGCATCGCAAAGAATCATCTTACCCAAATCAGAATTTAGGCTTCTTTTATATGAAAAGGGACATCTTATTTTTGGGGGGGGGGCATTAATTCTAGAAGATCTTTTAGGTCTTCATAGAACTGTTCTGCAGCCATGAAATTAAAAGACACATGCTCCTTGGAAGAAAAGCTATGACCAACCTAGACGGCATATTAGAAAGCAGAGACAGTACTTTGCCGACAAAGGTCTATATAGTTAAAGCTATGGTTTTTCTAGTAGTCACGTATGGATGTGAGAGTTGGACCATAAAGAAAGCTGAATCCTGAATATTCATTGGAAGGACTGATGCTGAAGCTGAAGCTCCAATACTTTGGCCACTTGATGGGAAGAGCTGACTTATTAAAAAGACCCTGATGCTGGGAAAGATTGAAGGCAGGAGGAGAAAGGGATAACAGAGTATGAGATGGTTGGATGGCATCACCAACTTGATGGACATGAGTTTGAACAAGCTCTGGGAGTTGGTGATGGACAGGGAAGCCTAGCGTGCTGCAGTCCACGGGGTCACAAAGTCAGGCACTACTGAGCAAGTGAACTGAACTGAACTGATACTAAAAGGGAAGGGGGTGTGACTGGTTGTCACAGACTTCCTGGTGCCGAGCAGACTCCAGAGAGCATGTGACAATGCTTTAATCTTGTAGGTGTCCATGTAGGTCCTGTCACTATGTTCCTGTACACCTCCAAAAGGACAAATGTTATTTCCTGTACTACAACTTTTTATCTCTGTACGAATGATCTACAACTTTTTATCTTCATGTGAATGAAAAGTGTTAATGGCTCTAAAGGTCAAGCCTGGGAGGCAGAGCCTTGAGAAAGGGCTATCATGTGTATTTCAGGCTCTAGGCAACATTCTTTTAAATTAGGGTACATTGTTCTGAGAAATATTTTTCATTAAATTCAATAAATCTGAAAAAAAAGAAAAAAAAATTAAGGTACAAAGCCAGCATGACAAAGCACAAGCAACAGAGCACAAAGGTTAGAACTAAGAGAATAAACTCAGTATGGACTCAGGTTTGCTGTTTTCTGTTACATGAGGACATGACTCCTTTGAGCATCTTGTTTATTCAGTGAAGGGTTTTCCTGACCATCTCTATACCGGGTAATTCTAGTTCAGGATGTATATTCCACTCACACCTTCCCTAAGCCCCAGACTGTTATAACCAGTACTCACTAGACACCTTCATTTGGATGTCCTAAACTGAAGTCATCTTTCTGCCCCACCTTCCCTCATTTCCCCTTAGTTCATGGTACCATTGTCCTTCACCTGGTCACCCAAGCCAGAACCCAGAAGTTGGTCTAGTTATTCTCTTTCCTTCACTTTCACATCTCTGTAGTATCTTGGGAGACCTCTCCTGAGAACAATTCTGAACCAGTTCAGAGTCCAATTCTGAACCAGTTAAAGTCCAATCACACAGTAATAAGAGTAAGTGCATGCTCAGTTTCACAGTCATGTCCAACTCTTTGCAACCCCATGGAGAGTAGACTGCCATGTTCTTCTGTTCATGGAATTTTCCAGGCAAGAATACTGGAGTGGGTTACCATTTCCTACTCCAAGTAATATGAATAGAGAAAATTTAATATAAAAATATATTGGGGGAGAGGGCCTCAGTTCTATAGAGAGATACAATAATTAAATTTGGGGCCAGCCTCTGATTTTCCTGTAGTTCAGTTCAGTCGCTCAGTTGTGTCCAACTCTTTGCCAGGCTTCCCTGTCCATCACCAACTCCTGGAGCTTATTCAAACTCATGTCCATTGAGTTGGTGATGCCATCCAACCAACTCATCCTCTGCCCCTTCTCCTGCTACCTTCAATCTTTCCCATAAGTGATAGAATAAGCCTCATTTAGAGAATACACCAAGTGGGAACATTATTTACTCATGTACGTGTGTCTCTGTGTGTGTGTGTGGACATATACATATCTATCTATCTATCTATCTATCTATATCTCCCCTGTTGTTGTTTAGTCACTAAATCATGTCTGACTCTTTTGCAATGCCAAGAACTGTAGCCCACCAGTCACCTCTGTCCAGGGGATTTCCCAGGCAAGAATATTGGAATGGGTTGCTTTTTCCTTCTCCAGGGGATCTTCCCAACCCAGGGATCAAACCCATGTCTCCTGCATTGGCAAGCAGATTTTTTACCACTGAGCCACCAGGGAAGCCCCTATATATCTCCCCTACCAAGGTATAAACTTTTTATGGTCATTTTTTACCATCTTTTTTTCACTGTATCCTCATATTCCCATCATCAAGACCAGTCAGGCCCACCCTTCCAGAGTCTTCTCACCCACTGTTTACTCTTCATTCTTGCTGTCATGAGGGTCCAGTCCTCCTCACCTCATGGGTATATGGAACATAGTACAGGGACCATGTTCCACAAGGCCACTCATTCAATGGCCCGGCACTATGCAAGGTGTTGAAGATACAGACATGAACGGATATATAAACCTTCCAGCCTGATGTCCATGTCTTTGTGAGGACAATCTTTCCTGCTTTCAGCAAGTCAGTTCCCTTCTCAGGAACCTATAATGGCATGTTGTTGCCTACTCAGTAAATTTTAAATTCATACTTTGCTTTCTTTCACTTACTCAACAAATGTTACTGAAGGGTTACTATGTGCCAGGCACTGGTACTATGGCTAAAGTGGGGAAGACAGACATAAAAGCCAAAATCACAGGAATAATTATATAATAATAATTATTATTATTTGGTTTGGGGGCCCATGCAGTATAGCATGCAGAGTCTTAATTCCCCAACCAGAGATCACACCTGTGCCCCCTGAAGTGGAAGCTTGGAATCTTAGCACTGGACCACCAGGGAAGTCCATAAGTACTATTGCTTAGTTACATTTATTATGAATGATATGAGGGGTGCTTATAAGAGTATATAAACAAGGTATCTAATCTATTCTAAAGCAAGACAAGACCAGAGATGTGAGTTGGAGCCCAGGTTTAGATGTGTGTTGGGAGGAAGGTAGTTGTTAAATGCCCCCAGGAAGAGGGAACAGTTCATTCAAAGGTATAGCTTTGATGATACATGGAGTGTAAGAAGCTGTGTGCCTACTGCATAGAAAACAAGGAAAACAGTGGCAGGTAAGGAACAAACCATGCAGAGACTTGCAGATTGTATTAAGGTTTTTGAACTTCTTCTAAAAGTTATGAGAAGCCACTGAAGGTTTCAAAGCATGTGATACCATGGCCTGACTTACATTTTTCTTTCTCTCAACAGTTTATTATGAAAATATTCAGAGTGGAGAGGACTGTACAATGAACACCCATATTGTTGACTTACAAAGATTTTACTACTAACATTTTACTCCTGACTTAAATTTTTAAATTATATCACACAGAAAGGTATGCAGGTGTTAAAAAGGAGGAAATAAATTTAATTTCTTCATCCTAGGGAGAATAGGACACGATTGAGCAACTTCACTTTCACTTTTTACTTTCATGCATTGGAGAAGGAAACAGCAACCCACTCCAGTGTTCTTGCCTGGAGAATCCCAGGGACAGGAGGCCGTCTATGGGGTCGCACAGAGTTGGACACGACTGAAGCGACTTAGCAGCAGCAGCAGCAGGGAGAATAGAAAAAAGTTTAGAAACAGTACAGTCTAGCTGATACAATTATTTGGTGTGGTGCTCAGTTATATCTGACTTTTTGCAACCCAATGGACTGTAGTCAGCCAAGCTCCTCTGTCCATGAAATTTCCTAGGCAAGGATACTGGAGAGGGTTGCCATTTCCTCCTGTAGGAGATCTTCCTGACCCAGGGATCAAACCCATGTCTCTCAAGTCTCCTGCATTGCTGGTGGATTATTTAAGGCTGAGCCACTAGGAGCCTCCCTGATACAATGATTAGAAATCATTAAATACACAAAAGCACAAGGGATTGTCACAAAATTCCAAGCACAATTATTGGGAAAAAGTGTATTAGAGTTTTTTTTCAGGTACATGCTGTATCATTTTAATTTTGAAATGATAAGGTAATATTTTTGAATTTGTTATAACATGATTTTCTCTTATTAGAACTTGAGATATAGTGTTTAAAGAGGTAAAAACTCCACAAAAGGTAAAAACTCCACTAAAGTGTCTAAGATAATTTGCACTTCATCAGATAAGTGAGTTGATGAAGCCGACAAATGGTGGCAAGAGGAATGGAGAAAAAAAAGATTAATTTTAAAAATATATGAAAAGTAGAATTAATGAGAAGTATTAACTAATTAAATGAGGGAAAGAGAGAAGAAAATTTTATCAGAGATGTTTCTAGGGCATATTATTAAAATGGTTATGCTAATTTTTATAAGCCTCTGAAATATCCAGGTAAATATTCCAGTAAGCACCTAGAATTTAAACATGGAACTGTAGGGGGTGGGTGTTGAAGTAAATACAGATTTGGAAACCATAATCATATAGGTTCCTGACTTAAGCTATGAAAGCAATGAAGTTGACTCTGAAGAACATGTAAAAAGAGAGGACAACTGTTACCTTGAGTCATCACAAAATCTCTGGATCTCAGGTACCTTAAGTTCTAATGCTGTTCCAGATGACTATTTTAAATCAAGCAAGAATCAAATTGCCAGCTCTTACAACTCAATGATAAAAAGTAATAGTGGGCAAACTATCTGAATATTTTCCCAAAGAAAATATACAAATGGCCAATAAACACATGAAAAGATGCTCATCGTTATTCTTAGGAATAGGCAAATCAAAACCACAATAGCATACCACTTCACATCCACTAGGGTATCTGTAATTAAATGGCAGTTCCTTAAAAAGTTAAATAGCATTACCTTCATGACCCAGCAATTACATTACTAGCTATATTCCCCAAAGAACTGAAAACATGTTCATACAAAAACCAGTATCAGAATGTCCATATTAGCATTATTCATAATAGCTAAAAGGTGAAAATCACCCAAAAGTCTACCAACTGATGAATGGATAATTAAAATGTGATACATTTATACAATGGAATATTATTCATCAATAAAAAGGAATGAAATAACTGATGCATGCTACAGGATGGATGAACCTTGAAAACTGAAGCCAGTCACAAAAGACTCCATATTACATGTGACTCCATTTATAAGAAATATTCAGAGTATGAAAAACTACAGATAAAGTAGATTTTAAATTCCTTAGAACTAGGAGAATTGGTGGGGGGAAGCTGGAGAGAAGAGGAAACGTAACTATTAATGACAGGTTTCTTTTGGGGGAGTGATGAATTGGTCCTAAAACTGTGACGGTTGCACAACTCTGCAAATACAAAAACGACTTGAATTGTACATTTTAAATAAGAGTATTGCATGGTATGTGAATTATATCTCAAGAAAACTGTTTTAAAGAGTCAAACGGCCCTTTATATGTGTACCTCACCAGCCGGGTACCACACACACACATTTTTTTTAAGGTAAACAGCAGGCACAGAGAGATGTCTGAACTTCCAAGTTTGAGCTCTTTATGATGCTGTTGGATGATGGCATAATTAATGTTTACCCCGAGACGCCACTACAGTTGTACGTCTAACCAAATCAGCTTTCAAATGTCTGCTTAACAGTTCTCCCTTATTAAACCACTGACTTCCTCGGGTTACGGATCGTGCTTGATTTCAGTGCATCAGGATCTGGTAACGTGATTTGCTATTTGACAGATGCTCACATGAATGGATTTCAGGTAGGAATGATGCACAATTGGAAGTTACAAAAAACCTAAGTAATGCACGGAACCCTGTATACGAGTATCTGCCCTCCGCAACCAAAGAAAGACACAAAGAATGAATAGAGCGGAAGCAAGAAGGATGGGAGAAAAGGTGGGCATCTCCTCTCTCCATCCCCCACCTTCCACGACAGTTTTCCTGGGAAATTACAGAAAGGAGTCAGGCGTGGAGAGTGACATCACTAACCCCCGCGGCGACCACCACAGAAGCGACCCACTGCGCTCACTTTCCCGCCTCAAAGAGACTCGAGATGGGTTTAGCGCCGCGCGAGGGGTGGGGCTTACGTCACATCCGGCTCGGGACGCGCCACAGCTGGAAAGCGAAGGCCTAACGCCGAGGGGCGGAGCCAAGAAAGCGCGCCCTCTGGGAGGGGGTGGGGCCGGGTTAAAGAGCGCCGCGTCACGTCCGGGAGACTTAGAGCCCGAGCGGAGGCGGCGCGGAGCGTTTCGGTTCTCAGCGGCTGGGGAACCGGTGTGTGGTGTGAGGCTGCGGCGGAGCCTCTACACTGAAGGCGCGAGAGGTTGGCAGCTTCGATTGAAGCACATCGAGCGGCGACAGCAGTGGAAGTCATGAGCGACAGCGGCGAGCAGAACTACGGCGAGCGGGTAGGTATCGGTGGTGCAGGGGGCGGCTGTGTGGTCCCAGCTTCTTGCATCTCTTTCCAGGCCCATCGGCCTCGGGCCGGGAGACTGGGGCGATTTTTGCCTCTGAAGTCTGAGACCGAGAGGGGATGCGAGTCGGGTTAAGAAGCTCTGGTAGTATTGTCCTTATCCATGAAGGAGGCCGCCGACGGGTTTGGGTTGTCCGGTACGCGAAACGGCGGTTTTTTCCGTTATCGGGAGGGAAAGATTAAAAATGGCCGCTGCGTCCCCTCGGTGGTGGGGGAGGGGAGCGGTATCGCGTTTCGCCGTTGCTCTCCTGCGAAGCCTCGCCGCAGCCATCTTGGGCTGGCGGGCTGGGCGCACTGCCAGAGGCACAAAATGGCGGAGGCGCCGCGCGACAGCTTCCAGGCCGCGGGCGGGGGACTGGGGGCGCAAAGAGCAGTGTTCTTCAGGGTTTATGCTCAGCATTTAGGTTAAAGACAGGATCATTTTGGACCCCGAAAAGATGTGCATCTGAGGTGTTTTTGGCTTCTTTAAAGATGGCAAACTAGTCTGACGTAGACTTAAGTTCTGGGCCCGTTAGAGGCGATGGCGCGCGAGCTTTGTGTTCGGCCTAAACGGCGTGCTCTACTTGATGCCAAAAGGGCTGTTAAACCGCAAATAGTTATCGGTAACCAAGTAGATTACGAGGTCGCTGAGGTTTTCTTGCGGACCGAGTAGATCTTTTTTCCACGGGATGGTGAAGGAGAAATTGGCGGGCAACAATTTTTGGCGCCGTTGTTTTCTTTGTTTTGAACCATACCTATTTTGTGAACTACGAATTGTGTTTGTGCGCTTTTTAAAGTTTACACCCCAAAATGTGGAATTTGGTGAGGACTGAATAAACTGCAGAAATAAAGTTCCCGGGCTTAGAAAAAGCATAATATAAAGCTTGGTCGCGGGTCCATGAGTACTAAGACGCAGAAATGTCAGTTTTGCCAGAATCTTTTTATTAGGTAAACCTATTCGAATATTTTTGCAAACTTATGAAACAAATTCTAGCTGATTTCATTAGGGCGTTTTTGAAAGGAGAGATCTTAGCTCTTGGAATCTTAATTTATGGTGTAACTTTGGGGCCAAATCTGATTGATTTGAACCAATCAGTTCTCGCCTTTACCTATGCAGATGAATATTGGCTTTTTTATTCTAAAGATGATTAATTTCCAGTCAGTAGTATGTGTGTGACTGTCGTTTTAAGCTCTGGTGAGAAAGCTTGGATCAAGCTCCCAAGTTGTTAAAAATGTGGGTTATGGTTTCCGCCAGTTGAAAATAACTGTGGAAACTAGGTGTTCGTGTTTGGACTGGAAGGCAAGTGTAATTTCAGTCTTCAGGTATTTAAACAATTATTGGGTACGTTTTGAGAATAAAAATTGGCTGGTTTTGGTGGAGGAGCTCTCAGTTAAATAAGCCTGAGTAAGTTGTGGAAGTTCGTGAGAGGAAACAATTGCAGGGATTGGGTCCTGGTTTGAGACAGCTCAAGAGACATTATCGTCCCACTAACCAAGCTTTTGAATTGGTATTTTCTTTCTGTTAGTAGAATATACATCCTAGTTAACCTCACAATGTTGTTACATAGGGTTATTCAACAAACTCTTACGGAGGAAGAGAAATAATAAAGGTACATGTTACAGATTGATGTTATGTCTTACTTAAGCGTCTTGACTTGGAAGAGATCTCTGACCTTCGACGACGTGGAGTACTTCCACATTGTTTTCTTTGGCCTTTGTTTTGTCTGTAGATTGCTTTCCAGTTGGTTTATTGGAACCTGAAGTGGTTAGACTAGACCTAAAACAAACACTGGGACTCCCAAAGAATGCTTGGCAAAACCGTAAAGCTCAATGAAATAGTTTAAATACAGTGCCGCAAAAAGCATTAGGTAGACCAGTCAGGTCTGATTGGCTAAAAACTTCTTTTGGAAGTGCCTGAAAACAGCGGGAAAATTGTTGCGTGCAGGGTAGTGATCTTGTACTTGGCTGCTATGAATAGTTTATCAAGAGCCTGAAAAATTACTTTGATTCCACTCTAAACTTTCTGCCATGCGGGAGACTCGGTTCGATCCCTGGGTTGGAAAGATGCCCTAAAGAAGGGAATGGCAACCCACCATGGACAGAGTCGTCTGGCAGACTACACAGTCCATGGGGTTGCAGAGAGTCGGATACGATTGAGTGACTAACACTTAAGTTTTCAGACCTTACAAATTATTAGTGTAAATCACTAACACCTACTAATCTAATCAGTGTTAATGTACTATTAAAATCTTATCAGCTGAGGTCACTCATCACCACCACCTCCTCGTGGCCCTGCTGCCACTTTAGAAATGTTTTTTTTCTCCTCTCTTTTAGTCCTAACCAGATCGGAGTAGAGGAGGTGAAAGCAATAAATCACCTTCAGTTCGGTTGTTTATAGCATGTTTGCTTATTGGGTGAATAGTGACACTTTTTTTGGTGTTTCTTTGTTTTAAATGTGCAGCTAGGGTGCATTCCTGAATTTTTGTGGTTTGTTGAACACTTTCGGTTACTGCAGACTATATCTTTTATCCGTATCGGGATTTTTCATGTCTTGGTTAGTAGACTTAAATTAAAATGTTTCTGGTTAGAGCTGACTTCCCTGATCTGGCCAAACCCACGTTAAAGTAAGATATTACTCATTCGAATTCAAGTTCTTTCCAGTAATTCCCCAAAATTTCTCATGTTTTTTTGCAGAGAAGTTGGCTAGCACCTTTGGAAAGAAGAGATGGTCTTAGATCTGTTCTGTCAAGATTTGGGAGAATAAGAACATGATAGGGTCCTGTAGCCAAGTGTAGAGGTGTATGGTAATGGGAAGGGGAGGTGATAAATCCTATGGCTTAATTGTGTTCACAGTTTAGGGTGTGGTGAAGTTTGGCCTTGGCACTGGTTTGATGCTCTACCCTCATAACTGTAACTTCTTTTTTTTCTACAATTGGGTCTTTACCTACAGAAACCAGTAATTAAGTGAGGAAGCAGAATTGTAAATATTGTAAATTGTAAAAAAAAAAAATTTGTAAGTATTGTAAATACTTAAAAGACCGAGTTTTTTTTTATTTGTCTTGCTGTCTGTCAAGATTATGATACATACACTGGTAGAGTATTGCTTATTTTGGGGGAAGTAATGGGTTTACAATGTAGGTATATTACCTTTAGTCGTCTTTGTAGAGATGAATGGCATTTGTATACCATCCCATCAAACTGCCTTTCATACTCTGCAGTTTCTCCTCTTCTGCTTAATCTTGGGGCTGTCTTTTTGAATTTTTAGTAATTTTTAAAGCTGAAACATCTCAGCCTTTTTCTTCCCAAAGGGTTGTAGCCATTGCACCTTCCTTAAATAGAGAATTAATGTTGAGTGGGAGGAAATAGTTTTGTTTCAGTTTGAGTCTGGTAAGGCAGCAAGTCTCTTGAAACCAAGTTGAAGAATATTTTTGGTGGTTTTAATTAAGAATGATTTAATATTGTGGATATGGTCCAGAATTAGAAGGTGGCACTTTGAAACTGAAAATACAAGTGGTTGCAAGGTAAGTACTGGTTTTGTCGAGATTGAACAAGAAATCAGATGATGAAAGATAATGTTAAATGGAATTTGTTTTGTATAGCCTTGTCCATTCTTTATCTCCAATAAAATCCCAAACCTAAATGATAAATACTAGTACTTTCATAGTTTTTTTACATTTTTTTTTTACATTTCGCCCTAGAGGACAGGGCTACAGCTGTGTGTATCTTTTGAGCCTTAGCATGTGTGTTATATTTGTCTTTTTTTTTTTAACACATAATTGCTTTATTTCCTCATAAAATACAGTGATGAGGTGGAGGTTGAAGTTGGGTAATTTTAAGTGTTTTGCTTTTTTGAGGGGGGTGGGTCACACAGAACAAAATTAGGTATTGTCATTTAGTCTTGTTTTTAAGTGGGGGAGGAATTGTTCATTACAGAAAATTAGTTTTCAGATTCTCAAAAATCTTTGCTTTGAATTGGGTTTTGGAGGTTATATTCTGATTTTTATCAATACAATTGCTGAATATGACAGCATGGATGAGGACCCTTTTTTTTTTTTGCAATGATTTTTGTGCTGAGATAATAGACTTAAAAGTAGTAATAAAACATACTTGGCATTTCTGCTGGAAAGTACTGAACATTTATGAATGTAAATTCAGAGCCTACTGTTTTTGCAAGGGATCTTTTAAAAGCATGGGGTTAGAGCTGATTTAGGCTTGTCATGATAGTTTTTTCAGAACATATTCTCAGTCTTTGAGGATTTTTCTCTCCAAACTTCTGGAGAGTTTAGCTGCAGAAAGAAAATAGTCCTTAATGTTGATATGAGCATTGATCTTTTTATGGCATAATCATGAGTTTTCCTTAGCCCATCCCAGTTATTAAAATACTATCTAGTCAACCTAATGAGTTTGCACTTATTAATGTTGCATAAATTCCAGTTACGACCATTAGAATGATTTTAACAAAAATTGTGTTGGTGGTGAGACAAATTTCTGCTTATTTCTAAGTAGGACCTCTTAATATGTGTTTAACATTAGCCCAGTAGTTGGTCTTCTGGTTTTATTGAGTGGCCACCTCAACTTAGCTGAGTTTGAAGAAATCTAATGCTTGTATTATCTAGCAACTTATTTTGTTCTTCAAATATAAAGATTGGGAAGGGGTAGTGAAATAACAGCAGGAAGGCATTCATATTGAAAAATTGTCATATCTAGAGCTTTGGCCTCTTCAGCATTTTCTGAGTCTAAGCCCTGTATATATATTTAAAATTTAGGAGGCCTTAAAGGAAACCTGCTTGGGCATTCTGATTCCACGATTACAATTGTGCTGCCAGTAAACATTTCCCATTACATTTTAGTGATGGATATTAAGAGAAAACAATTACTGTGACTCCCTTAAGTAAAAAGCTTAAAAAAAATTTTTTTCCTGGATTAAATAAGCAATAATTGACTTTGAAAAACTAGACTGAAGATTATGCTTATCCTCTTAGAAAAGACATCATAACACTTCCATCACAGCCATGCATGGTTGTCTTTGTGATCAGATAGGTATAAAGGACTTCTCTCTTTTTTTTTTCTTTTCCTAAGGAAAGTTTTATTTTCAGGAAAAAACTAGGAGAGGAAGTTGACAGTGAAGGATCATAAAGTGTGAAGTACAGGAAAACTAGGATGTTTCAGTAGAGCGTTATTTTGTTTAGGATGTTCAACAGACACTTCAACTTATTGATCTTTTAAGTGATACTGAGTCTTTTTAATAATTTCAGGAGGTGAGCTGCAGTTTTATCCACAACATTGCCACCTTTAAAAGTAGAGTTGCTCCTTTAGACTGCGGAAGATTTTAATAATCATTGGGGGGCTGCATTTACCAAAAATTCTTTGAAAACTCCGCAGTTGGATTCAAGTTTGCTCTGCTTCCTTCACAGCTCCTTGCATAGAATAGTTGGTTGACTTGATTTGGTCTTTTTATGCTTTAGTTTTAAGTTAGTAAGTTGGGCCATTCATATTATAAAATCTCACTAGGGCAGCTTTCTAGGGGTGGGTTAAACATTAGTCCAAATTTTCAAATTCCCTGACATTGTTTTTCTACAGGCTACTTTTTCAGTTAAAAAGTGTGACATTAAATACATATCTTGACCTTAGTCACAGTTTGTAGACCTCTTCAACCCTGAGCCTTGTCATAAGTGTGCAAATGAATTGTCCGTGCTTTTCCTTTCTTGCACTTTTGTATTAATGTGTCATTTTTTGACTAGAGATGTGCTTTTGACACTTAACATACTTTCTATTGATGAATACAATAAGTAAGAAGTGTGAAATGTAATTATAGTTCTTAATGTTAGATGAACAGTAAATGTTCAGTTGCGCACTTCACATTTCAGCTTAAGCATGATAAATCTACATGGAGTACACAAATGAGATTGACTATATTTTAGAACCAGCAGGAAACTAGTTTCAGATTTTTGAGCTGCATATTTTAGTTTTTCTAAAAAATCCAAAGCAAGAGGGATTTTTTTTCTAGTTTCAGTTTTGGCACTGGCTTTTATCCTGGAGTTTTAAAATATTCTTCATCCTGTTCTTTTTCTATTAAGGTTAATGTTGAAGAAGGAAAATGCGGAAGTCGTCATTTGACAAGTTTTATAAATGAGTATTTGAAGCTCAGGAATAAGTGAAGCTGAAATTTGAAAAAATAAAAGAAAGAATGCATGCTAATTATCAGACCAGAAGTCCCACTTGTAGAATATTGAGCAATTTGTGTGAAGTGGGGAAGATGAAAGAAGTCAGAATTTGAAACGGAAGAATGAAGAAAAGAAATAAAAATGAAGTTAAGATAAGAAGTAATCTGGAATCAGAAAGCACTACGCTAAGTAATTACTAGTCTGTTTATGTGTCCCTGTATATTTTGCTAAACATGCATGCATTATTTGTTTAATAGAAGAAATATATACAGGGTAAAGAAGTGCCTTCCAGGGGAAACGTTTAAATTAGGTAATTCTAATTTTAACTTCTTAGTGAACTGACTGAAATGCAACTTTTAAAAAAATAATCCTTTGTAGTCAAATAGGAGGCAGGAATGAGCTCTCCGATTTGGGTAACAGCCGGCTTCATGTTGTCTCCTGGATTTTTCATCTCTGACATTGCTGGTCCTGGGGCGTGAGTACTTCCAGAATTGAAGTAGGTGGTCTAGGCCACCCTCTCTGGACTCAATGTACTGACCCCTATCCTTCAGTACAGCTCAGTATAAGGAGAATGTTGTAAGTTTGTCAAAGTTTTCCTAAAGAATGTTACCAGGATGGTTATAGAACCAAACCCCCAAAATCCATTGGACAGGATCCTTCCTTTTGGCATTTATGAAAAAATGAATTTCTTTTTATATGGCAATAGTGGAAAACTATGACCATTTAGGCCCTAACTTTAAGATGCATGTGTGCTAAATTCGCAAGATATTTCTTAATTCTTTGTTTAATGCTTATTCCAGCTGAATGACTGGGGTTACTGCTAAAAAGTTGTAGGGGCTTCCCTTAGAATGAGACAGGTCATATAAGTGAACAGGATACCTAACTCAACAGTGGCAGTAACAGTAAGTGCCTTATTCCCTTTTCTCAATTTCTGCTATTAACTTAACTGTTAAAATGGTGTGAGAGATAACAGATCATAAAGTAGCTTTGTTTCTGGTTCTCTACTCCTACCACTTACTGGAAAAATAGACCCAAAAGTTCTGTCATTTCCCTTTTCTGTATGCTTGTTTTAACTGAACAGAAGAGTCAAATGATTGGTGCAGTGTTGTTACTTTCAGTTGGATGGGGAAAGTTCATGTGTCAAAATAATACCCAGTAGTAGGCAACCAACAGATAGCTTCTACTCTATCAGGAAAACTAAGGCTATCACTTTACCCTGAAATTAAGATTGCCTAAAATTAGAGTTTTTGAACCTCATAACTCTTGGGGCAGTGTCTTAAATGACTTTTTAGAGGGATTCATTTTCTGATACTTCAGGGCCTATTTGTGTCAAATTTGTGCTTTTTCAATTCTGTATCTTGCAAGCAGAAGATTACACCCATTTATAGTTTCCATCATTTGCCCTGATAATTACTTTGTAGAATATGCCACATATAAACTAATAACACTAAATTGGTAGTGTTAGTTTTGCATTCTGAATTACTTACACATTAGGCTGAGGCAAGTGATGTGAATGGATATTGTGTCTTTATTCAAGCTCATTGATTCTTTATCAGGAGACCTGAAAAGTCCTTGGCGTCTGAAAGAGAAAGTATCTGTTAGTCTTGTAAGGGGAAGAAGCATTTTGGAGTTTGTTTATATGGCAAAAGCTGGAAAGGTGTAAAGCAAAAGTAAACATTGATGCTAGTGGCCCATCTCATCCATTCAGGTTTCTGCCCCCCTTTGGCCAAAGCATCTTTGAGTCTGAGTGTGCCTCTCTCCACCTCCTGCCTGCGTAGTAGCCGGAAACAGACCTCTTGTCCTGGGGCAAAGCGTAAGGTACATGCCCTCAGGATGGCTAACAAATGACAGGGTGGGGAGGTGGGGGCAGAGAAGGTGACAGAAAACAGGGTTTCAGGAAAATGTTGAAAAAAACAAATAAGCATAAAACTTGAAATTAGTCAGTGAGACTTAAATAAGCATCACAAATATGTATGGTGTTTTTTAAGAAATGCAGATGCCCAACTCCAGACCTACTAAAATAAGCTCTAGTTGGGGATCTATTTTTAAATGCTCAGTAGACTTAATATATATCTGTAAGAGCCTTTGTTGAAGATCTACTTTATTGCATCTAGCTTTTAAAATATGTGAGAAACCTAGCAATTGGATGGTTATTCCTACTTCTTTCATCTCTTTCAAAAAGTTTTTTTAAGATTCTGTCATTCTCAGAATAGGGAGATACTGGCTGGTATTTTGTTGGAAGGCTGAGTTTGTTTCTCCCTGATGTGTTCCCTATTGATTAGTACATGACTAAGATTCAGTTTGTAAGAATTTGATTCCCTGTGTGGTTTTCAGGGAATTTTTGGTTGTGTGGTTCATGCTAACTTTACATTTATGATCCTTTCCCTTGAGGTATTGGTAGGGTTTTAATGTGTTAGCATTGAAGAGTTGTGAGCCCTGAAAGTGGTCTTTGAATTTTTTTCGTGTTCAGGGGCTTTTCTAGCTGATTTTACAGATGTAACCATGGACCAAGGTTTAAAGCTAACTTTGTGCTTCTAGATTTGGCCTTCTAGACAGGCTAAATATCCTTGCATATATTTCCAAACCAATTAATAGCCAACATAATTGCAAAAGGGTTTATTTAACTTTAAGACTATCTCTGATATGAAAGGTAGGCGGTAGAGATAGTGTTTCTGTGTTAGCCTAACAACTGTCAGTACAGAAGACTTAGTGTTCCAGTGGTTTCTCCTATTACTGTTCTGAGAAATGATTGTTCATAAAATACATCTGCATATAGCCAATTAGTTTTAGAGGTTGAGTGAAAAGTCTTATAATTTCACAAATACTGTTTTTTTTGACCCTTGATCTGCTAGAAACCTCATTAAAGTTTATTCTGAGGCTATAAGGACTTTCTTTTCCTTCTTGGTGAACAGATTGGTAAAGCACCTTAGCTTAGAATAAGACTTTTCTGTTTTACTGAAGCAAGAGGCTTAAAAGAGGATCTTGACTTTCTACTCTTTTTTTCCAGATCCCTAGACGAACTGATTTCTGATAACTATAGTTATTTTATTGGTAATCTTTTAACTCTTACTGTGAGGCACCCATATTCTCTCCCTTCTAGAGCAGATTGCTTTCTTTTGTTTCCACTAAATGTCATAGTCTTTCCATAAAGTCATCTTTCTAGCATTGGAATAAGCAAAGGTGTTAGAATCCCTCTTTCTACCTTATCTTCTAGATTAGTTTTTGCCTGTTGAATGATTGCAGAAACTGCATCCCCAATTTGAGAACCTCTTTATCCCAGGAGAAGAGAATTGTGCTTTTAAATGTCCAGAATATTTGCCAGAGAAAGTCAAGGGATTGTTAGTTGGGGTCCTCAAAGCAAAGCCGTAGTGCTTTCATCATTCCTTGAGGATAAAAGTAGCTATTTTCACTAATAATTGCGGGTGTCATCTTTTACTTTGACTCTCTTCATTAACTCATGGCAGGAAGGGAGAGTAGCCATGTTTCATGCCAGTTCATACAATGTGTGACTTTGAAATTTAGTCATTTGGGGTATAGAGACCAGAATTCATTTTGCCCACTGAGTTACTTTAAGCCTTGTTTTTTCTGTATTGCATGTAAGTTTTGTCCTTAAGCATCATAGGAAAGATCTTCCAAATTTTCTCCACTGTTCTCTTAAGTCACAGAACGTATTCCAAAATGTTTTGGGCTGTGTTTTAGATGAATTTTCTACCTTTATCTTTTTAAGAATGGCTGGAGTGTTTTATTCTGAAAGTCTGCCACAAAGGGAGGTCTCTTGTGATAAAGTTTTATGCCACTTCAACATTGTTACCCCTACAGTGACTTAACTGTAATATTGATTCCTTTTGAGTCTAGCATTTTTATTCTGTGTTGGGCAGGAAGATTATGAGATTAATGCTTTTAAATTTGATGAAGGTGGATAACCTGAAATGTTGTTTTGTTTGATAGCTTGGTTAGTTGTCAGACTGAGTTAATTGTTGTCTTTTCCACCATTTCTATTTTGGTGTCTTGGCAGAGCATTCCTTTAGCTTTTTTCTCTAATTATATGTCTTTGGTTCACCAAACTAGTTATCCTGTTTACCCATTTCTTTGCTATTTCCTTTGAGAGATTTTGTTTTTGTACAGCCTACCTACCAGCTAGTCACAGTTAGGATAGGAGAAAGCTTAGGTATAAAGTATATATCTAGATGTTGTTTTTTACATGCAGTTCCTGAACTTCCCTTCCTGAACCTAGATTAAGAGCTTGTGATCTAAACTGTTTCAGTTTTAATATGTCCTTTTTGTACGTAACTTTTCTAACTGCTTATTCCCAGTTTCCCATCCATTGGCCCTGGCTCATCTACACTTAGCTGAGGAAAATCTCTGGTACCCTCTTAATTCTTACCTCTGCAGTTCATTCACCGTCTTTTGACTGTAGCTTCATCTGGTTGCTTTGAGATCCATAAGGGCTTCCTACATAGTTGGATGGACAGGGTCTACAGATCTAGTCTCCTTCAAGCTGCTCCTTGTTCTCTAGGTTTCTGTCTTCCTCTGTGACTTGAAACAGTACTGTCCTTGTCTTTTTTCTCCACTCAGCAATAAATGTTGAAAATAAAGTAAATTTTACAAATTTCATAGGGTTTTTTTTTTTTAATTGATGGCAGTTTGACTGAAATAATAGGTATGAAGTATAGGTGTCATAGTTAATAAGGTTCTTTCTCACCCCAGTCTTTACGGAGTAACATTCCCAAAACAATCCTTGGGCAGTTCCCTTAACTGCTTGGCTTTGGCACCCATTTCTGAAGAGTGGGGTCAGTTAACTCTTATCCCTGCTCCCCAAGAAAGGTGGAAGTTCAAGTTAATTGGCTTATGTCAATTGGAGCAACGTAACTATTATACCAGGTATATTCAGTTCTGCCCTTACCTATGTTTTCTTATCTTGGAAGGGGATTGCTTTCCCTCACCATTTATCTCACCACAGCTTATTTGTTTTTAAAGTTGCCCAGAAAGTATACAAATTAAACTTTTGACATCTACGTGTAGGAATCCCGTTCTGCTTCCAGAAGTGGAAGTGCTCATGGATCTGGGAAATCTGCAAGGCATACCCCTGCAAGGTCTCGCTCCAAGGAAGATTCCAGGCGTTCCAGATCAAAGTCCAGGTCCAGATCTGAATCTAGGTAAGAAAGACTGTCTTGGGATTTTCTTGTTACTCTTAGCTTTCAAACTGGTGTGTGCTTTTGTAAACTAGGAAGATAGAGAGGGTTAGATCATTTGTTGGCTTATTTAATATTGGTACTAGAAATGAACTTAATTGTTAAGTTCTGGGAGATAGACTAAGTGGCTAAGAGCCTGGGCTTTTGGTGTTAGGGTTCATATCTTACCTCTGTTTTTTTCTGGCTTGGGCAGATTACTTAACCTTTTCAATCTTAACTTCTTATCTATAAAAGATGAATTAGCAATAGTACCAGTTCTTCAGAATTGTTGTGAGGATTCAGAGATTATGTGAACTCCTTATTAGTATGGCAAAAACTGCAGAGCACTGGCTTTTAGTAACTGCAATTCTTGATAAATAGGTGGAGTCTAGTATGACAAATGTACTATTAAAAAACCTTAACACAGCACCTTTTTTTTTTTTTTTTTAATGTTCAAGTGTAGGCTATATATCCTGGTTTGCCCAGGTCAGCCCCAGCTCGATGCCTACTGTCAGGCATAATTAACAGTGCCCCTTTTCTCTCTCACACTGTATTCTTCCTGGGTTAGATGACAGTTCATATGATCACTGTAGTTAAGAGCAACTGGTTGATTTTAAAACACTGCTGGAGAATACTGCTTGTAATGATGATGTTATCATAAGTCAATAATGGGCATAATGTAAGAAGCTTAAAAATGAAGGATGGTATTGTGAAGGGTAAAGGTGGGCACAAATCAGGCTAGTATGGAATGTTGCATGTTTTATGATTTTTAATAGATACTGTTGTTCAATCTCTTAATTATTTAAGATATGATGGAAGGGAGCTTTAGTTAGTGGTGGTTTTGGAACTCTTCCTAGCACAGAAATGACAATACACAAAAGAAAGGTATTGATCCCACTATATACCTGGATTGTGTGTTTTACCTTTGGAAGCTTAACTTTAGAATAAAGTATTGAAAGAATTAAAAGCCATATCCTGCTGTCAGCTATTCAGTCATAACCTTGAAGCCTTTGTCTTTCAGGTCTAGATCCAGAAGAAGTTCTCGGAGGCATTATACAAGGTCACGATCTCGGTCCCGGTCCCATAGAAGATCTCGTAGCAGATCTTACAGCAGAGATTATCGAAGACGGCATAGCCACAGTCATTCTCCCATGTCTACTCGCCGGCGTCATGTTGGGAATCGGGTAAGATGAAAACAATTGTTTCTGAAGCAGTGAACACTGTATGAAGCCACTTTATAGTTAACGTATAATATATTCTCCTCTGTATTTGGTGTTTTGTTCTGTAATAATTTAAAACTGATAACTTTTGATGGTGGAGCTTTAGCCTGATTTTTCTCTAGAGCCTTTTCAGTGTTGGGAGATTTTTTTCTTTTTAAAAGTTATTTCCCACATATGGTCTACATTTGAGCTGTTGATCACATTTGAGATAACCGTCACATTAACAGCACATCAAATAAATTCTTTGCATTACGGTTAATATAGTTAGATCATATATCTATGTTCCATACTATTGTTCAAGTTATCTGGGTTTAATATGCTTTAAAATACGCTATGATTTTCCCATTTAGTTTTAAGCAGGTTTCTTTCCAGTTTTAAAGCTTTGCTTGTCTTCCATGAGAAGTTACAAATGAGATGGCATTTAGTGTGTTCCTGTTATGGGTTTATTGAATAATATACAAGTAGACCTATAGGGAGTGTATGTTTTTGAAAGTGGGGTGGAATTTAACTATAAAATGTATGTGTGAAGTAGTGAAACCTTTAAGCAAACTCAACGGCAACTGGGATGTCAGCAACATTTAGTTTATAAATAAAATTTATTCAGTTTATAATAGTTGACGCTGCTTAATATGTTTTTAAAAAGTTTGGTATCCATCTGTGGTTTCACTAGTACGTATATTTGAACACCTATGATTTTTCTATAGAAATGAAGCTAAATGTACTTCTGTATCTCGTCGGCAGTTTAGAGCCTCCTATTGTGTGAATGGTATATCTTAGTTCACCATCTTGAAGTTTTACCTCTCCTCTTGCCCCGGCTTATAGAGACAGTAGTTCTCTGCATATGTGCTTGTGGTGCTAATGTAACATTACTTTTAAAATACTTTTATTTCATTGTTATCTTTTCATATTAGTGACAGTTCTTTGGGGGGGAAATTGATCTGTGATGCTTTTTAAGTTTTTTTTTTTTAATCTATTTTTCTATTTCTAGGCAAATCCTGATCCTAACTGTTGTCTTGGAGTATTTGGATTGAGCTTGTACACTACAGAAAGAGATCTAAGAGAAGTGTTCTCTAAATATGGCCCAATTGCTGATGTATCTATTGTATATGACCAGCAGTCTAGACGTTCAAGAGGATTTGCCTTTGTATACTTTGAAAATGTAGATGATGCCAAGGAAGTAAGTAAAAGTCTTGTACCTTTGTGTAAAAAAAAGTATATGCACACGCTTTCACTTTTACACACACACATACAAAGTCTTTAACTATTCTTCCTTGGATGACTTTGGCTTTAGTAAGTCGATCAGTCATGTCAGACTCTTTGCAGTCCCATGGACTATGCAGGCCATGGAATTCTCCAGGCCAGAATATTGAAGTGAGTAGCTGTTCCCTTCTCCAGGGGACCCAAGAATCGAACTGGGGTCTCCTGCATTGCAGATGGGTTCTTGACCAGCTGGAGAGCTACCAGGGAAGCCTTTTTAGTATCTATATATAGCTTGATCTGAATGAATGCATTCTTCTGGGAATATATACTAAAGTCTATAATTGGAACTTTAAAATCTTTTAATGTGGAAATTTCAAAGATTTGTAGCCTAACAGCAAAGTGACAGTTGGGTTCTAAATTCCAACTCAGTCTCTTCCACCATTTTATTTGAAATAAATTCAAACATAGTCAACTGTTTCCAGATGTGTGCCTAGATACACATATTTCTAAAATAGAAGAATATTAATAGTCCAGTTTGGAATATTTAATGAGTGTTTACATCAGATTACTTTCTAAAATGAAAAAATATTAAAATGTGATAAAAGCTATGATTCAGGAGAAAGGAACTGGTTTTGATTGTATACTGGCAAGTGACTTTATGTTTTGGATGTTGAGGTAAAATATAGGAAGAAACTTTTTTTTTGGCCTTGAGGCTTATGGGATCATGGTTTCCCAACCAGGGATTGAACCTGGGCCATGGCAGTGAAAGCACCAAGTCCTAAATATTGGACCTCCCAGGACCTCGCTAAAAATTTTTTTTACAGAGACTAAAATAAAAATTCAATGTGTGACTCCTGGCCCATTTAAGAAATTTGAACTTCAGATACATGGGGATGATAGCTAAAGTCATCTCCAAGGACAATATAAGGAGGGGAGAATCTTGAGAAACTTAATTTCAAGCCATCTGAGGTTAATATTGAGATTAATAATTTTGAGTTCTAAGTAAAATTAAATGAATAGAGTAAGCCCGTCTGCTAAAGGAAGAATTAAATGCTGAATGCAAGTGGTTATAATTAAAGAGATTTAAGAAATGCTTTAAGATGTCATTCAACTTCATTTTGGTAATAATTGATGTGGAAAATGTTAACAATATTTGTCCAAGGTTACTTATGGGATCGGCTTCTTCGTTTCTCTACTTTTTGTGTGTGTGTGTTCCACAGCCCTTTCTGAAAGACAGTATATTTTGTATCTAAATCAGTAATGCCAGAAACTGCCTTGAGGCTTAAAACAATCAAACTAGAAAATAGCATAATTGCAATTAGAAATCTAAATTCTATTTAGATAGAGAGGTGTTTCTTTAAATTGTGAATAAATGGCTATGTCTTTGGGATGGGGTATTATTTTTCTTAGGTACAGTATATTTTCATTTTAATGTTTGAAACTATATGTAATTCAAGCTTTCATCCTAGCTCTTTGCTTCCATAGCAGGGGTCCTCAAATTTGTGTAAAGGATTAGACAGTAAATATTTTGGGCTTTGGGAGCCATAAGAGCTCAATGACAGCTTTTCAACCTTGCCACTGTAATGTAAAAGCCATATAAAAGGCAAATTAATGAGTGGGGCTTTGTTTCAGTCATGGTCACTTAATTTTGAATTTAATTTCTGATGAAATACTACTTTCATGCCCCCCGCACACACCTGTTCAAATTCTTAGCTCATGGGTCATAGTTTGCCAACTGTGTACTATTTTATAGACCTACAGGTACTGTCAAATCTATAGTTGGTACAGTAATTTAAAATATTTCATGGCTTAAGTTGGCGCTCATGGGTGGCTTTTTTTTTTTTAATGAACTTTCCTAGGCTATCTTTTGTAAGTAAAGATTTGATAGGCAGAAAAACTTACTAATTGTCAGATATAATGCTCTGGCCTAACTGAAACATGTAGTTGGGTTTTATTTATAGATAATAGTTAATTTGGGACTTCGTTCATGATGTATATAACAACTCACATATCTTTTGAAGGCAAAAGAGCGTGCCAATGGAATGGAGCTTGATGGACGTAGGATCAGAGTTGACTTCTCCATAACGAAAAGACCACATACTCCAACACCAGGAATTTACATGGGGAGACCTACCTAGTAAGTTTGTTTTCAAGCTTCTCAAAATATTGACAGTTCACTTCAGGGCACAGGGAGGCTTTTGGCAGCTGACTCAAAGTTAAATTCAATATAAATGTATTCAGTAGAAGCATTCGGTTAGTACCATAAATTCTGATGACATGTAATAGATTAATCACATCCTACTTTTATCATAAAGAAATGCCATATATTTGACATTGCTGGGTAATTAAATGATTCTCACCAGACCAATTTTCCCATGCTGGTAACTATTAAGTATTAATGTAGGTAAAACCAAGTTTGTATAAATCTTATTCAGTGGCAGCTCACGCCGTCGAGATTACTATGACAGAGGATATGATCGAGGCTATGATGATCGGGACTATTACAGCAGATCGTACAGGTATGTTAACCAAAATAAAAAGTTTTAAGTTGTTGAAAGACAAATCAGCTCTTATGGTTCAGTTGCAACATAAAGCAGCACTGTTTTAGCCTTTGATAAAGGTATTTACCTTTAATAAATTGGAGATAACAGAGATTAAACTGGTTGGGTTTTTTTTTGGCTGCAACTCAAGGCATGCGTGCTAAGATGCTTCAGTTGTTTCCAACTCTTTGCAACCCTATGCACTGTAGCCCGCCATGCTCCTCTGTCCTTGGGATTCTCCAGGCAAGAATACTGGAGTAGGTTGCCACGCACTCCTCTGGGGGCAACTCACAGCATGTGGATTGCCCAACTAGGAACCAAACCTGTGCCCCCTACGGTGGAGTATTAAACCAGCAGACCACCAGGGAAATCTCTGGATTTTATGGTTATACTTTTTTTTTTGGTATGTGTATTTTTAAAAGCACCAAGTTGTAAACCAATGGGACAATAAAATTACAGATGAATCCCCCCTTTTTTGTTTTTTACAGTGAGTTTCATGAACTGATTTTGAATATAATTGCTTTATAAAGCAATTTTTTGGTAGCTGAGAAATTGTGTTGAAGGGCAGGGCAAGTTGATTCTTGGAACAATCCAAAGAAATAATTATTTAAGGATTAGTTTGCTATAACAATGGTAAGATATTTATTATTAATACTAACTATTGAACATTTTTGGGGGGTTGATAGGGAAATGTTCATGATCCTAGGAATACTTTGGAAAGTAAAAATGAAGTAACGTTCTCTAAGCAACAGCAGGTAATCTAGATCTTGTCAAAATGTAAATTGTGTAGTAAATATTGACCATAACAGTTAATCCTTGATACCCTATTTTGGTGTGGTAGTGAGCTGTTGTCTTTTTTTGCACACTATTCTGTAATTTTAGAAAGTTGACAGTCCTGACATTTAGCACTGACAAACTTTCGTAAGTGGCATTTCTGTACTGACATGTAGGGGATTCTATTTGTGGAGGCTGCAAAGATTAGTCTTGAGTCCTTAATATGATACTCACTTTAACCACCAGGGAGAGCTCTATGTCAGTTTGTAAAGGGGTGGCAAAAGCAACTCTTTATTGCTTAAAGGAAACTAGCTTTCACTTCTGTTTTAATTTTATTGTATGAATTGTACATTTTTAAAACTATTTATAATGTTTGTTTGTTTTCTGTCTTCACAGAGGAGGAGGAGGAGGAGGAGGAGGATGGAGAGCTGCGCAAGACAGGGATCAGATATACAGGTACAGGAAAAGATTTCTGTTTAACATTGGGTTCTGCACTGTATGAAAGTTTTCACAAGAGAATCTGGTACATAGGAGTTTCCTGATGACAGAAATTTTTAAAATTCTCAACATTAAATGTATGCACTGGCCAGGGAAAGATTTAAATCTGTACAATAGTAGAATGGCTCACATAAAGGTATTTGTTATTTTGATAAATTATAAATGGCATTCACAAAATTTTATACATGAGAAATTTAAAAATACTGTAACTGAACTCAAATGACAATGTACATGGCTTAATTTGTGTTTATAGAGATTGGGCTTGTACTTATCACTCAGTGGTACCATTTTATACCTTAATATGAGAGATGATGGCATAAACTAAGAATCCATAATATTTTAATCTTATTTATCCTTAATGGTTTCATTAGCTTGTTATAAGCATTTCAGAATAAGTAAGTAATTATTCAAGTTTATCTTAACACAAAACTAAATCACTGAAGCACTATGAATGAAATTTTGGGTGTTCATTCATAGGGTGTGGTAATGATTTTTTTCTTCTCTAACCCAGTTTAAATTTTTTAGATATAATGTTAACTAGCATATGATCAGATTCAACCTCTTTGATAGTTAGGGGGGTTTGGTACTGGGCCTGATAATGTGTTTCATTCTCAGGACTAAAACACACCTTATTACTGCAGTGTTTTTCAAGGTCAGCTGAGGGTCTTTTAGTTTTGGAAACTGATAAAGGGATCAGTCACTTTAATCTGTGATCTATGGAGTCTTAGATGGTCTTGATATTTTTTTACAGAAGACGGTCACCTTCTCCCTACTATAGTCGTGGAGGATACAGATCACGTTCCAGATCTCGATCATACTCACCTCGTAAGTGTTTATTTTGACATAATTTTGTTATAATAGTGTGACTTGCTATGACTTATGGAAACCACAGCAGATAACGGGTTGATTTAATTAGTATTTCCTCAATTTTTCTGTAGGGTTCAAGGAAGTATATGGAAACAACCCTTGGATCTTACTCTTGTTGCTGATTAAAATAATGTGTGTTCTGTCACCATTTGTGGCTTTTTTTTTTTTTAGGAATTGTTAAAAAATTTTTTACAGCTTAGAAACATTTTTGAGTGACTTAATAAACCTTAGCTTTCAGATTGAGTTAGATAAACTCCCAGCTATTTCTGTTTAACATTGGTTCTGCACTATGTGAAGGTTTTCATAAGAGAATCTGGTACATAGGAATTTCCAGATGACAGAAAAGTTTAAAATTCTCAACGTTAAATGTATGCACTTGAGTATTGAAGTGTATTTATTTCCTTTTTTTCTAGGTCGCTATTAAAGCATGAAGTTGAAGACTTTCTGAAACCTGCCCTAGAGTTGGGATATTGTTTGTGGACAATATTTTTTATTGTCTCCTGTTTAAAAAGTGAACAGTGCCTAGTGAAGTTAGGTGACTTTTACACCTTTTATGATGACTACTTTTGGTGGAGTTGAAATGCTGTTTTCATTCTGCATTTGTGTAGTTCGGTGCTTTGTTCAAAGTTAAGTGTTTTCAGAAAAGTATGTTTTGCATGTATTTTTTTACAGTCTAAAATTTTGACTGCTGAGAAGTTTCTATTGTACAGAACTTCATTTAAATGGTTTTTCTACTGAATCCAGGGTATTCTGAAGATCGAAGCCTGTGTGTAAAATGCTACCAAATGGCAAAAAGCAACAATAAAGTTTGGTTTTTACTTTTCTTTCTAACATATCAATGCTTAGCAGAACTGTTCAGATTAGATTGTCAGTAGTAAATTGAAGACAAAAATGCCCGTTTTCCTCGAGTCCATGAAACATACCATACTTAATATACCTGCAGTTAAGTGATAAAAATTACGCTCTGTAACTCTATACTGCTAGTGTTAAAAACTAAAGATCTTTCAATACAGCAAATGCTTAATGCTTATATAAATGTGAATTTGTCAGCCTTTATGTAATCTGTATTATATATAGCAGGGAATAAGATGAGTTACACAATGTATGCCTTAAAAAGGCTATTTCTTAAAGCTGTTAGAAAGGGGATAATGGTATTTCAATTAGTTATCAGCAAGTGACAATAACATTCCACCACAAATGTACTCTTGTTCTTCTAGCTTTTAAGACTATATGGAAAAACTGGGTGCTTCAGAGTTTTGAGAAAAAAGAAGGGAACACTACACCTGTGTTGTGGATGATCTGAAGACTTTGCCTGTTCATTTTTTAAATATTACTTTCAGGTCCTTTGCTTACCAAAGGAGGCCCAATTTCACTCAAATGTTTTGAGAACTGTGTTTAAATAAACGCAAATGAAAAGAGTAAAAAGGCTGGTAAAAAGTTTATAGAGATTTTGTTTTAACCTTGCTACATACAGTTCTTTTATAGTTTTTAGTCCCTTATACAGTATTCCTTGGACTGAAATGTATTCTGTTAAAATTGTTTTAAATGTATTCCTGGCAAATACATTTAAAGTAAGTAACCAGGTCTTGGAATGAACATCTCTACTTGGGGATGGTATTATATTAAAATATTCTCCACACTTGCCCTGAAGGTGCCTGAAATGAACATTTTTCTAGGATATTTTCATGGTCAGTTCTAGGCAAGTAAATAAGTTTGTTAGCCTACTGATCCTTCTATTTGTAAATACTCTGTCCCGTGTACTTGAAGGGCATGGCAACCCACTCCAGTATTCTTGCCTGGAGAATCCCATGTACAGAGAAGCTTGGAAGATGACAGTCCATGGGATAGCAAAGAGTCTAGACACGACTAAAGTGACTAAGCACAATATGCTTAGGCTGCATCAATCATAATGTGTAGTAATTTACCTTAGGTCAGACAGCAATTAAAATACCAATGCCAGGATCTGAACTTGACCAGTCTCAATCTGTAGTCTGTGCTGTTAATCATGATGTCATTTAATCTGGGTAACCAGATGAAAAATATTGGTGCAGGGTGAGATGGGCTGAAGAGTGGTGAGAATCCTGTTCTGGGGTAGCAAGAAGTAAATCTTGGTGTATTATGGTGGTCATCTTGTTTGCAAAAAGTTTTATAAAAGACATAAAACTATATAAGCATGTGAATTTTCAAGACTGCACATGGAAGCCAGATAGTCAGAATTTAGTACAGACACATCTCTTTAAGACTTACATGTTGTAAATAGTTTAAGTTTTGTTCCTATAATTAAAACTTTTGCACTTAATTTCCAACCTTTTGTCCCCTTTGGAGCTCCTCAGAATACTTTCCAAGTGTCAGAAACAATAGCTGTTATCTGAAAAGCTATTGCTGCATAATCATTAAAACTCAGGTATACTACAAGGACTTCGCTGCTGTTCTCAGCTAGGCTCGCTCTCATCTGTAGGACAGCTGAGGTGGACTGATGGACTGCAGAGACAGGTTCGCTTCACACTGCCGATTTGTGGATCTGTTTCACATGGCTCAGCCTCCTTGAAGTAGACAAACCACAACATGTTCCTCCCACTATGATGTGGAAACACAAAAATCAAGTACCTTTCAAGCTTTTGTATTAACATCCTATAGGCAAAAGCAATTTGCCATACTGGTATATGTGTCACTTTTCTCAGCTTCCCAGCACACAGACATGCTGCGAATATATCCCAGCGGCAGCAGGATATTCCGCAAAGAGTCCTGCTGAGAGGTAGAGCCCACCTAACGTTCAGTTGCTGAGTTGTATCCAACTGAGACCTAGACCTGGTGGACTGCAGCAATCCAGACTTCTCTGTCCTCCGCTAACTCGAGTGTGTGCAAATTCATGTCCGTTGAGCCCCCCTGTCCTTTTGTCTTTAGTCTTTACCATCAACAAGGTCTTTTGCAATGAGCTGGTTCTTGCATCAGGTGGTCCAAGTACTGGGATCAGCATCAGTCTTTCCGGTGAATATTGAGGCTTCCCTGGTGGCTCAGTGATAAAGAATCGTTCAATGCAGTTTCAATCCCTGGGTTGGGAAGATCCCCTGGAGAAGGAAATGGCAACCCACTCCAGTATTTTTACCTGGGAAATCCTATGGACAGAGGAGCCTAGCAGGCCCCAGTCCATGGGGTTGCAAAAGAGTTGGACACAATTTAGCAACTACGTGACATAACATAGACGGCCTAAATCCCAAATACTTCTTTAGCCATCCTTTGCATTGAGAGTATTTCAGCAAAAAGTGCTTGCACAACACTTTTTAATCAGTAACCCTTAACCCCAAGAAGCAGGGGCAGTAGCAAATTGAGTGGGTAGGTGATAAAGAGTGCATAAAGATGTCAGCAATGTGTGAAATGGGTGCAGGGGTGGACCTGAGGAGTGGAGAGGTGGTTCTGTCTCTAGCTGAGATTCCTTGACTAGTGTTGATAGCAGTGAAATAGGCTGGTGTCCAGGGTGATGACCTCACTGAACTGACTTCTGGTGTGGCTTTGGCTGTTAAACTTCCTTCATAGCTCGGTTCTTTGCTCCTACAGTCTACAAGCTTCAAATGTTCTTAAAAATGGACCCCCCAAAATTGTCTGCTTGTCATTTGGCATTTTTTGTTTACAGTCAAAAGTTGACAAACACTCCTTGTCATTGTGATGCCTAATTGGTACCATCTCTGTAGTCTCAATTCATATTCCCAATACATTCTTCACTTATGCAGTGAAAGTGAATGTTTTTAACAGGTTAATAAGATCACATAATCCTTTTGCTTTAAAATCCTTCATTTTGGATTTAGATATAAATTCAAACTTTTTAGTGACCCGCAAAGACCTTCACTGTGAAACCACACAACCCCACTGGGTCTGCAACCGCATCTCCCTGTTTTTCTTTTCCATACTAGAAACAGAGCTTCCTCAGCTTTAGTAAATTGGAATAGAAGTTCCAACAATAAACTCACTGTGAAGAGAGGAAAGAGGAGGAGGCAAGATGAAGACAAAACTTGGAACTAAGTACCTATTATGTTACTTGTCAGACTTGGGGCTAATTCCCCTAATTTTTATTTGGCTTATTGCCTGCTTGACTTTTGTAATCATGATACAATTTAAAGCTTGCTGTAAAATGTCAGCACCTTAAAATTCTTCATTCAAAAATATTTTAAATTTTGTAAAGTAAAGCCACTTAGTTCAAGTTGATTTACTTTTTCAATACAATGTATATATAGGTTATTAAAACTAGAAGTCACCAAGTTCGTAAGATTCTCTCCCTGCAGAACATTGTCCCTTTAGGTAATAATTATCTGATAATTGTTTAAAAAAAAAAAAGCTCTCTGCTTCAGTCTAAATGTGCTATTTGAATTTAAAGGTTGTCAAATGATTTCTGGTTTTTAGTTTAGCACATAGGAGCTTGGAGGTCACCTTTCCATCCTAACAAGGCTAAACAACAAAAAGTCAACAGCTGTTTTTAGATTCATAAGAGAGGTAAGGTCATGGGGCAAACTGCTGTCCCCCAGACTGGAGACAGGCAAATAAAATCTCAACATTCTGGAGCAGAAACCCACAAGTAGAAATCTGGGGGAAAGAAAAAAGTACTATGGCCATATGGGAATTCTCACAGTTCCGTGAGCTTTGCCAGCTCAACTAATTTTTCAGTGAATGTTGAGAAGTCCTCTTGTGCTGTCAGAAGGAGAGGAAAAGGAACCACCATGAGATTCCACCAGAGCTGTACCTCATAAGGAGAAACTAACCAGTGCCCAACATGCTAGGATTTTATCAGAGCCTCACTGACCTGGAACGGGGAAATAATCAACTCTAGCTTACTAGCCATCCTGTCCCACCTAAAGGGAAGGAGTTGATGGGGGGAGGATGATGCCCAGAAGCACTTAAAAAGTTTGAGTATAGACCTTACCCATACCTGATGCAAACATTACTAAAAGCTTAACAGCAATTTCTGAGTGTATTCTGTCCAGCTAACACCAAGAAAAAAAATAAGGCATATTAAAAGCAAAATTGACAGTTTGAAGAGAATAGCATTAGAACCAGACAGGGATATGGCAGGGATGCTGGAATTAACAGACTGGGAATTTAACTGTGATCAGCATGCAAAGAACTGTGATGGGTAAAAGTAAACAGCATGCAGGAACAGATGGGCAATGCAAGCAGAGACATGGAAATTCTAAGAAATCAAAAAAATGCTAGAGATAAAAAACATTAGAAATAAAGAATGCCCTTACCAGTCTCACAGGACATAGCTGAGGAAATAATCACTGAGCTTAAGGAATTTATAGAAACTGCCAAACAAAAAAAAACATATATATAAGCGATAATTGGAAAAGGCATGGCTCATGTCATGGCAGTACTAGATGGAGAGCAGAAGAAATGTTTGAAACAGTAGTGACAGAATTTCCCCCGTGTTAATGTCTGTTAACAGACTGCTGTGACTGAATGTTTGTGTGCCTTCAGTAAATTGAAGCTTAACCCCTGATGTAACGTTACTTGGAGTGTTAGGCCTTTGGGAGGTAATCAGGCCATGATAATGGGGCCTTCATAAATGGGAGGAGTCATATGAAATAGACACCAGAGAGCTCCCCCTCTGCACCATGTAAGCACACAGTGAAAAGATGACTATGAATCAGGAAGTAGATCCTCATCAGTCTGCCAGTGGCTGCATCTTGAATTTCCCAACCTCCAGAATTGTGAGAAATAAATTCCTGTTGTTGATAAGCCACCGAGTTTATGATACTCTGGCTAGAACAGGCTGGATGCCAGACCAGAGATCTGAGAAACTCAACAACAAACGGTAAATGCCCCCAACTACACCAAGGCATGTCATTTTCAAAGCACAGATAACTGAAGATTAAAAATCCAGAAAGGAGCCAGAGGAAAAATACATCTTACCTATAAAGGAGCAAAGGTAAGAATTAATCTGACTTCTCAGAAACCATGAAAGCAAGAAGAGAGTGGTGTAACATTTAAAATGTTGAGAGAACCCCCCCAACTTAGAATTCTCTGCCTCATGAAATTATCTTGCAAAAGTGAACAATAAAGACTATCAAAATAGAGCAAATTTGTTGCTAGTACACCTACCTAGCAAGATAAGCTCCAGAGAGAAAAGGAAAATAATCTAGATTAGAAACTCAGATCTACATAAAGGAAAAGCATCAAAGAAGGATTAAGGAAAGGTAAATTTTTTTTTCTTTTACTGAGGGAACACAACATTTTGTTGAAAATAATAGCAATAGTACTATTTGACTAACAGTATGTGATTATGTATGCTTATATATGTCATATATTTACATATGCTTATAAAAATGGAATGACAGGAATGATAAGCGGTGCTAGTAAAGTGCTCACAGTACTGGTGGAGCAGTAGTGTTATTTTCAAGTGGACTTAGATTTGTTGTAAATGTATATTGCAAACAATAAGTATAACTGGTATGCTAAGAAAGGAAAGAATGCAAATATAAAAAGTATCAAAGCCACAGAAAGAACAAAAATAGGAACAAAGAACAAGTATAACACATAAAAAGTAGTAACAAATATGGAAGGTATTAATTGAACTATATCAGTTGTGTCTCTGCAACCGCATGGACTGTGGCCCACCAGGCTCCTCTGGCCTTGAGATTCTCCAGGCAAGAATACTGGAGTGGGTTATTGTGCCCTCCTCCAGGGGATCCCCCAACCCAGGGATTGATTCTATAATCCCACAGGCTGCTGAGCCCCCAGGGGAGACCAGTGGTATGAATACACACATTAAAAGACAGAAAATGTCAAAGTGGATCATAACCCAAATATTATCTACCCTAAACATATAGATTAAAAGTAAATGGATGGGGCCTTCCCGGGTGGTTTAGTGGCTAGGCCTCCGAGCTCCCAGTGTTGGGGGCACAGATTCAGTCCCTGGTAAGGGAACTGGATCCCACAAGCTGCAACTAGAGTTCACATGCCATAGTGAAGATCTAACATTCCATGATCCCGTGTGCCACATCTAAGATCCAGCACAGTCAAATACAAAAAAAACCCAAAGATACACCATGCCAGTACTAATGGAAAAACAGCAGGAGTGCTCTTAAATAATTCCAGACAGAGCAGACTTCAGAGCAAGGAAAATTACCAGGCTTAAAATGAGGCAATGCATAATGATAAAGGGGTCAGTTCTTCAAGAAGACAAGAATTTGCACCTAACAACAGAGCATCGAAATACGTGTAGCACAAACTTAACTGCAAGAAGAAACAGATAAATCCACTAGTTTGGATAGAAACTTCAACTCCCCTTTCAGAAATGAACAAAATCCAACAGGCAGAAAATCAGTAAGGACAACTGAACTCAACAGCACCAACAATCAACTGGATGTAAGTGGACATCTATAGATTGATGCATGCCAACATCAGAATATAAATTTTTCTCAAGTTCACCTAGAAAGATACATTCTGGCCATAAAACTAATTTTAAAGAGTCCGATTCTTTGCCACCCCATGGACTGTAGCCGACCAGACTCCTCCATCCATGGGGGTTCTCCAGGCAAGAATACTGGAGTGGGTTGCCATGACCTTCTCCAGGGGATCTTCCCAACCCAGGGATCACACCCAAGTCTCCTGCACTATAGGCAGATTCTTTACCGTCTGAGCCACCAGGGAAGCAAATTTTTAAAAAACTAAAATTTTAAAAAACAAACCATCCAAAGCTTGTTCTCAGACCAAAATGGAATTAAACTAGAAATCAATAATAGCCAGCAGAAATTTGCTGTATGATACACAGAGCTCAAATCAGATGCTCTGTAAAAACTTAGAGCAGTGGGAGGTGAAAAAGTTCAAGAGGGAGGGGAACGTATGTATACCTTTGGCTGATTCGTGTTGATATATAGCAGGAAACAACACAATATTGTAAAGCAATTATCCTCTGTGAATGAATATTCATTGGAAGGACTGATGCTGAAGCTCCAATACTTTGGCAACCTGACTTGAAAAACTGGCTTATTGGAAAAGACCTTGATGCTGGGAAAGATTGAAGGCACGAGGAGAAGGGGATGACAGAGGATTAGATAGTTGGATGGCATCACCAACTTGATGGACATGAGTTTGAGCAAGCTCCAGGAGTCGGTAATGGACAGGAAAGCTTGGCACACTGCAGTCCATGGGGTTGCAAAGATCAGACACAACAGACCAACTGAAATGAACTGAACTGAATTAACCTCAAATTAAAAAAAATTTCTTAAAAATAAAAAACAGAAACTGTTCAATGCCTCCTCTTAGGTCAAAATTGAAATAAACTAGAAGTCAATGACAGAAGGACAACCGGAAAAATCTCCAACTAATTGAAGATTAAACAGTACACTTCTAAATAACACACGGGTCATTGAGAAAATCTAAGCACTGTTTTCACAGCACCTCACAATTTTTAATTGAAACTATTTTAGAAATTTTGAGAGGCAAATGCATAGCATAGAGTGCAAATACTGGGAAAGAAGAAAGGTCAGAGGACTTCCCTAGTGGGCCAGTGGTTAGGACTCTGCACTTCTAGTGCAGGTGCACGGGTTCGATCCCTCGTCAGAGAATTAAGATCCCATATGCTGTGTGGTGCAACCAAATTTTTTTTGAAAAGAAGAAAGGTCTAAAATCAGTCCACTAAGCTTCGACCTTCAGTTCAGTTCAGTCACTCAGTCGTGTCCAACTCTTTGCGACCCCATGAATCAAAGCATGCCAGGCCTCCCTGTCCATCACCATCTCCCGGAGTTGACTCAGACTCACGTCCATCGAGTCCGTGGTGCCATCCAGCCATCTCATCCTCGGTCGTCCCCTTCTCCTCCTGCCCCCAATCCCTCCCAGCATCAGTCTTTTCCAATGAGAACTCTTCGCATGAGGTGGCCAAAGTACTGGAGTTTCAGCTTTAGCATCATTCCTTCCAAAGAAATCCCAGGGTTGATCTTCAGAATGGACTGGTTGGATCTCCTTGCAGTCCAAGGGACTTATCAAGAGTCTTCTCCAACACCACAGTTCAAAAACATCAATTCTTTGGCACTCAGCCTTCTTCACAGTCCAACTCTCACATCCATACATGACCACAGGAAAAACCATAGCCTTGACTAGACGGATGTTAGTCAGCAAAATAATGTCTCTACTTTTGAATATACTATCTAGGTTAGTCATAACTTTTCTTCCAAGGAGTAAGAATGCTGCAATCACCATCTGCAGTGATTTGGAGCCCCCCAAAATAAAATCTAACAGTTTCCACTGTTTCACCATCTATTTCCCATGAAGTGATGGGACCAGATGCCATGATCTTCGTTTTCTGAATGTTGAGCTTTAAGCCAACTTTTTTGCTCTCCTCTTTCACTTTCATCAAGAGGCTTTTTAGTTTCTCTTCACTTTCTGCCATAAGGGTGGTGTCATCTGCATATCTGAGGTTATTGAGATTTCTCCTGGCAATCTTGATTCCAGCTTGTGTTTCTTCCAGCCCAGCGTTTCTCATGATGTACTCTGCATACAAGTTAAATAAGCAGGGTGACAATATACAGCCTTGTCGCACTCCTTTTCCTATTTGGAACCAGTCTGTTGTTCCATGTCCAGTTTTAACTGTTGCTTCCTGACCTGCATACAGATTTCTCAAGAGGCAGGTCAGGTGGTCTGGTATTCCCATCTTTTTCAGAATTTTCCACAGTTTCTTGTGATCCACACAGTCAAAGGCTTTGGCATAGTCAATAAAGCAGAAATAGATGTTTTTCTGGAACTCTCTTGCTTTCTCCATGATCCAGTGGATGTTGGCAATTTGATCTCTGGTTCCTCTGCCTTTTCGAAAACCAGCTTGAACATCTGGAAGTTCACAGTTCCCGTATTGCTGAAGCCTGGCTTGAATTTTGAGCATTACTTTACTAGCATGTGAGATGAGTGCAATTGTGTGGTAGTTTGAGCATTCTTTGGCATTGCCTTTCTTTGGGATTGGAATGAAAACTGACCTTTTCCAGTCCTGTGGCCACGGCTGAGTTTTCCAAATTTGCTGGCATATTGAGTGCAGCACTTTCACAGCATCATCTTTCAGGATTTGCAACAGCTCAACTGGAATTCCATCACCTCCACTAGCTTTGTTCATAGTGATGCTTTCTAAGGCCCACTTGACTTCACTTTCCAAGATGTCTGGCTCTAGATTAGTGATCACATCATCATGATTATCTGGGTCGTGAAGATCTTTTTCTTACAGTTCTTCCGTGTATTCTTGCCACCTCTTCTTAATATCTTCTGCTTCTATTAAGTCCATACCATTTCTGTCCTTTATCGAGGCCATCTTTGCATGAAATGTTCCCTTGGTATCTCTAAGTTTCTTGAAGAGATCTCTAGTCTTTCCCATTCTGTTGTTTTCCTCTATTTCTTTGCATTGATCGCTGAAGAAGGCTTTCTTATCTCTTCTTGCTATTCTTTGGAACTCTGCATTCAGATGCTTATATCTTTCCTTTTCTCCTTTGCTTTTCACTTGTCTTCTTTTCACAGCTATCTGTAAGGCCTCCGTAGACAGCCATTTTGCTTTTTTTCATTTCTTTTCCATGGGGATGGTCTTGATCCCTGTCTCCTGTACAATGTCACAAACCTCATTTCATAGTTCATCAGGTGCTCTATCTATCAGATCTAGTCCCTTAAATCTATTTCTCACTTCCACTGTATAATCATAAGGGATTTGATTTAGGTCATACCTGAATGGTCTAGTGGTTTTCCCTACTTTCTTCAACTTAAGTCTGAATTTGGCAATAAGGAGTTCATGATCTGAGCCACAGTCAGCTCCTGGTCTTGTTTTTGTTGACTGTATAGAGCTTCTCCATCTTTGGCTGCATAGAATATAATCAGTCTGATTTTGGTGTTGACCATCTGGTGATGTCCATGTGTAGAGTCTTCTCTTGTGTTGTTGGAAGAGGGTGTTTGCTATGACCAGTGCATTTTCTTGGCAAAACTCTATTAGTCTTTGCCCTGCTTCATTCCGTATTCTGAGGCCAAATTTGCCTGTTACTCCAGGTGTTTCTTGACTTCCTACTTTTGCATTCCAGTCCCCTATAATGAAAAGGACATCTTAGGAAATTAGAAAAAGGAGAGCAAATTAAATCCAAAGTAAGCAGAAGAAAAGAAAAATTAGAGAAGAAACCAATTGAAAACAGGAAATCAATAAAGAACAAAAAGCTTTTTCTTTGAAAAGTTCAGTGAAATTGATAAATCTCTAGCAAGGCAAACTTTAAAAAAAGAGGGGACACAAATCACTAATATCATAAATGAAAAAAAGGAACATCATCTCAGACCCATGGGCATTAAAAAAGGATAATTAAGGAATACTATAAACAACTCTATCCCCACATATTTGATAACCTAGATGCAATGGACCAATTTCTAAAAGACACAATCTGCCAAACCCACAAAAGAAAAAAGAGACTATTTGAATAGGCCTATGACACCACCCATATGGCAGAAAGTGAAGAGGAACTAAAAAGCCTCTTGATGAAAGTGAAAGAGGAGAGTGAAAAAGTTGGCTTAAAGCTCAACATTCAGAAAACGAAGATCATGACATCTGGTCCCATCACTTCATGGCAAATAGATGGGGAAACAGTGTCAGACTATTTTCTTGGGCTCCAAAATCACTGCAGATGGTGACTGCAGTCATGAAATTAAAAGATGCTTACTCCTTGGAAGGAAAGTTATGACCAACCTAGATAGCATATTCAAAAGCAGAGACATTACTTTGCCAACAAAGGTCCATCTAGTCAAGGCTGTGGTTTTTCCAGCGGTCATGTATGGATCTGAGAATTGGACTGTGAAGAAAGCTGAGTGCCAAAGAATTGATGCTTTTGAACTGTGGTGTTGGAGAAGACTCTTGAGAGTCCCTTGGACTGCAAGGAGATCTAACCAGTCCATTCTAAAGGAGATCAGCCCTGGGTGTTCTTTGGAAGGAATGATGCTAAAGCTGAAACTCCAATACTTTGGCCACCTCATGGGAAGAGTTGACTCATTGGAAAAGACTCTGATGCTGGGAGGGATTGGGGGCAGGAGGGAAAGGGGACGACAGAGGATGAGATGGCTGGATGGCCTCACTGACTCGATGGATGAGAGTTTGAGTGAACTCCAGGAGTTGGTGATGAACAGGGAGGCCAGGCATGCTGCGATTCATGGGGTCGCAGTCAGACACGACTGAGCGACTGAACTGAACTAATACTTAATAAAGAATTTGAATTGCTAATGAATAACCTTCCAAAACAGCACCAGACTCAGATGAATTCACGGGTGAATTCTACTAAACGTTGAGGGAAGAGATTATATCCATTCTCTTTAGTCTTTTTCAGAAGACAGAAGCAAAAGCAATGCTGCCTAACTTATTCTACAACAGCATTACCCTAATGTTTGTTGTTCATTCCCTAAGTCATGTCTGATTCTTTGAGACCCCATGGACTGCAGTATGCCAGGCTTCCCTATCCTTCACTATCTCCAGGAGTTTGCTAGAACTCATGTCCATTGAGTTGATGATGCTATTCAACCATCTCATCCTCTGTCATCTTCTTTTTCTTTACCTTCTCCTTCTGTTTTCAATCTTTCCAAACTTCAGGGTCTTTTCCAATGAGTTGGCTCTTCACATCAGATGGCCAAAGAATTGGAGCTTCAGCTTCAGCATCAGTCCTTCCAGTGAATATTCACAGTTGATTTCCTTAAGGATTGACTGGTTTGATCTTGCTGTCCAAGGGACTCTCAAGAGTCTTCTCCAACACCACAGTTCAAAAGCATCAGCTCTCCTGTACTCAGTCTTCTTTATGGTCCAACTCTCATATCCGTACATGACCACTGGAAAAACCTTAGCTTTGACTAGACGGAACTTGTCGGCAAAGTGATGCCTCTGCTTTTTAATATGCTGCCTAGGTTGGTCATAGCTTTTCTTCCATGGAGTAAACATCTTTTAATTTTGTGGCTGCAGTCACTGTCTGCAGTGATTTTGGAGCCCAAGGAAAAAGAGTGTGCCACGGTTTCCATTTTTCCCCCATCTATTTACTATGAAGTGATGCATGTGGATGCCATGATCTTCGTTCTCTGAATGTTGAGTTTTAAGCCAGCTTTTTCACTCTCCTCTTTCACCTTTATCAAGAGACTCTTTAGTTCCTCTCCACTTTCCGACATTAGGGTGGTATCATCTTCATATCTGAGGTTGATATTTCTCCCACCAATCTTGATTCCAGCTTGTGCTTCATCCCACCCGGCATGTTGCAAGATGTACTCTGCATATAAGTAAAATAAGCAGGGTGACAATATACAGCCTGGATGTACTCCTTTCCCAATTTGGAACCAGTCTGTTGTTCCATATCCAGTTCTAAACCAGACAAATACAAGAAAACTATAGACCAATATCTCTCATGAAAACACATGCAAAAGTCTTCAACAAAATATTAGTAAATCAAATCCAACACTGTAAAAAAGAAATATACACCATGATAATGTGAGATTTATTCCAGTTATGCAACAATGGTTCAGAATTCAAAAATCAATTAATGTAAACCATTACATTCACAGGGTAAAAGAGAGAAAAAAATCATGTGATCATATCAATACATTCAGAAAAGGCATTTCATAAAATCGGAACATTTATCCATGATAAACTCCCAACTAAAAATAGAAGGGAACTTCTTCAGCATGCTTTTAAAAAAAATCTATAAAGTAAGTTATAGCTAATACTTTACTAGAGAAACTAGAAACTTCCCCACCAAGCTTAAGACAAGGATGTCTCCTCCCATGACTCCTTTTCAATAAATATTACAATCAGAGTCCTAGCTAGGGCAATCACAGAAGAAAAGGAAATTAAATTAAGAAAAGAAAAGAAAAGGGTATACAGATTGAGAAGGAAGGAATCAAACTTTTTACTCACAGATGGTATGATTTTCTATGTAGAAAATCTGAAAGAATTGACCAAAAAACTTTCCTGGAACTAATAAGCAATTATAGCAAGGTTGCAGGATACAAAGGCCAACACATTCCTATATACCAGCAATTAACAAGTCGAATTTTAAATTAAAAAACAATGCTATTTACATACCACCCCAAAAATTGAAATAAGTAAAATCTAAAAAAATATGTGTAAGAACAATATGAGGAAAACTACAAAACTCTTATGAACCAAACCCAAGAAAAAATAAGTGAAGAGGTGTTCCATGTTCATGGAAAAGGAGATTCAATATTCTCAAGATGTAATTTCTTTCCAAACTGATCTATAGATTCAATGCAATTCCAATCAAAATCCCAGTAAGTGATTCTAAACTTTATATGAAGAGGCAAATGACCCAGAATGATTAACACAATGATCAACACAACACAAAAGGAAAAGAATAAATTTGAGGGACTGATATCATGTGGCTTCGAGACTTACTAAAAGCTATAGTAATAAAGACACTTTCATATTAGAGAAAGAATAGACAGAGATCAGTAGAACAGAGAATCCAGAAAACAGACCAATATAAATATAGTCAACTGGTTTCCAGCAAAGGAGCAAAGGTAATACAATGGAGAAAAGATAGTCTTTTCAACAAATAGTGCTGAAACAACTGGACATTCACATGCAAAAAAAAAAAAATGTAGACATGGATGTTACACCTTTACAAAAATGAACTCAATGGATCATGCACCTAAATGTAAAACACAAAGCTATAAGACTTCTAGAAGGTAGCACAGTGGGAAAAAAGAAGGTAGCATAGTGGAAAATTTAGATGACCTTGGATATGAGTGTCACTCTTTAAATATAACAGTAAAGAAATAATCCATGAAAGATTTCAATAATCTGGACTCTTTAAAAATTTAAAACTACTTTGTGAAAGATAATGTCAAGAGAATGAGAAGACATGCCACACCTTGAGAGAAAATATTTGCAAAAGGTATAAGTTCAGTTCAGTTGCTCAGTCGTGTCCGACTCTTTGCGACCCCATGAATCGCAGCACGCCAGGCCTCCCCGTCCATCACCAACCCCTGGAGTTCACTGAAACTCATGTCCATTGAGTCGGTGATGCCATCCAACCATCTCATCCTCGGTCATCCCCTTCTCCTCCTGCCCCCAATCCCTCCCAGCATCAGAGTCTTTTCCAATGAGTCAACTCTTCGCATGAGGTGGCCAAAGTATTGAAGTTTCAGCTTTAGCCTCAGTCCTTCCAATGAACACCCAGGACTGATTTCTTTCAGAATGGATTGGTTGGATCTCCTTGCAGTCCAAGGGACTCTCAAGAGTCTTCTCCAACACCGCAGTTCAAAAACATCAATTCTTCGGCTCTCAGCTTTCTTCACAGTCCAACTCTCATATCCATACATGACCACAGGAAAAACCACAGCCTTGACTAGATGGACCTTTGTTGGCAAAGTAATGTCTCTGCTTTTGAATATGCTATCTAGGTTGGTCATAGCTTTCCTTCCAAGGAGTAAGCGTCTTTTAATTTCATGGCTGCAGTCACCATCTGCAGTGATTTTGGAGCCCCCCAAAATAAAGTCTAACACTGTTTCCACTGTTTCCCCATCTATTTCCCATGAAGTGATGGGACCATATGCCATGATCTTAGTTTGCTGAATGTTGAGCTTTAAGCCAACTTTTTCATTCTCCTCTTTCACTTTCATCAAGAGGCTTTTTAGTTCCTCTTCACTTTCTGCCATAAGGGTGGTGTCATCTGCATATCTGAAGTTACTGATATTTCTCCCGGCAATGTTGATTCCAGCTTGTGCTTCTTCCAGCCCCATGTTTCTCATGATGTACTCTGCATATAAGTTAAATAAGCAGGGTGACAATACACAGCCCTGACACACTCCTTTTCCTATTTGGTTTCCTATTTGGTTTGCCATTCCCTTCTCCAGTAAAAGACATAAAGGACTTATCTGAAACATACAAAGAACTCTTAAAACTCAGCAATAAGAAAATGAACAACTCAATGAAAAAATGGGCCAAAGACTTTGACAGCCTTGCCAAAAGGAAAATAGACACAAGGTAAATAAAGAAATGAAAAGATGCTCATATCATATGTCACCAGGGAATGCAAATTGAAACAAGATGTCAGTACACATCTGTTAGAATGACTAAAATCCAGAACACCAATAATATCAGATGCTGGTGAGAATGTAAAACAATAGGAACTTCTGGTAAGAATGCAAAATGTACAGCCTCTTTGGAAGACCGTTTGGCAGCTTCTTAGAAAACTAAACATCAGTTCAGTCAGTTCAGTTGCTCAGTTGTGTCTGACTCTTTGCAACCCCATGGACTGCAGCACGCCAGGCATCACACTAAACTAAACAAACTCTTATATAATCCAGCAATCACACTCCTTGATATTTATCTAATGAAGCTGAAAACTTAGGTCCACACAAATCCTTGTTTATGGCATTTTGTTCATGATTTCCCACTCTGGGAAGCAACCAAGATGTCCTTCAGTGGATCAACAGATAAACAAACTGTGGTCCATCCACGCGATGGAATATTATTTAGTTGCTAAGTCACACCCAAATCTTTTGCGACCCCACTGTAGCCCTCCAGGCCCCTCTGTTCATGGGATTTTATAGGCACAAATACGGGAGTGGGTTGCTAGGGGATCTTCCCGACCCATGATTCAACCCGCATCTTTTGCATTGCTGAGCCACTGAGGAAGCCCAATACTGTTTACCACTAAAGAGTTACCAAGTCATGAAAAGGCATGGAGCAAGCTTAAATGCATATTACTAAGTGAAAGAAGCCAATTTGAAAAGGCTATATACTGTATGATTCTTACTATATGATACTCTGGAAAAGGCAAAACTATGAAGATAGTAAAAATATAGTAGTTCCCAGGGGTTGTGGGCAAAGGACAGGGATGAATAGGCTAAGCACAGAGGAGTTTTAGGACACCCAAAGTACTCTATGTGATACTACAATAATAAATGCACATCATTATACATTTTTCGAAATCCTTAGAAAGTATCAATACAGTACCAAGAGTAAACTGTAATATAAACTGTGGACCTTGAGTGATATGATATGGCAATGTAAATTCATTAATTGTAACAAATGCATCACTTTGCTGGGGGATGTGAACAATGAGAGAGCCTATGCATGTGTGGGGACAGGAGGTACATGAGAAATCTGTGTACACTGGTCTCAATTTGACTATGAACATAAAACTGCTCTGAAAGAATACAGACTTTTTAAAGTTAAACATAGAGTTACACATCCCAGCAATTCCACTCCTAGGTATTTACCCAAGATAACTGAAAACATGTTCATACAAAAATTTATACATGGATATTCATAGTAGCATTATTTATAATATCATATTTATAATATCTACCAAATAGTAGAAGTATCTGAAATGACCCTCCAACTGTTGAATGAGTAAATAAAATATGATATATCCTTATAACAGATTAAAAGGAATCTAGTACTATCACATGCTATAACATTGATAATCCTTCAGTACATTTTGCTAAATGAAAGAAGTGAATCCAAAAAAAGAATAGAATTTAATTCATATGAAATTTGTAGAACAGGCAATTTTACATCCAGAGAAGGTAGATTGGTGGCTTTCTAGGGCTGGGAGTTTGCAGAAGTAATGAGTAGTGACTAGTGATAGGTGTGGGATTTCCTTTAAGGATGATGAAAATATTCTAACACTGACTGTCGTGATGATTACATAACTTTGTGAATGTGCTAAAGGTATTGAATTGTACACTTTAGATGGATTAATTTTAATAAAGCTGTTAAGAACTTCTAGTCATCAAAAGGCAGTATTAAGAGAGTGAAAATTCAAGTCACTCTGACAGAGTTTTCATATCTCACAGGATTTCTGGTCAGAATATGTATAAAAGGATAGACACCTGTAGAAGTCAGATCCCCCAAATGGCTCCAGGGGCCACTGCTTCCTGGTATTTACACCCTCAATTAATTAGTGTCCTTCCATATTGAACTAGACTGATTTATGCAATGAACAGTTACGGAAAGACAAACTCTTACTTCAAAAGCTGGATCAAAAAGACGTAGATGCTTCTGCCTTGCTCTCTATTGAGCTACTTGCCTTGGGCAAGGCCAGCAATATGGCTGTGAAGAAAGTCAAAACATCCCATGAAGGATCCATGTGGCAAGGAACTACAGCTTCCTGCCAACAGCTGCTACTAACTTGTCAGCCTCATACACCATCTTGGAAATGGATCCTCCAACTATACTCAAGCCTGCAGATGACTACAGCCCCAGTTAACCTCTTGATGCTAACTTCATGAAAAATTCCCAAGCCAGAACCACCAGTATAAGCAGAATTTCTGACTCATAGAGATTGAGATAATATATGTTTACTGGTGTTTTCAACCAGTATGTCTTGAGGTAATTTGTTACTCAAAATAGAGAAAAAATACATAACCAAATTTTCTAAAAGTGAGCCAAGTGTTAAACAGGGTTTCATGCACAAAAAGGATATGCAAATAGCTAATAAGCTTAGCTTCCAGGTAGCACTAGTGGTAAGAACATGTCCGCCAATGCAGGAGAAATAAGAGATGTGGATTCAATCCTCACTGGGTCAGGAAGATCCCCTGCAGAAGGAAATGGTAACCCACTCCAGTATTCTTGCCTGGAGGATTCCCATAAACAGAGCAGCCTAGAGGGCTTCTAGTCCATGGGGTTGCAAAGAGTTGGACACAACTGAAGCAACTGAGCATGCACAATAAGCTTAGCTGCTGCTGCTGCTAAGTCGCTTCAGTCGTGTCACTGGAGTGGGTTGCCATTTCCTTCTCCAATGCATGAAAGTGAAAAGTGAAAGGGAAGTCACTCAGTCGTGTCCGACTCTTAGGAACCCCATGGACTGCAGCCTACCAGGCTCCTCTGCCCATGGGATTTTCCAGGCAAGAGTACTGGAGTGGGTTGCCATTGCCTTCTCTGGAATAAGCTTAGCAAGGGAATTCAAATTAAAACTGCAATGAGTATGTATATCTGTGGCGGATTCATGTTGAGTTTTGAAAGAAAACAGCAAAATTCTGTAAAGCAATTATCCTTCAATAAAAAATAAATTTATTTAAAAAAACTGCAATGAAATATTGCTACATACCCACTAGAACGACCAAAAATTTTAAATTGACAGTAACAAGTGTTGATGAGGCTGCAGATCAAATGGAACTTTCATACATTGCTGGCAGGAGTATAAATTGATATAGCCAATTTGAAAAATGATTTGAAAATATATTTTAAAGCTAAACCTTCATAAACTATATAATCTACATTTCACTCCTAAATATGTACTCCATAGAACTGAGTGCTTCAGTGCTTACATCTATTATAATTTTTATAATAGCTTTATTCATAATGATATAAACTTGGAAACAATTCAAAAGGCCAATAAGAAATGAATAATTAAGTCATGATATATTTATATAATATGGTACTATATAGCCATAAAAATAATTAACAATTGCTGAAAGTGAAAGAGGAGAGTGAAAAAGTTGGCTTAAAGCTCAACATTCAGAAAACTAAGATCATGGCATTCGGTCCCATCACTTCATGGCAAATAGATGGGGAAACAGCGGAAACAGTGTCAGACTTTTATTTTGGGGCTCCAAAATCACTGCAGATGGTGACTGCAGCCATGAAATTAAAAGACACTTACTCCTTGGAAGAAAAGTTATGACCAACCTAGATAGCATATTCAAAAGCAGAGACATTACTTTGCCGACAAAGGTCCGTCTAGTCAAGGCTATGGTTTTCCCTGTGGTCATGTATGGATGTGAGAGTTGGACTGTGAAGAAGGCTGAGCGCTGAAGAATTGATGCTTTTGAACTGCGGTGTTGGAGAAGACTCTTGAGAGTCCCTTGGACTGCAAGGAGATCCAACCAGTCCATTCTGAAGGAGATCAGCCCTAGGATTTCTTTGGAAGGAATGATGCTAAAGCTGAAACTCCAGTACTTTGGATAGCTGATGTGAAGAACTGACTCATTTGAAAAGACCATGATGTTGAGAATGATTAAAGGTGGGAGGAAAAGGGGATGATAGAGGATGAGATGGTTGGATGGCATCTCTGACTCAATGGACATGAGTTTGAGTAAACTCTGGGAGTTGGTGATGGACACAGAAGCCTGGCATACTGCAGTCCATGAGTCAGACACAACTGAGCAACTGAACTGAACTGAACTGGACTGGACTGACTAAAAAAAGCCATTCATTGAATTCATCAAGTGGGATAACAATGTAAATAAGTGCACACAACAATACATGACAAACTGGAAAATTTTTGGAGACAGGAATACCAGACCACTTGACCTGCCTCCTCGGAAAGCTGTAGACAATAAAGAAGCAACTGTTAAAACTAGACATGGAACAATGAACTGGTTTAAAATTGGGAAAGGAGTACCTCAAGGCTGTATATTGTTACCCTGCTTATTTAACTTGTATGCAAAGCACATCATATGAAATACCAGGCTGGATGAATCAAAAACTGGAATCAAGATTGCCAGGAGAAATATCAATAACCCCAGATATGCAGATGACACGATCCTAATGGCAGAAAGTGAAGAGGAACAAAAAAGCCTCTTGATGAAGGTGAATGAGGAGACTGGAAAAAGCTGGCTTAAAACTCAACATTCCAAAAATAACATCATGGCATCTGGTCCCATTGCTGTGCTTAGTCGCTCAGTAGTGTCCTACTCTTTGTGACCCCATGGACTGTAGCCCACCAGGCTCCTCTCTTCCTGGGGATTCCAGGCAAGAATACCAGAGTGGGTTGCCATGCCCTCCTCCAGGGGATCGTCCAAACCCAGGGATCAAACCCAGTTCTCCCACATTACAGGTGGATTCTTCACCATCTGAGCCACCTCATGGCAAATAGGTGGGGAAAAAATGGAAACAGTGTTAGACTTTATTTTCTTGGGGTCCAAAACCACTGTGGATGGTGACTGCAGACATAAAATTAAAAGACACTTGTTCCTTGGAAGAAAAGCTATAACAAACCAAGACAGTGTATTAAAAAGAAGAGACATCACTTTGCCGACAAGGGTCCCTATAGTCAAAGCTGTGGTTTTTCCAGTAGTCATGTATGGATGTGAGAGTTGAACCATAAAGAAGGCTGAGTGCTGAAGAATTGATGCTTTCGAACTGCAGTACTGGAGAAGACTCGAGAGAGTCCCTTGAACTGCTAGAAGATCAAACCTGTCAATCCTAAAGGAAATCAGTCCTGAATATTCATTGGAAGGACTGGTGTTGAAGCTGAAGCTCCAATACTTTGGCCACCTGATGTAGAGAGCTGACTCATAAGACCCTGATGCTGGGAAAGATTGAGGGCAGGAGAAGGGAATGACAGAGGATGAGATGTTTAGATGGCATCATCGACTCAATGGACATGAGTTTGAACAAACTCCAGGAGATAGTGAAGGACAGGGAAGCTCAGTGTGCTACAGTCCATGGGGTCACAAAGAGTCAGACATGACTGAGTGAGTGAACAACAACAACATTAATGCATCTAAATATACAAAGCAGGTATTAACAGATCTGAAGGAAGAAATAGACAGCAATACAATAAAAGGGAGGTCAATAACCCACTTTCAACAATAGGTATATTATGCAGACAGAAAATCAACATGGAAAAATTAGACTTGAACTATTCTTTAGACCAAATGAACATAATAGACATCTATGCAACAGCACTGGAATACATATTCTAAATTGCACAGAGCACATTCTCCAGTATATCATATATATATATATATATATATATATATATATATATATATATAATATGTTAAGACACATACAAATCTGAACAAATTTAAGAAGACTGGAAATTATATCAAGTAATTTTTCCAACCACAATGTGCAATATTATATGTGAAACTAGAAATAAATAACAGGAACAAAACAAACTTTTGAAAATCTGTAAAAATAAATACACTCCTGAACAATCAATGGATTCAATAAGAAGTCAAAAGGGGATTTAAAAATATTGACACAAATGAAAAGGGAAACAATATACCAAAACTTCTGGAATGCAGCATAAGTAGTTCTAAAAGAAAACTTTAGAGTAATTACTCCTAGAGTAATTAAAGAAGCAATTTTACATCTCATGGAACTAGAAAAGGAAGAAGAAAACTCAAAGTGGGCAGAAAGAATGATCAGAGCAAAAATAAACATGGACTACAAAAACAATAGATAAGATCAATAAACTAAGACAGAAGGCACTTTGAAGAGATAAACAAAATTTGCAAGTCTTTAGCTAGACTACCTAAGGGAAAAAGAGAGAAGACCCAAATAATATCCAAAATGAAAGAGGACATATTAAGAACTCATACCATGGAAATACAAAGAATCAGAAAATTTTATGGGCATAATTTCATAAAATATTATGAGCATATTATGAGCATATAATTGCTCATAATAGCCTAAAAGAAATGGATAAATTTCTAGATAACCTAGAAGGAATCCATAAATTTCTAGAAACATTCAATCTACCAAAACTGAATCATGAAGAAAGAAAACCTGAACAAACCATAAGTAGAAAGGATAAGGAAACTGAATCAGTAATCAAAGAAAAACCCAGGGTCGATGGCTTCACTGGTGAATTCTACCAGATATTTAAAGAATTAATGCCAATCCTTCTGAAAATCTTCGAAAAAGCTGAAGAGGAGGGAACATTCCCAAAGTCAGTTTGAGATAACCATCATCTTAACACCAAAGCCAGAAAAGGCCATTAGATAAAAAGAAAACTGTAGGCCACTCTCCCTGATGATCATAGGTGCAAAAATTCATGTCAATGTATGGTAAAAACCACCACAATACTGTGAAGTAATTAGCCTCCAGTTAAATAAATTTTAAAAAAAAACTGCAAAAAAAATTCTCAACAAAATATTAGCAAATCAAATTCAATAATACATTTAAAGGATTACACACCATGACCAATGGGATTTATCTTGATATCAGGTGGCACTAGTGGTAAACAATCCACCTGCCAGTGCAGATTTAAGAAACACAGGCTGGATCCCTGTGGAGAGGGAAATGGCAGCCACATCAGTGTTCTCTCTTAAAAAATTCCATGGACAGAGGTGCCTGGCAGGCTACCATCCATGGGGCTACAAAGAATCAGACATGGACTGAGAGACTCAACATAACAACAAGTATGGTACAACATACTCAAGTCAATAAATGTGATTCATCATATTAAATAGAATGAAAGATAAAAATCACAGTATCATCTCAACAGATACAGAAAAGGCCTTTCATAATAAAAAGTCTCAACAAACTGGGTTTGAAAGGAATATATCTCAACACAATAAAGGCCATATATGACAAATCCACAGCTAATATTACACTTAATGGTGAAAAATTGAAAGCTTCTGCTCTAAGATCCCTCATTCTCAGCACTCTTATTCAACACCATACTGAAAGCCACAGCCAAAGTAAATAGGTACTAAAAAGAAATAAACAGCATACAAACTGGAGACAATAAAGTAAAACTGCCATTATTTGCAGTGACATAACTCTACGTTAAAAAATCCTAAAGACTCAACCAAAAACCTATTGTAACCAATCAACAAATGCAATAAACTTGAAGGTGTAAAATCAACATGCAAAAACCTGTTGTGCTTCTATACACCAAAACAAACTATCTGAAAAAGAAATAAAGGAAACCATCTCATTAACAATAGCTTCAAAAATAATAATAATATACTTAGGAATAAATTTAACCAAGAAAGTGAAAGATCTGTACAATGACTGTACATGACTTTCATAAAAAAATTGAGGAAGACACAAACAAATGGCAAGATATCATGTTCATGGATGAGAAGAATATTGTAAAAATGTCCAAACTACCCAAAGTGGACTGCAGATTCAACATAATCTCTATGAAAATTCCAATGGCATCTTTAACAGAAATAGAAGAAATGATCCTAAGATTTTTACGGGGTCATAAAAGACCCTGAATATAGTCAAAGCAATCATGAAGAAGAAGAATGAAACCAGACGCATCAGTTTCTGGTTTTAAACTACAGATCTTCCCCAACTTATGATGGGTCACATTCCAATTAACCCACTGTAAGTAGAAAACATCATAAGTCAAAAATGCATTTAATACATCTAACCTACTGAACATCACAGCTTTGCCTAGCCTACTTTAAACATGCTCAGAACACTTAAGTAGCCTCTGTGTGTGTTAGTCACCCAGTTGTGTCCAACTCTTTGAAACCCTATAGAGTGAAGCCTGCCAGGCTCCTCTGTCCATGGGATTCTCCAGGCAAGAATACTGGAGTGCATAGCCATTCTCTTTTCCAGGGGATCTTCCCGACCCAGGGATTGAACCCAGGTCTCCCTCATTGCGGGCAGATTCTTTACTGTCTGAGTCACCAGCGAAACCCACATTAGCCTATAGTTGGGCAAAATCATCAAACACAAAGTCTATTTCATAATAAAGTGTTGAACACCTCATGTAATTTATTATATACTATACTGAAAGTGAAAAAAAATGGTTGTATGAATACAGAATGACTGCAAATATATCATTTGTTTATTCTTAAGACTGTATGGCTGAATAGGAGCTGTGGCTTACTGATACCTGGCACTATGAGAAAGTATTGAACTGCGTATTCCTAGCCTTAGAAAATATAAACATTCAAAATGTGAAGTGTGGTTTTTACTGAATGAGTATTGCTTTTGCACTGTTATAAACTTGAAAAATTATAAGTCAGAGACCCTCTGTGTGCTCAGTTGCTTCAGTCGTGTCTGACTGTGAGACCCTGTGGATGGTAGCCCACTGGGCTCCTCTGTCCATGGGATTCTCCAGGCAAGAATACTGGGGTGAGCTGCCATTTCATTCTTCAGGGATCTTCCTGACCCAGGGATCGAACCTGCCTCACCTGCACTGCAGGCAGATTCTTTACCACTGAGCCACCAGGGAAGCCCCTGCATAGTACAAAGCTATAGTAATTAAAACAATATGATACTGGCATAAATATAAAAACATAGACCAATGACAGAATAAACAGAAATAAGCCCCTGCATATAGGAACAGTTAATATTTAACAAGGGAGCCAAGAACACTCAATGGGGAAAGAATAGCCTTGTCAACTAATGGTGCTAGGTAAGTTGGATGACCGTATGCAGAAAACTTGGACCCCAGTCTTACACTGCTCACAAAAATTAACTCAAAATGGAGTAAAGACAGAAACATAATACCTGATATAAAACTCCTGGAAGAAAACATAGGGAAGAAGCTCCTTAATATTGGTCTTGGCAGTGATCTTTTTGGATTTGACAACAAAAGCTTGGGTAACAAAAGCAAAAATAAACAAGCAGGACTACATCTAGGCAAAAAGCTTGTGCACAGCAAAAGATACAATAAAAAAGTGAAAAGGCAGACTACAGAATAGGAGAGAATATTCGCAAGTCATATATTCCATAAGGTATTAATGTCTAAAATATATAAGGAATTCATACAAATTAATAGAAAAATAACCTGATTTAAAAATGGGCAAAGGACTTGAACAGACATTTCTTCAAAGAAGAATACAAATAGCAAAAAGGTTCATGAAAAGGTGCTCAATATCTCTAAATATCAGGAAAATCAAAATCAAAATCATAATAAGATATCATATCTGTTAAGATGGCTATTATCAAAAAGTCAAGAAGTAACATGTATCAGTTAGGATGTGGAGAACAGGGAACCCTATTCACCAATGATGAGAATGTAAATTGGTGCAATCACTATGAAAAACAGTGTAGAGGTTCCTCAAAAAAATTATGATCCAGCAAATCCTACTCCTGGGTATTTATTAAAAGGACATAAAATCACCATCTAAAGGAGATATCTTCACACCCATGTTCACTGAAGCATTATTCACAGTAGCCAAGATTGGAAACAATCCACGTGTCCATGAATGAATGAATGAATAAATATAATGTAATATGCATGTATATGTGTGTGTGTGTGTAATGGAATATTATCCACCCATAAAAAAGAAATCCTGCCATTTGTAACAACGTGGATAAGCCCAGGGCACACCAGGATAAGTGAAATAAACTAGACACAGGAAGACAAACACTGTATGGCATCACTTATACATGAAATCTTAAAATGCTCAACTTGCAATAACATGGTAACAGAGAATAAAATGGTGATTACAAGTGGGTGAGGGATGGGGAGAAAGGGGAGATGTTGCTCAAAGGGTATAAACTTTCAAACATAAGATGAATAAGTTCTGGAGACCTAATGTACAGCATGGTAACTATTGCTAAAAATGTAGTAAATACTTGAAATTTGCTAAGAGAGTATGAGTTTTGTGCAAATGTAATAGCAGTTTTTGCATTGTTGATATTTGCCGTTTGATACTGGAATACATTCTTAAATACATGTGGTTATGTTATACATCATTTTAATTCCCATTTCTCACTTTATGTTTTTTGCTGTTTATTTAAAATTTATTTTAGACTAGGGAAATGATGTAAGCCAAAAAGTAAGTTGGAGTGATTTTCGTATTCATATTTAAAATGGGTCGTAAAGCAGCAGGGACAATTTGCAAATCAACAACACATTAGGCCCAGGAACTGCTAATAAATGTACAGTGCACTGGTGGTTCAAGAAGTTTTGCAAAGCAGTTGAGAGCCTTGTATATGAGGAACATAGTGGCCAGCCAACAGAAGTTAACAAATGACCAGTGGATAGCAATAATCAAAGCTGATCCTCTGACACCTACATGAGAAACTGCCAAAGAACTCAGCGCTGACCATTCTATGTTCATTAGGCATTTGAGGAAAATTGGAAAGGTGAAAAAGCTCGATAAGCAGGTGCCTCATGGGCTGACCACAAATCAAAAAAATTGTTTTGAAGTCTCGTCTTATTCTATGCAACAATAACAAATCATTTCTTGATTGGATTGTGATATGTGATGAAAAGTGGATTTTACACAACAACCAGCAATACCAGCACAGTGGTTGGACCAAGAAGAAGCCCCAAAGCACTTCTCAAAGACAAACTTACACCAGAAAAAGATCACAGTCACTATTTGGTGGTCTGCTACCCGCCTGACCCACTACAGCTTTCTGAATCCCAGCAAAACTATCTCATCTGAGAAGTATGCTCAGCAAATCAATGAGATGCACTGAAAACTGCAACACCTACAGCTGGCACTGGTCATCAGAAAGGACTCAATTCTTCTCACACCTTGTACAACCAAAGCTTCAAAAGTTGAAGGAATTGGGGTGTGAAGTTTTGCCTTATCTGCCCTATTCATCCAACCTCTCACTGACTGACTACCACTTCTTGAAGCAACTCAACAACTTTTTTCAGGGAAAATGCTTCCACAACCAGCAGGATGCAGAAAATACTTTCTAAGAGTATATTGAATCCCAAAGCAAGGATTTTTATGCTATAGGAATAAATATACATTTCTCATTGGCAAAAATCTATTGATTGTAATGGTTCCTATTTTGCTTAATAAAGATGTGTTTGAGCCTAGTTATAAGGATGTAAAGTTTAGGGTCCAAAACCACAATTACCTTTGCACCAAGCTAACTAAAAGATGTTTGCTCCTTGGAAGAAAAGCTATGACAAACCTAGAAAATGTATTAAAAAGCAGACACATCACTTTGCCAACAAATGTTCATATAGTCAAAGCTATGGTTTTTCCAGTAGCCATGTAAAGATGTGAGTGTTGAACCATAAAGAAGGTTGAGCATCAAAGAACTGATGTTTTCAAATTGTGGTGCTGGAGAAGACGCTTGGGAGTCCCTTGGACTGCAAGGAGATCAAACTAGTCAATCATAAGGGAAATCAGTCCTAGATATTCATTGGAAGGACTGATGCTGAAGCTACAATACTTTGGCCACCTGATGTGAAAATTCAACTCATTTGAAAAGACCCTGATGCTGGGAAAGATTGAGGGCAGGAGGAGAAAGGGGCGACAGAGGATGAGATGGTTGGAAGGCATCACTGACTCAATGGACAAGAGTTGAACAAACTCTGGGAGATGGTGAAGGACTGGGAAGCCTGGCATGCTACAGTCCATGGGTTTGCAAAGAGTCAGACATGACTTAGCGGCTGAACAGCAACAAATAGATCTCAGGGGCTCTCACCAAAAATAAATAAATAAAGGTAACTATATGAGATAATTGGTATGTTAACTAGCTAGACTGTGGTAATCATTTCAAAATGAATACATATACCAAAGCATCTTGTTGTACATCTTAAATATATACAACACTTAATTTGTCAATTTTACATCACATAAGCTGGAAAAAGTTAGGACAGTAAATAAACTCATTCATAAAACAGTACTTGACTCAGAAGTGAACAATACTGACATAGTGCTGACAGTAAGACAAACACTGCAAATTAATACCCTGAAATCTGTGATACACCCATACGGAGAGGATACGGAGGAAGAAAAGCGGCATGTGCATAAACGCGCCAAGTTTTCAACTTCCATACAAAAAGAAATGGATAATGTCTGAAACTGAGAAAGTAGAAAATAAAAATAAAAGTTTAATATTTAGAATAGAGGTAGGAACTAGAAGAAATAGTTGAATAAAAATCAGAAGGGGTGTTGGTGGTTGTCTCTGAGGAAAAGAACTGAGAGAGGAAGAGAGGGAGATACTCCTGAGTTTTTATTTATAAGTATTTTAGTTTTATGTGATTTTAAAATGATTTTGACAAGATATATTTTATAAAGTAAAAATTATAAATAAATTATGTTACTTCCTTATTTACTTATTAATGGGAATTCCACACATTCCAACTGAAGGAAATGATTTCATGAATGATTCAGAAATTTATTATCCTTGGCTTTAAGTAAAAAGAAAAATATATGTGCAAAAATGTGTGAGTATGACTGTGTGTGGTTGTGTGCTAATGCAGACATGCTTTTCATCACTTTTTCTGATTGAATTTTTCCTTAACCTTCGAAGAAGTTAGTGCTTCTGAATTTCATGTGGTCTGGGAACTTTGAAAACAGGCTCTTCTGTTTGATATCCCTCTTGTTTCTGTTTAGAACTTCTGGCTCAGCGTGTGGCATTTCAGGAAATTTAACCACTCTACTAGTGATTGGAAAAGGAAATGGCAGCCCACTCCACTGTTCTTGCCTGGAAAATCCATGGACAGAGGAGCCTGGTAGGCTACAGTCCATAGGGTCGCAAAGAGTCGGGCACGACTGAGCAACTTCACTTTCTTTCTTTCACTAGTGATCAAAACTGACCTGTTGGGAAATCAAGAAATGGACAGAGGAGGGAGTTGTTATAGCTCAAAAGAACAATGAGAAAGGAACCGAAACTCTACTTAGAATAAGCAAAGGTTATGAGAAAATAAAACTCATTCTGGAAAATCTGGCTGTGTTTATGAGCTGTGGTCTTGCTAGTGATTGCAGGAATTGACTTATTTGGGGGGAGTTACTTGAGCCAAAAGTGCGGAATTATAGATTAAACTAGAGAATACAAATGTGTGGTTGTATACAGAGTGCTTCCGTGTATTTCTGTAGTTTTAATGGTGAGAAAATGAAACAAAAAATTAGTATCTGTTGAAGTCATTCATTCAATAAACAGTTGTGTTAAAATTTTCACTCAGGAGTGAGAGTAAGAGTCAGAGGGAAATGGACGGATATAAAGAGAAATTGGCATATGCAGGTTGGTGACTCATAGAGGAAACAAAACAGATACCGAAATAAATACAGCACATGTAGAAAACAATAAAAAAGGCACAGATAAATGCCAAAAGCAGCAGCCATCATTTTGAACTGGGGAATGGGGTCTGGGATGAGGAAAGATGCCATTTGTGCTTGTGCCTCAAAGGATGGGTAGGATGTGGGCTGAACCTCATAAAAAGGAGTCATATGGGAAGAAATTGCAGGTATTTCTGGCCATCATTAAGGAATTAATAATATTCACAGAGGTAATGGTCCAGCCTGGATTTGAACACTAGAATCAGTTTTCTTGAGACACTCACTTCCATCCAGCAGAAAGCAGGAGAGTGTCCAGCAGCCACTCTAACCAGTAAATGCTGACACCAGGCACCAGTAGGCCTGCTGACTCAGGGCAATGGGAGCGGCCAAACTCTCATCACCCCTCGACACATGAGTCTTTACTACAGCTGTTGGAAAAAGGCCAGCCTTGCAAACTGCCTTTCATGCTACTTGCCAAGAGCGAGTGTTCACTAATCTTCCCCCCCCTGGACAGAGGAATAAATGACAGTGATTTTCTTGGCTTTCTCTCCTGAGGGAAGAGTAGTTAGTTCAAATGTAGAGTCTGGTAAACTCTGTGCATTTCTGTATAGCCCCAAGGCTAGATGTTATATAAATATAATTATGTCTGTGGGTTTGCCTATATAGTATCACATCATTTAAAAACAGCTAGATGGATGAAATTTAGTCAAGTTTAAAAGTAGTGAAAACAATAACATATTTGTTAAGATACAAAGTAAAATTATATATATATACGTGTGCACACACACGTATATATATGTATACATATATGCATGCACACATGTATACACACATACACATAGGTACACATGTATATGCACACATACACACATGTATGTATGTATACACATTTATACTAGTATTTTATATAACATAATTATATTTATATAATGTAATTATGTGTGTGTATATGTGTGTGTGTGTGTGTGTGTATATATGTATATATATATATATACACAGCTGTTGTTTAGTCACTAAGTAGTGTTTGACACTTTTGTGACCCCATGAACTGTAGTCCGCCAACCTCCTCTGTCCATGGGATTTCCCAGGCAAGAACAGTAGAGTGGGTAGTCATTTCCATCTCCAGGGGATCTTCCCAACCCAGGGATCAAACTCACATCTCCTGCATTGGCAGGCAGATTCTTTATCACTGAGCCAGCAGGGAAACCCGCATTTATATATATGTATATGAAGCAAAATGATAAAAACAAGCATTATTAGGATAATAAACACAATGTTCAATATAGTGATTAACCTTGCAGGGGAGAAAAGGATAAAGAGGGAATTTCTGGTATTTGTGTTGTCTTATTTTATAATCAGAATGATAGCCATAGGGGCATTTCCTATATATATAATTCTCTATTTTTGTGTGCCTGAAATATTTACTAATATAACTTTAACTGAGAAGTCTTTGTTTTGTCTTTTCTCTGAATTTTATTTACACACAATAAAATTTACCATTTTTTGAATATAAATCATTGCAAAATATTTCTATTATCTCTCAAAATTAAAATATAAAATCAACTGAGAGCCAAAGATTAATGTTTCTACATATTATGTTTATTATATTTCAAGGATTTATGACAAGAACTGATATTCAGCCAGTCCCCTGCTGTAAACAACTAAAAAACTGAAAAAATACATGAAATAACTGTTTTCAGATATTGCATAACAGGAAATACAAGACTGTGATATTGCTAGAGAGAAGGAAAAATATTAAGGTGAGCCCCATATGGTCTCTCTTTTTATCTGGAGTTAATTTCTGGACTGTGGTATAGGGAACGGTAGTCTAAAAAGAGCACAGCTGTCTCCCTGACTTAAAAAGACAGAAATCAGAGCTCGGAAATACTTAGTTATCTGGAATGTATGGGGGGAAAGTACCAAAAATAAAGGAGTGAAGCCAAAAGCTTCTCTAGAAGTCTGCACAGGACTCTCTTGAGTCTTTGGCCCAGTACTAAACTACGCACGCATGGGACAAGACTCCAAGAGGATAGGCAGAGAACAGTCATCAGGGAATCAACAGATATCAGTCAACTGTAAGCTAAGTGATTACTGAACTCATCCAGGACTAGGAGATAGTCAAGTCATGTCTGATTCTTTGTGACAGACTCCTCTGTCCATGGGATTCTCCAGGCAACAATACCGGAGTGGATTACCATGCCCTTCTCGAAGGGATTGGCCTAACCCAGGGATTGAGCCTGGGTCTCCTGTATTACAGGCAGATTCTTTGCCATCTGGGCCATGGGAGAAGTCCAAACTAAGACTGAACTCTCCAGGCAAGAATAAGCCATTCTCTTCTCCAGGGTGTCTTCCTGACTCAGGGACAGAACTTGGGTCTCCTGCATTGCAGGCAGATTATTTACCATCTGAGCCACCAGGAGAGATCAGAGTTAAAACACTTTACAAAAAGTGATGCCTTGATAGAGGATTCAGAAAGATTTCATCTTTGGAGAAGGAGTAATTTAGCCCTAGAGTAAGTTTCTCTAGACTCATGCTACAAAACTTAAAAGTAAGTCTCAAAGCAATAAGCTAATTCCTAAGCAAATTAACTCCATGACAAAATGGAGAAAAATCTAAAACTCTTTCATAGAAGTTAAAAAAAAATCTAGGCGCCCATTATATGTCCATCATATAATAAAAAATTGCTAGATATGTGAAAGAAGAAGGAAAGTATGACCTATAACCCAAAGAAAAATTAATCAATAGAAATACACGCCCAAATGATGGAAACGATGTTACATCAACAAGGAATTTAAAACAATATTATAAACTGTTGTATTATATTTATTAAACGATTATAATGTGTCAACTAGATTAAGAAACAGATCAACACAACAAAGCGAAGTTAGGAAATCTCAATTAAAAAAAATGGAAACTGCAAACAGGACCAAATAAAAACCCTGGGATCCAAAAACAAATTATATGAATTAAAAATTTCACTGGGTACGTTTAATAGTGGGCTTCCCCAGGTTGCACTAGTGGTAAAGAATCCACCTGCTAAGGCAGAAGACGAAAAGATGCAGGTTCCATCCCTGGGTGGGGAAGATCCCCTGGAGGATGGCATGGCAATACACCCCAGTATTCTTGCCTGGAGAATCCCATGGACACAGGAGCCTGCTGGGCTACAGTCCATAAGGTTGCAAAGAGTCAGACATCACCGAAGCAACCTAGCACTTAGCACAGATTTAACAGCAGACAGGGATACAGAGAAGAAAGAGCAGTGAACTTGAAGACATGGCAAAAGAAACTATCTGATAGAGTGTCTGATGAACTATGGTCAGAGGAGACAGAGATCAAGACCATCCCCATGGAAAAGAAATGCAAAAAAGCAAAATGGCTGTCTGGGGAGGCCTTACCAATAGCTGTGAAAAGAAGACAAGTGAAAAGCAAAGGAGAAAAGGTAAGATATAAGCATCTGAATGCAGAGTTCCAAAGAATAGCAAGGAGAGATAAGAAAGCCTTCCTCAGCGATCAGTGCAAATAGAGGAAAACAACAGAATGGGAAAGACTAGAGATCTCGTCAAGAAAATTAGAGATGCCAAAGGAACATTTCAAGCAAAGACGGGCTTGATAAAGGACAGAAATGGTATGGACCTAACAGAAGCAGAAGATATTAGGAAGAGGTGGCAAGAATAGAAGAAGAACTGTACAAAAAGATCTTCATGACCAAGATAATCACAATGGTGTGATCACTCACTTAGAGCCAGACATCCTGGAATGGGAAGTCAAGTGGGCCTTAGAAAGCATCACTATGAACAAAGCTAGTGGAGGTGATGGAATTCCAATTGAGCTATTTCAAATCCTGAAAGATGATGCTGTGAAAGTGCTGCACTCAATGTGCCAGCAAATTTGGAAAACTCAGCAGTGGCCACAGGACTGGGAAAAGGTCAGTTTTCATTCCAATCCCAAAGAAAGGCAATGCCAAAGCACGCTCAAACTACCACACAATTGCACTCATCTCACACGCTAGTAAAGTAATGCTCAAAATTCTCCAAGCCAGGCTTCAGCAATACAGGAACCGTGAACTTCCAGATGTTCAAGCTGGTTTTAGAAAAGGCAGAGGAACCAGAGATCAAATTGCCAACAACCGCTGGATCATGGAGAAAGCAAGAGAGTTCCACAAAAACATCTACTTCTGCTTTATTGACTATGCCAAAGCCTTTGACTGTGTGGATCACAATAAACTGTGGAAAATTCTGAAAGAGATGGGAATATCAGACCACCTGACCTGCCTCTTGAGAAACCTATATGCAGGTCAGGAAGCAACAGTTAGAATTAGACATGGAACAATGGACTGGTTCCAAATAGGAAAAGGAGTATGTCAAGGCTATATACTGTCACCCTGCTTATTTAACTTCTATGCAGAGTTCATCATGAGAAATGCTGGACTGGAAGAAGCACAAGATGGAATCAAGATTGCCGGGAGAAATATCAATAACCTCAGATATGCAGATGACACCACCCTATGGCAGAAAGTGAAGAGGAGCTAAAAAGCCTCTTGATGAAAGTGAAAGAGGAGAGTGAAAAAGTTGGCTTAAAGCTCAACATTCAGAAAACGAAGATCATGGCATCCAGTCCCATCACTTCATGGGAAATAGATGGGGAAACAGTGGAAACAGTGTCAGACTTTATTTTTGGGGGCTCCAAAATCACTGCAGATGGTGACTGCAGCCATGAAATTAAAAGACGCTTACTCCTTAGAAGGAAAGTTATGACCAACCTAGATAGCATATTCAAAGGCAGAGACATTACTTTGCCAACAAAGGTCCATCTAGTCAAAGCTTTTGGTTTTTCTAGTGGTCATGTATGGATGTGAGTGTTGGACTGTGAAGAAAGCTGAGCACCAGAGAACTGATGCTTTTGAACTGCGGTGTTGGAGAAGACTCTTGAGAGTCCCTTGGACTGCAAGGTGATCCAACCAGTCCATTCTAAAGGAGATCAGTCCTGGGTGTTCATTGGAAGGAATGATGCTACTCCAGCTGAAACTCCAGTACTTTGGCCACCTCATGCGAAGAGTTGACTCCTTGGAAAAGACTCTGATGCTGGGAGGGATTGGGGGCAGGAGGAGAAGGGGGCGACAGAAGATGAGATGGTTGGATGGCATCACCGACTTGATGGACATGAGTTTGAGTGAACTCCGGGAGTTGGTGATGGACAAGGAGGCCTGGCGTGCTGCAATTCATGGGGTCGCAAAGAGTCGGACACGACTGAACAACTGAACTGAACTGAGGCTGAAAGAAATGATGTCAGGTGGTAATATAAATGAATTAATGAAGGGCTAAAAAATGAAGAGTACTAGAAATGGTAAATATGGAAGTAAATGTAAAAGACTGTCTTCCTTATTTTTTAATTTTCTAAAAAATAATTGAAGAAACAAAATAACAATGGACTGCAAGGTTTATGATGCATGTAGATGTAAAATGAATGTGAACAGCAGCAGAAAGGATACAGGGGAGTGAAAATAAACTATTACAATTTTTAAAATTATATGTGAATTTGTAATATTTGAAGGTAGAGTATAATGACTCAAAGATGAACAATGTACATTCTAGAGGAACCATTAACAATAGAAGATAAAGAATATGTATAGCTAATAATCAAATAATAGAGACAAAGTTGAATACTGGAAAACACTAATGAATAATAGTCCAGAAAAGGCAAGGATGGAGGAGGACAAAAACAAAGAACATAAAAAAGAAATAGAAAAACATAGCAAGATGGTGTGTTTAAAACAAGCCATAGCTAAACTTACATTAATTGTAAATGATAAAATATTCTAATTAAATAACAGAGGTTGTCAAACCAGAGTTTAAAAAACAAGAACAAACTTATGCCATCTAAGAGATTCCCAATAAATAAATGACTGAGAGAGATTAAAAGTATGACAGAAACATATACACCATGCAAAGACTAATCTTATGAAAATTTAGTTATGTAGTTATCTAGAGCTAGCTGCTCAGTCATGTCTGACTCTTTGTGACCCCATGGGCTGTAGCCCTCCAAGCTCCCCCGTTCATGAATTTTTCCAGGCAAGAATACTGGAACCAGTTGCCACTTCCTACTCCAGGGGATCTTCCCAACCTAGGGATTGAACCTGTGTCTCTTGCATCTCCTAATTGGCAGGCGGATTCTTATTCTTATGAAAACTGAAATGTCTATGTTAATATCAAACAATAGACTTCAGGGGGAGATTACCAGAGATAAAAGTTATATTTTATGATAATAGGATCAATAGACTTCCCTGGTGGCACAGTTGATAAGAATCTGGCTGCCAATGCAAGGGACCCAGGTTCAACCCCTGGTCCAGGAAGATTCCACTTGCCACAGACCAACTAAGCCCACGTGCCACATCTCCTGAGCCCACGCTCTGGAGCCTGTGAGTTACAACTACTGAGCCCACATGCTGCAACTATGGAATCCCATGCACCCAGAACCTGTGCTCCACAACAAGAGAAGTCACCACGCTGGGAAGCCTGTACGCTGCAATGAGAAGCCTGCACACCACAAAGAAGAGTAGCTCCTGCTCACCACAACTAAAGAAAGCTGCTGCACAGCAATGAAGACCCAGCACAGCCAAGATTACACTAATTTTAAAAAAGATCACTTCATCGAGAAGACATATTATCATAATGTGTGTGCAATTAATAACAGCTTCAACATACACATACAAAAACACCAGTAGAACCAAAAGAAAATATTAAGATTCTTAATTATATTTGGAGATTAACATTCCTCTCTCAAGAATGAACAAAACAAATAGAAACTCAGCAAAAATAAGATATTTGAACAATACTGTCAATCAACTCAATCTTTTCACATTTATAGAACACTGCCTTAAACAACTGCAGAATACACTCTTTCCATGTGCACATGGACCATGCATCACAAGTGATCCATAGAATAAGGCACAATAAATAAAGGTACAAATAAATAAAAAGTAGTAATGATATAGACTATGTTCCTTGACTATAATTTAACTAAAATAGAATCAAACAAAAGGCATCTGGAAGATCTCCAAGTATTCAGAAATTAAACAACATGTTTAATTAACATGGTTCAAAATAAAAATTATAACGAAAATTAGAAAACTTAAAACTTGATGATACATCATGTAAAATTTGTAGTATTCAGCTAAAGCAGTGATTAGGAGGAAATTTTAAAATTAAATGACTTTTACTAAAACAGATTTTTTTTGATGGTCTGTGCCGTAAACCAACAAGAATCGGCCATGGGCATACAGGCCCTCCCTCTTGAAAGAGAAATCCCACACACAGCAACAAAGACCCAGTGCAGTCAAAAAATAATAATACTTCTTAAAAAAAAACACACACATGCAATGAATTACATATAGGAAAACAAAATGATTTTAATTACTTCAGATGTCTTATCAAAAGCAATGGAGGCCAGAAGTTGCTGATACAAAGATTTTACTGTGCTGAAAGGAAAGAACTATCAAACTAAAATTCTATATCCAGTAGAAATTCCCTTTAGGAATAAAGGTGAAATTCACTAGTGAAAGAAAATTGAAATCTGCTGCCATCAGACTTCCTCGAAAAGAAATGCTAAAGGAGGAGGAGAAAATGGCAACCTGCTCCAGGATTCTCGCCTGGACAAGTCCATGGACAGAAGAGCCTGGTGGGATGCAGTCCATGGGGGTCACACAATTGAGCCTGCAAGCAGGAGTAGGGGTGGAGGGAGATGGATTGGTAGAAATAAACAGGCAGAACTAAAAAGAAAGAAAAGAAATGCTAAAGGACATTCTTTAGGTGTAAGGAGATGATACTAGATGAACATTTGAAATTTCAGGAATGGAGAAAGAATGATAGACATGGTAAATCTGGATAAACTTGGTAGAGTATTTTCTCCCCTTAACTTTGTTAAAGTACACACGATAGTTGGAAGCAAAAATTATAGTATTGTTGAGTGGGGTTTTCAGTGCATGTAAATGCATTATATAAAACTACATCATAAAGTGGGAAGGGTAGAGATTTATATGATGGTAAAGTTTCTCCATTCTACTTGAAGTAGTAAATATTAATTCTAACAATATTGTGAAAAATTAGGGATATGTTGTGTTAATCCCTAGAATAACTATTAAAAAGACTACAAAGAAATGTAACCAAACATCCAATGAATTTAATTAAAGTAGAATCCTAAAAAATAAAAACCAAAAAAAAAAAGGTAGGAGAGATAAATCAAAAGTGGAACAAAAAGTAGGCACAAAAAGAAAATTAGTAGTAAAACTGTAGACCTAAAATCGAATATATCAATAAATTATACTATATGTAAATAGTCTAAGCACAGTCATTAAAAGACAGAATTGTCAGATTGAATAAAATAACAAAATTTAACTATATACTGTCTGTAAGAAACTTACTTTAAGTAAAATGATATGGGTAGGTAAAAAGTAAAAGATGGAAATAAGATTTATGATGCCAACATAGTCAAAAGAAAGCTGGAGAAGCCTTATCAATAACCAACAAAATAGATTTCAAAGCAAGGGTTTTTTTTTATATAATAATAAAACAGTCAATACACTGAGATGACAAAGCAGTCCTAAAGGTGGTATGTACTTAACAACAGAGTTTCAAATAAAAGAAGCTATAATCAATGAAATTGAAGGAAGATTTGGGCAAATCCACAGCTAGAGTTGAAGCCTTCAGCATTCTTCTCCCAGTAACCAGTAGAACGAATAGAAAACTGGCAATAATACATAACTTAACAAAGACCATCAAGTACCATGATTTCCAAAGAACTGAAACCATAGAGAAGATGTTTCCTGACTATGAGTGAGTGCATGAGTGAGAGGCACTCAGCTGTGTCCGACTCTTTGCAATCCATGGACTATACAGCCCAAAGGAGACTGTAGTCCAAAGAAGACTATATAGTCCACGGACTCAAAGGAGAAAAGGAAAGCTCTATTCATTTGAATGCAGAGTTCCAAAGAATAGCAAGGAGAGATAAGAAAGCCTTCCTCAGTGATCAGTGCAAAGAAACAGAGGAAAACAACAGAATGGGAAAGACTAGAGATCTCGTCAAGAAAATTAGAGATGCCAAGGGAACATTTCATGCAAGGATGGGCTCAATAAAGGACAGAAATGGTATGGACCTAACAGAAGCAGAAGATATTAAGAAGAGGTGGCAGGAATACACAGAATAATTATACAAAAAAGGTCTTCATGACCCAGATAACCACAATAGTGTGATCACTCACTTAGAGCCAGACATCCTGGAATGGGAAGTCAAGTGGGCCTTAGAAAGCATCACTATGAACAAAGCTAGTGGAGGTGATAGAATTCCAATTGAGCTATTTCGAATCCTGAAAGATGATGCTGTGAAAGTGCTGCACTCAATATGCCAGCAAATTTGGAAAACTCAGCAGTGGCCACAGGACTGGAAAAGGTCAGTTTTCATTCCAATCCCAAAGAAAGGCAATGCCAAAGCATGCTCAAACTACCACACAACTGCACTCATCTCACCTGCTAGTAAAGTAATGCTCAAAATTCTCCAAGCCAGGCTTCAGCAATACAGGAACCGTGAACTTCCAGATGTTCAAGCTGGTTTTAGAAAAGGCAGAGGAACCAGAGATCAAATTGCCAACAACCGCTGGATCATGGAAAAAGCAAGAGAGTTCCAGAAAAACATCTACTTCTGCTTTATTGACTATGCCAAAGCCTTTGACTGTGTGGATCACAATAAACTGTGGAAAATTCTGAAAGAGATGGGAATATCAGACCACCTGACCTGCCTCTTGAGAAATCCATATGCAGGTCAGGAAGCAACAGTTAGAACTGGACACGGAACAACAGACTGGTTCTAAATAGGAAAAGGAGTATGTCAAGACTGTATATTGTCACTGTGCTTATTTAACTTATATGCAGAGTATATCATGAGAAACGCTGGGCTGGATGAAACACAAGCTGGAATCAAGATTGCTGGGAGAAATATCAATAACCTCAGATATACAGATGACACCACCCTTATGACAGAAAGTGAAGAGCTAAAGAACCTCTTGATGAAAGTGGAAGAGGAGAGCGAAAAAGCTGCCTTAAAGCTCAACATTCAAAGAACTAAGATCATGGTATCCAGTCTCATCACTTCAAGGCAAAAAGATGGGGAAACAGTGTTAACAGTGGCAAACTTGATTTTTTTAGGCTCCAAAATCACTGCAGATGGTGACTGCAGCCATGAAATTAAAAGACACTTGCTCCCTGGAAGAAAAGTTACGACCAACCTAGACAGCATATTAAAAAGCAGAGACATTACTTTGTCAACAAAGGTCCATCTAGTCAAGGTTATGGTTTTTCCAGTAGTCATGTATGGATGTGAGAATTGGACTGTGAAGAAAGCTGAGCGCTGAAGAATTGATGCTTTTGAACTGTGGTGTTGGAGAAGACTCTTGAGAGTCCCTTGGACTACAAGGAGTTCCAACCAGTCCATCCTAAAGGAAATCAGTCGTGAATATTCATTGGAAGGACTGATGCTGAAGCTGAAACTCCTGATGCAAAGAGGTGACTCATTGAAAAAGATCCTGATGCTGGGAAAGATCGAAGGCAGGAGGAGAAGGGGACGACAGAGGATGAGGTGGTTGGATGTTATCACCAAATCAATGGACATGAATTTGAGTAAACTTGGGAGTTGGTGATGGACAGGGATCCTGGCGTGCTGCAGTCCATTGGGGGTCACAAAGAGTCAGACATGACTGAGCAACTGAACTGAACTGAACTATATAGTCCATGGAATTCTCCAGGCCAGAATACTGGAGTGGGTAGCCGTTCCCGTCTCCATGGGATCTTCCCAACCCAGGGATCAAACCCAGGTCTCCTGCTTTGCAGGCTGATTCTTTACCAGATGAGCCACCAGGGAAGCCCTTTCTGACTATAATGAGATTAAATAAAAATTAACAACAATTAATACAAAATGTTAATAAAAAGAAAACCTAAATAAATAAACATACTATGTTGATTGTTAAAAATATCACTAAGAAAATGAAAAACAACAAGATATGGAATGGGAGAAAATATTTGCAAATCATATATTTGATAAATGACTTGTACCTAGAATATATGAAGAGTTCTTACTTCTCAATATAAAAATACACTCTATTTGAAAAATGAGCTGAAGACTTGAATAAAAAATTTCAAAAAAAGGCACGTAAGATGCCAATAGGCACATGAAAATACATGCAACATGAGTCATCAGGAAAATTCAAATTAAAACCACAATGAGATACTACTTCACACCCACTAGAATGGTTATAATTATGAAGACAGAGAATATCAAATGTTAGTAAGGAAGTGGAAAACCTAGAACCTTTGTACATTGCTGTAAGGAATGTAAAATGGTAACAGCCACTTTGGAAAACAGTTGAACAGTTTCTTAAAAAGATAAATTTGCCGTACAGCTCAGGCATTCCCCTCCTAAGAATCTACCCAAAAGAAATGAAAACAGGGAGCTTTCTGGTGGTCCAGTGGTTAGGACTTGGTACTTTCACTGCCATGGCCCTAGGTTCAAACCCTAGTAGGGGAACTAAGATCTCACAAGCTGCTTGGCATGGCCAAAAAAAAGAAACAAAATAAAATAAAACAGAGTCAGTGTTTAAAAAAAAAAGAGAGAGAAATGAAAACTTACACTCACATGAAAAAACCATGTATACAAATTATCGCAGCAGCATTTTTCATACTAGCCCAAAAGCTGGTAACCACCTAAATGTTCATCACATGATAAATGGATAAGCAAATATCCATACACTCAAATAAATTTTGGCAAAAAAGAAACATAATTCTAAAACACGCTTCAACATAGATGAACCTCAGAAACATTATGCTAAGCCAGCTACAAACACTATGTATGATAGGATTCCATTTAAATGAAATGTCCAGAAGTGGCAAATTTATAGAAACAGATGGAAAATCAGTGGTAGCCTGAGACTAGGGGTGGGAGGAGAGATTAACTGCAGATCAGCATGAGGTTATTTTTTGGTATAATAGAAATATTCTAAAACTGGAGTGTGATGATAGTTGTACAATTCAATTTATTAAAAGTCATATAATTATACCTTTATAAGAGTTGAATTCTAAGGCTGTAAATTAAACTTCAATAAAACTGTTTTTTAAAAAACCACACCTAGATATCTAATTATGTTAGGGTTTTAATCAAGAAAGGAGGCTGAATTGTAATCAGTGCTAGCTACCATGGCAGAAATCCCCATTTAGTCAGAGGATATGGCTTTTTAGAGAGGGAAGCAATTGTCCCCAGAGTAATCTATTCAGGAAATTCTGAGCCACCTTGTTAAAAAGGAATGTTCAACTATGTATCTTATGGATGCCAACTCTTACTTTGGAAGCAGTTCTGGCTGTCAACTCCATTCATCCATTCAGCAAAAGTCATAGAATGCTTACTTATTTGCCAAGTATTATTTGTCAAGCTGGAGGGGGATAATAAAAAATGAAAAGGCATGGCTTGGCCTTTAACCTGCCAGCATTTCAAAACTTGTGGCTCCATTAGGAGTTTGGCCCTTCTTCCTTTTCTAGCTACTAGCCTCTTTGACTTCAGAGCCATGATCCTTACTGTGTCCACTTTCCCATCTCCAAAATTTATTATTTTTTCTTTTTAGCAAAATTTCAAGCAGGCAGAAAGTATACAGAAAACTCTAATAAACATTTGTGTGCCTGGTTACCTCTTAATCTTTTAGATTTTTAGGTTTTAATCTTAGTAGTTCTTTAAACAAAATAAAATATGACATATGCATTTGAAGCCCCTTTTGTTCACTTCTTTTCTTTTTTTTATTCCCTTTTTCTTTTACATGTGTTCCCAATCTTGAACCCCCCACCCACCTCCCTCCCCCCGACACCATCCCTCCAGGTCATCCCAGTGCACCAGCCCCAAGCATCCTGCACCCTGCATCGAACCTAGACTGGTGATTCATTTCTTAATGATATTATACATGTTTCAATGCCATTCTCCCAAATCATCCCACCCTCTCCCTCTCCCACAGAGTCCAAAAGACTGTTCTATACATCTGTGTCTCTTTTGCTGTCTCGCATACAGGGTTATCGTTACCATCTTTCTAAATTCCATATATGCATTAGTATACTGTATTGGTGTTTTTGTTTCTGGCTTACTTCACTCTGTATAATTGATTTCAGTTTCATCCACCTCATTAGAACTGATTCAAATGTATTCTTTTTAATGGCTGAGTAATACTCCATTGTGTATATGTACCACAGCTTTCTTATCCATTCATCTGCTAATGGACATCTAGGTTACTTCCATGTCCTGGCTATTGTAAACAGTGCTCCGATGAATATTGGGGTACACATGTCTCTTTCAATTCTCGTTTCCTTGGTGTGTATGCCCAGCAGTGGGACTGCTGGGTCATAAGGCAGTTCTATTTCCAGTTTTTTAAGGAATCTCCACACTGTTCTCCATAGTGGCTGTACTAGTTTGCATTCCCACCAACAGTGTAAGATGGTTCCCTTTTCTCCACACCCTCTCCAGGATTTATTGCTTGTAGACTTTTGGATCATAGCCATTCTGACTGGCATGAAATGGTACCTCATTGTGGTTTTGATTTGCATTTCTCTGATAATGAGTGATGTTGAGCATCTTTTCATGTGTTTGTTAGCCATCTGTATGTCTTCTTTGGAGAAATGTCTATTTAGTTCTTTGGCCCATTTTTTGATTGGGTCGTTTTTCTGGAATTAAGCTGCAGGAGTTTCTTGTATATTTTTGAGATTAGTTCTTTGTCAGTTGCTTCATTTGCTATTATTTTCTCCCATTCCGAAGGCTGTCTTTTCACCTTGCTTATAGTTTCCTTTGTTGTGCAGAAGCTTTTAATTTTAATTAGGTCCCATTTGTTTATTTTTGCTTTTATTTCCAGTATTCTGGGAGGTGGGTCATAGAGGATCCTGCTGTGATTTATGTTGGAGAGTGTTTTGCCTATGTTCTCCTCTAGGAGTTTTATAGTTTCTGGTCTTAACGTTTAGATCTTTAATCCATTTTGAGTTTCTTTTTGTGTATGGTGTTAGAAAGCGTTCCAGTTTCATTCTTTTACAAGTGGTTGTCTAGTTTTCCCAGCACCACTTGTTAAAGAGATTGTCTTTAATCCATTGTATATTCTTGCCTTCTTTGTTGAAGATAAGGTGTTCACTTCTTTTCTTACAGAGTAACCGGTATCCTGAAGTTGGCATTCACCATTTCCACACATATCTATATACTATTATTTTACATGTATACATATTCACAAAAATGCATACATTTCACAAACTTTATATAAATGATGTGATATTTTATATTTTCTCTTGTATTTTGTGTTTTAATGCAACATGTTTTCTGAATTGATTCACACTGTAACTTCAATTTTGTGTTCCATTATATGTTCTTTGCAGCCAAAGATGGAGAAGCTCTATACAGTCAGCAAAAATAAGACCAGGAGCTGACTGTGGCTCAAATCATGAATTCCTTATTGCCAAATTCAGACTTAAATTGAAGAAAGTAGGGAAAACCATTAGATCATTCAGGTATGAGCTAAATAAAATCCCTTATGATTATACAGTGGAAGTGAGAAATAGATTTAAGGGACTAGATTTGATAGATAGAGTGCCTGATGAACTATGGACGGAGGTTCGTGACATTGGACAGGAAACAGGGATCAAGACCATCCCCATGGAAAAGAAATGGAAAAAAGCAAAACAGCCATCTGGGGAGGTCTTACAAATAGCTGTGAAAAGAAGACAAGTGAAAAGCAAAGGAGAAAAGGAAAGATATAAGCATCTGAATGCAGAGTTCCAAAGAATAGCAAGGAAGGATAATTCCTCAGCGATCAATGCAAAGAAATAGAGGAAAACAACAGAATGGGAAAGACTAGAGATCTCTTCAAGAAACTTAGAGATACCAAGGGAACAGTTCATGCAAAGATGGGCTTGATAAAGGACAGAAATGGTATGGACCTAACAGAAGCAGAAGATATTAAGAAGAGGTGGCAAGAATACACAGAAGAACTGTACAAAAGAGATCTTCACGACCAAGATAATCACAGTGGTATGATCACTCACTTAGAGCCAGACATCCTGGAATGGGAAGTCAAGTGGGCCTTAGAAAGCATCACTATGAACGAAGCTAGTGGAGGTGATGGAATTCCAGTCGAGCTATTTCAAATCCTGAAAGATGATGCTGTGAAAGTGCTGCACTCAATATGCCAGCAAATTTGGAAGACTCAGCAGTGGTCACAGGACTGGAAAAGGTCAGTTTTCATTCCAATCCCAAAGGCAATGCCAAAGCATGCTCAAACTACCACACAATTGCACTCATCTCACATGCTAGTAAAGAAATGCTCAAAATTCTCCAAGCCAGGCTTCAGCAATACGGGAACCGTGAACTTCCAGATGTTCAAGCTGGTTTTAGAAAAGGCAGAGGAACCAGAGATCAAATTGCCAACAACCGCTGGATCATGGAAAAAGCAAGAGAGTTCCAGAAAAACATCTACTTCTGCTTTATTGACTATGCCAAAGCCTTTGACTGTGTGGATCACAATAAACTGTGGAAAATTCTGAAAGAGATGGGAATATCAGACCACCTGACCTGCCTCTTGAGAAACCTGTATGCAGGTCAGGAAGCAACAGTTGGAACTGGACATGGAACAACGGACTGGTTCCAAACAGGAAAAGGAGTACGTCAAGGCTTTATATTGTCACCCTGCTTATTTAACTTATATGCAGAGTACATCATGAGAAATGCTAGGCTGGAAGAAGCACAAGCTGGAATCAAGATTGCCGGGAGAAATATCAATAACCTCAGATATGCAGATGACACCACCCTTATGGCAGAAAGTGAAGAGGAACTAAAAAGCCTCTTGATGAAAGTGAAAGAGGAGAGTGAAAAAGTTGGCTTAAAGCTCAACATTCAGAAAACGAAGATCATGGCATCTAGTCCCATCACTTCATGGAAAATAGATGGGGAAACAGTGGAAATAGTGTCAGACTTTATTTTTGTGGGCTCCAAAATGCAGCCATGAAATTAAAAGACGCTTACTCCTTGGAATAAAAGTTATGACCAACCTAGATAGCATATTCAAAAGCAGAGACATTACTTTGTCAACAAACGTCCGTCTAGTCAAGGCTATGGTTTTTCTAGTGGTCATGTATGGATGTGAGAGTTGGACTGTGAAGAAAGCTGAGTGCCGAAGAATTGATGCTTTTGAACTGTGGTGTTGGAGAAGACTCTTGAGAGTCCCTTGGACTGCAAGATCCAACCAGTCCATTCTAAAGGAGATCAGTCCTGGGTATTCTTTGGAAGCAATGATGCTGAAGCTGAAACTCCAGTACTTTGGCCACCTCATGCGAAGAGTTGACTCCTTGGAAAAGACCCTGATGCTGGGAGGGATTGGGGGTAGGAGGAGAACGGGATGACAGAGGATGAAATGGCTGGATGGCTTCACCGACTCGATGGATGTGAGTTTGAATGAACTCTGGGAGTTGGTGATAGACAGGGAAGCCTGGCATGCTGCAATTCATGGGGTCACAAAGATTCGGACATGACTGAGCGACTGAACTGAACTGAACTGACATGTGCTGTGCTTAGTCACTCAGTCATGTGCAGCTCTTTGCCAGCCCATGGACTGTAGCCTGCTAGGCTCCTCTGTCCAATGCGGTCCTCCAGCAAGAACACTGGACTCAGTTGCCAAATCCTTTGCCAGGGGATCTTTCCAATCCAGGGATCGAACCCAGGTCTCTTGCATTGCCGGAGGATTCTTTACCATCTGAGCCACCAGGGAAGTCATTATATGAAGAAAGAACAATTTATTTATCTATCCTCCTATTTTGGACTTTGAGGTTGTTCCTATTTTTTTTTCTATTGTAAACAGTGTTGAAAACCACTCTTATACCTCTTTCTTTATGCAAATATACAAGGTTTTTATGGGCTTTCCTGGTGGCTCAGATGGTAAAGAATCTGCCTGCAATGTGGGAGACCAGGGTTTGATCCATGGGTCGGGAGAATCCCCTGGAGAAGGAAATAGCAACCCACTCTAGTATTCTTGCCTGGCAAATCCCATGGACAGAGGAGGCTCCCGGGTTACAGTCCATGGGGTCACAAAGAGTTGGACATGACTGAGAGAGAAACACATATACACCTAGAGGGGGAATTACTAGGCCATGGAATATGTACTAATTTTCAGCTTTGGTTGTTGTTGTTGTTCAGTCACTAAGTCATGTCTGACTCTTTGCAGTCCTATGGTCTGCAGCACACCAGGCTTCCCTGTCCTTCACCATCTCCCAGTGCCTGCTCAAACTCATGTCCATTGAGTCTGTGATGCCATCCGACAATCTCATCCTCTGTCGCTCACTTCTCTTCGTGCCCTCAAGTTTTCCCAGCACCAGGATCTTTTCCGGTGAGTCAGTTCTTCGTATCAGGTGGCCAAAATATTGGAGCTTCAGCTTCAGCATCAGTTCTTCCATTGAATATTCAAGTTTGATTTCCTTTAGGATTGACTGGTTTGACCTCCTTGCTGTTCAAGCTACTCTTAAGAGTCTTCTCCAGCACCACAGTTCAAAAGCATCAATTCTTCAACACTCAGCCTTCTTTATGGTCCAACTCTCACGTCCATACATATCTACTGGAAAAACCATAGCTTTGACTAAAAGGACTTTTGTCGGCACAGTGATGTCTCTGCTTTTTAATATGCTGTCTCTGTTCAGTTCAGTCACTCAGTTGTATCCAACTCTTTGCAACGCAGAGTGGACTGCAACATGCCAGGCTTCCCTGTCTACCACCAACTCCTGGACTCTGTCTAGAGCAGTTATAGCTTTTCTTCTAAGGAGCAAGTGTCTTTTAATTTCTAGGCTGCAGTCACCACCTGCAGTGATTTTAGAGCCCAAGAAAATGAAATTTCCACTTTTTCCCAAACTATTTGCCATGCATTGATGAGACCAGATGCCATGATCTTAGTTTTCTGAATGTTGAGTTTTAAGCTATCTTTTTCACTCCCCTCTTTCACCTTCATCAACAGGCTCTTTACTTTCTCTTTGCTTTCTGCCATTAAAGTGGTATCATCTGCATATCTGAGGTTGGTCAGTTTTGGTACATATATTCAAATTTCTCTTCAACAACTGATTTACACTCCCACTAGCAGTATCTGAGAATTCTCATTTGTCTATATCTTTCTCAACTATGGTTTTATCACATTAGATTTTGTCTATATGAAAGATATAAAATGGTATCTCATTTAGTTTTAATTTGCTTGTTCCTAATTAGCAGGAAAGTGAACAATTTCTTGTATGTCTGATGGTACATTAAATTTCCTCCTATGTAAGTTATCTGTTATTCCTTGACCATATTCCTATTGGATTGTTTGCCTTTTTCTTATTGATTTGTTGCAGTTCTTTAATCTTTGTCTATTATGTATTTATATTTTTTTCAGTCTATTTTTTTCCCTTTTTTGTGATGATCTTTGTTAAGCAGAATTTTTAAAATCTTAAATGTTAAGAAAATAAAAAAACTTGTTCTTTGTGATTTGTACTTTTTATATCTTGCTTCCTTAAAGTATTTTTAACTTTGTTAGGTATGCTAATGGTTTTATATTAATTAAAAAAAGATCCTTACCAAGTAGAAAATGAACCTTGGATTATGTGCAAGTGAAATAATTTTTGCAAGAGATGCAGGTTTGATTCCTTGGAGGAGGACATGTAATCCACTCCAGTATTCTTGCCTGGAGAATCCCATGGACAGAGGAGTCTGGCAGGCTAGGGTCCATAGGGTCACAGTCTGATGTGACTGAAGCGGCAGCACGCAGGCACAGCCATGCTTATGGTATCTGTTCTTCTAGGTACTTGCTCTTTTCACGTATTATTTTAAAGAAAATCCAAAACATTTATAACTAGTATACATTACTAAATTTGGAGGACTTGTTTTTTAAAATATTTTTAAACTATACTACGTTTTTTTTCCTTAAACTTCTTATTTTGTATTGGACATGGCTGGATGGCATCACCGACTTGACAGACATGAGTTTGAGCAAGCTCTAGGAGTTGGTGATGGACAGGGAAGCCTGGAGTACTGCAGTCCATGGGGTCACAAAGAGTCGGACATGACTGAGCGACTGAACTGAACTGATAGTCAATTAGGGCTTCCCTGGTGGCTCAGTGGTAAAGAATCTGCCTGCAATGCAGGAGGCACAGGCTCAGTCCCTGGGTGAAGAAGATCCCCTGGAGAAGGAAATGGGAATGAACTCCAGTATCTTAGCCTGGAAAATTCCAGATACGAAGGAACCTGGAGGGCTACAATCCATGAGGTCACAAAAGAGCTGGACACAATTAAGTTACTAAGCAACAGCAACAACATAGTTGGTTAATAATGTTATGACAGTTTCAGGTGAATAGGGAGGGGACTCAGCCATACATATACATGTATCCCCAAATCCCCCTCCCATTCAGGCTGTGAACAATGCTATGTTTTTTTAAAGTAAAAAGCAAAATAGCTAGGAATATAAACAATAATTCCTTAATTATATCAAATATTCAATCAGTGTTCATTTGCAGTCATCTCAAATGTTATGTCCTGTGTATGTGTATACTTTACAATTTGCTTCAACCATGATCAAAAATGTCTGATGCTGTAAAGAATAATTATTGCACAGGAACCTGGAATGTTAGGTCCATGAATCAAGGTAAATTGGAAATGGTTAAACAGGAGATGGCAAGAGAAAACATTGACAATTTAGGAGTCAGTGAACTAAAATGGCCTGGAATGGGCGAATTTAATTCAGATTACCATTATATCTACTACTGTGGGCAAGAATCCCTTAGAAGAAATGGAATAGCCCTCATATTCAACAAGAGTCTGAAATGCAGTACTTGGGCACAATCTCAAAAATGACAGAATGATCTCTGTTTGTTTCCAAGGCAAACCATTCAATATCACAGTAATCCAAGCCTATGCACCAACCAGTAATGCTGAAGAAACTGAAGTTGAGTGGTTCTATGAAGACTTACAAGACCTTCTATAACTAACACCAAAAAAAGATGTCCTTTTCACCACAGAGGACTGAAATGCAAAAGTAGAAAGTCAAGAGATACCTGGAGTAACAGGCAAGTTTGGCCTTGGAGTACAAAATGAAGCAGGGCAAAGTCTACCAGAGTTTTGCCAAGAGAATGCACTGGTCATAGCAAACACCCTCTTCCAACACTACAACTCTAAACATGGACATCACCAGATGGTCAATATTGAAATCAAACTGATTATATTCTTTGCAGCCGAAGATGGAAAAGCTCCATACAGTCAGCAAAAAAAAAAAAAAAAAAAAAAAAAAATGACAAGGAGCTGACCATGGTTTAGATCGTGAACTCCTTATTGCAAAACTCAGACTTAAATTGAAGAAAGTAGAGAAAACCACTAGACCATTCACGTATGATCTAAATTAAATCTCTTGTGATTATACAGTAGAAGTAACAAATAGATTCAAGGGATTAGATCTGATAGAGCGCGTACCTGAAGAACTGCAGATGGAGGTTCGTAACATCGTACAGGAGGTGGTGATTAAAATCATTCCCAAGAAGAAGAAATGTAAAAAGGCAAAATGGTTGTCTGAGGAGGTCTTACAAATAGCTGTGAAAAGAAGAGAAGCAAAAGGCAAAAGAGAAAAGGAAAGATATATCCATTTGAATGCAGACTTCCAGAGAATAGCAAGAACAGAGAAGAAAGCTTTCTGAAGTGATCAATGCAAAGAAATGGAGGAAAACAATAGAATGGGAAAGACTAGAGATCTCTTCAAGAAAATTAGAGATACCAAGGGAACACTTCATGCAAAGATGGGCACAATAAAGGACAGAAAATGTATGAACCAAACAGAAGCAGAAGATATTAAGAGGTGGCAAGAATATACAGAAGAACTATACAAAAAAGATCTTCATGACCCAGATAACCACAATGGTGTGATCACTCACCTAGAGCCAGACATCCTGGTGTGTGAAGTCACGTGGGCCTTAGGAAGCATCATTACTAACAAAGCTAGTGGAGGTGAGCTATTTCTAACCCTAAAAGATGATGCTGTTGAAGCATTGCACTCAATATGCCAGCAAATTTGGGAAACTCAGCAGTGGCCACAGGACTGGAAAAGGTCAGTTTTCGTTCCAATCCCAAAGAAAGGCAATGCCAAAGAATGTTCAAACTACCCCACAATTACATTTATCTCACATGCTAGCAAAGTAATGCTCAAAATTCTCCAAGCCAGGCTTCAACAGTACATGAACTGAGAACTTCCAGATGTTCAAGCTGGATTTAGAAAAGGTGGAGGAGCCAGAGATCAAATTGCCAACATCCGTTGGATCATAGAAAAAGCAAGAGAATTCTAGAAAAACATCTACTGCTGCTTTATTGACTACACTAAAACCTTTGACTGTGTGGATCACACACTGGAAGATGTGGAAGATGGAAGGACAGGGAAGCCTGGCGTGCTGCAGTCCATGAAGTCACAAAGAGTCGGACACGACTGATCGACTGAACTAAACTGAAGTGATGATTAAAAAAAGACCTATATGGAACTTTCCTGATGATCCAGTGGCTGGGACTCCATGGTCCCAATTCAGGGGACTTGGGTTCAATCCCTGGATAGGGAACTAGGTCCCACATGCATCAACAAAGATCCTGAATGCTGCACCTAAGACCCGGAGGAGTCAAACAAATCATTTAAAAAAAAGAGAGAGATCTACTTGTGTTTCATTGATTAATCTCTTAATTTTCTTTTACCCTAGGAGTTCTACCTCTATTTCTCTTTTCTCTTGGAATTTTAATTAAGAAAATGGCTGGGGGACTTCCCTTGTGGCACAATGGATAAGAATCCACCTGCCAGTGCCGGTTAAAACCCTGGTCCAGGAAGATTCCACATGGGTGAAGCAACTAAGCCCGTTTGCCACAACTTCCAATCCCTGTGTGCAACTACTGAAGCCCATGCACCATAAGAAGAGAAGCCACTGCAATGAGAAACCCACGCACCGCAATGAAGAGCAGGCCCTGCTCTCCAGGACTAGAGAAAGCCGGACCTCAGCAACGAAGACCAAGTGCAAGCAAAAATAAAAGTAAATAAATATTTTAAAAAGGAGAATGGCTAGGAACTTCCCTGACGGCCCACTGTTTATGATTCCACACTTTCACGGCAGGGGGCATGGGTTGGATCCCTGGTCAGGGGACTAAGATCTCTCAAGTTCTGCGGCAGGGCCAAAAAACAAAAAAGAAAGAAAGGAAATTACTCATTTGTCCACTATCTGTATTTTGCTGACTGTATTCCCATGGTGCCATTGAATATGTTTCTCTAGCCTCTGATTTTTTTTCTCTTTCCCCTGTAAGTTAGTAATTGGATGTAGAGCCCTGATCATGTTCAAGTTAAACTTTTTCGGCACAACAACTTCATGGGTGTATTGTGATCTTCCATTAGGAAGCATAAGATGTCTGCGTGCCTCCATTTCTGACGCTAGCAGCACGTGGGATTTTAGTTCCCCAGCCAGGGATTGAACTGGTGTCCCCTGCATTGGAAGGCAGATTCTTAACCACTTCACCACCAGGGAAGTCCTCCATTAATTCCTTAGGACTTCCAGTTGGTGATATTCAAACTCTAGCATGCCTTTTTCATTCATTAGCTGGACATTTTCGGTATTATTTGGCTACCCAGTGGTATAGTTCATAAAGGAAAAACAATGAAAATAATAAGTGTTTCCCTTTATTTAGCAGTTCTCAAAATAATAAACTGTGCACTTAAATCTTCCCATGGTGACTAATTAATTTTTAGTATTATCCTAAACTGGGGTTGACAAACATACTGATGGGATGTCCAAATTACCACATCTTTGGTCAGTGGGAGGCCCCTTAAGTTGATTTCTAAGCCCTTTTGACAAGACCTTAGCTGTCTTTGATAACTATTATTTTCTATTTGGAAATAATTTTTTAAAATCACAATATGGGTATCAGCCTGCTCATTTTTACTTCTTGGTCATTGTTTTTAGGACTTTGAAATAGAACTAGAAAATGCTCTTTTTTTTTTTTTTTGGCTACCGCCTGCAACTTGTGGGATCCTAGTTCCCCTACAGGGATTAAACCAGCATCCTCAGCAGTAAAAGTGTGAAATCTTAACTATTTGACTGCTCCAGAACTCCCCAGAACATTTTTTTTTTCTAAGATAAATTCATTGTGAATGTTTAGTGATATTTCCAATTCAAATTCAGGATTTATACTTAACTTTGATCTTAATCTGTATTTTCTTTTTCCCGTGCTAAAAATCCCAGTTCTCAGCAACACTGGGAATGATACTAGAATATCACATAATTACTCATTTTCTTCACCCCACAATAGACATCCCAGAGTCTCAGAATGATAGTACCAACACTACTACCAACAATATGATTGCTATAAACAGTTTAAATCTCTTTAAGCAGTTCTTTTTGCCCTAAGGGTATATCTTACTGGTATAAGCAATCAAGGAGAAGGCAATGGCAACCCACTCCAGTACTCTTGCCTGAAGAATTCCGTGGATAGAGGAGACTGGTAGGCTGCAGTCCATGGGGTTGCTAAGAGTCATGACTTAGCGACTTCACTTTCACTTTTCACTTTCCTGCATTGGAGAAGGAAATGGCAACCCACTCCAGTGTTCTTGCCTGGAGAATCCCAGGGATGGGGGAGCCTGGTGGGCTGCCATCTATGGGGTCGCACAGAGTTGGACACGACTGAAGCGACTTAGCAGCAGCAGCAGCAGCATAAGCCATCAAATCACTGTGTTATAAACGCACTAGGAATAGGTCCCCTCTGTGTGTCTTCCCCACCACTTGATTTATAGTTAGGTTCATTTGTTTTACTTTTCTTTCAATTTTTAAGAGACTGTTTTTAAATCTTAATTCTGTTTTATAATTATGTAAAATATTTACATAGTTGCTAAATCAAATCTACAAACACTACCTTCTATTCCTCTCCTCTCCACTCTATTCCTCCTTCCTTCTACAGATAAACTTTTAAACATGTTATTGCTTATCCTTCCATATGTTAAAAAATACAAACAGCTCTTTTTCATGAGTAGTTTTCACTGTGAGATCCATTTTATTTCCTCTCTCCCTTTCTTTCTTTCTTTTTTTTGTATTCAGGAAAACCACACCCAAAATCTACCTTAGATTCCCTTACAAAGAATGAGAACCTAATTGGGAGAAGAATCTGGCGAAATTCTTGGGACCAGTCAGGACTTCCTGCCAGCAAGGATAGGTAGGGAGTCAGCTGTCAGCACCTTATCTATGGCTGGTGGCAATGGAAGTGTAGCTAGAGATACTCTTCTTGCAAATGGTCCATCTACCCCTGCCAGACAGCTAACTGGAGATTCTTCTAGATGGCTGGCTTTGTGTTTTTTTTTCCTCTGAAGATTTGGCTGTTTGTAGAAATATAAGAAGATTTCTGGAGAAATGTAAGAAATTACATTTTTGGTTTCTAGGTGGATGATGAGGGGGATAAGGGACACTGGGTATAGGAACTACTTTGGTTCCTACCTGTTTAGTTGTTCCGCCTGCCAAGTAGCAGCCTTGGGTGACCCCTGCAGCCTCTGTGTGTGGGTACGGTGGGGAATGGGGGTCAGCCACAGCCCACTACACACTGTAGTTTTGCTTTCTTGCTGGGAGTTGGAATGGAAAGAAACCTAACCATGTGGTCTCAGTTCCTGGAGGACCTCAAGGACTGCCCTATAAATAAGTCAGAAATCCTAAATTGCCTACAGGATTACTTCCTGGATTCTAGCCCTTCACCCCATGATACAAAATCACATAAACTTTCAGATGCCTACTGCTCCTCTGGGCAGGTCTGCTCCTAACTTCTTCCAGTTCCTTCTCTGCCCAGCCCTTGAAGATACCACCTCCTTTCCACACTCAGAAACCAACTCCACTGACCCTAAACGGTGTCTCTAAGTATTACATGAGTTAGACCCTACATTCCTTGTGATGCAGATTCTAATACCTGGTTCCTTGTGGGGGGCACAGGCTGGCAGACAGCAATGGGACCTGGTCTACTGCCTCAAGCCCTTTCTTATCTCCAGGAACCTGACTAGCCCTGGAAAGAGCAGTCTCACCAGGGTCAACAAGACCCTAGATGTCAAAGAGCCAGAAATATGAAAAAGAAAAAGGCATGATCAATACACTCTACAGGCCAAGTTTCAGAACTTGACCTAAGCATGCGTTTGTTTACTGACATTTCATTTTCCTCTGCTGGTCTGCAGGGGAAAAACATTTTAATGATAATTAGTTTGTCGTACTATCTTCAACTTAGCACAGTCATTCTAGTTCATTATAAACAGTCAGAACCAGGTAGCTGGGATGGAAATTAACAGTGACAAGAGGGAGTAATGATGGATGCTCCATCAGGATTCTGCTTCTGTTCACTCGTATGTGCGAGGCCCCTTGGGGTTCTATCTGGGGCCATTTTCCCTTCTCACTGTACACTCTTTCCTGACACAAGCATGTGTGTGACCAGAGCTCCCATTGTCATAATAAGCAGATAAGTCCCTTCTCTGTATCCCCTATTCCAGGTCCATGTGATCACAGGACATATATCCCTGGATGTCTCCCTGGCATTTAAAACTCGGCATGCTCAAACTGAAATACTAATTTCTTCCCCAAACTGGCTTTTCCTCCCACATTCTGGTTCAGTTTGGGTCACCGTCATCCTCCCTCATGTTTTACCCAGAAACCTGGAGGACATCCTTGATTCCTTCTCTCCCTCACCCACCTTGTGCCATCAATCATTTAGCTCTATCGCATCATCTTCTAAATATCCACTGAATGGGTCTGTTTTATCAGTTCCGCTGCCAGTCCCCTGTGCAAACCATTATCCCCTCTTACTTGGGTCAGTTCAGTTTAGTTCAGTCACTCAGTCATGTCCGACTCTTTGTGACCCCATGGACTGCAGCACGCCAGGCTTCCCTCTCCTTCACCATCTTCCGGAGCTTGCTCAAACTCATGTCAATTGACTTGGTGATGCCATCCAGCCATCTCATCCTCTCTCGTCCCCTTCTCCTCCTGCCTTCAATCTTTCCCAGCATCAGGATCTTTTCCAATGAGTCAGCTCTTCCCATCAGGTGGCCAAAGTATTGGAGCTTCAGCTACAGCATCAGTCCTTCCAATGAATATTCAGGACTGATTTCCTTTAGGATGGACTGGTTGGATCTCCTTGCAGTCCAAGGGACTCTCAAGAGTCTTCTCCAACACCACAGTTCAAAAGCATCAATTCTTCAGTGCTCAGCCTTCTTTATAGTCCAACCCTCACATCCATACATGACCACTGGAAAAACCATAGCTTTGACTAGACAGACCTTTGTTGGTAAAGTAATGTCTCTGCTTTTTAATATGCTGTCTAGGTTGGTCATAGCTTTTCTTCCAGGGAGCAAGTGTCTTTTAATTTCATGGCTGTAGTCACCATCTGCAGTGATTTTGGAGCCCAAGAAAATAACGTCTGTCACTGTTTCCATTGTTTCCCCATCTATTTGCCATGAAGTGATGAGGCCGGATGCCACGACCTTAGTTCTTTGAATGTTGAGTTTTAAGCCAACTTTTTCACTCTCCTCTTTTACTTTCATCAAGAGGCTCTTTAGTTTCTCCTCACTTTCTGCCATAAGGGTGGTGTCATCTGCATATCTGAGGTTATTGAGATTTTCTCCCTGCAAAAACTTGATTCCAGCTTGTGCTTCATCCAGCCTGGCATTTCACATGATGTACTCTGCATTTAAGTTAAATAAGCAAGGTGACAACACATAGCCTTGACATACTCCTTTCCCAATTTGGAACCAGTCTGTTGTTCCACGTTCGGTTGTAACTGTTGTTTCTTGACCTGCATATAGATTTCTCAGGAGGCAGGTCAGGTGGTCTGATATTCCCATCTCTTTCAGAATTTTCCACAGTTTGTTGTGATCCACACAATCAAAGGCTTTAGTGTAGTCAATAAAGCAGAAATAGATGTTTATCTGGAACTCTCTTGCTTTTTCCATGATCCAGAGGATGTTGGCAATTTGATCTCTGGCTCCTCCACCTTTTCTAAATCCAGCTTGAACATCTGGAATTTCTCGGTTCACGTACTGTTGAAGCCTGGCTTGAAGAATTTTGAGCATTACTTTGCTAGGATGTGAGATGAGTACAATTGTGCGGTAGTTTGAGCATTCTTTGACATTGCCTTTCTTTGGGATTGGAACGAAAACTGACCTTTTCCAGTCCTGTGGCCACTGCTGAGTTTTCCAAATTTGCTGGCATATTGAGAGCAATGCTTTAACAGCATCATCTTTTAGGGTTCGAAATAGCTCAACTGGAATTCTGTCACCTCCACTAGCTTTGTTAGTAGTGATGCTTCCTAAGGCCCACATGACTTCTTACACCAGGATGTCTGGCTCTAAGTCAGTGATCACACCATTGTGGTTATCTGGGTCGTGAAGATCTTTTTTGTATAGCTCTTCTGTATATTCTTGCCACCTCTTCTTAATATCTTCTACTTCTGTTAGGTCCATACCGTTTCTGTCCTTTACAGTGCCCATCTTTGCATGAAGTGTTCCCTTGGTATCTCTAATATTCTTGAAGAGATCTCTAGTCTTTCCCATTCTATTGTTTTCCTCCATTTCTTTGTACTGCTTACCTTGATATAAAGTAACAAATCTCTTAATTGGTTTCATTGCCTTCAGCCTTCTTTGCAATATAGACACACTTTCATTTGGGTCATAGAATTAGGGCTTACTTATTTCAACATAGATCAGTCTTTTTTTTGTTGTTTTCTGTTCAGAGTATTTGTTTATTTCCATTTACAGATCAATCTTTAAATTTAAAAACATTACAAGTTTTAGTAGTTTTAGTATCCTAAATTAGCTCTAAATACAGAAAATATTATAGTTGACTTTTTCTTTGTACACTTCTATATTAATTGGCTTGTTTCATGAGCATATGTGCTTCTCAGGTGGCACTAGTGGTAAGGAACCCACCCACAATGCAGGAGACAGAGAAGCAGGTTCAATTTCTGGATTGGGACGATCCCTTGGAGAAGGGAATGGTAACCTATTCCAGTATTCTTGCCTGGATGATCCCATGGACAGAGAAGCCTGGTGAGCAACAGTCCCTAGGGTAGCAAAGAGTCAGATACAACTGAAGTGACTTAGAACACATGCATAATGAGCATAAATTCCTATTGTAATCTGAACGGAAGATCCAATAAGGTATATTAAATGGGGATCAGAGACTATGGAAGAATTGCCAGAGCAAAGGAGAATGTTACGGAAGCCAACGCAAGAGAGGTTCAAAGATGAGGGGTGGTTAACAATGCCAAGAAGTGGCCAAGATGGCGGAGTGGGAAGATCCTCCTCCCATGCGCACAGCAAAATTACAACTATGTACAGAGTAACTCCTTCTGCTCTGAGTCAGACATGACTGAGTGACGAAAAGTGTTTCAAAGGTTTTGACACTTCCCTGGTGGCTCAGCCAGTAAAGAATCTGCCTGCAATGCAGGCGACCCAGGTTCGATCCCTGGGTTGGGAACTTCCCCTGGAGAAGGGAATGGCAACCCATTTCAGTATTCTTGCCTGGAAAATTCCATGGACAGATGAGCCTGGTGGGCTACAGTTATGAGGTCGCAGAGTCCGACACAACTGAGGGACTAAAAACAACACACCACAACTATTGATGAGGAAAAATCAGACTAGAAGAAAAGATCTGCAACTAAAGATATAAAGAAGGAAGCACAAGAAGCTGGGTAGGAGGGCTGGAGCTCTGCTCTACTCAAGACCTACGGCTGAAGTGGCTCAGCAGCAGCAGCAGCATACCCCTGGGTAGGCAACTCACGAACGGGAGCATAAGTACAATGGCAGAAGTTTTCCCCAAGGAGCAAGGGGTCTGAGCCACACATTAGGCTCCTCAACACAGGGGTCTAGGACTGAGAGGATGAATCCCCAAATTGCTTGGCTTTGAAGGTCAGTGGGGCTTACTTTAGGGAGAAAGAAACAAAACAATAAAAAGAAGTGAGAACAGTTTAAGAGACCTTTGGGACAGCATCAAGTTAACATTTGCATTATAGGGGACTTGGAAGGGGAAGAGAAAGAAACAGGCAGAGAACATATTTGAAGACATAACAGCGAAAACTTTCCTATCCTGGGAAAGGAAACAGACATCTTAGTCCAAGAAGCACAGAGCGTCCCAAACAAGATCAGTTCAAAGAGGACCACACCAAGACACATTGTCATTAAAATGGAAAAAGAGAGATTTTTTTTTAATCTTGTAGTTATTTCTTTTTTTAAAAAAATTATTTATTTTACTTTACAATATTGTATTGGTTTTGCCATACTTCAACATGAATCTGCCATGGGTGTACATGTGTTCCCAATCCTGAACCCCCCTCCCACCTCCTTCCCCATACCATCCCTCTGGGTCATCCCAGTGCATCAGCCCCAAGCATCCTGTATCTTGCATCGAACCTAGACTGGTGATTCGTTTCTTATATGACATTATACATGTTTCAATGCCATTCTCCCAAATCATCCCACCCTCTCCCTCTCCCACAGAGTCCAAAAGACTTCTATACATCTGCGTCTCTTTTGCTGTCTCGCATACAGGGTTATCGTTACCATCTTTCTAAATTCCATATATATGCGTTAGTATACTGTATTGGTGTTTTTAAAAGAGAGAATATTAAAAAAACAGCAAATGAAAAGCAAAAACTTACATCCAAGGGAATGCCCAGAAGGCTATAAATTGACTTCTCAGCAGAAACTCTGCAGGCCAGAGACAAAAATGAGAAACCTACAACTGAGAATACACAATCCAGCAAGACTTTCATTCAGATTTGATGGGGAGATTCAAAGTTTCGCAGACAAGCAAAACGGTTCGGCACCAACAAACCTATTTCACAAGAAATAGAAAGGATTTCTCTCAGTGAAAAAGAAAATGCCACAGCTAGAAACAGGAAAATTTCAAAAAGAAACTTAGGTAGAACCACTGAAAAATCTTATTAGTTAAGGCAAATATACTGTAAAGGCAGTAAATGAGCTAGATATAAAGGAAATCAATGCTGAATAATCATTGGAAGGACTAATGTTGAAGCTGAAGCTCCAATACTTTGGCCACCTGATACAAAAAGGTGACTCACTAGAAAAGACCCTGATGCTGGGAAAGATTGAAAGCAGGAGGAGAAGGGGATGACAGAGGATGAGATGGTTGGAAGGCATCACTGAGTCAATGGACATGAGTTTGAGCAAATTCTGGGAGATGGTGAAGGACAGGGAAACCTGGCATGCTGCAGTCCATGGGGTTGCAAAGCGTCAGACACAACTTAGCAACTAAACGAGAACATAAAGCTAGTAGGAAGATTAAGCAACAGAAGGAGTAACATCAAGGAGGAGGGGTAAACTAGGAATTTGGGAGTAATAAGTATACACTGCTATATACAAAACAGATAAACAACAAGGACCTAATGTATAGAACAGGGAATTATACATGACATTTTATAATAACCTATACTGAAAAAGGTCATACCTGAATGGTCTACTGGTTTTCCCTACTTTCTTTAATTTAAGTCTGAATTTGGCAATAAGGAGTTCATGATCTGAGCCACAGTCAGCTCCCAGTCTTGTTTTTGCTGATTGTATAGAGCTTCTCCATCTTTGGCTGCAAAGAATATAATCATTCTGATTTCGGTGTTGACCATCTGGTGATGTCCATGTGTAGAGTCTTCTTTTGTGTTGTTGGAAGAGGGTGTTTGCTATGACCAGTGTGTTCTCTTGGTAAAACTCTGTTAGCCTTTGCCCTGCTTCATTCCGCATTCCAAGGTCAAATTTGCCTGTTACTCCAGGTGTTTCTTGACTTCTACTTTTGCATTCCAGTCCCCTATAATGAAAAGGGACATCTTTTTTGGGTGTTAGTTCTAAAAGGTCTTGTAGGTCTTCATAGAACCATTCAACTTCAGCTTCTTCAGCATTACTAGTTGGGACATAGACTTGGATTACTGTGATATTGAATGGTTTGTGTTGGAAACAAACAGAGATCATTCTGTCATTTTTGAGATTGCATCCAAGTACTGCATTTTGGACTCTTTTGTTGACCATGATGGCTACTCCATTTCGTCTGAGGGATTCCTGCCCGCAGTAGTAGATATAATGGTCATCTGAGTTAAATTCACCCATTCCAGTCCATTTGAGTTCACTGATTCCTAGAATGTCAACATTCACTCTTGCCATCTCCTGTTTGACCACTTCCAATTTGCCTTGATTCATGTACCTAACATTCCAGGTTCCTATGCAATATTGCTCTTTACAGCATTGGACCTTGCTTCTATCACCAGTTACATTCACAACTGGGTATTGTTTTTGCTTTGGCTCCTTCCCTTCATTCTTTCTGGAGTTATTTCTCCACTGATCTCCAGTAGCATACTGGGCAGCTACCAACCTGGGGAGTTCCTCTTTCAGTATCCTATCCTTTTGCCTTTTCATGCTGTTCATGGGGTTCTCAAGGCAAGAATACTGAAGTGGTTTGCCATTCCCTTCTCCAGTGGACCACATTCTGTCAGACGTCTCCACCATGACCTGCCCGTCTTGGATGAACCCACAGGGCATGGCTTAGTTTCATTCAGTTAGACAAGGCTGTGGTCATGTGATTAGATTGACTAGTTTTCTGTGACTATGGTTTCAGTGTGGTGTTGGAGAAGACTCTTGAGAGTCCCTTGGACTGCAAGGAGATCCAACCAGTCCATTCTAAAGGAGATCAGTCCTGGGTGTTCTTTGGAAGGAATGATGCTAAGGCTGAAACTCCAGTACTTTGGCCACCTCATGCAAAGAGTTGACTCATTGGAAAAGACTCTGAGGCTGGGAGGGATTGGGGGCAGGAGGAGAAGGGGACGACAGAGGATGAGATGGCTGGATGGCATTACTGACTCGATGGATGTGAGTTTGAGTGAACTCCGGGAGTTGGTGATGGACAGGGAGGCCTGGCGTGCTGCAATTCATGGGGTCGCAAAGAGTCGGACATGACTGAGCGACTGAACTGAACTGATATTGAAAAAGAACCTGAGAAAGAATATATATATATAAATCACTTTGCTGTACATCTGAAACTACCAAAACATTGTAAATCAACTATACTTTGATTTTTTAAAAAGGTGAATAATAATCCAATAAGTAGACTGGCGGAAAGGTATGAATAAAAGCATCCATCTTTTTAAAAAGTAGTACAATCATTTATATTTGCAATAAGTAGTTAAGGGATAAACAAAACAAAAAGATGTAAACTATGACGCAACAACAGTAAACACGGGCAAGGAGTAAAACTGCAAAGTTGTTAAAATTCGTGTGAACTTAAGAGATCAGTATCTTAAAAAAGAAATCAGTATCTTAAAATAAGCATATATATATATAGCACTAAGTATAGTGTGAGGAATATAATTAATAACTATGCAAATCTTTGTATGGTGACATCATAACTAGACTTAACAAGACGATCATTTTTAAATTTACAGAAATGCCAAATCAGTGTTGTGTAACAAAAACTAACATACTGTTGTAGGTCCATTATACTTCAAGAACTAACAAACTCAAAAAAAGACATCAGATTTTTGGTTACTGGAGATGAGTTGTAAGGGGAGGGGGAATTGGATGAAGGTGGTCAAAAAGTACAGACTTCCAGTTATAAGTACCTGGGATATATCGTACAGCATGATGAATATAAGGAACACTGCTGTACATTATGTGTGAATTTAAGAGAGTAAATCCTAAGCATTTTCATTACAAGGAAAAAAATTATTTTTTCTTTTTTTCTGTGGCTGGGAGTTGACTGATCTAGTCTGGACTTAGTTGGGTTTGGTTCCTACTTTAGGTTGACAGGTCTTCTGCATATCTCTCATCCTCCTTATACTAGAAGGTAGGACCTGGAGTATGTTAAGTCTGAAGCAAAAGTCCTATAGTAACACCTCACCATGTATTTTTACATTTTTGTTTCTATATGAGATGATGGATGTTCACTAAACTTACTGTGATAATCATTTCATGATGTGCGTCAAATCATTATGCTGTATCACTTAAACTTATACAGTGCTATATGTCAATTATAGCTCAATAAAATTAGAAGAAAAAACTTTTTTAAGAACTTAGGTAAAATAAACATATAAAACTTAACAATGCCAAATGCTGCAGAGAGCATTCAGGTTGGATGACAATGGGAAAGCAACACAGGGTTTGCCAGCTATGAAGTCTTCGGTGACTATGGCAAGTGTTCGTTTGGGCAGGATGGTAGAAGCACAAGCAATTGCAACAGGCTGTCAAATGCATGGAGCATGAAGAGGTGGAGATAATAACATTTGGCTGTGAAGGGCAAAAAAAAAAAAATTCAATGATAGCTAGTGGAGATCTCTCAGAGAACATTTTAAAGGGTAGGAGTGAATGGTTTAATAAAGAGTTGTTACCATCAGAAGCAAAGGTGTGAGGCTGTGGGGTCTTACCATCCCTTCAAAAGGTTTTAAACCTTGTGGGACAGGCCTTTCTCTATTTCATCAGCTACCCAGATGACAAGATGACATGGGTGACAAGAATAATCATGTTAAGAGGGTGCAATAGCTAGGCTATCAGAGCCCAAGGTAGGGAGAAGGGCATGAACCTGGAAGGGCTGATATCAGCATATCCAGCCTGGAGCCAGAACAGAGGATAAGATCTCTTACAGTAGTAAGGTTGGCATCTCTAGCTTCAGAAAACCTAGGGCTGAAAATTTCTTTTTAAAAAAATCCTCAATTATCAATACTTCATACTTAGGCATATTCCATCCTCTTTTGATTACATGCCTTTTGACTGATTCAGAGATCAAATTGTCAACATTCATTGGATCAAGGAGAAAGCAAAGGAATTCTTAAAAGATAGCTACTTCTGCTTTATTGACTATGCTAAAGTCTTTGACTGTGTCAATCACAACAAACTGTAGAAAATTCTTAAAGAGATGGGAATACCAGACCACCTTACCTGTCTCTTGAGAAACCTGTATGTAGGTCAAGAGGCAATAGTTAGAACCAGACATGGAACAGTGGACTGGTTCAAAACTGCGGAAGGAGTATGACAAGGCTGTATACTGTTACCCTGCTTATTTAATTTATATGCAGAATACATCATGTCAAATGCCCGGCTGGATGAATAACAAGCTGGAATCAAGATTGCTGGGAGAAATATCAACAACCTCAGATATGAAGATGATACCACCTTAATGGCAGAAAATGAAGAGGAACTAAAGAGCCTCTTGATGATGGTGAAAGAGGAGAGTAAAAAAGCTAGCTTAAAATTCAACATTCAAAAAACTAAGAGCATGTCATCCAGTTTCATCACTTCAAAAAGAAGAAAAAGTGGAAGCAGTGACAGATTTTATTTTCTTGGGTTCCAAAATCACCACAGATGGTGACTGCAGCTATGAAATTAAAAGACATTTGCTCATTGGAAGGAAAGCTATGAGTAACCTAGACAGTGTATTAAAAAGCAGAGACATCACTTTGCAGACAGGTCCATATAGTCCAGTAGTCATGTATGAGTGTGAGTGCTGGACCAGAAAGAAGGCTGAGTGCCGAAGAACTAATGTTTTCAAATTGTGGTGTTGGAGAAGTCTCTTGAGAGTCCCCTGGACTGCAAGATCAAACCAGTCAATCCTTGAGGAAATCAACCCTGAATATTCATTGGAAGGACTGCTGCTGAAGAAGAAGTTCTGATACTTTGGTCACTGACACAAAGAGCTGACTTATTGGAAAAGATCCTGTTGCTGAGAAAGATTGAAGACAAAGGAGAAGGGAGTGACAGAGGATGAGATGGTTAGATAGCATCACTGACTCAATGGACATGATCTGAGCAAACTCTGAGAGATAGTAAAGGACAGATGAGCCTGCTGCAGTCCATGGGGTTGCAAAGAATCAGACATGACTTAGTGACTGAGCAACCCCAACACCACAGTAAGAAATACATTTTTACACTGTGACCTAAGACAAATATACGCAAGAAAGAAAATTTTCACATATTCTTGCTATGGATGATAAACAAAAAAGTATAATAAAGTTTATATAAATTGTTATTAATATACAACATATTGATGTATTAATCATTAATAACCCTAATATTAATCATTACTATTATTTGCTAATAATTATTAATTACTACTACTAATTATTAGCACCAGTAATAATAAAAAATAATAATGATGTTATTAATATAATACATAAAATACAGAGATGTGCCAAATTAATATGAAAACAAAAATTGGGAAAGAGTAGGACTTGAAAAATGTAAATCTCATTTATAGGTTTGTATAATCTGTTCAGTACTTTCCCTGATGACAACCAACAAGCTTGGGAGTATTTTAAAAGTCAGTTATTTAATTACTTATAATAACAAAAAAAAAAAAACTAGAGATAACTCAGATATCCATTAAGAGGGAACTGGTGGGATTACCTAGAGTATATACATATAATGGAACACCATGCAAATGTACCAAAAAAAAAAAAAATGAGGACTGTATTTACATACTGCTACAGAGTAACAACCAAGACATATTAGTAAGCAAAAAAGCAATCAAAAAAAGTCTGCATGTCTGTTTACAATAGCCAACACACAACACAAAAGCAACCTAAATGCCTACAATAGAGGAATGGATAAATAAGATGTGCTACACATATACAATGGAATATTACTCAGTCATTAAAAAGGATGAAATAGTGCCATCTGCAGCAACATGGATGGACCTAAAGATTGTCTTACTGAGTGAAGTCAGACAGAGAATTTGGAATCTTAAAAGATGATACAAGTGAAATTATTTATGAAACAGAAAGACTTACAGACTTTAGAGAACTAACTTATGGTTACCAGGGGGAAGAGACAGTTTTGGAGTTTGAGACTGACCTGTACACATTGCTACATTTAAACAGATAACCAAGGACCTACTCTACAGCATAGGGAACTCTGCTTAATAATCTGTAACAACCTAAATGGGAAGAGAATTTTAAAAAGAATACATATGTGTATACGTATAATTAGATCACTTTGCTATACACCTAAAACTATCATAACATTGTTAATCAACTCTACTCCAATATAAAATAAAAAGTTTTTTAAAAGTGTGCATGGTGTTCTAGAGGGAAGGGAAGGATAGAGGAAACAGGGATAGAAGCTAAACTCTTCTGAACATCTTGTTTGATACATGTGACTGTGAGATCATGTAAACATTTTACATAATTAGAAAATATGTAATTTCAAAAAGCAAACCCTAAAAGTCAAAAGCAAAATGACATACATAAACCTAACTGTATATTGAGTTGGTAGTACAACCACACAAATATGAATTATTTCAAATGAGTTTAAGATGATAAAATTTGAGTGTATATTCTTAGTGGGCTATACCCTTAGGACAAAAAGAACAGAGAAGAAAGAAAAAAATCTCAAACTGTTTTCAGTAATCATAATTTTTGTGTTAGTGTCAGTACTGTTATTCTAAGACAGTAGTGTGTGTGTTGTGGGGTAAAGCAAAGAAGTGATTATGTTGCTTTTTCAATGTGAGGAAAAAAGGAGAAATAGATTAAGGTAGTTGAGATTATATAAAACTCCTGTGGTCCTAAATTTGAATTGGAAATATCACTATGAACTCATGATATATTTTATCATTTAAAAAAAAAAAAACAGTGCTTAGGAATTCCCTGGTAGTGCAGACAAAAAAAAGTAACCTCCGAGCTATATCCATTGGAAGTTCAGTTCAGTTCAGTTCAGTCGCTCAGTCGTGTCCGACTCTCTGCAACCCCATGAATTGCAGCACGCCAGGGCTCCCTGTCCATCACCAGCTCCCGGAATTCACTCAGACTCACATCCATCGAGTCCGTGATGCCATCCAGCCACTTCATCCTCGGTCGTCCCCTTCTCCTCCTGCCCCCAATCCCTCCCAGCATCAGAGTCTTTTCCAATGAGTCAACTCTTTGCATGAGGTGGCCAAAGTACTGGAGTTTCAGTTTTAGCATCATTCCTTCCAAAGAAATCCCAGGGTTGATCTCCTTCAGAATGGACTGGTTGGATCTCCTTGCAGTCCAAGGGACTCTCAAGAGTCTTCTCCAACACCACAGTTCAAAAGCATCAATTCTTCAGCGCTCAGCCTTCTTCACAGTCCAACTCTCACATCCATACATGACTACTGGAAAAACCATAGCCTTGACTAGACGGACCTTAGTCAGCAAAGTAATGTCTCTGCTTTTGAATATACTATCTAGGTTGGTCATAACTTTTCTTCCAAGGAGTAAGCCTCTTAATTTCATGGCTGCAGTCACCATCTGCAGTGATTTTGGAGCCCTCCAAAAAAAGTCTGACACTGTTTCCACTGTTTCCCCATCTATTTCCCATGAAGTGATGGGACCAGATGCCATGATCTTTGTTTTCTGAATGTCGAGCTTTAAGCCAACTTTTTCACTCTCATCAAGAGGCTTTTTAGCTCCTCTTCATTTTCTGCCATAAGGGTGGTGTCATCTGCATATCTGAGGTTATTGAGATTTCTCCTGGCAATCTTGATTCCAGCTTGTGTTTCTTCCAGCCCAGCGTTTCTCATGATGTACTCTGCATAGAAGTTAAATAAGCAGGGTGACAATATACAGCCTTGACGTACTCCTTTTCCTATTTGGAACCAGTCTGTTGTTCCATGTCCAGTTCTAACTGTTGCTTCCTGACCTGCATACAGATTTCTCAAGAGGCAGGTCAGGTGGTCTGGTATTCTCATCTCTTTCAGAATTTTCCACAGTTTGTTATGATCCACACAGTCAAAGGCTTTGACATAGTCAATAAAGCAGAAATAGATGTTTTTCTGGAACTCTCTTGCTTTTTCCATGATCCAGTGGATGTTGGCAATTTGATCTCTGGTTCCTCTGCCTTTTCTAAAACCAGCTTCAACATCAGGGAGTTCACGGTTCCCGTATTGCTGAAGCCTGGCTTGGAGAATTTTGAGCATTACTTTACTAGCAGGTGAGATGAGTGCAATTGTGCGGTAGTTTGAGCATTCTTTGGCATTGCCTTTCTTTGGAACTGGAATGAAAACTGACCTTTTCCAGTCCTGTGGCCACTGCTGAGTTTTCCAAATTTGCTGGCATATTGAGTGCAGCACTTTCACAGCATCATCTTTCAGGATTTGAAATAGCTCAACTGGAATTCCATCACCTCCACTAGCTTTGTTCGTAGTGATGCTTCCTAAGGCCCACTTGACTTCACATTCCAAGATGTCTGGCTCTAGATTAGTGATCACATCATCATGATTATCTGGGTCATGAAGATCTTTTTCGTACAGTTCTTCCGTGTATTCTTGCCACCTCTTCTTAATATCTTCTGCTTCTGTTAGGTCCATACCATTTCTGTCCTTTATCGAGCCCATTTTTGCATGAAATGTTCCCTGGTATCTCTAATTTTCTTGAAGAGATCTCTAGTCTTTCCCATTCTGTTGTTTTCCTCTATTTCTTTGCATTGATCACTGAAGAAGGCTTTCTTATCTCTCCTTGCTATTCTTTGGAACTCTGCATTCAGATGCTTGTATCTTTCCTTTTCTCCTTTGTTTTTCACCTCTCTTCTTTTCACAGCTATTTGTAAGGCCTCCCCAGACAGGCATTTTGCCTTTTTGCATTTCTTTTCCATGGGGATGGTCTTCCCTGCCTCCTGTACAATGTCACGAACCTCATTCCATAGTTCATCAGGCACTCTATCTATCAGATCTAGTCCCTTAAATCTATTTCTCACTTTCACTGTATAATCATAAGGGATTTGATTTAGGTCATCCCTGAATGGTCTAGCGGTCTTCCCTACTTTCTTCAATTTGAGTCTGAACTTGGTAAAGCCGACCTAAAACAGGGCCCAATCAAGACTTCTCTGGTGGTCCAGTGCGTAAGGGGCTTCCCTGGTGGCTCAAATGGTAAAGAATCTGCTTGCAATGCAGGGTGCCTGGGTGTGATCCCTGGTTGGGAAGATCCCCTGGAGAAGGCAATGGCTACCCACTCCAGTATTCTTGCCTGGGAAATCCCCTGGATAGAGGAACTTGGAGGGCTACAGTCCATGGCGTCACAAAGAGGTGGACACGACTGAGAGACTAACACTAACTAACCAGTGGTTACGACTCTGCGCTCCCAGTGCAGGGGGCACAGGTGTGACCCCTGGTCAAGGAACTAAGAACTCAAATGCCGTAAGAGCGAGGCCTGAAAACAACTAATTAAAAAAAAAAAGCCCCAGTCAAGCATCAGTGAGCACCCTAACCAGACTGTGATATCCAAAACCCATTTTGCACTTAAGAAACCAGAACTTTTTGGAGAAATGATTGATTCTATATCTGGAACAGTAAATATGCAAATTGAGCTTGAAACATGTCAGGAAATTAGCCATCAAAGGCACTACTGTCTCAAGTTTTCCAACTGCTCAAAAATGTCCAGGAGAATAATATGTGCAATTATTTGAAATTCCTCAAATATCTTCATGAGTTCATAATAGTCCTTAAAAAGCAAAACAAAACTGGTTGGTCACCTTTGGATGATGCTAGGGAACCATGCCATTATTTTTAAATCTGGTAAATAAAAGGGGGAAAAAAGAAAACCATTTATCCCTCCATGTCCTATACAAATTGTACCTCAGTGTAAATAAATAGTCAATAAATTTCTTTATGGATGTACTCCAGCTAATAAGTGAGATTGATAAAATATTGCTATTTTGCAAACAACAATATAGGTCTTGATGTTGATCATCAATGACTGCTAAGATTGCACGAAGAGAGATAACCAGATATCATATACCTTCTGATAGAATATACAACTGCTATTTACATCTTGACTCTCCCTTTAAAAAAGAAAAAAAGAACCTTAATCTGATCAGACCTTCAGATCTAATCACCAGTTTATGGGAAATAAAGCATTTGATCCCTGGGTCAGGAAGATCCCCTGGAGAAGGGAAGGGTTATCCACTCTACTATTATTGCCTGGAGAATTCCATGGACAGAGGAGCCTAGAGGGCTACAGTCCCTAGGGTCACAAAGAGTCAGACACGACTGAGAGACCAACACTCTTTTGCTTCCAAAGGGGACAGAGAACCATGGCCAACACCACTAAGGGGCCCAAGGAACAAAATCCAAAATCCAGACTGTGGAAAACTCTGCAGGATAACTGAACTGCTAGGGGAGAAAAGAACAGAAAAGAAACAAGGGAGGGGTATCTGTTAGGGTACAGTCAGGAAATCAAAACCACATTGTGTGATATAAGGGATCTGTGATAGGACTTGGACCCGACAGAACTGGAAGGGCTGATTAAGCACTCCGTGTAAGTCAATTGCCCCTGCATCTGGTGCTAGGCCTGAAGTCAGGGAGGCTGACAATTAGGAAGAACAAAAGCAAGCTGGAGCCCATGTCTATGTCTCAAGGGAACCTGTGTAGGTCTCTCACCAACTCCAAGCCTCCAACTTTGATGATGTGGATGAGCTATGGAAAAATCAGTCCTAATAATTATGATCCAGTAACCATTATGTCTAGCATTATGTCTGAACTTGCCTCTGTATTTTCCATTTCGTCATTTTTTTTACTATTAAATAATCAATTTTAAAGCATTTTATACAAGTTCAGTTAAAATTTTACAATTATCATGAATAAAATATGTTGCATTGAAATGTTTCTGAAAAACAGACAAAAGTTTTATCTAAAATTCACTAGAAAGTATCAACCATTTGGCCAATAGTATAAATAAAACTACACTAAACTTTGCTTCAACTTTACCTGCAACTATATGATACTCTTCCCTTTATGATGACAGTCCAATTGACCATCATATACCATGGAACAAAAAAGCACATTATCACACCCCTCTCTCTATGCCCACTCATTGCAATTGGGCAGAAGGCTGGTACAATAAGCACAGTTTTTGCTAAGCCCCCTTATGAGGAACTCTGGCATTTTCTATCTCATTATATTCCAGTATACTCTATTTCATTTAGAAAAAAAAAAAAAAAAAACTGGTTGAGAGTCACTAACTTGATTTCATGACCTACTAATGGATTGTGGCCTGTGATTTGAAAAACACTGCCCTAGGCTGGGTTATATTTACCATATTAAAGTCCCCTCACTCCACTTCTTAATGTTTAAATTCAGTTAACTCTTGTGTCTCTACATCTTTGCCTTTATTCTCCAATATGTGGTTTCTGATGGCCACTGCTCTTACAGTGATCTTTACAGCTTAGGGATAAGATGGAAACTCTGAGTGTGGGTAATTTTGTAGATCATGACATGGTTTTCTTCCTTCAAAGAGAAAAGTCAACGTGAATAGGCAACAACTCAGCTCTGTTAGATTTCTTCTTATTCAGCATCTCAGGGACAGGTCTTAAAGTTATTCTTCTCACTGGGTCTCTAAAAGTTATTTCTCCTTTTCTATTTGTAGCTCATAAAATCCTACCTTTTTTTTTTTTAATTTAAACATCTGCCAAGCAGATAATTTTGAAAAGGTGTGGATGGGTATTGTTATGATTATTGAATTTCTGTATGAAACTGCAGTCATTTTATTATTGCTTATGGAGTCTGTGGGTCAGGAATCCAGAGACAGCCCAGCAGAGATGGCTTGACTCTGCTCCACAAGGTCTGGGGCCTCAGTGAGCGGAGACTCATCTGGTTGAGAGATGGATCTTCTGTGGGTTTCTGCCCTGGTATGTCTGGTGCCAGCCCATGACTTGAATCTGGGCTCTGTGGGGTCTGTCAACTAAAGTAATCATTTGTGGCCTCTCCATGTAGCATGGGTTCCTCACAGTGTGTGACTGGGCTCTGAGAGGGTGCCTTGAGAGTGAGCATTCTAGAATGACCTCTGCCAGTTTCATGACCTAGTCTTAGAAGTTACACAGTCTCACTTCTGTCAGACTCTGTGACTAAAGAACCCACAAGCCCACCCCAGATTCAAGAGCATAAAGGCCTGCATGATTTTAAGCCACAACCTCTCTGACCTTGTTTCTTCACCTGAAACATGGAACTAATAATAATCCCTATGTAAAATTGTTGTGAGGATTAGAGAAAATGTTCCCTAAGTGCCTGAATTATACTGCTGCTGCTTCTGCTGCTAAGTCACTTCAGTTGTGTCCGACTGTGCAACCCCATAGACAGCAGCCCACCAGGCTCCCCCGTCCCTGGGATTCTCCAGGCAAGAACACTGGAGTGGGTTGCCATTTCCTTCTCCAATGCATGGAAGTGAAAAGTGAAAGTGAAAAGTGAAAATGAAGTTGCTCAGTCGTGTCCCACTCTTCGCGACCCCACGGACTGCAGCCTACCAGGCTCCTCCGTCCACGCGATTCTCCAGGCAAGAGTACTGGAGTGGGTTGCCATTGCCTTCTCCGCCAAATCATACTAAGTATTCAATAAAAGCCAACTTTGCAGTTGCCGCAGCTGAGTGCCCTTTGTACTCATTGTTCCCGTTCAATCAACAGCTTCTCACAGCAAGCACCTGTGACTCTCTACCTGGGTACTTTCTCTTGCCACTCCTGCTTGGGGCAGGCTGGAAATGCCAAGAAGTTCATGCCCCTAGATGTAGGCCTTTCAACCAATGATCAATGTGAGCTGATATATTAAAAATTCCTTGCTCTCTAAAACAAACTGAAGCCTATTTTACATATTCTCCTAGAGGTCCCCAGTGGTTTGTGGCTTGGCTGTTGTCAGTGGTACCTTCTCATCAAAGCATCTGGTACTGGTTTCTTTCCCTTCTCAGCCTCACTTCTCTATACCCTTCCAGTGATTACGTCCCAAGTAAACTACTTGGCACTCAAATCCTTGTCTCATGATCTAATTCTGGGGAACCAAAACAATGGTCACTATTATTCACTTATTCATTCGTTACTGACAATGTGTCAGGCACTGTTTCTTATTACTACTCCATTCTCCTGTAAACTGCTACACCTAGGATTTCTGGTTTCTTGAATTTTAACAATTACTAAAAAATTAAAGGAAACATTTAAGGGAAACAGTTTCCCATAATCTCACCAGAGTACAAAAGCTACTTTTGTTTCTTCCTATTTGCTCCCATTTTTAATACTTGTGGGCACGTTTATTACTGTTGAAGTTTTAAGTACAATCTAGTATTCTTTGCCTTATTCTTCCACTTAGCTCCCTACCATACTCTCATTCACTAGCCTTCAAAATTGACACTTTAATTCCTGCATTATACTCCATTATCCATTGTAGGACATTGTGATGGTTAACTTTATGTGTCAGCTTCACGGGGCCATGGCGTGCCCAGATATTTGCTCAAATATTACTTTGAGTCTTAATGCACTTAAATGCGATTAATATATCAACTGATCAACAGACAAAAACAGATTGTCCTCTCTAATGTGGGTGGGCCTCATCCAATCTGCTGAAGACCCTACTTCAGGATAAAAAAAACAGACCCTACTCTAAGTAAGAGAGAATTCCATCTGCCTGACTGCCTTTGAACTAAGACATTGCCTTTTTCCTGCCTTCAGACTCAAACTGAAACTTCAGCTTTTCCTGGGTCTCTAGCTTGCCAACTCACTCTGCAGATCTGGGGACTTGTCAGCTTCCATAATTGCATGAGCCAATTCCTTATAATAAATCTCTTTACATACATACACACACATACTCCCCCTCTCCCTTTCTCCCCACTCAGTTCTATTTCTCTGGAGCACTCCAACAGAAGCATGTAGATTCTTTTTTATTTTTTCCAAATGTGGCTAGTACTACATACAAAGCCTTTATGCCATAATCTATTTTGGTTTTTTAATTTTATGAGCAACACATGAACATTGTATAAACTGGAAAGATTTTCCTTCCTCCACAATGAAAGCCACTGTTGCAAACTTATTGTACTTCCTTCCAGAAGTACACTATGCGAACACGACACCAAGGCAGCGTAATCCCCACACTGTCGTGTGCCTTTTCTATTCAATAATATACCTCGGTCTTCTTTCATGCCAGCATGCACTGCTTAAGTGCTTCGGACAGGTTTGTTCCCTCAGCTCTCCTTGTTCCTATTTTTTTGTGACTGCATCTCTCCAGTATAGGGACTCTTTCCCTGGCAGAAAAATCAGTATCTTCCTTCTCTACTCATTCATATAGTCACTCTTTCAGTCACTTGCTAAATGTTTACTGAGCATTTACTCTATGCTGGGCACTAAGACAGGCCATGGATGGAACGGTAAGTAAAATAGGTCATGCCCCTGCCCCCATGGAGTTCAGCCTAGGGAAACAGAAATACTGGACCAGATATTTCAGAGAAGCTGCTGCTGCTGCTGCTGCTAAGTCACTTCATTCGTGTCTGACTCTGTGCGACCCCACAGATGGCAGCCCACCAGGCTCCCCCATCCCTGGGATTCTCCAGGCAAGAACACTGGAGTGGGTTGCCATTTCCTTCTCCAATGCATGAAAGTGAAAAGTGAAAGGGAAGTCACTCAGTCGTGTCCGATTCTTCGTGACCCCATGGACCGCAGCCTACCAGGCTCCTCTGTCCATGGGATTTTCCAGGCAAGAGTACTGGAGTGGGGTGCCACTGCCTTCTCCATCAGAGAAGCTAGGTAAGTGAATTAATACAGGATGTTTGTGGTGCAAGGGACCGACACACAGGAGGGAGAACTTGGCCCAGAAAGGCTTTCTGAAGGAAGTATCCCCTTTCTGAGACCTGAAAAATCAGGACTTAGCCTGGTGAAGGACTCTGGGAAAGGTGTCCCTGGCAGGTGAGAAGAGAGGGAGATAGCAAGAGAGGGAGCCAGGAGGAAGGAAAGTGAAATCGCTCAGTCATGTCCAACTCTTTGCAACTCCATGGACTGTAGCCTACCAGGATCCTCCATCCATGGGATTTTCCAGGCAAGAGTACTGGAGTGGGTTGCCATTTCCTTCTCCAGGGAGGAAGGAGGAGAAAACTAAATATGGAGAATGCTAGTGGGCTGGAGAGGGCTTCTCAGGTGGTGCTAGTGGTAAAGATCTTGCTTGCCAATGCAGGAGACGTAAGAGACATAGATTCAATCCCTGGTTCAGGAAGACCCCCTGGAGAAGGTCATGGCAACCCAGTCTGGTATTCTTGCCTGGAGAATCCCTTGGACAGAAGAGCCTGATGGGCTACAGCCCATGAAGTCACAACGAGTTGGACACGACTAAAGTTGACTTAGCACACAGTACACACAGTGGGCTGGAAAAATTAATCTAGCAAAGTTGGCACATCTAGGCCATGGACGTATCATGGCAAAGGGAAACTAAGGAGGGGTCTACTTTTTGTTAATTCTTTCAATTTGATGTTTCTCTGTTTCTCCTTTTCTTCTAAGTATTTGAATACTTTTTAAGCTGAATATTCATTAGAAGGACTGATGCTGAAGCTGAAGCTCCAATACTTTGGCCACCTGTTGAGAAGAGTTGACTCACTGGAAAAGACCCTGATGCTGGGAAAGACTGAAAGCAGGAGGACAAGGAGATGACAGAGGATGAGACGGTTGGCATCACTGACTCATGGACAAGAGTTTGAGCAAGCCCTGGGAGATGGTGAAGGACAGGGAAGCCTGGCGTGCTGCAGTCCATGGGGTCGCAAAGAGTCGGACACGACTGAGCGACTAAACAACAACAGTGCTAATTTCAGGGCTTCCTCGGTAGTTCAGCTGGTAAAGAATCTGCCTGCAATGCAGGAGACCCCAGTCCGATTCCTAGGTCAGGCAATTCCCCTGGAGAAAGGCTAGGCTACCCTCTCCAGTTTTCTTGTGCTTCCCTGGTGGCTCAGAGGGTAAAGAATCTGCCCACAATGTGGGAGACCGGGGTTCGCTCTCTGAGTTGGGAAGGTCCCTTGGAGGAGGGCATGAAAATCCATTCCAATGTTCTTGCCTGGAGAAACCCCATGGACAGAGGAGCCTGGAGAGCTACAGTCCATGGGGGCACAAAGAGTCAGACACAACTGGGCGACTAAGCACACACACACACACACACATGCTAATTTCAACATCTGAGTCTTCTCATCATTAGTCTCTGTTGATTGCCTTTTCTCTTGAGAATGAATCTTCAGACTGTATCCTGAACTTTGCAAAAGTTACGTTGTAAAGTTTCTGGATTTTGTTGTATTTTGAGAGAGAGAAAGAGAATGTATGTGTGTATTTTAGCCAGCAGCTAATTTGATTGAAATTGAACTGTAAACTCTATCTCTTGAACGGTCGCTCAAATGTCAATTCAGTTCTTTTTCTTTTGTTCTGAGCTCAAGTCTGTCCAGCGCATATGCATGTGGTTCAGGAGTCAACCAGAGATTTGGCCAGAGTTTATACACAGAATTAAGAGTACTCCCTCTGTGACTCTCCCTTTCCTGAGATTCCACTCCCCCCTCTGCAGCACCTGGGATTTCCTTAAGTTTCATCCTGTGGGGCTTTAAACTAGAAAGACAGCAAATGTTCTCTCTGTTTTAGTTACCCCATGCAGTGCTAACTGTGGCTTCTCTTACGGCAAAAAGCTTTGAAAATGGATAACTTATCCTGATGCTCCCTTTCCCTGACTGTTGACTCCTCTCCAAAATCACTGTGCTTTTGTATTTTGTCCAGTTTATCGTGATCTGTGGAAGACTGAATCTATTAGGAGTTACTCAGCCACATACTTATGGACCATTCTTTTTTTATTGGAGAATAAAAAACATTGCTTTACAATGTTGTGTTGGTTTCTGCAATACATCAACATGAATCAGCCATAGGTATACATATGTCTGCTCCCTCTTGAACCTCCCTCCCACCCCCGACCCCATCCCATCCCCCTTAGGCTGTCACACAGCACCGTGTTGAGTTCTCTGCATCATACAGCAAATTCCCACTGGCTATCTATTTCACATATAGTAATGCATGTTTCAATACTACTCTCCCAATTTGTCCCATCCTCCCCTTCCCCCACTGGGTCCACAAGTCTGTTCTCTATGTCTGCAGCTCTATTGTTGCCCTACAAATAGGTTCATCAGTACCATTTTTCTAGATTCCATGAAGTGAAGTGAAGGTCGCTCAGTTGTGTCCGACTCTTTGCGACCTCACGGACTATAGTCCATGGAATTCTCCAGGCCAGAATACTGGAGTAGGTAGCCTTTCCCTTCTCCAGGGGATTTTCCCAACCCAGGGATCAAACCCAGGTCTCCCGCATTGCAGGTGGATTCTTTACCAGCTGAGCCACAAGGGAAGCCCCCTAGAGTCCATATATATGCATTAATATACAATATTTGTCTTTCTCTTTTTGACTTACTTCACTCTGTATAACAAGTTCTAGGTTCATCTACCTAACTAGAACTTACTCAAATTCATTCTTTTTTATGGCTCAGTAATATTCCATTGTATATATATTGACTATTCTTATTTTGAATCATAAGCTTAGGCTAATTTTGAGGATTGACATAAACAATGCATAAAATTTTCATGCTTCATTTTTTTATAAATATTTCTTATTAAATATTAACAGAGAATCTCCTTTAACTTTTTTATTTATTTCATTGCTTTGATTGAAATAAGTTTATTTTCTTTGATTTTTCTCTCCTACAATAAATTTACTTTCTGGAAATTTCATTTAGCATCTGTTTGCTTTAAATAAAAATTCATATTTTAAAAAAGACATAGTGTTAACATTTTTTTTAAAATTATAGAGGACAGAATATGGGAGATAGTATTTCTATCTGTCTTAATTCTTGTCCTAAGTACACCCTAGGATGCTGTGTCATAAAAGAATATTTTATACCTATTAAGAACTAAATCATAGAAGAACAGTTAGTGATTTGGGGCTTCCCAGGTGGCTCAGTGGTAAAGAATCCACCTGCCAATTCAGGAGACATGGGTTCGATCCTTATCTGGGAAGATCGCCTGCAGAAGGACAAGGCAACCCACTCTGGTATTGTTGCTTGGGAAATCCCATGGACAGAGGAGCCTGGCAGGCTGCAGTCCATGGGATCGTAATGAGTTGGACATGATATAGCGACTGAAGAACAACAACAAATTTAGTGATTTGGAAAATAGTTCATTATATACTACAAAATACAGTTGACTAAAAGAAGCATGATCTTATTTTTGTTAGGAAAAAAAAAGTGGGGAGGGCATAAATGTGGGATCAGTGGCTGGACTCCACAGCCACAGCTCACAGGCTAAGCCATGGTTCTCAAGGCTCATACAAGGCGCCCACAGTGACTTGGGCTCAGAGCCTTCCAGCTCTGACCTCAAAGGTTGTTGAGCCTAGAACCTTCTACCCTTTATATCCATATCTCTGCTGTGGCCTTGTGACATGCAGAATGTGTTTATATGTCCCAAAAGAAAAGAATTTCCTTCTGAATTCTATTTCTTCTCTTTTCCACCTTGTTCATCCCTACTCTGTCCTGGCTCATATTGATTGCTTTTCCCAATCCTAGAGTTGAGAAGTTTGGGGTTTGTGTTCCTTTTTTCCTCAGAATGTCATGCATTTCTATATGAACTTCTCCCTCCTTATTAGAGACAGTTCTCATATCAAATGATGAGGCAGTTTGCATTAAATAAAATGTAAAGGGTCTTGTTATACCCTTTTCCCAGATGGTGAGACCCTGTAGAACGTATATTTACATAACCAAATTTGGACTTAAACTGACATATCAAGGGATTCAGCTTTGTAACTTAATATAAACATCTGCATATTTCATATCCATCAGCCATAATAATTCTACATAAAATAATAAAATTCTACAACCCAACAACCTAAAACCATAAACATTTATTTTCACTGCATGTCTTCAGCAAAGCTTTAAGGAAAGGTTGGGTCTACTATTTGTCTACTGTGTTTGTCTACTATTTCTCATTCTCCTTGGACCACAGCTTACCTGAAACATACTATTCACAAAGCAACAGACAGGCGCATAAGACAAAGGCCCAACTGTACTGGCATATTTTAAGGCTTCCCTTTCAAGATCTTTACCATCAATCCATTGGCCAAAGCAAGTCACATGTTTAAGCCCAAAATCCAGGTGTGCAGAATACATTCTATCCATCATAAGGCCATACAGCAAGAGTGTAAATGTAAAATACTCCTACAGGACAGTGAATAATTGGGACAAATAATTGAATCCACCACACTTAAGGTACCATATTTGTATGTGCGTTTTTTTACACATGGTTTTCCAGTCTAAGTAGCAGTGATCAGCGATTAGAGTAGACTTCACAGGCAAGTAGATTTGGGTTTGAATCTTTACCCCAGCACTTTACTGGCTATGAGAACCTGAGAAAATGACCTCATCTCTCTGAATCATGATTCCCCACAAATTATCCACAATTCCATCACCCAGATTTAAACTCTATAAATATTTTGGTGTGTTTTTTTCTAAGCATATATTAATTTCCCCACAAATTTGGAATAACACAATGTTTAAAAAAATTCTACATCAAAAATGTTTTGCCAGATCATAAAGTTTTTTTGAAAGAACAATTCTTTCTCCTCTCCTCCTCAATCCCTTTCAGAGTTCAGGCCCTTATGGTGGCAGAAGAGGAGGTGTCTCCGACTCCTCACGTCAGAATCACATTGAGGACTTCCTGGTGGCACAGTCAATAGGAATCTGCCTACGGATGCAGAGGACACAGGTTCCATCTCTGGTCTGGGAAGATCCCACATACCGGGGAGCAATGAAGCCAGCACGCCACAACTGCTGAGCCCACAGTCCAGAACCCGAGAGCCACACTACTGAGCCTGTGCACCAACAGCCCACGCTCTGTAAGAGACGCCACCGCAATGAGAAGCCTGCACACCACAATAGGGTAGCCCCCTTTAACACAACTACAGAAAGCCCAGGCAAAGCAACGAAGACCCAGGAGAGCCAAACACAAACCAACCAACCAACCAACCACATGGAAACCTTAGTAAAAACATGGATTCTGAAGGCCCTCAGGCTTTCAAAGACCAAGCCCTTGGAGCTGGTCCTCTGGGTAGAAATCTTCCTCATTCAGAATGGGCTGATTTTCACAGGCAATGGAGAGGGTTAAATTCCTAAAGGGACTCAAGCCATTCTGGCTTTCCATCTTGGAAATCATGGACACTCAGAGTGGTTATCCAAATGTTTGAAACTGACTGCCAGTTCAAGGAAAAGAATAATTTTTAAATTGCTGCATAATTTTTATCATATGGGTGTTTCTATTTTCCTTTTGCTGGGCATTCAGGTTGTTTTCCATCTGTCACTATCTCAAATAAAGAATGTTGCAATAAACATGCATAAATCTTTGACCACATTTATGATTATTTCCAGTGGAAAGATTCCTAGAAATGTGATCCCTGAAGCAAAGGGTATAAACATTTTGAAGGCTCTTGACAAGTAGTACATTGCCAAACTGCTTGACAGAAAGGTTATACTAATTTATTCTCGCACTAGCATAGTCTTTCGGAGTTAATGCTTTTAGATGAAACTCCAAAGTGATTGTTTTCACTTAGAGTGAGAATGTGGAAGTGTCACAGAACAAATGTGGAACATTTAAAAATAAATTTCTTTTAAAAAGTGAAGCTGGAGTAAGCAATAAAATTTTTGGATATGAAAGATGATCTAATTTTAATGAAAATTCGATCAACATGCTAAAGTTGATGTCCTATAGAATAGCACTTATAGAAAGCCATCTGCAAAGCTAAGGAAGGCTTGCAAATGATCTTCAAAGATATTCAGGTAAAGAAAAATCGAATGACAAATGGAAGAGAGGAATAGGAAATAAGCTAGAATTTGTGCCAATTCATTTCTAAGAAAGAGAGGAAAAGAAACAAGATGATGAAATGAGTTCAAGCTAGAAAGTAACATAAGAATAATATAAGAGAGGTTTAAGAAACGTATTGGTGGGGAAAATATTAGGACAAAATGCCTGTGTTCTAATTAAAATACTGGAGACACACAGAGGTGATCTTATGAGACTGAAATCACCCCCTTAAAATTTCACCCTCTTGATGTAGAGGGTGAAAACACTGAAGATGAAACTAGCAGTGGAACTCAGAGGGTAGTATACAAACACCCTCCCTATCATTAGGGAGACCCAAAAGTCAGCTGGGCTCTGCGACCTCATCGTTTCTAGATCAGGTGGGCTTGAGCCCCACTGTGCCTAGCACAGGTCTATAGTTCTGCCAAGCCTTCTGCTGAGTCATGAGGGTATGTGTTTTGGAGGGCCTTTCTGCCTCCCAGCTCTGGCTTTTCTGAGACCATTTCTGTTTCCCAGTGTGTCTACATGGCTCCTTACTCTGCTTTCAACAAGCCCCCACTCACACAAATCATTAGTGTGTTCAAGTTTGTTAAGATGTGGGGGTCTCGAGGAAGGGTCACATTGCCCATTATGCCACAAAGCACTTAAAATGACATTTTAGGCTTCCTGGTTCATAACTGTCCTTTTGATCATTCCCTACTGGAAGTTTCTCACTGGCTTTTATCCCATGCAGGGCCCTTACTCCATCAATCTCCTAGCCCCCTCCTCTTCTCACTACTCTAACCTATAAGGGAGCACCTTCTTCCCAACTCAGCCACCAAGAAAAATTAATTTCCTGCTTCTGTAAGTGTAGACTTTTTGTTCTTTTTGGTTGCCTGAGCCCTAGCCAGCCCTTATACCCTAGGGGCTTATGATGGTATTTCCTGAAACAAAGACAGCTACTTTCTCAAGAAGAATTCTGCTGATAGATCTTACTGCTGAAAGACACTCTTACAAGGTGATTAGATCCAGCATTCTGCCTTCAGCAGGTAATTGAGAATCAGAGATTAAGTGAATTGCCCCAAATTCATTAAAGTGAAGAAGAGGTGAGGACTAGACTCCAGGTTTTCTATTTCTAAAGCTATGCCTTTTCCATATCAAATTAATGTTTACCCTGCAGTGGTGGCTATTCTTTTGTTTCTGATATGAGTTAATAACTTACTTCCGAAAACCAGCTTTGGTCACTCATCAAAAGCAGCATCTTGGTCACCATTCATTGCACCTTTTGTTTTTGGCAATAGTCTTTAGGAATAACTGAGTTGGACAATTCAGAATTCTTTACTGCTGGATTCAGAAAGTCAGAGAACTGTTAAAGTGAATAGTATCATTAACCTCATAGATAAAGTAACTACCCCCTCAACCTCACCCTCTTCCCTTCTTTCAGAAGAGATTGTCAGACCAGATGAAAAGCTTAAATAGAATTGGGCATAATGCTAATTTTAAAACAGAATCATATTTCCCACTGACTTCCATGATTAACCTGAGGATGTCTTATCACAGAAAAAAGTTTTGCTTCTAAGATAAATAATATTTATGATAGCAATAAGATTTTATAAACTAGTTTTTAAGAAACAATTCAAACTAAGCCACAAAGTGCAGTTACTTTGCTGAACCAAAACAAAATTGGTATTTTACAGAAATGCACAAAAATCCCCCTCCTCAGACTGGAGCACAGTGAAAAGATGCTCCTTGGTGCCCTGCCTGTTGCATTCAGTCACTTGAATCCAGCATGAGTCCTGGACAAATTACCTTAGAGAGTGTGGCAGGAATTAGCTACTTGCTTATTTCACTGACCTGGTGAAGGCTGCTAATAGCTATTAATCATTCTTTTAAAAATAGCAACAAATGTAAAAAAATTTTCTTATAAGCAGCTGCATGTGTGTTATTTAAAACTGTCCATCTGAATAATGGCAAACTTCTGACAAAAACAACAATTTTTGTTTTGGTGTGGTACTTAGGTAGCTGTTCTTTTTGACAGTAATTAGCTAATCAAATCAGTTTCTGAAGACCATGTCTTGTCTTGCTAAAGACATCTTTCACATAAAGGAGGGTGATTTTTCACTCTTTTGGTAGCACTGTCTGGCATGTGGGAATCTTAGTTTTCCAATCAGGGATCAAACTGATGCCCCCTGCATTAGCAGCACGGTTTCTATTATTGGTCCACCAGGGAAGTCCCAGGAGGGTAATTTTTTTTTTAAATTATTCAGGAGGGTATATATCCAATTTGTCTAAAACAGAGAAAAGATTATATAGGTGAATTAAAAAAAAAAAAAGAAGTGCCTGAGGTATATAAAAATAGCTATCTCCCATTAAAACTAGAATTTATCCTAGCCATTCTAATATCAGTGGTCACTGGTGTTTTAAGATTTAGAAAAGAAAATCTCAAAAACCAATGGCCAGATGTGGTACTGACCTTAAAGTAAATTGCTGAGGCAAATGGCATCATGTTCAATGTGGTGGTGACTACAGCAATTTCATAAAAACATAGAATTTCTCTGAGGATTATTCAGTTGGACAATACAGTAGTGTTTTCAGCCATGCTTCCTCCTGCCTCTTCTTAGAAATGGTGAAGAACCAGAGGTAATTTCTCTGGCTTTGAACAAAAGGACTCACCAGTTTTACTTACTATGTACTAGGCAGTTCTTTATTGTGCCTCTATCAACATTCCCAGAAAATACCAACAATGCTGGATTTCGAGAAATTCTGCTTAGGTTTATTTGAAAGTCATGTGATTAATACTTTATTTGGGCAAAGCGGCTAATTAACAACTCTAGTTTGGGGATAACCTGTATTTTTTGACACTTCCCCTATCTCCATTCTCCCCTTCTTTTTTGTGTATTTGGTAGAAAAAAAATTAAATCTATATTGGTACAACCACCATGGAGAACAGTATGGAGGTGCCCAAATAAACTCAGAACAGAATTACCATATAATCCAGCAATCCCACTTGTGGGCACATATCTGGAGAAAACCATAACTCAGAAAGCTTCACGCACCCCTATGTTCATAGCAGTACTATTCACAGTAGCCAGCACACAAAAGGAACTTAAATGTCCATCAATAGAAGAATGGATACAGAAGATGTGATATATATATACACACACACATACATACACTATGGAATATTACTTAGCCACATAAAGAATGAAATAATGACATCTGCAGTAACATAGATGGGCCTGGGGACTATCACACAAAAACAAATATCATATGACATCACTCATGTGGAATGTAACTTAAAATGATATAAATTAACTTGTTTACAAAACAGACTCACAGATTTAAAAAACAAACTTATGGTTACAAAAGGGGAAATGTGGGGGAAAGGGATAAATTAGGAACTTGGCACTAACATACACACACTATTATACATAAAAATAAATAACCAATAAGGATCTACTGTATAGCAAGGGAAATCTATCAATAGTCTGTATCATCTGTAATAACCTATATGGGAAAAGAACCTAAAAAATGGATATATATATATATATAAAACTGAATTACATTGCTATATACCTGAAACTAAGACATTATAAATCAACTATACTCCAATAAATTTTTTCTAATGAACTTATGTTCTTTGATAAAGATGTCTACAAAATATTAAGAAAAAAGATGTTACCAAAAAGGATGTTACAAAATAACAGGCATGTATGTTGTATAAAATTGGTTTGTATAAAATTATGCCTGTTTCCAGTATATTTATGACTTATGTGTATGTGTATATGGAGATGGTCACAAGAAATGTTAATCAAAATATTTCTCCTTGATAATAATGATAAACAATAAAGTCATTCTCCTTTTGATAAAGTAAGAATAAATAAGTAGATATTAGTATTCCTGAGCACTTTCTTTGGAGCTGACACAGATGTTTCAGAAGCATGTAGGCAAATTCTAAGTGTGCAATGAAGAAGACCTAATAGGATTGAGCAACCCAACCAACTCCATCTTTGTAAGTGTCTTGCTGGTTTTGCCTAACTCAAGTTCTTGGACTTTCTAGGTCTAATGGTCATTCCTTGCCCAGGATTTCAGATAGTCTCATTTTACTTGGCTAGACCAGATCACAATAATCAAATTAGTTCTGGGCATCACAAACCTGCATATGCAAAGGTGGGTGATCGGAGTGATGAAACAGGGGCATACTGAGTGAGTTGGCAGCAGGGGTTGGGGGGCAGGATCTAAAAGAACTGGGAAGCATGCTGGTTGATAACACTGAATGGCAGGGGAGGAGCCTATTCTGTGTAGCACCACAAAGAACAGCGCCTTGCCCTGCCTTCCTGAGCCTCAGATTCTTCATTCATAAAATAAGCTGGTGCACTTGAAGATTTCTTTTAGCTCTAGATTCTCTTGAGTCTCTAAGTAGTGGGAAAAATTATTTCAGCTTAATTTGAAGAAAAGCTTTCTTCAAACCAATCTTCTGGTAACAGGCAGCTTCTGAGCTCAGCTGTCGACTTCTCTGCTGGTGCAGGCACAGTCAGGGTGGTCATCCATCAGGAAGCCTCAGGCCAAATTCCCTGACACAGTGACACGACGGCCCAGATTACTGCTAAGATCCTTTCTGTTCAGAAAGTTTTATTTCAAGTAGTTGCCAGGAGAGCAACTCCCATTGGAGTGAATCTAAATGGCAAAGTCAAGAAACTAGCATGAGGAAGCATAGCCTGCAATGGGGCAGTTAACATCCTTACCTGTTATCTACTGAGTGACAGGCCTAGTGCCAGGTCCTTGGCATACAGCATCTTTAACTCTCACAGCAATTCCATGAGAGGTATTATTCTCCTTTTACAAAGAGGAATTGAGGCTTGGAGAGGCTAAGTAACTTTATTAAGGTCACACAGCTAGTACTGAAATTCAATTCTAGGTCTACTGACTTCAATACAGCACTTCTCACAAAGCTTTCAGAGAAGCAGGATAAAGTGGGAGGAGACAAAAAGCGTAGACAATGTATAACATCAAGGAAGCCAAATGCAGTATAAATTAGAAACCACGAACTGAAGACTTCGTGGCCTGTGAGCAGGAAGGAAGTGTTTACTTACAGAATGAGTTTGAGAGGCTACTGTACCAACAGTGGACATTCAATTGTAAAACAAGAGGCTCGTGGTGTTTCTGCTGACATGACTGTTTTGAACTAAATGTTTATGTTCTCCTCTAGAGAATCTTCTGGGTTCCCTCCCTGGGAATACTCTTGACCCCTCTTCAGGCATTTATTCCTTTTCAAACTTTATTATGAATATTTGATTCATGTTCCCTTAGACCTTTGATTCATTGACTAATGTTTTCATTGTTATTTTATTGTATGCCACCTGGGAAAATATATGGCAGTTTTCGTTGGATACCTTCCATGTGCCCCTCCAAATCCACACTTCATCCTTCCCTTTCCTACTGTGTCCTGGAGGCTGCCCATTACCAACAGCACCAATGGGCTCCTTTGCCCCCTGCCTTCTGCCCTGGAGGACACTGTGAAGAGTGGGAGATGAGTGAGCTGATAATTACTCCTTCCCTGTTACGCTGTCACCCTTTCATGCTGCAGGAGCAGTGACTGTGTTCACCGCGAGTCCAAGGTTTCTATTGGGCAGTCCTCTCCAATAGCTCTCTGGGTTCCATTAAGCTGTCCCTCCCTCCCATCACTCTTTAGGCCAAGTGGAGATGGTTCCCTGTTGCTGCTAGAGGCAGAGTGCTGCACGAGGCTGTGTTTGTGTCCTTTAATCCCACCCACACCCCTAAACAGTACTTCTACTAAGATTCTCAATCACCCTGATTGGGCATGCCATCTGTTTGCTACCAGGATCCTGACTAACTTATTATTAAAAGCCTCATTAAAAAAAAAAAAAATCCTCTCATTCTTGTAGCTCTTTCCTGTGGCATTTATCTGTGTATTTCTAACTAATTTGCCTGTACCATTCATTAACTTACCAGTTTTAGCCATTATCTATTGACTTCCTATTGAGGCCAGTGATCTTCGGCTCTTCCACAACTCCTCTTTCCAACACAGTTAGAACCCAGTGTTTTTTTATTAAATGAGACTGGTGAGTGGAAAGACAGCCTTTGTTCTTAGATAGGATGATTCAGCATCATAAAGATGCATGTTATCCCTAAGTTAATTTATAATGTAATTTGATCTGAATAAAATACCAACAACTTTTTACACAGCTTGACAAGTTGGTACTAAACTTCATATGGAAAAACAAACAAGAACAGACAGGAAAACAGTGAAACAAAACAAGCCAAAACAAAAAAAAACTAAAGAAAGAAAGGAAGGAAGGAAGAAAAAGCTATAAGGGGGACTAGCCATACCAGATGTGAGACATACCATAAAGCTTTCATAATTAAACAGTGGGGTATGGACACATGAATAGATAGACCAGTAGGAAAAAAAAGTCCAAAAATAGAATGAAATATATAGGAAACTTTAGTCTGTGCTAAAGGTAGCATCTCAAAATGCCTGGGCTGAAGGATTTTTAAATAAATAGTACTGGAGCAACTAGTCAGCTATTTGGGGGGAAAAAAGGTAAAATTAGACTCACACCTCATACTGTACACAAGAATAAACCCCAAATGCATCAGGGATCTAAATTAAAAAAAAAATGAAACCACACAAGTCCTATTTTAAAAATGAGTGAATTCCTCTTTAACATAGGTGTAGAGAAAGCTTGCTCTTAACTCAAAATTAAATGGAATAAAGAAAATATTAATAAATTTGATTGCATAAAACATTGCATGGGGAAAGAAACACCATAAACAAAGTTAAAAGACAATTAAAATGTGAGAGAATATTTATAACATTTATCACAGATAAAGGGCTTATATTCTCAATATTTAAGTAACTCATAAAAATTAAGGCAAAAAGTAGATTAAAACCCAATAGAAGAATGGACAAAAGATAAGCAGAAAACATACCAGAAAGGAAATAAAGATGACCCTTAAACACATGAAAAGTTCCTTCTCATTTATGACAAGATAAAAACAAATTAAAATTACACTCATATACCATTTCTCACCAATCAGAGTGGCCAAAAGTTAAGAATATAATCACACACCTTGTTGGCAAGCTGTATATATTGCACTCTTACACAGTGCTATTGTGAATACAAACTGCTATGATCTTTACAGAGGAGTTTCACAAAATGTCTTTAAAATACACATGTATGCACACATATACTCTTTACACTTAGCAATCCCATTTCTAAGAATTTACTCTGAAGACAAACTTCCAACAATACAAAAATACACACATGAAGGTTATTCATATCACTTTATAAAATTAAAAAATACTAGAGGTCACTGATATGCATATATATGAGGTAAATGAGTACTATGGGGTTGCTAAAAGAAAAAAAGAAGAAAAGAATGAGAAAGATCCCCATGAACTGATATGATTTCCAGGATACATTAAGTGAAGATATCAAAGAGAAAGAGAACATCAGCAATATTCTTTTTTTTTTTTTTTTGGTAAAAAGTGGGAATAAGAAAACATATGAGTATATGTTCATTTGCACAAAAAGAAACACAGGAAAGATAAACTAAAGACCAAAAAGAATGGGTACCTTCAGGGACTGTGTAGGGATGGGCTGGATAGAATATAAGGAAGGGGAAGGGATGGAAATCATTTGACTGTAATTTCTGTGTTCTGGAACCATGCTAATTTTTACATATTCAACAACAACAAAATGAGAAAAAAAATCAACAAAGATGGAGGGAAAAACTAAATTGTACAGACTAACAAAATTTCAAATGAATAAGATAATCAACACTGAAGGGGGAAATAAAATTCAAGTGACTTTTGAACACTGTATTTGGACTGCATATTCTCAGGCTAAACAGAAAAGAACTCTAAACTAATACTAGATAATAGTTAGAAGCCTAGTTAATAGCTTCACCCCCCCCTTCAGAATTGTGGGTTAGCAATTCTGTTTATTCTAGGATTGATCAAGTAAGTAAATATATTGTGGATAATGGGAGCCAGGTTTCTCACAGTTAAAGAAGAGCTACAAACAAGAAAAGTGGGAAGGAGGAAAAAATGAGCTCTGCAGTGTTTCACTGGAATCAGAGGTATTAGTGTGAACTTGTGATTTTTTAATACACACAGTGATAGATAGGTAAATATAAACAGGTAAATATAGGCAGGTATAGATCAACCTGTGTGTGTATTTACATACATAATCTATTTCCTAGCTTTTTTGGCTGTCAGGGTCTAAAATCACCAATATTCTAGTAGCAATGAGTGTATCTGACATGCAGATCTTGGTTTCTCGACATTGTTCTTTGCTGCTGCTGCTGCTGCTGCTGCTAAGTCACTTCAGTCATGTCTGACTCTGTGCGACCCCATAGATGGCAGCCCACCAGGCTCGTCCGTCCCTGGGATTCTCCAGGCAAGAACACTGGAGCGGGTTGCCATTTCCTTCTCCAACGCATGAAAGTGAAAAGTGAAAGTGAAGTCGCTCAGTCGTGTCCGACTCTTTGAGACCCCATGGACTGTAGCCTACCAGGCTCCTCCATCCATGGAGTTTTCCAGGAAAGAGTACTGGAGTGGGGTCCCATTGTTCTTTGCTGTTGTTGCTATGTTGCTTCAATTGTGTCCGACTCTGTGCGACCCCATAGATGGCAGCCCACCAGGCTCCCCTGTCCCTGGGATTCTCCAGGTAAGAACACTGGAGTGGGTGCTTTGCTAGAGGAGTACAAAGCTCCTTGGTAAGTGGCTGATTATAAGCCTGAACAGAGAAAGTACAAACATGGAACAATGTCAGAAGTTGCCATGAGCCAGCTTGAAGAGGCTCTCACTGGTCAAATCTGGGACAGTCTAAGCATCAAAATACTTACAAATATACAAAATACATCTGTTATTACAGTAAGTTTATAATACCTTGAATAAAATAAGAATCTATTAGTTTGGGGTGGAGGAGGGAAAAGAAAAGCTCTTCCTTACAGTAGAAAGCCAACTAATAAAAAGGAATGATATTAGAATCACCATTTGGCAACCGTAATAAAAATCCTTAACCAGTCAAGAATCAGCAATACAAAACTTTAAGTAACAGAGTATTTGTGTAGTTTCAATGTATTGTCCCAAGAGATACTGAATAACTATGTAACAGGGAACATACACACGCTACCTTCGGCAAATGAGCAAAGTTAGTATCACCAAAGTTAATAATGGGACAAATCAGCATTGTGCACCTCCTGATACAATACACAGTATCACTTCTGTATTCCTGCAAGAAAACCTATTGAATCTAATCACGAGGAAACATCAGAAAAACTCAAATTGAGGAAGACGCTCCAGCTTCCCTTGAGGCTCAGGTGGTAAAGAATCCACCAGTAATGTGGGAGACCCGGGTTTGATTCCTGGGGTGGGAGGATCCCCTGGAGAAGGGAATGGCAACCCACTCCAGTATTCTTGCATGGGACATCCCATGGACAGAGGAGCCTGATGGGCTACAGTCCATGGGGTGCAAAGAGTTGGACATGACTATGTCACTAACATTGACTGACTACAAAATAAGTAGCCTGTTTCTATCAACAAAGTCAATGTTATGAAAAGCAAGGAACGACTGAGGAACTGTGCACATTAAAGGAGAGTAAAAAGGCAAAACAGCCAAATGCAACAATTTGGGATTTTCTTTTGCTGTAACAGACATTATTGACACAACTGGTGAAATCTGGATAAGGTTTGTAGATAAGAGTATTATTTCCTGGTTTTGATCATTACACTGGGGTTATATAAAGACTATTCTTTAAGTAGATATAAACTGAAGTTACTTAAGACAAAAAGGGACATTCTGTCTGCAGTTTACTCCCAAATGGTTCAGAGAAACACAGAAAAGGATTAAAGAAATACAGTAAAACATTAACATTTGAGAAATCTGCATAAATGCTTTACAGGACAACTTTGTACTATTCTTGCAAATTTTCTACAAGTTCAACATTACATATATGTTTATATATTAGGTTGGTACAAAAGTAATTGTGGTTTCAGACCATGAATTTTAAATCATTATAACTAGGCTCAAAAGTGCTATGCTATGCTTAGTTGCTTGGTCACACCCAACTCTTTGCAAACTCATGGACTATAGCCCACCAGGCTCCTCTGTCCATGGGGATTCTACAGGCAATAATACTGGAGTGGGTTGCCATGCCCTCCTCCAGGGAATCTTCCCAACCCAGGGATCAAACCTAGGTCTCCCACCTTGCAGGTGGATTCTTTACCATCTGAGCTACCAGGGAAGCCCCAGGCTCAAATATATTTTTTATTAATCAAAACAGGAACCATTACAATAAGTTTGCTCATTTCTGTAGGGTATAAAAATCTGTGCTTCAGGATTCGATGAACTCTTGGAACGTATTTTCTGCCTCCTGCTGGTTGTGGAAGTGTTTTCCCTGCAAACCGTTGTTGATATGCTTGAAGAAGTGGTAGTCAGTTGGTGAAAGGTCAGGTGAACATGGGGGATGAGGCAAAGCTTCGTAGCCCAATTCCTTCCACTTCTGAAGTGTTAGTTGCATGACGTGTGAGAATTGGGCCCTTTCTTTTAACCACTGCTGGCTGCAGACGCTGCAGTTTTCAGCGTACCTCATCGATTTGCTGAGCAGGCTTCTCAGATGTAATGGTTTTGCTGGGACTCAGAACGTTGTAGTGGATCAGATAGGCAGCAGACCACCAAATAGTGACCATGACCTTTTTCTGGGAGAAGTTTGGCTTTGGAAAGTGCTTTGGAGCTCCTTCTTGGTCCAACCACTGAGCAAGTCAGCACCGGTTGTCATGTAAAATCCACTTTTTACCACACATCACAACCTGATCAAGAAATGGCTTGTTGTTGTGTAGAATAAGACACTTCAAAACAACTATTTTTTTTTTGATTTGTGGTTAGCTCATGAGCCACCCATTTATTGAGCTTTTCACTTTCCAATTTGCTTCAAATGCCAAATGACCATATAATGGTTGACAGTGAGTTCTTTAGCAACTTCTGATGAAATTGTAAGAGGATTAGCTTCAGTGATGGCTCTCCACTGGTCTTTGTCAACTTCCAATGGCCGGCCACTACACTCCTCATATTGAAGGCTCTCTTCTCCTTTGCAAAACTTACTGAACCACCACTGCACCATTCATAGCAGTTCCTGGGACAAATGTGTCGTTGATGTTATGAGTTGTCTCTGCTGCTTTATGACCCATTTTAAACTCAAATTTAAAAATCGCTCAAATTTGCTTTTTTTTCTAACATCATTTCTATAGTCTAAAATACATACAAAACAAACAGGAAGTAATAGGTTACTAGCAAAAATACAAAGAGAGAAATGTGCATCAAAATGATGTATAATATAACCACATTTATTTAAGGATGTATTCCAGTATCAAATGGTAAAGTTCAACAATGAAAAACCACGATTACTTTTGCACCAACCTAATATAAATCTATATATGTGTGTACACAAATACATAAGTATATGTAGGTATAAACCAAAAAAACTTTCAGTTTTAAAAAAATGTAGATCCCTGGATTCCAGCTTTGAAATTTTCATTTTGGAGTCCGAGTGGTATCTCTTGGGAATCTGTATTTTAAAAGTTCTTCTGATGATTATCATGCTTAATTTGGTTTGAGAATCATTCTAGGCCAGATAGAGTAACAAAAATTTTGTTACTGAAGAGGCAAAAAATGATAAACATCCATTTACCTAACACCCAGCTTTAAAAAACAAAAACCAGTTATAATGAAAATTCCACGTGTGCCCCTCCATCTCCTAGTCCCCTTTCTATCCTCCAAGAAGTGATTATTATTCCAAGTTTGGAGCTTCCCCAAAGATAATCATTACATCATATTTAAACTTTGTCATTCTCATGCATACTTTATACATTTATACTATACAAATATATCCATATCAGCTATGAATTGGTTTATCACATTTTCAAACTTTAGAAATGTTATCATAAATACTTCCTTCTGCAAAAACGTTTCATTCAGCATGATATGTTTTGGTTTTTAACTGAGGTGTGTGTATGCTAGTCACTCAGTCGGGTCCAACTCTTTGTAATCCCATGGACTGTAGCCTGCCAGGCTCCTTTCTCCATGCAAGAAGACTGGAGTGGGTTTTAACTGATATAGGTAGCCTGTTTCATGTATTTCATCCAGGATAGAGGGGAAAACCAGTGATTCCAGGGGAAACAAATCACATGCATACCCTTTGGCTTGATTTATGACTATACACACGTTTTTTTAATATAAAAATTTATTTGGCTGCACTATGTCTCAGTTGTGGCACTGGAGGTCTTCATTGCCTCACGTACGATCTTTGTTGTAGCATGCGGGATCTAGTTCCCTGACCAGGGATTGAACCTGGGCCCCCTGCATTGGGAGCCAAGAGTCTTAGCCACTGGACCACCAGGGAAGTCCCTATACACACGTTTGTTAAAAAAATACATTTCCTTCTGCCGGACATTTGAGTTTTCACTATCCCAGTGCTACAACAAACCTTGTATATTTCCTTGTTGGCACATGGTTCTTCAGAGGAGAAATTGCTTGGTCAAAGGACATGCACATTTGTTCATTTTCTTGGAAGTCATCAGTCTTTCCCTCTTTGTGCAGTCATCCATGGTAACAGGAGAGAAGGCAGAATCTATGGGCATGGGTGCAGGTATGTAGACAGACATACTGGGGATTTGTTGAAGTGCTCTTCTGATTGCTTCTATTTTCTCAGTGAAGTAAAAAGCAAGGTTACCTGCTGAGATCTACAGCAGATGAAGAGCACTGAAGTGTGAAGAGAGATGATATAAGAGAAAGCCATCTAGAAGAATGGTTGCCAGGGAGTGCTAAGGGCCTATATCTTCAGTTTTACTAGATATTGACAAACTGTTCTTCTGAGTAATTGTATCAATGTATACTCTTGCCAGCAGTGGATGGTTGTTTCTGATGCTCCTAACCTTCACCAATACCTTGTCTCATCATTTTACATTTTTTGTCAGTTTGTTATTTGTGAAAAGTTTTAATTTCTCCCAGTTACTCATGAGTTGAGCTTACTGTTCATTTGAGCTGCTTCTTTGAATTAGCTCATTCATGTTCCTTCCTATTTTCTTAATGGCTGTCTTTTTCTGATTGATTCTTAAGTTCTCTTTTGCAGCCTGGATAATACAGTGTGTTTAAATTATGACTGTACAAATATTTTCATTGTTGAGCCTATGACCACTGATCCTTTCTAGTATGACCATGTGTTTTCCTAGAGTTAATGATTTCCTTGTTTTTCCATTTACCTAGTTTTCCATATACCCGTGATTTTTTCCAAATACTCCAATGTGCCTGCCATTCTATCAGAAATTATTACTATGTACTCACTGGAGATGGAAATGGCAACCCACTCTAGTATTCTTGCCCAGAGAATTTCATGGACAGAGGCTACAGTCCATGGGTCACAAAAGAGTTACTAACACACTTTCTTTCATACATGAGTTCCATTCTTTGTTCCTTGAAGTCCTCACTTTCCAATCCACCAGTTTCCTTGCTCCAGCCTATGTTGATTGCTCTCTGATTGCAGCATTGCTGGCATTCTGGATTTTCTATTCAGTCTCTTGGGTTGGATTCCTTATTTCCCAAACCCCATGTCTTCCTCTTTCATGGTGTTGCTGGCACTTAACCTCCAGTAGCTTCCCCTCAAATGGAGGCATGTCTGAATCTTTGCATGTCTTTTCAACTGATGGTCTAACTAGGTTTAGAATTCTAGACTGGAAATCATTTCAGTTAGGTTTTGAAGGCATTGCTCTACTGCCTCCTAGAGTCCTTTGTTTTAGAAATACATTTCCATTCTCTTTCCAAATCCTTTTTATGTGACCTCTTTACTCACAGATGCTTTCATAATTTGAGTGGGTCCTAAGTTTTACAGCGTGATTTTGTTCTGGATCTTTTGTGCTGGGACTTCAGTAAACCCCTTCAATCTGGAGTTCCATGTAGTTAATTCCGGAAGTTTCTAATTTCTGTTGTTTTTCTGGCATTATTTTCTCTGTTCTTTTCTCAAACTTCTTTAAATCAGTATTTGATTTTAGGTGTGGAGCAGATGCTTTTTTGTCTCTGTGCCTTGCATATGTTATTCCTTCTATATAGAACACAATTCCTCTCCCATTCCTCGAAAATCCCTACTTATCCTTCAAAATACACTTCCAACTTCCATTCTTCCATGGTGATTCCCTCTCTGACCTTAGGCTGAATGAGATGGTCTCTCCTCTATGCTCACAGCCTTTTAGGGCATCTCTAATGCCAGACTGTAATCTGTTTATACATCTGCTTCTTCCATGATGATAAACTCCTTGAGCAGGATATTTATCCATTTCTGGATTCTTAGTGCCTAAGACTGTGTAATGCCATGAATAAATGAATGAATTCAATAAGAGGTGAAAGTGAACATTTCTCCCTGCTATATGTCAAGTGCTGTGCAAGATAGGTTAATGCATTTTTACTTAATCCTTACAGCAAATCTCAGATAACTGTTTATGCAACAAATATTACCTTTTAGGTTCCTATTATGTGCCAGGTTTGATCCCAGTGATAGGATGAAAAACTAAGATCTCATAAAGACTTTTTTTCTCATACAATTTTTTACAGTTGATATGTAATTCATGAACCATAAAATCCACCTGTTTAAAATGTACACCTCAGGGGTATCACCGCTAGACTTTTTTATCTGTATAAAGGCAGTGTTATGTGTATCCTGGGGTCAAGGCAGAGGAGAAAATCAAGGGAAGAAACACAGTCCAGAGAAAGGGAGCAGTATGCACAAAGGAGCAGAGCTTTGAAATGGCCCAGGATTTGGAAACTATGAAAAGGACAGGGGAGCTAGAGTTTATGGTGAAAAAGTAGGCTGGGCTATTTTACAAATGAGGAATTTGAAGTTCAGAGAGGTGGATTAACTCAACTAAGGTCAAACAATTTCTCTTCTGCCAACTCAGCAGGAAGTATCTAAACAATGTTTCCCCATCACCAAACCATTCCCAACAAGCAGGCAGGTGCTGACCCCACCAAAACTGTATTATCAAACACTGAATTTCCTCCAGCAATCCACCAGCCTTCCAGCCAAGAGGCTCCTTTTCTCTTCCAAATCCTTGGATTACCTAGAACCATTGGCCGTAGTCATCTCCAACATTAGTTGAACAAACACATTTCCACTGTGGCTTTTTTTTTTAAAGACTTCAAAGGTCAAGACCATCACAGTGATGCTATAAGAAGATGCTCTATCCATGAACAAAATATTTGTCATGAAAGTCCAGACGAAACCTTAATACTTCATGAGCTCTTTGTTAGGCTAATATGTGTTTGCTAATCATGTTTCAAGCTCTCAGTATGACGATGAATAAAAAGTCTATTTTTGTAGGCCTCAGTTTTCCTGCCTGCAAAGTGACATTAAGAAATCTTGTCCCAACCACCTGACCACCATCCTGCCCAAAAGAACTACTGGAAAACCACGGGGATCTGTTACTGTTTTGAAATTCTTGAGGAAAAGTTCAATACATGCTCTTAGAAGTAATATGCCTAATATAAGAATTTCTCCAAACTTCTGACCTCAGTGAAACATTCATAAAATCTTTGCTTATTAAGCTTAAATTCAGCCCGGATCAGTCTCCAGTTCATCTCTCTGGGAAGGGAGGAGCTACGGGAACTCGGAGAAAACAGGTAGAAAACGAATTTTGTTCGCAATGACTTTTGGATTTCCGTTTTGCATTCAGAGGCTGTTCCCTTCTCCATCATATGAAAAAGCAACTCTACGTTGTAGGATAACGAACTGCAGGTGCTACAAATCAGAGGTGTGGTGGCAACACATCCCCCACCACACTTAACATTCAAGCTCTTCTCTAGCACCATGTCTACAAATCACCAGCAGGACAGAACACACAAATTATAGCAAAGACCAGTTATTTTTCAGAAAAAAAAAAAAATGAAAGTGATCTCATGAAACTGGGTAAAAAAGTTCATCAGAAGCCACCTCTATAGATACTTGCTATTATCCTTTGTGTAGCCTTCACAACAGCCAAGAGTTGGTTGCTTTATCCTGTCTTTGTGGATAATGAAACTTAGGCTCAGAGATGCTGGAACACTACAGGACATGCAGCTGAGAGGTCCTAATCCTAATAGGAAAACTCCTTCTACCTGCCAGTGGGTCCTAGACAAGAATCACCTGAGAGCACTTACGGATAATAACAAAATGCAGAAGAATCTTTAGATACTTGCTACCCACTATAGAATCCATGCTACATTGTTTGCAGGTTTGCAGTAGGTCCAAGGAATTCACAATGTCTGAAAATATTATACAACAGAAGTTTTACTAACCTTTAAGAGACCAATTATCCCTGCCACTCTTGTTTCTCTTTTAGAAAGGGCAGTTTTGAAATACTGGAAGTAAAATAAAGCAAATAGCATGAAGGTGATGATACCAATTAGGGATATTTGTGTAAATAATCAGATGATCATTAATTTCTAGTCTGCTGAGATTTCTACACACACAGGAGTTTTCATTTGTGATTCTCCACTACATTTTAGTAGGGAAGCATCCATACCTAACTTATCTATTAGTTTGAGAAACAATAGCAAAGTCCATTCCTAACTCCAGGAGCCGTAAAATCCAGTTCCTTTTCTAGAAAGAGGAAATATATAAATATTTGAGACCAAAGCCAGAATTCAAATAACTGCAGATACCTAGGTGAGAAAGACTACCTTTTTTACTCTAGACAACTATTTAAAGAGATGTTTCCCCACAAGGAAGTATTTTAAAGCTTGGGAGTTCCAGGGGAAAGAAAAGAAACAAGCATTAAGTGTGTGTCCACTGTGTCCTCACACTATTCAGTTATCCTTTGTGTAGCCTTCACAACAGCCAAGAGTTGGTCCCTGTATCCTCTCTTCATGGTTGAAGAAATCTAGGCTGACTTGCTGGAACACTTACATAGAGGTCACACAGCTGAGGTCTGCATCCTAATCCAAAAAGGCCTTCACCGGCGGTGTTTCCCAGACAACAATCACCTGGGATTACTTAAGGAAAATAGAATTCAGGCTCACAGTCAGTCTTCAAAGGAAGGGGCCAGGGAACGTGTTTTTTTGGTTTTGTTTTGTTTAAGAAGCCGTACTGCCTCCCCATCCACTTGGTCAACAAGAGATCTTGAGAAAGAGTACTTCACGACCCAGCCAGGAGACTATCCCTACATTTGTGGTTTCTCCATCAGGAAACCCTTAACGTTCTCAACATAAATTTTTAAAAATGCACATTTCTTTGGTCAAACCATCACCTCTCCCAAGGCCCCCAGTAATGCCGATCTTGGAATCGTCTATTCGCCCCTTCGCCTCTGAATCCTGCCAATTTTTTTTTTCTTTTCTGTAGAATTTCATTTCCTGGCTGGGACCAGGTTCTAACCATCAGACTTCCAGGCGGGCCCCGGAACGACCAAACGGTCTCTAGTCTGTCTGGCTCCTTCCGTAGCCCCTCGACTCGGGCTGCTCTCATCCCAACCCAGCCTCTTCCGTCGGTCACGTTGTTTCCTCCGCTTGGAAGGACCTCTTTCCCGGCCCTTCCCAAAGCTTGGGGAACTCCTCCACCGCCTGAGTGCCTCCGCTTCCAGTCACCCTCGCCTCCCACCATCCCAGCGGGAGTTGAGGGGGGCTGAACCCGGCCTCGAAGCATGGCAGCGAGCGTCGGTCCTCCCGGCTGCAGCCCCTGCCCCCTCCCCACCCGCCACCTGGCTTCGCAGCGGCCGCTCGGGAAGCCCTAGGCACTTCCCAGAATAGAGAGCAGCTGCCAACGTCAGGCTGCCGCCGGCCGCGGGGTTCCGGGCGCACCGGGTGCGGGCGGAGGGGACGTGGCTCCGCTTTGGCCTGCCTTCTCCCCTCGCCGTCTGGGAAACTGAGGCCCGGGGCTGGAGCAACTTCCCGGGGTGCAAGGTTCGTATGGGCCCGGCCAGTCCCGGGCCCCCAAGCGTCCAGACTCCCGTCCGCGCTCCCCTCGACCACACGCGCCGCCCGGTCGCCCGGGAGAGCCGGGCGGGGAGCGGGTCTCCGAGCGAGCGCTCTGCCGGAGAACGCGCGGGGAACCGGACTCGGCCAACTCGCCGCGAAAGTTGTGGTCTCCCAGCCTGCCCTCGCTTCTCACCTCCGAGACACACCTTCCCGCCGGCCCGGCAGCCGCGCCCTCACATCCGGTCCACCTTGCGCACACCCCCTTCCACTCTCTCCCGCAGCCCCTCGCCCTCCCACGCCTTGCGGCTCCAGCCGCTCCCCATCGCGCACTCCCACCCGCGCCCGCGGCGCGCCTTCCCCGCCCCGCCGCTCGCCCGGCCTCCGCGCCGCACCCGCCCCGGGGTTCTGGCGTCCGGGAGCCCCGGCCCCGGGCCGCAACCCGCTTCCGCCTGCCCGGCGCGGGGCAGAAGCCGGGGTAGCCAGCGCGCAGCGCTCGGAGCGCGGGGGGCGCGAGGCGAGGGGCGCAGCGGCGCGGGGCGGGGAGGGGGCGCTCGCTCGCTCGCTCACTCTAGGCTGCGCACACGCCCGTACAAACTCTCACACAGACACACGCGGGGTGCGCTGCCGCCGCCCGCCGCTGCTCCTCCTCCCGCCACCGCCTTGAGAGGGAGAGAGAGGGAGAGAGAGGGAGGCAGAGAGAGCGCTTTGTCCGCGCGCCGCCGCCCGGCCCGGGACTCTGCCCCGAGGAGGCAGCCGCACAGAGTCCCCGCCTCCGCCTCTGCCCCCGGGCGGGCCCGGCCGGCCGCGGTGGGGGGAGCCAGGCTGAGGGTGGGGGTGGGTGGCGGGCGGGCGGAGGGCGGGGAGGGGGGGCGGAGGAGGAGCAGGGGAGACGAGGGCAGCGGAGGAGGCGAGGAGCGCCGGGTACCGGGCCGGGGGAGCCGCGGGCTCTCGGGGAAGAGACGTATGATGAACAAGCTTTACATCGGGAACCTGAGCCCCGCCGTCACCGCCGACGACCTCCGGCAGCTCTTCGGGGACAGGAAGCTGCCCCTGGCGGGACAGGTCCTGCTCAAGTCCGGCTACGCCTTCGTGGACTACCCCGACCAGAACTGGGCCATCCGCGCCATCGAGACCCTTTCGGGTGAGCAGTCGGCGCTGTCCCCCTCCCCCCGCCTCGCCCTGCTCAGGCCGGGACGGCGCCCGGAGGGAGGCCGAGCCCTGCGGGCGGCGCCCGGCGGGGGCTCCGGCGTTCACGTTCACTTCCACGCACCAGACCTTCAACTCTCACCGCCGGCCCGCTCCTGGGACGGCCCGCTCCCCTCCCCCCCCCCAGCTCCGCACTCACCCCTTGCCCTCCCAGCCGCAGCCCTGCGGCGACCCCCGTGCCGCCTCGAGGGTTCCCGAGGCTCGCTGGCTCTCCCGGGGACCCCCAGTTTCCCGGCTCCCCGAGCTGCTCTCCAGAGTTCCCCCACCCCCATCTTTAGAGAGCCCCCCCGTCTCCCCTTCTTCCCTGACCTTCCCGTCACCCCCTTTGTCAGGGACCCCCCCCAAAAAGAAACCCCTCCATCTCCTCCCTTGACCGGACCTTACCCCTTCCCGTGCCTCGTGCCCAGGACTTCTCGCCCTCTGGCGTCCCCTGAGCCGCACTCTCCTTTCAAGCCCCCCGCCCCAGGTCGCCCCGCGGCCCCCCACTTTCGGCACCCCCTCGGCGCCACCCTGACGATCCCCTTCGAGATTTCGGGGAGTCCCCCGACCCCAGCCCTTGCACGACGGCACATCTCTCTCGGTCCTCTCCCGAACCTCACTCCCTTCTCGCTCGTCTCAAGCGCTCCTATTTTTCTCTGAATTTTTTGTCCGATTTTATTGAGAAGAACTCGGGGCTAGGGGCTTTCCGCCGCCTGTCCCCCCGCCTCCCGCTCGGCCAGAAGCACCTTTTTACGAGGTGCCCTGTCTCAACTCGGTGGGGGCCCGGGCTGAGGACCGAGAAAGAGGCGACCGGGGGGCCCGCGAGAGCGCTGGAGCCCAGACGGGAGACGGAGAGCGACACACACACACACACTCGCGCGCGCGCGCACTCACCAACTCTCCTCTCGCACACGCACCGCTCGGAGCCGCGCTCGCCCCCAGGCCACGAGCCTGCGCCCCCCGAGCCTCTGCCCGCTGCCGCGGCCCCTTCCCCATCGGCGCGCGGGGTGGGGGCGGGGCGGCGGCGAGGCCAAGGTGATCAGAAGCCGGCGGGGACCCGACTCTCGCCGAAGCGGACCCCGGGGGGCTTCGGCGCATCTCTCCCAGGCCACCGGGAGAAGAGGGCAGGGAGGGGAGCGCAGCGGGGCCTTTGGGGCCCGGGTTAGCGGAATGGAGAGGTAGGGGCCCGGAGAGGAGCGGGGCCGCGCCAGCCCTGCAGCTTGAGTTTCAAATGAGCTCATCCTTTCAAATTGGCGCCGCTCTTTATTAAATTTGTTTTTCCGGTAATGCCACCCACAGCTCTACCTGGGGTCGGGATCCGGGCTCGCACCCTTCCCACCTCGTCCCTGAGGAAGGAGGCGAAACGCGGCGCCCACCTTTTTTTCCCACTGGGAAGCAAGTTTGCCCAGTTCGAGCCGGGTAGGAGACCCCTGGAGGGCGCCCGAAGGCGGAACCGGAGCATGGAGTTCTGTGCGTGCCCCTCCTAGACCCCCGCCGATTTGATCACAGCAAGGTTCTGAGTGCTTTAATTTCTGTTTTAAAGGTAAAGTGGAATTGCATGGGAAAATCATGGAAGTTGATTACTCAGTCTCCAAAAAGCTCAGGTAAATATATTTTGCTTAGTTTTTTTGTGATTGGTCTCACATATAAATAAAAATACATTCAGTTTTTTTTTTTAATGTGCTTGTATAGTTTTTAAGAGGCTTTTGTTTGTTTTGTCAGTGGAGATAAAATAGTTTAGAAAGTTACATTTTTTACTTTCATTATATAAGGTGTTTACTGTACTTGGAAAATATCTGGTGCCTATTGGGGGTGGGGGTGACGAACACTAGCTGTGTTAAATTTGCTGGGACCATTTAAGTTGTTTATGAAAACTTGCCTCCCCCCCCCCCACTCCCACCCTAACCCCCAGCACAATGGCAGCAAATGCTTGTCAAGACTTCCTGTGAGATGTTAAGAGTAAATATTTACTGTGTCAGCTAAATTGCTTAACTAAACTTCGCGATTAGTTTTCTTTTTTAGATAGCTTAAATGTTGAATAATAAAATAATTCAGTTAAAGGTCGATATTTTACATAGCGCTTTAAACAAGAAGGTTGTTTGGATTGGATGGCGGTTAAAAGACAGACTTTTTAAGTCACTGAGACTACTGGATATTGCTTCTGAGCGTTTTGTTGTTGTTGTTGCTTTTAAGATACATTTGAGGCTAAACAAATACAACTGTGAAATTTATAATTATATTTAAGTGCACTGTTGTTAATGAAGAAGTAAGAAGTTTTGTGGAGGTTGTTTTTCTCCACAGTGGTTTGCTTACATGAGAATGTCTATGAGGAGAGATTGAGGGAGAACATCTTTGTTTAAAGTTTATTGTGGACTTTAAATTTGGGCCCTTTATTACTCATTCTAGAATTTTTTTCTCCTATGTGTCGTAACTTAGTTTATATCCCATTCACATACATTTCTTCACCATTAGTCATTAAGTAGCTGAATTGGAGACTCTAAGTGAAGTCTGTGACTTACCACCTTTACAATTTGTAATTCTCAACAGTGTAACCATTTACTTGATTTTTGCCAGAATTGAATAGATTTTAAAACAAACTATCCTAATTTTTAAACACATAGATGTTTTGTTGAGGGGTTTCTAAAAATGTGTGCAAATTTCCAGGTATGTTTTAACTAGGCAACAAAATATCTTTTGTTTACCAATGATTCCAGTGGCATATCAGAAAACTACTTAATACCTTTAAAAAAAGACACAAAAGTTATGATTTGCAGTTTCATGTGTAACATTAAGCTACTTCTCGCTAGGAAGAGATGTAATGCGCAACTGATAGGTTTTTCAATTAAGAATTTTAAATTTGTATACTTAAAAAAATTTTTTTTTGGCTTGATAAATCTAACTTCAAGCTTTCTGATACGTTAACTATTTATTGTAAGTTAGAATTACTCATAACATTTGAATATTGGATGAATATATTGAACAAGGTTTAAAAGAACCACCCAAAATATTTGATGGGTTGTATTTCTGTAAATATCTAATTCTATTGACTGTATAGTTTTGAGTTCTCTTTTGGAGTTATAGTTAGTGAAAAATCAGTAGAATTTTAACTTTGGTTAGTTGGTGTCTCATTTCATGTTGCAAAGAACATTATTTAATGTGGCAATGTAAGTGAAATACTAGTTTATCTAAAGTTATTAACATCTCTTGAAACTTGTCACAAGTATACTACTTTTTAACTTTTTTCTTTCAAAACGCAGAGGTTATTTGCTGTTAGCTGGAGGGTCATTTAAATGATTTTGTTGTGTTTATATAAGAGTTTAGAATTAAAAGCTTGTCCCAAATTTTTAGTATTAATTAAAGAGCAATCTAGGACTTTTACAGCTCTATTGGGACATGATTTCTTTGAACACTGTGGGTGATATGAAATACCTAGGAGGTAGATTAAAATGCGCTGTGTGTGATTCACTACACTGAAGATGTCTGACATACCAAATGTATGCATAAGCTGCTGCTGTAGAGGGTTGCTTCATTTCTGATTGGATGGCTCGAATCTTTTTTTCCTTTCCTTTATTAGTTTAAAATGCAGAAATTAGTTACTGGTACTGCAGGCTAAAGGAGAGATAACTAATGACTGGTATTGTGTACTGAGCTCAGACTCCTGGGAGGAGGCAGCTGTGTGTGCTCATGTACAGGGCTCCACCTCGGTGGGGACTCTCAAAAACAGGGTACTGTGACATTTGAAACCAAAGCTTTTATGTTATATGGTGACTATTTTGGTGTTCTTTTGTTGCACTTCCATGAAAATTAACAAGTTAAAAGTACATTTGTCGGCGTCAAGTCAGTTCTATATGTGGTTTTTGTGTTGGTAGAAGTGAAAATGTGAAGAAAACAGTTCATCCTCATTGCTTGCTTAGTTAAAGAACCATTCTGCAATTGAGTGCTCCTTTTCTTTATATTGTTCTGATTTCTTTCTGTTCTCAAGAATCACTTTTAATATCTACATTCCAGATAGAGTTTTTTAAAGCTAATGATACTTGGGAGGGGATGTTTTTTATCTTAAGTTATGAAAATATTGGCATGCCATTTGCTTACCAGTTGGATCTTTTGTTAAATATCATTCTAGCATCATTTTATATGAGCTGTTATTGTGGACAGACTAGATACTATTATTTTCTCAGGGTCACTCAGAAGTAGAAAACTCTTTTCTTTTGCCACATGTGCTTCATTCTTATTAAATGTAAATTACTGTAAAGTAAACCATGTACAAACCATCTATTTTTCTTAACTTTCTGAGTTGGCTTCGGGCTCTGTTGAATAAAAATCTTCGATTCTTTTTTGTCTGTTCATATTTCTTGGTAGTATATAGGAATCAAAGATTTCTTAAAGAAGAAAAAAACTGCAAAGGGTTTTAAATGTTGTGGAAATTTCCTTGATAGAAATTTCATTTTTGATGTTGATGAGAGTTTAGTTTAAAAAAATTTATATGCTGTTTGTATCTACACACATGCACGCAAACACACACACATATTACATAAATTGTTTTGAGCTAAGACTTATGCTAACCTGAATGTGCTTTGTAACTAAAGTTGAATGATTCTGTGAGAAACAAAACTTTTAAAAATGCAATTTCTGCCCACTTCTAGGAAGTAACTAAGTGGTGCTAGACATGCTTTCACTGAGATGGTGAGAATACTATGAGGTAGTGTAGGAAAAAGCTATGAATTTGTCTTTCATGAGTTAAAAATCAGTAATTGTGTTCTCTCCAATGCAAATGAATTTGGTCTCCTATAGGAATGTTAAAGAAAACAGTATCTCAATTGTATTTTGCTTGTATGTACTACATTGTGTTTAGTTGAATTAAATACCAAAAAGAAAAAAAAACCAACCACCCAACCTCAAGCCCTCCCTGCAACAAAGGCTTTTGATGGATCAATTTTTAATTTGTAGCAACAGAAAAGACTTCATTAGGTTAAAATCACATGTTACCCTATTTCATTTCAAAAATTTGTTGAATTAGAAGTTAATGCCTGGATTTAATTGTATAGATTGCATGTGTGTAATGTATATAAAAAATATATATTTTATATATACATATAAGACGCAAAGGTTACTTGTGATTTGGTTTTGAGTTCCACATTTAGCTTCTCATTTTAAAAAAAGGCTAGTAATTTTTTCATACAGTTCTAGGTCATGCCATATAAAATTATGCATTTCTGTGACCTTTGCGAGATAAGTATTGAAATTAAAATAGAAGCAATAAAGAAAAAATTACTTGATAATTCAAGTTTAAAATTCTAGTTTGTGTTTTTAAAAGACTGGTCATTTAATATTTTTACATTATTTTGTTAAATATTAAAAACCATTGAAATCTACAAATCAAAACAGATTTATATACTGCTTGATTTTCCAATTTGCCAAATTTATATCAATTTTAAATTATATTGTAGTGATTTATAAAAGTGCTAAATAGCTAAAGACATAAACATTAGTTCTAAAAGACGATTTTGTGATATGTAATACATTTGCCAAATTGTGTTTTCTTAAATAATAGTGTTTCTTTGTACTTATGACTGGATATAAGAGACTGGTAAGGGATGGTCTCAGAATTTTGTTTTCTTGTTATGTTAACCTGAGATTATCATTTACATAGAGAAGATGAGAGAAGATTAATATTTGTGTAACACCTTTTATATGTAATGATCTAAGGTGCAATATATTTTCTTTAGAAAGAAAAATTTTAAAGGACACTGAAGATTTAGAACCAATAGATATCAAAATCAACATTTCACTATTATTTTGAGTAAGTGTTTTTATTTTGTGCGGTTGTTCCAATTTTTAATGGGTGAATGTAAATTACATTGAAATGTATATACAGGATGGTAATTTGAGCACATTTATTAAAAGTTAATAAAGCTATGAAAATCAGATTTCTATAAGAACTATTTATACATATTTGATACTTTAAACTTTCTACATATTTGCTGTCTATTGCTGAATCACTCTTCCAAGTCTGCTAGTGAAATCCTCAAAAGTAGATGAGCAACTGATCAGCATTGTCACAGGACATTTTTTGAGTTTAAGTGTATCATCTCTGTGATTCAGTGGGGTGTGTGCACATGGGTGTGTGTGTGTGTTTTATGGGAGACAGTAGTTTCAGACAGAGATGGTATCAAGAGGGAAGAAGAAGAAATCTTTAATTGAGCAACAAATGTTCTGCTCTTCATTCCTGACAAGGCACAGGAAAATGCTTAGGTGTTTGAACCTTGTGGTAAATGTAGTCAAGTGCAGTGCTGTGTGCTTGCATGATCCATAACTCTTGCAGGGGGTTAACCTTGTGGAAGCCAGGGCACAGTCACCTGTAGTGGCTTCTTCAGTGAGCATGCTGCAAAATATTCTCCCCTTCACTTTTGCTCAGACGTCCCATCTCAGTAAGAGAGTTAGCAAGTGATTCTGTGTAGGCTTTGATTTTCTGTAGAAAATTTAAGATTTGAATATGTATTTTCATTTAGAAATTCTATACTGTGGAAGGCAATGTATTTTTTTGTGTAACAAAAGTACTCTGAGAGAATCAGTTTCATTAGAAGAAGCATGGTATTGAACTGGTTTCTTTGGAGGCTTTTAAAAAGTTGAATTGTAGATTTCAAAATTATGTTTTTAAAAATTCAATTTAAATATCACCAAAATGTCTTCAGTGTTGTTTGGTATTGGAGAAGAGAGGGTTGGGGTTGGCTAAGCCAGTTTTTAAACTAATTTTCTAAAAATTTTAGTCAGAAGCATAATTTTCTAAAAGTTATGATTAGCTTCTTAATTTGAAGAATGGGACAGTTCTGTTTAACAAAACATGTCCAAATAATTTATTATTCAAGGTTTGTCCTTTTTACACTCAAATTCAAGCTCAAATTAGTTTGGAAAGTCATTCAAAACACTGTCATTGAAGAAAACATAATAGCAAATAAAGAGCAAACACCTACCAGTAAATATAACAGTATTTCATTTATCATTATTAAAATATTTTTAAAGACCTTTTACTTTATAATTTGACTTCATGCTTACAAACTTGTAATTTTCATTTGGTGGCATAGACTGTATGGGTTCTATTTTGGGCAGCAAAATTGCAGAGTGCTCAGAGCATTATTTTTAAGGTTTTTCTTTTCCTGTTTTGATAATGTACTTTAGTCTGGTATTTCCATAAAATAGTGAAGAAAAATTATTTTCTCTTAAAGGAAAATTCAGATTTTGTTACTTTGGCTTCCAAAGAGAAGGGAGAATGTAATTACTGTCTCCTTAATTTGGTTTACCATTTGATGGCATGTTGAGGTGTTGAATAATCCAGAGAAAATGGGTACTTTTGCATTAATAGCAGGCGGTCAAGTCCAAAGTGATAACTACTATTTAATAGATACGCTTCTTCTCCAAGTCTCTGGTTCTCACTAAATAATAAGCTTACATTTTGGAGATACATTTTATTTGTTTATTCTTGGATTTCTTGGTTGTTTATTCTGTGCTTTATTTCTTAAAATGTGAAGATCTGGTTAGAATTTTCCCATTCTGCTTATTATCAGGAATATTTTATAAACTAGGTATTTCACTAAGTCCAGTAAATGAAAATTCAGAGTTCTGATGCATGTTTTAGACTTTCTTTTATCTATCTATGTTATAAGAAAATGTTATACCTAATGACCAGGGAAATCTGTTGGGACCATTGCAATGTGAATATTTTTGGTTTTTCTTATTATATAATTAATATGTACCAGCATGTGAGGATTTGCCTTAGGGGGGAATGCTTAGACTTTAATTTTTGTTTTAAATGTGATCAGAAAGGTAATTTTATGATTCCATGTATGGACATGTAAATAATACTAGATAGATGTTTATTTATGTGCCTGTATCTTCCATTCATTTAATACTGACAATATCCCAGGCTCTTCAAAACATTATTTCATTTATTCTAAAGAATAATTATCTGAAGAAGAGCAGTTAATATTATTCCATTTTTTAGATCAGAAAACAGTCACAGAGAAATTTAATAATTTGCCTAAAGTCACATGGCTATTAAATAGTAAAGCTAGGGTTAGAACTTCTGATTCTCAGTCCAGTGTGCTTCATCTCCATTCACTTTGTTTAATTAAAATTTGTCTGAAAGTGTTATTATTGATCCGTTCAGAGGTTGCCATTCAAGAGTGAAGGAAAGATATAAATATAGATTTTGTTTGTGAATCACCCTTTGCGATGATCTTATTCTTTCAATCCAAAATGATCTGTACTTTGTTACAGTTTGTAGGAAAAATTAGAAACAGAAGTCATTTTAACATTATTAGCAGCATCACCATGCTTGCCCGTAGACAGAAGTGGGATATGCCTAACCAAGCAGGTTGAATTTTGGTGTTGCTGTTACATTGCTTTTTTCAGTGGTTGCATTCCTTGTGTTATGAAACAGGACATTGCTGAGAAAGAGATTTCAGCAGCTGAGCCATACAGTCTGGTCAAGACTCTGTGCCACATGGTAAAGGAGAGTCAGGCTCAAGGAATCACTTGGGTGGGTTCTTCCCAGGTTTCAGCCAACCCATTGCTAGAGGGCAGGACTGCTTTTGGTTGAAGTGTTTTCCTGGTAGCTGCCAAGTCTTTCCTGATATTTGGTGTCTCTCTCTGCTTTTCTTTCTGTACAGACTGTGGCCTTTGGCCTTTCCTGTGGGGGTGAAATGAATGTTAATAGAATAGCATCTGTAAAGTCCCTGAGTTCCTCATTAATGATATATCACTCAAAAACATACTAAATAACTAACATATGAAGAACAGTTCATTTCCCCTTAGCAGTAACCTTTACCTGCGTTTATCCTCTTGCTGCCTTTAACTTTTGTGCACTATCGTATTTGTGGTGGTGGTGGAGGGAAGAAGGAATTACCAAGAAAAAAGTAAATGAAGGAAGATGATTTCCAACTCCTCAGGCTTTTCATTTCTTTAACTTAGTAGAGTCCAGAGTGGGGTGTTGCATGTTATGTGGAGTCCTGACTCAGAAGATGGGGAAAAGGAAGAAGGTAACTAATACTGAGTAGTTGGTGCGCTAGGCATTGGACTAGGCCTTCTTCGTATCTTACTGTATACAGCGAAGAGAGGTCTGATTTTCATACCTTTTACAGATAGGGCTGTAAAACTTTAACTCCCCAGCAACTCCTCTTTCTACCCACCCAAACCTGCTTCAAAGAAGCAGTGGCTGTCTTTCCCTTGCTCACCTTTATCTAATTTGTATACAGTAACAATAGCCTAGCAATAAAGTAGGAAGTTGTCATGTGTGTATAGGTTATAGAGTAACTTTGTATGTATTTCCTAAATCAGAATTAGAGACAGAATTTACATGTATACAACAGATATGCTGAGGAAGATAAAGGACTTATCTTTAGTATAGTTTTAATTTAATGTAACTGAAAAGCAACTAAAAGTATTAGGTCATAATTTGAAGAAACTTTCCTGAGGTAGTCCTATAGTAGAGGCATTAGTCATTACATAAAGATAAAAACATTTTTTTTAAATCATTGTGGCTGAAAGTTAAGTGTAAAAAGCATACTGTGTGTGCAGTGGGGAGGAGGGGGAAAGAGGGTCTGTATTTATATCCTTTGACTCAGATACCTTTTTTAAATCCTGAAAAAAAACACTCAGACTCTTCAGTGTAGGACCTAGAGTGTTACATAAAGTGTGGCCTGCTTTCATTTTTTATCTGTATATTTTTAAAGTATCTATGATTTGGAGAAGGAAATACAGTATTGCAGATTGTCTGCTATAAAGTTTTCATCTTACTAACATGGAAAAATTTTAAACCTTTTTGACAATGAAAAAGTCAGTGGAAGCACAGGGAGTAGAAAGAGTTGTATGTTCTTTTTGATACACGATTTAAATATATTATGCATTTGTGACTTTTAAGTATATAGGACTTTAGATACAATTATACTACCAATGCAATGAGATACACAAGAATTCTGCTTTCTAGATATACAGGTGGTGCTTTTTTGATAAGAATGTAATTTTATGAAAAAAATTTATTACGAGGTGAAAAAATAATGGCTTTTATCAATCGAGTATTATCAGAAAAATTTTCAATACCATGTTTATATCTTCACTTTTGTGCTTTCTCTTAGAAAATAAAGCAAAATATATTTCACTGAGGGGTGGTTCCATGGACGGTTTAACCTTAAACCAACTCATGAAATAGAGGATATTTCAAAAAAGTTCATGTGAGGATAGGCTTTATCGTTTTTGTTAATGTGGAAACTGTTTACATTAGTCCCTCCTGATGTTTGTGATTTTAACAATGAATATTTGAAAAATAGATGTTTTGTCTCATCATTGTGTGGATAAGGTTTTAGAGTAAGTGTTTGTGCATCTTTATATGAGAGTTGGAGGTAGATGATGAAACAGTTTACCAGTGAAAAAAACATAGAGTTTAACTTCTTCAGTTATTAAGAGAGAAAGAAGAGAGGGATGGAAGAAGGAAAGAGGGAAAGGAAGGAGGGAAAGTGGGATGAGGAAAGGGGAGAGAGAAGGAAGGGAGAAAGTATACAGGCAGCCATGGAAACATAGATGACAGGACTTTGTCGTGCAGCTTGTACACTCTTTCTGGAATTTCAGAGCACGTGGCAAAGACTAGTACTGATGGTGGGTAGGACGCTAAGTGATTCCACTGGGTGGTAGCAGGGCTGAGTTTCACACAAGTTGATCTTTGACGTTTTAAAACCTCTAAGAGCATGTGTTTGGTCTGCCCCACAAAAGGTTTTACATGTCTTTCTTTGAGGCCCTGTACTGGCCACTTCCTCCCTCTCTCAAATTCTCCTTCCCTTTTACATTTCCTTGGGGATGGCCGAGCCCTTGGGGATGGCTGGGCCAGGGCTGAAAGGTGCCTGGTGTGTGGCCCGCCTCCAGCCTGGTGCCCCTCACTGGAAGTGGGGAGGCGTGTGCGTGCTTGCTCAAAATGCTGGAATGTATGGGCTCTGTGGCTTATGCTTCCTGGGAGTGTGCCACAGACCAGCTCTTCCAGGGTCTCAGTGGTCGTGGGGGTCAGTCCTTGTAGGCTTTTGTGAGGGGTTGAAAACTTGGAAAGGGATTTCTCAGTGCTGAAAGTTTAGGCTACTTCCCCCTCCCCCAAGTGTATTTGTATTTATTCTTTGTAAAGAAAAAGATTAACAAAAACAACCACTGAAGAACAGAAAGAAAAAAATATATGGATGCATAAATAACCATAAAGACCATAAATGGTCTTTGCACTCTTTTTCCTTTTCTCTTCAAACTGATAGTGATGTCTTCAAATCGTGGACACTGAATTTATAAACTAACTGCTTTAAAACTCCCTGAATTGTGTCACTGCTAAAGATGATGAAAATCAAGGATCTTTAGAAACTAGATTTTAAATTCAGATTTTTTTTCGTAACGTAGGATTTAATCTCCTTTTTAAGGAATAAAGAACAAACTGCTATTGGTTAATATTCTCCTTTTTTTTTGGTTGCTTAATTTATTTTTTTAAATTTAGATTTTTTTTTTTTCTTCACAAAAGATTTGAAATGACAAAGGTGCTGGTGGCTCCATTATTTGAAAAGAAGACTGGGATTTAGGTGTATGAAGTAGATGAGTTAAAAAGGGATTCTGTTAAGAGTTATAAAGGACTGAGCGCAGGTGGCTGGTTCTTATGTAATTCTTTATACATCTTAAGAGGTTTGCCAGGGAAGAATTATCTCTTTGGTTCATTGATTTTTGTGTTAATGATTTGCTGTATGTATCTGTTTCAATAGTGATTTCAAACAGTCATCTTGATACTGAAAGTGATTTGTGGCTTTGGTTCACTTATTATAATCACGGTCAAGGTGTTAATGTGTGCATGTGTGCTCCGTTGCGTCCCACTCTTTGCCACCCTGTGGACTGTGTAGCCTGCCAGGCTCCTCTGTCCATGGGATTTTTTTCAGGTAAGAATACTGGTGTGGGTTGCCATTTCTTCCTCCAGGGGGAATCTTCCCGGCCCAGGGCTCAAACCCACATCTCCTGTATTGGCAGGCAGTTTCTTTACCACTGAAGCCATCAGGGAAGCCCAAAGGTGTTAATACCTGCCTTAAAAATTCCCAGGCCCAAGCCACAAATTCTATTCCCCACAGTAGTGCTTTTAACTGTATGTTCCACAGAACCTTAGGATTCTGAGGAGATGCCAAATTTATGGGAAGAGGGGGTAGACATATGTACCTGGGGGATTCTGGCTTCTTACCCACCTTTCAGTCAGGAGACAGCTGCATTCATTGCTGTTTTACATATTCGAGTTTGGTCTGAAATTTGGCTTAGAAGAGGGGTTTGCTGCAGAAATATCTGCCCTATAGTGTGTAATTCTGGGCCTTGAGTCCATTCATTCCTGGATCAGGTGGTCTAGCAGATGCAAAGCTCTCTCCTGAGGAAGTTTGGACTCTGCCTCCGTTACTTCTGAATCCTGTGGCATGGCCTTCCATCTCCTGTCACTTTCGCTTTGGTAACAAATGTTTGCTTTGCCAACTGCATGCCAGACTACTAAATCTATGGATTTTTCTACAATCAACAGCACAGATTGTTTGCCCTTCAGGAACTTTGCAGGGAGCTCCTTGGGCAATGGTTGTACTCTAGCTCTTGGCAGAGTCATTAGTGTCAAATGACTTTTGAAGAGTGAAGCGTCTGGTGACATGGGACCCACTCATTCATCAAGAACAAGCTTCTACTTTGGGAGGTCCAAACAGGATGGCCTTTCTATCCCTTTTTCAAGCAGAGCAGCTCTACTTCTATCTGTTATATGTTTGGGTTCCATGAACGCAGAGGTGGTCATCAGAATACTTTCACCTGATTAGAATTGGACTTCCCTGGTGGCTCAGACAATAAAGAATCTACCTACAATGCGGGAGACCCGGATTTGATCCCTGAGTTGGGGAGATCCCCCAGGGAAGGAATTGGCTACCCACTCCCGTATTCTTGCCTGAAGAAGTCTGTGGACAGAGGAGCCCGGTGGGCTACAATCCATAGAGTAGTAAGAGTCAGACGGGACTGAGAGAATAACACTTTCACTTTTCAGAATGGATGCCCAGCAAATCAGAAGGGCCATGAGCCATTATATTCTAACACACACACACACTTCAGTGTCAGTCCAGCTGTAGGATTCTTGTTCAGATACAAGGTATTACTTAAAAAATATATATATATATTTCAGTGATTTCTTAACCTGTGGCCAAAGACCCTTGGGCCCAGTACTCACAGTCTTGAAGGAAGGACTGGACACCACCCTCTGAGCTCTTCTCCATGCCCCTGTGCTTTATCACTCTGGCTTCCTATAGACTGGTCTTCAGAGACTGATGATTCCGTATTATGCACTCAAGTTTTATAGTAAGACTGTTCTAAGACTGTATTTGTGAGGGTCCACATTCAGATATCTGTAAATGACATAAGTGGTGGCATGGAGGGGTTCTGTGGAGTATAAGAGGCCTAATGGGGTATAGGAGGCATAGCTTTAGTCAGCTACAGTCAAAAGTCAGAGTTCTTATTTTAAATATTTAAAACTTTCAACCATTGAAAAAAATGTGGAGACACTGTGAGAGTCAGAGAAGAGAGCAGGTTAATCTGGCTCGTGGGTTGCCAGTTTGCAGTTTCTGCCACATGAAAATCTGCATCTTCTGCAAAAGTATTGTTGAGGACACTTCATTATGTTTAGTATCTCTTACCCTTAAGGTTCTCTGTGAGTGAGAGGGAAAAGTACTTCTCTTGATAAACTGGATAAACTTGTATGTCTCTTATCTAATGATGATAGCTGTTTGAAAGCTCAAAACTAAAATTAGGTCTCAGAGCAACCATCCTTAGTTTATTTTTCTGGAATAAATATTTTCTCCATTGTATGGAGTACCCTATAGTGTTTATGTAGTGATCTTATTTTGTTTCTGTTATATTTAGCCATCTAAAATCATTTGGTAAATACAGAATGTCCATATGCTGAATATATGACACTCATAAGTTTGTATAGTATTTCGGAGTACATATTCATTAGAAAAAAAATAAACCTCTATTTTCTCATGTAATTGGAGGAACATGTTTTCACATCAGTCAGAATTCTTCTCCAATTAAACACTAGGCAAACTATGGATAATGGTTTAAACCATTTCCTAAGAAAATACGGTTCTTGTATGTCCAGCAAACTTTTTTAAAAATAAGAACTTGAGTTCTGCTTATAAGCCAACATCTGATATAAGACATGTAGTTTTAAAAACAGAGTGTACTTGGTAGGAAAATTTGGTGGTGAAAAAAATTTGTTTTTAAATATGTTTGAGAAATGTTTTGGTGACTCTTGCACTTTCTGGTATTTAAGTTGGGGAAATTGAAGGCCGTATGGATTCTGTTTCTGGGCCCAAGGTATGGTAAATACTCATTAAGGCCAGACTAAATGAAAACTGCCAATTGCCTAAGGGACCTTTTAAAAAAAATGAAAAACAAAAACTACTCTGACAATTGGAATTAGCATTTTTCAAATATATCTTTTTATTCTGTAATTTACGTGCATAATGAAATAGCTCTTTAGTGATCACCAAGTTAGGTAAAGCACTTGTTTTGGAGAACATTTTAAGCAAGTCATTTATGGTCAGGCATAATGGAGCGAGGGCTTCCAAGTGGCGCTAGTGGTAAAGAACCTGTCCACCAGTGCAAGCAGACGTAAGAGATGCCGGTTCAATCCCTGGGTCAGGAAGATCCCCTGGAGAAGGGCATGGCAACCCACTGCAGTATTGTTGCCTGGAGAATCCCATGGACAGAAGAGCCTGGCTGGCTGCGGTCCACAGGGTCACATAGAGTGGGGCACGACTGAAGCTACTGAGCATGTGCATCTCATAGTGGAGTGGACAGCTTGGTAACAGGTCAGTTGATTGAATTGTGAGGTGATAGAAAAAGTGATGCCGTGGTAAAAAGAATCTTGAGGGGAGAATAGCTTTTAAGAGGGAAATCAAGTTTTGGATGTATTGAGTTTGATGTCATATGAGATATGCAAGTGGAGATACTCTGAAAGCAGCTACTTGATGCAAGACTGAAATTTAAGTTAGAAGTAATTATTAGAGGTAAAGTATAGTTTCAATAGATTTTTTTTCCTTTATAGGCAATTTTGTAGACGCTCTTGATCTTAGGATTTATTGGAGCTTAAAACGCAGCTCATCAAGGGGTGGGTGGAACATGGACTTTGGAATCAAAATCGACTGAATTTAGACCCCAACCATGTTGCTTACTAGTATCTTATCTTAGAGCCTAAATTTCAGTTGTCAAATGGGATTCTAATACTAAATAATTAATGTTACTATGTAGTTTATATAGCAGTGTATTAACATGCCTGACACAGAAAAAAATTACAAATATTGCATCTCTCCATTTATTCACCTTAAATTTGTACTGGAAATAAATGCCTCACTCCAAAACAAAGTTAGCAAGTCATCTGTGTAACCCATACAGAATCTGGGAATTCAGGGTTTTAAGTGACTCTCCTTGTTTGTGATGGATCTAAACAGTCATCGGTTTCCAAAAAATAGCTAAGTATATTTTGGGGGCTGGTCTTTTGAATTTTAAAAATTTGAAGTACCATGAGGTCTGGTCTTATTTTTTTATTTCCACTGTTGCATCTTGAATGCCTTGAATATTGGAAACAGCTGCTCATTAATTATTTTTGAATGAATTAATTAAAATTAGTCATAATAAGATCATTAATAATTACTTTTTTTCCCCCTCCTTTTTCCCCCTTCTTTATTTTCAAACAGGGTGGGGAAAATAGTAGTTCAGAGATTTTGCTTTTTTGTGAGTGGGATTTTCAAACTTTTGACTTACTCTTTGGCTTAATTAGAATGAAACCTTCATGGGTATTTTAGGTATGAAATCTTTTTAAACTGAGTTGAGCTGTAAAAGAGCAGTTGCACAAAGATACAGAATGAATATTGGAAAGCAAAGGCTTAAATTTGGTGGAACTAGAATAAGTTTTGCATTTCAGTTTAAAAAAAATAGGTTAACCTTAAATTCAGTATGATTACATGAAAATACAATTTTCCCTGTAGATATTTCTCTGTATAACCCAAATTGTATTAAAAATCTGCTGAGACTCACAGAAAAACCTATTTGATAAAAACAGAAGCAGTTGTCCTTCTATTGCAAGATAATAAGTAGATACAAGAATCAAACTTAAGGTGTGTTTTTTTATGTAGTAAATCAAATACCAGTTTAAGCTGTCAGCCTCGAAAGTTATTGTGGAATAAACTGACAAGTACAAAAATGACAGGATTTACCAATGGTTAAGATAATCCATAGCCAAGGTAGTGACTGATCTTAAATGTTAATTGCAAAGCAAGATGCTGTCAAATGCTCTGTATTAGTAACCTGTTGCTACATACAAATGACCCCCAAATTTAGCAATTTGAAACAACCAATGTTTATCATCTCATTTGTTTTCTGAGGGTCAGAAACATGCAGCATTTTAGCTGGGTTGTTCTAGCTCAGCGTCTCTCATGGAGTAGCAGTCAAGTTGCCACCCGGGTCTGTAGTTATCCGAAGACTCAGCTGGCCTGGAAGATCTGCTGCGAGGCTCACTCCTGGGGCTGTTGGCAGGCCTCAGTGTCTTTCTGCCTGTGGGCTGGAGGGCTCTGTTCTCCACAACATGGGCTTCTCCGTGGGTCTGTGCACAGCACGACAGCAGGCTTCCCTGAGTGAGTAATCCGAGAAAGAGTGACACCACACAGCCTTTTATGGCCTAGTCACTGCATTGCACGTTGTCACTTCTGCCTTATTTGTTTGTTAGATACAAGACTGTAGTTCTGTCCACACTCAAAGGGAAGGGATTACTCAAAAGGTGAATACCAAGAATTAGAGATCATCAGGAATCATTTAGGGTTGAATTAAGTCAATCAGGAAAAGTCAGCAAGTCAAAGAGAGACTTGGTTGCTTTGGCACTTATACTGAAAAGAATAATCCCCTTGTATTAATATTTATGATTAACTCCTTTTGGAGTAAAACTAGAATTCCTTATAAAACAGCAGTAATAACAGTTACAGTTTATTGATGTCTTTTATACTCCTTATTTAATTTTCACAACACCTTGTAGGATGAGAAAGGCAGATACTACTATATTAATTTCTTAGATTAGAAAACTGAGGCCCAGATTGTTCAGAGTACTTAAGGCAGGGTCACTTATTCAGTATTTAACTTGAGTTGTTTCCTTTTCTTTTTGTTTTGTGGATCTTTCTGTTCTTTCTCCTGGAGAATGATTTCAGTTACTTACATTTTATAAAACACAATTTAATTTCCCTTTCAGTTTAATCTAAAAGAGTTGATTAAAAAAAAAAAGCCAAATTGAGAAGTTTAAAACACTCCTCTTATAGTATCAATAAAGATGTCACTTTTCTGCCAGAAGCAAGAATCCTTTTTGCTATTTTTGTAACTGGGTGAGGTCTTATTTCTCCAAAATTGTGCCATGCTGTGGTTAGCCATGGTCTACAAGAGGAAAATATATTTACCCTTCTTTAAAATCGTTGGTTTTCTAAGAAATATGCTATTTACTATACCAAATCTGAGAAAATCTTTCTCAGGCAAAATGCAGTGGTCACTTTGATACCAGACAAGCTAGTTCTCTTCCCCACTAAAAATGCAAAACAGCAGGCCCTCTGATCTTTGGTACCTGCCTTTGTTATACATTTATTTCTTGAAGAAATTTGAATAGTCATGTCTTTAAATTTTTATTGAATCTCAGTGCTTACTTTACTTCCGTATACTTACTTTACTTGCATATACTTCCCATAAAACATTCAGTCTTTTCTCTTAAAGGTCTTGATAACATGATAGTTAATGTGAAGTGAAAATTTATTTTGAGGATTTATTGTATTTAAAAGAGGAAAATATTCAGTAACCTATAATGGAAAATAATCAGAAAAAATATATATATACAGCTGAATCACTTTGCTGTTTACCTGATACCAACTCAATATTGTAAATCAACAATATGGGAATACAAATTTTTAATTCTGTTTTTGAAAAAACAAAAAATCATATTTAACAATGCCAAATCTCAAAACATTCAAAACTTGATAGAATTAATTTGGAATAAAAAAGAAAAGTTATGTTGGTTGCTTCCTTATGAACGTGGACAAACTGAGGCTTATGGAATATCACAGTCCTTTGGGAATATCTGCTCTTTAGGAAAAATAGGTGCTTTCTATGTTGTTTTAAAGAACCGCTAGTGGTAAATATAATACAAAATTTTCTACACAGGGTATATATACTACTCCATCAAAATTTATTATTATCCTTTGCCTACTTTGCTCCCTTTTTTATGCTCTGAATTGTTTTCCTCTTCATAGTTAAAAATCTTGATACTTTTTTTTTCTAAAAAATAGTCACATGATTTTAGTGTTAAATTTTTTTTTTTCTTTAAAGAGCCAAGAGAGAACACCCCAACTATCCTCAGTGGAGAAACCAAGTTTAAGATTTATTTCAGATTTTTATCATTTTCAAGTGTTAGAAGGTTAAAGGTGAGCATGAACATGAATTCTGTGAGCTCAGAGGAGCAACTATGACATGTAAATCTACACTCTTTCTTATTATTGTTGATTTTCTTAGTATTTTGACTTCTGTGGATATGTACCCAAAGAAATGTATTTTTTCCTCATTCTTCCTCAGTGACTTATTATAATCCCATCCTGGGGGACAGGGAGCAGAAGCCATCCAGCAGGCTGAACCCCTTCCCCCTCAGGTGACTCACTCAGGTCTCAGATAATCTTGGCTTTTCCTTCTTAATTTGCCTTCTGGTTGATTTGTTTTTCAAGTCAAGAAGAGCAGCATTTGGGAAAGATGGTCCTGTTTGGTGATGCCATTTCACAGAGATACACAGGGGTCGCTGCTTACAGAACATCTCACCACAGGAGCTGTCCAGAGTTCAGTTAGGACCCCACTCCTCTGAGTGGACCTGGGTGCATGGAGAGGCTTTTGAGGGTGGAAACATACACGTTTCCTAGATTTTCAGAAATGCTTATGGACCAGTACAGTTGGCATTTGACCTTAGACATTCATGGATGTATCTTACAGCCTGGAGCCACGGAGCCATGCATTGTAGCATGAATGTGGTTGGGCATTTTCCATAACTAAACACATCAGATCCCCCTTTCTGAAAACATCAGCAGTATCAGTTGTTCTGATTATGGTTGATGCTGTTCAATTCTTGACCTGAGGTTATGGTTAGAATTAAATGTATTGAGGCCCCATAAATTCAGACTCATTCAGGTAAAGGAAAGATGAATGAAATTCATACAATGTCAGAATAGGCAGATTTTAAAAAATTATATTACTTTCAATTAAGAATTGTGACCTGAGTAAATTAACAAAATGTTGCTGAAGAGCAATCCTACTAGACCTTCTTATTGAATAGGGAAAATTATATTCATGATATAAGTTGTATATAAATACTTTCAAAAATGTGTTTAAACAGCTTATTCTCTTGAATAGTTTAAATTTACCTGTTACGATTTTGTTTACATTGATTCTGTTTTTTTTTTACATTGATTCTTTTGTTAAGTAAGCACTCCTTTTTTAGTTTTTTTTAGTCTTTTATTATTTTTTAAAGAAAAGATAAATTCTATTTCTGTCCTATTACAATTAGAAGTAATGATATTTCACTATTTGATGAGCAGTAATAATATTTCACTATTCAATGAGCTGAAATCTTTTTTTTTTTTTAGGTTTTCAATGCCCTTGGGATGCAGATAGTTAATATGTGGGTACTGCCCTATTCTGGAAGAATTTAGGATGATGCCTTCATAACTTTCACATAATAGAAAGTAGCTGAAAATCTATCCATTCAAAAGAAAGCATTCAGTTTGAATCATAGCAATCCAGTATTAGAAAAATTGAAGGAAGTACCTCTTTTTGGATTTTTTTCATTTGGGAAATATTCTCCAACAAGAATTCAATAACCAGTGGTACTTAACTGGGGGCTATTTTACATTTGATCATTTGCCATTTGATTCTGAACTGCCCTTTAAAGGTAAAATGTAAATACATTTAGTTTTGTTTTTTTTTTTAAGGTATTGTGGAAGAGTTCTAAGGTTGAGGCTATCAAGCTCCATTTGTCTGAAATAGAGTGATAGCCTGCAATATTCAGCTGTTAGTGGTGATGCCATGGGAGCTGTGTTCTAGTGGGAGATAGACAGCCTGGGTCTGCTAACCCCTACTACATTGGCATTCCAAAGGGTACTTTCAACATATTGTTGTTTAGTCAGTCAGTTGTGTCTGACTCTCTGTCACCCCATGGACTGCAGCATGCCAGGCTTCCTGTCCTTCACCATCTCCTGGAGTTTGCTCAAACTCATGTCCATTGAATTGGTGATGCCATCCAACCATCTCATCCTCTGTCTTCCCCTACTCCTCCTGCTTTTAGTCTTTCCCAGCGTCAGTCTTTTTCCAGTGAGTCGCCTCTTCATATCAAGTGGCCAAATTATCGGAGCTTCAGCTTCAGCCTCAGTCCTTCCCAGTGAATATTCAGGGTTGATTTCCTTTTGGAATGACTGGTTTGATCTCCTTGCTGTCCAAGGAACTCTCAAGAGTTTTCTCCAGCATCAGAGTTCAAAGACATCAGTTCTTCAGCACTCAGCCTTTTTTATTGTCCAGCTCTCATATCTGTATATGACTGCTGGAAGAACCATAGCTTTGACTATATGGACCTTTGTAGGCAAACTAATGTGACTGCTTTTTAATACTGCATCTAGGTTTGTTGTTACTTTCAGCATTTAATTTCACTTATTTCAGTTCTTCTTACAACAACAACAAAAAAGTGTTTTTATCTTGAGAGAAGCTTCTGTTTCTGGAGATTTTCTCTGTCAGGGGTCTTTAGAGACTTAAACTTCATTGATAGTGCTTGTCTGGTTGGTGGGTATATAGGTTAGATTCTGTGTCTAGTTGGTGAGATTGAGTATGGGTTTTGAAATTGACTGCCTTTCAGCTCTCAGTTACCTCAGCTGAATCAACTGCTGATCATCAAACAATGTCTGGCTAATTTAAAAAATGTTTTTGAGTCTCACTAGGAATTCAACAAATTTTTTCATCTCGGAAGAGCTTCACTTGAACTTAAAAAGCTATGTATTTTAGTCAGTATGCAGCACATAGAGCGTGGGGTACAAAAGAAGCCAGCCCTCAGTCCCTTCATTAGTGAGTTATACTCTGAGAAGTCTTCTCCTCTTATTCTTTCCAAATCTATAGAAACGAACCATTCTAATGCTAGCTTAATGTATGTTGATACATTAACATAATACAGTATTTTTGGTTAAGACTTTTTAAATGCCTGTGATGTGTTAAGCCTGGAATGAGGATGCTAATTAGAGACTGGTGGTCTGAACCTCCTCCCCTCTCTACCTTTATGCACCCCTGGGGATCTTTAGGTTTGCTTTCCAGATTACATTTTTTAAGTCACTTACTCTCAGGTATTCAGTAACACCTATGTATGTGATGCTAGGATAATTGTTAAAATGTACAAAGGTAGATAAACCACAGAACCTGCCTTTAGCTTGAAAGTAAAATTAGCCTTTAGTTCCTAATCACTCCTGTAATGCCTGGGGACAAAGTCCAAATTCTCTCTTTTAGGGCAGGGAGTTCAGTGCCCCAGTCGTGTAAAATGTGTTATGGGCAGTGGAAAACTGGCAGGTGGGTGATCCCCTTGAAGATAAGCTTTTTAAAAGGCCCCCTTCTGGCTATAGCTCCCCCCAGCCATTGTGAAACGATCCGTCTCACTATCACTTCAGCTGTTAGTGTGTGAGTGTATAGCTTTGTGCACAGCAGTCCTGTTTGATAGTCTGTTCACTGCTCTAGGAAGGAATGATTTACTTACTCATGGTGTGTTACCCAGTCACCACATGGAAGGTGCTTACACATGGTTGAATGGAACTGGGTCTGATTTTATCCTGGTTTAACTTCAGTAACTGAAATTCTCAGGTGACAGTGAATTCTGATTATCTGTTACCTGTTTTATTTAGTGGTTAAACAGAAAATCATTTTCTTTGGCTTGTACTGTTGAAAATCTTTCTAAAATTTTCTATCTTTATAATAAAATTAATTTAGAATAACTGTTCATATTGTTCAACTGGAGAAAGTATAGGGTAGTGATTCTCAGTACAGCCCTTGGACTTGTTAGAAATGCACAGTTTCCATCCTACTCCAGACCTGCGGAATCAGAAGTTCCCAGGTGGAGCCCAACAACCTGTGATTTAATAAGGCTGTTAGGTGATTGTGATGCCTTTCAAGTTTGAGAGCCACTGGTATATAGGGTAGCTGTTCTGAACTCTGGACACTCTATATTAACAATATAGTACCTTAGCCCACCTCCAGAAATTTTGATTCAGTTGGTCTATTGTGGGCACTAGCATAATTTTTTTTTAAGTGCTCCCATGTGATACTGATGTGTAGCCAGAGGTGAGAACTACTGGTGCAGGGCATAGAGCAGAAATTTGGAATTTACTCCTTATTAGCCTCTGAGAATGTGCATGCTCAGTTGTGTCCAACTCTTTGTGACCTCAGGGATGGTAGCCTGCCAGGCTTCTCTGTCCATGGGATTTTCCAGGCAAGAATACTGGGTGGATTACCATTTCCTTCTCCAGGGGATCTTCCCGACCCAGGGATTGAACCCGTGTCTCTTGCATCTCCTGCATTGGCAGGCTGATTCTTCACCACTGTGCCTCCTGGGAAGCCCATATTAGCCTCTGCAGCTTGCTTAAAACATAAATCCAAAGTAATGCTTCTTTCTTCTAAAAGTTGGATAAAGAAAAACTTAGTTATATTTTGCTTTCTCAGGGTTTTATTGAGCAAGTAGTCCCCACTTTTCATGGCATGGCATTAGTAAAAACTCCCTCATTCAAGCAGTTGTTTTAAAGCCAGTGGTGTTTTCCCACAGGAACAATGTCATATTTGGGTGTTAACTTCCTGATTAAAGCCCTGGCATAAATAAATCATAGATGGGACCAATAATGTGTCATAAAATCAACAATACAATAATTATAAGCCTCTATGGTCATTTAAAATAATAAAATTATGCTCCAAGTCCAATAAAATCAGCATCAGTACACAACCTAGTATCACCCCTGGGATCTTGGTGCTACAGAAAAATGCATAGGATTGTAAGACTTACATTTTCCTGACTATTATGTAGTAAATATGAACACTGTTTGTGTGTGCATTTAGAATTTAGGGAGGAAAGATTTGGATAACTTGCGTCTAAAGATGTCCCAGGAAGTCTTGAATGGATGCCTTTTCCTCCAGTAGCCTTCCCTGGAGTCAGCAGTGTGTGCTGCTGCTGCTGCAGGTAGTGAGAACCTGAATGTTTCTATCCCCAAAAAGCAATTTTTCATGAAAGGACTGATTCAGGACTTCTCCTCTTGACCTCAGTTCCCTCACAGTTCTGCTGTTAGCAGAAGTGTGGGGAAGAGAGTAAGTGATGTGATCAGTACACTCCACATTTGACCAAAAAGCTGCAAATTCATTGTTCAGTCATTAGGGCCTGCTTTTTAAGAGAGGCACTTCAGATGTTCTCTTTGGGTTGGCCGGTTGGCACAGGTTTGTGAGAGTCTGGGCAGACGTTTGGTGGAAAATAGTACTGAACTTGGTGCCAGAAGTCCCAGTCCAACCTGGCTGGCTCCTTATTGCCCCTGTGGCTCTCAACAGGGTACTTGGCTGAGCTGCCATCTCCTTTTCCTGCATTGTGACATGAACACACCTAACTCACAGTATTGGAAGGATTGAATAGGTTAATATAGTAATTGTACCCAGTAAGCTTTCCATGAAAGTTATTTTAAGTAGTTGAAACATTGATGAAACAGCCATGAGGAATCCTATCTGCATCTTGCCTTCTTGCCACTGGATAGAAAGCCTGCTTCATGGTGAATGCTCAAGCAGATCGTTCTGGGAGTCTGGGGAAAGCGGTGGCGGAATACATTTCCCACTCTGCAAGTCTTTCCCAGGGAAAGAAGTTTGCAGTCTGGGTCATTAGGCAAGAACCAAGAATGGATGGGATTTGAAGCATGTTGTTGGTGTCCTACCTGCAGCCGCGTCTACATTTTGACTCAGAATACATTTAATGCATTGTGAATTAGGGATATCTTGGTAATGGTAGGTTGCTCAGTAACTGAACTGTTGTTTTGACCAAACTATTGTAGCAGACATTTCTTGGCAGGTGTGCCCTATTGATACTGAACTTGGTATGCGTTGATAGTTTTATATCAACTACTATAAAATAACTGCAGGTTCACAGTGACTCAAATTAAGTCACACTGACGCACGTTATACACCTACTGTACTCTAGAAATTCTAAGGCTATTATCAAATAAATGTACTACTAGAGAAAATTATTGCCTATTAAATTAAATCTCTCCTTTTTTTTTTTTTGTAGCTCTGAATTGTTTTACTCACTGCCCTTGAAACTCTTATCTCAAGAATACACTAAGTTCTGAACTCGAAACAGTTCTTTAAGCTCTAATACACTTAGGAATTCAAAGCAAACTGAAGGAAAACTTAAAAATGATTAAGAAATATGGTAATCCTCTAAGTAAGTTTTTCCATGGATTCATCGCAGAATCCATAGGCCTTGGGGATTATCTAGACCACTCTTTCCTTTGTGGAAATTCATGCTCAGAAAGGTCTAAAATGTTACATTGGACATTCACCTCACTATCATTGCTGTGCTTTTTCCTCTAGCTCACATAATCTCCAAAAGTTTTCTCATAAATTTTTTTTTTAAGTAAAGCTAAGTTCAGGAACAAAATATTCAATAATTTTTCATTTTCTTAAAGAAATTCACCAACCAAGATGATTTAGTCTCTATTTGGTCTCCTTTGAGAGAGACCACATTTCAAAATAGCACCGATGTGCCGTATGATCTGGCATTTCACTACTGGGTATATGCTCCAAATAAGTGAAATCAGGAATTTGAACAGAGATTTATACTCATGCTCATAACAGCATTCAATATTCACAAATGTCAAGAGCTGGAAGCCACTCAGGTCTCCATTGACAGATGAAAAGATAAAATGTGCATCTGTATGTACAATGTATTGCTATATAATGGAATATTATTCAGCCTTAAAAAGGAAAGAAGTCCTGACATACGCTACAACATGAATGAATGAAGATATACTGAGTGAAGGAAGCCAACCCCGAAGGACAAATACTGTATGATTCCACTTATGTGAGGCACCTAGAGTAGTCAGATTCATAGAGACAGAAAATAGAATGGTATTTCCATAGGCTGAGGAATTACTGTTTAATGGATATAGAGTTTCAGTTTGGGAAAATGGGAAGTTCTGGAGATGGATGGTGATGATGGTGGGTACACAGCAATGTGATTGTATTACAGTTGTAATATTGCTGAATTGTATCATTTAAAAATGGTTAAAATGGTAAGTTTTATGTTATGGGTATTTTATCACAATAAAAATGGGCTGGGAAAAAAAAAAGGAGGTGACTTCTAAACAAAGTCAAGCCTTTGAAAAGCTTTAAAAACAAGCAGACATTGATAGGAAGGGAACTCTGGCTGTTCACTGATACCTGAATGAGATGAGTCTGGTGGGAGGAACACTGAACTGGGTTCTGTCTAGTTCTCTGTCTGTTGTTACTCAGCTCTGTGACCTTCTCATCTAGCCATTAGTTTTCTCATTAGTAAAGTGAGGCTGTAGGCTGGTCCATCTCCAGCCTTCTTGCCTGCTCTGGAATTCTGTGAGTGCTCAGGTCCTTAGCAAAGAAATGCTTGTTTAGGAACAATTGCCTATGAAGATAAGGAGCCTGGTACACCTGTAGTATGAGGGCAGACCAGTTCTCCAGAGCTCGTTCTGGCCAACCCTTGTCTTAGGCATGTTTGCAAATACAGTAAACATTTTAATCGGTCCATTTTGCCTCAGTGTTCTATAATCAGGACCAGAACTCTACAGACTGTCAGATTCCAGAGCTATATCTTGGGGTCCTGTACTTGCTTTGACTAAGCACTTGTGGCATCAGAAGTCAATTTCTTCACGACTGCCTTCAAGATGGGGGCCATTCCTTCCAATCTGTCTTTATTTTCAGTAATCTGTGGAAAAGGTTCTCTCCTACTTGAGTGTCCATTGACGTATGACTGGGTAAACAAAATGTGGTATATCCACACAGTGGAATATTATTTAGCCTTAAAAAAGAAGGAAATTCTGAAACATGCTACAACATGGATGAGCTTTAAAGACATTATGTGACTGAAATAAGCCAGTCACAAAAGGACAAATGCTGTGTGATTCCACTTACATGAGGCACTTAGAGCAGTCAGATTTGTAGACACAAGGTAGAATGGTATTGGTCAGAGGCTGAGTTGTTTCTTTTTGGCTTTGGAGTATATAGTTTGGTACCAAGTTAATCTTCCCTCTTAGGTTTTGCATAGACTGGAGCTTTGCTTTTATTAAGCACACGCAGACTAAATGATGGACTGAAACTTACCTTTAACACTGTCTGAATGCCGTGTGTGCGCAGCTCATGGATGTGTTGAGTGAGTGGAGGTGTAGATAGCCTGGCATGAAAAATAGAGGTGATGGACTGGGCTACTTGCTTATGTGAATTAATGTTCATCTTTCCACAGTGTGGTGGAGCAAGTGATGGCAACTTTATTCCTCAGAAGAGGAGACTGGGCTTCAGGGAGATTGTCACTCTCCCCCAAGGCCACCAGCAAGAAACCTTAGATCTAAACTTAGATCTGACTGTAAAGCCTATAGACTTTCTGCTGTACCATACTTCTTAATACAGGAGGGCATATAACTGTGCTATTCAGTAACTTAGACTGAAAGATTATCTCCAACTCAAGAAGGCAGTAGTAGAACCACTCGCTGGCGCTGTTTGTAATTTTCCTCTCTGTAAAGCTGAGATCTGAACAGTTTTGTGATGATTGAGCCATGTTTGTGACAACCATTACAAAGGGTAGAACAATTCCTCAGTGGCTTTATGTGTTAGAACAGCAGAGCATTCTAGCTGGGATAGAGGAGGAAGAGCGATAGGCTGGTTGTAAGACGGTCTTAGGTGGTTCAGGAACTATCACAAGAGTCTAATACTACTGTTGGGTCGATACAAAAGTAATTGTGGTTTCAGATCGTGAATTTTAAATCATATAACGAGACTCAAAACACATCTTTTTAAGACAAATAGGAACCATTGCAAGCAACACTTTTTTTCCAACAAGAAATGTTTATTTATTCCCGTAGCATAAAAATCTCTTCTTCAGGATTCAGTGAACTCTTGGAAAGCATTTTCTGCCTCCTGCTGGTTGTGGAAGGAGTTGTTTGCTGTTTTCTCTGCAAAAAGTTGTCAAGATGCTTAAAGAAGTGATAGTTGGTTGGTGAGAGGTCAGGTTGAGTATGGCAGATGAGGCAAAACGTCATAGCTCAATTGGTTGAGCTTTCGAAGCATTGGTTGTGTGCTGTGTGATTGGGTGTTGCTGTGGAGAAGAGGTAGGCCCTTTTTGTCGACCAGTACCAGCTTCAGGCACTGCAGGTTTCAGTGCATCTCCTTTATTTGCTGAGTGTACTTCTCAGATGCGATGATTTCGCCAGATTGAGAAAGATGTAGTGGACCAGACAGGCAGCAGACCACCAAACGGTGACCATGCCCTTTTTTGGATGCACATTTGCCTTTAGGAAGCGCTTTGGCGCTTCTTCTAGGTCTAACCACTGGGCTGGCCATCACCAGTTGTATAAAACGCACTTTTTGTCACATGTCACAATCCAATTGAGAAATGGTTCATTGTTGTTACGTAGAATAAGAGAAGACACTTCAAAACAATTTTTTTTTTTTTTGATTAGAGGTAAGCTTATGAGGCATTTACTTATCGAGCCTTTTCACCTTTCCAATTTTCCTCAAATGCTGAATGATGCTAGAATGGTCAATGTTAAGTTCTTCAGCAGCTTCTTGTATAGTTGAAAGAGGATCAGCTTTGATAATTGCTCTCAGTTGGTCTTTGTCAACATCCAGTAGTCAGCTACTATGCTGAAGCTCCAATGCTTTGGCTACTTGATGTGAAGAACTGACTCATTTGGAAAAGACCCTGATGCTGGGAAGGATTGAAGGCAGGAGGAGAAGGGGACGACAGAGGATGAGATGGCATCACTGACTCGATGGACATGAGTTTGAGCAAGCTCCGGGAGTTGGTGATGGACAGGGAAGCCTGGTGTACTGCAGTCCATGGGGTTGCAAAGAGTCAGACACAACTGAGTGACTGAACTGACTGATGCTCCTTATCTTCAAGGCTCTCGTCTCCTTTGCAAAACTTCCTGAACCACTAATGCACTGTACATTCATTAGCAATTCCTGGGCCAAATGCATTGTTGATGTTGCGAGGTGTCACCTCTGCTTTATGACTCATTTTGAACTCGAATAAGAATATCACTCGAATTTGCTTTTTGTCTAGCATCATTTCTTTGTTGTTACTGTTCAGTTGCTAAGTCGTGTCTGACTCTTTATGACCCCGTGGACTGCAGCACGCCAGGCTTCCCTGTCCTTCACTATCTCCTAGTTTGCTCAAACTCATGTCCATTGAGTCAGTCCAACTAGATATGCCATCCAACTGTCTGATCCTCTGTTGACCCCTTCTCCTCCTGCCCTCAATTTTTCCCAGTGTCAGGGTCTTTTCCAGTGAGTTGGCTCTTTGCATCAAGTAGCCAAAAGTATTGGAGCTTCAGCTTCAGCATCAGTACTTCCAATGAATATTCAGGGTTAATTTCCTTTAGGAATGACTGGTTTGATCTCCTTGCTATCGAAGGGACTCTCAGGAGTCTTCTCCATCTTTGAAAGCATCAGTTCCTCAGTGCTCAGCCTTCTTTATGGTCCAACTCTCACATCCATACATGACTGCTGGAAAAACCATAGTTTTGACTAGACGGACCTTTGTCAGCAAAGTGATGTCTCTGTTTTTTAATACACTGTCTAGGTTTGTGGTAGCTTTTCTTCCCAGGAACAAGTGTCTTTTAATTTCATGGCTACAGTCACCATTCACAGTGATTTTGGAGCCCAAGAAAATAAAGTCTGTCACTGTTTTCTTTTTTTTGGGGGGGGAATAATTTCTATAGTCTAAAGTAAATATAAACAGCAAGTAATAAGTCAGCAAAAAAGCATAAAGTGAGAAATGCACATTAAAATGATGTATAACATAACCACGTTTATTTAAGAATGTATTCCAGTGAAAAAGGGAAAGTGTTAGTCACTCAGTTGTGTCTTACTCTCTGCAACCCCATGGACTGTTGTATTCCAATATCAGGTGGCAAAGATCAACAATGTGAAACTGCAATTACTTTTGCACCAACCTAATAGTTCTATTGGGAAATTAGAGATACCAAGGGAACATTTCATGCAAAGATGGGAACAATAAAGGACAGAAATGGTATGGACCTCACAGAAGCAGAAGATATTAAGAAAAGGTGGCAGAAAACCAGACACAGAAGAACTGTACAAAAAAGATCTTCACAACCCAGATAACCTTGATCGTGTGCTCACTCACCTAGAGCCAGACATCCTGGAGTGTGAAGTCACGTGGGCCTTAGGAAGCATCAAAGCTAGTGGAGGTGATGGAATTCCAGTTGAGCTATTTCAAACCCTAAAAGATGATGCTGTGAAAGTGCTGCACTCAATATGCCAGCAAATTTGGAAGACTCAGCAGTGGCCACAGGACTGGAAAAAGTCAGTTTTCATTCCAATCCCAAAGAAAGGCAATGCCAAAGAATGCTCAAACTACCACACAATTGCACTCATCTCACCTGCTAGTAAAGTAATGCTCAAAAAAAGCCAGGCTTCAACAGTACATGAACCATGAACTTCCAGATGTTCAAGCTGGTTTTAGAAAAGGCAGAGGAAGAGAGTTCCAGAAAAACATCTATTTCTGCTTTATTGACTATGCCAAAGCCTTTGACTGTGTGGATCACAGTAAACTGGAAAATTCTGAAAGAGATGGGAATACCAGACCACCTTCCTTACCTGCCTCTTGAGAAATCTGTATGCAGGTCAGGAAGCAACAGTTAGAACTGGACATGGTTCCAAATAGGAAAAGGAGTATGTCAAGGCTGTATATTGTCACCCTGCTTGTTTAACTTCTATGCAGAGTACATCATGAGAAACACTGGGCTGGAAGAAGCACAAGCTGGAATCAAGATTGCCGGGAGAAATATCAATAACCTCAGATATGCAGATGACACCACCCTTATGGCAGAAAGTGAAGAGAAACTGAAAAGCCTCTTGATGGAAATGAAAGAGGAGAGTGAAAAAGTTGGCTTAAAGCTCAACATTCAGAAAATGAAGATCATGGCATCTGGTCCCATCACTTCATGGGAAATGGATGGGGAAACAGTGGAAACAGTGTCAGATTTTATTTTGGGGGGCTCCAAAATCACTGCAGATGGTGACTGCAGCCATGAAATTAAAAGATGCTTACTCCTTGGAAGGAAAGTTATGATCAACCTAGATAGCATATTCAAAAGCAGAGACATTACTTTGCCAACAAAGGTCCGTCTAGTCAAGGCTATGGTTTTTCCTGTGGTCATGTATGGATGTGAGAGTTGGACTGTGAAGAAAGCTGAGTGCCGAAGAATTGATGCTTTTGAACTGTGGTGTTGGAGAAGACTCTTGAGAGTCCCTTGGACTGCAAGGAGATCCAACCAGTCCATTCTAAAGGAGATCAGCCCTAGGTGTTCATTGGAAGGACTGATACTGATGCTGAAACTCCAGTACTTTGGCCACCTCATGCGAAGAGTTGACTCATTGGAAAAGACCCTGATGCTGGGAGGGATTGGGGGCAGGAGGAGAAGGGGACGACAGAGGATGAGATGGCTAAATGGCATCACGGACTCGATGGACGTGAGTCTGAGTGAACTCCTGGAGTTGGTGATGGACAGGGAGGCCTGGCGTGCTGTGATTCATGGGGTCACAAAGAGTCGGACACGACTGGGCGACTGAGGTGAACTGAAACCAATAAAGTGATAATCTGCTTTTTAACAGGATTTGTAATAATTTATGAGTGATTTTGTCCATGTGATCATTCATTCACACAGATGGTAATAATAGTAATAAATTTAGTAGGTGGAATTCAGTGTGAAAAAGTTCGCCTGGGTATAGTGAGATTCAGAATTAAAGCTGTAGCCACTCCCATCTTTAGACACACAGATGAGCAATATTATTTATACATATATAGGAATATTACCACCTCCCCCATCTTTCCTTCTTTCATTTTCCCCTTTTAGAAAAACTCATTGTTAAAGCTGCCCTTTATTCCTTCTCTTTCCCTGCACCTCTGCCTGAGCAAAGCTCTAGTGGGAGGAAAGGAGAAGAATTAGGAAGGTGGAACTTGTTCCTGGAACTATAGTATCCCTGTTGGAATGTATCATTCTATAGAAATGATGTTATGGGAAAAGGTTGTGTGATACTGTATGCTTTTAGGGCTTACATTGTAATGGCTAGTTAGGATACTTACGTTTATTTAAAGATCATGTCAGTTTCTCATGGTATTTTCTCCCTTCTTCCCACCTTGACAGTGTCACTAAAGGTGAACCTCCTCGTAAGCTGATAGGTCCTGTGAAAGCTGGGCCTTTCTGTGATGTCAGCTCACTCTGACATGCATTGGCTCAGTTCTCTATCTGTGTGTCAGCAGTTACTAGTCCAGTGCCTGGCACAGAGGACCTGCCACTCAGTACTTGATGAATTAGGTTGAATTTAGGAGAGAAACTTTTACATTCTGTTTTCATCTTTGTCAGTTGCTTAACAACTTTCTTTTATTGAGCTCTTTATTAGCACTGAATTTACTTACTGATCCCTTTATTTACTTATTCACTAAACATGTGTTGACCGCCTGCTATGTGCCAGGTGCTACCAGAGCAGTGGACCACTGCAGTTTCACGGCTTATAATCTGACCATTGGCTTAGAGTTTATCATCTGACCATTGTCAGAAGGCCACTTCACTAGGTCTAATGGGACTGTTTTCCTAAACTGCTGCTATTCTAGCAATACGTAGACTGACTTTGGAATAGTGTATGTTTCTGGTGGCAAAATCTCTTTTCTTACACTGAATATCAGTGATGAAAAAGTCAGTTTTTACAGTTATTCAGAATTGTTCTTAAACTAGTGAAAAGCATGATGTGGGCAGTTTGCTTTTACATAGTCTTTGATTAGAGAGTGATTCTTAGTTACCTTCTATTAAACTCTTAAAGTAGTAATCTGAGATACTAAAAAAAACCTTTTCCGAATATTCTACTAATAAATTATTTCTCAGTTTTCTGTTAGCGTGACAGATCGCTTTTCCTTGTGCCTGGTGATTAATTTAGTTGCATATTGTTTTTATTCATAGCTCCCCAATCTTAGGTAAAATTGAGAGTATTTACTGGTGAGTAATTTCATCTAGTTTCACATGGGGACAAAAAGTTGTGAGAAGGAAAGTTATGGAAAATGATTATACTATAAAATCAGCAAAATAAAGGATGATTGGGCTGGTGGCTGGGTTGGAAGAAAATGAAACTTTTCTTGTCATTCTCTTTGTGGTGCAAGATTTCTTTCCACAGATTATATAATTTACATGAGCTATTTGGAGGGATTATGTTCTTAACAGTTCCCTGAAAGCTCTTTATTATGTATAGCCTGAAGCCTTTTTTCACACTTGTTTCTGGATGCTCTATAAAATGTAAAGGGGCTTTCAAGATAAAAATAATTCTGTTTGAGGATTTTTGGGTTACTCATTTCTGTCTAAAAACAAAAATACTTACAGTACATTATGTCAGATCTGCCTGTTTAAGAGATTTGTGCACACCTGGTAAGCAAAGAGGTTTAACCTAGTTTCTCAGCTGAAAACTCCAGGTGGAGGAAGGATGACGAACAGCTCAGGGTGGCCAAGGAGCTGGTTACCTTTAGCCTACTTTCTCTGGGATGACGCACTTGGTCCTTCCAGGTCAGGCAGCCTCCTCAGCCTGTGCGTTAAGATTCCTGGTTGCAGGTAACAGAAACTTGCTTAAGCTAGACGAAGAGAAGTGTTTTGCCTGCTTAACCACAGTGCAGGATGAGCTGGATAAAGTGGGTTTTAAGGACCCGGAGAACCAGGGACTTGAACACAGCTGAGTATCTGGCTCCTGCATGGTTTCTCTCCACCTTTTGTCCCTGTCTTTAATGTCGGCTTCATCTTTTTCTTACTGCAGACGGGCTTCCTCTGCATGGAAGGAGGCACCCTGGTCAAGGCCAGTCTATAGATGTCTTTACAGCCTAGGATTGGGAAGAAACAGAATCCCTTTCCCCCAGGGAAGATTTCTGATTGTCCTGACGTAGATTATGTGTCCGGGATAGCTCAGCCAGCCAAGAGGACAGACAGGGTAGGCTTGTGTCCCTTGCCCAGGGAGGTCGCGCAGACACCGGCGTGAGAGAATTGTTACAGACAGGCAGCCATAGCAGTGTTTTGCTTTTCCAGTTCGTGTGGGACTCAGTTTCAACAACTGGGAAAATTCTTTCCATAATTCATTGAAAATCTTCTAAAGTCTTTCTTCTGTTGTTTTTGTCCAGTTCTAGACTTTATACCCAAATGAACTTTAAGTTTCTCTTCCATTTTATTCTGCGTTTTCACAGATTAGCGCTGTGTGCTATAGTGTGTTCTCAAGAATTATGGTTGACTGACTAAATGAATACCGACAATATATGTATATTGAGGCATGGAATCATAAAACGTGAGCACTGAAAGGGATTCTCGATTCCATCTGCCTTCTGTTGTTTCATGTACATCGTGAGGTCTCCTAAATGCAAAGGACCCAGACGTAAGGAAGTGTGAGCATTTCTTTGAATTTGTAGGTATTGCGCCCAGTCTCAGGAACTGAGGATGGTGGCGTGAAGCAGAGAGAGGAGGAAAATCCCCTCATGAACTTTATACTTATAATTTAAGGGAAAATCTAGGCAGGCTAACTAGAGCAACAAATTTCTTTAAGTTTTGGATAAAATCATATCACTTCAGAGCTTTTAAGAATGGGCTGATTAGTGAATGGGTCTAAAGCGCTGATTGTCAGATATGTATTTTAGGAGAACTGTTTAAGAAACAAAAAGTATTAGTAAATGGTGTTTGTTTAGCAGATAAAACCTTTTGAAATATGGCATCTGTTGGAGAAAATAAATAAAAGGAGTACTTGATGGTGAGAATGACTAAGAGCTCAGTCTTTTAAACTGACAGGCAAGGATTCAAACCTCAGCGCTCCAGTTGCCAGCTTTGTAACTTGGGCAACTTGTCAGAGCTCTTTTAGCCTCATATTTGTTAGCTATAAAATGAAGATATCTACTTCATATGGTTTTAGGGTGAGTATTACATGAAAGTTAAACTTTTTAAGAAAAAAAATTACCGTTTTTTTTATTGTGGTAAAATAAACACAATGTAAAATTTATTGTCTTAACCATTTTTAAGTGTACAATTCAGTGGTATTAAATACATCCATAGTATTGTGCAACCAATGATCACCATCCATCTCCAGAACTCTTTTCATCTTGCAAAACTGAAACTCTATACCCATTAACAATAACTCCCCAGTTCCCTCTCCTTCTAGCTCCTGGCAGCCACCATACTACAAACAGTTACTTTTTAATAAATGGTAGGATCTCAAAAAATGTTAGCTGTTATCCCTGTACATCAGGAGTCAGCAACTCTAGCCCACAGGCCAGATTTGGCCAGTAGCCTGTTTTGGTAGGGTCCTTGAATTAAGGAAGGTTTTTATATTTCTAAAGGGTTATAAAATCAAATCAAACAAAAACAAAATGAAGAAGAATATGCCACAAAGACAGTATTTAGCCCCCCAAAACTAAAATACATATTTACAATCTGGTCCTAATAGAACAAGTTTTTTGACCTCTGTTTTAGATCCCATATCCTTTTTTTAAAATCATGGAGTCCTTCAATAGTTTCATTTTAATATGTGTGTGTGTATGTACATACCCTTTCACATATCTTATGGGGGGTATATAAACATCTACTCTAGATCAGGAATTCTGAATCGGGCTATGTTGCTCCTAATTGGGGTGATATTGGTCTTTGGAGGGTGAGAAATCTTAGATACTGCATATTTTGCAGCTTTTCAAAGAACCACAGTATATAAACAGATGTATAGTGTATCTCTAACATTAACATTTCTTGGGGGCAGGGAGGCAGGGAGGAGCAGCGAGAACAAATGTCAACACAGTTAGGCTCATTAAAGGAACTGTAATGGAAAAAGGTTTGTGAAGCACTGCCTGAGACTAAATTCTGGAAGACGGGACATATGGCTTACTAGCCTCTGAGTATTCTAGCGTTTAGCCGAGGATCTAGAACATTTTCTTCAATCCATTAAACTTGTTACAGCATAGTTGAATGAATGAAACTTCTGATCCAGTTCAGTGACCCATTCGGTCCAGAAGTTGCATTCACAGCAAACCCTACAGCACTGGAAATCAAAAAGAAAACTCTTTTTAACCTTTAAGAAGTTTGTCAAATGATTAATCTCTCATAGCAGACAGATGCTTCTTGCATATTAGACTAAAATTCTTATTTTTTCTTAATGTTTGTTATTGACACAATAAAATGAATGTAGGTGTTGCAGTGTAAAGACCTCTAATCCCCATCTCCATGGGGATGGGCTCCTTACCATTAAGCCAGCTCTAAATTGGAAAGAAAGCACAGATACATCATTATATTACCTGAAAAATAAAGTTGGATTTATAATATACAGATTTTGACAACAGCCACTGAAATTCAGACTTAAGTCATCCTGATTTTACCTCACAGGCAAGGGCTGCGACTTTTGTATCCTGTGTCTCCAGTGCCTAGCATGTGATGGGGTGGTTAGTGACTGTGTTTCTGGTGCTGGCTGTACCACTGCTATTTCTGCACATGCCTCATTTTTTTTCTGTTAGTTTTTTCTGTTAGTTTTCCTCATCCCAGCTGTTCTCACTCACACACTCATTCCTGTAGATACAGTTCCCCATGTCCCACCTTGATCCCCAGTACCACTTTGTTTTTCTACCGCCGTTGCAAGGTTTGATGATGATCGATAACAAGAGGCTGTTTATACAGCATTCGGTGTCCTGGACAGTCTTCACAACCTAGCCAGTACTGATGTAGTCATGCCCAGCCCTGTGGTTGACTTAGAGCATAGTGTGGTGGAGGATAATGAAAGAGGCAGTGCCAAGGATTCATGCCTTCTGCTGGGCTGGCAGCGGAAAGTGTCTGGGGAGAGGGAGCTTCCATTCCAGCCTAGACCCTGAAGAAGCAGTGTAGAGATCCAGCCGGCCAGTGTTCCTCAACAGTGTTGGTTGTCTCTGCCAACATTCCCCAGGGTAATGGGGTGGTAGCCACCAAAGTCATCTCTGTGAGCACAAAACTTGTCCCTTCTTGTATTTTTTTTTTAAACATTTCTGTTTCTGGTGATGTGACCCCACTATATATGAGTTTGCTTTAGTATAAACATATCAAAAGTGTTTTAAAACTTTACATGGAATTGACATTCCACAAGAATGAACTACATTCATCCTGTACCCTGAGCCCACTACTCTGATTTGCTGGGATGACTTATATCATAGATGGAGAGCTGTTGCACAGACAGGTGTTAGCCACTTTGGCCAATCAGATCTTGAAAATTGAGATATTTCCGCATAAAGTGATGTAAACCAAGAACCAGGTGCAGAGGCAGTGGCCTGTGGTTATAGTGACAAAGTGACAGCCCTGGTTCATGTCCCTGAGTTTGTAATCAATGGCTAGCTTGGGCTCTCTGAGAACCTTCTGTCCTGCCCTCAAGGATGAGAACTCCACTTGCTGACGGTGGCAATCTCAGCGGCCCTGAGGCTTCCCACCACTGTAAGCCCTTCACCTCCACAGGGCTCCCTGTAGTCCTGGAAAAAACCATCACATTCTTCCTGCTGAGGCTGGGGTGGAATTAGGCCTTTCATGGCCTTCCCAGAGCAAAGGCATCAGTCTGTTTTCAGTAAGAATCCAAATGTTCTGAACCTATATATGTGAAGGGCACACTTAATTTTTATTGCTGTTCATGGAGCAAGAAGGTCCACTCTTAGTTTATTATAAGTGTCTTGTGTATCTCAAATCTGAATCAAATGTATGATAACCTTTAACCTGATCATTGTCCTTTTATGCATAAACCTTCATAAATGGCTTAGTTTCACCATGCATTTTAGTGGAATTAAATGTGAACTAAAAGTTGTATAATTAATTACAATTACTAATTGAGTCAAGCCTGCCAGTTGATAACACAAGGCCCACAGCTGACAGGTGGTTAATTCCTACTGCATAACTTCTTCATATGTGTTCCTTAAGATAGAATTTAAAACAATAATCACAATAAGATTGGTGGTAGAAATCTCAGATAGGTGCTATTGGTGACCGAACTAGAAAGCCAGTGACCTCTACCTCCCAGCCCTCAGCCTGGGGTCCTGGTCAACCTTTATGAAGGCTCCCTCTACAGAGTTTCTGCAACCCATGAGTCTTGTATTTTAACTTACTGTAGTCACTGTGTGGACACAGTTAGTCATGTAGCTATTTTCAGACAAGACCAGTGTAGCTGTGCCCATTAATTTACATTCTGAGCTCCCAGTGATGGAATAAAATTACTAGGAATAACCATTTTTTGATGACCACCTTGTAAGTGCCATGGTGGGGTGGAAAGCCCTTTTCAAGGGTTCTTTTTCAAAATTAGTGGGTGGTAATATAACTTTCTGTATAAATGAGTGTGACCTTTAAAAACATGCACATTAGAGAAAGACATGATCAAAAGATTAATTCCAAGCAGAGACGAGATGGTCAGTAAAACCCCTTTTAGGGCTGTCCAGTGCAAACAAGTGGTGCCACTGGCCTAGTGGAGTGTCAGTGTGATAGAAAGAAGGGATAGTCAAACAGACCAATGTGGGAAATTAGTTGTGATCCCAAGCAGGTCTTAAATGTCTTCAACTGGTTTTTACGTGTTCAAAAGAAAGTGGGTAGGGCTAGTAATTCTCTACGTAATTAAAAAGTTCCTGGCATGTGAAGTTCTTGGCACATAGAGGGTGTTTTTAAAAGTCCTCTCTACTGGGGCAATCTCCCATTCTTCCCTCCGCAAAAGAAAAAAGAAGGACTTGTCTTTCTCTACTGAGTCAGGGTTTAAATTTAGCAAGTTCCCAGAGTCAGTATGTATATGTTTTAAATGGTTATGGGAAATATGCCTAATATTTGAAATGAGCTGTACTTGATTCATGTTTTTTAAGAATATTTAAATTCTGCCTGATTCTGTGTTTTTTTTAAAAAGTACTTTTTAGGCAGTGAATTCATTTCTTAGTCATACCATGAGCCCCCAGGACCTTATCCCACAAACGGAGCTCTGGTTAGAGCCTTTCCGTAGACCCTTTAATGCTTCAAACCCACTAACCTCATTTTGCACATTTCTCAAAAGTCAACATACACATGCGTGCAGAAGCGCACACATACAATTTATGATCCAACTTTTGGGAACAATATTAAGACAAACAAAAATAAATTCTTAGAAAGTTGTGAGATACTTAAAATAGTTTGATTTTTAAATGGTTTAGGAGCTTTTCCCATCAGACTTCATGCTCGCTGCTATAAATAGAGGCATGCATGTGTGTCCAGAGTAGCTCCTCTCTAGCCACAGTGCTTAAGAGGATCAAGAAGTCAGTTGTATTATCTTGTTATCTAAAGTCCAGTATGAGCTTTTAACCTTGTTAACTTTACACTTAAAAAAAAAAAATTTAACTTCACAAAGCCAATTAGTCAGATTGCAACTATTTCCCATGAAAAGCTTTCAGGTATTTGGTCACTTTCCTTTATTAAGGAGGGGTTTCCCTAATAGCTCAGTTGGTAAAGAATTGCAGGAGACCCCAGTTCGATTCCTGGGTCAGGAAGATACCCTGGAGAAGGGATAGGCTACCCACTCCAGTATTCTTGGGTTTCCCTGGTGGCTCAGCTGGTAAAGAATCAGCCTGCAATGCGGGAGACCTGGGTTCAATCCCTGGGTTGGGAAGATTTCCTGGAAAAGGGAAAGGCTACCCACTCCATGGAGAATTCCATAGACTGTATAGTATAGTCCATGGGGTCACAAAGAGTTGGACACGACTGAGCGACTTTCACGTTGTTAAGGATAGAGAACTGCATTTCCCCTTTCCTTTCTACTCTGTAACACTGTTTACACTCTCTTTAGGATTTTCCTCATGGACTATGATAATCTTTAAAGATGGTGGGTGTATAGTATCTGTCTACTTTAATACTATTTTTTCCCCTTATAAATTAGAACAGATGTGTTTTTAAACTCAGAGTAGTTAGAATTCATCCTTTTTCTACTTCATGATGGGAATAGTATGGTAGTACATTTTTCAATCTTATCTCCTTGGGCTTGTCAAGGCAAGATATTAGAAAAGAAACTCAAATAATCAGATATGAGATCCCCAAAGTGTACATATTGAATTCTAATATTTCTCAGGAGAATTTTCAATATGAAGTTATCTAAAAAACTTCCTAGAAGTGTACCTAAGTGTCATATTTAAGGACGGTGACATGACAGATATGGTACAGCTGAAAGGACAGAGGACTTGGAATCACCAAGTGGGAGCCAAGGCTCAGCTTTGCCTCCTACTAGTTAGAGGGTCCTTGGGCACATCACCCAACCTTTCTGAGCCTGTTTCTTGAGCTATAAGTTCAGGACAATATGTGCTTTGCCTACTTCTTAGGATTTTTTTAAACCTGCTGTTATTCATAGGCTTGTGAGTTATTCATTTAGCTGGTGTGCATCATTGTCTGTTGAACCAGGAACCTGGAATATGCATCCATAGAAAGAATCACATATATAACTTTTTCTCAAATAGATCATAGACAAAGGAAGGAAATACAAAAATACAGAGAAAAATGAACATACCACTTTTGAAGACATTTTTGAATAGTGCAAACTAAGCTCAATACCAGCTGTATGCATGTATTGTAGAAAACAGAGAAAATGGCCCATGCAAACAAAACTCATTTCTAAAAACCTGCAGTTTGTCAGATGTCTTTATACTTTCTATCGATCTTTCTATACCCTATGTGACCGCATTTTCTCTACATAAACTCATTTGGTATAAGAAATCACATAGCCACTTATAAAATATTTGTCCCACAAGTAGATAGTTACACGAATGCATTCTGTTTAAGAAAATACATAAAATATTACAATCCTCCTTTAGCTTTCGGCCCCTCATCCCACTTCTCTTCATCTCTTTGCAGATGTACCTCTGTTTCCTTTTGATATCTGTCATTCCAGATTTTTTCTCTTCCTTTACGTATGCATATATGTATCCAGAGAAAACACATAATGAAACATTTGTTTTTCTGTTGTTTTAAACAAATGTTGTTATGCTAAGTGGTATATTCTGCAATTTACTTTTTTCACTCAACATGACTAGGAGAATTTTTTGTGGTCTGGTTCATTCACTTGAACCTCTGCTGACTGTTCTGTACTGATTTGTTTGACCATTCACCTAGTGGGCAGTTAGGTTGTTTTCAATCCCCTCAAAATGCTGTGATAGAATTAACCATATGGGTGACTGTTCTCTAGTAAAGGCATTGAGAATTGGAATTACTAGGTTATAAATTCAGTTCAGTTCAGCTGCTCAGTCGTGTCCGACTGTTTGCGACCCCATGAATCGCAGCACGCCAGGCCTCCCTGTCCATCACCAACTCCCGGAGTTCACTCAAACTCATGTCCATCGAGTCGGTGATGCCATCCAGCCATCTCATCCTCGGTTGTCCCCTTCTCCTCCTGCCCCCAATCCCTCCCAGCATCAGGGTCTTTTCCAATGAGTCAACTCTTCTCATGAGGTGGCCAAAGTATTGGAGTTTCAGCTTCAGCTCAGTCCTTCCAATGAACACCCAGGACTGATCTCCTTTAGGATAGGCTATACCTTTAAATTTGAGTAGTTAATGGCAAATTGCCCTCCCAAGTGAAATGGACACTATTTTTCATGGTTTGGTTTCTTGCCCAGCTCCTCTGAAGTCACTTAATTAAGAAAAGCTTTGCAGAGGACAGTTATGGTGGTCTAGAGTAGACCAGTGCTTCTTAAGCCATATTGTACAGATTACCTGGGGGTTTTATTAAAATGCAAACTATGACTCAGTAAATTTGAAATGTGGTCTGAGGTTCTGCATTTCTAACTAACTCTCAGATGATATTGATGTTGCTGATCAGGGACCACACTCTGAGTAGCAGGAATCAGAGGACAGATATCACTCTAGTATGTTTCCCCATATTGTCTGAAAGCTGCTGTTTGTAATGAATGTGTGTGTTCAGAATGCATATACCTGGGTATATTTCTGGAGGAAGCAGTCTTTTGCCATCAGAATGTGAATTGTAGTCCCAGAAGGCTTGACTTAAAACTTATTTATGTATTTTTGGCCATGCTGGGTCTTCATTGTGGCGCAGGCTTCTTTCTAGTTGCAGCAGCAGGGGCTCCTCTTCACTGCAGTGTGTGGGCTTTCCGTTGTGGTGGCTTCTCTTGTGCAGCATAGTCTCTAGGGCACACCTGCTTCTGTAGTTTGGGCACGTGGGCTCTGTAGTTGTGGTGCACGGGCTTAGTTGCTCCATGGCCTGTGGCATTTTCCTGGATCAGGGATTGAAACTGTCTCCTGCATTGGCGGGTGGATTCTTTACCACTGAGCCACCAGGGAAACCCAAGGCTTGACTTTTAAAGTTAAATCCTATGGCAAAATGTTGATGGTTGTAGAAACGGAGTGGTGCTGCACCCAGATTTATTGTACTATTTGCTCTCCTTTTCTGTAGAGCATTTTGCAGAAATGCCCATTATACAAATTCTGAAAGAGAACAAAATAAAGATTCTTTGAAATTTGAGCTGCTTCTAAACATTTTCATTTTAGTACATGCTGTTACACCTTTCCTAGATTTCCTTTGGTGAATCATTTGGAAGTATTTTATTTTAATCAGTGGTGTATTTTGACTTGTGTGAGTTTTAATTTTAATATATCAGAGTATTTTTAGAAGTTTAAAAATAGCTCCAAAAAGAGTTTTGTTCCATATCTGCCTACCTTAGCAGCTGCAGTCAACCCCCGCCCTTAGCCTTTCCCATTCAGAGAGGATGCCGCGAAATATGATAGAGATCGTGCTTATTACATGGTAGTGTGTCTGATGGCATAATGGCACTGGAGGCACTTCAGAGCAGCTCTTGGGTCAGAATGCCCATGTTGATTCATTGGTGGGTACTTGGAACACTGTTGAGCAGGATTTTTGAGGTCTGTTGAGGCTTCAGGAGGAAAAAGTGCTGTGATCAATTAGTGATGTCTGTCGAGATATGCTGGCTTGGAGAATGATAACACAAAAGCTGTAATGTTGGTTGACCCTAGCTCAGTGAAAGCACCTGCTTTATAGCTGAGAAAAGAGGCACAGAGAATTTAAATGATCTGCCTTGGATTGGCGATTAACAGAATAACTAGTATTATAAATAACTGGGTATCCTGATTTCTAGTCCAGTCCCCTTTCTATTGGGTTGGAAAAAGGGTTCATTTAGGTTTTTCCATAAGATATTAAGTCTTATGGAAATTTGATTTATATTAATGGAAATATGATTTCCACTAATATGGAAAAACCCAGATGAACTTTTTGGACAACCCAGTATCTTTCCACCCTGATAATGAGAATCTAACTATGTGGACGAGTGTTTGCATGTTGGAACAACTTGGTGGAGTAGGAGCCATTTTCCTTTTAACTGGGCAGTCGGGCAAATCAGGTATTCTTGAGGAAGGGTATAGTTTCTTCTTACGAAAGTAACTATTTCTTTTCTTACTTTGGCCACTAGAAAGCTCAGAGCCAACCTTTCCCCTTTACTGTAACAACTCTGTAGTCACCATTGGCTTGCATAATTGTATTCCTTTTCCATTTTCTCCCCCAACCTGCCTCTGTAGAATCTTCGAATCTAATACCGTATTTCCTTGCTTTGATTTGTTTCATTTTTATTTCGCTATTTTATTGTATGTCTTTACCTTAAGTTGCCTCAAATATTTGTGAAACAGATGGTATGTAAATAAAGAAGACTGGAATGTTTGAAAAAGTTGTTATTGACAAGATTGATGAGGATGAAAATAGTGCAGCGGTTCTGAGAAAATGTTGGTGATACATCATCACATTTGATTGGATGCTGTTTGAAGGTCTGGATTGCAGCTTTTGAGTCTGTTTCTGCTCTTTCTTTCTCTGTCCTCTCATCTTCCTGACCCATCCATCTTGGCCACCTCCACCCCTCTCCCTTTCTCTGTGGCTTTGGCTGCACCCTGAGCAGTAGTGGCTCATCTCTATCTCCACCCTTACCCGGTTCCACAGATGGGCACTGTGTTTCTGACTTCCCTCATACCACATGGCACCACTTGAGTGTCCCACGAGTACCTCAACTCAGCATCTTCAAAAACAAGCTTGGCATTGCTGTTGTTCCGTCATCAAGTCTTGTCTGACTCTGCATCCCCGTGGACTGTAGCATGCCAGGCTTCCTTGTCCCTCACCATCTCCCAGAGTTTGCCCAAGTTCATGTCCATTGAATCGGTAATGCCTTCCAACCAGTCAGCCTCTGTCACCCCCTTCTCCTCTGCCTTCAGTCTTTTGCTGAGATTAAGCTCGGCATAATCTCCCCAAAACCCTCTCTGCCTGGATTCCGGTTGCACCACCATTCCCCCAATACCCCAATCAGTAATTTTGTGCTGGTTGATCTTTAACTCTTCCCACTCTCGAATCCTCCACATCTAATCAGTAAGATCAGCCGTTTTAACTGCTAAATGTTTGGGGAGTTTACTCTCTCTGCTCCATCCTTTCTGTAAGATACTTTGAGTTTTTTTAAATATATCCTTGCCCACTTAAGGGCTTTTATTTTTGGAGTAATTGCCACTCAGTCTCCTTGCCCACTTATTCATCCCATTCCAGCCGATCCTTTGTCCTAAAGTCAAGGATCCACATTTATCTTCAGGCTAAGGTTCAGGTTACCTTTCATACACTTGCCTTTACTAAGCTTAATAGTCCTGTGTTTTGCCATCACCCAGAATGATCTTCCCTCTCCAATTCATTTGGTGCCCTCCAGTCTGCCTCTTCAGGTTTGGTTCCTCCTGCCTTTCTCAAACCTCTCCAGGCTTCTTTTTTCTTAAGATCCTGTACTGCTATCTGTCATAACCACTTTGTAATATATTGTCACGTTTGATTGAATGCTGTTTGAAGATGTGGATCGGCACCTTTCGAGTCTCATTCTCCAGTACTGAGCACCATATACGTGGCACACATGGTAGGTTCTCATTAAAATGTTTGCTGAATGAAGGCATTGCAATTCTTGGAATTCTTTTAGAAAACAACAGTAGTGATAGTGATCACGTCAACAGCTATTACTGCCATCGTTTACGTGAGCTTTTACGTGCCAGGGACTGTTCTCGATGCTTTATGTGTTTTATCTCATGAAACATCTGCATAATCCTGTACAGTCAGTTCTGTCATTATCCTTGTTTTACAAATGAAGAAACTGAGGCACAGAGCTTAAGTAACTTCTAGAGTTTCCCGGTAAGTGGTGAAGCCAAGCTTTAAACCCAGACTCTCTCTTCATCATCACATAACACTGTCTGTGAGACTTACTTGTTTATCTGTGGGAAGGCAGAGCTTTGCCCAGGAGTTATTTCTTGAAGTCACTTTTACTGTCTTAGTCTGTGATTTTGCAGAGGTGGAGGAAAACAAGAGGACATTTGAAACCTGGTGAATGTCAGTGGTATCGTGTAAGCTCTGTATCACAGGCTCCCTCCCTTCTGCTCTGAACCCTCCACACTCTTCCAGCTATGAGAACTGGAATAAAGATGCTGCTACAGTTCTTTACTCTTTTAGAAAACACACATTCTGGAGCTCCTCCAGGAAACTGTTTAGCACTGTATTAAGGAGAGGTAGAGTGTGGCAGGCAGCTCTCACCCCAGCCCATCCAGAGAGATTTGTTTCTCCCCTTAATCAGCAGAGTCAGGACTCCTGGAAGGGAGGACCAGAGTGAGAATTCCGAGCTGGTGAATGAGAGCCTAAAAGCATTTGCCTTTGTTAGATCACCTACCTGAGTGTGCTCAACACGTTAAAACTGTGACATGAGGACTTGTGGAGCACTTTTTAGAAATGCTATTCAGACTGCAGGAGAGTAAGATTAAGCTAACAGTTCCACAATACAAAAAAAAAAGTTTAAGTATTTAAGCCTAAGGAATTACACTGAGAAATTAAACCAAGAAAGAGAAGTTGGCATGAAAAGAAGAGGTGATAAAAGGAATTGTAAGAAGCCATAGAGACAAGGCCAGGTGCTCATTGATCTACTTGTGATGGTAGTTCTTTCCACCTTATAAATAAGCTTCTCCTTGGCTTCCCAGACTTAGTTTTTATGTTGGGAATTTAAATTTATTTAAAGTCTATTTTGTTTTATTCTTTAAAAAAAAAACTAAGTAGTTTTAGACATAAACACTGAATCGTAGTGCCATATATTTGGGAAAATGTTCTACTTCAAAAAAATTATCTTTTTTTAAAAATCATGTTTCCATTTAAATATGTGATTTGGACTTGGATTTTATTTAGGAATAATTGGTATTAGCATTTTTAAGTCACTTAAAAGTCGAATAGATCATTGTATCTTAACCAGAAACTCCACCTCTATAATCTAGGTGTTATAGTAGTGATTGTTCTCCCTTAACAATATGGAGATGTAGGACCAATGGTTTTTTACTGATCTCCACGCAGAGCGGTTAAATGGCTCAGTTACAGGAGCTGAAGCGGTATCTAGGATGCGTAAAGATTTGGTCAGCTGTCTTTTTGCAGTTTGCATGCGTCTCTGATCTTTGCCTTTTAATTTCTCTAAAGGGATTTGGAGGTGTATGACATTGCTTGGCCTCCTGGGTAGCACTCACATGCTTTACTGCTCTTGGGAAGGTAGTTGGTCCATAACGGAGTCATCAGGCTTCCCGGAGCACCTCTTTATTCCCTTGCTGACATCATTTAAATCCTGGAGCTAGTGAAGCAGGAACAAGATCTTCTGCCCATTCATTAATAGTCGGCCTGGGCAGTGACATTATTGAGAGCAGACATTTGGAAGGATAAAAGAGAAGGGAAGAAAGAGAAATGAAGAGATTATCCTGTTATGATGATAGTAACACAGTACACTCTATACAACAGAGATAGTAGTAAAGTGATGATGTACAAAGGGAAGATGAGACTCAGCAACAGAAGCAGGGAAAATAGATACTTGGGAAAGGATGAAATCGAAAATCTTTCAGATACTGTGCGTAAATGTAAAGACCGGACTCGGCAGGACTGAGACTTCCCTTAAGCAAATAGAGTGTACACTGAATAAAACTTAGAATGGGAAAAACCAAGAAGGTTTCACAATAGACATTGCTTTGCAAACTTTTTGAGTATTTAGTATGGGCTAAGGTCCATGGGGTTGCAAAGAGTGAGCGACTAAGTACAGCACAGCAAGCATTATTTTAGACACTGAGCAAACAGTTCAACATGAGGAAGCAGAAAGTAAATCCACGAAATGTGTAATTTAGAACCATTTGGTTCCAAGTCATAGGAACAGAATCAGGCTAGCCTAAGCAAAAGGAATTGTTCTGGAGATATTTCTGATTGGCTGTTTGGGACAGAGGTCTCCTCCTAATCAGTTGGGTATGGTCACAGAAACAGGGTTCCAGGATATAAGGTTGGCCTCCAAGAGCCCACCCCTGAGATGAAGAAGCGGTTCCTGAAGGTGTGGGGTGCAGTGTGAGCTGCCGAGTGTCTCAGAAACTACCATAGGCTATTATGTATCTATTATAGGCTACTTTTCAGTTCCATTGTTTTCTTTCATTGTGAAGAGTGGGGTTTGCCATGCAAATTAGCTCATAAGATTTGAAATATGCCATCTTAAAAACTCCAAATACAAGACTACTTCAAACGTAAGTAAATGGAAGGAAAAATGGGAGCTCAGGAAGAACAGAAAGAGATTAACCCATTGGTTGAGATTATTGAGAAGATTTTAGCCCGAACCTTGGTCATCCAGAAGGTTTTTGGAAAGGGGAAAGTTTGCCTCCTTAAGGAAATGTTTTAGCAGTTTCGGATAGCAGTCTTTCTAAAAATGGATTTCTCATTTTTCTGCTTATTACAGAGAGTATAAGGAATGTATTTTAATTGTAATATAGTGGTTACCTTAGTCTCTTTTCAACTTACAGAGGTTTGTTTTTCCCTATTCCAAATGGTCTCTGGCTTCCTTGCTTTTTAATTTCTGTGACTATTACTTGGACTTTGAAAACCTTTCCACAATATCATGTGTCACCAGTGTCTTTTTCCTGCTCTGTGACTGCCTGTTGGAGCTCCCCTCCTCTCATAATTTATATTCATTGCTAATTAAGCCACCTTCACTTGGATGTGACCGGTGCTGTGGGAAGCAGTAGACCTCAGGGTGAGTCTTGAGTTTGCTAACTTGCCAGGTTATACAAACAAGCCACTCAGCTTCTCAGAGTCATCTCTTCTTAATCTGTAGCCTTTGAATAAATGGGACTTTCTCTACAGGGTCATAACTAAAGGAACAAATGAGATACTTGTGAAAATACTTCGGAACATATTAAGTACTCTGCACATACAGACCACTACTGCTTCACAGGCCATCATGATGGTCTCTGTTCCCTGGTTTTGCCTCTCTTACCACATCCCACTTTCCCTGAGAGAACTAGAGAGTTTCCCATAAATTACCAGATATGTTCCTGGGGTTGGGTGGCCCTCCTTGACCAGTCCTGACTTCTAACCTATGGTTGTATTCCTGCAGAATGAAGATACAGGCTTCCTTTTCTGATAGCGATTATATACCACTGCCTCCCCTCTTGTGAGACACAGATTCCCGTGGCATCTGAGCCTAAGCAGGAGACAGTCTCCCTTTTGAACTTACTGAAGGACATGGAGAAAGGGGACAACTTTCCTTCTGGGGATACCTGGACCTTAGGCAGTTTGTGTAGGCTCACAGGGGCTGAATTTGGAAAGAAAAATGTAGCAGCTGCTACTGACATTTTGTTAAAGATAAAACAAGAAAAGCTAGTTCATTCATCCTTACTTTGTGGGTTTTGCCTAATAGGCAGTAAGCATGGCAGAGACGTACGTAGCGATCTTGGTTCGTGTGGTTTTGTGATTGGAACAGTCACTCCTAATCTTTCGAGGCCATGGTTTCTCTATCTGTAAAATGGACTTTAGAGCAAGTCAAGGAATGGCTTTAAAACTGAATATACCCTTGTTTGGTCATGGCATTCACCAATTAGGAGTTACCAGTTCTTAGAAATGTTTGCTGGGTCCTCACGCCTTTATTTTTGTGGATTTGACCTTTTAAAGATGCTTATTCATCTGTCAAAAGCCTCAAAGTGAAAGTGTGGTGCTCCACCACTAGGGGGCATTGCTGCCTTAGTCACATGATCTGAACCTGCAAATTGCTGAATTTGAGGTTTTTTAATCCTCCACTTAAAATTTCTAGTTCTGGTACTTCCCTGGTGGTCCAGTGGTTAAGAATCCACCTTGCAATGCAGGAGACATTGGTTCGATCCCTGGTTTGGAAACTAAGATACCACATGCCATGGAGCAGTTAAGCCCACACACAGCAGCCTGCTTGCTGCAACCAGGGAGCCCACGTGCCACAGCTCCCGAGCTTGTGCCATAGCTTTGCATCCATGCTTTGGAATGCAAGATTCCACATCACACAATGGAGATCCCTCATGCAGCCAAATAAATATTAAAAAAATAATAAAATTGGTAGTAATATATTTATATGTTAATATAAACAATAATACAAAATATAATTAATAAATGAATTAAATAACGTTGTTATTTAGTTGGGAAGTTGTGACTAACTCTGAGACCCCGTGGATTGCAGCCCTCCAGGCTCCTCTGTCCATGGAATTTTCCAGGCAAGAATACTGGAGCGAGTTGCCATTTCCTTCCAGGGGATTCTTCCCAACCCAGGGATCGAACCCGAGTCTCCTGCTTGACAGGTGGATTCTTAACCCCTGAGCCACCTGGAAAGCCCATTAAATAACATTAATCTTTGAAAGAGTATTTAGATTAACATAACAAACAAATATTTAACATTGTCATTTTCTTGATCTTTACCAAGTTAACCTGAATCCTAGAGTAAAAACATCTGTCCCAAAGATTTGTGGTTTGTCATCAACCTTAAGGTTAGCTCAGCATCTTAGCATATCTTAACTATGGGTGACATGTCTATGTCACCCAGGTTTCTTCTTCCTGCCCCATTTATGGCGATGCTGTGTATCCATCTGGTTTGGATGTTTTATATTAACAATAGAGATATTCTTGGGAAAGTTTTAAACTTTCAACTTCTTCCTTTTTCTGCAGAAGGTAGAGGCTAAATAAATGTTTATATAGTGTCATAATGCAACTAAGAATATAAAAGCACTTTTGTCTCTTCCCTCAATTATAAGGAGGAAATCCTTTTTTCTATCACCTGAATAGAAAAATGAAGCAGCCCTCTTTTGTGTTTTTTCAAATCAGAGCATGTTTTTCTTTTTCATAAAGTATCAGAGGCATACATAAGAACTGAGGACCTGAGATTTGTCCGCCTTTCAGGTTATTTTTTTAGGATAAGTTATAGAAGTGAAATGACTGAGTTGAAAGTATAAATATTGGGACTGTTGCTAGTTATTATAAAATTGCTCTCTAAAAATGTTATGCTAATACATACCAGCCCCCAGCAGTGTATGAAAGTATTTTTTTTACTCTTAACACCATTTGGAGCTGGATTTCTCATTTCAGAGGGCTTATTTTTTATATTTTAGAACTATAATTTTTTTTCTAGGTAGAGGCTAACAATTGACTAGTATTTCCCAAAATGTATTACTATCCAGGTGAGGTATTATATTTTAAAATAGTTCAGTGGTCCAATAAATTTTTCAAATGTTGTATACTTGTCTCTTTCTTGGAGATTTGTGAAATGTACATGTATATCAAGGCTCTGAGAAGTCCTGCAATAAATCAGTTTATGGAGAAGGAAATGGCAACCCACTTCAGTATTTTTTGCCTGGGAAATCCCACAGACAGAGTCTGGCAGGCTACAGCCCATGGGGTCACAAAGAACTGGACATGACTTAGCGACTGAGCATGTACACATAGGAATAAAAAGTGTGTAAAAAATTTTTTTAATAATAAAAATTAGAAAAAGAAATCTGTGTTAATTGGTATTTTCCGATTTTATTTATTTAACTGAAGAACCCTTTTTTTATTTATTTGGCCGTGTCGGGTCGTGGTTGTGGTGTGCGGGATCTTCACTGCAGTGCATGAATTCTCTAGTTGTGGCACACAGGCCCCAGGGTGTGTGGGCTCAGTGCTTTCTCCACGGCATGTGGGGTCTTAGATCGCTGACCAGGAATCAAACCCACATTCTCTGCATCGCGAGGTGAATTCTTAACCACTGGATCACCGGAGAAGACCACCACAGAACCCGCTTTTAAGAGTTACATTTGGTAATAGTATAGAAATAAGACTGTATTTTGAAAGTTGGTGAAGATGGACGTTGTCCCAGAAGTTTTTAGGACTCGCTGTAGTATTATAAGTGCTTCCCCGGTGGCTCAGCATTGAAGAATCTACCTGCCAATGCAGGAGACATGGGTTCAATCCCTGGGTTGGGAAGATCCCCTGTAGAAAGAAATGGCAGCTTACTCCGGGATTCTTGCCTGGAGAATCCCATGGACAGAAGAGCCTAGTAGGCTACAGTCCATAGGGTCACAAAAGAGTTGGACATGACTTAGCAACTGAACAACATCACCAATAGTATTATAAAGATTTCTTTTAAATTGTATTGGCTCATGATCTTAGTTCTGGCAATTAGAAACTGTAGGAGCTTGATTAGGCATAAAAGAATGTACTGAGGTATGTAAGTAGAACATGGAATTGTTGGGCAAGATGAAGAAACACACTCCAGGTTGAGCTTCCGGGAATCCCACTGAATTGGTCTGCCACAGGATCTGCTGCCACCATCGCTATCCTTCCTCCAGAGCTGCCTCCGCCAAGACGGGAAACCGCTGAGTCCACGCTCATATGTCTCTACCCTAGCAGGAAGTGGTGCTAAGAAGTGTAGTGTTTGGGATCCTATTTTAGGAAGGAAGGATTTTACACTATGGTGAACTCTCAAATATGGAGAGAATGTTTTAAAAGAGTTTGGTTAGCCACGGTTGGCAGACATCCAAGAGGACAGAGTTGTGTAATGTGAACACCTCTGGACGAGGGTCAGAAAATTGGAGTCTAGCTCTGGCCTAGCCACTTACCAGCAATATGACCTTGGGTAAATTCAAACTTGTGTGTTCTCATCTTTAGAGAGGAGATAGTAATTCCTGCTTATTCAACTCAAAGGCTTGGAGTAAGGATAAAAGTAATGAGTGTGAATGTACCTGGAAAAACTATCAACTATGAAATAAGTGAAAGGTATTTTCACACCCCAGATATATCTTTAGACCAGTGGCTGGCAAAATTTTTATAGAAAGGGCAAGATAGTAAAAGACTTGACTCATTGGAAAAGACCCTGATGCTGGAAAAGACTGAGGGCAGGAGAAGGGGTCGACAGAGGATGAGATGGTTATATGGCATCACTGACTCAATGAACATAAGTTTGAGCAAACTCTGGGAGATAGTGAAGGACAGGGAAGGCTGGCCTGCTGCAGTCCATGGGGTTGCAAAGTCAGATGTGACTTAGCAACTGAACAACAACAAAGGTAGTAAATGTTTTTGGCTTATAGGCCATATAGTCTCATACCTGTCTAACTCGGCAAAAGTAGCCACAGGCCATATGTAAGTGAATGAATGTGGCTGCGTTGCAGTAAAACATTATTTGTGGACTGAAATTTGAATTTCATATAATTTTCACATGTCATAGAATGATACTCTTTTGATTTTTTTCAACCATTTAAAAAATGAAAAACATTCTTAGCTTACAGGCTGTATAAAAACAGATAGCAGGCTGAATTTGGCCTATGGGCCATAATTTGCTAACTCTTGTTCTATGATTTTATACTTAAAATATAAATACATATTTTAAGAATAATATGAAGCTGAAGCTCGTATACTCTGGCCACATGATGGGAAGTGCCAACTTATTGGAAGGACCCTGATGCTGGGAAAGATTGAAGGCAGTAGGAGAAGAGGGTGACAGAGGGTGGGAGATGATGAGATAGCATCACTACTCAATGGACATGAATTTGAGCAAACTCCAGGAGATAGCAGAGAACATAGGAGCCTGGTGTGCTGCAGTCCATGGGGTCACAAAGAGTCAGACATAACTTAGCAACAGTATGACAACAAGGAGATCAAACCAGTCAGTCCTAAAGGAAATCAACCCTGCATATTCACTGGAAGGACTGAAGCTGAAGCTCCAATGCTTTTGGCCACCTGATGTGAAGAACTGACTTCCTGGAAAGGACTCTGACCCTGGAAAAGATTGAGGACTGGAGGAGAAGAGGGTGACAGAGGATGAGATGGTTGAATGGTATCACCGACTCAATGGACAACAAACTTGAGCAAACTCCAGGAGATAGTGAAGGACAGGGAAGTCTGGCATGCTGCAGTTCATGCGGTCACAAGGAGTCAGACACAACTCAGCAACTGAACAACCAATATATGTATTTTGCCACCGTGTGGCATGCAAGATATTCATTCCCTGAACAGGGAACAAACCCATGCCCCCTGCAGTGATGAGCACAGGGTCTGAACCACTGACCGCCAGGGAAGTCCCTTAAAATATTTTAAAATGTACGGTTGTGGGGTTTTTCCCCTTAATATAGTAGCAAATAAATACAGACTTTCTTTGATGATATTGTCTAGATAGTGTACTATCTTTATTGCTTTTCAGATTGGACTTGGAAAGTGAGAACATTGTGAAGGTGAATTTGCTAGTCAGCCATTAGGTGTTTTTTAGAATCTCTGCACTTCTCTCTTGTCCTGTGCCTTTGGTTTGGGGAAAGGCAGAGGGCAGTTAGGTACTTGTATGGAAAAAGCGAAAGTTGCATTTGGTGCTATTACCCTTCCATTCCACAGACCGTGCTCCTCAAACCCATCCTCTTCCCTTCTGTGAAATATTGTATATTTAGATTTTTATGTTTGCTTCTTTGTGGATGGGAAGTTACCTCCCCAAATCTTACTGTTGTTATAGGCTCGTTTTTTGTATTGGGAAACAGAATGTTGCCCTTGTTCACAAGTCCCGTAGAATTTCCTTAAATCAACAAAAACCTGAGATGGTTTTTAAGTAAATCAAATGAGGTAAAAATGCACAGTGTTACAACAGTTACAGCAGTGGGTGTCTGAGCCAGCTTCGTTTAGAAGTTCTTGGTCCCCCAAGTACTTCTCTGGGCTTTCATTCATTTAAATGTACCCTTCTCGATTTTTCTCCTTTCCTTCTAGGTGTGGGCAGAAGAAAGTAGAGGGTGGTGCAGATATGTTGATGGGGGTGGCCCTGAAGGTGGGGGTAGGGAGATGGCAGGGAGGAAGGGAAGGGAGCTGTTGGAGATCAAGGCAGGGAGGTGTGTTTACCTTCCTGGGTGCACCTGCCACTTGGTGAAACGGGTGAGACTGTGGTCACCTTTGAAGGGACGGTGCACATCATGAGTATGCGTGTGTTGATATGAGCCTTGCTTTCTTAGCTGTGGCCATATAGACTAACTGTGGGGTTTACTGATTCAAAGAAACTATATTTAATTTTGCTTTGCCTGTATCCCTTTTATTTGGGCTTTACTAAATATAGCTGGGTGGGAGAGAGGGAGAAAACAGTGGTGTGGAGCAGAAGTTAAAACACCCAGAGCTTTGGCAGCTTTGGGACAGAAAAATAAAACTTTAAACCTGCCTTCTATTTTGAGGCCATCACAAGATGTTTTGTGCTTACGTTCATCCCTCAGTCGTAAACAGGGGTGGGAGGGCCTGGGAATTTAGTAAGTTATCGCTTGAAAAATATTAATTTGCAATTGAGTTAAAATTAGCGAAGGGAAGAAGGGGGAGGAATAAAACATTGGACACGGCCTTTTTGGAAGCAAAATAATAGCACCTCAGAGGGGTAGAAGTGGCATGCAAATTTCCTTCCCGTTTTTGGCCTCTGCTGCTGCACAGAGCCCTGTTGTCTCTGAGGAGGGGGCAAGGCTGAGAGCTGTGAGAACTGGCTTGGCCAGTTACGCCTGTCAGTGAGTTTTGACATAGGTCAGCTTCTTCTGGAAGCTGTGATCTCAGAGTCGACATGAATTCTGACTAATAGGCAGTAGCTGTCACACCATGAGCTGTTTTATCGTAATATGATTATCACACACTAGATGCGGTAATCACCTATTTTTAGGCATTTCCCTACTGGGTAGCGTGCATGGTGAGGATGGTCTCTAGGAAAGTTCTCTTCGTTCTTCCTGTGATAAAGACCTCCTTTCCTGGAAACCTGAGGATACTTTGAAGAACATTCTCTCCATCCCCGTTGAGGTCTTTGCTGAATGCTGTTATAGGTGCTCACCCCTAGGTTTTCACCCTGGGCTTCCCTCTCGGGAAGCCGCTCTACAGGACGTGTTTGTGGGTCTGCCCTAAATAGCCAGACTCTCTTCTGACTTGTGTGGGTACGGAAATATAAGCAAGGGAAAACAGAGAATGTGTGCTTGGAAGCCTCAGCTGGTCACTTGCATTCCCAGAAAGTGCACTTGGTATGTAAGCTACCTGGTAACCCAGCCTCCCTAAAGCACAGCCCTGCTGATGTCACATTCCTGCTCACAAATATTCCAAAGCTATATACATAGTGAAGAGGTTGAAAGGAAGTGTTCCAAAATATTAACAGTGGTTTTCTCCTGGTGATGAGCTGCTTCCTGGTGATTTTTATTTACTTTGGGGGTCTTAGCCAGTCATTTTTACAATAAAGGTATAATACTGTTTCCATACATCTCACCCTCTCCTCCCCTCTCCCCATGTCCATAAGTCTGTTCCCTATGTCCGTTTCTCCATTGCTGCCCTGAAAATAAATTCTTCAGTACCGTTTTTCTAGATTCCATATATATGCATTAGAATATGATATTTATCTTTCTGACTTACTTCACCCTGTATAATAGGCTCTAGGTTCATCCACCTCATTAGAACTGACTCAAATGTGTTCCTTTTTATGGCTGAGTAATATGGCACCACCAACTCGATGGACATGAGTTTGAGTGAACTCTGGGAGTTTGTGATGGACAGGGAGGCCTGGCATGCTGTGATTCATAGGGTTGCAAAGAGTCGGACACGACTGAGTAACTGAACTGAATATCCCATTGAGTATATTTACCACAACTTCTTTATCCATTCATCTGTCAGTGATGAGTTTGAGTAACATGGAAACTTACATTATCATATGTAAAATAGAGAGCCAATGGGAATTTGCTGTATGACTCAGGAAACTCCAACAGGGGTTCTGTATCAACCTAGAGAAGTGGGATGGGGAGGGAAATGGGAGGGTGATTCAAAAGGGCAGGCATATATGTATACCTATGGCTGATTCATGTTGAGGTTTGACAGAAAACAACAAAATTCTGTAAAACAATTATCTTTCAATTAAATAATTTAAAAAGAGAAAAAAGGTATAATACTGTTTTTTTTTTTTAAGAAAATGTTGTTTTTATAATGATAAAAAGTACCATTTAAAAACCTTCCATGGCTCCCAGTTGCTAATAAATTCCCTCACCCTGACATTCAAGGCTTTTGTGATGTTACTCCAATCTCTCCCATCTTACCTCCTCTTCTTTCTGCCCTACACTCCACGTTATAGCAGAGCCACTAATGTTACCAAATGCATCTGGCGCTTTGTCTTTCTTATGCCCCTTTCTACCTATGGATTTTCCATTCTTCAAACTGATTTCACCTTTAGAGAGTGTCTGTGCGTGCATGCATGCTCAGTCGTGTCTCTTTCGGACCCTATGGATTGTATTTTTCATCAAGTGATCTTGTAAAAGTCTTGGAAAAACAGAAAACCACAAACAACAAAAGCCTTATTGTCACTTCCTAGAGATGACTTCAGTTATCATGTTTATATACATCTTTCAGAAATATTTTTGAGTTCTGCAGTTGAGCAAGCATAGTCTAGCACATCTTGGATGTCTGTTATAGATTTTATATTCTAACTCATATTGTTACTCACACCTGTCTTATCTCCATTCTGGGTTTTAAGTTCCTTGACTGCAGGTATAGCTACAAGAGTGACTTTTTATCTTTGCAGCTTCCACAGGCTTTGAGCACAGTGACTCAAGCTGTCTAATATCACCTAATAAATGAGGGAGATAAATACAACCATGGAGCTTAAGCATGTAACATAGTAACAAATATGATAACGTAATAACATAACCACATACACCCATAAATAACTAGGTTGCAGGAAAAATGCAAAAGCCCTAATATTGAAGGTATATCTAGAATGATGAAATGACTAGGGTCCTACTGAAGTAAAACCTTTTAGGTATATTGCATGGAGAAAATTCACCCTTGAAGGAAGCAAATGCTTATTTGAAGCATCTCTGTAGACCATTGACTTTCAACGCTGGCTCACTTTGGAATCACTGGGGAACTTTTAAAAAATACGAATGCCTGGGCTCAATCCCGAACCATTTAAATTAGAATCTGGGTTCCATATTGTATTTAATTGCACTGAGAAGCTTCAGCTGCATGCAACAAATTCAGGTGAACTCTCTTTTCATTTTTATTCTGCTACAAATATTTCCTAATTTTCCTTCTTATGGCTTCCTAGGTACACCCATCATTTAAAGGTGGGCATTTAATTTCCAAGTACGTGGGGTTTAAGTATCTTTGGTATTAGTTTCTCATTTAAATGTTTTCTTCTCTGCAGTCACCTCTGTGTTTTTTCAGTCTTCTAACTTTATTGAGGCTTTCAGTGGCTTAGTCAAAGATCTCTATTGGTAAATGTCAAATTGCACTTGAGAATATGTGGGTTATTTTCAAATATCTTTTGATACTGATTTCTAACAGAATTCTGCAGTGACACTAGATTCTGTGTGATTTCAGTACCTTTAGATCATGACATTTTTGCACCTTGCTTTCTGTCCCTGTTTATGTTCTAGTGTCTTCTAGTTTATAGACTCTAGGAAATTGAATAGAATTTGTATCCTACTGTTGTGTGAAAATTGTATAAAATTATGTTGAATTGGTTCATGGTGTGTCTCAGGTCTATTATATCCTTCTATTTTTCTGTATATTCATTCTATTTTTGAGAGTTTGACATTGAAACTCCAACTAAAAATCTTAATTTAGCTATTTAAAAAATAATTGTAATATATAGTATAGCTGTATGTAACTTTGTTCTGTATTTTTTTAGTCTCCCATAAATGTGTTATGCTTTCAAAATTTAAAAAATAAGAAAGAGAAAAAATATAATTTGGGTGGTGGGGGTGGGTAGGTTAGCTGTTTGAAAATGCCGTCTAGGTGATTCTAATGTGCATCTAGGATTGAGAATCCACAATCTAGGCTAAGAAATTTTCTTAGCCTTTCGGTAGAAATTATACATTTCTTGCTATAACATTGTTGAAGAAACCAGGAGGTTGTCATCATTAAAGATGGGAGAGTTCTGCTGATGAGAAGAACCAGTGCAGACCAGTCTGTGCTATACGTACTTTAAAACATTTGGATAAACTTTACCTGCTAGCTTTTATTTTAAAAATAGCCTTTGTACATCTCAAATTGCCCAGTCATTTTTTTCCCCACGTAAAGGCTGCTTTCCCCTAGAGCAGTAACTGAAATAGAATACAGCCCATGTTAGATGTGTTATCATGCTCACCTCCGTTATTATAGCAAAGCTTCTTCAAAGGACTTGACCCCTATTTAAATACTATGAAAAACATGTGTAACTCTTAGACGTGGTATTTTTCACATGCATGTCTCTGTTTCACATGTTAAACCTACATTCCCACACAGCAGAGAGACACCAACAAGCAAATTTGTCTTCATGCAAACTGTTCTAAAGCTGCAAAGTGAGGTGGAATATCTATTGTAGTTTCTCACATGGAAAAGGAAGTCCTAGTCCCTTGCTCTAGCTGTCAAGTAGCTGTGCAGCCTAGAATAACACATTTTCCATTGTGTGTCCCCTGGGATTTAATACAGGCAGCGTTGCTTTGCCAGGTTGTCCTTTCATGTTCTGAAACATGCTTGCATTTTGTTATGCAGCAGTGTTTAAACCAGCATGATACTGCTGCAGTGGAAATATTTCAATTAATGTTTATGGTTGGAACATATAAACAAAACTGGGGTCGAAATTAGTTGATTAATCATTGCATTCCTGGGTGCAGAAAGGATTTTGTTGAACTCCATGAAGGGAAGGATTAATGTCTTTTGCCTGAGAGATACTTCCAGGCAACTTTTCCTTGGGAAAACCTGAATTTTCTTTTTTTATTAGTATTTCTTGTCTGGGTCTTAGTTGCAGCACATGGGATCTTCATTGCAAACACTCAGGCTTAGTTGCTTCACCGCATGTGGGATCCAAGCTCCTAGACCTGGAATCGAACCCACTTCCCCAGCATTGCAAGGCTGATTCTTAACCACTGGACCACCAGGCAAGTCCCAGAAAGCCTGGATTTTAATGTTAACTTGGTCCGGAATATTTTTCTTTTGGCAAGAGCAAAACAATCGGTATCACTGAGCAAAATGTGCTGAATATCCAGCACTTGAAATTGGGATGAGTGCATCATACGTCTAGCGGTAAAGCTTCGGTTCTTGGTCTCTTAAGTACAGAGACACACCCCTTCTTCTCAGTAAATGCTGTAATCCCAGGAGAGGGTGATACCTGCCATGTCTCTTTTTTTCTTTCTGTTTCCCCGACCACTAAACTGTTACGTTTAGTTCTCTAAACCATTTAATCACCAACTTTTTCTTTATAGAACTGCCCCCACACCCTACACCTCTTTTTGTATGTACAGGATTAAACTTTCCTCACTCACGTCACCTTTTCTGCCTTTTTTCTCCTTTATTAGGAGTCCTAGGACAGTATTTTTGGAATACGCCAGCCGAAGCATCCGTCATCAAAAGAAAATAATCATAGCCAAATGGGAGAGATTTTCCTAGACTTTTAAGATATGATAGAATATTATCAGAATATCTGAAAAGAAATGTAATGCATTTAAATCTTTCCTTGTTTCAAAGGTGTATTTGAGATAAAGTACAAAAATTCTTGAAATATAAGCAAAAATATATGAACAAAACAAAAGGAAAATTCAGGTTGGAGGGAAAGATTGTTCAGAGAAATGTTTATGATTATATGCTGCATGTTTTAAAAGCTGGGCAACAAATTCACCTCTGGGCTTTCTGACACTTAAAATGAAAAGAAACAGCTGATCCTCAGATCCCAAATTACGGGAAAAGGGAGAGCCCCCAGCTAAGGAATCTTGTTTCCATGAGTATCAGGTACCCCAGGTACCTTCCAGAACAGTTCTTGCCTTGGTAGAGGGGCAGGCAGACCCCCAAGCAATTTTAAAACAGCATAGTATAGAGTAAAGATGTGCAGAAAAGGCAGAATCCACAGAAACAGAAAGCAGACTGGTGGTTTCCAGGGACTGGGGAAGGGGAGATGGCAAATGACCACTAAACGGTGTGGGGTTTCTTTTTAGAGTAGTGGAAATGTTCTAAAGATAGTGGTAATACTTGTGTAACCCTGTGAATATATTCAAAACCATTGAACTGTACACTTCAAATGGGTAAATTTTGTGGTATGTGAATTATATCTCAACAAAGCTATTCTTCTGAATTTTTAAAATTGAAGTGATAAAAGATGGTAGAATAACATGCTGGGGGAAAAAAAATCAGCTCATGAGTTTAAGATTCATGTCTTCTGCAAAATGCACACATTTCTTCTCCAGGGCAGTGTCACAGCTGAGATACTGCTTTAAGGGTGGGTGGGGAGTGGGATCATGTTGGGTAGAATTGGTCAGTGCAATCTCTAACTTTCTTCCCATTGTGAACATTCAGTTTTTGATCAACTGTAAAAAAGATAATGAGATTATGGGATAATTGGAGTATATTTGAACATATTTGATGCTGTAAAGGAATTATGTATGATAATGACATAGTAGTGATTTTTTAAAGTCTATCTTTTAGAGATACATACTGAAGTACTTCTAAAAAATGCTATGAATTCTGGCTTAAAAATCCATTGGATAGGCTGTAGTTAAAACAAGAGTGGCTATATATTGATAACTGTTAAAGCTGGATGCATTATACTATCTCTTTACTCTTGTGTAAATTTCAGATTTTCTCATATGAAATTTGAAACAGTTTTACCATTCTCTGTTAACTACGAAAAAAAAAAACCAACCTAGCAACGTAGCCACAATTCTTGCTCATGAGAAATTATGCTATTTGCAGCACTTGTCTCATTTGCTGATTTATGGGTGACTTCTGAGAGATTGGAAGCTTGGGCACTGGCTTGAAGTCACACGTATAAGTAAGCATGAAATTCTAGTAAGGTCATCCACAGCTTTTTCAGCCTTCCCTGTGCTTCTCAGATACTGCGATGTGGAGTGGTGGAAGGAATAGCTGCCACTCTTCAGAAAGGCGGAGGAGAACTTTATTCCTTTTCTCTAAAGGGTAGTTTCTCCTTTCAGATTTCTTTGTCTTCTAATTTGGGATTTGAGTGCAAAAGTACTTGATGTAATATCTTCTTAGGTGGAGAGCTAAGTTTTTTAGCAAGATGCTAAAAAATAACATTTATCCTTGACTTCCTGTATGAACTGGAAACCCACAGATGAAACCATGTACAAACTCATCTCTGAGACTGAAAAAGGGGTGTGTAAAGGGGGGTCACATTAACAGTGGCACATGTTTGTGAATGAACACCAGCTTCTCTTTCAGTACTTTTTTTCCCCAAGTATTCTATTCTTGGGGGAGATGGAAACTGGGCATTTGTATTTCCTTCTCTGATTCTCAAAATTGGAATTCTTTTTGTAGAAACATTACTGCATTGGTATCTCAGGTGTTACATTACACGGAGGTACAGGTTCACTGTAACTGAAACTCATTCTTATGTTCAGCACACATTTGTGCGGCTACTGTATGGTAGGTAGGTGTGTCCTCTTTGCGGGAGCCTGCCCTGAAGTTGAGGAGAAGGCAGTGGCACCCCACTCCAGTACTCTTGCCTGGAAAATCCCATTGACAGAGGAGCCTGGTGGGCTGCAGTCCATGGGGTCACAAAGAGTCGGACACGACTGAGTGACTTGAATTTCACTTTTCACTTTCATGCATTGAAGAAGGAAACGGCAACTCACGTTCTTGCCTGGAGAATCTCAGGGACGGGGGAGCCTGGTGGGCTGCCGTCTATGGGGTTTCACAGAGTCGGACACGACTGAAGTGACTTAGCAGCAGCAGCCCTGAAGTTGAGTTCTTAGACTAGTTTTGGATCCCTAGTGTTATCTTCCCTAAAGAGCCAACTTTGGTTTTTGGACCCAACGTGACTTTCTAGGAGTGTACAAGCCATTTAGCCCAAGGGAAAGTAGGTGAAAGAACTTGAAAGTGCAGTCAAATCCTCTACCTGGCTTCCCAGGTGGCGCAGTGGTAAAGAATCTGCCGGCCAGTGCAGGAGACGCAAGAGATGTGGGTTTGATCCTTGGGTCAGGAAGATTCCCCTGGAGGAGGAAATGGGCAACCCACTCTGGTATTCTTGCTGGGAAAATTCCATGGACAGAGGAGCCTGGCTGGCCACAGTTTAAGGGATCACAAAGAGTCAGAAATGACTGAATGAGCACACACACGAGTGTTCCACGACTGACTTACATCCCCCAAAACAGTTTGAATTGAAAGCACTAAGTGATTTTGCCATGATAGTAGTTGGAGAGTGTTTCGCTTCATTAAGTACTTTGGCATGATGTTGCTTTTGATACCCATGAAACACCTAAATTGAACATTACTTGAGACATTAAGGACGGGGCTTCCCTGATGGCTCAGTGGTGAAGATTCTGCCGGCCAGTGCAGGAGACATGGGTTCGATCCCTGGTCCAGGAAGATCCCACATGCTGTGGAGCAGCTGAGCCCGTGCGCCAAGACTATTGAGCCTGTGCTCTAGAGCCCAGGAACCATAGCTACTGAGCCCACATGCTGCAGCTCCTGAAGCCTGCACTCTCTAGAGCCCAAGCTCTATGGCAAGAGAAGCTACTGTACTGAGCAGTTTGCATACCACAGCTATAGAATAGCCCCCAGTTGCTGCTACTAGAGAAAAGCCTGCACAGCAATGAAGGCCCAGCACAGCCAAAAATAAATGAAAAGTAAAAAAAAAAAAATTTTTTTTTTAAAGAAAAGACTTTAAAGACAGACCCGTAGTCCCAAGGTATAAGATATATTTATTTGTATTTATCTTATTTATGTCACCAAGTCAGGTTGTCTTTGAGCTTGTCTTGTTGAATATACACCTGTGCAAATTAAGCACGAAGCCCAGTGCTTTAAATGCCACCATTGCTCTATTTTTCTCCTTTGACCATACCAACAACTTTCTACCTGTGAACCTATTGGTGCCAAGTACTTAGCATGCATTATCTCATTTTATCCTCATAGCAACCCTGTGAGGTAGGTGACCTTAACCTTGTTTTACAGAGATGGAGACTGAAGCTGAGCAAGGTCAGTTGTTTTTCTACACAACTAGTTAGTGGTAAATCTAGGAATCAAAACCAGGTTTTCTTAATTCCAAACCCCATGCTTTTCCCTGTAAAGTGTGTTGCCTCTTCTTAGTGTTTGGTAAATATTGGCTGAATTGATGCATATTTTGGATGCTTGACAGATCTTTTGCATATCTCCTAAATTTATATGAGATGAAATGGTTATGAGTCTGTCAGGACTATCAAAGGCATCTGTGAATGAGAATCTTTGACCAAACCTATGTTCTGTTGCCTAGACACGCAAAGGCAGAGACCACCTGTACCGTCTCCTGTCCCATTCAAAAGGGTGCCTTTTGCTGTTGCATCAGGGTTTTACAAAGTGCACTCAATGCCTAAGGCAAACTGCTTGCATTCTCTGTGGGAAGGAAAATTACTGTTTTTGGTCAAGTGACCATTTAGCCCTGTTGGTTTTGGAGCATAGTGTTAACAAAGATTAGCTTCTCCAGATATGACCCTTTTAGCTTGGAGGTATAAATGACTGCTGTCACAGGCAGGTCAAGGGATGTGTGTGTAGGTAGATTGCATCTATAAGTACTAGTCAAAAATCAATCAGCAAAGATTTACTGAGCATTTGGTGACATGCCTGACACTATGACAGGAGTGTTAAAGGAGTAAAAAAGACACGTGAGATACAGCCTCTCAAAGGTTTACGTCTAATTGGGGCAGATATGACTCATGGAGGGAGAGAAATATAAAAATAAGAACCATTTCTGTGTACAGGTTTTTATTGTTCATCTCCTTATACTCAATAACTAGCTTAGTGCCTGCCATGCTGTTAGAACTTAATAAATGTTTTTTGAATGAATGAAAATGCAGAGGAGAGAGATTAATAGCTTTTGATGTTTTGATAGCTTCTTAGAAGAAGTTAAATTTAAGCTGGACACTCAAATATGAGTAAAATTTAAGGAAAAGAAGAGTGGAAAAGTGGGAAGGACATTCCAAATGCAGGAAAAAGATGTCAAGTATAGTTTGGAAATAAAAGAGTGCATATATAAATGTGTCCCTGGAATAGAATAGACCAATTTTGCTAGGCCAGAGATATGGCTGGAATCAGAGTATCCTGAGTGTTGGACAAAGAGGTTTAAATTCTATTCTGTAACTCCCTGAGTGTCTGATTGGCAGAGAGGGTTGATCAAAACAAGTATGGGGTGGAGTGATGGGTGAGGAGTCCAGTTAAGAGGCGGATTTGTTTAGGTGTGTGAATAATAAATCCTGAACTAGGGTCTTGGCTGAGGAAGCTGAAGGAACGAGGCAGATGGAAGACATTGTGGGAAGAAACAGAGTTAGTGTCTGGATGTGAAGATAAGGAAGAGGAGTCCTCAAAGGTGGCCCAGTGATCCTGAACTGGGGATCTTGGGAGAAGGGCCGCTTTGGTTTATTAGATGTGATACGGAAGTCAGAGGAGGGAGGTGGGTGTGAGGAGATGCTGGTGAGGCACTGGTGCATCAGGAGGAAATGTCTGCTTAGCAGTGGGATGGAACGGCCGCACCCTGCTCTCTCTTCTCATGGGGCAGTTGCCTCATCTGCATGTGACACCATGATAGACCCTCAGGTGCTCCCAGGCATGACTTACTATGGGAAGTGAGAAATAATTAACTTTTATAAGGGATATTTGAGTTGAGTTGATCTTTCTAGATAATATATATGTGTGTAATCGTCTCTCTATCTTTCCTGGTAATGTTGGTCCTTTCCAAATGGGAAGGAAGACATATTCTTTGAAGGAATCAGTGAGAAATAAGAAGCAAGAGGCACAGACTTGGAGGGCTGGGGGCAGGGGGCACAGAGTTCACTTCTGCAGGTACTTGGCAGTCCTCGGGAGTGACATCGTGGAGACCACGGCTATAGGGGTTTCCTGAGGTGACTGCTACGTGAGCCCTACACTCACAGTCATCAGTTTTATGGAACCCTTTGAGAGGCACAGTGTAAACAGCAAGAGTTGGACTTCCCTGAATCAAAGAATCAGAATCTTTGATTCTTTAGCAGCATTAATTAGTTAGAATGTACAGTGTAAGACTTAAATTTATCTGCCCCACCAGTCTTGGCCCCCTGCATTCTCCCTCTAGTGAATACAGGATTGAAGCATAGTAAATAGTTTACATGTCTTGATTTCCCCTCTTTTTAATTTAAAAAAAAAAAAGTCTAACTGCTCAGACCCTGGGGAATATATATAAAGTATATTCTGATTTAATTTCATTGACAAAATTTCTCATTAAAACAAAAATGGGGGAAAATGAGCTACACTGGAGTATAAAAAGGGAAGGAATTTGTGGGCTACCGGCTCTCCCGTATTAGAATGTGTAGAAAACTAATAGAAGTATTTTTAATTTAAATGGTTTTCTTTGATTAAGTCCATTTGCAGGATTCCTTTAGCTTTATGAGTCCAGCAGTTCAGTTCAAGGCCCAGTGATGGGGGGCAGTGAGTATGTACATTCCCCCTGCTGGGCCCTCAGCACAGACAAGGCCTTTGTGGGAGAAAAGACGCCAAGAGGTTAAGTAAGTTATTGCCGAACCACGTCATGACACCCTTTGCAGCCGTTAGAACTAATGTTATAGAAAAATATTTTAAAACATCTTGTACAAAACAAACAAACTCACAGACTTAGAAAGCGAATTTAAGATTACCAAAGGGGAGAGAATGGGGGAGAAGGATACCTTAGGAGTTTGGAATTAACAGATACAAACTCATATCTATAAAATAGAAAAGCATCATGGTACTAATGTGTAGCACAGGGAGCTATACTCAGTATCTGGTAATGACCTATAATGGAATATAATCTGAGAGAGGAAAAATATATATGTAGCTGAATCACATTGCTGTGCATCATAAACTAACACAACATTGTAAATCAACTATACTTCAATAAAAAATGAAAATCATATAATTTAAAAACATACAATATAGTGAGAAAGATCACATAACAATAACAAACAGTATGATCCTATTTTCATAAATACATAACTGTAGTAACATGCATCAGTTATGGTTATCTTGTGATAAAATCACTAGTCTTAATTTTCCAATTTCTTTTTTATTTTTATTGCTTTTATAGTAAAAATGTTTGAAAAATGAAACAAAAATTTTAAAAGAGATTGTGCACTGAATTCCATAATTTTTAAAGGAAGTGCATGTGTTCAGATGCTCTGGTGATTTATCTTTGATTGGCTAATGATGGCCCACACCTTTCTTTTATTCAGAAAGCCTGGTTTTTGAAGAGCAGTGAATTCATTTAGGGCACCTAGCGGACTTCAGGTAAAAGTGCTCCAGATAGACTTCTTACACTGGCATTTACGGAGGGTCTGGTTTGGAGCAAAGATACAAGTTTGGCAGGAGGACCAAGGGACCCAAAAGGACTGTGCGTGATGTTTTCTCGGGAAAAAGATCTCTCTCCTGTCTTGGCATCATGTTGAAAGGTCTGGGTAGGTGGCAGTTGTCAGTAGAAGAACAATTCCTGGGTTACAGTGATCTGGGTAGAGAACTCTAGACATCCTCAGTAAAACTAGGCGTGATAGCACTGACACTGAGTTTTCTCTGCCTTAGTCTTTTGTCTAAGAGCTTTAGTTCAGTTCAGTTCACTCTCTCAGTCATGTCTGACTCTTTGTGACCCCATGAACTGCAGCACGCCAGGCCTCCCTGTCCATCACCAACTCCCGGAGTCCACCCAAATCCATGTCCATTGAGTCGGTGATGCCATCCAGCCATCTCATCCTCTGTTGTCCCCTTCTCCTCCTGCCCTCAATTTTTCCCAACATCAGGGTCTTTTCCGATGAGTCAGCTCTTTGCACCAGGTGGCCAAAGTATTGGAGTTTCAGCTTCAACATCAGTCCTTCCAGTGAACACCCAGGACTGACCTCCTTTAGGATGGACTGGTTGGATCTCTTTGCAGTCCAAGGGACTCTCAAGAGTCTTCTCCAACACTACAGTTCAAAAGCATCAAATCTGTGCTCAGCTTTCTTTATAGTCCAACTCTCACATCCATACATGACCACTGGAAAAACCATAGCTTTGACTAGATGGACCTTTGTTGGCAAAGTGATGTCTCTGCTTTTTAATATGCTGTCTAGGTTGGTCATAACTTTCCTTCCAAGGAGTAAGCGTCTTTTAATTTCATGGCTGCAATCACCATCCACAGTGATTTTGGAGCCCCAAAAAATAAAGTCAGCCACTGTTTCCCCATCCATTTGCCATGAAGTGATGGGACCAGATGCCATGATCTTAGTTTTCTGAATGTTGAGCTTTAAGCCAACTTTTTCACTCTCCTCTTTCACTTTCATCAAGAGGCTCTTTAGTTCTTCTTCACTTTCTGCCATAAGGGTATCTGCATATCTGAGGTTATTGATATTTCTCCCAGCAATCTTGATTCCAGCTTGTGCTTCCTCCAGCCTAGCGTTTCTCATGATGTACTCTGCATATAAGTTAAATAAGTAGGGTGACAATATACAGCCTTGACGTACAGGAGTACGTTACAAGTACGTTCCTATTTGGAACCAGGCTGTTGTTGCACATCCAGTTCTAACTGTTGCTTCCTGACCTGCATACAGATTTCTCAAGGGGCAGGTCAGGTGGTCTGGTATTCTCATCTCTAAGAATTTTCCACAGTTTATTGTGATCCACATAGTCAGAGGCTTTGGCATAGTCAATAAAACAGAAATAGATGTTTTTCTAGAACTCTCTTGCTTTTTCGATGACCCAGCGGATGTTGGCAGTTTGATCTCTGGGTCCTCTGCCTTTTCTAAAACTAGCCTGAACATCAGGGAGTTCACGGTTCACATGTTGCTGAAGCCTGGCTTGGAGAATTCTGAGCATCACTTTACGTCATGTGCTGCTGCTGCTGCTAAGTCGCTTCAGTCGTGTCCGACTCTGTGCGACCCCATAGATGGCAGCCCATGAGGCTCCCCCATCCCTGGGATTCTCCAGGTGAGATGAGTGCAATTGTGCGGTAGTTGGAGCATTCTTTGGCATTGCCTTTCTTTGGGATTGGAATGAAAACTGACCTTTTCCAGTCCTGTGGCCACTGCTGAGTTTTCCAAATGTGCTGGCATATTGAGTGCAGCACTTTCACAGCATCATCTTTCAGGATTTGAAATAGCTCAACTGGAATTCCGTCACCTCCACTAGCTTCCTAAGGCCCACTTGACTTCACATTGAAGGATGTCTGGCTCTAAGTAAGTGATCACACCATCGTGGTTATCTGGGTCGTGAAGATCTTTTTTTACTGTATTATTTCATCACAATCTTCCAGCTTTGCTCTGAGTTGTAGGTATTGTTGTTTTGATTTCCATTTTATAGATAAGGTGGCAGTGGCTCAAAGATTTAATTACCTTGATCAAGGGCTCACACTGTAGTAAGTGAAAGAGCCAGGTTTTGAACCCAGGTGCCTCTTAGTCAGGGGATAGGCTGCATGTCATCCCAGGTGATATGGTTCCTAGGCTGTGGGAGTTGCTCTCCTTTGCTTTGGAAGGTCTCTAAGTAAAGAGAGGCTTATAATACATAGACTAAAGACCAACAGGTAATACATTCCCAATATAAAAGGCAAAGTGTGGGCCTATGTGGCATTTCCTGAAGGACCCTTTCACAGTGCAGCCCTCCAGTGCTGTTAAGGGGATGTTCTCCACAGAATGGTAAACATCCTCTCTCCTTTTTCTAACCCATGTAATACAGAAGCCAGGACATGCTTCTCAAAGTGTAGCCCCCTTACTGTCAACTAGGAACTTTGTTGGAACTACAGATTCTTAGGCCCACCTCAGATCTATTGCTTCAGAAACTCTGTAAGTGGGTCCCGTGTTAACAAGTTCTCCTGGGGATTCTGACGCAGGAACAGAGCTAAGATGTAGTCCCCTCTTTTGAAGAGTTTATAGTCACCTATTAAATCAGCAAGAGGGATAAAAGCCAGGATGCCATTGTGGTTTTGGTGTCCTTTGAATTTTTGTTAAAGATGCGTGCTTGCCGATTTATCTCAGGAACAGGCTCTCTTCTCTCCGAGCCAAGCTAATTCATGCTCTTGGCTTGATGTCAGGGACCTTTCTAACACGCTGCAACTTTGCTAATTGTTGTAGTGCCTTTGCCTTTCAATGAGAGATCATATCCTGCCTAATTCCAAGCCCAATTGTAAATTGTTTTTTTTTTTTTTCACACTGGTTAGTAAAACATCTTGAAGCCTTTTCTCAGAGTTACCCAGAGGGAGTTTTAACTAATTTTCAGAGATTTTCAATATGCCTGGGAGGAAGTGGCCCAGGAGTTACCCATAGAGATTTTAGATAGATTGTCAGAGAGTCTGTGTGAGAAACAGAGGCCAGTCTCCAATCAGAAAAGTAATTAGCCCATTCATTAACTGTTTACACTTCTTACATCAATAATAATTGCTTATTTGAAGTATGGACTACAGCATGCATCATTATCATTAGTATCTAATCAGTAATTGAGAATATGTCTTTATTTCTCTGGGTTGAGTCTTCACGTATTGACCCCAATTTCTTTTTTTTTTTTTTCCACTCCAAAGATTCGGACACAACTGAGTGACTAAACTGAACTGAACTGAACATTTATTTTTAATGCCAAGAGTCTAATAAATAAACTAATAGGTAATTAGCCTTTACAACACAGCTTTGGTATGTATGTGTTTAGGTTAAATACCTTTCTCAGTATAGTCAGGCAGGAAAAGGGAGAAGTACTTGAATTACTATACATATTTTAAAATAATTTTCATGGTGAAGAGAGATAAGTGTTTGAATTTCCAAGGTTATCAATGACATTGGAATTCTGTGTGTCAAGAACTTAGGGGACAGGGGGACCCATGGGGCTGAATTTTGAAGTGTATGGAGACGGCAGCACTTTTGGAACAGGGTTGTCACAGGGCAAGCTGTGTGTGGACGTTGGGGTGGGGTGACAGTCGTATGCCCTAAATCAAGAGCTGGGGAGTTCTGCCTCTCATGATTGTTACATATTATGCCTTTCCAGTTCCTACTGCCCATCTAGAATTTTCTGGTTGGGAATTTTTAGAAATAAATTCTATAACTTGGAAGAGAGCTTCTATATAACCTATTATTGAGGGGAGCGGGGTAGAAAACTGATCCTTGACAAGGTTGCTGTTTGCCCATAATAGTAAGAGCAGCAGGCTTTGTGGTGTATTTTTCTATTTGCCAGTTGCTGCCTCTTGTGTTAAAGCACAACAGTTGTAGTTTACAGACACCCTGAGACAGGCAGGCAGGACATCATGCATTTAACAGCGTCTCCATTATGCCAGCCCATTGTTCCTTCCTCTGCCTTTTTTGCTGCTGCTGAGAGCAGGCTGAGTAGGACTCCCTGAGACAGTGACAAGAAGGAAACTTTCATGATTACATTTGGAATACTCCCAACCTGTTAAACTAAAGTTGGCCATAGATTTTTTTTCAGTTTGAAAGAACAGAGCACCTAGGCTGTAAATACCAAAGATCTCTTAAGATGATGACTGTACCAAAACATAAATGTTAGCATCTTTAAATTTCTTCAAAGCAGAAAAAGGGTACCTATTTATAAATAGTAATTTAGAAGCTACAAGTAAGCAGATAATTTTTGGAAGCATGAGAATCATAGAATGTTAAAACATAGTGATCCCATTGATACATAGCTGGATAATTATCCCTAACTCCTAGTGATTTGGAAATTATTAATGTTGGAGTTTTCTAGGTCTCTGACTTATTTCTGTGTTTTACCTGTTTTTTGCTTTTGTTTATTTTTGATTTTGCTGTTTGCCCAATCACATGTCCAAAAGAAGGCAGGCCAGGAATGAGAAACAGCCCACACTCAAATTTAGCCTGACCACATTTGGATACCTAGATCTTTATGGACCTAACTTTTCAACTTAAAGCATCAAAGAGATTCTTTTTCTGGCCCTGCTGCCAAACATCAGAGTATTTTCTCTTCTCTCAAAATATTTCAGATAATTTCTACAGGAGTCCCTAGTTTGAGAATCTATCATTTAAGTGAAAATCTAAAGAAGAGTTAGCAACAAATAGGTGTCTTGCTTGCAGAATGTTTTAAAAAATATTTGTATATTTATTTGGCTGCCCTGGGTCTTTAACTGCAACATTCGAGATCTTTAGTTGTGACATTCAGGATCTTAGCTGGGGCTTGTGGGATCTAGTTCCCTGAGCAGGGATCGAACCTAGGCCCCCTGCTTTGGCAGCACAGAACCTTAGCCACTGGACCACCAGGGAAGTCCCACTTGCATGACATGCTGCATGCTTTTTGCTGGCTGTATCCCACTTCTGCTCCAGTGCCGTATACAGTCTTCCTCATAGACGCCACGTGTGCATGCACGCGTGCTCAGTCATGTCTGACTCTCTGCAGTCCCATGGACTGCAGCCCACCAGTCTCTGTCCGTGGGATTTCCCAGGCAAGAATACTGGAGTAGTGGCCATTTCCTGCTCCAGGGGATCTTCCTGACCCAGGGACTGAATCCATGTCTCCTGCATCTCCTGCATTGGCAGGTGAATTCTTTACCACTGAGCCACCCGGGAAGCCTGTATAGAGGCCCACAAAGCTTATAAATCAAATCATGCCTCGTACCCATGTTTGTGAGAGCTGGCTCTGTTTTTGGTCCAGAAGAGAGAGACATTCAGTTTGACCTTGGGTTTCAGTGCTAAAAAGGCTAATCCTTCTGAATTACACTCTAGCTGAACTTCCCAGAAGTTCAGGACAATAAGAGTCATCACTACTCTGATCACTCTCTGCTGATGCTGGGGGATGTGGAGTTGCTCATGTGAGAAGCAGCCCCACAGCAGAGCACTGCTCTGCCACTGGGAGCACTTACTTTGAGTTCACTGATATCTGGAGCCAGCATGTTGTATGTCCACAGTTGCTGTGAGTAATGTGTGCACATTGGCTTCAACAGATCAGGAAGATAGCTTCCTATCCTTTTGAAGGCCCTCACTGCCTCAGGATGTCCCTAAGCAAAATTTATTGTGCCACATAGACTACATTTTATGTTATGTGAAAAAAGGGCTAATTTTCTTTTAGAATCAAGGAGTAGATTAGAATTGACTGGGGGTGATAGGTGGATTTCCTAGTAAACTGTAGCTAAACAGCTTTGTGTTTTTGAGTAGATTCTGGAATCACTGTCTCAGGAATCCCTAGGTGATAGAAAGATTGTCTTAGGTCTAGACAATCTAGTTGTGGTTCTACCTGAAGGAAGGTCATCTTCCTAAACCTCAGTTCTTGGCTGCTTCAGCTAGCTAGGATTCTAAAGGAATGGACATGGCTTTGCCAAAAAGAAAACTTTCAGACCACCCACCAAACCGGAGGTAGGCTAAAACTTTTTTTCTATGTGCAGCCTCCCACAGCTCATGATTTTTATTGCCACCCAGTGGCATTTGCAGTATTAAATGGTGCCAGTGATATTTCAACCTGTTGGGAAACAGCTAAACTGTGTACTGCAACCAGAGCTATTTGTTTGGTCAGCTCCTCCAGGCTCTCATTTTTGTGGCCAGTGTTTTGTTTATGAGTGTCTTCTCCTCTATGGTTTCCGGCTTCAGTGACTAGGAGTGGGAGTTGTGGGGGCTCAGAGGAGAAGGCAGGCAGAAGATGGTTGGGCTCACTTCATTTCCTGAGTCATATTCAGCATTCTTGTGTCTCTTGGTTCCATCGTGGCCAGGCAGTGCTTCCCACTGGTTTGTCAGACCAGCTTTCCCAGCCGCCTCCGGGGGTGGGAAGGAAAACCACACCTTGCTCTGTGTCACCAGTTAACAGGCAGAGTTTTGTTCAGTAAATATTTATAGAACCTCCCTACTAACCTCGAACCCTGCAACCTTGTACCTTTGAAAAGTTTATTCTCCCTGCCTGGCCTCCCAAGGAACTGTTTGGACCTGAGCAGTACACCTCAGAGGGACGGTGATGGGGCCCTTCATCTCAGACCAGACACCACAGAAATGCACCCCTCATGATCTTAACCCTCAGCTTGGTGGACTGAGCCCCATTTTAGTGGAAGAGAGTTCATGGGAAAGGGTCAAACTGATTGCCTTTCACTGTTACCCGCTTTGGTTTGTCAAGCTAAACCCCCTGATCAGAGGATGTGCATAGCAGCTTGTGGAGAGGAGCAAGACTCTGACCTGGTGAGCTCCTCCTGCCCTTGCACACAGCGGCGGTAAGGTTGTCAGTCTCCACAAGCTGTTCCTTTTCCCTGAGAGAGAGATGAGTGCCCTCCAGTAATTCTGGAAATGTTAGATACAACCTGAAAATCCAAGTAGAAAATTGGTTAAATATATAGGGTTTATCTTTGCTAAGAAATACTATGTGGAATCATTAATGCTGTGTGAAGATACGGTATATTGAACAAGAGACATCAGGGAAAAACAGGATTTCAATTTTATAAAAACAAAGGAAAACATCAAATTGTTAATAGTTTCCTTTGATGGGATTGTGGGAGATTTTTAGCCTTCTTTTCTAATTTCCTACACTGAATATTTATTACCTTTCAGTTGTTGTTGAAGACTCTTATCATACCCAAAAGTACATAAAACACAAAAAATAAGTTTAAAGAATGAGTCTAAAGTGAATATACCCATGTCATTGGTACCCAGGTCAGGAACATTAAAAGCAACATTAATTTTGTCATTGAAACACTGACAATAAAAATGTTATTAAAAATCTACTTTTCCTGAGTTCTTCACATGGCTATGATAAGAATAAAATAAGACTATGTATGAAAGTGCTTGTGCACTTAAAATCTTAAAACATCCATCGAGCATAAGGGGTTCTCTCTCTCCTCTGAGGTGCCAAGTATGACAGGTGCACATGAGCAGTAAGTCATTGCTGAGGTCTGAGGCTGCTTGTGTCATACAGAGATTTGCACTGAAAATGTGTCATCTATACTGCTTGTCCTGTCTACATGCTTTTCCCTTGCCAGAATGCCCCGAGGCACCGTCTTGGGCACTGGGAGAAGTACTGGTGACTTAATGTAAAAACCTCTTTCCTCCGTTCCAGGCTGAATACTCTGGGTTGCTGCATATGGTGAAAGGAGGTTGTGTGTATGTGTTGATGAGTTGATTTCACCAAACTCAAAATTCCAGGCAGTAATACTTACTCTATTTTTTTTTTTAGCTTTATTATTGAATTATCTAGTCTTTCACCTCTTGAAGTTCAGTTGGAAGCAGGCAATGAATTAATCATAATTTAATCCTTCTACCTGTTAACTGTTGTCACGGCTGCTATATAATTTGTAGAGCCAAGTGCAGAATGAAAGTATAGGATCTCCTGATTTAAAAAAAAAAAAAAACAGGAAAAAAGTGTTGTTAAAAGTACAAAAATATAAAGCTTTATCCTTTCTTCCATGTTCTCTATCTTGGCTTGTCATGGTATATTTTATTTGCCTCTTAATGTCATTCTAAGTAAAGGAAAATTAAAGATTTTCATAATTATTATGAATTTTACTGTTCACTCTGATATCATGCAATGCAGGTTTAGAATGCAAATTTAAGAGCATTCAACTCATATGTGAAATCACCAGAATTGCACAATTTGTATTTTGTAGCTCATACGCTGTTCTCACTAGAACAGTGGAAGTGCTGCACCAAACTAATGCAGCTGCAGCTGTGTTTATTTTGCATTCTACCAGTACTCTTCCTTTGGCTAACTGATAGTAGGATTAATAGAAAAGGGACTATGGATTGCCCTATCTTTTCTTTTTACATCAGACGCATACTTTCAGTGTAAGTGCTTGATTTGCATAAGAAAATAATACCGTAGGATCCACTGGTCATTTGTGTTTCTTAAAATGCCATTGCCTTCTTTCTGTGTTCCAAGCGAGTTCTGGTTGCAATGGAAAATGTGGCTTCTTGAAGCTTCACATCTACTACTCAGTTGTAGACATCGTGTGCTTGCCTTGTACTTGCTGAGTCTTGCCTAACTCCCACATGTGGTGGGCCCACGAATTCTCTGCTTGAAGGGCATCACAAATGGTCAGTGTAAAGAGGGGCACAAGGAGTGGCAACACACACATTACATGTATCCCTTCTGCTCACACGTGCTCCATTGTTCATTGACTTTACTTACAAAACGCAGATTCGAAGACAAGATGTTAAGAATTTCTGCATGGTAACAGGAGAGCATTAAATGAAGTATTGGGGGGGGGCGCTTCTGAGCGTAGGACCTGTGTGACTGTGTAGGTAGCATCCCATAAAGCCAGACCTAATGATTGTTATCTTTGTAATCCTAATGATTGGGTTCTTGAAAATCCTCCCATAGCTTTCTATTCTAGGTTATGAGTCCTCCTTATCTGCAGTTTCATGGGCCCAGGATTCTGTCCAGGGTGAATTCTAGCTCAAGCGAATAGCAGTTATTCATGGTGTAAAGTGCCGCTCGCTATTGATACCAGTTCATCCTTTCATTATGGGTTTATCAGACATATTAGCCCATGGAGCCTGAATAGGAAAGAATTGAAGTTGAGTCTTTGAGTCCAGGATCTTGGAACTGAGTCACTTTGCTGTACAGCAGAGATTGCCTCAACACTGTAAATCAATTATATACTTCAGTTCAAAAAAATAAGTCCAGGATTTTGTGATTTAAGTTTAATAAATAAAATTAATAATTAGTACATTCACAATTGTATTTCTGTTGGCATATGTTACTGTTAGGTTTATAAACTCAGTGGGCTGGTAAGATGTTTGCAAACCAACAGTTTTCTGAACTTATCTCCAAGAGGCAATTGGAGTATTTTGCCCTTTTGCCTTTGATAGAACATTTCCTCAGAAAATAATCAAAATATCCAATATTTTTGAATATTTTTATTGAATACAAATACAAGATGTATTTGTAACTTATCTTGACAGATAGTAAGTGGAGACCACAAAATCTGCCACTTAAGAGCCTGAGCTCTGGTGAGGCAGACCTGAGTTTATATCTGCTCTGCCTCTTACTGACCTTCCCAGGTGGCGCTAGTGGTAAAGAACCCGCCTGTCAGTGCAGGAGACATAAAAGATGCGGGTTCCATCCCTGATCAGGAAGAGCCCCTGGAGGGGAGGAGGAGCCTGGTGAGCTTTAGGCCATGGGGTCGCAGAGTCGGACACGATTGAGTGACTAACACACGCTGCCTCTTAGTAGGACTGGGGTGGGGGGTCACCTAAAGCTCTGAGCTTACTCTCGTCCCCTGTGAAGAGACGATGCTAAAATCAGCTAGCTCAAAGAATTGTTCTTAATAATATACAGGAAATGGTTTAGTTTGATGTTTGACACAGACCAGGTATTCAATTTTAACCTATTATGCTTATTAGTATGTAACTAAAAAAAAAAAAAGACTTCAAATGACTATGCTTGTAATTAAAAGATGAATAACTGATAGGAAATAAATTATCAGATTAATAAATAGTCTGCTGCTGCTGCTGCTAAGTCGCTTCAGTCGTGTCTGACTCTGTGCGACCCCATAGACGGCAGCCCATGAGGCTCCCCCGTCCCTGGGATTCTCCAGGCAAGAACACTGGAGTGGTTGCCATTTCCTTCTCCAATGCATGAACGTGAAAAGTGAAAGTGAAGTCGCTCAGTCATGTCTGACTCTTAGCGACCCCATGGACTGCAGCCTACCAGGCTCCTCCGTCCATGGGATTTTCCAGGCAAGAGTGCTGGAGTGGGGTGCCATTGCCTTCTCCGAATAAATAGCCTAGTCTAGTTCTATTGGAAACCGAACAGATAGAAATTATATGCAAAGAAGAAAATGGTGCTAGTCTATACTGGACTATGTTTTGAAACAGTAGCTATGTGTCATTCATTTCTGTAGTCTTAGATCAGCATATAGTAGGTGCTTGTTGATTAAACTGTGAACTTATTAATAGGTACATATTTTTGTTACCTAATGTGACTTTTATCCTTCTAAATTTACAAAAAAAAACCCAAGAGGTCTATTTTTTAAGTCAGTAGAAATAGTGCAGGCATATGTGGTTATTTGTGTGTGACTATCCCATTTGATTCCTACAACTGGAGGGAGAAAAAGGTAGAGAAAAGCCAAACACAAATTTGGTGGTATCTAATTTTAATAAAGATCGGACAACTGGTCATTTTCCCTGTCTGAATATAGGTTTGACCTGTGAGTCCTGGGCTCAGTGGCAGATGGCCTGGCACCTCAGCTGGGATTTGGGCTACAGTGTGGGGCTGGGCAGAAACTGAAGCTCCACGTGGTTGCTTACCTGGTTTCGGGTCGGAGCCTTCCCCTACAGCTCCCTGGCTGGAGAATCTGTGTCCATCGCGGGCGCGGCATCAGAGATTAAGCCAAGCTCAGGTGCATTCCAGCAGGCGGTGGAGAAAGCCAGGCTGTCGTTTAGATTCAGGGAAAGATCTGTTTGTCTTTGATAATAAAACCTTTTAGGAAGATATTGGAGCCATAAGCACAATTTGAAAGGCTTGAACGTAAAAGAAAATAATCATGAAGTAATTTGTAAGGCATTTTCTGTAAGTTATAAGGGACTAGGGTCCCCTTTGTATGTGCTTCCCTGCTCTGTAATTTAAACAACAGATGATTAGTGACCTGGAGATATGTTTTGGGCTTTGAAAATTTTGGTATAACTTAGAGGCTTTGGAGAAGGAAATGGCAACCCACTCCAGTGTTCTTGCCTGGAGAATCCCATGGATGGGGGAGCCTGGTGGGCTGCCGTCTATGGGGTTGCACAGAGTTGGACATGACTGAAGCGACTTAGCAGCAGCAGCAGAGGCTTTTAAATAGTACAGTTTCAATTTCCCCTGCCCCCACTTTAAAGTGCACTGCTGAAATCCATATTCCACATAAGTATGTTTTTCAGAACCGTTAAATCCCAGACATGAGTATATCTGCCATTAATGACATGTGAAAGCACATTAAATGACAGCTTTATGTGTTTTTTTAATTATTTGAAAATGATTTGATGCCATTAATAAATCCTTACACTGTTTTTAAGCTGGATTTTGTGTAGATCCAGTTGATTTGCTTTTGTGGGAATAGAAAAGAAAGTTATTTATCTCATTTGTATACCTTCCCACCTTACTTGATAAACTATTTAAGGACCTTTAAGGATTAAAGAGAAACTTGTATGAGGATCAAGAAGCAACAGTTAGAAATAGACATGGAACAGCAGACTGGTTTCAAATTAGGAAGGAGTACAACAAGGCTGTATATTGTCACCCTGCTTATTTAACTCACATGCAGAGTACATCATGCAAAATGCCAGGCTAGATGCATCACAAGCTAGAATCAGGATTGCTGGGAGAAATAGCAACAACTTTAGATATGCAGATGACACCATTCTAATGGCAGAAAGTGAAGAGAAATTAAAGAGCCTCTTGATGAGGGTGAAAGAGAAGAGTGAAAAAGCTGGTTTGAAGCCCAACATTAAAAAATTAAGATCATGGCATTCAATCCCATCATTTCATGGCAAATATAAAGAGAAAAAGTGGAAGTGGTGACAGATTTTATTTTCCTGGGCTCCAAAATCACTGTGGTGACTGCAGCCGTGAAATTAAAGACGCTTGCTCCTTGAAAAGAAAGCTATGACAAACCTAAACAGTGTATTAAAAAGCAGAGACATCACTTTGCAGACAAAGGTCTGTATAGTCAAAGCTATGGTTTTTCCAGTAGTCATGTATGGATGTGAGAATTGATCCAAGGGCTGAAGAACTGATGCTTTTGAAATGTGGTACTGGAGAAGATTCTTGAGAGTCCCTTGGACTGCAAAAAGATCAAATCAGTCAAGCCTAAAGGAAATCTACCATGAATATTCATTGAAAGGGCTGCTGCTGAAGATGAAGCTCCAATACTTTGGCCACCTGATGCAAAGAGCTGACTCATTGGAAAAGACCCTAATGCTGGGAAAGATTGAGAGCAGAAGGGGGTGACAGAGGATATGATGATTAGATAGGGTCACTGACTCAATGGACATGAATCTGAGCAAACTCTGGGAGTTAGTGGAGGACAGAGGACCCTGGCATGCCATAGTCCATGAGGTGGAGAGTTGGATACAGCTCAGTGACTGAACAACAGCAGCGAAGGATTAAAGATCCTCTTAAATCTTACATTTAATTTTAAATTGTGGTATAACTGACATAGCATTATATTAATTTCAAGTACACAATGATATTTGTACAATGATGATTTGATATTTATACATACAGTAAGTCCCCTACATACTAATGAGTTCCATTCTGAGAGTGTGTTCGTCAGTCCAATTTGTTCCTAAGTCCAACAGAGTTAACCTAGGTACTCAGCTAACACAATTGGCTATATAGTACTGTATCGTCATAGGTTCATAAGATACTTTTCACACAAATAGAAAGCAGACACAAAGAATAAAACATTTTTAATCTTACAGTACCTTGAAAAGTACAGTAGTACAGTACAAGAGCTGACATACAGGGACTGGCATCAAGTGAACAGGCAAGGAGGAGGAGAGAGACTGGAGGAGAGAGAGGAGGTGGGAGATGGTAGAGCTGAGGGGTCATCAGCGATAGTGAATGGAGAGCAAGCTGCGGTTTCACTCATGCCTCATGTGATTGGACGTGCAGAAGCACGTTTGCCTCTTTGAAAGTTCACAACTTGAAGGTTCGTATGTAGGGGTTCGGTTCAGTCGCTCAGTCGTGTCTGACTGTGCAACCCCGTGAACTGCAGCACACAAGGCCTTCCTGTCCATCACCAACTCTCGGAGTTCACCCAAACCCATGTCCATTGAGTCGGTGATCCCATCCAACCATCTCATCCTCTGTCGTCCCCTCCTCCTCCTGCCCTCAGTCTTTCCCAGCATCAGGGTCTTTTCAAATCAGTCAGCCCTTTGCATCAGGTGGCCAAAGTATCGGAGTTTCAGCTTCAACATCAGTCCTTCCAGTGAACACCCAGCACTGACCTCCTTTAGGATGGACTGGTTGGATCGCCTTGCAGTCCAAGGGACTCTGAAGAGTCTTCTCCAACACCACAGTTCAAAAGCATCAATTCTTCAGTGCTCAGCTTTCTTTATAGTCTAACTCTCACATCCATACATGACCACTGGAAAAATCATAGCCTTGACTAGACGGACCTTTGTTGACAAAGTAATGTCTCTGCTTTTGAATATGCTGTCTAGGTTGGCCATAACTTTCCTTCCAAGGAGTAAGCGTCTTTTAATTTCATGGCTGCAGTCACCATCTGCGGTAGTAGTGTACTGTGAAATGATCACCACAAGTCTAGTTAATGTCCAGCACCATATGTAATTACAACATTTTTTAAAATCTTGTGATGAAAACTTTTAAGATTTACTTTCTTGGAAAATTTCAAATATGTAATACAACATTATGGATTGTGGTCGCCATGCTATATACATTACATCCCCATGACTTACTTATTTTATGTATGGAAATTCATAGCTTTTGATCCCTTTCACCCGTTCTGCTCACCTCCCCGCGTCGGTAACCACCAGTCTGTTCCTTATATCTACGATCTTGGTTTTCTGTTTTGTTTTTTTAAATGCCACATATAAATGAAATCATATGGTGTTTGTCTTTGTCTGACTAAGTTTACTTAGCGTGATGCCCTCAAGTTCCATCCATATTATTGCAAATGGGAAGGTTTCTTTCTTTTCTATGGCTGAGTAATACTCCATTGTGTGTGTGTGTGTGTGTGTGTGTTTATACCATATTGTCTTGATCTGTGCATCTGTTCGTAAACACCTAGGTTGTTTCTGTATCTTGACTATCGTACGTAGTCAAGATATGAACATGGGGTGAATATAGGGATACAGATGACTTTTCAAATTAATGTTTTTATTTTGTTTAGGCAAACACACAGAAATGAAATTACTAGATCATATATACTTCACATCTTCCATAGTGGTTGCACCAGTTTACATTCCAACCAACAGGGCTTGAGGGTTCCTTTTTCCAGCATTTGCTTCTTGTCTTTAGATAATAGACATTCAGACAAGTAAGAGGTGATATCTCATTATGGTTTTGATCTGGATTTCTATAATGATAGATGTTGGATTTATCATTAACATCATTAACAGAAAAGATGTTCTTTTTGTGTACCTGTTGATGATCTGTATATTTTTGGAAAAATGTTCAGATCTTCTGTCCCATTTTTTAATAGAATTGTTTGGATTTTTTGTTACTTAGTTGTATGAGTTCTTTATATATTTTGTAGATTAATCCCTCTTCACATGTACAATTTGCAGATATTTTCTCCCATTCATTTGGTTGCCTTTTCATTATGTTGATGGATTCATTTTCTGTGCAGAAGCTCTTTAGTTTGATGTAGTCCCGCTTGTTTATTTTTTATTTGGGTGTGAGATCTAAAGTTATCAACAGGACCAATGTCAAAGAGCATACTGCCCATGTTTTCTTCTAGGAGTTTTATGGTTTCAGGTTTTACGTTCAAGTCTTTCGTCTATTTTGAGTTAATTTTTGTGTGTGGTATAAGATATGGTTGTTTCATTCTGTATTTGATCATCCAGTTTCCCCAACTTGATTTATTGAAGGGACTTGCAGAGACTATTTGTTCCCTATTATATATTCTTGGCTTCTTTGTTGTAAAGTAATTGACCATACCTGTGTAGACTTATTTCTAGGCTCTCTATTCTGTTCCACTGGTGTATGCCTGTTTTTATGCCAATACTGTACTGTTTTGATTTCTCTGGCTTTGTAATATAATTTGAAATCAGGAATGTGATGCCTCCAGCTTTGTTCTTCTTTAAGATTTCTTCAGTAATTACTGTATAAAATGGTTATTCAGAATAAGTTTTCTTATATTTATGAAATTTTAAAAAAAGATTACTTTGACTATTCAGGTTCTTTTGTGACTCCATATGAATTTCAGGGTTGTTTGTTCTATTTCTGTGAAAAGTGCCATTGGAATTTTAAAAAATGTTTCTGCTTATTTGGCTGCACTGGGTCTTAACTGCAGCATGTGGGATCTTTGATCTTCATTTCAGCATGTGGAATCTTTAGTTGCAATGCAGTGCCACTGGAATTTTGATTTAAATTGCATTGAATCTGTATATTGCTTCAGGTAGTACGGACATTTTAACGATACTAAGTCTTTCAGTCCGTGAGCGTGGAATATCTTTCCATTTATTTGTGTCTTCTTCAATTTCTTTCATTAATGTCTTATAGTTAACAGTCTAATTTTTTTTTTAATTTTAATTTTTGCTTTATTTTACTTTACAATACTGTATTGGTTTTGCCATACATTGACATGCATGCACCACGGGTGTACATGCGTTCCCAAACATGATCCCCCCTCCCACCTCCCTCCCCATAACATCTCTCTGGGTCATCACCGTGCACTAGCCCCAAGCATGCTGTATCCTGCATCGGACATAGACTGGCGAGTTGATTCTTACATGATAGTATACATGTTTCAATGCCATTCTCCCAAATCAAACAGTCTAATTTTTAAAGTTTGTATTCAGCAAAATGGTTTTCTACCCATTTTTAATAAAATAAAGTCATCTGTGAAGGAAATATGGTAATCTTAAACCCTCTGTTGTTAGACGAAGTAGCAGGAAGATTGCTGATTGCTTTTTCCATGGACAAAAATATAGCTACAGATGACATAGATGGAAAAAAAGACTACCCATGAGTCTTAAATCTGAATTGGTAAACCTTTATATAATAAAACATTTTCTGGGAGATCATAATGGGTGCAAAGGCCAACAGTAGACTCCTCTGTGTGAATTACTGTCCTTTGTTTTTCCTTCTGTGGTCCAGACCTCCTCATCCTTCAAAACCCCAACTGAGACATCACCACTTCTTTTGACATCTCCCTGACTCTTCTCTGCTGCTTCTGGGTTGCCTTTGTACTTTACCCATACTTGGCAAGAAAGCCACGCCTCTCACAGTGTCTGTAATTGTTGGTGTTCATCTTTTTCACTGGACGATGAGACCTCTGAGGGCAGGATCCAGGTCTGTTTTACCTTTGTCTAACCCCCAATATTGCCTGGAAAGTAATAAGCACTCAAAGATTCTACTGAACCCTTAAGTACTATAAGGCAACACCAGAATATATGCCAAGTAGAGATATTTTGTTTTGGCAGAAATGCAGTGTAGATTTTCTTATGTTTTTGTTTCGAATTTGTAAAAGCAGCCCATTAGATTGGGCAAAAAAGGTAACACCCAGTGTTGGCAATGGTGTGGTAAGAGACACTCATACGTTGCTGATGAGAGTATAATTGGCACACTGTTTCTGGCACACCATTTGGAAATTTGAGGCTTAAATATGGGCACACACTTAGACCTAATAATTCTGTTCCTTATAATGTATTCTAAAGAAATAATGAAGAAATCACCCCAACATTGTAACATTAAGTGTAATTAAAGTTACAGAGGTTATATGTCAATTATGTTTTCAAAAAAAAAAAAAGATACAGCAGCAACCACTTTCAGATTTTATGTGATCCAAACCAAGAACTGAGTTCCTAAGAACTTGGGATAATAATGATAATTTCTTAAAATCCTCATTTTATTTTCTCCCAAATCATGCAGGCTGTTGTCTTGCATATAGTGGATGTTCAGTAAATACTTTAGTGAATAAATGAATTTTTTACATTGAAACAAAAAGCACCAAATACATTGAATAATGTAGCCTTACCCTGATACCACCAGATTTATTTGACACCCTTGTCTCCAAGCCTATTTATTTTTCTTTGTGCTTTTTAAATTATGCAAATAATACATGCACATATTCTTCATGCACAGTAATTTAAAATCTGCAAAGTGATTTTATATTTTGAGTTCTTTTGATCAAACCAGAAGAGGTCTTACTCTCATTTATTTTATTGAAAGGACTACTGAAGATTGGAGGGGAACCAGGATTAGTGCTACCACTACTTACTTCTGCTCCAATATTCTGTATGTCGTAGGAGCTTTTGGAGAACTCTTAGGAAACCAGAAGTACCTAGAATGTTTATTAAGGGAGAGTGTGCATCAGTTCCAGAAAGATGTTGACAGATTAGAAGGAATTTAAAGAGGAGCCAACACTGTTGGAAAGAAGGACATGGGAGAGATGAAAGGAGCTAAATATGTATAGCTTGGCCAGAGGATGATTAAAGGGGATATGATAACAGTCTCTAAGAATGTGAAGGATGTAAACATCATGGAAAGAGAAAATGTATTTAGAACCAATCAAAGCAGTATATAAAAAGAAATAAAAATTAATGCTAAACATCACAAAATGCTGTTTTCATGGAAAGACTTGTGAGCTTGTAAATTTGAATCCAAGAGAAGTATCTAAAGCCCTTGTATAGGAGGCATTTATGACTGAGCTATCCTGCCTACATTTAGAAAGGGCTTTTCCAGTTCTAATTTTGATGGCTGAGATCATGGCCCTTCCTAGCATGGATTTGTTACCCAGTTCTGATTGCGCAGTTTTGCATATCGGGGTCAAAAGAAAGAGTCTTGTTACAGTCTTGTAGAAGCCAAACTCAGGCACATCCCCAACATCATGCAGTCCAACCCTGTAGAGACTGTGCCTGCAGCCTAAATTAAAACCCAGAGTTCAGCTGATTAACTCTGCTGTCAGGTGACTGATTCCTCCCTCCATGGTGCCCCCTGCAGGTTGTGAGCAAGATAGACAGAGGTGCCTCTCTACTATAAAATTAATAGCCTTGTTGAGTAAGCAAGCAGGAACATTCTTGAGGGAGCCTAGGAGGTAGGGCAGTCCTTTGTCTGCAAATGCAGTAAGACATTGCCATTACACAGATGGAGAATGATCCTGCATGTGTTGTGTGTGTGTGTATGAAGTCGTGTCCCCCACAAGGGTGCAGGAGCCCATGGGGCATCAAATAGAATCCCAGGTCAAAGCATAAAAGATAGTCACCTTTCATTGGGATGTAGCCATGGAATTGGTGTTACGGTAGTGAAAAAGCTGGCTTAAAACTCAGCATTCAAAAAACTAAGATCATGGCATCTGTCCCCATTAATTCTTGGCAAATAGATGGAGAAACAATGGAAACAGTGACAGACTTTATTTTTTTGGGCTCCAGAATCACTGCAGATGGTGACTGCAGCCATGAAATTACGAGACGCTTGCTCCTCGGAAGAAAAGCTATGACCAACATAGACAGAATATTAAAAAGCAGAGACATTACTTTGCCGACAAAGATCCGTCTAGTCAAGGCTATGGTTTTTCTAATAGTCATGTATGGATGTGAGAGTTGGACCATAAAGAAAGCTGAGCACCAAAGAATTAATGCTTTTGAACTGTGGTGTTGGAGAAGACTCTTCAGAGTCCCTTGGACTGCAAGGAGATCAAACCAGTCCATCCAAAAGGCAATCAATCCTGTATATTCATTGGAAGGACTGATACTGAAGCTGAAGCTCCAATGCTTTGGCCACCTGATGCAAAGAACTGACTCCCTGGAAAAGACCCTGATGCTGGGAAAGAGTGAAGGCAGGAGGAGAAGGGGACTACGGAGGATGACATGGTTGGATGGCATCACCAACTCAATGGACATGAGTTTGAGCAACCTCTAGGAGTTGGTGATGGACAGGGAAGGCTGATATTTTGCAGTCCATGGGGTTGCAAAGATTCGGACACAACTGAGTAAGCAACTGAACTGAGCCATGGAATTATCTCTGCCCACAGGTGTCAGGCAAGAGAGGTATCCAAACTAAACAGGAATTTATAGGTAGAGCCTAAAGAAGGAGGGTGATGTTTGGAATGGAAGTGGATCAGAGGTATGTGGGGCCCTTGAAAGGAGCCACCCTACCTGCAAGCCCACATGACCTCTACCGAGGCTAGGCCCAGTGCCGCCTTAGGCCTAGAGGGGCCAGAGTGACTTTAGCCAGGTGTAGGAGCCACCTAGATAGCATATTCAAAAGCAGAGACGTTACTTTGCCAACAAAGGTCCATCTAGTCAAGGCTATGGTTTTTCCTCTGGTCATGTATGGATGTGAGAGTTGGACTGTGAAGAAAGCTGAGCGCCGAAGAATTGATGCTTTTGAACTGTGGTGTTGGAGAAGACTCTTGAGAGTCCCTTGGACTGCAAGGAGATCCAACCAGTCCATCCTAAAGGAGATCAGTCCTGGGTGTTCATTGGAAGGACTGATGTTGAAGCTGAAACTCCAATATTTTGACTACCTCATGCGAAGAGTTGACTCATTGGAAAAGACTCTTATGCTGGGAGGGATTGGGGGCAGGAGGAGAAGGGGACAACCGAGGATAAGATGGCTGGATGGCATCACGGACTCGATGGACGTGAGTCTGAGTGAACTCCGGGAGTTGGTGATGGACAGGGAGGCCTGGCGTGCTGCAGTTCATGGGGTTGCAAAGATTTGGACCCAACTGAGCGACTGAACTGAACTGAGGAGCCACCAGCCTTAATGTTCTGCTGAATTTTATCTGGCAAACTGAACAGGAATGGAAAAGGTGATCTGGGGTCCCTGAGGGTCCTGTAACATTACCATCAAGAAATCCTGAGAGTAGCCAGCATCTTACCATGTCAGCTGAGCTGAGACTTGCATTAACAAAGTGGAGCTTTGGGGACTTCCTTGGTGGTCCAGTGGTTAAGATTCCAGTTCAGGGGGGATGAGTTCAATCCCTGGCTGGGGAGCTAAGATCCCACATGCCTTAAGGCAAAAAAAAAAAAATCCAAAACATAAAACAGAAGCAATATTGTAACAAATTCAATAAAAACTTTAAAAGTAAATAAAAAACAAAGTGGAGGTATGCAGTCTGTGAACTAGTTCCCCCTCTCTCCTCTTTTGCAGTCTTTTCCTTTAGTGTCACTTTTCCCAGCCCCATTCATTCACTTATTTAACTAACTTCTTGAGACTCCCTCCCATGTTCAGTTAGGAGCTCATGATGATAAGAGGTGAGTTATTGTTTTTAGTAATAGGAATGAAGAGAAAAGGGTGGGTGTTTTGAGATATTTAGGAGCTGTGGGTGTAGAATTAGGAGGATGCTGCTCCGTGGCAGAGGTGTGACTGCAGCCTGAGTCTTCAGGTTTCCTCTGCCTCTGCTGTGTGATCTTCCTCTCCTCCCAAAGGAACTCTGTAGTTTATCTTTTCTTTCTCGACCAAAGACTTGGCATTGAATTAACCACAGGTATGATACACAGTGTCATAAAAGCAGAGGTAGGAAGCTGTATACTCTTTAATAACTTATGTTTATGCTCTGAATTCTTCAAGGTATAATTCGCTGTGCATATAGATTATTAAGAGATTTGCATTTTTTTCCTAATGTACATTTTTAATTGAACTATAGTTGACTTAAGATGTTTAAGGTGCACAGCAAAGTGATTCAGTTATATATATATATATACACATATATTATTTTTGAAATTATTTTCCTTTTCCAGTTATTTATTACAAGATATTGACTATACAGTATATTATACAATAAACCTTTGTTGCTTGTTGCATATCTATTTTATAAATTAGAAATAGCATTCTATTCATACTAAGTCAAAAAAGTAGATTCAAACTGTCAAATTTTTTAGTTAGGGAAAAATTCATAAATTTTCTAAAATATATATTATACATATTTATGATTTACATGCAATTTTGAATATACATATTATCATAAAACATAGTTCTGTGACAAAGCACATAAAATTAATGTTTTCTTTTCATAATTACTGTAATTAATCATTTTATCTGTCCTTTTGAAACAAGGACTGCCTTTTATAGTTTACCATGTTGGGTGCTATTCCTTGTGGTGGCTGCACCTTCACTATTAAACTGTAACGTGGGTGCTGCTCCCTGCAGAATGGAGAGGAGACTGACACACATCGGATTGGAGTACTTGGCCAAGGTCACAGAGTAAGTGGCAGGACTTGGACTTGAACTCAGTCTGGCTGCCAAGCCCAAATCCTTCACTATATAGTGTTTCTTATGAGAGAGCGCATTTTGGAATTATTTAGTCTGAATCTCTTAATATCTGGCCAAAGACATTTGAGATTATAGTTAATTTTCCTGTTGTAACCAACACTTAAAATTATTCTGGTCTGTGTTAATGCTGCCTGGAATACTGTAGACAAGTGTCAGCGCACTTCTCACCTCATTGGAAACCCATAAAAGTAATTGCCAGGTGTTAACATACACTTTAAAAAAAAGAGCTTTAAGACTGCAAAGGTGAGCAAGACTTCCTGATCTGCCTAGTGTATAATTCTTTGCTCAGAAAAAGTAGAATGGGTTGATAGAGACATGAAATGATTGAGGCGTGGATTTTGATTTTGCTCTTATAGGGAAATAAGGGGCATGTATATAGGATTTGGGAATCAGGGGACATTAATTTGAGTTTGGGCTCTGAGATTATTATTACTCTGCCCTTGGCCAAGTCACTTTGCCTCTAAGTGACTTAAAAGTGACTTTAAAGTGGGGTTGGTACTTTTCGCTTTGCCCACCCAGATAGAGATGGTGTTAGAATTACATGAGATGATGTGGGCGAAAGGGGTTTAACCTACGCAAGTCCATACAGATATTCTTTACTCCTGAGGCTCAGGGGAAGGGAAGAGAGGTCCCCAAGCAGAGGTGGGCAGCTCTGTGGAGGAACTTGAGGGTTTCCCTTCGTTACTGTATTAATAAGGAATCGTGCACCCTCTTGTGGTGAAGTGAGGGGGTTAAGGGAGTTTTATGAAAAGTACTTGTATTTTATTATCTTGGGATTTTTAAAATTGTCACCAGAAATTCTTTCTCAGTAGTGAATGCATGTAATCTTTCTCAGGAAATCCTTAAATTGCAATGTGAGAGGGAGAGGGTGGGACGATTTGGGAGAATGGGAATTCTAACATGTATACTGTCATGTAAGAATTGAATCGCCAGTCCATGTCTGACGTAGGGTGCAGCTTGCTTGGGGCAGGTGCATGGGGATGACCCAGAGAGATGTTGTGGGGAGGGAGGTGGGAGGGGGGTTCATGTTTGGGAACGCATGTAAGAATTTAAGATTTTAAAATTTAAAAAAAAAATAAATTAATTAAAAAAAATAAAAAAAAATAAATTAAAAAAAAATAAAAAAATAAAAAAAAAATTTGTACTGAGAAATAAATGCATTAGATGGATCAGAAAAAAAAAATTGCAATGTGAATGAATTGCTTAGTCTTTTATTCAATTGTCTTTGCATTGAAAGATGATAGAATTTTTTTCTCCAATCTGAATATATGTATTATGCTTTCCTCCTTTTCTTTCCTATTCCATCCATGGAGAGCCTTCCTAGGTTTTCTATTTTCCTGGGTTACTGTATTTATTTTGTTTTCCTTTGTGCTATTTGTGTTTACTTTTTTCCCCTCTGATTTGGAGAAGGCAATGGCACCCTACTCCAGTAGTCTTGCCTGGGAAATCCCGTGGACGGAGGAGTCTGATTTAACATCTGTTAAATTTTTAATACACAGTTAGGGCTTTCTCTGTTGCCTGTGCTGACACAGAGCCTCTGGCACCCAACAGAGAGTAAATGCTCCATAAATAGTGTTGAATGGATGCTGACAGTCTTAACCATGCCTCAGTCCCTTTCCTCCTTCTCCCTTGGGCACTCCCCTTTTCCTTGGCATCAGTTTTCCTGAAACATATATACATAAATTGAGGAAGTATGGCATGTCAGTCCTTTAACATTGTTCTTCTCAGTTTCCCCTTATGTAAAATAAGGGGATGAGAATAGGTGATGTCCAGGATTCTGGCACTGTAGGAATAATGAAGTAAGGAGGTCACCAAATTCGGCAGAGCCTGTGAAGGCTGTGACGTGTCTTGGGTCTGTGAGCTGTGTCTTAGCCTCAGTTCCTAGGTAAGTAGAGTGAGGAAGCAGCTGAACTCGGGAGAGCAAAAGAGAGAGAAGAGGCAGGATGAACAACAGGATAAGAGAACTCTGGGCGTTGAGGAGGTGGCGAGGGGGGTTAACAGGACAGTAGCTGCATTCCAGAGAGAGGCTGCAACATCCTGAGCTGTGCGGACATTTTCCATAACGTATACACATTGTATTGTGTGTAATTCTCACAGGGGATTGTCTGACTCAACTTCCTTTATTCCCACACATTGCTTATATTAAAATTTGGGGGGAAAATATTTTTCTCTAATTGAGTTATGAACTCTCTGATCATGTAGCAGTTCAGGCTACAGTGATGATTTTCTAATTGGCTTTATATGTTCTTCATTTTACTAAACATTGCTTCTTCAAACCTGGCAGATTAAAAGCATTTTGTCAGTTTTAGAGAGCTGTGTCACTGGTATCACAAAGGGAGGCCAGAGTCTGCAGAGAAAGGGCCCTTCAGTGTGGGCAGGATGCAGGGGGGGCGTTCCTTGGATTTCGTCTCAGTTGTACAATTTACAGCGACGTAACTAACAGGGGACTTAATATTGAGTCAGAGTGTCAGTTGACTAACATACTGAGAATCACTCAGAAAACCTGCATTATTCCTCTTGGCTGGCCAGCAGCTGCCTTCCCCTGAGAAAGTCAGGTTGTGTTTGGAAGATTGCTTGGTGCATGGTGGGGAGTTCATTGGTTTCATTCACTGAACAGATCTTTTTTTAAGTTTCACTCCGTGTGCCATGTACTGAGTAGAGTGCTGGAATTAAGTCAAAAGTTTAGCTTTCAAGGCCTCAGAGAGCCACATAAGCAAACATCTGAACCATGAGCCTAGTGCTTAGAAGAGGGTATAGAGAGGGTGCTTGGAGGCAGAGAGCAGAGGTGAGTACCTACTGCAATATGACTCCTTCAAGGAGAGTAGGAATTTCCCATGACAGGAGAGGCAACAAGTATACTCTGGGAACTGCAAGGAATTGAGAGCGATCTTTAATGCTTATTAAGTCATAAAGCCTAATGAGAAATTGGATCCTTGAAACTTACTCGCTGAAAAGCCCATGACATTCATGATGGCAGCTCTGGGGCCCTTTCACCTGCAGAGAGATGCTGCTGCACGGTCTCTTCTTTTGACTTCTTTGCTGCTGGATCTCATGCTGTACAACAGTGATTTTTCAAACGTTTGGTCTCTGGGTCCCTTTGTGCTCTTACAGATTATTGAGGACTCTCAGTTCTGCTGAGGGTGGATGAGCCTAGAGCCTGTTACCCAGAGTGAAGTAAGTCAGGAAGAGAGAAACAAATATCGTGTATTAACACATATATATGGAGTCTAGAAAAATGGTACTGGTGAAGCTATGTGCAGGGCAGTCATAGAGACGCCAGTGTAGAGAACAGATACGGATGCAGCGGGGGCAGGAAAGGGGGGACGAATTGAGAGAGTCACACTGGTATATATACCATATATAAAAGAGGAAGCTGATGAGAAGCTGCTGTGTAACACAGGGAGCTCAACCTGGTGCTCTGTGACAACCCACTTTGGAGGCGGACAGCAGAGGTAAGTACAGCAGAGGTGAGTACCGGCTGCAATGTGACTCCTTCAAGGAGAGTAGGAGTTTGCCAGGACAGGAGAAAGGCGGCTGGGATGGGTTGGAGGAAGGTTCAAGAGGGAAGAAACGTATGTATGCCTATGGCTGATTCATTTTGATGTATGGTAGAAACCAACACAACATTGTAAAGCAATTATCCTCCAATTTAAAAAATTTTTTTTAATTATTAAGGATGCTGAAGAACTTTTGACATTTCCCATATCTGAAGTTAAAACTTAAGAAAGTTTGAATGTATTTATTAGTTCCCTTTAAAATAGCAGTAATAAAGTAATCATATGTTAATATAAATAACTGTACCTAACAGTGAAAATACAATGATTATTAGTACAGTTTGGTGCCACTGCCTTGATTTGTGTTAAAGGTTCAGCTTTACCCACAATTGCTTTTGCACCATCTGTGCAAATATTAACACAACGAAAAGGCAAATGGCATCTTGGTATTGTTAGGAAGAGTTTTAGCCTTGTGGAGCCCCTGAAAGAGTCTTTGCAAATCACACTTTGAGAACTGTATGAGTTAGTGGTGAAGACCATGGCACAGGGTCTCGATGGCCTGCCTTTGAGTCCTGCTTCTGTGGCTGTTCAGCTGTGTGACTTTGGGAGGATGCTGAGCCTGTGACTGTTTGGTCCCTGTAAAATGGGTGTAATAATAGTACCAGCCTGATTAGATTGGGTAACCTGCCTAATAGTTAACCTGTTGGTGGGTGTTGGTAAAATGTAATACCTAGTTAGTTAATAGGTTGATTATCTGGGGAAATAGAGGCAAGGTTTGTGCAGAAATTGTCTCCTTTGTCAGTCTTCCAGGATGCCTGAGATGGCCACCATTACAATTCCTCCTTTATAGCCTTATGGTGGTAAAGTACATATTATCTGAGTGAAAACCTGCATGCTAGGAGGGGTAATGTGTTAACCAACAACTTTGCAGAGATTGGCTTCCTTTGCCAACTAGTCAAAACTCTGAAAGGGCGGAGAAGGATAGTTGGTGCTGGGTGGAGTGACAGTGGGGGAGGTCCAGGAGCAGCGAGGGGTCCTTGAGACAGCTGGAGGGAAGGTAGAGCATAGGCAGAGGGTTCTGAGTGAGGGTTCTTTGGGCCAGGAAGGAATGACACCAAGTCTCATACCCTGGCATCGGTCCTGGTCTCTTCTTGCCTTTGTGAATCACAAGCTTAGTCCAGGCACACATTATGTAAGGGCCGCCCCACCCCCACCCCCCCCGCCCCGCCACATTCTCCTGTTCTGAGGTGCAGCCATCTCTGGGCAGTACAGTAAATCTCAGTTCAGACCTGACTAATGGTGAACTTGTAACTGTTGGGAGGTAGACAGAGCCGTGCACGGGGGAGACCATGAGCTCTGCAGTGAGGCATCAGGGCTCAAATGCCGGCTCTCTCATGGACGTGCACTATGGCCTTGGGCAAAGGATTGAACCGTTCTCAGCCTCTGTTTCGTCTCTGTAAAATGGGGCTGCTGGTACCTCTTGTGAGGTGTGAATATTAAGTGAGATAGCTGATGGTAGGCACTCAGTAAATATCTCTTACCTTCCCCTTCAGTTATCTTAAACTCCGTCACTGTTCATTTACAGTAAGGACTTAACTACTAGTCAAACCATGTCGTCATTGCGTTTTTACTCTTATTAGGAAACTCAAGTTTTTAGGAAAAGTTAGATGTGGTACTGGAAGAGCTGTGATGCTGCTGCTTCTCCAGAGATTTCAAGTAACAATTCACAAAACCGTAACCCCTCCTCTTTGCTGCTTCTATGGACCCCTGGGGTGCTCTGATCGAGAACCCTTCTGCCCCATGTTTTTGTTGTTGTTGTTGTTGTTGAGTTGCTAAGTTGTGTCCAGCTCTTTTGTGACCTCATGGACTGTAGCCCACCAGCCTCCTCTGTCCATAGGATTTCCCAGGCAGGGATACTGGAGTGGGTAGTCATTTCCTTCTCCAGGAGATCTTCCCAGCCCAGGGATTGAACTTGCATCTCCTGCATGGGCAGGCAGATTCTTGACCACGGAGACACCTGGGAAACCCTGCCCGTTTGTTCAACAGCTCAGCCTGGGAGTCTCCCAGCTACTCTGTCTTTGAGGCCAAGAGTGTCAGTCCAGTCCAGTCACTCTCATGCTATGTCTGCCCGAAGTGAAAAGGCAGAAGAAAGATGTGTGGGGAGCAACTGAAGCAGGCCACCGCTCCAAGGTTCCTCCCCGTGCAGCCGTTCCCTCCTGGTTACTGCCACACTGACTTCCTCAGTGCCCAGATCTCCCTCAAAGCTCTTAGAATCCCCATTGCCCCTGGAGTTTCTTGTATTGTTTCTAGAATCTGGGTGGCTGCACTTTTTCCCCCCCATATCCCCCTCTGTGAGTTTCAGAGTACCTTATGGTTGTTAATGAATCTATTTTTACAACCTCCCCAGAAACAAGCGTCTTCCCTGTTACAGATCAAAGAACCTATTACTGACACAAAAGGAAGCCAGCCAACTGGCCTTCCCCACACGGAAGGCAGGTCCTGCTCTCATCTTGCCTCCGCTTTTGACTTGCTGTGTGGCCTTTGTTTCCTCACCCAGTGATAATATCTGCCTTGCAGGAATGTTGTGGAGTTCAACAAATGCTGAGAACAGTTCCCTCTGAAAGGCTGAAAGACAGGTGTCAGATGTGCGATGCCAGGGAACTCAAAACATGTTACGGTAATCTAATCTCTGCTTCATCTTTGTGAGGTTGTGGAGGTGCTCCAGGACCCACTTTATACCCTCTTTGCACCTCCCCATCCCATTTTGGCAGTCCCCATCCATTTCCCTGCAGACTCACAGGAGATTGTCTCTCTGATGCGCTGAGCAAGCATGTGTCGTTTCGGTCTTCACTGTGTGTGCCTGATTCCACTTCTGGCTGGAGCAGAGATGCTCTCCCCTGACTCTGGGTCCCTTCCTCATTTCCTTTTCGGTTCCCGCTTTTTTCCTCACTCTTTTGTCCCATTGACTCCCTCTCTGCCTCTGGCATCAACAGTCATCACACCTTTCCACTGTGTGGTTGTGATGTTCTACCTCCAGGATCCTGCCTCTGTGACTAACCAAACCTGATCCCACTCGTCTCTCACTCCTCTAAACACAGGCTAAGGATAAGACCAGTCCCTCTTCAAGGTTTCCACCAAAGCTAGTGTTCAGCTTCTAGCCCTAAATTTCTAACTTCATGCTTGGTACTTCCTCTTGGATTATCCTAACATCATGCAGATTCGGTATATTTTAAATATAATTTATTTTCTCAACCTCTTTCCCTATTGCCCACCAGGAAAAAAGTTAGTCCCCTTCTGGATTAGCCTAATTCTGTTAGAGGTTCCACCATTAGTTCAAACCTTGGAGTCTCTTCCCTTGAACCCTCACATTTAATCTGTTTCCTATAAACCACCCCCCCCCCAATATTCAGGTTTGCATCATGTTGTTTAGTCACTAAGTCGTGTTCTTCTTTTTTGCAACCCCATGGACTATAGCCCACCAGGCACCTTGCCCATGGGATGTCCCAGGCAAAAATACTAGAGTGGGTTGCCATTTCCTTCTCCCGACTCAGGGATTGAACCCACATCTACTGCACTGCAGGCGGATTCTGTACCGCTGAGCCACCAGGGGTGATGGCTTAGTGGTTAACCCACTGGGCTCTTCTCTAAGGGAAGCCCTCAAACCCTGCTATATTGTATCATTGGTTTCCTACTAGGGCTCCCTGCCACCAATCTCAACTCACTACAGTCAGGTTAATTTTCTGGAAACCTTTGTCTTGCCTTTTCGTCACTCATAAATTTTCCATGGCCGCCTGTTGCCTTAAAACAATCATTGTGATTATCTGTTGCTGTGTAGACTAAGTGGCATAAAACAACCACCGTTGTTTTAGGTTTGTAGATTCTGTGGGTCAGAAATTTGGAAAGGGCTCAATGAGTTGGCTTTGTCTTTGCTGTGTGATGTCTGGGGCCTCTGCTGGGAAGATTCAAAGGCTGGAGTGACTTGATGTCTGAGGGCTTACTTGGTCACATCTTCAGTGATTTGATGCTGCTGTCAGCTGGGACCTCAGCTGGAATAGTGGTCTGTCCATGTGGTTGCTTGTGCGTCCTTACTGTATGGTGGCTGGGTTCCAAGAGCATGCATTCCTAAGAGAGGCAGAGTGTGATCCAGCTTCAGAAGCCATACACTGTCCCTTTCATTGTGGCCATGAGCCTGTCTGGATTCATGGGACAGGAGCGTAGAAGCCCGTATCTTGTGGGAGGAGGGAATCACATCATAAGAAAAGCATGTGAGTGTTTTTGTTGCTGTCATCTTTGAAAAATAGAATCTATCACAAAGTCTAGCCTGATATGGGAATTCCTTTAAAATATGGCCCAGCTTACCTGGTTGTTTTAAATTGAAGTATAGTCCATGTACAGTACTGTGTTTCAGGTGTACACCAAAGTGATTCAGTTATTTTTCAGATTATATTCTGTTATGGGTTATTATAGGGTATTGAATATAATTCCCTGTACTATACTATAAATCCTTGTTGCTTGTCACACCTGTTTTATTTATAGTAGCCCACTTGCCTTTTAAATATGAGAGCACCTGCCATTTACAGGACGCTTCCTAGGTGTCAAACGACTTCCTATGTGTTCTCCTCTAATCTAACAATTATGAGTGTAGATGACGGAACTGAATCAAGAAGCTTAACGCAGCTTTGTCAAGGGTCAGCCAGTTAATAGCCAGGTGGGGTTTGAATGCAGAACCTGCATTGCCAGTCTTAACCTCCAAGCTGTCCTATCTCCACTTCTGTCAGGGTGCCCAGATGGAGGGAGAGAGGGAAAAGAGGATACGAATTAAGAAACCTTGCCAGGAATGAGATTCAGTTTAGACTCTGACCTCCCCACTTGTCCAGTTCCGTCCTGGAGGGCTCACAACTCAAGGAAGCCAGACTCTCATCAGCCAGTGACTCCAGCCAGGTTGGTGCTCAGATCTCACGTGGCCCCAGTGGACAGGACAAGCCAAGGGGGTGATCTCATGACTCTGTGTCTACCTCTGCAGGCTTGGGCTGGGCTCCTGGGGAGGCCCTCTTCATCTTCCATTCTCTTCTTATCTGTTGGTTCCTATCTGGTTCCAGCACCCACTCAGGATTCCTCAGCTCCAGCACAGGTCTGCTTGGACCTGATACTCACTGCAGCCTTGCTTACAGTCACAGATGTTTGTCTTTGCGTAGTTTGGCTTCTTTCTGGATTTGGCTCCTCTGGCTTCCCTGGGGTTGTCTGGCCTGAACCTGCTTATCTGGGCTGCCTCCCACCCTCACTCATGCAGTGTTCTCTGCAGGATGGATGTCATTTGTTCCCCTTCTCTACCTATGGTGCTGACTCTCTTCTCAACCTTTTCAGCTCAGGTTCCTACCCACCATCCTCAAGGCAGGTTTTGGCCCCTCCTCTGAGCTCCCACAGTTTCTCGTACATTCTTCTGGAATGGTTTTTGTCCCACTCTCTATTTGTCTGCTGTTTAGTTCCATGTTACCCTTGCAAGTCCGGGAGCTCCAGCCGGGAAGAAACTGTGCATCATTCATCTGGGAGCCCTTGGTGCGTGTTAAGAGTTGGGCATATCAAAGACCCTCAGATCCTCCTCAGGAGGCTGGCGTGCTGCCTGGAACAGCAGTGCTTTTTATGTCTGTTAATGCATTGACTGGGTTGGCTGCTGCCAACAGAGACATGAGGGTGGGAAGAAGACTCAGGGATCTTGAGACTCAGAAGATGTGGCTTCTCATCCAGAAAATGTTGGACAAATCACTTCTCTGGAATGCAATGGCCTCTAGTTGAGATGAAGGGGTTTCCTTAAGGACCTGCCCAGTACTAATACCATGTGAAGATAATTTTCACTGATAAGCTTTGGAATATAGACTGCCATGGAGCTAAGTGGTGAATTCTGTCTATTGAAAATATGACCCAACGTTATCATATGGGATGGAAATTTGGTTATTTGCACAATTTTGACTATGCCCTGGTGGTAGGCTGTGGCTGACTAGATTTGATGGAGTCGTAAACATGGCCACAGTCCACAAAGCCTTTCTCCTTCCCACATAAACCTCAGTGGATCCTAATTCTCAAAGTCTCCACTGGATTTTATTGCCTTCTCTCCAATTTAGCCAACAAGAAACATTTCAGCAAATTTCAACTCTTAATTAGCAAAAGAAAGACAGAGTGCCATATCCCTTTGGGGGCAAGATGAAACAATTTTTATGGCTAACAGTTTCCCCATATAATGAGGTCTGATCTTGAAAATATCCTAACATAGTAGGTTCTTGTACCTCAGTTATAATTACATAATTAAATATAATAATGTATATATATTTTTATGTATATGTATGTAAACATGTGTATATGTGTCTATGTATCTGTGTGTATATTTATATAATTATACAGTCTGAGTTTTCTACCTGCTAGACCCGAGGTCACTCCTGTGGTCTTGCAGTGAGCTATGAGCACAGCTGAGGGTCATTTCTGGAGTCTCCGTGCAGCTTCCACCAGGCTGATTCTTCTTAGTTTAAGTTTCTCAGCCCGGATCATACAAGCCTCTCACTTTACTCCCCTGGCTCCACTCTCCCACTCTATCACCTATTTCCGAGCTCACTCTCCTCCTCCAGAAAGCACAGAATGACAACACTGAAAGCTTGAATTTGCCAGTGTTGCCCCTCAGCAGAGGTTCACGTCGCAGTTGGCTGGTGAAGGAGGTGTGAAGAAAGTGGTGACGAAAGGCAGTGCTGTCTGAAAGGTGTGATTCCATTCTTGTTGCAGTCGCTTTCGTTTTTAAAAATAACCCACGAAGCTTTCATCTGGCATTGTGCTCCTGTAGTATGTCCTGACAGTGTCTTCTTGTGCCTCAGTTTCACCCCCAACAAAATGGGATTGAAATACTGCCACCTGGAAGTTTCCAGAGGCCGCCAAGGAGGCAGAGCAAACGGTTGGTGAATAGAAGACAGTATCTGCCACCCAGAAGAAAAGCGCCTCACAGACAGACCACAAGGCTGCCCTGACTTGCCAAAGGAGCATTCTTCGTAAGCAGGAGCAGTCAGGGAAAAGCTAACACGGGCGAACTTCCCCCTGGGTCTGTTGGTCCTGATGTCAGAGGGAACTTGCTTGGTGGGTGTTCATGTCTTTTCAGATGAAAGTGAGGCGGTGGGGGGCAGAAAGGAGGAAGACAGGTGCACAAGAGACTTGCTTGAGGTTTCAGTTGATCAGCAGCATTTTATTAGTTTGAAGGAAACTAGTTTTTAGAGAAGGAGTTGATTGCCAATAAAGTTTGCTAGGGTGAGCATGTAGCAAAATTAAAGGGTTTAATCCCAAAAGTAAAATTCAGGGGAGTTCCCTGGTGGTCCAGTGGTAGGCTTTCACTGCCAAGGGCATGGGTTCAATCCTTGGTCGGGGAACTAAGGCTCCACAGGCTGCATGCTGTGGCCAAGAAATATAAATAAACAAGGAGAGGAAAACTTACTTGAAAGGAGAAAAGCATATGAATTTTCCTCTTATATGTGACATTAACTGGCTAAAATTCACACAGTGATTTTTTGTTATTTCACAAGATGCCTGGGGCATCTTGTTCTGTTGACAGTACACAGGAGATGACAATCAGTAGTGCTTTGTGATATCTACTGATTCACATGTGCGCATGGGCATGGTCGTGTACACACACACACCCACACCCACACACACACACCACACACCACACACACACACACCACCACCACCCCCATCTTCAGTGCTTTCCTGGTGACCTTTCTTCTCTCTTTGCCCAGACTATCCTCGGAGTAATTTACCAGCCCTGTATCAGCTGCACTTTGATGTGGCTTGACCGTTTGTGGACTACCTCTTCACACTACAGTTACACCCTGTTTGGTTTCAAAAATTGTTTTTGGTCGTACAAAGCACAACCCCAGCCCTTCCATGTAGCCCCAGGTGAGCAGTTCTAAAGCTCTGAGCCTCAGTTTTCTTATCTGCAGAATGAAGTTGTTCTGAAATCTGAAACTGAGGTTCTTCCAGAACCTTTTGAGAATGTCAGTTGTAAGGTCTCAGCCCCTTGGTAACTGGATGGGAGGAGTGGCTGCCGCAGCGGGACATCAGAGTGACCTTTCAGTACCTCCTGCATCGTCCAGGTCAGAGCTGCTTGGAGCAACATGCTTGGCTCCCAGTGGTTTGCTGGAGGACCAACTGTGTGCATCTCTTGGCAGCTTTTGTTTGGTGACATCCCTTAGTAGATTTAAATTAGCTATGGTGAGGGTATTTATTGATTCACTATGGAAATTAACAAAAACTATACATCGCCCCCAACCTGCACCACAGCCTTTACGTATGTATCAGTGGCCCTGGGACCCAGCACAGCTTACTCCTCTCATTTGGACTGGTCTCTATCAGAGCTCACTTCTGGGACTTCCCTGGTGGTCCAGTGGTTAAGAATCTGCCTTCCAGTGCAGGGGACTCAGGTTCAGTCCCTGGTCAGAAAACTAAGATCCCGCATGCCGTGGGCCAGCTAAACCCACTCGCCACAGTTACTGAGCATGCACACTCTGGAGTCTGTGTGCCACAACTAAAACTTAACACAGCAAAAGTAAAAGAAACAGAATTTAACTCGTTTCTTTATACTCATCCTTCACCAAGTTAGCACTCTTGGTCACTTCAAGATCATGACTGCCTTCTTTCTGCTTAACCTGTAGAAATGTCTGTGCAGTTGAGGTGAAGCACGTGGAAGAAGAGCTGACACAGGTGTTGAGCCTGTAGCTGCAGCGAATTCTTAGACCACTAGCGACAGCCACTTTTAAAATACTTTATTCTAGTAAAACCCATCTATTTGTCTCTTACGCTATTGTTAGTCAAAGATAGGTAGTGTCTCATAGTTTTGTAGAGCTTTGTCAAACCTCACTATCTCTGCCTCGTGAATAAGTGGAATTACGAATGACTGCCCTGCTCAAATGCCTGCAGTTATCTCTCATAGCCTACTCTGTTAGCACAAACTCCTTGCCATATTAAAAAATAAGACCTCTGCAGTTGTTCCAACTTAGTATTCATCAGTCCTCCACCAGGAGATATGCCCTGTTTTTCCCTTAACCAAACACAGTCTGTTATTTCCTCTCCCCACCCAAGCTCATCTGAGCATCATAATCCTATCATGGTCCACATCGATACCACCTGCAAGGCATGACTGGACACCCTGGTTTTCCAAGAACATGGCTCCCTTAAGCTTCAAAGGCCAATAAGTTTCAAAGGACTGGGAGACCCAGAATAGCTCCCCATAAGGGTGGTTCTTGACTTCAAAAGATGCAAGACCATTATCTCTGGTGTTACCCTGGCACTTGTAGTCCAGTGGGCAGCCTTTTTTGCAGGGGGTGGGTAAAGGTCAGGATAGTAAATATATTAAGTGTTGTGGTCTGTGTGGTCTCTGTCACAACTTCCCAACTCTGCCATTCTAGTGGAAAAGTGGCCGTAGACAGTATATAACCAAACTGGAGTCTCAATAAAACTTTACTTAACAAAAATAAGCTTTGGGCTGGATGTAGCCCACCAGGCATATTTGCTCACCCCTGCCCTACTCAAACACCTGCTTGTTAACACCCATTCTTGACACCTGTTCATAAAACTGTCTGCCAGCCTGAATATGTGATACTCACTAGTGTAGCTCATGTGGGAGATCATGTCTGGGACATGCGCAGCCGGGAGTCCTGAAGCCTGAGTTAAGGGCTCCAGAGAACATTCTTGTCACGTTTACTTTACCCACAAAGGAGCGCTGATTCAAAATGGGGTGTAAGCACTTGTGTTCAGAGGGCCGGTATAACACAGAGCATTTCCTGAGTCTCAGCCATTTGTGTACTGCCGCTGTCTCTACCCTCTGCACTGTTAACTACTTAATATTATCTTTTAAAGTAGTCTCCCTTAGAAAAAAACGTAACCTAAAAGTTTACTTTGGGTTTCCCAGGTAACTCAGTTGTAAAGAATCTGCCTGCCAATGCAGATGCAGGTTCAATTCCTGGGTTAGAAAGATCCCCTGGAGAAGGAAATGGCAACCCACTCCAGTATTCTTGCCTGGGAAGTCCACTGGACAGAGAAGCCTGGAGGGCCACAGTCCATGACATCGGAAAGCGTGGGGCATGGCTGAGTGACTGCAACAACAGCAACAACAAAGTTTAAGAGTAAACTTTGTATTTACTCTTAAACTTTGTATTATTTATATAATTGAAAAAACAGTACCATTTGCAGTAAATGGAAGGTAACCGTAAAAATGAAATATACTGACAGGACTTCCTCAGTGGTCCCGTGGTTAAGACTCCATGCTCCCAGTGCAGGGAGCATGGGTTTGAAGATCCCACATGCTACACAGAATGGTCAAAAAACAAAAACACAAAATTGCAGTATACTAAAAACAATGTGGTGTTTTTAAATTCTAGCTACTGTTGGCTTGTTGAAAGGTTCAGAGCCTAACACATGTTTTTTTAAGAAGCAGGAGAATTAGTATTGGAGAGGCATTAAAAACTTCCAGCCTCAGACTGAGAGTTTTTCCTTGATATAAAAAGAAATTAAAAAAAAAGAAATTTAGAAAATAAATGCAATGTGATGCATTGCTTTTAATTGCTGTATTTGTTCACCTCCTGCAGTCATGGAACTCTCTGTCTCATATGCCACCTAAAAACTGCCAAGATGAAAGGACTAATCACTTGGGCATCAGACAGACCTGTGTTCATATTCCTGACTTCACCTTAGATTCCCCAACTGCAAAGTAGAAATCCCAGCTTCATTCATAGAGCAAGTAGGAGTCACGTATTGCCTTTCTGGGCCTGGCTGGGCACCAGTGTGGGGCTGTTTTAGGTGCTGGAGTGATACTGGTAAAGCACCTAACATCGGACCTGTCCCTGGAATGGGCACTATTGTCCTTAGGACCCCTGTAAATTCAGAATCTCTCTTACAGTTCTTACTAAAGTACCAGTGAAATTTCTGTAATGGGTCCTATTGCATCACAGCTGAGTGACCTCAGGCAAGTTGCTTAAGTTCTCTTCTGGCTCACTGATCAGCGTCAGAATTAAATGAGATGACGTGTGTAAAATGCTTTGTGACGGTAAAGTTTGCACTAGTTTTGTCATTGGCAGTATGTTGGGTGGTGGGTTTTATTGACCTGCCTTACTCACTTTGGGGCTCCCCTGGTGTCTCAGATGGTGAAGAATCTGCCTGCAATGTGGGAGACCTGGGTTCTATCCCTGGGTTGGAAAGATTCCCTGGAGGAGGAAATGGCCACCCACTCCAGTATTCTTGCCTGGAGAATCCCATAGACAGAGGAGTCTGGTGGGCTGTAGTCTGGGGTCACAAAGAGTGAGACAAGATCTGAGCAACTAACACTTTCACTTTCTCTAGGGGACAGAGACCGTGGTGGTGGGCTCCTGTCTACATCCCCCTTTTGCATTTCCAGCTTTTGCAAACCTGTCTGTGAAGGGAATAGAAAATGTGGAAAATGTCATTCCTGATCAGTTTCATTTCCTTCTCTCCTCTCTCTCCCAAGAGTGGAGTTTTTGGCTTTATAATCTAAGGAATCTCATTAGCATCTGCTTCCCATCCAGAAAATACCAGCGTAGTAGGTGAGGCTGTCCCCATCGGCCAGGCCGGCGATGAAGATGTGTCTGCTTGTCCTCTGCTGACTCCAGGTGCCGCCAGGATTCCTGTGCCACCTCCTGCAGTGGCATTCTGCACCGTTTGCCCTTTAGCTGGTTAGCTCTCTGCCATTTCAGCTCCCTCTCCACCTCCTGTGATCCTGCTGATTCATAGTCTTTCCCTTAGAACTCTTGTTTGTTGTAGATGTTTTTACAAGTTCTTAGCCATGGGGTTCTTTTCTTCTAGCCTTTACAAACCATTTTTCTTGGCTCACAGATTAAAGTCTATCTATCTCTGTCACTGAGTGAAGATTTCTAAGACTTTTCTGAGTCCTTTTCTCACAGTAAACTACTCGCAACACAGAAATTCTTCCAACAGGTTTTTTTTTTTTTTCCTTAGACAACTTAGTTCTTGTACACTTTTCTATGAGAATAAGAGGCATCTCTGCTGTCCTTGAGGGAAAAGAGCAAGCAGGTCTGGAGAACTCTCAACACTGAGGAGGACTGTAGAAAGAGGCCATCAGGCTCCAGAGAAATGACATAACTTGCCACAGTCACGTATCTGGGTGGTGGCCCCACACCCAGCAGTGCTGATGCCTAGTGTAACTTTCTGCCCATGACTGGGTCTCAAGCACCCAATAGACTGGGTCTCAAGCTCCCAGGAATGAGCTCCCTCTGAGAGCCCCATGGCCATCAAAAGTGAAAGTCACTCAGGCATGTCCGACTCTTTGTGACCCCATGGACTGTACAGTCCAGGGAATTCTCCAGGCCAGAATGCTGGAGTGGGTAGCCTTTCCCTTCTCCAGGAGATCTTCCCAACCCAGGGATCGAACCCAGGTGTCCTGCTCTACAGGCAGATTCTTTACCAGCTGAGCCACAAGGGACAGCCATCAGAGGGGCGCAGGAATCCTGGTCAGAGATGGAGCAGCCCTTATGCATTCAGATGACATGACCTGCCCATGGTGAGTTGAAATGAGAGGCCTGAATACGCGGGCTTAAAGGGCAACCGTGCCTGCTGTCTGTTCACCTGTGTATAATCATCCCTTGATGAGAAAAGTACTGGATGGTGGGAGGAACACAGCATAGCGGTGAGGCAGAGTCTTACTGGCAGCAGAGATGTGAAGAGCGGGTTGTGATAAATGCAGTGAAGAAGACAGTAGCCCGGGGGCCACAGGGGCACTAACCTCTCCCGCTTGGGCCCTGCCCCTCAGTTAAGGTGGGAGTTTGAGCCTAGCACCTAATGTTGACCAGACATGACTCAGAAATGAAGAATATCCCTCTGTCCCCATTCTGATGATCAGCCAACACAGATGGGATTGGCTTCCTCGTGCGCCACCATGACCCTGAGTAAATACCCTCTCCTTAACCAGACCAGGGAGCTTGAGCAGCCGAGGGTGATGTTCCCGCTGCACTGTTCCTCTCTACCACCACCCTCAAAAAGAAGTGGGAGGTAAGCCCCTTATAAGGATGGGTTGGTGACGGGTATATGGTGGCCAACCCAGCAGGCCTAGCATTCAAACTAAGGCAGCCTACTCCCCAGAGAGCGGTGCTCTTTGCTATTAGAAGAGGCAGAGGAGAGGCCTCTGAGTTTTGTTTTCTGTTAAATATAAGAAGAGGATACGGAAGAAAAAGAGGAAGAGTCTTACTCAACGTAGCATATTTGTAAGATTGCACTACAGACCAAGGCAAATCAGTTGTCAATGTTTATTGGATAGATGTTGTAGAAAATATTAATAAAAGAAGTAAAAAAATGTTGGGCAGAGAAATCATTCGAATAGTCTGTGATGGAGACATTATTCATATGAATTTAAAAAATAGAACCTCTAATGTGTTCATTTAAAAAATCAATTGTGGTATTTAATCACACCTTCCACTAACTAACCTAAAACATTCCTAATATATTTAATAGATCTGTTTGTTACACTCTCAAGAGGTATGGTAAATACCTGCTGGAAGCAGAAGAATATTATCATGGTAGTTGGCAAGATGCTTTTATTTTCAGCTGGAGGCACTTAATTTGTTGGTTAAGTGTATCTGGCCGGCCCATGTCAAAGGGAAGTGAGGAGTTATTAGTAGGCGGCCCTGGTGGCGGGCTGCACACAGCTGGAGGAAAGGATGGACTCATACTTGCACCCAAATTCTTAGGGCCACAGGGCTGTCTTCTCCAAGGAAGGGAGTCAGTTAAGAAGAAAATAGCTTCTGAAAAGAAAGTTAATGCTGATGGCTGTGTTTACATTATCTTCCAGCTTCTGGGTCTTGGCAAAAGGTTTATCCCCTTCATGGTTCCTGGAAGCATTCTCTGCTCCTCTCTAACCAGGTGTCCTTGTCGCCCTGCCCTTGTGCCCCTCATTCCCTTGATTTGAAAGGCCCTCCAGAGCCCTCTGCATGCTCTCCCTCCCCTTTGCTGTCCTGCCTCTTAACTGCTCAGGATGCAGCGGAGGCAGCACCTTCCATGGGGCCCTGCCCGGTTCTCCTCCTGTCTGTCCAGCCACTCAGCACCTCCAACGAGGCGCAGGCATGTCTCTTAGCAGCACAGTGTGCAGGGCATACTGGCTATCTGCCCGCAGACGGTGAGTTCCTCATCGTGGAGAACAGGCCTTTCACCTGTCTTTCTGGTGTCCAACATAGTAAATGCTCAGTGAGGGTCTGTTGAATAAATGAAGTTAATGAATTTAATCAAATCAGGAGTCCCCTGTCAGAATACCAGTGAAGAGCAGGGATGAATTCTGTGGAGTTTCCAACAATCAACTTCATTCATAATTAAAATGCAGAAAAAGATAGTATTTTTCACCTGTGAAAGGGCAGAAATAAAAAATGAGATAGCTGTATGTTCGTGTGTGAAGAAACGTTGCATTTGTATGTAGACATTACAAATGAACAGCCCTCCACTTTTAGGAGCTTATCGTCCAAGATAACATCACACCTGTGTAAAATTAGATAGATTATTCTCTACAGTATATTTGGTTTTTTGGAAAGAGCAAAAGGTTAGAAACATTGTGTGTCCATCAATAGGAGACCAGTTGAATAAATTATGATATAGTCTTAAAGTTCAGTGTTACACAGCTATCAAAAAGAACAGTTCCAAATATGGATATGACACAATCTCCAAGTGAAAAACATATTCAGAGCACTAATTTGTTTCAGGGTAAAAAAAAAAATACACAGTTGACCCTTGAACAACACAGATGTGAACTGCATGGGTTCACTTCTGTGTGGATTTTTTTCAATAAGTATATTGGAAAAATTTTAGGAGATTTGGGACAATTTGAAAAAAAAAAAAACCTCACAGATGAACTGTATATCCTAGAAATTAAAAAAAAGTTCAAGAAAAAGGTATGTCATGAATGCATAAAATACATATACAAAATACGTGTTTATGTTATTGGTAAGGCTTCTGGTCAGCAGTAGGCTATAGAAGTTAAGTTTGGTGGGAATCAAAAGTTATAGGCAGATTTTCAGCTGCGTTAAGAGTGGATGGGGTGATGTGGATAAGTGCCCTTAACTCCACAGTGTTCAAGGTTCTGCTGTATACATATATGCTTTTGTATAGAATACTATGGAGTGATTTTTTTAAACTGTATCAGAACTAGAAGACTGAAGGATAAATTTTTCTACTATGTTTTTTCTGCTTTGGTACCTTTTAAACTATGTCATACTTATGTCTAAAAACGTAGTTTGTTTTCAGCTAGTTGAGTGATAGATATGTGTCCAGATTTGCTGAGATCTACAGAATCACTATATAAAACTCACCAGGAAAAGCTTCATGTAATGTAAACACTTTTCATCCTGACGTCTCCCCGTAGATCACCCCAACCTGTCCCCCTTGCCTTTGAAGTCTCACTCACTTGTTGCCTAGACCATTGGAGTTGGAAAGAGCCTTGGACAATTATCTAGTGGTATTTTCTTTAAATCAAGCTAACACTGCTGCTTTTCCAACACATGTACCTTGTCTTAATTCTCTCTCACCTGCTGCTAAAGTGTGTTACTGTAAAAATATGAATATAGGCTTTCAGACCTGTCTAGATCAAAGCTGTGATAACGAATAAAAGAATATCAGTATGATACTAATTAACCAGAATCTGCGTTATGATCCAGAGCTCTGTTTCTGTGTAGTAGAAACATGAACTTTGATCTGGTGGCTTATAACATCAGTGGAATTCCTTGGAGGCGATTATAGTCTCCTCATTCACAGTCCCTGCCACAGACCTATATACATCTATAGGAAATGGACAAGCTTCTGCTTAGCTGTGCCCTACAGTCCATTCATTTCCTGGTAGCTCAGATGGTGAAGAAAGAATCATCTGCAATGCAGGACACCTGGGTTCAATCCCTGGGTCACAAAAATCCCCTGGAGAAGGAAATAGCAACCCAGTATTCTTGCCTGGAGAATCCCATGTACAGAGGAGACCGGGGGCTACATTTCTTGGGTCACAAAGAGTCAGACACGACTGAGCAACTAACACTTTCACACTCCATTCATAATCAGTCAGTTCAGTCACTCAGTAGTGTCCAACTCTTTGTGATCCCATAGACTGCAGCACACCAGGCCTCCCTGTCCATCACCAACTCCTGGAGTTTGCTCAAACTCATGTCCATCGAGTCGGTGATGCCATCCAACCATCTCATCCCCTGTCATCCTCTTCTCCTGCTCCCAGTCCCTCCCAGCATCAGGGTCTTTTCCAAGGAGTCAGTTCTTCACATCAGGTGGCCAGAGTATTGGAGCTTCAGCATCAGTCCTTCCAATGAATATTCAGGACTGATTTCCTTTAGAATTGAATGGTTTGGTCTCCTTGCAGTCCAAGGGACTCTCAAAAGTCTTCTCCAAGACCACAATTCAAAAACATCAATTCTTCAGCACTCAGCTTTCTTTATGACCCAACTGTCACATCCATATGTGACTACTGGAAAAAACATAGCTTTGACTAGATGGACCTTTGTCGGAAAAGTAATGTGTCTGCTTCTTAATATGCTATCTAGGTTGGTCAGAGCTTTTCTTCCAAAGAGCAAGCATCTTTTAACTTCATGGCTGCAGTCACCATCTGCAGTGATTTTGGAGCCCAAGAAAATAAAGTCTGTCACTGTTTCCATTGTTTCCCCATCTACTTGCCATGAAGTGATGGGACCAGATACCATGATCTTAGTTTTCTGAATGTTGAGCCAGCTTTTCACTCTCCTCTTTCACTTTCATCAAGAGGCACTTCAGTTCCTCTTCGCTTTCTGCCATAAGGGTGGTGTCATCTGCATATCTGAGGTTATTGATATTTCTCCTGGCAATCTTGTTTCCAGCTTGTGCTTCATCCAGCCTGGCATTTCACATGATGTACTCTGAGGGATTGGGGGCAGGAGGAGAAGGGGATGACAGAGGATGAGATGGCTGGATGGCGTCACTGACTCGATGGACGTGAGTCTGAGTGAACTCCAGTAGTTGGTGATGGACAGGGAGGCCTGGCGTGCTGTAATTCATGGGGTTGCAGAGTCGGACACGACTGAGCGACTGAACTGAACTCTGCATGTAAGTTAAATAAGCAGGGTAACAATATACAGCCTTGATGTACTGAACCAGTCTGTTGTTCCATGTCCGGTTCTGACTGTTGCTTCTTGACCTGCATACAGATTTCTCAGGAGGCAGGTAAGGGGGTCTGGTATTACCATCTCTTTTAAGAATTTTCCAGTTTGTTGTGATCCACACAGTCAAAGACTTTGGTGTAGTCAATAAAGCAAAAGTAGATGTTTTTCTGGAACTCTCTTGCTTTTTCTGTGATCCAACAGATACTGGCAAATTCATAGTAAATTTTAGGAATAACACTATACCTTCATAGTAAATTTCAGGAAATAACACTGTACCTTCAAAATCCAGACACCAGAGATTATACAAGAGTAATCCTGGTACTAGGGAAAATATAAACATAAGGCTCCCTACAACAAGGTAGAAAAGGGAAGAAATGGAATGAATCGTGGGTTGTAGGGGTGTCTTGTGATACAGTAGAGTCACAGACCCACTTTTCTGGATTGTAAGCCATTCTGTTTGTAAAATACGGTGGAGACTCAGTCAGCTAAGTTATCTCTTGGGTTGTTAAAAATTGTGACGCAAACAAAATGCAAAATTTATTGGGATGATTTTTTTAGAATTCAGTCTCTGTGTGTAGCCTAAGGAGACGCCTCTTCTTTCTGCTCATTCCCTTCTCTTTGTGATAGTTTTGTTTTGCTGCCAAAATGAAGTGAATCTTGGGTTTGAAAAGAAGCTTGTCTACCTATAGTCTTGTCCCCGCTGCCTCCTGTCTGAGGCAATAAGCAGAGAGGTTCAGTGACCGGCCCAGTGTCTGTCCGTTAGCTTGCCAAGGCAGAGCCAGGATTCACGCTGTCGTCTTCGGCTGCCATCTGAGCACATCTCCATCTGCTGCTGGCGGTGTCAAAATAATGGTGGTCTTTGGGAACAATGAAATATTTTATTAGAGCTGGGGGCAATTATTAGGTTAAACAACCCAGGGAATATATTTAAATTTATATTTCTTCTTTAATCATTGTCCTCCTCTAAGAAATCAAGGCCTCATGGGGACGTCCCTGGTGGTCCAGTGGTTAAGACTCTGAGCTTCCCACGCGGGGATGTAGAGGGTGCCAGTTTGATCCCTGGTTGGGGAACTAAGATCCCACATGCTGTATGGCACAGCCAAAAAGAAAGAAAGAAATCAAGACCTCATGGACATTAGTAAATAAAAGTGTTTGCATTTCCACCAGTATCTGTGCTTAACTATTACAAACTTTGTATTTCCCACCGAGGAACACAAGTACTTGTACTTCAGCACAATAAACAAGGTGCTCTTAAATGGAGAAGAATAATCCATCGGTTTGCCAGTTGTGCGTCTTAGCTGCCAAAGTTTTCCTGAAGTGGGACCTTTTGAGCCTGAATCCACAGGTGACATCACTTCAGGAGTTCTAGTGCAGTGCTGGCTCTGTGGACGCCTTCTGATTGGTTACCTGGTTGTGACTCATCAGGTGAGGTCAGAGCCACTCGCATTTCTCAGGAGAACCAGGCACTGTCCTGGGCACATCAAATGAGGGTGCTGTGCTTCTGTCAACGTCAGCCTGATGCCTGTGTGTAGGGTGCAGTACAGTCTATGGAGCACTTTCTCATAATTCCCTGGGATACGTGAGGGACAGAGGGGAGGAGAGGGCAGGAGCTGATCACAGTGCTCAGGAGGCTGGGACTCCGTGAACAGTCAGAGGGAGGGCACGGGCTGAACTCTCTCCCCTCCTCACTCACGCTGTGGAAGACCGGTCCCAGCAAAGAAAGCAACAGGGTCGACGTAGGGGGCAACGGTGCACTGCTTCCAGGGAAGGGAGAAGAGAGAGGAGAGGAAATGAAGCTGTGGGAGCAGGCCCTCCCATGGTCCCCTGCAGAGCCAGGTAGGGTGTTCACTTTATTCACGTCAGGTGTTGACTCCTATAGGCAGTTTCCCATGGATGAGTCCTGCTGGGACCCACCCGCTAATGATGCTGGTTTGAGGAAGTGATGAAAAGTCCGGAACCAAGTGAGACAGATGCTCTGTTTACTATCTTAGTGAGACAGGGAACTCAGAAGAGAATGTGAATCAGCGGCTGGGAAGAACTCTCTGCTTAAGTGCCAGAGACGTTAGCGCTGTTGTGCACATTCATTCATTCCTCAGATTTCCCGAGTGACTTGCTGTATCCTTGTCACCCATCAGAGCTGTGGATCGGCAGGGGGCAGGGATAGGGTGTGCATAATTTGGGAAGGATTCAGCTAAGGAATCTTGCATTTCTGTCAGCAACACTGGAAAATTTTCTCTAGGCAAAAGTCTGGTCTTTCAAAACTGGTTATAAATTTGTATATTTTGCAGTTATCTCCCTACTAGTTTGTCTTATTTCAGAATTGATGTAAAGAGATCTTAAGGTGAATCCTCATTAAGATAATGAATCCTTTAAAAAATAAGAGTAATTTATATGCCATCTTTCCCCAGTTCATTCATCGGTTTTTAAAGTTGGCTATTTGACAATAAAATAAAAATGAATTTTAAAAGGAGAATTCTCTTGCAGTCCAGTAATTAGGACCCTGTGCTTTCACTGCTGAGGGCCCAGGTTCAGTCCCTGATCTAGGAGCTAAGATTCCATAAGCTGCTTGGCACTGCCTAAAAACAAAAAGAAAGTTGGCTGTTAAAGTTTTTAAAAAGTTTCACTGTATTAAATCATGTAATACTAGCTCTAAGATCTAATGATTTTCCTTTTTATATCAGCACTTTATGAGATATTGAAGACCTTCACAGATTTGTTATTCTTTGTATGCTATGAACTGATTTTATTTTTTTGTTGTGTGAGAAGTTTTTTCTGACTCCTCTCCCAGTTTTGAGACAGAGCTTTCCCTCTGATCTTCTTACTTTCTCCGGAGCTCCCCTTTGAGGAGAAGAAATCTCAGGGGGTTAGGTACTAAGGGGCCGTGCTGGCCGGGAAGGAAAGACACCCGTGCAGGTGTCCCACTGCCGTTCTGCACAGAAGCTCCTGCCTCAGCTTCAACTTCCCCACGGTGCTTAGAAACGGGGACTCGTGTGATGCTCTTTACTAGCCGCAACTACTGTATAAGGATACTGTGCAGAAACAGGCGTTAACGGACATTGGGTTCATGTCTAGCTAAAACCCAAGAATATGGTGAGGAAAAGGCAGGAATGGATCAAGGGACCAATTAGACATGGTAAACTGCATGTTTTATTGAAATTAGAGAGTTCTAAGGTAGGTCAGTGCTGTCTTTGTTTACTCCCTAGAATGTAAGCAGAATAAGGGCATTTTTGGTTTTTTCACCACTGTACCCCAGAACCTAAAACAAGTGCTTGGCTATAGTAATAGATGCTTAGTGAACATCTGTTAAATGAATAGGGAACAGTTTTTGATTTAAGCTTAGAAATCATCCTATTCCCCCAAGTCAGATAAAATGTCCAGTATTTAACTTCCAGTCAGAACATGTGGGTATGGTGCTTTGGATTGCTCATGGTACCTAATCTTCAGCATGGGTGACATGTTCCTTTTGTGTGAGATGGTGAATGCTATTGATGTACACTGTGTGGAGAAGCTCCTTCACAAGGGAGGATCCTTCCCCCCTTTTCTCTGCTTACTTGGGATTTAGAGCTATATTAGAGATTCACTGAATTTTTCTTAGTCATCCTGACCATAATGAATAAGATCAAAGCCTTTATATCTGCTGTGAGTAGTTCCTTCTTTTTAGAAGTAAAATGACTGTTGGTTTATCACTCATTCCCAGGCATTGAGGACTCACAGCTTCTGGCTTGAGTTTTTTTTTTATTGTGAAACTGTCTCATCAGTGTGTCAAGGCACGCCATTGTACTTGTCTTCAGGGAAGAGACACCACCTCCATATGAGTCACTCCTGTGATGAGTCCAGTCACAGGAAGGGTTTGCAGTGGCCACTGTGCCGGGAACTACCTTCCCCGGTGTTTTCCAGTCAACAGCCTATTGCCTTGAGCTGATAAGCATAGACTAGAGTGAGAGAAATTGACTTGGTTGAAGACCAGTCAGTGTCTCCATGAATCACATGTTCTTCTTCTAGTTGGAACACAGACTATGGGGTGGAGAGGGCCAGGAAAAAGAAGCCAGCTGTCAGAACACATGCTCCTGGTGAATTCACTGATGCTGAGTACCTGCCCTGTTCCAGGAAATGGACACAGGAAAAAAGATGCAGGTAAAGGAAGGAAGAGGACAGATTTGAGTGCTGTTTGGAGAACTCAGGAAATCAATTGACAGTGAATTGAAGAGATGCTGAAAGGATGGCACAGGTGTTGGTGATGAGGCATGTGGCTCCCTTTGCCTTTATAACGATGGTTTTGTATTTACCCTGCACCAGACAGGATAACATTTATATATGCAGGTTGTAATTTGTGTTGCATCAGGTGTGTATATATATATATAATCTGGGCTCAAAATACTATGTGTAAATATTTGGTTTTACCCAGGTTATTGTTAATTACAGATAATGAATTGAGGGCCTTATAAGGGTAACTAATCACTTCATTAGAAACACAGCTTGGTTTTGTTAACTGGAATATTTATCACAGCACAGTTCTTTCACTTCTTGCATGAAAAGCTGTAAGCTGGCTTTGAGATCTTTCACTCACAGAGACTCAGTCTTACCCCTCAAGATCTCATCCTCCTGAATCCAGATTCATGTTTATACGTGGTCACATGTGAAGAATGTCCTTTACTTCTGAGATTCCATTCAGCAATCCATATTTCAGAGAGGGCTCTCAAACTCTTAACTTGCCCTGTGAGGTTCGGCACAGCACTGACTGGGGCCAGTGATAATGAACAAAGGCCTACTAGGCTTGTAGGCATGCACAGCTCCCAGTCCTGGGCCAGGAGAGCTTTCAACCAGGGGTCAGCTCATCCTGTGAAGGAGTCAGTAGTTAATACTTTTAGTGCCCTCTCTAGGGGGCATTTATATTCAGCAAATTCTTCTGAGAAGCAAAGCTGCTGCTGCTGTTTGCTGCTGCTAAGTCGCTTCAGTCGTGTCCAACTCTGTGCGACCCCACAGATGGCAGCCCACCAGGCTCCACCATCCCTGGGATTCTTCCTGCAAGAACACTGGAGTGGGTTGCCATTTCCTTCTCCAGTGTGTGAAAGTGAAGTCGCTGCTGCTTAGTCAGTTGCTAAGTCGTGTCCTACTCTTTGGGACCCCATAGACTACAGCCATCCAGGCTCAAGAAGCAAAGAATGAGCCACTATAGTGAAGTTTGAGGTGGACAATGAGAGGGAGAACCTGGAAATCTATTCCTAAGACTCATTTTCCTAGGATTTGCTTGAGTTGGCACATCTTGTCCAAGATTTGTTGAACTGAAATATATACATGAAATGTAAGTTTTGTTATTGGTGGTTTAACAATTCCAGAGTGACATTTTAAGAGCAAAGATTTAAACTTATAGACCAAAGTCAAAAATATTGCTCCCCAGCTGTGAGACTGGGCAAGGGATTCCTCAGTACCTCAGTTTCAGTTCAGTTCAGTTCAGTCGCTCAGTCATGTCCGACTCTTTGCGACCCCACGAATTGCAGCATGCCAGGCCTCCCTGTCCATCACCATCTCCCGGAGTTCACTCAGACTCACGTCCATCAAGTCCGTGATGCCATCCAGCCATCTCATCCTCTGTCGTCCCCTTCTCCTGCCCGCAGTCCCTCCCAGCATCAGAGTCTTTTCCAATGAGTCAACTCTTCACATTAGGTGGCCAAAGTACTGGAGCTTCAGCTTTAGAATCATTCCTTCCAAAGAAATCCCAGGGCTGATCTCCTTCAGAATGGACTGGTTGGATCTCCTTGCAGTCCAAGGGACTCTCAAGAGTCTTCTCCAACACCACAGTTCAAAAGCATCAATTCTTCAGCACTCAGCCTTCTTCACAGTCCAACTCTCACATCCATACATGACCACAGGAAAAACCATAGCCTTGACTAGACAGAACTTAGTTGGCAAAGTAATGTCTCTGCTTTTGAATATACTATCTAGATTGGTCATAACTTTTCTTCCAAGGAGTAAGCGTCTTTTAATTTCATGGCTGCAGTCACCATCTGCAGTGATTTTGGAGCCCCAGAAAATAAAGTCTGACACTGTTTCTACTGTTTCCCCATCTATTTGCCATGAAGTGATGGGACCGGATGCCATGGTCTTCGTTTTCTGAATGTTGAGCTTTAAGCCAACTTTTTTGCTCTCCTCTTTCACTTCATCAAGAGGCTTTTTAGTTCCTCTTCACTTTCTGCTATAAGGGTGGTGTCATCTGCAGTTCTGAGGTTATTGATATTTCTCCTGGCAATCTTGATTCCAGCTTGTGTTTCTTCCAGTTTAGCGTTTCTCATGATGTACTCTGCATAGAAGTTAAATAAGCAGGGTGGCACTATACAGCCTTGACGTACTCCTTTTCCTATTTGGAACCAGTCTGTTGTTCCAGGTCCAGTTCTAACTGTTGCTTCCTGACCTGCATACAGATTTCTCAAGAGGCAGGTCAGGTGGTCTGGTATTCCCATCTCTTTCAGAACCTTCCACAGTTTATTGTGATCCACACAGTCAAAGGCTTTGGCATAGTCAATAAAGCAGAAATAGATGTTTGTCTGGAACTCTCTTGCTCAGTTTACTTATCTGAAAATGAGGATATCCATCTGTACTTCACAGGGGAAGTGGTGAGGCTTGAATGGGATGCTCAGCACCCATGGCTCAAGCAGTAAAGAATCTGCCTGCAATGCAGGAGGCACAGGAGACCTGGGTTTCATCCCTGGGTCAGGAAGATCCCCTGGAGGAGGGCATGGCAACCCACTCCAGTATTCATGCTGGGAAAATTCCATGGACAGAGGAGCCTGGTGGACCATGATCCATGGGGACACAACTGAATCGACTGAGCACACTCACGTGCGCGCGCGCACACACACACACACACAGCATAAGTAGTGGTGGTTTGGGGGAAAACTTCTGCTAAAAACACTGTGATGAACATGTTGGGTGTATCTCTGTAACATTAATAAACTCATCAAATAATATAATTTGGAGAATGGACAAGTGTTCCCTGAAGCCCATGGAGAAATTCTGGTAAAGCTAGAGCTAAAATTGTATTTGTTTCTCTGTATTGTCACAAAATGAGTTAACGAGGTGGTTTGGTAGGTGGGAAAGGTGGTATTATCTGTAGGGAACTATACACTAACTTTGATAAAACTGGTCACAGTTTTTCTATGTCAAGTTTTTTTGGTTTACGGTTTTTGTTTGTTTGCTTTTGCTTTAATTTACTGAAGATGTCTTTGATAAAGAAAAATAAGTATTTTCCCTGAATAAGTATTAAGATTTTTGGTCTTCCTTCTGTTCAGATATTTCTATTTACCATTACTTGAGTAAGAGAAGCCCCCTTTACAAAAACTGAATATGAATCAAAAAAGAGATTTTTAGATACTGACTTCCTTTTTAAAGAACTAAAATAGTGAGCCTCTGAGGAATGTGATTATCTCCTTCACTAGAACAGTATATGGTGGTTTCAATCTACAGTCAAGCATACTGATTCCTTTTAACAGATGACTTTGGTCTTCCTGAAAGGTTTGTAGAACCCTGCAGTTGCGGTGAAACTCAAGTGGTCATTTAATGCAAATAGTACTGGTTGTACCTGACCCACTAGGGGGACTCCTTCACTCCTTGCCCAGGAGTAGCAGCCTGACCCATCTTCTCACCAACATGTCATCATCTAATTATTACACTGACTCTTCTCTTTTCTCCTTCTACCTCTTTCAAGAACAATGAATAATCCTTGATGTTTTTCTCAGTGGGGAAGTCTAGAATTGTGTTGGCAACTCTTGAAAAGTCAAGGCCTCTTTGAGAGGTAAATGAATAAGTTACAAGGTCTCAAACTATTGCTAATCATAGTCCCTGATTTCTTTTCTGTGCCGTTCAAGTAGTAGACTTTCAAGAGGTCCTTTCTGTGAATTCTCATGAAGCATGAGTGTATTCGGGCCACTTGGGGGTTTATGGTTTTGCGGACATAAGTTTATAGACCAAGGGAATTTACTGGTTTGTAACTGCAGTTCTTCTGGCTCAAAACCCTGTGCAACAGAGCACCACAATAATACCTGACTTAATCCTTTTATGATTTGGCCATAATACTGCTAATATTCACAGGGACTTTACTCTGATCACATGTTTTCTTCTCCATTAAAAAAAAAAACCCAAAGCTTTTTTCACTTTTTAACAGTTTTTGTTTTGAAAGCCTTTGGTTTTCTAATAACTTATGTTTAGGATTACATAGAGGCAGACCCAATTATTCTTAATAATTTAGTAACAAAGTGACTTTAGCAGTTTTATTGACTTTTAAAAATCATGCCCTGTGCCCTGTGTGTGTGTGTGTGTGTGTTTGGGGTGGGGGTTACTTTAAAAGACAGCTGAGTGCTGTGTAGGAGATTGGACATGGCTATCACCGGTGATTCATTTGCTTCCCTGATTCATTCCTAGCCTAGGTCCTAGTTCAAGTTAGCACAGGATGTCCCTTGTACAGAATGTCCAGAGGTTTTAAGGAGAACTTTCAGAACTAATGAGGAATGGGAGGGAGATAAAGTGCCTCAGACACTAATGAGGGCAAGGGATGCAGAGGAATCCGACCCCAGCACTGGAAAAGGAGGCGTGGCCAAGAGCGCTGGTGGTTTCAGTCTTGGCCCCGCCACTGTCCTTGGGGTCGGTTAGCACACCTGCCTCTAGATAATGCACATTCCATGGTGCTTTGGTTTCCTTCCAAGATGAGGACCATGTGTCATCTGATGGAGTTCCAAATTGCTGGGAAACAGATGGGACCTCTTTGGGTAGTATCTGTTGTTGAATCCCGTAAGCACTCTTATAGGATCCTTTTTGCTTCTTCTGTTGCTTCTCTTGCCTACAGTTTTCCCAAGATCTTCTGATCCTTAGCTCACCTAATTTTCAAATGGAATCTGAGATCCTATGAGCTGAGTTTCCACAATATGTGTTAACTATCTTCTCTACTGTGGCCTCCCTGCATGGTTAAGGCATGGCCTAGAGTTCCCAGTGTGGTTGATCAGACTTACGGTTAATTGACCAAGTGCCTAAAAACTACAGCATTATCCACTTCAGGTGCAAGCAGGCGACACACACACACACACACACACACACACACGTGTGGAGTGGTTCTTGAAAATCACAGAGATGCCTTGAGAATTAAATATGATTTTACTTCTCCAGCTGATTGCCCAGCTATTTTAAGCAATAGATTCTACCATACAAAATAATTCCTGACAAGTCCTTGAAATTTGTAATAATGGACATCTAGTTTTATCTGAAATTCACTCAAAGCTTTCTATTTCCTCTAGGCATCTACAGCACAAAGATAATAACATATTCATAAAAAGTATCCGGCTTCACTTATATGTTGAGGAGCCTTAGAAGAGCTGCATTTGAGTTTCTTTGTTTAGTTAAGCTTTGATTGTCTACTTTTGTATACTGTTGTCACCAATCACCTAGAATACAGAATCCATCAAAGTGGACAGTTCCCCAGCCAAACAGGAGAGTTGTAGGGCTATATTATTCTTTTCCTGGATGTTGTAGAGGCTGAGCTTCTTGCCTGAGTAGAGAAGAAGATATAGAAGCACGTAACACACCTGACATCCTTGAATGTAAAAGTGGGAAATTCTGAGTTCCTGAATCCTAAAGCCTTGGGGAAAGAGCTGTTTGTCTGTATTAATGGCTTAACTGCAGGTCTTATTCTGCTTTCAGTTAAAATTTTTAAAAAATCAAACTCATGTTCCTTACCGCCTTTGTTTACTCTTGTTTTTAAGGAAGACTGGGCGTGTTGAAGACTCAGACCTGGCACACATATAAACTACAGGTGTGACAAATTATTTTGGGTGGAAGGGTAAGAGCCCAAAGTTAGAGCATTTCCTGGGGCAAGAGAATTTAAAGATAAGAAGATGGAGGACGGGGCAGGAACAGGGTCATGAGTGGGAATTTGGACATGGTGAAAGTCATTCAAAGAAGACAGAAGCAACCAGTCCTGTTTGTGTTTCGGAAAGTCACTGAAACAAGTGGCCAAGTGTGGGGTGGATGGGAGAGGAGAGAAATGTGAGATGGCCAGCAGGCCAGCTAGTAGCTGGCTGTAATTGTTCTGGGGGGTGGCAAGGATGAGAAGATATGTCAATTATGTATATATAGAGAAGCTTCGGAGAAGGCAATGGCACCCCACGCCAATACTCTTGCCTTGGAAAATCCTATGGATGGAGGAGTCTGGAAGACTGCAGGCCATGGGGTCGCTGAGGGTTGGACACGACTGAGTGACTTCACTTTCACTTTTCACTTTCATGCATTGGAGAAGGAAACAGCAACCCACTCCAGTGTTCTTGCCTGGAGAATCCCAGGGACGGGGGAGCCTGGTGGGCTGCTGTCTATGGGGTCGCACAGAGTCAGACACGACTGAAGTGACTTAGCAGTAGAGAAGCTTGATTTATAATATAATGGAACTATGATATTATTCCTTTTTTTAAAAAAGGAATTAATAAACTTTGTTCTTAAAACCAATCACTTTCCTAAGTTATTGTATAAATTTGGCTTGTTTGCGAGCAGGGCACATTTTTATGGATTTCAAGGGAGAAAGATCCACATATGTTGTTCAAGGTCGAGCCAAATGCTGGGTTTCTTCTCTAAAGAAAAGAGGGGAAAGAAGTCTTTCCCTCTCCTCTTTACTCCCTGACGATGAAGGAAAGAACCTGTGGGACCAGAAGGCCCACAGCATCATAAGTAGACTACAGCCAGCAACAGCAGTGCTTTTACGCCCCCAGAGCTCCATGTTCTCCTCCTCTGCTGTGTGCTTGGCCCCTGGCTGGACAGGACACCAGTAAACAAGAAGCCTGTCCTTGAGGAAATTTCCAATCCCGAGAGGGGACAGTGCCAGCAGATAAGTAATTAGAGCATAGAGGGAACTGCATGGAAACCACTCTTTTCTGGAGATGCCCTGGAATTATCTGCAGATGTGAGCTGGGTTTTGAAGGGCATACAGAAATCCCTCCCAAGGGAAAAGGAGTCGGGCATTCTGGGTACCCTGACGAAATGACACAGTGTCTAGATGATGCCATGGGAGTTAGCGGATCCCAGAGATCCTGGTCACTCCTGATCCGGAAAAACAAGTCTCTCAGGGTGTTTTTCCAGGTGACCTGACTGAGCTCCAGGTGAGCAGGGTTCTACTGCAGTGAGCTCCATTTCCCCTTTTCAATTCTCAGTTCTTTTTCTTTCCATCCTGGTCTAAGGTTAGAGATGAGATGCACTAACTTTTTAGAGATGCTTTCTCCCAGAACCCTGCTTAATGAACATTCCAGTTACTCAGCTGATTGCCTGATGTGCAATCCTGACACGACATATTATGAAGTGTCATTATTTTAGACCCATTCAGTTAGGATTTGGGATCATCTGGACTGGGTGGAATTTGATTATTTATACACTGTGAACAAAGGAGTTTGCCAGATAAATTAATCCTCTGTTAAATAAGATTCCAAGAAGGATGCCTAAGGTAGTCATGTAGAAAGTAAGGTGTTTGGGTTTTCTTTATTTGATCAGGTTCCAGGATACTTTAAAAAAATGAATCTTGTCAATTCATGAAAGCAGCTTTAGTAGGAGTTTTAATTGTTAATTTTTTAAACCAAATAAGACATGAATGTATTCTCATTTTTACAAAAAGCAAACAAACCAGAACTAAAATAAAAAGTACATGTCTCATTTTGCCAACTAAATGTTTGTAGCTACCTTTTTCTTTACGTACACACACATTTAGTGACATGTAGTTTTGTTTTCCACTCTTGTAAAATAGGATCAGCCTAATCTGTAACTAGCTCTCATCTTACAATATTTTAAGATGAGTGTCCTATGACCACGGACATATGTCTACTTCATTCTTTTGGACAGCTGTGTGATGTTCCATATTATAGCTATACTACGGTTTACTTATTCATCTCCCTGATGGTGGATATTCAGATGATTTTCATTCTTTGTCAGAACAAAGCATTAGTATCTGTCTTTATTCAAATCTTTGTGTCTGTGCACAAGTTTCTTCCAATAGGATTTCTCTTGAATTCTTGGTTAGCAGTTGGAGTCAGTGTTTATTTATACTTGGAGATAACGAAAGTATTTTTCTTAGAAATACTCAATTTTTCCTGCAAATTATGCTGCCTTTTCTATAAATAGTTAGGCTTGTGACATCCTTTGTGGAGCATTCCATGGAGCCACTGTATGGGATGGTGTCAGCAATTTTATTATAAACTCTTGCCAAAGGCAGTGTCAGAAATGAGCCTACATAGCACAGAAGTAGAAATTAATTCTTGATTCTTTTTTCTCCTTTCTATCCTGACACAAGATTATAGAGATTCTACAGAGTGGCTTATATAGTATAGTCATTTAAGCAGCTGTGGTAAAACATGAATGCATTCTTTTTTTTTTTTTTTAAATAAGATGGAATTAGGATATGGGGTCTGGAAGAGAGGGATGGCCTTCCCTTAATTTAATAAAAACAATCTGGGAAAACAGGAGCCCCTCAGATCTTTTATTGTTTGTTTCTTATTTCCTCTGCCTATGCACTTCTCTGTCTCTCTCCTTTTTCTCTCTGCGTGAATTGTAACATTGCTTTCTGTGGCTGTGGCCCAGATTAAAGCGGTGTAGAAATTTGTGACTGCATAGAGCGATTGTTTGGTACCTCTGACACAAAGGAGAGGAAAAGTAACGGGGCACACTTGGGCTGCCGCATCTCCACTCTTGCAACCCCCGAAGGGGATTTTTATGGGATCTCAGTGCCAAATCCTTCCAGTGACATGACCTCGCCAACATTGAAATGTGATTTGTGTTTTCCTTCCAAGATCTAGGATGTAATTCAAAGATAGAAAAATTCTTATCTTCTTGTTTCTGTTCTTTTTTCTATCTAATTTAAAAGCTTAGGTAAAAACAAGAAATGATCTAAATCAGAGTTATCAGACCAGTAACATGTCTTGGAAAAGGCAGGAGAAGGATTTCCCTGGTGGTCCAATGCTTCCAATGCAGGGGGTGTGGGTTCAATCTCTAGTCAGGGAACTAAGATCCCACATGCATCAAGGCCTAAAAAAAAAAGGCAGAAGGTCCAAATATCCAACAGTAGGGTTGGGCTAGGCGGTGCTAGTGGTAAAGAACCCACCTGCCAATACAGGAGACATAAGGGACGAGGGTTTGATCCCTGGGTTGGAAAGACCCCTTGGAGGAGGGCATGGCAACCCACTCCACTATTCTTGCCTGGAGAATCCCATGGACAGAGGAGCCTGGCAGGCTACAGTCCATAGGGTTGCAAAAAGTCAGACATGACTAAAGCAACTTGTCACACACACAAGTGCACTTTGGGGCATCCAACATGTGTAAAATAGAATGAGGATGCTCTCTCTCTGCCAATGTATCAATAGAAAGATATTACTGTTAGGTGAAAAAAAACAAGATGCAGTGAGTGTGTAGAATATGCAAATATTTCTCTAAGAAAAGGAGAAAACAAGAATGTATATTTGGATTTACTAGTATTTGCATAAGGAGACTGAAGGTTACACAAGCAATGAGTAAGACTGTTCATGGAATGCCTCTTTAAAGTGTCCTAATTTTTGAATTAGGACTGTATGACCTACTTAGAAATAAAAAATAATTTTTTAAAAGGAAATTCTAAGGTGTTAGCAAAGATCTTGTTTAAACCCACTGTATATGTGATTTTACTTCTCATAGGTACCTTTTAGGGGAGGGTCAGTTGCAGGACCATGTATTTTGAGGAGAAAGGGAATAATCTATAATTATAACATATATGGCAATTTAAATTCTAACTAATTTTTGTAGGAAATTGAAATGGTAGATTTGCATCTAAACTGTTTCTTTAGCTTGTTCAGACTTCTTAGGTTTGTTCTTAATTTTTTTCTTCAAAGTAATTGAAAACTTTTAAACAAGATGCTCTTTTGTTTTTTAATTTTTAATGATTTACAATATTACATTAGTTTCAGGTATACAGCATAGTGATTCAGTTTTTTTCTGTTTTTTTTTTTTTTTTAGATTATATTCCATTGTAGCTTATTACAAAACGTCAGGTGTGATTCCCTATGCTATACAGTAGAACATTATGTAATGACAAAGGGATTAAAACAAGAAGAGGATATCATATTTACTAACATACATGCTCCCAATATAGGATCACCTAAATACATAAAGCAAATACTAACAGATGGGCAGGATTGATGATTAGCTTAAAGCAAGATGTTCTTGATTCACGATCAGAACCCCTTGCTGAGGCCTTGGTTAATACGCGAAAGTGTGGTATTAAGCCTGTTTGTTGTGTCTGTGCTTTTATTTTCTACAGGAGCAGGAAAATTCAGATTCGAAACATCCCTCCTCACCTGCAGTGGGAGGTAGGCCAATGAATTTCTGTATTTATTATCTTCCTGCTCTCTGTCTTCATTTGCTAATGGAGTAACGGGGCCTTTTGTCCCTTTGCTATAGTTCCCTTTCACGTTTAGGAGTTAGAGGTCTTCAGCACCCTAACGGGAATGATCTGCCCTGAGTTTGGGGTCAGAGTCGTCCCTTTTGTTGTGCTGGATATACACTTTGATCCCTTATGTTCTGTCTTCTAGGGAACCCAGCACCAACAGACAAACTAAACAAAATAAATGCCTTGCTTGTGATTTTTATCCCGTGATTTTAGAAAAGATTTTAACCTTTCTAAATTATGATTTGGGAGGAAATAAATGGAAAATCAATAAGAATAGAAGGTTCTTTGTTAGTTTGGGCAAGTGTTTTGTTTATTTTGAATTGATTGTTGTGAATAACAGTTAAGACATATTTTCAGAGTTGTAAAATTTCTTACAAGATTGTTACCTTGAAATAAGATAGAATATGAGGAGTAGCCTTATTGCCTCATTTAAAGGCACACTGCCCCATGTTCCCCAACTCAAACGGAATCAAAATAGACTTAGGAAATAGAATGTTTTGGCTAACATTTTTGTTACTTTAAGGGGAAAAAAAAACACTTTTTATTGTGGAAAATTTTGAGCATGTATATATCTCATTGCTTCATAAAATAAGGAGATCCCTAAAGGAAATCTGATGGAAGAATGGTCAAATCTTTCAGAAAGGAGAAGTGCTTTTTGTACATTAGTCTGCTTCTCATTTCGAAAGCAAATGGGCTCCAACCATCATGAACGTGATTGTTAACAATTACTAAGAAAACTGCTGTGTTTCCCCAGTGAAGAGACTACTCGGGAGCCAATAAGCAAATGAAAGCCCTGTATATCCATTCATTTCTAGCTGTTTTTATGAAGACCTGAAATTCTGACAGTGAAGCTTCTTTTTCAGGTGTTGGATGGACTTTTGGCTCAGTGTGGGACAGTGGAGAACGTGGAGCAAGGTAATAAGTGCTGAAATTAGCCTGTTGAATTTTGAGAGGAATATTGCCTGGTAACTTTTTTAGGTTGGGTCAAATCCAAGGACAAATAAGTTTCAATTCCACTGAAGCAAGCTTCCTAGAGTGTATGTTTGTATATCTGCATGTATGTAAGAAATGTCTGTATCTGTCTGTCCATATCTATTTATTCAAAGAATGGTTTTCATACTCTATTTCTTATACTCTGTAATGTACTCAAGCACTGGACAAATTGCTGTCAGGATGGGGGAAGCTTAATTCATTTGGAAGGAACTGTATTTATACTATGACAACTTCCTTCTTCCTGATTAAGAACAACATACCCCTGATGTCTTGGGCTGTTTTTCAAGGTGTAGGACTCCTACACCATTATCACCTGGAGCAGTTGGGGAAAATGCAGTTTCCTGGGGCTCACCATAGACAGATTGACAAAGTAAGACTCTCTGGGGGAAGAAGTCGTGAAACTGTGTTTTAAACAGTCACTTTCAAGGGATTTTTGTGTGTATTCATTTGAGAGCCTCTGTCTTGGGAACAGTGTTGTAAATCTCCAGAAAATGTATATTCTTTTTCCTTGCACTTTATTTTTACCTTCTAAAACCTTTACCTTTACAGACAGTGAAGTATACATAACTGTTAATATTCACTTAGGAAAAAAATCACAGAAAATGCATTTTCTCATATGCAGTCTGTCTGCTAGTATAGTTAATATAATAGTTTTTAAAGCAGTAATTATTCAGATGCTCTATACTCCATGAGTATTAAAAATATTATTATTCAGTTTCATGCTTCTGACTGCCCATCCCCAAGTTAGGAGATAGGCCCACCAAGGTAAAGGGAAAGAGCCGGAAAGAAGACATGATTTATAAGGATTCTGTGTTCTCAGTTCTTGTTATTTCCCTCAAATGGAAGACATTCTAGTAAGAATTGGATGTTGTAGGCAAGATGACCTTCCAGACATGAACCTGTACAAGTTACTAGCTAAGACCATGTTATAAACTCAGGACAGTGCCATGCAAGGCAGAAATACTCCCGGCCCCTGGGGCAGTCCACAGCTCCAGGAGCACCTGTGCCCTCGAGAGCACCCTAGCTGCCTCATGACTGTAGGGTAGAAGTGTTGGGCTGTTGTTTTGTTCTGTTTCATAGGTAATTCCTGATTCAGCAGGAAAGCATTCTGCAGGAGAATTTTAAGAATCTTTATAGAGCTTTCATGTCCAATGAAATAAAGTATTTGAATGGAGTTCAGTTCCTCCTAGAATCACAGGTCTGATTTCCTGAAGACAGATGTCTTTGAAGAACAAAGAATATAAATAAGAACGAATCTGAGACTTTTAGTGGGTAGCTATATTCAGGAGGTTCAAACCCAGCCCCTTTGTCCTTTTTGGGTCTGCAGCCTCATCTGTTGCACTCCAAAGTGTAACTCTGAGACCTAGTAGCATTCAGGGTGTCAACACCAAGAGAGGGTGGTTGTGGGTGCACATGGCCTATTTTGTGCTGAGAGGTGCAGTCCTGTGAGGACCTCTGTGCTAGAAAGCAACACAAACACTCCGAGGCCGAGGCCAGGACTGGTTTCAGTGTTGGTGACCCATACGTCTCAATGGCAGTTCCTTCCTGAGAAGTATGCACCCCTCCCCATAAGCACTGCAGCTGCTTTGAAGTTATTGGATAACAGTAACCGTTAACCTTTTTGGAAATCACATGGAAATTATAAGACAGAAAAATCCACATCCCCACAGATTTGAATATTTGCAGGGAAGTGGGGAGGGTGAGTATAGGATTCCTGAAGCTCTAACATGGGTTCAAAATTAAGAATCCTTTGCACTAGAGGGTTTTATTATTACTTTGAAAAGCAGGTCTAGTGTGGTTTTCTTGAATTATGCTCTGCTTAATGCTGTTAATTCCAAGTCTCCTAATAGCTTAAATGTTTTAATGGAGAAGATTTTGAATTAGTCATGTCGGTTGATTTTGGGGAAACCAATATACTTTTGGTCTAAGTTTACTGACTTGGATGGAGAAAGTTTTGTCCTGTCTTTTGAATTCATTTTTAACACCTGACTTTGGAAGAAGCTGTATCAATTATTAATCAAGATAAACCAACTCACAAGAGTGATACCTTGTTAGCCACTCTTAGAGTTTATATGTCCTCCTCTTTAGCCAAGTGGGTTGGAATTGCCACTTTTCTTGATTCATTGTACATGGTTACTAGATTTAACTCACACAGTCAAATTCAGTCAGAGTGGAACAAATATTGTAATAGTTCAACCTTGTCCATGAACGAACAATTAAAATTAAAATACTTTCTTATTATTTTATATATATACCCAATTATTTAAAAATTATAGCAGATAAAACTGATAGTGGTACAGTAAATTAATACAAACTTCTTGGAGAGTAATTTGAAAATAATCATTAAAAAGCATTATGTTCTTTTTACCCAATTATTTTTCTTCTAAATGACACTAAAAATAAGTAATTCAGAAGAACACAAATCAAGTGGTATTTGCAACAGTGGTGATTTTTACCAACAGTCTTCAGAGAGGAAATACTGAGAACAACCATTTGTCAACAATTAAGGAATGGTTAGGCAAAAATCATGGCCCATTTGCTTGCTGCAATTTTATGTAGACATTAAAAATGAAAAATCCAAAGAAACTGCATAAACATATACACATGCAGAAGTGTTGAAAATAAGTAGAAAATACAGCTTTAAGTTACATATACAGTTGATTACAAATGTGTATATTCAATTGATTGTAAATTACTATGAGTGCACATGAATAAACATAGAATTCAAATAACTCTTAAGAGTTTGAACAATGAGATTTTTGTGCATTTTTCTCTATTTACATTGAGCCGGAGGGCTACACCTTTTTTTTTTTTTCTGTGACAATGTAGTTTTTGCTTCTTTCCTAGTCAACACAGACACAGAAACTGCCGTTGTCAACGTCACATATGCAACAAGAGAAGAAGCTAAAACGTAAGTGGATTTAGCTTATTTCCCTTTAAATCTGGGCTGGGGAATGCCAGGGAAGCTTGTCATTGGATTCCACTGAATCCTGTGTTTATAAACCTTTTCTGAAAAGATGCAGATCTTTGACGCATCAGTAGTAGTGGTGCAGTTGCTGAGCCATGTCCAACTCCGTGTGACCCCATGGACTGTAGCCCGCCAGGCTCCTCTGTCCGTGGGATTCTCCAGGCAAGGATACTAGAGTGGATTGCCATTCCCTTCTCCAGGGGATCTTCCCAACCCAGGGACTGAACCCAGGTCTCTCACATTGCAGGTGGATTCTTTACCATCTGAGCCAGCAGGGAGTACAGATCTTTGACACATCCATAGTGCCCCAGGGAATTTATACCAGGGTATCTGTTTGTTGACTATACAGAGATTTTTGTCTTGAAAAATGTTGAGCCTTGGCATCAAAACCAAGGTGGGAGCTGTATCTTGAAACAGTCAGGAGTAGAGTATACCACGTCTCTGACGTTGTGTCCCCTAGAGTCTGCTTTGACAACTGGAAGCCACTTTGACCTGGAGCTTTCTCCATGCACCATGAGGAAAAAGCCCAAGCCTGTTTCTGTCCACACTCATTGGGTGAATGCTGAAACTTCCTTTTCTCTCTATGAATATTAGAAGGGGGGGTTCACCTCTGTGGCATCAGCCCAAGGGAGCATTGTCATCTTGGAGTGGTTCATCAAAGAAGACCTGGCTCGGGCTCTTCTTCCTGTTCACATTCATGTCCCGACCCCACTCATGGCTACATTGCTTCAGTGATGGTTAATTGTGAGCTTGGCTGTTAACACATATGGGATTGAATATTTTAAAAACAACAACAAAAACAAGTTCCTTTTTGTAGAAGGCCCATGAAGTGCCTGTCAGGTCCTCATAACTAGAATTATGGTCACACGTGGTCATGCTTTATGGAGGTGGCATAATATTCATATTGGTTATACATCCCAGAATTAGTGTTTTTTCCCAAGGTTTCCACATCCATGAATGCATATTTAACCCGTTCTCATACCACTAGTTTTCAAAATGTTAATTTTGCATTGAAAAAGGCACCAGTCATTTGCTGTTAGCTTTTTAAACATTTTTAAAATTAATTTTGTATGTTCCTTTGGCTGTGCTGGGTCTTCTTTGCTGCACAGTCTTTTTTCTCTAGTTGTGACAAGTGGGGGCTGCTCTATAGTTGTGGTGTGCCAGCTGCTTTTGGCGGTGGCTGCTTTTGTTGCAGAGCACAGATTCGAGGGCACTCAAGCCTCAGTAGTCGCGGCTCCCAGGCTCTAAATCACAGGTTCAGTAGTTGTGATGCATGGGCTTAGTTGCTCTGCAGCGTGTGGATCTTCCCCAATCAGGGCTCAAACCCATGCCTCCTGCATTGGCAGGCAGATTCTTTACCTCTGAGCCACCAGGGAAGCCCTGCTATTGACTTTTGCACATGGATATAAGCAGGACACGTTTACTAACAGCTCACCTTTACAGTTTTTGTCTAGCTGCTACTTAGATAGGACTTTTGTACATGATATTACTTTGCTGCTTTTATTGAATTCACAAAGTGCTGCTTTGTAATAAACTTGCAAACCCTATGGACTCTCTGGTGGCCCAGTGGCTAGGACGCTGCACTCCTAATACAGGGGGCCCAGGTTCTGTCCCTGCTCAGGGAACTAGATCCCACATGTCACAACTGAGGGTTTGCACGCCACAACTAAGAGTTCACATACAGCAACTAAAGACTGAAGATCCTGCATGCCTCAGCCAGCACCTGATGCAGTCAAATAAATAAATATTTAAAAACTTGCAAACCCTAAATATTAACCTTATAGAATAGGGTTAATTTTTTTCAGATACTGCCAAAAACATGTGGAAAAAATTGCTCCACTTCATGTATCGTTTTTAAGATACAATTTATCAAATTGATAAATCTTTTAAAATAAGTTGTATTTCTGAGGTGTCAAGGAAACAAATGCTCTCTGAACTGCTATGGGATAGTAAATGTTGAAACCTTTCCAGAAGGACCCAGGGCAATACTTAAGATGTTAGAATTCTGCCTGCTCTCCATTGGGAAATTCCGTTAGGAATTTGTCCTGTGTGTAAAGTTGTAATTGCAGAGATACCCATAACAACACTATTGCAATCGTAAAAGATTAGGAGTGTGTGTATATATATATACAACAGTAGAGAATATGTTGCAGAAATGATGGCAAGTCAATAGAATGTTAACCAGTAAAAATTAAATTTCAGGATATTTAGTCACTTAGAAAACTAGAGTATTAACTATTTTTAAAGGTTATAAAGTAGTATGTTTGGTATTAATCCATTTGTATAAATAATAATATATTTAAGAAAGACATAGGATGGACTAGGATGTTTTTCTCATTTGTGCTTATCTACTGCTGGCTTTTCAGTAATAACTATATTACAGTTGAGATTTTTGAGTCTGTTTACAGTTTTTGATACAGCCTTAAGTGGTTAAAAAAGAAAGCAGGACAACAAATTATATATCAGACCAGACCTAAACTTGGTGATTTCTTGTTAACCACCCTCTGTGAAAGAGCAGAGGTGGCGTGTGTTTTGCTCATGGCTGCGTCCTCAGTGCTGAGGACGGCGCACTCGTAGGCAGTTAGCAAAGGAGAGTGAATGAACTGGTCCACTGACCCTGGCATTGTGGGTCTCTAACGAAGCCCACTTCCCCTGCCGCATTTCAGAGCCATCGAGAAGCTAAGCGGGCATCAGTTTGAGAACTACTCCTTCAAGATTTCCTACATCCCGGATGAAGAGGTGAGCTCCCCTTCGCCCCCTCAGCGAGCCCAGCGTGGGGACCACTCTTCCCGGGAGCAAGGCCATGCCCCTGGGGGCTCTTCTCAGGCCAGACAGATTGATTTCCCGCTGCGGATCCTGGTCCCCACCCAGTTTGTTGGTGCCATCATCGGAAAGGAGGGCTTGACCATAAAGAACATCACTAAGCAGACCCAGTCCCGGTACGTGCCTCCGGGGCTTCCTTTGCTTCGTTCTGAGGGGTCCCCTGAGTGCTGGTGGGTCCCGGCCATTCCCAGGTTGCTATTGCTTGCATCGGCAGTGGGGGGCTGTGCTGGATGGGACAGTGGCTTCTTTAAACAGAACTACTAACAGACTAACACAGAACCCAGGGACCTTCATGAGCTTTCGTGCCAATGTCCTAAAGGTCATACCTGAAACACTAATAATTCATAAAAAAAGGTACTAATGACCTCACAGTCACGAATTGTTCTCCTAAGCTCTCTGATGCCTGTGAATACATCTACATATTTTTAAAACAACAGAGGTATGGGGCTGAACTTTATGGGATCCTAGAACCCACTTACCTTAGCTCTCGCCTCCTCTCCTGAGTCAGAGCCCAGGGTGATAGTCATTCTTTGAGACCACCTAGGGAGTCTCACAAACAGCTTCATAAAGGCAACGGGTGAGTCACTGCTACATTGAGCAAGAAATAAAGTACATTATTAGCCTTATGTTTAGTCTTCTGTCTGCTTAAGGAGACTGACTCGGTAGTAAGAGTTGTAGTGGATAAAGTAACTTGTGAGGTTGTTGATTTTTTTATGTTCCAAAGACTGCAGCATGATAAAATGAACAAAGCACAGGACTTGAAAACAAAGACCCTTGTTCAAATTTTCCCCACTTAATAGCTATATAAGCTTAGAAAAAATTTTAAGCTTTCTGAGCATCAACAGCTTCTTCTATAATCTAGGAGTAGTGTGAGAATTAGGACAGTCAGACAGATTGAATGAAATAATTATTGTGAAAGCACTTAAATGATAAAGCACCAAATTACAAGTATTAGTTTTTTATATTCCTAATGCATTTTACTCAGGTCATTGAGGCTTTTATAACCTGAAAGAGAAAAAGCTGTTTTCTTCAAAGTATCTGAGTTATTTCCAAAAAGTGGACAATTACATGAATCCCAGGGTTTATAATCATAGGCGTGAAGTGATAAGATAGTAGTCAGAGGAAGTACTATGTGATGTTTCTTTTGTTTTAAAATCAGTCCCTTTTTATCCTTGTAAGTCTACTTCTCTGAGAAAGTGATTTTTATTTGTATGTCTTTTTGTTCCAGTTTGAGGTGGCTTTATAAATGTAGCGAGTTTAAATAGAAGTGAAGTTAATTCTCAAAAGTGTGTGCCTACTTTTTTAGAAATAGGCCCCAAACTTGGATTTGGGCTTCCAACAACCAAAGTAAAAAAGGATACAATTAATTATGTGATTTTGAAAGTTAACAAAAACAAGTAGAGCCACAACTACCCAAAGAAGTCTGATAAAGTCATCAAGCTTTGGAGCCATTAGTTTTAAGAGTCTGGAAGAAGGCAGGCTGCCAGTGGCAAAGAAACCAAAAACTTAGGCAGAGAAAGGGCATGCCTCTGTTTTCTATCCACACTCAGATATATAAAGCTTGCTTGAATTTGGTGTTTAGAGTTGGATTAACATATGGCTTTTAAAAGCTGCAATCAGTTCAGAGACTGGCACTGTGCCAATGTGCAGTATTATCCTGCTCACTTTTAAGATCATTTGAAAGACTACACAAAATAGTTCATTTACCAAACTGGCTTCATTACCACATTGGCTTGGTGCCTTTGTCCAGAAGCACTCCTGTAAGAAATATTCCTTTCTAAGTGGAGCTGCAAAGAATTCAGGTTTGGCCCAAGACCTTCTGCACTGCTTGCTGCCTTCTTGGAGAATGGCATTGGTTGCAAATGTGCTAATGACACTTATTGTCTGTCTGTGTCCTTGCTGTACATTGGCCAGTGCAACACTTTCTTGGACTAGGGTCCAGTGCCAGATGACGCTGTGCTATGGCTCCTGATTCTTTTCCTGCAGGGTAGACATCCATAGGAAGGAGAACTCTGGGGCTGCAGAGAAGCCCGTCACCATCCATGCCACCCCAGAGGGAACCTCTGAAGCATGCCGCATGATTCTTGAAATCATGCAGAAAGAGGCTGATGAGACCAAACTGTAAGTTTGCATGCAGTGCCCAGACTGCTCAACAGAAAAGAAGATTAGGTTCTCATTCATTTAACCCAGGAAAGTTTTCAAAGAGCTGTAAATCTATTTCTCAGTTAAAGGGAGCAGGGGAAGGATTAATTCTCAGGTATTCGTTCCATAGAGACTACAATGGGAAATAGATCTTTTATGTTTACAATGTGGCTGTTTCTCTACTTGCACGTTTCTCTTGGTGATCCTAATGCTTCCGTCACTCACTGGCAGTAATTATTGATGGGAACATAACCGTGTTGTCCAATGCGTATGCTAATGGAAATGTTCTATATTTGCACTGTTCACTATAATAACCACTAGCCAAATGTTGCTGTTGAGTGCTTGAAATGTGACAAGTGCAGTGGAGGTACTGAATATTTTAACTTGATCCGTTCAGATTTAAGTAGTCACATGTACGGCTAGTGGCCATCATATTGGACGGGGCAGATTCAAAAACTACATTTGCACCAAAACCATCAAAAGGGTTTTGCTCCTAAGCCCCTTGGACTCTTAAGCTTGGATTATGTTTCCTTAAATAGTAGAAACTGGTCTCTGAGTGGCTATTTTATTCTTTTTTCTTGTATCTCCTTTGTCCATTTCTTTCACAAAATATTGCTTAGGATTCCTGTTGTACCAATTTGAATGACAAATACAGTTCATAGTAACTTGTATAATTTAGTAATACAAATTTATTAATTTGTGTTATAAACAAATTAATGGTAATAGAATAGATAATATAATAAAAAGGCTCTATGTAAGTCTGGCAAAATCCACTTATAGGCATGGATTGTGGCAGTTTTATAAAGAAGCAGTGAGGGATGAATTAAATATAAAACTATATTCAAACTGTCAAATAATAGTGTTCTAAAACCAAGGAGATGAGAGTAGTTCTTAAAAGAAAAACATTGCAAATTCTTAGGCTTCATGAGGAACTCTAACATTTTACGTATGAATTACTTACTATTTGGGACTTTTGGAATCCCCCAAATGCTGTGACTTAATTTAAAGAAGCCCCTCTCTCATCCAAATTATTGAGAACTTTATAAATGTTCCCCTCCTTGGCCCTTTAAATTAGGTGTCATCATCTTGCAATATTTTAAAGAATCAAAAAGACTGCTAAATAAATTGGATTTTTAAAGTATTTACATAGAGCCAAGATAGAGTTTGAATATCTTTGAAATCTGCATTTTTTTTTTAATGAGGCACCATAGCCCCTGTGGTAGGGGCTGAAGCTACAACTCTGAACAAGATCCAGTTCCTTTTTTTTTTTTTTAATTCAGTGTGAGACATCTGCTAAACAAACAATTACACCAGTAAGTAATTAATCACAGCTATGATAAGTGCTACTGTGGAAAACAACTGCAGGTAACTGGAGGCCCTAATCAAGGCTTTAGAGAGACAGAAAGAGAGTTAGGGATTTCAGAGAAAGCTTTCCTGTGTAAGTGACATTTCAGCTGATCCCTGAGGAAGATGAGTAGGAGGTGGAGAATGGAGGAGAAGAGGGATCCTAAACTTTCCTTTTATTCATTTATGTGCATGTTTGGTCTTGTCTGACTCTTTGCAACCCCATGGACTATAGCCTGCCAGCCTCCTCTCTGTTCATGGGATTTTTCCAGCAGGGATACTGGAGTAGGTTGCCATTTCCTCCTCCAGAGGATCTTCCTGACCCAGAGATTAAACCCATGTCTCCTGCATTGCGGCCAGATTCTTTACCACTTAGCCATTCATTTACCAAATATTTATTGAGTACATACTATGTGCCAAGCACTGTTCTGTGTCCAGTGAACAAAGCTGACGAAAAATCCTGCCCTCTGTAAGTCACATTCTAATGGAGCGTCTTCAAGCATCCCTTTGTTTTGAGGCTGTTGTAGTGCATCTGTTAGATGCTTTTGGTCTCAAGTAACAGAAAACATAACGAATGGCTTAAGTAGAAGTCCTTACTATGTGAGAATGACCGCAGGGTCAGCTGAATCATAGCCTCAAAGGCCCATGACTTTTCTTTCTGTTTTACTTTCTTCAGTGTATCTGATATGCCTTTTCTTTTATCAATTGAGGTGATCATGTGGGTTTTGTCTTTCATTCTGTTAATATATTATATTAATTTTTGTATGTTGAACCATCTTTTCATTTCAACTTAAAAGACTCCTTAAGCATTTCTGGTAGAACTGGTCTAGGAGTAATGAACTCCTTTGACTTTTGTTTATCTGGAAAAGTCTTAATTTTCCTATCATTTTCAAAGACAGTTTTGCTAGATACAGTATTCTTGGTTGATAGTTTTTTCTTTCTGTGCTTTGAGTATGTCATCCTATTCCCTTCTGTCTTGCAGATTTCTGCTTAGAAATCCAACTGTAATCTTATGGAAACTTTCTTGTATGTTACTAATCACTTTTCTCATGCTGCTTTCAAGATTTTCTCTTTGAGTTTAGACACCTAGGTTATAATATGTCTCAGTGTGATTGTCTGTTGGTTTATCCCAGGTGGATGTTCTTGGAGTTTCTTAAATCTGTATGTCCATTTCTTTCCTCAGATTTGGAAAGTTTTCTGCCTATTTCCTGGTCTCTCCCTTGTCTCTCTCTCTATCCTTCTGTGACTCCAATGACACATTTCTTGTTCGATTTGATAGTGTTCCATAGCCCATTATACTGTCTCTACTTTTTTTTAATTCTTTTTTCTCTCTTCACTTGATGATTTCACATGACTGATATTCAAGTTTTCTGAATCTGTCTTCTGCCTGATCATATCTGCTTTTTGAATCCCTTTAATATCTCAGTTACATTTTCAACTCTATTATTTCTGTTAGGTTGTTTTTGCATAGTTTCTTTTTTTCTTTGTTGATATTCTCACTTTGTTCATGCATCACCTTCCTGATTTCATTTAGTTGTTTGTATTCTCATTTAGGTCATTGAGCATCTCTGTGATCGTTATTTTAAAGTCTGTCAAGTAGCTCATAGATCTGCATTTCTTTAGGGTCAGTTTCTGACCCTACTTTATTTTGATCCTTTGATTAGACCATGTTTCTATTTCTTTCTATGGCTTATAATTTTTTTTGCTGGAATTTGGGCATCAGAAAAAGCAATCACCTCTCAGAATCTTTGCATACTGGCTTTGTTCAGGGGAAGACCTTCACTAATCAGCCTGGCTGGAGGTTTTAGGACCTCTCAAACCATTTCTGATTTCTTTCTCCTCCTGGCTTCTGACTGTGGAACTGCAGCTCTAACACACTATACACCTCTGTTTTCAGCAGCTGGCAGCTCCCTAAGTTAGGAGAGACAGAAACCTATCTCGCAGGCAGCCCCCAGGCAAGCCAGAATGTTGGACTCATTTTCCAGTCCTTTGTTTCTGTCCCAGGGGAGGGGCCTTGGTGTGGAGGATCTCCTCCCAGTTTCCCTTTGCTATGTTGTGTAGGGGAAGGAGCACGAAAGGCATACCAAATGCCACAAAACTACTTACTCCTTTTCCTGGAATCCCTTTTCGGTTTTACAAAAGCCTGGGTGGTATAGTTTCTCCCCTGATCTCTAGAGTTCTCAGAGAGTTTAGCCTATCTTTTGTTGTCAACTTGGTGTCTCTGTAGGAATAGGAGGACCTGTAGTTCCTAGTCTACCGTCTGACTGATGTCATTACCCCTTGTGCTTTTTTTAAGAGCAAGGAAAACCTTCCTAAAGCCACCCTACAGACCTCTTCTGATACCTCATTGGCCAGTCTCTCTCATGGACCTATTCCCAACCAGTCACAACAAGGGAGTAAAATTAGCATGATTTGGCTTGTGTTAATCAGAATTCATGCGCTAGAGTTAGTGAGAAACCCAGCTTCTCCTAAAGCCCATGGCCACTTGGTAGCTGAACAGAAACAGCTTCTTTTTATAAGAAATAAGGGGGGTGATAGCTCTTAACCCCATGGACAGAGAAACCTTGCAGGCTATAGTCTATGGGGTTGCAAAAGAGTTAGTCATGACTTAGCTACTAAACAACAACAATAGCTCTTAAGTCAACCATTGTGTTCAACTTAAATGTCAAATTGTTGCTTGTCTCTTTTAGAGCTGAAGAGATTCCTCTGAAGATCTTGGCCCACAATGGCTTGGTTGGAAGACTGATTGGAAAAGAAGGCAGAAATTTGAAGAAAATTGAACATGAGACAGGGACCAAGATAACAATCTCATCGTAAGCCACTTGTTCCAATTAACTGTGCCCAGTAATGGAGAATGTGAGCATTTTGATATGTCCAGCTCATTCATCTGCTTTCCTTATAATGGGAATGTAATCATAAGATAATCATATAACTATCTTCAGCACTGTCAAAACAAATGCATAAGTAGTTCCCAGTCAGACGTTCTCTACTGATAACATCTAAGTCACTGCAAAGATTTGAGATAAGATGGCAGATGTTCTGTGCCACAGTGTGAGGTGAGGGTATCCATCCCTGCCTCTTCCACCAAGACTTGAGTGTGACCCTTCTGGGATTTTATTTTTCCTTTTGAAAAAAGGAAATTTTTCTCTTTTTCCTGGTGGCCAGCTTGCAGGATTTGAGCATATACAACCCTGAAAGAACCATCACTGTGAAGGGCACAGTTGAGGCCTGTGCCAGTGCCGAAATAGAGATTATGAAGAAGCTGCGTGAGGCCTTTGAGAATGATATGCTGGCTGTTAATGTAAGTGCTGACTGCTTTCTTCTCCACTGGTTTTCACGTGTGTTGTCAGGCAGGACCCACGCCTCTCTAAGAATAATTGTCATTCGGAAGGTGAAGAAGCACTTTAGGAGTACAGAGTTACGCCTTTCTTCTTGGGGGCAAGGGTATTGGAATAATCAGGAGGCAAACTAGTAAAACATGCTAAGTACACTCGACAAGATCGTGTAAAGCCATTAAAATCACAGCTTGGAAGATTTTTAAATCAGAAATTGCTTATGACATTGTTAATTAAAAAAATATACTAATATAAAAGTATATATACCTAGAGTTTTAAGTATATAAAATAATGAGTCAAAATGACTAGAAGGCTGCATATAAAAATCACGACAGCTGTTATGTTAGAAAAGTGAGATTTTCCCACCCCCACTTAGAAATTTGAAAAAAAACCTTCAGATTTTCATCTCTCACTGATCTGTCCTTTCAGATTGTCCAATAAATGTTGTTATCCACCTCGACTCTAATAATTCTAGCAGACTGATTTGGGTTTGTCCTTCCTGTTATTACTACCTGGTTTCAACTTTATAATGGGGAGACACCATCCTGAAATTCATTCAGAAATCTTAAAAATATTTGTCCTTTTAGTCAAAAGCACAAACTCAGCTCAGAGGAGTAAATTTTTTCATTTTTTTATGATAATGATCTTTTTAGCATATACGAAACAGGAAAGGATACTATGATAAGCTCTCATATGCCCATAATCTGGCTTCAGCAGTTTTCCATTCATGGCCTGTTTTGCTCCATTTGAACGTTCATCCACGTCCCTACTCCCAATGGATGACTTGGAAGAAAATCCCAGACTGTAACATTTCACAGAGGACTAAATGTTGAGAAAGGACTAGGTGGTTGAAACGCAGCCCCAGCTCCCTCACTGCAGCACTTGCCATAGGACCTCCTTCCTCAGGTCAGTACTACCTTCCCGCCTCACCCCAAGTCCCACCTTAGCGGCCCACATGATAATTGCGGGACACGGTGAGCGTGGTGAGGAGACGACTGCAGTGTGACCTTCCCTCCCCCCATTTGTGTGTATTTGTCTGTCAAAGTATCATCCACTGATCTCGTTTTCTTCTTTGGGGATCTTGATATCTTACGATTAGCTCTTTCTGTGAACACCCGGAAATGCTGCAAACGCTCTGGGTGTTCCAGACATCTTCCCCTGAGCATGTGCCTCACTTAGGTTCATTCATGTCTGTGCTGAAGTCATGCATTGATAGGTGAATGACAAAATCACTAGATCTCACACATGAATGGGATAAAGGCTAAGATCCTAACTCTCCCGTTCCAGACGCTCGAAAAGAAGGCAAGTTACTGGGTGACCCTAGAGCCACAGATGAGCAAAGAGAAAACGTTAGAGATTTGCTCGGTGGTCAGGGAGGCAGTGGTAGGACAGGTTGGTTACAGAACAGGGTGGGAGATACATTATCCCTCTGCCTCTGAAGGGCAGCTTGTGTGAGCATCCCCATGTTTAAATGTGAAATAAGCAAGCAAGATGATCACGAAACTGGCAGCTGAATGGTAAACAAGCCAAAATTGTGGACCATTCCAAACATGGCTAAGATTTTACACGTGTGGTATCTTAATGAGGGGTCTGATTTTTCCCTGGATAAAGTTAGGAAGAACTATTCAGCCAACATGTTTTAATCATATTCATTCAGCAAATATTTATTGAGTACTTACTATGTACCAGGCACTGAGCTCACAGCACTAAACAAGACAGTTTCTGTCCATGAGGAAATTGTTGTCTGAAAGGCGGAGAGGCAACTACACAGGCCATTCAAATACTATGTGATGCCTGCTGTTTTAGGGGAACATGAGTGTGTTAGGAGAGCACAGAAAGGGCACCTGAGCTGAGGCCTTTGGGATGAAAGAAGGTTCCTTGAGGAGCGGACACCTAAGCTCAGGTGAAACCTGCATGATGAGTAGGATGTAGCCAGGCGAGGACAGAGACAAGCAACAGTTCTTGCAGAGCAGACAATTTGTGTGGGGAATCCAGAGGGGAGAGAGGAGCAGGACTGGGCAGGGTGGGAGTGAAGGTTGGCAGGAGAGGCTGGCAAGGTGGCCTGGGTCCCCAGAAAGAGCCTCAATGCTGGCTTAAGACGTGTAGACACTCGAAGCAGCAGAGAAGCTTTGAAGGGAGTGCCACCATCCGGTTGAGCTTGGAGAGCCCGCCCCGGCAGCAGGGTGAGGAAGAGGTCCCCGGGGCCTGGGTGAGCTGAGTGGGAGACGCTGATGCCATCCAGACAAGAGATGGAGGTTGACCCAGGCAAGCTGGGCCCCTCTGGTCTCCTCCCCTCAACTTTTTCTCCATTTTTATTCCCAGCAACAAGCCAATCTGATCCCGGGGTTGAACCTGAGCGCACTTGGCATCTTTTCAACAGGACTTTCCGTGCTGCCTCCACCAGCAGGGCCCCGAGGAGCTCCCCCCGCTCCCCCCTACCACCCTTTCGCTGTAAGTAGCTCAGCTTTCAGGGGTTCGCTCATCCTCCTCTAGGCAGCGGCATTTCTCTGCTGTGTTGAATCAGAGCCAAAGCTTTCATTTGGAGGCCGTGCTCATAAGGGCTGAATTCAACAGTTCTTAGGACTTCTTCCTAATGGACAGATTAAAACCATCCTTTAAATATGTGCTCTTAAACATAGTATATATCATATCTGGGAAAGAACGAGACTGCTAGCAAATTCATTAGCTAGAAGCCTGTTCAATGTAAAAAAGGATTTGTTAGCGCAAATAAGAGCCTTCATGAGTGTTGTTAACTTACTAATTAAATATATTTTTCGTACCTAGATGACTCATTTATAAAATTCTAACCTGGGTCTACAATTCAAGTGCATTATATTTTATTAATAGTTTTTTAAAAGAAAATAGCACACACAGTGTTTATTCCTAGACACTTAGCACAATGCCTGGCATTTAGTAGATTCTCAGTAAGTATTTATTGTTTGAATCATAATTAATAGCGGAAGAAGAAATGTGAATGTTATGTGTTTTCTACTTGTCCCCATCTACAAGCATCATTCTAGATCAACATGTTACCAAATTAGGGCTCAGGATACTTGACAGCTTTTTTTTTTTTTTTAATTCATTCCTAATTCTCCACACATACTACTTATTTTTTAAGAAGACTAATTTTCTCCCAATGTTCATACTGTTTAAATGGCAAGAATCAGGTTGGAGAACATTAGCTTAACCACCTCTTTCTTTCAAGAGGTAGTCTCTGGTATCGTAGGCTTCCCAGTGTCAGAATTCTGAGTAACTCTTTGGGTTAGCTGTAGAGACAGGGTGAACTGAGTGTGCTGTTTTGCCAACAAAATAGGGAAATGAACTGGCACCCACATCTTCAGTCATAAGAACATACACGTTCTGTCACCGTGTTTATATACAGCTTTTCTAAGTCATTTTTAAATCTCTCCATACCATTTCTTTAGAATTATATACATTTTCCCGTAAAGGATAGCGCCCAGTATTGAGCTGTGTGTGTGTGTCTGTCTGTCTGTCTTAGCTTTAGAGGGAGCTGGGAATATGGCAGGAGGGAATTGGCAGCTGTCACAGTCATATAGGTACTCTAAGGGGGGAGAATAGCTTTGAGAAGTGTGTGTCCCCATCTTTGCTGAGATGTGAGAATGACTGAGCCCAGGACAGTGAACTGGCCTTAGACACGTGGCATTTCTTGAAAGAAAGATGATAGGTACTGCTCCACCAGTGATAACTTTGAAAGTCACGCTACTCTGTCAACCTAAGTAACATAAATGGTGGGAGAAAAAAAGATGTAATACAGTAGAAAATTCTTCTAAAATTGATCATCGAAAAGAGAACTCAGCAAATGACAGTCTGAGGCCAGATCCAGCCCACCACTTATTTTTGTGTATATATACAACTATGCATGTTTATTAAACGCATTGTCTGTCTGCTTTTCTGCTGTGATGGCAGAGTTGAGTAGATGCAGTAGAGACCCTGAGATATGCAAAGCCTAAAATATTTATTTGGCTCTGTACAGAAAAATTCAGAGATCCTTGAACTGAAAAACAAGAAGAGAACTTTTCATATGATAGCAGAATATTTTCTAAACTTGAAAATAGGTTTTGCCAGTTGGAAAGCTTCCTTTACATCTGAGATTTTTTTTACTGTGTAGAATAATGATTTTTACGAAAATAGTTTCTGTTCTCTATAAAACAGATTTTAAATAAAATACTTTCAAGTTAAAAGCCCTGTAGTTCTGATCTTGAACCCTTAGATCAAGATTAGCTTCTAATCTGAAGCACACAGTTGCCCCAACTTTGTAGCAGTACAGCTCCTGCAGGCCTCTCTCTCTCTGACAGCTAGAGCAGACAGGGAGGGCATAGAGGTGGGCATCGCTACCCCCCGCTGCAGGGTCTAGACCCTGAATTGGAGGCTTGAGGGCTTCCCAGGTGGACCCAGGCCTCCTGAGAAGGACAGGGGAGGGTGGAGTGGTGGAGATCCTTCAAATATTTATAAAATATTACTGCTTTCCTGTCACTTAGACATTCAAATTTCAAGGAATTAGGGTATTTCTTGGTTGCTTTTATACATCACAGACCTCTAGTGCTTTTGCTGTCAACATCCGAAGGTCAGGAGATCTGTGCACCTGTTTATAGGTGGCTCACACATGCATGAATTGGGGTACCAATGCTGGAAGCTTTTGATGTATGCATGTATATATGAAAATTACCATTTTTATCATTTTCTGGTTATAAAAGTAATACATGCATAGTATTTAAGAAGCAAATGGTACAAGAGCAAGTTTTTTCTTAATCTCGAAATAGCTAGTGTTTCTATTTATTTGTGTGTGGGTGTATATACAATGTATATATACATATATATTAAGTATATAGATGATATATATTCTAAATTTTCACTCTACAATAGAAATTCTTGTATATATATCATGATTCTTTTATCCAGTTATTTTCTCAGAATAAACTCCTAGAAATAGAATTGCTGAGCCAAAGAATGTATAAGTATATAAAAATATAAATGTTGATCTTTTTCTATTTATTAGCATATAAATTTTGATACATAAACAATATACTACTGTTCCTTCTTATCTGATATGTGACACAGAGGCTTTCTTTTCCTTCTGTACTCTCACTACCAGTGTAATTATCCCTTGCAATCTGGTACTTTCTAACAATGATTTTTTTATTTGTTTATTTTTGGCTGTGCTGTGTGGCTTCTCATTGTGGAGGCTTCTTTTGTTACAGAGCAGTCTCGGGGGCACACGGGCTCCTGTACTTGGAGCACGTGGGCTCAGGAGGTGCAGCTTCCCGGCTCCAGAGCTCAGGCTCAATCGTTGTGGCGCGTGGGCCTAGTAGCTCAACGACATGTGGGATCTTCTGGATCAGGGATCTCACCTGTGTCTCCTGCTTTGGGAGGCAGATTCTTTACCACTGAGCCACCAAGGAAGCCCTGCAATCTGATCCTTTAAAAGATACTATTATGAGTATCTTTTACTCGTAATAAGCACTTTGGGGCTTATTGGACATTTTTCTCCCTCGCTAATTAATTGTCCTTTTGTATCCCTTGCCTATCAATCTGTGGAGAGGCAGTATAGAATCTGAAGTCAAACAACCTGTGTTTGAATCTCTGCACTATACCACTTGTTATTTTTAACAAACTTGGGCAAGAGACTTAGCCTCTTTGCATGGTCTTTCTGTTTCATGCAATTGTTGTCAGGGTAATTATATAAGTAAAACTCCGTACACAGTAATTGCTATATAAATCTTAGTTGCTATTGTCATTTCCCCCCATGTTTTTCCTAATGATTTGTAACAGCTAATTACATATTAAGGCTTTTAACCATTTGTCATGTTGTAAATATCTTCCACTAGCTTGTCATTTCTTTTTGCTCTATTTGTGGTGTCTTGTGCCATAGTAATTTAAAATAGGTTTTTTTGAACAAGTGAACTACTATATGAAGTTAATAGTAAATGTTTCCCTTTAGCCTTCCTTCTCTTACCCAAATTTTACCCAACTGCCACTCCCCATAAGTATAGTAGTATTATGTTTTAAAATGTCTTATGAGCATATATGTAATCATTTTATTCAAAAACAAATGGAATCATGCCACATACAGTGAATTACTGTTGCTTTATTTCTCACTTATTATGAGCGTCTTTCCATATCTAGAGTTAATTCTCTTTAATGGCTTTTTAATTCCATTGTATGAAATTACTGTAGTTTTTCTACTGAGCATGCTGTTTTTTGATATTTGGGTTTTCTCTAGGCTTTCTCTACTACCAATAGTGTCAGAATGAATGTCCTTAAACATAAGAGTGTGAGCAGATCTAGAAGTAAATTCTAAGACTGCAGCTATTACATCAAAAGGGAATGCATTTTTCTTTTTAATTTTCACGTTTTCCTTCAACAGAATTAATGCAGAAATTTTAAGAATTAAGATAGTTAGATCAGTGTTGTTTTCCTTTATGGACTTCTAGCCTTTGATGTTATGCTAAGAAAAAGCTGCCTGCTATCTAAGAGTTATCCTTCCAGGTTTTCTTACGTCACTTTTAGTTGTTAATTTAGGGGGATTGTTGCTTATAATTCATAGGCAGTTTATCTTAACTTGTACATTGAGCTAGGGATCCAGTGTTATTTTTTTTCCAGTGCATCACTCAGTTTGAAATGTCAGCTTTGTTGTATGCCAGATTCCCACTGAGTCTCATTCCTGGGCTCTATTCTGTTCCTCGTTTTGTCTACACCGCAGTTACTGCGGTTTTATACTATCTTTGACAGTGTCAACACCAGGGTTATTTTTTTTTCCTCAAAAGAGTGAATTGAAAGGATAGTCAACTTATACTATACTTGGGAAAATTGAGAATATGTAGGAATTTTCTGTCCCTTGAAGATTTAATGCAGTCCATCCATAAAACTTCTGGGCTAGGCACTTTTGTTTGGAGAAAGATCATTTATAATCTTTTCAGTTTCTTATATGTTTCTGACTTGGTTTTGTTGATTTATATTCTCCTGTAAAAGTATTCATCTCTCTTTTCATACTTAGTGACACAAAGTTGTACAAAGCAATCTATTGCCTTTTAAAGCTTCAAACTTGTGAATATCTCTTCATTCCTAACATCACATACTGTGTTTTCTCTTTCCTTAATCAAATTTATTAGGGAGTTTTCTTTTAATTGTTTAGTAGTTAAGGGTTCCCTTTTTGTTATCTTACAATAGTTTCCTGTACTTTCCTCTCAAAGAATGTTATTGAAACAGTTCTGGTTTTTGTGGTCTTGCTCATGCCTGATCAGATTTTGGAAACCAGGAATCTTGGATAGATACACCTTCTCTAATGGACTAAAAGTTGTGTTGATGGCTGTAAAATCAAGCTTTTAATTGATGACGTGTAGCCTCTATATAATTATTTTTTATCTCTATGACATTACATTTTGAGGGCAGTTTACTGTTCCCACTATGATTATGACTTTTTAAAATTCTTTATTTCTAACAGATATTTGTTTAATGTATTTTTATAATTATATTACTCTAGAAATAATCTGGAACTTTGGTCCAAATTATTAAATTTTCTTTCTTAGTCAGTACACAATCTCATAATTCAGAGTTATTTAGAATTAGCTAAATTTTACTGGTCTCTGCTCACTGCAAATGGTTTCTTGTGTTCCATATCTTCTCATTTCTTGAGTTATTTGTTTTTGTTTCTTTTTCTGGAGTACTTCCTTAAATAACTTTTTTTCAGGAATAGCACATAAATAGTATAATTTCTAAGCCTTTGTTTATCTGAAAATGCCTTTTTTTGCCCTTCACACATGAATGAAGGTTCAACTGGATGGTTAGAGATTCTAGGGTCATAGTTCCTTTAGAACTCTTAAATACTTGTAGCATTTTGCTTTTCAGATAAGTTGCTACCAGTAAGAAACTTTTTTTTTTCATTTGCCTGTAAGTTTTTTGCTTTTTCTAGCATTTCACCTCTACCCTGGGAAATCAGAAATGTGAGTCAGCCCTTCAGTCTGACTGTTCGGGTTTTTCACTGGTTCAGGAAACCTGGGTCTGTAATTAATTTTAGTATGCTTTTCTTCCCTGTTTTTTGCTTCTGGAGTTTACACTTTCTGGAGAGAGAGTAATCTTTTCCCTCTACTTGTCATGTCTTTCTGAGTCCCTCCTTTTGTTTTGGGTGAGTTAACCTTCTTGTGCACTGCCTTTTCAGGAGTGTCCATGCTTCTATTTACATGGATCCTATTGAGTTTTTACTCTGCTAGTTTTTAATTTCTAAGAGTGATGATCTAGTTCTCTGATTGGCTTTCCTCATAGCAGTCGTACTCACATATTAAAGCACTGCCCTCTTGAATCTCACTGAGATATCAAAGCAGACTTTTTAAAAAAGTTCTCCCTCTTTGCTGAATTAATTTACCAAGGTCATGTGCTTGCCTTGCTTAGCTTTGCTTCCCTCTTCCATGCTGCTGATTCTCTGTATATGTCCAGTGAGTTTTAATTGTTCATTCATGTACTTAAACTCAGCAGAAGGTTCTAATATGGGCAGCCTTATCATAACATACACTGTGGGTTCCACCTATAAACCAGTGAGTTTGGAATGTTCCATGTGAGGGCAGCATTGGGTTAAGATCTAGAGACACAGAGTCAGACAGAGGATCTGTGCTCCAATCCTGGCTCCACTTCTTTCTAGCTTACCAACCTCTGGTCCCCATCAGCTCCTGAGGTGGTCCTCTGAGAGCACACAGGGCTGGGAGGCAGGGGCTGGAAGGAGGCACTGGACAAGCCGGGGTAGCGTGTGTGCCTTCTGAACCCTGAACAGCTCTACCCATGACTCTGACCCCTCTGCCCAAGTCCATTCCCTTGCCCCACGTCCATGTCCCTGGTTCCAGGGAGGAGCACCCGCCATCTTTGTAACAGCACTCTGTCATCACACTAAAGCTGTTTGTATATCTGAAAATATTTTGTATGCCTGACCCTTGCCTCTTTACGACCCTTCCCACCCCTCTCTCTTACTGCTCCATGATTTCTTTATGATTCAGAATGTCACCTAACGATGCATCAGATAGTCATACCCAGCAGCTTGGCACTGAGGACCCTGTCGTTCTTCTAGGAAAAGCAGGCCCAGCTTTAACTCCATTCTAAATGTTCATGAGTATGTTTGATATATTTTTGTTGTTGGTCAGTCACTAAGTCATGTCCAACTCTTTGCGACCCCATGAACTGCAGCACTCCAAGCTTCCCTGTCTTTCACTCTCTCTCGGAATTTGCTCAAACTCATGTCCATTGAGTCAGTGATGCCATCCAACCATCTCATCCTCTGCCACCTCCTCCTTTTGTCTTCAGTCTTTCCCAGCATCAAGGTCTTTTCTTTCCCAGTGAGTCACATCTTCGCATCAGGTGGCCAGAGTTTGATATCTACCCCCCTACTACCCCAGCATGGTCAAGTGTAGAAGATGACATAGAAGATGACACTAATTTCCCTCAAGCCAAGAATCTGAAATGAACCAGTGGATAACAGTGACGCCCCCACCCTTGTGGCCTCTCTTTTTGGGGGTCACATCTTTTAGGACCACCTTCAGCATGATCTCTTTCCCCACCATATCTGAAATTGTAATTCTTTTGAAACATCAAATGTAAAGTAGCTTCTCCCTCATGATACAGCTGCTGCTGCTGCTGCTGCTAACTCACTTCAGTCGTGTCCCACTCTGTGCAACCCCATAGATGGCAGCACACCAGGCTCCCCCGTCCCTGGGATTCTCCAGGCAAGAACACTGGAGTGGGTTGCCATTTGCTTCTCCAATGAATGAAAGTGAAAAGTGAAAGTGAAGCTGCTCAGTCATGTCTGACTCTTAGCGACCCCATGGACTGCAGCCTACCAGGCTCCTCCGTCCATGGGATTTTCTAGGCAAGAGTACTGGAGTAGGTTGCCATTGCCTTCTCCAATGAAATAGCTGAGGACCTTCAAACTGAGACAGTAAGCTCAACTGCCATTTTAGAGTTAGGGTTCCATACCACCTGTCCCACTCTGGGGCCCCAGCTTGTCAAATGGCTACACCCTGCTTTCCCATTAAAGAGAACATTTATTCAACAGGTTACTTTTTGATCATTAAGCCTAAGCACCTCTTCCATTTGAGCTTGTGGCCTCCCCTGTAAGCGTGGGGGTAGAGGGAATGGGAAGTGTGATAAATGAGTGCTCATTTACCAATAGTGAAGGCCATACGGTGCCCAGTGATGGAGTCTCCATGCCGGTGACCTCATCGAGTGCCACGTGGTATACTTCAGGGGCATCCGTTGTACATAGGGTCAAACCCAAGTGCAAACCGAGGCCCACCTCTGCGTGACCTGGCACTGCCTGCCTCTCTGTGTGTCTCATTCTGCCTCAGTTATTTTTGCCATGCTGGCCTCTCCTGTCCTGGCTCTGTGAGAACTCTGTTGAGAGTGTTTCTCAGCCGGCACCTTATATGGGGCTCCACATCCTCTGTGGGCCCCCACTCGTAAGTTACCTCCTCCCAGAGTCTTCCCAGACCCTCCCGGTGAAATCACCAGCCCACTACTTATCTCAGCAGCTACCCCTCCACGTGTCCTCCTGTTCTTTTCTTTCATATACTGTCTGCCTCCCCAGTAGAACCTAAGTTCCATGGTGGCAGTGACCCTTTTCTTAGTATCTGTGTCCCCAGCACCTAGAACAGTGCTTTTGCTCAAATATCTTATGCATGAATTAATAAACAGTTGAATGAACTCCCACAATAGTATTATAAGCTGTAGATACTTTTTAAATCCATTTGTGGATGAGGTTCAGAAAAGCTGAGTAAATTATCCCCAGTTGTATACAGCTAGTGATTCAGACTCAAGTCTTCTGGGGCTTCTGACTCCAAAAACCATCCTACAGACACAAAAGCTAATGACAGAGCCTCAGCTAGAAACAAGCTCCTGATTGCTGTGTTCAGGTTTCTTTCTCCACAGTGGTTTTCCAGCTGTAACTCATGAACAAAAAGAGGACTGAGGAATCAGTTCTTTTTAGCATTTTACAGTTCATTCCCTCCCCAACGCAAGTGGTAGATCTAAATTTGATACCATATTTGTCTTGGGAGTATTTAAACCCAAAACGGAGCTACCCTTGTGGTTTGTCTCTTTTGGGCTCAAATCATAATTCAAAATAATTATTTCTGCTGAGGGCTGAAGGAAAAACTTTCCAGGTAAGAGGAGGGCAGACACATCCTTTCCCCAAGGATTTGTCTGGGCAGAAAAGCTGCTGGAATTCTCTCCCAACCCTCCATGGCCCAGAACTGAGACCTGCGCTGAGCAGAGTCGAGTTGGTGTTCTTCAAGAAAGAGGCAGGACCAAGTAAGTAAGCCAAACATCTTCACTCAAGCTTCCTTTCAAAAGTGGAGTTTGCCAGGAGAACACTGATCTCATAGCCCCCTCTTGTGGCCATGAGGTGTCACTGCAGCCTCTTTCCGCGTTACAAAAGTAGAGGTTGGCTTCACAGCGTGGTTGCCAACAAAGGGCAACTAGCCAAAGCTATGGTTTTTCCAGTAGTCATGTATGGATGTGAGAGTTGGACTGTGAAGAAAGCTGAGTCCTGAAGAATGATGCTGTTGAACTGTGGTGTTGGAGAAGACTCTTGAGAGTCCCTTGGACTGCAAGGAGATCAAACCAGTGCATCCTAAAGGAAATCAGTCCTAAATATTCATTGGAAGGACTGATGTTGAAGCTGAAACTCCAATACTTTGGCCACCTGATGCAAAGAGCTGACTCATTGGAAGAGACCTTGATGCTGGGAAAGATTGAAGGCAGGAGGAGAAGGGGACGACAGAGGATGAGATGGTTGGATGGCTCACCAACACAATGGACATGAGTTTGAGTGAACTCTGGGAGTTGGTGATGGACAGGGAGGTCTGGCGTACTGCAGTCCATGGGGTCACAACGAGTCGGACACGACTGAGCGACTGAACTGAACTCCCTTCCTTTGGCAGAGCTTCTGTCTCCTGCAGGTGCTATGGACACCCCAAGCACCCTTGGGGGAAGCTCCCCACCATGTTCACATCTCTTTTTCCCCTGAGGTCAGAAGTCCACTGCCCAAACTCAAAAAGAGGAATAGCTACATTTTGATTCCTAAGGCAATGTTGTGCTCTGTAACAGAGAAGCCAGTTGGATATTCAGGGGACAGAGAACACCAGGAGATCTGTTCAAGGATCCTCAAATGGAAGTTAGGTCCACTAACTCCAAGCCTCATCGTGTCTGACAACTGCCAGACAGATGGGCCCTCGGGGATTGGTCCCAGAGCTGCCCACCTCCCTTCCTGTAACAGGCAGGTCAGCATTTATTATACTTGGCCTTATGTGTAAAGCACAGTGAACTAGACTGCTGACTCTGCTTAACGTTCTACCCATAAAATATATAAAAGCAGATGCGTTCCTGTCTCACAGGACTATTATGAGGATTGAGAGAGTTTATGAATAAAGCATCTACCACAATGCCTGGGACACAGGCCTTGAATAAAAAGCAGCTACTTTTCAAATGAATCCTGTTTTCCTAACAGCTCTGTGTTTTTCTACCACATCTGCCTCCCTGTTCCCTGCTTCCCCTCCCCCAATGTGTGTATATATATATTCATTCATTTTCTCTCCTGTGTCAGTTTCTTTTTAACTCCTCTATTCTCCATCACTCCATTCCTTCTGAGATTCTCTGGGAGCTCAGTGATCTGACTTCCCCAGGAACACCTTTGCTTGTTTGGACTAACTCTTGGACTTGTCCTGGCACCTTCTAGTCCTTTAATCCACGGTTCATAATTCCTCAGAAAAGAGAAGCCACTGGCCCTCCCTCTCTGCCTGAGGTTAGGTTGGAAAGTGTGAGTGCAGGCTCCCTACCCTGGTGGGTTCCTGGGAAGCCCAGAGCTTGGCTCCGCCAGGGAAAGAAGCAGAGATCTGAGCTGCAGAGGGATGTGCCTTCAGGGCTGCGCAGTGATGTGCTGGGAGCCAGGGTTGCGTGTGGGTGCCCTGCCTCCCTGAGTTTGGTGAGCGGCCTCGTGGGCCCCACTGACTGACTGTTTCTCTCCTGCTGCAGACCCACTCCGGATATTTCTCCAGCCTGTGCCCCCCTCACCAGTTTGGCCCGTTCCCGCACCATCACTCTGTAAGTGCCCACGGTTTACTTCCATCTGCCACTCGTCCCTCCTGTAGCCAGTGCCACGCAGTCCTCGGCAGACTGGCCAGGGCGTGCTCAGGGTCCGCATGCTGTGCCCTGTGGCTCCAGGCTGCCCTGGGAGCGAAATCACAGAGCGCCAGCACAGGAGACGACCCGGCACTCGAGCGCGCAGGAGGAAGCCCCGTCAGCATTCCGCTTGCTCTCACAGACCCCACAGGTGGCTGGAAGCTGGTGTGGGGAGGTGATCAGCAGTCTAAGGAGGTGATGCTGGGCCAAAGAACAGTCTCCAAAGTTCTTTAACAAAGTCTAGCAGGTGGGCTGTGTCATTCCCACAGGCTTCTATGGACAAGGACTGCAAGGGCCCCCAACGCCCTTGCCCATGTCTCTCTAGGCTGTCCCTGTGTGGCTCAGTCAGCAGGTTTAATCAGTCTCATTATGAACCATTGCCCCTGCAACATCCGCTCCTGCCAAGGATGGGGAAGGCAGCTCTGCATTCCCACCAACAAAGTGCCTCAGCACGGTATGCTTACGAGCTCTTGATTCCTTGGAGGAAGACCCAGAAGGGATACTCACGTTTGAACTTCACAGAAAGCCTGTGAACAGACAGCTTGCTGAGACCAGTGAATTCGGAGCTGCTCAACAGAAATTTGCACTCTGGCTGTAGGGTAGTTATTAATAGTACAGCCACCGTTCAGGTTCATCCCTCCAGCTTCCCACCTGCAGTGCCCCAGGCGACAGAGAGTCCATGTCGCTCCCGGCCACTGGTCTGTAATGGGGAGCGCCTGGGGAGGCAGGGGAATGATGGCGTCTGTCTTGTCTTGTCCTTCCAGTATCCAGAGCAGGAGATCGTCAATCTCTTCATCCCCACCCAGGCCGTGGGGGCCATCATCGGGAAGAAAGGGGCGCACATTAAACAGCTGGCCAGATTCGCCGGGGCCTCCATTAAGGTAAAGCTGCTCTTGACAGCCATCTGTGTCCCACCATCTTCCACCCCCCCAACTAGCCCACGCCCCTTATTCCTTCTGTCCATCCTGGGGAACTCTTACACCATCCGCAGAATCCTGGAGGACCTGGAAAACCTGTCTGCAGCACTGTTTCCATATGTACTCGTGTCTTCCTCGCTCACTCCTTTTTTTGTTCAACTAACAAATGAATTAGGAAAAAAAATACTAGGAACACATAAGCCAACCTAGTCTTCCTTGGGCTACCATTGTCCTCCTCTCCTCAGGATAAAACAGAGGATTCTCCTAAGTGAAGGGACTGTGGGCCTGAGGGAAATGATAATTTATACTCAGCAGTTGTCAGTGCTTTGATGCCTTAGTTAGTCTCCACTTCAGAAACCCCTGAACTTTGAAACAAAACAGTTTGAATGAAAAGCTCTTTGAAAAGCAGTGATGAAACCATAGACAAAAGCTGGTGACAAAGCCTGAGATGCAGCCTGGACACTGAGCAGAGGGGTCAGGGAGGAAGGCCCCTTGATTCACACAGCGCCCGAGCTCCGAGGTCGCTGCAGTTCCATACCCACATCCTGCCTCCCAGAGCATAACGGGAAGAGTCGTCAGAGAAACTGAAAGGGGAGGATTATTCGGCCCTGGTCCTGGTCCTGGTCCAAGCCCGGCTATCAGCGCTGACTCACGGGCAGAATGCTGAGCACGTCCCAAGCCTCATGAAACACTTGCGGAAACAGAGTTTCCGTTGTTACGTAAAATAATTCGCTGCCATGGGACAACCCGGAATTCCGAACAAGAAGTCTCATGACTTGGAGAGAAAGAATGCTTACACTTTCTCCCCAAGAAGAGCTGGAATTTCTCCCACAGCAAGTGTGCTGGAGGAAAAAAAAAACACTGAGTGAGTGGCACAGAACAAGGCCTCAGTGAGACCGTGACAGGATGTTACGTAGGTAAAGCACTTTCCCTCTCGGCCCTGCTGGTCTCACCCACGAAGTGCACAGACTGGAGGAGAGCCCGAGGGTGGGGGCTGACCAGTGGCGGAGCAGCTAGAGCCTTTGCACCCAGCAGGCTTGTTGCAGGTGAGACCCCGGCCCAGGTACCACAGGCTGTGCTGGGCCCACCCTCCGTGTGAGACAGGTAGGGTGTGGACAGCCACTGGGCTGGCTGCATACCGAGGTGTCGGGTCCTGTGGTCTGAGATGCAGTGCAAGAGACAGAAACAGTTTCAACTAGAAGGGACTTGAAGAGCTGTCTCATTAAATCCTATTTCCACTGAGAAAAGTGAGTTGGAAAGAGGGAGCGGGCCACAGCAAGGCTTAGATAGCAGCCCTGCTGGCTTGTAGGCTATGGGGCACCCCCGGGGCTGACTGCAGCAGTGACTCTCCACTTGCCCTTGCCCCTAAGGAACCAGGGCCCAGTGTTGCATTGACGTGTCGGCGGCCATAAAGCTAAAGCATATGAGAGCCGAGACTGGACGAGGCTCTCCCGTCTCTGGTCCAGTGCCTGCTCACTATAGCACTCTGAATGCTCAACCGGTCATTCCAGCAAGCCTCCAGGAAAGCAGAGAAGGATCGACCTCTTGGGCTTCCCCTGAGCCTCCCCATAGTCGCTCGGTATCCCAGCAGCATTGAGTGGTAGTGTGACTTCTGTGCTAGACAAAGACCACAGGGCTGGGCCAGGAACAGAATGGGCTCTGGCTCTCTAGAGCAGCAGGAGAGAGAGGAAACCAGGGAAGCCAAGCATTTGGGAGAGAGATTTCCTACTTCTTAAAACTGATCTGGTTTTTGCTAGTTCTCTTTATCTTGACGGGTCTCTGACAGCATGTCTCTAAAGGTGATGATCTCACCTGCTCTGGAGAACCACCCCCATCCTGCCCTGCTGTCTTCAGGGGCCACGCCTAGAGGCACACTGATGCCACCGGGGCAGGGGCAAGCTTTACGCTAACGTGGGAGCACAGTGCTGGCAGGTGGTGGGCTGAGTTGGGACCGTGTGGTACACGAAAGAGATGCTTCCGTCACAGGCGAGAGCTGAGACCTCATCACCTGCTTAGCCTGCAGAGCCTCTGGATGGCAGGTTTAAGAATGTCACACACAATTCCCAGGCCCCACTCCAGCCCTGCTCACCCGTGATCTTGGTGGTCACCCCATCTTTCTGTGTCCCGTCTGCTTCAGTCATAGAATGGGTTCCTCATCGCAGGTCCTCTCAGGGTGTTTGCCTGCAGAGTGCCATTCCAGAAGTGCAGCCGCACACGTGTGGCTCTCAGAGTGCCAGACTGGGCTGGGAATGCCAGGTAGGGGACAGATGACTTTCTTTCAGAACTGGAGCAAGGCGGCTGTGAGAACTGATTGGGTCAACATGACCCGGGAATTAGCCTTTCTCAGTTTGGGTGGATAAGGGCTGGGAGCCACTGTGCCCATGCTCTCTCACTCTCATTTACCCTGGCACACAAGGAGCGGACTGAATGCCGCCTATGGATCTAGGAGTAGAGACAGGGGTTCCTGCCAGTGATCTTTTTTTGTTTTTAAGATTTTTTTCTTTTTTTTTGATGTGGACCATTTTTAAAGCCTTTATTGAATGTGTTACAATATTGCTTCTGCTTTATGTTTTGGTCTTTTGCCCACAAGGCATGTGGGATCAGCTCCCTGACCAGGGGTCGAACCTGCACCCCTGCATTGGAAGGTGAAATCTTAACCACTGGACTGCCCTCTCACCAGTGATCTCTGTTGCAGCCTGCTGGAGGGTCTCAGTCCCCTGGACACATCTGTGTATTTTAGCTGAGGCTACAGCCCTGAGGTTGGAGGCTGGCAGGCAGTCTGCCCGCAGCAGAGGGAAGATCCTCCAAGAAGCTCAGTGATCGGTGACATGTCTTACGTTCATCCTCATACCACTAAGTAGTCAGGGCCGGATCCTCCTTGAGGCCTCGGAGAAGGGGCTCCCTTTGGCTCTGTCTTCACAGCAAAGCTGGAAAAGTGACACAGGACCCTGAGGCCTGCAGATGCAGCCTGGCTTAGGACGTGCACTGAGAGAAAAGTAAATTAAACACTGTGGAGGCAGAAGTCTTTTGAGGGGAGCCTGAGGCTCAGACACAGTGGCTTCAGACACCGCCCGTTAGTGGTGTGTCACGCATGCTGAACAGTTCAGGTCAGTCTTGGGGATGGTGTCTCTGGACGGTGCATACGACCTCATGAGGTGCATTTGTGTACTAAATTGGCTCATCCCTAAACGCCCAGTGTACTTTTAACTCAGTTTAAAGTAACTTTACAGGAGTTCCCTGGTGGTCCAGTGGTTAGGATCCTAAGCTTCTACTGCAAGGGACATGTATTCAATCCCTGATGGGGAACTGAGATCTGAAAGCTGTGCAGTATGACCTAAATAAATAAAAGTAACTTTAATTTTGCTCGAGTGGGGAATATATAAAGAGGTTATAACAAAAAAATGTATATTTGGTCCACCTTGAGTTGTGTTAATGTCAGATTGAGACTGAGAGCTAGCTCCAGCTTGCCAGGTTCAACCATGTTCCACCTGTGGGGAGAGGGGATGTGTGCAGAGCACCCTGGAACCAGGGCGTCCTCATGCTTGCTCAGGCGCCACCTCAGTCTAGTCACGCCTGCAGTTATCACCGGCAGCCAAGACAGAACCAAGATGCCCTTTCCTGCAGACTGGCTCCGACTGAACTCCTCTGTTGACCAGCCCTTCCTCACCTCTGGGCCCTGGGTGGGCTAGAGGGCTCCTTGGTGAAGAGGTTGGTCACTGCTGGTGTTGGGGGCAGGGGCAGGGACAGGCAGTAACTAGGAACCTGCTTCCCACCTGAATTTGATACTGGGCACTACTGTCATTTCTCCTGAGACCCAGGGTGGAAGCAGCAGGGTCAGAGTCCTGGATGCAAAGGCACGAGCCCCGTAATCTCTTGCTGGTAGGGGTGCCGCCCACCTACATGAGGAGAAGGGGCTCAGGGAACAGCACCAAGCAGCAGCATTTCCCTCTTGCTTTGTGAACTGCAGATCGCCCCAGCAGAAGGCCCAGACGTCAGTGAAAGGATGGTCATCATCACCGGCCCACCTGAAGCTCAGTTCAAGGTCAGTGCCAAGAACCCCCTCAGTCCTGAGCGCAGGGCTGCCTGTTGGGGGCGCTGAGGACCTTTAGCAAGTGCAGCTGCCCCAGGGGCAGCTTCAGGCTCTTCTTCGGAGGCTCCATCCTATCTCCATTTCCCTTCCTGCAATAGTCTCCGACCCACCCTATCTTCCCCACCTCCAGGCTGTGCCCTAACCTGGAGCCCTCCTCCCCTTCTCTCCTGTGAAAAGTGGACTGTCAGTGCCCAGTTCAGATGGCACCCCCGCGAGCACATCTCTGATCCCTTGGCCGTGGTTTTGAAGATGGAGCATTAACACAGGGTGTGAGGGGAAGCACACAGTTTGCTGGAAGTGTCTGGAGGGTGCATTCCTCCATTTTATACTGGAGTACAGCTTTCCCAGTGTTGTGTTGGTTTCAGGTGCTTAGTTATACACATTTATATCCATTCTTTTTCAGGTGGTTTTCCCATGTAGGTTATTACATAATGTTGAGTAGAGTTCCTTGTGCTATACAGTAGGTCTTTGTTGACATATGATAATCCCAAACTCCTAATTTATCTCCCCACCCCTAATTGCCCCCTTGGTAACCACGTTTGTTTTTCGTCTGTGAGCCTGTTTCTTTGTTTGGTAAATAAGTTTACTTGTATCACTTTTTTAGATTCCACATGTAAGTGATATCATATATTTGTCTCTGCTTTACTTCACTTACTATGATAATCTCTAGGTCCATCCATGTTACTGCCCATGGTATTTATTCTTTTTTAAATGAGCTGAGTAACATCCCACTGTGTGTGTGTGTATGTGTATCACTTTTGTTTGGAGCATTTAATCCTTTTACATTTAAGGTAATTATCCATATGTATGTTCTTATTGCCATTTTGTTAATTGCTTCGGGTTTGTTGCTGTCAGTCTTTTTTCTTCCCTTCCTCTTTTGTTCACTCACAAGTGATGACTGTCTTTCATGTTGCGTTTGGACTGCTTTTTCTTTTTTGTCTATTATAGATGTTTTGGTTTGCAGTTACCAGGAGGTTTTGGCATAGCCGTCTTTATATATTCAGCATTGTTTAATAAAGTTGCTGATCTAATTTCAAATGCCTTTCCAATATCCTGCATTTGTACTCTCCTCATGATTACTGCTTTTGACATCCTATTTGGTTATGAATGATTTCCCACCTTTACTGTATGTTTGTCTTTACTGGTGAACTTGCCCATTCATAATTTTATAATTTTCTTGTTTCTAGTTGTGAGCTCTTCCACCTAGAGAAGTTCCTTTAGCATTTGTTATAAAGTAGTGAATTCTCTTAGCTTTTGCTTATCTGTAAAGCTTTTGACTTATTCATTGATTCTGAATGAGAGCCTTGTTGGCTATCCTTTGTTGTAGGTTTTTCCCTTTCATCACTTTATTTTCTCAGGCCATTTCTCTCTGTCATCTTCTTCGAGAACCCTTATGGAGTGAATGCTGGCACACTTAACGTTGCCTCACAGGTCTCTTAGCAGTGCTCATTTCTCTTCATTCTTTATTCTGTTCCACAGTGTGATTTTCACCAGTCTCCCAACTCACTTATTCATTCTTCAGCATCAGTCCTTCCAGTGAATATTCAGGACTAATTTCCTTTAGGATGGACTGGTTGGATCTCCTTACAGTCCAAGGGACTCTCAAGAGTCTTCTCCAACACCACAGTTCAAAAGCATCAATTCTTTGGCGCTGAGCTTTCTTTATGGTCCAACTCTCACATCCATAAATGACTACTGGAAAAACCAAAGCTTTGACTAGATGGACCTTTGTTGGCAAAGTAATGTCTCTGCTTTTTAATATGCTATCTAGGTTGGTCATAACTTTTCTTCTAAGGAGAAAGGGTCTTTTAATTTCATGGAAATAAAGTCTGCCACTGTTTCCATTGTTTCCCCGTCTGTTTGCCATGAAGTAATGGGACTGGATGCCATGATCTTAGTTTTCTAAATGTTGAATTTTAAGCCAGCTTTTTCACTCTCCTCTTTCACTTTCATCAAGAGGCTCTTTAGTTCTTCTTCACTTTCTGCCATAAGGGTGGTGTCATCTGCATATCTGAGGTTACTGATATTTCTCCTGGCAATTTTGATTCCAGCTTGTGCTTCATCCAGCCCAGTATTTCTCATGATGTACTCTGCATATATATAAGGTAAATAAGCAGGGTGACAATATACAGCCTTGACATACTCCTTTCCTGATTTGGAACCAGTCTGTTGTTCCATGTCTAGTTCTAACTATTGCTTCCTGACCTGCATACAGATTTCTCAGGAGGCAGGTCAAGTGGTCTGGTATTCCCATCTCTTTCAGAATTTTCCACAGTTTGTTGTGATCCACACAGTCAAAGGCTTTGGCATAGTCAATAAAGCAGAAGTAGATGTTTTTCTGGAACTCTTGGTTTTTTAATGATCCAACGGATGTTGACAATTTGATCTCTGGTTCCTCTGCCTTTTCTAAGTCCAGCTTGAACATCTGGAAGTTCACATACTGTTGAAGCCTGGCTTAGAGAATTTTGAGCATTACTTTACTAGGATGTGAGATGAGTGCAATTGTGCCGTAGTTTGAGCATTCTTGGCATCGCCTTTCTTAGGGATTGGAATGAAAACTGACCTTTTCCAGTCCTGTAGCCACTGTTGAATTTTCCAAATTTGCTGGCATATTGAGTGCAGCACTTTCACAGCATCATCTTTTAGGGTTTGAAATAGCTCCACTGGAATTCCATCACCTCCACTAGCTTTGTTCGTAGTGATGCTTTCTAAGGCCCACTTGACTTCACATTCCAGGATGTCTGGCTCTAGATGAGTGATCACACCATCATGATTATCTGGGTCGTGAAGAACTTTTTTGTACAGTTCTTCTGTGTATTCCTGCCACCTCTTCTTAATATCTTCTGCTTCTGTTAGGTCCATACCATTTCTGTCCTTTATTGTGCCCATCTTTGCATGAACTGTTCCCTTGGTATCTCTAATTTTCTTGAAGAGATCTCTAGTCTTTCCCATTCTATTGTTTTCCTCTGTTTCTTTGCATTGATCACTGAGGAAGGCTTTCTTATCTCTCCTTGCTGTTCTTTGGAACTCTGCATTCAGATGGGTGTATCTTTCCTTTTCTCCTTTGCCTTTCAGTTCTCTTCTTTTCACAGCTATTTGTAAGTCCTCCTTAAACAACCATTTTGCCTTTTTGCACTTCTTTTTCTTGGGGATGGTCTTGATCCCTGCCTCCTGTACAATGTTACGAACCTCCGTCCATAGTTCATCAGGCACTCTGTCTATCAGATCTAATCCCTTGAATCTATTTCTCACTTCCACTGTATAGTCACAAGGGATCTGATTTAGGTCATACCTTAATGGTCTGGTGGTTTTCGCTACTTTCTTCAATTTAAGTCTGAATTTGGCAATAAGAAGTTCAGGATCTGAGCCACAGTCAGTTTGTTTTTGCTGACTGTATACAGTTTCTCCATCTTTGGCTACAAAGAATACAATCAATCTGATTTCGCTATTGACCATCTGGTGATGTCCACGTGTAGAGTCTTCTCTACCTTCAGGTAGACTGCCTGTCTTGATTTCATTTAGTTGTTCTGGGGTTTTATCTTGTTACTTCGTCTGGAACATACTTCTCTGCTGTCTCAGTTTGTGTTTGTGATCTCCCTTCTGTAGGCTGCTGGATTGTAGTTCTTCTTGCTTCTCATGTCTGCCTCCTGGTGGGTGAGGTTGGTTCAGGGGTTTGTACAGGCTTCCTGGTGGTAGCGACTGGTGCCTGCCGGCTGGTAGATGGGGCTGGCTCTTGTCCCTCTTGTGCAGCACGGCCATGTCAAAGGGCATGTCTTGAGGTGCCTGTGGACTCAGGACAGCTTTAGGCATTGTGTGTGTCGGTTGATTGCTGGGGCTGTGTTCCCAGCCTGTTGGTTGGCCTGAAGCACTGGAGCTTGCAGGCTGTTGGGTTGGGGCCAGGTCTCAGTACCAGATGGTGACCTCCAGGAGAGCTCACGTTGAGGAATATTCCCTGGGGCCTCCGCTACCCGTGTCCTTGCCCCACAGTGGGCCACAGCCAATCCCCGCCTCTCCAGGAGACTCCAAAACCTACAGGTAGGTCTAACTCGGGCTCCTATGGAGTCACTGCTTTGCCTTGGGTCCCAGGGCACATGAACCCTTGTGTGTACCCTCCGAGAGTGGAGTCCCTGCTTCCCTCAGTCCTATGGAGCTCTTGTACTCAAGTGCCTCTGGCCCTTCAAAGCCAAATGCTCTAGAGACGCCTCCTCGGGATGCCAGACGCCCATCTGGGGAGCCTGGCATGGGGCTCAGAACTCTCACTCCTCTGGGAGAACCTCTGCAGTATAATTAGTTTCCAGTTTGTGGGTGGCCTGGTGGGTATGGGATTTGATTGTATTGTGACAGCACCCTTCCTGCCATCTGGTTGTGGCTTCTTTGTTTTCGGATGCAGATTATCTTTTTGGAAAGGTTCCAGTCTTTTTGTTGATGGTTGTTCAGCAGTTGGTTGTGATTTTGGTGTTTTCGTGAGAGGAGGTGAGCTCAAGTCCTTCTGTTACTATTCTGCCAGCTGTCTCCCTTCTCCTGCAGTATTCTGTTTTTACCTTTTCACCCCTAGAAAAATTATAAATTGAGTTTCCTAAAAGAAACATATTTATAAAAATATAATTTGTAGTAAAAATACTTAAAATGTGTCTGAGAAAAAAATTAACACATGTATAAATGTTCAAGGACAGTAATCCTTCAACTCATGATGGATAAACAAAATGTGGTATAACGACATAATAGGATATCAGTCAGCCATGAAAAGAGTGGAATTCTGATGCACACTACATCATAAGTGAGCCCAGAAAACATTCTACCCAGTGAGAGAAGGAAGACACAGCAGGCCACACATGGTATATTCCATTTATGTGAAACATCAGAAAAGGCAAATCTGTACAGACTAGCCTAATGGTTGCCAGGGACTAGAGAGGGGGAGCTGGGACTGTCTGCCAATAGGTACGGGTTTTATCTGGGGGAATGGGATAGAAACGTTCTGAATAGTGGTGGTGGCTGCACAACGTAATGAATGTCCTAAAAACTACTGGAGTGTACACTTGAAAGTGCAGAGTTTTAGATTATGTAAGTTATATCTCAGTTTGGTTTTTTTTTAATCCTTTTAGGGGTTTCCCTGGCAGTCCAATGGTTAAGACTCTGTTTCCACTGCAATGGGCACAGGTTTGACCCCTGGTCAGGAAATTAAAATCTCTTATGCCGAGCAGTGCAGCCATTAAATAAATAAATACTCAAATTTTAAAAAGAACAATAAGCTGTTGGCTACACTACCTCTAGAGTTAGGTATCAAAAAGCAAATCCTGTCACCACCACCCTTGCCTCTATCCTTTAATAACAGACTTATGAACATACTGTGGGTGGGAGGAAGTTAAGAATTCCCTGAACAAATTCATTCAAGCAAATATTTATAGGTGCTCAGGATACAAAGACTACAGGTAGTTCCACCCTGTCCCTACACACAGAAAGCTCCCTGTGCGATCGTGTGCAAACCCGAAGACACAGCAGTGTCTATGCATGTCACTTGTTGGGTGTGGAAGGCGTGTGCCCACCGGGTCTGAGCCAGCTGAGCGGGCCCTGGTGAGCATGGGGCCAGGGTTGTGCCATGCCTTGGACTCACCAGTTCCCACAGCAGTGCAGCTAAAGCAGGTTGACATGTCTTGCTCTCTCAGGCCCAGGGGCGGATCTTTGGGAAACTGAAAGAAGAAAACTTCTTTAACCCCAAAGAGGAGGTGAAGCTGGAAGCCCACATCCGAGTGCCCTCCTCTACAGCCGGCCGTGTGATCGGCAAGGGCGGCAAAACCGTGAGTGTGCTCTGGCCTGACTTCTCTCAGACCCCCACCCCTGACTCTCCTAGCACAAAAATGGAATCCACGTCATCTGGAGCGGAGGGCCTCAGATTCAGTGCTGAGCCAGACCCCGAAAAACCAGGGTCCTGAGTCCAGACACGCTGCATCTAGGCTACATGCTGGGAAGTGAAGACAGGGAGCCACCTCCTGCCCCTGTAAACCCACACACACAGCAGCGGGAAAGAATAGGGAGCAGAGTTCCACCCAGCTCCTCGGACATGCCTTGGAGATATTGCAATGAAGCGAGTCACACGTTTTCTGGTTTCTTCCTCCATAGGTGAATGAACTGCAGAACTTAACCAGTGCAGAAGTCATCGTGCCTCGTGACCAAACACCGGATGAAAATGAGGAAGTGATTGTCAGAATTATCGGGCATTTCTTTGCCAGTCAGGTACCTGTGCTGTGAGCGTCCAGTCTCTCCTGCTAATCTCTTGTCAAGTCTCTAAGCTCTTGGTGACCTGTCGGGTGGCCCCAAGCCCTGCGCACACCCATGCCCTGACCCCCATGCACAGATGGGACAGGGCAGGCGCGACCATTCCTCAGCTTTCTGCTGCTCTCCTGGCTCTGCTAGAGGAGGCTGAGGAAGGGTGTAGAGCTTTGGAATCAAGCGAGTACAGTTCAGCCTCTCAAATGCTGGACTGCGAGCTCTTGCATTCCCTCATCCTCCTGACCAGGCTTCAGTCACAGCCTTACCCTGCTGGGAGTCACTTACCAGGAAGGGTCACCCTTGGACCCTGAGGACCAGCCTGGGTGCCACAATGACACTATTACAGGTTAAACGCGCATCCCAGGAGACCCGTGTTTCTCTTTCCTCTCCTCTGCTGCACGACACCCCTCATTAGGACTCAGAGCTCCACACAGCTGCTACTCGTCCAGGCAGAAGGGCCAGCCCCTCAGCATCATGGAACCTGGTTCTTTCTAATGCGTTGTTATGGATGGGGTAGGGGTGGGATAAAGCAGTCCAGTCCCCATCCTGAAGGAGCACAGGTGGTCTCCACTGACACGGCAGGTGTGTCTGGGTGTTAGCACACGTTCCCAATGCCATGCTTTGCCAGGCCCTGTGATGCTGCTGCAGCCCCATGACCCACAGGCACCCTGAGACTCCTACAGTCAGAGCCCAGCTACGCCACCCCTGTGGCTCTCCCCTCCCAGCCCTGGGCACAGGTCTCAATGGCAGGGCTCTCCCTGCAAAAGGAGCACCAGGGTGGGTGAGGGGGCAGGTGTGGGTTCATGTGTTTTCTCCACCTGTTCAAGGTGGAGTTAGTGTCTGGGCCAGTTTCTCCCTTCCTCCCCATGCCATTGACTGTCATATCCCCGCTATACACCACACTCTAGGAAGGCAGGGGGGTAGGGGGCAGCATTGGACACTGGAGTGAGTGTAGCTGGGAGAGACGATGCTGTCTGACCTCTGCAGGGTCCTGAGTCACTGATGCCCTGGTTGTGGTTCCTGGGATCCCACTTTCTTACCTTCCACCTAGCAGCCTTGGGGTGGGGGTGGGGAACTCTGCCACTTTACTGCAATTGAGTCCAGATGACACTTCTCTGAGGTTATCACCTCTTCCCCCCAAGTCCCAAGCCTACTCCCCAACTCCCCTCTGCCTGTCCTCAGAACTGGGTTCCTTTCTTCCCCCCATCCCCCTCCTCTCCCTTGCTGCAGACTGCACAGCGCAAGATCAGGGAAATTGTACAGCAGGTGAAGCAGCAGGAGCAGAAATATCCTCAGGGAGTCGCCTCACAGCGCAGCAAGTGAGGCTCCCACAGGCACCAGCAAACAACGGATGAATGTAGCCCTTCCAACACCTGACAGAATGAGACCAAACACAGCCAGCCAGATCGGGAGCAAACCAAAGACCATCCTGAGGAATGAGAAGTCTGCGGAGGCGCCAGGGGCTCTGCAGAGGCCCTGAGGATCCGGGGGGGCAGGAAGGGAGGCGGGAGGGCAGCTGTGTCGAGGCCCAGCCTCCCGCCTCCCCCCGGGGCCTCTGCAGGCTTCCCAGCCATCCACTTCACCATCCACTCGGATCTCTCAACTCCCACCACGCTATCCCTTTTAGTTGAACTAACATAGGTGAACGCGTTCAAATCAAAGCAAAATTCACACCCTTTTCTTTTTGTGGAAAATTGTCTCTGTACATGTATGTACATATTAGAAGGGAAAGATGTTAAGATATGTGGCCTGTGGGTTACACAGGGTGCCTGCAGCGTTAATATATTTTAGAAATAATATATCAAATAACTCAACTAACTCCAATTTTTTTTAATCAATTATTAATTCTTTTTTCTTTTTCAAGAGAAAGCAGGCTTTTCTAGACTTTAAAGAATAAAGTCATCCTTTGGGAGGTCTAATGGTTTAGTAAGGAACTTCAAGGCCACCCACACAAAATTCACCTGGAGGGAAATCTCATCGAAAGGACACTCACAGCAGTTCTGGATCACCTGTGTATGTCAACAGAAGGGATACCGTCTCTCTGAAGAGGAAACTCTGTCTCTCTTCATCCCTAACTCTCACACCCATTTCTCTTTGCTTCACAGGTTTTAAACTGGTTTTTGCATACTGCTATATAATTCTGTCTCTCTCTGTTTATCTCTCCCCCATCCCCTCTTCCTCCCTGTCTTCTCCATCCCCATTCTTTTTAATTCCCTCATCCCTCTGTCTCAATTCCCATATCTACGCACCCCCCAGGCAAAGCAGTGCTCTGAGTATCACATCACACAAAAGGAACAAAAGCGAAACACACAAACCAGCCTCAACTTACACTTGGTTACTCAAAAGAACAAGAGTCAATGGTACTTGTCCTAGCATTTTGGAAGAGGAAAACAGGAACCCATCAAACCAAACAAACAAAAGAAAAATTCCACAAAGAAAGAATGTATTTTGTCTTTTTTACATTTTGGTGTATAAGCCATCAATATTCAGCGAAATGATTTCTTTCTTTTTAAAAAAATATGGAGGAAAATAGCAATTTACACGAGGTCGTTGGCCCAGGGCGTTAAATTTACAGATTTTTTTAACGAGAAAAACACACAAAAAAAGCTACCTCAGGTGTTTTTTACCTCAGCACCTTGCTCTTGTGTTTCCCTTAGAGATTTTGTAAAACTGATAGTTGGAGCATTTTTTTATTTTTTTAATAAAAATGAGTTGGAAAAAAAAATATCAACTGCCAGCCTGGAGAAGGTGACAGTCCAAGTGTGCAACAACTGTTCTGAATTGTCTTCCGCTAGCCAAGAACCTATATGGCCTTCTTTTGGACAAACCTTGAAAATGTTTATTAAAAAAAAAGATGACAAAGAAAAACAGAGAGAGAAAATATTGGAGATGTCCTGAATTTCAATAGGGTACGCGCCATTAGGGCTTTTTGCGCTAAAGGATGAACATGTACTGGTTTATGTGAACAAGCCATTTTACCACCAGACTGCAATGCCAGTTTCCTCTACTGCAAACAGTGTTCTGTGACAAAAACAAAAACAAACAAAAAAAGAAATATATCCAGCTAACCAGAGCCTGGTGTCTCGGTCTCTTATTTTACTAAGTGTCGCCCACCCTAGGCATCAGCTGGGCCCTGCCTGAGGGGACTGGGGGGGAACGGGCGGCACGTGCCGTCAGGCCTGGGAAACTGCGCTGAGGAGGCTGGCTTCTCCAGGCCCGTCTCGGAGCAGCCACACTAGGTCAGTGGTGTTCAGACTGTGCTCCTCAGGCCGGCAGCAGCAGGATCGCCTGGGAACTTGGAAATGGCAGACTCTTGGGGTCCACCTTGACTCGGAAATTCTGAGGGTGGACAGTGGGTGTTTGAGGGAGCTCTCTGGGTGACTCCAATGTGCGCTGAAGTTTGAGACCCACAGGACTAGAGGGCTGGATACTGACTGTGTAGTAACTGTAAGGCCAACCCCTATCTTAAACTTGTAGGTCTGGCCAGGGAAAGAGCTTATTTTTGTGTGAGGGAAAGGAAGAGGGACAACATGCCTGGCAACGGAAAGGACAAGGTACTTGCTTCACCCCACCCCTCCACAGAAGCCCTGTGTTACGGATTTCAGGAGATGGGGTGTGTAGGCCTGAACATCCCTTCCATCCTGCTCAGTTTCTCTCCTGCCTGTTCTCTCTGGAGAATCTCACTTCCTCCAACACGGAGCCATGGAAAGGAAGGATGGAAGAGGCTGTTTGCAAATTAGAAGAGGACTCCAGCACAGAGGGAGAGCTTAAGAACATAAGAAAAAGGATCAGTAGAATAGTTAGATGTTTAGAGAGGTTTCAACCAAGGAAATGATAAGCCCTAGACAGAGGCATCTTGACAGGACAGGAAGCAAGGGTGGGAACACTGGACTTCTAAGGGAAGCCGGGGAAAATGGATAACCTGGCATCAACTAGGATGTAAATGACTCGGTGACTGAGTAGACTGAGACAGGATAAAGACTTAAGGAGTATGGAAAGCATCTGGCATAGTCTTACGCATGCACCCTGGGGTGGGACATTCATGTGATGGATGATGCGAGAAACCCAGAACCTGAACTGTACATGCATTGAAATCTTTCACTGTCTTAAAGCCTAATGGAGATTTCTTTGACCTGCTAATATTTAACAACACTGCTAGTGAACCCCCTGACGTTTACTGTCAGTTGCTGCCTTTTGTTTTCTCTCTACATTCCCCTTAAAAGTGTTGGTGAATTAAAAACTTGAGACTTACCATATGTGAGTTAATTTTCTATTCTAGTTCACATCAGCCACATAAAGTCACTGTCTTTCTAGAAGCAACAAGTGCTCTTAGCTCTTGTTCTGACTGATGTGGCTGGCAAGGGTTGAAACCTCATGGAACAAAACAATACTCTAACTTGACCTTGATCCTTCTGTATTCTCTTGTAAAACAGGGATCCAGGTCCTTGGTTTGCTCCCATTTTATGATCTAATCTTCTCTCTGTGATGTGGCTGAAAATAAACAGTGAGGAATATCCCCATTTGCCTCCAATAACTTGTGATGATCAGGGCAAACTCTGTAAAACCAAACTCAATCTGATCCCTATCCCAGTTTATCTATAATCTCAGCCATTTCCAATATGAAAGATTACCTGACTTCTGTGACTCCTGAATGTCCCTGACCCTCCAACAGCCATAAACTACTTCCAGTCACCCTCACTGAACCTGGCAAAACCTATTCTCAGCTCTGCATTCACAGCAGAGCAGTACTGGGAAAGGACTATTGGGGTAATTTGATCCACCTTCCTAATAAGGAGTGGTGTCCTTTAAACTCTTCCCAGTGCCCAGTCACCCACCAGCGAGGGGAACCACGACTTCTAAGGCAGACAGTTACGTCGCCACACAGCCTGGCCTCATAGATCTGTCTTCTCCTGGTGGGAAACCTCACCCTACAACCATCACGCGCCGAACCTGCTCCACATTGCTTAGGACAACCCCCTAATGCCTGGAGACAGCTGCCTTGCCCTCCCTTCTCTCAGTTCCTTCAGTCAACTTGCTTTCTCTCAGCTCTGAAAAATCATGTGCAGGAATACAGCCCCCAGCTCCTGCATCCTACGCCCTCAAAAGCCACAGCAACTGCTGATCAGCATGGTAGGCCTTGCTCAGCAAACAGCAAGAGGCTGTGAAGAAAGCTTACTAGGGTGCAGCTCGGCTCTGCTGTGGGGCAGGCTGAAGGCAGAAATGGGTGCCCCTTACCTTGTACTGGATCTTTACAGGTCTCACGTTCTCATCAGGAGAAAAAGAGAGCCCAAGCCCAGATATTTGCTCCCTGCTTGCCCAGTATACTAGCTAAATAACTATACCTCATAGCCTCTTGGAGGTTTGTCTCATCTAAAATAAAAGTTTGAACACAACAAAGTCTCTGATTCTAACTGATGTATAAGAATAGACTTCCAAGTCAAAAATGGCCTCTATTTCTCATTAAACATCAAGAAAGAATAAAACAGACTCACAACAAAAACAGCTAAACACCAAAAAGCAAGGGAAGTCAACAATAATTACAAGCTTTACAGAATTAGAATGGGAAAACTTCAATGCACGGCATGGTCTAGTTAGAATCACTTTTTAAAACGACAGGAAAACGCATGTTTGCCATCTCCAGGGCACACCACCACTTCCCCTTCCCACTGGATGGACGCAGATGTGGAGGCGAGAGCCACACTGGAGCTGGGGCAGCATCTCAAGACCCAAAAGCCAAGTGCCAAGCAAAGTTCCCGTAATCATGCCACTGCCACAGCATGCTAGGCTGCTTAAGTTTATGCTGCTGCGTGAGACAGAAAATCTGATTTTTCTTAAGCCACTCTTAATATGGCCTTTGTTATAGCAACAAACCTCTTAATACAACCATGCAAAAACTAAAGATCTAGATAGACTTGGCGTATCTTTTGGATAGACCCCCTTCCCTCCCTAAAAGTTACTTGCAAAACAACAAACAGAAATAAAGCTAGTTTCATAAATCTCTGTTCCACTACTAAGAGCCAGAAAGCAAGTTTTGAGGAGAAAAAGGGCCATGACTCAAGAATTTTTATACCCAGTCAAGTTCTCCATGTGTGAAAACTTCAGAAGAATTCCTATATGCAAGGATTCAGATAAGAGTATTCTGCATTTCTCTTGTAAATAAGTAAATGAAAACATTTCTAACTAAAAATGAAGCCAAATAAAACTCATGTTTAAACTAGGTGTGAGCAATGAAACCAATTAAATATTTAAGTTGTTGTAAATATAAATTTAGAGCTGAGTTATAACTCCATTTAAAACTGAATTTAAATACCAAAAATTATCCTTGGAGAGGAAGCAAAATAGTCATAATAAAGTTCCAAAATATATATTTTGTTAACAAAGACCAAAAATGTGTAAAATGTATATGAGGACCCTGTGCTTGGGGGCGGAGGGGGGTGGGGAAGGGAGAGTGAAAGGGTCATGAATAGAGCAAAAGTTGCCAACAGTAGCACTGTGCTGGCAGCAAGCAGAAACCCGGTCTCCTTTACTGAGGCCCCACCCGGACTGCATGCTGCTTTACCCAAGCGGTATGAACGTGAGGCAGAGTTCTGGCCAAAGGAATGGGAGCTGAAGTGGCCTCTGCCACTCCTGGGCCCAGCCCATTGCCCTTTCCATGCTCTCCAGATAGTGGCTGGACGGTAAGGAGTGCGATGCTGTAAGGCAGGGGTTGACAGCCCTTTTCTCTAAATAAAGTAAATATTTTAGGCTTTGCGTGATATAAAATGATGCTACTCCTGGGAAGGAGAATTTGGTAAATCACATATGCTAGATATCTGTCCCAGCAGTCCCACTTCTAGGAACCTATCCCAAAGCTGATGTGTTAGCAGAAACAGAAAGTGATGTGAACAGGCACATGTGGTGCAGAAAGAGACTCAGAGCCTCAGCATCCATCGTAAGGGGACCGGTAACGAACCACAGCACCCTGAAACGATGGATTACTATGAAGCTGTGAAAGGAGCAGAATGAGGAGTGACATCAAGAATAAATTAAAAAAAAAATCAAGAAGACTAAGTAGTTTTAATATGCTATTTTTAGTGTTAAAAAAGAAATATATATATGTGTGTGTGTGTGTCTGTATGTATTTTTCCCCCTAAAAGGGGACAGAAGCTAAAATAAAATTATCTATATAGGGGAAGAGAAAGGCAAAACTGTGAACGTTCTTTATTCCACACTTTTGCTCTTGGACTAATGTTTACGTCTTACATAATATAAAAACATAAGCAAGAACCAAATCCATAAACAGCAAAAGCAAATAAATCCAACTACGTATCAACTTGATGGCATAATCACTCAGGAAAAAACTCCATCAAGTGATCTTCAAAATTAGAGTGATTTTCACTGTGATTCTCTAGTAGAATATTGTTTAAAAAGAATTACAAAGGAAACAAATTGTATTTAGTGGCCTTGTTATTTGTTATGCTGGTATTAATGTTTTGAATTATTGTATTTCACAGGGTAAAATGAATAATTATGTTGATGTTGTTAACAAAACTTTTAATGTTACAGTGTAAAATAAAAAACCTTAAAATCTTAATATGAACTTAAAATCAGTGAAAACAAGTATTCCCTAATCTGTTGTAAAGGCCTAGAAAGACCAATAATCCAATGATAATTAGCATTAATAAAATTTCTCACTAAAATAAACCCTTTACCAAATGGCCAGCTCCAGGTCTAGGACAGGAAATGTGTAAGATGGCCCTTTATCATACCAATTAAGCAGGAAGTGTTCAAAATCAGACTTGTGGGGTTCTGTCAAAGGGACACTGGAACTTAAAATGGGGTAATTTGAACGTCAAAAAGAATAAAATGAATCAAAACATCATAGGGCTTGGCCAAGGAAGAGCAGGAAGACGGCTCACCTCCTCTCATGGGCACTGCAAAATTACAATTTACAGAGCAATTATGAATGACAAAAACCAGAAGTCTAGCAGAAAAGATTTACAACTAAGGATACAAGGAAGGAACCACAAAGAGACAGCTAGGAGGAGCAGAGCTGCAATATAGTCAAGACCCATACCCCTGGGCGGGTGATGCACAAATGGGAGGTTAATTACAATTGCAGAGGTTCTCCCCAAGGAGCAAGGGGTCTGAGCCCCACATCAAGCTCAACAACACAGGGGTACACTGAGAAGATGAGCCCCCAGCATGTCTGGTACTGAAGGTTAGTGGGGCTTACTTTGGGGAGCTCTACACTCTTGAAGGGCACACACAAAATCACACACTCCAAGACCCAGGGCAGAAGCAGTAATCTAAAAAGGAGCCTGGGTCACACCCGTCTGCTGAACCTGGAGTCTCCTGGAGAGGCCGGGAGCAACTGCAGCTCACCCTGGGGACAGACACTAGCGGCAGCCATCTTTGAGTGCGCCTTCTACCATGGGATCACTCACTGGTGCTGGCAAGTGCCATTTTGGAATCCTCATTCTAGCTTCTCAGCCTCGGGAGCCAACCCCACCCCCGCCCACCAGTCTGTAGACACAAGTACTGGGACACTTCAGGTCAAGTGACACAGCCCCACCCATGGGCAACCAGGCTGCCTTAAGACCCCCTAAGCCCACAGTTGCCCCTGGACACAGCCCTGTCCACCAGAGGACCCAGGACCTGGCCCCGGACACCCAGTACACAGGTACGAGACTCAAGACCCTGCAGGCAGAGACGTGGGACCCAGCTCTGCCCACCAATGGGCCAACACTAACTCCAGGGTCCAGTTTCATGCCCTGGTGGGTGGGCACCAGCACCGTATCTCTGGGATCCTGACCCCTCCACCAGTGGGTGGACGGCAGGAACAGAACCACAGGGCCCCCAACCTGCCTTGTCAGGAACAAGACAACACACCAGCAGGGAGCACAGGCCCAGGAGACCCAAGCACTGGCCCTTTCCATCAGAAGGCCACCACCTCTGAGACACCACGGACTACTCAGCCAGCTACTCTAGGATCCAACCCTGCACCCCAGTGGGTCGGCACTAGCCCTGAGACACCCCAGAACCCAAAGCAAGCCAAGGGACTGACCCCACCCACCAGCCAGCCAACACAAGATTTAGGAACACTGACTCTGCAACCACCCCTGCTAAACCTGGCTCTGCCCAAGAGCCCCCACTAGCCCAGGGCTCCTCGGCGTTCTGTAGCCAGCCATGTGACATGGCCCTACCAAAGATGATCAAAGAACGCAGAAGAATGGATGAACAAAGGGAGAAGTTAGATGTTTTGGGGAATTGACAACATCACTGCTGGGGCTTGGGTTCAATCCCTGGTCAGGGAACTAAGATCCAACAGGCTGTGCAGTCCAGCCCCATTCCCTCCAAAAACGTCAGAAGTTTTAAACAAAATGTACATAAAAATACAAAACTAAACATTTTAAATCTGACAGTACAGTACCCTGAAAAGTACAGTAGTGCAGTACAACAGCTGGCACACAGGAGCTGGCACTGAGTAAACAGTCAAGACTGGAGGGGAGGGAGGCGGCGGCAGACAGTAGAGCTGAAGGACTGTCAGCAATAGAAGATGGAGGGCAAGCTGCAATCTCACTCACGCCTGATGGCCAAGAACCCATGCTCACAACCTGAAAGTTCGCATTTGAAGGTTCGTGTGCAGTGGACTTACTGTATTGTCAAAATGACCATAGTATCCAAGACAGTCTATAGATTTGGTGCAATCCCTATGAATCTTGAAAAGGAAAAACAGAGTCAGAGGTATCCTGCGCCTTGACTTCAGACTATACACAAAGCTACAGTGATCAAGTTGTTGGTCACTCAGTCATGTCCGACTCTTTGTGACCTCATGGATTATAGCCTGCCAGGCTCCTCTGTCCATGGGATTTTCCAGGCAAGAATACTGGAGTGGGTTGCCATTCCCTTCTCTAGAGGATCTTCCCAACCCAGGAATCGAACCCAGGTCTCTTGCACTGCAGGCAGATTCTTTACCATCTGAGCTACCAGGGAATGGTATTGGTACAACAGACACATAGATCAGTGGAACGAAAAGAGCCCAGAAATAAATCTACACACCTATAGTTAGTTAATCTACAACAAAGGAAGCAAGAATACACAATGGAGAAAAGACGATCTCTTCAATAAGTGGTGCTGAGAAAACTGGACAGTTGTATATAAAAGCATGAAATCAGAACATTTTCTCAAATGATATATAACAATAAATTCAAAATTAACTCAAGCCCTACATGTAAAACTAGAAACCATAAACTCCTAAAAGAAAATATAGGCAGAACACTCTTGGACATAAAACAGAGCCAATGGTATTTTGGATCTGCCTCCTAAAGCAAAGGAAACAAAAGCAAAAATAAACATAGGACCTAACTAAACTTAAAACATTAAAAACAGCAAAGGAAACCATCAACAACAACAAAAAACCTTAAAAAAAAAAAACAACCTAATGAATAGATACATTGTATAGCACAGGGAATATAGCTAATATTTTATATTAATAAAGAAATGTTTTAAAATCATGTTTTTCCTAGATGAAGTACATTTCAGGGTAACCAAATTAGCTGATTAGATTTTACTTTATACAAGAATTCAAAGTAATTAACATGGAGGGATGACAGAATTAGAAAATCACCATTTTGTACCTCTTAATAAAAGAGCATCAATTATGTTAAAAAAAAAATTAAGACCAAGAGGAGAAAGATGAATAGGAACTCTTATAGCCTGAATTAGAGCACCAGTAAGTGGATGCATGTGACACAATACAGTGATGCATGTGAGGCAGTACAGTAAGACAAATAATGAAGGACCCTTGCCTAATAAATTCAACCTGAAGCTGATCAAGCCTCTAGATCAAGCCTATCAGTTTATATGAAATACAGGAGACAGAGGAAACCGTTAAACACCACCAAGGAGCTAAAAGCCAAATCTAGAAGTGGAATTTTCCACAGAAACACTCAGTTTCTCTAATAACTAATAGGACAAAAAAAGGGATTACTACTGAATGAAAAAGACTCAAGAGAGAGAATAACCAGCGGCAATGTGTACTTTTTACTGGATCCCATATTAGTGTTCTGAGACTGCTCTAACTACCAAAGATTTGACGGATGATTAAACAGCAGAAATTGCTTCTCTCAGTTTTGGAGCCAGAAGTCTGAAGTGAAGGTGTCATCAGGGCCAGGTTCCCTCGGAAGGCTCTTCCAGCTCTGGTGGCTCCAGACTTCCTAGGCTTGCAGGAGCATCACTACAGTCTCTGTTCTGTAGCGTCACTGTTTCTTCTTTAAAAAAAAAAAAAACCTCAAACACAAGTTTATAAATTAGAAAGCAACACAGCCTGTCCAGCCAACCATTAACTCTTGGGTATCTTTTTCTAGATTTTGTTTACACCTAAAAATGGGTATAAAAATGAACACCGCCAAGGCCCATTACAATGCCTCCCTTATTCATCTCAAAACTGCCTACTTCTTTCTTATAAGGCAAGTGATTGCACTTAGGGTCTATTCAGACAATCCAGGATAAATTCTTTTTCTCAAGATCTTTCATCACATCTTTTGCTACAGAAGGTAATATTCACAGGTTCCCAGGATAAGGATGTGGACAAATGTTTTGTGGGAGTCACATTCAGCCAACTATATGTCCTGATTAGAAGAATATAATGAAACAGTTTTAATCATCAGGGAAACTTGAATATGCACTATTAATGCTATTAGCAAATTCTTACTAATTTTGTTAAGTGTGAAAATTACAAAAGTTTTTTTTTTAGTTATTATATGTTAGGGAGATATCAGTATTTTGGTAGAAAGACATGTTTGCTTTAAAGACCCTCCCCCTTCCATAGAAAAAAAAAGTAAATCAAGATTAGCCACACATTTTATTAACTGCTGAAAGGTGGTGATGATTGTGTCTTAAAATTTTCATAATAAATTTTTTTTTAAAGCAGTTGCAAAAAGATAAAATTGTCCACTAAAATGAGACATGAAATCCCTCAGAATGAACTTATCCAGACCTACACATAAAAAATATTATAAAATTAAAATCAATGCAGATACAAGTTATCAGCCTATGCCAGAAGAAAAGTCAAAATACCAATGGGTAATTTTTATCTCTGATTTTTTAAAAAAATATGCAATTTTAATTTAGAATTCAAAGAATTTCTCATAAGAGAATAATCAAAACACTGGAAGATGGTATGTCTAACAATACCAATTAAATAGATTATAACCATTTCCTAGAACATTACACAGCGACTATGGAAAGGGGGTTATAGAGCCACATATATAGTATGATTCCGTATTTGTTAATAACAACAAAAAAAAATCTACTTGCACAAGCGTGTTCAACACACACATTTATTCATACAAACATGAAGGAGTATATACCAAAATTCAGGATATACACCAGAATGTTAAGAGTTCGTCACTCTGGGTGGTGAGTTTTATCAGTAGCTTATTTTTCTACTATGAACACCTATGACAGATGAAACTGTAAGTGGTACCACAGACTATGATCACCACATGCCCTTAAGGAAGCACACACAAACCTGTGTGCTTGGTAGGGGCAGGGGGGTGGGGGGTGCAATGGGGAGACGGGGTACTGGATGTACATCTGAAGCATGTGATTCCAAGAACTCTACGTTGCTTCTCTGGCAGTTGCCAAACTGTATTCCATGAAACACTTCCATGAGTGTCACACAGAGAAGGGTCAATGTCCAAGTTTTCAGACACACTAGGTTAAGATCTTAATTTGTTACATTTGCTATGCATCCCCAGGAGAAAAAGATATGGTACACTCATCCACTGAGCCATAGAACCTTTGTTTAACAACCTACATAGACTCAATAGGACGTCTACTGAAAAGTATTTTATGAATTCCAGTGTAAAAACTTGGAAGAACAAGGATTGCTTACACCACATATTTCCATTGAGGGTCTGAAAATTAGCCTGTTTCCCTAGATTTAGATGGATTCATCTCAAAACCACCCCATATTTTTTGTAATTTTTGTGGTCTCAAGCTTTACAGTTTTAAATATAATTTGCATCTTGCTGTCAGTTCATTTTAGAGCAGTGTTTTTCAAACTGGATTTCTATTCATTAGTGGGTTGAGAAATCAATGTGATAGGTAAAACCCACATTAAAAAAAAATTTTTTTTTAATTTTTTAAAGAAAACTATCAGGGACTTCCCTGGTTGTCTACTGGTCAAGAATCTGACTGCTAATGTAGGGGACATGGGTTGGACCCCTGGTCCAGGAAGATCCCTCATGCCTTAGGGCACCCAAGCCCATGGGTCCGAACTGTTGAGCCCCCATGACAACTGCTGAAGCCCACATGCCTTAGAGCCTGTGCTCCACAGCAGAAGGCACCACAACGAGAAGCCCATGCACCACAGCTAGAGGGTAGCCCCGCTCGCTGCAACTAGAGAAAGGCCTGTGCACAGCTACAGCGACCCAGTGCAGCAAAAATACATTAACAAATTAGTAATAGAAAGAAAACTATCATGTGGTAAAGATAATATTTTTTATAAAGCTTTTGTGTCCATATATAATCACATAAAATATATGCATGTGTGTACTGGTCACAATATAAAATACATTTATTGCTATGGGTTGCAATCAAAATATTTTGAAACCCACTGAATTAAAGAGATTAACTTATTGGTAAACAGATGAAGTCAGCACGTATTTCAAACACCCAAACCCTTCTTGTATATATTAGGTAAATTTTTTAAAAATCAAAGCAATACAGCCACATAGATCCCCAACTTACAAACAAGTACCAAAAATCTGTTTGAATATTGGGTACCTAGAGCTTTTCTTAAAGAAACTATCCTAAAGAGATTAAGTTCCCAACTAGTTCACAAAAGCCAGTTTAAACAGTAGCTTAACTATAGTACTAAGGTTATTATAAACCTAAATTTCTCCATCGTATTTATTTGTATCTGAGGTTCAATGTAACTCCAAGGATACATTCTCCCTGCACCCACACCTTGGTCTGAGCACTAAATAACTCCTCACAGTGCAGGCAAACATCCACCATTCAACATGGCTTTCCCCACTTGTGCTGAGGATCTGAGGACAGAAAGGTGAGAAGCTCTAATATCCTCAGGTAATTGAGGTACAATATAGGGCTTTCCAAACATCTTCCACATGTCCCCACTCTCCTTCTAGCTCAAAGGTCAAAGAAAGACATTTGTTCACCAGTGGTTGTTTTTTTCCCCTGTTTATTACTCTTTAGGAGAGACTGCCTACTAAAAAAAGAACAATGGTGGGAATTCCCCTGGTGATCCAGTGATTGCAACTCCATGCTTCCACTGCAAGGGGCACGGATTCAACCCCTGGGTGGGAAACTAAGACCCTGCAAGCCACATGGCATGCCAAAACAAAAACAATGTTTCACTTCACCTTTCTTTCAGACGCCCAAGCTGCTGGAATAAATAAATAAATAAACACACACACACACACACACACACACACACACACACACACACACACCCCCCCTCACTGACTTTAATGCTAATAATGTGGTACTGATGGGAAACTAAGACCCTGCAAGCCACATGGCATGCTAGAATAAACACACACACACACACACACACACACACACACACACACACACACACACCCCCTCACTGACTTTAATGCTAATAATGTGGTACTGATAATTAGCTGGCTGCTTTCCTCAAACTGTTTAGATATTATTCCCAGGACTTCCCTGGAGTCCAATAGTTAAAACTCCACACTTCCAACGCAGGGGATACAGATTTGATCCATGGTTGGGGAACTAAGTAAGGTACCACATGCTGCATGGTGTAGCCAAAAAAGAAAAGAAGAGAATTCTATTACCTACAAGTTTCCATACTGAGAGAAATGTCAGTGTCTAGAGGAGCATGGCTTGTGGTATCTCCTATTAAATTCAGAAACTCAGGGTTAAGTAGAATGGCATTCTTCAACTTGACTCTGTTCTCATCAATTTATGTCCTAGGAGATTAAGAGCTATCCTGAAGAATCACATTAATGGAAATATCAGTGAATGTTGCTCTAAGAAGCCACTCCAAATACTTGTAATACAAATACATTAGCCCCCAGCATCACTCATTTGCGGTGCCATTCCTAACAGGATTTACCCCACATGGAGCAAACCTTAACCAAGGCTCTAAATTTCCAGGTGAAACCTACTAGTGTCAAGTGGGAACCAAGTGTTCAGCGTATTGCTCACCCAGTACCTCTCTGGCCTTTTTTGGCTGTGCTAGCTGCCTGATCCCAATTCTCACTGACACAGTTCCAGCAGCCTCAGGAAAGGAATGGAGGCTGCAAGAAGGGTTCTCTGAACAGCCACAGCTTGAGAGAGACAGCCCAACTGGCTCCCTCTTTCATCATCCCCTAAGCACACGTCCTCTAGTTTGACCACCAGGTAGGCACAGCAGTTTCAATCTGTACCACCGGCCCCACATCCTATACCAAGACTTTTACACATCTCAGGGAAAACGACCTACAAAAGTATGCCTCTGCAACAACTGGCACCCAATTTTTCCGGTCTGACCTCTTCCTTTTGTGAACTAGGTCAAGTGTGGGAAGTAGGGGAAGGGTTAGAAATCATTTCAGCGTATACTTTTCAGGTTCTGCCAGACAACCTTTTATTACATCAAAAAAGCAACACTAGGCACTAGATTTTGCAAAATATGTTCTGACCAACTCTAAATTTCCTGAAATTAAATATGCATAACCACTGTAAGGTTTTTAATGAACAAAACAGTTAAATACAAACTTTCATATGCAAAATAGATTACTGTAGAACTGGCAACCTCAGAACCAAGTACTAAATTTTCTTGCACAGATTTCAGTAGGGGTGGAATGGGGAGATGTAAATGCTAATGAGTATAAAACTTAATTTTGACTTCATATAAAGAAAAAAAAACATTGAGAAAAAACAGCTTTAAATTGAATAGTATCCTTTGAAATCAACAGCTCAGGCCAGCCCTTACATATCTGAGGTTAATACACAACCAGATTTGGGATCAAAACGAAGATTTAGGATCAAAATGAAGATTTAGGGTTTACAATGACTTCAAATCCAGTTTCAAGAGTAGCCAAGTCACCTCATTTCCAGAAAGGGAAGTCTCTTTAGGATGACTCCAACACTCTTCTGCAGACACTTAGCTGGCCCGAGTTCCTGGGCCATAGTCCCACTTTTCCACGACACCATGCCAATGCTGTAGTGTGGACTTCCTCTGAAAGGCAACCAGAGCCCTACACCACGGTGCCTCTCCTGGCACTGTCAAGCCTCAAAAGAAAGACGACCTCCTGCTTCAAGTCGGCAGTTACTGCTCTAGCTGTGGAGGTTAATTAACTCTTCCTTCTTCCCCCCACTGACTTCCCTCAGGATCTTTAGCAGGGAACAGCAGCTTGATCAACACTGCTTTCAGAAATAAATAGTTCAAACAAGTAATTTAGAGTTAACTTTAAAAGAGCAGCAGGAAACAGCCACTGCCCATCATGTTTGCAAATGAGTGAGTGAATGAATACACGTGAACAAACACAAAGAAAAAACAAATCATAAAATAAAATCTGCACTTCCCACGTTCATAGAGAAAAAAAAAATCTTTAAAAAAAAGTATTAATTAGCATATGTTCTTGTGTGGGTTGATAGTCCAGGGCTCTGAGCAGGCACAGCCTTATAAACAGGGTTGCAAGCAGCCCGCTGCACACCAAGTCAGGACCAGGGTGCAGAGAGAGGCCTTCATGCACTTCTGACAGCTCAGTACCTGTGAGAGAACAGAGGTGATGCAGGGACTTCTTAACCCACAATGCATGAGGTATATGGAAACGTCCATCCATGAAAGAACCACCAGCAGCTGGAGAGACGGGGCGGGGCATTCTCACAGCAACTGCTGATGAAGGATTTCCCACACCATCTTCTTCCGGAACAGAGGCATCTGGTGCTGCAGACAATCCACAAGCAACATATCCATCACATGTGAAAGTGCCAGGGCCTCAACAACCATTAGGTGTAGGATGTAAATAAAGTAGGGTGACTGTGTTCTTTATGTAAGCCTTGACTGTGCTACCCCTTGGTACAGATTTATAGAGCCATAAAAAAAGAAGGTTTATAATATGTACTACTGTATGCATCATAAGCATTTTTACATGTTAAGGAAAATCAAAGCAGGATGCAGAATTATATAAGCGTCCAATAACAGCTTCATAACAAAAACATGTACCAAAAAGGGAAACAGCCAAGTGGTAGCACAAAAAGTAACTTTTTTACTTATCTGTATTTTCAAACCATTCTAAAATGGACGCTTTTTGCTTTCTTATGAGAAAAACATGAACTCTACTTAAATACAGAAAAAACAAGCCTATAAGTTTCTGCTATACCAAGTGTTTTCCATTGCAAATTCTGTTTCAAATAGCAACTTCTCGCCTTCAAATCTCAAGTCAAATAATAAATAACTCCTTTTACTTAGAGGACTTCCTGGTAGCTCAGATGGTAAAGTGTCTACCTACAATGCAGGAGACCCGGGTTCAATCACTGGGTTGGAAGATCTCTTTAGACACATCAAAAAATGAAATCTTTGGCTTAACATTCTGCTTTAACTGATAATCATCACATGGGCCAACTTTCAAAGCAAAAACAAGCAAGACAAATCCAAAATCACCTATGACTCTTCTGATGAAATCAGAAGTCTATACCCTTGAGGTACTCCTGGTGTTTCATTATAATTATCTGGATATACCATTTTCCTATAAAATAGTGTGGAGAGGCCTAAAAAGTCTTTAACACATGGATTTGTAAATTATTTTCATAGCTCAAAACATGTAGTAAAAACATTGCACATTTATTCTTAATAAAACTGCTGAAGTTAACCAACTGTATCAATTCAGCATGGGATCCTTAGTGCATTCTGTTCAAAAAACTGGAATGGGATTAATATTAGTCCTATTATTCAATATGTACAATGTGGTAGCTATCAAAATGTGAGGTCTGTTAAAGCAAACTAGTTTTTAAAGGAGGTTGTCCTTTGTTGGAAAAAGACTGAGAATCCACTATTATTAACATAAATTCTCAACAGTTCCCAACATACTTGAATTTCCACTCAAATGCAGAGCTATGGAGAACCAAAAATTATCAGAATAGAAGGGAAAGAAGCATTCATAGCTCTGTCTTAAACCTACAGCTTAAGTTCTCATGAGGCCTGATTTCTCCATGCTATTAAATATTCTAACATGCCTCCTTTGGGTAAAAGTATCAGTAATACTCAAGAACCATCAACACTGGAGTTCAGAGATATGAAAATTGTTCCACTGGTCACCAACGACTAGGATAAAAGAGAGCATATACAGCGACAAACCTGATGTTAGCAAGGGCAGGACTATGGCCAAGGTTTACAGCAAGAATAGTAGCACAGCTACCATGATTAAGAGTTTAATGCTCAGAGGTTAAAGCGTCTGCCTGGAATGCGGGAGACCTGGGTTCGATCCCTGGGTCAGGAAGATCCTGGAGAAGGAAATGGCAACCCACTCCAGTACTCGTGGCTGGAGAATCCCATGGAGGGAGGAGCCTGGTAGGCTTCAGTCCACGGGGTCGCAAAGAGTTGGAGACTGAGCGACTTCACTTTCACTTTCACTAAGCACAGGTAACAAACATGCTCTGAGTTTACCTTGTTTGAAAGTGAAGTCGCTCAGTCGTGTCCCACTCTTTGTGACCCCATGGACTGAAGCCGACCAGGCTCCTCCCTCCATGGGATTCTCCAGGCAAGAGTACTGGAGTGGGTTGTCATTTCCTTCTCCAGGGGATCTTCCCAAGCCAGGGATCGAACCCAGGTCTCCAACATTCCAGGCAGACACTTTAACCTCTGAGCCACCAGGGAAGCCCTTTAGAAACAAGTAAATGGATAAGGAGGGGTCTTCACTTACCTGAGTAAATGTGATAGGTTTATCCCTGGAGATATAATCTGCATATTTACAAGTAAACATTCCACAATCACTCCCATTCAACTGTTGAGGAATCTCCTAAAATTACAAAAAAAGAAGAGAGGAAGGGGTGAAATTTCATCAAATACAAACTCCTTTTTAACTTTTCCAAAACATTACTGTGGATAAACAATATTATAAAGGTAAATGTTCAATCTGGTATTATACAAACACACAGACACACACACAAACACAATCAGTCTTTATGTGGTATAAAAACTCAACCCATGATATGGTGTATGTGACCAACACAGAAAATGTTTTTTAGAAGGAAAGAGAAAAGCAAAGTGAGAATTCCATCTCTCACCTCTCATATAAACCAAAGTGAAAGAAGGTTTATTACCAAGAATAGGAATTCTAGTCAGAACTGTTTCAGGGGAATTTATAAATATTGAAAAGAGCTAACAGTGGCTCAATTAGAAATATGCTTACAATACAACTAACCTATTTCAGCACTGCAGAGTTTGACTTCTCTTTCCTAGCCAGAAAACTAAGACTACTAGTCAGTCAGTCTATCCCATCAGGAAGCTTCCATAAGCCTCTTATCCTTCTCCCTAAGAGGGAGAATGTTTACAGACAGACTGAAAACCACAGTCACAGAAAGCTAACCAATCTGATCACATGGACCACAGCCTTGTCCAACTCACTGAAACTATGAGCCATGCTATGTGGGGCCACCCAAGACGGAGGGGTCATGATGGAGACTTCTGACAAAATGTGGTCCATTGGAGAAGGGAATGGCAAACCACTTCAGTATTCCTGCCTTGAGAACCCCATGAACAGTATGAAAAGGCAGAAAGGCAGGACACTGAAAGAGGAACTCCCCAGGCCGGTAGGTGCCCAATATGCTACTGGAGATCAGTGAAGAAACAACTCCAGAAAGAATGAAGAGACAGAGTCAAAGAAAAAACAACACCCAGTTGTGGATGTGACTGGTGATGGAAGTAAGGTCCGATGCTGTAAAGAGCAACACTGCATAGGAACCTGGAATGTTAGGTCCGTAAATCAAGGCAAATTGGAAGTGATCAAACAGGAGATGGCAAGAGGGAACATCAACATTTTAGGAATCAGCAAACTAAAATGGACTGGAATGGGTGAATTTAACTCAGATGACCATTATATCTACTACTGTGGGCAAGAATCCCTTAGAAGAAATGGAGTAGCCATCATAGTCAACGGAAGAGTCTGAAACGCAGTACTTGGATGCAATCTCAAAAACGACAGAATGATCTCTGTTCGTTTCCAAGGCAAACCATTCAATATCACAGTAATCCAAGTCTATGCCCCAACCAGTAATGCTGAAGAAGCTGAAGTTGAATGGTTCTATGAAGACCTACAAGACCTTCTAGAACTAACATCCAAAAAAGATGTCCTTTTTATTTTAGGGGATTGGAACGCAAAAGTAGAAGTCAAGAAACACCTGGAGTAACAGGCAAATTTGGCCTTGGGATACGGAATGAAGCAGGGCAAAGGCTAACAGAGTTTTGCCAAGAGAACACACTGGTCAAAGCAAACACCCTCTTCCAACAACACAAAAGAAGACTCTATACATGGACATCACCAGATGGTCAACACCGAAATCAGACTGATTATATTCTTTGCATCCAAAGATGGAGAAGCTCTATATAGTCAGCAAAAACAAGACTGGGAGCTGACTGTGGCTCAGATCATGAACTCCTTATTGCCAAATTCAGACTTAAATTGAAGAAAGCAGGGAAAACCACTAGACCATTCAGGTATGACCTAAGTCAAATCCCTAACATTTATACAGTGGAAGTGAGACACAGATTTCAGAGACTAGATCTGATAGAGTGCTTGAAGAACTATGGATGGAGGTTCGTGACATTGTACAGGAGACAAGAAGCAAGACCATCCCCATGGAAAAGAAATGCAAAACAGCAAAATGGCTGTCTGAGGAGGTCTTACAAATAGCTGTGAAGCAAAAAGCAAAGGAGAAAAGGAAAAATATACCCATTTGAATGCAGAGTTCCAAAGAATAGCAGGGAGAGATAAGAAAGCCTTCCTCAGTGACCAGTGCAAACAAATAGAGGACCAATACAATATTGTAAAGTAGAAAAAAAAAAAAAAGAAAGAAAGAAATAGAGAAAAACAATAGAATCAGAAAGACTAGAGATCTCTTCAAGAAAGTTAGAGATACCAAGGGAACATGTCATGCAAAGATGGGCTCAATAAAGGACGAAATGGTATGGACCTAACAGAAGCAGAAGATATTAAGAGATGGCAGGAATACAAAGAAGAACTATACAAAAAAGGATCTTAACGACCCAAATAATCACAATGGTGTGATCACTCACTTAGAGCCAGACATCCTAGAATGTGAAGACAAGTGGGCCTTAGGAAGCATTACGACAAACAAAGCTAGTGGAGGTAATGGAATTCCAGTTGGGTTATTTCAAACCCTAAAAGATGATGGTTGTGAAAGTACTGCACTCAATATGCCAGCAAATTTGGAAAACTCAGCAGTGACCACAGGACTGGAAAAGGTAGTTTTCATTCCAATCTGTAAGAAAGGCAATGCCAAAGAATGCTCAAACTACCACACAACTGCACTCATCTCACACGCTAGTACAGTAATGCTCAAAATTCTCCAACACAGGCTGCAACAGTACGTGAACCATGAACTTCTAGATGTTCAAGCTGGATTTAGAAAAGACAGAGGAACCAGAGATAAATTGCCAACAACATCCACTGGATCATCAAAAAAGCAAGAAATTTCCAGAAAAACATCTATTTCTGCTTTACTGACTATGCCAAAGCCGTTGACTGTGTAGATCACAATAAACTGTGGAAAATTCTGAAAGAGATACCAGAATACCAGACCACATGACCTGCCTCTCGAGAAACCTGTATGCAAGTCAGGAAGCAACAGTTAGAACTGGACATGGAACAACAGACTGGTTCCAAATAGTAAAAGGAGTACATCAAGGTTGTATATCATCACCGTGCTTACTTAACTTAAATTCAGAGTACATCACGAGAAATGCTAGGCTGGAGGAAGCACAAGCTGGAATCAAGACTGCCAGGAGAAATCTCAATAACCGCAGATATGCAGATGACACCACCCTTATGGAAGAAAAGTGAAGAGGAACTAAAAAGCCTGTTGATGAAAGTGAAAGAGGAGAGTGAAAAAGTTGGCTTAAAGCTCAACATTCAGAAAACTAAGATCATGGAATCCGGTCCAATCACTTCATGGCAAATAGTTGGGGAAACAGTGTAAAGAGTGGCAGACTTTATTTTTTGGGCTCCAAAATTACTGCAGATGGTGACTGCAGCCATGAAATTAAAAGACGCTTACTCCTTGGACGGAAAGTTATAACCAACCTAGACAGCATATTAAAGAGCAGAGACATTACTTTGTCAACAAAGGTCTGTCTACTTAAGGCTATGGTTTTTCCAGTAGTCATGTTTGGATGTGAGAGTTGGACTATAAAGAAAGGTGAGCGCCAAAGAATTGATTCTTTGGAACTGTGGTGTTGGAGAAGACTTTTGAGAGTCCCTTGGACTGCAAGGAAATCAAACCATTCAATTCTAAAGGAAATGAGTCCTGAATATTCACTGGAAGGACTGATGTTGAAGCTGAAACTCCAATACTTTGGCCACCTGATGCGAAGAGCTGACTCACTGGAAAAGACCCTGATGCTGGGAAAGATTGAAGGTAGGAGAAGGGGACGACAGAGGATGAGATGGTTGGATGGCATTACCGACTCAATGGAAATGAGCTTGACTAAACTCTGTGAGTTGGTGATGGACAGGGAGGCCTGGCGTGCTGCAGTCCATGGGGTTGCGAAGAGTCGGACATGACTGAGTGACCAAACTAAACTGAACTGCTTTGGACCCCGATAGCTGCAAACAGGAGAAGAAAAAGCCTCTTGAAAGGCTTTAACCAGTCAGGAAATCTTGTCTTAAGAGCACAGTTATGTACTGAAAAAACAAAAGAGCTTACAGCTTGCAAGCACAACTTAAGGGCATAATAAACCAAAGGTGCTAGATTCCAAGCCAGGTGAAGCAAACTCACACATTTCCAAATTCATGTTGCCCTAATGCTGCCCAGCCCCTTACATATTTTGTCAGTTATAAGGAGCACAAGAGTATAAGCATAAGGAGAATAAGAGTATAAGTGAGTCTAATTTCACTGCTGGAAAAATGACAACTCAATTTGGATTTAAAGAAATACAAATTATTATTGTAAAAAGGAAAAGGCTGAAAATGCAAACACATAGTAGGTACCTCAAACTTTTCTCCTGAGCCCAGCATCTCTCACAGAATGCAGAGAACTACAGATTCCACTACAGAGAATTTGTCTTATGACATTTTCCATTCCAGAACACAATTATTCTTCCTAACAAAGTCTTTTCTGTGCTCTCCTCAAGAGATTTCAGTACTTACTCTTCTAATTATTCAACTTAGAAATGAAACTGCTTTTGGATAAAGAGAACTGAGCCATTACACATAGATTAGGGCTAAAATTGAACTCACGTAGCTTACTTTAAAAAGGAGCCATTAGGACTGAACGATGTATGCAGTTTTACACCTGGAATGAAATTCAAATCTGACAAGATTCAATGCACATTCACAAATAGCATGCCTGATTGTTGAGGACTCACAGCATGGAACCCTTAAGATATAAATATACAAATTTCTCAGATAAGTTTTGAACAGGAACTTGAAGATCCCATTAATGCCAACCAAGAAAAGTATCTGACTTGAATGTTTTTATCTTCTTCAATTTTTGAGTCACCCTAACAGATATTTAACATTTATAATTAAAAAACAAGATCAAGGCTTAAAAGCAAACATCTTGGTTAAGTGAATTTCTAAAGATTTAGAAGTAGATCATTCTTAGGACATACACCTCAGGAGAATGAATCCGTAAGGATGAATAAGGGGAGGAAGAAAGCCAAGTCAAAATAATATGTTACTGACAAGAAATGCAACAAAGTATTTGAAATACAAAGATCATCACTCACCTGTGGCTTCATGCTGTAGTGGGTCCACTCTAAAAGATTCAGGTCAATATTTCTTTTGGTCTTACTTTCATCCTGTAAATACTGACTGAAAAAACAGCAAAGACATATATTGATCAATCCCTGTGGACACTTAATATTCTAATTACAAAGACACCGTGATATTTAACAGAGTGCCATTCTCAAATCCACCTGTTAGATTTTTAAAATACGATTCGTTTTGGCTTTTTACGTTTTACTTTGTTTCCGATTATAAAAATTATACAAGGTTATATTTTAAAAGTTAAAACATAGTATGTAAAATGTAAAAGACCTCATAATAACCACTCTGGAAATATTTTTTATTAATGATTTGCTGTTTGTCTTCTAGTTCGCTCCTCCACTCCATTTTAAAGCACACATTTTATTCTAATGAAAGAAAAAAGTACTTCATTTATAACTTACTTTTACTCACTAATAATAGATACATTAAAACAAGAGAACTAGCCTGGAGGCTTTAAAAGAAAAAAAAAAGGCACTGCCATGGGAAACAAAAAAAGGCAGGCTAGTCTAAACTAAAAGAGACTAAAGAGACATTAAGTACGTGCATGAACCCTGACTGACTTCCTGGATTAGGGGAACAGAGCTGTAAGATATCTGATGGTATCAGAACATGACTCATTATTACACATCGTGTATGTGCACGTGTACTCAGTCATGCCCAACTCTCTGTGGCCCCATGGACAAGGAAAATCCCTGTCCATGGGATTTTTCCAGGCAAGGATACTGGAGTGGGTTGCCAATTTCCTTCTCCAGGGGATCTTCCCAACCCAGGAATCAAATCCACATGTTCTGCATCTCTTGCACTGGCAGGCAGCTTCTCTACCACTGCGCCCACCTGGAAAGTTCATATTACACATTCAGTTCAGTTCAGTTCAGTTCAGTTCAGTCGCTCAGTCGTGTCCGACTCTTTGCGACCCCATGAATTGCAGCACGCTAGGCCTCCCTGTCCATCACCAACTCCTGGAGTTCACTCAGACTCACGTCCATCGAGTCCATGATGCCATCCAGCCATCTTATCCTCTGTCGTCCCCTTCTCCTCCTGCCCCCAATCCCTCCCAGCATCAGAGTCTTTTCCAATGAGTCAACTCATCGCATGAGGTGGCCAAAGTACTGGAGTTTCAGCTTTAGCATCATTCCTTCCAAGGAAATCCCAGGGCTGATCTCCTTCAGAATGGACTGGTTGGATCTCCTTGCAGTCCAAGGGACTCTCAAGAGTCTTCTCCAACATCACAGTTCAAAAGCATCAATTCTTCAGCGCTCAGCTTTCTTCACAGTCCAACTCTCACATCCATACATGACCACAGGAAAAACCATAGCCTTGACTAGACAGACCTTAGTTGGCAAACTAATGTCTCTGCTTTTGAATATACTATCTAGGTTAGTCATAACTTTTCTTCCAAGGAGTAAGCATCTTTTAATTTCACGGCTGCAGTCACCATCTGCAGTGATTTTGGAGCCCAAAAAATAAAGTCTGACACTGTTTCCCCACCTATTTCCCATGAAGTGATGGGACCGGATGCCATGATCTTCGTTTTCTGAATGATGAGCTTTAAGCCAACTTTTTCACTCTCCTCTTTTACCTTCATCAAGAGGCTTTTTAGCTCCTCTTCACTTTCTGCCATAAGGGTGGTGTCATCTCCATATCTGAGGTTATTGATATTTCTCCCGGCAATCTTGATTCCAGCTTGTGCTTCCTCCAGCCCAGCGTTCCTCATGATGTACTCTGCATGTAAGTTAAATAAGCAGGGTGACAATATAGAGCCTTGATGCACTCCTTTTCCTATTTGGAACCAGTCTGTTGTTCCATGTCCAGTTCTAACTGTTGCTTCTTGACCTGCATACAGATTTCTCAAGAGGCAAGTCAGGTGGTCTGATATTCCCATCTCTCTCAGAATTTTCCACAGTTTATTGTGATCCACACAGTCAAAGGCTTTGGCATAGTCAATAAAGCAGAAATAGATGTTTTTCTGGAACTCTCTTGCTTTTTCGATGATTCAGCAGATGTTGGCAATTTGATCTCTGGTTCCTCTGCCTTTTCTAAAACCAGCTTGAACATCAGGGAGTTCACGGTTCACATATTGTTGAAGCCTGGCTTGGAGAATTTTGAGCATTACTTTACTAGCCTGTGAGATGAGTGCAATTGTGCACTAGTTTGAGCATTCTTTGGCATTGCCTTTCTTTGGGATTGGAATGAAAACTGACCTTTTCCAGTCACTAATATTACACATTAGTGATTGTCAATTTTCTGAAGTGTGATAATAGCATGTGGTTATGTAAGAGAATTTCCTCATTCCTAGGTGATTATACACTTAAGTACTGAGAGCAATTTAATTTTATCCAAATGGCCAAAGGGTATCAAATTTAACCTAGGCATCTCTGTTCTCACGCTAACCTGCATGTAAGATATAAGTGCTAATAGGGCGTATGCTCTACATGGGAGCAGCAATATCACTCCCAAAGAGGTGAAAACTGGTTCTGAGAAGGTAGCAATCTAAAGCTTAACCCAAAAACCAAAAAAGTCTATTCATTATTTTCTCTTGTCATGGGAAAATTTAAAAAAAAAAATTGGAGTGGGGAGGTGTTCATGAAAAAAATAGAAAAGCTGGACTAAAGGCATCAGGAAAGGGAGGGCGCCTCAGATGCCCAAAGCAGCTGAACTCTTTACATATTACAAAAAAGACAGAGGGGGAACAAAAGTATGAATGTTATAAAAGTAAGGTCTTTTTTGTATCCTGTTCTAAGCAACATATAAAATTTTGCTGTATGAATCTAATGAAAACATTTTTTAAGTATGTGAATAAATGTGTACATGTATGTGCATATGTATGTATGTATACACATTTTATATACATCTTAAGCAGAAAAGACTAGGAGATAACTGCTTTATAGACAATTTGGTGTATCTTATGATTTTTAAAATTTTTTAAAACTTCCCTACATTTTTTATTCTTATGGGTATTTTATTCAACACCCATATAACAAGGATCTTTATACTAAATAATATAACAAAGAACTGATTACCGTTAACAACTTTTCTTCGTATCATTCATTTAACAAGTTCCTTACTAAAGTATCCTTATTAAAATTAAAACCTGGAACCTGCATTTGCTTCCAGTGACCATAAGGGGTTCAAAATAGACTCATTTCACTGCTTTGCCTCCTCCCTGTGAAATTCTTATCTTATTCTTATCTTATTCACAGCTAATAGGTGGCTATGCTTTAAAGGCAGGTTTCTAGCAATTATTATTGAAATAGCTGTCTACAAACCATATGTTTAACTTAAAAATTACCTCCAGATTCTAAGAGATGAACCCAACTATCATGGAAAGCACAGGGAAATGAATTGAGTGGGCTTAAGAAATTGACAGAACTAATTCTCCCCAGCTGATGGCTCTTTACAACATTCAGAATAGTGTATGAACCCCAGAGAAATCTAATTCAAATCACAGGATTCTAACAGGATATATTTTACATATGACAAATTTGTTTTCAAGGATGCAATTATATAATATTTCTCAGTAAAGATCTGATTTGGGGGTTATTTTTAGACAAAAAGACAGATGCAAGTCAAGTCCTGAACAATGGAGAAGACAGCTCTCACTACACATTGGACTACAGTACACCAGAGCTTCCAAGGATTAAACAGAAGACAGACCACATAATGAAGGGCATACTGAGGCAACAGTGAAGCTTTTAGCCTTTACTTACAGGAGAATCTCACAGATCCTGTGGCCTTTTTGTCCCATAGAATCCAGATATTTAAGACACCTTTTTCTTAGGTCTATAGCCTATAATGGAAAAAACGCAACATCCAGAAACAACCATAAGAAGGAGAATTTTATTTCTAAAAAGAAAAGCATCTTTTAAACATCAATATATGTACCAACATGAGTGGATTTCTAAGACAATTTTTCACAAAACATCACAGATGACATGAGCTCCAGGCGTATAAAATTATATTTTCCTATTCCTACAGAAAGGCCTAGAAACTTATTCCTCAAAACATTAGTAGTCCTCTCAGAGTGATGAGCTGCATTCTGGGGGTTTTGGGGGTGGGGTTTTGCCTTTTTCTTTGTACTTGTACAATAAACCTGTTATCTATCATCTTCTAAACGAAAGTAATAAAATAACCCATGTGTACTAAAACTCTTTTCTACTAAAACTGAAAGCTCCTCCACTACACAGACTCTTATAGCTTTCAAAACTGTTCAATTAAAGAACTACGATGCAACTCTGCAGAGCATGCCTTTAACATACACTACTGGACTCTCAGTGGACAGAAAAGGGTCATCTTCATTACAGGCACACTTCATTTTATGTCTTTGACAGATAAGGTAGTTCTCACAAATTGAAGGTTGGTGGCAACCCTGCATTGAGCGAGTCTATCAGTGTCATTTTTCTAACACTGAAGTGTTAACAGGAAGTGTCTATTTGCTCACTTCACATCTCTGTGTCATATCTTGGTAATTCTTCATAACATTTCAAACTTTTCATCATTACTATACTTGTTACAGTGATCTGTGAACAGTGGTCTTAGATGCTACTATTGTGAAAAGATTACAGCTCACTGAAGGCTCAGGTGATGGTTAGCACAAAAAGTATTTATTGATAAAGTATTTTTTAATTAGGTATATGCATTGGTTTTTAGATATGATCCTACTGCAGACTTAACAGACTACAGTGTAAACATAACTTTTATAAGCACTGGGAAACCAAGAAATTGATGTGACTCACTTTACTGAGATATTTGCTTTACAGTGGTGGCCTGTAACCAAGCCTGGAATATTACTGAGGTATTCCTGCTTTTAATAAAACAGTCATTATCCAAACTCCAACAGTTAAGCCTCTCAACTTACCACCAGGCTCCAATGTACCTTCCGATGAATAGGCACCAGAATAAGTTCCTGTTCAAAGAGACTGACCCCTTTGGTCCATCTTTTCACTGCTTGGTAACCCCCAGACTTTAATTTCGGATAGAAGAAAGTACTGAATGCATAAAGTGCTGGATACCCTTGCCTTTTATTTCTTTCCACCAGGAGATTCATGTAAAAATTAATGACCTGTAACACCAAGAGAGTAAACATTGGAATATGGCAAGTATATTATCAAAACTCAATTTCTACTTGAGTAGGATGAATTAGAAATAAGAAACTAAGGGAAGGGACAGAAGATAAAAGAGTTATCTACGACAGAAGATGGAAAGTAAAAAATGATCAGTGCAAAATGGGAGGGATTAAGAAGGAATGAGACTGTACTTCTGAGGCATATGAATAAGAGAGCCATGAGAAAGAACTCAAGGAGAAATTCTGCAACGACTAAAAGGTGTATGTAACTACACCACACATAAAACGTGGAAATATTAACTGAAAGTGAATTTTACATAAATTATACCTCAATTTTTAAAAACTCACTGGAAGGAAATACACCAAAACAATAGTTATTTTGTTTGCTTTTGAGTTGTGCCATTTTTTTGTTTTCAAAGAAATATGTAATTTTAATCATGTTAATTGAAATATAGTTGATTTACAATGTTTCAGATGTACAGCAAAGTGATTCTGTTCTACATACATATATTCTTTTTCAGATTCTTTTCCATTATAGATTATTACAAGAGAGCTGTGCCACGTTTGAATGATAATATTGTTCCTTCACTTTTCCTATATTTTCTAAATTTTTATAATAAACATATTGCATTTGTAATATGAAACAGAAATGTTCTAATTTTATAAGAATGTGTTTATATGCCATGAGTCATGACAAGAGGGAAGGAAGGCAAAGGGAAAAAATGCAGGGGGCTGCATGCTGGCTGGGTAAAGGATCAACCAGAAAACTGGCAAGAACTAAGCTTTAGCCAAAGACGTAAGGATACAAGGCCATTAGGCAAATGTTTATACTTATCACTCAAATGAAATAAATACATAGTGCATATAGAGTGATCAAAATATTTATTATTGAAAAAAATAAAATGGCTCCTGTAAGAATTCATCTAAAATAAATGATCACTTGTCTGCTTCATTCCATTTATCAGTTGCACCCAGGGTTCATAAAAATGTCACTAATAGGTGAAGATGTAGATGAAACAAAGCAGAGGCAGAAGAGGGAAACATCGCTAATTAAAGGCAGCAAACAATCAGAATTAACTATCTTTTCAAGGTTTAAGATGTTTTTGTTTTAGGTAAACTAAAGCTGCCTTAGCAATCCCTCCTGTGTAGAAACCACGACGTTACAGGTAGAAAAGAGTTAACCATAATGGTAGTCCAAGGGGTTAAAAAAAAAAAAAAAGACAACTTACTTCATCATTGAGCCAGTGATAGTTCCTCAAGGTCTGGATGTCTCCTCGAGTGATTCGTAATTTGAAAGCACTACTTAGGATCTCATCCTGTGGGCCATGGCCTAGAGCATTACTGATCTCCTTTTCCATGTCCTGAATTATAAAGTCCAGAGGTTGTTACTTTAATAAAGAACCATTATCAGATACTGAAAGTCTGAGATTGAAAAAAGCTTTTCATCCCTGTAATACTTGACCCTTAAGAAAAACTATCAAAGACCTACTAAATTAAAAGACAAAAAGATTTTAATTCAGGACCACAAAGCAGTCTTACTAACAGTTATAAGAAATGCCAGCCCAATTATTAGCTGCTAGAAAAAGTTATTGGGTAAAAGTGTTTGAAGTATAGTCTCAATTATCCTACTACCATTTATTGAGCACTATGAGCCAAACATGTACCAGATGCTTGAAGTGCTTCGTTAATCCCTATCTGTGGGGAAAGTACTGTCACCATTTTATAGAAGAGGTAAACCTCAGAGAATTTTGGTTACATGCAGAGTCATATGATGATTAAAAAACAGAGCCAAGATTTGAACCCAGAAGTGTCTAACTCCTGAACTTTCTTCTCGTTTCACAACACTATAAAAGCATTTTCATACTTTCCTTAACTGTCTCCTGAACCTTGATTTTAAAAAATCAAAGTTAATAAAATTAGGGCATCAAAGAGATCATTCTATCCATTTCTGATGTGAAGAGAATAAGCAGAAACTAGAAAACTAGGCAGCAGTCTAGCAACTGAGTCCTTATTAAATAGATGGCATCATTTTTCTAAAGAATTACACAGATAAACATAAATTTATGCTATAAGCCTGAATCTACAAACCAACTAGAAACTTTCATCCGAATATTTTCACTTCTGCTTCCTCTACCACTATACACAATTTTGCAACTTTATGGATCTTTCTCTCCACCTGCATGCCCAATACATAATAAGTGCTCAACAGATAATCACCGAATAGGACATCGGCTAAGACAACAATGGAGGAGTCAAACTGTGGGCTCACTTTTAAAATGAGAATTTTTAAGTTAACCTTCATTTCCTTGTTTTCTATAAGCTTCTACTTATTTGCTGTACAATGATCAATGAAAGGGGCATTTTAGAGAACCATAATCACTGAACAAACATTGCAATGAAGGGGAGTTCCCTGGCAGTCCAGCACTTTCACTACCAGAGTCTCAGTTCCAACCCTGGTTGGGGAACTGGTATCCCATAGGCTGTGCAGCATGGCCAAAAATAAGTAAATAAAATAAAACATTAAAAAGACAAAAACAAAAAAACTGCAACAAATCTCTTTGTAGTGTCAAACTCATACTACATAACTCAAAATACTTTAAGCTTAGAAAAAGAATCTACAAAGAATCCAGTATATTCCAAGATGTGTGAAAATTCTGTCCACTGACATTTGCTGAAATTAATCTAACCCCTTAGGCCACTTGTACAGATCACTAATGATCAGTGTAGCAAGGAACTGACCTGCCCTTGGGCCTGATTTCCTTCACACATACATTCCCTAGCCTGGAGCAACTCCTCAAAACAAAACATGCACTCAAGCCTTGAATAACTAAGGTTACTTAAAAACATGCCTCTTATTTGATTAACACAAGAAACAATACCTCTGTAAGTTCAAGAAGATCATCTGTCCTTTTATCCCTTTCTTTGTTTGAGCAATTTTTTTCTTTTGTCTCAAGTATTGACATTTTCCTCCTGAGTAAGCCATTGCTTCCACTGCCCAGGCGGAGTCGGGCTGACACTTCTTCAGACAGGTCGGGTTCCAGCTGAAATCCCCTCCTCTGGTTAAAAAAATTCCCATATTCTATTGACATGTTTGATACTTGTACATATACACATACATAACACATGAAATATAAAACAGCACCATTATTTTGAAAGAAAAGAGAATTAGTAAATCCCCAAATGAGTAAAGTACAAAAAGCGTTATCTGCCTGTCCCTAACAAGAGGGAATGAAAACTTCAAGACCTAAGGTTCACAACAAGACACCTGAATTATAAATCATGAATCAGAACATTCATCATTTTCCCAGGAGGTAGCAAGAAAATCTGGAGAAGGCAACGGCCACCCACTCCAGTACTCTTGCCTGGAGAATCCCGTGGATGGAGGAGCCTGGTAGGCTGCAGTCCATGGGGTCGCAAAGAGTGGGACACAACTGAGCAACTTCACTTTCACTTTTCACTTTCATGCATTGGAGAAGGAAATGGCAACCCACTCCAGTGTTCTTGCATGAAGAATCCCAGGGACGGAGGAGCCTGCTGGGCTGCTGTCTATGGGGTCGCACAGAGTCAGATACAACTGAAGCGACTTAGCCGCAGCAGCAGCAAAAAATTATTTTCACTTCTCTTATCTCAATTAAAAATAATATAGTCAAAAGATATATTGAAAAACTTTAAAAAAGCAAAATATATGACCCTTAATCCTATCACTCAAAATAAACCACGGGTGGACTTCCGTGGTGATCCAGTGGTTTTAAGAATCCATCTGCCAATGCGTGGGACATGGGTTCGAATTCTGGTTCAGGAAGATCCCACATACCTCAGGGCAGCTAAGCCCCTGTGCCACAACTACTGAGCCCATGCTCCAGAGCCTATGGGCCACAACTACTGAAGCCTAAGCACCCTAGAGCCTTGCTCTGCAACAAGAGAAGCCACCACAATAAGAAGCCTGCACACCAGAGCACCAGAACTAGAGTAGGCCCCGCTCACTGCATCTAGAGAAAGCCAACACACAGCAACGAAGACATAGCATAGCTAAAAATAATAAAAATTGTATATTAAAAAAAACCCAAAACGAAAATAAAAATAAAACACTGCTATTTTTACAGGTAAACTTGTTCTTAGTATAAAAACAGTGGACTGGTTCAAAATTGGGAAAGGAATACGTTAAGGCTGTATATTGTCACCCTGCTTATTTAACTTATACGCAGAGTACAACATATGAAATGCTGGGCTCGATGAAGCAGAAGCTGGAATCAAGTTTTTACAGGGAGAAATATCAATAACCTCAGTTATGCAGGTGACACCACCCTTATGGCAGAAAGTGAGGAGGAACTAAAGAGCCTCTTGATGAAGGTGAAAGAGCAGAGTGAAAAAGCTGCCTTAAAACTCAACATTTTAAGAAGATTTGTAATAGTTTCAAGTAAATATGAAATCTTGAATCGGAAAAGTCCTGAACAAATATTTTCCTAAAGATGTATGGGCTTCCCTCCCAGGTGGCGTTAGTGATAAAGAACTCGCCTGCCATGCAGGAGACATAAGAGACGCAGATTCAATCCCTGAGTCCAGAAGATCCCCTGGAGGAGGGCATGACAACCCACTCCAGTATTCCTGCCTGGAGAATCCCATGAACAGAGGAGCCTGGAGGGCTACAGTCCATGGGGTCGCAAAGAGGTGGGGACATGACTGAAGCAACTTAATGCACACAGCACAAAGATGTAAAAAAGAATCTCTGAAAGAAGCCAGGCAACACAGATAAGGGCTAAGATGGAGCCAAGTTGGTCTCTCTCACAAAGGTGGCTACTGCAGAGATAAAAATCTGGCAACTTAGAAGAAAGCCAAAGGTGTGTATCTTCAATGCTTGTTGCTTTTTCAAGAAAAATAATGGAATTAGAAATTAAAGTAACAAATATTATCTTTCTTATTTTTCATGGGCACCAAAATTTTAATGTAAGTCACATGAAAGAAGCAAAGGCATAAAATTTAACTAAGGTTTCTACTTACACATTCATTTTCTAGTCTGATTCCAACTGTCTTTTCTGTATCAGAAATTTTCCCCTTTGAACACCTAAGGAAAAAAACTGAGAAATTACAGACTGGATGATTTTAATCTGGTACATGTTAAACTAGTTTTAGAAATAAGATTTAATAATTAGTAACAAATATTGCCATGAGTTTATATAGTCTTCAAAACCAAAAGTTAGCAAAATTTTTCCAAAAAGGATCAGCTCATAAATATCTTAGGCTTTGCAGGTCTTATGGTTTCTGTCATATCATCTCAACTTTGTTTTCAATCAGCCCTAAGCAGCATGTAAATGAATGAGCATGACTGTGTCCAATAAAAATGTACTTACAAACAGGTAGACCAGATTTGGTCCATGGGCCACAGTTTACCACACTCTGCTATAAATGGACCAGCATCTAAAATCCTAAGGCACATAGAACTGCCTTCACTGTTCATATACTTGAGATGCTAATCACTAGAACTATCCACCACACTCACAGTCTTATCTCAGCAGCACTCACTGATGCCTCCCAACCCCTAATGTCTAGGAGAGAAGGGCACCGTCCCAAGCTAGAGTGGGCATCTTACACAAGAGCTACTTATATACCCACATATGCTGACTGACTGCCAGAGCTGAGGAGAGTTCACAGTTTCACAGATGTGGTTACTCTTAAATACAGTTTATAAAGTAAGAAAATAATGTCAGGGACTTTCCTTGCAGTCCAGTGGTTAAGACTCCACGCTTCCACTGAAGGGGTCACGGGTTCAATACCTGGGTGGGGAAGTAAGATCCCACAAGCCGTGCAGTGCGGCCAAAAAAAGAAAGAAAGAAAATATGTCAAAAGAGAAGTTAGAATAAACCGAACAGTGTACCTCTTTTCACTTCTCACTGAACACAGAGGTCCCCTTGTTTCAACAACTCTATCTGTGAGAATGGTAAAAAAAAAAAAAAAAAAAAAAGTGTTTCCTTCGTTAATCATATAGCTAGCATTTCACCTTACAGTCCCCAAAGTATGAAGATACTCATTTACATTGAAATGCTAAAATGGATTCCAAAAACATTAGTGTTTATACAAATTAAGTTGCTAAAAAATGTTGCATAATCTCTTTCTCCTTTACATATAGTCTTTAGTGTAAACTGTCTAACATCTGCTTATTTAGTAAGCTATCACTTAGTGTTATTTAGTGACTAGCAAGTGGAAAAAAACAAGGATATTAATATAGGAATACAACAAAACTAATTTTAGGCTCACAAAATATATGCTACAATACAGGAGCTAGGAAGAATAATCAAGAGGTTATTTTATAGATCAGCTTTAACTTGAAGTAGCTTTCTTACTAAATTACTAGTACTGGGTAAGTCAACAGCCTGGGGTCTAACAATGTTTTAAAATTTGGTACACCATCTTTCACTAGTATGCCATTTTTCAATTTTATATGCTTTTGAACTAAGTTCAACATATTAAGGGTATTAAGATAGGGCTAAATCTGGGAACTCACATTGCTTTGGAACAAACTGAGTTGTTCTGACTCCATGACTTTGCTCTTCCCCCCAGCCTTTGGTCTTTAATGTGTCCATCTGACTTCTTTGAGAACTTAGAAACACAAAAAGTGAAGATCAGATATAAAAGGAAAATCTACTATAAGTATTCACTGTCTCTACCTGGCAAACTTCTCCAGACAAGAGTTACTGATCACCCTGAAAGGTCAACTCACAAGAGAGAGATCACAATATAGTATCATCTGAGACCAGGATAAAAGGAGTCTGATCCTGATTCTAATATTCCAGCCAAGATACCTAACCTCCAGTTTCTCTACCATAAAACTGGATGTTTTCAATGCCCAAAGCCACCTTGACTGAAAAATCTCAGAATGATAATACCCAAGTTAAAAAATGAAAGATTTTAAATGATATACTGAAGTGCATCCCAAAACAACACATTAAAAGCCAAATGACAAAACCAATAGTTCATACTGCTGCTTCCAACAGCGGCTAGTCAAAATGGAAAAAAACACGAACATTCTGACTGACTAAATTGAGCATTTTTAAGTTCACAACCAAAGTTAAAATTTCCAAATAATCCCTTGTTATTTCTGCAATCAACAAGCTAGACAGTCTTGTGACTTTTTCCACTTATTGTTACATAATCTCTGGGATCCCCCTCTGTGTATTTTCACACCACTTACTAGAATTATCAAGCAGACCTCAATCCTGAGCTCACATAATCTTTGTCCCCTTTTTACAGAGAAATAAAAGGCCAGACGTCAATTCCTCTACCATTCTCAACTATTTGGTGGACTCAGCACATTTAAGTAACATGCAGTCTTACAAGGAACATTTCTTATGACATGGGGTGACTTTAGTCTTATCTGCAGAGTGGAGACTTTCCAACTGTGCTAAGATCCATCCACTAAGACGCCTTAGGGACAATGTGTCTTTGGAGGCAGTGGCAGGAGGAATAAGGGGAGGTAAGGGAGGAAAAAGCAGGGGAGAAGAGGAGGAGAAAGGAAGACAGAGATTGTGAGAAATGTGTGTGTTAGGGAGGCTGAAAAAACGCTCTGCTCCCTGGGAATCCAACTTCAACATATGATTTCACTTTTCTATATCAGAGTTTCATGTAACAGTTCACTTGAACAAAGGACTCTAAAGCAAACAGAAAATTATATTTTGTAAAACCACTGTTCTATATAATCTATCACTAGATACAATGTTCAAATTATAGGGCTCCTGCTCTCAGTAGTAATCTCTTTTTTCAACAAGCCCTTCCCAACAATCCCCTCTCCAAAAATAAGAAAAAAAGCTGTCTTGTTAGCACATCTTTACCTTTGATGAGTTGAAGTTATAGGAGAAACAGAGTTTCCATGACCACCTTCTTTAAGTCGCTCCAATAACCTCTGGTATTTCTCTCTTTCTTCTTTTTGAACACCCTAAGTGACAGAAAGCATTTAGATAACTACTAGCACATCAAACCTATAATTAAATCATAAACAAAGACTAAGAGGTCAAATACAGCTCATGAATGTTTCATTCACCAGCACATTCTTTTTTTTTTTATCTCAGTGCTCTTTTAACTCCTTTAATTTTACTTACCAATTTTATAACTTGAAAAGAGAAATCCCCCCCAAATCTGGCCCCTTTTGAAACACTGTATTAACAAACAAGAACTGTTGGTGAGCTATTCAGCCCATTTCACTCATTTCTATTATCTGCTGGACCCTGATAGCATATGAGTTTTTGATAGTGGGACTGGATTAACCATAAAAAAAAGCTCAACACAAATAATCCACTTGCATATTCAGAACATTCAACTTCCAAAATGGAACTGGTCTTACCAAAGACACCAATGACCCTCTATGGCCAGATCTAATAGACACTCTTTCAGCCCTTCTGTCACTTGACCTCTCCAGCTTCTCACCTTGCTACCCTCACCTTGCCTTCCTGGACAATAAATTCTCCTGATCTCTTAAAGACTATCTTTTCAGTCTCCAGTGAAGATTTCTTCTTCCTGCCTTTAACTGTTAAGTTAAAGGTTCTGCAGATTCTGCAGATTTTCTCTTCTCACACTACATGCTGAGTAATCTCTTCAACTCCCTTGATTTATCCAACACCAATATGCAGAAGATTCATACATGTGTCCCTAGCCCAGTCTTCTTCTCAAAACTCCAATCACACATATGTAGGGGCCTAAGGGGTATGTCTGCTTGCATGTTCCACAAGCGCTTTAACCTCCAGAGCTGAAGTCATCATCTCCCCCTAAACACCTAGGGTATCTTGGCACAAACTTATCCAAGATCGAAATCTGGGACTCAGGTTCTTCCATCTAAACTTATATCACACTTAACCAATAAAGAAGTCCTTGATAAATTACCTCACAATATTTCTAGAATACAGCCTGTATATCCCCATATCTTCTCAGTCCCTGAATTCTCATCTAGGAGATATTAAAGCACTTTAATACCTCAGTCCATTGCTTTCACTGCCTACATTTTTTCTGACTACAACATTTAACGTATAAGCTCCTAGAGAACAAGGACCATATTTTATTCAATTTCGAATTGCTGGGACCCAAATAAGTATTTCTTTGATGAACTAAGCTAAGTGGTTGAAAAAACCGTTTAGCAAATTACAACAGGTGATGGTCTAGGGGAAATACCAGAGACAGGAATAGTTCTAAACTCTCCCAAAGTAAGTGAAGACTTCAAGAAGGAAAGGAAGATTGCTGATGAACACATCACACTAAGTGCCCTGAAAACCCAAGGAAGAAACAGACATGTACACCATTTACATTCCTTACTTAATCACAGTTATTACAGCTTATGAAAGAAACAAGTTAGAATAATTCAGGCATCTAAAAACAAAGAAATCTATAATCATATCTTTTCCTAACATGATTACTTTTCCTTTCTTTTACCTGAAAATTGATTAAATTACAATATGTATAGAATATCTCTAGAAAGATACATAGAAGTATCAAACAGGAGCCAGATACAGGAGGGAGAGTGGGAAATTTACAGTCCCTGTACATCCTTTTGAATGGATCCTTATATCTTTTGAATTTTGTACCACAGAATATATATTATTTATTGCCACCGACCCCCAATTCCTAAAATTACTTTAAAGAGATCACGCTAAAAGGGCTTACCTCCTCCACAGTACAATGAGGACGCCTCAGACCCTTGCCACCCTCTTCTGAAATCATCTCTGTTACAACCTGCTCCTGAGGCTTCCACATTAAAGAACTCTCTGGATTGCCTTTGTTGTGGCGACGGCCACCTGGTCTTCTAGTATAGCCTTCTGAGCTCAAAGTAAAACTGAGAAAAATAAGGAAAGAAAAAAAACAGTTACTCCCAAACTGCTTAAATTGCTGGCGTGCGTTTAAGCTCCAGGCCATCCTGTGATTAAGCTGTCTCAGGTTAAGCTTGCTCCTGACAACTACGGTTCACAAAAATCAGATCTCTGGAGCAGAGGGCACCACAGAATTCTGTGATGGAATGTCTATTAAATGTAAATGTCTACTAAAATTAAAATGAGCCACCAGGGCTGCCACATGAAAGCCTTTGCCTTCTTCCTCATGCCCAGTTTTCCAACTCCAAACCTGGCTTCAGCTCGATATTTCACTACATACCCTCCTCTGGTACTGCACTTTTCCTTTAGTCATTTGGCATTACTGCAATTAAGTACTGGTGTGGCTCAGAGGTTAAAGCGCCTGCCTGCAATGCGGGAGACCTGGGTTCGATCCCTGGGTTGGGAAGGTCCCCTGGAGAAGGAAATGGCAACCCATTCCAGTATTCTTGTCTGGAGAATGCCATGGACGGAGGAGGTTGGTGGGCTAGAGTCCACGGGTCGCAAAGAGTCGGACACGACTGAGCAACTTCACTTTCACTTGTGATTGTTTAATGTCTGCAACCCACACTAAACTTTAAACTCCATGAAGACAGAGATTTCATCCTTTCACCACTGTATCCCGGTACATGAGATAAGTCAAAAGGCACTCTCATCAGCATCTGCTGAATAGCAAACTAATGAACAATAAATTAATAAATGCTAAAGAATCAGAAGCTACGGAACCCCCACCCAGTCACTGTTGCTGGTTGACAGACCTTGCCTCTCCTGACATTACCAATAATGGAACAAACTGACATCATACCACTCCTGATAAGGTATTTAACAAAGGACATAACAGGGACCTCCTTGGCAGTCCAATGGTTAAGACACCGAGGTCCCACTGCAAGAGGCATAGGCTTGATCCCTGGTTGGGGAACTAAGATCCCACATGCTTGATGGCAGGACCAAAGAAAAAGAAAGGACACTATATCACGTAGGCAGTATCTTTACCAAAAAAAATTTGCATGATCTTAAACAAATCATGAGAAAATGTCAAACAAGATTAAGAGAGATTCTATATAAGCAATGCTTTGTACTCTTTAAAAATATTCATGCTATTACAAAGAGAGGCTGAGGCGTTGTTCTATATTAAAGGAGATCAAAGAGACACGAAAATTAAATATAATACATGATCCTGCCCTGAATTGTGGGCCAGAAAAAAAATCTCTATAATAGAGAAATTTAAATAAGATTATATAATAGTATTACATCAATGTTAAATTTTCTGACTTTGGTAATCTAGGATTATATAAGTCAATGTCCTCATTCTTAGAAATAAACAGTCAAGTACTTATGATTAAAGGGGTATGAGTCTAAGATGTACTCTCAAATGAATCAGGAAAAAAATATTCTGTACATATAACACAGAATGATAAACCCAACTGGCAGAATGGCAACAACTGGTGGGTCTAGGTCAAATCTATTCACCTACAGAGTTTCAGAATACATGAAGCTAAAACTAACATAACTGGATAGGAGAAATAATCAAGTCCACAATTACAGCACAAAACATCAACACTATATTCATCAATCATCAATTAAGTAGACCGAAAATCAATAAGACCTATAAACATTATCAGCAAAGTAACTGATATTTATAGAACACTCCACCAACACAATACACTCCACAATACACATTCTTCTCAATGCACACTGAATAACACCCAAACTAACATACTCTAGTATATAAACAAATGTTAACAGATTTTTATTTTTATTTTTCATATTTTGGCTGCACTGTACAGCATGCAGGATCTTAGTTTCCCAACCAGGGATGGAACTCATGCCGCGTGCAGTGGAAGCACAGTTTTAATCACAGGACTGCCAGAGAAGTCCCAAATGTTAAAACATTTAAGAGAACTGACATCATACTAAGTATATTCTCTGACCATATGAAGTTATACTAGAAATCAATAAAAGAAAAATATTGGGAAAGGCCCAAACATGTGGAAATTAAACAATTCTAAATAATATTCTAAATAATTAAACTTTTAAACTTCTAAATAATCACAGGTTAAAGAGGAAGAGTACGAATGAAGAGCAAAATGAGGAGTATAGGCCTGCTGTTTTGTAGAATTAACTTTAATTTCAGCTTAACCAGTTTTCTTGTAATTACATTCAGATCGTTGATCTTTGCAGGAATACTACAGTAGGTGATGATGTCTGGCTCAGTGCAATGTATCTGGAGGCCAAGACAGCAGTCTGCCCACAGTAGGTGATTTAAACTTTGTTCTTCTGGTTGTGGTGTCAGGCAGGTTTCTCCATCAAACTTTTACTTACTACTTCCAGCTCAACTGATGATCCCTGTATAAATCAGTTATTACTGTGACAGTTACAAGACGGTGATTTTCTAATTCCATCATTCCTTCTATCATTATTAGTTGGCATCCAACTTAAAGGTCTTTTCCTCTCACATTATGTATTTATTTATTAACACATCTATATTCCTGTCAAATAAAGATGAAATGAATAAAATTTGATGCTTAACTGTCCCTAAATTTTGAAGCATCCTTTAATTGCTAGCACAAGATGTTCCATGATCATTTTTTACTCTCTCTCCTAACCAACCCGGGGATCGAACCTGGGTCTTCCGCATTGCAGGCAGATGTTTTACCATCTGAGCCACCAGGGAAGTCTCCTAACCCTATAATCAGCCATTTATCCAAGTCCAGGGAGCCTTACTGTTTTAAAGCTAGTGTCTCATTTTCAAACATGAGTAGATAGCCAGGCATTATCAGGTATTTGAAAGGTATAAGAAAGGCAAGACCAAAATAAACCAAAGTGGGAGGAGGAATTCAAAGGAAGCAGGAAAAACAAGGAGAAGTAATTTTAAAATAATTAACAGCTTAAAAGGATAAAAGTTACTGCATCTTTGTAATAAGAACTCAATGCTTGGAGAAAAAAAAGTCATGGGGAGTACAGAGGGGGAGGATGCTTACAAATTAAAAACTATGAAGCCAAAAATATATATATGCATATATGTGTATGTATATACCATATGTATATTTTTTTTAATAAAAGATTTTTTTAAGGGCAAGGATAACAACAAAAGAGAATATATAGAAAAATTATATCAATCCATGAGGTCCAATATCCAAGCAACAGAAATTCTAAAAAGTGAGAATATAAAAAGGAGAAGAAAATTACTAATAACATAATAATAGTTCATTGCATACATGATTTCTGCACTGTTCTGTATGCTTATTATTCTTCAAAAAAGTTTATGAGTGACAATTCTTTAAAAGGTTTTCAAGGGAATTCCCTGACAGTCCAGTGATTAAGATGCCATGTTTTCACTGTCTGAGGGCCTGGGTTTGATCCCTGGTTGGGGAACTAAGGTCCCACAAGCTGCACAGCATGCCCACAAATAAAAATTAAAATAATTTTTAAAAAAAGTTTTTCAAAATTATATAGGCATATGATCCAGTAGAAAAAGTAACCTGTACCTGAGTACAAGTCTCTTATCAGCTATATGATTATTTGGCAAGTTACTAACCACAAAGTACTTATTTACTAAGAATAAAGCGAAAGAATAGAATAAAAGCGAAAATGCCCAGCAAGAATGAGCACTTCAAAATTACCAAGTTTCCATTTACAGAAGGGCAGAATTAACACTTACCCAAAGGAAGGCAGGACTCTGCGTGGCTGATCTCGAGTTACTGTCACTCTGATCTTTGGATAGTCACTTATTCCATTAGGAGATTTATTACCTATTTTTAAAAACCATTTGTAATTGTAAAAGAAAAACACAAAGAAACCTGTGAACAGTATGCATTAGAAAAGAAAATCCATGAGCAGTCTATACAGTACAACTATACATTTTATTTTTTTCAAATTCTGTTATTATCTAGCACAAATTTTGTAAAAGTTAAAGGAAAAGCAATAGCGTTTAATCTGTCTTTGCTCTCAGGTAAGCAGTAATAATTCACAGGAAAGCTTTACTAGTTTTGCTTGCTGGGGCTAACAAGAGGCATGAGGAATTCAATGATTATAAACTCTTCGTAATCTAGTCAAATTGAGTAAATTTTTTAAATTGTTTCTTCTTCTCAAGAAAACAGAAGTATTTTAAAATGAAAATCTGCTATGTTACTACATTTACCAGAAGTTTCCAATACCTGTGCGATGGTCACTATACTTCAGCCACATTTTCTGCTGGAGCTACTACAGGGCCTTGGAGTGCAAAGAGATTAAAGCTGAACTTAAGTCAGTAGCAGCAAAACTTAAACTGGCCTGCATTCCTTTGTTTGTAAAGCCTGACTTGAATCGGTGTTCAATCCTGTGGGGTTTTGGGTGTGCGCTCAGTGGCTCAGTCATGTCTCTTTGTGACCCCATGGACCGTAGCCCACAGGGCTCCTCTGTCCATGGGGACTCTCTAGGCAAGAACATTGGAGTGGGTTGCCATGCCCTCCTCCAGGGAATCTTCCCAACCCAGGGTTCCAACCGAGATATCCTGCATTGCAGGCGGAGTTGTTGGGATTCTTTAAATATTAAATAAACAAAGAAAAAATTTGGAATTCCCCAAAACATCTCCAAGCGTTTCAGATTAGAGACTATGGATTTCTTTACCAAAGAAATCTGCTCTAGGAATACCTGTGCTTCTCTCAACAGGCTCTGCATACCCAGGGAAACATAGTGCTAGTACTTCAGACACAAGGTAAATCTGGCATCTCCTCCATATGTCCATTTTCTGAATGCACAATTTCTCTAAAAGCTTCTTCCCTCTTTCTCTCAAACTGTACAAGCCTATCTGTGCAGCACAGATCACAGTTATCTTCAGGACTCTTGTCTTCTTCCTATTTTTTCCTGTCAGAGCATTTTATATCATATATAAAATAAATACAATTCAGTTTTGGGGTCTCAGGGTGATACGGAGATTCCTAATCCACAAAACTATGAGAACTGGGAACCTTAGGTTACTCCCCAATCAGATGATGTCCCTCAAAGGCAGGGTTTTATTATTTTGCTATTTTATTATTATTTGTTTTGTTACTTTGCTATTAAAGTTTTACTATTGTTATTTTGTTACTAAAGGTTTTATTATTTTGTTATTCCTGATAATTTAGCAGAGTGCCTAACATAAAGTAAGCGCTCAGGTAACATTGTTTTTTTTTTCTTTCTTTTTAATGAATAAGCCCTGATCTAAGTCACATTAAAGACACTGATAAAGCAAATAGGAATCATAAGAGTAAATTCAAAGACAATACTAAAGGAAAGCTATTGGCTTTTTAGAATATGTAGGGACAATGGCACCCCACTCCAGTACTCTTGCCTGGAAAATCCCATGGACAGAGGAGTCTCGTAGGCTACAGTCCATGGGGTCGCTAAAAGTCTGACACAACTGAGTGACTTCACTTTCACTTTTCACTTTCATGCATTGGAGAAGGAAATGGCAACCCACTCCAGTGTTCTTGCCTGGAGAATCCCAGGGACAGAGGAGCCTGGTGGGCTTTTGTCTATGGGGTCGCGCAGAGTTGGACACGACTGACTCGACTTAGCAGCAGCAGCAGAGACTATGTCTATGCTCTCATCCAAAGCCAAATCAGTGTTTTCCTTTCATATACCCAAAGCTCAGAGAAAAGAAGTGGAAGGAGGTAGGGCAAACAGAAATATTTTTGACCACCTCACCCAGTTTTAGCATGTTGCTCCAGGATCCAGAACCGGTCAGTTCAGAAGATGAAGAGTTTGAAAACACCTTGAAATCAAAAAGAATCACCTCTGTAATAACTCTTAGAATTTAAATAAGTTTTAATATGAAAAAAAAAAAATCACTCTATTGGTAATGATTTAGTTACCTCACAGAAGAAATTTCATCAATTAGACCAAAAGTTTAATTTGTGAAGACTCACAAAATGACATAAAAGGTAACAATTGAAGATTCTTCACATACTTAAATGAAAAAGCAGATGTAGAGTTGACCCTTGGTCAACAGAGTCTGAACTGCATGGATACAATTAAATGCGGATTTTTTCAATAGTAAATACTACAGCATTACATGATTACTGGTCGGGAATCCATGGATGCAAGACTTTAGATACGGCAGAACCATGAATCTGGAAGGCCAACTACTGAATTTTTGACTATGTGGAGAGGTGGGGCCCATAACCCATACATTCTTCAGGGGTCAACTCTATTAGTAATTAGGCTCTTTATAAATATTTTTTAGATCTATAATCTCTTAACCTTTAATTATTTCATTTCTATATCAAGGCTAATTAAGACATGGGAACATTTCAGAAAGAAGTCATTCTACACATTAATTCCTAAAAAGAGAATATTTCTAAAATTTAACTTTAATGATTAAGTACAAAGACAAGTAGCTCCAATGAAACCTTATCCTCACTGACCTCTCCTGAAGGGACCACATTCCGTGTTCCATTACAAGCAGAAGTTACCATGGGTTTTGTGGTCAGCTGGAATGGAAATCCAAACAAGCTGGCAGCATTGTACAGACTGGTTTTCACTTGATGAATAAAGCAATCTAGAAAGCATAATATAGATTACATATACATGTAAATATAGAGTAATTAAGCTTCAAGCAAAAGAAAAATTGTATCTTAAAAAAGGCCTCTCTCAATTTGTATCAGCAGTCCTGTCTTCAACCACTGAGAGAAAAAAGCACCTGTAAAAATAATCTTTCTCATATCTGAATATCTGTAATTCCAGCATTGTGATTTTGTAGCTTTTTAGTAAAGTATCTGGGAGGCTACAAAAGCATGAAATCATTACCTAGCAAATTACATACCAATTCACACACACAATAAAGGCCATAAATGACAACTTTCAAGGAATGAGTTCCCTAGAATATATACTGTAAAACAAATCTTTCCTAGAGAGATAAGGGCATAAGTTAGACAAGGTGGAGCATATAGCTACTAGCTATAGCAGAATTCTATAGGAAGCATTACCATTAACTCACTGATTTGTCCTTACTTTTCAGGCAAGTACCAATATAGCGGACCTAAACAACAACTTACCTAGTGCCTATTCTATCTTGGCTACACTCAGGATGGAAATTAACAACTTACCTAGTGCCTATTCTATCTTGGCTACACTCAGGATGTGGTTCCTAGACATCCATGATGGAAACAAGGCTAGCCTATACTAGAGAAGATGCGTTGAAAGATCTCAGACTCATCCCTCCTTGTCACCAAAAATAAAGATTACAAACTAAGTAAATAAACAAGGGTGGAGGGGGCAGATTTCAAATGCTTTCCCAACTTCCTCTTTTTAGCTCACTGTCCCTTTCTCACTTCCTACACTGCTGATTTGTTTTCTACAATTCCTTTTCTATTTCCTAATTAATGGTATTCTAAAGCACTAGCTTGAGTGCTTTAGAACCACATTCTGCTTCACAGGAAAACAGCCTGAAAGTGAAACGGTGGCTTTTAAGCATCAAGCACTCCAGAACATACAAGATATAAAATATTTTCCAGAAAAATAAGTGAATAATTTAAACAACAGGAAAGGTGTGCTAAATAGTAAAGCAGAATCCAATTTTAAGTAATTTGTCACTACAGAATAGTTAGAAGTACCAAAATTTGCAAATGTCTTGTTTCTCATTTTAGGAATAGGAAAGAATTTCAGGTTAACCCTCTAATAATGTTGAGGGATTACACATTCTCCTGAGCTGTAAGTGGGAGAAAAAGGACTTCAGGAATTGGTACTTATCATCCAGACTGCCACCTAGACCTCAGAAGGCAGGAAGTACTCTTAACATAAACAGTGGGCACAAAATGTACTGTTGTATTTCCTACAAATTTTGTCAAAATCTGAATGTACTCCAAAATTATGTCAAAAGATTTCATATATTAAAAAAAGAGAGGAAGGTTAGAAGGTCCACTTCATCTGTAAAATGAAGATGAGACCATTTTATTTTGCTGAGACTACACTACATAGACCTCTTCAAATCCCTTTCATCTGTAAGATCCTGAGTCTGCAATTCTAAGCTCCTCCTTATTTTCATCCTTCCTTTTCTTCTCTCCAAAGCAACCAATAGATTCATACTGTCTGATATAGGAGCCAGTATCCACAAGTGGCTACCTAAGTTTAAATTCAATTAAATTGAGTTCAGTTCCTCAGTTGCATAGCCCCACCTGAGGTGCTTGAGTGAGTGAGTGAAGTCGCTCAGTCGTGTCCAACTCTTTGTGACCCCATGGACTGTAGCCTACCAGGCTTCTCTGTCCATGGGATTTTCCAGGCAATAGTACTGGAATGGATTGCCATTTCCTTCTCCAGGAGATCTTCCTGACCCAAGGATCGAACCCGGGTCTCTTGCATTGTAGACAGACACTTTACCATCTGAGCCACCAGGGAAGTCCAGCCATCAATGCAGAGAGTGGCCAGGACTGCTAGAGACCTTTACAAGCTCTGCCAGTAAGTACTGTCTGTTACCCACTGCTTCCCCCTTGGGAAGTTTCCTTCTGCAGTTTCTAGTCAGAAATCTTTATATTTTGTGGAAATCAAGGAAGGAGGGAACTTTAACTTAGAAGTCCAGATCGATAACTGCCAAAATTATTGCAGGAACCTTCTCTAGTATCACTATCAAATCTTTAACCATATACAGTTATTTACATTTTTCTATAAAATTGACTTTTTTTTTGGCTAAACAAATAAAATTGACTTTTTTTTTTTTTTGGCTAAACAAATGTATTTATAAAATGTTACTTTATATTGCTACCATTAATGTAAAGAAACCTCACTTGCCTTACGAGGAAATAAAAACAAAACAATATTAAGTTCTAGATAGGCTTGTTAAAAAAGGGACAATTAGGTGGCTAGTGGTAAAGAACTCGCCTGCCAATGCAGGAGACCCCTGAGGGGAAGATCCCCTAGAGGAAGTCTTGGCAACCCACTCCAGTATTCTTGCCTGGAAAATCCCTTGGACAGAAGAGCCTGGTGGGCTACAGTCCATAGGGTCAAAAAAAAGAGTCAGATATGACTGAAGCAACTTGGCACGCAAGCAACATGTATTACCCAAATTTTAAATACATGGTAGCGTTAAATTAACATGCTTTCTGCTTAAAATAATCAGAAATTAAAATAACTGAAAAAGATGCAATATTTTTATTAATATGAATAGTTTATAACATAATTCAGATGTTACTTAATGCTATGAACGTTGGATCTCCTAAAATCATTTTGTGAATTATCAGCTATCCTGTTTTGGGAATACTGTCCTAATGAATTCAGTATAAATTCCTAACTGTCAAAGTCCCTCTGTATTTTAAACTCTCTCTTTTGTCAACTTTTTCCCTAAGTTTTATTTGCTATTTCCTGAATTGCACAACTTTCCCATACTGTTCCCTCTGCCTAGAATGCTTTTCCTTCCTATTGTTCTCTGTTGATATCCCATCTTTCCTTCAAGACTCATCTCACATATTAGCTCCTTCATCAAATATTTATTGAGACTCTTAACCAGAAGAAAATTGGACAGTATTTTGTTGCTACCTTTCTTGTATAATTTATCATACCCTCATGGACATTAGTATTATTTATAATACTTGTCTTAAAACCCCCCACTATATTATCAGACACCTCCTATAATTTTAAGGTACATAAAATAGAGACCCTGTCATACTCATTTTTGTATTTCCTGTGGAACCCAACACATTGCTTAACAGTAAGACAGGCTCAATAAGCACTCATTGGATTTAAATGAAATATTTAACACAGACAGGGCCACTCTTTACCTCATCTGGAGGTAGATTCAATTAACATGCATTTTTGAGAAAGAGGAAAATATTACTATAGTAGTCCCCTGTGCCTTTTCCCTCTAATCTACATCATTTACCAAACGATGTCTAGTCCTTCAGACATAGAGAAGAAAACAATTTGAGGCAGCAGCTTAGATTGATTCACTCAGCTATCTGAGCACCTTTACTTTACAGAAAGATTAGGAATTTTGAAGTGCACTTTCAACACACAGACTTATTTATCTGGAAAGATCCTTAAGTCTCTGGTAATGCTGGTTACCTCTAGAGAGGATAACTGAGTAGAAGAGGGAGAGGAAAGAGACTTGCGTTTCACTGCATGTACTTTTTACCTTTTGAATTTGTCCACACATATATTTTTCTTACTTAAAAAACTTTTAAAGTTAATATTTAATACCTAATCTTGGTCTTTTGGCTGGTATTTCATCAGTGTCCACTGCAGAAAACAGAGTGCTGAAAAAGAGAAAAGAGAGATATATATGTATATATTCATATCCACACATATCCATTTCTATAAGTAAGCTTACTATTCATACAATACACCATCTTCCATTCACTTTGTCATGAGGTTCAACTGATGTTTACAATAGAGTAGGCCTCTAGCATTTGCAGATGTAACACTATGGTTCAACTACATGAGAGAGATCCAAAACTCTCTATTATATAATAACCTGTAGTCTGCCTAAAATACAAACATGAAACCGACCAGAAATCACTTACCTAATAAAGGAATATAGGTGAAAGCTTAGGACTATGTTATTTCTGTACAGAAATGATTTAAGAATAATTTCCTTTTGAAAGATGACACTCCCCACAAAAGAAAGTCACTTTCTACTTCACATAGAGGTAGGAAACACAAGATGACAAGATGACTTAAAAGATAGTTCTCAGCCAGAAAAAGGTGTTATATTTAACTACATTTTTATCATGGAAACTATATAACTAGTGACAACAAAGAATTTGGAAATTCAGGAAAATTTTTGGGCCTATGCTTTAAGAAAGTTAAAAGTTCATGGTATAATCATCTTTCTAACGATGGACTTAAAAATGGTTTACATTTAAAAGTTATTTTAGATTAAGGATGTGTGGTAAAGAACAGGATTTTGATATACAAGTCACTGTTTTCCTGACCAGTAGAGGTTCATAGTAAAAATAATAAAGGACAGGGGAGAGGAAATTAACATTTCTCTATTCAACAAGTAAGTAGCAAGTGCCTATCCAGATCAGCCTCTGCACAAGGCCCTTGGGACAAAATACATAAACACTATCCTTACATACCCTAAGCATCATTTTAAACACTTTACAACTTGTTCTCAAATGATCCTTGTATCAACCCTACAGAAAGGTAGAAAGAATACGTTGAAACCTTGCCCTCTCTGGAACACATGATGGAATTTTTAGCCCACAACTAATTCATCAATGACCTGCATTCTTAGACTCACATAGTAAATAATCACCTTGTTCTCTCAAGCTCCAAGAAACCACCCTCCGACGATCTTGAGGCTTAATAAACAAAAATTAACATTTGATCATTAAAAGTTCAGGGGATTATGTATAGAATTGGTATGGTATTTTATTCTCTAGATTAATTCTTAAAGTAGATGGTAGACACTACAAAACTGGACAAACCAACAAGCCAATGCTAAGAACAACTTTTAGTTTCCCCCAAATTTTAACTTAATTTTAGAGTATAGATTAGTGATCTTTTTGAAGAAATGAAGTACCTATCTTTTTCTCATACCCTAATGCTAAAGCACAGGATCACTCTTCCTCCCTCCCCAGCAAAACACACACACACACTCAAAGGCAAAGTTTGACAGCTGCCTTCCAAACAAGACAGCTACTGCGTCTTGGTGCTAAGAGAACAGTAAGTGTAGTCAAAACGGCTTTGCGCAAACTATTAAGTTCACTTCCCTTAACTGCACTTATTGCGCACAAATGACACTTGGGAGTGTGTTTTGTAAACAATGAGCCACACAAACACAGCATTCCTTCAATTTTTAGTTTTCAACCTAAGAGCAGCAAAATATGATAAAAACTCCATTTGTTGATAGAAACCAGCTTGGACTCTAACAAGAAAGATATTCACCATCACCGACCACTAGCCCCTTCCATCATCAGGAGTCGCATCTGCACAGCGCCGAGGAGCGACTACGTCACCGGGACACCCGCGACCCGCACCTCTAACGCCTCCGCCCAGCTACCTGTTTCTGACGAGCGGGGCCTGCCTGGATGGATCACCGCTACGCCAGCCGAACCCGGGGTGGGGGAGGGGGAGAGCCAGGCCGTGGCTCGGCCCCTTCTCTCACCTGTTCGAGCGCCGCCTCTTCAGGAGGGCCCTGGCAGAGGGCACCGGCCGGTCACAGAAACGGAAAATGGTGCCGAGTATCCTAATCAGCCATTTGTACATACCAGGCCCAAGCAGCAGCGGCGGCCGACACACCCCGAGACGCAAACCCCAGAGCTGTCGCCGCCGCTGCCGCCGTCGCTGCCTCGGCCACCGCCGCCAAAGCTCAGTCGCCGACTTGTGACGCGATCCTAGGGCCCATAGATACAACGTCCCCAGGGCTACAGGCGGCCCCCGCGGGCCCCCGCTTCTGACGTCACCTCCTCCCGCCCGACCGGAAAGCATTTTAGCGCTCAGTCTGCGCAGGCGCAATCTAGATCTCCACCTCCCTAGCCTAGCAACCTGAAAGCCTAGTCCTGGCCCAATCGCTCACGAGATCATAAGGGCTGTGGGCGGGGTTTTCTCTTCTGCAGAGCCAGTCCTGAGGCTGCCCGCAGGACAAGGCCCACAGGCCGCACGTGAGGGCTCTCCAACTGAGAGGGAGCGCTTCCAGGCCTGAAACCCCGGTGGTTTATCAGGAAATGTTTGAGTGCACGTTAATTAACAAATGTTTACCCTACTGAAAGTGAAAGTCGTTCAGTCGTCCGACTCTTTGTGACCCCATGAACTATATAGTCCACGGAATTCTCTAGGCCAGAATACTGGAGTGGGTAGCCTTTCCTTTTCTAATTTACCCTACTAGGCGCCCTTTGTTTTGCACATACTTGATGCCTGGTATTTTACACGCAGTCACCTTCATTTCTCCCAGCAACCGCAGGCGATTCGGAGCCTTGTGCCCATTTCTATTTTTTACTTTTTGTGCCTATTTTTAATAAGGAAATCGAGGCATACAGCGATTAAGTAATTACCTAAAGTCAAAGAGGTAGCTAGTGGTATAGCTGGAATTTGAACCGCGATCTGTGTACCAGCGCCAGTCCCTCGCCCTTGAGGTCTACTGGGAGAGATATGATTACAAATTACAATACAAGATAATTGGGTGTAAGTAAACTACACTTCAATTAATTTTTAAAAAGATAATTGGCTGCTGTGATAAAGGTGGGTACAAAGTGCAGTAGGAACCAGAGAAAGGAAAACAGTTGGCTAGGGAAATGAAGGACAGAACTCAAGGAAGGCTTCACAGAAACTTAAGGATGAAAAGTTACCTGCGGCCTACTAGTCTCCCTAGAGCTGACTGCTGCTGCTAAGTCGCTTCAGTCGTGTCCAACTCCTAGCGACCCCATGGACTGCAGCCTACCAGGCTCCTCTGTCCATGGGATTTGCCAGGCAAGAGGACTGGAGTGGGGTGCCATTGCCTTCTCTGCCTAGAGCTGGCAGGAAGTGCTAATTACTCTCCCTCTCTTTTTTAGAGGTCCTAGTTCTGGTTAATTATCTACAACAGAAAATGACCCATCCTTTTTAATGGAAAATCCAGTCCCAAATCCAGTCCCCTCCCCCAACACTCCTGAGAATCCTCAAAAGTTCTTATGTCCTACAAAAATCCTCTCTGTATGCACCTGATCCTTAATCTGATCCTCAATTAAGGTCATACCTCAGACTTGCTTGAACTTCAACACAGGCACTCCTCAGTACAGCTTCATCCTTTCCTCAATAAACACTGTTCCTGGATTCCTCTGCAAGCCACCCCCTAGAGTCCCAGAACCACCAGCTACCCTCCAATGGCTACCTCCACACTGGTCTGGGGAGATGGAGGCAGTTTCTAGAGGCTAGAAGCAAATTCTAAGTGTGAACATGGGCTTCTCCTTCAATGCCCTAAAATATAGCTAACACCCGGCTGTTACAGATAATGTGGGAATAAAAGGAGAATTGCAAAGCTGAAAAGATTTAGAAATGGCTATTACAAGGTACAGCATCTAGGGACTTCACCATCCAGAGATTAAGACTCTGCTTCCAGTGCAGGGGGGCACAGATTTCATACCTAGTCAGGGAACTAAGATCCTGCATGCCCCACGGTGCAGTAAAAAAAAAAAAAAAAGTACAGCATCTAAAGCCTACTGTCTCCCAAAATTTCATCTCTTCACTCTTCTCAGCAATTTCTACATGTCACCAAAAGAAGATAATTGCCCTTCTACCGTTACCCCAACTCATTTCAGGGGGGACTCTCAAGCTAACTCAAAAGGAGATTACCATCAGCATTATTCTGCAGGGTAGTTCAGCTGTGTCCCAACTGTACATTCCACTAAAGAAGTTGGTCTTTACTATTGCCAAACCAAAAAGACCCCTCAAGTACAGGGAAGGAATTCTCCGACACAAAAGAGCGGTCTCCATTAAAACACAAGTCAGAAAATTGCAAGCCGCTTTCGAATAGCAGCCTCTCCCAGGTTCTGGCCACCAAGATTAGAGAAACATTGGCATCAAGTCTCAGAACAGTGTAGTACAACACCACAACACAATTTTTTTTTTCTTTTCCTGCCTCTTTCCCTGCACCCTCCAAACCCAGTTCTGAAATAGCAGTCACCAGCCAGAAACAGTGGGAAGGCTGTGAAATTACAAACTTTAGTCAGAATCTCAGGACCTCATCAGCAAATAGTAACTCTGCCAGCCCTTCCCCACACCTACAGCCCCTTGCGTCCTCCTACTTCTCTAGCCACTCTTGGAAATGGAGAAAAGGGACTGAGCCTTACAGTCGCTTCCGCCTGGGTCTTGTCGGCTGGTTGGTGCCTTCGATGTCCTGTTGTCTACAGTAGAGGTCTGGACCACTGCCCATCCACTGACCAAGGAAGGGGGTTATCCTTAACCCCAAGTCCACCACTGCCGCAGCCATTTCCAGACCCAGGAACTCTTCACCGGCGGCCCAGAGGAGAAGCCCCAAATCACATGCAGTAACGAAGACACTGACATTTCTGTCCTTGGTTTGCATAATGTGCACCCGTGGACCATCAGAGGAACTCAACCACATTGCTTAAGGTTTCGTAAGGTTTCCTAACTGGTTACCCTAGTTTTCTAAAAAGACCCCTTCCTCGAGTGAAGATCTCTCCTTCAGGTCTTTCCATGGCCCCTCCCCCGTCTTCCTCAAACCCTACCTCCCTTCCCCTCCCGGAACAATGAAGACCCAGCCCTCTAATCCATTCTTTAGGCTTGCAAATTTTTCCCTTTGCCAGCCTTCTCGGAGTGTTAAGATTTTCTCTCAACTTTGTTTCTGCTGATCCCTGTCGGAACAGAGGTCTGGGCCATGTAGTGGACATGGATAGGAGCCCAAAGATGAGGTATTGTTGGTTTGGGCCTGATGTGCCTAATGTCTACCATAATTCACTACCCTGAAAATTAATTTCCTTCTGCAGACTGACTCCCCTGGTACTCAAGGAAAACGGGCCCTTCTGGTACTGTGACTTTGCACGTGTGCTTAGTCGCTCTATCATGTCCAACTCTTTGCAACTCCATGGACTGTAGCCTGCCAGGTTCCTCTGTCAATAGGATTTCCCAGGCAAGAATACTGGAGTGGGTTGCCATTTCCTTCTCCAGAGGGTCTTCCCAACCCAGGGACAGAACCTGCATCTCTTGTGTCTCCTGCATTGGCAGGTGGATTCTTTACCCCTGTGTCACCTGGGAAGCCCAATGTGACTTTGATCTTATTCAATTCATCTAATAACTTTGGTCTTATTATGCTGAAAGCAAGTATAGCTTTTGTGTCCTATATTTTATCACAAAATTTGCTCACATTAACTGCAAATGGCTCAGCCTCCCTCATGTAGGGAAATAGCACCAGGCCCTACCTACGCCTACTTCCCCAACTGTGAAATAGAGTATCTGTCTCTCAGATCTGAAACCAAGTAGGGCTCTGTGGATCTCCCAGGGATGGAGGCCTTTCTGTCTCTCATTTCTTGTAGGCAGACTCCAGCCATTATGACCTTCCCTGAGTTCCAAAGGGCAGATTAGAGCAGTTGCTAATCAAGGGAGGGGCAGCCAAGAAATCACCTGAGGCAAGACTAAAGGGACTAGAGAAGATCTTCACGATTAGGAAACCAACCACCTGAGATTAAGGGCATTCGGAGCCCTGTTCACGCCCTAATCTTGGTAGGTGGTTTAGTCTCAAAATCATGCCCCAAGAACTATAGCCTGCCAGTCTCCTCTGTCAATAGGATTTCCCAGGCAAGAATACTGGAGTGGGTAGCCATATCCCTCTTCAGGGGATCTTTCAGATCCAGGGATCAAACCCTCATCTCCTGTATCTCCTGCACTATAGGCGGATTCTTTGCTGCTGAGCCACCAGCGAAGCCTATAATCTTGTCAGAGACGGGGGTGGGGGTGGGGGGTGGGGGAAGGGGTGCAGAGGGGGGTTAATATTTATTTGGCTGTATTAGGTCTTAGTTGCAGCATGCAGGATCTTGACATCATGTGTCATTGTCTTGTGGGATCTCTAGTTGTGGCAGGTGAGCTCCAGAGTGAGCAGGCTTAATTGCTTCGAGGCATGTGGGATCTTAGTTCCCCAATCAGGGATTGAACCCATGTCTCCTGCATTGCCAGGCAGATTCTTAACCACTGGAACACCAGGGAAGTCTCGAGACCCCACCTTTGACCCACTGTTATAAAAAGTCTCAAGTTCTCTGGGGTTGAAACGTAGTTTTTCGAGTCAAAAACCTGGGTTATCTCCCTTTGCCTGCAAAGTAATAAAGCTATCCTTTTCTTCTCGGGCTTTTCTGGTGGCTCAGATGGTAAAGAATCTGCCTGCAGTGCAGGAGACCCAGGTTCGATCCCTGAATCAGGAAGATCCCTGGAGGAGGAAATGGCAGCCCACTCCAGGATTCTTGCCTGGAGGATTCCATGGACAGAAGAGTGACCTACTACAGTTCATGGGGTTGCAAAGATTCAGACACAACTGAGCAACTATAACTTTCTACTTCACCCCAAACTGTCTTCCAAGATTTGATTCAGCATCAGTGTACAGAGAGGCCACGCTTTCAGTAAGAGATCTGTGGGCGCATTAAATGTGTTTATGTCTATAAAGAGGCTACTTCAATGCCCAGCATAGCTAAGTGCTTACTATTAATAATCTCTTCCCTCTTTTTTTTCTTGCTAATAACTAATAAGTCATTTAAGTTGCCAGTTCTGCACCCTATATTTCCTACACATCTGCCCCTTCCCCTCTCCAAATGTTACCAGGGCTGTTAGCCTTCAGCTATAATCCTCCCCCTTCATTGAGAGAACTAAGCTGCAGGGAAGTGTTATCTTACAGGAAGCCACCAGAAAAGAAAAACAAGAGCCCACCAAAATCTGTTAGAACCAACTAGGTCCAAGATGGTAGAAAGCCTCTAGTAGACCCTCCTTATTATGTTCATGGTAATATATTTGCGTGATAACACATCCGACAGTTGGCAGTTGCTTGGCAACAGCCAAGCAAGCCCACTGAAGGGCTGAAATCCAGTGTTATAAAAAGACTGCTGTCTTCCCAAGCAGTTCTTAGATACGTCGTAAATATTCCTCCCTCTTTTTTTTTTTTTTTTGGCCATGCTTATAGGACCTTATATCCCAACAACTCATACCCAATGCAGTGTAAGGGGGGAGTCTTAACCACAGGACCACCAGCCAAATCCTCCTCCTCCTCTTTACTCAGTCCCCTCCTTTGACCTCAACCCTCCTATATATATGGTATCTCAGGTAGATTGAGAAGCTGAGACTCAAGCCAAGTTCCTGTTTCTCATTCTCTGGCCATTGATTAAAGCATGTGCTGCTTCAATCTCAGCATCGGTGTTGTTATTAGTCATGCAAATCCAAATAGAAAAAGAACCCTCCCCACTAAGGCAAGGGACTTTGGCTGGGCCAGAGAGCAAGTTGAGGTCTATAAGACCAATTTGGGAATGTTACGAAATCACAAGTCCATGTGCCCGATGCACAGTGAGCCCAATCAATACTAAAACATTAGTGTTTTGGACAGAGAAAGGTTTATTACAGGTCCATACAGGAGATAGGAGGCTCATGCCGTCCCATCTGAAAGTTACTGAAAGCTTTCAGCAAGCCCCTTTAAAAGCAGAAGCTAAGAGGTGTGTGGTTAGTTGTTGCAACCTTCTTGGTGTCAGATCCTTTGCTCTTGAGGTTGGGTCGTGGTCAGGTAACGATGTTCCTCAAATCTCTGCCTGTTATTCTGTCCTGAAAAGAAAGGGCAAAGGTCCAAGGCCCAACCTTCCCCCTCCAAGGTCCCAGTCCTGGTTAAGAGGAGGCAGCTCCTTCAGGGGAAGGTTCCCACACCCTGCCCAGCTGTTGTCCCTGAGGGAGCCAGGCATCCAGCCCAACTGTCCCTCAGCCTCCCCTGGCCACCCAAATGGGAGAGACCAGCTCTCACAGACTGCAGCTCAGGCAGTCGGCCATTGCTACTAGCCACAGAGACAGAGATGGGGGAGAGGTTCACCACTCCTCAAGGAGTAGGCCAAGGCTAGAGGAGGGCCTTAGTGAGAGCCCTGGAGGCCTGCAGGATGCAGTCCCCAGTCCGTTCCCTGGGCCCTCCAGTTCTTCCGCTGGCCCAAGACTGCGTGAGCTGCAGGGCCTCCAGGATAAGGCCTGAATCTGCCTCTTACCTCACTCTCCACCTGATGGCCACTGCACCACTGACCCTTGGCTGAATCACTTCCCTAGTGGTCCCTCATTGACAGTTACTTGTTGACAGGGCCCACTGCAGCACTGACCAATAGCTGAGCAGGACAACTAATGGTCACTCACTGACAGATGGTTGCTTATACAGGGCCCACTGTGGCGCTGAGCAAGACTTGTTGCCTAGTAATACGGTGCAAAGTAATGAGGCCAGCAATGGCTGCCTGCTAAGGGCTGTGCTCATCTCACTCTGTTACAAGAGCACAAACCCATCAAAATCACTGTCCTTCAGGGCCTGAGCATTTCTCACACCATTGCCATAGCTGCCTCCCCTTCTCCCCTGCCCCTCTTATTGTCTCTTTGTTGTCTTTTTGTCTTTTTGTTGTTCTTCTTCTGTTACCAGTTGTTAAGGAAGGTAAATTTATATTATTGTTGTTCTTATGTATTAATGAAAATAAATTTATAACTCATGTTTCTAGTTTTCTGTTACTGAGCAACTATGTTGAGTTGATTTTCACCAAATTTAGGAGGTTTGTCTGGAGTAAGCCTGACTTGAAATATGTGGCAACCCTAACCCTAAAATTTACTTTGGATGGCCCTAGGGAGAATATCAAAAAGAGAGACAAGTATTTCTGAAAGCAGCTGAAACTGAGGTGCAGACAGATGAGAGGAAAACCTGGCAAGAAATACCCTCCCAATTTAGACAGTGTGAGCCCCTCAAAGTGTTCACGATGGTTCCAAATGGTGACCCAAGTCAAAGGTCACAAGGATAGATCTTCCAAATTCCAGGGGTGAACTTTTCCATTGAGATGTTTCTTGCACAGACAACTTTATGTGCATACTCCAGGGAATAATTGTCTAATGAAGGTGCAGGATTCTCAAGAGCAATGCTTGGGAAGTCAGCTGAATAAAAATAAAAACATGATGTATGGCAGAAGCCAACACAATATTGTAAAGCAATTATCCTTTAATTAAAAAGAAATAAAAACGAAACCTGAGTCTAATAACAGTATTTTAAAAGAACGGTTTGGGACTTCCCTAGTGGTCCAGTGGTTAAGAATCCACCTTGCAATGCAGGGGAGAAAGTGATAGTTGCTCAGTCATGTCCAACTCTTTGCAACACCCCATGAAAGCCTGCCAGGCTCTTCTGTCCATGGAATTCTCCAGGCAAGAATACTGGAGTGGGTTGCCATTTCCTCCTCCAGGGATCTTCCTGACCCAGGGATTGAACCCAGGTCTCCTGCACTGCAGACAGATTTCTTCACCATCTAAGCGACCAGGGAAGCAATGCTGGGGACACAGGTTCAATCCCTGGTCGGGAGACTAAGATGCTACATGCTGTGTAGCAACCAAGCCTGAGCGTAACAACTGGAAAGTCCCTGCACCTCCTCAGCAGGAGATCCTGTATGACACAACAAAGATCACCTGTGCTGCAACCAACTCAACACAGCCAAATAATTTTTTTTTTAATTTTTAAATAAAGAAAATAAAACCGGTTTAAGATCCAACTAAATCTATAAAACATGGTACCAATGGACTTGAAATACTGAACATTCCTCTGAAAAAGAAATTTTTTTTCATGAACTTTACTAAGTAAGAAACATTTTGCCTATGTCTTGCCATTGTGCATACAGGTCTTGCTAGAGCAATCTCTCCTTGAAATGTTCTGAGCAGCATTCCAAAAACAAGCAGTTACTGAAATGACTGAGCTGAGCTTGCATTGCTTTTGTTCGACACGTTGTTTTCAAGGGAGTCATGATTTCTAAAGCTAAGAGCTCAATTCCATGAAAAACACTTCTTAGGCCAGAAAAGTAGTATGTAGATATTTTCCTTCTTGTTTTGTAACAAACTACCAAAAAAATTCATATAATCATGTTACACAAATATATTATTAAATATTTATATACTTTATCACATTATTATATATGATCATACAAAATATTATTTATTATATTTGCATTATTGTTACCGAGTCCAAGCCAGCTCTTCTTCCTGCATGGTAGGCCAATAAATCCCAGAGATGAGATGTTGAGGCAAGGAATACGACTTTACTTGGGAAAGCTTGCTGAGCAAGAAAATGGCAGGCTAATATCTCAAAATAACCATCTTGTCAGGGTCTAGATTAAAGGTTCTTTTATAGATCCAAGATGTGGGGAGGTGAGGAAACAGTAAAAACGCTGTCAGTCGTATCTGACTGTTTGCAATCCCACGGACAGTAGCCTTCTCTGTCCATAGAATTCTCCTGGCAAAAATACTAGAGTGGATTGCTATACCGCTGTACCCTCCTCCAGGGCATCTTCTTGACCCAGGAATGGAACCCAGGTCTCCTGCATTGCAGGCAGATATTTTAGCATCTGAGCCATAAGGGAAGCCCTAAGCCTATGTCAGAGGGTATATTAATTTCTTCCTTCCTGCCATCTACAGTTGGACAAGGTTCTAAACAAAGGCACTTTAACAGTCCAGTAGAGGGGCAGGGTTCTCTAAGGCAGACCGTCACGTATAATTATAATAACAAAATCACTCAGGATGGGGAACAAAAGTACACCATGGCTGATTCATGTCAATGTAAGGCAAAAACCACTACAATATAAAGTAATTAGCCTCCAATTAAAATAAATAAATAAATAAATTATTTTAAAAACCCCAATAACAAACTCAACAAAAGCAAGTCGAAGAAACAGTTCCAACACGGAGTCAGAGTTGGTTTTTGCCTGTAACATTATTATATATAATAGTAACATATTAACATATAAATGGTTGAACAAGAAAAAAATATCTAGGTTTCCACTGTTTTGAAGACAAAATTCCAATATCCTAAGCATGATATAAAGTTCTTCACAACCCGTCTTCAAATTCCCTCATCATTTCCTATCTCCAAATTACTTTATTGTTATTTTATACACTCCAAACATTCAATCCACACTTCTTTATGCCTCCAAGTTTATTCCCTCGGCCTGGAATGCCTTGCCTCCTCCTTCTTCACCTGTGAACTACTACCTAGTCTTTGAAATTCAGCTCAGAGGACACTTCCTGTGAGAGGCTTAGTAGTAGCAGCGGCAGCGGTAGTAATGTGTCTCCTTGAGGGAAGGAGCCATCTCCTATTTTCCCCTGATTATTATTTTTCAAAATTTATGTATTTTGGGTTGTGCCGGGTCTCCGTGGCTGTGCAGGGGCTAGTCTCTAGTGGTGTTCATGCTTCTCGTTGCGATAGTTTCTCTTGTCGCTTCACAGGGGCTCTACAGCATGGACTCAGTAGTTGAGACCCTGGGGCTTAGTCGCCCTTAGTTGCTTGTGAAATCTTTCCAGGCCAGGGATTGACCCCGTGTTCCCTGCATGGCAGGGGGAGTCTTAACCACTGGACCACCAGAGAAGTCCCTTTGTAATATTATTATTATCTTTTTAATGGAAGTTCCAGAAATGTACAACAAATGAAGGAATGAAGAAATGAAAAAATACAGGCATTTGGAGAAAGTTACCGTGATCTCTGAGGCTTCCCAGGTGGCACAGCAGAAAAGAATCTACCTGCCAAAGCGGGAAATGCAAGAGACACGGATTTGATCCCTGAGTCAGGAAGATCCCCTGGAGCGGGGCACGGCAACCTACTCCCATATTCTTGTGTGGAAAATCCCAAGGACAGAGGAGCCTGGTGGGCTACAGTCCATGGGACTACTGTAGAGTCAAAAGAGTTGGACAGAACTGAAGCAACCCCAGCACACACGGGTGCCTGCACCATGATCTCCTTATAGAATGAAAGTGGAAGTGAAAGTTGCTCAGTCGGGTCTGACTCTTTGTGACCCCATGGGCTATACAGTGCATGAAATTCTTCAGGCCAGAACACTGGAGTAGGTAGCCTATCACTTCTCCAGGGGATCTTCCCGACCCAGGAATCGAACCGGGATCTCCTGAATTGTAGGCAGATTCTTTACCAACTTAGCTATTGGGGAAGCCCTTATAAAAAGAATATGAATCAAAGAAATAGATATATCTTGCCAAACCTGTACCTGAAATGAGAGATTGCCAGGCCACCGATGCAGAGGAAAAGACAAAAGGGCATTACAGTGAGTCATATACCAACTTGGAGCCCTAGACCAGGGCGGGAGGGGACATAGGTCAACTTTCTGAATGCTGAAGCCAATGAGAGTCGTAAAACCACCTCCCTTCAGTCCCATTACATTTCCATACCTGTTTTTCCTGTCCAGAAGCTTGCTTGCCTCTTTCTACTCTGCTCTCTGTAACAGAGTAGATTTCTAGATTAAAAAAAAAAGCCAGTACACATAATACTAAACTGGAAATAAGGAAAATTCTGATGTTCTTGAGTTGTCATTAATCAGCTTCATAGTATTGAGAAAATTGACCATTATTCATTTTTATGATGAGTAGCTGATGAGAAATGAAGCAATGGTTTTCCTTAGAATATCTTAAACTAAATAGTATCATTCAAATGGTTAGGAGTTGGCAGATCATTTGGAATTTTTAAAACCCTTTCATTTGGAAATAATTATCTGTTCATAAGAAGCTCCAAAATAGTACAGGGATGTCCCTTGTATACTTATCCAGTTCCCCACAGTCATAGCATCTTACATATCATGTCATCAAAACCAGAAATTTGTTTTTGGTAGAGTACATAGACCTCACTTAGATTTTTTTTTTTTTTTTTTGGCTGCACAATACAGCATGTGAGATCTTAGTTTCCTGACCAGGAATCCAACGCTTGCTCCCAGCAGTGGAAGACCAGAGCCCTAACCACTAGGCCACCAGGGAAGTCCCAGAGTTTACCATTTTTATATGCATTCATTGTGCATGTGGATGTGTTGGGGGCCGAATGATTCTAAGCAATCTTATCACAAGTGTAGATTCCTATAATCACTACCACAATCAAGAGAAGGAAGTAATCCACCTCTTAAAGATATTCTCTGTTCTGCCTTTCCTCACTCCTCTCCACATCCTTTGGAAATGTTTTCTTTGTTTTTTTTTTTTTTTTTGGCTTGTATTTGATGTTTCTCACTAACCCCTACAAAAGGGGATGTGTTCTCCCATTGATTCTTGTGCTATTTTGAATGCTGGAAGTAGGAGCACACAGCTAGGAAGTGAGGGACCTTCTGTGCCCCTAGCAGGAAAATCATTAATAGGAACACAAAGAGGCCTCCCAAGAGACAACCTTCTTATTCCTATAATTGGCTAGTTTCCAGGAAAATGTACATTGGCTCCGACTAGATAATCACTTGGCATGATACCAAAACTGAAAGGAATTCAACAAATATTTATCAGGCAAGTACACCGTGCCAACAGGGGCAATGCATTCCATAAAACATTCCTAACAGAATGTGAAACAATGCCCCATTTGTTCTGGAAAGCAGTTATTTTCAGGTTAGTAAAGCTGATTGCAAATGGAAAGCAACAACAACAAAAAATTAGCACCACTTATTTGGTTTTCCTATTTATGATTTTTAGTTTATATCTTCAAGCAGAAGACAAAAGCAGACTTAAGTGATGGCTAAAATTATTCACCTGAAACATCACCGCTAAAATGTCTTCATTCCTGCACTCCCACAGAGCTTCTCCACATGGTCCTTCTCAGCACTGTGCAGCTCAACTTTTGAGGGGAGGGAAAGGTGCAGAGGGTAAGTAATAACAACAGTTACCAAGTGGTGAGTGCACTTACCTTGGTAGGAGCCATGGTGTTGAGAATTTTATTTACACTATCTCATTTAATCCATAAAACAACCTGGTGAGATGTGCAGTTTTATCATCTTCATTCTACAGTTGAGAAAATGAAGAGTTAGAGAACTTAAATGCTTTGGTTAAGGCCAGTCAACTAGTGAATAGAAGACATGGGACTTGAACCCAGATCAGTAAACCACTGGTAGGGAGTCTTGACATTCATTAGGTCTGAGATGCGACGCAGAAAAACCTGTGACACACAATCCCTAGTGATCCTGATGTACTGATTCCTTGGAGAGCATTGCTAGAATTTACTTCCTGCAAGGAATGCGGTGCAGACATAGAGAACTGATACACTTACATGAGCGATGCTGTCACTTCATAAACAGTGTTAAATGACTAGTGGATTTTGCCTATGCTTTGGATGTAAATGTATTCTTAAGTAGTTTCTGCACTTGTTCATCTAGTTTTCAGCTCTTCGGACCACCATCACAAGCCAGAGAAAGTGTTGCAAGCTCTTGGAGCACAAACTTAGTTACTCCCTATTTTGAGGTGCATGGATTCTGGCCTAGTTCTCTATTTAAAGCTTTTTCATCTTTTTTTTTCTTGAAGAAGAAGAGAAAGGAAGAGGAGAAGAACAGAAAAGAGGGGAGAGAATGGGGAAGGGGGAAAGGAAGAGGGGAGGAGAGGAGGAGGAGAGGGACAAGAAGGAGGAGAAAGAACTAAGAGGGAGATAGGAACTCTGAATGGCAAAAAAATTAAAATTAAGATATATAGAAACATTTATAAACCTTGGCTCCTACCAAGGTTTCTTTTAATCTGAATGGGGTCCCCAAAGAGTTGGGCACAACTTGGAGACTAATCAACAACAACAATAAAATCTAAAGACTGTCCTCTGAGAAATGAGTGTGAAAATAAACATAAAAGGTAATTTGGTATACACAGGCCAACAGAGGACCAGATTTCTTTCATTCACAAAAACAAAAGGGAAAAATATCTCAGATCACGCCTGATTTCAACACACCAAGCCAAACGACTAATAAACCGCCCACAAGGAATGAAACTATTTTGAACTCGTCATTCTGCAAATACGTATTATAATATCTAGATCTGCATAAAATTGTGCAAGGAGAAATACACCTGACCTTTTATTGAAAGGAGGAGGAGTCACATATCCTGAAAGGGTTGGGACCCGCCTGCAGTCCCTGGGGAACTTCCTGTTGTCACCGCACGTCGTTGGGGTTAGTTATCTAAGCTCTGAGTGTAGAGACTAAGACTCTGGGAAGAAAATCCTTCTTGTGAATGTGACACACATGGGCTCCACTTTCCACATGCTGAGATTATACTTCCTCCTCAGTTTGATGTGCTTAGTGAGATCAGGTAAGTCATTTATTGAATAGTTTTCTTAATTGTTTTTTAAAAATTTACTCTTACTGTCATTTTATCGTCCTAGTTTCTTCACTAGACTTTCCAAGTGTCATACAGTTATTTTTTTTTCAGGAAAGAAGATATAGAGTACCTTTTTTCTATTTCTGAAAAGACTTTCTTTTTCCTCAGTAGTAAAAGAAACCATTATTCCTTTCAATTAGCCTGTTCTGATGTACAAAAACGAAATATGCTGAAAAATCTAGAGTAGTGTTGCTTTCTTTCATAGTTAATTTTTCTGTGCTTTTCTACTATGAATTAAGATCATTTATTTCCTGGGGATTTAAAATTTTTACTTTAATATCCATTACAGACAGTGTAGGTTTTTATAGCTTTCATGCATCAAATGTTCATTTAAATTATTTTCATTAAAAAAACCCCCATGATTTTATATGTGTAAAACCTCTCAGAATGGTGTCTGGTATATTGATAACTTAAAATTATTGTACTTACAGGCATACATATATACAAAATTATTAATCATAATGAATAAATAAAAATTAACACAGTAATGTTTGCAACAAAGTAACAAAAATTAAATGAAAAAAATTAAATAAAAAGCTCAGCACTTCTCAGGTTTTTAGAATCCAGTACTTTTTCACATAGTTTAAGTAATGAAGATTGGTATAATTTTTCTGAAGGGAAGTATGCTATACATTAGGACCCATAAAAATGTTCATGTCCTTTGAACTAGTAAAACCATTGCTGAGAATTTGTTCTAAAGAAATATCTTATAAAAGAAACAAAAAGAATCTTTTATACAAAGATGATTCTATGTCATCTGTAATCTCTAAACTAGATACAACAGAAATGTTTCTACATGCAGGAATGGATAAAGTACAATGTAACAATTTTTTAAAATATGTAACCTTCAAAATAATTCTGAGGCTATGCAGAAACGTGCAACCATGTTTATAATATAACATGTCATATTATAAAAGAAGTCAAAAAAGCAGAACTCAAATTTGTAGGTAAACTAAGATTACAACTTAGTTGTAAAATCATGCCAAAATCATGTATGTATGCCTGTAAATAGTTTCAATGGGAAATGGAAAAATTATTTGTATTTCAGGCTTATAATAAATTTTTCTTAATTTGTGCTTTTTTTTAAATTTGTGCTTTTGAAGTTGATTTAATAGTAAGTTAAAATTAAAATATTGATAATATTGGGAGAGGGAGGGGGGAGGTGGGGTTCAAGATAGGAGACACATGTACGCTAGTAGCTGGTTCATGTCAATGTATGGCAAAAATCACTACAATATTGTTAAGTAATTAGCCTCCAATTAAAATAAATGAATTAAATTATTGTGAAGAGACATTAAAATAAATTAAAATCTATTAATTAAATTTTAAATAAATTAAAATAAACAAATACATTTACAAAAAAAAATAAAACATTGATAATATTTTAAATTGAGAGGTCACCATTTTAAAGTTTGTGTTTATTATCACAATTTTTTTTAAGTAAAATAGATTTAGAGATAGCTAAAGGGGCGTGGGAACTAACCTTAATACAAGAACCTGATGGCATTTTGTGGGTACTTTCTTCAAGTCTCCCATTATATATTTCAGTTACAAAGTTGGAACTTAATTTTTTGTGACCTGCCTCTTTTAAAATATCTTTTTTAATTTTTAAGACCAAGTCTAGTTGATTTACAGTGCAAGAGACGCAGGAGACGCGGGTTCAGTCCCTGGGTTGGGAAGATCCCCTGGAGGAGGAAACGGCTACCCACTCCAGTCTTCTTGCCTGGAAGATTCCATGGACAGAGGAGCCTGGAGGGGTTTGCAAAAAATCGAGCAGGACTAAGCGACTGAGCATGAGTAAGATAAGTTATTATAAGATAGTGAGCATAGTTCCCTGTGCTGTACAGAAGGTCTCTGCATGTCAGTTTACCTCAAATTCCCAATGTATCCCTCCCCCATCCGGTAACCATTGACCTGCCTTTCTGCGTGCTAAGTGGCTTCAGTCATGCCTGCCTCTGTGCAACCCTATGGACTGCAGCCTGCCAGGCTCCTCCGTCCATGTGATTCTCCAGGCAAGAGTACTGGAGTGGGTTGTCATGCCCTCCTCCAGAGGATTTTACCAACCTAGGGTCCGAATCCATGTCTCTTACTAGTTCTTTACCACTAAAGCCAAGCGGAAAGGTTTTCCTTAACATTATCTCATCAGTAAAGTCTTGCTTTAAGTCATTCCACAAGACCCACTGCTAACTAATGGAACCCAAGCAGATCAAGATACATCATGATAAACTTCCATAGCTAGAAGGAAAATACTTAATTATTGCTGTAAGCTAAATCCAGTCTTCTTAGTATTTGCAAAACCGTGATCTGAGAACTTTCATGGGGGAGGATATTAAATAATAAGCAGAAATTATCAATCACAGATACAGTTACTTATTGTTTTTCCCCTTCCTTGGCTTGCAGTCCAAAAATGAACAAGTGATTAAGATGTGATTCTGAAATCCCAAGAATACAGGTCTTTTACTTTCAGAGATTTTTATTTTGTTGCTCTAACCTTCATGAAATCATGATGGGAATTTTGGCCGTACTCTTACCAGAGTATGAAGCAATGGCTGGCACACTCTACCAGAATCATTTGCAGAATTTGTTGAAAATGCAGACTATCTCCAGAGATCCAGACTCAGCGGGGTCTGGGGTGAGGTCCTGGAATCTGCATATTAAACAAATTCACAACGCTTTTTGGCTTGCAGGTGGTTCAAGGAAGAGAGGCTGATAAATGTTATAATTTTTTAAAAAATTTTTATCCTGGACTATAGTTGATGTACAATGTTGTGTTCATAAGTAATTTTTAAAGTTACCCTGCTATCAAAATTTTGACCTATAACAACTTGTGCAAAACTAGGTAGATATTTTCCTAGAGAATACCTTTGTGCCAAATTAGAGAAAGAATTATCTCCTCAAATATTGGAAACTCCCTTCAGAATGATTTATAACTCCGTGTGTGTGTGTGTGTGTGTGTGTGCATGCACGCCACTGTGTGACTCACCTGTCTCCAGGAGAAACAAAGGTGACTAAGAGGTGGAACATGAAGGTGCATATTTTTTGCACATGATTAAGAGATAAGAGTAAGGAAATTTGGCATCTCATTTGTTTTCTGGGTTATATCCTAAAGAAATTCAAGCTGGTCATTAAAAGCAGAGACATCCTTCCAATGAAGAAGGCATTCAGCCCATTTTTTTCTTGCCTGTCTCTGCCAGTATAAAAGAGAAACAAAGATATTCCATCAATTTTGGCCCTGGCTAACTGTGAACCCATCTCAGTCTGGCTCAGGATGGATTTTTAATGCCAAATTTGGTGGTGTTCTCTGCATAAAAAATGTAAACTGAGTTACTTTTCAGATTAAAAAGAAAAATTAGTAGAATTTCATTGTAGGAACATGTCACCTTCCCCTTCCACTTCTCTCTTCAAAGTAGGAGTCCAACTCATTTTCTAATTTCTCCAAGTCAAAATTTCTGGACTAAAGAGATGTTTATTTCTGAGACTTTTGGAAGTTCCTGCAGAACAATGTTTTTAAGCAAGCTTAAGAGTGTGCTCAAGTGTGGGTTTCTGGAAAGCTCCTGGCTCCATCAGTCAACATATGGTGGGCTGTGTGTCCTGGACACTGACTTGGCATCCACTGACCAGAAGGCTAAATATTCAACAGTGTATTCCTTCATCTACATCTGAATCTCAGTATTTTTAGGCAGCATAGAGTCAATATATCTGTCTGCGGACCTCTGTTCTAAAGAAGTTATTCATACACATTTGCGTCATGTTTAGAGGTAGGCGAAATGAGAGCTGGAGCATGCCTTGGAACCTAAAACTTGACAGGAAAGAAGTGTAAGTCAGACCCTCCCTGTTTTACTTCCTGACTCAATATGGTGCATCAGGGTGAAATTAGGTAGAATTTTACTGCCGTCATGGGGGTTTGGAGGTTGGTGAACTGAACTTCACCAGTCATGCGTCTGAGAGAAATTGACACTTTGACTTTTGATAAGCTGACTCGACCATATGGAGAAGTTTAATAGGAACCTGTCTTTGTTCATTGACTCTCATCGAACCTCAGAGCCTTCTGTCCTCTTGCCCCACTCACAGTTGCTTTATCGGTGGGGTATTTCCGCCTACAGTTCCATCGTCTCCCTTCACAGACACCTCTTTGGATGTGAATGAAGAGTTTCCTCTTTCTGTAGGAGTTTTCCCCAATCAGACACGTAGGAGCTGAAATTGGTTCTTCTAAAGGCAAGTAGAAGCCAAAAGCCAGAACTGAGCATGACCCCAGGATAGCATGGGCATTTAGCATCAAGGCAGTGTATCTTGCGAATACAGAGCCAAAGGATCCCTTGGAAGTTTATATCAGAAAGGAAGCAAGGTTGTCAGTGATCAGTCTGAGGGAATCACACTTTTCTATCCAACTGAGACTCACTCGAAATAAGCCAACCTAGGGAAATAGATTTCTCCCCGTTTTTTTGGTTGTAGCCTAAGGAAATGTAGCTGGTGGATAAAAACAAGAGATGTCTTTCCAACCAAGAGGACATTTTGTGTAACTAACTCAACTTTCTGTGGTAAAACAAAATGATAGTTATATTTAGTCCCTAAGGCTGAGAATAAGAGTAATTTATTTTGCACAGAAACAGCTAGCCAGGGCTTTATTTAGCTTGCAGTGGTAGAAAATGGAGGTCTGTCAACCTCAGTTTCCAAGGTGAAAGAAAGCAAACTGGAAAATTAGGAGCCTGATTTGATTGTGACCGAAAAGTGAAACTTCTGCCCAGTCACCTCCAAAAGACTTTTTATCTTTTTTTCACTTAAAAAAAATAATTTTATCTATTTATTTCTGGATGTACTGGGTCTTCGTTGCTGCTCGGGTTTCTTTTCCTCTAGTTGCAGCAAGCGGAGGCTGCTCTCTGCAGCATGTGAACTTCTCATTGCAGTAACTTCCCTTGTGGAGCTCGAGGCTCCAGGAAGCATGGGCTTCAGCAGTTGCAGTTCCCAGGCTCTAGAGCACAGGCTAGGAGTTGTGGTGCACAGGCTTCATTGTTCCGAGGTATGTAGGATCTTCCCGGACCAGGATTGAAACTGTGTCTCCTGCATTGGCAGACGGATTCTTCACCACTGAGCCACCGGGGAAGCCCCACCCTTTTTAAAAATTCTTTCCATGAAAGTGTGAAATTACAGGAGCAATTTAAAAAAAAATCAGTTTTATTAAGATATTATTCACATACCATACAATCCACCCATTTAAAGTGTTTTCTAATAGATTCACAGATATTTGCCACTGTCACCAGTCAATTTTAGAGCTCTTTCATGACCTCAAAAGGGAACTGAATACCTTTTACTGTACCCCATCTCGCCATCTCCTCCCATCCCCAAGCCCTAAGCAACCACTAATCTACTTTCTGTCTGTATAGATTTCCCTATTTTGGACATTTCATATGAATAGAATCATATAATATGTGGCCTTTTGTGACTGACATCTTTCACATGTTATAGTATTTTCAAGATTCATCCTTATTGTAGCATGTGGAACCATGTTTGTTACCTAAAAGGTATTTATTAGCCAAAAAAACCTGCTTGATATAAAGGTGAAAAAACACCTATCTGATTAACATTCTAATTACAAGAGTAAAGTATAGTTGGTGATGGAGAGGGAGGCCTGGCGTGCTGCGATTCATGGGGTCGCAAAGAGTCGGACATGACTGAGCGACTGAACTGAACTGAACTGAAAGTATGGTTATTTTCAGGTCTTTAAAAAAAATATGTTTCTTAGTTTATTTTTCTGGCTGTGTCGGATCAGGTGGCAGTTGCAGCACACAGGCTGTCTAGCTGTGGCACTCTGGCTTAGTAGTTGAGGCTCATGGGCTTAGCTGCTCTGAGGCATATGGGATCGTAATTCCTTGCAACTGCCCCTTCATTGCAAGGTGGATTCTTAACCACTGGACCATCAGGGAAGTCCCTGTTTTCAGATATTTTAATTAAAAGAAATGTAAATTTCTTGATATATTAATTTTTTTAAATCAGGGTTGTCTTTGGTTAGTAAGAAAGTCCTGGAGAATTTGTTTTCTTAGGTAGATACCTCTTGTCCTTTCAAAGGACCTCTTGTCCTTTCAAATCAGCTAGTTTGAAGATCTTAGAATTTCGTTTCCTAAAGGAATGCTAGAGTGGGCTAAATGGCTATGAATAAGGGACCAACTTTATTTTAATATGAGCAAATTGATGATCCAAATAGATTATTTGTTTTACCTTGTCAGGGAGAAGAACCTCATTTGTATACTGGCTAATAAAGCTTCCCTTTTCCAAGTCCTTGGTTGAATTAAGGAAACTAAAATGATGGAAGGAAGGAATTTATTTAGCACTTGTTTTATGTCAAATTTCATACTAAGTGATTTATTTATTTAGTCTTCATAATCCTATGAGATCAACACTACTAACCCAATTTATCAATATCATTAACAATTACTAGTTTGGGGGACTTCCCTTGTGGTCAAAAGTGGCAGAAAGTGAAGAGGAACTAAAGAGCCTCTTGATGAAGATTAAAGAGGAGAGTGGAAAAAGCTGGCTTAAAACACAACATTCAAACAACTAAGATCATGTCATCCAGTCCTATCATTTCATAGCAAATAGATGCGGAAAATGTGGAAACAGTGTCAGATTTCATTTTCTAGGGTTCCAAAATCAATGCAGATGATGATTGCAGCCATGAAGTTGAAAGACACTTGCTCCTTGGAAGAACAGCTATGTCAAATCTAGACAGTGTTTTAAAAAGCAGAGCCATCACTTTGCTGACAAAGGTCTGTATAGTCTATGCTATGGTTTTTTCTGTAGTCATGTATGGATGTAAGAGTTGGACCATAAAGAAGGCTGAGTGCAGAAGAACTGACACTTTCAAACTGTGGTGCTGGAGAAGACTTTTGACAGTCCCTTGGACAGCAAGGAGATCAAACCAGTCAATGTTAAAGGAGATCAACCCTGAATATTCATTGGCAGGACTGATGCTGAAGCTCCAATACTCTGGCCACCTGAGGCAAAGGGCTGACTCCTTGGAAAAGACCTTGATGCTGGGGAAAACTGAGGGCAAGGGGAGAAGTGGGCAACAGAGGATGAGATGGTTGGATGGCATCACTGACTCAAAGGACATAAATTTGAGATATGTTAAAACTCAGGGAGATAGTGATGGGCAGAGAAGCCAGGCATGCTGCTGTTCATGGGGTTGTGAAGAGTCGGACAAGATTTAGTGGCTGGAGAACAGCAATAACATCTGGTGATCCAATGATTAAGACTCCGCACTCCTAATGTAGGCGGCCCGGGTTCAATCCCTGGTCAGGGAACTAGATCCCACATGCTGCAACTAAGACCTGACACAGACAAATAAATAAACAGAAAAATAAATAAAATAGTTGCTAGTTTTTTGGCGTCTACAATGTATCATGTAACACTTTAGATACTTCACAGGCATTTTCTCTCATTCTCACATCAGACCTGACAGCCAGGCTGGGATTAGAGTGTGGCAAGTAAGGCACTCACCAAGTGCAACATTTGGAAGGGACACCAAAATAGTAATCAAGATAAGTCAACTTATGACTTTTTAATGCAATAAAATAGTCTATTTTTGTAATATTTTAATGCAACACAAGGGATACTTTAATATCTAAATATTTTACTGTCATTTAATATTTAATGCAAATGATAATATGCACATCATTAATAATGTATATTATGCATAGATGATATTTTAATGCAATTTTTTTAATGCAATATTTTTAAAAGATCAAAATCAACACAAATCTATGATGAATAGAATGTCAAACATTTTACTAAGATATATTACTGATCATTTTACTTGTTGGTGTTATTGTACAACAGAAAAAATCATTTCTAATTGTCTTGCATTTCTGGGTCCACGACAACTTACTTCCTTGCTAGGTGGTTTATATTATGAGGTGACCACAGTGTATGAACAGATTAAATAATGAAGGGCTATTTTTCACTTGGTTCAAAACATGGGAGGCTATTTTGATAAATGAGTGTATACGTATATAAATATGTATGGGTTTCCCAGGTGTGCTAGTGGTAAACAATCCGCCTGCCAATGCAGAAGACATAAGAGATGCAGGTTGGATCCGTGGGTTGGGAAGATCCCCTGGAGAAGAGCTTGGCTACCCACTCTAGTATTCTTGCCTGGAGAATCCCCATGGACAGAGGAGCCTGGTGGGCTACAGTCCGTAGGGTCGCAAAGAGTCAGACAGGAGTGAAGTAACTTAGCAAAAGTAACTTAGCACGCACATGTAAATGCATACATTTACGTGGTGTGTTTTTTTCTTTTGCCTTGGGCTCACTATGACTCTGCAAAGCACTGCCTGACAGATTGGCATTATTTCGATCATTTTACGCATGCAAAACTGAGGCCTGGCGAGGTTAGGTAATTAATTAAGAGAAATCACATAACTCGTAGGCAATGGCGTTGAACTTCAAACGTAGATCTGTCTCCAAAACCCAGGCTCTTTCCAAAACTGTGTTGTGTTTTTGTGTGAGGCATTAGGCCAGAGCTGGGAAGGGCTTCCCAGGTGGTGCAGTAGCCAAGAACCTGCCGGCCAGTGCAGGTGAGGCCAAAGGCACGGGTCTGACTCCTGGGTCAAGAAGATCCCCTGTAGCAGGAAATGGCAACCACTCCAGTACTCTTGCCTGGAAAATTTGGTTGAGATATTCGACCAAAGCTGGCAAACTTCTGTAAAGAGCCAGATAGTAAATATTTTCAGCTCTGTGGGACGGTGGTCACTGTTAAACCACTCAATTTTGCCTTATACCAAAAAAACAACTGAAGACAATATGCTAATGGTCATGGCTGGATTTGGCCCATAGGCAGTCATGTATTAGATTATAATAAAGTCTCTCAGGCACATATAATTTATCTCTAAACATGTTATAGCTAGCTTTTCCTGATATCCTGTTTGAATATGTTCCTTTTAATTTAACAGAAGGAAGGCAGTAAATGATCATCAGGCCTGCCCTACACAAGGGTCTGAATTCATCGCTGGATGGGAGACATCACCCATCCAACTGTAATTTTCCAACTGTCAACAGGAAATGCCATTTCAAAGGGATTGAATTTCAAAGTAGTCTGAAGAGTAAAGGCAAAGTTTCTCCCCTTTCAAGTAAACTCTAATAGAAGAGGTTAAGCTTTAGAAACCAGTTTAACATGTTCTGCTGAGCTGTTAATACTACCTCTGAGCAAACTTGACTTGTAACAAAACAATAATAATAATGAGGTTTGCTTTCTGAAGGCATGAGTGTGTGTGTGTGTGTGTGTGTGTGTGTGTGTGTGTGTGTGTATATGAGAGAGAGAGAGAGTTGCTCAGTTGTAGTGAGTAGCCCTTCCCTTCTCCAGGAGATCTTCCTAGCCCAGGGATCAAACCCAGGTCTCTCATATTACAGGCAGATTCTTTACAGTCTGAGCCACCAGGGAAGCCCAAAGTAAAATGTAAAGAACTATATGAAGCAATGTAACAAGTTTGCTATTCGCATATATCTACTCCTTACATGCTCTCCAAATTGCCTGAGAATTTCAGGCCCAACAACAAGACAAGTTCTTGAGCTTGGTGCTGGGTACACACTACTAGACTAAAAACAACACAGTGCCTGCCCTAGAGAAGCTTAAACTAATTTGTAACATAGTCCAAAATAAGATAAATGTAATATATCGTTTTAAAAGTGGTGTTAATTCTGAGAGGAAAAGGCTTAATAACTTAAAGTAATTTTAAACAAAGATCTTTGTGGTGAAAAAAAAAAAAAGAACTTTGCGGTGGAGTGCACGACCTATTGTTTGCATATGATTTTCCAGGCTGTGTCTCCTGCAGATATATTTCTAATAATTTCAGTCACAATGCATTTCATGCTTCTTTATAAACATTGTCATACACTATATAGTATTTATATGAATCATTCTGAATGGCTGACTAATGTGTTAACAGATTGATATCCATTTATCCAGGAAATAGTTGAAGCAGGCCCTGTTCTTGGCACTGGGAACATAAGACTGGATAAATGGACAAATAGATTAGTTATCTTGGAACTTCTGTGCTAGTGGGGGAAGTTATTTCAGAAAAGGAAAAAATCTTTCAGCTTTGTGGTATGAAAAAACAAGTAATATTTAAGGGGGAAAATAGAGTAGAATTCAACACAAGAAGAAAGTAGAATATCTATAAATCCTGGGGAAAGCATATAAAGTCAGAGCATCATTTAGGCCAAGGAATTCACTTACCGATGAGAATAATATAGTGAATATGTTATCCACTAGCCACCCCACAGTCTTCCAACTTAAAAAAAAAAAAAAAGAGTCAACTTTAGCTGTAACTAATCAAACTGCATCCAGCAATGTCTTGGAACAATCAAACAAAAGAAACAGGATAAAACTGTCCTATTGAAAAAATCAAGCTTCTACCAGCCCCAGAGCCTGTGAGGGTTAGATCAAGGGCAGTCCCTCATTCCTAAGGCTGGTTCTGTCCCCCATGCAAGTTTCTTGAGCCTTGGGCATGGCTGGGGTTGGGTGAAGGGCCATCCAGGAGCCTGTCTTGAAAGCAACAGTGAGTCATTCAGGAGCGAATGGAGAAGGCCAGGCAAAGGACTCACTGTGAGCAATGATCTTGTATTTTCTAGAACTAAAACTACATAACCAGGGAAATACAGTTCTAGAAGATAAATTTTATATAAACTTCATCTTCGTTATTCATGGCAGTTCCTGTTCTGTAAAGGCACTCGGACACTGAAGTAGCAGTTACTGGACCATTGCTTGGAGGGGAAATAAAGGGTTAGGTTCTGAGGAGCCTCTGGTTACAGCATTTGTGTTGACTGATCAATCAATACATAATCTGATTTTATATGTGTTTCTGTTTAAAGACACCATATTTAATATATATCATTGATTTGCTAGCATTGAACTCATGGCCAGCACTATGACTCATAGCTGAACAAAGCTTATGTAACACATTTTCTCTGTAAGGTAACATCACAGCCTTTATGAGTTTAGAAACTCCAGCCAGCAGTTGAGGACTATGTTTGGGGGATTTTAAACAGAGAAATCACAAAGAAAAGGCACAAGAAGCAAAAAATGTGGCAGTAAGAGGCCAGGAAAAGGACATTTGTTGCAAGAGCTGAAACAAGAAGGCAGAGCGTTGGTGTGTTTGACCACTGCTGAGAGTGTCGCTTGGAGCAACTCAGATTTTTTTTTTTTGCCACTCGGCACGGGTCTGTGCATGATTGTAAAAGCCCCTCAAGTATTGATTTCAGGGGTTACAAATACATTTGGGTTTTATTTTAGGTTTTTAGGTAGAGTGTTTACTACTGTGCTTTATCACTTGCAAATATTCTGCATTCTTATTTTATATGCATTAAATATTATATAATTTTTTATTTATTAAATATAAAATTTCTGCTCTCAAGGGCTTCCAGTCTGCTGCTGAGGTGTGGGTAGCAATCACACTCCTCTTTCCTCTGGGTGTTAACCAGCTGAAAAACTGACCCATGGCTTAAAGTGTCAGCTTTATTTTTGACATAGCTGGATTTCGAAAAAGTGGAAGCCAAATCGTTTTCTGCTTCTAATGCAAAACAGAGGTCCCCTGCTGATCTTTCCCCAAGTGGCAGGGTCTACCTGTCACCAGGGAGGAGGATAGAGAAGAGAAACCATGGAAGGGAAAGGGAAAGAGGGGGCCCTCCTTCCTAGAGAGTGGAGTGGGCATCCCCTGGATGAGGCATACCCAAACTACTGAGATGCAGAGCAGGGGTGAGAAATGTTTGATTGGGGGGATTACAAATAAATTTTGAGTAGGTGAACTCACAAATATGAAATTCATGAATAAAGAGGACTGACTGTATTTTGACAGAGGGAACCCAGTGTATGTTTGTGCAAGTGCATTTGTGTTTGTGTTCTTAAAAAAGGGTTAAGGAGGATATACAATACAGGAGGCAATACGTGAGCAGTAGCTTTCTCATCTTTCTTGGTAGATTAGGAGGAGCTAGAATAGATAACACTGAATAGATCAGAAACTCTCTCTGAGTCATATACCAGTACATAGAGGCTTAAATATTTATTTTTAAACTGAAAAAGTAATCAACAGAAGAGCTAAAAGTAATTTTATAACTAATAAAAATCAGGAGGTAGACACTGGATCAGAGAGAAGTACTGAGTATGCTAATGCCCTCATCATTCATATCAGAAAGTCATTAGACACTGTCTCGAGTCACTCAAGCAAGGACTGGAGCATAATAAGGAAAGACAACTGTTCTGACAAAGGTCAGCAGCCAGATGCATGGCAGAATTTAAAAATATGCTCCACAACATTCCGAAATACAGTTTCCAGATGCCCCAAACTCCTTGCCAGGGGTTCACAGTGGAGCATAATTAAATCTGAATAAATATACCTATGTCTGGAGCACTTCTGCGTGTAGCCCACTGACCTACAATCTACACACTGACATCCCGTAAAATAGACACAAAAGGATTTCATATAAAGTTATGGAGATCAAATTTTTCTTGCCAGAAAAATTAAAGCGGGCTATAAACTCCCAGCATGAGAAAGAAAATACAATGGAAAAAAAAACAAAAGAGCGACAGGCAAAATCCACATAGCAAAAGCAATGGCCTTTTCCAGAGCGCAATGCCATTATAAACATAACTTGAAGTCACAGCGGTTCTATCAAGTGAAAAATAAATATTTATGTGTTCTGCCCTTCTTGCCTTTCAGTAACTGTCAACTTTAAGGGCTTCTAGAAAGGACTCAGCAGGCCAAAAAGATCACCCATCCTGTAGACATTAAAGTTGGCAGTTGCTGCTGAAAAACAGCTCTGGCCCCAAACTTCAGGACGCATCTCTGAGCCTTCCAAGTACTCATATACGTGGTTTTATGACACATTGGCCTAGTGTTGCTCATTTGGCTCAAAATGAACAAACAGTAATTAAGCAATCTCCTTCTTTGGAAAGGGCACTCTATCTTCCCCAATATGACCTCATTCATAATTAATATCCACCACATAACTCTCTTGGACAGGTAGGTAGAGAGCGAAAGAGAACAAAACTTCCCAAGGCCACCTGGTGAGTCAGTCACACAACCAGGAACAAAACCCAGTTTTACTGATGGCTAAGTCCCACAGGCTCAGCCCTACTTCGCCACTCTTCCTTTTCAATAAAATGATTAACTGGACAGTCAATTATTTACTGTTGGGCTTGCTCTACAAGCACCAGAGAAGTTTCAGTTCAGGTTCTCCTGGAACAAGCAATCTACAGGAAGGGAAAAATGAAAGGGGCCAACCTATGGAGAAAATGTTTACATAGATGAATAAGTCCTGGGTGTATAATATACAGCATGGTAGTTAAAAATACTGTACTGTATATTTGAAATTTATTGAGAGTTGATTTTAAATGTTCTCTTCTCACACATACACATGGTAACTAGGTGAGGTGATGAGTGTGTTAACTAACCTTATTGTGGTAATCATTTCTTACTATATAGAATATAAAGTGATGTCATACACCTTAAACTTACTCAATGTTATTTATCAGTTATGTCTCAAGAAAGCTGAGAAAAAAAAGAAAAAGATAGTATTTACATTGCGAGCAGGCCTCACTGCACAATCTACTAGCTGGTATAAAGTGCAAGAAGGAATGTGTGATTTGGGGGCTCAATTTTTTTAAATTATTCATTTATTCATTTATGTCTCCCTAGGTCTTTGTGGCTTTGCAGAGCTTTCCTTAGTTGCTGCAGGTGGGCATTACTCTTTTTGGGGTGCACAGGCGTCTCACTGTGAGGGCTTCTCGTTGCAGAGCGCAGTCTCTAGGAGCATGGGCTCAGTGGTCGGTCCACGGCATGTGAAATCTTCCCGGACCAGGGATCAAACCTGTGTCCAGGTGGATTCTTATCCACTTCACCACCAGGGAAGTCCCTGGGGCTCATTTTTTAACCATGTCTTTTCTAGGGTAAGAGATTTCAAAGCCTGCTTAATTTGTGTGTGTGGCCGTGCTGGGTACATGGGTGGCATGCAAGCGGCCTATCACTCATTATCATCCTTAATTATGTTGCCCTCAAATTATCCCAGATCTGGTCAGTGGAAGCCCCTTCAAGTTGGTTCCTGTGTCCCTGGATGAGGACACAGGTGTTTTTAAACATTATCTCAATTTCTGCCATAATGAGATGCTCTAGCTCTTCTTTTTTTAATTATTGATTTATTTCTTTATGGCTGTGCTGGGTCTTCACTGTTGTACGGGCTTTTCTTTAGTTGCTGTGAGAGGGGCCTACTCTGTAGTTGCAATGCTTGGGCTTCTCATGTCAGTGGCTCCTGCGTTGTGAGGCACAGGTTCTAGGGTGCATGGGTTTCAGTGGTTTCAGGCTCTAGAGCATGGGCTCAATAGTTGTGATGCCCAGGCTTAGCTGCATGTGGGATCTTCCCGGACCAGGCAGCAAACCCGTGTCTCCTGCGTTGGCAGGCAGACTCTTTACCATGTGGCCACCAAGGAAGCTCTCTAAGCTCATCTTAAGCTGTCCTCTTTACATCCCCAGGCTTTCTTTTAAGGCCGTTCTTCAAGTCCAGTCAGCAGGGTGAATGCTTAAAGATGATGCTTGAGCAAAGAAGGAAAGGCCTGAGAAAGGCCACCATGATTAAGAGTTTCAGATGCGTTTGAAAGGTGTAGAGCCAGACACACCATGTTCTCCACCACCGTTGCAGTTGGGAGCTGCGGACAAGGAAAGATGCTTGGACCCCGCAGATTCAGTTACCAAGTCGTCTACTATGTGCTGGGCACTGTGATGGATATATGAGATTAATCATAAGCCACCATTTCAAGGAGACTGTGGTCTTATAGGACAGACATCCATATAAAGAAATATCCATAGTACATCCCTGAAAATGTCTTCATTGTGCTGTCATTGTGGCACAGAGAGGAGCTGGGGAGTTCTAGGTTGAAGGACAGACAGTAATTAAGGCTGGGAGAGTTGGAGAAGGCTTCACTAAGGTAACTTTTCGGTTATACCTTAAAAGAGGGTAGGATTTCAAAAAATGATTTTTTTTTTTGAAAAAGAAGACACTACTTATGAACTCTAAATCATATATGATGTTTAAACTTTATTCAACTAGATCCAGCCTCTTGCTAGGTACTGTAAGACACATGGAAAGAACTCCAGTGAGTGTAGGACAGAACTCTTGTTTGATGTCTGTCTAAGGAAAGAACTGTCATGATACCATCTAATTTTTATTTTCAGACACAGATGAAACATGTCCTTCATTCACCAAACTGAGTTTTCACAGTGCAGTGGTTGGAACGGGACTAAATGTGAAGCTGATGCTCTACACAAGGAGAAACCCAACCTGCGCACAAGCCATCAACTCCACAGTTTTGGGGAACTTGAACGTGACTAAGAAAACCACCTTTGTGGTCCATGGATTCAGGCCGACCGGCTCTCCTCCAGTATGGATAGAGGACTTAGTAGAGGGTTTGCTCTCTGTAGAAGACATGAATGTGGTTATTGTTGATTGGAATCGAGGAGCTACAACTGTAATGTACAACCATGCTTCTAGTAAGACCAGAAAAGTGGCAACAGTCTTGAAGGAATTTATCGACCTAATGTTGGTAAGGAGGAATTCTCTTAGATGTTTCAGAGCCAAATTGAAATTGGCTCATTATCTGGATATTTAAAGCCAAGAGATATCTACAGTGATCAGGAGGACTATTTTTGCAGTGTTTAGCAAATGTTATTTGAATAAGCCCCCAGGAGGGTGAAGGGAAGGGCTGAAGGGAAGGCCCATAGGTATGGTTGTGTAGGTTGTGCACTGCAGAGGGAATCCATCTGCAGACCACCATTGTCTCTGTAGACACTGTAGATTTATATATCTATCATAATAATTTTCTAGTGAATGACAGCAAGGTGTCCTGGGGAAGGGACGTCTCTTTCTAACTCATATAAAGTTACCTAATGGGTAGGAGAGGTTTCCTGGCTTCAGTGTTCAGAGTTTCCTCAACTTCCATAGCTCTTCCTTTTCTTAGACACGCCAAAAGTTTAGAGATCAGATTATCCCAAACCAAAACTGATATAGCCAATCTGATAAAAAGTGATTTGACATCGGGACTATTTCAGAGAGCCACACCTGGTGGCCACTGTGGCCAGGGGTGACATAAATTTTACATGAGCTCCTCAGCTAAGCCACAGCCCTTGGGAAAGGGAATAATAAAATGACTCATGACCAGCTATCCCAGGACTATGGAGTATGCCCTGCCCCTTTCTTTCCTTCCTTCCTTCTCCATAGTAATTCATTAACCAAGCCAGCATGAAGATAAAGGAGTTCATTGAAATATTTGGTTGCCCTTCTTCTCAGTGGGGAAGGCTTTAAGATGTCTCAGCTTGGTTCCTAGAAGAAGCACGAATGGAAACACCATGGCATAAAAATTAAGGCACAGGTTTGTATTTGGACAGACCAGTTTGAATTCTGCCCTGCTCCCTCCCAGCAGCTGTCTGACCTTGGGAAGATGACTTCAGCCCAGTCAGTTAGTTTCCTCATCTGTATAATCAAAAGAATAACATCTAGTTTATGGGGGTGTTGTGACATTTTAATAAGATGATGGACATAAAGTGCTTAGAAATGTTTCTCCAAAGTCAACCATTAGGAAATTTCTCCAGGTATTGTCAACTCCTTGGTCCCTCACAATTTTTAACAATGGACCTCTTGAAATTCCAGGCAGAAGGAGCTTCTCTGGATGACATTTACGTGATTGGAGTAAGTCTAGGAGCCCACATAGCTGGGTTTGTTGGAAAGATGTACGATGGCCAGCTGGGGAGAATTACAGGTAAGAATTACAGGTAAGTCTTCCTGTGAATGGGCTCAGGATAACCAGCCTATGGACTGTGTTTCCTGGGGGAGCATGATACATGCAATCCAAATCCTTGGGTTCCAAATCAGCTCTTCTAATTACTTAACCGCTCTGAGCAAATGTCCTCTTGTGCAAAGGGAAGACCATAGTAGTAACTGACTTCAGCAGTATTAAATTTATTATTTAATAAAATATGTGCAAACACTTTATAAATTGTGTATGCTATAGAAAAGTTTGGTAGTGACATTATTTCTCTATGGCTACAGAAACAGCTATGTCCCATGATGGGGATTTTGCCCCAAGCAGATGGCCTTCCTTTCATTTAATCCAAGATTGTTTGAACTACATATCTAATATAGTCCCAGGCATAGCTGGAGCCTTCAGTTCAGTTCAGTTCAGTTCAGTCGCTCAGTCGTGTCTGGCTCTTTGCAACCCCATGAATCGCAGCACGCCAGACCTCCCTGTCCATCACCAACTCCCGGAGTTCACTCAGACTCACGTCCATCGAGTCCGTGATGCCATCCAGCCATCTCATCCTCAGTCATCTCCTTCTCCTCCTGCCCCCAATCCCTCCCAGCATCAGAGTCTTTTCCAATGAGTCAACTCTTCACATGAAGTGGCCAAAGTACTGGAGTTTCAGCTTTAGCATCAGTCCTTCCAAAGAAAACCCAGCGCTGATCTCCTTCAGAATGGACTGGTTGGATCTCCTTGCAGTCCAAGGGACTCTCAAGAGTCTTCTCCAACACCGCAGTTCAAAAGCATCAATTCTTCAGCGCTCAGCTTTCTTCACAGTCCAACTCTCACATCCACACATAACCACTGGAAAAACCATAGCCTTGACTAGACGGACCTTTGTTGGAAAAGTAATGTCTCTGCTTTTTAATATGCTGCCTAGATTGGTCATAACATTTCTTCCAAGGAGCAAGCGTCTTTTAATTTCATGGCTGCAATCACCATCTGCAGTGATTTTGGAGCCCCCCAAAATAAAGCTGGAGCCTTAGGGTAGGAAATGAGATGGGAATTATGTTGTCTGGAGCTAACTCTGTAACTATCAGCTTTCAGACCAAGACTGAATAAAAACCCTCAGAAACACAGCAGGTGAAACTTCAAAAAAAGATCCCCTTGCTGGGTTCATTTGCCTAGTGCTCAGTAACTTTCCACGGTGACAGATGAAGGGCTGAGGGAGGCTTTCTCTTTCAGAGAGGCAAGGCTTCCGGCCATCCATATCTTTTCCAGAACTGATCCTTACCCTGAGATAGCCATTTCCAATCTAGGCAATCTGGAAGGCAGAAGTGAATGGAAGGAGGGCAGGAAGAGGTAAATGATTCAAACCAGCTACAATTGAGAGGTAACCCTTTAGAGCCACAGGACTGAATGTGGTACTTAACCTGACACGTGGCCCTGGGCTAGTCTTCTGGCCCCACACCCCCGCCCCTTCTGTTTCTCTTTCTCATATATACACATACACTCCACATTAGCTGGGTGTCTTCTAACCCTGGTACTTGAGGTCATATTTTTTCCTGGGCTATTTCTTTTTCTTACTTTCACCCCAAATGCCAAGGTTGCTCTCATCTTATTCACCTGCTTTCCTAGGGAAGCAAAATGTTTTTTCAGTTTTAAAAAAAGTATTTATTCATTTGGCTGTGCTGGGTCTTAGTTGGGGCACAGGGAATCTAGGATCTTTGTTGCAGCATTCAGGATCTTTAGCTGCGACATGCAAGCTCTTAGCTGTGGCAATGTGGAATGGAACCTGGGATCCCTGCATTGGAAGCGCGGAATCTTAGTCACTGGACCATCAGGGACTCAATTTTTAAAATTATTACTATAATGTTTTAGAAAGCAACACGTGTTTACTTTTTAAAAATTCATTTTCCCTTTTGGGTACAAAGGACAAATAGCTCAAATTTGCTTGTTTTCTTTATCTGTTGGGAGCTTCTCCTCTGGGAGCTGGGACTTTTCCCAGTGGTGTGTTTAGAAGCTGATCAGCTCTCCACACAAACACACACACACACAAATAAATTTATAGCATTTACTGATTCCATGATGTAAATACTCCCACTGTGGCTGATTTTAAGCTACTGACCTGATGTCACTGACCACAAAGTTTGGGAAGAGGTAAGCTAAATGGGCTGTTCAGTGCTAGTGCTGGGGGCTCTAGCCCATCATTGTCTTATTCTACCTACCCGTTAATTTTGCTCCTCAGCCACCCAGCAAGCCTGTTCCCACAACTACTTTGGACAGGAATACAATGTAATCTGGCCTCTGACCATGGAGATTTCCCCAGCCAGCCTCCCTTCCTGGGTCCACGTGGCCCTGCTTTGTGACCTGGACTCAGCCCGCAGTCTGCAGCTCAACTTTCCGTCTCCTCTGACTGCCCCGGAGAAGGCAATGGCACCCCACTCCAGTACTCTTGCCTAGAAAATCCCATGGACAGAGGAGCCTGGTAGGCTGCAGTCCATGGGGTCTCTAAGAGTCAGACACGAGTGAACGACTTCACTTTCATTTTCACTTTCATGCATTGGAGAAGGAAATGGCAACCCACTCCAGTATTCTTGCCTGGAGGATCCCAGGGACTGGGGAGCCTAGTGGGCTGCCGTCTATGGGGTTGCACAGAGTCGGACACGACTGAAGTGACTTAGCAGCAGCTGACTGCCCCATGTTCTCCCAGTTCCTCATCCTCACTGAGCTCCAACATCAAATTCACCTGTTCCCAAGTGCTTGTCTCAGGGGTAAAGCGTTTCCCTTCCCCACTCACCTCCGACTGCCCTTCTTGAGTGGGATCACTGGATTGTGGGGCGGGAAAGACATAATTCACTCCTAGCTCCTAAGAACTGAGCGGTTCTGCTTGCTAACTATCTAGGCCAGAATGTCTGCTTCATCTCTTTCCTTTCCCCTTTTGTCTTCTGTTCTTGCTTCTCCTTTTCCTCTCCAGGCACATCTCCTGGTATTACTTTTCATTAATTTCTTAAAATGAAGATGAATAGATTTAAAAACATTTCAAATACCTACATCACTTGATAATACATTAAGTTTGATTCTTATAAAAATCACCTTGGAGTGTTGGATACAGTGCCGATATGCTGAATCAGGATCTCTGGTCTTGGGACCCAAAAGTCTGTACTTTTATTTATCTTTTAAAAAGTAACTTAAGCCTAGCTTTCTTATCTTTTTTTAAAATAATTAATGTATTTATTTGGCTGCACTGGGTCTTTGTTGCGGCATGTGGGATCTAGTTCCCTGACCAAGTATAGAACCAGGGCCCCCTACACTGGGAGTGTGAAGTCTTGGCCACTGGACCACCAGGAAGTCCCAGGAGTCTATGCTTTTCACCAGAAGATTCAGATGGGTCTGAATGCCACACATTAAAAAATGACCACAGATCTATGTTGTCCAATATAATAGCCATAAGCTGCATGTACCATCGAGTACCTGAAATGAAGCTAACACAAACTGAAATGTGCTATAAGTACAAAGCGCACACTGGATTTTGAAGAAAAATACATTAAAATATTTTGAAAAATATATTAAAATATATGAAATGTCTTATTAAAAATGAAAGACATATTAGAATATATTAAAATATGAAAAAAGTGATAAAAATATATTAAAGTTTCATGAAATTCGAAATTTATGAAAAATATATATTAAAAAATACCTTAAATACATTTTAAAATTTGGATTTTTTATATTCATTACATGTTGAAATGAAATTTTACTGCTATATTGGGTTAAATAAACTGGGTTAAATAAAATGCATTATTAAAATCAGTTTTCTTTGTTTTTCAGCTTTTAAAAGTGGCTGCTAGAAAATTTTAAACTATATATGTGGCTCACATTATATTTCTACTAGATAGCACTGCCTTGGAGAGTTAGTTCATGGTGACCTTTGGGATGGGAGTAAAGGAGGCCCCTAAAGCCACCTGTAAAACATTGGACGTTTGTCCTGGGAAGAGGTCCGAGGTCCAGGGCTTTCATCAGATTCTCAAACTGGTTAATTTTGTAATCAAAGCCAGTGATCACTAGTTAGGCACTTTGCCGGCGATCACAGAGCAGCAAGAAAGCGCTCCATTTTGTTGGTTTTGTTTCTGTTCTATGATAATTTCAGTATTCTGGATTCAGATCTAGGAATGCCTTGGTAAGCCTTCTGAAGTAGCAATTAATTCTACCTCTGTTTTGCAGATAAGGAAACTGAGGTTCAGAGAAGGGAAGTAACCTGCCTAAAATCACACAGCCGGTTAATACTAGGTTTGGGGCTCATGTCACCTCTATCCGACTCCAGTGATCTCTGCTCACACAAAATATGCAGCTTTTTAAGGATAGTGTGATTTCTGGCTGACAGTGTAAGCTGATCATTTGCTATGACTTTTCTCTAAGGAGAGCATGTGTTTGCTGTGACAGTCCTCATTTGTGTCTTCAGTCCTGGCATAATTATTAATAGCAGCTTTATTACTTTTGAAATTGCCCTGGTTTGGACTTTATGTGGTAAGCCAGTCTTTCAGCCATGGATCTGGAGGCTGCTATAAACTGAGGCTCTTACTGTTCATTTTCTCAGATAGTAAGTGCTGCTGTTTTACGTGAGGAGGGGGAGGCTTCCCCAGCAAGGTGTTTCTGAGGTTCTGAGTTTCTCATGCTTGATAGGGTCCACATGGGGTCTCACTGATAAGATGGCTCGTTATGTGGACCAAGCAAACAAAGAATAAATCACAGTGATCCTCGAGACTGACCAAACTGCCCAAATGGCATCCTGTTATCTCACTGGCACCTATCTTCTCCAAGCTGTGGAATCTTCTCAGATTCCAGACCTCCAGCTATGTGACCATCCCCTCAGAATTTTTCACTGGTGGGGTGTAAGAAGGACTCTGTAAGAAAGGGAGGACGCTGGTCCTCCTTAAGAGCCAGTCACCCTCTCTTTTTCCTCTAATAAATTTCCCTTTTCTTGCCTGACTGCCTGGGTTGCTCTCTTTTTTTCTATACTCGCCATAAAATGCTGTGCTGATATCCTATGGACTTGGGTACCTGGTTATTGACCCACCCCCTCCCACATCAGTTTCAGTTCGGAGCAGACAGAAGAGGAAGAAAAATTGGGGGAGAGAAAGAAGGGAGATAAGAAAAGGAGGCAGATAATGACATACCTCAAGGAATCTAGGGTGTTAGCTGAGGAGAAATGGAGAAACTGGGGCTAGAACCAGGACTGCTAAGGCAAGGATGCTCTCTCTTGAGTTTTATAGCACTGGTGATAGGAGATGTCATTTAAAATGACCTTCATAGATAAAAACTTGGGGACATCCCTTGAAACCTTTTCCATTCCAGGTTAAGTTTCTTGTTAGTAGGGCCTTATAGGGGACTGGAATGCGAAAGTAGGAAGTTCAGAAACACCTGGAATAATAGGCAAATTTGACCTTGGAGTACAGAATGAAGCAGGGCAAAGGCTAACAGAGTTCTACCAAGAGAATGCACTGGTCATAGCAAACACCCTCTTCCAACAACACAGGAGAAGACTCAACACATGGACATCACCAGATGGTCAACACTGAAATTAGACTGATTATATTCTTTGCAGCCAAAGATGCAGAACCTCTATACAGTCAACAAAAACAAGACCAGGAGTGGACTGTGGCTCAGATCATGAACTCCTTATTGCCAAATTCAGACTTAAATTGAAGAAAGCAGGGAAAACCACTAGACCATTCAGGTATGACCTAAATCAAATCCCTTATGACCATACAGTGGAAGTGAGAAATAGATTTAAGGGACTAGATCTGATAGACAGAGTGCCTGATGAACTACGGACGGAGGTTCGTGACACTGTACAGGAGACAGGGAGCAAGACCATCCCCAAGAAAAAGAAATACAAAACAGGAAAATGGCTGTCTGAGGAGGCCTTACAAATAGCTGTGAAAAGAAGAGAAGCAAAAAGCAAAGGAGAAAAGGAAAGATATACTCATTTGAATGCAGAGTTCCAAAGAATAGCAAGGAGAGATAAGAAAGCCTTCCTCAGCGATCAGTGAGAAGAAATAGAGGAAAACAACAGAATGGGAAAGACTAGAGATGTCTTCAAGAAAATTAGAGATACCAAGGGAACATTTCGTACAAAGATGGGCTTGATAAAGGACAGAAATGGTCTGGACCTAACAGAAGCAGAAGATATTAAGAAGAGGTAGCAAGAATACATAGAAGAACTGTACAAAAAAGATCTTCATGACCCAGATAATCATGATGGTGTGATCACTCACACTCACCTAGAGCCGGACATCCTGGAATGTGAAGTCAGGTGGGCCTTAGGAAGCATCACTACGAACAAAGCTAGTGGAGGTGATGGAATTCCAGTGGAGCTGTTTCAAATCCTGAAAGATGATGCTGTGAAAGTACTGCACTCAATATGCCAGCAAATTTGGAAATCTCAGCAGTGGCCACAGAACTGGAAAAGTTCATTTTTCATTCCAATCGTAAAGAAAGGCAATGCCAAAGAAGGCTCAAACTACTACGCAATTGAAGTCATCTCCCATGCTAGTAAAGTAATGCTCAAAATTCTCCAAGCCAGGCTTCAGCAATATGTGAATTGTGAACTCCCAGATGTTCAGACTGGTTTTAGAAAAGGCAGAAGAACCAGAGATCAAATTGCCAACATCCGCTGGATCATCAAAAAAGCAAGAGAGTTCCAGAAAAACATCTATTTCTGCTTGATTGACTATGCCAAAGCCTTTGACTGTGTGGATCACAATAAACTGTGGAAAATTCTGAAAGAGATGGGAATACCAGACCACCTGACCTGTCTCTTGAGAAATCTGTATGCAGGTCAGGAAGCAACAGTTAGAACTGGACATGGAACAACAGACTGGTTCCAAATAGGAAAAGGAGTACATCAAGGCAGTATATTGTTACCCTGCTTACTTAACTTTTATGCAGAGTACATCATGAGGAACGCTGGGCTGGAGGAAGCACAAGCTGGAATCAAGATTGCTGGGAGAAATATCAATAACCTCAGATATGCAGATGACACCACCTTTATGGCAGAAAGTGAAGAAGAACTAAAGAGCCTCTTGATGAAAGTGAAAGAGGAGAGCGAAAAAGTTGGCTTAAAGCTCATCATTCAGAAAACGAAGATCATGGCATCTGGTCCCATCACTTCATGGGAAATAGATGGGGAAACAGTGGAAACAGTGGCTGACTTTATTTTTCTGGGCTCCAAAATCACTGCAGATGGTGACTGCAGCCATGAAATTAAAAGACGCTTACTCCTTGAAAGGAAAGTTATGACCAACCTAGACAGCATATTAAAAAGCAGGACATTACTTTGCTAACGAAGTTCTGTCTAGTCAAGGCTATGGTTTTTCCAGTAGTCATGTATGGATGTGAGAGTTGGACTACAAAGAATGCTGAGTGCAGAAGAATTGATGCTTTTGAACTGTGGTGTTAGAGAAGACTCTTGAGAGTCCCTTGGACTGCAAGGAGATCCAACCAGTCCATTCTAAAGGAGATCAATCCTGGGTGTTCATTGGAAGGACTGATGTTGAAGCTGAAGCTCCAATACTTTGGCCACCTGATGCAGAGAGCTGACTCATTGGAAAAGACCCTGATGCTGGGAAAGATTTGGGGCAGGAGGAGAAGGGGATGACAGAGAATGAGATGGTTGGATGGCATCACCGACACAATGGACATGGGTTTGGGTGGACTCCGGGAGTTGGTGATGGACAGGGAGCCCTGGTGTGCTGTGGTTCATGGGGTCGCAAAGAGTCGGACACGACTGAGTGACTGAACTGAACTTGGGATCTTCTGGTGTTTTTAGTGTGTGGTTACATCATCATAGGAGCTGTTCTCTGGTTTTGGCAGCTGTTTCATAATGATGGTGAGGAACATCCCACTGACATTTTCCAAGAGCAAGAAATCAGTTCAGGCCTTTATGGGGTGGGTTAATTGTGCAGGAACTGACACACATAACTTTATTTCCCTCCTCCATACCTGGTCTAATGCCTGGCCTGACCAGTGAGTCTCACACTTTCCCACTCAGTTTGCCAAACCCAATTAAAGGAAATAAAAAGCTCAGCAGATAGAGCTGGTTGCATTGTGAGACTGTGGCTCCTGTTAAGACACTTGAACCTCAGTTCATTCACATGTAAAATAGGAATGACAATAGCTGCCTTGCCTCCCTCCTAGGCTTCTGATGTAAGCTGGTAAATGTGAATAAAAATGGAAACAATAAAGGAGTTTTTTTAATAACAAGGAAGAGAAGCAAAGTTCTAGGTTATTTAAAATGGGATAAACATAAGTACTGTGTTTACTTTTTATATGCGCCCTTGGATGCTTTTTTTCCTGAGGAACCAGTTTATCCCCGTCACTGGTCCCCATTTGTCTGGGCACTCCCTACTGTAGGGGCCCACACAGGTACACCTCCAGGGTATTCCTCGGCAGGCCAATGGTTAAGACTCCAAGCTCTCACTGCCAAGGATTTGGGTTTAATTCCTGGTTGGGGAACTAATATTCCACAGGCCATGTGGTGCGGCAAAAAGAAAAAGGTACACCTCCGGAGGGAGTCTGGCTGCATTCTCAAGGGGGTGCTGCGAGGGTAACCACCTCCACTGTGGGAAAAGGCCATGGGGCTGTGGAAAGGATGGGAATGTGAGTGCCTGACCACCGAGGGTGCCCTGCAGCCTGTGAACCATCCTCCTAGGGAGGGATCAAAAGCCTGCTGCTGCAGGTGACTCATGGCGTGGGGCTGCCATGCCAACTCTGTTTTCTTTGCAGGTCTGGACCCTGCAGGCCCTTTATACAATGGGAAACCTCCAGAGGACAGATTAGATCCCAGAGACGCACAATTCGTTGACGTCATCCATTCGGACACAGACGGTAACATTCCTGTCCTTGTGGGTCAGTGACCATCCCCACCCCCCAAACTCCCAAAGAGTCTCTCCCTGTGGGGATGCTCATGCAGAGGTGGATCAGGTTCCTCCAGATTCCTTCTCTACCTACAGGGCAGGCTTCCAAATCCACAGGAAGATGAAGGGAAGTGGTTTTATGCAGGCATCTGGGACCTCCTGGAGTGGGGGTGCCCTTCTCATCATCTCTTACTTGTAAAGTGATCATCTTTACCCATTAAGGACAGGCTGGTTTGCACACCATGGACAAATGTTTCCATAAGTGCAGCTCAGTTTGGATGCATGATTTTCAGTGGTTTTGTTTGTTCTTTCTCATTATTTCCTTAAGTTGAAAGATTAAGTTAAGCATTGTGTGTTTCCACACAAAACATTTCCTAAAAAAAAATATATATATATATATATATATGTGTGTGTGTGTGTATGTATGTGTATATATATATTTGGCTGCTCCGGGTCTTGGTTGTGGCATGTGGGATCTAGTTCTCTGACCAAAGAAGGAACCTGGGCCCCCTGCACTGGGGGTGCATTCTTAGCCACTGAACCACCAGAGAAGTCCCCACACAGAGCATTTCTGAACTGCCTATACCTCTCCACCTCTCTGTAGATCTTCATGGTGTTGATTTCATTTTCAATACTGGATACATAACGTGGCGGTTGGGCTGATGTTCAAGATGGGTCTTTATGTCCAGATGTCTGGGAGGAGAGCTGGAGTAGGCACTTAGGTAGGGCAGAGGGGACAGGATGACAGAGGGGTCACTCAGTAGTACATCCCCTTTGTGATACAACCTCCTGAAAAACCCTTGACTGGCTATCATGGACACTCTGGGGTGGTATTGTGTGCCTTAGAGTAAATGTCTCTGTGAAATAGCTTGTTTGACTATGTAGTGTGTGAAGTGTTATGCAATTTGGATGCAGTACCTCAATGCCATTTCAATTCTGGAGGGCACAGAGTAATTTATTTTTTGTTCTTGGTAAGAAAGTAAATAAGGAAAAAAGTATAAGTTTTGCAGTCAGGCAGAGGTGGACTCAAACCCCAGGTTTTATTCTTTCTGGTGATGTCATGTTTGTTCCATAAGTCTCTGAGCCCCAGAAGTTTCATCTGTAACTTACTTCATCTGAACTTACCAATGGTTACCCTTCAGACATTGAGAATATTAGAAGAAAACTGTATAAAACCCCTAGTATCACACCCACAGACACATGTAGCGTCTCAATACGTAATAGTGGGCTTCCCAGGTGGCGCTAGTGGTAAAGAGACGTAAGAGATGAGGGTTGGATCCCTGGGTTGGGAAAGTCTCCTGGAGGAGGGCATGGCAACCCCCTCCAGTATTCTTGCCTGGAGAATCCCATGGACAGAGGAGCCTGGCGGGCTCTAGCCCACAGGGTTGCAAAGAGTTAGACATGACTGAGCATGCATGATTATTATTGCAATGATACACTATATATGTGTGTATACATATATATACACATACATATATATATAATCTTTTAATCAAGGATATTTTTTATTACTTTGGAGTTACAAGGTTAAACAGAATAAGCAATTATTAAATCTATCTATGATTTTCTAGGTCTCCATTTTCTAGAAGAGTTTCCAACCTTTTAACCCTCCCAGATGCCCCAATTTCTCCTACTAAGTGAAGGTTTCCTGTTTCTTATTCATTAAACACTTACACAAATGCAATTAGAGGCTCAGGAAGCACCCAGCAACAAGAGTGTTCCAGCCAAATATAAACATGAAACTTTTCATTTTATCAGTGATGCAGTGAATGAGGGCCAAAACTCTCATTTTCAGAAATATCTGACATAAATTCTATTACCAGCTTCCTAGTCTCTTACTTGGAAATCTCTGCTTTCTAGCTATCTGGTTGCTGTGCTGTGCTTAGTCGCTCAGTTGTGTCTGACTCTTTGTGATCCCGTGGACTGTAGCCTGCCAGGCTCCTCTGTCCATGGGGTTCTTCAGGCAAGACTCCTGGAGTGGGTTAACTATCTGGCTAACTTTGGACAAAATATTTAAATAGGTATAATGACAACAATAGCAGCAATGACAAGAAGAAGACAATCCCTGCCTATATCCTGTTATAGGCAAATGAGCTGTGAGATGGGAAGAGTTCAAAGTAATTTGAAAACATAGTATATTCTCTTTTAGCACTGGGCTACAAGGAACCATTAGGAAACATAGACTTCTACCCAAATGGAGGATTGGATCAACCTGGTTGCCCCAAAACAATATTTGGAGGTAAGTACAGGTCTTTATATTGTGCAAAACAGTGGTTTTTAAAGGGTGTATTTTAAAAATCTGATTATCATTCTATGTGGGTTTTTTTAAAAAAATATTTATTTATTTATTTATTTGGCTGCTTCAGGTCTTAGTTTTGGATCTTCCTTGCTTCATGTGGGATCTTTCTTTGTGGCACTTGGACTTTCTCTTCTTGCTGTGAAGCTCGGCTGTTTACTGAGGCACTCCACTTCTGGAGCATGCAGGCTCAGTAGTTGTAGCACACAGACCCAGTTACCCCATGGCATGTGGGAATATTAGTTTCCCCACCAGGGATTGAACCCTCATCCCCTGCATTGCAAGGTGGATTCTTAAATACTGGACAGACCACCGGGGAAATCCCAATGTGAATTTTTTTTTTTTTTTCAAGATTTATTTATTTATTTTTTGGCTGTGGTAGGTCTGCACTGCTGCACTCAGGCTTTCTCTAGTTGCAGTGCGTGGGACTTCTCATTGCAGTGGCTTCTCTTGCTGCAGAGTCCTCGGGCTTCAGTAGCTGCAGTGAGCAGGTTCAGTAGCTGTGGCTCATGGGCTCTAGAGCTCAGGCTCAGTAGTTGTGGAGCAAGGCTTAGTTGTTCCGTTGCATGTGGCATCTTCCTGGACCAGGAACTGGACCCGTGTCCCTTGGATTGCAAGGTGGATTCTCAACCACTGGACCACCAAGGAAGGCCTGTGGAGTTGTTATTAATTGAAAACAAATTTTCTGAGATGATAGAGGTGGTCCAACTATAAATTTTAAATAAAACATTACTACTTAAATATGCTACTTTAAAAAAGCATAACCATATGATTAAAAACTATTATGAATTATTTCTCTCTCTTCAAAAGGTACGTCTTTGACTTAGACAGTCCATTTCTGACAGTCTCTCCTAGAGGAATAATGGAAAATGCAGTAAAAAATCAGAGTGCAAAGATGTTCAACATAGGATTATTTATAATAGTTTTTAGAAATAATCTAAATCTCCAACATAGGAAAATTATTAATTAGCATGGCACACCCTAAGCAAAGGGATATAATTCTTAAAAAACATGTTGTTAGTTTATTAAAAATATTCCCAATATGAAATATTTACAAAGTGAAAAAGAGACAAAATTAAACAGCATAATCTTAGTTTGTTTTTTAAGTGTATATTTGGACATGTGTAAGTACAGAAAAAAAGAGACCAAACATTAAATGCTCCAAATAATTATTAGTGGTGATTTCTAGATATTGGATTTCTAGGTGATTTTTAGGTCATAATTTCCTGTTATGTTATATTTTCTGAATGAGCATGTATTAGTTTTACAATGAGAAAAAACTCACAAAATAGGTAGTTAGAAGACAATATTAAAGCATGATGAGGGGACAGAATTTTTAAAAAACCCTAAGTGCTCTGAATCTGTATTGCACAATTGTTAGATATAACTAATCAATCACGGAAATAATTCTAGAAAAAAAAATGATTTTGGTACAAAAATAATAGCTGTATATGGTCCCAGGAAAATGATGTGGCATTTGAAAATGATCCAGATGAAATGGCATAAGTAGGGCAACCATATTGTACTATAAATAGTGTGTGTTCAATTGTTCCATCAATGGTGTGTGTTCAAATCCTGTCCTGTGTGCTGTAGTGTAACAACATCCATGAACAGCCAAAGATAATGTGCTTTGCTTCTAAAGGACATCCTCCATGGTGTTATTAACTTCATTGTTTCTGCAAGTGGAGGTTCCAGGAACAATAATTAAATTTTTTTTTTCAATTAAATGTTGATTTGTCAAATTTTACTCCAGCCAGCTTGGCTGCATGCTTCTCTCTTTTGCCCAGTTGATTTCTTTTTGTACTTCACTAATTCCTTCTATGGATATACATGGACTCTGGAGGAAGAAGAAACATTGATCTGACTCCAGCGCCCAGTGCCTCTTCAACTACTGGCTCATAATTACAACTCATCCGTTGATGTGGTTCACTGTCTGTTATTTAAAAATTCTTATCTGAGTACTCACCTTTGGGACCCAGTTCCCATTTCTACATGACTTCACCATCTGACCTATCGACCTTCTGACAAACCTCTCTGTACTCTAGTCCTTCATCAGCTCCAACTCTTCTGTGCTTCATCACCCTCCTCTCACCATCGCACCACATGGCACCCACCAAGAATTAACCTGCATTTGTCTGTCACCTCTTCTTGCCCGTTTATGGCTTTCAGTGCCACATCCTATGGTGCAGCTCCTCTCACTTCACCTTTCACCTCTGTAGCAGAACTGGAGCCCCTGCCACTTATCTGCTCTCATGAGCTCCCTATGTGCCCCCAGGCCCTTAGGTCTCTGCCATGTGAGCCCCCATCTTTGCTTGGGCACATTCTGGAGAAGTCATGGATTCTTGATGATCGAGTACAAGGCCCAGGCAAACTTGCTCACTTCTCCACGGCCCTCAAGACCCTCAGAAATGCCAGAAAAGCCTTGTGCTTATCTCCTGCTGACTCCCTTAGGACCACTCCGTGTGCTTCTATTCCAAATACCTCCCACGCTATAAACCCTCACCTCTCAGAGCTGAGCTAGGTTTGACTTTTGTACCTTGATCAAGGTCCCACCTGAAGGAGCCTTTTTACCTATCCTGAGGCGATGGCACCCCACTCCAGTACTCTTGCCTGGAGAATCCCATGGATGGAGGAGCCTGGTAGGCTGCAGTCCATGGGGTCGCTAAGAGTCGGACACAACTGAGCGACTTCACTTTGACTTTTCACTTTCCTGCATTGTAGAAGGAAATGGCAACCCACTCCAGTGTTCTTGCCTGGAGAATCCCAGGGATGGGGGAACCTGGTAGGCTGCCGGCCATGGGGTCGCACAGAGTTGTACATGACTGAAGCGACTTAGCAGCAGTAGCAGCAGCAACCTTAGATCACAAAGTTGGTCTTTACATCCGTTTCTCCATCCAACCCTGGGGGAAAGCACCCTCCATGCTTTTTCACAGCTACCTCCTCTCTTTGCCCTCCTTGGGGTCTTTCTCTACCAGTTGCTCTCCAATGCCTTCTTTCTCTGGTATCTTTACTGGTTTAAATGTGCTTCTTTCTGCTAAAAACCTCCAAGGGATCTCTGACTATTCTGACATTTCAGTGACAAAGTAAGGACAAAGTCAAATCCTTGAACATCTCTGAGTCTCAGTGTCCTGCCAGGTAAAACGAGGATAATCATGCCTCTCTTGTCACTTACTGTTTGTCAGCATAAATCCCGATCTATTGGGTTTTGTAAGGATTAAATGGGATCAAGTACACTGGAGCTATTAGCACAGTGCCTGGTGTGTAAGAGACATAATTAATTATGTGGATGAACAATATGCGAGGGACTTCCCTCGTGGTCCAGTGTCTGGGACTCTTCACTCTCAATGCTGGGGGCTGGGATTCAATCCCTGGTTGGGGAGCTGGATCCCACATGCTCCAACTAAAGATCCCATGTGCCACAGCTAAGACTTGGTGCAGCCAAGTAAATTTTACAAAGAACAAAAAACAATATGCGATGCACTATTTACTACTAAATGCTACAACTATTCTTTGATTATTCCTTATACAATCAAGGAATGCAGTATTTTAAGTGTGATCACCAGAGGTCCGTGTACCTGTACCTTTCTTCCTTGAGAGAGAACTGCGCCATCACCGCGTATCCCTGTGACTCCTATCGGGATTATAGGAACGGCAAGTGTGTCAACTGTGGCATATCACAGACGGAGCCCTGTCCCATTCTGGGTAAGTCTAGCCAGCAGTTTCCCCCTCTGATTAACAAAGAGCTAATTTCTGGTAGAATCTTAGCACCATTTTAACCACCTAAAAACGGGCCTGAATATCCTGTGTTCCATCTAAAGATGGGCCTGTATATCTGTGTCTTAGTTTCCTTAGCTTTTTCTAGCCAATAGTTCTGTGAAGTACTCTGGAGTCTCCTGATACTAAAGAATGTTAGAAAAAGCAATCTATATAGGATTTCATCCAGAAGGGTGTGCCACCTCCCTGGATGCTTTATTCTAGCAAGAAGAAGGAGATTTCACAAGATTTTCACCTTACGCAGTTTACTCCTATGGGGTTAAGAACACCCTTCTCCAGGCATACAACCTCTCTGTTACAGGAGGGTCTTACAGATAATAAGTCATATCTGTTAATGCTACCACATCACACTCCAGTGTTCTCTGCATGTACACAAACAGAGGGTGAGCTGGAGTAATAACCATGGAGGCTATTTGGATATTTGCAAAGAGTTAGTGGAAATATTCCAGGTGGTGATGACTTCACAACTAAATGGTCATGACAATTTTCTAATTGTTCCCAAAGGAAAAACTCAAGTTAACATCAGGGGAGGCTATAGACAGGGGGTTCTCAACCTTGACTGTATATTTGAATATGGAGCTTTTAAAAAATACTGATTCCTGGGTCCCAGAATGCGGAGGCCACTCCCTAAGCAGTGGGAAAAGGGGAGAGAGAGAGGTCCTAGTGCCAGCCCTTAGCTTCATTCCTGCTGGCACAATCACAAAGAAGGACGTTCTCTTGCCTCTGGACATAGTTACATGGCCATTCCAAGTTCTGTGCAGTTTAGGGGCCCAATTATAGTTCTTCAAGAAAGCACATTGTTTTGCAAAAGTGATGCTGCTCTAGGTATAAATCTGAATCTGTTTTAAATAATCTAGAAAATGAAGGTATTACTGAAAAATATCAGTGCTGTTTTTAGCCTAGGACTTCCCTGGAGGCTCAGTCGGTAAAGAATCTGCCTGCAAAAAAAAAAAAAAAGAATCTGCCTGCAAAGTGGGAGACCTGGGCTCGATCCCTGGGTTGGGAAGATCCCCTGGAGAAGGGCACAGCAACCCACTCCAGTATTCTTGCCTGGAGAATTCCATGGAGAGAGGAGCCTGGTGGACCACAGTCCATGGGGTCACAAAGAGTGGGACATGCCTGAGAGACTAAGCACGGCACATTTTTAGTTTTCAGTGTGTGTCACTCCCCACATCCCTGCTACTGAGAACCAGGGCTGGGTGATGTAATGTCAGTAGAAAGAGGGGAAAAGTCACTGGAGGGTCCTTTTGCAAGCCCCAGCTCTGAAGGCTAGGGTTGTGAAAAAAGTAAGGGGGCTGCTGGGGAGGGGCATGCCCTGGTGGCCCTGCAGGTCCTCACTGCGGGGGTGGGTATGAGGGCGATTGTCTCTGCGGTGGTGGTGGCAGTCAAACCTGCTGTTCAGTCTCCCCAGCTGCTTTTATGTTCATAGATCACATGTTGACATTACACTCTTCTGGCTTGTTTTATAGGCTATTATGCTGATAACTGGAAAGACTATTTAAGGGAGGGGGACCCTCCTATGGTTAAAGCATTCTTTGACACAGCTGAGGAGAAACCCTTCTGCAGTGAGTGGTGAATGTGCTTGTTTGCTATTGCCTGACTCTTATTTTTGGAATGTCTGAGTCTCAGCTTCCTGGTTACTTCTTGGCACATGAAGGCTGTGGTGAAGCATGAACTTTGGAGCTGGAAGGACCTAGGTTGAATCTTGACTCTACCACACTACAGCTGTGTGACCAAGACATTTAACCTTTCTGAGTCTCAAAGTTCTGCTTGGTAAAATGGGGACAATCATGCCTACCTTCTGGGTTATAAGAATTAAAATCTCAACAAGTCATAGTTGTTAGCGCCACTGGACGGCCATTCTAATTACTAAGATCTTCCAGAAAATTTGCTTGAGACATGAGGTTATGACTAGGAAAAGTTGGCTGTCAGCCATATCTATAGGCCAATTCCAGCTCCAAAGTAGCCGCAGTGACTTTCTAAAGACACTGAGAGGTTGGGTATTCAAGATGGAAGCTAAATAGGCCAGCCATTGATTAGATGCCCTAGGAAGCAAGTAGGAATTTCCCTGGGTAGAGGTACGTTTTACAATCTTCTCTCCCTTTTCACTTTCCTTGGGAGTCTCCCTTATAAAGGAGGTTGCACGTCACCAGGTTTCCCTCCTCTTTTGGAGCATGTGTAGCAGCTCAGGGTTTGGCATCTGCCTGATCCAAATGGGACAAGCTCCTGAGTAATAACAGGCGTGAAACAGCAATTCCATGGCTGACGTTATGCCTTTGTAGGACTGTCATCTCCCTGAGCCTCTTCGCCCTTCTCTGCAAGTCTGACCCAGAGATAGTAAATTTGACTATCATGGTGGGATCCCTGTCTTTCCAGATCATTATCGACCTTGGGGAGCAAAGAGTAGGTAGGAAGAAAAGTTCTCTGGACATTTTATGTGCCCTCATTCATTCAGTAGGAATTAATGGGTATCAGTTGGAGACAGAAATGGCAACCCACTCCAGTATTCTTGCCTGGAGAATCCCATGGACAGCTGTCAGGCTACAGTCCATGGGGTCACACAGAGTCGAACATGACTGAAGAGAGTTAGCAAGCAAGCAAGCAATGGGTATCAATAGGTATTTCTGCTGGGATTACAAAGGGATCATCATCCCTTCCCAGTTATTGTTGTAGCATTAATATATTTTAGCTTTTTTTTTTTTAACCCCATAAGACATCACACAGGCAATATTTGCATGCATATACACATTCATTTACCACTTTTTTGATTATCATTTTTCTTGTATTTTGTAAATACAGTTAAGTGTGCTGACTAATGAGGGGAGAATACCAGAGCATGATAAGAACTCTGAGAGAGACCTGACTTAGTCTGAGCGTCAGTGAAGGTCTCCTGGAGGAAGTGCATTAAGTCGAAACCTGAAGGATGAATTGGCAAAGGGGACAAAGCCCAGACACGGGGGAGAGTATGGCGGTGCAGGTGGCATTATGGCATGACTGGGCAGAGGCGAGGGAGACTGGGCAGAGGCGAGGGAGGCTGGGCAGGCTAGCGGACATGGCCCAGACTGAGGAAGGCCTCGTCAGCTGGTGAGGGTCTCCACATGGCCCCCTGTTTAGTTTATTCTAAAGCGGGCAGGAATAGTGGTGAATCAATCATACTTGGCAGTAGGCCATGAGACTTCAGTCAATAACGTGGGAACACTGATCCAAGAGTGGTGCCTGAACATGGCATCTGGATACCATTGAGTTCTGCCATCCCTCAGGCCATCTTTACCAAAGAGAATAGAGAGAAATATTGGAAAATTCTGCCCGAATCTTTGCAGAAAAACTAGAGAGGAAGGGAAAAAGAGACCTAGTTATTAGGTAGGTCAGGTTTTTAGGAACTGAACGTTTAGGAAAGCATTTGGGATTATTTCTCTCATACCGTGCTTTCTCCCTGTTTTGAAGTATATCATTACTCTGTGGATATTATAACCTGGAATAAGAATGTAAGAAGAGGATCCATTACAATCAAATTGAAAGACAAAGCTGGAAACACGACAGAATCCAAAATCAATCAGTAAGTTGGGCTAGGATTATTTGCAACTTGCTACTTTCTTTTTTGTTCAGAGAAGTTAAATTCCAAATATATCAACTTTTTAATCATAGAACTGTACCTGGCTTTGTCCTGTGAAAGATATAAAGGGAATATGTTGTTTGTGGCTCTTGATCTTTCAGACTCTTGATAAATGGAACTGGTGCAGAAATTTTCTTTCCTTCTACTTTCCTTCCCCGCTTCTTTCTCCCTCCCTTCCCTCCTTTCCTCCTTCCTTCCCTTTTTTCCCCCCTCCAAATTCTTTCCCCATTTAGTTTGTTAAATAATACTGAGCAGAGTTCTCTGTGCTATACAGTAGGTCCTTATTGGTTATCCCTTTTATTTTCTAAATAACTTTATTTATTTATTGTCTGTGCTGGGTCTTCATTGCTATGCGCAGGTGAGTGGGAGCTACTCTCTAGCTGCGGTGTGCAAGCTTCTCATTGCAGTGGCTTCTCTTGTTGTGGAGCACAGGTGCTAGGCATGTTGGCTTAGAGCTTAGTTGCCCCACACCATGTGAAATTATCCCTGACCAGGGATCGAACTCATGTCCCTTGCATTGGCAGGTGGATTCTTTTTTTTTTTTACTTTAGATTTTTATTTTTATTTTTTATTTATTTTTTATTTTTTTATTTTTTTAATTTTAAAATCTTTAATTCTTACATGTGTTCCCAAACATGAACCCCCCTCCCACCTCCCTCCCCATAACATCTCTCTGGGTCATCCCCATGCACCAGCCCCAAGCATGCTGTATCCTGCGTCAGACATAGACTGGCAATTCAATTCTTACATGATAGTATACATGTTAGAATGCCATTCTCCCAAATCATCCCACCCTCTCCCTCTCCCTCTGAGTCCAAAAGTCCGTTATACACAGCTGTGTCTTTTTTCCTGTCTTGCATACAGGGTCGTCATTGCCATCTTTCTAAATTCCATATATATGTGTTAGTATACTGTATTGGTGTTTTTCTTTCTGCCTTACTTCACTCTGTATAATTGGCTCCAGTTTCATCCACCTCATTAGAACTGATTCAAATGAATTCTTTTTAATGGCTGAGTAATACTCCATTGTGTATATGTACCACAGCTTTCCTATCCATTCATCTGCTGATGGACATCTAGGTTGTTTCCATGTCCTGGCTATTATAAACAGTGCTGCAATGAACGGCAGGTGGATTCTTATCCACTGTACCACCAGGGAATTCCTGGTTATCCATTTTAAATATAGCAGTGTGTACATGTCAATCCCAAACTCCCTTACTGTCCCTTCCTCTCATTCCTCTCTGCTGGTGACCATCAGTTTGTTCTCTAAGTCTGTGAATCTGTTTTGTAAATAAGTTCATTTGTATCATTTCTTTTTTATCATACCAGATTTCTCTTTCTCTGTCTGACTTACTCTACTCAGTATGACAGTCTCTGCTGCTACTGCTGCTGCTGCTAAGTCACTTCAGTCATGTCCGACTCTGTGTGACCCCATAGACGGCAGCCCAGCAGGCTCCCCCATCCCTGGGATTCTCCAGGCAAGAATACTGGAGTGGGTTGCCGTTTCCTTCTCCAATGCATGAAAGTGAAAAGTCAAAGTGAAGTCGCTCAGTTGTGTCCGACTCTTAGCGATCCCATGGACTGCAGCCTACCAGGCTCCTCCGTCCATGGGATTTTCCAGGCAAGAGTACTGGAGTGGGATGACAGTCTCTAGGTTTGCTTAAACATTTAATTACAAAAGTCACCCCTGCTCACTGTAAATGATTTAAAGCAGTAAGGAAATATGTGACATCCCAACCATCCCATGCCCAAAGGTACCCACTCACACACATACATTTCTATTCTTTTCTGAGCTCATAATATACATATATACACAAACATATATATGTATGTCTCTGACACTGAGAAAATGTATTTTGCAATAGAAAATTGGAAAAATCCTAAAAGTCCAATGATGGGGAAATTGTTAAATATTCCCATATAATAAAACATTATTCAAGTATTGTTATTTATAAAACATTAAAAGAAATGCTTATAATGCACTAAGTGGAAAAGATAAAGTTATATTTTATAAAATCATATACAGTATACAACTAGCACAACAATGTCAAAATAATGAAAAAGAGGCAAGTCAAAATAAGTTAGATTGCCCCTTGGGTGGAAGGGATATGAGTCCTTTCTAAAGTTTCTCTTTCCTTTTCAGTTTTCTGTGCCGTTGTATATATATAGTTTTAAAAGGGCTAATAATTTTTTCTTCTATTACTTCTATAATCAAGAAAAAAGGGGGGAAATCCCCAAACCTTTTAATTTAAGGAAAAGCATTTGAGACTCATTTCATTCATTTACTCAGGAGATGTTTCCTGGGTCCTTTTATCTTCTGGACACTTGTCTCTTGGCCTCATTCATAGAGGACCATGTAGAAGGTTATCCGAAGCTGGCGATTGTCTCATAGGCTGGCTCACTGTGCAGATAAATAGGGAAGGTGTGGGGGTTCTTTTTGGTCATACCATGTGGCTTGTGGGGTCTTAGTTTCTTAACCAGGGATTGAATTCTAACCCTCAGCAGTGAAAGTGCAGAATCCTAACCACTGGACCGCCAAGGAGTTCCCTGTAAGTGACTTTTTCAAATGCATCCTTGGAACATAATAATAACAGCCTTTGTTTACTGAACCAAGCACATTACAGACAGTGGTTAATGTAGCTCTCACTAAAACCCTGTGAGGTAGTATTATCATCCCTATTTTATATATGAGGAAACTGAGGCTCAGGGAGAGCAAGGGATTTGGCCAATTTCACATTCTTTTCAGCATCAAGATCCCCCAGTCCATATTTTCAGGGAGGGAACTGCGAGGGGCCCCATCTGGAGAAACCAGTCTCAGGTACTTTATAGGCTACAATGAGAAAGGGGGGCAGAGCCCTCATCTGGAGAGTCTAAGAAACAGCAGGGAGACTGCAGTTCTACGAAGAGCAAAACTTGGGTACATATTTGCTTTACATGTCTTGGAAATTTCAATTTTATATAGTAAATTTCTCCTAAGTAGGAATTCCTGAATTTGGAGGCTCCTTTCTCTCTTTTATGAAGGCTTGTTTCTTGATTAAGATAGAGAACTTAGTATCTTTTTAAAGTCATGTTCAGTCATTTCTATTTTAGTTATGTTTGTGAAAAAGTCACCACCGATCAAATATATGGGAAAAAAGAAAATAATTGTTCTATTTTGTGGTAAGATTATGGCTACTTTTCTTTCTTTTGCCAGGTAAACTTTAACATTTTAGTATTCAGTATCTTTACAATTTAAGAAAAGGAAAATAATATTAGGGTATGTACCTTGAGTTTTGGGGGCTTTCTGGGTAGCTCAAATGGTAAAGAATCTGCCTGCAATGCAGGAGACCTGGGTTCAGTCCTTGGGTTGGGGAGATAACCTGGAGAAGAGCATGGCAAACCCACTTCAGTATTCTTGCCTGGACAGTTCCATGGACAGAGGAGCCTAGTGGCCTCCAGTCCATGGGATCGCAAACAGTCAGACATGACTGAGCGACTAACACAGACACACAGACACACAGACACACACACACACAGACACACACACACGCAGACACACACACACACACACACACACAGAGCTTGAGTTTATTCAGTCTTACCAGACAGTGGGCACATATGAAGTCACATTCAAGGATATTACTTGCATGTTGATTCTCCCTCTACACATGATTCAAATGTATTTCTTATTTTTTAACCTTAAAAAATTCAGATATAATTCGCATACCAAAAAATTCACCTTTTAAAAGTTTGTAATTCAGGGGGTTTTAGTATATTTACAAAACATGAAACCATCAATACCATCTAATTTCAGAGCATTTTCGTCATCTCAAAAAGAAAGCCCATACTTGTCAGTAGTAATTCCCCATTCCTTCCTCCTGGCCAGCTCCTGTCAACCACTCATCTGCTCTGTGTTTTTATAGATTTTTCTATTCTAGGCATGTCATATAAATGGAATCATACAATATGTGGTTTTTGTTTTGCTTTACGTGATATTTTTAAGATTCATCTATGTTATGGCGTTCATCAGTACTTCACTCCTTTTTATGCCTGAATAATATTCTGTTTTATGGATATTCCATATTTTATTTTGATCCACTGACCTCTGGCTCAGCAAGTTTCCATTGCACAGTCTGCTCACTCATACCACATTTTATTTACCCATTCACCATTTGATGGATATTTGGGTTCCTTCTGCTTTGGGCTGTTATCAGTAATGCTGCTATGAACATGTATGTACAGGTTTTTGTGTGGACATAGGTTTTCAATTTTCTTGGGTATATACCTAGGTGTGGACTCTCTTGTTCATACAGAACTTTGTGTTTAACTTTTCGAGGAATTTCTACCAAACTGTTTTCAAAAAAGGATGCACCATGTTATGCTCCCTCCAGCAATATATGAGAGTTCCATTTCCTCCACATCCTTGCCAAGATTCTTATCGTCAGTCTTTTAAGACTTTTCTTTTAAATTATAATTAAGAAACCCATAAAATTTACCATCTTAATCATGTTTAAGTGTACGGTTCCTTATTAAGCGTGTTCACATTGTTGTGAAACAGATCTGCAGAACTTTCACCTTGAAAAACTGAAACTATAGATCCATTAAATAAAAATTTACATTTCCAGTACAATCACCATTGTACTATTTTTATGAATTTGATTGCTTTAGATACATTATGGGATTCCTGGTGGCTCAGTGGTAAAGAATCCACCTGCCAGTGCAGGATATGCAGGTTTGATCCCTGCATCAGGAAGATTCCCTGGACAAGGGCATGGCAACCCACTCCAGTGTTCTTGCCTGAAGAATCCCATGCACAGAGGAGCCTGGTGGGCTACAGTCTATGGGGTCACCAAGAGTCAGACATGACTGAAGCAACTTAGCACGCAGCACAGAGACATCATATGAATTGAATCATACAATATTTGTACTTTTGTGATTGGCTTTTTTCACCTAGCATTGTGTCCTCAAGTTTTGTCCATGTTACAGCTTGTGACCAGAATTTCCTTTCTTTTTAAGAATGAATAATATTCCATTAGGCTTCCCTGATAGCTCAGTTGGTAAAGAATCTGCCTGCAGTGCAGGAGACCCCGGTTCGATTCCTGGGTCAGGAAGATCCACTGGAGAAGAGATAGGCTATCCAGTCCAGTATTCTTGGGCTTCCCTTGTGGCTCAACTGGTAAAGAATCCGCCTGCAGTGCAGGAGACCTCAGTTCGATTCCTGGGTTGGGAAGGTCTCCTCTAGGAGGGAAAGACCACCCACTCCAGTATTCTGGCCTGGAGAATTCCATGGACTGTGTAGTCCATGGGATCACAAAGAGTCAGACACGACTGAGGGACTTTCACTTTCACTGTCAATATTTCATTGTATATATACATCACATTTGGAGAAGGACATGGCAACCCACTCCAGTACTCTTGCCTGGAAAATCCCATGGACCGAGGGGCCTGGTAGGCTGCAGTTCATGGGGTCGCAAAGAGTCGAACACGACTGAGCGACTTCACTTTGACTTTACAGTTTCATGCGTTGGAGCAGGAAATGGCAGCCCACTCCAATATTCTTGCCTGGAAAATCCCAGGGACGGAGGAGCCTGGTGGGCTGCTGTCTATGGGGTCGCACAGAGTCGGACACGACTGACGCGACTTAGCAGCAGCAGCAGCATATGTCACATTTCGTTTATCCATTCATCCATGTCTGTCTTTTGTTACAGCTATTCTCATGGGCATTGCATGATATCACGTTGTGGTTTTGATTTGCAATTTCCTAATGATTAATAATGTTTAGTATCTTTCATGTGCTTGTGGGCCATTTGTATAGCTTTTTGGAGAAATGTCTGTTCATATTCTTTACCCATTTTTCCTTTTGTTAGTCAGTTGTGTCTGACTCTTTGCAGCCCCATGGACTATAGCCCTCCAGGCTCCTCTGTCCTTAGAATTCTGCTTGCAAGAATACTGGAGTGGGCAATCATAAAAAGGAATGGATTTGAGTCAGTTCTAATGAGGATGAACCTAGAGCCTATTATACAGAGTGAAGTACGTCAGAAAGAGAAAGATAAATATCCTATTCTAACGCATATATGCGGAAACTAGAAAAGTTGTACTGAAGAATTTATTTATAGGGCAGCAATGGAGAAACAGACATAGAGAATACACTTATGGACATGGGAAGAGGGGAGGAGAGGGGTGAGATGTATGGAAAGAGTAACATGGAAACTTACATTACCATATGTAAAATAGATAGCTAACGGGAATTTGCTGTATGGCTCAGGAAACTCAAACAGGGGCTCTGTATCAACCTGGAGGGGTGGGATGGGGAGGAAGATGGGAGGGAGGTTGAAAAGGGAGGGAATATATGTATACCTTTGGAAGGAATGATGCTAAAGCTGAAACTCCAGTGCTTTGGCCACCTCATGCGAAGAGTTGACTCATTGGAAAAGACTCTGATGCTGGGAGGGATTGGGGGCAGGAGGAGAAGGGGACGACAGAGGATGAGATGGCTGGATGGTATTACTGACTCGATGGATGTGAGTCTGAGTGAACTCCGGGAGTTGGTGATGGACAGGGAGGCCTGGCGTGCTGTGATTCATGGGGTTGCAAAGAGTTGGACACGACTGAGCGACTGAACTGAACTGAACTGATGGCTGATTCAGGTTGAGGTTTGACAGAAAACAACAAAATTCTGTAAAGCAATTATCCTTCAATTAAAAAATAAATAAATTTTTTAAAAAAAGAATCCTGGAGTGGGTATCCATTCCCTTCTCCGGGGGATCTTCCCAATCCAGGGACCAAACCTGGGTCTCCTGCATTGCGGGCAGATTCTTTACTGTCTGAGCCACCATAGAAGCCCATTTTCCTTTTAAATAGACTTTATTTTTTAGAGCAATTTTTAAGTACACAGCAAAACTGAGCAGAAAATACAGTGATTTCCCATATTCTTTTTGCCCCCTCATAGGGGATAGCCTCCCTCAGAACCAAAGTCTGACACCAGCATGGTACATTTGTTACAACTGAAGAATCTCCACTGATACGTTATTCTTACCCAAAGTCCATAGTTTACATTAGGGTTCCTCTTTGGTGTTGTACATGCTATGAGTTTTGTCAAATGTACGATGACATATGTCTGTCATTGTAGGATCACAGAATAGCTTCACTGCCTAAAAATGTGTGCTCTGCCTATTCATCCCTCCTTTCCCCAACCACTGGGAACCACTGAATTTTTTTTTTTTTTTTTTTACTGTTTCCATAGTTTTGCATTTTCCAGAATGTCAAATAATTAGAATCATACAGTAGGTAACCTTTTCAGATTAGCTTCTTTCACTTAGTAATAAGCATTTAGAGTTCCTCCTTTTTTTTTTTTTTTTAATTACTTGACAGCTCATTTTTCTTTTACCTTCATTTCCTTTCCTATCGTCTGATGTATCATGAGCTTCCCTGGTGGCTCAGTGGTAGAGAATTTGCCTGCAATGCAGGAGATTTGGTTTCTGTCCCTGGGTCACAAAGAATCCCCTAGAGAAGGGAATAGCAACCCACTCCAGTATTCTTTCCTGGGAAATCCCATGGCCAGAGGAGCCTGGCAGGGTACAGTCCATGGATGGCAAAGTGTTGTACATGACTTAGCAACTAAACAACAGCACCAATGACAAGTTGGTTTATCACATTTTATTTACCCATTCACCTACAAAAGACATCTTGGCAGCTTTCTAAAATTTAATTAATTAGAAAAAATTTTGGGCCGCACTGAGAGGTTTGCAGGATCTCAGCTCCCTAGCCGGGGATTGAAACTGCGCCCTCAGCAATGAAAGCGCACACAGTCCCAACCACTAGAACCCAGGGAATTCCACCTTGGCAGGTTATTTCCTCCAGGAAAGTCCCCGTCTTGATAGTTTTGGATAAAGCTGTTCAAGATATCTGGGTGCAAATTTGTGTGTGCCTTACCCATTTTAAACTAGGCTAATGAGCTGTTTATCTTTGAGTTGCAAAGGTTCTGTATATATTCTGGGTACAAGACTTTTATAGTTTTATGTCTCACATTTAGGTCTTTGATCCCTTTGGAATTTTTAAAAAATATTTATTTATGTGGCCACTCCCAATCTTAGCTGTGGCATGGTGGGACTTTCATTGTGGCATGCAGGATCTTTTGTTGTGGCATTCGAACTCTCAGTTGCGGCACATGGAATCTAGTTCCCTGACCAGAAATCAAACCCTGGTTCCCTGCATTAGGAGTGCAGAATCTTAGCCACTCGACCACAAGGGAAGTTCTGTCATGTCTCTTTAAAATTCCTTCCTTAAGAGATTTTGCTTCTGCAGCTTTTCTTGGTTGTTATTCAGACAGGTGAACAGAAGTCTTCAATGCATGGTGTTCCCTAAAGCGCTGGAAAACAGACTTTTCCTCCTCAAGACAATTTTCAGTTTGAAACAGCAAAATACTCTTTAGCTGAAGCATGAGGGTCATATTCTGGCTCTTCTTGAGGACATTATGGGAAGTCAGGCTGCTCTGGCCACTTTGCCCGCTTCCCTAGAACAGGAGTGGACTTCCTTTGGCTCTCTTTCCTTTTATGGGACATTATTTTGGGAGTCTGTGCCTAAATGTTTTCCCACATCCCTTGGCAGTTTGAAATTCCACAGTGAGACCCTTGACTGAGCCTGACAGTCACCGGCAAGTGCTTCCTTACCGGGTTGCTTGGGTGCTGTATTTCTTGCATCACGTTTTCTTCATGTAAGCACATATTTGTATGCTCTGACAATTCTGAGAAATCTTTAACATTCTGATGCTTTGTATTTTTTTCTTGTTTCTTTTCTCAGTTAGCATTATGGATCCATCAGGGTCTGGTGCAGAGGGGATGGGCAGGTGGGCTGCCTGCCTCCTGTCTGCAGAGCAAGGGGTGCCCCGGTTTTGCCCAGTGCACGCGGTTCCCCTGGGAAGATCGCTTCCGTGGTCCCAACCCCCCACATTCACTCCACTTCTACCGGCCTCCTCCCACGGGGCCTCCTCACTCGCACCCAGACCAGGCGGAGGAGTCTCTTGCCTGCAGCTGCTGCACAGATGCCACGTGGATCAGGCATCTGTGCCACCCCGCCGCCAGTACCTAGGGCACCCGCGCATCTTCCCGCCTGCAGCTAGCGGTCATAAAGCCCGAAACCCGTGGCTTTCCCCGCTCCCTCTCAAATGCCTGTATCATTATTGTAATTATTTTACTATGTGCGGGAATTCTTTGAGGATCTGAGTAGAAGTAGATTTCTATAGAAGGGATTTGTGTTTGCGTCAGTGTAGTTCCTGGAGATAGCATCAATCTGGGACGGCTTTACTTTTTAAACCTGAGGTTTCTCGGACCACAAGTAGTTCGAAGTGAAACTGTTGACCCACGTGAAGGGCAATCTGCATCTTAGCTTCACACAGTGTCAAGATTTGAGGCGGGGAATTTTCTGTCCCCTGAGGCGGTAGAAGGTTGTTTATTTCAAATTCATGTTTAGTTCACTCTTCCCCCCCAGACGTCTCCTATTCAACTCCTGACCTTGAGGGGCCCATAGACTTTGTTTCATGTCCTACTGCCCTGTAAGGACATGAATATGGGTTTTCCAGTGGTCATGTATGGATGTGATAGTTGGACTATAAAGGAAGCTGAGTGTTAAAGAATTGATGCTTTTGAACTGTGGTGTTGGAGTAGAATCTTGAGAGTTCCTTGGATTTCAAGGAGATCCAACCAGTCCATCCTAAAGGAAATCAGTCCTGCGTGTTCATTGGAAGGACTGATGTTGAAGCTGAAACTCCAACACTTTGGCCACCTGATGCGAAGAGCTGACTTATTTGAAAAGACCCTGATTATGGGAAAGATTGAGGTGGGAGGAGAAGGGGACGACAGAGAATGAGATGGTTGGACGACATCACCAACTCAATGGACATGAGTTTGAGTAAATTCCAGGAGTTGGTGATGGACAGGGAGGCTTGGCATGCTGTAGTCCATGGGGTCGCCGAGTCAGACACAACTGAGTGACTGAACTGATCCTGAGACCCCATTCTAGTTTTACTAATTGTCCTAATAAACATCCTTTGTAGCAAAGGGATTCAGTTCAGGATCCCTGGCTGCATTTGGTAGTCCTGTTTCTTTAGTCTTCACCTTGGAACAGTTCTTCTGCTTTTCCTCAACTCTTTTGCCCTTGACACTTTTGAGGATTACAGGTCGATTATTTTTAGCATATCTTCAGTTTGAGTTTCCTTGATGTTTCCTCATGATTAGATTCAGGGCATGCATCTTTGGCAAGGACACCACAAAGGTGATGTCTGTCTCAGTGTATTCTGTTAGGAGGCTCACAATTTTGGTTTGTTTCATTAATGTGGATCAATTGATTAAGGTGATTTCTGCCAAGTTTCTCCACTGTATTTTGTGGCTGGGTACTTTGAGGCTATGTAAATTGTCCATTACTCCTCAGACTTTTACCCACTAGTTTTACTGTTCCGTGGTTGAATTATTACTCTGATGGCTGACATACGGTGATTTTTCTAATTCAACATTTGGGAAAGGCATTCTCTTCTCACTTATTTATTCATTTCTTGGTTTATATCAATATGGATTCCTGGATTTTTATTTTATTAGTGGAGACTTATCCTCAGTTGGGGCTTTCCAGGTGGCTCAGTGGTAAAGAAAGGAGATGAGGATTTGATCCCTGGGTCAGGAAGACCCCCTGGAGAAAGAAATGACAACTCACTCCAATATTCTTGCCTGGAGAATCCCATGGACAGAGGAGCCTAGTGGGTTACAGTCCATGGGGTCCCAAAGAATCGGATATGACTTAGTGACTAAACAGCAGTAGGAGCAAAACTGAAACTCTATACCCATTAAATAACATCTATTTATCCCTTCCTCTATTCTCTGGCAACCACCATTCTACTTTCTGTTTCTATGACTTTGACTACTTTAGATACATCATCTAAGTGGACTCAACAGTATTTTTTTATGTGTGACTGATTTATTTCATTTAGCATAATGTCCTCAAGGCGCATTCATGTGATAGCATGTGAGACGATTTCTTTTCTTTCTAAAACTGAATAATATTCCATTGTATGTACAAATCACATTTTAAAAATCTGTTCATCCATTGATGGACATTTGAGTTGCTTTCACCTTTTACCTATTATAATAATGCTGCTATGAACATGGGTGTGCAAATGACTGTTTGAGACCTTGCTTTCAAGTCTTTTCAGTACACACCTAGAAGTAGAATTGTTGGATCATGTGGTAGTTCTACCTTAAATTTTTTGAGGAGCCTTCATACTGTTTGTCATAGTGGCTGTACTGTTTTACATTCCCACCAATACATACAGTTGTTCCAATTTTTCCATACTTCCATCAACACTTAATTTTTTTTTTCCTACAGTAGCCATCCTAATGGGTTTGAAGTGATTCCATATTCTTTTGAACATCTCTATCATTCTTTGAGTATTTCTTACTTTTCGGGCATACATATCATTCTAGGATCACTTTATGCTTTCCCTGCCCTAGCCCTGAAATCAACTATTTCTCCAGGGAGCCCTAGTTCCTTTTTTGTGGAGATGGCATTTAGAAACCAAAATCTGGGCAACCTTTTAGATTAGCTGTATGTGTAGCATTTCTGCTTTCCACAAGACTGACAGTGAGGCTGGGGCAACAAGCACCTCCTCACCCCCATCTCCATCTCCAAGCTAAGGATTCATTTCTGGAGCAATCATTTCTCCATAGCCCACTCTCCAGCTCCCCAGAGGGACAGTATCCAGCTAAAACTCCATTGGGTACACCTTAGGCTCAATTTGGGATTCCAGTGGTAGGAAACATCTCCATACACTTAGAAAAAATTATTGGAACCTGTGGTGTAGCTATTTTAATTTGAGGTTTCCCTTGAGAGGTAGAACTGAACAAATATATGCTTAAGCACAATTTCTAAATTAGTATCTAGTTTGGCTAAAAAATATACCTATGCATCTAATAATGCAGTTTAATGGAGAAACCACAATTTTGAACTCAGCCAGAACCTAGTTTTTCTTCCTACACTGCTATAGATAAGCCTTGTGACCTGGGAGAGCTTAAGCTCTGCAAGTATCTGTTTCCTTGTCTGTAAAATAAAGACAGTAATACCTTACAGAATTTTTCAGGGGACTGGAGATATGTGTCAAGAGTTAAGGAGGCTGTCTGACCTATAGCAGGTAGGCAGCACACACCTTTCCAGTGTCACAGGATTTCATCAGTCGTGGGGTCAGCAGCTTCACTTATGCTGATCCTTTGGAATCCAGTGGAGTTTGCTCATGAAAGTCACCTAGTGCAGGTATGGGGTCAAATGGCTACCTGCTAATGAGTGATCTGTAGGCCTCAAATGGTTTTCTTTCATTGGTAATTTAGATTCACTTCAAAATATATTCTTTCTTCCTTCCAGTGAACCTGCAACATTTCAGAAATACCACCAAGTGAGCCTGCTTGCAAGATTCAGTCAAGATCTGGATAAAGTGGAAGCCATTTCCTTGGTGTTCTCTACAGGATCTGTAATCGGCCCGAGGTACAAGCTCAGGATTCTCCGAATGAAGTTAAGGTCACTTGGCCATCCAGAGAGGTAAGCTGAGGCAGGGTCTGACTAGCTCTTGTTTCCTAAAGATGTTATTGACTCCTGTCCAACCTGCTTGGTCTGATGTTTCAATAGGATTTCAGTAATCACAATGAAAGAAGTGAGGGGTTTTCCAAAACTAGATTTGATTAAATAAATTTCCTAGGGACTTCCCTAGTGGTCCACGGCTGAGGTCCACTCTTACAATGGGGATTTGAGGGGGCCAGGTTTGATCCCTGGCCCTACATGGGGCCACATGCTTCAATGAAGACCCAGAGCAGCCAAATAAATAAAAATAAACTGAAAATAAATTTTAAAAGAAAAGTTGCCCAGTAATCCAAGAAAAATTTACTGGTATGCACTTAAAGATAAATGGGCCAATAATCCAAAGAAATAATGTTGTTACATGTTTAAACAATTCTTCCCTAGCACTCCACCCATGTTTTTTGCAAGCTGATACTCTGTTGTAGAAATGAAACCCTCATATAATTTGGCAAACTGATAAAACACAGCCCAGCATTTAAAAGGGTACAGAAAATTTGAAATATTTTATTACATTGATACAGGATAGAAGTAGATATCAACATTAAATTTGATAACTGCACTGAGGAGGTCTTTGTTCTTAGGAAAAACATGCCAAAGTGTTAAAGGGGTAAGCAACCCATTCTCAGTTGGTTCAGAAAAAATAAACAGTGCGTATTTGTGTGTACAGAGAGGCAAACACAAAGGGGGAGAAAGAACAAAGCTGTGATGGTACGTATGTTTTGTGAGTAATGCCACACTTACAGTCCTTGCAGTCAAACTGTGGACGAAGAGACAGAAAATGATGTGAGCAGTTGTTGCTTTACATTTATAAATTCCTTTTTCCTGAATGTTTAGGATACTTTAAAACATTTAATAATACAAGTTCCACCCTCTCCTACTCCCCAAAGATAGTCATTATATCTTAAAACTGGAACTTTTTTTAAAAAAAGATTTTTATTTATGTATTTTTGGCATTGCTGGGTCTTCATTGCTGCACAGGGGCTTTCTCCAGTTGTGATGCTTAGGCTTCTCATTGCGGTGGCTTCTTTTGTTGTGGAGTATGGGCTCTAGGCCCATGGGCTTAATTGCTCACACAGCATGTGCGATCTTCCTGGACCAGCCATTGAACCTGTGTCCCCTGCATTGGCAGGTCGATTCTTAACCACTGGACCACCAGGGAACCCCAAACTGGGACCTTTTAATACTTCTTTCCTGGTTATCAAAGGAATACATATTCATTTTATAAATCTGAAAAGTACAAAAAGTGTTAAGAAGAATATCATAGATAATGTCATTATTCAGAGGCAACCACTGTTAAAATTTTTGCTTAATTTTTATTTTTGCTTTTTTTTGCTTAATTTTTAAAATCTTCTATTTTTTAAAATCTAGTTGAAATTATGTGGTAAATAAAATTTAACCCCATGATTTATTTTTAATTAGTTTTTATTGACATATAGTTGCTTTACAAAGTTGTGTCAGTTTACTTACTGTTGTTGCTATGACTTTGCTTATTTACTGCGAGCATATTCCTAGAACATTAAAAATAATTGCTAAGTAATTTTATATCTGAGAGAGATTGTGTGATTTGTTCTGCTAGAATAGGGTATTTTTATCATTGCATTGACAGGGATATTTCATTTTGTTTTTATAGGCCCCAGTTGTGTCGGTATGATCTTGTACTGATGGAAAATGTTGAAACAGTCTTCCAACCAATTCTTTGCCCAAAGCTGCAGATGTAATTGTTGTCAGGACACCTGAGTACCAGTAACATCAAGAATGCTACAACTACAGGCTTTTTAAAGCTTCACTTCATCTTTTCCTCAAGGCACAAAAAGTATGGAATAACCAGGGTTGTTTTTTTTTCTTTTACAGTAATGTCCTATGGATGTCACACTGCAAAATATCAAACAACCTTGGATTATGAAACAGTCTTGGGAAGGGAGTCTCTAAGTAGGGCAAATCAGAAATAGCTAGGTTCCCGACAGCTCAGCACCGTGTTAGGCTGTGTCCTGGGGCCTCCTTTGTTCCGACCTGTCGATTCTGCTTCTTGTCACTCGGAAAGTTCTGCCCATCACAGTGGCCATCCAAGCATCTTAAGGGAAGGACTGGCTGGAGGCCTCACTTTGGACTTGACTCCATGTTCCCCATGCCAGATCCTTCCAGGCTCTGCACGAAGAAGGGAATGGAAACAGACCTACCTCACAGGGCTCTCGTGTAGGCTTGAGAGGCAAGACTGTGAAAGATTCTTTGAAATCCCCTGGGTGCCACTTCTGTGAGTGGCTTGATACATGTGAATATGCTTTTATTTATTTTGATACGGGTTATCTAATGTGCAACAAGAGAGCTGCTCCTTATCAACACCAGCTTCTCTCTTAGGCTATTTGCTTTAGGAAGGCAGAAAACCATACCCCTGGGTTTCTGCCTTGTTTAAAATGGGTTAGTGCAGGAAGAGGTAGGGACAGACCAAGAGGGCAGCTGCTTGGACTAGACAGTAAGTGGATGAGGGAAGAAGAGCAGATGAAACAGAGGGGAAGCCCTGCTCAAAGGGACAAGGGATAGGGCAGGAGGCAGGAGAGAGGAAGTGGAGCTTGTTTTTCACTTAAGGTGAAGAAGCATCACTTTACATGAACCCTCATTTTAAGCAATACTTAATAAATGTTTTGTTTTTCTTTTTTACCAATGTAATCTGTAATTATTAAAGGAAATTTAGAAATGCACAAATGCAAAATGAAAATATGCTATCCATAGTCCCAGGGCTTCCCTGGTGGCTCAGCGGTAAAAAAAAAGAATCTGCTTGCCAATGCAGGAGACGTGGGTTCGGTCCTTGGGTCAAGAAGATCCTCTGGAGAAGGAAATGGCAACTCACTCCAGTATTCTTGCCCGGGAAATCCCATGGACAGAGGAGCCTGGCAGGCTACAGTCCATGGGTTCTCAAAAGAGTTGGACACGACTTAGCCACTGAACAACAATCATCCATCCATTGTCCCACCTGTTAGAGGTAATTTGTGTTACTGTTTTGGAGTGATGCTAAATAACCTGTTTGTTAACATGTGAATTCAAAGCACTAACTTATTTGCTCTTGGAGCATCTGAAGCTTCCAGTCTGAGAAATTCTCAGGTTTCTCTAGGAAGAGGCATGATATATGAATCTGGAATGACAACAGCCAAGTCAAGAGGTCCCCCAAGGGCCAAGGTCAGAGGGGTCAGAACCGCGAGAGGGTGATCCTTGAGCAGATGCCCAGGATGGAGACAGAGCCAAAGGGTGGACAGCACCCCTCCCCAAGCTGTGGGCACTGCTGGAAGGTTCCTGAAAGTCACAGGCCCACTAGCCTCCTCCCCATCGAAGTGACTGCTCTTCTACTGCTTTCTGTGAAAACAGTCTTAAATGGAATGTCTGTTTCATAAATGACGGAACTCTGTAAATATTCTGTGTGGCACGTCTTATCTTTATTTATACATACACAGCAACTCCAGAGTCTGTTCCACTGAAGTGTGGGATGCTTGCAGCGAATGTCTGAACTCTGGAAGGAGGAAGGCTCAGCGATGCTCCTGCCCACCTGGACATTTTATCAGCCTTCCTTCGTCCCATGTTTCCAGCAGAGGTGGACTTAGAGATCTGGATGCTCATAGGTTCTGATTTCTTTTTAGAGTTTAACTGGTCCTGTATTCTGATTAGCATAGTTACTTTTTTGTCCTCTTTGCCTTCCTTGGTAAGCAGGGGATCAAAACAACAGCAGAAAAATGCCAGGAACAGCATTTCCATCGATTTATAAGCTCCTCAGGCCAGTGGGTTTCTTTGAGTTTCTTCTCCTGGCATCTCCTAGCATGGTACCCACCTCACTGTGGAGTGGGAGGATGCATGAGCAAATAAATACATGAAAGAAGCTTGGTCCCTGGAGTGGAGGTGGATTTCAGTGAGTTTCACATGATAGTGATCAGGTGAAATGAAGGCAGTGACAGGTGTGACCACTCTCAGAATCTTTCTTCCCAAGCCCCTGGAACTTTTGACTGTGTCTCCAGTTATCCTCGCCTCTCTTCCTTCTCTTTGTCAGTGTATTTGTCTGAATCCCCAGCCAAAGATGCAGTTAAACTGTAGCCTACGCTGTTCCCTCTTCTGTTCACTTGTATCTCCTCCCACCTAGCGTTCTGACCTTCACTGGATGGTCATTTCCTCAGGGGAGTGTCCCCGGCCCTCATTTTTCCATAGAGCCTGCTGGACCTCTCCTTCCATAGCCATTTTAATGTTGTTTTTTTTTTTTTTTTAAAACATGTGTGTGTATGATTATTTGATTAATGTTTGTCTTCTCCATTAAACTGATCTGCCAGGCACAGGCCGTGTGCCTAGTGTGATGTCTACAATGCAGTCTGCCCTCAGGAAATACTAAATGAACACTGTCCATTATCTCATAAGCCCTGTGGAGTCATGCTCGGTTGTGAGGAAGGACTGGCCCTCCACTCCCAGCTACAGCCCGTCTCCCTGGGGGCGCCCACCCTTCCCTGCCTTGGACCTCTCTCCCGGGCACCTTTCTTACTCTTATCTCTTTTGTTGCTGTGGGTCCACTGCCCACTTCGCAGGCTTCCTGGGAGAGAGAGCTTGGCTCTTGTTTTCACTCCTCATCACAACTTTCAGGTGGTCCTGATACCATCCTGCAGCAAGCTCACCTATCCTGAAGCCAAGGAGATTTTGCCCTTGCCCACCCCCCTGTTTCTGCACCTCAGCTAAAGCCCTCCAGGATCCTCAGGCATTTCTGGGTGACTCTGGGCCAGGCTCGCTCTTCCACGGCTCTCTTCTACCACCCAGTCTGCCACCAGCATTGTATGTGCTACTGGCGCAGCTGGTATTCAGCCATATTGTAATGATTTCCATGTTGGCATCTCTTCCAAGGCTGTGAGCACCACAGGAGCAGTTGCTGCTTATTGTCTTTGCTGCCCTGGCACCTACCACAATGCCAGGCACAAAGCAGGTGCCCACCGATGTCTGTTGAGCAGAATGGAGTGGATTTATCCTCAGGGACTTGAGGGAGCCACCTCCATTCTGGTTTAGACATCAACATACTTATTTCCAAAACCTCCCGCCCTCAGACCCCTATCCTGTGTTCTCATTCCTGACCTGGGATGCCAGCAGCAGAAATCCACTCATATTAGCTTGGATTTTATTAGAGAGAGGACGTGTGGACCCAAGAGAGAGCTGAACCATCAGACATCTGGAAGAGCAGGGATGGTGGCCACCCTGGAGCCTTCAGCAACAAGAGTCCATGGGACTTTATTAACCCTGTGCTCTGCCGTGGGTCTCTCTGCATCAGCTCCACCCACTCCACAGGGCAGCTGTGGGTCACTGGGGTCCTTGGGATCATTGAGACCACTCACTAGGTGGTCCAATTCCAAAGTCCAGGGAGAGGACTTGGCCCTTGGGTCTTCCTCTTGAGGCAGGTGTCCATCCTGTTCTTGTTGGTGGTGGTTGGAGCAGGTATGGGGATGCAAAGCTATGTGGTCTGATCAGAGCTAAGCCAGAAGAGGAGGGTGAGCTCTAAGACAAAGAGCCACAGGGAGTGACGGGCTAATTCATTCTCACTGGAGCCTCTTGGCTTTTCTTCCTTCCCACTTCTGAACCATTACCCTGACCTGCTACCCAGTCCAACATGTGTCCCTGGTGGCGGGTTGCTGCTGTGCTTTACAGGCTGCCTGGCATGTGCTGTAAGTGAGTGGCCTCAGTGGAGGCTGTGCAGGCTGCAGCTGGCTCTGCAGGTGCTGGGCTGGGGGCCAGAAGGGAGACCATGATCATTTTGGAGGTGGGCTGGTAGTGGGGAGCACAGTCCAGGGTTTCTTCCCCAAAGCAGACGGGTTGAGCAGGAGAAATCAGGAAAGGAGGCAAGGGGGATAGGTCAGGGGCAGCAAGCAGGGGCTTGGGCAGTGAGCCTATAGGAAATTAGGTTTGTGTCTTCCAAATGAGCTGTCAAAAGTCCCTTTCCACCTGGTGGTGGCTGAGTCCCACAGTCCTTCAGGTCTCCCTGCTGGGTTTTTCCACGGACTCTGACACAGCACTGGTTCCTTTCTAACAGTCTTTCTGGGGCCCTTAGTACACCCTTACCCACCACCCTCTCTCTCTTCTAACATCCCTGAATGAGCTATCTTGTTCTCTTTCACCGCTTCTACTATTTCCTTAGCAGGCTTCTGATCTCAGTCTTTTCTGCAAAAGGCAGTATAGGGTAAGCGGGTAGGCTCCACTGTCTGCTGGGATGTGACCTCCGACTACTGAATTCTCTTCACCTAAGTTTCCCTTCTCTGGACTTTAAAGCGGGGGCTTTAAAGAGCCCCTGCCTCATGATATGATAAATACATTCATGTGTGTAAAAGGTTTCCTGTGGGGTCAGCTGCTATTACTTTCCCTCTTATGGTCTCCCTAAGAGACCTCCCCCTGTCCCGTTTCAACTGTCTCCTCTAGACAGAACGTATGAATGTTTAGCCCAAGTTCTGGATTTTCACCTGTGCGTTGAGAGGTGGTGCCAGTGCCAGGCGGAGCGAGGAGCATGGGCTTGGAAGGGACCGATGTTTGAGATGCAGTCCTGCTCGACACTCACAGCTCTGGACCTCATCAGCCCTTAAAGTGACTCCATCTGAATACCTGCTCAGCCATCATCCATAAAAGGGATGATGATACTTGCTTTTCTGGAAGCTTGGCCACATCATTTCCTCTGTAGCAATATCATGCTCTGTAACTCTCCATACTCTCCCCCAACCAAAGGCAAAGTGAAGCCCTTGAGAACAGGAGCTTTTCTTCCTCTTCTCTGCTGTGCACATCCCCGGCCCAGGCTCAGTGTCATTATTCATTCAGTTTCCCTCCTCCTATATTCCTTTGACTTCTCAAAATCAGCATGTTCCAAACCAAACAACCAGTCGTTTCCTCCCTAGGCCTGGTCCGTTGATTTAACCAACTATTATTAAGTGTGTTATGTTTAGCACTCTGGACTTTGAATCCAGTGATCTGAGTTCAAATCTTGGTAGGACCTTCTTTAGTTTGGGCTTTCCTGGTGGCTCAGATGGTGAAGAGCATGCCTGCAGTGCAGAAGACCCGGGTTCGATCCCCGGGTAGAGAAGATTCCCTGGAGAAGGAAATGGCAACCCACTCCAGTATTCTTGCCTGGAAAATCCCATTGACAGTGGAGCCTGGCAGGCTACAGTCCACGGGGTCGCGAAGAGTCAGACATGACTGAGCGACTTCACTTTCTACTAAGTGCCAATGAAAAGCCAGGCACAGGGTTAAGGGCTGGGACACAGGATGGTGAGACCTTGTCTCATTTACAGAAATGTTCACTGTCTCCTGGGGAGATGGGTGACGACGCTGGAGCACAGTATATGCCCGCAGGAATAAAGACACTTCACAGGCGGCCCTAAGCACAGAGAAGGAACAGCCTTTTGGACTGCAGGAGCTGGAGAAAGCTTCTCAGAAGAGGTGACAATTGCCCTGTGTACTGATGAAAGAGTAGGGGTTTTCAGGCAGAAAAGTTGTCACAGGCACAAACTAACATCATGTGTGTTCAGCTGGAATGGCAGATTTGATGGGAGAAAAGAATGGAGGGCTGAGAGCAGTCCCACACAAGTGTTAAAATGGAAAACTTTGCACATACATAGAAATAGGGAAAATGGTAAAATCCACCTCCCTGCACTCATCACCCAGCTTCAGTAATTATCAACTCAATGGCCAATACTGTTTTGTTTATATTCTTACTAGCCATTATATTCAGATTCAGGTCAAGAAGGTGAAGTTTAAAATCTTTATTGTCTTCAACAACTTGGGTAAGATAAAGATGCTAATAAAGCCTTCTTCTGAAAGAAATGGAGTTAAAAAGTCATTGTTTCTCCATTCTTCCCATTATTTTGATGCAAATCCCAGACATTGAGTCATTTCATTTCCTTCCTGCAAATCCCAGAATTTTGAAAATATAAAATGTATCTTTTTTCTTCTTCCTACAAATGAGTCATAATATAGTCTAACACTGCAACTTGTTTGATTTTTAGTCTACCCATCTCTCTGGCTACTGTACTGTATCTGGATACACAGAGCTGCTTCCCTTTTTCAGGAAGCTGCTTAGTATTTGTTCCATTTGTGAATATACCACAATTAACCTCAATAGTCCTCAAATGATGGGCATTTGGCTTGTTCCCAGTATCCTCATATCAAAACAAAGCCGACAGAATACCCTTGAACATAACATCTTTGTCTGCCTAAGGGCCTATCTATGGGTTAAATTGCTGGACGTGGGCTTGTTAGGACCTTGTACACTTTGAATTCTGACAGGTCCTCTATATGTAGCCCAAGAGGAGCTTTGAATGATATGACAAGGATGTTTCTGTTGTCCAGGCTTGTGACATTTTGGAGTCCTCTCTGTCATTCTCCATGTAGTTAGTCATGTCCTACCAACTCAACTCTTCCCAGTCTGTCCATCTTCCTCCCCACTACTGTGGTCCTGGCTCAGGCCTGCATCCTTTCTCATCAGCTACCAACTCAGAATGCAGCCTAATCATCTGCCAGGGAAAACATCCTAAAATGGGAACTAAATCATTCTCTTGCTTAAACACCTCTGTTGGTGTCTCCTCATGTACAATATTAAAAAAAAAAAAAAAATCCAAGTACTTAGCTGCTCTTCCATGCTTTCCAGTTTGTTGCCACGGTCTCATTTCTCACCCCTTTAGGCTTCACAGAAACTAGACGCTGGCCCCTTACTGGGGTCCCCAGTTCACCTTCTCTTTCGTGTCTCTTTTGTGGAAATGTTGCTCATCCTTTAAGGTAAACTCAAACCCCACCTCTTCCATGAATCCACGCAGTACAGAACCACTAGTTTTGGACCCAGGGTGACTTGGATTCTAATTGTGGCTCTCTTGGGGGATGTCATTTAATCTGAGACTCAGATTTTTCATCTGTTCAATAAAGACAAAAAACCAAACTTGCAGAACTGTTGTGAGGATTAGGGATACTGGGCACATAGTAGGAGTTCAATAAAAGGAAATTCTCTTTATTTCCGTGGTCACTTTGATTATCCCACCGCACTGGACTGGAGCCTCTGGTTCAGCTGATGGTCAACAAGTCTATCTTGACCACTAGACTGCAAGCTTGCTGTGGTCAGGGTTCCTGATTCACCCTGGACGTCCTAATGCCTGGCAGGGACCCAGCAAATAAGTGGAGAAAGAGACAGAGGTAAACTATAAAAAATATATACAGACGGAAAGAGGACAGAAGCAAGAGCAGAAGGAAGGAAGGTTTCTTTTTTTTTTAATATAAATTTATTTCAATTGGAGGTTGATTACTTTACAATATTGTATTGGTTTTGCCATACATCAACATGAATCCACCACAGGTATACACGTGCTCCCCATCCTGAACCCCCCTCCCTCCTTCCTCCCCGGAAAGGAAGGTTTCTGCCGGATTCTAGACCCAGGGGCTCACGGAGTCCGGGCCGGGGGTGGGGCCTGGTGATGGGGGCGGGGCCCGGGGCAGACACCGCCCTTGTCCGTCTGCTAACCCGCTCCGCTGGCGCAGCCGGCAGGCAGCGAGGTTCCTGGCGTTACTGCCAGGACGCTCCGCAGGGGCCGCGATGCACTCCCTGCTCGGCCTCCTCCTGGTCTTCGCCGGCAGCACCTTCGCCCTGTACTTGCTGTCCACGCGACTGCCTCGCGCGTCGACTCTGGTCTCAGCCGAGGAGGCTGGAGACAGGTGCGTGGCGGCGGTGACTGGGTCCGAGGTTCGGGTCAGAGCAAGGAAGCCAGGTCCGAGGATGAGGTCTGGGAACCGGAGATTCGGGTTCCCGGATCGGCGGCGTCGGAGGCCGGGATTTGGGGCTCAGTCTTGGGCAGGCCGGGTGAGCTGGAGCCGGGACCTGGCCCTGGCTGGGATCTGCACGCTGTCGGCCGCGCGGGAGTGCGGTCTGGTGCCTTCTGGTTTTTTTTTTTTTTTTTTTTTAGTTGCGGAGGGAAACGCGCGCCTAACTTTGGGCTGATCCTGCTGGAGCATCTCTGCTCCCCCCAGTTGGATCGCCTCTTGAGCGATGTTCCCGTCGCCTTCCCAGGCCCAGGCCTGACCCCTATTTGCATCCCACCTTCGCCCCGATGTGGACCCGCAGCCGGTTCGTTAAGACTGCTCTCAGCCTCCCTCCTTCAATCCTCCCCAGTTCACTTCTGGTCAGATCTGCCCTTGGGACTTGAAGGCATATCGGGCTTGAGGAAAAACGTTGATGGACAACTTTAAATTATTCACTAATTAGTTATCGACTGTCTCTTCTTGGTTGTCTCAGCTTTTCCTTTTGCAGGAGGTGGTACAAATACCTACCAGGCCGGTTTGTCGTGAAACCGGCCTACTATTTGTGAAGATAATGAGGATGTATGTTACTTATGTTTGAATATTAGGACAGCTGTTTTCAGTGACTGTTGTTTTGCTCTAGCTGGGAAGGCTGTGCTGTGGGTGTCAGAGTAAGAGAAACATTCTAATGAGAACCAGGAGGGTTTGCGTGTAATTGATCATTGATGGATTCCAGAGTTGTTCAGATGGCAGAGGCAAGGTAGCCTTTGTACAGGGTAACCCTTGTACAGGAATCAGAGTACACTGAGGACCATATAGAGAGCAGGGTGAAAAGCAGGCTGGTTGAAAGGGTTGGTTTCAAGCCTGACATATTATCAAGAAGATTATGTTTATGGTGTGGGACAAATACACTTTCCCAGGGAACCTTTAATTGGCTCCTTTGTGATTGATAAAGCAATCGTTTTATCTAGTAACTTAAGTGTGAAGTTTGAATTGTCCTTGGCCTAAAGCTTAGTGGGGAGAGTTTACCCCTGGAAAGGAAGGCAATTCAGGGCGTTTAATACTTGCCTAGAAATTAGTCCATTTGCCTCTTAGGAATAGTTCTTTATCCATTCATCTGTCAGTGGACTTCTAGGTTGTTTCCATGTCCTAGCAATTGTAGATAATGCTGCAGTGAACATTGGGGGTACATGTGTCTTTTTCAGTTATGGTTTCCTCAGGGTATATGCATAGTAGTGAGATTGCTGGATCATATGGTAGTTTTATTTCTAGTTTTTTAAGAAATCTCCGTACTGTTCTCTATAGTGGCTGTGTCAATTTACATTCCCACCAACAGTGCCAGAGGGTTTCTTTTTCTCCACATCCTCTCCAGCATTTATTGTTTGTAGGTAAAGAAGCTGTGGTACATTTATACAATGGAGTATTACTCAGCCATAAAAAGGAACACATTTGAGTCAGTTCTAGTGAGGTGGGTGAACTGAGAGCCTGTTACACAGAATGAAGGAAGTCAGGAACAGTAAAACAACTGTCATGTATTGATGCATATATATGGAATCTAAGGGAATGGTACAGATGAACCTATATGCAGAGCAGGAATAGAGACGCAGACATAGATAACAGATTTGTGGACACAGCGAGGGAAGGAGAGGGTGGACAAACTGAGAGAGTAGCATTGAAGCATATACATTACTGTATGTAAAATAGATGCTAATGGAAGTTGTTGTATAACACAGGGAGTTCAACCCCATACTCTGTGACAACCTAGACAGGTGGGATAGGGTGGGGAGTGGGAGGGAAGTTCAAGAGGGGAGCATATGTATACTTATGGCTGATTCAAGTTGTTGTATGGCAGAAACCAACATAATATTGTAAAGCAATTAGCCTCCAGTTAAAAATTTAAAAAAAGACTAGTCCATAAAATCTGAGAGCTAAGAGGGAACTTAGTGATTATCCACCATTAACCTCCCATTTTTCCAATAAGGAAACTAAGGCTCAAGGACTAGCCTGAGATCATACCACTGGATAGTAGCAGGGTTCAGATGCTACGCCAGGTCCCTTGCTTCCAAACCAAGGCTCTTCTTGCCTCCACTGTGTTATAAATATCAGGTCATCCATCATCCTAGCCTCCCACATCTGCTGGTTCCCAGCAGACCAGATGATGGGCACATTTAAAAATCTGTTTTGGAAAGAAGACACAGCAAGTGACTTTATTAGGTATGAGGCTGTTTTCGACTGTTTCCATCTGCTTTTCCAAATCTCCAGGTCACTATGGTTTCCCTCGGACCTGGCTGAGCTGCGGGAACTCTCCGAGGTCCTTCGAGAATACCGAAAGGAACACCAGGTCTACGTGTTCCTGCTCTTCTGCAGTGCCTACCTCTACAAACAGAGCTTTGCCATCCCTGGGTCCAGCTTCCTGGTCAGTATCCTGCCCTCCTCCTGTGCCTGCCTCCCAGGAAGCCACGTTCTTCTTTGCAGAGGGGCCATTAGGCTGCAGAGCCTACAGGTCAGAGGACAGGCCACCGTGGCTATTGTTTGTTGACAGCTTTCCCTGTGTCAGGCACTGTCCTAGTTGCTCTACCCGCTCGACGTTATTTAATTCTCCCAAGAGCCAGTAACGGGGACTATTATCTGCATTTTACAGACAAGGAAGTGAATGGTGAGAAGTGAAGTCCCTGATGACGAGGCGAGGAGAGGGTAGGGCTGGGGTCTGAACCCTCGCCCCACCCGCTACCCTCCAGCTCCAGAGCCTGCCTTTCCTCTCAAGTTTGCTGCTTTCGTTTCTAAGGATTTGACAGCTGTGGAGCACCATCCTTGAGACTTGTCCCCTTCTACATGTTGGTTTTCTTTTAAAATCTGTTTTCTCCACTAGTCTGTGAGTTCCCTGAGGGCTGGGCCTGTTCCTTGTTGACAGCCTGTGTGTTTGCCTGGCACAGGGAAGTGCCTTTGTAAGCGTCTGATGAACAGATGCAGGTTGTTCCTGGTGCTTTTAGGCTGGAGAGAGTCGGGAAACCTCCGACTCACTTGGAGTGGTGGGGACGAGTCACTCTGGTTTTCCAGGCAGCCCCCTGGCTCTTGGGAGCTGCAGTGTTAGATCCAGGCTTGCGCGTGGGCTCTTGGATGCTTCTAACCAGCTTCCACCTCAGGTGATACAGGAGAGAATTTCTGCTGTCCTCCCAGCAGCATTGTAAGCTGGTTGGTATAAATGTATATGTATATTATGGCTTTGGGTAGGTTTAGATCCCAGCTGTGTAACAGTGAGCCAACCATTTAACCTCTCCAGCCCTGCCTCCTCATCTGTAGAACAGAGACTCTCCTACATAACCCCCTGGGATTGTTAACGTGGGAGGATGAAATGACCTAGTGGGTGCAGAAGGGCTGACACAGTGATGGTGCGCCTGGCACACAGCGGCTTCGGCCCTGAGCAGGCAGCCTTGAAAGCTTCCTTCTGTCCTGCTTCTCCCTCCTGCCCCAACATTCAGCTCAGGCCGGATCTGCCTCAGCAGCGTCTTTGTTAGCAACTGGAAGAAAAGCAAACATAGCCACGCCAAGAGAGATGGGGACATGTGTGGTGCCGGAGGTTAGAGGCCATCTGTCTCCCGGGCTTGCCCCCATCTCTCTTTCTCTCTTGAGCTGATCCCTCTGCAGGGCAAAGAGCTGGCTGCTCCCTGGGGGTGCCTTCTGTTTCTTCTTCATGCGGCCTTGGGCACCATACTTAATCTCACACTGGTAGAATGAGGTGAGGCTGGCATACCACACAGGGTCTTATTGGGGATTAAATTGGACATGTCGTCAAGTCCTTAACACATTGGAGGTGCTGAGGATATCCCCACCTTCTCGCTTCCAGGTCCTTTTATTTTCTCTCTTGGATTCCATGTTTGGCAGGATGATGTCTACCAGCCAGACTGCATTTAGGAAGTATTGGTTCACTTTTCCCTTTTGGTTCATCGTAGGCTTTTTTGAGTGTCAGCTAGAAACCTGGTCAATACAAAACCGCCAGGGTTAGCATACCACAGAGATGTAATTCCTGCAGAAAGCAAAGAAACACAAGACATTCTGTAAAGCTCATGTGGTCAACTAAGGGGAAATCCATGGTTTGTGTCCATTTAGAATAGCAAAAAATAACTTGAGAGCTTTCTTTCTGCCTCCCCAGAGCCTCAGGGTCTGCAGGACTTATCACAGCCCATGTGGAAGGCTGGGTGTTAGGCGTAGATTTTCCCATTTAATTCTGTCTTGTCCTCTGAGGTTTTAATCCTCTTCCCAGTTTTTTTTTTTTTTTTCTCTTCCCAATTTTAAGGGTAAGAAGACTGAAGCCAGGGTTGTAGTTCCCAGCTCTTTCATCGCCCTTCATTCATCTCTTTACAATGGGAATAGGGTTTTTTGTCCAGGAAAATCACTGAAGGAGGAGGGAACCTAGGCCTCCCAGGCTTCAAGACGAGATGGCTGGCAGCTGGCGGATGTCCTCATGCAGAGCGTTTGTTTCCTCTGCAGAATGTTTTAGCCGGTGCTTTGTTTGGGCCCTGGCTGGGGCTTCTGCTGTGCTGCGTGCTGACCTCAGTGGGTGCCACGGGCTGCTACCTGCTCTCCAGTGTTTTTGGCAAACAGCTGGTGGTCTCCTACTTTCCTGACAAAGTGTTCCTGCTGCAGAAGAAGGTAAGGTTAGAGGGCACCTCTGAGTGCTGGGTCCCTAGAAAGTCGTGGCATGGCCCTGAGGGGAGTGTGGTGCAGGGGTTTCCCACAGTGCCCCCTGCCCTGCTGCAGGAGGCTCCAGAGGGTCTATTGATGTCTCCTAGAGATGAAGGCCTGAGCTCAGCCTCCAGCTCCATCACTGCCGGCTCTGTGTCTTTGGGCAGGTTCCTGACTTCTGAGCCTCAGGCACCTCTGTTTCTGGGGAGGTGGGGGCTGCACTAGGTCTCCATTGTGGTCCCTGGGCTCTCTAGTTGTGGAACTCCAGCTTAGTTGCTCCTCAGCACGTGAGATCTTAGTTCCCCAGCCAGGGGTCAGACCTGCATCCCCTGCATTGGAAAGGAGATTCTTAACCACTGGACCACCACCGAAGTCCCAGGCACTTCCTTTTTAAAAATGAGGAAGACAATCTCTGCCCTGGAATTTATAGAATATGAGAAGTATCTAGAACAGTGCCTGGCACCAACAGATTTTTCACCAGCTGGAGACTCTTCTGCTTCTTAATGGCCTTGTCTTTGGCTTCAGGTGGAGGAGAACAGAAACGGCCTGTTTTTCTTCTTACTGTTTCTGAGACTCTTCCCTATGACGCCAAACTGGTTCTTGAACCTCTCGGCCCCGATTCTGAACATCCCCATCGTGCAGTTCTTCTTCTCTGTTCTTATCGGTAAGACGTGGCATGTAAGTCTGAGTCTCACAGTCGTCATGGGCACATGCCTGCCTTTGTGAGCCAGGCTCACGGAGAGCATCATCCAGCCTTGTCTAACGTAATTGTTCCTGATAGCAACTTGGGCTTGAACATGAAAACCCATAAAAATACTTCTGGAACAATTAGGGATTGTTCATTCTGTGCCTGTATTTAATGCCTATTGTGTTTGCACTGTGCTGGGCCCTGGGATTAGAAGAGAAATCTGTGTAACACACGACCTGGCCCATAGTAAGGGCTCAGTGAAAGCAGAGTTCAGGTTTGTGAGTGGAAGAGAAGGTGGAGGCAGGGGAAGGTCAGAGCAAGGGCTTCCTGTTTGATTTTGGCCCCTATTTCCATTAAGATCTGCCTTAGGAAGAGCTAGTTCCTTCTTGCCTTTTGACAATTGTATGACCTTCAGCAAGCTCCTTACCCTCAATGAGCCACTTGGCTAAATGCAAGGCTAGGATGACAGCAGTGTTTAAGTATCAGCTTTGGACCACTTTCATCTGAATGGAAAAATGGCTAATATCCTGTGAAATCAGTGACTATTGTTTTCTCCACACTGGAAGTAAACTACCCCACCCTTTCCAAGCGAAAGGCAAGGATCGTCTCTCTTAAACCTTCTTTAGAAATGAAGGGAAAGACTACTCAGGCCTCTGGGTCAAACACGACAGATCTGTGGTTGAGCAGTTGCTATTAATAGGGAATTCCTGGGAGAAGCTGAGATCTTAAATCGAAGCAGAATCAACCACAGCTAATTCTGTTAGACCAGCGTTTAGATGAGAGTGCCTCTGTATCTCTATTAGCAGCCTGTAATTAACCAGGTGCACGAGGCTTGGAAGGACTCCAGAGACCAGGGTTCTAGTTCTGCCTCTGACAGATTATATGACCTTGATGAGTCTCATCTTGAGGCATCATCCGCTAGAGGAGTGGATCATCAGGGGGCCCCAAACCAATCAGAGTCTGGGGAGTAAGAGTTGGGAGAGGCTGTTCGAATGCAGGTTCCTGGGCTCTACCCCCAGACCCAGAGGACCAGAGTCCCTGGGGCACTGCCTGAGAGTGTGTTTTTAACAGCTTCATGGGGGATTGTGATACAGTCAGCCTCTTGGGCCACCAGTCACTTTGGGGATCCAGTGGATTCAATGACGTCTTACAGACAGTACAGAGTATGAAATAGCACTACTACTTCTAAGAAACTTGTTTTTATCTTGGGCACACTGCACAACTCATAATGCTGGTGTTTCTCTTTGCTTGGGCTGCTGGGTACTCAGAACCAAATCTGGGGACGCTTCTAGCAAATGAGTGAACTTTATGCATTTTTGCCTTAATTTTGTTTATTCTTCATTTTGTTTTATTCTTGTTTTCCCGTTTAAAAAAAATGTTTAAATCTTAGCAGACCATCTCAAGTCCTTTTGTTTAATGAGGCAAATGTAGTGGGAAGCGAGGAAAGGAGGGGAAGGAATGGAAGAGAAGAAGGGAAAGAGGAAATATGTTTAGGAGTCAGAATTGTGCAACAGTCACGTATGAAACTGGAGTCACTGTTGTGAATTACTGGTGAATTTTCTGAAGCACTTCTGGTCTTCGTTTTCCTGTCCCAGAGTAACAGGATGTCCCTTTTCTTCCTCCAGGTTTGATCCCATATAATTTCATCTGTGTGCAGACAGGCTCCATCCTGTCCACCCTCACCTCTCTGGATGCTCTTTTCTCCTGGGAAACTGCCTTTAAACTGCTGGCCATTGCCCTGGTGGCCTTAGTTCCTGGAACCCTCATTAAAAAAGTTAGTCAGAAAGACCTACGTTTGAAAGAAACAAGCAACGCTCATTCTCTGAATAGTAGGAAGGTCACGTGATCTGGGTCTCTTGGGTGCTATCTCCCTGGACTCTGTTGCTTACGTATGTAATGGATGTGGTCCTCTGAAGCCCCTCATTGTTTTTAATTATTCTCAATAGGTGATCTGGACACTGTTCTTCTGTGTGCCCTGTCCTGTCACGAAGGACACTGTGCTCTGGAAGGTGAATCGTATCAGATTCTCAAACCAACCAAGATTTAGCAAGACACTCTGCAAAATGGATGGCCTCCCAGGAAATCCTGTTTGTATTTTATTGAATAACAAGGAACTCAGGGTAGTGTGTCATCCTGGCCTCTTGTAAAGCCCTGAGCTGTCTCGGGAGAGGATGCTGACGGCCCTTGTCTGGCGTGCCTCTTCCGCGCAGGGATCGGCTGTCGTGACAGGCTTTATCCTTTTTCGTCCCTTGTGGACATGCTAAATGTAGATTGATGACGTGAACCTACATCACTGATACCACACTTCCTGTTAGTCTCCTGAAGAGTGTTTCTTCAATACATTTTTTTTTTTTTTTTTTTGCTGATGACCTACCTCTTGCGTTAATGAAGGGAAACAAGCTGACAAACTGCATACAATTTCCATGTACAGCTCAAAAGCACAGTGATTGCTGAAATGCTCTTTGTTCAGACGCACTGATGTTACCACATGTCACATCTCTTGGTTGCATGTCCAGACAATTCAGCTGATTGCAATCAGACTATTAAATATCAGTGCAGCTCACTCTGTATGTTATGAATATGTTCTGGAGAAGTGCTTACCTATCTGTGCAGAGCCCTCGAGTCACCTGAACCAAATGACCATCAGTACCTTTTTTCTAGTCTGTGCTTTCTGTGTGAGAATGCCTCCTCTGTCTTGTTAGGAGAAGGGACTCGGTACACCGTACCAGCTGGTATGCAGGTACCAGCCTGCATACCCTCCAAATGCTTTTTTTCATTTCCTGAGAATAACTGAGGGATAATTCTGTTTTATCTTTCAATTCAGGGAAATTCAAGGAGAATACTTGGCTTTGGATTACTTTGTTGTGTTGTGTTTTAACGAATTTGTAGCTGTCTGCTTTCTATAGCTGTAGTGTTGTAATTGGCACAGATCAATTCAGTTCCAAGGACAAAAGGACCTTGGCACCTAAAATGAACAGCTCTGGGATCCTGTGCCCCACAGGAGTAACTCATCATTTCTTATCAGAACTCTTGCCCTTGGGCACCATCTGCTGGCTTTTGATTTGACTTGGCCAAGACTCTTGCCAAGGCTTAATGCAGATCAGTTGTTTTACACGAATTCTTGGGAATACTTGTTCACTATAAAGAATGAATTCCCAAGCAGTGTTTTTTGGACACAGTATAATCTATAAAAACATAACAAGTACTTCATTTTTAAGCATGTGTTGTTTTAAAAGAAGCTTGAGAACAAGAAAGAGCATGAGGAGGACACCAGCTGGACTTAAAGCTCTGTGGTAGAAGCGAGGGGAGACACTGGAAGCTCTCCGCACTGCTGAAAGCCTGTACCCTTTGCCCTTTACCTGGATCCTTGGGTTTGTCTCTCTCCTTCCTCCCCCTTGACTTTGCAACAATGTGCCTTAGCAGTTGTGACTTTAAAGGCAAAGCAGTTTCCCAAATAAATGGACATATGTCTTCTGTGTGCTGTGTGTTTGTGCATGTTGCTAACTTTGCCAGTGGGATTCGGGATTGCCTGAGATCAGACAATCCAATGTGTCTTAGCTTTCTACTCTTGGATTTCTCACCAGTTGTGTGCATTGGAAGATTTTCATTTTTGCCTTTTCCCTCTTAGGGCACATTTGAGAGTCGGGTTTTCATGCCAGAGAAGTAGCTGCAAGGTGGACAGCAGGAAAGCTGTAGGGAAGGAGCAGAGCGCCTGTCTCAGATGTGGCAGAATAATCATGAAGAGACAATCACACAATGGTGGTCGTCTCTTCTTTCTGTGGATGTCTGATGAAAATGCCACAGAAACCAGCTTTTCTTACCACCTATTTTTCCGGGCTGCAGGAAACCCAGTCATGTAAAGTTTTCCTTTCCCTGACAAATTCTAAAACTTGTGAAGGTAGCTCCCGGACACAAGCAGTCCCTAAAGAAAAGGCAGGACAGAAAACAGTGACGTCCGCGTTTTGTTTAATTCCATGCATTTGTTTGCTCTGATAGTCGCTCATGTTCCCATCACTGTACAGTTGGTCGATACAAAGAGGGAGAGCCGGCATCAGAACCTGCACAAGGAGCAGGAGAACTGAGAGGCCACAGAGGTCGCAGATGAGGGGGTTCATTTTGAGACTTGACTACCAAAAAGGAAGTTAATCTGCTTCAAACTGAACTCACATTTTATTGCAATCAAGAATCAAAGTGGGTTGTCACACTTCCAGAATCTAAGAAGTGGGCACTCCGAAGGGAGCGAGCTCCTAGTAACACGGTCAGTAAAGGACTCCTTCCTATTAGCCTGCACCTTTTGGTGGGGGTTCCCTCTGACCTGCAACCCCTGGAGGACCCCGTCTGCCTGGTTACCAGGTGACAGCCTAGGGCCAGGAGCCAGCATTCCCCTGAGTGCTGTGAAGTGGCTCTGGAGAGCAGGCCTGGGACTTGGCTGGAAGTCTCGTCACAGTACCTGTTCTGATGGCTCAGATGGTAAAGAATTTGCCTGCAATGAGGAGACCTGGGTTCAATCCCTGGGTCGGGAAGATCCCCTGGAGAAGGAAATGACAACCCACTCCAGTATCCTTGCCTGGAGAATTTCACGGACAGTCTATGAGGTCACATGAAGTCGGACACGACTGGACGACTAGTACTCGCTTCCCTTACAGTGGCCTTGCTGCCCGCCAGGGGACTTGGCTCTGTGGGAAATTCTGCCAGTGTGCTCTGGTCACGTGACAGGGAAGCCTTCACCCAACTCCTTTTGGGTAACCCTATTTCTCAGAACAGTGAGCTCCCCTCTTCTGCCACCTGTCCCTGAGAAGTGTTCCAGTTTCTACAAAGGTCCTCCACTTGGCAGTCTAGTCCGTTCCAATTTGAACAGGTGCTGCAGTATTCGCTGTAACATGCAAACAGGCAGACTAATGTGATTTCTTCTGTGCTAGCCTGTATATGTTGGTAACACTGGCGGTGTGAGTATATTAGGGCGTTTTTTCTATGAAATCAGCAATGAAGAAAATTCTTGCTGCCTAGACAGGCACTCAATTCATACTGACAGTACAAGTCGAAAGTCTTAAAAAGGATGCCACATCGTTTTGGTACCTCAGTTTCACAGAATCTAAGGAAAAAGCAAGCAACTAGGACTTCTTAATTAACCCTCTGCTTATAGAAGGTGGTAAGGAACAGGCTCATTTAACACAATGAAATGATGTAAATGAAGAGACATTTTGGAATTCAATTGCAAACATACACCAAAGGGGCAATGGGTGGAGGCATGGAGGAGGCTTTTTCCTGCCTTTCATGCTGCCCTTTGGCCACAGGGTGGGACCTATAAGCAGCATACTGGTACATCCCATCATTCTCCCGTGTGGGCTAACTCAAGATCTCAAACCACCTTAGGAGATTGTGAGGTTAAGGGTGGGACAGCAAATAGATCTCCCCTTGCACACCATTCCAATCAAGTGGTAATTATTGCTCCAAGTGCTGTATTGTGAGAGGTTCGGAGGTTGTGTCCAGGCTCAGCAGGAAAGAATATGGTGATTAACAACACAGTTTGGGATACTGAGCATGAAGACAGTAGATGGGTGGTATGTGGTGGTATTCTGATTTCTGGCTTGGTAGAAAAATGAATCACAATACAGCAAACTCTACTATGAGCAGAGCAGGGCAGGAATTCCTTGGAATTTGTAGAATTCAGTGGTAAGAAGTTCAAGTAGAAACATTTTAAGAAAAGGGGGTAGAGAGTGAGACATAAGGGCATGGAAGAAAAAGGTAAATCTTTTGTCAGTAAGGATACATTCACATTGAAAAAAACATCAGTGCTCCACAGTGGGAGAGGGCATTTAAAATTAGGTTGTACCAAGAAAACCCCAAACCATCAAGTCTATTATTACTTGGATAAGAGGCAAATTCAGTACAATGAGGCCCTGAAATGGAACTCCAGTGTACTAATTAAATACAACTAAAAATATCTTTAATTCTAGAAGGATAGATTTGTTGATACCAAAGTTTTTAAATATCTGAACTTCAAGTAGGTCATACCAAAACATCTTATAGCACAGCTAGCTCTTCACCTCCCTGGGAAGGTGCTCCCCACAATCTAGCAAACAGGTCTAAACTTTAGCAGTGGTAAAGTCTATTTTAACTTCAAAGGAGATGCAGGCTTCTCAGTCCCTCTGCTAAGCAATTTTAAGAGGAATTGTTGTTCAGAGGACAGGATCTAGAAATAGATGCGAATCAAATGCTCATCTGCAACACAAATTAAAACTCATTATCTTGCAGTCAGTCAAAACCAGATGCTAAACGAATGTGGAATTCATCCCAGGGGGGTTAAACTTTTGATCTGCAACCAAGCTTGAAATCATAGTCCTGGGAGTTTCCTTAAAGCGCTGTCGCCCAGTTGTCAGACTGAAGAATTGGCTCTTAAATTCCCTGAGCTCTTCATTCCACACTCTTCAGATGACAGTGGGGCTGTTCTCAAACACACACCAATTCAGAATTGTCCTGGTTACTTCAAAGCAGGCAATGAAGGGTAGCCTGGGATAGAGAAGGCATTTCTCTAAAGACACTGTTCTTCTCTGAAGCCTCTAGTCACTTCTACTAAAGAAAATAAGTAAAATGTTCAATGTGGAACTTTATTCAGCTCTTGACCATATAGTGAATGACCTGAAGATTCAACACTGTCTGCGGCCCTAACACGCTCTTAACAGTCAATCCAGTTAGATATATGGCATTATCATGACAGGCAGTCCAGATGGGAATTCAAAAGGTATCAAAATGATGAGGTATTGTAGTGGATTTTCCAGAAAGATCATCACTGAAAGGGATAAGACACACTGACCTTCATGTTTCTCTTTGGCCACTATAGGTGGGCAAGGCCTGGAAAAGCTGAAGGGTCAGTGTTTTATGTTGGACAGAAAGAGGACACAGAGTTGTAGCCTCTCTGTTCTCAGAAGTAATGAGCCAGAGAGATTCACAGTACAGTGTGGTCTGAAGTCAGAGGATGAAACATATGGGCTTTAAACGGTGCTTTTTCCAGCTCTGTGACTGAGAGATTAGGCTTCAGGCTAGAACTTTTCTAATCATCACCTCAGCTAGGCATTTTTTTTTTTTTTTGGGTCATGCCATCTATTTCCTTTTTTTATTCTCCTAACTAGGAGGAAAAAAGGTTGGTTTTAAGGGATTTAGCAGGAAGGAGATTACAAACCATGTTGCCAGTTCTTGAAACTATCCCACAGGCCCCAGGCAGGTTCCCTGTAGGCCTGTTTCTCTCAGGGCATTAAATAATTCTCTTGTGCTTCTAATGGATCGCATGATTTTATTTCTTAAGAAACTTTAGAAAGTGTACAGCTTTGGAACTTTGTCCACCGCTCAGTCATCTGCCCACCTAGGAGCTTTTGTGATCAAGTCAAAATCACAGCGTTAACCACTGGGCCTCAGGGCAGTACCCGCATCCTCAGATGATTGTTGTTGTACACAGAAAATGAGGGAATACAGCTAAGACGAATACCAGGGAGCTCCCACATGGCAGTTCCGTTTTCATTCCTTCATAAAAATCCATAATAACTCATGGTTAGCAATCAACACAATCACTGTGCTACACCGTAAACCACACCTTCTGATCGACAGAAAATGAGAAGGATAATAATTATTATAAAATAAAGTAACAATGATAATAATGCCATAACTTAAGATCTTTCATGTAGTCCAGCTACAGAATTCATACAAAATGGAATAATTTAATGAAACAATACTGCTCTCTGTATAAGTTAAACATTTTCCTTCATCCTACCTAAGAGCTATAAATTATAGACACTAAATTTTAAATCAATGTCTCAACATAAAGTGTAAACAAATGGAGGGATCAAACAAGCAAAAGGAACGGCTCTGAATTCCCTCCTGCTTTTGCTTTTTGGCTGATGCAATCAGTGTCACTTGGAGGAGGGCGATGCTTTTACCTGTACTGGAAATGGTTTAATACCTGTGTGTGTTAAGTCTTGCCTGATGTCCAATCTGATGCAGTGTCAAAGCGTTTAAACCATCCTCTCTAGGTCTTGAGCCAAGAAAGGGTGTTTGGCAGTGACTAATCTTGGAGACAGAAACTAGGCCAACATCTGTTTTTATATCAAATTCTAGATTAAAATGTCTTTAAAGCAGATACCTTGGTTTGTTTCTCAGAGCCCATGATTCTGGAGACAGAAAGGACCTCAGGCCTTGGACAACATAAAATCTTTCCAATCTCTGCTTAGCATCAGTTGTTCTTTCTGTGAATTTCCGAATCCAATTATTCAAATTTACATGGAGCCAAATACACTTTACAAGTAGCATTTAACAGAAAAGCTATTGTGGTGGGGGAAGGGGCTGCCTTTTGCAAATTGCCTGTTTCGCCTTTTTTCTGACAGTGGCAGCCACTCACGAAAGCTTCTGGGGTTAGAATGAGTTAATACAAACATAAGGTATGGTCTGGGACTGGACACTGGGCAGACTCATACACCTCCTAGCTGCCTTCAAGGACTGTTCCATTTAAGTCAATAAAACTCTAGAAGACAAACAACCTGGTCCCAGGGAGGGGTGATTCCCATCTTCTCCACGTAGTTAAACTGAGACATTCTGTGCATGTCCTTTCACAAACTGCACATTTGCTTTTCCAGCACTGTTGTCTTACCCTTCTCTCTTCCTCAGGCTCTCCCTCCCCTGCCCCTTTCTTCCCTAAAAGACATAGTCAACAGGTAGGAAGGAAGTAGGATACAGGAAAATGGCACTCAAGTCTGAAAAATCAACACACTGGTCAAGGTAACACACTTGCCAAGGTCATGACACTGATAGCAGTAAAAAGTGGAATATTTGTCAAGGACAAGGTTGGACACTACCTGTAAGTCTCACTACCAAATGCTGCTTAAACTTAAAAAATGAGATCAGCTTCCACATACACAGTTTTGAATCCATGCCCTCAAAGACCTTGGGTACCAGTAGCTGGTCACCAAACTTTTCTAGGTCTTTGCATCTCCCATCTGGACAAGCTGGTTGAATTTAGTGTGGTCTTCTACAAGTTCCCTGGAATTGCTTTTCTTCTGCTGCTCTTTGTTTTCTAAAATGCTCAGTATGTCTTGCTTTGGCTCTTCTTCAGTCACTTACAGCCAAAAGAACTGGTCCCCTGTTCAAGTAGCAATAATACCTCTTGGTCCCACAAACTCCCAAGGATGTTGCTCCTAAATTTCACTTTTTTTCCTTTCCTCCTTTTGCTCTTTTTTTTCTGCAAGAAATTATTGTCTTTTTCTCTATCATATATAGTTCACTCTTTACAGTACAAAGTGTTAAAATGTCAAACAAAAATAAATATCAATGTTACAGTAGCTAGAATATTCAATAAAATAGATCCCTGCCATTCTTGATTGAAATGTTCAGTGAGACTTAATTTCATTTGGATATTTTTCTCCAGAGATTTGTGAAGTCTCATGTTCCTGTTATTGCAGCTCATTTCTAGGGGTAAGAAAGATGGGGCAGCTCTCCTCCCAGACAAAAAAGCAGGGGGAGAGTGGGAAGAGTCTGGGGGTAGGGTGAATTTGAAATGCCAGTATAGTCATGAGATCTTCAGGGTGGGTGTTCTTTCATTACCAGGTAGCAGAGCTGTAGTGTTTATTGGTCCTGACTGTGGCATCAGAACATTCCCCATCTGAAGAGTCACAGTCCGATTCTTCAAACTGCATAGGATTCTGCAAAGTCAAGACAACATAAGACCTTAATTCCTTTCTCCAATTACTCAGTCAATGTATTCTGAACACCTCCCATGTGACAGGTCCTGTGCTGGGTTACTGGCTAACATACATGAGACCAGACCCTGTCCTTGTGGGGCTTACGGAGAAAGAAGACTTAGAAAGATGATGATGACAATGATGAAAAAGACAGTGAAAATAGTGTACCACAGTCCCCCATATATTGTTCACTACGTTCCAGACACTGCTGTGAGTGCTTTAACATCCATTAATCCATTTAATCCTCTGTGAAATAGAGGCTGTTATCATGCCTGTATATGGGATAAGGGAGCTGACCTACAGAGAGGTTAAGTGGCTCGCCCCCCATCACACAGTGAGTGAGTGGGGAGGCTAAGGTTGGCATCTGGGCAGTCAGACTCCAGGGTCTACTCTTCCAACCATGTTGTGACCCATCCTCTGAGAAAGCAGTACTGTATGCTAACTGAAGTGGTACGTGCGTTCTGACAGCACATAGGGGCTGGTGCGGAGCTGGGGGAGGGAGGCGGATACCCTCAACTAGGTTGGGAGATAGGGTCAGAAGTGATGCTTGAGTTGCATCTCGGGGTGAAGCGTTCCTGAGCAGTTTTATGTTCGTGCTTCATTTGGGAGAACTACCCCATTTTGGGAAGCTCTTATCTCTGTAGTAAGTCCCCTACATACAAATGAGTTCTGTTTTCAGAGCACATTTGTAAGTCCAAATTGTTCATTAAGTCCAACCAAGTTAGCTTAAGGACCCAACTAAAACAATCAGCTATACAGTACTGTACTGTAATAGGTTTATAATACTTTTCACACAAATAATACATAAAAAACACACAAATAAACATTTTAAATCTTATAGTACAGTACCCTGCAAAATACAGTAATACCTGCTATATCACTGCTGTTTCTATGCTTGCTTCCAGACATCCTGGGCTTGAAATACTGATACTGCACTACTGTACTCTATATAGTGCTGTGCAGTAAAATTACACAGAAGCACAACCGCTAGGAGAAGGGTGCACACACATGACAATGTACGCCAGACGCAGGAAATAACTGAAGTGACTGGACACGCAAACACCAAAGTTGGCAACTTAAAGGTTCATACGTAGGAGGCTTACTATACTTCTACTTACTTCATAGAGGAAGTTATTTTATCCTCTATGTGTGTGTGTTAGTCACTCAGTTGTGTCTGACTCTTTGCGACCCCATGGACTGTAGCCCACCAGGCTCTCCTGTCCAGGGGATTCTCCAGGCAAGAATACTGGAGTGGGTTGCCAGGCCCTTCTCCATAACTGTAAAGGCCCTAGGGACTTGAGCATGTTCTAACACAAAGATCTGCAGGAAAGGGGACAGTGATGAGAGGAGAAGAGAGGAGAAGACCCCACCTCATAGCCACGTTCCTCCGCACACAGCTTGCCCAGAGACATCTGTGTTTTCACGCGGCGCACAGCACACTCCTTGTCAGAGAGCCCATCCGAATGTGAGGATATCTCAATGGGGATCTCTGGCGTCTGGGACAGCAGGTCATCAAGCTTCTCTGCCAGGCGATCTTCGAGTTTATCTGCTAACTCATCAGGGCTGTTTGAGTGGTCACTGGTATTTCCTTCCTCGCCATCAGACACAGAGAAATTCTCAGAGCTGAAGGTGGAATATGACTGGCAGCTGCTGATACAGCGATGGGGCCTAGAACCACAAAGAACCAGAGGAACTTAGTCCTGGGAACGGCTGTTTTTCTTGTCTGTTGGTCGCAGCCTTGGTGGGAGGTGATCTAGTTTTCTGCTTGCCCCAGAGGGAGAGCCAAATCCAGAAAGGAAGAAACTATTTAAAGCAACAGGGAGAGAAATCTGCGTTTCCCTTTTCATTTGTTTTTCTGTGCTTATGTGGCTCCACACAACGCTCCAAAGCTGATGGCTACCGCTGGTCTTTGGCGGTGACTACATTTCTCACTGGGTACAGGGGCCTCAGAAGACTGAGCGCTGTTACCACCCTGTGGATTAACCCCTAACAGAAATGAGCTTGGAAGCAACGTTGACTCTGTAGCTCTGGGCACTGTCCAGCAGTAGGTGCTCATTCCAGGTAAAGTCAGGGTTTAGCCCTGATGAGACAAAGCTTCTGGGGAGTGGGGAGGGGATTTATAAAACTTCCTCATTTCTCTCCCATTGTTTACAAAGGAGCCTAGTAAATAAGAATGCTGTTAGCTTACATTGTCTTAAAATAACAAAACAAACAATAAAAATGAAGACTGCCTCTCCCTCTCTCATTGCCTGACCTTCCTGTATTTCTTAGTACAAAGTGATGCCGATGGCCTGTGATCTGAGGTTGGCTGATGACCAGGCCAGGTGATGGGCTGGAGTGATAGCATCAAGAGTCCAGATGGAGGAAGCCCAGGTGGGAAAGGGAAGTTAAGGTAGGACTCACACAGCTTCCCAAGGCTGGTAACCCAGAAGGGAGACAAGGGGGAGAATGTTATAATTAAAAATGCAAAACCATCAGGTTTAAAACAAAATTTGTATCATAGCAAGAAAGAAAGGTGGGAAGCCATCAGGTAGGCTGAGTTAACGGTGCCCATAGGAACAAATGCTGGAAGTAATTGTGACGCCCGTAAAATGGGGTCAGAGGGTGAAAAGACAGATATCCAGGCTCAGTCTCACTGCAGAGGAGAAAACATAGTGTCCAAGGAAACAAGGTAGCAATGGCAGTGTGGTAGGATTAACTCAGGGGTGAGAACAGACTTCAGTTTTGTGCATGGCATATGGGCCCAGAATATAATCTACCAAAATATGGGGAGTCCCTTGGTCTCAGGAAATTCCTGGTTCTGGGCAGGTACACAAACCTTCCTGGGGTATTCTTACAGTCTTCCTCTTCAGGAACAGAATGCCTATCAGCAGAAAAGGCCTCCTGGGAGGAAAACTCCCTTCCATACTTCTACATTACAGCAGCTGTTAATGCTAGGGGTAGGGGTGTGTGGTTCTTCTTTGGTCCTACAAGCAAAGTTCTTATTGCTGGCTAGTCAGGAAGCTGTTTCTAAGGATGGGCTGAAGGAGGATCAACCAATTTAACTATACTTAACCTGGTAAGGTATAAAATCCAAGGCATGGGAAGTGCTATGGATTGAACTGTATCCTTTCCAAATTTATATGTTGAAGCCTTATCTACAATGTGACTGAATTTGGAGATGGGGTCTTTAGGAGGTGTGTGTATGCGCTCAGCCACTTCATTAAGGTTAAATGAGGTCATACGGGTGGGGCCCTAATCTGATAGGTCTGTGGCCTTTTAAGAAGATGAGATCTCTTATGCTCTTTCTCTCTCCCCTACCATGTGAGGACATAGCAGGAAGGCTGCTGTCTGCAAGCCAGGAAGAGAGTCTTCACCAGGAATCTTGGACTTCCCAGCTCCAGAGCTGGGAGAAATAAATGTCTTCTGTTTAAGCCACCTAGTCTGTGGTATTTTGTTACAGCAGGCTGAGCAGACTAATACAAGGAGGTACACTAGGAACCAATAAAATTACCCATAAAACAGCACAGCCATTTGTCACAAACTGCCCACTATATTCTCAATTATAGCCTTGAGTCATATTTCTTTTCCCCATCTTTCAGTTCTTATCTAGTGAATTTGGATAAACTAGGATCTGCAGTGCATAGCCAGCTACCAAAATGGCCAACAGGAAAGCATGAACACAGTGGGTTCAAACTTCCCTCTAAAGGGCTGTTAGAAAGTGGCCGGTGATGGAACTGAAGGTGTGGCGAACTCAGGATTCTCCCTGCCTACACTGAAAGCAGTCACATCGGGTTATTGGTTTTACCTCTGTCTTCGTGGAAATTCAACTTCACTATCTACTTCCCCTTCTTCCTCTTCAGAGGAGTCATCTCCACTCTGAGAAGAACAAGGAGAAAAGAGTCTTATTTCTCTTTCTTACATTCACACACACACACATGTGCACACACATATGCACAGAGACCCTGTAAAAGATTTAATTATCATCAGAGGCACTGAGAGGTAGCTTACTGTAATTTTTAAAAGCATACCTCTTCATTCATTCATATAGCAACTTTCCCTGGGTGTCCATCTAGGCCTTGCGCTAGATGCTGGAGGACGCATAGAACTGGGTAAGGCTGGGTCATCTTTGGGCTCAGGGAGGTGAAGCCTCCATGAGCATGTCCACAGGTGAGGGGAAACCAGAGACGAAGTCTTAGATTTGGGGGTGGTCTCTTGTAACCACTGTCACTAGTGGTTCTAGGCTCCGACACAGAGACTTCAACAAGAGGTGATCTTTCAGTTCTTCAAAGCCCAACAACTACTTCCCCTCTTTATGCATCAATCACTTTTTCTCTAGTATTATAGCTATTATGCTTATATCCTCTCTGCTGCTAAGACACACATCATTTAAGGTCAGAGCCCATCTTGTTTCGTTGTATTCCTCCTCTACCATTAACACAACACTGCATACAAAGTAGATGCCTAACATGCGACTGAATCAGCACTTAGGCATGGGTAAGAGAGTTCTGGCTGGGACATCTGAGGCCCCGTCACTGCTTGGGCTCTGCGGTTGATCTGGAAAGGTGTGTAAGTACCTCATCTGAGTACACAGTCCCCTTGAGGGAAGATTCCATTTCCTTTCAAGGGCACAAGAACAGCCCCACTTAAGATCAACCATCATTAACCAAAGCCCCATGATGCACAGGATTACAACAATCCCTTGGGAGGTGAGTAAAGTGGGTCCAAATAACTGTACCAAAAGTTGAGCATAATTTGTTACACAATCGCTTCTGTTGTTTACGTTTCGGTTTTTTGACCATGAGGCATGCGGGATCATAACTCCCCGACCAGGGATAAAACCTGCACCGCCTGTGTTGGAAGGCTAAGTCTTAACCACTGGACCATCAGGGAAGTTGGAAGGATAATTTTAAAGTCAGTTCTAATAATCTACCACTTTTACCCATTTGTCTTCTGATATGCATTTTGAATAGGAAAGACAGGGATGGAGCTATTCTGCCTGAGGAGACAAGCACTTGCCCCTAAAGCACTCCTGGGAGTGGATCCCAGTAGAGAGATGTTGAGCTGCCCTGTGGGAGCGTAGTTCTAGGGAGGCCAAATGTGGGAGGGGTGTGTTGCGTGGCCTGCAGACCCACAGATGCCTCAAAATGGCACCAGGATAGTTCAAAGATACATGTTACTTGGGAGTGGACTGGGGAGTGGGCTGATGGGTTTCTTCTGGGGGTGATGAAAAGATTCTAAAATCAGTTGTGCTGATAGCTACATAACTCTGAATAGAAAGAACTGAGCTGTACACTTTACATGAGAGAACTGTATGGTAAGTGAATTATATCTCAGTAAAGATGCGACTAAAACATATGTTACTAGCCATAGGGGCCAGAGCCGCAGAGAATGAATCAGCCCAAATCCACTGCACTAGCTGAGACACGATGGATCCCCAGGAGTGCTCAGTAAGCAGCGGCACTGTATGTGGAGGAGGAGGCACAGCTCTGAGCCAGCGGCCCTCAGCTCCAGCGTCAAGATGAGCTCATATTTTTGGAATGTTGCTGTATGCCAGGTTCTATTCTAAATTCTTTACGATTAACTCATTTAAACTTCACATCAATCAGTGAGGCAGGGTCCACTTTTAGCCCCATTTTATAGATTAGAAACTGATGCTCAGAAAGGTACTAAGTAGAAGAGCCTGGCTTTGAACTCAGGTCTGTCTGACTACCAAGCTTGTGCTCTTACATAAGGTCGGAGAGTTAGCCAGACTCCCAGCTAATGAACCACAGGTGAGGAGGAGAGGAATAGGTTTTGGTGACTGAGAACTGGCTGGGTCTTGATGGTTAATAATGAAGGTGACGTTTTTCTAAAATATACTGGGAAGAAAGTGAGTTCCATGGGGGATTAACAAGCGTTATTTTTAAAAGGCAGTATGGTCAAATAGGTGAGGGAAAAGCTGGCTTAGAGGAGGTTACTGCACGATTTCGCAAAGCCAAGGATTTGTTAAACGTGTACTTAGGAATCTCCGAGAGGGAATGTTTCCAAAATGTGTTTTATAATGGGGTCCTTCCTTCTTGCAACATCCTTAGGACTAGGCTAGGATATGGATTCCAACCTATTTTGATTACGTAGCCCTAACATACAGCTATGTCCTACTTATAAATTATATATGCTTGAATCAGTGCCCTGATTCAGGAGTTGTATTCTTTAGTCTATCACCTAAGCAGTGTGGAAAGTATTAAAAGCAAAAATACTGCTATTTGCGCTTTTGTTATCTCATCCTTTTACAAAATGCATACTTTCTCTATATATTCTATAACGCACAGCATATGATAGGTTCGACATTCCTCAAAGGCAGTGACACACTGCTGTTGTCTTTACACCTTACCTTCTGGAGTGGCCTTGTTTTGCGAGGTAGCACTGGGGGAGTGACGTGATGAGAGGCGCCAAGGGATGACGCCGACCGACAACCGCTGAATTCATTTTCTTCCATTTTCTCAGAACCCTGGGCATTTTCCAAGAGGGGATTGTGTGCTGGTGGCTTGAAAAGGTTGGGGCTCCTCCCCACCGGCTTGGTCGAGGGGACGTCTAGGGAGCCATGCTGTTCTGGCCTGCACTGGAGGCAGGGGTCATAGGGGTCAGCCTGACAACAGCCCCAGGGGCCAGCCTGGCCCTTGTCAGGCTCAGAACTTCTCCAACAATCTGCCGCCATGGCCGTGGAGATGAGGTCAGGGCTAGAGCCAGGCATCTGTCTTTGAGAGTGGTTGCTGAGTGGGCTCCGCAGGGCTGCTGCAGGACCAAAGTACCTCAGGTTGTTGGCGCAGGTGGCAATGTCCTGTCCGTGCATATTGAGTCTGGGATGGTGACTCTGCGACACGGCAGGTGGGGGTTGCTGGTATTGCTGCTGCAGAGGATTATGGTGCTGGGGAGATGGGTACTGGGGTTCAGCTTGGTAGAGGGAAGTGGGATGGGGTGAATCCTCTTGGGCGGGCCGGTTTTTCAAGATGGCGGCAAAGTCACTGTGGCTGCCTCGGCTGTTCCCACGTCGGTGGCGTGGTTTGCTTCGATAGCGGCTCTTGCTGCTGGAGGAGGACAGTTTGGGACTCCCGGATAAAGGGGATGCCGTGGGAGCCACTTCCACACTGGGGATGCCTTCAGATCTCAACAGATCTGGCCTGCAAGAAAGAACAGGTTTGGTTTTAAACATATGAAAACTCATTCAAGTTTGAGGAAATGTATCCCAGGTCTGGTGGTTGCCAGAGGTGGGGTGACGGGACTAGGGGGTGGGCAATATGGGTGAAGGGGATCAAAAAGTACCAGCTTCCAATTATGATACAAATAAGTCATGGGATGTAACAGCGTGGTAACTGGAGTTAACAATACTCTATTGTGTATTTGAAAGTTGCTAAGAGAGTAAATGGGGCTTCCCAGGTGGTGCTAGTGGTAAAGAACCTGCTTGCCATGCACCAGATGTGGGTTTGATTCCTGGGTAGGGAAAATGCCCTGGAGGAAGGCATGGCAACCCACTGCAGTATTCTTGCCTGAAGAATCCCATGGACAGAGGATCTACTGATGGGCTACAGTCCACAGGGTTACAAAGAATTGGATACAACTGAAGCAATTTAGCATGCATGCATGCACAGGAGAGTAAATCTTAAAAGTTCTCATCACAAGAAAAAAATTTGTAACTAAGTATGGTGACAGATGTTAACTGAACTTATTGTGGTGATCACTTTGCAATATACACATATGTTGAATCATTATACCATACAGCTGAAATTAATATAATGGTATTTCACCCAGAACAGCTGAAGAGAGGTAGGAAAGCAGAAGCCCCTGCCACCCCAACAAGGTGCTGGCTCCTCATCCTTGTCCCCTCACAGTGGTCTCAAAGACACTTCTATTCAGGCCCCAGGGGGTTCCAGACCTTGCACAGAAACTGCAGGTGCAGTCCTGCCTTCATTCTATGTGATGAGGAACCCAAAATCCCGACCATATTGGCTTCTGGTCTCACAGCTCATTACTGGTAGAATCTAGGTGAACAGTCTCTCTTAATTGCCAGTCTGGCTTGTTGGACAGTCAGAGTACAGCCTGAAGGTATGTACAGATCACCTGGGAGCTTGTTAAAATGACTGCACAGGTCTGGGATGCAGACCTCAGAGCCTGACTTTCTAACATGCTTTCAGATGATCTCAACTGAGGACCACATTCTGAAAATCCAGGCCTCGTAGCAAATCAGTAGGCATCAGGCAGCAGGAGATGGTTTTTTTCTTCTTTTCCAGGAGAATTTCCGTTAAAGACTTGTCTTAGTATAGAAGTTCCAGGTATCACTGGTACATGATGAAGTGGATAGGGTACTGTGGGATTATCAGCATCTTCCTGTCTCAGATTCACAGCACTGTGGTCAGTTGGCCAACCTGTGCCACAGACAGCATCTGGGGAGGTCCTGGGGCTCTCTACTGAGGAAAGAGAGCCCTCCAAGGCCCAGTGAGGGCATCTATCAATATTTACGCAGTTAACTGGCTATGGCAGGGTCTAAAAGAGAACTTAGGTGAAAGTGTCCTAAGATAGGTGAAGGCTGCTCAACCTGGCAGTGCAAAATCACAGAATAACACTGATAACAGCACACCCAAGTTTACAAAGCACTTCACAATAGACAAAACACCACCTTCCTACTATTACAATACCCATTTTACAGATGAGAGCACTGAGGGATCAGAGAGGTTAGCTGGCTTGTGTCCATCACAAAGCTAGGAAATGGCAGAACTCACAGCCTGAAGCTAAGTCTTTGGACACCAAGGAACAGTTCTCCCCCATTCCAAGCTTCTCCATGTTATAAGGCATTTAAACTATCTTATTAGACTATACTCAATTGTGATGGGCTTGGTGGATCCATCATGGTTCATCTTTTTCTGTCCCTGACTAAACACAAACTGAGGCTGAAAGATAGTGGATGGTTTCTCCTCTCTGATCGCCTCAGAGGGCACTGGCCAGCTGACTTGATAAATCACTGGACTGTCCAAATAATCTGAAACATAAATCCTTCAAAAGGCAATCAATAGAACTCTCTGCAACTCTAGTACCCACTCTGAGTTGCCTTTCCAGACAAGATCAGCTCATTGACTAAGCATCTACTGGTGCTGTCAAACTTTCAGACATGTTTCTCACAGGTGAAATAAAAGTAAACACGAGCTCATACTGTGAAAAATGAAACAGTACTATTTTTTCCCAAAGTACTTGGTGTTTTAGCTGTTGGCAGACTGCAGAGAGGAGCCAGAGGTGAAGGCTGTGCCTAGTTCATATACCAAAAGAAGGGAGGTGGTGGGATTCCTGGAGGGGTTTGCCAGGTGCCAACTGAAAACAATTTCTCTAGAGCTTGACCAGAAGATGGTGAAGCATGGTAAGTAAGAGCAAAGCTGGGATTAATCCATGCAGTTATCCCTCAGTGGTGTAGACTTATATTAGTCAGGCTATGCTGGGATGGTCACTGTTCTGAAAGTCTTAAAATACATGCTTGGTTTGCATTTTCTCACTACCTTTATTCTTACTGCATTTATCCCAATCTCACTGATAGGTTTATGCCCAGATTAAGGTACATTTCTTTCTTTTGCATTAATTTAGGATTGGGTCAACACTCCATTCATTGGGAAGAATTCCTCTAGCAGAGAGTTTGATTAAAAAAACTGACTAGAAGAGCATTCTAACATTAAACTAGCAAGGAAAATGTGTTGTAATTAGGGGAAAGGGCATCTTTAAAAAATTTTTTTAATTTTTTTTTTTGAGCAACTGTGGTTTCCTAGGTGATTTCACATGCCATTTTATTTAAATCTCACTAAAGTTCCACACAGGAGTGGGATGAGGGGAACTAAATGATTAGATATAGGTAATTATCAAAGTGCCTGCTTTTGTTTTGGTGGTGGATTTACAGGCACTTATTATATTATTAAAAAGAACTAACTAAATGAGTAAATAAAAGTGGGACATACAGAGACCCATGATGCATATTATAGAGAACTCAATTCTGTTCACTAGGGGGTCAAGAAAAGAAAAAGAAAGTACACCATTTCACCCATGGCATTGACAGAGATCAACCGACATATTCCAAATCACACAGCTTCTAATAGGATTTGAATCCAGGCCTGTCCGGCCCCCACTTCATTTCTCTTCACTGTTCTATGCTAAGATAATAAATATTGATGCCTTAGACAGTAATAACTGTACTCCCGGAGTCCAGGACACACTCTCTCCCACTTCCCTACTCTGTATCCAGAGGCAGTACCGTGTGGCCACACTCACCATCATCTGATAATGTATTTTAGGGCCATATTTCCCCACTTATCTGAGTAGTGTCAGTATAGATGCTCACCGCTTGGCCTGCATCCCAGGTCTGTGAGGCAGGCCTTTCCTCTTCATGAGCTTCTCCATGGCATTGGGGTGGATTATTGGACGGACAGGATGTCGTTTGTAGGTTCCAGGATACTTCTTCTCCACGGCCTGCTCACGTCTGAAGAATGAAAGAAAAGGCCACGTCTCAGTCTTGCCTGGAGGATCCTATGGACAGAGAAGCCTGGCAGGCTACAGTCCATGGGGTCACAAGAGTTGGACACGACTTGGTGACTAAACCACCTGTCACCCCAGACAGAAAAGGTGGGCAGAATGTTTTCACAGGTTTACTCCACCCACAGAGTCTGGCCACACTTAACAGATATAGGCTATCTGAATAACAAGGCTGCTCTTCAGGTTAAAAAGGAAGAAAAAACAAAACTAAATTCAAACTAACCTGACTTCATTTTTTTTCCTTCAGCTTGCAGATGGGACTTGGAGGCCAACCTTCCCTTCCCTTGACACGCCTCATGAGATACCAAGCAAAGGTTGAAGTCCTACTCATTTTCAGGAGCAGCTATTAGTCAGGACCCCAGAGTTTCTCGCCATTCTCAGGAAAACACTGAACTGCTTGCAGCGGTTGCTTTTCTTCCCTAGGGGGCAGTAAGCTCCCACTCATCCACACCAAGCTCCTCCTGAAATGAAGACCCTCCTTCCCTGAGCCACTAGGCAGGTTGAAACTGCAAAGTGCCCTAGAACCAGCTCTGTGGCGAGTCCACTCAAATGTGAGCACCACCGGGGCAGGGACCTGTGCCTGGAACATCCCCCAAGCAATGTTGGGTGGATGAATAAAACAGCCACCAGTTTTGAGTAGCAGTAACCTGGACGACTGTTACATCTTGGCCGACTGATATGCCCAATCAATCAGGACAAACAGTGGCCGGGTACGTACTTGATGAGCTCCTTCTCCCGCATCTCTAGCTGCAGCATGATGGCACTCAGTTCCATGTACAAATTATTAGCCCGCTCAAGTTTCCGCTCGTAGTGCTCACGAATATCCAAAGCATGCCTATCAAAGAAAACACAGGAGCAGCGAAGCTGATGAATGTGGGGGAGAGCCAGGGTCAGCTCCAAAGAAATAAGATCAGGACGATTTCTCAAAAGCACTTGCCCAAGGGCCCTCTAAATTTAAGGCTCGCTTGTCTGATGTAGTGACTCAGACAACGTGGAGTGGGAGATGAAAAGTCCAAGTTTTCCACTTTGTTGATTGTTAAGGGCCATATCCACTCATACAGAATAGCCAGGAGGTAAAATCTGAGTGCAATTTATGTATAATTTATAGCCTTTGTCCATACACTATTTGGCAATATCTTAATAAGAATATGCTACATGTTAAGGGAAATACACAGTTAAAGCTAACACGATAATCCCTCATTTATACTTATCCATGGTATAGATCTTGTTTGGGCTCAAAAATCACTGCAGATGATGACTGCAGCCATGAAATTAAAAGACACTTACTCCTTGGAAGGAAAGTTATGACCAACCTAGAGAGCATATTCAAAAGCAGAGACATTACTTTGTCAACAAAGGTCTGTCTAGTCAAGGCTATGGTTTTTCCAGTGGTCATGTATGGATGTGAGAGTTGGATTGTGAAGAAAGCTGAGCGCCGAAGAATTGATGCTTCTGAACTGTGGTGTTGGAGAAGACTCTTGAGAGTCCCTTGGACTGCAAGGAGATCCAACCAGTCCATCTTAAAGGAGATCAGTCCTGGGTGTTCACTGGAAGGACTGATGCTGAAGCTGAAACTCCAATCCACCTCATGCGAAGAGTTGACTCATTGGAAAAGACTCTGATGCTGGGAGGGATTGGGGGCAGGAGGAGAAGGGAACGACAGAGGATAAGATGGCTGGATGGCATCACCGACTTGATGGATGTGAGTCTGAGTGAACTCCGGGAGTTGGTGATGGACAGGGAGGCCTGGTGTGCTGTGATTCATGGGGTTGCAAAGAGTCGGACACAACTGAGCAACTGAACTGAAATGAATCTAGTGGTTATTTGTGTTCTATCCCTTAATAAGCATCTTCGGGTCAGGGACTACCTCTTATAAATTTCTGATCTTTCATGTTACCTAGGGCAGCAACTGAATAAACAAATAGCATTGCTCCAGGGATCTTTGTTGCAGAGATACGATAAAGGAAGATAAAAGTACAGACAGAAAGAAAGTGATACAAGTGATTGACTTCCAGGGCAACTTTTAAAGAAAAAAACAATAACCAGCAGAGGTGACAGGTGTGTAGAAGATGAAGTGATTCACAGAAAGGGTTCCTATTAAATATCTGAAGACCTGGGAATAAGAAGAAGTGAAGTAGGAGAGGTCAGCTGACCTGAGCTCTTCTCTGCGCCTTCGAATAAGTTCTTCATCTAATCGGTGGATACAGGTTCCTTCACTCTTAATCTTCTCAAAGTGCTTTTTCACTTCTTCTCTCCATTCAGCCTAGGTGAGGACAAATTAGGTTTTGTTAACTCCAGGAATTTTAATCCTTGATATAACCATAGGACCCTGTACAAGACTTCCCCCCACCCACCCCATATGATTATACTGAAGAGCCTTATAGAATAGATGTTCAGTAGTAAAATATCTCACATTAATGCATCTGCACACCCTACCCAACTCTTCACCCCATTTTCTGTGTTTACTCTAATACTCGTAGTCTTGACCCCAAGAAACATTACAGCTGGCATGCTAGCCATCATCTCTGGAATAAAGCAGCTCAGTTTTTAAATTTCTTTTATTTTTTCAATTTTTATTTTTACTTTATTTTACAATACTGTATTGGTTTTGCCATACATTGACATGAATCCACCACGGGTGGACATGAGTTCCCAAACATGAACCCCCCTCCCACCTCCCTCCCCATAACATCTCTCTGGGTCATCACCGTGCACCAGCTCCAAGCATGCTGTATCCTGCATCAAACCTAGACTTGCGATTCATTTCTTACATGATAGTATACATGTTAGAATGTCATTCTCCCAAATCATCCCACCCTCTCCCTCTCCCTCTGAGTCCAAAAGTCCGTTATACACATCTGTGTCTTTTTTGCTGTCTTGCATACAGGGTTATCATTACCATCTTTCCAAATTCCATATATATATGTGTTAGTATACTGTATTGGTGTTTTTCTTTCTGGCTTACTTCACTCTGTATAATCGGCTCCAGTTTCATCCATCTCATCAGAACTGATTCAAATGTATTCTTTTTAATGGCTAAGTAATACTCCATTGTGTATATGTACCACAGCTTTCTTATCCATTCATCTGCTGATGGACATCTAGGTTGTTTCCATGTCCTGGCTATTATAAACAGTGCTGCGATGAACATTAGGGTACATGTGTCTCTTTCAATTGTGGTTTCCTCGGTGTGTATGCCCAGAAGTGGGATTGCTGGGTCATAAGGTAGTTCTATTTGCAATTTTTTAAGGAATCTCCACACTGTTCTCCATAGTGGCTGTACTAGTTTGCATTCCCACCAACAGTGTAGGAGGGTTCCCTTTTCTCCACACCCTCTCCAGCATTTATTGCTTGCAGATTTTTGGATCCCAGACATTCTGACTGGTGTGAAGTGGTACCTCATTGTGGTTTTGATTTGCATTTCTCTGATAATGAGTGATGTTGAGCATCTTTTCATGTGTTTGTTAGACATCCGTATGTCTTCTTTGGAGAAGTGTCCATTTAGTTCTTTGGCCCATTTTTTGATTGGGTCATTTATTTTTCTGGAATTAAGCTGCATAAGTTGCTTGTATATTTTTGAGATTAGTTATTTGTCAGTTGCTTCATTTGCTATTATTTTCTCCCATTCCGAAGGCTGTCTTTCACCTTGCTTATATTTTCCTTTGTTGTGCAGAAGCTTTTAATTTTAATTAGATCCCATTTGTTTATTTTTGCTTTTATTTCCAGAATTCTGGGAGGTGGATCATAGAGGATCCTGCTGTGATTTATGTCGGAGAGTGTTTTGCCTATGTTTTCCTCTAGGAGTTTTATAGTTTCTGGTCTTACATTTAGATCTTTAATCCATTTTGAGTTTATTTTTGTGTGCGGTGTTAGAAAGTGATCTAGTTTCATTCTTTTACAAGTGGTTGACCAGTTTCCCCAGCACCACTTGTTAAAGAGATTGTCTTTACTCCATTGTATATTCTTGCCTCCTTTGTCAAAGATAAGGTGTCCATATGTGTGTGGATTATCTCTGGGCTTTCTATTTTGTTCCATTGGTCTATATTTCTGTCTTTGTGCCAGTACCATACCATCTTGATGACTGTGGCTTTGTAGTAGAGCCTGAAGTCAGGCAAGTTGATTCCTCCAGTTCCATTCTTCTTTCTCAAGATTGCTTTGGCTATTCGAGGTTTTTTGTATTTCCATACAAATCTTGAAATTATTTGTTCTAGTTCTGTGAAAAATACCGCTGGTAGCTTGATAGGGATTGCAGTGAATTTGTAAATTGCTTTGGGTAGTATACTCATTTTCACTATATTGATTCTTCCAATCCATGAACATAGTATATTTCTCCATCTATTAGTGTCCTCTTTGATTTCTTTCATCAGTGTTTTATAGTTTTCTATATATAGGTCTTTAGTTTCTTTAGGTAGATATATTCCTAAGTATTTTATTCTTTTCGTTGCAATGGTGAATGGAATTGTTTCCTTAATTTCTTTTTCTACTTTCTCATTATTCGTGTATAGGAATGCAAGGGATTTCTGAGTGTTGATTTTATATCCTGCAACTTTACTATATTCATTGATTAGCTCTAGTAATTTTCTGGTGGAGTCTTTAGGGTTTTCTATGTAGAGGATCATGTCATCAAGCAGCTCAGTTTTAAGTCAAGATTCTGGTGGAGAGAGCCTGGCTAGAAAGAACAGCTCTGATAACCATATGGTACAAGCATGTGTCAGTCAGAATATGACCATTTTTACATTAGACCAGAATTCCTCCTGGGCTTTGTTTACAAAAATATCTTGAGAAAATATGTAGTATAGAAGATCCAAGAGGCATGAACAACAGGAGAAGGGGATAAAAATATGGGGACTTATACAGGAATCTGTGGGCTTCTCAGGTGGCACTAGTGGTAAAGAACCCGCCTGCTAATGTAGGAGATGTTAAGAGATGTGGGTTCGATCCCTGGGTTGGGAAAATCTCCTGGAGGAGGGCATGGCAACTCACTCCAGTATTCTTGCCTGGAGAATCCCATGGACAGAGGAGTCTGGAGGGCTACAGTCCATGGGGCTGCAAAGAATTGGACACGACTTAAGTGACTGAGCATGCACGCATGCATCTAGGAATTTGGGAGTGAGAAAGAAAAGAGGGAAGGAGGAGGGGGAGAAAGAGCATGGTCAAAGAATTTAGTAGTCTGGAAACAAATTTAGGAGAGGGATGGGTATCTAATATGTGATTTTAGTTGTTCAAAACATAAGCCTCTTCCAATTTCCTAAATCTTTGGTAAAGCCTCTGACATTCACCTTGACTTTGGATGAGTATATTTATTTGGTTTTGCTTTTTAAAAAAAAAAAATAAAGAAAGGTACTGAACTGCATCTTTGGGTCAATGACAGGACAAAGATAAAGGAACCACCAAAAGATGGCAGGGATGGGGGTCTAAAAAGCAGAGCCAAAGTGTCCATGTAATTATAAATCTCCCAGAAGTTCACAAAAGTATTAAAAAGGACACTGGACTTTTCCATAAGGCATGGTGTTTCAGACTAATTTCATCTAAATTTTAGGAGGCAGGAAAATCTCTGCAGAAATACAGTCTATAGACCATTTCTAGAGAAACAGCTAAAGGAGAACCTTCCTCATTATGTATGCACTACTATCCTGAGAAGCTAATGAGATAATCTAAAATAATTTCCAGTGAGAGCTAAATATGTAACGAAATGTTTCTAACTGCATTGTCTTCCACAGCTCTTCTATCCTTTTAAGATTCATAAAAATGATCTCTCTAGACCCTGGAAGAAGTTATACTTAAGTAATTGTGAAATTAGAGAAGCTTTCTCCCCAGATTTGCTGTTTCTCATTTATTTTTATAGAAAAAATTATATTACAATGATTTAGAAAGTGTTCATTCTGCTTATCTGTTTATAATGTTAGATCTTCATATATATACATATATACACACATATTGACTGACCATTGGGAAGCGATTTCTGTCAGTTGATTTTCTGGCATCAAATCTGCCAAGCAATGTCATCAAAAAGCCAAGATCTAGAATGTCTGCCCATTGTTTGGCAGCAGTCTTTGACAATGGTGATGGTGGTTGCTAAGTTGTGGTGGTATCCAAGCAGTAAACACAGGTTTGGTTGAGTCCAGGTAATGCTGTTCTCTCAGCCATCAGATTAAAGTCACAAAGAGCAAGAGTATTTGAGTTTTAAGATGCCAAAGACTGATGATCAAGGGTGGCTGGACCTAAAATGGATAAGGGAGGGGGCCAAGGGTGGGTCTTAAAGCATCCTCTTTTGTGAAGATCATGTCAGTGGATCCTGACACTTTAACAGGGACCAAGAATATCTCCCTCTAGTGGTGAGGGATCAGATATCGCAGATTAGATTTTTAAAATTCTAATGGAGAAGGCAATGGCAACCCACTCCAGTACTCTTGCCTGGAAAATCCATGGACAGAGGAGCCTGGTAGGCTGCAGTCCATGGGGTCGCTAAGAGTCAGACACGACTGAGCGACTTCACTTTCACTTTTCATGCATTGGAGAAGGAAATGGCAACCCACTCCAGTGTTCTTGCCTGGAGAATCCCAGGGACGGCAGAGCCTGGTGGGCTGCCGTCTATGGGGTCACACAGAGTCGGACACGACTGGAGCAACTTAGCAGCAGCAGCAGCAGAGGAAATAAACCTCCTGACATCTGGCTCATGGAATGTGAAACTGAAAAGACAACCCTCTCAAGACTGAAATTTGTTAAAGTAGATTTCCTCAAAAGAAATTCCCTTTGTGGGAAAACACCAAGTACTGATTAATACAATAATGTGTTTTCCTCAAAGGTACTGTGTTACAGGTAGATGTTAATTTTGGAGTTCCATCATATATACTTAGAATCTTTATGTAACAGGAGTTCCAATTTGCACTGAATCTTCAATTTAGAGATGTCTGGCCATATCTAAGAAATGGAGGTGGGCAGGCTGCAGTCAGTTTGCACAGAGATTAAGGAGTCTCTGAGAGAAAACATGAGGGGGGAGGAGTCCTGTGTGACTCTGATCTATAACAGTCCTCAACATAGGAGTGGAGAGGCATTTCCTACTGTTTCACTAAAATACCAGCAAACCCTTGGGCCATAACTAGCACTATTATGTGACCTGTAACAAAATGTAACTCAACAGGGAAAGGACCAGTTTATTGCATAAGCACAATGTGCAAGTTTGGAATCTGGAGAAGCCCACGGCTTTTTCGTTACTGCAAAAAAAATAGCAGCTCCTGGTGGGTGACGGCAGTTCCTTAAGGATAAGGCAGCAACCATGGATGCCAGCTGGGGACTACAGTCTCTCAGCAGAAAACAGTACTAACCAATAAAGTAACACTCAGCAGATGCTAGGTGGAAGATTGCTGTTCTAGCCAGAGTCAGTGGAAAGTACGTGTGTGTTAGTCGCTCAGTCGTGTCTGACTGTTTGTGATACCATGGACTGTAGCCCACCAGGCTCCTTTGTCGATGGGATTCTCCAGGCAAGAATACTGGAGTGGGTTTCCATTTCTTCCTCCAAAGAATCTTCCCGACCCAGGGGTTGAACCCAGGTCTCCTGCATAGCAGGCAGACTCTTTATAGTCTGAGCCACCAGGGAGGCCACAAGGAAAGGTAGGCAGACATTAATATGAGGCTATCTGAGATCCCTACTCTTTACTGGGGATTCCCCCAAATTACATGTAGAGTGGAGGAGGGAGCAGGGAGTGTTTCACAAGGTACGTAAGTCCAGTAAGCAGGTAAGGGAAAAATACAGTGAAATCTGGGTTATTATCGTGAATGGAATCCTCTTCACAGCACAGGTAAGGCCTGGGGAAGGTTGTAACATTTAGCACGTTTTTGTCTTCTCAGATATTTAACCAGTTCGCTGAAGCCCTTGCACCCATACCTTGCTCCTGCTCTCTCTCATAACAGAGGTGTCAAAATGAAGCTGAATTAATATATGAATGGATGAATAAGACAGATGATATCCATACAATAGAATACTATTCAGTCATAAAAGGAATGAATTTGTGACACGCTACATCATTAAAGCTCAACATTCAGAAAACGAAGATCATGGCATCTGGTCCCATCACTTCATGGGAAATAGATAGGGAAACAGTGGAAACAGTGTCAGACTTTATTTTTCTGGACTCCAATATCACTGCAGATGGTGACTGCATCCATGAAATTAAAAGACGCTTACTCCTTGGAAGGAAAGTTATGACCAGCCTAGACAGCATATTCAAAAGCAGAGACATTATTTGCCAACAAAGGTCCGTCTAATCAAGGCTATGGTTTTTGCAGTGGCCATGTATGGATGTGAGAGTTGGACTATGAAGAAAGCTGAGCACCAAAGAATTGATGCTTTTGAACTGTGGTGCTGGAGAAGACTCTTGAGAGTCCCTTGGACTGCAAGGAGATCCAACCAGTCCATCCTAAAGGAGATCAGTCCTGGGTGTTCATTGGAAGGACTGATGCTGAGGCTGAAACTCCAATACTTTGGCTGCCTCATGTGAAGAGTTGACTCATTGGAAAAGACCCTGATGCTGGGAGGGATTGGGGGCAGGAGACGACCGAGGATGAGATGGCTAGATGGCATCACGGACTTGATGCACATGAGTCTGGGTGAACTCCAGGAGTTGGTGATGGACAGGGAGGCCTGGCGTGCTGTGATTCACAGGATCGCAAAGAGTCGGACACGACTGAGCGACTGAAATGAACTGAACAACATAGATGAGCCTTGAAGACATGCTAAATGAAACAAACCAGACAAAGAAAGACAACTATTGTATGATCCTACTTCAATGAAATATCTAGAGTAGGCAAATTCATAGAGATAGAAAGCAGAACAGAGATTTCTGTGGGGAGTAGAGAATGAGAAGTTAGTGCTTAATGAGGTAATGAGAAATTTTGAAAATAGATAATGGTGATAGTTTTATAACCCTGGAATATGATTTCTGCCAGTGAATTGTACATTTAAAAATTGTTAAAATAGCAAATTTTATAACATCTTTTACCATGATTTTTATAAAGTAATGAAAAAAAGAGGCTTAGCTATGAGAAATGAAGAAGCAGGATGTTGAGGGGCTATGCTGCTGCTGCTGCTAAGTTGCTTCAGTCGTGTCCGACTCTGTGCAACCCCATAGATGGCCTCCCACCAGGCTCCCCCGTCCCTGGGATTCTCCAGGCAAGAACACTGGAGTGGGTTGCCATTTCCTTCTCCAATGCATGAAAGTGAAAAGTGAAAGTGAAGTTGCTCAGTCATGTCTGACTCTTGGTGACCCCATTGGACTGCAGCCTACCAGGCTCCTCTGTCCATGGGATCTTCCAGGCAAGAGTACTGGAGTGGGGTGCCATTGCCTTCTCTGTTGAGGGGCTATAAGTAGTAGGAAATCTTAGATTCTGAGTCAGAAAGGTCTTAACTCTTGATTAGTGCATGAGTCCTCCTTACTGCCTCCCCCAGTGAGCACCAGCTTGTTTCTACGACTTACTTGCTCATGATTAAATTACTCTTAAGGCAGAACAGTCTATCCCTCTAATGAGCTATCTGTCTCTGCAACTCCCAGCCCTGGAGTTTCTGGGTGGTCACAGTGGCACTGGGTAGTCACGAAATTACACTTGCTCCTTGGAAGAAAAACTATGACAAACCTAGGCAGCATATTAAAAAGCAGAGATATCACTTTGCCAACAAAGGTCCATATAGTCAAAGCTATGGTTTTTCCAGTAGTCATGTATGGATGTGAGAGTTGGATCATAAAGGCGGCGGAGCGCCGAAGAATTGATGCCTTCGAACTGTGGAGCTGTGAGACTCTTGAGAGTCCCTTGGGTAGCAAGGAGGTCAAACCACTCAAGCCTAAAGAAAGTCAAGCCTGAATATTTATTGGAAGGATTGATGCTGCAGCTCCAATACTCTGGTCACCTGATGTGAAGAGTCAACCTATTAGAAAAGACCCTGCTGGGAAAGAAGGCAAAGAAGAGAGTGGCAGAGGATGAAATGGTTAGATAGCACCGCTGGACATAAATTTGAGCAAACTCTGGGAGATAGTGAAGGACAGGGAAGCCTGGTGCGCTGCAGTCCATGGGGTCACAAAGAGTCGGACACGACTTAGTGACTGAACAACAGCAACAACGGTGGCACTCAAAACGGTGCAAAGACAGGGTTGTAGAAGAGCTCAGAAGCAGGGCACAAGATGCACCTAGCAGCTGGGATCTGCGACCAGGCTAAAATGTTTTCTAAAGACTTCTATCAAACGTAATTGAACACCAGGAGCAATAATTGTCTACTTGGAGAAATGGTTTATTGTCCAGGAATGAAGCAATAGCTTTGGCAGAATCTAATATAGTACTGAAATTGGTTGCTTTGCTCATCTGTTCTATATACGCTGCTTCTTTATACAAGTGCTATTGATGAGAAACAGATGAAGCATGTTCTCTCAGGAAGACATCAGCTGGGTTCTTGGCAGCACCCTTGACTGAGAGTTTGGGGGGAAGGTGGCGACCAGCAGCTAAACAACTATTGGTTGATGACTGGTGTGGAGAGAATTCTGGCAGCAGGCAGGAGGCAAGGCCTCAGGTATAAGAGGGCTATTAATAAGCAAAACTATGTGCTAAAAAACTAGTTCTTGCCCATTGTGGGAGGATAATTTGTCAAAACACAATTAATAGGAGCTCCCTAGTTGCCATTCTTATCCATCTCAGGAGTTCATCAGAAAAAGTACCCAGAACATACAACCTCAAAGAAGGCTTAATCTTTATAGCTTTGCGGGAGATAAATAATAACATCTTGTAATCAAACAGCTCTCTACAGCTTCCAGTGCACTTGCATGTTCATTATCCTATCTGATCCTCACCAAAACTCCACAAGGAAGGGAAAACATGGTCATCTTCACTGTTTAGATGAGTTAGCTGAGGTTTATGGAAGTTTAGTGACTTATCCAAGGCCACAGGACAGGGATTTATGCTCAAAATCTGTTACTTTTCCCAGTACCTCCCTCATTAGTTCACAAATACTTTATTATCATTAGCCAGAGATGGTCTGAATTTCAGACTCAAGCAAATCAGCCTGTAAATAACTGAAAAATTCTAGGAACTAGAAGGGTATTTTGAACTATTTATGGAGAGGTAAACTTTTACATTGGGAGAAAAAGGTGGTAGAATTTATGAATATTAAAACACCATGCTGTATGTTTTGTAGTAAAGGCTAACAGATACATTAAATTATATTTTATTTGGAGCTACTAGGTGAAAAGGTAGAGAAAAGGTTCTCTTGGGCCTAATTCTGTCACAGGCTCTCTCTGGGCTTCAACTTTCCTCCTCTTTACTTCAGCTTTTCTAACTTTAAGGAAAGCAATACTTTCATGAAGGTTAGCAATAGTTTTAATTCAAATGTAGGTACACTACAGTTTTCATATCTTCTTTTCCTCTTTTTTCTCCAACAATTTCACCAGAACCCACTATGAAGATGATATTTTACTACAAGGTTTTTTCAAATAAGAGAATTCATATATGTTAAGTGCTTAAAAACCCTCCAAAACTCCAAAGTGTTAAAAAAACGCCAAAGTTGTATGTGTGACGTTTATAATAGTCATCATTACTGTTTCACAATGAGTCGAGCTACGTAACTGTTCTAAGAATCAGAATGCCCTCTTCTAGGAGAGACTCCTTTTCATTGAGAGTTCCCTGTCTGTTTAGCAGGACCTGGAAGAGTTTCCAGACTTACCTGAGACTTGAAGTAAGTTTCTTGTGGGGTGGCAAGTACATCTGCAGACGCGATGTCCAAATGCATGAGTGTCTGCCGAAAAGAAGGTCGGTTGCGAGGTTTACTCTGCCTAAAAGTTAAAAAAAAAAAAAAAGCTTGTGCATTTCAGAAGTTGTATCCAGGAGGATAAAGATTTTATTCTACTTTACAAAAAAACAAAAACAAAAACATTTCTGACTCCATGTGTGGCTATATCTCAGGTAGTTTTGATGTACTGAAGAACAACAGGAAAATGTAATTATGAGACGCCTCTAACGATGAACTAGAAATCTCTAGAATCTGTTTGATAATAATGATCCCTGAGAACTGGCAAAGTGGTGATAGCTATCATTTACTAAGGCCTACTGCTTCAAGATATCAGACCAAATTCTTTATTTATAATTTTTAATTAATCATACTACCCCCATTTCACAAGTGAGAAAACTGCCACTTGGATGACATGCCTCAAATTACACAGATAGAAAAGGGCAGAACTAGTATGTGAATCCAAAGTTCTCAAATTCCAAGGCTCCTAGACTTTACACAAAGTAAGGTTATTCATTCCAAATACACGTTGGAGACGTCCCTGCTGTTTTAAATATGGTTTAGAGAAGTTTTAAATATGGTTTTAAGGAAGAAGGTAGAAGAGAATATTGGGAGAAACATATTTCTTACCATGTCTGCTTCATAAGGATTTTGAATCCATCAGGGCAAGTGGAAGGAACTGGAAGGTGTAGGCTATTGCTTCCAACCCCCCAAATAATGGCTGAAGAGTCTACATCTTTGTACGGAATCTCCCCTGTTAGCAGCTCCCAAAGCACCACTCCAAAAGACCTATAGTAGCCCCGGGAACAAGCACAGAAGATATTTCAGAAAGACTGATTTATATTTTAGCCATTTAGTAATTTTCAATCAAACACACAAACTCTAATATTGCTATAGAAAAAATAGAAACAGCCAGGGAAACTCTGAAAAAGAAAATTAATGAAGGGTAACAAATATCAGATATTAAAACATACTACAAAGCTTCAGAAATTAACAGTGGTGATGAATAATCAGCTAGGCTAATGGAAAGGAATAGAAGTCTAGAAATACATCTAGACCAAATACATATATGAATTGAGTATATGATGGAAGTTATATCTTAAACCAGTAGGGAAAAATTGGTTATTCAATAAATACTATTGGGACAACTGGGGAAAAAATTATACTTTATCTTACACTAAGATAAATTCCAAATGGATCAAAGATTTAAATGTGAGAAATGAAATCCTAAAAATTCTCAAAGAACATATGGAAAAAAAAAATCTTAAGAGTAGTGAAAGCTTTTCTAATTAAGAAATCCAGAAGTCATAACAGGAGAGACTGATAAACTGCTTAAAAGAAAATCTTGACATGGAGAAACCCTCTAACATAAGCAAAACAACAAAAGTGAAAAGTATCTGTAATTCATATACACAGAAGGATAATTTCCTTAATATATAAAATACTCCTATAAGTTGATAAGAATAAAATATCAGAAAACTTAGTAAAGGATTAGTGTGTAAATAAGAAATTACAAATGGGTGTGTAAATATATGAAAAAAGTACAACCTTAATTATAAGAAGAGATATGCAAATTAAAACTGCACCTAGGACACCATTTGTTTTTACCTATATGGTTGGCAGAAGATCCCAAAGTGGAACACATTTTGTTGGTGAGCCTGAAAAAACTCTCTTATACATTTCTGTTGGGAACATAAATTGATGAAATCCCTAATGAGGACACTTTGGTAATAATTACCCAAATTACAAATGATCTCACATTTCTACTTTATCTTATTTACTTTAAAATTATAGCCAGTTTTAATATAGGCTATTATTTTGGTTTTAAGTCTAAAAGTTACTAGTCACCAATTTTAAGAATGGAAGAAAAGCAACTACAGGAAAATATACTGTTAATAGCAGAGATTTGGAACTTCAGAGGAAAAGAAAATAAAGATGAATACCTCTTCCTGTTCCCCCCCCTGCAAAAAGCATAGTCTATCAGGACTGTTTAATAAAAGGGCAAATAGTCCCGTATACCTCAAAGCATGTAACTGTATTGCAGCAAAGTACATCACTAATACACCTGATGATGGTCTGAGAATAAGTAAACTTCATTTACCATGTTTTATTCAAGAAGGAAAGAATTATGTAATATATTTCAGAAAGACTTTTACACTAAATGGCTATTTGAAGTAAACTTTTATTTATTTATTTATTGATGTTCAAGCTGGTTTTATTTTTATTTATTTATTTGAATTTTTAAAAATTTTTATTTTTACTTTATTTTGCTTTACAATACTGTATTGGTTAGTTTTCCAGAAAGTTCAGCATTTTCTCTTGATGAACCCCCAAAACTGATGATTCACTGAGTGGATACTCACCCCAATTCCTCCTCTCCCAATCCTTCTTACCAAGTGTCATCACACTGGGTAGTACCTTGGGTTACATGAGACTGAGATCAACTAGAACTGAGTAATACTAAAGAGTATTTTGGGTGAGGAGAGGTGTTGAAAGAGGAAGTGCTAATAGGGTGAAAGTGGGAACAGGCTTTTTGGTTGGGACAGATGGCACCACTCACCATATATCGACCTTTTCAGAGACAGGTTCATTCCGTATCACTTCTGGTGCCATCCAGGCGACAGTGCCAGCGAAGGACATCTTGGTACTCTTATCACTGAGTTCCTTAGATGTACCAAAATCTGAAATTTTTACTGCATCTGTGTGAGTCACTAAAACACTTTAAAAAGAAATAAAGAAAGGATTCAGAGCGTTAGTACTAATGAAAATCATGACTAACTGGCAACTGAAGATTTTGTTCGCTGCCTCCTACGTTGCAGAACTCAGCTCTCCAGTTCCAGTACTACTGCGGCCTTAGCTACCCACCAGGAGCAGCATCATTTACGCTTGTGAGCAGCGCAGCATACTGGGCTTGCTACACCTGGTTTTATCCTTCCTCTACCACTTGCTAACTGTGTGACCTTTGCCAATTACTTAATTCTTCTAAGCCAGTTTTCTCATCTGTAAGATAGAGACAGTTCAGGTCACAGTATCTTATTCACAATTCAAACATCTCTGGAAATGGTTTATAAATATTTTCTCATAAGTATAAAACAAACTCAATTTACTTATCCCATTTTGTGTGACTATCAAAGGCTTTGCCATGGATTTATGAATGTGTATGATTATAGGGTGTTGCCCCAGACTTTGCTGGGGGTGTAATGTAATGCCCTATGCTACCTTCTGAAATCATCTGACTTCAGGAGTTTTGGATAAGGCATTACGAGTCTGTAATTAATGATCTCATAAAATTTTCATTTGAATTAAATGAGATAAGCAATGTAAAGCACCAATCTCAATAAACATTGATTCTCATCCTTGCCAGTCTCAGACAATCCAGTGGGAAAAACACTTTTTTTAAAACACTGTTTAAATAATGGCCAACTAAAATCATGCATGGAACCATGACACACAGGATTCATTAATCTAAAAGGCAAGTAAGTATGCTGGGATTCTGTTAATGTTGCTAAGGAAAAGCAGGAATAAATTTAAGCACAGATTCTACATAAGTCATGCATAGAATATTTTACTTGTTATAATTTCTTACTTATATAATTTGTTACACATTTTACTTGTTATAATAGTGATCTGGGATGTGGCCTGGGGCAAACTGCTTTTGCTAGCCTCAGAGTATAATCCAGTGCCAGTCAAGCCCAGAGTGCTAGCACCCTCAGACACTGCCTGAATTCACTTGAAATAGCCTGTTTAGAACATTAGAGTGTTAAGGAGTTAGGGGTTCAGAGGCTTAATGATATAGAGAAATAATCTGAACAGTAAGTCTTTTGTTTTGGGGTCGGGGGCAATCCACACAGCTTGAACCTGGGCCACAGCAGTGAGTGGCCTAACCACTGAAAAGCGCTGAGTCCTAACCACTGAAGAGCCAGAGAATCCCCTAATATAAGAGGGAGGAATTCTTAAGGAGAACAAGCTGATTAAGAAGGAGGCCATTCAAACAGGCCTTCGGCAAGGTATCTTGTGCGCTTTCTATGTATGCAGTGGATGACAGAAACAACAGATTGTGTTAAAAATGTGAACAGAAGGAATGAATACTATAATAACGTTTTTGTGTAAGGAAAGCAAGGAGGTTTTTAGTGAGCTAAGGACTGTAATAAACATTGTTGACATTAACAGTGATAAACTAGAGCTGCTTTACAATTGATAATCAAGGACAGATTTTGTATCTCCCATGGAGTAGGGGCAGGACTCACTGTGGATCCCTCATCTTATCAGGACAAGGAAGGATCTAAGTTCTGGGTTCAAGCACTACCTCCATGACTTTGGGCTCTGAGCTCTGGATTATCTTACATAAAATAAGAATAATGATACTTATTACATCTCTTAAAGCAGATATGATTAAGTATTTTTAAATGTTGTAAATCATGAAAGCACTATGCAAAAACGTTTTAGTAAAAGATTCTTTTCTGCTTCTCTAAACAAAATGTGATGGAAAATAATGAAAATAATGTATAAAAATAGTAGCCACATTGAAATGTACTACTTAATCAGTTTCTTTCCTTTCTTCATGCACTTTGGGAAACTTGAATAAGCATTCCTCTTAAAGTGGGTTATTGGCAACCAAAGAATCATTCTGAAAACAAAGATTACTAGAAACAGCTCTGCTTCTCTTAAATAACCAATTTATATTGTTTAATGGACACTGTGGAACTTTACTTGTTTACTTCTTTGCTTAGATTCTAGGAAGCTCAAAGCCAAATTCGTAATCCACTTGTAGTGACTGTACAGAAACTTATGGCATACATTTTGTGGACAAGCTTTAGTTAATGTTTTCACTTTCTCTTTGCCTCTGGTTTATTTTTTAATCTATTTTTATTCTGTTGTATATATTTCTGAAACTCAGTTTTGGAAAATTGGTTTTCTGGGGGAAACACACTAGGAAAACAAGTCTTCCAGTGGGAAAGTCTGGCATTCATTATCTGAGATGATGGAAAGTGAATTCTCTGGTTAATAATGTAATTTGTTTCATAGTTGTACAATTGCAAAGCAACAAAAAGGGAAAACCACACAGGTGCCTGGACATATCTGCCATATAGGTAAGTAAGGAGGTTAATAACACTCTCCAAAATACGCAAATAGAGATATCCACTCTGCTTATTTAAATTGAACTGAAAATAGTCTAAAAGCTTCATTATGATTGATAAAATTCCATATTTCAAAACAATAAAAGAAAATGACTGAAAAGTTAGCTCCAGAACTCACTTAGGTGATTTGAGATCACGATGAATAATTTTATGAAGGTGCAAATAATTCATTCCACTTGCAATTCCCGTGGACCAGTCTACTAGCAATCGAGGTGTGATTTTCCTGCCAGCTCGCAAAACCTCATAGAGTTGTCCATGGGCACAGTATTCCATGATGATACAGTAACATGGGGCCTGAGTACAAACACCCCTTTCAAGAAAACACAGACATATATATGAACACACAGATCACATAAACATACATGTATACATATTCATACTTTAAAAATATTTAATAAATTTAATAAAGACAGGTTTTCTATCCAAATTATTTATAAAATGCATATATATCCCGATTCTTAAATTACCATTTAAATTCCTGTAGTCTACATGTTTCTTTGTTAGCACATAGACAATTTTAGTTTGTTTTGTTCACTTCAGATATCTATTGTTGTTTAGTCGCTAAGTTGTGTCCAACTCTTTTGCAACCCCATGGGCTGAAGCCTGCTAGGCTCCTCTGTCCATGGGATTTCCCAGGCAAGGACACTGGAGTGTTGCCACTTCCTTCTCCAAGGGATATTCCTGATTCAGGGACTGAACTTGTGCCTCCTGCACTGCAGGTGGATTCTCTGCTGCTGTGCCACCTGGGAAGCCCTCAGGTATCTATATGCTATGCTGTATCGGTGCTTTTTCTGTGGGACCTTGTCATTCTAAAACAAAGAGCATCTTTCTCTGAGACTTGTGTAGGCTGGACACCGTTCTTTTAGATTAAGAATAATTTAAGTATCTTCCCTTAAAAATTAAATGGAAGTTTTATATATAATGTATAGAGAGAATTCAAGTAAAATATTTCTATTTTTACCATTAAATTTGTTGAATTTTAAAATACTCAAATTTAAGATAATTAGACTGAATACCAAAAGAATCAATGTTCTGTATTATAAGTATCTGAAAAGCATTTCTGTTTAGAATAAAAATAATGTCACACATTCTATTATATACCTATGCAGCCTCTATTTTCATTAATTCCTACATCTTCTATGAAGACTTTCCTGATTATTCCAGTCTAAAAAATCTTTCTCTTCTCTAATTTCCTATGCTACAATTAATTTTTTATATACTATTTTTCTCTCCCTCTACAGATTATCAGCTCCTAGAAGGAAAAAGTCTTCAAGTTCTTTTCTTCCTATCACATGGCTTGGAAGTTCACAGCAAGTTCTTGACAAAAATTTCTTAACTTCACCTGAACATTCTTTGCTGATAAAGCCTTTGCACAAACAGGTGCAGAAGCGAGGGGTAGGAGGAAGCATAACAACACAAAAGAACATCTTCCGTGTGTCAGGTATGCTTACGTGTTAGTTAAGTGCCTTGTTTAATCTGCTCCAAATCATTGCACGATAGATACTATCTTTTCCATTTCTACAGGCTAAGGCTTAGAGAGGAAAACTGACTAGATCATACAGCTAAACATGACAGAGCTCGGATTTCAATCCAGTCTGTCTAACTTCAAAGGTCATGTGCTTTCCACTCACTACACTACACAGCCTCCTTTCTTAAAGTTCGTTAAAGTCTGTATAGACAAGCATACTGGGGATTCTTATATTAATACTGTTATCTTATAAAAGTGGGAAAATCATATAAACTTTACTTCACAGTTTTGTTCTGAAAATACGATAAAAAAAAAATTACCATGAGCAATTCTCTGTGTCTTATCTCTTAATGATATGTATGCCCTCCTCCAAAAGAATATCATTATTCTACCTACCAGACTCCCAGCTAAAGTCCTCAACCAGCTACCAATTCATGTCCTATGTCTTAGGCTGCCATAAGTGGTAAAAGAATTTAGAAGCAGTGGCTTGTGAAAGTCTTAAAACAATGGCAGGTTATGAAGAAGTATAATTAGTTTTCATTTTCCCTGCCTTGATGTGCCTGTCAAATGCCACAAAGCTATTTCTATTACTTTCCTATCATTTTCTAAGCCCCCCAGAATTCTTATCTTGATTAAAAGAATTATTATTTTTGGCTGCACTGGCTCTTTGTTGCTGCATTTGGGCTCTCTCTAGCTGCTGTGAGCGGGGGCGTCCTTGCAGTGTGGCTTCTCTTGTTGCAGAGAGCGCAGGCTCAGAAGTTGCGGTGCACAGGCTTAGCTGCCCCATGACATGTCGGATCTTCCCTGACCAGAGATTGAACCCGTGTTCCCTGCATTAGCAGTCGGATTCTTAACCACTGGCCCACCAAAGAAGATGCTCGTCTTGATTTTTAAAGAAAAAATTTTTTTCAAGTTTCTGTTACTTGACTTTCAGGAAACCTCAGTGGAGCACAAGTATACGGCAACTACAAATAGACAATTGAGTTTTTACTACAGAGAAATGATGAGTAAGGGCAGACATAATGTAATGCGCTTAAGAACAACAAAGCAAATATTTGTTTGAAACTACTCAGCATCCTATTCAATTATGTTTAGCTTGTCAGACAAACATCGTCATACTATATACTTTTCATCTTTCTTGACTGACAAATGAGAAGCAATCATTCCATCAGCCCTGTACTATGACAAGGCTTCTTAGTAGCTATAAATAACAGCTTTATAATCACTTCTAATTGCCACCTTTTCTTCCCTTTGGCACCCAATTCCATTAGAAACAGGCAGGTTGGGTTTTCTTAAAAGATTGCTTAAAAAATTAGAAGAAAAAGAGAATATCACATTATTTACTTGCACTTCCCTTCTGTGCATGGTTTCTGCTAACTTCAAAAGAAGCTGAAAGTACAGAAATCAGTATCCAGAGAGACGTACTAACATCTAATCACGCTTTGATATCTTCCAGACACTCCTGAGTGATTCACTGGCCAGGCAACACAATGGCACAGACGGCTGCAAACACAACACTGCACAATGCCTCAAGAGCCTGGTGTAATGGGCCAGGGACACAGTCTCACTATTGTTTCCCATGTAGAGGTAAAGACCTTCAAGCATCTTCAGCCTAAAGAGTTGGACACCAATAAAGCAATCCTTATCCACAATGCTGAAAACTGCACATGCCGGTGGGAGGGTCAGAGGGTAAGGTGGGGAAAAGACCCTGAGTAAAAAGGAAGAAACAAAAGAAAAGAGGAAAAAATCCAGCTTCTCACACTCGCCTTCTGAGGACTCATTTCTACTTTCAGTTATCCACAACATCCTGCTAGAAAGCCTTCAGGCCTGAGACTCACAGCCTAGTTCACTTCAGGAGGCCAAAAAGCCATGCTCATCCATAGAATATTCTATGTCTCAAACCCTGTGATTTAAGCTTAAAATTTAGTTAAGTAAAAGGCTCTTCCTTCCACTTATGAGGGTATACCATGCTATAATGATGATCCTCTCAGTGAAGTAAAATGAAGGAAAGAAGGGAGTTTCTCCACCCATTGTCTTGTGAAACTTATCATCTTGGGAAGGATTATGATTGGTCTCCATAGTACTTTGTTTTACTCTCACATCCTCCTGGCCCTCCTAGGGCAACCAATAATAGAATCACTATAGCAACTGAAGTTCTCTCCATGTCCTCTGCAGGGATGTTCCTTCTACAAGGAAATGAATCCAAAGACTCCATTTAGTATCCCAGTTGACACAGCTTCTTTTCTTTTCACACTTCTTTCCCTTTCCATAAGGGGTGTTGTTTGGGAATCAAAATTCAACCTTAACACACATCTAAATCCATTTTACAAAACCTGTACCCAAGATTTTTATTCCTTGCTTTGGGGATATGATTCCAATTAGAAATTGTTGCATGACATGTTTAACTTTATAAGGAGAGTTTTCTTAAGGAAAGGATCCCTCTTGAGGGGCTGGAAGAAGTCCCTCTCAGGTTAGGGAAGGGGAATTTTAAGTTAGTCCACTTTTTAGCTATAGCCTCATTGGTCATATTATTTGCCTATATATAAACTCAATATATATTACATAAAAATATACCAAGAGGCTCCAATTTCTAACCTTTCATCCTTCCTAAAGGTTTTCTTTCCCATTCGTCACCTTTCTTCCTCTTAAGCCACACATCATTCGTTTGTTCAAGCCTAGGAATTTTCAGCGCTGGAAAGAGAAGGAGCTCAAGGGAAAGGTACAGGCAGAAGAGCGTACACATGTCCTCTTGAAAGGGAACTGAAGTGAAGTGCAAGTTGCTCGGGCATGTCCAACTCTTTGCGACCCCATGGGCTATACAGTCCATGGGATTCTTCAGGCCAGAATATGGAGTGGGTAGCCTTTCCCTCCTCCGGGGGGATCCTCCCAACCCACGGATCGAACCCAGGTCTCCTGCAGTGCAGGCGAATTCTTTACCAGCTGAGCCACAGGGGAAGCCCATAAAGCACATATTCTCTTGACACGATCAAATCCTGTGCCTTCCACAAATTTGCCTCTGAGGATCCCAGTCAACACTAGGAAAATGAGGGTCTAAACTAGAAAGGTATGTTCACACTTTCTTTGAAAACAACCACTTTGTGAAATAAATGTATCATTTGACTTACTGTAATCACGAATTCTATTATTAGATTTAGAAAGCCAGTTTTGGCATTCCTTGAAAAGGAATCTGGCAAAAGCTGAGGCAGGGAGAAATATTCTTTTTTTTTTTTAATTTTATTTTTTTTAGGGAGAAATATTCTGAAGGTGCCTGTTACTACAAGTTAATATTTCAGAGGAGACACTAATGGAAACTAATAAGAAAATACACCTCTATTTACAAGGAACTAATTATCCGCTGATCACTTCAGATGCTAGCTTTGTTTTCTTAATTGAACTTGAAGGTGTTCAGGTTATCTTGAAGAGGCCTCTGTTATGCTATGGATAAATTACATTGATTCAGCAGATCTGACTGCATGGCAGGAGTTCACCTTCTCCCTCTCTGTCCCATGTATCTCCCTCCCTTCCAAGCACTGTGTGCTCTGGCAAAAAGAGCTATTAGACTATCAAATTCTCAAAAACATGATTCTAGTATAATAGTTCCTTGGTATCCTCCCAAAGCACCTAGCATATTGCTAAGTCTGTAGAGTATTCTTAACACGTCTTTTAAGTCAGGAACTTACATGTATGTTCTGAGGGAAAGAAAATCTATTACTTAAAAAAAAAAAAAAAAAAGCCTTGACCTACTTGAAAGCGATGATGTTAGGGTGCTTCAACTTCCTCAAATGCTTGATATCCGTCTCATTCTGTTCTCTCACTTTCTTGATGGCCACCTCCTCCGCTCGGAACTTGCCCAAGAAGACAGCTCCCTGGGCTCCACTACCCAGCCACTGCAGCTCTGAGATCTCCTCAAATGGCACTTCCCAAGTATCTAGGCACACAAGTGAGAAACAAGCATAAGGAGATCCTGGAATCTGCTCAGGGGCCATTCTACAAGGCCACTCTGCAGGGACCAATTTCACCATCACCCAGAATGACCTCAACTTTTGTCTCTCACCTGGTAACTTGCTAAAAGACGGAACTTTTCTATGGGTCTTGATATCATAGAGATATTCCTATGTATTAGTTTGTATAGATTTTAACCAGTGAAATCCTGCAGATGGGAAATCTCCAATATAATTGCCTCCGGACAAAACATATCCTGCCACTCCCACAGCCCCACCTCCTCCCTTGAAGCTTGCTTGTTCAGTCAGTTCACCCTTCTGTATTCTACGTCATTATCCCTACCTTATTACCCATTACAAGTGTGGCTTTATTCCTCTCTGAATTCTAGTGCAGGTGCCCAATTAATCCTGGTTGAATGCATTTTCAGTGATACTCTCCCGAGGACCTAACGATGTATAACAATTAAATTAGTATTTACCTTTTATTTAGTACTTACTATATGCCAGACACTAGCAGAGTGTTTTAGGTCTGTCATATGTTTAATTCTTACAATAATCCTACAAGTCTGGCCATATTACGGTTACTTAAATATGAGAAAACTAAGGCAAAGGGTAACCAGGCCTTAAACAACTGAAAGTCAAAATTGGTAAGTGGCAAAACAGGGCCAAGGACCTTGGAACTGGCTTGAGTCCAGGGACAGTGTTTTTTCTGCTATACCACGTTTCCTCCCATGAAGTAACTGAAAGAGAGGGTCATTTATTAGTCTTGATAAATTTATACATATAGATGCAGTATTTGCCAGTTTCTCTTAAAGTTTAATTTCTGTTTGCACCAAAAATGTAACAGGGGTCATTTCTAAGTGGTGGCATTATTGATGATTCATGTTATATCATTTATCCTTTTCTGTATTAAAAACTGTAAACTATAAGCCTGTATTACTTTTATTTTATTGAAGCAGAGTTGATTTACAATACTGTAACTTTCAGCATATATTACTTTTATAGTGAATAAAATACTATTTAAAATAGATCAAAAATTCAATCAATATGTGCTTTAATTTCATGAAACTTGAAAGAAGACTATAATCCACTGATTATCCTTTCTGCCAGTGCATTATCGCTACACTGGACAGAAATGAACATCAAAGAGCTAGGAGCCCCGTGAAGTGAGGAGATGATGACAATGTTAAAGGTTATGAGAGATTCTTGCCAGATCACCAGTCACTTAAAGGCTACAGTTTGCAGAACACTGAACCAAGTAGTGTTGAATCAGCTTTGAAGATATTCTGGTCTTGAAAGCAAATCAACTCACTACTATGTTGATGAAGCAAAAGCAGAGAGTGGAAGGGAACTACATTTCTCTCTTTTCTAGTTTTCTCTACTTCGAGAGAAAAGAAATTCCATAGATTCTTAATAAGATGTGTTTTCTTGTTACAATGGTTAAACATGACCTTCCAAATATAATACTACATAGTGCAGAAAAAATTACAGTGAGGGAGATTAATAGCATGGGCATTTGGCCCATGCTTCTGGTATGACCAGCATTAAAGGTTTCTGCTCTACTGAAACTGAATAGATGCTCTGCAAAAACAAACCTCTCTAAAACACAAATAGCTCACAAATATGAAATCACCAAAGGAACAAACAATACCAAGTAAAATTTGGGTGGAAACAGTAAGTTACAGTCTTGACTGCTTTAGTTATCTTTATGGCGTCTAAGAGTTTTCATCCTCACAGGCTTATTCATGTGGTACACATGGGACCCATGTATACTGAAAGAGTTCCTCATTAGTGGTCCAGTAAAGAACTGAGCACAGTGTCATTTTGACCATTCTTGGGGCTAAGTACTAGCACTGGATTTTGAGCAAGAGCATAACTGGGCAATATTTTTCCAAATAACTCTATAAAAATTCAGGTTACTCTAATTTTTAATACGTAATTACTAAAATTAGACAATCTTTAGCTGTTTTTCTCTACTTACTCAATCTTTATTTACTGTTTAGTACTAGAAAACATTAGAAAATTCTAGAAAGAAACAGAAAAGCATATATTTTATCTGAAATCCCAACCCATATTCTGTTCTCATTTTATTTGTCTTTGTTTATATGCATATAGCTATGTAAGAGTGTATGTGATGTACAATTTTTTCATGTATTATGTATTCCCCATATATTTACAGTTTTTATTTATAAGATTAACAGCTGTTTACTGTATCCTCTTACCTTTCACAGTACTTAAGTGTCTCTATTTTTTTGTTTGCTAATTTAAATTTGATACTTCTTTCTCTCTTTATATTATTCCTCAAATTCAATCCTTACATTAAAGAGTATAACTTCCTGGTTCTTGCTATACATTCCAAATTGCTATCCAAAAGAATTTTGCTAGTTTTTGCTGACATTAGTAAAGCATGAGTCTCTTTTACTACAACTTTGCCAGCAATGACTATTGCCAATTATTTTTTGGTGCTAATTTAATTAGGTATAAAACAGTGTTTTATAAGTGTGTATTATTTTAATTGCAAGTGATGTAGAATGTTTTTTCCACATTTGTTTAATACATCTTCTTTGTATGAATTATCAAATTTACCCCTTGTCCATTTATTTACTTGGGTTTGCAGTTCTCATAAACTTGAAGCAGCTTTCTATTTGATACATATGAAGAGACTTCTTACAAAGCATTTTTCTTTTAATTTCATGTTTTAAACAAAATACTTTTATAGTCGCCTGTAATTTGCTTTGTGATTTCTTCCACTGTCTAATCTATCTTCTAAGAGTGATCTATAGTTGATTTTTTAAGCTTAACCTTTGCATCTGAAGCTTAATTTGTTGCAGGATGTAATGCAAACTAATTTTTTCATATTGTTATTTAGTGATTTTAAAAAATTTGTTAAATAATCCTTTCTTTTTACATCATTTTATAATGTTTATATTGTAACTTACTATATATTTTATAAATAATCCTATTATTTGGTATTTTTATACAATAAAAAAACGAATTATTAAAATACAAATGATAAGAGGGAGGAGCAGGATATGGGTAGGGGATTAAGTGGCACAAACTACTATGTATAAAGCAAATAAGCTACAAGGATATATTGTACAGCACAAGGAATATAGCCAATATTTTATAACAACTTTAAATAAATATATAAAAATGCTGAATTACTATGTTGTACACCTGAAACTAATATAATATTGTAAATTAACTATACTTCAATTATAAAATAAAAGAAATATAAATGATAAAAATATTTGGCACTCAAATATCAAAGGTTGAATTTATAATAAATAACAAAAATTTTCTTGACCAACAGTAGCTCATACCTGTGTTAATTCATCTATGCTCAACCAAATCTTAATTATCCATGGAAAAATAAAGGGGACAGTACTGGTAATTCAGGAACACAGAGTGTAAAGTAATACTTCAACCACCTTTCTGTCAATTGTTTCTACTAGAGCTGATTCCCAGAAGGGAAACTGATTCACGGCATTTTGTTCTCTCTGTCCCATTCCAATGTCCTGATCAATACCTAGTAGGGAGCCAAGGAACAGGAAAATGGCAGCAAAAAGAATGTCAGCAACAAGACTGCACAAGCTGGGGGTCTGCATCACTGAGAAGCAAGATAACTAACCTCATTATGCTGGAAACCGGCTGGGCTCCCTCCAGGGCTGGTCCCAGACTCTCCACTGCTTTTATATCTGTCCCATTGGTACTCTTCCCCAGCTTTTATCTTCATTCTGATTCATCACTATGACTACAATCTTAATTCCAATACCCATCATGATCCCTAGGGCTAAGAAAAAGCCACAAGCCCACTCACTTTAACATATAAGTTCTCCTTTGTTTATCTAGACAAGTCTATAACAATACTTGTTCTGAGACTGGGAAAAATTTGGCATTGAAAAATTTCAATTCTACATACTACCTTATTTGCACTTAACCACCAATATACTAAATGGGAGATGAAGATATCATTAAAACTTTTTTAATCGAGTGAACTTTCCTCATAATACCAAATGCAGGGACACATCTGTTATATGTACTACTAGCCTTTGGTTGACTGTAATCCAGGATTAAAGATTAGCTCCCTGATCCTGGAGCTGATACGAGAAAAAATACACTTAGGCTGGTGAATCTGTTGTACAACCCACAGCAACACCCGCTCACAGTAGGATACCCTGTCATTTGCTGAAGATCTGGGCAGCTGCTGTAACCTTATAAGTTTAAAACTGACCAAGCATGTTTCTTATTTGTTCCTGAAATAAGCCTTTCTGAAGGTCACACAATCAATTAGAAGAAAAATTAAATACAAGGTTATATGGTGGTGCTGCTGCTGGTAAGTTGCTTCAGTCGTGTCAGAGTCTGTGTGACCCCATAGATGGCAGCTGACCAGGCTCCTCCATTCCTGGGATTCTCCAGGCAAGAACACTAGAGTGGGCTGTCATTTCCTTCTCCAATGCATGACGTGTCGGACTCTTTGCGACCCCATGGAGTGCAGCCTACCAGGCTCCTCCATCTATGGGATTTTCCAGGCAAGGACACTGGAGTGGGTTGCCACTTCCTTCTCCCTACAAGGTTATATAACAATAAAAAAATTTTAAAGGCTCCTTTAACAGACATAGGATGTGTCTGTTAGCCTTCTTTATGAGTCTGAACCTCAATGTTGCATTTGGATCCTGAGATCTTCACATTTCCACCAAAATAATTATTAGACTGGACAAGTTATGACCCTAAAAACCAAATGAGTTTGTCATATAAGCAGATATTAGTAGGTTTTGTGTCTAAGCAGAGAAGAAAGAACTTCAGAAAAATAATAAATTAAGGGTGGTTATCTCTGGGCTGTGGGATGACAAGTGACTTTTATTTTCCTCTTTGGGTTTGTCTTTATTCCCAGTTTTGGCAACACACTCCAGTATTCTTGCCTGGATAATTCCATGGAGAGAGGAGCCTGGTGGGCTACAGTCCATGGGGTCACACAGAGTCGGATACGACTGAGCAACTAATACTTGTATGTATTTGCATTATTCCCAATTTTTAAAACAAAAATACTGTTTTACATAGGAGTCCCCAATCTCCACGTGACAAGGAACAGCTTTTTAATTTCCTTGTAACCTTAAGATCATAGAGGTAACAAGAGGGTAGAATGTGCAAGGCAAGGAGTATGTACGAAAGAGAGAGAAAGACAGACACCATCTATGGACTGAGAAAGAATGCTATGGTTGACAAATCCTGGAACACATATCAGGAATTGACAGATTTACAGGTAAACCCCGATATACCTATGGAGAAGGGGTACAGATGAAGAGGCTGGTATCAGTTTAAGAGAAAGCATTTCAGAGTTAATTTTTTTTAAATGTAGAGTTGATTTATAATGTGTTAATTCCTGCTGTATAGCAAAATGATTCAGTTTCATACGCGTATGTGTGTATATATATATATGGGACCCTAACCCTATACATATATACACATCTTTTCCATATTCTTTCCCATTATAGTTTATCCCAGGAAATGGAATACAGTTCCCTGTGCTATACAGTAGAACCTTGTTGCTATCCATTCTATTGACATATGTCATAGTTTACATCTACTAACCCCAAATTTCCAGTTCATCCCTCCCTACAACCCCCTCCTTGGCAACCACAAGTCTGTTTTCTGTGTCTGTGAGTCTGTTTCTGTTTTGTAGATAGGTTCATTTATGCCATATTTTAGATTCCACACAAAGGTGATTATCTTACGGTATTTGTCTTTCTCTTTCTAACTTACTTCACTCAGCATGATAATCTCTACTTGCATCCATGCTGCTGCAAATGGTGTTTTGTTCTTTTTTATGATTGAGTAATACTTCATTGGCATTATGTCATTTTTTAAATGAGTGAGTAGTATTCTGAGATATATATGTGCCACGTCTTTACCCGTTATTCTGTTGATGGGCACTTAGGTTGTTTCCATGTCTTGGCCACTGTGAATAGCACTGCTATGAACACAGGGGTGCATGTATGTTTTCCAATTATAGTTTTGCCCAGGAGTAGAATTGCTGGGTTATACCCTTATGGCAGAAAGCGAAGAGGAACTAAAAAGCCTCTTGATGAAAGTGAAAGAGGAGAGTGAAAAAGTTGGCTTAAAGCTCAACATTCAGAAAACGAAGATCATGGCATCCAGTCCCATCACTTCATGGGAAATAGATGGGGAAACAGTGGAAACAGTGTCAGACTTTATTTTTTGGGGCTCCAAAATCACTGCAAATGGTGATTGCAGCCATGAAATTAAAAGATGCTTACTTCTTGGAAGAAAAGTTATGACCAACCTAGATAGCATATTCAAAAGCAGAGACATTACTTTGCCGACTAAGGTCCGTCTAGTCAAGGCTATGGTTTTTCCTGTGGTCGTGTATGGATGTGAGAGTTGGACTGTGAAGAAGTCTGAGCACCGAAGAATTGATGCTTTTGAATTGTGGTGTTGGAGAAGACTCTTGAGAGTCCCTTGGACTGCAAGGAGATCCAACCAGTCCATTCTAAAGGAGGTCAGCCCTGGGTGTTCTTCGGAAGGAATGATGCTAAAGCTGAAACTCCAGTACTTTGGCCACCTCATGCGAAGAGTTGACTCATTGGAAAAGACTCTGATGCTGGGAGGGATTGGGGGCAGGAGGAGAAGGGGACGACCCAGGATGAGACGGCTGGATGGCATCATCGACTCGATGGACATGAGTCTGAGTGAACTCCGGGAGTTGGTGATGGACAGGGAGGCCTGGCGTGCTGCGATTCATGGGGTTGCAAAGAGTTGGACACGACTGAGCGACCGAACTGAACTGAACAGTAATTCTATTTTTAGTTTCTTGAGGAATCTCCATACTGTTTTCCACAGTGGCTGTACCAATTTATATTCCCACCAACTGTGTAGGAGAGTTCCCTTTTCTCCACACCCTCTCTAGCGTTTGTTTTGTAGACTTCATTTTTTTTTTTCATTTTTAATTGGAGGATAATTGCTTTACAATACTGTGTTGGTTTCTGCCATATATCAGCATGAATCAGCCACAAGTATACATATATCCCCTCCCTCCTGGATCTCCCTCCCATCTCTCACCTCATCTCACCCATTTACGTTGTCACAGAGCACCAGATTTGAACTCCCTGTATCATACAGTAAATTTCAACTGGCTATCTAATTTTACATATGGTAATGTATATGTTTCAATGCTATATTCACTGCAGCGTGGCTTATAACCACTGAAAATAGTAAACAAACTGTCAAATGAGAAGATTGTAATAGAAGTTACCAATGAATCTGGAAAAGTTTCAGGATACAAAATTAATATACAGAAAGATGTTACATTTCTATACACTAACAATCAACAATCAGAAAAGGAAGTAAAGAAAACAATGTGATGCAATTACAATTGCATCAAAACAAATAAAATATTAGGAATACATCTGAGGAGGTAAAAGACATGTACTCTGAAAACCATAAGACATGGATGAAAGTAATTGAAGACAACACACAAAGATGGAAAGATATATCATGCTCATGAATTGGAAGAATTAATAATGTTAAAATGACCATACTTCCCATGGAAGTCTAGAGAGTCAGTGCAATTTGTGTCAAAATATATATGGATTCTTCACAGAACTAGAACAAATAGTCTTAAAATTTGTATGGAAACACAAAATATACCCAATATCCAAAACTATCTTGAGAAAGAAGAACAAAGCTGGAGGTATCCTGCTCCCTGATTTCTGACTGTAAGACAAAGCTATAGTAATCAAAGCAGTATAATACTGGCACAGATATCAATGGAACAGCACAGAGGGCCCAGAAATGAAACCATACTTGTATGGGCAATTAGTGTACAAGAAAGGAGGCAAGAATATACAATGGGGAAAAGATAGCTTCTTCAATAAATGGTGTTTGGAAAATTAGACAGCTACATGGATGAAAGACCTAAATGTAAGATCTATGAAACCATAAAAGTTCTGGAAGAAAACATTGGCAGTTCGTTCTTTCACATCAATCTTAGTAATATTTTTTTGAATATGTCTTCTCAGGCAAGAGCAACAAAAGCAAAAATAAGCAAATGGGACTATATCAGACTAAAAAGCTTTTACACAGTGAAGGGAAACAATAAAATGAAATGGCAGCCTACTGAATGGGAGATCATATTTGTAAACACTATTCTGATAAGGGGTTAATATCCAAAATGTACAAAGAACTCAAAACAACATAAAAAAGAAAACCTGATTAAAAAATAGGCAGAGGATAAACAGATAGCTGAATAGATATTTATCCAAAGAAGACATATAAACGGCCAACAGGCACATGAAAAGATGCTCAACACCACTAATCATCAAGGGTTGGCCAGGAGTAGAGAAAAGGGAGCCTTTGTGTACTGTCGATGGGAATGCAAACTGGTGCAGCCATTATGGAAAACAGTATGGAGATACCTCAAAAAACTAAAAATAGAACTATAAATAGAATTACCATATGACCCAACAACTCCACTCGTGGATATTTATCTAAAGAAAACAAAAACACTCCTTAGAGACCTAAATGTAAGACCAGAGACTTATAAAATTCCTAGAGGAATGCAATCCCACACAGAACACTCTGTGGCATAAACTGCAGCAATATGTTTTTTTTGGAGCCTAAAGTAAAGGAAATAAAAACAAAAATAAACAAGTGGGACCTAATTAAACTTAAAAGCTTTCACAGAGCAAAGCCAAACCATTGACAAAACAAAAAGACAACCTACTGAATGGGAGAAAATACTTGCAAATATTAACATCCATCATATACAAACAGTCCATACAACTTGACATATATATATACATACACACACATACATATATGACACAATGGAATACTACTCAGCCATAAAAAGAACAAAATTATGCCATATGCAGCAACATGGATAGACATGGAGGATGTTATGCTAAAGTGAAATATGTCAGATAGGGTAAGACAAATACTATATGGTATCATATATATTTTGGACTTCAAAAAATACAAAAAAACAAATGAATATAACTAAAAAGAAGCAGACTCACAGATATAGTGAACAAACCAGGGGCTACCAGTGGAGAGAGCTGGAGGGGCACTATAGGGATGCAAGAATAGGAGGTACAAACTTCCGGGTATAAGATAGGCTCAAGGACGTAATTTACAATATGGTGAATATGACCAATATTCTGTAATAACTGTAAATGGAAAGCATCCTTTAAAAATTGCATTAAAAATTAAAAACAAATCCCTCAAATACCCCACTCTTTAGAAAAGATACATGCACCCTTACATTAATTGCAACATTATTTACAATATCCAAGATTTGGAAGCAATCAAAGTGTCATGAGTAGATGAACAGATAAAAAAAGATGTGATATATATATATATTTATATACACATATATATACACACACACATATATATATACACATATATATGTAACCATACATACACACATAACAGAATATTTAGTTCAGTTCAGTTCAGTCGCTCAGTCATGTCCAACTCTTTGCGACCCCAAGAATCACAGCATGCCAGGCCTCCCTGTCCATCACCATCTCCCGGAGTTCACTCAGACTCATGTCCATCGAGTCGGTGATGCCATCCAGCCATCTTATCCTCTGTTGTCCCCTTTTCCTCCTGCCCCCAATCCCTCCCAGCATCAGTCTTTTCCAATGAGTCAACTCTTCGCATGAGGTGGCCAAAGTACGGGAGTTTCAGCTTTAGCATCATTCCTTCCAAAGAACACCCAGGGCTGATCTCCTTTAGAATGGACTGGTTGGATCTCCTTGCAGTCCAAGGGACTCTCAAGAGTCTTCTCCAACACCACAGTTCAAAAGCATCAATTCTTCAGCACTCAGCTTTCTTCACAGTCCAACTCTCACATCCATACATGACCACAGGAAAAACCATAGCCTTGACTAGACGGACGTTTGTTGGCAAAGTAGTGTCTCTGCTTTTCAATATGCTATCTAGGTTGGTCATAACTTTCCTTCCAAGGAGTAAGCAAACATTACTCAGCCATAAAGAAGAATGAAATCTTGCCATTTGTGACAACCTGGATAGACCTACAGGGCCCTATGCCAAGTGAAATAAGTCAGATGGAGAAAGACAAATACTATATGATTTCACTTAAATGCGTAATCTAAAAAGCAAAACAAAGGAACAAACACAGCAAAATAGAAACAGAGTCATGGATACAGAGAACAAACAGGTGGTTGTCACAGGGAAGGAAGAAGGGGAGGGGAGCGATAGGTGAGGGAGATTAAGAGGTACAAACTTTTAGGGCGAAATAAATGAGTCACAGGTGTGAAATGTACAGTGTGGGGAACACAGCCAATAATTATATAATATCTCTGTGTGGTGGCAGACAGTAGCCTGACCTGTCATGGTGATCATTCTGAAACACACAGTGCACGTGTGCTCAGTTATGTTTGACTCTTCGAGACGCCATGGACTATAGCTAGCCAGATGCCTCTGTACGTGGAATTTTCCAGGCAAGAATACTGAAGTGGGTTGCCATCTGTCAAATCACTATGATGTGTACCAGGAACTAATATAGTGCTGTAGGTCAGTTATACTTCAAAAAGAAACAAACTCACAGAAAGAGAGATCAGTTTTGTGGTTACCAAAGGTGGAGAGTGGGGGAGGGGGAACTGGATGAAGGCAGTGAAAAGGTTCAAACTTCCAGTTATAAGATCAAGGGTATGTAATGTTCAACTTGATCAATATAATTAACAATGCTTATGTTATATTTGAATGTTGTTAAAAGAGGAAACCCTGAGTTCTCATCCAAAGCGGAAAAAACAGAGGATTACTTAATTACAAGTACTAAATTGTACATCTTCACACAATTTAATATTACGCAGCTATTAAAAATGATGCTGAAAAGTATATTTCATGGTATGGGAAGGGTTCACAATATGAAATAAAAAGGAGTTACAGAACAGTATGACTTTTTTAAAGCATACATACACACAGATATACAGGCTAACATAATATATGTACCAAAACACTAACATTGGTTATTTTCAGATTGGGGAAGCATAGGTTATTTTAACTTTTTTGGGCGAACTTACTTGCAGGTTCAAAATTTTCTCTATATATCTTACTTTTATTCTCAGGAAAAACTGTTTCAAGAATATAAATAAAGTTATAAAGAACACTAGGGCCATGTGTTCTCTTTACTTCAAAAAGGGTAAGGCTTGAATTGGAATATATGAATATACATGTTATACAATGATGGGAGTTACAATTTTACTTTTTATTTTTTTTTTAATTTTACTTTTTAAAAAGCTGTGGGATCTAGAAATAATAATGTTTCTCAAGGATGGTTAGATATTTTGTTCTTTTCTCAAAACATGAGTTTTCTGAGCTTGACTATAAAATTTAAAATATTCCTTTTTGCTATTAACTAAGGCAGTCTTGTAATCTTTGGAGGCAATACCATGCCACTTCTGTCTGGTTTTGAATTAGTCCAGTGACCATCAAACTTTTTGACTGTAAAAAACTGTTAATAAAAAATTTGGAATATGTGCCTGCTATGTGATTTATTTACAAATTATGTATCTGTACAACTTTATTAAAATACTAAATATACATGTGAAAACATGCATGAGAACAGAAATTTAAAACGCTGAGTTAAAAGGAACAGGAGCGCTAACATTTTCTTCCTCACAATGTCCTGGATTGTCTTCTATACACTCTACTCCGGACATCACTGGATAACCACAAAGGATGGGCTTCAACCAAAAAAGACCAATGCTATGTCACTCTGCTCCATTCAGAAGGTCTATAGGGGACTGACCTAGTGTATTCTTTTGCCTCTAGGTCTTTAGTTTATCAAAGGTTACCCAGTTAATGCTGGTGGTATGTTTACACAGGAAGTATCTTGCTTACCTTGCTGCTGCAATTTGTAATCAGTGGAATATGCCTTCCCAATGATATTCCATACAGGCCTTAAACATCCAAATAGTCCTTCAAGAAACCCACCACTGCCGCTGCCTGACCTGCTGAACTGAATCTTGATGTCTTCAGTTCCACTTGTGCCCTCTCCACCCACAGTGCTGCTGTTCCCATGAGACATGGCCATCTCCGATTCATCTTGTTCCCTTAGCTGCAGAACGCTGTTCTCAAACTGGTCCCTGGAATCCTCACTTATGCTTGTCAACACTGTTGTGGTGATGGGGCTGTTCGTGCCCTCAGCTAGCTCAGTTTGCACCATGCCCTTTTCCTGCTGGTCCTTAAGAAGCTTGAGGGAAGCGTGGCTCCCCATAGGTGCGAGGTCATCCTGTAGTCCATTGAAGGCTTTGTTTTCACTCAAAGGTAAATGTGGAGAAGAGGAGCAGCTCAGGTGCTCCTGAGGGTTGGCCATCGTGCCATGAGTGTGCCTGAGGTCCTGAGGTGACACTCAGAGGATCGTTACAGAAGAGTTCCGACGTAAGAGGGGGCTTCAGAACCTGGGGAAAACAGGAAGAGGACGTGAGATCACCCTGTCTTTAGTCAGTTACACTACTACATTTCTGATTATAACAATAAAAATGCTGAAGCAATGGGGATGGGTTAAACAGTGGTGTTAATCCACGTAATGGAATACTGTGCAGCAGTTAAAAATCATGTTGTAGAAGAGTACTTACTAACATGAGAAAATGTTCATGACTATTAATACAAAAAATAGGTTAGAACAATATATACAACATAAGCCATTTAAAATTTTTATTATTTAAAAAGATACACAAACACATGTATAAGAAAAAACGACTAGAAGGACACATCCAAAGAATTAATAGCTGTTAATTCTAGGTGGTTAGATTTGGGAGGGATTTATGTTGTGTTTTTCAAGATATTCTAAGCATTCTGTATCAATACACTTCTATAGAGTGAATGTCTGTGTTCCCCTCACTCCACTTACATGGTGAAACTCATTTGTGATGTTACTTGGCAGGGGGGCCTTTGGGAGGTGATTAGGTCATGACAGTGGAGCCTTCATGAATGGGGTTACTGCCTTATGAAAAAGACCCTAGAGAACTCCTTTGCTTCTGCTGCCACGTGAGAACATAGTGAGAAGACGGCTGTCTATGAAGCAGGAAGCAGGCCCTCACCAGACTACTGAGTGTGCAAGTGCCTCAATCTTGGTTGTCTCAGCCCCCAAAAAACTGTCAGAAGTAAATGTTTGTTGTCTGACCCATCTACTCTCCAGAATAAAAAAACCAGTAATCCAGTAAGTAGTATTTGCTAATTTCCCTGGTATAAATACTCCCACCAAGTCAGGTTTAAGGCTCCTAACAATAGCTTAACAACCTGCCTGCAGTTACTAAATGCAACATTATCTTTGTGATAGTGTCATTTTCATTTTAGAGAAGTAAGGAACTTCTAAGGCTACATACTGAGAAAGTGGTGGAGCAAGAATTACAATCTAACTAAGAATTCAGATTCTCAAATTTCCTTGAATTCTTTATAACAAGGCACCTGTTATGATAACCCTTCATTCTGTTAGAGTACTTTACAGGTTAAAAAATGCTATTTCCTGTGACCTTGACCTAAACACTTGATTGCCTGTGTAAGAAAGCCAGAGCATGGAATCGTTATTCCTGTCTTTCCCAGAAGAACACTGAGGCCTAGAGAGAGGTGTATGCTAAAGGTCACAGAGCCAGGACCTAATCCCAAACTCTCTACTGTACCATGTGGGCTCTGTAAGACATAGTCCCTTTCTTTCAAAGCTCATACACTACTTAAGTTCAAAAGTTCAAAGCGTTAGTCGCTGAGTCATGTCTGACTCTTTGTGACCTCATGGGCAGAAGAGCCCATGGACTGTAGCCCGTCAGGCTCTTGTGTCCATGGAATTCTCCAGGCAAGAATACTGAAGTGGGTTGCCATTCCCTTCCCAACCCAAGGATTGAATCTGGGTCTCCTGCATTGCAGGCAAATATTTTAGCATCTGAGCCACTAGGGAAGCCCCAACACAGTTAACTTAAATCCTATTGAGTCATGCATGTGTGCTAAGTCGCTTCAGTCATATCTTGACTCTTTGCGACCCCATGGACTGTAGACTCCAAGGATCCTCTGTCCATGGGAGTCTCCAGGCAAGAACGCTGGAGTGGGTTGCCATGCCCTCCTCCAAGGGATCTTCTGACCCAGGGATCAAACCCACATCTCTTAAGCCCCCTGCACTGGCAGGCAGGTTCTTTACCACTAGCACCACCTGGTAAGATGGCTTTCCTGGTGGCTCAGGTGGTAAAGAATCTGCTTGCAATGCAGGAGACCTGGGTTTGATCCCTGTGTCAGGAAGATCCCTTGGAGAAGGGAATGGCTACCGACTCCAGCATTCTTGCCTGGAGAATTCCATGGGTAGAGGAGCCTGGTGGGCTGTATACAGCTCATGGAATCACAAAGAGTTGGACACAGCTAAGCGACTAATGCTACTTAAGGAGTTAATAATTACATCGAGGGAATTAACCTCCTGCCTACTTTCACCTCCATGACATTCATGCCACATTCTGGTCTACAGGGAATAAGAATGGGGACATGGGAAGGTAAGGAAGATATGTTTGACACTGACAGAGGAAAGGAAGTTAAGAAAGAATAAGAGTGTGAGCATGGGCAGAGAAAAAGTGACCAGGGCATGTGTGGGAGATCTGGTCAGCCAGAAATAATGAAAAAGCCAGCTGATGTTGGACAGCGGTGTGAAATAAAAGTAACTCCTTCACATACAGGCTCTGAAAGCTCATGAAACAATACAGATAATTCTTCCCTTTAAAGAAATCAGAGAGAGAACTTTAACAGGACAAAGTTAGGTTGCTGCTGCTACTGCTGCTAAGTCGCTTCAGTCGTGTCCGACCCCATAGACGGCAGCCCACCAGGCTCCCCCGTCCCTGGGATTCTCCAGGCAAGAACACTGGAGTGGGTTGCCATTTCCTTTTCCAATGCATGAAAGTGAAAAGTGAAAGTGAAGTCGCTCAGTCTTGTCCGACTGTGCGACCCCATGGACTGCAGCCCACCAGGCTCCTCCATCCATGGGATTTTCCAGGCAAGAGTACTGGAGTGGGGTGCCATTGCCTTGGGTTAAGTGAGACAAATTCCAGGATGTGGAGAAATTTAAGGGCTGGGAAGCTAGCTGGGAATATAAGGTTGGGGAAAAGAAAGAGAGAAAAAGAAAAGCTGGAGCCCTTCATTATAGAAACAGCTGTTTGCTGAGTTGACCCCCAGCCCCATCCTCCCCATTTCCTTCCTTTTGTGTTCATCTCTAGGCTTTGACATTACCGATGCCTTCATTTTGCTTTCTTGCTGATCTTCTGCCATGACCTTCAGCTGTCCTTTGCCTTTGGCCTCTCTGATCTTGCTCTGCTTAATATCTTTCAGGATCTCTGACTTCATGCTATCTGACCTGGCCACTGTCTGAGCAGTTGCTTCCAATCTGTCTTTGCCATTGGGATTCGTGGTTATCCTTTACAGCACAGGGCATACATTATGCCGTTGGCTCACATCAGTTGATAATGCAAATACCCAAATGTATATGTGAATTTCAGCCAAACACCTATTTGTGCAAAGTGTTCTGAATTGAACTCAACTGCAGGATTTTATATTAACTCCTGGTAAATTTCCATTTTGTCCACTTCTATTCTGAGTTTCTTCTCCTTGATGACATCACACTGAAATTAGCTCATATACAAAAAGTTAGAAAGACATGAGTTTGTTTTGAATTGTAACCTCTTCTCATTTCTTCTTCTTTTTTTTTTTTTGGCCACACCTTGCACCTTGTGGGATCTCAATTCTCTAACCAGGACCGAACCTGGGCCACAGCATTGGAAGTGTCAAATCCCAACCACTAGACCACCAGAGAACTCCCATCTCTGCTGATTTCTAAGAAGTTAGTAGTGCACATGAAGTGGGCCTGCTCACACAGGCACTAGGAATGAGTCTAAAGAAGAGAACTTTACCATTGATATTTAGGAGATCAAGAATAACACGACCTTCAAGGAATATAGCCCAACCTACCTGTCTCACATACGAAATAAAATCCCAGAGAGACTGCTGACTTGCTCAATACAACTAATTAGTGGCAGAGCTAGAATGAGTCCTCTTTCCTTATCCTCTGGTCTTCCCCTAGTCTGGTTATTTATTCAGACAAATAGAAACAAGTAGTCACGATAGCATGATCACTGATGACAAAACAGATGACAACGCAATGTTATTCTAGATGCACTAAAGCTACATCCGCAAAAGCACAAACATCCATTTAGAGGGGTGACCCTGCATGTGTCGATATAGCAGTGAAGGGCACCCAGCTTTTGGTGATCCAGCTGCTCTGGGAGCAGGCAGAGGTGATGGAAACCTCAAGATGTGTATAAAGATGTGCAGTCAGAGAGGCTTTCCTCTGCTCACCAAGAAATCGAGTCCAATCGCAACCAACAAAGGCAGAGAAACGGAGGAGCACAGAACAAAAGGAAAGAAATCATCACCATGACTATATTCAAATGCGATCAGAGCTGACTCTACATGTAAGAGTGTAGGAGGATACACTATCTAAATTTTACCTGTGTTTGTATGCACACCCACACACTGCCACTGCACAGTGAAGGAGCTGGTAAGTGGGACCTAGGGGAGCAGACGCCGCTCCACCATCTCTTCCTCTCTCTTTGTCCTCTCAGTTCCTCTCTCTGTCCAGTCTGGGCTCGTGTACTCTCTTGGGAACTGACTGGATCTTTTAGTTCATGAGAAATCGAAGCTAGAATTTATTAGAAGGTGATAGACGCAAAACGAGGCAAGAATTTTAAACACTGAGAGTCAAATGGAAAAAGATAAGGAAGAGCAGAGGTGCAAGAGGGCAAGGTCAGCCTGTGCCCTTATCAGTACAAAGATCTATGGGCAAGGCTGTAGGGGGAGGTGGTGCTGCCTCTGCCCTTATACAAGGGCTCCTGAATCTGCAGGAGTACAAGGCAGCGCCTCCCTCTCTGCCCTTCAGGCACACTTCCTTGCCCTGTAGGCTTCTCAGCCTCAAAAGGAGGAAGTGGTTTGTGTAAAAATTAGTAGGCAAGGGTTGGTGAAAGGGGCAGCTGTGCATTTGCCAGGGCACTGCCAGTTTCTGGAAATTACCTTGACTTCATGCCAAGATGAATTTGGCACCGAGAAAAAGAGGAAAGGAAGAGGTCAGGTGGCCAAATAGTCCTTGAGTTCTTGTGTTTTTATTATATGATACAACTGTCTCCATGTTGCTAAAGAGGATAATTTTATAATAGATCCGATTTTGAGCTTTATAGCATAAATATGAGCAAATCAAAGATTTTGGAAACTTTCTCCCACAAATGAATAAAATTCAACTGAATTCAATGAATTGACTAAAATCGAATAAAATTTGAAAGTAGGCATGATTGCTAAGATTTTTTGATTGAGCTCTTCCCAAGCTGTCTTCTCTTCAGTTGGCATTGTTTTGCCTTAAAATGAACACAATACTGCTATCCCAACTTTCTGGTTACTTTTCAAAAATGGTTACTTCACATAGCTGAGCATAAGTGAAGTTTATGCTATTAAGGCAATCATTCCCATTTTAAAAATTGGGATTAAGTTACTTGCTCATAGTAATAATTAAAAAAAAATCTTTCTGGGACAGATGTTTATCATGGAGATCGTGATTTGAACTTAAAAAAAATTAGATTGCTTTTTCTAATGGAACTGCAAAATTTTAAGTATATGATTATCTAAAAATCAGATCAGAAGAGTGACCTACAATTGTGGCTTCACCCCTAACTTGCTCTCTTAACTGTGAGCCATCTACTGAAATCCCTATTTGAAAGGACAATAATAACCTCACATTGACCAAATCCACTGACCTACCTTGTCCCATCTCCTTTATAACATTTCATCCAATAATCATGCATTCAAAAATATTGATTCAGTGTGTATCATACACCTATATTTTTGGTTAAAATCATGAATGTTTAATAATATTAAACAATGCTGGAGCCAGCAAAAAATAAAAATTACAAAAAGGCAACCTCCATGTTGACAGATTACTTAATGAATATGGCCTTCCCTGATATCTCAGTGGTAAAGAATCTGCCTGCAATGCAGGAGACCTTGGTTCAATTTCTGGGTTGAAAGATCCACTGGAGAAGGGATAGGCTACCCACTCCAGTATTCTTGGGCTTCCCTTGTGGCTCAGCAGGTAAAGAATCCACCTGCAATGCGGGAGACCTGAGTTCGATTCCCTGGGTTAGGAAGATCCCCTGGAGAAGGGAAAGGCTACCTACTCCAGTATTCTGGCCTGGAGAATTCCAGGGACTGCATAGTCCATAGGGTCGCAAAGAGTCAGACACAACTGAGCGACTTTCACTTTCACCTATAAACACAACCAGGATTCAAGTTAAAATAAGCTTATAATGTAAGTTTTAAAATGAATAAACATGCTTCATTATAGGGCTTCCCTGATGGTTCAGTAATAATCCGCCTGCCAGCGCAGGTGACAGAGGTTCGATCCCTGGTCCAGGAAGATCCCACAGGCCACAGAGCAACTAAGCCCGTGTGCCACAACTCCTGAGACTGTGCTCTAGAGCCTGGGAGCAACTACTGAAGCCCTCCAACTCGTGCTCTGCAACAAGAGAAGCTGCCACAGCGAAAAGTCTGCACGCCACAGCTGGAGAGTAGCCCTGGCTCGTCACAAGTAGAGAAAAACCCAAGCAGCAACGAAGACTCAGTACAGGCAAAAATGAATAAATAAATAAATGAATCATAAATTTTTTAAAAGATGCTTTTTACATAGTTACAAACTATAATCTTAATTTAAAAACCAGCAAATACACCTAAAATACACCTAAAATCAAAGGCTATACAAATTTCTTGACCAAAGGAAAGATTTCTCTACAACCTCCATAAATCATTTTCTGACTTAAGTCTGACTTTCCATATGAAGAAGAAAATTAATAACAAAATAAATCCACTTAAAATATCTTAAAAATAAGATACAGATACATACGTCCTTAAATATTTAATACTAACGAATATAAAAATAATTATATAAGCATTTCAAGAAAGTAGGAAAGCAGGTTTAAAAGATTAACAGTGGTTTTCATTGCTGTTTTTTAAATTTTTTCTGTGTTTTCCTAAATTTCTAGTCTTAGCAAGAATTAATTGCTTATTCAGAAGTTTTCAATCCAAATCTTTGCTTTTTAAAAATGTTTTCTGCTTATTTATTGGCCAAGCCACGCACACAACTTCTGGGTTCCTAGTTCCCTGACGAGGGCTTGAACCCATGCCCTCTGCAGTGGAAGGATGGAGTTTTAATCATCGGACCGCCAGAGAAGTCCCTCTATATTCTACTTGTCCTTGAATATCTTGCTCACAATTTCTAATGATAATTCCTTATGGAAGGTTGTCTTTGTGACCCTAAATGCAAGAGTTTGTTTGTTTTTTCTAAATGCAAGAGTTTTAGTGCATTAGTGTGTAAGCCATCTGACCTTAGAACTTGGAAATCATCAAGATTTAATTAGATATGCCTTTGTCTCTTTATCTGTCTTAAGTTTCAGTTCTCTTACCTAGATTATTCTGCTTTTTCCAGCTTGATATGATTTTTACTAGTAGGAAAGGTAAAAACAAAATAGGAGTCATCAACTTTTGTTTCCTCATTGCATTAATATTCTCATAGTAATATTCTCCCAATCAACCAATTCAGAACTCTTAATGTACTTTATCATTTAGAGAACAATATTGTGAAGGGTTAAGAGGGAAAGCACTGGAAGAAGATAGACCTAGATTCAAATATCAATCATTAGCTTGACCTCACTCTCTCTTTAAGCCTCAAATTTCGTTTTAAGTGGCGATAATAACAGAATTCATCTCATAGAATGTATTAGATGGCTATATGAGATAATGCATATATAATACATTTATCCAGCACACAGTGAATCCTCAAGACTTCTTAGTGATTCAAACCTGTAACTAGAAAAACTAGAAAGAAAAGATATATGTCAATATGCTCAATACATATGTGAGATCAAGGCACGTGAAAAGAAGGACAAAAGGAAGACAAGAAAGCATTCTTAAGTGAAAAAACGACAAAAGGGGAGATAAGGAAAAGATAGCTCAATTTACATAGAAATTGAGGCACATTCATCTGAAATTATAAATGAAAGCACGAGGAACCCAAAAACAAATGTGGGTTAAAAGGGCAAGAGTAAGCTGGAAAACAGAAGAGGAAAATCCCAAACATATGCAATTTTTTTTTCATATTTAGTTTCCTTTGTCTTTAATTACAGCAGCTATTTTTTACACTCCAGGTTTTAATTAGGTTGAAGGAAAATGAGAAGGTTCTATGTAGCTATAATAATTGGGAGAATATTAATACTATGTAGTTCTAATATTTGGGGAAAAAAAGTACACAACTCCCATTATTTTAACATTACTATATTAAATTCAGAGATAGATTCAAGAAAATATCTCTAGAGAAAGGCTGCTTATGTTTTAAACAGAACAGCAATTACAACATAGGAGAATCATGACAGAACTGTGTTCCCAAGGGAGATTATAGAATTTTCTTCCCTAGCGATTGACATGGTTCTATGTCATATTGTGTACATATGAAGACATTCTCTCTCTTAGGGAATGCCTGATTCTACTCTTGTTTCACCCATCTTTCTGGAAATGTACTGTCTTCAGGCAGCTCGCCTTTACTTTCTTCATGAAGGCCCCATTCTTAGGGCAAAATCTAAAAAAGTTTTTTATAGCTCTAGGCCTATAGAATTTTGTACAATAGCAGCTTCCCACAAATGTAGAAAAATCATAAAAAAATAATCTTTAAGTGATAATCAATATTGTAGTAAAAATGTATGCTCTAGATTCAATCTGCCTGGTTTGAATCCTGACTCTGTCCATGGGGAGGTTCCTTACCTTTGTGTGTCTCAGCTTCTACAGTCAAAAACTTGGATAATAAGAGTACCAACCTCACAGGGCGGTAATGAGGGCTAAATGAAATAATACTTGCTTTATGTTAAATTAATAAACATTATTCTAAAATAAGGGAATATATCATTATTAATAATAATATTGTTGTTTTCAGTCACTAAGTTGTGTCTGACTCTTTGCAACCACATGAACCACAGCACACTAGGCTTCCCTGTCCTTCACTATCTCCGGGAGCTTGCTCAAACTCATATCCATTGAATCAGTGATGCCATCCAGCCATCTCATCCTCTGTCGTCCTCTTCTCCTTTTGCCTTCAATCTTTCCCAGCGTCAGGGTCTTTTCAAATGAGTCTTTGCATCAGGTGGCCAAAGTATTGGCGCTTCAGCTTTAGCATCAGTCCTTCCAGCGAATATTCAGGGTTGATTTCCTTCAGGATTGACTGATTTGATCTCCTTGCTGTCCAAGGGACTCTCAAGAGTCTTCTCTAGCACCACAGTTTAAAAGCATCAATTCTTTGGCATTCAGCCTTCTTTATGGTCCAACTCTCACATCAGTATATGACTACTGGAAAAACCATAGCTTTGACTATATGGACCACATGGTTAACGATCAAATGAGCACATTATCTTTTACAACAGTTTTGTCCTTGGTCATTCTAGGGATAATCATAGAAAATGAGAAATTTAAAGTTATCTCAAAGGATGGCTATTTTTTCATGCAAAGAATCATTCATTTCCAAGGATATAAATAGAGCAGCTTAGCCCAGAAATAAGCAATGGCCCAGCCTGTATGATTTGACATCACTATTTATAGACTCCAGGTCTGAAGACCACTTTGACCCACTCTCAAAATTCTCCATGCTTTGTCTAGTTTGCAAAAAGAAAATCTTTTGGATGTAATTTTAATAATTATAGATATTGAAAGATTAATAATCACCTAACTAGGAGAAAGTACAAGTAGCACAAGTTATTAATTTGATGCTGAGAATAAAAACATATTTAATAGAGATTTCTCTGGTGGTCCCTATGCTTATACTATATAACATGAAAATGAAATTATTCATTGCCAGCTTAGTATAACAGAGTTATTAAAGAGCTTCAGTAAGACTTCCAATGATGTATATGGAATTTCCAGTAAGGCTGTAGATCCTACAAATGGTTTCTGGGCAAGTCTTGATTGTAACTGGCAGGCAAGAAGTTGTCAAAGGTCCTTTTGCCATCTTTGTATTGCTTTTTAAAGTCTTACTTAGGGATGGTAGAATTATAGATTGTTAGAATTGGAGGGAGCAGTCAGTGGGTGATGACTTCTATTTTTAAAGAGAAATAATTCATCCTAATTAGTTTGTAAATTAGGTGGGGGTAGAATCCAAGTATTATTTATCTCCGTACCTTGTCCCTCTTCATTTGCTCCCTATCTAGCCTTACACCTAGCATAGGACCTAATATAAGATGATGCAGTTTACTTTTTGGAGGAGAGAACTTCACATGCACACATACACACACACAAACACACACACTGAGTAACTTGATAAACAATGTGTTAATAACAACAGCTAATATTTACTGAGTGTGGTGACCCAAGGACAAAAGAGCAGATAAAACCAAGGGGGGTCTTGGAATACAGGAACAGAAAAACCAGACCCTTATCGTCCTTCCCTCTCCCATGTTGTAACTATTAAGGGATTTCAGGTCCTCTTGAGCAGTATAACTTGTTTCTCCTCCTATCCCACACAGGGAGAAGGTATTTGCCTTCCTCTTCCTCCACCCAGCACACTTGCCTCACGCAATCAGCAAATGACCTGCAAGACCCCTATCCCACTCATTGTACCCTGGGTATGAAAGCGGACTAAGGACCCTGTTTAACATCGGTTCTCCCTTGAGCTGGCCCACTGTTCTAACAGCATCTTCCACTCTAATAAACTTTATTTCCCTCTCATTCTGTCTCGTGTCCGGAAATTCTTTTCCAACTCATGCCCGGACCACGACACTGAGATTACTGTCAAACACTGCTCAAAACACTTTTCCTATATTAACTTCTCTAATCCTTACATCAACCCTTGTGAAAGGTACTATTATCACTCCTATAGCTGACAAAGGAATTGGGACACAGAGGGCTTAAAGAACTCACCAACAGCTGCTAAGTGGTAAAGACAGTAGTTGAACCCAGTTCTATTCCAATTCCAGAGCCTGAGCCTGAGCCTGAGCCTAAATCTGAGCTGAGTCCAAACCCATGCTTGTTTAGTCTCAACACTCCACTGTCAATATTATAATGGGCTTATATTTAATTAAGAAAGGCCTTAAAAAATATGGATTAGACTCACATCTTACCTCGAGGTTAAGTTCTACATTTATGATAAAAGGTAAAAATTTCTAGCAACAAGTAAAGACAAGTGGAAAATTCTAAAAAATGTCCACTCACTATAGAATTTCCTCCATTCTGTTTTAATTTGCTAAACTTCTACACTTGCACCATCCAAACAGTAGCTTCTAGGCATTTGAGGCTATTTAATGAACAATTAATTAAAATTAAATGAAATAAAAAATTCCACTCCTCAGGTACATTAATCCATTTCAAGTGGTTGGTAGCCACATGTGACTATTTACAACCATATTGGATAGTACAAAACAGAACATTTCCATCGCCACAGAATGTTCAGTTGGACAGCAGTTCTCCATATGATTCATTCACATTAACAGATTTGTTTGTTGTGAGAATTAATAAAGATTACGGTTTCCTTTTGTACATGGGAATTTGCTAAATGCAGAGAATTCTCTTATCTCCTTTAAAATAACATGTGTGCTACCAAATTTTAGTAATGCCTGTGAATGAAATGATTTAAGTACAACTCATTCTAATCATGATTCGTCAGGATCAAATTAAAGAGAGTATTTAAAAACAACTTTCCAAAGGACCATAGTCATTTGTTTAGAATCTTCAGAAGAGCCAAATGATTCATTTTCAAATACTTATATAGTTTAAACAGTCATTTGTGAAGAATTTTAAAATTGAAATTATGATTATTGCTATTATTCTCATAATCACCATTCCTTAAAGTGCCTAATCACAGGACTACTGTAGGTGAAGGCAGAAAACTATAGGGAGGGCTAATGGAGGGCAGGCTGCACAGGATCAGAAGTTTCCACTGAATCACCAACAACTCTCATCACTTCTCAGAGAAGACTGTACAGATAACCAGGATAAAGATTCCAGAGGGAGCAAGGAACTCCAGACTCTGGATCCAATGTTCAATTTTAATACCAAAGTAATCAAAACTGTACTAGTGAAAGATCCTACTCCTTTAGTCACTTGAAAATGAAAATCAATCAGTTGTGCCCAACTCTTTGTGACCCCATGGACTATACAGTCCATGGAATTCTCCAGGCCAGAATACTGGAGTGGGTAGCCTCCCAACCCAGGGATCAAACCCAGGTCTCCCGCATTGCAGGTGGATTCTTTACCGGCTGAGCCACAAGGGAAGCCCAAGAATACTGGAGTGGGTAGCCTGTCCCTTCTCCAGGGGATCTTCCTGACTCAGGAATTGAGCCAGGGTCTCCAGCATTGCAGGCGGATTCTTTACCAACTGAGATATGAAATTTTATTTCTCCTTATTACTGTTTTTGCTCACAGAAACAGTCAGTCCTGAGCTTTATTTTTTTTAAAGCCTAACAGGGATTTATTAGAATTCTTTGAAGAATTTTAGGTGAAATTTTAAAGTACTGAAATTTTGAGAGCTCTTACAACAATCCAAAGAAGATATCCACAAGATTAGAAATGGAATTAAATTCAGATTTCACATTGACAAAGAACATTATTTGCATATGAAGTTTTATATAAAGTACCTAATAAGAAAGATAATTTTAAGGTTTTATGGTAGTCGAAGATAGTGATAAAACATATAGACAGACATATTGAATTGTACACAAATCATGAAGCCACTTAGTTTCCTGTGTGATCGATATGTTACAGAGATGTCAGAGGAAACATGAAAAGGACATTGCATCAATTTACATTTTAATTAAACTCAGAGTGATACAAAAGCAATTTGTATGAAAAGCTAAATCTTCTTAGAAAAAGTTGTACCACAGACTCATCAGCTTTTGGATATAATAAATAATTTTTCATAAGTGTATCTCAGTGTTGTTGCAGCCCACCAGATTCTCAATACTCCTAGCAAGAACTGAATTTTTCTAATGATTTTCAAACTTAAAATTATTTGTGATATTGCATTTACCAAGAGTGAATGACACTGATTTCAGTTGTATCAATTGAAAATAAAATTTCTAAAAGCAAATTTCTGATGACCTAGTAAATGAACTGGTAAAAAAAAGTGTCGAGTTTTAATTCTTTAAAGTAATGATTCAATCAAGATGATACTCTAGAAAATATGTAATAGGACATTTTGAGCTTTACCAGGGATATAAATTTGAAATTGGCAAAGAACAATCATTTTTCACCTGTCTCACATCACTGTTTCGGAATGTGAATTTAATGTGCTAGAGAGTAATCCAAATCCATCATTTAATTATTCATTGGTGTAGTTTCCACTTCTACCCCCAATATATAGCTGAAATTTGCAAACTACTAAAGGATCCTTGGTAAGTCTCATCTGTCCAAGATGGGGATGACAAGGAAGGATATCAATAAATATTAAATACACAGTTCTAATGGAAAGAAAAATAAATGCAGAATGATAACTACTTGTGATAGTAAACAGTCAGTATGTAGTACCTCAATACAAAGATTAATATCACAGGATGGAATTTAAAGACATATTTAGTTGCTTCCCTTCAGAAATGATAATTCAATAACTCATTACAAGTGTGCATTTTCAATCATGTGTTCCTAAAAGTTGTATATGGGTCCATTTATATGAAATCCATTTATAGAAAAGACATAACCATAAAGAAAACAGAAAAATGGCCAACAGGGAAGGGATGGGGGAGAGGGGTCATAGTTGGGCTTTTCTTCCCCTTAATTCCAGGACTGAGATCTGCATAAAGCATTCCTAAAGGCAAAGATCCAAGATGTCCTGAATAATAGCAGAATTACCAGAACACATCAATAACCTTCCAACAGGCTCCTTGGCGACTATCAGTGTTCTAAGGACACTGACACTTTTCCTGACATTTTTGCTAGAAGGCCTCGGACAAAGACAAAGCCCAGCTAGTCGTGTAAGAGGTGGCAAGCTTTGTTAAGATGCAATCACATGGCTTTAGAGTTACAGCTTTCCATTTATGCATATATTAGGATTAATCTTATATTCAGAATCCTTTAACAATCTTTAAGATAGAGATACCTCTGGGTGTTCCCAAATGAAAGTTAATAAGCATCAGTCCATAGTATTAAATAAGTTAAGAGTTTAACACAGTCAAAGTTACATGTCTTTGGAATCTAAAAGCCATTCTTAGAGTTTTTCCAAAGCCCCAGAATCAGTGCTGATTGAAGGCAGAGGTAAAGATCTAAGGTCAGGTGGCAGAAAACGGTTGAGGAAGGAGACGTTAGTTATATCCTAAGGGTTCACAGACACATAATAAACTCATGTATCCTTTCCCTCACTTACTGAGGCAAATCAAAGTGCCCTTCCCATTAAATCTTTAGGGTTTCTATTGTCCTTTTTTGATTTTCTTTCCTTCCTAGGCATGCGATCAATATTAATTTTTAAACATTATTTTACTGGATCAAAATTTTGTGGGAATACACCCCACATCTCCTCAGGGAAGATCCCACTCCACTCTATAGTTTGACTTTCATTTGAAGAATTCTTCCACAGCGTCCAAAAAAAACAAGCAGTTTCTTTAGCAAGAATGGATTTTGCAATGGGGCATGAATTCAACCTCACTAGACTGAAACAAACTGAGCACCAAAATTTAAAATATGAAAATAAATACCTAAGAGAAATCAGTTCTTTTGCCTAGTGAACAAAACAGCCTTCTTCTCATAACCACTGAAATGACAGTAGAGTGAGGATGGTCCACCAATTATATCAGTACCTTGGAAATTAACCCATTTACAACGTCTTGGACAATCCAGATTTTGGATTAATGATACATTCTGTTAGCCTACACGTTTCATCCCATGGTACAAAACTAAAGGCATGATTGGCTGTGGTCACAGGGAAACTCAAAGTGTCTGATTATTTTTTAATCCCAGTAGATTCAGGTTCTGATTCTGATTTATTCTCTTTTTTTCTCTCTCCTTACTTAGAACCTAGGCAGAATCAAAAGAAAAGACTCAAATTTCACAATTGCTAGGATTTGGTCTGAGAGTCAAAGAGCAGAATAAAAATGTATTTGGGGAGAGGAAGGATAAATTAGGACTACAGGATTAACAGATATATACCAATATATATAAAATAGATAAATAATAAGGATTTACTATATAGCACAGGGAACTATACTCAATACCTTGTAATAGCCTATAATGGAAAAGTTTCTGAAAAAAAAATATAAAACTGAATCACTTATAAAAATATAAACCTGAAACTAACACAGTGTTGTGAATCAACTGTACAGCAATACAAAATAAATTCAAAAAGAATATATCCTGAAAAATCACCCTACATCAGCTCAAACAGATTGTCTTTATTATTTTGTACATGTTTCAATTAAAATAAATATGATCACTGCTTTATTTGGGCTTCAAAAAATGTATTTAGCATACTCCTAAATAGGCCTGCCACTTTACTGGCTTTATTTAAAGTCTTTTCTCAACATGGCAGTATAATTTAATTAAGGGAAGGCGCTACAAAAAGAAAAGTTGAAAACTAAATTGCAGGCTAGGGATGGCTAAATTGAGAGTCAAGTGGTACCCTAGGCTTCCTGTTTTTCTGACTTCAAAATGTTTTAGGTAATTTTTCCTGACTACCGTGGGGCCCTCTAGTCTCTTTTAACTTTTCCACCTACGGTAGCTACATCATACAGTTGTAAGGGGCTAAATTCCCAATGACAGCCCTGTTTTTATTATTTCTTTCTTATCAAGGTCAATGGATTATTTCACTTTAGGGAATGACCACCAATTGCTTTAAACATATGAGATAATATTGTAAAGGAACTAGAGTTATCCTTCCAATTAAGTCATTGCTATGGTCTAAATATGTCCCCCCTCAAATTCATATGCTGAAATCCTAACCCCCAAAGGTGATGCTATTAGTAAGTGGAGCCTCTGGGAGGTGCTCAGCTCATGAAGTTGGAGTTCTCATGAATGAGATCAGTGCCCTTAAAATAGAGGCTCCAGAGAGCTCCTTAGCCCCTTCCACCATGTGAGAATAAAATGAGAAGTCTGCCACTCAGAAGAGGGCCTTTATCCAACCATGCTGGCACCTGATCTCAGATTCCCAGACTCCCGAATTGTGAGAAATAAATTTCTGTTGTTAAAAGGCACCCAGTCTGTAGCATTTTGTTACAGCAGCTGGTAAAGATTAAGACACTCACTCAGGAAACATACACTGAGCGTGTTCCAGACACTGTGTTACCATGCCATGGATGATGGAATAGAGACAATTTAGAAAGTCCTGCCTTCACGGAATATACAACTTAATGTGTCAGACAGGCAAGTAAACAAGTAACTAGAAAGTGAGGCAGAATTCAGAAAGGGTTTAAGAGCAGTGTGAGCCATGACACAACAGTGGGTGCAATAGCTGACTCTGATGGAGAATATCAGAGGAGAGACACTCAGCCAACAAAGTGCAATCTTGAAAGAAGAGCAAGAGTCATACCAGTGGGAAAAGGGCAGGGGATGAGGGAGGCAGAAGCGCCACTTGGAAGAAGGCATTCAGCCTTATCAAAGAGAATTTCATAAAGAGAATAATGGAAGGTAAGAATATAATGACATTTTCCAAGAATAGTAAGCAGTTTGGAGTAATTGGAGCAAAAGGTACATGGAGGGCAGTAATCAGCACAGCCATAACAATGTTGTTGTTCAGTCTCTAAGTTGTGTCTGATTCTTCACGACCCCACAGACTGCAACACGCCAGGCTCCTCTGTCCTCCACTGCCTCCTGGAGTTGGCTCAAATTTATGTCCACTGAGTGGGTGATGCTATCTAACCATCTTATGCTCTGCCATCTCCTTCTGCCTTTGCCTTTAATCTTTTCCAGCATCAGGGTTTTTTCCAATGAGTCAGCTCTTCACATCAGGTGGCCGAAGTATTAGAGCTTTAGCAGTAGTCCTTCCAGTGAAAACTCAGGGTTGATTTCCTTTAGGATTGACAGGTTTGATCTGCTTGTAGTCCAGGGGACTCTCAAGAGTCTTCTCCAGCAACACAGTTTGAAAGCATCAATTCTTCGGTACTCAGCTTTCTTCATGGTCCAACTCTCACATGGGTACATGACTACTGGAAAAACCATAGCTTTGATTATAAGGAACTTTGTCAGCAAAGTCATGTCTTTGCTTTTAATATAGCTATAACTATAGAGTGGTGTCAAACCATGAAAGGTTTTTAACGCTAGACTAACAAGTCTCCTTTCTCTCATCAGAATAATTTGGCTTCTTAAAAAATTACTAATTACTTGTCAACGGTAAGAAAACTTCCTATGCAAAAACCATGAGAATTAAAATGAGAAAAATATATAGCCTTTGAAATTATGCTATCACATTAAATAATGTGTAGAAGTCAAGCAGGCCTTAGAAAGTATTACTACGAACAAAGCTAGCGGAGGTGATAGAATTCCAGCTGAGCTATTTCAAATCCTGGAAGTTGATGCTGTGAAAGTGCTACACTCAATATGCCAGCAAATTTGGAAAACTCAGCAGTGGCCACAGGACTGGACAAGGTCAGTTTTCATTCCAATGCCAAAGAATGCTCAAACTACCGCACAATTGCACTCATCTCACACACTAGTAAAGTAATGCTCAAAATTCTCCAAGCCGGGCTTCAGCCAATACGTGAACCGTGAACTTCCAGATGTTCAAGCTGGTTTTAGAAAAGGCAGAGGAACCAGAGATCAAATTGCCAACATCTGCTGGATCATCGAAAAAGCAAGAGAGTTCCAGAAAAGCATCTATTTCTGCTTGATTGACTATGCCAAAGGCTTTGACTGTGTGGATCACAATAAACTGTGGAAAATTCTGAAAAAGATGGGAATACCAGACCACCTGACCTGTCTCTTGAGAAACCTATATGCAGGTCAGGAAGCAACAGTTAGAACTGGACATGGAACAACAGACTGGTTCCAAATAGGAAAAGGAGTACGGCAAGGCTGTATATTGTCACCCTGCTTATTTAACTTCTATGCAGAGTACATCATGAGAAATGCAGGGCTGGAAGAAGCACAAGCTGGAATCAAGACTGCCGGGAGAAATCTCAATAACCTCAGATATGCAGATGACACCACCCTTGCGGCAGAAAGTGAAGAGGAACCAAAAAGTGAAAGAGGAGAGTGAAAAAGTTGGCTTAAAGCTCAACATTCAGAAAACGAAGATCATGGCATCTGGTCCCATCACTTCATGGGAAATAGATGGGGAAACAGTGGAAACAGTGGCTGACTTTATTTTTCTGGGCTCCAAAATCACTGCAGATGGTGACTGCAGCCATGAAATTAAAAGACGCTTACTCCTTGAAAGGAAAGTTATGACCAACCTAGATAGTATATTCAAAAGCAGAGACATTACTTTGCCAACAAGGGTCTGTCTAGTCAAGGCTATGGTTTTTCCAGTGGTCATGGATGGATATGAGAGTCGGACTGTGAAGAAAGCTGAGCACCGAAGAATTGATGCTTTTGAACTGTGGTGTTGGAGAAGACTCTTGAGAGTCCCTTGGACTGCAAGGAGATCCAACCAGTCCATTCTAAAGGAGATCAGTCCTGGGTGTTCTTTGGAAGGACTGATGCTAAAGCTGAAACTCCAATACTTTGGTCACCTCATGTGAAGAGCTGACTCACTGGAAAAGACCCTGATGCTGGGAGGGATTGGGGGCAGGAGGAGAAGGGGTCAACAGAGGATGAGATGGCTAGATGGCATCACTGACTTGATGGACATGAGTTTGGGTGAATTCCAGGAGTTGGTGATGGACAGGGAGGCCTGGTGTGCTGTGATTCATGGGGTCATAAAGAGTCGGACACGACTGAGCGACTGAACTGATATATCTTATTAGCAAAAGAACATTTTTTGAGGGAATAAAATTGAGGCAGAGTTTTCCTTAAGTCATTCACTGGCACAAACACATTTTTCAGAGCCACTTCCAGAAATCTGACAGTAGATAGAAAGAAATAAACATCCTGGCCTTTTAGCAAAAAGGGGCATACCACAGGAAATCAACGTACTGAAATGTACTGAGAACATCATCTAAGGGCTTATGATGATTTCATATATTGCTATTTATAATAAAACCAGCTACAAAATTTTCAGAGCTAGTGCAAAACGAAAACGGAAGACCTCTGTTCAAGAACTAGTAAGAATTTCAAGATAGAGACAGTAGAGCATAAAACCAAAAGCAAGGACCCAGGCCAAGTGCCCCATGAAGCTGGCCTGACTGCCAATTCTAACTTTTAATGATAATCCAATATGATAATCCAATTAGTTTCCACAGCCTGATATGTGTATAACAGCTCTCATATTCAAGTGTGAACTTTCAGCACCAATTTACCCCCCAGAATTTATCCCATCCCCACCAATCTGCTTTCCTCTCCACCTTCCCTAGCAATGGTGGCTACAAGAGAGCTCTTCTCATAGATGTGCTAACTTCTTCACCTGGTTTTATAATGCTGTTCTGCTCACTGAAAACTCAGGCTTTCTCTTCATAATCTTTTATGCTGAAAATTTACCTTCTTCATAAAGTCTTCTACCATAAAGGAGGTGAGGTAGTAACTTCTCAACCACATCTAGCACTGAATTGACGTATTGTTTAGGCTACTATTTACGCAGTGTCAAGTGTAGCTGCCACTGCTGCTGCCAATACTGATGATGTGGTTGACTGCGTGTGTATGGTGCTGGGCACTTTAAGTCCTGAAAATTAATCAGTGGATGATCCTGTTGCTATCTGATTTCCTCGTTTTCTTAAATTTTACTCCTATTCGTCAGCGTATTAACACCTCCCCCAAAGAAAAAACAAAGGGAGGAAGGGGCAGAAATCACCCAGGTCAGACAATTTTGCTACTTGTCAATAGGGCTGGAAAGAAAACATTGTTAATGACTTAAAAAACAAGGATTTAAAACAATCACTTAATTACAGCTCCCATATTATCTGTGCATTTTGCTTATTCTCCCTGACATTCAGTGGATAAATTGACCATTAGGTTTATCTATAATCAATAAATCAGTTATCTTAGTCAATAAAATCGGAGAAGACAGCATTTTTTTTTTTAATTGCATTCGTACAAACACATAGACTTAGCTGTCAATAGGAAAAACTGAAACAGATCATTTACTGTAGCTGTGAATTCTGCTCAACAGGTTGACATGTATATTATACTGAGCCTGTGTTTTGTGCATGGTATTCATAGAGCTTCAGACAAGACCCTCCTGTGGCTCTGAACCTGAATTTGGTTCAGTACTGTCTGAGTGGGGTTAATTTGTTTACACTTCACCAATTTTAGAACTGCAGCAGACGTAAAGTCAGATACTCTGAACTGATTTGAAATAAACTCTTTGGATTAGATTATTCCTATTTGCTTTAGCTCAATTGGAATTATTTCAGTCTACTAACAATTTCAAAAGCTCTGTATATGGAGCTGAAGTTTGGGACATGGTTTATCTTTTTCTCCCTTTTTGCCTTTTTATCTTTGATTTGAGGAGACCATATACCTTCATCTGGTACATATGAGAAGGAAGGTCTTTCTTTTTACATGCAGAACATCTATTTAGTACCTCAGGACATTCTGCCTCCTGAGCCACAGCTTAACAGCATTAGCAAAAGCAGTTCAGCCAGAGGGGAATTGAACAGCAGCTGAGTCAGTCTAATAATTTACACTGGGGAAAGCCCTTGGAATTCAGAGGCACATTGCCCAGCTGGAGAGACAAATCTAATCTCTGCTAATGATGTTCCTCCCTCTCTTTCTTATCAGGGCTGGGCTTTTTACACATGCGCACATAATTACGTATGCACATTCGGAGTCTAGTGAAGCCAAACAACACAGCACCCAGGATTAAATTACACAGTAAGACTTCCAGGCATCATCTGGCCTCTACAACCTGTCTAATAAATGCTGTCCATGGTTCACACACTGTGGAGCTGTGAAAGAGTGTAAGAGTTCAAAAATATATACAGCTACATCTTAAAATTCAAAAGTGATAATATTATGGTGATATTATAAAAAGTGATAATATATTACAATATCATTTGAGATAATATAGTAAGCTTGACTTCTTAAATACTTAAATACATATTAGGAAACAGACACATGGATTTTGTTCTAAAAAGGACTATTTGACAAAATAGGCTATTGTCAAAATATTTTGTTAAAATAGGCTATTGACAAAAATGCACGCAGTACAATAGGTAAACAGGTGAAGGAAAAACAGTAATACAATGTCAAAAAGAAAACCCCACCAAGGTGAAAAATAGTAGGCAAAAATAATTTAACAACTGTAAAGACGGTTCACAAATTTGGACCAGAGCTTTCTGTGGATCAAAGTAAGGAGAGACACGATATTTATAAAAGAAAAACACACCAATTGTTGAGGATAAGCAGTTATTACACTACTAAGACCTGTGGACGTTTTCCTTCCACAGATTTGTACAAAACAATGAACAGTCTCAACATCTTCAAAGTAACTACAGCAGCATTTCTTAGACGATTTTTAGAGCACCTCTCCATTCAAGGTAAGATTCCTAAGAATTCCAGAAAAGCAATACTTACAGTAAGAGATTCCAAGGAAATAGCTGAAATTTTGATTTAATGGAGAAGAGGATTGACTCCAACTCCTTCAGGAAATCTTCCCCTGATCACTACTGATCATAAACTTTTCAAAACACTGAACAGCTAAGAACTCCAGGTTCTATTTTTTGGCAAGAACCTGGAATGAGAACATTCTGAGTTTTCACGTGAGGCGTAAACCCATAAGCTTTAAGAATCAACCAAGGAGGAGAAAATTCAGGAATCTGGTCAGAATTGTGCCTCAAAACCTCATTTCCACATGGAGGTGGGCCAAGAAAAATAAACCTGACCATGTGGTGATTTATTTTTTATTATAATGCACAATGTTCTTCCCATTCTGATGAACTTGTACATTTTGCAATATTTTTAATAACTTTTTTACATAGAACCCTTAGCAAATAGTATCAATTATTTTAAATAAAGAGGGAAGCAATTTAATAGTTAATACCTCGTCTGCTTTACTGAAGTAAGTGGGGAGTGGTGGGGTTGCGAGTCACCATCTGGGGCTATAAATTATAAGCCTGCTGCACGGTAATGGACAGAGGGCTGATCTGTGAAGCTCCCCTAGGAGAAGCTATCTATCAGCATGGCCATCCAGACGAGGGGCTGAAGGACAGGGCGGCTTCCAGCCCAGACAAGGGCTACAGCAGAAGGATACAGTACAGTCAGATTTTCAAAGGCAACCCTTAAACACCCCCACCCTCAAACCAAATTTCCGAAATAAGAAAATTATACAGAAATTTCTCACACTTTAAACACTGGCAATTAGAGGGGGAATTTAGGATTCAAGACGCTCAGGGGGAAAATGTCTTCAAGTAAGAGAGAACAAACGAGATGTTCAGAGCTGCTTCATCTATTTTTAATGAACTTACAAATATGTCTCCAAAAGAAAGAGGTGACACTATTTACCAGAATGAAAACTGAGATACTAACCCAGCAAGAAGCAGCTACGGGACTGTGCAAGCATGTGCCTGTATAGACTCGCACGGCCCCCAAGCCTGGCGCCCTGGTGGCTGAGGAGTCTCTTCTGCCTTGTACTGCAAACTAAGGGCTTAGCTGCTTTGGACGATTTCCTCCCAATCATTTCAAAGATGATATAAGCAGGTGAAAAGAAGACGGAAGACAGGAATGATACTAACAAGAAGGAAAACAGTGTAGAAAGTCGTTTATAAAAATAATCAGAAAATTACAAGTCGAAAGAAAAACGTACAGTTAGGATACTTTCTGAGGCCTTACATTAAGCCTTAAAGGGCTCCTGAGCTCATCCTTACTGAATTCAAGTTACAAGTGCTAAAGCCACCGGGTTTTTTGGTAAGGTGCTTGAACACCTAAAGCTTAGACCTGTCACATCTGCTAAGATATTCAAGGACTTTTATAGATATTCTCACATCAGTTCTTACCACACAGATCTGAGAAAGGCACTCATTAGATTCGCCGCCAAAATCACAAAACTAAACCCCCAAACTCCCATATCTGTAAGGAAGAGGTCACTTAGATATTGTCTACTCAGCTCCTTCACTGAGTCAACAAATGCTTTAATCACTCCGGGTGCTGGGTCTGTGTTAAGCAGTAAGGACAACGCAAGATGAACTGGGGGCTTCCCTGGTGGTTCAGTGGTAAAGAATCTGCCTGCCAGTGTAGGAAACAAAGGTTCTATCCCTGGTCTGGGAAGATCCCACTAGCAACTGAAATTGAGCACCACAACTGCTAAGCCAACGTGCCTAGAGCCCCATGCTCCACAATAAGAGAAGCCACTGCAATGAGAAGCCCATGCCTGGCAACTAGAGAGTAGGTCCCCCCGAACCCTTCAACTAGAGAAAAAGCCTAAGCAGCAGCAAAGACCCAGAACAGCCAAAAATAAACAAATAAGTAAATGGAAGAAAAATATTTTTTTTTTTACTAAAATGATGAACTTCACACTAGATTCCTGCTCTGGAGGAACTTAACAGTTTAACAGAGGAGAAACATAGGAATAGATGATTAATATATAATATGAGAAGTTCTCTGAAGGAGATGGATACAAATTTTTGAAATACAAAGAAGGGAAAACTGCTGTCCAGGAAGAATAAAGAAGAGGTGTGTGAGTCAGAGAAACAGGCATGTGTACAGATATGGAGGCATGAAAGAAACCAGGCTATTATTTAGGGAGAGGGAGAAATGTCAGCCAGGTTGGTGGGAAGTGCTGAGAGATGTAGAAGATAGGGCTGGAAAAAACAGATTAGAGAATCTGTGTTCCCCCTATGGGCAAAGAAGTAGAAGTGAAGGGAAGTGACATGATGAGATATGAAAGATGATTCTGTTTAAGGGTGAAGAGGGAAGGACGGAGAATGGGATAAACCTGCTGTAGGGAGGATGGAAAGCATCTGAGAGATATTTAGAAGGCAGAATTGATAGGATATAGTGACTGCTGGATGTGATGGGGAAAGGGTTTTCCAGTGGGGCAGACTAGATTCTGTCACTGATCAGGTAGAAAAGTCCCAGTCAGGGACCTGCAGTGAGGAGGGAACGAGCTAGGGTTTATATTTTACAGACTCTACTGGGCAAGGCAGTTGGAAAAGAAAGAAGGAAGTGGCTAAACTGAAACTGGGACAAAGGGCTACAAATATTGTTGGAGAGACAAATATGATAGGAAAGTTTCATATAATTATTATAGTCAGCTCAGGAGAGTTATAAAATTCATGGGCTCAACTTCATCCTTAGCCCTTTGACGAGTATTAGCTCTTTCTCCAGGGTTATTTCATCATTGTTGTTTGTCTCTTTCACGTACCTCTTGAATCTACGGCCTAGCTCCTTACCTTCCCCCACACCACACACCCATACACACATGAATAATCTCCTTCTGTCCGTCCCTCAACCTAAGCATGTTCCTTTCTTCAAAACCCTCTGTCTTCTGTGAGCCACTTTTGAGACCTCCTCAAAAGATCAGTGGTGGCTAAAGGATGTAACAGCAAACACAGATAACAAGCTACTTGTTTTATTTACGGCTAAATCCATTTCCTCATTAGCTCTTTATACATTTATTGTTTCATTCATTTATTTAAACTCTAAGTCATTTGAATAGAACACGACTTCTGAATTTTAATCATCATCAAAAATTAGGGCTGCCTAATGTGGGCAACACTGTTTCAAGGCTTTTTCGAGAAGCTACTATTTTCATGAATATCACAGTATATTTTGCCTTGACCTGGAAAACATAGGCGCCCAGAGAAAATGATTCTGATTCCACATAATCTGGAAGAAACAGAAATGATGACTGCACAATATATGGAAGTTACTACTGCAATTCTACAAAACTTTCCTGAGTGCCAGGTGCATGCTGGGCGCTGTACTGTGCTTCTTAGGAGCCACATGTGGATATAAAGGCCTAAAGAGGGCATCCTCTTTATCTTTTGGCTTGCCTTACATATTTCATGGTAAGATGGTCTCTTCTTTTCAGAACTCAAGTCAGATAGGCGAGATAGCCATAAACACATATGAAAGCAGGCCATGATACACGCCTAAAATAGAGAGGTATAAAGCACTGCAAGATAATAATCTGCTTTTGAGGAACAAGAGTCTGGTCATCTATCTTTATAAGGATATGAGACCAAAAGTTTGAAAACTGGAAAGATGTCTTCTCACTGATGTATCTGAAAAGTCTTCAAGAAATATTTTTGAATCCACACCTGGAAAGATATTAAGAATAGCCCATGGGATCACAGGCCCAAGGCTGCTGCCAGGCCCTGTTTCTAAGGCTGCTGGTTATTTTTTGGAATAGATAGCATTGGTGGTCAAGGCTTTACATCACACCATTTCCAGTACTTCAAGACCCTCTCGGAATCTATCAGCTTCTCCCATCATAGCTTGTCGGTGTTCAGTCCTCTTCATTACCACCCCCTTTTCCCACATAAGGCATACATTTTCACAGAACAAAAGACTGTAGATTCCCTTTAAGTGCAGTCCTTCCAGAAGGCAGGGAGAGGCCAGGCAATCTTTCAAAGTCCCCTGGCATATGGGCAGGCTCTACTCCCATCTCATCCACATTGCCACTGACAGGCCTGGGACCAAAGCCTGACAGGAATATAAAAAAGCCCCTGGCTCCAGTCCACTCCACAGCCCTCATGTCAGGCAGAAAAATGCGTTTTTGTATCTTTTTGGTCACATGACTTCTTAGATATAAGAACCAGACTGATGACTTCGTTTTCCCTCCTCTAAAAAGGAAAGAAAAAAAAAAAGTCCTATTTAAAGCAGGGAATTTCTCATGAAGCTTTAAGACAAGATTTAGATTTTCTCCACCAAAATCAAAATAAGTTTACCTATAGTAGAATATAAACATTTGCTATGCTAAAATATGCTGTGTCTAAAGCATTTATACACTGCATAATAGCATTTAATGCTATTCAGCACTTATGACTTCAGTAATTTTGCAGTTTAATGATTTGGAAAGAAGTTACCAGGAGTCAGGAGTCCCAGCTGTGTCTTAAATTAGTTGTCTGGCCATGGGCAAGTCACCTAGCTTATCTAGGCCTCAATTTCCTTATCTGCAAACTGAAGAAATTGGACTAGAATGGTCTCTAAGGTCCCTTTGAGCAACTGAAAAAGTATTCTGTGAATACAAGGACTCAGAACAATCCAACAATGGAAAAGCTTTATCTCAAAACTGATTCACTCTTCCCATCACTGGAAATGCTGAATGTATCAGAGAAATTATAATATTCCTGCTTTGGTACAGGATTGAACCAAATGACCTCTCTTACGTCTTTCAATTAGAAGAGTCTGTCATTTTACAAATTAGTTCTAGAGACCATAAGACAACCAGAGAATGAAATTAATTCAATAGGAAAGGAGGGGGAGGGGAACACCATCTTCTGGATACAGTAAATGTTTGCTGTTATATTAACAGAGCAATTGACAGGGATAGCAAGTCATCGTGCAGCTAACAGGTACTGTTTGTCTTGGGCCAGGTTGCTAGGTGGTGTAAATAACTCTGCAAACACAACATCCAGCAATGAAAAGGTCTAAATGCCTTCAGTCACTCCAAAGTGAGCATACAGGGTTTCGTCACGTAAAATCTTCTCACTGCCAGTCAGAAAAACTAAGGGAGGAAGGGAGGAGGATCAGAAAGGGCTCTCCTTTGTTTGGGGGCAGACAGACACTTCATACACTGGTGTGCTCCACTGGTCCACCTTCTGTTTGTTTGCCTGTTTTTTAACGTTTAAAAAAGTTAATTGATTAATTTGACTGCCTTGGGTCTTAGTTGCAGCGGGTGGAATCTTCGTCGGGTCATGTGGGGGTCTCTAGTTATGGCACGTGGGCTTAGCTGCTCCTCAGCATGTGGGATCTTAGTTCTCTGACCAGGGATTGAACCCATGTCCCTTGCATCACAAGGCGGATTCTTAACCGCTGGATCGCCAGGAAAATCCCTGACCCACGTTCTTAGGGATGAATAATGAGAGAGCGGCAAATAATAACAACCACCACTAAGTTATCTTACACTTATATGTTGAGGTGAGTTTCCAAGTAATTCCATCTATTTAAATCTCCTTTGAGCCCCATAATGGCCCTGTGAGGTGGGCAGAGCAGGTATTATTAACCCCTCTGAGGAGAAGTGAAGCTTACCGGAGTTTAGTAACATTCCTTTTCCTCAAAAATGAGAAACTGATCAAATCCTTATTATACCATTTTCAACACTGCTTTTTGTCTGCCAGGACCTGTCGAGCTATTTGTGATTTCAGTATATTTGCCTATACTCAGGAAATGGCAGAAGAAAATAGTATTGTTATAGAATTTCAGGAAATGTCTTTTGAAAAGGAAACCAACAATAGCAATCCTGAATTATAATGATATTTAAAAAAGCTGAATCAGAAATATATGTTGAGTTAGAAATGCTTGCTATATCCGAGAAATAATAAAGGAGCCTGCCCCCACCCCACAAAAAACAAACAAACAAAAAAAAAAACCTGTAACAAACCAGGTCCAATTTAAGTTGGAATCTAGCAACATGATTCTGGAAACACGTAGTGGTCAAGTTTAGTAAACTGGGAAGAAAGAGAAAGATCAGTATACGGAGATGAAAAAGAGAAAAAGCAAAGAATCTGAAACAGGTGACAAGCATTATCAAGAAATTAAGATCTTTCTAAGATGGTACTGAGGAACCCATTTGCTGGGCAGCAAAGGAGATGGAGACATAGGAAACAGACACAGTAGGGGAAGGAGAGGGAGGGATGAATTGCGAGACTAGCATTGAAACACACACATTACTATACATAAAATTAGACAGCCAGTGCAAATTTGCTGTATGATGCAGGGAGCTCAAATCAGGTGCTCTGTGACAACCTAGATGGGGGAGATGGGGTGGAAGGTGGGAGGGAGGTTCAAGAGGGAGGGGACATACGCCTACCTATGACTGATTTATGTCGATGTATGGCAAAAACCAACACAATGCTGTACAGCAATGATCCTCCAATTAAAAAATAAATACATCTAAATTTAAAATGATACAAAGATCTTTGTAAAGAAATTATACTGAAAAAACTAAATTTAATTTGATCAAGAATTAGCCCCTTGTTCAAATAAAGGCAGATTTGAGTATAGACTAAGCCTGCAAAAGCTTTAGAAGGAAAAAATGCCAGAACCTGTCAAGGGTACCTATTATACTTTTTATTCACTTTATATCATTTAATCTTCAGGCCTTCTTAGAAGTCAATATTATCATCATTTTACAGATGAGAAAAATGAGGGTCAGAAAGGTTTAGTAACTTGCCCAAGGATACATAGTTAGTAGATGGCCTGTTAGGTCCATCTGATTTCAAATTCAGTCTTTCCAGAAAGTTACTTCTCCTCAGAAAAAGTATATCTAAAATTTAGTTATGCTTTATTTCTGGAAACATGAGAAATTAAAAAATAAAAAAATACCTTTTCATCTTTCCTAATAATTGGTAGGCTGAAAATTCCATGAGAAGTTATAATTTAAATCACTCACCCTAGTGGCATGAATTTTAGAGTCAGAAGAACTGGGCTTGAATCCTAAAATCCTTACCTAAGCAGTTACATGAACTGGGGTAAACCCTTGAGCTCTGTAGGCCACAATCCAATTTATTAATCTTTCATTCTATATATTCATGAAAAATATTTGCTGGCTGTTATGCTAGGTGGACTTCCTTGGTGGCTCAGACAGTAAAGAATCCTACAATGTGGGAGACCTGGATTCGAAGATTCCCTGGAGGAGGGCATGGCAACCCACTCCAGTATTCTTGCCTGGAGAATCCCCCATGGACAGAGGAACCTGGTGGGCTACAGTCCATGGGGTTGCAAAGAGTCAGGCATCACTGGGTGACTAAGCACAGGCTAGGCAGCCCAGAGATAGGAAGATACACGAGACATGGTTCTCTGTCTTCAGAGTTTATTTTCACTAAATCAAAATCACCACTAACATTTTTAATCTTCATCGTTCTTTCAGGTTTCTACTCAAAGTAAGCAGGTTCACAGGGACAAGTGCCCAGAGGGATGTGGGATAAATGAAGGGTTCCATCACTGACACTGGTAGATCACAGGATACCTTGGAATAATTCTTCAAACTTTGTAGTCAGCCAGCCCCGCCTCTCATCACATTCCTGTTCTCCTCTGTTACTGCCCAAGAGAAAACTCTCTGGCTTAGTCTCAATCCTGTATTTTTCTTTGCATCCTCTTCCCTGACCCCATCTCCCACCATCCTCTCTTTCCGAAACTTTTGCACTGCAGCTTCCTGTTCCATCTTCAGCATTCAATGAATGATTATAGTTGACTCATCCCTCTGTTTTCCTCCCTGCTCATCCTCAGTATGTTCAACTAATCACCAAAATCCTGGGAATATTTTCTTGTCAGGAGAAGTTGTCAAAGACATGGAAATGGGCAAAAAGACACGGGGGTATCCTTGCCTAGGGCACCATCCCCAGTTTATGTGAGATTTTCCTTGTTTTTTAGATATTTGCAACACTAAAAACTGTAGCGCACATGCCTAGTAATGTAGCTGACTGTTCTCCGTAGAAATGCAAGTGAATTGTATCTGGTGGAATGCAATTGATTATTAATGTCCTGTGCATATTGACTAGTTTTGCCCCTAACTGCACAGCCATTTCAGCACTTCACCACTCCTAATTGCCTACAGTAAGTGTGGTCTTTGAATTTTCTTCATAATGTCCTACTAGTTCCCTCATTAACTAATGAGTTAAATAATATCTTTGACATATATTCATTTCATAATGTATGAAATTAAATTAAATCCTTTTAAAAAGGACTTATATTCTGAATATCTCTGATTTTGTGCACCTTTCTCCATTGCAATAACTCTTTCCAGTACAGGTCATTATCATTTTTGCCTAGATTATTATAACAATCTTCTATAATTTACCCTTGCCTCTAGTCTCTCCATCCTATTCCATTCTCTCCATAGTCACAGTGCTTTTTCTAGCAAGTAATTATGAACTTATTACTCAACTTTGTAAAGTCTCTGGCTCCTAGGATAAACTTCAACCCTCCTGAAATGATTTGCTTTTTTACCCTCGTGTTTGGTCAAGCCTTACAACTGACCAGCCAGACTCAATTCAGTTCTCAGAATTCACTGCCTTCTCTCTCTCCTCTGGAATCTAGCACTTGAGTCTGCTTTGCATGCAACACATTCTGTACACCTGCCTCTACTCTGCTGCTGCTGCTAAGATGCTTTATCGTGTCTGACTCTGTGCGACCCCATAGATGGCAGCCCACCAGGCTCCTCTGTCCCTGGGATTCTCCAGGCAAGAATACTGGAAGGGATTGCCATTTCCTTCTCCAATGCATGAAAGTGAAAGGTGAAAGTGAAGTCGCTCAGTCAGGTCCTACGCTTAGCGACCGCATGGACTGTAGTCTACCAGGCTTCTCTGTCCATGGGATTCTCCAGGCAAGAATACTGGAGTGGGGTGCCATTGCCTTCTCCATGCCTCCACTCAACTCTTGCTTGTTTTTTAGGGTTCATGTTATCACTTCCTCCCTGGATCCCTCAAGTCTGTGTCGATTCTCTACTTATGTCCTCCACAAACAGCTGGTATCCCTTCACCTCTTTACCCTCCCCCTAATAGCACATGCCACTGTATTATAATTGCTTTTTATCTATCTCCTCTACTAGTCTGTAAATTCTGAGGGGGCAGGTGCCATGACTTGGTTGTTCACCACTATATTCCCAGGGCATGGCACAGCAACCAGCATACAGTACTCATTCAAGAACATATTCTGAAAGCTGAGTTCTCTATATGCTCCCAGGATAATAACAAACTTTTCTATAAAAGCCTTCTCAAGGACCATGACTCCCTGCCAGCCCTGAACCTCCAATGAAAAAACAATTTGTTATGCTTAAACAGAATGTACTTCAGCTTATTAATATTTAGGCTTTTATTTTATAAAGTCTGAGTAAAATGTTTAACCCATCAGCTTTTAAAATTGTGAACAGTTCCATAAAATGGCCGTTCCTAGAGGAGCTGAAAGAGGGTTTTACATCCTCTGTGACAGAAAAAAGGGAATGGGGATAGAAAAAAGCACGAGAAAGAGAAAAGACTAGAATCATGAGAAATGGCTACAGTATACTGGAGGGGTCCTAGCTATTGTCCAGCCGTTCTCCTTTTTTTTTTTTAAATCTCCTACTGAATTCTACAGAATAGATGTTGAAAACAGTAACTTTGTAATAAAGCATCGAAGCAGTATAATATAACTTTATGGACTTAAGTCCTATAGTATTTTATATTCTGTTCTTTCTTTAGCTGATATTTCTTTAGGTCCTGCATTTCATTTATTCTTAAAATCCTAAGTTTATTATTCCACCTTAAAAAGAAAGAAATTTGAACATATGCTACAATATGGATAAACTTTGCAGACATTATGTTAAGTGAAAGAAGCCAGTCACAAGAAGACAAATATCGTATGATTTCATTTATATGAGGTAACTAGAGAAGGAAATGGCAACCCACTCCAGCGTGTTTGCCTGGAGAATCCAGGGATGGGGGAGCCTGGTGGGCTGCCGTCTATGGGGTCACACAGACTCGGACATGACTGAAGCGACTTAGCAGCAGCGGAGTAGTCAAACTCACAGAAGACTGACAGTAGAATGGTGGTTGCCAGGGACTGGGGAGAAAGGAGTGTGGCGTGTTATTCTTTAATGGGTACAGCAGTTCAGTTTGGGAACATGAAAAATTTCTGGAGACAGATGGTAATGATGGTGGCATAACAATATGAATATACTTAATGTCACTGAATTGCACATTTTAAAATGGTTAAAACTGTAAATTTATCTCAACAAAAAATAAAGAATGGTGGAAAAGATCCTGTCTTTAGTAACTGGCAGCCTCTCAGAACCCTGAATAGACTAGGGTGGGCAGGAGAGCACTGGTGACGCAGTTGTGAGAGAGGAAAAAGGGCTAAGTGTAAAGTGATTTAGAAGAAACTTATTAGTTAAAGCTGAAGGCTAAAAACCCTCTCAAAAATAAAATCCTACTCTGTATTTATTACTAATGAAGCATTCTCTTAAGATTGACTATAAGAACCCCCAGTCTTCTATATCCTTTAGGAAAAATGTTGTCTTCTCTACGAAATCTTACTCAATTCCCAATTAGGGAAGCAGCATGGTGGCATAGAAAAGACTTTGGACACTGAAGCCAGACTATCTACAACTGAATACTGGCTCCACTTTGAGGAATTTAACATCTTTGTGCTTCAGTTTCATCTGGAAATTAAGGGCTGTAATAAGAGCTGTTGTGAGGTTTAACAATGGAAAGCACAGTGTCTGGAACAAGGGGAGCACCATAGTGATGTCCGCTATGGTCACACTCACACCCTGTGTGCACTGGTGCTCACAGTGTGCTCTGGGGCCTTTGAGGATCCCCGAGACCTTAGAGGGTCTATGAAGTCAGAACTATTTTCGTAATAAAGAGACATTATACTTTCCTTTTTCGCTTACACACTCTCACAAGTCCACTAATCCTTACAGTGGAATCTCCCAGTGGCTACCATACGCCACTTGATACTATGACAGACCAAAAGCAGGAGCCAGTTGAGAATCCAACTACCATTTACTAAGTCAGACATCAAAAGACTTACAGAAGTCTCTTCTCGTAATGCCATTTTCCTCACAAAAAATGTTGGAGGTATGGAAACTAGTTACTTTTCACAAAAAGTTTCATGGATGTGTACTTGTTTTTAAAAATAAATTAGTATTAAATTTTTTCCTGTTTTAATTTATATTATGGTAAAATTAGAAGATACTACTCATATAAACAAAATCTCTTTGGACATCTCAATAATTCTTTTGGTCCTGAGACCAAAAGTTTGAGAACCACTGCTCTATTACAGGGTACATGTCAGTTTCTTTAAATGGACTGTGAATGGATAGGAATATAATTTTTCATTTTTTTCTTTTTCTTTTAAAAAAACTTTCCCCAGGTATTGACACTCAGTCTTTTTTTTTTTTTTTTTCCTAATATGGCAGACCATCAGTGAAGGGAATAAAACTAACATATAGCAAATGCCATTATTCAGGGCTTAGTGTACCTTATGTGCTATGCTCAGCTTTTCATTTAACACTCATTAAGTTCTAGAATTACCCTTACTGCTACATGGGGGAAACTTAGAGACATTAAATAACTTATAGGCATAGGTAGCTAATAAATGGAACTTCCAGGACTCAACTCTGACTTTAGAAGCCAAGCTTTTCACTTATGTCAAAAGGGTGGAAAAATGCAGAGAAATTAGAAAAGCTGTGGTTAGGCAAGACAAATTATTTACAAAGCATGGTTCCAGTAGTATCTATCAAATAGCTAGTTAACCTTTGCAAGGGGTTTGTAATTCTGGATTTCTCTTGGATATTCACATTGTGATTTAGAGCAGTTTTATTTGGCTTAATAAAGATAGCATACTCTCTTATACCAAACTTAATAAAATCTTTCCTAAGAAGGTCAACCCCACAGCCAGAATGTATTTGACTCTGGCTCTCAAGGAGGTGAATAGGTGGTGCCTCTCAATATCAATACCTTATGTCTCTGAAAAAACTAGTAAGACACAGATTTTAAAGTGTTTAACATTATAAACCTAACATAACAATATTACAGAAAATTGAGAAATAAACAGAAATCACTCTTTCACCCTAACTCAAAAAATTTTGGTGTACTTCCTTCAACTTTTCACTTGCAAAATTTTAAACATAACTCGAACTGTGCTGTACCTGAGACTTTGTCTCCTGTTTTTCTCTTACTACTACATTAGATATAATTTTCACATTGATTGAACAGATTTCATCACCACCATTTAAAAAAGGCAGCATAAATTCTATCAATTGATTACTAAGTAGTTGTTCTTCTTATTTGAGATAGTTATGTTTTTATAAAGTCATCACAAACAATGAATTAGTGAATACTGAACCAATACTTCTAGGAGAAATGCAGGGTTAGGATTCTGTGTGCCCTTGGACACAACATTTTCCTCAGTTGATTGATACACAAACTTGTTTTATGTGTATCTCTGTTTAAAGACACTCTACTTAATATACACTGTTGATTCATTAACACTGAAGTCACAGCCAACAGCGCAATAATTCTTGCCTAAACATAGCTGACTTTTTCAGCACATCATAGCCTTCATAGGAACTCCAGGCAGCACTTCAACACTATGCTTTGGGGCTCTTTTAAATAGTGAAATCACCAACAAAAAGTGTGTGGGGGTGCTCAGTTGTGTCCAACTCTTTGCAACCCCATGGACTGTAGCCCGCCAGGCCCCTCTGTCCAGCGTATTCTTCAGGCAAGAATACTGGAGTGGTTGCCATGCCCTCCTCCAGGGGATCTTCCTGACCCAGGGATCGAACCCGTGTCACCTGTGTCCCCTGCACTGCAGGTGGATTGTTTACCTACTGAGCCATCTGGGAAGTCCAGTTCTTGGAGTAGCCCCCTACCAATTCTTCAACACAAAGTATTGTCCCAGGGCCAGCAGCATTAGCATTGGTGGTGGTTGAGTCGCTAAGTTGTGTCCGACTCTTGCGACCCCCATATACTATAGCCTGCCAGGCTCCTCTGTCTGTGGCACTTCCCAGGCAAGATTGCTGGAGTGGATTGCCATTTCCTTCTCCAGGGGATCTTCCAAACTCAGGAATCAAACCCAGGTCTCCTGCATTGCAGGCGGATGGGAGCTAATTAGCCATGCTGAAAAAAGATCACCCAACTAAGTGAATCAGAATCTGATTTTTAACAAAGTCCTCAAGTGATTCCTATCCATATTAAAATTCTGAGACGTTATCCTATAAATCAAGGATTCTCAAACTTTATTATGCAGTGGCATCACCTAGCCAGCTTGTTAAAACAGAGATGCCTGACCCCACCCCCTGCATTTCAGATTCAGAACACCTGGGGAGTGGCCTGAAACTGTGCATTTCTGACATGTTCCCAGGTGATGCTGACGCTCCTGGTTCTAGGACCATACTCTGAGAACCACTGCATTAGCTAGCTCATATGCAGATCTTTTGCAAGATTAATGTTTTTAAATTGCTAATGCATCTTAATTTTGTAGAAGAGAGGGAAAATATAATCAATGTATAGCTCATAAATACTTCTCACTGTATAGAACCAGGTTTTGTGGAGGCAGGTAAGCCAGCTGGGATGGTTAGACCTAGTCATGGTTGGTGGCCAGAGGCTGATGTGGATGGATCAACTGAGAAACAGAAACAGAGGTTTTTTACCTTATTATTTAGGTACCTCCCTAGAAAAGAAACTACAATTTAAGTACCGCGGAAAAAAATTCTTATTGAATAGTTTTTTCTAAACTATATTTTATTAATTACATCTCAAATAAGAGAATTTGCTTGGTAAAAAGTATCAAAGGAAAATAATTTTTTTAACTTCCAGTTTCCTGTGGTGAAAAATAAATATGTATAGCAATGAAAGGATAGATCCCAAAACAAGCCCCAAAGCTTTAGTGTTTTAGTCTTAGGCAACTCTTTGGTTATAATGACTCAGGAATAAACTGGAGATTTCTTTTAGAAGAATACTTGAGACTACAGTTTCCTCACCCTGAATCTTCAAGTTCAGCCCACTCAATTCAAACACGAAACTATTTTCCAGTATACAAACATTTTGGGGTACAAGCCATATACATTTCAGTTAAATCACAATACAATTACTGTTTCATATTGCTCCTGAGCTTGGCGAGGCTATAAGACAGTACAGCCTCCTGGACAGGTACTTCCTAGGACCGCCTTCCTTCTCCTTAACCTGGCGGCCTTTGCCCTGCCTTAATAGTGAGGTTCTCTTGGTCATTCCTTTTTACTTTCCAGCCTTGGTCCAGGGTATTAGAACATGAGTGGCTAGCTGCTCTTTGTTTTTAAAGCCATTCCAAGGCCTTTTAAATAGTTAGAAGGAAAAAGAACCTGTGGCAAAAATAGCTGACACTAACAAAAGCCAATATCAAAGATGTAAGATTCAGTTTAAAGAAATCCTTATCAGTGAAGATAAACTTTTGATCAAAGCGGAGCAGGTGATGGGGAGTGGGTGCTGTTTCAATGTATTATGGCAGAGGCCCTGATTGGAGAAAAGATTATATAAAGGATTAAGAAAATATAAAGGATTATGTGATTGATTTTCTTTCTCCAAGAAATCTAATCTGGTCTCCAGGTCTCTGGTCTCCAGGAGAACACATAAGGATTAGATTAGGGCCTAGCTTTGATCATTAACACAAGCAGTATAAAGCAAATGTTCAGTTATTTTTGATTTGACAAACAGATGGAAGGGGTTCTGTTCAAAAATGGCCAGAAATAGGAGGGGGAGGATGAGGAGGGAGGAGGGAGAATCAGGCAAAGTAGTAAAATTTCTTTTCAGCCTGCCTCTTGAGCCCTAGCAGCTGCAATATCAGGTGGATATTTCCCAGGAGCTTTTATGCTCAACGAAAATTTAAAATGAGTCCGCAATTTAGGTCTAGTATTTCCTGGAAAAATCCAAAGGTATGTTGCATCTGCTTCTTCGCATGCATCTGTATTTGAATTTGTTAGGTTGAGAGTAAATAGTTGGTAACTAATTAGTAAAAAGCTTATCCTCACTTAAACCAAAAGATGATTTTCTCTGGAAAAAGCAATCATGGTTTTGTGTTTTGGTGGGCTTGATCTCACTAATCTCAATTATCCACAGCTATCTAAGCCTGCAGATAGCCTAATGTGTCCCATTAAACGCAGGAGGGACAGCTACTAGGAACTCAGGCACAGTGCCTCGGGGTAAGAAGAAGCCTCGGAGGGCTTATTTGGCAAATTGAGTCCTCTTTAGTGATAACAACTGTGACAGCCCTCTTTAGGACTCCAAGAGTTTGTTCAGTCTGGTTCTCAGGCCCATTTCTTTTGGTTTATGGTGGAAACTGCTGGCTTGGCTGCCACGCGCCTAGGCGGGTGAGCCACAGCTCAGCCACTCTCCCTGGGCTCTCCATCACCTTCTCCAACCTCTGTCTTCGGCTCTTTCCTAAGCCACTCACTGGGTCCTCACTGCGGCCCTCAGGCTCTTAGGTGTTCACTGTGGCGTGAGATCCAGCTGTGGCATGTGGGGTCGGGTTCCCTGACCAGGAGTCAAACCCGGGATGCCTGCACTGCGACCTGGAGTCTTGGCCACCGGACCACCAGGGAAGTCCCAGCAATTCACTTAAAATTCATCTATCTATTTTTGGCCACGCTTGGCTGCTACGGGAGCTGTTCTCCAGATGTGACAAGCTGGGGCGACTCTTTGTTGTGATGTGTGCGGGCTCGCCACTGCAGCGGCTTCTCTTGTTGCGATGTGTGCGGGCTCGCCACTGCAGCGGCTTCTCTTGTTGCGATGTGTGCGGGCTCGCCACTGCAGCGGCTTCTCTTGTGATGTGTGCGGGCTCGCCACTGCAGCGGCTTCTCTTGTTGTGGTGTGTGCGGGCTCGCCACTGCAGCGGCTTCTCTTGTTGTGGTGTGTGTGGGCTCGCCACTGCAGCGGCTTCTCTTGTGATGTGTGTGGGCTCGCCACTGCAGCGGCTTCTCTTGTTGTGGTGTGTGCGGGCTCGCCACTGCAGCGGCTTCTCTTGTTGTGATGTGTGTGCGCTCGCCACTGCAGCGGCTTCTCTTGTTGTGATGTGTGTGGGCTCGCCACTGCAGCGGCTTCTCTTGTTGTGATGTGTGTGGGCTCGCCACTGCAGCGGCTTCTCTTGTGATGTGTGCGGGCTCGCCACTGCAGCGGCTTCTCTTGTTGTGCAGCACGGTTTCTAGGGCACCTAGGCCTTCAGTAGTTGCAGCACGTGGGCTTAATAGTCGCTGTTCCGGGGCTCTAGAGCACAGCCTCAGTAGTTGTGGCCCACAGGCTTGGTTGTTTCACAGCATAAGGGATCTTTCTGGAGCATAGATTGAACCTGTGTCTCCTGCATTGGCAGGTAGATTTATCACTGAGCCACCAGGGAAGTCTCCAGCCATTCACTTTTAATCAACTCATTTTTTTTACTTCTTTGACCTTTTTTTTTTTTTTTTTGTAATCCAGAATTTCACAAAACCATCCTTCTAGTACTATCGAATTCAGCTATTACCCCTGCCCAGGAATTCACAATATAAATTAGCACACAGAAGATAATTACTATCTGTCGGTGGAAAGTCCTATATTGTCTTCCCTTAAATTTTTAAATAATTAAAATTGCAGTTACTACACATTCTCTTAGGGTTTATGTGCAATACTAATTGCTTTTTGTAAGATGTTTTTAGCCACACTGCTACACATATGTGTTGTTACTAAATGGAACCTCTACATGAAATTATTACAGATGTTAAGACTAGACATTAGACCTCTCTGCTTGACTATTACACAGATAGAAAGGATATAAGAAAAATTTTAGACTGGAGGAAATGAGCACAAAAATTAAAAGGGGTTTTTCTGTTTTATAATTTAAAATATTTATTTTTTCTTCAATAAAATCTGCAAACTTAGAACACTAACCCAGCAACAAAAATGTTATCTGGAGAATGTAAAAATAATTTTCAAAGGCTAGCAACTCTCATACAAAATAACAAAATCTTATTTTTTCAAAGCCTGGTTATACCATTTATGGATTTAGCGGGTCTTCATGTTCTTATTCACTGAGTCTCATCATCAACACTTTGGCCTGAATTAGAGAATCATAGTCAGTGAATTAGAGAATCATAGTCAGTGAATTAGAGAATCATAGGCAGTAGAGAGAGGTGGACAGAAAGAACCAAACTGAGTTTGCTTCTTCAGAGCACTAATAAAGTTAGATTAAGGAAAAGGCTACAAAACACAGCCAAACTGAGGTTATTAGATTATCTGTTGCCATATGCCCTATTAGCCCAGACCATCAAATCACTAGTCAAATGGAAACTCTCTCTTAACTATAAAGAACGATAGCAAAGACAAATAACATGTAAAATGAGCCTATCTTAAGATGGCATAGTCAGAGCTCATTAGCACTCACTTTCTCTGTATGAGGAAATCTCCAGGCAAACCTGAAAGTGATTTCACCCAGATATCTTTACCTCAAACACTTCTGACACTTTGTTCTCCTCCACTGTAGCAGCAGCCCATGGGAGTTAAACTTCCATAAAAGTATTATGAAAAATTGGAATAAGGTAGATTTTAACAAGACTGTCTTAAAAATTGTCACTTGCCTACTTGATGTAGGTTATAAACAAATTTTAAGAATCCTAACAATGTTAGAGTTAGAAAGGACATTTGGGATCACTAAGAACAATTTCTCCATCTCATATATTAAGACCAAAGTTGAGGGAAAATTTTAAAAAGCTGAGATAATTGGAATCTTGCCAAGGATGATCTTAGACTGCTACACAGGCTCTTATAGTCTCAAGTCCAATTCTTAAACCCACTCCAGTATTCTTGCCTGGAGAATCCCACGAACAGAGGGGCCTGGAGGGCTACAGTTTATGCGGTTGCAAACAGTTGGACACAACTGAGCAACTAAACAACAAACAGTTGCATCACTGTGTCTTACAGCAGGTAAACAGAAGACATGTTGATTTTATCCATTTTAATATAAGTAATCTTTTAAATAAAGAAGGCAGGTAAACGCATAATAGAACCTCATTTTTGAAAACTATTATTTTAAAAAAGCTTCACTATACACCAAGGGTTCGATTTGCCCTGTTTTCAAAGTGGTGCATGTGACTCTTCTGCTAAAGTGTAAAAAGCATAAGAAATATGAGTCTCCAGTATTCCTTACACTGATGGTCTTGGCCCAATTCATCTGAACACTAAAATACATCCTCCTTGTTAACTATCCCTCAGTATGCAATGATTCTGAGTTGGGACATTTATGGAAGGATACCCCTACCCCCATCCATATGTATACATGCATACTTAGAAGGATCTATCCTAAAAGGGCAGCAGGCAAAGTTTGAAAAAATTCCCATCATTTCTGCCCTGCCCTCCAACCAGTGGAAAAATTGCTAATCCAAAAAAATTGTACTCATCCAATAAACAAATGTTTCTGAAGTGTTTGCTCTGCACCAGGTACAGGATATATATAAGGTGCTGAACGAAATGTTGATGCTGACTACTCACTCTGAGTTTTAGTACTTAGAAGTTGCTTTCTTTATAAACCCAAAGTGCCTGGCATGGTCTGCCACTGCACCCTCAGTGGTTCCTTAGTCCCCTTGAGGAAACATCTGCACAGAAACCAAATGATGACATGGTTCCTTTTTGATTTCACCTCATCCCTACCCTCTACTCCCCTCCTACCTTTATTTTTCTCCTTAACATTTATTATAGTCTAAATTACTTATTCACTTTTTGTCCTCCCCAATAAAATAAGCTCCCCAAGAGAGCAAGAATTTTTGTCTCATTGTTTCTCTTTCTGGGTCCCCAGTACCTTGAATATACAGTAAAAGCTCAATAAATATTTGTTGATTAAATAAATGCCAACACTTCTACACCTGCCAAGTATATCTGATACATTCTCATTTTCACCCTGGTCTCCTCATCAATCTCTTCAATCATTCTCCTGTGGCCCTCTGTCCTCTTAGGATTTTTCCTGTCAGCTATACCCAAGAAGAGTGCAGTCAGGCTGGGCTCCATGATAACATGATAATTTTCATTCAACTAACCCTCTTATCTTCCACTGCACCTACTGCGCCAATACTTTACCCCCACTGTCCAGCTATCTTACTGTTTGTCCAGTCCAGACCATTGCTAGAGATTTAGATTCATGCTGGACTGGACCAATCTTGACTGATGGTAGAACTCAATGCTCAAAATTCATGGTATACAGAGACAGAGAATGGGATTAAGAATTAGTGTGTGTGAAGTTGCTTCAGTTGTGTCTGACTCTTTGTGACCCTATGGACTATAGCCCACCAGGTTTCTCTCTCCATGGGATTCTCCAGGCAAGAATACTGGAGTGGGTTGCCATGCCCTTCTCCAGGAGATCTTTTCAACCCAGGGGTCGAACCTGGGTAACCCACATTGCAGGCAGATTCTTTACCATCTGAGCTACCAGTTCTGTTCAGTTGCTCAGTTGTGTCAGACTCTTTGCGACCCCATGAACTACAGCACGCCAGGCTTCCCTGTCCATCACCAACTCCTAGAGCTTGCTCAAACTCATGTTCATCAAGTTGGTGATGCCATCCAACTATCTCATCCTCTGTCATCCCCGTCTCCTCCTGCCTTCAATCTTTCCCAGCATCAGTCTTTTCCAATGAGTCAATTCTCTGCATCAGGTAGCCAAAATATTGGAACTTCAACATCAGTCCTTCCAATGAATACTCAGGACTGATTTTCTTTAGGATTGACAGGTTTGATTTCCTTGCAGTCCAAGGGACTCTCAAGAGTCTTCTCCAACACCACAGTGAGGGAAGCCCCCAAGAATTAGAGTTGGGTTTAAAAATGGGTCCAATATGCACTACGTGGTGTCTTTGGCTAGATCGACAATCTTTCTGAACCTGTTTTCTCTTCTATAAAATGGGAGTAGTAATAATACTCACTTCATATTGTGAGGATTATACTTGAAATGAAATACTGTATGTGAAAGCTCTCAACAGACTTACAGGCATGTAGAGGTTGCTTAATAAGCTCCTTCTCTTCCTTTAATTTAACATATTTCACTAACCTCCGATGAGGTCCTCATTCTTTGAAAATGACTAACATGTACTTAGCAAGAAATCCCACACTTCCAGTATGAATCTTAATTTTTCTCTCTTCTCTTCGTTCCATATCAGAATTCTGTGTCTTCACTCATCCTGTCTCCTGTTTCAGAAATAGTGTCCCTCTTCTGTGAGGCTAATGCCCTATCTATACAAATAGTTTTCTCCCCTGGCTGCACATTAGAATTATCTGTGGAGCTTTTTAAAAATGCAGATATTTGGCCCCCACCACAGATCAATTAAATATGAATTTCTGGAGGCAGGAACATGGCATCAGTATTTTTTTAAGTTCCCTGGTAGTGTGCCAAGACAATTCAGTGGGGGAAAAGAATAGTCTTTTCAACAAATGTTGGAAGTAGATAACCTCATTCAAAAGAATCAAGTCAAACCATTCCTTATACCATTCACAAAAATTAACTCAAAATGGATCACAGACCTAAATGTAATAAGTAAAATTTTAAAACTTTTAGAAGAAAACATAGAGTAAATCTTCATAACCTTGAGTCAGGCAAAGCCTTCTTAGGTATGACACCAAAAGCGCAAGCAACAATGACAAAAATAGAAAGTAAAACATTTGGTACTATAAATAATATCATGAAGAAAATTAAACGACTAACCACAGAACAAAAAAAAAAAGTCACAAACCACATACCTGATAAAGGACTTATATCCAAGATACATAAAGGACCCTTAAACTCGATAATAAAAAGATAAATAACCTAATTTTTAAAATGAGCAAGGGATCTGAATAGATATTTCTCCAAAAAAGAAATACAGAGGACCAATAAGCAAAAGAAAAGATGCTGAACATCATTACCCATCAGGGCAATGTAAACCAAAATCACAGTGAGCTACCACTTCAAACTCCCTAAGATTGCTCTCATCAGAAAGATGGATAATAACATTTGCTGATGAATGTTGCAATCCTCATACATTGCTAGTGGAAATGCAAAATGGTGTAGCTGTTTTGGAAAATGGTTTGTGGAAAAAGTGTGGAAATAGTAAACATACAGTTATCATATGACCTAGCAATTCTACTCCTCGGTATATACCCAAAAGAAATGAAAACATGTTTACACAAAAGTTGCACACAAATATACACAGCATTTGTACATCTGGCAGCCATAGCAGCCAAAAAGTGTAAAGAACACAAGTGTCCATCAACTGATAAATGGGTAAGTAACGTGGTATGAAATAATATTCAGTGATAAAAAGGAATGAAGCACTGATATATGCTACAACATGGATAAACTTTGAGAGCACAAAGCTACAGATGACCCCTAAACCACGTGGGTTTGAACTGCACAGCTCCACTTGTAGTTTTTTTAGCTGTGATACCACACTACTATACAGTCCATAGTTGGTTGAAACCAAGGATGCAGAATTGTGGATACAGAGGGATGAGTACAAATTATACTCAGATTAACTCCCTTCACACATTGTTCAAAGGTCAACTGATGTCACAGAAGACCATATACTGTATAATTTCATTTATAAGAAAATGATCAGCATAGGCAAGTATATGTGTAGAGAAGGTAGAGTCGTGGTTGCCTAGGGCTGAGAGTTGAAGGGAAATGAGGAGTGACTGATAATGGGTAGAGAGTTTCTTTTTGCATGATGAAAATGTTCTAAAATTGACTGTGGTGATGGCTGAACAACTCTGAGAACATACTAAAAACCATTAGATTGGAAAGACAGAAAGTTCCCCCAGGTAATTCTAATCTTAATGTCTGTTTACAGAAACCAATTTTTGAAACACAACACTCAAAATATATGGCATCTTACCTTCTAGATTCCTTAGGGGTAAAGATGGCATCTTCTAATTCTTTCTTTCCCCCACATCCTTAAGAAATAATAACTGACACAGAGCAGGAGTATGATATCATGTAAATGCCTTTTCTTTTTTTTAAAGTAAAAGAGTGTTCTTGGTGAATGTTTTTTATTTTAATCGAAATTGTAAGAGTCAGGCTGCCACCTGGCAGAATTGGTCATCTTGACTATCATGATTCATTTAAACTCACCAAGCAATTAATTCAGTTGTAGCATATAGAGAGAAGACAGGTAACCAGTGCAAACCAAACTGACCGGTTCTGCCATTCAAAGTATGGTTGTTCCACCACAAAACAGTGAATGCGGCCGCTCAGGAACCTTTCTTTTGACAGCTCCCCAGGACATGGCTCTGGTTTGACTGACTTTGTTTACTAAATAAATTAATTCCTACTTCTGGAGTAGCTTCAATTTTTAAACAGAAAGCCATCTATTGACAGTCACTGATACACAGGATTTTATTGTTTGATATTAAACAATTAAGAATTATTGTTTTTTCCCCTACAAGTACACTATACATGAAAATAAATATCATTTAGAATACAGCCACTAGGAGTGGAGAGAAAGGGAGACTCTATATCCACTCTGTGCCTTAAAGGGATAGCTTTACTTGAATAAAACCAAAGGGCAGACTGGATTTCTTTCATGGAAATAAAGCTCTCTTTGGCAAAATGTATATCGAAATCTGATGAACATTTCCTAAGATGAGTCTGATTAACACATTTTCTTTTTTCTTTCTATTATTGCTTTTAGCCACACCACACAGCATGTAGGATCTTAGTTCCCCCACCAGGGATTAAACCTGTGCCCCCTGTAATGGAAGCCTGGAGCCTTAACCAATGGACCAGCAGTGAACGTGTCCCTGTAAACACATCTTTTAAAAAATCCTAAGGAGTCTTTTGCTCTAGTAGCGACTTAAAAGTCTTTAATAATTTAAAATAACTTTGAAATTGCTACTTTCAACAATGTATCTGAAGGTACATACTCAAAAAATGCTGAAATAAGTCAAGGTGTTTACAAATGTTGGGAATTTTGTTATTTATTCAACCTGCAGATAAAAAATAGCAAAGCATGACACCATAGTTTTCTTAGCATAAGACAAAAATCTTGTTTAAAAGCAGGCTGAAGTTTTCCCTTCTATAATTCTAGTGAGTTCAAATGTACTCAGGAAAAACAAATTGAGTGAGGACAATACCAAAGATGAGAAATAAAAGAAAATTCTAAATCCTCGGGTAATTTTGAAATAAGTTCACAGTTGGAAGATTCATTAACAAGAATAATTCAAAAGATATTGTTAGAGCTATAATTTAGAAGCCTTGTTCCATGAGCAGATTATAATATGAAAACTTCAAAAGGAAGTATTGATTATACAAGGTAAACAAGACAAGGCTGAATGATAAAAAAAAAAGACATCTTGTGTTCTCTCTCATTGGAAAGAACAACCAGGTACATGCTGCTGACTAGACTATAAACTGCTCTAAGTGAGGCAGTTGGAAAAGGCTATTAGATTATGCGTGTTGAGGAGCTGCCCCAGGGGGCAGAATGTGTCACAGTGGCACATCCCTTTTTTTTTACTACCACAGCTTTCACCAGAATCGACCAAAGCCTTAGAAAACAAATTCAGACACTTTTTGTTGAAACTCCACGCAAACTATCGAACCAACTTAACACCTGGAACATATCAGAAGTTTTGCACGTTTCCCAGACACAGTGGAATAAACAGATTTCAGCTGGAAGTTTATCTTAGAAAAATGCTCACGTGCATTTCCATGCATATAATTACAGGTTACATTAAGAAACCGCTTCTTAGTTTTCACTAGGGAATATTAAACAAGTCAGAATTTAAAGATAATTCCCTTTCTGCCTCTGGTGAAGGTTTTAGGTTTTTGAAAACGTAAATAAAACGTGCAGAGTGACATAAAGAGCTGCAAACAAGTATAAACATACCACTATAGCTCCCATAATAAAAGCTTGTTGGAGGCGGGGGTTAGGTAGAAGGTTGAACTGGTATTCATCTTCCTCAAACTACAATCCCAAGATGTTGACTGTTGTACAGTTGTGAAACAAAGGCAAGGTGAAGGGTGAGAAACAGAAAGGACAGCGGAAAGGAAGACGAGTGCTCAGCAGCTAGAACCTGCTCGGTCTAGCTGGCCCGGCTCTCCCCAGCACCTTTCTGGTCCCAGTTCTGTGCTTCTCTAATACAATTCACATCATCTCTCAGAGAGATGGAGCTCTCTTTAAGGAAAGCCAAGCCCACATCGAGAGGTAACGTGCAGAACCGTAAATGAAAAATGTCCACGTCTAGCAGCATGCAGACGAGCAAAAGAAAACCAGCTGTCAGTTTCAGACTCCTAGCTGTAACGGGGTTTCAGGTTTCCCTTTGCCTCAGTCTCTGTCTCTCTCACTGTGTCTCCCTCAATAATATCAGCTTTCTAATCACCTCAAATCAAAAACACATTCTCCATCTGTCCTTGTGAAATAAATGCTGATGAAACAGAAAGACAGAGTGCGATACTCACAACAATGAAGAATTCCTACACATGCCGGTCCAGTTTCTTGCTTTAAAAAAGATGGAAGGTTCATTTAAAAAGCCTTGCAGAATTAGAAAAATAAGGAGGAGGGGGATTCCACCCACACAATCTTCCAGCCCACCGCAGAGAAGCCCGAAGGCTTGCTGACGTCACAGATTCATGAATGGATGTAAATTGGGCTGGTTTAGGATTCCGCACAGACTTCGCTATGGTGTGTGCTGTGAAAAAGAAAGGGAGGGTCCAGAGCAGTCCTGGCCAATAGGCTTCAGGCAGTCATGGCCTGCCTTCTTTCAGAAGGAATCTGCTCACAGAATAAACAGAGCCCACCAATCAGGCGTCTGCCACTGCCTTAGGACAGACTGGCAGCGTGAGGAGCGGGGTAGGGGGTGGTAGTGGTGTGTGTGTGTGTGTCTGTGTGTGCCTGTGTGCGTGTTTCAAGCTGTGATAGTCATGAAAACATTATTATTGCTATTGAATGAGGGAATCAAAATAGAATTTTGGTGGCATTGGTGCTATCAAAAACGCATATAGAAGATACCACAATCTTTTATTCCTCAGTTATTTTCTTTAACCTTTTTCTTGCTGTTCAATACTGTGCCTCAACTGATGTGATAAAAACAAATCAAAGTTAGAGAGTTCCTAAAACTGATGCCCAGTAGATGTACACCAAGACTTGTAAAAGCAAAACAGTAGAGAAATAATAATTAGAATAATACCCTAGTGATTAAGGAAATAGGTAAGAAAATATAACAAATGTAATTGTTTCACAGAACAGTATCACCTTACGGACATTTGTGATGAATCAAAAGCGAGTGTGAAAGCGTAATCTACTGCTACCTTTTAAATAAGGTAGGACATTTCCTCATTGGTTTATTAAACTTCTGACATTCAATTAAGACACAGATCCAAAGAGCTTATAATGTTCTTTGAGCAGATTTTGGTTTTAGTAAAATGTCTTATTACTAATAACAGAAACAGCTGTAATTAAATTCACCCAAAGAGCTCATGACATTTTTTTTCTTATTAAAAAAATTTTAACAGCTTTATTGAGGTGCAATTGCTATACAAAGAACTACACATAATTAATGTGTACAACTGATAAGTTTGGAACTATGCAAATACCCATGATACCATAATCACAGTCAAGGTAGTAGACACATCTGACAAGTTTCATGTGTTCCTTTGGGTTTTTTGTTATAGCTGCTGTAGGTTTTTGCGGCAAAAATACTTAACATGAGATCTACTCTCAGCAAATTTTGAACTGCACAATAAAATACCATATTGTTAACTACAGGCATGTTGTACTACAGATCTTTAAAACCTATTCATCTAGTATAACTAAAACTTTATATCTGTTGAATAACAACTACCCATTTCCCTCTCCTCTCAGGCTCTGGAAACCACTATTGTATTCTCTGCTTTCATGAGTTTGACTATTTTGGATAACTCATATAAATATAATCAAGCAACATTTGTCTTTTTCTGTGACTTGCTTATTTCATTTAGTGTTATGTCCTCCAGCTTCATCAACGTTGTTGCAAATGGTGGCATTTCCCTTTTAAAAGCTGAATAATATTCCATTGTAGGCATATACATTTTCTTTATCCATTCATCTGTTGATGGACATGTGGACTGTTTTCATATGTTGGCTATTACAAAGAGTGCTGCAATAAATACGGGAGTGTAGATATCTCTTTGAGATCCTGATTTCATTTCTTTTGAATATATACCCAAAAGTGAGATTGCTGGATCCTATGGAAGTTTCATTTTTAATTTTATGAGAAATCTCCATACTGTTTTTCATAACTGCTGCACTGTTTTACATTCCCATCAAGAGTGTGTAAGGGTTACAATTTCGCTACAACACTTGTTATCTTTTTTAAAAATAATAAGCCATCCTAAGTGGTGTGAGGTAATATCTCATTGTGGTTTGATTTGCATTTCCCTGATAATTAGTGATGATGGACACTTTTTCACATATTAATACCCACTGGCCACTTGTATGTCTTCTTTGGAGAGCTGTCTGTTCAAGTCCTTTATCCATTCTTGACATGAGTCTTGGCAATAATTTCTTGAAATGACACCAAAAGCACAGGCAACAAAAGCAAAAATAGACAAGTGGGACTGTATAAAACTAAAAAGCTTCAATCAACAGAATGACAAGGCAATCTACAGAGTGGGAAAAAAATATCTGTAAACCAGATATATTATCTGATAAAGGGTTAATTTCTAAAAAGTACAAGGAACTCATACAACTTAGTACAAGGAAAAAAAACCTGATTTTTTTTTTTACTGTTTTTTGGGGGCTTAATATCGTCAATGAAATTTTTAAAATTTTTATTGGAGTATAGTTGATTTACAATGTTATGTTATATTCTGCTACATAGCAAAGTGAATGTTATAATATACATATATCCACTCTTTTTTAGATTCTTTTCCCATATAGGTCATTACAGAGTATTGAGAAGAGCTGATTTTTTACTCTTTGTTTTAAATTTTTTCAAAGTTACACAGAAGTGGAGATTAATATAATTTATTGCCCTTGAATAGCATCATTTCATTTCACAATTACCAATACTTTACTAATACTGATCATAGCTTTTTTGAACTTGGGAAATGATCTCAAATCCTTGAAACTAGAACAACAGTGGTTAATATAAGGCCTTGGTTATAGGTGTCCAGTGACCAAGAACATTCTGAACAGATATCTGCTCTCTCAATCAGCTTATTTGTACAGCTGACAGGAGAGTGGTTGCTTGTTTCTATGTGATTATAAAGGGTTCAAACCTGACACTAATAAGTACTGCTTACTGCTTACTTCATTAGGGGAGGAAAAAAACCCAACTTCCCAGGGCTATTTTATACACAGGAAAGACATACTGTTCTATATACTCAAGCAACAGCATCTCATTAGCAAACAATATATTCAACAAATTTCTTTAAAGAAGCTTCTTGTGGAATATCACAATGGAAAAGACAGACCAAAGAAATTTATCCATGTGACATGGGTGTGCTCAAGACCAATGTAATATTGGTACCTTCCTAGTAGGCCTGAGTGCCCCACACTGATCTATACCAATCAATTATGTCCATGTACTAAGATTATTTTAGAATTCACAAATGAAAAGAAGATAAAGAATATGCATCTCTGTTTCCTTCAACAGCAATCAAAGCCAACCAGGCTATACCGGAAGAACTGGATTTATATATTGAAAAAAACAAAACAAACTTCCAAATAATACAGACTAATAGAAAGAGGTAACCCCTTTATGAAAAAATATGTCAATGAGATGTTAAATCTGTTACAGAAGCTAACACACTGGCTGTTAAGTTTCATAGAAACATCATTACTCAATCAAAGACCAGGGTACGTCTCTGAAGCAATTCAACAAAACAGAATGCATAATGGTTCTAATAACAGTCATCTAACATGTTGGTTTAATATGTAATCTGGCAAATAAAAATTAGCTAGCTCTACCGACTTGCCGTTTTAGTAAGATGAACTTAGTCTGGATTAGCATGCCTCCCTAGAGCACAGAAATAACCTTGTCAACAAAAATTTCTCTATGTCAAGCATGACAGGAAATCTGTTGGGAAGATAAGTTGTATCCCCAAATCTCAGAAACTGCACTAATTATTCTTCAAGGAGAACAATGTTGTTTTGGGCACAGAAGAAAAAGGGCCAAGAAAAATGTATATCCGAAAGCAATGCTTCTTGAGAACTTTCTGTGATGACAGAAATGTTCTATAATTTGCACTGTCTCATATATTAGCATGATGGAATGTGGCCACGATGATTGAGGAACTGAATTTTAAGTTTTATTCAATTTTAATTAATATAAGTTGAAAAATAAGTCACAAGTGGCTAGTGGCTACTGAATGGGACATTGAAACTCTAGGAATATTAAGCCAAGGCCCATACTCACAAGTAATTTTTTATTTCAGCATGTAGGCACGATGAGTATGGAGCACTACAAAGCCAGTTATCAAAGTGAGTAAACTCTTTTAAGAACCAAATGGACCTTTTCAAATTTCATTAATGACTAAAAGATAATCTGGTCTCCTTTCCCAAGAAGATATTCCAAACTCACTATCAGGGAAAAATTTAAGAACACAAGTTAAGGCACAATTATTCTGGCATAAAATGTGATCTATTCTATGGGAATTCCCTGGTGGCACAATGGTTAGGACTCCATGCTTTCACTGCTGAGGACCTTGGTTCCATCCCTGGTCTGGGAACTAAGATTCCACAAGCTTTGAGGCGTGGCCAAGAAAAAAAAAAAACGAGCTATTCTAAAGCTGGTTATGTGTTTTTTTTAAAGGAAAATGACTAAATCAGAATCTAAGAGTTCAAAGTACTATGACCTAGGGGCAATTTTTGTCGTAAATACCAAGAAAAAGAAAGAGTATGATGATCTCAGTACTAATGCATGATGACTCAGATTTCTTTTACAGGCACCAGTGTAGCTAGAAGTTAGTAAAGAGATCTGGGTTCAAATTCTGACTCTGTTGGTTATTATCATTAGTTATGTAAGTTTAGGTAAACCAAGCTATTGGTTTCTCATTTTTAGAGTAAGATGTACAGTGTGGGGAAAATAGTCATTAATAAATAACATCTTTGGGGACAAAGGTAGCCAAAAGGTACAAACCTCCAGTTATATGATAAATAGGTACTAAGGATGTAATTAATGTACAATGTGATTAATATAATCAACACTGCTGTATGTTATACATGAAAATTGTTAAGAGACAAAATCCTAAGAGATCTCATCACAAGGAAAAATTTTTTTTTTCTTTTGTATGTATATAAGATGATAGATTTTAACTAAACTTATTGTGGCAATCGTGGAGAAGGAAATGGCAACCCACTCCAGTATTCTTGCTTGGAGAAACCCATGGATGCAGGAGCTTGGTGGGCTACAGTCCACGGGTTGCAAAGAGTCGGACACGACTGAGCGACTTCACTTTCATTATTGTGGTAATCATTGCATGATGTAAGTCAAATCATTATGCTGTATGTCTAAAATTCATACAGTGTTGTATGTCAATTAAATCTCAATAAAACTGGAAGAGGAAAAATAAAGTGGGGATAATAATAGGCTATATGCCTATTATGTGAAAGTTAAATAAAATAAAACGTGTGGACTTCAGCACAATACTGCATATAGAAGATACTCAGAAAATGATTCTGGTAACTGTTTTTGTTTTACTGTTGTTAATATAAACAAAATAAAGATTTTTTATTTTGCTCAATGGACATGAACTTAGGCAAGCTTTGGGAGATGGTGAAGGACAGGGAGGCCCGGCGCACTGCAGTCCATAGGGTCGGACACGACTGGGCGACTGGACAACAGCAAGCTAGAACAGGTCTTTTCAGGAAATTTAGAAATATGCATTAGTGACACATCTTCCAAAGAAAAGCTCATCCTAATTATTTCCCTTTGGGAAGTTGAGGAATACTCTCTGAGGTTCTGAAGGTGAGTGAGGGAAAACCCTGAGGAAGTTAAGAGAGGTGACCAAAAATTCTCTTTGTAAAAATAAAAAAAAGTTAAAATTTTTCTACATAAAGATGCAGTTTGTATGAACTGATGTAAAAAAACAATCTTTCTAATAGGTGAGAATGCTAATTAGAATTCACTTCCATATCTGAACATTAACCCTAACTTACCCTGTTTTCAAAGTACATGGTTCCTCAAATAAATTTTTTTTTTTTTCCACTTAAACTACAGTAGATTGAGACTAGGGCTCTGAGCAAGTCCTTCTAATCCAGAGAGTTCCAGATCACATCTTCTACCTTCTCATTCTTTTTATTAATAAAACATTTTATGAAGTTTTTTAAATTTTTTTTCAACATTCAAAGACCTCAGCAGACTATTACTCGAACTTTGTTGTTGCTGCTGTCCAGCTCTCAGGAAATGTTTATCTGAGAAAGTGATTTTTAAGAAACATCTAAGGAAAAATATTCTTGTAAGTATTACTAAAACCTGTCCTTGCAGCAAAGGAGAGAGAGAGTTCATCAGAAAGCTACATGCTACCCAAATATCATTAGCACAGTACTCCCTAGCAGAGGCACTATCATTGTTACATTGTATGTAATGGTTTTCCTTTTATTATAAGAAACAGCCATATTGCTTTTACACGGTCCACTATCTTGCATGATGTCTCACACGTAATAAATTCACAACAGGAGTTTGTTTTTAGAACTCAGCATCAGGGAAACTGTTTTTTGTTCTTGAAGAATTATTAGCCTTCCCTTTTAGATGGCAACAATGTAATCCACTGAATTGCCTTTTTTTTTTTTGTCCCTGCAAGGAAGTCCAGAGCCAACTTTATGCTCAAATCAATCAATCTATATCTCTGTATAATTTATTTTAGCTTTTTGTGGTTATCATTGTTGCTTTATCTTCCTTGTTTTAGGTTTGATTTTCCCTTTGTTAACCTTGTTATGTATATATATGTCATAAGCACATCCTTTTAGAAAAAGTAGACTATAAATAGAAACATAGTAATACACCTATTAACTTTTAAAAAGATGAAAGTCTCATGATGGTAAATTCCACAATCATTTTTATGATAGAAAAAAATCCTAAAGGTTCATATAATTACAGCAAATTTTGAAGAATATTGTGAGTTAAGTGGATTTGAAGTCCAGCATTTTTATCAAAGGATAATAAAACATCTAGACAACTGGGAAAAAGGAATTGTTTAGAGATTTTTATGCTATTTAGAATAAAGTTTAACAGCTTAATGAAGTTTTAATGTATTATCTGTGTCAAAAGGATGATTACGAACAAGGGATATAATTCTCTGATCAATAATGAAAATGCACTAAAGCAAATCAAAAGCAAATGGATTTCTCAATAAATAAAACATTTAACATCCCTGAAATACACCACTCCATAAAACACAAAATCTGGCAAGTTACCATAAACCAAACCTTTGTGGAACTAAAAATAATATTTTGAGTTTATAAAGGCACTTTACATATTGAAAGGGTAAAAAACCAACCAAACAAAAAATAACTTTATATTTTACCCATCCATATAGAGTTTGTACTCTTTCTGAGAGGCCATGTAAAGAAACAACCATTTAACTTTTATACTTCTAATCCTGTTTTCATTTCCCTGCTTCTTTAGTGGAAGTTGGCATTTCCACTTTAGCTTTACAAAGCATGTAGCATAACTGAAGATCAAAACATAGAAATAGTGAACAACCGCCCCCTTTTAAAATCTGCCCCTACATCCTCTCCATTTGAGGAAACTGTCTCTCTCCCAGTCTCAGTCCAAGAGGTTCAGGCAAGGCCAACCCCACCTGAAGCTAGGACTCCAGGAGTGAACACGTGACACAAGGCAGGGCAGTTCACCTACTTGGTTATAATATGAGTGAAAGGACAGGCACATGACCCAAGTCCACTGGACCCATGACCCAGTGAGAATCCACCATGTCATCCCCAGGATGTTGGCTGCAACTGTTGTTTAATTGGGATATGAGCTCCTAAGTATACTGTGAGTAGAGAGGTTTGCATATCTAATTTCTAAAAATAATAATTGGGTACAAATCTGGCCCTAGACATTCTTTGTAAACAATCTTCTCCTTCACTTTAAAATTTACAAAGTATCTTAAAGTAGATTTTAGTCTCACTTTATATGTGAGAAAATTAATGTTCAAGAAGATTGGCTCATCTAATCCATCTTTGTCTAAACTCTGCAACCTAGTGACTTATACTTTTTAAATTCTATCCATTACCTCTTTCCCCTCTCCTATTAAAGACCTGTCTGTGGTCATTCAATGATTAAAATTTAAAGTGAATTTAAAAAGTGACAATGCAAAGATGAAAAGGCCAGTTTGTAGTAGTAGGTTGCTTTGGTAAGATGAATAACAACACAAATGGTGAAAGTGCTAAGTTAGGCAGCAATGTGTTACTTGAGGCTGGAGAACAATACAAGAAGGAAGTTAACTGACTTCTGTGGGTGGGAATATTCTTCCACGCGTGGGACTTTCCTACATAAGGCAAAATGTTTAGCAACCCTTCCTCGCGCCACCCCCGCCCCAATGCCTGTAACAGACCCAGTCTTTGCCATAGCTAAAAAAAGTCGGTGGGATTGATTGTCTCTATAGGCTTTATGAGACTGGGCCTCACCCAATTTGAGAACTACTAGTTAGGCTATTGGAGAAGGAAATGGCAACCCACTCCGGTATTCTCGCCTGGAAAATCCTGTGGACAGAGGAGCCTGGTGGGCTGCTGTCCATGGGGTCGCACAGAATCAGACACGACTGAAGTGACTTAGCATGCATGCATGCATTGGAGAAGGAAATGGCAACCCACTCGAGTATTCTTGCCTGGAGAATCCCAGGGACAGAGGAGCCTGGTGGGCTGCCATCTATGGGGTCGCATAGAGTTGGATAAGACTGAAGCAACTTAGCAGCAGCAGCAGCAGTTAGGCTATAGAGTGGTGCTCTCTGCTGCCCTCTGTTGACATAGAAAGGTAAGATCAAGCCCTTAGCTGAAAAAACAAAACAAAACAAAACAACGTGTCCTGTCCCTTGGAGAAAAATGTTCCAAGAACAGCTTGGTGTTGAGGCTCACTGAAAGCTCTGAAATGTGGGTGAGGCCGAGTAAAAGCTCAGAGCCACTCTTCCTGGTGCAGACTATAGCCAGTATTTGCCATTTGCTTGTCTTTGGCAAGTTGGCGTGTTTGTAAAGGGAATAAAGGCTTGTCTTATACAAACAAACCCTGTCCTTATGCTGCAGTTTGCCCAGGGCTTGAAGCAAACCTTCCTCCCTTACTGACAGAATGATCATTTTGGGTTGGGTGGTTACAGTCAGTTATAAAAGGAGGTAAACCTGAAGGGGGAAGATTTGGGAAAACCAAATATAAGAGACTAGGACAATTCTTCCAAGGCAGTTCTTACCAAATGTAAAATCAGTAAGGCACACACCAGCACTTTCCCTTCCCATACTGGATTACAGTATACAAGCATAGCAGAAAAAAAAAAAAAAAGGAAGTCAGAGTGGAGAAGATGTTAACACAGAGTCAGTAAAAGTGTGGCTTGCTTTTAAAATCAGTTTTATACAGCTGTTCCATATACAAGCTCACTCTGTGTAAACCCACACTCAGCACTGCAGTCAGCTCTCTGTTATTAACATCAAATGAACGGGCTTCCCTGGTGGTAAAGAATCTGCCTGCAAGGTGGGAGACCTGGGTTCAATCCCTGGGTTCGGAAGATCCCCTGGAGGAGGGCATGACAACCCAGTTCAGTATTCTTGCCTGGAGAATCCCCAGGGACAGAGGAGCCTGGTGGGCTACAGTCCATGGGGTGGCAAAGAGTTGGACATCACTGAGCAACTAAGAACACCAATGAAGAGAACAGAGATTACAGAACCTCAAAATATTTGAGAGAAAGATATGTTTTTTAAAATATTTCATAAATATAATCATATGTGATGTCCAAGGAATACACTTAAAACCAAATGTTGAAGCCACTCTGTAAAGCTCTCGGTTTTCCATTACACATAATCACACTAGCTGAAAAAGACAGTAATTGCTACTAGCAGCAACCTGCTCCCAATCAATCAATCTATAACATATATTTAAAAATTTTACTACTTTTTGAGTCCTGATATAGTCTCCTGAACTAGGTTGAGAACTGAAGTTTTACATGTAACATTCACTACACAAGCAATAAGTAGATGGAGCGGCATAATGGAAGGGAAGATTATTGGACCTAGTGCTTACTTAAAAGCTCTGAAAAATCAATATACAAATAAAATATACAAATTTTTATTGAATGTCATCTATGTTCAAAATATCTTACATGTGCTGTGACATACACATATAGGGATAAATCACAGATCCTGATCTCAGTCTATTTCATTAGAAAAGATAGAAAAACAATAAACAGTAAAATATGATTATCAGAATGGTTTAAAACTGTAACAGAAGGCACAGTGCTGGAGACTGTCTCCTAAAATATCATCTCCTCTCTTTCTTGTTAGTTATAGAACCCTTATGCCCAATCCATTTAAAACTGTAGATGGATACAAGCCACGCTGCTAAAGACTTCTCTGTTCTCCTGACTGTAGATGTGAGCACATGACTGAGTTCTAGCCAGTGGGGTTTGAGTGCAAGTCTGGTTTTAACTTGCAGGTCTTACTTGCTTGTACTGGACTTTCTTAAGTCCCATGCTGAGTCAGCTTCTACCATGCAGATGATGGTACCCCAGGCAATGGCAGAGCAAGGAAGCAGAAGTAGCCTTGGGGTTTGATTCTTTGACGAATCAGAACCATCCATCTGTCCTGGGGTACCTGCCTACTTCAGGACTGCTAATGAAGACAGAAATAACATCCCGTCTTTTGGAACCACCAAAAATTGTGAGACTCTCTGTTACTGCTACTTAGTGTGTATTCCTACTAATATTGTTACCAGGTGGACTGCGGTTATTTCCTGAATGAGATAAATTAGCAATTATTGCTCTAGACATCTTAAGAAGAATACTGACTCAGAGAATCAAGGATCTGAGAGAAACCTTACAACTCAAATCTACTCTGTCCTCTTCTTTGTTACATACGAAAAAACTGAGGTTCAAAGATTTGTCCGTAGTCTTGGAATTTGTGGCATTGAGTCAGGAGTTGATCTTAGATTTCCTGAATGTTCTCTGTAATTTTTTGGTGGGATAAGAGTGACCACTAACGCTACCTCTTTTTCTTGGACAATCAGTTAGTTCATTTGGTATTCCTAGAATAGGATACTGTTCTTAGTCCTAAAGAAAACCCAACAAAATTTTTAAAAATCACATTTATTTATTTATTTATTGTCTCAAAGCTATCTGCAATCTAATAGAAGAGAAAATACTAGCTTACCTCTACGATACTACTAAAACCTGGACAAACAAGATCAGTTTCTCTCCTGATAACAAGAGCTTTGGAAATACAGAAAATATGATTCAAGAATTTCTGAATCAATTCTTAAGAACTCTGTTGGACCCTAATTAAACATGCAAAGGGCTTGAAATATATTTTTAATTCTCATGAAATTCTTCTTTTTCCTTAGCCTGCAAAATTTTAATGCTTTAGTCTTTTTAAAAATCACCTCTAAAGCCTAGAGCTCTTTTCTGTGTTGGCTAGCTAACAACAGCTGTTCTCCACCAGAAACCTTTTCTAAGCTGTACTCTTGCTAAGGAGGAAGCGTTAATGACCAGAGCAGCAAGTGGACCTTTTCCTCCCTCAACTCACAGCCACCAGGTTTATCTTACAGCCACCCCTCTTGTCCTAGGGGACAGAATATCCACCTGTCATTGTAGTTTGGCAACTAAAGCCGGTGTGTCCCCAGATCCTCTGTAGTGGTGTTGCTTGTCCCTCTCATGAATGGGCTACGCATGTGCTAAGTCACTTAAGTCATGTTCAACTCTGTGACCCCTGACTTTGTAGCCTCGCCAGGCTCCTCTGTCCATGGAATTCTCCAGGCAAGAATACTGGAGTGCGTTGCCATCCCCTCCTCAGGGGATCTTCCTGACCCAGGGATTGAACCTACATCTCTACGTCTCCTGCATTGGCAGGAGGGTTCTTTACCACTAGCGCCACCTGGGAAACCCGAATGGACTACAGATGATGCTAAACCAACTTGGGGGGAACTGTTACGATCTAAAGAAAATTATTACAAACACTCTTAAGACATGTATGGACCTTGAATTTTAAAATCAGCACAATGAAGTTCTAAGACCACTCAAAATGGAAGCAGTGGCCTAAAAAGGCCACGTATTCTTGGCATGTATTTTTAGTCTGTTAAATTACTCAAGGCTCTGTATTAAAGGGTCATCGTTGAAAAGGCCACTCCTCTAGAAAAGAGGCTGTTGTCTTGAGTGGCTTTCACTGTAAATATAAAAAGAGGAGGTGGTGGGGAATAAGATTCTCCCAAATAATAAAACATGCTATAAGTAAACCTTGCAACACTGAAAAATAAAATGCAATTTCCCAAAAAGAGTATTTGTTGGAGCTTACTTCCAAAATGGGCTATGACATACTCACCAATTTCACACTAAATTTACATTTCTGGAGTAGCCTCTATCATAAAGCTCTTTATATTTAGGGTGAGTTCATGTATATTGTCCCCTAGAAAAGTTATGACCAACCTAGATATAGCATATTCAAAAGCAGAGACATTACTTTGCCGACTAAGGTCCGCCTAGTCAAGGCTATGATTTTTCCAGTGGTCATGTATGGATGTGAGAGTTGGACTGTGAAGAAGGCTGAGTGCCAAAGAATTGATGCTTTTGAACTGTGGTGTTGGAGAAGACTCTTGAGAGTCCCTTGGACTGCAAGGAGATATAACCAGTCCATTCTAAAGGAGATCAGCCCTGGGATTTCTTAGGAAGGAATGATGCTAAAGCTGAAACTCCAGTACTTTGGCCACCTCATGCGAAGAGTTGACTCATTGGAAAAGACTCTGATGCTGGGAGGGATTGGGGGCAGGAGGAGAAGGGGACGACCCAGGATGAGATGGCTGGATGGCATCACCGACTCGATGGACATGAGTCTGAGTGAACTCCGGGAGTTGGTGATGGACAGGGAGGCCTTGTGTGCTGCGATTCATGGGGTCGCAAAGCATCGGACACAACTGAGCGACTGAACTGAACTGAACTGATGAATGCCTGATTACATTTTGAACCAAATGAAAGAATACTTTCTGTTGCTGCCACCTACTGCAAATTTGAAGAATGTTTGAAAAACTTAAAAGAGAAAATCCAATACAATAATATTACTGAGGAAAAATTTACAAGTCAGACAAGTAGACTGAGATCAATGTCATTATGCTTTATTAAACAACTAATTATTCCAAAACCTTGAATGATGATCAATAAGGTAATACTGCATAAAGAAAGTCAACAATCATACAGAACCATATTAAGTAGCTTTGTTAAGCTATGCTTGAAAGACATACATAATACACATATCTGTATATATACCTATGTGTATATGTATGCCATATATATGCATGTCATTTTTCTCTAGTCTATCTTACATGGAGAAATCAGGGATTTCCCTGGTGGTCCAGTGGCTAAGAATTCACCTTGCAAAGCAAGGATGTGGGGTCAATTCCTGGTCAGGGAAATAAGAACCCACAAGTCACGGAGCAACTGAGCCTGCGCACCGCAACTAGAGAGTCCTCAGGCCGCAATGAAGATCCCATGTGTCCCAACTAAGTCACAAGGCCGCCAAATAAATTAACTAAAAAAGAAAAATCAGTTTGTCCTTTGTATTAAAGGAAAGCTACCATTCATAGCTACCAGAAAACACAAAATACACTGTTACTAATTTGAACAACCATAAGTTCAAAAAATAATAAAGTAGATAAACATACAAATAACATGAAGGGAAGAAGAAAAAGTCCATGAACAGACAATTTACAAAAAATATATACAATGGATAGTAAGGGAAAAGTGTGACTTCGGTATCAAAAAATGAAAATTAAATCAAAATGAAATACCGGTTTCTCTTTGCAAAGTGGCTAAGACTGTTTTATACACTGCCTTGGAAAAGGTATGGGAAACATACTCTTACACACTGCTGATGATTAAATACTTCTTACAACCTTTTTGAAGTATAGTTACTTGATAGCAGGTGTCAGTGGGCTTAAATGTAAATATTCTTTGATCTAAAATTAAACTTCAAGGAATTATCCTAAACAAATAATCAAGAATTTGCAAAAAGGTCATTGAGAAAATAAAATACCCGTAAAGGGAAGTTTTATTAAATGAGTAAAATTAAAAATATTTTAAAGCTTTACAAGTTATATATTAAAGTATTGATATATAGATTAAAATATTCATAACAAAATACGGATAAGGAAGGTAACATGATAATTGATACCATGTAATCTAACACATATATATGACTAGAAGAATAAATATAATGTTAACCATAGTTATTTGGATGCAGGGCTAGTGGTAATTTTATTTTCTTCTCTTTTAATCTAAATTTCTAAACTTTCTATGAAGTACAAGTATATTACTTTGGGAACAAAATTAAGTTTTAAGACCTGCTGATTTAATAAATACACTATTATTTTAACATTCAAGTTACTTGAACTTTAAAAAACTTCTTTTTCCCCCCTCTAATTTTAAGGGAGATATCAAACATGAAAGCACAGATGGCTTGGCAATGATTCTGTAATATATTCTGCTATAGAGGGTGGTATGTCTTCTCATTACAGTGAGGGATGCTCGTGGCTGGGAATACGCTTTGAGGAGGTGGGAGAGTTTACGACCGAAACTTTGACCACAAGGTAGGTAGGGATACCTGTGGTATCTACATATTTTGTCGTGCAAAAATATAGGCAAGTGAAGGTGGCAATAAAAGATTATGAGATGAGCAGAAAGGAAGGTGAGAGACCCTATCACAGGAAGCCCTGTCAACTGAGAAGGACAACAGAGTCAGGATAATAAGTTACAGAAGAGGTTCGGGAAACTCAAACAGATATGAATTCAAGGCCACCAATCAGCAGTGTGGACCCAACTGAGGAGGCAAAACATCAACACAGCAGCAGAAAACACAATTTGGGGAGTACTCTGGCTTGGCACAGTCAAAGGAAGAAGGGCCAAAGTTGACAAGGTGGAGGACGTAAGCCTGGAAGGAAGTGATTACTGAAATGTGCTGGATGGCACAAAGGCAAAGGGGTCAGGGATATATTTAGTTCGGTTAGTACCAGTATCTACTGTCCTGTATGACACACAACAGAGTAGTATAATATATATTTAAAGAAAAAAACATAATGAGACATTGTGTAAGGAGAGGTATGAGACAACTGACATAGCTGAGCACCTGCTATCTAACAGACTCTTGGCACAGATTAATGTATCAGCTCAGTCTCTTCTGTTTGGCTGCGCTTTCTCCTTTGCCTAGAAACATGTTCATGCCGCTCCTTTTCAGAATTTCCCTCTGACTTATCTACTCACTTTCCTGTCCTCCACCACCAAACTTCTTGAAAGAACACTATATGCCAAGAGCTGGCAGAAACTAGGCGTCTGCTAATGCTTTTCCTTGGCTCAGAGTGAGACTTGCTTCTAACCAAGAGAACACCATAAAGGTGCTGGAATGTACTGATCACATGCACATAATGATGTGATGATATTATAGAAAACCATACTGCACATCTTGCCGGAGTTTCTCCCTTCGTTAGCTAAGAGGAAGCAGATGGCCATATTGGGTAACCCCATATGGCAAGGAAGTGTGTGGGTGCTCTCCGTTAGCTGAGGGACACCTCTAGACAACAGGCAATAACAACTCAAAAAAAAAAAAAAAACAAAACAAAAAGCTGAGGCTTTTATTTCTACAACCCCAAGATACTGAATGCTGTCAACAGCCACACGAGTCCCCCAGGCAAGTTTCATATGAAAATCCAACCCTGGCCAACACCTTGATTACAGCCTTGTAAGAGACCCTAAGTGGGAGACCTAACTAGGCTACATTCAGAGTCCTGACCCACTGAAATTGAGATAATAAATGGGCGTTGTTTTAAGCCACTAAAATAATACTGTGATGCATCAGTAGAAAACTAATATACGCACAGAACTCAACACCATCCTGACTAGAGACAACTTGGTTAATATTTAAGAAAAGCAACTAAAGCTCTTGAAGTGCAACCAATAAAGATTATGATGGCATACTCAAATACCCCTTTTCATATAAATAATAGTAACATGATAGAGAAAACATTCTGCCTAATAACTCAAATAAACATGCTTTACAAGCCTAACCCTTTGTTAGTCACAGTCAAGTTCAGCAGCAGTAATCAATCACACATGGAATAACAGATTGGTTCCAAATTGGGAAAGGAGTGTATGTCAAGGCTGTATATTGTCACCCTGCTTATTTAATTTATATGCATAGTACATCAAGCGAAATGCTGGGCTGGATGAAGCACAAGCTGGAATCAAGATTGCCGGGAGAAATATCAATAACCTCAGATACTCAGATGACATCACCCTTATGGAAGAAAGTGAAGAGGGACTGAAAAGCCTCTTGATGAAAGTGAAAGAGGAGAGTGAAAAGCTGGCTTAAAACTCAACATTCAGAAAACGAAGATCATGGCATCTGGTCCCATCACTTCAGGGCAAATAGATGGGGAAACAGTGTAAACAGTGAGAGACTTTATTTTGGGGGGCTTCAAAATCACTGCAGATGGTGATTGTAGCTATGAAATTAAAAGATGTCTGCTCATGGGAAGAAAAATTATGACCAACCTAGACAGTATATTAAAAAGCAGAGACATACTTGGCCGACAAAGGTCTATCTAGTCAAAGCTATGGTTTTTCCAGTAGTCATGTATGGATGTGAGAGTTGGACTATAAAGAAAGCTGAGCGCTTAAGAATTGATGCTTTTGAACTGTGGTGTTGGAGAAGACTCTTGAGAGTCCCTTGGACTGCAAGGAGATCAAACCAGTCCATCCTAAAGGAAATCAGTCCTGAGTATTTATTGGAAGGACTGATGCTGAAGCTGAAACTCCAAATCTTTGGTCACCTGATACAAAGAACTGACTCATTGGAAAAGACCCTGATGCTGGGAAAGATTGAAGGAAGGAGAAGGGAACGACATAGGGTGGGATGGTTGGATGACATTACCGACTCGATGGATGTGAGTTTAAGCAAGCTCCGGGAGTTGGTGACGGACAGGGAAGCCTGGCATGCTGCGGTCCATGGGGTCACAAAGAGTTGGACATGACTGAGTGACTGAACTGAACTGAATTCACTCATAGTGCTATATTAGTTAGTAAGGAGAATTATGAAAAATATAAAATAGAGTCCTTGTTTTCCAATATCTTTTGTTTCCTAAATCTTATCCATGTCATCTGGGAGTTTCTTTATATAAAGGTCTTATTTCCCAGTGTTTCTAAAACAGCAAAGCCAGAGGCATAGGTAAGTCACGCAGAGCAGCTCATAGGCAGCATGGAAAACTGCAGAAGGGGAGGATGAGTGAATTGGTTATGTATTGCAGCATAACACATTGCCCCAAACCGAACAGCTTAAAACAACAAGCCTTTATTATCGCACTTAGTTTCTGAAGGTCAGGAATCTGGGAGCAGCTTAGGTGGGTGGTTCCGGCTCAGGGTTTCTCAGGAAGTTTCGGTTAAATTGTTGACTGGGATGCAGTCATCTGAAAGCTTGCCTGGGGCTTGAGGAACTTAAATTGACCCTTGAACAGCATGGGTTTGAACTGTGTGGGTCCACTGCTGTGTGGCTTTTTAAAAACTACATGTGGCTTTAAAAAATATTACAGTAATATGCAATCTGAGGTTGGTTGATCTCTAGGTGTGAAACTGTAGCTGTAACTACAGAGGGCTGCCTGTAAGTTAAGTTACAGATGAATTTTTGAACCACCCTCTCTCCCACATTGTTCGAGGGTCAACTGTACTTCCAAGACTGTTTATAGATGTTTGTAAGAGGCCTCAGTTCCTTAACAACAGGAATTTGAGAGTTCCCCCAAAGCAAGTTATCAAGAGCAAGCAAAAAGCTGCAGTGCTTTTTATGACCTAGCTCAGGGATTAACAAACTTTCTGAAAGGGCTAAATAATAACTATTTTAAGTGTACATGCCATAGGGTTTGTAACTGCTTACCTCAGTTTCAGTGCAAAGACAGGTACATACAATGTAAACAAATGGGGATACTTGTTCCAATACAACTTGATTCATAAAAATAGGTGGCCAGCCCACATCTATAGTTTGCTAACCTCTGACTTGGTCTCCAAATCTGCATGCCCTCATTCTCCCTTTATTCATTCATGAGAAGCAAGTCATCAGTATCCAACCTACACTCAGGGGGAGAGGAATTAGGCTCTAACTCTTAAGGCGAAGAATAAAAGAATTTCTGAACATATCTTAAAACCAAAACAATGGGCTTAATGCGCAGTAAGCAGAATATGGGTTAAATATTGCATTTGTTTCTTAGGTCTGCTGTAACAAATTATACAAACTGGGAGGCATAAAGCAACAGAAATTTACTCCCGCATAGTTCCTGAGACTAGACGTTCAAAATCAAGGTATCAGCAGGGCCGTGGTCCCTCTGAAGGCTCTAAGGAAGACCCCTGCCTCTTGCGAACTTTCAGGGGCTCCTAGCAACCCCCAGTGCTCCTTGGCTGGTAGCTGTTTCACTCCAGTCTCTACTTCTGTCATCACACAGCCTCTTCTCTGTGTGTATCTCTGTGTGTCCCCTCCTCTTCTTATAAGGACACTACTCACTGGATTTAGACCAATGACCTCTTATCCAGAATGACCTCGTATTAATGCCAATAATTATAACTACAGTCTATTTCCAAATAAGGTCATAGTCTGAGGTTCCAGGTGAATATGAATTCTAGGGGAACACTATTCAACCCACCACGACACACAAGAGTGCCCCCTACTGAGTTCTCTGCCCTCAGTTCCTGCCACTCTGAGCTCTAGGCTCTAGTCAGAGTGAATGGCTTGTTCTCTTACTAGGCTATGTGATCTTGCTATCACTCTCCCTAGAGTGCCCTATCACCTCTTCCTCATTTCTACTTGTCCTTTAAGATTTCTAAAATATCCCTTCAGAAATCCTTGTTTTATATCCACAGATTTTACATTTTATAAGAAACGATACAACGTTAATATGTAGAATGTGATCATTTAAGGATACATATTAAAACAGCTAGAAAGAAAGTGAAAGTGAAGCCGCTCAGTCGTGTCCGACTCTTTGCAACCCCATGGACTGTAGCCTACCAGGCTCCTCAGTCCATGGAATTTTCCAGGCGAGATTACTGGAGTGGGTTGCCATTTCCTTCTTCAGGGGATCTTCCCAACCCAGGGATCGAACCCGGGTCTCCCACACTGCAGGCAGACGCTTTACTGTCTGAGCCACCAGGAGGCCCGGGTTCAAAACAGCTAGAGGGAGTGCTAAAAAACATTAAAAAGATACAGCAAAACAGTCATAAGATGAAACAGAATACTAGAAAACATTTGATTAAACTAAAATCAATCAATGGAAGAATATGAGAAAACAAAAAACTTTATTAAAATTAAAATAGATTTATATTAAAAATAAAAAATAAAATCAAATCAATTAATCAATCAATGGAAGAATATGAGGAAACAAAAAGCCTAATGGGATAAACAGAAAACTAAACACAAAGTGCAACCATATCAGAAACTACGCTAAATGCAGATGAATGACAAGGTAGAGACCAAGGCTGGATTTACAAAAAGGAAGATTCAATTGTATCTTATTTCTAAGAAATACAGCTCAAACATTAAAAGACAGACAATTTGAAAGTAAAAGGAGGGAATGATATACCATTCAAATACTAAGCATAAAAAGCTGATGTGACTATTATCAGATAAAGTAGACTTCAAGACAAGGAGCATTAGCAGAGATAAAGAGGGAGAGTTAATAATATTAAGAGGGCCACTTCATCAAGAAGACATAATAATCCTAAATGTGGACATAGTCAACATCCGCGCTTCAAAGCATGGAATGACAGAACTAACGAAATAGGTAAATCCACAATCAGAGATTTTAACACTCCTTTCTCAGTAACAGATATAGAAGTAGACAAAAGAAACCCATCAGCAGATAGATTTAAACAGTACTATCAACCATCTTGCCCTAACCATCTTGCCCAAACTCACGGAACACTGCACTTAGCAACTGCAGAAAACGTAAGTGAAAAGATAGCTACACCAACAAAGACCTTATTCTGAAACTTAAAGTGTTTTTCAATAGTATTATTTCCAGACCGAAATCTTAAAAGAGTATGTTCACTGACCATATACAAATGAAATCAGAGACATCAATAAAAGAAGTACTTTTATATATCAAGAAAATACTTTTTAAAAATTCCTGTTCACTTCACACCTGTCAGAATCATCAAAACAACCACAAATAACAAATGTTGGTGAGGATACACAGAAAAGAGAATCTCTGTACACTGTTGGTAGGATTGTGAATTGGTGTAGCCACTCTGGAAAACAGTATGGAGGCTCCTCAAAAAACTAAAAATAGGACTGTCAAAAGATCCAGCATTTCCAATACTAGGTAGGTATACGAGAAAAACAAAAACACTAATTTGAAAAGATACATATACCCCAATATTCACAGTAGCATTATTAACCAAGATATGGATGTAATCTGCCTTCTTCAACAGACGAATGGATAAAGATTTGGCATATATATATATATATATACGAATACATACAATGGAATATTAGTCATAAGAAAGAAGGAAATTCTGCAACAATACAAATGGACCTAGAGAGCATTATGCTTCATGAAACTGGAGAAAGCCAATTACTGTATGTTATCACTTATATATGGAATCTTAAAAAAAGAAATTTTATCACAGAGATGGAAAGTACAAAAACACAGTAAGAAGGAAATTCTAGAAATAAAACATAAATCTAAACATGTAAGAATTCATTAGATGGGCATAAAGGTCTTTCTGTTGAGTGAAGGTAACTTCTCTACCAGTATGTAAGGTTTTCTGTATGTATGTAATGTTCTTTGTTCTTTATTCCATGAACAGAACTATTAATATCCACCTATAGGCTGGGCACCTCCCATTTGCACTTATTGCTGTTTAACATGTATCTCACGTGATTTCTTTAAAGCATTACGTGAAAACTTTATTCTTGAAACTTTCAACTGGAAAAAGTTCTGGCAAAATTATTTTTTCCTTCACAGTTTCCCAAAGCAGCCATATAAACCACTTTGTTTTTCCTGTTTGTTCCTATGGACCTTATTGTCTAATCATTTTCCAGATAAGTGATTATAAGGTAGCCTTTTTCAGTTTTTCAATTAGTAACTTTTTATGGTTACTAAACGAAACTTCTGATGGTTTCGTTTCCTGGTTTATGATCCCCTAGACATTTTAGGGAACTTCAAAGAAGAAAACTTATAGTTTCCTAGACACTTGGCAGGCACTGTGGCCCCTATCTCCATTATCTTATTAAATTATGAAAGGTTTTCAGGTCAATGGAAAGACAGTCTACAGGTGGGGTTCAGTAGCTTTTAAAACTTCCATTCTGATTATAATAAAGGATCAGGCTGCTAGAAAGAGATCAAGTTTCTTTCAGCTCCCAGGTCCAGGTTAATAAGCAGTAGAGTTATATAAGCATCATTCCATTTAACTCCCCCTGATCCCTAGGTGCTTTCTGAGGTAAGGCTCACCTTTTTGTTTATACTGTTATTACACAGACTAAAAACTGGTTTTCAATTTCCAACGTAAAATTCTTCTGTCATCTATGATGTTATCCTATGTCCAAGCATTTGCCCAAGTATATCTCTCCCTTGCCAGTTTTTTGATGAGGTGTGTCATAAAGTACTGCAAAGGGTGTGTTTACTTTGTGTTGTATTTATTGAGAAGCATAAAAAAGGTTGTTCTATACTTTGCAGGTGTTCCATCATTTCTTTGATGTCTGTGGAACAAGCTGTGCAAATTGTTGCTGCCAAGTTTGTATTGCAAATGTATCTTGAAATGAATTTTACCAGGATCCATTACACCACTTTACTATGGAAACACTGGTAAACATCTCACAACATGGCATTCAAGATTTAGTCCTTAAATTCTTGAGTAATGCTTAAAGTAGTATATTTTATTATCTCGCTATGATTATATTTGTTATTCTGTGAGGAAGGTAGAGTGAGATATTATCACCTCACTTGCAGATAAGGAAGTTGAAACATGAACAGAGCTGATTAAATGAGACAACATACAAGAAAAGTATCTGTGACAGAGCCTGGTATGTGTGTATACATGTGTGTGTACATATACATGAATGTATACACACAAATATATATTTTATGTGTATATATATTTTTTTCTGCAAAATGAGGGTCAGGGCAATAATTTCTTTCTTTACAAGAATATATTTATTTACTACCAAAAAACAATTTAATGTCATATCTAAAATTAAAGCTTCTTAACATCTAGTCACAGCTTCCATAGTGGCTCAGATGGTAAAGAATCCACCTGCAAAGCAGGAGGCCCATGTTTGATCCCTGGGTTGGGAAGATTCCCTGGAGAAGGAAATGGCAACTCATTTCAGTATTCTTGCCTGGGAAATCCCATGGACAGAGGAGCCTGGTGGGCAGCATGCAGTCCATGGGGTCTCAAAGAGTTGGAAATGACTAAACAACCAACACTCCAACGTCTAGTCATATACAGTTCTGCTGCTGCTGCTGCTGCTAAGTTGCTACAGTCATGTCCGACTCTGTGCAACCCCATAGACCGCTCCGACTCTGTGCGACCCCATAGACAGCAGCCCACAAGGCTCCCCCGTCTCTGGGACTCTCCAGGCAAGAACACTGGAGTGGGTTGCCATTTCCTTCTCCAATGCACAAAAGTGAAAAGGGAAAGTGAAGTCGCTCAATCGTGTCCGACCCTCAGCGACCCCACGGACTGCAGCCCTCCAGGCTCCTCCATCCATGGGATTTTCCAGGCAGTCCTTCTAGTAAGCTCTATTCTGATGTCATAGATAACATTTCCATATCTGGCTATGAGTTTTCTGCATTCAGGATAAATTAATATATACTAGTCGATTTTAAAAATATAATTCAAAGACATTATAGGGCTACTTCTTTAAACTTTCATATATATATTTCTACTGACATCACAACATTATTTTGGCTTCTTCCTAAGATCTGTTTCCCTGAATAGAGCCTTCAGGTAAATTATGGTTTAATTAAAACTTGAGTTTGATTTCCTTCTACTTTCTTTTTTGGTTCTTCTCCTGCTTCTCAGGTGATACTCCACATTCCATAAAATCAGTTCATGGGCAGAAACAACAGGAAGAGGAATGTGAGTAGGACAGCGAACTAGGAGTCAGAGACTAGGAATTCCATAGACAGGAGGGAAAAAGCATTCAAGCTGGGAACTGGGATTACTGTAGGAGTTTACCAACTTCTAAGCCTTTGAGAGAAGCACGGGCTTAACAACTTGGAGTTTGCCAGGCAATGAGTTAGCAGGGCAGAGCAGGCCAAACAAGCATACGGGATCAGCAGCAGGCAGAATGCAAAATGCTTAGTACTCTCAGTCACTCTTTATTCCTCTTACTATAGTGAATTTCAGTCTAATGTGATACTAGCCCCAAATCCTACCAGTTGTAATAACTGTAACAGTTGGCTGGCTGACCAGTCGTTATGGGATAAGAAGTGATCACAGCTCTTTTGGCAGAAGGGTTTTCTTTACTAAGTTGAAATGGATGAAATTACAGTGATTCACATCAAAGGGGGAGAAAATGATCATTAACTTATTACAACTCTCAAAAATAGTATGTCTTGAGGAGAGGACCAAAGCAATACTTCTTCAAGTATATCCTATGCCATACTCACTGCTGTGTTTTACTTCAATGCTCTAGATGAAAAAAGGTTTCTGTGGTCAAACACGCTGAGAAATGCTGCATGACCTTCTTACTAGAAATGTTATTAAAAGTCCTAAGAAGTCTTGCAGTAAGAACATAAGCTCTTTTAACTTTATTCAATGTACTTTTATGATTAATGCTTTTAGTGTCCCGCTAAAGAAATCTTTGCATACTCCAAGGCAGCAAATATACTTTTCTTTGTTTTTCCTAGCTTTTGGTTCTGAGTTTTGTATTTAGGTCTATGGTCCATATCTATCTAATTTTTGTGTATAAAGTGAGAAAGATGTGGAGGCTGTGAAGATGTGAATCAAATCCACTTCAACCAGCAACATGTTTAGAAAGACTATCCTTTTCCCATTTAATTTACTTGCCACCTTGATAAAAAATCAATTGATCATATACACGTGACCTATTTCTGGATTGCCTATTCTGTTCCACTGATATTATTCATCTATTCTTAGGGTAATACTTGATTAACTGTAACTTTTAAGTCTTGAATCACATATTATAAATCTCTCACCTTGTTTTTTTTTCAAGATTGTTTTAGCTCTTCTATATCCATTGCATTTCCAAATATATTTTAGAATCAGCTTGACAATGCCTGCTAGAATTCTGACAGAGATTTCATTGACTCTATAGATCAATTTCAGGAGGACTGGCATCTCAACAGTTCTGAGTTCTATAATCCATGATCATGGTATGGTTTACCCTTGGACAACACAGGTTTGAACTGAGTGGATCCATTTACACTTGAGCTTTTTTTTCAGTAGTAAATGCAATAGTACTACATGATCTGAGGTTGGCTGGATCTGCAGATTTGGAACTCAGAGGGATGAATTGTGTATGTGGAGGGCTGACTATACATTACATGCAGATGTTCAACTGCACAAGGGTCATCAGCACCACTAATGCCTGCATTGTTCAAAGGTTAACTGTATATATATACTGGACTTTTAATTTTTATCTTTAGTTTTTCTCAGCAATGTTTTGTAGTTCTCAGTATAGATTTCTTGTGTTCTTTAAAATATTTATTTCTATGTATTTGGTAATTTAATGGTGATGTTTTCATTGTTTTAGCTGTTCTAATTATTTCAAATACAATTTTTATATTGATTATAACCTGTGGCCTAGTTAAATTCTTTAATTAGTTGAAGTCATTTTTTATAGCTTCTATAAGACTTTCTATGTACACAATCTTTCTGTGTGTGAATCATGACAGTTTTGCCTCCTTTCTGAAATTTGGCCTTTTATTTCTTTTCCTTGCCTTATCACAGTGGTCCTATACTAAGCACATAATATACATCATCTCATTTAATCTTCATAACAACTCAATTTTATTCCTATTTTACAGATAAGAAAACCAAGGCCCAGAAATGTTCAGTCATTTGCCCAATCAATATTGCACACCTATCAACTGATCTTGAAGAAGGGAATGGCAACCCACTCCAGTATGCTTACCTGGAGAATTCCACGGACAGAGGAACCTGGGAGGCTATGGTCCATGGGTTGCAAAGAGAGAATAACACACACACACACACACATCAACAGATCTAGAGTTCAAACCTAGGCACTCTTACTCCAAACCTGCATTTATGACTACTTCTACCTACTTATGGATAGTTTCTAAATTCAGAAAACTCAGAGGCACAAAAGCAAAAAGTATTTTCAAATTAATAATAGAAAAAATCCTACTAAGGACAAATATAGAAACAGTTCACACACACACACACATAAAAGGCAGTTTCTTTTGAACATGAAAAGATACTCAACTCTACTCAAAATGAGAGAAATGAAAATTAAAACAACACTAAAATGGTATAGCCGCTATGAAAACAGTATAGTGGTTTATCAAAAAATGAAAATAGAATTGCCATATGATCCGGCAATCCCACTTTTGGGTTTATCTATAGATGGATAAACAAAACGTGATATCTACAACACAATGGAACATTTGAAAGTTATTCAGCCTTAAAAAGGAAGGAAATCTTGTCATTTGCTACAACATGGATGAACTCTGAACACTTTATGCTAAGTGCAACAAGCCTCACAAAAACCAAAAAGTGTTACTATCTGTAAAAGACACAGTGGGAATTTGCTGTATGAGGCAGGGAACCCAAAGCTGGTGCTCTGTGACAACCTAGAGGGGTGAGATGGGGAGGGAGTTGGGAGCAAGGTTCAGGAGGGAGGGGACATATGCATACCTTTGGCTGATTCATGTTGATCTATGGCAGAAACCATCACAACATTGCAATTACCCTCCAACTAAAAATTAAATTGAGAAAGACAAAAAACTGTATGATTCCACTTATATGAAGTATCTATGCTAGTCAGAGTCACAGAAACAGAAAGAAAAATGGTGGTTGTCAGGAAATGGGGGAGAGGAAAATGGAGAGTTGCCATTTAATAGATAAAGAGTTTTGGTTTTACAAGATGAAAAAGCTCTAGAGATTTGTTTCATAACAGTGTTAAAGTACTTAAAACTAATGATTTGTACACTTAAAAATGGTTACGATGATAAATGTTACATTTTTAAAAATCACAATTTAAAATTTTTAAAGTGTTTTTAAAACTTTAACACAAATTTTGTTATGAATTCTTAAAAAAAAAACTATGCTGAAACCAGTTTTTAAGTTATCAGATTGGCAAAAATCTGAAAGTCTGATAGTACTCTCTTACATGTTTGTTGCTGGGGGAGTACAAATTGAAACAATCCCTATGGAGTGCAATTAGGCAACAGCCACGACATCTTTTGATCTAGCATTTCTACTCTGGTGAATTTAATCATTCAGATATACAGTAAGAATATATGGGATGATACAGTCACAAGATTGTGAATTTCAGCATTGTTTACAAAAGAAAAATACTGGAAATAACCAAAATGCCCATTACTGGATGATTGGTTTGTTGTTGTTGTTTAGTCTTTAAGTCATGTCTGACTCATTGTGACTCTGTGGACTGTAGTCTGCCAGGCTCTTCCGTCCACGGGATTTTCTGGGCAAGAATATTCGTGTGGGCTGCCATTTCCTTTTCCAGGGGATCTTCCCGACCCAGGGAGGAACCCACGTCTTCTGCATTGGCAGGCGGGTTCTTTACCACTGACCCAGCAGACATCTCTACAGTGGAATACTATGCAGCCATTTTAAAATGAGAACACTTATCATGTACTGTTATGGAAAGAGGTTCAACATATAAGTGATAAAATTAACAGTATATATAATAGTATATGTAAAAAGGAGGAAAGTAGGAATCTATTTATAATTTTATAATTCCTTGATATATAAAGAAACTCTAGATATAGGAAAAGGATAATAATAAAATATAGTAATAGTAATAAAAATTATAATAGTGATTTGGGGGTCCTGAATGGATAGGGGACTGGGGTGGGAAGATTTCAAAATAACTTTTTAATATATTTTGGTCTTGGAACCATGTGAATATATCACCTATTCAAAAAATTCAATGACAATTCCTCTGTGTGTGTGTGTGTGTGTGTGTGTGTGTGTGTGCACTTAGTTGATCAGTCATGTCTGACTTTGCGACTCCATGGACTATAGCCCTCCAGGCTCCTCTGTCCATGGGATTCTCTGGCAAGAACACCGGAGTGGAGTTCCTATGGTTAGAAGTAAATTTCAGTGGTACCAACTGACATTAAATTATTCATAAAAATGTTTACCAAGAACATACTGTATGTCCAGTGGGCACTATTTGGGGCACTGGCAATATAGCACTGAACAAGATGCAGTTCTTGCCCCTCGTAGAACTTCTATTCTAGTGGGAAAGACTATATATTTTACTGATAAATTACGCCAGGTAGCTATTTAAGAAAAGTAAATCAGGATGAAGGAAAAAGAAGCAATGTAGCGGAAGTGAGGTGGTGGTGCCTCTGAGGAGGGGGTATCTGAGTAGAGACCTGAATAGAAGGAAGGCAGAAATACTGCATGGGAAAGTTGTCCTGGCAGGGCAGCACACACCCTAGGGCAGGAACACGCTTGATGTGCTCTAGAAACAGCAAGACATTTATGTAGCTGGAGCAAACTTTGTGACATGAATGAAGTAGGCAATGATGTTCAACAGGTGGTCAGAAAGCAGATCATACAGGCTTCATGGGGTATGTGCAATGGTCTGGGTGTTAGAGACAGCTACTGGAGGTTGGTTTTAAAAAAAAAACCTGACAGTATCTGGTTAAGATTAAGCCCGGGCACACCTGTGTGTTCCTCCAGGTGGTTAAAGGACCGAAATACTTCAAATACTGTTAGTAAACAGCTGCTTCCCTGGTAATAGTGTCACCTGCCATACTGGCTTCTCTTCCAGGACACCCAACCCCCGCCCCCCCCATGAAATGATAACTAAATAAGTAACCTGGCCCAGCAACAGCTATTGAGTTGGCAAAGTTTTAGTCAGCTCAGGAACCTAGAATCATTGCAGTTCAGCCGTCTACAGGATGAACCAAGGTCTCACTTTATTACAGTCCTAGAACCTGCTTAGGACAGTGTGTCTTGGGCTTCTATCCCACCAAGGGTCAGCTGGGGCCCAGTACTGCCATGTGGGCTCTCACTCAAGTCCAGTAGGAATCAGAGGCAGACTAGAAAAAGAAACTGAACGTCCCTGAGGTCTGAGGTGAAGCTAGAGCAAAGGGGAAACCCAGAGTACTTCCATATAAACAATCAGTACTTCCTGAATGATTTGAAAGGCTACTGGCCCACTGCCAGCCTTTACAACTTTTATATAATATATTAACCACATCAAAATTTGTTTCTCTGTTCAAAGTTATACCATTTTCCAGTACCAAGATTTTTTTTTTTTTTCAGATATATCGTGGCAAAAGGGAAACAGAAAATAACAACCTCTCTAGCACCAAATGCAACCTTAACACTCTCATAGCTGCACTCAGTAGAGTCAATGTTTGTATAACAATGAGTAGTTCCTGGAATCCTAGTACCAAAGCAGAACTACAACAGCTGTATTGCAACACTTTTCACTTCATATATGAAATTTATTTTACATAGGACAGTATGGGGAATTTAGTCTGGAAAATTAGTACATATGTCAAAGTCTTAAAAACATATTTCTCTGAAGTTGGAAGAAATTTCTAAGGCTGCTTGCCATTTCCATCCATTTCACAAAGTTCCTTCTCTTTGAAAATACACTCTGTTGCTCTCAAATTTAGGATCCCAATATCTGATTAAATCATGTTAGTTCTACTTAGTTCTCATTCGTTTGATTTCTTTGAACATCAAAAGCTCCAGTTTAATTACCTGAGAGACTACTAAATATTTGCTAACATAATCTTGTAACAAGAGCCTAAACTAAAGAGACAGCAACCATTAAGAACATCAGGGAGAAACTGCAGCACTACTTGGAAATAATCAATCTTTGGGCACCAGATATATATTCCATTACTTTTACTTCCTGACCGTAAGCATCTTTGCTCAATCAAAGACATGACATTAAAAGTCATCTCATGCAAGCAGGAGGACCTGCGTTAGCAGAACACTTGCTGAAAGACTTTCGGACTTCCCTTTTCTTAAAAAAAAAATAAATAAAACTATTGTGAATGCTGAAACTTTCTTGCAAGTAGGTCTAGTATACAAGATTTAGTACCTTAATTTAATCTTAGAAATTGTTTCCACAATGCTTTCATATTCAAATATCAAAATATTTTTTAAAAAATACTTACACTGCAGCAACCTGAAGTCGGATCAGACAGCATGAAACTACCAGCAGCTGCCTGCTTCCTCACAGACTAAACTTTGTTCCCTTCCTGGCTGGTTCTGGATCAGGTTCACTGATACACATTTACCATGGCCTTGGAAGCTACCACCCAACAAGGTGGGAGGGTTTGTTCATTAAACTTCTGCTTGATAACCACCTATCAGCAACTTCTCAGAGGTTTACCTGGACATGTTTAAAGACGCAAATTTATGGAAGATTACAGAGAAAGCCTGAAGAGTCTCCTAATCTCTGATGGGAGGGTTTTGGTTTCAGAGGGAATTTCCCTGTGTTCCTAGAAAAACCAAACCAACCAACACAATAATCCTCTGGGATTCAAAAATCTTGCTTCATAAAAGTTCTCCTGTCTCCTCAGAGTGCATACATTGTATAATCACGGCAGAAAGAGGCCAGAAAGTTGCTTTTCTATTATAGTTCCCCATCACCTCCATTCGCCCCAGCTCTTTCACTAGCTGGGAAACAACGCAGGGTTCTTATTAAATGTAGTGCTTTCTGACATTGAAACCACTTGCTGACCTAATGTAAAGTGAGAACTTAAGACCCTCTCTGCAACCCCCGCCAAATTAAGCTCTTCACAAGATAAAATATTATGCTGCGTCATCCTTTTCCACATCCCTAAGCTTCTTCCCCTCTGAGCTACTATATTTCTATAATTTGTAGCACTAGCCTTTGGAGCAAAAGCCATTTACTATGTATTTACACTAATCACTTTATAAACATTATCTTATTCTCTCCTAAGCAATATATTTGGAATCATCTTCAATTCTTCTTAGTCTGATTCTTGTACCTAATTTGGCCCCTTCACTATCTTGGTGATTCTCTGCAATAAGCACTGTGGTGGGCAGAATAATGACCTCCTCCACAGATATTCGTTCCCTAATCACTGGAATCTGTTACCTTAATAGCCAAGGGACTCTGTAGATGCCGTTAAGAACTTTGAGACAGGGAGATTATCTGGATATGTCCAATTTTTCCCAGCTTTGGTAAGAGAGGGGCAATGTGAGGGCTTGACTTGCTCTTGCTGGCTCTGAAGATGGAGAAAGGGGGCTGATAGAAGCTGGAAAAGGCCAGAGGAAACATTCTCTAGAGCCTCTGGAAAGGGACACGGCCCTCAAAAAACTTTGGTTTTAGCCTCATGAGACCCACACTGGATTTTTGACTTACAGAACTGTTAGATAATAAATTTGTGTTGTTTTAAGCCACTAAGCTTGTGACCACTTTTTATGGCAGCAATAGAAATATAGGTACTTTAATTTCAAAATGTTTTTTTGAAAACATAAACCCAAAACTGATAGAATATGCCAAATGAAGTCTGATGAAGAAAAAAAAAACTTAAAATTTTGTTTTTAAAAATCTGACAAACTTGGTAGACTGCTTTTTTTTTCTTTATAACTTTTTGTTTTGTATTGAGTTATAGCCAATTAACAATGTTGTGATAGCTTTAGGTGAACATTGAAGGGACTCAGCCATACATATACATGTATCCACTCTCCCTCAAACTCCCCTTCCAACCAGGCTGCCATATAACACTGAGCAGAGTTCCATGTGCTATACGGTAAGTCTTTGTTGGTTATCCATTTTAAATATAGCAGTGTGTTCATGTCCATCCCAAACTCCATAAATATCTGTTCACCCCGTCCTTCCCCTCTTAGCCCATCCTTCTAATATTAAGGTAATTTTGAATCATGCCTCTGTACTCTGTCATCAGAAATATCTTTTTAACCCTAACTGTACTGACTTCATCTCCATGTATTTACCAAGTTATCAATAAATAAACACTGAGTAATCAAGATCAAGAACAGAATTCTGAAACAGAGAACAGAGTCCTGTTATTAGAGATCTTCAATTTGACCTCGGTCCATAAATCAATACTCTTTGTACACAAGTCGGATCAGCTATAAAAACACTTACTGTCATGTAGCCTATAGTGTTTTTAACTTCTCAAGTATATCAGAAGGATGAAATCAATGCCTTAATAATAAAGGTGTGTCTGCAGCGTGCCAGTCCACTGGAACGCGTCTGGAAACGGAGACGTGGTTAGTTTGATGTCAGCAGTTGTTCCATTTTGTTTTTCAGCGCTGTCTCAGTGATTATCATTTTCTAAGAGTTTACAAACTATCAATTAATTATTCTTTCCAGAAGTCTACTTGAAATTAAAAGGAAGTTTTCCCAATTGTAGGAAGTGAAAACAATCTCTGTCTCAAAAGCAGAGACATAGTGGAGGGAGGAGATGGGGGCCACTATGAAAGAAGGCTGGGGTGAGTACTGTGTGCCCTTGTAAGAGTATAAAACCCAGACTCAGAGCAGTAGTGATTGTTGGAAAGTAGTGCAAAACTAGGGCTGAGACATATGATGTAAAGTCTTGAAAAGGGACCTAGGATTTCAACTTAATATATTAGAAAATAGGTAAAACTGAAATATTTTAAAGAAGGAAAATAAAATTATGAGTACATTAATAACCAAACTGAAAAATGGGCAAAGTTACATGAACAGTTCACAAAAGAAGAAATATAAATGGCTCTTAAATATATAAAAAGACTCTCTATCTCGTTCATTATAAGAGAAATACAGTTCAAAATACAAAGACATCATTTTAACCTATCAAACTGGCAAAGTTCAAAGTCACATAAGGCACAGTGTTGGTGAAGTTATGGGTAAATAATGGAGGATAAATTGGTAAAATCACTGAAAAGCAAATTGGCAATCAAATTATGAATACATATCCCCTCTGACCCAGCAATAACTAAAAAATACATATATAAAATGATAACATGTCCATAAATATTCACTGCAGCATTGTTTGCAAAAGTTAAAGATGTCAATGAGAAGGGAACTGGTAAATTATAGCGCAGATACCCAGTGTAATAAGAAAACAAGGCATATTTATGTTGCTGATAAAGAATGATCAAGCTGTATTAAGTTTAAAAAGGTAAAGTACAGAGCACTATATGTAGAATGCAACTATCTGTGTGTGTATGTTTGACAGAGAGAGAGAGACAGAATACACTGAAAATCTCTCTGGAAGAACATCCAAGAATCCAGAAACAGTGGGTTCTCTCTAGGGAAGGGACTGGTAGCTATGGTTCAAAGGTGAGAAGGAGACTTATGCATCCTTTTGTCCTTTCTGAATTTTTTCCCAAGCTGATGTTACCTACTTAAAAATATAGATATGCTAAGTGGCAATATGGCACCCTGGAAAAGAAAAAGTAGAGTGGTAAAAAATCTGGCAAAAAACAAATAAAGTCTGGATTTTAGTTAATAGTCACGTACCACTGTTAACTTCTTAATTTTGACAAATGAGCCATGGTTACATAAGATGTTACCATCTGAGAAACTAGGTGAAGGTACTATTTTTGCAAACTTTTCTGTAAATCTAAAACTACTCCCTAAATAAAAAGTTTATTAACACAAGAAACATTTAACAAGTTAATAGGGCAGCTATGGTGGAAATGGCTTGGAGAGAGGACAGATTAGAATCAAAGAGGCCAAATGAGAAACTGTGGGAGTAATCCTGGCATGAGGTGATGAAGGCCTGCCTGAGGGTAAGTCATGAAAACACAATGAAAAGAACTAACATAGATATAACATATTTCAGAAGAAAAAAATAAAATATTTGCAGTAGTGGAGAGAGATAAGAATAATGAAACTAGGGACAAAAGATGAAAATTGGAAAAGGAAGCTGGTTTGAAGGGGAATGAGATACATTTAATTAATTCATTCAGCAAATATTTGTTGGTACTTACTATGCCAGGCACTGTGCAAGGCACTGGGGATGTGAGAGTGACCCTAAATCTTTTAGTTCGATCGTCCAAAAGGCCTCTGAATATTAGAGAATGAGAGTTCAGGGGAGAGGACAGACTGGGATAGCTGAGAAAGATGATACAGAGTAAGGAAGGAGAGGCCAAAGGTGAGCTGCAGAACAGAACCACAGTTAGGAGGAAGAGCATCGTAGCAAAGAAGACAGGGAAGGAATGGGCAGAGGCTTTTGAGAACAAGCATGGTGAGGTAATTTCTGGGAAACCAAGATAAAAGATCAAAGAGGTATTCCATCAAATGTACTGTACAAGAAGTGAGGATATACAAAAGAACACATCACGATGGGTTAAAGAGAGAGAACTGATGGCAAAGGAGGTCACTCAGGAGACCTTTTCACTTTCAGTGAAGCCTAAATGGAGCCCAGATCACAAAAATCGAAGTTTTCTTAGACGAGAGCAATTCTGAGTCAAAGGCCTTCAAGAAATGGGATTCCATTTATTATCATGCTTCTCAAACTGGGTATATGAAGCTATGGCATAGATTGTTTTGTAGAATCAGCTTCATTAGAAGGAAAATTTACGAACAAGAGAGAAGAATGCAAAATTTGCATATGTTTCTAAAATTCAAACAGGTCCTAAAATTTCAAGCATGGGGGTCACCTTACTTTTAGGGCTACAAATTCATTCTCCACTTCCATAAAGAGGTACTTGGGCAGAAATTTGAGAAGCACCAATATAATGGTCAGCTATCCTGAAATGCAGTCTTGCTACTAAAACTCAAGATAACTATAGTTTTAAAAATAACTCAGTGAACTATGGCCCCACATGGCAAATTACAATAAACATTTCACATTCAAAGAAGAAAAATAATGAACAAAATATTGGATTTATCATATTTACCATTATTTGATATTTCCATATATTATTTATCTTTTATGTCTATAGGTAAGCTTGGCTACATACTGAGAAGGAAGTCACACTGTCAATTATACTTAGATGCTTTATCAATGTTATTTGAGAATGATGAATATATACTAAGTACCAACCAATACCATATATATATGTGCGTGTAAATATATACAGACATATATACAATTTATATATATACATAGGGTAAATATGTATGTATGTGTGGTATGTGTGCATATACACATGCATAAATGTGTATGTATAAGCATACACATACAGACATATACTGTAAACATAGATGTTAACGCAAGAATTGGTGACTATGCTTCAAATTCTAATTTATAACAAAACAGCTGAAATCTTGGCGGATGTGTAGTGCACGGTCTATTGGTAAAATGCAAGTGTAGTTTTCATATGTAATTTCCTGCTAAGTAAATTAACATACTGCTTTGGCATTGAAGTGAAGTGAAGTTGCTAAGTCGTGTCTGACTCTTTGCGACCCCATGGACTGTAGCCTACCAGGCTCCTCCATCCATGGGATTTTCCAGGCAAGAGTAATGGAATAGGTTGCCATTTCCTTCTCCAGAGGATCTTCCAGACCCAGGGATCAAACCCAGGTCTCCTGCATTGCAGGCAAATGCTTTAAGGATATATTTGAAAGCTTTGCTCTGGTATTTTCCATCTAATTTTAAACAGCCTTGGTCCACAAACCACAAGGCAATGCTTCCACCAAGTAAAGACTTCTTTTAAATCTTTTGTGTGAGAAAACCATTAGAGCAGTAACAGTTTAGGTGATATGCAGATGCTTCTTGAAAATGTCATGGCAAACTATGTAGGATTAGTAATTTAAAAAAAAATCAACTATCTAGTCTAATGTCATCTGAAGGAAGAAATTAATATCAACATCATTTACTACCCTACTGTAATTTTGATACTTAGGTATTTTTTACTATTCGAAAGAAACTCAATTTTAAGAATAGTTACACCAGCTTCTTTTCTAAACGTTTGAATCTCTAAACTATAGGGTTAGCCAAAAAGTTCGTTTGGGTTTTTTAAGACGGTACTGAAAAACCTGAACAAACTTTTTGGCCAACCCAATAAAAGTTACCAACATAGCAAATAGCTTTCACTACTTCACCATATACCTTGTCTGGAAGTACCTCTTGAGGCTAAGAAACAAAAGGGTAATGCAGCACCGAACCTGAAAGACAAAATTACAGCTTTCACACGTATTTCATTCAGCCTGGACTGTTAGCTTTCACAGTCAATTACAAATTACAGAGCCATGTTGTCACTTCTTAACATCATCTACTTCCTGTAACTCTCTGCTGTCACTTCTTAAAGAAATGCTGACAGTCTCATGTTTTTGAGGAAGCAAATCTGAATTGATATCCTAGGGAATAATACATTATTTTGTTTTCCTCAGTCAGTTCAGTTCAGTCGCTCAGTCCTGTCCGACTCTTTGCGACCACATGAATTGCAGCACGCCAGGCCTCCCTGTCCATCACCATCTCCCGGAGTTCACTCAGACTCACGTCCATCGAGTCGGTGATGCCATCCAACCATCTCATCCTCGGTCATCCCCTTCTCCTCCTGCCCCCAATCCCTCCCAGCGTCAGAGTCTTTTCCAATGAGTCAACTCTTCACACGAGGTGGCCAAAGTACTGGAGTTTCAGCTTTAGCATCATTCCCTCCAAAGAAATCCCAGGATTGATCTCCTTCAGAATGGACTGGTTGGATCTCCTTGCAGTCCAAGGGACTCTCAAGAGTCTTCTCCAACACCACAGTTCAAAAGCATCAATTCTTCGGTGCTCAGCCTTCTTCACAGTCCAACTCTCACATCCATACATGACCACTGGAAAAACCATAGCCTTGACTAGATGGACCTTAGTCGGCAAAGTAATGTCTCTGCTTTTGAATATACTATCTAGGTTGGTCATAACTTTCCTTCCAAGGAGTAAGCATCTTTTAATTTCATGGCTGCAATCACCATCTGCAGTGATTTTGGAGCCCAAAAAAATAAAGTCTGACACTGTTTCCACTGTTTACCCATCCATTTCCCATGAAGTGATGGGACCGGATGCCATGATCTTCATTTTCTGAATGTTGAGCTTTAAGCCAACTTTTTCACTCTCCTCTTTCACTTTCATCAAGAGGCTTTTTGGCTCCTCTTCACTTTCTGCCATAAGGGTGGTGTCATCTGCATATCTGAGGTTATTGATATTTCTCCCGGCAATCTTGATTCTAGCTTGTGTTTCTTCCAGTCCAGCGTTTCTCATGATGTGCTCTGCATATAAATTAAATAAGCAGGGTGACAATATACAGCCTTGCCGTACTCCTTTTCCTATTTGGAACCAGTCTGTTGTTCCATGTCCAGTTCTAACTGTTGCTTCCTGACCTGCATACAGATTTCTCAAGAGGCAGGTCAGGTGGTCTGGTATTCCCATCTCTTTCAGAATTTTCCAGTTTATTGTGATCCACACAGTCAAAGGCTTTGGCATAGTCAATCAAGCAGAAATAGATGTTTTTCTGGAACTCTCTTGCTTTTTCCATGATCCAGCGGATGTTGGCAATTTGATCTCTGGTTCCTCTGCCTTTTCTAAAACCAGCTTGAATGTCAGGGAGTTCATGGTTCACGTATTGCTGAAGCCTGGCTTGGAGAATTTTGAGCATTACTTTACTAGCATGGGAGATGAGTGCCATTGTGTGGTAGTTTGAGCATTCTTTGACATTGCCTTTCTTTGGGATTGGAATGAAAACTGACCTTTTCCAGTCCTGCGGCTACTGCTGAGTTTTCCAAATTTGCTGGCATATTGAGTGCAGCACTTTCACAGCATCATCTTTCAGGATTTGAAACAGCTCAGCTGGAATTCCGTCACCTCCACTAGCTTTGTTCGTAGTGATGCTTTCTAAGGCCCACTTGACTTCACTTTCCAAGATGTCTGGCTCTAGGTGAGTGATCACATCATCTGTTTTCCTACTTCACCTTAATTATCATGAGAGTGGTAGAATTCTCAGTGATTCCCTTTCTGTCCTAAATATATATTAAAGGAACAAGAATTGATATGAGCACTTTGGATATCAGTTAAAGGGAATTACTAGTGTCACCAAGCAATTTGTTATGATCTAGAAAAGATGAAGAAGCATGTTCCCACAACCAGCAATTTAAGTCCCAGGTACACATCTCAACCCAGCTTCCTAACTGCTGCTCCATGGCACCCTGGTGGGCAACAAATGGAAGGTGCCCAGGGGTGGATCTCACAGGAGGGCCCAGATATGGATCTCCTCAATCCTTCAGCCAAGAAGAAGCCCCCAGGCCAGAGACACAGCTTCATTCCTGTAATGGAAAGCTTTGTACAAATATTATCTATAATTTTCCATGTGTGCTATGGCATGAAAAGGGTTGGGAAACACTGAGAAGTTCTTCCATGTATGTGGCAGATGTATATTCAGGAATATGTATACATATAGGAGCAATGTGCATAATAACTAAAAATGGGACTATCTCGTATGTTCATCAATCAACTCCTCTGCTAATAAATTCTGGAATACTCATATGATGCAAAGTTATACCCCAGTGAAAACTAATGAACAACAACTATACACATTGACATGGATAGATCTAAGACTGTAACACTGAACCCCAAAAGAGTTAAGTCCCAGAAAAATACATACAATATAATTCTACTGTTTTAAAACTCAAGAACAAATAAAAGTAATATATAAACAGTTTAAGGATACACAGATACATGATAAAACCATTGAAAAAAGGCAAGAAAATTATTAACACAAAATTCTCTAGAAGGACACTGTGCTTCTATTGCAGGGGTACAGTTTCTGCCCCTGGTTGGGGAACTGAGATTCCACAAGTTGCAGATTGCGCCCCCCCCCCAAAAAAAATCAGAACGTTGGTTACCTCTGAGGGAGGATGAAAAGCTTGGGATCACAGAGGAGTGCATAGGAGATATTAGAGAACAATGGTCATATTGCTTTTGTAAAACTGGGCGGTAGGGATACATATGTTTAAGCGTTACAGATCTTTTATAAATATTTTATATCTACTCAGTGTTTAAGAAACATCTTCTATAAAAGCCCTACTTTGTCCACCAGTAGATAGCAAATCACTTGTGATCTCTGCAACAGTATGAGGTGCATGGAACAGGAGGGACAGAAAGCATCAAACTAGACAGACCACCACAGGTCAGACACTGAACCTTTCCCTACAAACGCACACACTGTTTGCAACAGGAAAAATCTGTAAGCTATACCATAACAAGAAGTTAAGACTAAATTCAATATGCTATCATTATGCAAATGTTAACGTTAATTAAAACACAGATTTAAAGAATCAGGACTGAATAAACTGCCAGCCTATGGATGAATAACTCTTCTTGCTATTTTCTGAACAGTCCACATTTCATTGTGTATTTAGGCCACACAAAAGACATTTAGGGACTGACAATACTTTAATTCATCATGTACATCCAGCCATGTTTACTTAGTCAAATGCCTGTTTCTCAGTGTCACTTAAGGGCAGGTTATTAAGCCTCAAGAACAAGAACTAGATCTGTTTCATCTGATGTAACTATCAAAGAAAACGCAATGAAAACAGTTTAAGAATTCCTGCCTCTACTCTCTCTTTTTGTGTTTTAAGAGCTGGACATTGGGAAACTATTTTCCTAAGCACTGGATATTTTGCCAATGCAGAAGAGCTATAATAGACCACAGAGATATAAACTTAACTTCCAAGTTAATTAAATTTATTATTTTTGATTTGGAATATAAAGGAAACCCAGTTTGAGCTCTCCTTTCAATATTTAAAAAAGAAAAGAGAGAGCTACTTAAAAGCAAATCGGTTAATGTTTACACGAAGGCTTTTTTTTTTTCCTTTGCTATTTTTCCTTCTTCAAAATTTGAATAGGTGAGTGACCTTGCTGGAATTCCCCTGTCAGTTCTGGAGTTATCTATCTGGAAATTGCAAACAGAAACTACTTTCACATGACACATTATAATGGCATGCCAAGTGGTGTCTGTCTCTGTACCTTGAACTCAGATTTTTATTGCTGATGAGTCAATAAACTTTACACAAAATGAAATGCTTTTTCCCCTTGGACCATTTAAGAAAAGATCAAATTTAATTGTATTTGACAGTATGTATTTATAGGGTCAATTATACATAGGAAAACTTCACATAATCACCCAATTCAAAAATTCATCTTGTCTAGCTCCAAGCTATCAAAGCCCACTTTTTAAGTATGTCAGTAGATAATGCTGAAGTGAGAATCTTAGTCCACACATTTAATTCCTGTTACATTAGCATAACTACCTGCATAATAATAAAGCACTTATTGTTTCTGCTTTACTTCAGATTTTCTAAAATACCTATTTTCACCGAGAGGAAGTTATTTCAGATTTACTGTGAAAAGGCTTATGGCAAAACCTGTCCTTTCAAGTGTGAGGCAGTCCTGAAACCAACCCTGAACCACAGAAAATCAATACAGAGTATAAGCAACAGTGGGAATTAGGTGGAATGGAAACAAAGTATCTCCCCAGTCTAGGCCACACCCCTAGTTTCACCCTTGGCACTTTTCTCCCTAATTTTCAGAAGGTGAAAGTACGATAAGTACGCTCTGGAATTTGAGCCCAGTCATCTACCTTGCTCTCAAATGCTGTTTACAGCACAGAAAAAAAAAAAAAAATCAAACATTTCATAATCTCAGTTTCGACAGAATATATTCGTATTTCAGAAGTAGAGATGAATTGGTACACAAGAGTGAATGGGGAAAGAGTATCAGGGCAAGTTCAGCAAAGGGAGGGCTGCGCCTTAATATTTTTCCTAGAATATCTCAGCACTATTTTATAATAGTGGCTGGAATGGCTTCAGTACTATCTAAAGAATATAAAATATTTTTTAAAGAAAAATTTTAAATCATTAGCATGACATCACAATAATTACAGCTCACTATGTTCCCAGTCCCTACGGCCTCCAGTTTAGGAAGGCACAGTAAATGGGATAATAATTTCATGTACAACTGCAACCTGATTTTTGAAATTAAGCTGGAATAAAAGTGTACAGGCTGGAGGCAGGGAGGAAGGAAAAATTAGATAATCAAATTGCTTTCTTCCAAGCACTTCTCTCTTCTGTCTACCTCACAATTCTCATCTAGTTAGTAAAAAGAAGAAAAAAAAACACTTTGACGATATTATTTGTATATATCTACTCTTAAGATTCTTTTCCCATATAGCCATTACAGCATAATAAATAGAGTTCCCAAACAGTAAACTCTCAAATGCAAAGTCAAGAGGTCTTTTGGCTTCTAAGGTACAATTTCATTTTCACGTGTAAAGGAAAAATATCTTGTGCCTTTTTTGTTCAGGCTTTTCTCTTAGTAGGGCTTCCCTGGTGGCTCAGATGGTAAAGAATCTGCCTGCAATGTGGGAGACCCAGGTTCAATCCCTGAGTCAGGAAGACCCCCTGAAGAAGGGAATGGCAACCCGCTCCAGTATTCTTCCTCTTTCCATGAACAGAGGAACATGGTGGGCTACAGTCCATGGGGTTGTAAAGAGTTAGACACAACTGAATGACTAACATTTTCCCTTACTGACTTCTTATATCCTATTGACTCTTACATTGATATCTTCTGCTCAGACCTCTCTCTTTCTCTTTTCTTCTCTATGGTTAGTTTTGCAACTTATTAACCAAAAATATAAGACTAGCTAATATGTATTAAGCCAGACATTGTTCTGAAAACTTAATCTTCACAATAACCTTGCAAGATATTTCCAATTTAAAAATATGCTGTTATCCCCACTGTATAAAGTAGGACCTGGAAGCAATGGCGGTTAATAGTCCACTTGCAATACAGCACAATAGCAAAATTTGTTTGTTAGAATAATTTGCTTTTGCTCTCTTTTTTTTTTCAGTTTCTTTAGGAGGCATTTCCAAAAGGAGTGATACTTAGAGGAAAGAGACAGGTGACTTTGCTGTTCTCATTGTGCATCTCCATATTCTTTCCCCAGGATTTTTCTAATGCGATGATTCTCAACTTATGGTCTCTGGACCAGCAGCATCAGTACCACCTGAGTACTCGTTAGAAATGTAAATTCTCAGGCCCCACCCAGACCTACTGAATTAGACACTCTAGGTTAGGGCCAAGCAGTCTGTGTTTTTGTTAAAACACGTGCATGCGTGCATGCATACACACACACAATCTGTTTTTTGTTAAATTAATCCTCCAGGATGATTCTAATGTTTAAGAATTGTTATTCTAATGTGTAACATATATATCAGCTATGAAAAAAGATCCCATTTGGCTACATATTTCATATACCAGGGCTTCCCTAATAGCTCAGTTGGTAAAGAATCTGCCTGCAATGCATGAGACCCCAGTTTGATTCCTGGGTCAGGAAGATCCACTGGGGTAGGGATAGGCTACCCACTCCAGTATTCTTGGGCTTCCCTTTGGCTCAGCTGGTAAAGAATCCACCTGCAATGCAGGAGACTTGGGTTCAACCCCTGGGTTGGGAAGATCCCCTGGAGAAGGAAAAGGCTACCCACTCCAGTATTCTGGCCTGGAGAATTCCATGGACTGTAAAGCCCATGGGGGTCACAAACAGTCAGACATGACTGAGGGACTTTCACTTTACACTTTCATATACCAAGGTATACCTACATATTTTTACTAACCGTATTATATCTCTTGGAAGGGAATGCTCATTTGCATTCATTCCACAAACATTCATTAGGCACCTACTGTGTACTTAAGAATGAGTGCTTGAAGAACTAACAATCTATTAAGACAGGCAGATATGTATCAATTACTGTGCCATGTGATTACACAGTGACAGAGATGCACAGGAAGCCGAGAAAGGGCAAACTGCAGTGGGTGAAAGCCTGTGTCTTCATCTCTTAGGAAGTGCTGCACTCCGCTGCCCCTTTCTGGGAAACACTATTTTGTGTGAGCATATCCTGCTGTCCTAACCCAGGGACCCATGTTTGAAACAGGGGTATTACCGTGGCAGCATTCCCTATCACACCGCGACCAACAGACTCAGTAAGATCATTTCTCGGTTAGAATCCAGAGGCCATGGGAGACAAGTAGAGAAAGCAGCCAACCAGCCTCCAGAGCTGCCTAAGAGTCCAAAGAGCTTTCCAATTTTAATCCACAAGTTAGCTTTAAAACTCACCTCTTTCCCACCACTCTCTCATCTTTCCATAATTCTGTCAGATAATTTCCAAAATAGACAAATTTTCAAACACTCCCGGTACCCTTGCAAATTCACATACTTCTTTCTAATACTTAAATCACTATTCTGAATATAGTGTTCATCATCCCCCCCAAAAGTACAGTGGGACCTTGAACAACACAGGTTTGAACTGTGTGGGTCCACCCACACGTGGATTTTTTTCAATAAATATACTGGAAAAATTATTGGAAATTTGTCACAATTTGAAAAAACTCACAGATGAACCAGATAGCTTAGAAATATTGAAAAACTTAAGAAAAAGTTATGTCATGAATGCATAAAAGTACACATGGATACTAGTCTATCCTAATATGGGCATAAGGTGAGTGATATTTAATATAAAAATAATGTGTTCGTTTTCTGTTTTATAACTTTGCTTTCATAGAATTACATTACCATATACTATGCCTGTCTCTCTAAATGGAGAAATAGCTTATTATCATAGATAAGGTTTTCTTTTTAAAAAGTGTTTCTAATATTGCATTATGAATAATATAGTAATATCTATGCCATGAAAATTTTATAATGATTCATTCATTAGTGTATAGGCTGAACTAACATGAAGCAATCATACTGATACATTCAGGTTCCATAAAGCAGTCATACTGCTACCTCTTCATTATCAATGTACAAATTGTTATATCTGTATAAATATGAATTTCTTTTTCACATTATCTCATTATTTTTTCATTTTTATGTCCAGTGTTAGTAACATGGATAACATCACCATGTTTTGTATCACATAACACAATATTGATGTAAGTACTGACAGACAGATGGCTCATCTTATAAACAGATGTAAACATATGGTATTGATAAATAAGGTACAGTACTGTACCTATTGGGCTTCCCTGGTGGCTCAGATGGAAAAGAATCCACCTGCAGTGCGGGAGACCCAGGTTTGAGACCTAGGTTGGGAAGATCCCCTTGAGGAGGGCATGGCAATCCACTCCAGTATTCTTGCCTGGAGAATCCCTACAGACAGAGGAGCCTGGTGGGCCACAGTCCATGGGGTTGCAGAGAGTCAGACATGACTGAGCCACTAGGTACACAGGACTGCACCTATTAGAGAAGGAATGCAACCCACGTCAGTATTCTTCCCTGGGAAGGCCCAAGGACAGAAAGAGCCTGGCGGGCTACAGTTCATCGGGTTGCGAAGAGTCAGCCATGATTGAGCCACTAAGCACACAGCACTGTACCTGTTAGAGAAGGAAATGCAACCCACTCTAGTCTCCTTGCCTGGGAAATCCCATGTACAGAAAGAGACTGGTGGGCTACAGTTCATGGGGTTGCATAGGGTTGCATATGACTTAGCGGCTAAACAACTGTACCTATATTTCCTCTTCCTTATGATTTCCTTAATAATGTTTTCTTTTCTCTAGCTTACTTTACTATAAGAATAACCCATGGCTGATTCGTATCGATGTATGGTGAAAGCCACTATAATACTGTAAAGTAATTAGCCTCCAATTAAAAAAAAAAGAATACAACATATAATACACATAACATACAAAATACATATAAATTGACTGTTTATGTTATAGGTGAGGCTTCCTGTCAACAATAAGCTATTAGTAAATTTTGGGGGTGTCAAAAGTTATATGTGGATTTTTGACTGTGTAGGGGTCAGTGTCCTTAGTCCTCGTGTTATTCAAGGGGTCAACTGTACTATTTTTCATCTTTATGAAAATTTGTAAGATCCTTCCAAAACTTATTTTACGCAACTTTTTTTTTGAGATTGATCCATGTTGATAAAAGTAGCTCTATAATGCACTGATGAAATTTACTACAATGAATGAACTGAAATTCATTCATCATTTTCTTAATAGAACTTCAGACTATTTTCTTTTAAAACAGTGATGCAATTAATATTTTAATAAATTATTTCAGCAAATACAAAGAACCACCATATTTTTAAAAAACGTGTCTGAATCTCTCCCTCCCCCATCCTTTCTCTTAATTTCAACCAAAAAAGCACAGAAATTCTTTCAAAACAGCTGAATGAGAAGGAAAGGAGAGTCAGACAATAACTAAAGAGAATGTGAAGTCTTGAAGACCTTCCTGGGCTGGCAAGAAAATGAGCAAAGATGACTCAGGGAATGACAGCAGATGTATGGGATTGCAAGACTAACATTCTCAAAGAATGGAAGCAACAACGAGTACTACTAGGAACATTCTCCAGAAGTCATTCTAAAGTAGGAGGAAAGTCCTAAGGTACTACTCAGATCAAAACTCTACTCTTTTGAATTCTTTAGAGACATAATTTTGAGACACAAAATTGGTTAACTTGAAACACCTCTGACTCAACTCCTAGAAAGTCAAGTCCCACTGAGAACAGAAGAGAGCTCAGAGACAGGTTCTAGCACCAGAAAACCAGCAATACTATAGATCAACACCAGAGGGAGCAAAAGATTACAAACTCCTGAAAAAGAAACTAATTGGGAAGGTACATACTTGTTTGGTCAAAGTTCATTCGGGTTTTTCTGTAAGATCTTACAATACAATACAATTCATACAAGCTCAGAGAAGATGCATTTTCACAGAAGCTTTAAGAGGCTCCCAGAATTTTCAGTAGAGCTGACTGGTGACGGTCTTCCCCTTATGAAGCCAGTCCCTAGAACTGGGAGAGGTAGCAGTTTTTTTTAAATGTGCAAATTCCAGCAGAAAACAACAAGGCATAGAAAGAAAGGAGGAAACATGGCTCAGCCAAAGAAACAAAATAAATCTCCAGAAACAGACCCTAAAGAAATGGAGGCTCATGAATTACCTGACAAAGAATTAAAACAATCGTCTTAAAGATGCTCAATGTGCTACACAAGAACACAGACAACTAAAGAAAATCAGGGAAATGACGCATGAACAAAACAAGACTATCAGCAAAGATAAAGCATAAAAAAAAGAACCAAACAACTTCAGGAGCTGAAGAACACAAATGGGAAAATGCATAAACATGTGGAAATTAAACACATTATGAGCTGCCAACGCATCAAGGAAGAAAACACATGGGAAATTAGGAAATATCTTGAGACGAATGAAATGAACACAATATGCCAAAACTTATATGCTGCACAGTGTGCATAAAGGTAACACTACTGAACACTTGAATGGTTAAGATGTTGGGAAGGCGCCACAGACACACAGACACACACACATAAAGAAGGCAGTCATGTGAAGATGAAGGCAGAGATTACAGTCATGTGGTCACAGAGCAAGCAATACTGAGAACTGTCAGCAAATGCCACGAGTTAGGAGAAATACAAGGAGATAAACTATACTCCAACATAAAACAAATATTAAAAATAATAAAAACTATCCAATATCAATTTTTAAAAAGAGAGAGAGGAAAGGCATGGAGTAGATTCTTTCCTACATTCTTCAGAGAGACAGACAGCACAGCCAACTCCTCGATTTGGGACTTCTTGCATCCAGAACTATGACAGAATTGCTGGTTTTTTAGCTCATTCTAGTTTGTGGCACTTGTGTTTTGGCAGCCCTAGGAAATTAATACAAGGGATCTACAGAAAACAGCTTGAGTGAGTGCAGACTCCCTGGTGTCTGGGGCTCCCAGTTATTCTAGACTGTTATTCTAGCCCCATATTCAGACATCAAGAATTCGTTAAAAATTTAACTTTTTCTTTAGCAATCACCCTTTTACGCTGGTCACTGTTTCCTCCCATGCTCTGCCAAAGGTAAAAACAGTTCTGTTCCCCATCTCTTCTCAGAAGGGCTTGTCTTTGGAATTTCGGTTTACCTGACTGCCTTGCAAACCCAACTCTCTCATGGACTCAAGAAAAGTTAATGTCTTTATGGATTATCAGGTTTTTCTAATGTTAGGAGTGAGAGAAATGTTCTCTTTGCAACTTTCTACATCTTAAACAGAAGCAAAGTTCTCCTCCCATAGTTTAATATGAACTTTAGATTTAAAAGATTTTTAATTTCCATATGTAATTGCAAATGGTTTTTTAAAATATCTAAAACCATGTCCAGAAAGCACTTTGGTTTATTTGCTCTGTTTATTAATACTTTTAATTTTGGCATAAATTATGTATACTAAGAAAATGTTAACACTTTAATATTCCATGCTTATTAAACAATCTCTAAACAACTTGATTTCACAAATCTTTATCTTGGTATTTGTTTCCATCTTTGTCTTCATTCTATATATGCATGTGCAGTACATATACTAGTGCTTTTTCTTCTGAATTGGATCCATGCTAATTTCTGATTCACAGGTTAGGTTTTTGTTTTTCAAAATAATCCTCTTAATGATGATGTGCCTAAATTTGGTTTTCAGTCTTGCTCCTTATATTTTGACCTATCTGTACTAATACCACATGGTTTCAAGGGCAACTACATTATAGTACATAAAATTTTGGAAGTCAACCTTTTCTTCTTGAGCTTTCTTCGGTGACTTTTTATTTGTACGTGCACTCTTATTTTCTCCAAGTAAATTAGCTACCATTTTATATACATCTATTTTTACATGCTATGGCAGGTTTAGGAAAAAAATACTACTACTTATTGACTATATTTACGTTACCCATTCAAGAGTAACTTACTTAGTTCTAACCTATTGATGGCAAATAGATGGGGAAACAATGAAAACAGTGACAGACTTTATTTTTTCGGGCTCCAAAATCACTGCAGCTGGTGACTGCAGCCATGAAATTAAAAGACGCTTGCTTCTTGGAAGAAAAGCTATGACCAACCTAGACAGCATATTAAAAAGCAGAGACATTACTTTGCTGACAAAGGTCCATATAGTCAAAGCTATGGTTTTTCCAGTAGTCATGTATGGATGTGAGAGTTGGACCATAAAGAAGGCTGAGTGCCGAAGAATTGATGCTTCTGAACTGTGGTGTTGAAGAAGACTCGAGAATCCTTTGGATTGCAAAGAGATCAAACCAGTCAATCCTAAAGGAAATCAATCCTGAATATTCATTGGAAGGACTGATGCTGAAGCTGAGGCTCCAATGCTTTGACCACCTGATGCGAAGAACTGACTCATTGGAAAAGACCCTGATGCTGGGAAAGATTGAAGGCAGGAGGAGAAGGGGACGACAGAATGAGATGGCTGGACGGCATCACTGACTCAATGGACATGAGTTTGAGCAAGCTCCGGAAGATGGTGAAGGACACGGAAAACTGACGTGCTGCAGTCCATGGGGTCTCAAAGAGTCAGACATGACTGAGCAACTGAACAATAACAAACCTATTGAAAGCACTATTTCTTAATTGCATACTGACAGCATACCTGAAAATATCCAGGGTTTGATAAGTAGTAATCGAATGAGTATAAACATATACTGACATTTTGAAAGTCTCAGCTTAATGGGATTTTTCCCATTATGTCAAAAATACTTTGATTTCAATAAACAAAAAACCTTTAATTATTTTATATTCAGCCACATTAAGACAATTAAGCAATACTATATTCAACCACTTGAGCAGTTTCATACATGATTCATTCATTCACTCAATGAATATTTATCTACTACTCACTATGAGTTAAACCCTGTTCTAGGCACTAGGGTTACAGCAGAAAATAAAAGACAAAGCAAATCACTCTGCTCACATGCAGCTTATATAATAGAGCTGAGAGAAAGAAGCAGATGAGATAAATAAGGAAAATACATGGAATATTATATAGTGAGAAGGACAAAAAGCAAGCAAGAAAAGGGATTAAGAAGTATGTGTGTGGTAGCTGGAAGGAAGAGTTGGGAGTGTAGCTAGTGTGACCTCCGAGTCAGATCCTGAAGGAGGTGAGGGAAAGTACCACACAGTTTCTAGATCATTCCAAGCACAGGGCATAGCACCAGCAAAATCCTTAAAACAGAGAGAAGGCTGAAACAGGTGACCTGGTGAAGAGTAGGAGCAGATCACATCAAAGGGTTTTTATTAGTCAGACAGGAAGCTACTGGAGTTTTGAGCAGAGCGACTTGATGTTACTTCTGTTTAACAAGATCACTTTGGCTGCTGTGTTGATAGAAAGGGGCAAGGGTAGAAGAAAGAAGGTTAAGTTAGGAGGTAGAAGTGACTGGACTCTGCCTGTATGTTTAGGACAGAGCCCACAGGACTTTCTCAAGGATCAGATGGTTGGCATGAGAGAAGGCAGGCATCAAGGATAACTCCAAGGCTGAGAAATAATAATGATAGAATTGTCTATTACCGAGATTAAAAAAACGAAAAAGAAGTTTGATGGAGGGATGATCAGGTGTTCAGTTTTGAGCATGCTAAATTTTAGATGAATGTTAGACATACACATGGACATGTTAAGCTTGTAGATGTTTATACATCTGGAGCTCAGAGGAGAGGTCTAAGCTGGAGATTAAAAATGTTTTGGTATTTAAGGTACTAAAACTTTGAGAGCAGATGCCTTCTTCAGCGATCAATGCAAAGAAATAGAGGAAAACAACAGATTGGGAAAGACTAGAGATCTCCTCAAGAAAATTAGAGATACCAAGGGAACAGTTCATGCAAAGATGGGCTCGATAAAGGACAGAAATGGTATGGACCTAACAGAAGCAGAAGACATTAAGAAGAGGTGGCAAGAATACAAGGAAGAACTGTACAAAAAAGATCTTCATGACCCAGATAATCATGATGGTGTGATCACTAATCTAGAACCAGACATCCTGGAATGTGAAGTCAAGTGGGCCTTAGAAAGCATCACTATGAACAAAGCTAGTGGAGGTGATGGAATTCCAGTTGAGCTGTTTCAAATCCTGAAAGATGATGCTGTGAAAGTGCTGCACTCAATATGCCAGCAAATTTGGAAACTCAGCAGTGGCCACAGGACTGGACAAGGTCAGTTTTCATTCCAATCCCAAAGAAAGGCAATGCCAAAGAATGCTCAAACTACCGCACAATTGCACTCATCTCACATGCTAGTAAAGTAATGCTCAAAATTCTCCAAGCCAGGCTTCAGCAATACGTGAACCATGAACTCCCTGACATTCAAGCTGGTTTTAGAAAAGACAGAGGAACCAGAGATCAAATTGCCAACATCCGCTGGATCATGGAAAAAGCAAGAGAGTTTCAGAAAAACATCTATTTCTGCTTGATTGACTATGCCAAAGCCTTTGACTGTGTGGATCACAAGAAACTGTGGAAAATTCTGAAAGAGATGGGAATACCAGACCACCTGACCTGCCTCTTGAGAAATCTGTATGCAGGTCAGGAAGCAACAGTTAGAACTGGACATGGAACAACAGACTGGTTCCAAATAGGAAAAGGAGTACGTCAAGGCTGTATATTGTCACCCTGCTTATTTAACTCCTATGCAGAGTACATAATGAGAAACACTGGACTGGAAGAAACACAAGCTGGAATCAAGATTGCCGGGGGAAATATCAACAACCTCAGATACGCAGATGACACCACCCTTATGGCAGAAAGTGAAGAGGAGCTAAAAAGCTTCTTGATGAAAGTGAAAGAGAGCGAAAAAGTTGGCTTAAAGCTCTTGAGAGTCCCTTGGACTGCAAGGAGATCCAACCAGTCCATTCTGAAGGAGATCAACCCTGGGATTTCTTTGGAAGGAATGATGCTAAAGCTGAAACTCCAGTACTTTGGCCACCTCATGAGAAGAGTTGACTCATTGGAAAAAACTCTGATGCTGGGAGGGATTGGGGGCAGGAGGAGAAGGGGTCAACAGAGGATGAGATGGCTGGATGGCATCACGGACTCGATGGACGTGAGTCTGAGTGAACTCCAGGAGATGGTGATGAACAGGGAGGCCTGGCATGCTGCGATTCATGGGGTTGCAAAGAGTCAGACACGACTGAGCGACTGAACTGAACTGAAGAGAAATGGGTCTAGGTAGAAAAGAGATAAGGTCCTAGGATTGATCTCTAGGGCACTCCAGTGTTTAGAAGTCAAAAAAACTGAAGAGAAACAGAGTGGACTACAAGGGATAGTCAGAGAAGGAGGAGGAAAGTCTGAAAGGGTGCGATGAACTGCAAGACAAGTAAAGAGAACGTGTGCAGGAAAAGATGAGTGATTATCCACGTGAATGCTGTACTATTATTTAATGACCATTCAATTTAGTACATGCGTGCAAATTTTGAAATAATCTTAATATTCTATCTTTAATGAATATTAAAGATACTGGATAAAAATGTCATTGACAGTCTGCATTTATTAACTTCAGAGGATATAAAATATTATGCTATAATAGAATATATTAACATACATATGTATATGTATGAATATATTTTAAATTTATTTTTCAATCTAGAACAGCATTTCTGTGAATTTCAATTTTAGCATTTCAATCTAGAATAGCATTTCATTCTATGAATGAAACCTTGTTCCAAGGGCTATTAAAAAGAGTTCCAGCCACACATATGTGAAAGTTGCTCAGTGGTGCTGGACTCTTTGCTAGCCACATATAGGTTTGGAAAATGCTAATTTGCATTCTAAATTTCCAAAAAAGAATGTGACATTTTCCAAACTTAAGTCATTATAGAACCGTTTTGGTTTACAAAGTCTCTTTTAGCTGTATCAGCCTTTCTGAGTAGCACAGTTCAGGAAATATTGAGTTAAAACCTGGGACAATTTTCTTCGTCCTCACTATAGCAAAATTTGTGTCAGCAAAGTTGTTGGGGATATTTTCTTTCTGCCACTTTGACACTTTTACTGAAAACAAGATCTTTCTGCTCCTATACCACTTATGCCAGAAAATATGATGACCTTTGCTTTATTTTTACACTGATAGTTCTGTCTGTTCTCAAGTTTTTACTGTTACTCATCAAATGCCAAAACGAAGAGACGTTTGATTTCCTTAAAAAATGAACATAAAGTTCCATCACATAAAATATGTAAAGCAAAATGAGTACATTTTAAATTAGCACAAAGTATACTTATACACTGTTAGAATAATGTATACTTAAGAGATTAAATGTAACCCAATATGATCATTTAATTAGCAACATGTTATAAAATAAAGCTTTTGTTGAAATTATCTTCCCTTTATGCAAATTGTTCACTTTAATGTTTCTGTGGTGAAGACTCTTGAGAGTCCCTTGGACTGCAAGGAGATCCAACCAGTCCATCCTAAAGGAAATCAGTCCTGAATATTCATTGGAAGGACTGATGCTGAAGCTGAAACTCTAATACTTTGGCCACCTGATGCGAAGAGCTGACTCATTGGAAAAGACCCTGATGCTAGGAAAGATTGAGGGCAGGAGGAGAAGGGGACAAGAGAGGATGAGATGGTTGGATGGCATCACCGACTCAATAGACATGGGTTTGGGTGAACTCTGGGAGTTGCTGATGGACAGGGAGGCCTGGCGTGCTGCGGTTCATGGGGTCGCAAAGAGTCGGACACAACTGAGCGACTGAACTGAGCTGAATGTTTCTGTAGTCTTCTCTTGTCTCCCCATATTCTGACTTTGAAATATGTGGAACATAAATTCTTTTTTTAAAGCCATGTTTTCATTATTTCCCTAAAAGTCTAATGTTCATTTACTTCCCTTCTATCTGAAAAATGGGACAGGACAGAAGTTGCCTTCCAAAAGTACTGCTTATCTCCAGGTCAAAGATAGAAAGGAGAAAGGTAAAAAAATAAGAAAAAGTCAAATAAAAGCATATTTTGCCACTGGAACACCACTTAGCTAAATATTGTCCTCTTTTGTCTCAAAATGCCATCTCTGTTTAATGAAACACTGCAGAGTTTATTGTCTACCCCTCTTGCAGCCCTCCCTTTATCTCTGGCCTGCAGGCATTTCCCGAATTCTCAGTTTTGTTTAGTTTTCACTTATTTATTTTAAATGACAAAAAAAAAGACAAGAAAGAATTTGGAAAGTATACATCTCATGAACAGAAAGATATATATTACTACACAACATCCCATTTAATTTCACATGTACACAAAATAGCTCTGATTTTGGCTACTCTATCAGTGAAAGGTTTCTTGATGTCTAATTTGCCTATTTAACTCCCAATTCTCCATCCCAATTCAGTGGTTGATTGTATAAAAACTTTCCCCCCTAGTTTTATGGAGATATAATTTACATACAACCTTACATTAGTCTAAGGTATGCAATACAATAATTTGATATACGAGTATCTTGATTTATGTGTATATCACACAATGAAAAACCTATTTCTAAGCCTCTAATTATGTATCTTAAAAGGAAGTCACAACCACTGGAATCTCATACTACTCTGCAAGTAGGAGAAGTCAGAGTTATTGATGTCCTGATTGGTATCTTTGACAGCAAACTTTTTGAATCAACCTTGTAAATAACACAACAGAAGCAGAGGCTGATAGCTATGACGGTCAGCACTCAGAACAGCAGAGGCTTTATTATGGATAGACTGTGTACATTTTATACCAATAGGAAATTTCCTAATATAGAAAGCAAGTATTTTTATAAGAGTAATCTCACAAGTTCTTACAGTTAAACCAAACAGGTTTTCTGGGTTCCTATGTAAGACTCAAATGTCTGTGCCACAGAACAGAGTTCATGATTCGAGTCCAATTATAATTTCTGAGCAATTCTTTAACGAGTCAAATTTACAATCTGCCTTTAGTCACTATGGAGGACTTTCTTACATTAACTTTACCCCAGCTTAATGTTACTATTATCAATTCACTCACTTTGTTTTGTTCTTTTTATATGTCTTCATCCCACTGTACTATATGCCTTTTTAGAAGCTGCTTCAATATTAAGAACAAAGCAAGCTATAAATAAATTTAATTAATTCATCCTTTTAAAAGTCATTAAAAAATACTAGGTCCCCATAATTCGGTTTATAGGACTCACTGTCCCAAACACATACTTCTGTGAATGCCAGTTAAATTCATTCACTTAATAAATATCTTCTAAACACCTACTGTGCATCTGGCACTGTTCTGGTGCTGGGGAGAACACTAGTGAATAGGACATCAGGCAGAGGTAAGTACCAGGGAGAAAAGTAAAGCAGAGAGGGGAATAGGGGTGCCTTGGGGGTGGTGGTGAGGTTACTATTTTAAATCAGTTGTTAGAGCCTTAATGAGACGGTAACATATGACTTGAAGGATCTAAAGATGAGGGATTAAACCACATAGATATCTGCTGTTGTTTAACTGCTAAATTGTGTCCAGCTCTTTTTGCAATCCCATGAACTATAGCCCACCAGGCTCCTCTGTCCATGGGATTTCCTAGGCAAGAATACTGGAGTGGGCTGTCATTTCCTTCTTCGTGGAATCTTCCTAACCCAGAGACTGAACCCATGTCTCTTGTGTCTCCTGCAGTGGCAGTCAAATTATTTACTACATCACCAGGAAGCCCAGTTGAGAAACTAAGAATCATTAACTTTTAGGTTGAGGGTTCTTTTCTCTAAAACACGTAGGTTCTGACAGCATAATCTGACCTTGCATATTTTTACCACTTCATCCTCATCTTCTTAGTGTTGACTCAGGTGTTTATAGGATACAACAAAAGACCTGATTCTAAGCGTATCATGCTAAGTTTACACTTCTCTATCAGTGAAAACTTATGGCCTGGGACACACATTCTTTTGGAAAGTACAGGTTTCTTGGCTGTAAGTCTAAAGGAACATAAACAACATGAAAGACCCTAAAGGCCAAGGAAATTGAAGAGAAATCAGAGAAAAGGATATAAAAGGTAAGGTACTAATGGAGTTTAGTAATTTAAGCTTTTATTTTTGTGAGAGGGTTCAAAGGAGAGCTTTAATACAGGTGAGCCTTGAGGCTTTTGAAGAGGATCTAAGTCTTGATGAAGTAATTCAAACTCAAATCTTAAACACATAATGTTCAATGGTAGGCCCCAGGGTCTTCAAAAACTTGTACTTGATACTTTAAAACAAAACACAAAAAGATACTACTAGCAAGTCTAGTGAAAGTTCTTGAGGGTTTTGAAAAACTGCAATTCTTTGACCAGTAATTAATCAGATTGCTAGATACTATGCTGAAAGAGCAAAAGAAGAAAACAAAAAGGAATTAAGAAGAAAAGGAAAGAGATTTTAAAGAGATATAGTGTACTGAAAGAATAAATATGTTCATGGGTTTATCACTTTGATTAACATTCCTCACATCAAATTGCAACTGAATTTAAAGTTCTTACAGAACCACCATGAGCTATAGTCAGATAAACTGATCTAAAGAGAACTTCCTGGGCTTTTGAAAGCATGGCCAGAATATTTGCTGGATGAGACAACATAAAATGAAATTGATTTTGTGGGGTAGAGAAAGAAGCTAAATTGGGAATATCATGGCTTGACAAGATTTAAACGGGTCGAAAAATTAACAGAGCCTTTGAATGTTAAAATTCAGATCACTTTGCAAGTTCAAAAGAAAAACACACAGTATATCTCACTGACTACTCTTGTGCTCATCCTAACTTGTTTCTTTAATCTGCTCCAGTAAACATCCTTTTTTTTCCCAAGAAAGAATTAAGCTTTTAAAAATTAATAAGAGCAATTTATATCTACTGAGTCTATACTTTGTGCCAGGACTACTCTAAGCCTTTAAGTAGAGTAATTCATTCAATCCTCAAAATGATCTCATAAATTAGATATTACTATTATCCCCAATTTACATGTGAAGAAACTGAGGTCCAGAGAAGTTAAGAAATTTCAGGTACCTTACGGAGCTAGTAAAGGGTGGAGTCAGAATTCAAACTCAGGCCATCCAGCCCCACAGCACCAACCTACACCCACTACTCTAACAAAACTGTTTTCATTACACAAAGCTTCCCAGAACTAGGGCTTTCTTTAAATCAACATTATGTCATGTCACAATCTTTCACTGCATATTCAGAATAGCAAGCTACTGCTGCTGCTAAGTCGCTTCAGTTGTGACCAACCCTGTACGACCCCATAGACGGCAGCCCACCAGGCTCCTCTGTCCCTGGGACTCTCCAGGCAAGAGTACTGGAGTGGGTTACCATTTTCTTCTCCAGTGCATGAAAGTGAAAAGTAAAAGTGAAGTCGCTCAGTCATGTCCGACTCTTAGCAACCCCACGGACTGTAGCCTACCAGGCTCCTCCGTCCATGGGATTTTCCAGGCAAGAGTACTGGAGTGGTTGCCATTTCCTTTTCCACAGAATAGCAAGGGTAGAGACTAATTTACGTTTTCCAACAGTAGTAAGGTAGAATCAGTTTCAGACGTCACTGCTCAGAAGTGACATCCGATAGGGATGTCAAAGCACTTTAAAGCACGCAGCTTCCCTGGCGGCTTTGTGTGTGTGTGTGTGTCTGTGTATGTTAGTCACTCACTCGTGTCTGACTCTTTGTGACTCCATGGACTGTAGCCCACCAGACTCCTCTGTCCATGGAAATCTCCAGGCAAGAATACTGGAATGGATAGCCATTCCCTTCTCCAGGGGATCTTCCTGACCCAGGAACTGAACCAAGAATCTGCCTGCCAGTGTAGAAGACGTGGGTTTGATCCCTGGTCCAGGAAGACGCCACATGCCACAGAGCAACTAAGCCTTTGCGCCACGACCACTAGGACTGCGCTCTCGAGTCGGAGCGCTGCAACTACTGAGCCCATGCTCTGCAATGAGAAGCCACCGCAATGAGAAGCCCACACGCCCCACTACGAAGCAGCCCCGGCCTACCAACAGCTAGAGGAGAAGCCCGTGCAGCAACGAGGACCCAGGCAGCCAAAGATAATAACAACAAAGCACGTCACATAGATATTAACAGTGGGAGAGGATTATAGATGACTGTACTCCTTTTGGGAGGGATATACATATCCTTTTTTTCTATACCCTATTTTTTGTAAAGTGGACATGGATTATTTACACAATTTTTAACAAGGTTTTTTAAGCATGTCATCATCTTTATTAGCATTAATATATATAAACTTACAATAAAATTATCAGGTAAGTTTATTCTTACTCTCTTTGAAGAGAAAGAAATTCAAGGTAGAGTAGGCTTTATGGTAATAATGAAATAATAATAGCTATTATTGACTTAACACCTAATATAAGCAAATCTTTTACAAACACTTACTTTTCAGTAATTTCTTATTTTATAGGAGAAGAGATTGAGGCTTAGACTGAATAATAAACTTAATTAATAGAACGGCAAGTAGATACTAGAGCCCAGATTCAAATCTATGTTTACTGCTCTAGAGTCCTAACTCTTTACACTGTACAATGCACGTACCCTCTCCAGATGCCAAATATCTGTCTTACAAAACGAACTAAAGAAATCTTTCTAAAATTTAGGTATTCTTAAATAGAAAATACTGAACACAAATTATTCAAGTTCAGTCAGGATTATCATTTGGAATATCCATGAACACAGAAGAGTTCTCATCTCACCAAAAAGCCTGGGTTGCTACAAATTTCAAATTAATTGGTCAGTTTTCTGACTGTTGCTGTCCACACTTGTCAATGTGCCTGCCTCTATTTGATGGGCTTCCCTTGTGGCTCAGCTGGTAAAGAATCTTCCTGCAATGCAGGAGACCTGGGTTCAATCCCTGGGTTGGGAAGATCCCCTGGAGAAGGGAAAGGCTACCCACTCCATTATTCTGGCCTAGAGAATTCCTTGGACTGTATAGTCCATAGGGTCGCAAAGTGCTGGACACAACCAAGTAACTTTCTTTTTGGCCCACTCAGAATCTGTTGCTTCTAATACACTGGAGTTAGATCCAGTTAATTAAGCATGTTAAACTATGTCTAAATGTAAATGAACTGAGTAAAGACCTGAGAAAAGCATATAGATTTTGTGTCTTTTTTTGTGTGTGTGTGTCTTATAATTCGGAAGCTCACGTAATTTTATTTCCTGGTTATAAGTTAACTGAAGTTAGTAGATGAATGAGCAACAGGTAAGTTAGTTCTCAGAATTTAAATACAAGGATAATAGAACATATACACATACCATAATAAAACACTTAACTGCAGTATAATTTTTTTCAGATTTAAAATATACCTTATTAATAATTTGGTACAATCTTCCAAACAATGAGAAGTACCCTCTACAACACTGCCAGCATTCAAAATTTGCTTAAGAGACCCTAACGACTCGGCGTTCACTGCCTCTGGACACAATCTGCTCCACTGTTGACTAGTTCTATCTACACCTTCTCTCATTTAGAACTAATTTTGGCTTCAAATAACAGAACAAGTGCGCTTCCTATGGCATTTCTCCAACTGTTCCCAAGTCTTCTTTTTTCTAAACAAAGTAGTCTCAGTGCTCTCAACTTGGATCATCACAGCCGTCCTTTTATATAATCCTAAGATTGATTAAAAACAATTCTCTCCTCCTTCCAGGCTTATCTAATAATTAATATACAAAAACTAATTACTTTGTAGGTAATGGGTCCAATTAATCCATTTTGGTCATATGCAATTGGCACACTAGGAAAAGCTTATGAATCTAGCTGAATTCAAATTGAACAGCAATATACTTTTCAGTTCTTCTTTTTCCCCCCACTCAAAACAATGGCATAAAACAGAATCTTAAAAGATACCCTTAACCATAACCTTACATGTTACTAAATTTTAACTTTCTCATCCTCAGGCTTTTGTCTACCTTAACATCACTTGGGCCCTGTGAATGATCTTTTAACACTGCCAAAATTCTTCAAGCTGTTCTCACAATTATGAATTAACCCCTAACAGACCAGCTCTGAGGCCTTAAAATTCTGATTTTTTTTTCTCTTGTATTAACTGGATACCTTCCTATTCAGAATTTGTAGTTTTCACACAAAATATATATATGTGTGAAATAATATACATACACATTTTAAATATATAATGTATTATATACATACCTGTACACACACACACGTATTTGCCCAATTCTATGTTCTCTACATATAATTTACTTTCATCTCTTTTCTTTCTATAAGTCACCTTTACCACATTCATCTTAACTCAGGAAAACACAGTCTACCCTTGGATTCAATTCATTGCTATCCATTCTCTTAGCAAGAATAAGGACTCCTACTTTAGGCATTCTGCCCAGTGATTCCCCCTCCTCCAACTGTGGCCAGTACTGATTACTCCCACAGATCTCAAGAAGCAAAGCATTATTTAATAGAAATGATTTATATGCAAAATAGTCAGCCAGTGTGGTTTCGATATACAACACCTGGCATACCATAATCTGTTCTATTCTATTAATCATGACTCAGCCCCTAGAGTAGTGGCCTTCATTTTGCTTCTAACAAGACACGCAATGATATATTTTATATGACAGTAGTGTCACACAGGTATGTATCTTACATAGCCTATTCTCCAGCAAGTTTCAAACAAAATCCCTCCACTAACAAAATGGTACTATTACATCTTCAAATTTCTTGTATAACTCACTGTACTGATGCACTACTCTTATTTCAAATTTTACCCAATGAAAGTATAGAGAGACAAAGATGGCTAGAGAAGTAAGTCATCAGAAATTTTTGCTGAGTCTAAGGCAGAGAAACAGGCAATTCGAAGGAATATTCTCAATGCAGAATGAAATTATCCAACTATATCTAAGTGATCTTCTGGCTTCCTGATTTTATAACAGAACAAGCCATTCTTTGAAATGCCTTAAGCCAGTTCCAGACTTCAAGAACAAAGTAAAATAATAACAGTAAGATCTGTTTAAAGAGTAGAGTTGCTAAATAGTAATTCAATTCAAACAAGTCCATCCAATCAGCAATAAAGAGAGGTTCAGAAGAACCATGCCAATCCAACACAAACATAGCTTGCAAACAAAGGGAACAACACCCGCATCACGTAGGGAGGCACATGCGATGAAGTGTGTATGAGCATTGAGCTCGGCAACGCTAAGCACCTAATTTATTAACAACTTCTTATTATGAATAATAGTCTAATGTCAAGATTACAAACATATTAAAACATCACCAAACCTTTCATGCAGCTCTGAAATAAACAACTCACTTGTGCAACCTCATTCCTCCTGAACAGTGCAAATAATCATAAGGACAATAGACATAAGGAATAGTAATGACTCCACATAATTAACCTAAAGCCTTACTGTTTGTTTCTTAGCATTGAAAATAGAAGTTCATAGTAAAAAACAAACAAACAAACAAACAATCCACCAGAAAGAGAATACAGAAAAAACTTGAGACTCCTTCCTTCTCTAGACTTCTAGTCTCATTCCCTGGGAGTACCTGTTCTTTAAGTACTGTAAGTAATAGTTCCTTACATGGATCTGAAGAAATTTTACAGGTATGTATAGAAACATATGCTTTCAAAAACACAAATGAAAATAGACTATACATACAGTTCTATATTGTTTATGTCAGTTAACAATGTATCTTAGAGATTTTTCCTTATCCCCACCTATGGATCTAACTCATTCTAAGAGCAGCAAATTCTACATTCTATGAAAGCGTTCATTTAACCAGACTCTGCTGAAGGATGTTTAGGTTATTTCTAGTTGTTATTTTCTTAATTTCAAATAATATGGCGATGAATATGTTCATAAACAAATTTTGATGTGCAAGTGCAAATATATCTGAAAGATGGATTCCTAGAAGTAAAACCTACTTTTAGAAATGAACGCATTTCAAACAAGAAGCCAGTTTGTCTACAGAGACCAGGACAAACTACAAGTTTAATAATTAGTGATTAAAAGGTGCCTAATATTATTGCAAAGTTAGAAGTTAAAAGTTTTTAAAAAACTCTTCAACTAGGAAAAATAGAAATTTTAAAAAGAGAAACTTTGCCCCTGGGACAGAAAGATTAAAAGCCTGGAAATGAATGAATCATCTAATATATTTTTTTTTAATGGAGAAAAAGGAAAAAAGCATATGTAAGACAGGATTTTTTTTTTAAAGATACTTAGAGGCTTCTTTTCTTGCTTTAACCTAAAGCATAAAATAAAATTGGCTAGATTTGGGACACATACTATTACAGAGCCAAATTTGGACGTGTGATGATTTAATGACTGTTTGCGACCCCATACTTACAGGTTCTAAAATGTTGAAACGAGAGTCAACAGAAAGAAAACAGAGCAATAATGTTCCAAGAATAACATATCTTGTCAATCTCTCTAATTTCTGATCAGTTTTACAGAGAAATAGTAACATTCCCTCATATAAAATGAACAAAACTCAAACTTCTTTGGAAGATCCAGATTAAAATATAATTCAGAGAGATTCAGCCTATATTTTTCAATCACAATCCTATAATTTTCTAGACCAATCCAGGGCTATTTTATCAATACTTTTCACCTAACATAAAACAGTTAACAACTTACCTTTCCCAAAGTGCTAGGATTTGAATGCCAAAATACAAACTGATTCATGTTTTTGTCCTTTACTGGTCCATGGATTTTTCTAAACGAAGTCCATATTAGCATCCACAGATATCAAAGAGTTCTGCAAAACTGAAAAGCTCAAGGACGTCAGTGCACATATCTAAGTCACCACTTGGATACCAATTTATTATGAATAACAGTTACAATAAGTATTACAAATATAGTTATTTAAATGTGCAGAATTAACGGACATGACATTGAACGCACAATGAGACAGCAAAATTAGACTTTATGACAGTAACATTAAGATCAATCTAGAGGATCTCAAAACATTAGTTTGCACCAAATTTACATGTATCCTAAAAGACACACCATAGTAAGAGCACACAAAGGCGAAAATCATTTGGATGCCAGCAATTTCCAGAAATTGGGAAAACAAGGTTTAAAGGCAGGCAAACTTTAAAAATTGTATGAATTCAATAAGGTATTCAAATCTCTACTTCTGGTTTTTTCCAACCTATTTTTAATAACATCTTAGATTGTTAAACCTAAAAACGCTTACTAGTTTCTTCCTTGTAAAATAAACAAAAAGCCATAAATTCAGGTTTTCCTACTCCATTACATCCAAACTAATAACAACATTCCAGAACCATTTAGGAGCTACTATCTCATTTGACAGTATGAAACCCCTACACACAATCACCTCCCTAGATCTAAATCAATCAATGCATCTAGATAGGGGTTCATGCCCAGATCTTACTACAAGCCTGATGTGTCATCTGCACTTTTTTCCCATTTGACAACCAAAAAGAATCAGGTTATTTAGGTCTATGCCCACTCTTTGAGCTTCCCAGGTGGTGCTAGCAGTAAGCCTGCCAATGCAGGAGATAGAAGAGATGCTGGTTGGATCCCTGGGTCAGGAAGATCCCCAGGAGGAAGAAATGGCAACCCACTCCAGTATTCTTGCCTGGAGAAACCCATGGACAGAGGAGCCTGGTGGGCTGTATAGTACATAGGGTTGCAAACGGTAGGACACCACTGAAGGGACTTAGCACATGCCCACTCTTTATTCCATTCAAGACACCTAAACAAATACCTCACTATGGAAACAATTTAACCTAGAGATTCATTCTTTTGGAAGCCTCCTACAACTATTTGGAAGGAGTTGACCCTTTATGTGGACTTCCCAGGTGGCTCAGTGGTAAAGAATCCGCTTGCCAATGCAGGACACACAGGAGACACAGGGTAACAGTTCTATCCCTGCGACAGGAAGATCTCCTATAGTAGAAAACAGCAACCCACTCCAGTAATCTTGCCCAGAAAACTCCAGGGACAGAGGAGCCTAGTGGGCTGCAGTCCACGGCGTTGCAGAGTCCGAGGCACAATGCAAAAAACTTTTGTGCGCCCACCAGATGAAATCTCTGCCTGGACTTTTGTATATAACTATTTTAACCTTTGTTATGAAATACTTCTCATTTACATCTCAAATGTAAAAAGCACCCCAATTTAAGAAAGAAAACATTATGAAAAAGAAAAATAAGTTCATATTACAGAAAAGAAGCACTTAAAACACTAATTGGGCTTGCCGGGTGGCTCAGTGGTAAAGAATCCGCCTGCAATGCAGGATCCGCAGGAGTTTTGGGTTTGATACTTGGATGAAGATCCCCTGGGCAGGGCCTGGCCACCCATTCCAATGTTCTTGCCTGGAGAATCCCAGGACAGAGGAGCCTGGCGGGCTAGTCCCTAGGGTCGCAGAGTCACGCACGACTGAAGCGACTTAGCACGCAGGAACGCAACACTAATTAGAAGCTCATTGCTACAACTGCAATTTATTTGATGGCCAACTCCTGGCCGGTATCATTCACCTGGAGGTTATTCCCAGAAAAGTGAAGGAACCTGAAAAAGGTCAAACTGATAGCCTTTCCTCTCCACCCACCCCAGGGAAAAATATTAAGACACATTTCTATGTTTCAATAACCACAAAACAACAACAACAACAACAACGTCCCGAACCTCTACTGCACTGACATTCTCAAAGCCACTAGTTAGCAAACTAAGCTGGCATCACTTCTACATTCAGAAGTAGGAACATTGAAGTTTAGAAGCTCCCCTAGGTGAGCCAGAATTGGGTTCGTGCGTTCATTAATTCATTCATTTGACAGCATCTAATGATGCCTAATAGTGACAAGGCACTGTCCTAGATTAAGAAATGAAAAGACGATGTCGCTGTTCCCTACTAGCAGGATAGGATGGGGGACCAGGTAGGAGGGAAATGAACTCTAGATCAGCTCATCTCAGTGTCCAGGTTCTGTGTCTTCACCTCCGAGCGCCAACAGTCATGAGCCTGTGACCAACCCCCGAACCTCCCACCCAAGTCATGACCGATTCCTAGAAGACTCAACCTATCTGTATTTCCTCCATGACCTCGTTTGCTCATTTCCTCCGCACGACCCCGTTCCTATAAAGTTCTTCGTATCCCTATCTCTCCAGGGAGCCGTATGCCAAGGAACCTTTCCTCCAGCCCCGGTATCAAGCGAGAGCCACGTTTCCCTGCCCGAGTTTGGAGTTTGAGCAAACTGAGCCCCCAAGCCCAACTTCCACCCTTGTCCGGTCCGGGTTCGGCACGCAAGTTACCTGCCTGGAATCCACGGTTCCAGGACGACCACGGACGCCCCGCCCCGCCCATCGCGACGCCCTCCACAACCAGGTACCGCCTCCAGAGCGTAACTTCCGGGTGTCGCGTCCGGCCCGAATGCCTCCCGGCCCCGCAGTCCCGCTAAGACCCCAACGCAGTTAGTTGACGCTACTTCCGGCCTGTTCCCCTGTTCTCTCGAGATTCAGGCATTCTCCAGATCTTGTTTACCAGGTTTTTTTCCGCCTGGTTTCCTAAACTCCGGCTATATAGTCCAGCCTGGAGAAGTGCGATTTTTTGTTTGTTTGTTTTTCAAACTTTTTTGCCGGCTTCTGTAGCCTTCTACGATGGCTTGCGCCTGCCACTTCTCTACCTTGAACTCATCACTGTTCTCCAGACTCGTCAAGTCCCTCGGACAGTCACAATGTTTTCTCAGTTTTGCTCAAGTGATGCTGTCTCTCACTTGTAACCATATTACCTAGGCAGATTACTTAACTTCTCTGTGCCATTTTCCTCAAGATTGAAACAGATGATACTAGTACCTAGAATATAAGGTTGGCGTGTGTGTATTGTTTGAGGTAATACATGGAAAGCGCTGACACAGTGAAAGCATTCAGAGTGTTAACTATTACCAGTTACATAACTCTGGTTGGAATATATAAGTGGTAAGGAGGTTGGAGCCGGTTTTCCTGTTATCCTCAGCTTTTAGTTAAGTGGTTGATTAATGATGCTTGGTACTTTCCCAACTGAACTGTGAGCTTCTCCAGACAAAGAGGGAATTTTGTATAAGAATCAATTTCAACGCTACTTGAAATCACCTGCTTGGGTACTGTGCTACCCATCTTGGGGGAGGTGAATAAAACCCAAACCTTGCCCTCAAAAAGGTGGAGATATTTAAAGGTTATTATGGTAGAAAGAAAGTCAACCCAGGAAAAAAAGATGGGACCAGCTGAGCCAAGGGTTTATCATTAGAACAAAAAATTTACAGAATGTTATATGCAGGTCAGGAAGCAACAGTTAGAACTGGACATGGAACAACAGACTGGTTCCAAATAGGAAAAGGAGTACGTCAAGGCTGTATATTGTCACCCTGCTTATTTAACTTCTATGCAGAGTACATCATGAGAAACGCTGAAGAAGCACAAGTTGGAATCAAGATTGCCGGGAGAAATATCAATAACCTCAGATATGCAGATAACACCACTCTTATGGCAGAAAGTGAAGAGGAACTAAAAAGCCTCTTGTTGAAACTGAAAGAGGAGAGTGAAAAAGTTGGCTTAAAGCTCAACATTCAGAAAACGAAGATCATGGCATCTGGTCCCATAGCTTCATGGGAAATAGATGGGGAGACAGTGGAAACAGTGGCTGACTTTATTTTGGGGGGGCTCCAAAATCACTGCAGATGGTGACTGCAGCCATGAAATTAAAAGATGCTTACTCCTTGGAAGGAAAGTTGTGACCAACCTAGATAGCATATTCAAAAGCAGAGACATTACTTTGCCAACAAACGTCCGTCTAGTCAAGGCTGTGGTTTTTCCTGTGGTAATGTATGGATGTGAGAGTTGGACTGTGAAGAAAGCTGAGTGCTGAAGAATTGATGCTTTTGAACTGTGGTGTTGGAGAAGACTCTTGAGAGTCCCTTGGACTGCAAGGAGATCCAACCAGTCCATTCTAAAGGAGATCAGTCCTGGGTGTTCTTTGGAAGGAATGATGCTAAAGCTGAAACTCCAATACTTTGGCCATGCGAAGAGTTGACTCATTGGAAAAGACTCTGATGCTGGGAGGGATTGGGGGCAGGAGGAGAAGGGGATGACAGAGGATGAGATGGCTGGATGGCATCACTGACTCAATGGACATGAGTTTGAGTGAACTCTGGGAATTGGTGATGGACAGGGAGGCCTGGTGTGCTGCAATTCATGGGGTTGCAAAGAGTCAGACACGACTGAGTGACTGAACTGAACTGAGAACTGAGAAGAATTTTGGAGATAATTATTTAGTCAACCTCTTGATGTTACAAATAAGGAAAATTGGATCCAGAGAAGTAACTGACCTTAAGTCACACAATTAGTGGTAGGGCTAGGATCAGAAGTGGAGTCTAAAAACACTGGCTACCTTCCTCCATTTCCAAAATATGCCTCAGGTGTTAATAAGGTAAAAGCAGATTCACTTATAAGACCTTTACTCTCAGTGGAAAAAGTTAGGAAAATTCCCCCAGTCCAAGAGAGAGGAACAGTTGAACCCAGCAGTTCCCACAGGATACTGATGATCATTTGAATGTTCTGGTCTGGCCACTGCTGGGTTCATTTCAGATGCCATAGCCCCCTTTCCCTGGCAAACTTCTTAAACTTACCCAGAAACCAGGAGTTAAGTATCAACTCCTATGAGCTCTACCTTCAGTTTTAACCGGTCAAACAGGAATAAATAATGGATTCAAGCAGTTACCTAGAGTAAACATAAATACACTTGGCACACTGCTAATAACATGGCACAACTTTATTTAGACTTCTCTATAGGAAGAAATTTGTCTTAAATATTCAAATTCTGTTTTAAGACTATGACAAAGTTACCGTAGTTATTATTGTTGAAATGTTGGTTATAAGTCTGTGTTACAAATAAACAGGTAACCCCATAGACCCATAGAATAGTATAGTTGGGATAGATGAAATTTAACGTTTCTTCCAACTCTAGCAGTAAAAAAGATCAATGATACTTTTAATGAATCTATGGACTATTGAAATTAATTTACTGAAAATCAGAAAATTAGACAATGGTAGTCAGTTCTAAAGTCTAAGCATCCTAATTCTATTCATTCATTCAGGAGAGACACCAGCTCAGGAATTAGGGACACAAAAATGAATAAAATAACCCCCTGTTTTTGAAGAACCTTCTGTCATGAGAGAGGTATACTTTTTAATGAAAAAATAATTCCATATTAATGTTACCATAGATTCATCTAATGCCTTCATTCAAACAATGTGCTCTTTTCTTTTGGCTACCAACATACTATAACTTGAAACAAGTATAAAATATATTTCAATCAAATTTTAAATCAATCGTTTGAACCATATATGTATGTGTGTGTGTATATATATATGTGTGTGTGTGTATATATATGTGTGTGTGTGTATATATATATGTGTGTGTGTGTGTGTATATACACACGTACATGTTGTTTAGCTGCTGCTGCTGAGTCGCTTCAGTCGTGTCCGACTCTGTGCGACCCCATAGACGGCAGCCCACCAGGCTCCCCCGTCCCTGGGATTCTCCAGGCAAGAACACTGGAGTGGGGTGCCATTTCCTTCTCCAATGCATGAAAGTAAAAAGTGAAAGTGAAGACGCTCAGTTGTATCCGACTGTTAGTGTCTCCATGGACTGCAGCCTACCAGGCTCCTCCGTCCATGGCATTTTCCAGGCAAGAGTACTAGAGTGGGTTGCCATTGCCTTCTCCTAAGTTGTGTCTGACTCTTTTGTGACCCCATGCACTATAGCCCTCCAGGCTCCTCTGTCCTTGGGATTTCCCAGGCAAGAATACTAGAGTGGGTTGCAGAGATCAAACTTGTATTTCCTGCTTTGGCAAGTGGATTCTTTACCACTGAACCACCAGGGAAATCCTCAACAAATACATAATTGGTCAAATATTTGTTCATAAAACATAGTTTCAAGTAACCCACATCATATCCACAAGGACTTCATTGTCTAACCATGTTAAATTACCATAGGAGTCTCAGTACAACATTTCTCTTATCTTCCAATGTATTAATCCACTCAAAGACTGAAATGGAATTAATTTGGTGTATCTTGTTCTTAATGAACACAATATATCTTTGATGATCACAAATTCCTTTTTGCAAACCATCTCCTTAATGAATTATTCTGAAATTTCATTAGGTATTGATTTTTAAACTCACCAGTCAACAACATCTTTTACCATCTTTTTGCCTATTCAAAAATCAAAACATTTGCCCATTCCTAGTCTACTGGCCTCTTTTTTTTCTTTGGAATTTCTTTGTGCTGTAACCACATCAGCACAATTTCCAGGCTTAAAATCAAGGCACTTTGATGAAAAAACCTGGAAATAAATACTAGTTGCTAGAACTTTTGATGTTTATATTAATGGAGTTATGAGTTGTGCCAACCTACTTCATTTTCATCTTAATAGTGCATGATGTATTAATTTGAATCCTGTTTGCTATTCAAAGCAGATGGAAATATAATCCTAGAATAAAAACACAATTCGATTTGACTAATCTCAGAGAACATAATACTAATGATGTCTAATAACATGACTTTTTACTGAGTGCTTTTCATCAGCCAGTCAGATTCTAAATTTGTATTCACTCAAAAAGGGAGAAGACTATACTTAGTGACAAAGTCATATTTACAAACAACTAGCCTAATAATGGGGCTTTCCTTGTACCTCAGTCGGTAAAGAATCTGCCTGCAGTGCAGGAGACCCAGGTTTGATCCCTGGGTTGGGAAGACCCCCTGGAGAAGGAAATGGCAACCCACTCCAGTATCCTTGACTGGAAAATCTCATGGACAGAGGAACCTGGTGGGCTGCAGTCCATTGGGTTGCAAAGAGTTGGGCACGACTAAGCGACCAACACTAACACTAAGCCTAATAACTTCCCTGGTAGCTCAGCTGGTAAAGAATCTGCCTGCAATGCAGGAGACCCCAGTTTGATTCCTGGGTCGGGAAGATCCCTGGGAGGAGAGATAGGCCACCCACTCCTGTATTCTTGAGCTTCCCCGGTGGCTCAGATGGTAAAGAATCCACCCACAATGTGGGAGACCTGGGTTTGATCTCTGGGTTGGGCAGATCCCCTGGAGGAGGGCATGGCAATCCACTCCAGTATTTTTGCCTGTAGAATCCCCATTAACAGAGGAGCTTGGTGGGCTACAGTCCATGGGGTCACAAAGAGTCGGACACGATTGAACAACTAAGCACAGCACAGCCTAATAATTTAAGAAGTGGACAAGTGTTGCCAAGGATTTGAAGAAGTTGGAAACCTCAGACATTGCTGTGATTATTGTATGCTGCTGCTGCTAAGTCCGACTCTGTGCGACCCCATAGACGGCAGCCCACTAGGCTCCCCCATCCCTGGGATTCTCCAGGCAAGAACGCTGGAGTGGGTTTCCATTTCCTTCTCCAATGCATGAAAGTGAAAAGTGAAAGTGAAGTCTCTCAGTCATGTCCGACTCTTCACGACCCCATGGATTGTAGCCTACCAGGCTCCTCTGTCCATGGGATTTTCCAGGCAAGAGTACTGGAATGGGGTGCCATTGCCAAATGGTCCCAAATAGTTTGGCATTTTCTCAAAAACTTAAAACATAGAATTACCATGTGTGTGTGCTTAGTTGCTCAGTTGTGTCCAACTCTCTGCAGCTCCATGGACTGTACCCCACCAGGCTCCTCTGTCCATGGGATTTCCCAGGCAAGAATACTGGAGTGGGTTGCCATTCCCTCCTCCAAGGGATCTTCCTGACCCAGGGATTGAACCTCCATCTCTTGTGTTTCCTGCACTGGCAGGCGGATTCTTTACCACTAGTGCTACCTGGGAAGTAATAGAATTACCATATGATCAAGCAATTCTACTTCTTGAAGTAGATATCCCAGAAAATTAAAAACGTAGTTTACATAAAAACATGTATAGGAATTTCCCTGGCGGTCCAGTGGTTAAGACTGCACTTCCAATGCAGGGAGCCTGAGTTCAATCTCTGATCAAGAAACTAAGACCCCCACCATATAGGATGACCAAACAAAAACAAAAACACTACGTGCACATAAAATGTGCACCATTATTCATAATAGCCAAAAAGAAATAACTCAAATATCCACCAGCTGATGAAGAGATAAACAAAATGTGGATATTCAGTCATAAAAAGGAATGAAGTACTGATATAGGCTACAACATGGATGAATCTTAAAAACATTATGCTAAGTGAAGGAAACAGTATACAAAAGGCCATACATTCTGTGAGTCCATTTATATGAAATGTCCAGAATATATAAACCCATAGCGACAGATTAGTGTCTATTAAAGTAGATATGTGTTTGCCGGAGATAAGGAGAAAAAGGAATGGCAAGTGACTGCTTAATAGATACAGGATTTCTTTTTGAGGTGCTGGAATGTTGTGGATTTGAGAATCGTGATGTACAATTTTGTGAATATACTAAAAATGATTGAATTGTACATTTTCAAAGCATGAATTGTGTATGAGTTCTATCTCAATTACTCAAAGAAGTAATTATCTTTTAAGGGGCAAAAGCACATCACTTGAAATTTAAAAGGAAAAAAGTCTTTATGGGTAAGAAAAAAAGAACAAACCTGAGTTAAGGGAACGTGAATATTACCTGATTAATGATAGGTGCAGAATGCAGAGAATCGATGCCACTGACAAACACGAAGGGTGTCCAGAACAACTCATGTAGTGAGGAACTAGAGATAGCTTCTCATGTGAGAAACTGTGGTGCCTGAGGAAGAGCATAAAAAGTGAAGGCTTGCACAGACTTGTTAGCATATTTAAATATTTGATGAAAGACTCTTCCATTAAAGGGAGGCTTAATGTATAACAAAAGTAGAACCAGGGAGTTATTACTCCTGAGAACAAAAGCAGAATCAGGGAATGGGAAGTCCTGAGGAATAGGGAAAAATTCTAGCAAGCAAAAATGTCTACCATGCAGAGTATGGAGCTTCTCATCATTGGGAACATTCAAAGAGGGGCAGGAGATCTTGTGCTAGGAATGTTGTTAGGGCTATGTTTGAGAGAATATTAGACTAGATAAGCTAAAGCATCTCTCAAATTTAAGTATATGTAGCCTCTTTCTAAATGCTGCCAGTTTGTCAGAAAAATCTGGAAAAGATTATTATTAGCAGATAAAATAGTCTCTTCAATAAAATGATATGGTGGGAAATCAGGAGAAAGATCTGAGAAAATATAAAGGTGAACTATAGCCTAACTGTACTTTCAATAGGAACTGAAACTGAATGCCAGAGAATGCCAGGAATGTCATATAAGAAGGTTCTTTACCATTGAGAAAGGACATTTCATGCATGATTTTCAGTTCAGAAGTTGAAAGATGACATTCAATGAAAAACTATGTGCAAACCTAAAGTGATAAGCAGAGCCCACTGGAAAACTAAGAGGTAGGAACATGAGAGATAGCCCTGAATGGATTCTCAGTTTAGATTTTTGGTTGCATTCAACTCAGATTTTGTTTCAGCACATGGGTGTGATCCTTATGCTCAGTAATACATCATTGATCTCTGACATTTCAACTGGTAAAAATGCTTAACACTTGCTGCTGCTACTGCTGCTGCTGCTAAGTCGCTTCAGTCACGTCCGACTCTGTGTGACCCCATAGACGGCAGGCCACCAGGCTCCCCCGTCCCTGGGATTCTCCAGGCAAGAACACTGGAGTGGGTTGCCATTTCCTTCTCCAATGCATGAAAGTGAAAAGTGAAAGTGAAGTCATTCAGTCATGTCTAACTCTTCGTGACCTCATGGACTGCGGCCCACCAGGCTCCTTCGTCCATGGGATTTTCCAGACAAGAGTACTGGAGTGGGGTGCCATTGCTTTCTCTGATTAACATCTGACTGAGTCATTTTTGCCATAGTTGGATCTTCTTTAGAAATGCTGATGGTTTACCTTCATCAATAAAACATTGAATATGTAAATGGAGCAGGGGTGGTGTATCTCCAAGGTTCAAAAATTATCATTACTGATAATAATGGTGTAGTGAATAAACTATTTTTATCCCATTTCTTATTTCAGACACTTTTATGAGCAGCTTTTCTCCTCAAATGTCAGCCGACTTCCCTGTGAAGTGAGTATTCATGGCCCATTTCTTCACTATATTACTTAGTATAGGCTAAAATTCTTTAACAAACAATTCTAAATTCCTTTCTTTAGCCAGTAACAGTCCATGTTGGTTCCAGTCAGTGGGGCAACTCCTCCACAAAATCATTTGAGAAGTCAGGCTTCTGTGGATTTATCCTCCCCTGGAGCTTTGTGTCTACTTGTATCCCACATTGAGAGGGGAAGTGACATTGAAGATAGCATGTAAGAGATTTTATCACTCCAGCTGGAAAGCAATTTTTCAGTTAGTTTCAGAAAACCTGATTGGTTCACATTGAAAGTGTTAGTTGCTCAGTCGTGTCTGACTCTTCGCGATCTCATGGACTGTAGCCTCTGTCCATGGAATTCTCTAGGCAAGAATACTGGAGTGGGTTGCCATTCCCTTCTCCAGGGGATGTCCCCATCCCAGGAATTGAACCCAGGTCTCCCACATCGCAGGCAGATTCTTTACCATCTGAGCCACCAGGAAGCCCTAATATTTTGCAATTTGTTTCAGAAAACCTGATTGGTTCACCAAAGCAGTCTGCTCTGATGGCTTCAGTTGTTATTAAATGAAGTTTCACAATACCATACCTGGATTCCAGAGCTAAAAGATAACCAATGCAGGGAAAGTCAAGTTTAGATAACTAGCTCTGTTTCTACCATGGGTATATATGTGGATGCTCTAGTACACAAAAGTTTTAAAGTTATATATTTACATTCTTATTTTTCTTTTAGGGCTTCCCTGGTGACTCAGACAGGAAAGAATTTGCCTGTAATGCAGGAGACTCGGGCTTGATCCCTGGGTCAGGAAGATCCCCTGGAGAAGGAAATGGCAGTATTTCCTTACCAGTAATACCCATGCCAGTATTCTTGCCTGGAAAATCCCATGGACAGAGGAGGCTAGCAGGCTACATACAGTTGATTTACAGTATTGTGTTTTAGGTATACAGAAAGTAATTCATCATATTTATATACATACATATTTTCTCCAGATTCTTTTCCATTATAGGTTATTGTTGTTGTTGTTCAGTTACCCAGTCATGTCTGACTCTGCCACCCCATGGATTCCAGCACGCCTGTCCCTCACCATCTCCTGGAGTTTTTCCAGCTTCATGTTCATTGCATTGGTGATGCCATCCAGCCATCTCATCCTCTGATGCCCTCTTCTCCTTCTGCCCTAATCTTTCCCAGCATCAGGGACTTTTCTAATGAGTTGTTTGTTCACATCAGATGACCAAAATACTAGAGCTTCAGCTTCACTGTCAGTCCTTCCAGTGAATATTCAGGGTTCATCTCCCTTAAGATTGACTGGTTTGATCTCCTTGCTGTCCAAGGGGCTTTCAGGAGTCTTCTCCAGCACCACAGTTCCAAGGCATCAGTTCTTTGGCATTCTGCCTTCTTTACGGTCTAGCTCTCACAACCATACATGACCACTGGGAAGACTATATCCTTGACTATACAGACATTTGTTGGCAGAGTAAAGTCTCTGCTTTTCAACACACTGTCTAGGTTTGTCATTGCTTTCCTGCCAAGAAGCACTCATCTGATTTCATGGCCTCAGTCACTGTCCACAGTGATTTTGGAGCCCAAGAAGAGGAAATCTGTCACTGCTTCCACCTTTTCCCCTTCTACTTGCCATGCAATAATGGGCCTGGATGCCATGATCTTAGTTTTTTAATATTTAGTTTTAGGCTGGCTCTTTCACTCTCTTCTTTCACCATCATCAAGAGGCTCTTTAGTTCCTCTTCGCTTTCTGCCATATGGTATCATCCACTTATCTGAGGTTGTTGATGCTTCTCCTGCCTATCTTGATTCTGGCTTGTAACTCATCCAGCCTGGCATTTCTCACGATGTGCTCAGCGTATAGGTTAAACAAACAGGGTGACAGAACAGAGCCCTGTCACACTCCTTTCTTGATCTTGAACCTGTCAGTTGTTCCATACATTGTTCTAACTGTTTCTTATTGACCTGCATACAGGTTTCTCAGGAGGCAGGTAAGAAGGTCTGGTATTCCCATCTAAGAGCTTTTCACAGTTTGTCATGATCCACAGTCAAAGGCTTTATTGTAGTCGATGGAACAGAGATAGATGTTTTCCTGAAATTCTCTTGCTTTTTCTGTAATCCAGCAAATGTTAGCAATTTGATCTCTAGTTCCTCTTCCTTTTCGAAACCCAGCTTGGATATCTGGAAGTTCTTGTTTCACATAATGATGAAGTCTAGCATACAAGATTTCAGTCTCCTGCATTGCAGGCGAATTCTTTACCACTGAGCCACCAGGGAAGCCCCTGCTTATAGGTTATTACAAGATTCAATATACTTCTTTTTAAAAATTCTTTCTATTATGGTTTATTACAGGATATTAAATATAGTTCCCTGTGCTATATAGTGGGAATGTCTGTTTATCCATTCTATATATATTTATTATATATAGTTAGTCCCAAACTCCCAATCCAACCCCCAACCCCCACAACCACAAGTCTGTTCTCTGAGTCTGTTTCTGTTTCATAGATAAATTCATTTATGTCATATTTTAGATTCCACATAAAAGTGATATCATATGGTATTTGTCTTTATCTTGCTGACTGACTTCATTTAGTATAATAATCTCTAGGTCCATCCATGTAGCTGCAAATGGTATTATTTCATTTTTTAAAAATGGCTAAGTAATGGTCCATTGTATATGTGTAACACGTCTTCTTTATGGACATTTAGGTTGTTTCCATGTCTTAACTATTGTAAATAGTGCTGCTATGAACATAGGAGTGTATCTACCTTTTTTAATCATAGTTTTCTCCAGGTATATGCCTAGGAGTGGGATTGATGGATCATATGGCAATTCTCTTTTTCATTTTTTTAGGAACCTCCATACTGTTCTCTATAGTGGCTGCACCATCTTACATTAACTCCAAAAGTGTAGGAGGGTTCCCTTTCTCCACATTCTCTCCAGTATTTGTTATTTGTAGATTTTTTAATGATGACTATTGAATATATTTCTGATCAACTGATCTATTTGTGAATTGCAACACCATGACAATAATGAAAATGACATATTTAACAAGCAAAATTAGTAACATGCAAATGATCTGGAAATGCATTAGTCAAGAGGAATGGCATCTTGTTAAGTGGTACTTGTTGAGACAAATAAGACAACTTGAGAATGTAACAGTTCAGCCTATGATCAAGAGATAGTCAAGGGGGTCAAGTGGACTGTAAACAGTATCATGGTGGCATATTGTTAAATTGACTTGCCACATTGCCATAGATTGGGCCCATAAGGAATACAAATAGATTTAGACAGTTTATCATCTACATAGAGAGCAAAAGGAAGATGAGCCTGGTGTCAGCTGCCTGGGGCCCTAGTCCCACAGTATTACACTAAACAGGAGGGGCTGGATGACAGATTACAGAAAGTGTGGGGATCGCTCTGTTGTTCAGGAGCAGTACAGGGGCAGCAGTTACATGAACCAGAGAGTGAGTGCCCTCTTCAATTTTCCCCATTGGGGCCCTTTTTTGCTCGCCCTAGCACTGCCCTACTGAGGAGCCAACTTTAAACTACTGCCAGGCAATTTTATGGATTTACACAGATGTTTGCAGCTGTATGTATCTAAGGGAAAGAAAGTACAAGGCAGAAAGTTCTGTGTTTAACTAAAACTAGGGCAATAGATAGGGCTACCCAAGGGGCGCTAGTGGTAAAGAACCCACCTGCTAATGCAGGAGGCATAAGAGATGCAAGTTCAACCTCTGGATTGGGAAGATCCCCCGGAGAAGGTCACAGCAACCCACTCCAGTATTCTTGCCTGGAGAATCCCTTGGACAGAGAAGCCTGGTGAGTCCATAAGGTTGCAAAGAGTCAGACACCACTGAAGTGACTTAGCATGCACACAGGGAAATACATGAGAAATGACCTGTAACTGACTCCAAGATATAGAAGAGAAAATGCCTCAGAATGGCTCCACGCTGTGCTTATCTCCACTTGTTCCAGGAGCAGTTTCAGAACTGTTAAGCCTTGCTTACATGGCCTTTGTGGAGATGTTGAAAGTTGTTAGGATGGACGGCAAAATTGTCCCCCTGGAAAACAATACTGAATCTCTTGCTTCCTACAGTCAGGGAATGCTGTGCTGGTTATACAAGGTCTCTCCAAGCAGAGCCAACTGTTAATCTTACATTGAGATTTTGGGCAAGGTGAAGTTGAGAGATAGGCGAATTTTAGAGGCAGTAGAGATTGATACCACTAATAAGAAGCTGGTTGATATTGAATGTTAGCTTGTGCCCAGGGATATTCATGATTGGCTGGCTATCAAAGTGAGGGGCTGTCCTTGATGGATTATATGGTTCTGACTGCTACTTGTTTCCAGGGCCTCAAGGCCATGGGTACTTTCCTAAGAGTAGGAACCTGGTTTTATTTTCAATGTGCTGTGCTTGGTCACTCAGTTGTGTCCAACTCTGTGACCCTGTGGACTGTAGCCCACCAGGCTCCTCTATCCATGGGGATTTTCCAGGCAAGAATACTGGAGTGGGTTTCTATGCCCTCCTCCATGGGATCTTCCCAACCCAGGGATCAAACCCATGTCTCCCCCATTGCAGGGGGATTCTTTACTGTCAGAGCCACCAGGGAAGCCCTTATTTTCAATAGGTAAAAGAATATCACATCTACTTCTGCTTTCTTGACTATGCCAAAGCCTTTGACTGTGTAGATCACAATAAACTGTGGAAAATTCTTCAAGAGATGGGAATACCAGACCACCTGACCTGCCTCTTGAGAAATCTGTATGCAGTTCAAGAAGCAATAGTTAGAACTGGATATGGAACAACAGACTGGTTCCCAATTGGGAAAGGAGTATGTCAAGGCTGTATATTGTCACCGTGCTTATTTAACTTATATGCAGAGTACGTCATGCGAAATGCCAGGCTGGATGAAGCACAAGCTGGAATCAAGATTGCCGGGAGAATAACCTCAGATATGCAGATGACACCACCCTTATGGCAGAAAGTGAAGAGGAACTGAAGAGCCTCTTGATGAAAGTGAAAGAGGAGAGTGAAAAAGCTGGCTTAAAACTCAACATTCAAAAAACAAAGATCATGGCATCTGGTCCCATTCAGCTCAGTTTAGTTCAGCTGCTCAGTCATGTCTATTTGCGACCCCATGAACTGCAGCACACCAGGCCTCCCTGTCCATCACCATCTCCCAGAGTTCACTCAGACTCATGCGCATCAAGTCGGCGATGCCATCCAGCCATCTCATCCTCTGTTGTCCCCTTCTCCTCCTGCCTCCAATCCCTCCCAGCATCAGAGTCTTTTCCAATGAGTCAACTCTTCGCATGAGGTGGCCAAAGTACTGGAGTTTCAGCTGTAGCATCATTCCTTCCAAAGAAATCCCAGGGCTGATCTCCTTCAGAATGGACTGGTTGGATCTCCTTGCAGTCCAAGGGACTCTCAAGAGTCTTCTCCAACACCACAGTTCAAAAGCATTACTTCATGGCAAATAGAGGGGAAGCAATGGAAACAGTGACAGACTTTATTTTCTTGGGCTCCAAAATCACTGCAGATGGTGACTGCAGCCATGAAATTAAAAGATGCTTGCTCCTTGAAAGAAAAGCTATGACCAACCTAGACAGCAAAGGTCCATCTGGTCAAAGCTGTGGTTTTTCCAGTAGTCATGTATGGAGGTGAGAGTTGGACTATAAAGAAGGCTGAGTTCCGAAGAATTGATGTTTTTGAACTGTGGTGTTGCAGAAGACTCTTGAGAGTCCCTTAGACTGCAAGGAGATCACACCAGTCAATCCTAAATGAAATCAGTCCTGAACATTCATTGGAAAGACTGATGCTGAAGCTGAAACTCCAATACTTTGACCACCTGATGTGAAGAACTGACTCCTTAGAAAAGACCCTGATGCTGGGAAAGATTGAAGGCAGGAAGAGAAGGGGACAACAGAGAATGAGATGGTTGGATGGCATCACTGACTCAATGGACATGAATTTGAGCAAGCTCAAGGAGTTGGTGATGAACAGGGAGTCCTGGTGTGCTGCAGTCCAGGGGCTGCAAGGAGTCGGACATGACTGAGCAACTGAACTGAAAAGAATATCTGTGAAAATAATCCTTCAGTTCAGTTCAGTCGCTCAGTCGTGTCCGACTCTTCGTGACCCCATGAATCACAGCACGCCAGGCCTCCCTGTCCATCACCCAGAGTTCACTCAGATTCACGTCCATCAAGACAGTGATGCCATCCAGCCTTGTCGCTAAAATTTGTGAAACGTCAGTGAATAAAACCACTCCATTGTTTTGTTTTTCCTCTGAAACTTCCAGACTGCCTTCTGGCCAGTTGATGGGCTGTGGAGACCACCTGAGGCCAACTGCATCTTCAAAAACTTTGTCCCAGTCTGAACCCAGCCTCATTTATCTTTAGTCTTCGGCCTGCTGCCTAGGACATAATAGTTGCTCGATTCATAGTTGAAGTATTAATCTTAGAAATAATCCTTAGGAATGCCAGAAGAAGGAAAAAAAAAAAAAAACTGGAAGGATTGAACAGACAAGAAAGTGGTATGTTCCACAAGGTTGCTGCATGACAGTTCTGTACATGTTTGGTTGATATTAGTACCTTACTCATTTAGATGAAATGCATGAAGTGTTTTATATGTTCCAGGTATGTGTCATATCATATAATTGTCAGGATCCCACATATCTGTCTTTGTTAAGAAGGATAATGAAGACTGTGATGAAGCTGCACCAACGTAGTGCATCTAGAACCTGTCCAGGGAAGCCAGCCCCTCTGGGCCAGGGGTTTGCAAATCTGGACTTACTGGCAATTTCACGCATCTTCCAACTTCCTGCCTGACCTACTTTGTGATGGGAGCAGGACAGGGGCCAGCAAAGAGGAAGAGACGGCAAGGGTGTGCTGAGCACGGGGCTGCGGTCAGGGAAGGAGGAGGACTGAGATGGAGGATGGGCATCAGAGCCCGGGAGCGTCCCGGGGCGGGAAGCGGTGCCGGTGCCGGAGGCGGTGCCGGTGCCGGAGGCGGTGCCGGGTTCACATTGGCCCAGCAGACGCCCCTCCCCTCCCCGGGACGCGCCCAGCGAAAGTGATCTTGCCTCTCAGCTGAGGGGTGAGGCGACTTTGGGGCAACTGAGCAAACATGGCTGAGTTCACGCGGCTGCAGAACAGCCTGGCACTGATCCGTCTACGAAACCCGCCAGTCAATGCGATCAGGTAACGGGCTCTCGGCGATCAGTCCGGGGAGGGCGAGCAGGGGCGTACCTGCCTGCCTGAAGTGGAGGCTTTGACTTCCCCCTGCTGGTTTAAACAGAGAAAGACACTGACACGGATAGAATCAGGGCAAATGCCAGGATCTTTTACGTTGTGGTTTCCCAGACGATAAAGCGTCTGCCTGCAATGAGGGAGACTCGGGTTCGATTCCTGGGTCGGGAAGATCCCCTGGAGAAGGAAATGGCAATCCACTCCAGCACTCTTGCCTGGAAAATCCCATGGACGGAGAAGCCTGATAGGCTACAGTCCATGGGGTCGCAAAGAGTCGGACACGACTGAGCGACTTCACTTTCACTTTACATTGGTAGGCTCGGTACCTGTTTGCAGAGACCTCTCACCTCCGTTTCGCTGATAAAGAAACCGAGGCTGAGAGGAAGACAGCTAGAAATTGGGGAGCTGCGCCCGAACCGGTCTGTCCGTGCCAACTTCGTGCTGAACTCCTGTTTACTTGCAACTTTGACTTCTCAGATGTACTTTCTAGTCCAGAGGTCTTAGTGCCTCTGTCCGTGCCAACTTCGTGCTGCACTCTTCTGCTTACTTGCAACTTTGACTTCTCAGATGTACTTTCTAGACCAGAGGTCTTAGTGCCTCTGTCCGTGCCAACTTCGTGCTGCACTCTTCTGCTTACTTGCAACTTTGACTTCTCAGATGTACTTTCTAGTCCAGAGGTCTTAGTGCTGTGCTGCCTGGACCTTGATCCCTCTCTTCCCAACCTGGAGTCCAGGCCACCCTTACAATGTGTGACTAAAAGCTTTGGGAGTCCAAAAATAAGGTGGCTTCACACTGTTGAAAATAAAGATCCCCATTAATGCCAATATAGTGAGTAAAAGAGAATTATGTCCTGGCCCAGAAACACAAAGATGTATCTCTTGGTTTGTTCTAAACTTCAAGGTCTTAGTGCTTTGGTGAAGATCCATGTTAGAATAAGCTCATGTCAGAATTAGCCTATTAAATAGCATTTCCTGAAAAACTGCTGTGCCGTTTATGTTCTTTTATCGTGGAGTACTTTTCTTGTTAAACTAGTAAAAGCATTACTTTAAAAAGTGAGATTAATGCTGCTGTTTTGGAAATTAATGATATATAGGTTTGTGCTAAGTCACTTTAGCCGTGTATGAATCTGTGTGCCCCTATGGACTGTGTGCCCCTAGGCTCCTCTGTCCATGGGATCCTCCAGGCAAGAATACTGGAGTGAGTTGTCATGCCCTCCTCCAGGGGATCTTTACCACCCAGGGATTGAACTCTTCTGCCTCTTGCATTGGCAGGGAGGTTTTCACCACTAGCACCACCTGGTTCTTTTATATCTCTGAAAAAAGTATAGTGATCAACCTGGGGAAAAAACCACTCATCCACAGGGAGTAGGGAAATGATCATTTACAGAGAACATATAAAGCATAAAGAGAACGACTTTTGGTCAGAATCCTTACTGCATGCTGCTGGAGCAAAAAGAGACTGAAATGAGAAGACATGCTAATTTTAACTGAATTTTTGTCCTGTCATCAGATGAGGTTTTATCATTAGCATTAATATTATAACTTTTATTTTAATATAAAATTCTGCATTTAATAATATAAAAATTTTCAGAAATAAAATCACACAAAGAATAAGTCCACTTATTTGCCACTCAGGATAAAGCAAAATATTATTTCGGTTTTGATGAAGAAAAACAGGAGTACTACAATTACATATCAATTTTGAACTTTGTATTTCAATTAAAATTACTAAGTATTAGGATTCTGCCTTAATCTCTCATAATGGATAACTGTGCCCATCTCTAACTTTGGGGAAAATAGTTCCACAGTTTAGTACCTATAACTAGGAATATTTTCCCATAACTACTTAAAATGTGTCTGGTATTTAACCTGTTCCCTTTCCCCATTGCAGAAGAAATTTTAGTACCTACCTCATTAAGTTGTGAGGTTTAAATGTGTTGCCGATTAGAAACTGACACTTAGATGTTGTGTGTGTGTGCGCGCTTAGTTGTGTCTGACTTTTTGACCCCATGCACTGCAGACTGCCAGGCTCTTCTGTCCATGGGATTCTCCAGGCAAGAATACTGGAGTGGGTTGCCATTTCCTACTCCAGGGGATCTTTCCAGCGCAGCCGCGTCTTTTGCATCTCTTTCACTGGCAGGCGAATTCTTTACCACTGCACCACCAGCTATCATTGTTTTTATTAGGCAAAAGGCCTGTTACAAGCCCCTACCAACAGGCCCTGCTGCTCAGGATTCATTGCAGCTGCATCAGGATTTTCTCCACTTGGCGATAAACACTTTTTTGCACTTTCCTCTTAAACTTGTACTTAGGTGAAGGTATGTGTCCTAGCACGTTCATCCAGTTTAACAGGTCCCCTCCTTTTTTTTCTCTCTTTTTGCTTTACGCTTTTCATCTCCCCTTCCTTTCCCCCTTCCTATTTCTAATTTTATTTGGGTAATTATTTCTTCTTAGATAAGTGAGAGATTATTTGAATATATTTTGGCCCAAACAGTTCAAATCTTTCTTTGTTCCTTTAGCTAAGCGAGATTTCTTTCTATTTGGATAAATGCCAACCCTCTTTATAAATGTAGGAGATGCCTAATTACTAGATTTGTCTCCCAAAACAATGGCTTTTATATAATTTTTAATTATATTCTACACAGTAATCCATGTTTTACATAGCAACCTAGGACACGCACACACAAACACACATACGAATATGTAACTGAAAGCAAAGTTTAGTGAAACAAAACTTTTCTTTTTATTTGATGTATTCTGTTTTCATTCTGTTTCTTTGAAAAATGCTGGTCACAAGCCACGACTTTGATGACTTCTGGTTTTAAAAAATGATCACAAAAAAGACTTCTAAAGTGACAGAAGGTTAAGTTCTTTGGTCATCACTCATGAAATGTTACCTTTAGACTCCATTTCTCCATACCTGAGAATATTAAGGGGAGAAAATAATTTCTTAACCCCTGTGACTTTGAAATTGCTACGAAGGTGTGGTCCCTTTTCACTCAGCTAGAATCTAGTAAAGCTGTATGTATAATAGCCATTTTAATTCTTCTTTTTCTTGTTTTATTTTTGCAAAATTGTGTGTCTGTATGTATGCTCAGTCACCCAATTGTGTCTAACTATTTGCGACCCCATGGACTATAGCCCCTGCATTGGCAGGTGGAAGCTTCCTAGGTGGCTCCCAAGTATCTCTCCTCATAATGAAAAGTTTTGCCCATCTCAAACTTGTGGGGTAAATAGTTTCACAGTTTGCTACCTACAACTAGGAATATTTTCCCATAACCACTTAAAATGTGTCTTGTATTTAAACTGTCCCCTTTCCCCCTTTCAGGAGAAATTTTAATACCTATCTCATTAAGTCATTGTGAGGTTTAAATGTGTTAGAGATCTGACACTTAGCAAATGCTGTTTGTGTGTGTGTGTGTGAGTGTGTGTGCTTAGTTGTGTCCGATTCTGTGACCCCATGCACTGTAGCCTACCAGGCTCTTCTGTCCATGGGATTTTCCAGGCAAGAATATTGGAGTGGGTTGCCGTTGCCTATTCCAGGGGATCTAGAGTGACTCAGTAGCAGAATCTGCCTGCCAATGCAGGAGACGTGGGTTCAGTCCCTGGGTTGGGAAGATCCCCTGGAGAAGAAAATGGCAATCTACTCTGGTAGTCTTGCCTGGAAAATTCCATGGACAGAGGAACCTGGTGGGCTACAGTCCATGGGGTCGCAGACGAGTCGGATACAATTTAGCAACTAAACAACAACAACAAATGATGCAAAATTAACAAGAAGATAAGAAATGAAAGAGTAGGGGTTGATTGAAATGGGAAAAGCCAGACTTGTCTCCTCAGTGGCACAGATTGGGCTCATTTTGGCTAATTTTGCAGCCATTGTTTACCCAGAAAGCAGTATGTGACTTTTGGACTTGTCAGTATTCTGGATGGTTCAAATTCCGTTTTTCTTTAGCAGATTTGGTTTCTAATGAAATCAACTGAAGGCAAGAGGTTTTGTTTGATTTCATCTGGGTTAAATGGTGAAAAGTAACTAGGTGAAAGGGAATTACCATATACAAGAGCAAGTATCTCCTTTATTCCCTGAGGTTTTTTAATTAATTAATTTATTTTTAATACCAAAAACCTTTTGTATTGGGATGTAATCAATTAGCAATGTTAGTTGCTGGTTTGAACAATTTGGCTTTAGTTGTTTTTTAAGTATTTTTCCCTCTGTATAAAATTCCCCCATATTACTTAGAATTCTAAGGCGAAATTCACCGGACTCTGGTTTTATAATTTTTTCTTTAAGCAGTTCTTCACTACTCTTCCTAGAGCTCCTGCTTTGCCGTCCCTTGGCACTTACTGATCCTCTGCTTCTTGGAAATTCTCCTCTCTTGGTCTCGTTGGACTCCTCGGTACTGAATCACTCAGCTGAGCCTCTCCCACCTCTTAAATATTTACAGGATCTACTCTCAGCTCTTTTTTTTTTTTTCCTTTGGCAAACTCATTCAGTCTTGGTTTTAACCATCTCCTCTGGGGATGACTCCCTCATCTACTGAAACTTGACAAAAATTTACCAAATGTCCTTCCTTTCCCAGACCTTGCCATTACCTTTCAAATTAGTTAGGCTTGGCTGCTAGTTACAGAAAACTCAACATAATAGTGGATTAATCGGTTTTTAGCTGGATACATGGCTGCCCAAAATAAAGACTATATTTCACAGCAGCAAGTTCAGCTCAAAGCATTAAGTTCTGGCCAGTGGAATGGAAATGGACTTAGTATCTGCAACCTTAGGGAACAGTCAAAGTATTAGTATTAGTTTAAAGTGTTAAGTATTAGTTTGCGGGTAACTTGCATCCCCTGCCACATGACTTAGACTGTTATTTTTAGACTATTTCAGTTTTCTTTTATTAGGCCAATATGACAAATCAAAAGCACTTTCTGTCAGAATTTCCACATCATTTTCTCTGTACCTTTATTATAGCACTCATCTCAGTATGCTGTTGTGTTGTGTACACTGTTGTCCCTAGGATGTCTTAAACTCCTTTCACTATACAGAGAAGATGTGTGTAATATTTTAAAATTGATAGTGTTGATTCTAAGTGGTCAAAGTTACAGCAAAATGCAGGAAAACACTTTTATTTTCTGAAGTTTATGTGTTTAATCACCTCAGGGCTTACTTCACAGTAGACATATATTAATTCTTAAATTAGTGAAAATTTAACAATAAGTATCTAGGATTTTTCTACAGCATGTATATGTTTAATTTTTCATTGTTAGAAAAGAAAAAAATAAACTCTGAGATGGTAGAAATTTGATTGTGACTAATGCTACATGTAATTTTTTTTCCCCTTTTAGTATAAATGTTGCCCGTGGAATAAAAGAGAGTCTGCAGAAAGCTATAACAGATGATACAGTTAAAGCCATTGTGATTTGTGGAGCAGATGGCATCTTCTGTGCAGGTAATGTGTCCAACCCTTTCCCACTCTCTCTGACATCTCACACAGACTGAGATCAGTGCTGCATTACCTGTACCCATGGGCAATCCTATAGTATAGGTGATGAATAGGGGAGGAAGAAGAAACATTATGGAGAAGGAGACAAAGAGTCACAGGAGAGACCCAGAGAAGATGCTGACTTTAATCTCTTTTATATTGGACTGGTCCTTTGGAGGACATTTAGTTCCAGGATTGATAGCTATTATACCTGCTAGTATACACCAACCAGTCCATCCTAAAGGAGATCAGTCCTGGGTGTTCATTGGAGGGACTGATGTTGAAGCTGAAACTCCAATATTTTGGCCACCTGATGCGAAGAGCTGACTCATTGGAAAAGACCTTGATGCTGGGAAAGATTGAGGGTAGGAGGAGAAGGGGATGACAGAGGATGAGATGGCTGAATGGCATCACCGACTCAATGGACAGGGGTTTGGGTGGACTCCGGGAGTTGGTGATGGACAGGGTGACCTGGTGTGCTGTGGTTCATGGGATTGCAAAGAGTCAGGCACGACTGAGTGACTGAACTGAACTGAACTGAACTGATACACCTAGGGCTACCCTCATAGCTCAGTTGTTAAGAATCTGCCTGCAATGCAGGAGACCCCGATTCGATTCCTCAGTCAGAATGATCTGCTGGAGAAGGGATAGGCTACCCACTCCAGTATTCTTGAGCTTCCTTTGTGGCTCAGCTGGTGAAGAATCCGCCTGCAATGCAGGAGACCTGGGTTCAATCCCTAGAGTGGGAAGATCCCCTGGAGAAGGGAAAGGCTACCTACTCCAGTATTCTGGCCTGGAGAATTCCATGGACTATACATGCAGTCCTTGGGGTCACAAAAAATCAAACACAACTGAGCGACTTTCACTTTCACTTATCACTTCAGTATACACCTCCTGGTACAAACCTGTTCTGCATATGTCTCTACCCTATGTGAGGTTGGGGAATTTCCTTAAATCTCCTGAAATCCAATTTTTCTGTTTATAAAATGGATACCATAATATGTATACCTTAACAGAGTTTGGTGAGGTTAAAAGAGGTAACACATCTGAAAGCCCCTAGAGCAGTACCCCTAGAGCAGTACCAGGAGAAGGCAAGGGCACCCCACTCCAGTACTCTTGCCTGGAAAATCCCATGGATGGAGGAGCCTGGTAGGCTATAGTCCATGGGGTCGCTAGAGTTGGACACAACTGAGCGACTTCACTTTCACTTTTCACTTTCATGCATTGGAGAAGAAAATGGCAACCCACTCCAGTGTTCTTGCCTGGAGAATCTGAGGGACAGGGGAGCCTGGTGGGCTGCCGTCTATGGGGTTGCACAGAGTTGGACACGACTGAAGCGACTTAGCAGCAGCAGCAGCAGCAGTAGCAGAGCAGTACCTGGATGAAGAAGATGTTCTATAAATGTTATCTTTTATTTCACACAGTCTTGAAATGGAGTTCATTTTTTTTCTGTCACCCATCTCAGTGATCATGCACTCTTAATTATCCTGTGAAGGGGTGGGATGGAGGACAGAGAAATGACGATGAAGTTTTTAGACTAGGCCATCGGCCTCCTGTAATTTAATTTTGTGTGCTTTGCAGCGTCTTGGTGAATACAAGGATCAAACCAAAAAGTTTGCCATAAATGATGATTTTTAAAATTTTACTATCAGCATTCAACTGAAATACAGTTCACTTATCCTACAATTTATGTAGAAATTACCACTGATTTTCAACAGAGATCAAGCCCTGAGCCTTTGGAGTGGGAGCACTGACTCCAAGACCCTAGACTACCAGAGAACTAACCCTCAGTTCAGTTCAGTTCAGTCTCTCATTCGTGTTTGACTCTTTGCGACCCCATGAATTGCAGCACTCCAGGCCTCCCTGTCCATCACCAACTCCCGGAGTTCACTCAAGCTCATGTCCATCGGGTCAGTGATGCCATCCAGCCATCTCATCCTCTGTCGTCCCCTACTCCTCCTGCTCCCAATCCCTCCCAGCATCAGAGTCTTTTCCAATGAGTCAACTCTTCGCATGAGGTAGCCAAAGTACTGAAGTTTCAGCTTTAGCATCATTCCTTCCAAAGAAGACCCAGGACTGATCTGCTTTAGGAAGGACTGGCTGGATCTCCTTGCAGTCCAAGGGACTCTCAAGAGTCTTCTCCAACACCACATTTCAAAAGCATCAATTCTTCAGCACTCAGCTTTCTTCACAGTCCAACTCTCACATCCATACATGACCACTGGAAAAACCATAGCCTTGACTAGGTGGACGTTTGTTGGCAAAGTAATGTCCCTGCTTTTTAATATGCTATCTAGGTTGGTCATAACTTTCCTTCCAAGAAGTAAGTGTCTTTTAATTTCATGGCTACAATCACCATTTGCAGTGAATAGGGAGTATCAAATAGTGAGAACTCACAAAAAGGAAACCACTTGAATACAAGACCTGGCATCACCCACCACCAGTAGCACCCTGTGCAGGACGCCGCATCTAAACAACAAACAAAACAAAAGTACAGGATTACCACCTCACTTAGCCTTGCTCATCAAAGGAAAAACAAACAAAGAAACAAAATCTCAGCACAAATCTCCTGTGAAAAGAAGAGAGGTGAAAAGCAAAGGAGAAAAGGAAAGATATAAGCATCTGAATGCAGAGTTCCAAAGAATAGCAAGAAGAGATAAGAAAGCCTTCTTCAGTGATCAGTGTAAAGAAATAGAGGAAAAGAACAGAATGGGAAAGACTAGAGATCTCTTCAAGAAAATTAGAGATACCAAGGGAGCATGTCATGCAAAGATGGGCTTGAAAAAGGACAAAAATGGTATGGACCTAACAGAAGCAGAAGATATTAAGAAGAGGTGGCAAGAATACAAGGAAGAACTGTACAAAAAAGATCTTCACGACTCAGATAATCATGATGATGTGATCACTAATCTAGAGCCAGACATCTTGGAATGTGAAGCCAAGTGGGCCTTAGAAAGCATCACTATGAACAAAGCTAGTGGAGGTGATGGAATTCCAGTTGAGCTATTTCATATCCTGAAAGATGATGCTGTGAAAGTGCTGCACTCAATATGCCAGCAAATTTGGAAAACTCAGCAGTGGCCACAGGACTGGAAAAGGTCAGTTTTCATTCCAATCCCAAAGAAAGGCAATGCCAAAGAATGCTCAAACTACTGCACGATTGCACTCATCTCACATGCTAGTAAAGTAATGCTCAAAATTCTCCAAGCCAGGCTTCAGCAATACGTGAACTGTGAACTTCCAGATGTTCAAGCTGGTTTTAGAAAAGGCAGAGGAACCAGAGGTCAAATTGCCAACAACCGCTGGATCATGGAAAAAGCAAGAGAGTTCTAGAAAAACATCTATTTCTGCTTGATTGACTATGCCAAAGCCTTTGACTGTGTGGATCACAAGAAACTGTGGAAAATTCTGAAAGAGATGGGAATACCAGACCACCTGACCTGCCTCTTAAGAAACCTATATGCAGGTCAGGAAGCAACAGTTAGAACTGGACATGGAACAACAGACTGGTTCCACATAGGAAAAGGAGTATGTCAAGGCTGTATATTGTCACCCTGTTTATTTAACGTCTATGCAGAGTACATCATGAGAAACGCTGGACTGGAAGAAACACAAGCTGGAATCAAGATTGCCGGGAGAAATATCAATAACCTCAGATATGCAGATGACACCACCCTTATGGCAGAAAGTGAAGAGGAACCAAAAAACCTCTTGATGAAAGTGAAAGAGGAGAGCGAAAAAGTTGGCTTAAAGCTCAACATTCAGAAAACTAAGATCATGGCATCCGGTCCCATCACTTCATGGCAAATAGATGGGGAAACAGTGGAAACAGTGTCAGTCTTTATTTTTTTGGGCTCCAAAATCACTGCAGATGGTGACTGCAGCCATGAAATTAAAAGATGCTTACTCCTTGGAAGGAAAGTTATGACCAACCTAAATAGCATATTCAAAAGCAGAGACATTACTTTGCCAACAAACGTCCGTCTAGTCAAGGCTATGGTTTTTCCAGTGATCATGTATGGATGTGAGATTTAGACTGTGAAGAAAGCTGAGCGCTGAAGAATTGATGCTTTTTAACTGTGGTGTTAGAGAAGACTCTTGAGAGTCCCTTGGACTGCAAGGAGATCCAACCAGTCCATTCTGAAGAAGATCAGCCCTGGGATTTCTTTGGAAGGAATGATGCTAAAGCTGAAACTCCAATACTTTGGCCACCTCATGCGAAGAGTTGACTCATCGGAAAAGACTCTGATGCTGGGAGGGATTGGGGGCAGGAGGAGAAGGGGACGACAGAGGAAGAGATGGCTGGATGGCATCGCTGACTCTATGCACATGAGTTTGAGCAAACTCTGGGAGTTGGTGATGGACAGGGAGGCCTGGCGTGCTGCGATTCATGGGTTCACAAAGAGTTGGACACAACTGAGCGACTGAACTGAACTGTATGCACATGTACGGAATCTAGAAACATGATGCTGAAGAATTTATTTGCAGGCCAACAATGGAGAAACAGACATAGAGAATACACTTTTGGACGTGGGGAGAGAGGAGGAGAGGGTGAGGTGTATGGAGAGAGTAACATGGAAACTTACTTTACCATATGTAAAATAAATAGCCAACAGGAATTTGCTGTATGTCTCAGAAAACTCTAACAGTGGCTCTGTATCAACCTAGAGGGTTAGGATGGGAATGCTGATTGGAGGGAGGTTGAAAATGAAGGGAATATGTATACCTTTGTCTGATTCATGTTGGGGTTTGAGGGAAAACAAAATTCTGTGAAGCAATTATCCTTCAATAAAAAAAGAAAAAGAAAATAAAATTATCCAGTGAAGATGCAAACATAGTGACAAAATATGGCCAAAGTATCTGAAGTGATGATTTATTCATATTTGTGGCACATTTTCTTCTTTCCCAAATGAATATATTACACCGTTGGCAAAAGTTGCATGGATATAAAGGCCCATTCATTCTTACTGTAACCAGAGGAATTTTTTTGCTGCTTCTTCTTTTTTTAACCAGAGGAGCTTAATGTATATCAGTAGTAGTGTAAGAAGAAATAGATGTTGAAATAGTGACAAGAAATATTTAAAGTTTAATAATTACCATTTAGTTTACCTGCTATGTACCAGTACTGTGTGACTTATTTATCAACAATGGAAATAGTAATATTTTTACATACTTTAAATTTTAATCCTCAGTTGTTGTTCAGTTGCTCAGTTGTGTTCTATTCTTTGTGACCTCATGAATTGCAGCACACCAGGCTTACCTGTCCTTCACTATCTCCAGGAGTTTACTCAAATTCATGTCCATTGAGTCGGTGATATTAATCCTCAGTAAATCCTACAGTTTTCATCTACTGATGACAAGGCTGAACCTAAGATAGATTTTAAAACGTGCCAGACTTTTCAGTTCAGTTGAGTTCAGTTCAGTCGCTCAGTTGTGTCCGACTCTTTGCGACTCCATGAATCGCAGCACGCTAGGCCTCCCTGTCCATCACCAACTCCTGGAGTTCACTCAGACTCGCATCCATTGAGTCAGTGATGCCATCCAGCCATCTCATCCTCTGTCGTCCCCTTCTTCTCCTGCCCCCAATCCCTCCCAGAATCAGTCTTTTCCAATGAGTCAACTCTTCGCATGAGGTGGCCAAAGTACTGGAGTTTCAACTTTAGCATCATTCCTTCCAAAGAAATCCCAGGGTTGATATCTTTCAGAATGGACTGGTTGGATCTCCTTGCAGTCCAAGGGACTCTCAAGAGTCTTCTCTAACACCACAGTTCAAAAGCATCAATTCTTCTGCGCTCAGCCTTCTTCACAGTCCAACTCTCACTTTTACTAGCTATTAAATAGCTGATTCAGCTGTCTGAAAACTTAAGGTTGGGAGTCCAAGATGGTGACTTTGAGGCATGGAATAAAAGATCAGAATTATGAAAAATCAGAACTGATATTTCTTTTAAAAAGAAAGGAGGTAGGAGAGAATGTAGGAAAGTTCAGAAGCAGAAAAAATAACTGTCCTAGAAAAGCATTGGGATTATCAGGCTTGACTTAATGGACTTAGGTAGAACAATGTACCCAACAACTGGAAAATATATATGCTCCAATCTGCCACATTTACAAAAATTGATCAGGTACTGGACCATGAATGCTTATCTCAGTAAATTTCATTTAGACTGTGTTCTCTGACAACAATACGATCAAGCTAGAAATCAATAGCAAAAATATAACTAAAGATTCTCATGTGTTTGGAAAATAAATTCATTTCTTAATAACCTTTTAGTCAAAGCAGAAATCATGATGCAATTTAGAATACATTTTGACATGAATAATAATAAAAACATAAAACTTGAGGCATAAGCCAAAGCATAGTTTAGCAGGAAATTTATAGCCTTAAAGGTATAAGTCAGAAAAAAAAAAGGCTGAAACATATTGTGTTAAGTGTCTCTATCAAGGGACTGACAAAACAAGCAATAAAACAGATCCAATGAAGTAGAAGGAGGGAAATGATGGAGGGGAAATTACTAAAATAGAAAACAAATGTGAATCATGAGAACAATAATGTCAAAGGTTCTTTGATTAGTAATAACAATAAAATTGATAAAGCTTCAGAGAGACTTGAGAAAAAGAGAGAAGGTACAAACACTACGTATAAAGAATGACAAAAGGGATAGCACTACAGATGCTCTAGCCATTAAAGAAGATAATATGAACAAGTAGAAAAATAGAACTTACAAAATTGACTCAAGGAGAAATAGAAAACCATTAAAGAAATTGAATCAGTAGTCCAAAATTTCACACGGTAAAGTCAAGTCCCAAATGACTTCATTGGTAATCTCTAATTGAAAAGTCAAGAAAAATATTATTCTAATTTTACACAAACAGAGGATAAAAATAAGAGGGAACACTTTCTAAATTAGTTTCCTGGGGCTTCTGTAACAAATGAGCACAAACTAGTGACTTACAATGACAGAAATTTATTCTCTCAGCATTCCAAGGCTTAAAGTTCAAAATCAAGATATTTGCAAGGCCATTCTTTTGTTGTTGTTGTTGTTGTTGAGTGGCTAAGTCATGTCTGACTCTTCGGAACACCATGGACTGCAGCATGCCAAGCTTCCCTGTCCTTCACCATCTCCCAGAGTTTGCTCAAATTCATGTCCATTGTGTAGGTGATGCCATGCAATCATCTCATCCTCTGTCATCCCCTTCTCCTCCTATACTCAATCTTTCCCAGCATCAAAGTCTTTTCCAGTGAGTCAGCTCTTTGCATCAGTTGACCAAAGTATAGTACTGGAGCATCAGTTTCAGCATCAGTCCTTCCAATGAATATTCAGCATTGATTTCCTTTACGATTGACTGGTTTGATCTCCTTGCTGTCCAAGGGGCTCTCAAGAGTCTTCTCCAGCACCACAGTCTGAAAACATCAATTCTTTGGTGCTCAGCCTTCCTTATGGTCCTACTCTCACCTCTGTGCATGATTACTGGAAAAACCATGGCTTTGACTATGTAGACCTTTGTCAGCAATGTGATGTTTCTGCTTTTTAATACACTGTCTAGGTTTGTCATAACTTTTCTCCCAAGGCACAAGCATCTTCAGTTCCAAGGAGCAAGCCATTTCATGGCTGCAGTCACTGTCTGCAGTGATTTTGGAGCCCAAGAAAATAATGTCTGTCACTGTTTCTATTTTTCCCCCATCTATTTGCCATGAAGTGATGGGACCAGATGCCATGATCTTAGTTTTCTGAATGTTGAGTTTTAAGCCAGCTTTTCACTCTTTTTCTTTCACCTTCATCAAGAGGCTGTTTAGTTCCTCTTTGCTCTCTGACATTAGTGTGGTATCATCTGTGTATCTGAGGTTATTAGTATTTCTCCTGCCAATCTGGATTCTAGCTTGTGCTTAATCCAGCCAGGCATTTCACTTGATGTACTCTGTGTAGAAGTTAAATAAGCAGGGTGACAATATACAGCCTTAATCATCTATTTTTGGCTGTGCTAGGTCTTCACTGCTGCCTGGGCTTTTCTCTAGCTGTGGTTAGAGGAGGCTACTTTCTAGGTGCAGTACGCAGGCTTATTGCGGTGGCTTCTCTTGTAGAGAACGGGCTCTAGGGCACATGGGCTTCAGTAGTTCCAGCTCTGGGGCTCTGGAGCACAGGCTCAATAGTTGTGGCACCCAGGCTTAGTTGCTCTGTGTCATTTGGGAGAACCCATGTATCCTGCGCTGGAAGGCAGATTCTTTACCACTTAGCCAACAGGGAAGCCCTGCAAGGCCATTCTTTCTCCAAAGGCTCTAGGGAAGCCTCCTTCCTTGCCTCCTCTAGGTCCCTGGTGGCTAGCAATCCTTAGCATTCCTTGGCTTATTGCTGCATCGCTCCTATGTCTGCCTCTGTCTTCCTTTGGCTTTCTCCTCTGTTTCAATATTTCCCTGATCTTACACAGACCCATCCTAATCTGGTATGACCTCTTCTTTACCTGATTATATCTGCAAAGACTCTATTTCCAAATAAGATCATATCCATGGGTTCCAGGTAGACACTATTCAGTCCAACTCATCTCCCAACTCATTCTGTGAGGCTACTTAAGATCACAAAGTAATTTACATATATGCATCTGGAAAAAACAGACTTCACCAAAATATTACATTGTTATCTCTGTGTAGTGATATTTGGGGTTTATGTCCTTTATAATCTTGTGTATTTTTCAAAATTTCTATAGTGGATATGTTTAGTTGCTTGTTGGGGTTCTTTAATGGACTGGAACCTGGTGGTCCAGAGTCGATGATAAGAAAGTGAAAGAGAGAAAGAGGCTGATATTCCCTGTTTTACGCAGAGAACCAATAAAGCCCTTGACACAGGACTTGCATCACTCACGAAGACACCAGGCATCCTCTCGAGGGGGTGAAGGCACAGGGTGCCTTTTCGAGAGGGTCTTAGAAGCCCGGGCAGGAGAGTGAGCACTAGCTCCAGAGAACTAGCCAGGGAGAGACAGTGAGAGAGAGAGAGAGAAAGAAGGACAGACATGGGGACCCAAGCTCTGATGGAGCAAAGGTGTGTTAATGATCTTTCTGTGAGTATATACAGGCTGTTGTACAAGACATTTCTTTCGACAATGATAAAGATCAGAAAACCAAACATACAGCAACCGTTACCAAGGGAACAAGGGATTAATAATGGTCACAAGGTCAGGAGACAACCCATATCTCAAGAAAGAGGATGGAGACTAAGCAGTTTTGTTGTAAAGAGAATGTTTACTAAAGGAGATTCAAGCCTGTCTCACATAATGACCTCAGTTCCTGGGAGCAGTGTGCTGTTCCATTTTGATAAGGAACAAAGGACTTATGAGAAACAGCACGTAGGAATCCTCCTGTTAAACACTCCCTAACAATTCCCCCTTATTTATTTAAAATTTGTAAAAAGAGTTCTGACCAGTAGAGTTTGTTTAGTTTTAACAATCTTTGCATGAAGGCAATGGTAGGTGACAAATATAATTGTCAAGACAATCACCAAAATTACAGTTCCAGACCCGATGCTGTGAGTAATGTTTTAAAACCATCTGCATGGGTCTAGCCCAGATAATTGATCAGCTAGTTGTTCAGCTAAAGTTTTCAAATTAGTGGAGGAGAACAGATTTTTAGAAGAGGCTTCAAAAGTTTCTTTTTGTAATAATTGTACATTCAGAGAGGCATTATCATGTATGTTTTGTTAATGAAATTTGATTTGCTCCCAGTTGTAGGCACTATTATTGAAATGAACGGAAGTAACACAAAATTGAGTAGAATTCCAATCACATTTTAGCATCACCTGTTTTTGTACATTTGTTAATTGATCTCCAGTCCATCTGATGGCTGTTTTTAGTTCCTGTATTTCATCTTGAATATCCTCATCTATCTGAGCCTGAGTGGCCCACATAGTATGAGCATCTCTAGTCCAATTTTGGATAAAATTATGTGTTTGAGTTGAGGTTTGTAAAGTAATGCCAGTGATGGCAGCACTGGTGCAAACAGCTATTAATCCCAAAATGAATTGTTTAGATCACCAGAGCAATTTATTAAGTAACTGGGAAGCAAGTCCAGCCATGGGACCTTCTTCCCAGGGCCGCTGGAGATTTATTGGTAACCACAGATTATGTTGAGATCGAAGAATCAAAAGGGAGTCATTTCTCAAGGAAACAGAGGAGTTAAGACAAGTATATAATTTATAATTTATGCAAGTTACAGAATGTAAAGTCTTATTGAATTGTAAATTTCCTATAGCTATAACAAAAGGAAGTGGAACACAAGCTTGTATGAAATATGATTGATTATAACGAAAGAAATAGTTTCTGACTACGATTGGTCCCTGTGAAATGTCCAGTCCAAGTCCTAAGTTCTTTGGTGTTCACACCAAGTTTTCAGATATCCCATTGTTTAGGCCCAATCTGTTTATCAAGGACTATTCAAGGACGAGGGGGGCCATTCCACCGTCAAGCCACCCAAGAAGTCCTTTGTCATGGTAATGCTCCACTGTAGTATTAGTAACCTTCTATGCTACTTGAGTAACATAATCACACACCGTGCTGTTAATGTCATCTGAGCAGTTAGATAACCACATACCATGGGGTCCCCAGTCGACAATTGTATGATTAGCCATAAACATTAATTTTCCTGACTTGGCCTGACATTTGTCCCAATGAACAGAAATATATTTAAAGTTCTTATTAGTAAACCCTTTGCATAGTGTTCTTTGTTCTTTCCTTAACTCTCTCCCTAAAGTTTCAGTAGCATAAACATGGTTCACGAAGAAAGAAAGGGCAGTAAATAATCCAAGCAGCGTCTGAAAGTCCTCTTTTGGAGGCAGGACGAAAGCCCATGTTTGTCGACTAACATTAATATACAATTTTGTTGGGCCCATGCATAAAGGAAGGATTTTATAGCCTAGAGAAATGTTAATTAGTTTTCTTTCTTTCTCAGGATGAGAGGGACCCTCCAAGTTCCAAGGAGGGGGCATATGTGTTGAGTCATTAGTGGATACAATTGGTCCTATCTCTGTCCATTTTATAACCTACAATAAAAAGGGGAGTTAGGTATATAAGCCCAATAAGTGTGATCAATCAAGTCAGCCTGAGTGAGGGAAGCAAAAGCAAGCAAAGCAAGCCTGGCCAAAAAAGGAAAAAAAAATTTTCAGGATTCTGAGGCATTCCCTGTTGAGAAATCAGATTTTCAGCTCGATCAGTAAGGATTTTTATCTGTCCCCCAGTAGGGAGATCATAAGGTCGATGACATCAAGTGTGGTGTTTTTGGAAATTTTAAAAGCTGCTATGGCTTGTACTGGTATTTCTTCCTCCTGGGGTTTTTGTTGTTTCGTCTCTAGTTTGAATGTTGGGGTTCCCTTTAAGCTGAATCTTCCAAAAAGGAAGCCAAATGAGTTCGTTAAATCCATCTGGAGAAATAGAAGCATACCCTTTTCCCTGTAAGATTAGTTTCTTAGATTTCCATTGATTAGTTAACCTGTCTTGATATCAAATGGGCAAAGGAAGGGAGGTGTTCTTCAATGTCTTGAAATGTTTTTCTGCTTTGGTCAAAATATCTCTTTGTGGTAAGTTTAAAAAATTTAGAACAAATAAAGTTATATTAACAATAGTTATAGAAAGAAAGGAAAGCGATAATGATGAAAACATTCCTCGGAAATATTTCAGTCCAAAAAAAAAAAATCATCTAGAGATCTGTTTGGGGACTGGTATTTGGCTGTGGTTTTGAATTAATGGGTTGATTTCCTCCTCATTCAGTACATACATTTTTCCTGATATAAAAAGAAATAGGATCTGACTATGTTTTAAGTGGTTTGTGTTATTTGGGGCAAAGGATTGGGAGCAAACACTCAAACATTTTTTCCTAAGTGAAATTATTGAAAAGCTGATGCAGAACAACTTGATAAATGAAATGCTGCTCACATCCAAATACCTGACCTGTCCCTGGAAAAAAAAAGCAGCCTGGCAGCTGCTGAATCTCTCTGTTCAGTGTGTTAAGGAAGATGATTATACTTACAAGACAGACCTGAAAAGAAGGTGAATATTTTGCACTTTTGATACTCTTAGAAACAAATAACTTATTTGGCAAATGGTGCCTTTTTTTATGTTGTTTTTGTTTTGTATTGTGAAATAGGCACTGAAGTTGATGTTATTTTGTTTTAAGAATCTTACAGACTGGAAACAGAAATAAAGCTATATTAACAATAGTTATAGGCTTAAAGAATATATTGCATTATAATCTAGTAAAGTTTGCTCTGGATAAGGAAGATAAAAGTGTTTCTGTGCATTTCCCCTTATTTAATATTTTATTTGTAGTTTTACTGTGTAATGTGTTTAATTATGTCTTGTATTTGTGGATTATAAGGAATGTTTGTAATCTGTTTAATAGAGAATGAATGTAAAAATTGTTTGAATTGTTTATAAATATAGGCAGGGCCATTGTCTGTTTTTATAGAATTAGGTGTTCTAATTATTGTAAAGTAAGCTATCAGGTGGGTTATAACATGTCGTGTAGTTTCACCTCAGAGAGGTGTGGCCCCTATAGAAGAATTTGTATCGATGGAGACATGTAAGAAGGAAGAGGAAGAAAGTTCAGGGCAATGAGTTACATCCATTTGCCATAAAATTTTCTTTCATTTCTCATAAACCTTTTTTACATTTTTGTATTCATCATTTTGTTTGCCATTTCTTATATCTTTCATTAAAAGCATATATCTTACTTTTCTTTAGCAACTATGAAGTGTCTTGTATATTAGCATTTTATAGATTGGTGAAAATATTCATTATATCATATTATCAGTTCAGTTCAGTCGCTCAGTCGTGTCTGACTCTTTGCAACCCCGTGAATCGCAACACGCCAGGCCTCCCTGTCCATCACCAACTCCTGGAGTTCACTCAGACTCACATCCATCGAGTCAGTGATGCCATCCAGCCATCTCATCCTCTGTCGTCCCCTTCTCCTCCTGCCCCCAATCCCTCCCAGCATCAGGGTCTTTTCCAATGAGTCAACTCTTCACATGAGGTGGCCAAAGTACTGGAGTTTCAGCTTCAGCATCATTCCCTCCACAGAAATCCCAGGGTTGATCTCCTTCAGAATGGACTGGTTGGATCTCCTTGCAGTCCAAGGGACTCTCAAGAGTCTTCTCCAACACCACAGTTCAGAAGCATTAATTCTTCAGTGCTCAGCTTTCTTCACAGTCCAACTCTCACATCCATACATGACCACTGGAAAAACCATAGCCTTGACTAGACGGACCTTTGTTGGCAAAGTAATGTCTCTGCTTTTGAATATGCTATCTAGGTTAGTCATAACTTTCCTTCCAAGGAGTAAGCATCTTTTAATTTCATGGCTGCAGTCACCATCTGCAGTGATTTTGGAGCCCAGAAAAATAAAGTCTGACACTGTTTCCACTGTTTCCCCATCTATTTGCGATGAAGTGATGGGACCAGATGCCATGATTAGGCATAATAAAAGCATTACATAATGTTGATGACTTAAGACATGTCTTAATTAGATTAGCAAAAATTGCATTTAAATTATATTTATATTTAAATAAACATTACATTTAATATTGAATAATTTTCAGTTCATGTGAAGTTGAATTTAAATAGACCTTATTAACCTCATATTATCCAAAAACAAAGACATATATTGAGACATATATAATTTTAGATAGATAGGCATAGTTTTTTGCTTGAAATTAAAAAAATGTTTTTTTTTTTTAGTTCCACCAACTTGTTTATGGCTGGAGTCCTAGATAGAGTGGGCTGTGTATCCCAAGGACATGATAAGAGTTAACTTTAGGTTTTTTCTTAGGCCTGTTTTTGTTTCCCAGGCAGAACTGGAGCTCCAAAAAAGTATTTTAACAAGTTAACCTTTCCCTAACTGCATGTGTAAGGAGAACCAGTTTTGGAATTTCAAAAAAGATTTTATTTTAATCAGTTTTCTCTGGAGTCTAAAGAATATCATGGCTATTCAGTGTCAAAAATATCATTTCTCCTTTTTGTAGTTACAATATATTATTAATGATATATGCATGAGGGAATTGCTGTTACATTGGATGTAAAGCCTTGGCTACAAAATTTTGACAAATAGTGGGACTGTTAAGCATATCTTGAGGTAACATAGTCCATTGAAATCTTTTATGAGGCCTGATATGATTAGGATAAGGGAGAGAGAAAGTGAATCTCTCCCAATCTAAAGGGCGTAAAGGTATATATAAAAAGCAATCTTGTAAATCAATAATAATAATGTGCCAACTTTGAGGAATAGTAATAGGTGATGGGATCCCTGGTTGTAATGCACCCATAGGTTTCATAGATGCATTAACTTTTCTAAGGTCTGTTAAGAGATGCCATTTGTTAGATTTCTTTTTTACAACAAAAATAAGAGAGTTCTAAGGAGAGTAAGATTCCTCAGTCAGTCAGTTCAGTCAGTTGAACTAAGTCGTGTCCGACTCTTTGCAACCCCATGAATTGCAGCACACCGGGCCTCCCTGTCCATCACCAACTCCAGGAGTTCACTCAAACTCACGTCCATCGAGTCTGTGATGCCATCCAGCCATCTCATCCTCTGTCGTCCCCTTCTCCTCCTGCCCCCAATCCCTCCCAGCATCAGAGTCTTTTCCAATGAGTCAATTCTTTGCATGAGGTGGCCAAAGTATTGGAGTTTCAGCTTCAGCATCAGTCCTTCCAAAGAACACCCAGGACTCTCCTTTAGAATGGACTGGTTGGATTTCCTTGCAGTTCAAGGGACTCTCAAGAGTCTTCTCCAACACCACAGTTCAAAAGCATCAATTCTTCGGTGCTCAGCTTTCTTCACAGTCCAACTCTCACATCCATACATGACTACTGGAAAAACCATAGCCTTGACTAAACAGATCTTTGTTGGCAAAGTAATGTCTCTGCTTTTGAATATGCTGTCTAGGTTGATCATAACTTTCCTTCCAAGGAGTAAGCGTCTTTTAATTTCATGGCTGCAATCACCATCTGCAGTGATTTTGGAGCCCAGAAAAATAAAGTCTGACACTGTTTCCACTGTTTCCCCATCTATTTCCCATGAAGTGATGGGACCGGATGCCATGATCTTCGTTTTCTGAATGTTGAGCTTTAAGCCAACTTTTTCACTCTCCTATTTCACTTTCATCAGGAGGCTTTTTGGTTCCTCTTCACTTTCTGCCGTAAGAGTGCTGTCATCTGCATATCTGAGGTTATTGATATTTCTCCTGGCAATCTTGATTCCAGCTTGTGCTTCTTCCAGCCCAGCATTCCTCATGATGTACTCTGCATATAAGTTAAATAAGATTCCTCAATATGTTTTAATTCTAATTGTGTGTCTCTAAGTTCTTTAGTAGCCTGTAATTTATCTTTCGTAAGGGGCCATTTCTCTGTCCAAATAGGCTCGTCATTCTTCCAAGTTATTTTAATAATTACTTTGTTTGTTAAATGAGCAGTGGCCCTTAGGAAAAATGTAGAAGGTATATCTGAGTTTACCATAGAATCTGAGATGACATCATAATTTGAATCTCTCCTTTATAATCTGAATCAATTATTCCAGGATGAACAGTAATTCCTTTAGAAGTCAAACTAGATCGGCCAAGTAAAAGACCGAAGGTTCGTGAGGGCAGAGGTCCAAAAAGACCAGTAGGTACTATAGAAGGACCTGCTTGAGGGTAAAGGAAAAAATCATTTAGGGCTGATATATTGATGGCAGTACCGCTGGATGTTGATTTGCCTCTGGTTTTTGTTGTACGGGACCTGGGAGGTCCCCTGTTTGGAGTTTCCTGGAATAGGTTTTCCTTCAATGTCAAATTTAGATTTATTATCCTTAGCCCTATGCATTCCTCTACGGCAGCAAGGGCAGATTCTTGGAGGGTTTTTTTAAATTAGTCTTCTTAGGGCAGTCCCTTTTGAATAGTTTTTATCTCCACATGCAAAGCATCGTTCATTTCTCTTTCTATAGATAGCAGCCATTGTCTCAGCTAGCATTTGCATCTTTTGAGTTTCTGATCCTAGATTGGGACAACCCTCCAAATAATCAATAATAGTCCCAGTCTCATGAACTGGAGCAATAGCTCTTTGATATTCCTGATTTGCATTCTCATAAGCAAGTAATTTCTCTAGCTGTTTCTTAGTTTTTTCTCTGATTACAGTACAGGAAATAGCAGTTTCTAATCTAGCTAAAAATCAGCAAAATTTTCACTGGTCCTTGTAATATTTTAGTGTAGCTACCTGTAGGCTCTCCTTGAGGAGTAATTCGATCCCAAGCTTTAAGGGCTACTGTTTTTAATTGTTCATGCAATAACGGAGGGCATTGTGTTTGAGCTTCTATGGTATCAAATTGTCTGGTGCCAGTTAGCATTTCAAAAATAATTTGGTTTTGGGGAGTGCCAGCTCAAGTATTCTTGTTAGCATGATTTCTGGCTATATCATGAAATCACATTGTCCATTGAAGATATTCTCCTGGTTTAAGGAGAGCTTTTATTAAAATTCGCCAATCATAGAGAATAAAGTTTCCAATAGAAGATGCTACAACATTTGAAAGTTCTTTAGTAAAAGACGAATGTGGGCCATACATAGTTATAGCCTTTTTCATTTGTTGCATGTAAAAAAGATTAATATTGTCATATTGAGGTATTATGTGCCCTTGAGCATCAGGATTTCTTAAAACTAGAAAGACAGAGAAACCATTGGCATCAGAAATTTGTGATCGCAAAGCCATTAATTTAGAGAGCCTCTTTGCAGAGAAGAGAGAGTAAGTGCTGATTTTCTGCAAATATGAGTCTGTGCCAAGGATTTATCATTATTGTCCAGAAGAGCATTGCCACTTTGGGTGTCAAAAAACATCTCAGAAGAGTCATTATTAGCATCATTAGGTTCTAACAAAGTAGAGACTTCTGGATTCATGCCTGCTGACAGAGGATGAGCATTTGGAGTAGCTGGGGCAGGACTAGTAGGAAAATTTTGAAATATTCTCTGTTGTTCTAATTGGGCCTTTTGTAAAGTTTCATCATCTAATTCATATTCAAGCAGTAAGTGTTCTGTCTGTTGTCGAATATCATGAGGGGTAAAATTTACCTTGAAATGGCAGAATTACAGCTTTAATGAGAGCCCATAGGAACCAGAAATCAATTGGAATATTTTTTTCCCTGCTTGGTGGCTCATTCAACATTTTCTTTGACCCACTGCCAAATTTCTAAATCAAAACTGCCTTCATCAGGGAACCAGGGATTATGTTCGACTAATGTTTGAAGGCAAGCCTCTATTCATTGGCGTGAAACCAGAAGTCCCTGAACTTTAAGCAAATGGTGAAGTAAAGTAGAGAAATGACGGGGCTTTCCAGCCATTTGACCCATGTCTAGTACTTACCGACCTCAATAGGGCCTGACCTCAATAAGCCTGGAGTCACTCCATCTGAAATGCCATGTATACCAGAGTCCTTGTTCTGGACACCACTTGTTGGGGTCCTTCAATGGACCGGAACCTGGTGGTCCGGAGTCAACGATAAGAAAGTGAAAAAGAGAAAGAGGCTGATATTCCCTGGTTTACGCAGAGAACCAATAAAGCCCTTGACACAGGGCTTGCATTGCTCACAAAGGCACTAGGCGCCCTCTCGAGGAGGTGAAGGCACAGGGCGCCTTCTCGAGAGAGTCTTAGAAGCCCAGGCAGGAGAGTGAGCACAACAGATTTCTACGCTCCAGAGAATTAGCCAGAGAGAGATAAAGAAAGAAAGACATGGGGACCCAAGCTCTGATGGAGCAAAGGTGCTTTAATGATCTTTCTGTGAGTGTATATAGGCTGTTGTACAATAAGTTTTTTTCGATAATGATAAAGATCAGAAAACCAAACGTACAGCAACCGTTACCAAGGGAACAAGGGATTAATAATGGTCACAAGGTCAGGAGACAACCCATATCTCAAGAAAGAGGATGGAGACTAAGCAGTTTTGTCATAAAGAGAATGTTTACTAAAGGAGATTCAAGCCTGTCTCACATAATGACCTCAGTTCCTGGGAGCAGTGTGCCGTTCCATTTTGATAAGGAACAAAGGACTTATGAGAAACAGCACGTAGGAATCCTCCTGTTAAACATTCCCTGACAGTTGCTCAGTTGTGGTCCGATTCTTTGCAACTCCATAGACTGTAGCCAGCTAGGCTCCTTCTGTCCATGGGATTTCCCAGGCAAGAATACCGAAGTGGGTTGCCATTACCTTCTCCAAGGGATCTTCCTGATCCAGGAATCCAACCTGCATCTCCTGTGTCTCCTGCATTGCAGGCAGAATTTTTACTTGTTGAATCATGGGGGAAGTCGCTTTATAATGAGTATTATTTTCGTAACTAAGAAAACCAGTAAATGTTACTTTCATTGATTGCAAAAGAGTCTATCAGAAAAACATAATTCTAAGCTGGTCGATCAACATATAACTCACAAATCTGTCTGCATTTTATGAGGTTTTATATTGTAATAACTGACACCCTTAAAAAAGATACAGGTCTAAATGGCTGTGAAAAGAGTTGGTGAGCAATATCATGCCGAAAATGAGGAGGGGCTAACTCAATCTCAGAATCTTAGCTTCCTTTCTCTGAACTTTCAAATTTTTCTGAAGGTAGAGTTATTACTATCATATGGAAAAACAGATTTTAGATTACAGGACTTCTGATAAATATTTGATGACTTTCATATCATTCTACGTTTTTCAGGCTACTTGTTGCTTTACTGCGTCTGCAGCCGAAGAATAAAGTGTTTCAGGGATCCAAAGAGATCTGAGATTCCTTAAGTACTATCTGATAGTCTATTGTTAAATAGCAAAGCCTTCCTCAACTTTCTTTTTTCCTTTTCTCTGTGTTCTTAGGTGCTGATATTGGAGAATTCAAAGTTCGTAAGAGCTTTGACATACAACTGGGAGACATAGTAGATGAAATACAGAGAAACAAGAAGCCTGTGGTGGCAGCTATCCAAAAGGTGGCTTTAGGAGGGGGACTGGAGCTGGCCCTGGGCTGTCACTATAGAATTGCCCATGCAGAGGTAAGAGAGGGGATCCATGAAGGAATTTATGTAGGGAACTTTTCTTTAAAGCAAGCATTAAATGTTGTCATAAGCATCAGAGGTGATCACTGTAAATGGTTAGCTTACTGGTTAATAACTCTCAGATATTTCTAGCACTGGTGTTCAGCTGTTATATACCAGTATAGTCGTACTGGTTGTTGAAATGTTGAATTATGTCCAATCTAGTTGATAAATAGCTGCTACCCTGAGCCTGTAACTGACCCTTCAATAACCCTTGGCCCTCCCTGTGAACCACTAGATAAAGGGGAACTCCTGTACAGTGCTATTGCCCACATCAAATTTCACTAAGCCATGCTTGTACAGTATGAAGTAAATATTTGGGCATAACTTCTGAGTATGCATGTCTATTTAAATTTTCATTTCCTATCTCAAACATTTCAGTTTTGTGGTCTCATAATTATTAGTACTTAAGGATATCACCAGATGGTCAACACCGAAATCAGACTGATTGTATTCTTTGCCAAAGATGGAGAAGCTCTATACAGTCAACAAAAACAAGACCAGGAGCTGACTGTGGCTCAGATCATGAACTCCTTATTACCAAATTCAGACTTAAATTAAAGAAAGTAGGGAAAACCGCTAGACCATTCAGGTATGACCTAAATCAAATCCCTTATGATTATAGTGGAAGTGAGAAATAGATTTAAGGGCCTAGATCTGATAGATAGAGTGCCTGATGAATTATGGAATGAGGTTCATGACATTGTACAGGAGACAGGGATCAAGACCATCCCCATGGAAAAGAAATGCAAAAAAGCAAAATGGCTGTCTGGGGAGGCCTTACAAATAGCTGTGAAAAGAAGAGAGGCGAAAAGCAAGGAGAAAAGGAAAGATATAAGCATCTGAATGCAGAGTTCCAAAGAATAGCAAGAAGAGATAAGAAAGCCTTCTTCAGTGATCAATGCAAAGAAATAGAGGAAAAGAACAGAATGGGAAAGACTAGAGATCTCTTCAAGAAAATTAGAGATACCAAGGGAACATATCATGCAAAGATGGGCTCGATAAAGGACAGAAATAGTATGGACCTAACAGAAGCAGAAGATATTAAGAAGAGGTGGCAAGAATACATGGAAGAACTGTACAAAAAAGATCTTCATGACCCAGATAATCATGATGGTGTGATCACTAATCTAGAGCCAGACATCCTGGAAAGTGAAGTCAAGTGGGCCTTGGAAAGCATCACTACGAACAAAGCTAGTGGAGGTGATGGAATTCCAGTTGAGCTATTTCAATCCTGAAAGATGATGCTGTGAAAGTGCTGCACTCAATATGCCAGCAAATTTGGAAAACTCAGCAGTGGCCATAGGACTGGAAAAGTTCAGTTTATATTCCAATCCCAAAGAAGGGCAATGCCAAAGAATGTTCAGACTACTGCACAATGGCACTCATCTCACATGCTAGTAAAGTAATGCTCAAAATTCTCCAAGCTAGGCTTCAGCAATACGTGAACTGTGAACTCCCTGATATTCAAGCTGGTTTTAGAAAAGGCAGAGGAACCAGAGATCAAATTGCCAACATCCGCTGGATCATGGAAAAAGCAAGAGAGTTCCAGAAAAACATCTATTTCTGCTTGATTGACTATGCCAAAGCCTTTGACTGTGTGGATCACAATCAACTGTGGAAAATTCTGAATGAGATGGGAATACCAGACCACCTAACCTGCCTCTTGAGAAATTTGTATGCAGGTGAGGAAGCAACAGTTAGAACTGGACATGGAACAACAGACTGGTTCCAAATAGGAAAAGGAGTACGTCAAGGCTGTATATTGTCACCCTGCTTATTTAACATCTATGCAGAGTACATCATGAGAAACGTTGGGGTGGAAGAAACACAAGCTGGAATCAAGATTGCCAGGAGAAATACCAATAACCTCAGATATGCAGATGATACCACCCTTATGGCAGAAAGTGAAGAGGAACTAAAGAGCCTCTTGATGAAAGTGAAAGAGGAGAGTGAAAAAGTTGGCTTAAAGCTCAACATTCAGAAAACGAAGATCATGGCATCCGGTCCCATCACTTCATGGCAAATAGATGGGGAAACAGTGGAAACAGTGTCAGACTTTATTTTGGGGGGCTCCAAAATCACTGCAGATGGTGAATGCAGCCATGAAATTAAAAGACTCATACTCCTTGGAAGGAAAGTTATGACCAACCTAGATAGCATATTCAAAAGCAGAGACATTACTTTGACAACAAGGGTCTGTCTAGTCAAGGCTATGGTTTTTCCAGTGATCGTGTATGGATGTGAGAGTTGGACTGTGAAGAAGGCTGAGCGCCGAAGAATTGATGCTTGTGAACTGTGGTGTTGGAGAAGACTCTTGAGAGTCCCTTGGACTGCAAGGAGATCCAACCAGTCCATTCTGAAGGAGATCAGCCCTGGGTGTTCTTTGGAAGGAATGATGCTAAAGCTGAAACTCCAGTACTTTGGCCATCTCATGTGAAGAGTTGACTCATTGGAAAAGACTTTGATGCTGGGAGGGATTGGAGGCAGGAGGAGAAGGGGACGACAGAGGATGAGATGGCTGGATGGCATCACTGACTCAGTGGACGTGAATTTGAGTGAACTCCGGGAGTTGGTGATGGACAGGGAGGCCTGGTGTGCTGCGATTCATGGGATCGCAAAGAGTTGGACACGACTGAGCGACTGAACTGAACTGAACTGAACGGAAGAAGACAAGTTCCTATTGAAAACAGCACACAACTAATAAATCCATTTATTTCTGAAAATAGATTTAATTTAGGTTATTAGACATATAGATTGAAGTTTGTGATGCCTGCCTTACAATAGTAATATTTTTATAAGTGATATACTTTCTGATAATAAAGGTAATATTCATCATTGTAATAGACTATAAAATACAATAAAGTCATCTTTATATTAAAGTCACCATAAACTCACAGTTCAGAAATAACTGCTATTAACATTTTATCTTTTCTCATTCTGATCCTTTTCCTGTGTAACATTTTTTCATATATTTATTTTTCTTTGCAACCTTTCTTTAAAAAAAAAAACTATGGAATTTTATTGTATTCTATTTTCTACTAATACCATATTTAAATTATTATTATGTATTTTTTATCCATTCTACCAGTGTCTACCATTTATTTACATTTAACATAATTATGGATGAGGTAGGACTTTGGCCACTTTCCTGTTTGTTTTCTACATCTTATATTTCTTTTAATTCTTCAATTTCTCCATTAATACTTTTCTTTGTATTAAATGGATAAGTTCTGGTAATGGATAAATGGATAAATTCTCTTATTGTTTCCTTTACCGTATATTTTTTAGTTATTTTCTTAGTGGTGATTGCCTGCCCTAGGGATTATAATTAACATCTTAATTTGCAATAAACTAGTTCAGATTCATCGGAGAAGGCAATGGCACCCCACTCCAGTACTCTTGCCTGGAAAATCCCATGGACAGAGGAGCCTGGTAGGCTGCAGTCCATGGAGTCGCTGAGAGTTGGACACCACTGAGTGACTTCACTATCACGCATTGGAGAAGGAAATGGCAACCCACTCCAGTGTCCTTGCCTGGAGAATCCCAGGGATGGTGGAGCCTGGTGGGGTGCTGTCTATGGGGTCGCACAGAGTCGGACACGACTGAAGCGACTTAGCAGCAGCAGCAGCAGTTCAGATTCATACTAACTTAGGTTCAATAGTATGCAAAAAAACTTGCTCCCTTACAGTTCTGTTACACACTTGCTTTATATTGTTATTGTCACAAATTATATCATTATACATTGCATGCCCATAAGCATAAATATATTATTATTGCTTAATGTAATGGTCTTTTGGATCAGATAAGAAAAAAGAGGAATTACAAGCAAAAAATTAATTACATTAATGCTTTTATATTTACCCATATAATTACCCTTTAACAGTATTCTTTATTCTTTCATGTGTATTTAAGTTACCATCTAGGGTCTTTTCATTTTATGCTGAAGGATTTCTTGTATGGCAGATCTGCTAGCAACAAATTCAGTTTTTATTTATCTGAAAAATGTCTTAATTTGCTTTCATTTTTAAAGACTAATTTTGTTGGAAGTAGAATTATTAGTTGACAGTATTTTTCTTTCAGTACTTCAGACATGTCATCACACTACCTTCTGGCCTCCATAGTTTCTGATGAGAAATTTACTGTTAATCTTATTGGAAATATTTCTTAAAAATATCATTTTAAATGGTTATATGATTCCCCTCTTATATTAATAGATTCATCATAATTTATTTAACCTTTTCCCTTTGTTTTAATTTTTTTAATGAAACTTATAAATAAAGATGAGCTTCCCCGGTGGCTCAGAGGTAAAAGAATCTGCCTGCAACGCAGGAGCCTCAAGACTCAGGTTCGATCCCTGGGTCAGGAAGATCCCTTGGAGGAGGGGATGGCAACCCACTCCAGTATTCTTGCCTAGAGAATCTCATGGACAGAGGAGCCTGGCAGGCTATAGTCCATGGGGTCAAAAAGAGATATGACTGAAGTAACTTAGCATGCACACACGCATAAATAAAGACACATATCTTGTGTTCCTTTTTCTGTGTTCCTTATATCATGACCTTCTGAACATTGAATGCAGATCTAAGTTACAGGCAATAATATGTCAGGGAATGGGGATGACCAGTGGTGGGGAAAATGGTGATTAACAGCTAGGAAAGCCTCATGTGAGAGAGACTCAAACATTCCAGGTATATTGGAGCTGTTGGCATCACAACTTGGATAAATGGTGGTCTGTATTTAAGTACCCTCCTCCTCCCATCCTTATACCTGGGAAATGACTAACAGAGCTTTGGCCTCTTTTAAGACTAGGGAAGTCATGTGATTAAGCTCTCAAGCTCACCCTCTCATCTGAATTGAGATTGCTGCCTGACTTTCTTCCTACCTTTCTTCTTTCCTTCCTTCCTACCTTCCTTTCTATAATAGCTTCACTTAGATATAATTCATATACCATATAATTCACTCATTTAAAATGTACAGTACAATAGTATATTAGTATATTCGCAGAGTTATGCAGTGTTTACCACAACTGACTTTAGAATATTTCATTGCCCCCCAAAGAAACTTCACACCGTTTAGGAGTAACCCACCATTTCCCTCTCCCCCAGTCCTAGCAACCACTAGTCTATTTTCTGTCTATATGGATTTGCCTATTCTAAACATTTCATGAAACTGGAACCATATAATATATTGTGTCTGTTTCTTTCCATTCAGCATAATTTTTTTCATTGTAGCATGTCATTAGTATTTCATTCCTTCCAATGACTGAATATTTCTTTTTATGGACATACCATATTTTCTTTATCCATTCATTACTTGATGGGCATTTGGATGGTTTCTCCTTTCTTGGATTTATAAACAATGATGCTATGAAAATTTTCACACAAGTGTTTTTTTGTGGGCATGTTTTCATTTCTTTTGGCTATGTATATAGGAGTGGAATATCTGGGTTGTTGTTCAGTTGCTAAGTCGTATCTGACTCTTTGTGACCCCGTGGATTGCAGCACACCAGGCTTCTCTGTCCTTCACTATCTCCCAGAGTTTGCTCAAACTCATGTTCATTGAATCGGTGATGTCATCCAGCCTTCTCATCCTCTGTCACCCACTTCTTCTCCTGCCCTCAATCTTTCCCAGTATCGGGGTCTTTTGCAATAAATTGGCTCTTCATATCAGTTGGCCAAAGTATTGAAGCCTCAACTTCAGCATCAGTCCTTTTAATGAATATTTAGGGTTGATTTCCTTTAGGATTGACTGGTTTGATCTCCTTGCTGTCCAAGAGACTCTCAAGAGTCTTCTCCAGCACCACAGTTTGAAAACATTAGTTCTTCAGAGCTCATCTTTCTTTATGGTCCAACTCTCACATCTGTACATGACTACTGAAAAAACCACATCTTTGACTAGTTGAATCTTTGTAGGCAAAGTGATGTCTCTGCTTTTTAATACACAGTCTAGGTTTGTCATAGCTTTTCTTCCAAGGAGCAAATGTTTTTTAATTTCATGGCTGAAGTCACCATCTGCAGTTATTTTGGAGCCCAGGAGAATAATATCTACCACTGTTTCCACTTTTCCCCTATCTATTAGCCTCGAAGTGATGGGATCAGATACCATGATCTTATATAGCTATATGGAAACTCTACGGTTAATCTTTGAGAAACTGCCAAATTGTTTTCCAAAGTGACTGTGGCATTTTACATTCCCACAAGCAATGTATGAGAGTTTTATATTCTCCACATCCTCTCTAAAACTTGTTATTGTCTGTTTTTCTTTTTATGCCAGCCATCCTAGTGGTTATGAAGTGGTATCTTGTAGTTTTGATTTGTATTTCCCTGATGGCTAATGATATTGCACGTCTTTTCATGTGCTTGTTAGCCATTTGTATCTTATTGGAGAAATGTCTGTTCAGATGCTTTGCTCATGTTAATTGGATCATTTATGTTTTTATTATTGAGTTTTAAAAGTTCTTTATATATTCCAGACATATGATTAGAAAATATTCTCTCCCAATTTTTGGATTGTCTTTGTAATCTCTTGGCTGCTTGGCTCTTTCAGGGCTCCATAGAGCTGTTTCTGGAGATTATTATTTGGGTTGGCTGAGACAGGTCGTAATAGAGTCAGAGAAAAAAATGTATAAGGAGCTAGGGATGTGTTTCAACATGAAGACTTAGTGATGGCACAGTTCTGTTTATGCTGTTAATTAAAGGAGCGGGTATACATTGATTTCCTCTGTAGAAACCGTCACTGAATTCTGTGCAACAATGTTTTTGAGGGTGTGAGAAACCCAAGGGAATGCTTGCCTTGACTCTGAATGTAGCATCTCATTCTAACGACCTTTATGCCTTCAATCTTTGATAGGCTCAAGTTGGCTTCCCAGAAGTCACGCTAGGAATCCTTCCTGGTGCAAGAGGAACCCAGCTTCTCCCCAGACTTGTTGGAGTGCCTGCTGCACTTGACTTGATTATCTCAGGTGAGTACTAACTCTGCCAATGGCAGCCTGGATCAATGTGAGGAAATAGACAAGGATTTAGAAACATTCTGGCTTGATAGTCTTCTACCCATGTAATGTTAAGAGGATACTTTAACTTCTTTGATGTCAGTTTTCTCATCTGTAAAATAGAAAGAATATCTTTCCTGAGAGCTTCTCAAAAGTTACCATGAAGAGCAAATATGTATACCTTTTAGATGAAAGTGTATACAAAGCCCTAATCACATTTAAGAGTCTACTCATAGACACTGCTTTTGCATAGGGTGCATTATATTCAGATCTTACTCAGAAATCATAATATACAACAAGAATTAAAACTAGAATTTCCAAGGAAAGATTTCAAGTTTTAGTTTGGAAATGACTGAATTTTTCATTTCCCAGGTGTGAAGATATTAGCCTCAAATAGAAGTTGTAATCTTTCAGTAGAGAATGTGAACAATGCAACACTAGAAAACATTTCTCCCACATTGCAGGTGGATTTTTTACCAGCGGAACCACCAGGGAAGTCCAGGAATCTTGGGGTGGGTAACCTATCCCTTCTCCAACGGATCTTCCCAACCCAGGAATTGAACCAGGGTCTCCTGCATTGCAGGCAGATTCTTTACCAGCTGAGCCACCAAAGAAGCCCTTAGAGACCCTGCATTTACCAAATATTAAAAGACATAAAAGATATTTCCAGCTGAAGTAAGGTTGGAAGATAGTGCATGCATTAGTGTTTATTCCAAACAGAAATAATGTGAGACCTTGGGTCAATCACTTTACCTCTCTGTGCCTTAGTTTCCCCATAAATGTATGTAACAGCAGTGCCTACCATATGGTGATATGATGAAGATCAGATGCATTAATGAATACAGTGTGCTTAGAACAGTCCTAGACATGGTAATACATGTTAGCTATATATTATTATTCCTACATCTGACTTTCTAGTAAAAGAGGAGGATTGAGTAAAAATAAGATGAACATCTTGGTAACAGACTGTATCCCAAGGAACAGGCAATAAAAAGAGCACACGCTTTAGAATTAAAGACCTGAGCTTGAATCCCAGCTGTGCTACATATGAACATGTATGCTTTGTACAAATTCAGTTTTATTTACTCATGCAATAGCTGTTTAATTTTTTTCTCATGTGCTGGGCTCTGTTGCAGGCAGTGGACCTATAGCAGCAAATCAGACTTACCAAAACTCCTGCCCTTATAGAGATTACATATAGAAAATAGCAACAATAAGAATAATTATCATTATTATATTTCATCTGTTCAAAAATGCACAGTGATATCCTCATCTTTGAACTCAAGATGCTTCTTACATTCACTGGAGTCATGGTTTGATGGGCAGTGTTTTTTCTCCCCTTGTTTCTGTGGGTCAGTAATTTTGGAACAGCTTAGTTGAGTTCTTGCTCAAGGGTTCTCTTGAGATTGTAGCCGAGACACTGACTGGGGCCACAGTCATCTGAAAAGTTGAATGGGGCTGGAAGATCTATTTCTGGGATGGCTGAGTCACATGGATGGCTGGTTCCTGTTGACTGTGGCAGAAGGCTTCATTTTCTTTCCACGTGGGCCTCTCCCTAGAGTTTCCTGTATCCCCTCACAACATGAAAGCTGGCTTCCTCTAGAGTAACTGGTCCAAGAGGGAGCAAGGCAAAGACTGCAGTGTCTTCTATGACCTAGCTTTGGAGTTCCATGCCATCTTTTCTGAATTATCTTATTGATTATACGAGTCTTTCCTATTCAGCTTGTGAGGGGAGCTTAAATACCCAGAGGTCAAACACACGGCAGGTCACTTTGGTGACCAGCTACCATGCTGTGTACTCTTACTAAATGCCGCGGCTACCTATTATGTAAGTAGTATATCTGGTCGATTAGATGGAGACAAGCGCTGAGGAGAAAACATAAAGCAGAAAAGGGCAATGTGAAATGATAGGCTGGGGGGTGGGTAAAATTTTATAGGTAGGATAGCTAGGAAAGGCTTTCCTACAAAATGAACGTGAGTGAAGACCTGAAGGATGGAGGAAGCTTGTTGCGCCAATATCTACTGGAAGATATTTCACATGGAGAAAATAGCAAATACCAAGCCCTGAGGTAAGGCTTACTTGGAAATTTCAAAGAACAGCAAGAAGGTCAATGAAGCTAGAGTGAGGTGAGTAAGGGAAAGAGTAGTTGCGGGTGAAGTCACATCCTATAGGGCCTTGAAAATTATACAGAGAACTTTGACTTTTCTGCCGAATGAGGTAGAAAAGCGTTGGGGTGTTTTGAGCAAAAGAGTAACATGCTGTCACTTATGTGTTTTACAAGATCACTCTGGCTACTGAAACTATACTGATGGGAGGTTAGGGCAGAAATAGGAAGACTGGTTAGAAGGGTGCTTTAATAATCCAAGGGAGCCATGATGGAAATGTAGACCTGAGTGGTAACAATGTAAATGGTGAGACACGGTCAAATTCTGGATATATTTTGAGCCAACCAGGATTTTGTGACATATCAAATGTAGAGGTGAGAGAAAGGGGAGAGAAGAATGATTTAAATGGCTTGAGCAGCTGGAAGGATGGTGCCATTACCAAGATGGGGATTTCTGCTTGTAGAACAGGTTGTAGGGAAGAAATGCAAGAGCTTAGTTTTGGACGTGTGAAGTTTGACATCCAAGTGGAGATGTCAAGTAAGACAGTTGGATAGACTGGCCTGGAATTTAGAAGCAAGATTGTCTGAACTCATCTTGGTCTTTGTTTTTTCATCAGTAAAACAACCACATAGTTATTCTAAGGAATAATGAAATTACATGACATGCTTCTGCTAGAGTACCTGTCACCTAGGAGATATTTTATAAATAGTAACTGTGGTAGGCCTAACAATGCCCCTCTCCAAGATGTCCACATCCTAATCCCTAGAACTTGTGAATATATTACCTTACATTAAAAAGGGACCTTGCAAATGTGATTAAATTAGGAGTCTTAAGATGTGAGATTATTCTGGATTTTCTAGGTGGGCCCAGCTTATCTCAAGGGCCCTCAGAAGTGGAAGGAGAGAGGTCAGAGAGGAAAGAAGATGGTGCAAATTGGCTTTGAAGATGGAGGAAGAGAAGAGTAAATGTGGGCAGCCTTCAGAGACTAGAAAAGCCAAGGAAATGGATTCTCTCTCTGAGCCTCTGGAAGGAGCACAGTTTGCTGACCTATTTTAGATTCCTGATGTCTTGCTTCTGGAAAACATTTTTCCTGAGAAAGGATGCTAAAAAAAAGTTGTTACTGGAAGTTGAAGATTCCCTACTGATGTTAATGGGGAAAAACACCAGCTTTGTAGGCACTGCCCTGTAGGAAATTAATATGTAAATAAATTTAGATTAAGTTAATGAGTAACTAGCTAACCTTTTCTTCTGAAAACCATGAGAGAGGTAATTCTGGAAAAGTGGATCGATTACAACAACTGCCGCTTCTTCACAATTCCCCTAAAATGCCATCTGAAAACAACCGAATCTTTAGCAGTAACCACAAAAGATGTGCTGGGCACATTGCAGTTCATCCCTGATGTTTTCCATCCATTCGGATGTGGAGAACTCCAAGTGCCTTGCCCTTCCTTCTGCTGTTGTTTTCTAGGTCCCATCTCCCTTGGTCACTGAAGCGCACCCAGGGTACTGGGGAAGAAATTGCAAGTGACATCTATATCCTGCCAGCCTTTCAGATTTAGTTAGGTCCAGGTGGGTTTTCTCTGTATTCAAACAGGATGTTAAGGGCAAGTTTTAGTACCCATGGCTCCCAGTCACCAGTAATACATATGAGCAAACATTATTTCATGACTAAGACAAACTAACAGACAAAACCTTTAACACTCAACCTAAAATCTATGAAAATATTCTATGACATTAGAAAAATGAAACATAAATGTGAGTCTGTTGAAACAGATTAAAGAAAAAGGTTAGCAAACTCACAATATTGTGAATTAGAAAAGAAAATATATTATTTATTAAATAAAAAACCTGTTTAAAATCAATATGTTAGCCAAAATAATTTTTGAAGCATTGAAAAAAGGATGCAATAGAACAGACGACTGAATCAGCAACATGGAGGATAGAGACCCACTTATAGAATTCAGAAGAATTTTTTAAAAAGATACATGAAATGTAAATGAAGGCAGCAGACATGGAAGGTCTCTAATAGAGGTCTCTGCGACGAATAATAAACATTTCCAGAGCACAAGCAAAAATGGGAGAAGCAATAATCAAAGGGAAAAAGGGAAGAAACTCTTCAGATACATAAAAGAATCAGAGATTGTATTTTAGCAGACACACCATTTTCCTGAAAAATCTGATGAAATGTCAATGCCTTGTGTTTTGATAAAGGTTTTAAACTTTCAGGAAGTAGAATCCTGCAAGCTTCCAAAGGATAAAAACAAAATACAACAAAAGGTTACTCTCAAAGTAGCTAAAATCACACCAGCCACAAATAAATTCTAAATGTATGGATTCATATATAAGATGCTACATGGTCTTTAAATGTGTTCCAAATCAGGAGTTGTTAAAGTATGACCCACAGACTCCTAGGTGTACCTAAGACCATTGTGTGGGGTACAGGGGGCTGGAGGGGAGGCAGTCCTTGAAGTCAGCACTGTTTTTGTAATAATAAGAGGTTATTTTATGCCATGTGGTATCAAAACAGATTGAATGAAGAAGCAGAAATGAAAACCCAGCTATCTTCTATTAAGCCAGAAATTAAAGAAATTTTAAAAAATGTAAAACAATGACACTCTTCTCACTAAATTCTTAAAATAGGATTATGTACATAAAATTATTTATGTTTATATGTAATAGGTCTATCATGATTATTTTAAAGTGATTTAATAAAGGCACATTTCTAAAGTTCTCAGTTATAATTTCTAATATAGTAAATATTGATAGAAATAACCCACATATACAAAGGCTCTTTAGAGCATCCCATAATTTTTAAGAGTACAAAGGGGTCTCAAGACTAAAAATTTTGAGAACTGCTAATCAAAACACTTGTGCTTTGACACAGAAACCACAATACAGAACTGTGCACACAGTCCAAATTAGAAAATAACGTGAGTCTATATTATTACTAATATATCATTCAGTTCAGTTCAGTTCAGTCTCTCAGTCATGTCCGACTCTTTGCAACCCCATGAATCGCAGCACGCCAGGCCTCCCTGTCCATCACCAACACCTGGAGTTCACTCAAACTCACATCCGTCGAGTCAGTGATGCCATCCAGCCATCTCATCCTCTATCATCCCCTTCTCCTCCTGCCCGCAATCCCTCGCAGTATCAGAGTCTTTTCTAATGAGTCAACTCTTCGCATGAGGTGGCCAAAGTACTGGAGTTTCAGCTTTAGCATCATTCCTTCCAAAGAACACCCAGGACTGATCTCCTTTAGAATGGACTGGTTGGATCTCCTTGCAGTCCAAGGGACTCTCAAGAGTCTTCTCCAACACCACAGTTCACAAGCATCAATTCTTCGGCGCTCAGCCTTCTTCACAGTCCAGCTCTCACATCCATACATGACTACTGGAAAAACCATAGCCTTGACTAGATGGACCTTTGTTGTCAAAGTAATGTCTCTGCTTTTGAATATGCTATCTAGGTTGGTCATAACTTTCCTTCCAAGGAGTAAGTGTCTTTTAATTTCATGGCTGCAGTCACCATCTGCAGTGATTTTGGAGCCCCCCAAAATAAAGTCTGCCACTGTCTCCACTGTTTCCCCATCTATTTCCCATGAAGTGATGGGACAAGATGCCATGATCTTAGTTTTCTGATCGTTGAGCTTCACTCTCCTCTTTCACTTTCATCAAGAGGCTTTTTAGTTTTTCTTCACTTTCTGCCATAAGGGTGGTGTCATCTGCATATCTAAGGTTATTGATATTTATCCTGGCAATCTAATGTATAATTTATACAGTAATTGATACAGTTACTAAGAAATTTAGACTAAAGTCTAAAATGGCTTTTTTTCGCCTTTGAATAAGGAGGTGTTATAAATTCTGTAGAGCTTGAAAGGGGAGTTAGGAGAACTAAATTTCTTGTCTTCAGTAAAATAGATTAGAAATTGCTTTAATTTACAATGGTAGGGTAACTGCAATTTTAAGAATGTGAACTGTTCTAAGTCCCTAATGCAGAATTCACAAGAGAATGCTTACAGTCAACCCAACATACTACAGAAATTCAAAGCACACGAGAGGGTTCATTCCGCAAAGGGCAAAATAGAAAGGAAGCAGAGAAGCATAAAATATGGTGGGAATTCATAACAGTGTGAAATGAGTCTGTGAATTCTAAGGTTTATATTGATAGAAATTAAAACATTTGGAGGAATACTGAGGAATTGTGTGTTCCTGCTTTCAGTATTAAGCCTGAAAGGCAAGGATATCTTGAAGGAAATCAGGAAGGAACCTGGCTTCTTTGACAAAAAGCAAAAAAGTGATCTAGGATTCACTTTTTTCAAAACACTGCTGCTTATAGAAATATCACTATTTTTAACATGATGAAGAGAAGAGGTAAAAGCAGTAAGAACATGATGGATTTTGATTTGCACAGAAAAGGTCACAATAAATGAGAAGAATGCTAACATTAGAATCGTCCTATGTTTTTAAGTAGTCTCTATAATTTTAGGGGGACTTTAAAATGGCATCTGGCAAGGGTTCTGTGTAGCATTTTTTTCCTGAAGGTTCGAAAAGAAGCCACAAAGGAAATTGGAAAAAAAAATGAGATTACCTGGCTTGGAGAAGTCTCAACTTCAAGTTGCTCCAGTCTCTTTGTAGTAGATCAAGGCTTGGCTCTCATTAGATCGAACAGTGGTTATTGTCTACACTCAGAGCAGCATAAGAAAGAACAAGTTCAAATCTCAGCATGAGCATTTGGGTTGGATATACAGAGCTGTCTCTTCAGATCCTTGAAACAGAATAAAAGTACCTGAAATCTCATTGACTCCATACAAACAGTAGCAGTACTCCCAACTTTTGTGAAATCCAGGTCAGAAGAAATCATTATAGCTGAAGGAATTTTCAGTCCATCCTGTGGGTATCTCTTGTCTCCACTGTTCAGCTGCCCCAAAGATCCTTTTAGTAGCCGCATTTTCATATTCCATTCTGTGTCCCTTTGGGCCCCTTAATGTGAGGAGTCTGATTCACTCATCCCTCACTTAAGTGGTTTTATACCTGAGAGACTTCACCCTTGAAGCCACTTACCCACTCCTCCCTGTCCTCCTCACCCTAGGAGGAGATCTGGAGGCCTGCCTTCAGAGGCATTTCCAGCAGACTGCCCAAATATTGCTGTTACAGAGTGACCCCTGCCAAAAATCATTGAATTGTCTATCTGATCAAGAAAACCCATTGGTTGCTCCCTGAAGCACTAATAAGAACCAGGAATGAAGGTTTTGCTTTGGAGATGGCATCCGCCAACACTCTGGAAGAGCAGCGAAGACTGTGGAGGAGTTGTGCCTGCAAGACTGATTTGGTGGTTGCTCTTCAGAAGCCCAAGGTGGCGCTAGTGGTAAAGAACCCACCTGCCAATGCAGGAGACACAGAGATGCAGGTTAGATTCCTGGGTTGGGAAGATCCTCTGGAGAAGAACATGGCAACCCACTCCAGTATTCTTGCCTGGAGAATCCCATGGACAGAAGAACCTGGCCTACAGCCTACAATCCACGGGGGCCCAAAGAGTTGGGTACGACTGGAGCAAGTTAGCACGCACAAACAATTTAGAAGCCCAGATGATGCTGGCAAGCGAGCTGTGTGTCACTGCCTCTCCTTCTGCCCTTGTGCTGAGGAATGCTTATATTCCTTAACCTCCTACTTCAGAGTATGCAGATCAAATTACACATTTATACCTGTTGAAGAACTTGAGAGTGATGCTAACCCTCATGAAACTTCTGTAAGCCCCTAGAGCTTCCAATCTATTATTACACCAGAGGCTGCCAGTGCCACCTCTGGACAGTAGGTGCTCCTGGCACCACCATCACCACCACCAGACACTCGGTGTCACCACCTGCAAAATGAGATTTGAGCTGTTGTCTACTTCAGCTGAAAACCATCAATTAAGCCCTCCATTTGTCCCGTTTGGGATTATGGGCCACATCCTGGTGCCAGGTCTGAAGAAACAATGGTCTGATCATCTCTACTTCCTTTTTACCTTCCTTTTTGGTTCCAAAGCTCACACATTAGCAATTCCACAGACTAAGGAAGAAGTTGAGATGCTGGGTAGCCAAAAAACGCAAAGGTCCATCCTATTTTCCCGTGACATTTTGATTATATCTTATATAATATCAACTTAATAATGCTTTCCCACTGTCAATCCAACTATATTTATGTTTGAGGACTCTTCATAATCAGTGGCAACGCTTGGTATATGTTAGTATAAGAACAGGTGGTACTACAACTGTGCTTTTCTTACTACCCTTATTATTTTTTAACTGTATTATTATAAAGATTCAATCCTCTTATAATTATATAGAGATTTATAATTTATAAAGTGCTTCTATAGAGATTTAAAGAATATAAGGAAAATGTTTTATTTTCACTTAATACTCATAATAACTCAGGTAAGCATAATTATTGTCAATTACCAACAAAGAAATTATGGTTCTAGTATAGCTCACACAAATAGTATAGGCAGAGTTGGAACTTGAATCCAAGTTTTCTGATTATCTCTGCAGTAATTTTCCACTATAACAATCAGTGTAGTGCTTATTTATTTTGTAATAGATGTTTAAATCTAGGACAAGTGAACTTCCTACTAGAGAGAATGGTGCTTTTGCTTTAATCTCACATTGTTCTGTTTTATTTTGTTTTCTTTTAGGAAGACATATTTCAGCAAATGAAGCACTTAAGCTGGGTATTATAGATAAAATTGTGAACTCAGACCCAATTGAAGAATCCATCAAATTTGCCCAGAGAATTTCAGGTAAGAAGATAATAAAACTAGCACAAGTTTGGAAGTAAGTTAAATGTCCATCTTAATATGGTACTCCTTAAATATTTTATGGCATGTCCAAACAGAATATGATATAGATTTAAAATGAATGAGAGGGCTTCCCTGGTGATTCAGTGGTAAAGAATCTGCCTGTCAATGCAGGAGATATGGGTTTGATCCCTGGTCCAGGAAGATCCCATATGCCATGCCACAGGGCAACTAAGCCTATACACACACACACACACACACGCACAAATATATAGATAGATAGATATATGTATGTATATATAGTGGAGAAATAACTCCAGAAAGAATGAAGAGATGGAGCCAAAGCAAAAACAACTCCCAGGTGTGGATGTGACTGGTGATGGAAGCAAGGTCCAATGCTGTAAAGAGCAATATTGCACAGGAACCTGGAATGTCAGGTCCATGAATCAAGGCAAATTGGAAGTGGTCAAACAGGAGATGACAAGAGTGAACATCAACATTTTAGATATCAGCGAACTAAAATGCACTGGAATGGGTGAATTTAACTCAGATGACCATTATATCTGCTACTGTGGGCAAGAGTCCCTCAGAAGAAATGGAGTAGCCATCATAGTCAACAAAAGAGTCAGAAATGTAGTACTTGGATGCAATCTCAAAAACGACAGAATATCTCTGTTTGTTTCCAAGGCAAACCATTCAATGTCACAGTAATCCAAGTCTATGCCCCGACCAGTCATGCTGAAGAAGCTGAAGTTGAATGGTTCTATGAAGACCTACAAGACCTTCTAGAACTAACACCCAAAAAAGATGTCCTTTTCATTATAGGGGACTGGAATGCAAAAGTAGGAAGTCAAGAAACACCTGGAGTAACAGGCAAATTTGGTCTTGGGGTACAAAATGAAGCCAGACAAAGGCTAATAGAGTTCTGCCAAGAGAATACATTGGTCATAGCAAACAACCTCTTCCAACAACACAAGAGAAGACTCTACATATGGACATCACCAGATGGTCAACACCAAAATCAGATTGATTATATTTTTTGCAGCCAAAGATGGAGAAGCTCTATACAGTCAGCAAAAACAAGACTGGGAGCTGACTGTGGCTCAAGATCATGAACTCCTTATTGCCAAATTCAGACTTAAATTGAAGAAAGTAGGGAAAACCACTAAACCATTCATGTATGATCTAAATCAAATCCCTGATGATTATACAGTGGAAGTGAGAAATAGATTTAAGGGACTACATCTGATAGAGTGCCTGATGAACTATGGACAGAGATTCATGACATTGTACAGGAGATAGGAAGCAAGATCATCCCCAAGAAAAAGAAATGCAAAAAAGCAAAATGGCTGTTTGTGGAGGCCTTACAAATAGCTGTAAAAAGAAGAGAAGCCAAAAAAATAAGGAGAAAAGGAAAGATATACCCATTTGAATGCAGAGTTCCAAAGAATAGCAAGGAGAGATAAGAAAGCCTTCCTCAGTGATTGGTGCAAAGAAATAGAGGAAAATAGAGTGGGAAAGACTAGAGATATCTTCAGAAAATTAGAGATACCAAGGGAACATTTCATGCAAAGATGGGCTCAACAAAGGGCAGAAATGGTATGGACCTAACAGAGCAGAAGATATTAAGAAGAGGTGGCAAGAATACACAGAAGAACTGTTCAAAAAAGATCTTCACGACCCAGATAATCACGATGGTGTGATCACAACCTAGAGCCAGACATCCTAGAATGTGAAGTCAAGTGGGCCTTAGGAAGCATCACTACGAACAAAGCTAGTGGAGGTGACGGAATTCCAGTTGAGCTATTTCAAATCCTGAAAGATGATGCTGTGAAAGTGCTACACTCAATATGCCAGCAAATTTGGAAAACTCAGCAGTGGCCACAGGACTGGAAAAGGTCAGTTTCCATTCCAATCCCAAAGAAAGGCAATGCCAAAGAATGCTCAAACTACCACACAATTGCACTCATCTCACATGCTAGTAAAGTAATGCTCAAAATTCTCCAAGTCAGGCTTCAGCAATACGTGAACTGTGAACTCCCTGATGTTCAAGCTGGTTTTAGAAAAGGCAGAGGAACCAGAGATCAAATTGCCAACATCTGCTGAATCATGGAAAAAGCAAGAGAGTTCCAGAAAAACATCTATTTCTGCTTGATTGACTATGCCAAAGCCTTTGACTGTGTGAATCAAATAAACTATGAAAAATTCTCCAAGAGATGGGAATACCAGACTACCTGACCTGCCTCTTAAGAAACCTATATGCAGGTCAGGAAGCAACAGTTAGAACTGGACATAGAACAACAGACTGGTTCCAAATTGGGAAAGGAGTATGTCAAGGCTGTAAATTGTCACCCTGATTATTTAACTTCATGCAGAGTACATCATGAGAAACGCTGGGCTGGATGAAGCACAAGCTGGAATCAAGATTGTTGGGAGAAATATCAATATCTCAGATATGCAGATTCTGCTGCTAAGTCGCTTCAGTCGTGTCCGATTCTTAGGGACCCCACAGACTGCAGCCTATCAGGCTCCTCCGTCCATGGGATTTTCCAGGCAAGAGTACTGGAATGGGTTGCCATTGACATGACCCTTATGGCAGAAAGTGAAGAGGAACTAAAGAGCCTCTTAGTTGAGGCTCCTCTGGAAAGGGAAAGAGGAGAGTGGAAAAAGTTGGTTTAAAGCTCAACATTCAGAAAACTAAGATCATGGCATCTGGTCCCATCACTTTGTGGCAAATAGATGGAGAAACATTGGAAACAGTGGCAGACTTTATTTTGGGGGGCTCTAAATCACTGCAGATCGTGATTGCAGCCATGAAATTAAAAGACGTTTACTCCTTGAAAGAAAAATTATGACCAACCTAGCTGCTGCTAAGTCCCTTCAGTTGTGTCCAACTCTGTGTGACCCCATAGACGGCAGCCCACCAGGCTCCCATCCCTGGGATTCTCCAGGCAAGAGCACTAGAGTGGGTTGCCATTGCCTTCTCTCCAATGCATGAAAGTGAAAAAAGAAAGTGAAGTTGCTCAGTCGTATCTCGACTCTTAGTGACCCCATGGACTGCAGCCTACCAGGCTCCTCCATCCATGGGATTTTCCTGGCCAGAGTACTGGAGTGGGTTGCCATTGCCTTCTCCGATGACCAACCTAGACAGCATGTTAAAAAGCAGAGACATTACTTTGCCAACAAAGATCCATCTAGTCAAGGCTATGGTTTTTCCAGTAGTCATGTATGGATGTGAGAGTTGGACTATAAAGACAGTTGAGCACCTAAGAACTGATGCTTTTGAACTGTGGTGTTGGAGAAGACTCTTGAGAGTCCCTTGGACTGCAAGGAGATCCAGCCAGTCCATCCTAAAGGAAATCAGTCCTGGGTGTTCATTGGAAGGACTGATGTTGAAGCTGAAACTCCAATACTCTGGCCACCTGATGCAAAGAACTGACTCACTGGAAAAGACTCTGATGCTGGGAGGGATTGGGGGCAGGAGGAGAAGGGGACAACAGAGGATGAGATGGTTGGATGGCATCACTGACTCAATGGACATGAGTTTGAGTGAACTCCAGGAGTTGATGATGGACAAGGAGGCCTGGTGTGCTGCAGTCTATGGGGTTGCAAAGAGTCGGACTGAGCAACTGAACTGAACTGAACTGATATGTATATACTTCCCTGGTGGCTCAGATGGTAAAGCCTCTGCCTACAATGTGGGAAACTTGGGTTCAGTCCCTGGGTTGGGAAGATCCTCTGGAGAAGGAAATGCAATCCACTCCAGTACTCTTACCTGGAAAATCCCATGGATGGAGGTGCCTGGTCGGCTATAGTCCATGGGGTCTCAAAGAGTTGGACATGACTGAGCGATTAAACTTAAACTTATGTATGCAAAAATAAAAAATAAACTGAATGAGAAACTCTATGTATTGACATGGTTTGATTGCCACAGTATATATTGTATTGTTAGATGAAAAAAGAATCATGTATACTGGCACAAAGACAGAAACATAGATCAGTGGAACGAAATAGAAAAACCATGCACCTATGGACATCTTATCTTTGACAAAGGAGGCAAGAATATACTATGGAGAAAAGATAATCTCTTTATTAAGTGGTGCTGGGAAAACTGTCAACCACTTGTAAAAGAATGAAACTAGAATGCTCTCTAACACCATACACAAAAATAAACTAAAAATGGATTAAAGATCTAAATGTAAGACCAGAAACTATAAAACTCCTAGAGGAAAACATAGGCAAAACACTGATGTAATCATAGCAGGATCCTTTATGACCCACCTCCCAGAGTAGTGGAAATAAAGGCAAAAATAAACAAATGGGACCTAATTAAAAGCTTTTACAGAACAAAGGAAACTCTAAGCAAGGTGAAAAGACAGCCTTCAGAATGGGAGAAAATAATAGCAAATGAGGCAACTGACAAAGAATTAATCTCAAAAATATACAAGCAACTCCTGCAGCTCAATTCCAGAAAAATAAGCGACCCAATGAAACACTGAGCCAAAGAACTAAACAGACATTTCTCCAAAGAAGATATACAGATGGTTAACAAACACATGAAAAGATACTCAACATTACTCATTCTCAGAGAAATGCAAATCAAAACCACAATGAGGTACCATCTCACCCAGTCAGAATGGCTGCGATCCAAAAGTCTACAAGCAATAAATGCTGGAGAGGGTGTGGAGGAAAAGGAACCCTCTTACACTGTTGGTGGGAATGCAAACTAGTATAGCCACTATGGAGAACAGTGTGGAGATTCCTTAAAAAACTGGAAATAGAACTGCCATATGACCCAGCAATCCCACTGCTGCGTATACACACCAAGGAAACCAGAATTGAAAGAGACACGTGTACCCAAATGTTCACTGTAGCACTGTTTACAATAGCCAGGACATGGAAGCAACCTAGATGTCCATCGGCAGATGAATGGATAAGAAAGCAGTGGTATATATACACAATGGAATATTACTCGGCCATTAAAAAGAATGCATTTGAATCAGTTCTAATGAGGTGGATGAAACTGGAGTCTATTATACAGACCGAAGTAAGTCAGAAAGAAAAACACCAATACAGTATATTAATGCATATACATGAAATTTAGAAAGATGGTAACGATGACCCTGTATGTAAGACAGCAAAAGAGACACAGATGTAAAGAACAGACTTTTGGACTCTGTGGGAGAAGGCGAGGGTGGGATGATTTGAGAGAATAGCATTGAAACCTGTATATTATCATATGTGAAGCAGATCACCAGTCCAGGTTCGATGTATGAGTCAGGGTGCTCAGGGCTGGTGCACTGGGATGACCCTGAGGGGTGGGATGGGGAGGGAGGTGGGAGGGGGTTCAGGATGGGGAACACATGTACACCCATGGCTGATTCATGTCAATGTATGGCAAAAACCACTATAATATTGTAAGGTAATTAGCCTCCAATTAAAATAAAATAAAAGAATCATGTATACAGTAGTTCAACATTTGTATAACAGAAAAGGGGGGACTGAATGTCTATATAGGGAGAAGGTGTGTTTGTAACTGTTTATGTATAGGATACTTCTATAAGGATTCACAAGAAAAGATTGATGGTTGCCTCTGAGAATGGGGCTAGCTAGCCAGCAGAAGCAGTCAGAGGAGATGTCTCTTTTTATTCTTCTGTATCTTTTGAATTTTTATTGAATGAGTATATGTTCTATTAATAAGTACAATTGAAATTTAAGAAGAACCAAGCAGGACTTCCCTTGGTGGTCCAGTGGTTGAGACTCTGTTTGCAATGCAGGTTCTCATCGGAGAGAGTCGAGGAACCAAGATCCCACATGCCTTGTGGTATGGCCAAAACATTTAAAAAAGAAAAAGAAAAGCCATGCAAACAAACACTTCAGCAATTAGAAGGCAGGCTGTATAATCTGCCGCAATAAAGCCATGGTTCTGACTCAGTGAGCCCGGTTTTCTCCCTCTCACTGGTTTCTCACGTCATGGACTTATGACATTCCTAGATGGTTTTTTTTCTTTCTTTAAAAAAATGTTCCTTTTCAATTTATGGAGGTTGTCAGCAAGATGGAGAGGGTTAAAGAGAGTCAGAAAAAATAATTGGAAGGAATGTTGGGCTACAGGCAGAGCAGAGTGTTCATCTCCCCAGTTGGTGGTAGGTAATGGCTCAGTGTCATTCAAAGGCCTCTCTGAAAAAGTCATTCTTTTGTCCACGCTGGCAGGGACCAAACACTTCCCTGAAATAATCCTTCTTTTTGTGGCTCTAACCACTTACTGTTTCATTTCAATAGTGAAAGCTTAAACTGGAGAGGCCAGGGACTGTGAGGAGAAAATGCGGGTGACTCTAAAGAGAGTTAGCAAGGCTTTGCCCTAAGGGGAATGCGTTTCCTGCTGTCTTTCTCTTCTTTCCAGATAATCTTCACCACAGTTTCATCTGGTTTTGTTGTGCCTCCTGAGAGCACTTATTGTTTTGTTAGAAGTCAATTGGCCTACAGGAAAGGCTGTTTGCATTTGGGGGGGTCCCTAAATGGTTTTTGGTTTGGGGTTTAAGATAGACCCATGTCTATCATTTCTCACCTGTGGTTTTCGTTTGTTAAGAACATGATTTCAACAGGAAGTTCTTTTCTTTGACTTCTGGAAATTCAGATTTGAGAGTTAAGTTACTTCAAGAGATAGATGGGGATCATGGTCTGGTACATTTATACAGTAATCTTATAATTAATAAAATCATTTATTTTAAAATGAATAAAATCATAATCATTTATATCTTACAATTAATAAAAATTTAAAAATTAATTTTAAATAAAAATTTTAACATTGAAGTATTGTTTTTTAAATGTATAAAATGGCCTACTCATCTCAGTAATATTATTACACAGTTTGTCCACTTGGTGGCATCCAAATATTGAGGAGAAATCATTTGGTTTAAAATTTGGTAATTTACCTGTTAACAGTAGGGGAACGGTTATGGGCTTTGGACAATTGTATATCTTAAAATTATAATAATTAAAACTTGGTAGAAATGTGAAATTGTGATCCAAAAGTGTCTAAATACAAAATTACACACGTGCTGTGCTGTCGCTCAGCTGTGTCCAACTCTTGGCGACCTCATGGACTGTAGCCCGCCAGGCTCCTCTGTCCATGGGGATTCTCCAGGCAAGAATACTGGAGGGGGTTGCCATGCCCTCCTCCAGGGGATCTTCCTGATTTTATACTTAGAGCTACATAGTGTGTTATGAATGCTGACAAAAATGTAAAGAAAATACACAAAAATGAAAATAACTTGTTTCCCCCCCAAAATTTCATAAATGATTTTTGCTTTGGTTTTGATTTTCCAGCTGGAGGTGTAATTTATACACAATAAAAGTCACCCAGTTTAAACGTAGCAATTCGATGAATTTTTGTAGTAATGTACAGTTGTGCGGCCCTGCTACAATCAAGATACGGTTCAGTCACTCTAAAAAGTATGCTCCTGCCTCTTCTAAGTAGATTCCTTGCCCTGCCCTTGGCCACATATGACCGCTGGCCTGTTTTCTGTTATTATAGTCTTGTTTTTTAGAATTTCATATAGCATGTGATCTTTTGTGTCTGGTTTCTCTCACTTAGCATGATGTTTTTGAGGTTCGTGATGTTCTTTAACTTAAAAATATTAGTAAAGCAGTCTGAAAGGCATAGTTGAAAAACATACATGTGTGCTTGCATACCTTGTGATTATACTAAAAACTCCTGAATTATAAACTTTGAAACGGTGACTTTCATAGTATGTGAACTAAATCTCAGTTTTAAAAAGTACATGTAAAATTTTTGAGTTCTTTCTCCATTTGTAAAAATATTTCATTAATTCAACCTATTCTCACCCCCATCATTACCCTCAACTTGCACTGCTGAAATGTTGACCTACAAAAAGAACAAAAAGAAAGGATGAAGAACACTTATTTATATATGATTCATGTTGATGTATGGCAAAAACCAACACAATATTGTAAAGCAATTATCCTCCAATTAAAAAAAGTTTTTTAAAGCTGTAGTAGTAAAGTATGAGTCTAAAAAAAAAAAGAGAGAGAGAGAATACTTATTTAGTTTCCACATGCAATAGGCAAGTTGAGAAGGAAGGAAATTTCCAGTGGTCAGTGTTGCAGTTGGAATCAGTTTTGAAAAAAATTGCAGTTTTGGAGCCAGTTTGTAAGAGGTTAACATATATATCTAAAAATATGATTTGGGCAGTAGCTTCAAGTTTCTCCATAAATTTAACACACATCCTAGAGAGTTGACTGTGGAAGTTAATTAGCTTCATGTATCTTAATACTCTTGTTACACGAAGCCTCCCTGATGACTGCAGTGCAATGGATTTAGCAGAGCAATTCAGTTGCTTGGCCAAACCAGATTGCTTTGGCTGAACTCGGGAGGGGAGGGTCCTGTCAAATGCGGTTTATTTGCATTTGGCCAGCAGCCTGCTTGTTCCCAAATGGAGTAAGAACCCCTTGTTCCCACGAGTGTGATTCTGGCATGAAGCTGAAAGTGTGTGCTGTTAGCTGAAGATGAGCACAGGGGACATCCAAGTGGGAGCCTCAGCTCAGGAACCCAGTGCTCTGGTTTTGTCCCTCCAGCAAACCCTGGTCCTATTCCTGTCACTGCTCTGGGCTGTGATAGGCATTTTTAGTGATTCTTATTCTGCTCAAAGACCTTGATCTGTTTGTTCATTTGGATTTTGTGACTTAAAAAAAATCTTGGTGGTTTCATCTGTCTTTCTCTTCTATTTTATCTTTTGCTGTTTGTAATTTATTTTTACTCTCTGTGAACATTTGCATAAACATGTTTCACAAAAGCACAGTGACACTGCCTTACCTAGGAAGCCTAAGCACATATCTAAATCGGGCTTCTTTTTTATGTACCCCAGTTCTTTGGGGCAGAGAAGGCGACGGCACCCCACTCCAGTACTCTTGCCTGACAAATCCCATGGACGGAGGAGCCTGGTAGGCTGCAGTCCATGGGGTCGCTAGGAGTCGGACACGACTGAGAAACTTCATTTTCACTTTTCACTTTCATGCGTTGGAGAAGGAAAAGGCAACCCACTCCAGTGTTCTTACCTGGAGAATCCCAGGGACAGCAGAGCCTGGTGGGCTGCCGTCTGTGGAATCGCACAGAGTCAGACGCGACTGAAGCGACTTAGCAGCAGCAGCAGCAGTTCTTTGGGGACCCCCTCAAGCCCAGAAAAAGTGCAGTTGTTCTGTCTGTTCTTGGCAGAGCTTCTATGAGAGAGAGTCTATTTATCCGAGCTAGAGAGAGTCCTGTATGTCTTCAGAAACCATTTTTGTAAACTGCACACTGTACATTGTGTCTCTTTATCCTAGAGAGAGAAAATCTCTTCTTGTCAGCTTACTAGAAAGGAAAAAGGGAAAATAATCATCTCTTTTTCCTCCTTGAGGCATATGATTCACTTATTTTCTAAATGAAAACTTCTGCCTTAGGAAACTTCAAAGAATTAAGAAAAAAATATGAATGGGTCAGGGAAAGAATTCAATTATAAGCATACTTGAATCATTAATTAGCTCCTCTCTTTCCCATTTTCCTGGGGAGCTAGTGCTGGTTCTGACCTGCTCACACTTGCCTCACACTTTAGAACTAGCATATATATAAGAAATGCACTTTGAAAACACCATACCTGTAGACCCAAAGGGGAAATTCTGAATAATTTTGTGGGAATAAAATGAAGTTGTAAAATAATAGCATCCTTCAATTACAGCCACAGAACAAAAAGGATAGGAAATTGAGCAGGGAAAAACCTCCTAACGGTTATGCCCTGATCCAACACTCTCCAATAGATATGCTTAGTTTGGTCTGGACAAGTGCTGTGGGGGATCCCCAAATGCCTGTCTGCGGTCTCAGAGGTTCTGAGTATCCCTGGGATACTAGAAGTGTGCCAATTGGCTAAAATTACCGCACACCATTAAGCATTTTCTTCTTCCTTTTTTTTCTTTCTCTTCTCGCTTCAATCTCTGCCAGGTCAAAGTAGCCAGGAGCTGCAGATGACTTCTGATATGGTGGCTGATAAATGCTTTGCTCTTGGACCTCCAAAAGGCTATACCTCAAAAGCAACTATTGAATTTTTTTTTTAATTTGACTGTACCAGGTCTTTGTCGTGGCATGTGGGATCTTTAGTTGTTACATGTGGGATCTAGTTCCTTGACCAGGGATCAAACCTGGGCCCCCTCTAAGCATGGAGTCTTAGCCATTGGACCACCAGGGAAGTCCCAAAATCACCTATTAAATTTTTAAAAAATACTCATGTCCAGGCCCCACCCTTAAAGAATCTTAACTGAGTTCACAGTGGAGCATGGTCATCTTTAAAAGTCCTAAAATAACTCTGATGTGCACTATGATGTTGAGAATCAGCCCCTGTGATGGTGGGGCTGGTGGCAGCATTACAAGGGCAGATCCAGCTCTAAGATACCCATCTAAGCCCTGTCCCCACAAAGACTGTACTAGCCACCTGTTGTCAGGCGCCACAAAACTGACAGCTCTGACCTCTTTCCTCATCCACTCGATCCTCTCCCCCCACTTCCCTCTCCCCACTATCTGTTCTCATCCTTATGGGCCACTAGGAAATTAAATCAGCTGTAGGCCCTGGAAAGGTCTTCTTTCTCTGCTGAGCTTGAAAAAAAGTAAGAGTGTTGGTCACTCAGTGCTGTCCTACTCTTTGCGACTCCATGGACTATATACTGCCAGCCTCCTCTGTCCATGGAATTCTCCAGGTAAGAGTACTGGAGTGGGTAGGCTTTCCCTTTGCCAGGGATCTTCCTGACCCAGGAATCATACCTGGGTCTCCTGCATTGCAGGCAGATTTTTTACTGTCTGAACCAGCAGGGGAGCCCATAAACTGAAGATTGGCTAACTCACAGGATAACCGAACAATTGTGGCTCAGATGATTAAGAATCTGCCTGCAGTGCAGGGAACCCGGGTTCCGTCCCTGGGTTGGGAAGATCCCTTGGAGAAGGGAGTGGCAACCCCACTCCAGTATTCTTGCCTGGAAAATCCCATGGACAGAGGAGCCTGGTGGACAACAGTCCATGGGCTACAAAGGGTTGGACATGACTGAGTGACTAACACATACACACATATGCTATTTGGTGAAATATCCACTCAAGTTTTCACCCATTTTTAAAACTGATTTCTCCAAAGAAGACATACGGATGGCTAACAAACACATGAAAAGATGCTCAACATCACTCATTATTAGAGAAATGCAAATCAAAACCACAATGAGGTACCACTTCACACCAGTCAGAATGGCTGTGATCTAAAAATCTGCAAGCAATAAATGCTGGAGAGGGTGTGGAGAAAAGGGAACCCTCCTACACTGTTGGTGGGAATGCAAACTAGTACAGCCGCTATGGAGAACAGTGTGGAGATTCCTTAAAAAATTGCAAATAGAACTACCTTATGACCCAGCAATCCCACTTCTGGGCATACACACCGAGGAAACCAGAATTGAAAGAGACACATGTACCCCAATGTTCATCGCAGCACTGTTTATAATAGCTAGGACATGGAAACAACCTAGATGTCCATCAGCAGATGAATGGATAAGAAAGCTGTGGTACATATACACAATGGAGTATTACTCAGCCGTAAAAAAGAATTCATTTGAATCAGTTCTGATGAGATGGATGAAACTGGAGCCGATTATACAGAGTGAAGTAAGCCAGAAAGAAAAACACCAATACAGTATACTAACACATATATATGGAATTTAGGAAGATGGCAATGACGACCCTGTATGCAAGACAGGGAAAGAGACACAGATGTGTATAATGGACTTTTGGACTCAGAGGGAGGGAGAGGGTGGGATGATTTGGGAGAATGACATTCTAACATGTATACTATCATGTAAGAATTGAATCGCCAGTCTATGTCTGATGCAGGATACAGCATGCTTGGAGCTGGTGCATGGGGATGACCGAGAGAGATGTTATGGGGAGGGAGGTGGGAGGGGGGTTCATGTTTGGGAACGCATGTAAGAATTAAAGATTTTAAAATTTAAAAAATAAAAAAATAAATAAAATTAAAAAAAAAAACTGAGTTCTTTGCCTTATAGATCTTTATATACTCTGGATATAGATACTTCATTAGTATTTGATATGCAAGTTGTATTCATTGTCTGTTGCTTGATATAACAAGCTCAACAAGCTCAGCACTTTAAACAATGCAAATGTATTATCTTATCTATCTACAGGTCTGAAGTCTGGTAGGGGTCTCACTGGACTGAACCCAACTGTCAACAATTGCACTTCTTTCTGAAAGTTCTTGGGGAGAATCTGTTTATTGCTCACTTGAGTTGTGGGCAGAATTCAGTACTTGTGTTGTGGGACCAAGGTCTCCATGTTTTTGCTGGTTGTAAACTGATGGCCATTCCTAGCCTAGAGGAGTGGCTCTTGGTCCCCTTCCTCCATCTTCAAAGCCACATTGTCATCAAAAGAACTTTCTGTGTGGCATCTCTCTGACTCTTCCTCTCTCACTACAGCTGAGAGAGGCTCTCCTCTTTTAAGGGTTCATGAAATTAGATTGGGCTTACCTGGATAATACAGGGTAAACATCACATCTCAAAGTTTTTAATCTTAATTATATCTGTAGAGTTTCTTTGCCATGTAAGATAATACATTCTCAGGTTCTGGGGATTAGGAAGTAGATGTTTCGGAGCATGTTATTTTGCCTACCATGCAAGTATTTTCTCCTAGTCTGTGGTTTATCATTTCATTTTCTTAATGATGTTCTTTGAAGTACAAAAGTCTTTAATTTTGATGAAGTCCAACTTAATGAATTTTTTTCTTTTGTGGATTGTGCTAAGAATACTTTGCCTAACCAAATGTCATAAAGATTTTTCTTATTTTTTTAAGAAAGTCTTATAGTTTTAACTCTTCAATTTAGATTTATGGCCCATATTTGAGTTAATTTTTATATGTGGTGCTAGGTAAGGACCTGTTTACTTATTTCATGTGACTATTCGGTTGTCCTCAGCTTTGTTCATTTAAAAAAAACTCTCCTTTCCCTCATTAAATTGTTTTGGCACCCGTGTTGGAAATCAATTGGTGATGATTGTAAGGGTTTATTTCTTTTCTTTTTTTTTTTTTGATTTTTATCTTGAAATTTTAAAATCTTTAATTCTTACATGCGTTCCCAAACATGAACCCCCCCTCCCTCCTCCCTCCCCATAACATCTCTCTGGATCATCCCCATGCACCAGCCCCAAGCATGCTGTATCCTGCGTCAGACATAGACTGGCGATTCGATTCTTACATGATAGTATGCATGTTAGAATGCCATTCTCCCTAATCATCCCACCCTCTCCCTCTCCCTCTGAGTCCAAAAGTCCGTTATACACATCTGTGTCTTTTTTGCTGTCTTGCATACAGGGTCGTCATTAACTCAGTTTTTTCCATTGATTTGTATGTCTATCTTTGTGGCAATATTATACTGTCTCCTTTTCTAGGTACTTTAAAGTTTTTGTTACTGTTAAGAATGGAATTAAAATTATTTTGAACCTAAAATATTATTAACTCAGAACTATTTTCCTTAAGCTCACTGGCAGATTAATATAACTAATCTATCTATTATCTTGGCCTTGAAGTAAAAGGAAGATGTAACTTTTATGCCTCTATTAGGTAACTTGAAATTGCTTTGAATCTATTAAATTCTATCTTATGGGGCTAAGTTGCAAAGATGTCAGAGATTTTGTTATTAGTGTTATATTAAATATCTTGACAACTGAGTCAGTTGTAGTGAGGTGGATGAACCTAGAGCCTAGTATAAGGAGTGAAGTAAGACAGAGAGAAAAACAAATACCATATGTTAATGCATATATCTGGAATCTAGAAAAATGGTACTGATGAACCTATTTTCAAGAAGGGTATAGAGACACAGACATAGAGAATGGACCTGTGGACACAACAGGGGAAGGAGTGGGTGGGCTGAATTGAGAAAGTAGCGTTGACGTATATACACTATCATGTGTGAGATAGCTAGCAGGAAGCTGCCATATGACATAGGGAGCCCAGCCTGGCACTCGGTGATGGCTGAGGGGAATAGGGGCCAGGAGGGAAGTTTAGAGGGGAGGGGAGGGAGGCCTAAGAGGGATATATATATATATATATATATATTTAAATATATATTTATATATATGTATGTATAATTATGACTGGTTCTCGATATTGTATGGTAGAAACCAACACAACATTGTAAAGCAATTTTCCTCCAATTAAAAAGATTTTTAAAAAGAAACACATTAATTAATCATTTAATGGAAAACTATCTTAAATAGTATTTATTATTATATACGCACGAGCCTTTGATATAAGTTAACAGTTCCAAATTTTCTTTCTTATTTCTTTTAGATCTATCTCCAGAATCCCGTAGAATCTGCAACATGCCAGTCCCGAGCTTGCCCAACATGGACACCATTTTCAGTGAAGCCTTTCTGCAGGTGCGGAAGCGGTACCCTGGATGGCTGTCTCCGGAGGCCTGTGTCCGAGCAGTCCAGGCTGCAGTCCAATATCCATATGACATGGGCAGCAAGAAGGAAAAGGAGCTGGGCCTGTACCTTAATACCTCAGGGCAGGCCAAGGCCCTGCAATATGCTTTCTTTGCTGAGAGGATGGCAAATAAGTGGTCCACTCCCTCCGGGGCTTCCTGGAAAACAACGTCGGGACGGCCCATCTCCTCCGTTGGCGTTCTCGGTAAGAACATGAGCAATGTCACTCCCCAAATCTACATTTGTCAAGTACTACCATTTGCTTTGGGCCACTACGTGCCAGGCTCTTTGCTGAACATATCACTTTTTTAGTTAACTTAATTTTCACCCCAGCCCATGAACTATCTTTGCATATGAGGCTTAGAAACACTAGGCCTTCTCAACAGTGAACTAATTAAACCCAAGTCCTCTAATACTACATCTGTGTGATTCCAGACTCTCGGCATTTTTAAACTCATTTCTGCCTCTTACATGTCCCTCATCCCTGGGTTTCCCAGCAAGATTATGATGTGTACCACATTTCAAGGTGTGGCCTGTCACTCCTATAGCTAGGGATTGGGAATGAAGGTTGTGTCTTTCTGGTCCTTGCATCCATTCACTTCTCCTGATTCAAAGCCACTATCCCCAAATTCATCTTTACCTGAAACATGGGCTTTCTTACTTTTTCCCCTTGACAATTTCTCAAACAAAATGCCTTCTTTCCTCAGAAGCTAGCTCTCCGAATGGCTTATTTGGGCCACTATCCTAAATTTCACTTAGTCTTAGTCTTGGCCCAAGAATGGTCTTGGGTGGATTCCAAATCCCCTGAAATAGTAAGTGGAGTATGGTATGTATTAGCCTGTATACAGTCTTCTGGGAAAGGAGGTCCAAAGTTTACTAAAAGCACCAGCTTTCTTAATCTTCACCAAGCTCTCTAGCACCAGTGCAGTGTGAATGAAAGAGCCTTCTCTACATTTTCTTAGTCTGAAGCTGTCTCAGTGAAATTTGGAAATAAACTAGTACGTCTTCAACACAAACATACTGTGCTCCTTGTAGCACTGACTCTGTTCACTTGTGATTTTTTAAGGAGCTGGATAAATAGTATGGCAAAGAACTGATTGTACCTTTTTATATTCCTTCAGCAACACTGATATTTGTTTCTAGTTACGTGCATACCTGTTTCTTCTTTCCTGTATTCCTTCAAGCCAAGAAAAATTAATGCAGAATAATAGTAAAAACTCTTTATCAGTATCGTGTTTGTCAACCATCATTTGAGAATTTCCCTTTCCTTATCGTGAGCTTTTTAAAAAGACTTCAGGTTTGTGTCTGGCATGGAATGTTTATAAGTTCAAGGTTTTTTTTTAAGTTTACACCACATTGTTCTGAAAAATATTTGCAAAAGCTTTTAAAACTACATAAAAGACAATGTGGATGAAAATAAAGTGAGAGCTGGTCATTTCCCCCTTCGTCATGTTTATCCGCTTCCTGCTCTGCCCGCCTTGGTCTTGGTGACGCAGCCTCCCTCTGTGCCCCACGTCCTCTGGAATGCGCCCACAGCCTCATCTGGTTCACAGTGGCTGTCCCTCTGTCTCCTGCCTGAAACCTGACTTACCCCGGGCACTTGCTTCTCCTGAAGCCCTCTCAAGAAGGCTGTTGCTTCTTCCCACACTGCCTGGACTGCGCTGCCACTTCCCGCTTCCCCTCTCAGACCGTGACCCCTTTCTGGACACTCTTCCTCTGTTTTGCAGCCGTCTCCCTGCCTGCTCTATCCCTCCTCATCACTGTCCGCGCTCCCCTGCCTTGGCCCTCATTTCAGTGCCTGGCTCACGGTTATCCGCTTTGGCCCCAATCCTGCTGTCCTGTCCTTGTTGTCCTCGTCCCCTGTGTGGAGAATCCATCCAGCCCTGTTGCTTCTGGGTTCCTTCGCCTCCTCAGATGCAGTGACATTCGCCTCACTTCACTTCTGTGACCCACACTTCGGGCTTCATCCTGAACATTTCTCCACCACTGAAATGTGAACTTTTTCACTACAACCTTGTGTTTCTCCACATCCCTTTCTCAGTTATTCCAACTGCATCTGTTACTTGATAGGCTCTTTTAATCTACTTCCTTCTCTATTCAGTTTTCATTTCCAATCATCACTTCAGCTACTCCCTTGCCTACATCCTCAGAAGCCGTGACTCGTCGTCCTTTCATTGGGCCCCCAGGAAAACCCCAGCCCTGATGAGCCCAGGTTTGCGCGTCAGTGAGCCTGCGCTCTCAGAGTGGGTCGACACCACTGCAAGTCCACTTTCTTGCACCTCGCCTGGGCTCTCAGGGCTGTTGGAAGGGGAGAAGACTGCTGTTGACTAGACACTGAAGAGCCAGCAGTCAAAGCATCCCTTATCCTTTATTTACTTCTTTGAGTAGAAGGGATTCTTGACGATGTTTAATTCCAGGGTAGTTAAAGGCAGTGACTTGGTCCAGGAACAGGATTCCTGGTCCCTGTCTGTGTGTGTTTAGTGAGGAAAATTTAGGAAACTAAATTCAATATACATACAGTATTGACCTATGAAAACATAATTACCAACAGTGAAAAGCTTGGTCTTTCAGCCCTACTTTCTAGAGAACTTTGAGACCACAAGGTTGTGAGAAATTAGTGAAGAACTTTTTGAAGGAAACAGTTACTGGTTTCGTGTATATTTTTAGTGATTAAATGAAAAAATAGTTTATAGAAATGAAGATCTAAAATAATAGCTGATACTTCTTCCCCCCCCTCCCCAATAAGACATTGTTTATTAATCAGAGGAGCAGCAAGGATAATTCTATGTTAGGTTAAAAGCTGCATTTCAAGGGCCCAAGTTCAGGCTTCCCTGGTGGTTCAGTGGTAAAGAATCCACTTGCCAATGCAAGGAATGTAGGTTCGCTTCCTGGTCTGGGACGATCCCATGTGCCACAGAGAAGCTAAGCCCCTGCACCACAACTGCTGAGCCTGTGCTCTAGATTCTAGGAACTGCAACTATTGAGCAATGCTCTAGAGCCTGTGCTCCACAGCAAGAGAAGCCACCACAATGAGAAGCCCCTGCACCATAGCTAGAGAACAGCCCTCACTCACTGCAACTAGAGAAAAGCCCACACAAAGCAATGAAAACCCAGCATAGCCACAAATAAGTAAACAAAAATATATTTAAAAAAAAGGTCCAAGTTCTGTTTCCAGGTTCTCTTATAGGAGTGATAAGGCTAGCACCTTATAGCCTTCTACTTTGTAGAAGTAGCAACTTCTACAGAGAGCTGTTACATGCTTTGTCTGATTTGATCTTCACCAAAACTCATGAGATCAGAGCTTCAAGCAGTCACATTCCCAACTTGAAGAATTTGGAAACTAGGACTCTGTGTATAGTGACTCCAAGTCACATGCTGAAGGCGTGGGTAGGACTGTAACTCAACCAACTGCTCTTAAAAATCCTTCCCATCCTTCTGTTTCTACTTGCTGCTAAGCTGCTGCTAAGTTACTTCAGTCGTGTCCAACTCTGTGCGACTCCATAGACGGCAGCCCACCAGGCTCCCCTGTCCCTGGGATTCTCCAGGCAGGAACCCTGGAGTGGGTTGCCATTTCCTTCTCCAATGCATAAAAGTGAAAAGTGAAAGGGAAGTCGCTCAGTCGTGTTCGACTCTTCGCGACCCCATGGACTGTCCATGCCATATATTCTGTACATTAAGGATGCAGGCTCTTCACATGACCTGGGTTGAGACCCCAGCACACCTACTTGCTAGGTATCAGACCTCAGGGAAGTTACGTACATCTTCAGGTTGCTCATTTGTAAAGTGGGTTAAATGATAGGACTTAACGCATAGGGTTGTGGTGAGGATTAAGAGTTAATACATGCAAAATGCTTTAACGCATTTCTAATATGTTCCTTATGAACACTCAATAAGCTTTAAGTTTTGTTTTTTTAAGCTTTACTATTAATAGTATAAGGTAATTTAACATGGAAGCTTTCACGCTTACAAGGAAGTGAGTAAAATTATAGCTAAGACACTTCTAGAAAGCATTAGTCTGGCCCACTCTGTGGTTAGGACTATGAGCTATTTGGGGCTGCAAAGGTCCTGCAGCAGCCCTGCTCTGTGAGGGGAATGCGAGGAGCTGTGCTCCGCCCTTGCAGGTGGCTTTCCTTCTCTGCTGTGTTCAGTGCCATCATCTGTATCACGTTGTACTGTATGAAGCTCTTTCACGTAAACTTCTCATGAGTCCTTATTGTTCCTGTGAGATTGTACTCTCTGCTGCTGCTGCTGCTAAGTTGCTGCAGTCGTGTCCGACTCTGTGCGACCCCATAGACGGCAGCCCACCACGATTGGTAGGAATTTTATATGAAGCTTGGGACTGAAAGCCAGAGAGCCAGGGTTTTGAACCATCAACTCTACCTCCAGTTTATGCAGGCTAAAGTTTAGGATACAAGCTGCTACAGCAGTGAGAGCTATCCAGCCTTCTTGTTACTGAGTGAAACACAGATGTTTAGTAAATTTACAAAACTGTTTTAAATAATTCATTATATGTATTAAATAATTTAATATGATTTAAAAATTAAATATATTCCAGAGGAACTAAATCAATAATTTCTAATGATTGATAACATAATATATTCAAAACCAATCCTCACAAGGGATTAAGAGGTATAAATTATTATATATGTAATAAATAAGTTACAAGGATATACTATACAGCACAGAGAATATGACCAATATTTTATAATAACTTTAAATGGAATATAATCTATAAAAATCTGAATCACTATGTTATATACCTAACACTAATATAATATTGTAAATCAACTATACTTCAATTTTTTAAAAAAGACCTAAAGCTAGTCAATGTGAAGTGCAGAAGAGTAATATGTACATAGCTTTCACTGAACTGTTTCATCCACAGCAGGTTGGTCAGGTAACAGATAAGCTGCTGCTGTAACAGATAACAGTCTCAACAGCTTAACACAATTAAGATGTATTTCTTCCTCACTCTCAAGATAGTTCTAAAATCAGGTTCTTTCCAACTAGTGGCTCTACCATTCTCCTGGACAAGGGTCAGCAAACTTTTTCTGTAAAGTGCTAGACAGTAAATGTTTTTGGCTTTGGGGGCCTTATGTTCTGTACTGCGACTACTCAACTCTTCTGTTGAGGACGAGTATAGCCACAGACCATATAAAAACAAATCAGTGTGACTGATTCCAGTAACACTTTATTTATGGACACTGAAATTTGAACTTGATATCATTTTCAGGTGTCACAAAATATTCTTACTCTTTAATTTTCAACTGTTTAAAACATAAAACCAATCTTAGCTCATAGGCAGTTAGAAGCAGGCAGTGGGCTGGATGTGACCTGCAGGCCAACACCTGCTCTAGGGTCTCCTCCAAGTCCTCAGAGTTGATCTCTGCATCCTCTGTACCCAGGTGGTAATGAAGGATCTTGTAGGAGATTTTAGGGGCCAGTAGTGATCCCACATCACCCTTCCCCCATTTCCTCAACCAGAATTAGTTACAGGCCCTACTGGGATATAGGAGGTCTAGAAAGTACAGCCTCCTATGTGCCCAAGAAGAAAATGAAACGGTATGGGGAAGAAACGGCAGCATATTTGCCATCAAATAATTTTTCTATATTTTCCATTCTTCTTGCCTTTCTTTAAAATATTTCTCACTTTCCTTTTCTCTTCCCCAGCCAGGTGGTTCATCATTTCATACTGTTTCAGTATGACCTTTCTTTAAATATTTCTTCTTTATCTTGAAGCTTTTCTTGACTCATCTAACCAAAAATATCTTTCCTTTAAAGCACCAAAGAACTTCTCTCATCACGTACCTTACCTTACATGGTGAATACTTGTTAACTTTTCTTCTTCCCATCGCTAGATTATAAGATCCTTGAGGGTTGTGTTAGTGTTAGTCACTCAGTTGTGTCCATCTCTTTGTGACCCCATGGACTACAGGCCACCAGGCTCCTCTGTCCATGGAATTCTCTAGGCAAGAATACTGGAATGAGTGACCATATCCTTCTCCAAAGGATCCTCCCAACCCAGGGATTGAACCCTGGTCTCCTGCATTGCAGGCAGATTCTTTAACATCTGAGCCATCAGGGAAGCCTTGAGGGTTGGTACTACACAGATTTTTAATTACCGTTTTCTTGAGATGAAACTCCTATGTGATAAAATTGACCCACTTAAAGAGTAAAATTCAACATAAAATGGTGCAGCTGCTATGAAAAACAGTTTCTTCAAAAATTAAAAATAGAATTATCATACAATCCAACAATTCCACTTCTGGGCATATCCAAAAGAACTGAAGGCAAGAACTCAAACAGATATTTGTCCACTCATGTACATAGCAAAATTATTCTCAATAGTGGCATAATGGCAACCCAAGTGTCAATTGACAGATGAATGGATAAACAAAATGTGCTACATATATATATATATATATATATATATATATGTACATATACAAAGGATACAAAGGGATAATATTCAGCCTTAAAAGGTGGGGAATTCTAACACATACTACGTGAATAAACCTGAGGCTCTTCTGCTAAGTGAAATGAGCTAGTCACAAAAGGACAAATACTATTTGATTCCACTTATATGAGGTATCTAGAGTACTCACAACTATAGAGTGCAGAATGATGATTGCCAGGGAGAGAAATGGGGAGTTCTGGTTTAATGAGCACAGTTTCAGTTCTACAGGATGAGAAGAGTTCTAGAGATAGATGGTGCAAGATGGTGCTGGTTACACAGCTTTGTGAATGTGCTTAATACCGCTGAACTGTACACATAAAAATGGTTATGATGTTAAGTTTTATGTTATATGTATCTTATCATAAAACATTTTAAAAATACATAGTAACAACGTCACCAAAAAAGGAGCACACTGGTTGTTTTTAGATATTTGTAAAGTTGTCCAACCATTGCCACAATTTTATTTTACTTTTTTAGACTTGAAAAAAAGTTTTTGTTTTAGTTTTTTGGCTGTGCCCCATGGTCTGTGGGATCTTATTTCCCCGACCAGGGATTGAAGCCATGTCCCCTGCATCGGAAGTGTGCAGTCTTAACCACTGGATTGCCAGGGAAGTATGCCACAAACAATTTTAGAACCTTTTCATCACCCTAAAAAGAAACCCTGTACCCATTAGCAGTCATTCCTCCTTGCCCTTCCTCCCAGCTCCTGGCAACTACTAATCAATTTTCTGTCTCTACTGATTTCCCTATTTTGAACATTTCATACAAATGGAATCATATAACATGTAACTTTTGGTGTCCAACTTTAACTTAGCATAATGTTTTTTAAGGCCCATCCACACTATAGGATGTATCATTTACTTTACAGCTGAGTGATTTTTCCAAAGGAGAGATATATTGTCCATGCATGCTCAGTCATATCCGATTTTTTTGGACCCTATGGACTGTAGCCCGCCAGGGTCCTCTGTCCGTGGGATTCTCCAGGCAAGAATACTGCAGTGGGTTGTCATGCCCTTCCCTGAGGCATCTTCCTGACCTAGGGGTCCAACCTGTGTCTCCTGCCTTTGCAGGTGAATTCTTTACCACTGAAACTGACTGAGTAGCCCCAGAAAGAGATGCTACCTTTTGTTTATTCATGTTGATGGACATTTGGCTTGCTTCTTCTTTTTCATTTAATTTTACTTATTTGACTGCGCCTGGTCTTAGTTGCAGCACACAGGATCTTCTAACTTTGTTGAGGTATGTGAGGATATGAACTCTTAATTGCAGCATATGGGACCTGAGAAGGGTTTAAACCCAGGCCCCTGCACTGGGAGCATGGAGTCTTAGCCACTGGACCACCAGGGAAGTCCCTGGCTTCTTTCTTTTTTCTGGCTATTTTGAATAATGCTACTATGAACATTTGTCTATAAATTTTGTGTGGACGTATGTCTCCATTTCTCTTGAATTATGTATATAATCACCTACTTACCTACTCATATGGCAACTCCATGTTAGACATTTTGAGGAACCTCCACCTTGTCTTCTACAGCAACAGCACCACTTTACAATCTGCCGTCAGTGAATCAATGAATCAATTTCTCCATATTCTCACCAGAACTTGTTACTATCTGTCTTTTTAATTATGGCTATCCTTGTGGGTATGAAGTGGTAGTTCACTGGGATTTTGATCTATATTTCCAAAATAACTGGTGATGTTAGGCATCTCTTTATATGCTTATTGGCCATTTGTATATCTTCCTTGGAGAAATGTTTATTATATCCTCTGCCTAATTTAAAATTCAGGTATATGATTTGATAATATTCTTTCCCATCCTGTGGGTTTTTTTCACTTTCTTTTTTGTGTCCTTTGAAACACAGAAGTTTTTAATTTTATTTATTTTTTTTTTTGTTTTTAATTTTAATGATGTCCAATTTATGTTTTTTTTTCTTTTATTGCTTGTGTTATTGATGTCATTTCTAAGAAATCATTGCTTAATCCGAGCTCATGAAGATTTCCTCATAAGAGTTTTATAGTTTTAGCTCTTACTTTGGTGTTTGATCATTTTAAGTTAATTTTTATGTATGGTGTGAAGTAGAAGTTCAACATCATTCTTTTACATGTGAATATCCAGTTGTCCCAGCACTGCTTGTTGAAAAAGTCTATTCTTTCCCCATTGGATTATATTGGCACCTTTGTTAAAAATTGATTTTCCGTACGTGTATGAATTTATTTCCAGACTCTCAGTTCTGTCTCACTGATCTATATGTCTGTCCTTTATGCCACTATCACACTGTCTTGAATACTGTAGATTTGTCAAAAGTTTTGAAATTGGGAGGAATGACTCTTAAAACTTTGTTCTTTTCTTTTTTCTATACTGTTTTGGCTATTCTTCATTTCTTGTACTTCTATATGACTTTTTGATTCAGCTTGTTAATTTCTGCAGAATACCAGTTGGACTTTTGATAGTTATTGCACTGAACCTGAAGATTTACTTGGGTAGTATTGCCATCTTAACAATATTGTCTCCTGATCCACGAACATGGGGTATCTTTCAATTTACTTCGGTTTCCTTTCATTTCTTTCAGTAATGTTCTTTGGTTTCTCATGCACAAGTCTTAAAGTTCGTCCTCAAATTTATTCCAAAGTATTTTGTTCTTTTTAATGCTATTAAAAGTGGAATTGTTTTCTCAATTTCATATTGTTTATTATAGAAATACAATTGATTTTTATATATTGATCTTGCACCCTACAGTCTTGCTGAACTTGTTTACTATTTCGAATAGTGTGTGTGTGTGGATCCTTTTTATTGTTATACCTCCTGGAGCACCTAATACAGTTCCTAACATTAACTAGTATTCAATCTACCTGTAGTCCTTGAGTTGCTGTCTTTGAATGCCACGTTGCCACAGAAACCTTCCATTCACTGAATAATTTCCCATTTTCCAATACCATTGACTCTTTCTTCTTCTCTTTCACTCTTATCTACAGGCTTAGGAACAATGGGCCGAGGCATTGTCATTTCTTTTGCAAAGGCCCAGTTCCCTGTGATTGCCGTAGAATCAGACAAGAAGCAGCTAGAGACTGCAAGCAAGATAATAACCTCCATCTTGGAAAAGGAAGCATCCAAAATGCAGCAGAGTGGCCACCCTTGGTCAGGACCAAAACCCAGGTTAACTACATCTATGAAAGAGCTCAGTGGTGTAGATTTAGTCATTGAAGCAGTATATGAGGAAATTAACCTGAAGAAGCGTGTCTTTGCTGAACTATCAGCTATATGCAAGCCAGAAGCATTTTTATGCACCAACACTTCAGCCCTGGACATTGATGAGATTGCTTCTTCCAGTGACCGTCCTCACTTGGTCATTGGCACCCACTTCTTCTCACCAGCTCATGTCATGAAGTTGTTAGAGGTTATTCCCAGCCGATTCTCTTCCCCCACCACAATTGCCACGGTTATGAATTTATCAAAAAAGATTAAGAAGATTGGAGTAGTTGTAGGCAATTGTTCTGGATTTGTTGGGAATCGAATGCTGAGGTCTTATTATGATCAGACATACTTCTTATTAGAAGAAGGCAGTAAACCAGAGGAGATAGATGAGGTGCTGGAAGAGTTTGGTTTTAAAATGGGACCTTTTAGAGTGTCTGATCTTGCTGGGTTGGATATAGGTTGGAAATCCCGCAAAGGGCAAGGTCTTACTGGACCTACATTGCCTCCAGGAAGTTCTGCCCGGAAGCGAGGTGGCCGGAGATATTGCCCAATTCCTGATATGCTGTGTGAGTCAGGACGGTTTGGTCAGAAGACAGGTAAGGGTTGGTACCTTTATGATAAGCCTCTGGGAAGGATTCACAAACCTGATCCCTGGCTTTCCCAATTTCTGGCACAGTACAGGGAAACGTATCACATCAAACCACGTATCATTAGCCGGGATGAGATCCTTGAGCGCTGCCTATATTCACTCATCAATGAGGCATTTCGCATCTTGGAAGAAGGGATGGCAGCTGCCCCAGAGCACATTGATGTTATCTATTTACACGGGTATGGATGGCCAAGGCACAAGGGTGGGCCCATGTTCTACGCTTCCACAGTTGGGTTGCCCATGGTGCTAGAGAAGTTGCAGAAATACCACAGGCAGAATCCTGATATTCCCCAACTGGAGCCTTGTGACTATCTTAAAAAACTGGCTTCCCAGGGAAACCTTCCTCTGGAAGAGTGGCAAAGCTTGGCAGGACCCCCCAGAAGTAAACTGTGATTCAGCCTTTCAGGTTTTGCCTTACCTGCTGGCATCAGGCAATGCTCACTGAATTTCATAGAAACTAATCCAAAGAGATCCAAAGTAAGATTGCTCTGAAACACAAAATGAAAGGAACAATCAGTTGGCTAAAACCCCTCTTTGGATCTTCTGTCTGATGATTCTAATGGGTCAAATCTTCAGGAATGTGCTTCTTATGCCAGCGATCTGTCTGTATCAGATAAATGATTTCAATTGCACTGAATAAACTTGTGTTAACATTGTAATAACTAAGGAGAGAGGCTCAGGAATAAGTTGAGGTTCCCAGTTCCTTGATCATTTGAGAAATATGTCATCAATTATTAATTGATAAATGCATAAATTCATGTTGAGTCTTTCATCCTCACACACGTGGCAGTGATAGGAAATATTATGGACCCTCCATCAATAGATCCTCATTGTTCACCCCTAAGCATCTTGCACAACACTTAACAGACCTAAAACCTGGAGGGGCATTTATCCAGCAAGGAAGCCTGTGATAAAGGCTTCAGTTCAGAGTCTCAGAGGTAGAGTGGAGACAGTTGGCAGGGTAGGGTCCGCAGTAGGGGTCTGTACGCGTGAGCTTGGAAAGCTGCCCAGGGGGAGGCCAGGGGCAAAGTTTCAATGGCAGAAGGGTGTTGAAACTTAAGCAAAACACAGTTGGGAGTTAGTGAGGAAACCACATACTTCAGACCAGAATGGGGAGTCAAAGGAGCTTAAAAAGTCACACTCAATATTATCATTTCTGTCCAAGGCCCATGTGTACAGTTGTCCTTGCTGCTTGTAAGAGGCTCAGTAATGTCTGATGACAATTTCCTCAAGACCATTAGATGTCTTCATTTACCCTTCTATTCAAGCAGCAGTAATGGAAAGTGAACTCTGGGAGATTGTGAAGGACAGGGAAGCTTGGAGTGCTGCAGTCCTTGAGGTCGCAGAACAGGACATAACTGAGTGATGAACAACAACAACAAATTACACTTGTTAACTTGTTAACTTGGTGTAAGGTGGGAATCTCAGGGATCTAACCTCCTCTAATTCTGTGATAAAGTAATAATACCAGTTTCCTGGTCATGGGAAGCCTTTGTGATGTTGAGTATGAAATGGTTGAATCCTGACAAGTCTAAAATTATTGAAAAACAAATTTTGTGTAATTTTGTTATAAGAATTCTTCTCTTTTTACTTTTTGCCTTGTTCGGTTAAAAGTTGAGGGGCTAGTCAACCCAATAACTTGTACACAAATGTTTAGAGCAGAACTATTCGTAACAGCCCCAAATTGGAAACAATCCAAGTGTCCATCAACTGATGAATGTCTAAATAAAATGTAAACTGGCCATACAGTAGGATATCATTTAGTCATAAAAAGAAGAGAAGTGCTAATACATACTACAACATGATGAATCTTGAAAATATTATGCTAAGTGAAAACATAGGCAAATCTATTGAGATAGAAAGCAGATTACAGTTTGCCAAAGGCTGAATGATTGGGGGTAGGGAACAGGGTGTGGCTGCTGATGGGTACAGAGTTTCTTTCTGGGTTAATGAAAATGTTCTGAAATTATTGTTTTGATGGTTGCATAACTCTGTAAATCTACTTAAAACCATTGAGTTATATACCCTAAATGTATGAACTGTATGGTATGTGAATTATATCTTAATCAAGTTAATAAACAAGTAAGCAACTTGTTTAGTTACTTAGGAAGTCTTGTGGACCCTTCATTCAACAGATACTCTGTGCACCCGTGAACATCTTGCACAGCACTTGGCAGATCAAGAATCTGGAGGGGCATTAATCCAGCAATCCTTTGTCATATAAGGAAACAAATAGGCTTAGGTTATTGTCCTTCAGGGTGATGTGAATGAATTGGTTTTTACAATGTTTTTGCCAAGGAACCCAAGCAAAATTACCAAAAGTTCTAACAGAGAAATCTTGAATGAATATAGTACAAGTTTTCATTGTAAAAAGTAAACCAAAAACAAATAAAAAAAACTTTTAGAATGTGCTTTGAATTGTAGTTCAATTTAGAATAATTTTTGAGATATATATTGTTGGAGTTTATATAATTAAAGAGAAAAATAGAAAAAATTCCTGAAAATAGTAACTCTGCAAAGTAACTTAGTGTCAAATTAATAAACACATAACTTTTTCTTCTTTAGACCTTGCATAGATTTCAATTTTGAGCTCTTTTTTCTTTTTTTTTGAGTTCTTAAAACTTATTTTCCTCCTTCATTCTCCTCTAGATTGGGGTTTTGACACTAGAGTGTCTATAAATAGATTTTTATGAGTCCATAATCCCTGAAACTTTATGCTAATATTTGTGTGTATGTATCTGACTGTATTTCTTAGAAAAGGTACCATATCTTATATCATATTCTCTGAAGTGTCTGTGACTCAATAAATGTTAAGGGCCAACATTTTATATGTATCATGGGAAGAAGAAATATGAGTTCATTTATCCTTATTTTGTATCAAAGGAGGCAAAATTGATTCAAACTATTGGGTTCTGCACACAGCAGTGGTTCATATGAAGAAACCTTTCCAGGATATACTATCCAATTATTGAAAATGCACTTGCTTAAAGGCTTATTTTGTTGTTATTAAAAAATTTGTAAACTATCTTTCAAAAAAATCACCTTCTGAATGACATTTTTAAAAATGTGTTCTAATAGTAATTGACTCTGACAAGAACTACATATTACAAGTACCCTTGAAGCTTTGCCATAATACTCCAGCTTTGAAGATGAGACTAATGATATTCCTTAAATCAGAAAAGCCATTGTGTAGCTGTAATTTCTATCTGCTTATTCGTTTCCAGCAGAAATAGGTGTGCTTGCAAGAAAGAGAGTGAGAGGTCCTAACTCCCTTGATTAATGATGTTACAGAAATGTGCCTACAAATCATACTCCACAGCACTGTTGCTCAGTCTCTTTGCCACTCTTTGTGACCCTACAGCCTGTAATACACCAGGCTTCTCTGTCCTCCACTGTCACCTGGAGTTTGCTCAGATTCATGTCCATTGAGTTGGTGATGCCTTCCAACCATCTCATCCTCTGCCACCCTCTTCTGCCCTCAATCTTTCCCAGCATCAGGGTCTTTTCCAATGAGTTGGCTCTTTGCCTCAGGTGGCCGAAGTATTGGAGCTTCAGCAACAGTCCTTCCAATGAATATTCAGGGTTGATTCTTTTAGGATTGACTGGTTTGATCTCCTTGCAATCCAAGGGACTCTCAAGAGTCTTCTCTAGTGCCACAGTTCAAAAGCATCAATTCTTTCTGCTGAGCCTTCTTTATGGTCCAGCTCTCACATCTGTACATGACTACTGGAAAAACTGTAGTTTTGACTATATGGACCTTTGCTGGCAAAGTGATGTCTCTGCTTTTTAATATGCTCTCCAAGATTGTCATAGTTTTTCTTCCAAGAGCAAGTGTCTTTTAATTTCATGGCTGCAGTCACAGTCCGTAGTGATTTTAGAGCCCAAGAAAAATAAAACCAGTCACTGTTTCCACTGTTTCCCCATCTATTGGCCATGAAGTAATGGGACCAGATGCCATGATCTTAGTATTTTGAATGTTGAGTTTTAAGCCAGGTTTTTCACACTCCTCTTTCACTCTCATCAATAGGCTCTTTAGTTCCTCTTTGCTTTTTGCCGTAAGGGTGGTATCATCTGCATGTTTGAGGTAATTGATATTTCTCCTGGCAATCTTGGTTCCAGCTTGTGCTTCATTCAGTCTGGCATTTCATACGATGCACTTATTTCATATGATGTACTCTGCAGGGTGACAATATATAGCCTTGATGTACTCCTTTCTCAATTTTGAACCAGTCAATTGTTCCATGTCTTGTTCTAACTTGCTTCTTGACCTGCATACAAGCTCCTCAGGAGGCAGGTAAGGTTGTCTGGTATTCCCAGCTCTTTAAGAATTTTCCACACAGTTGTCATATACAGTTAAAGGCTTTCAGTTCAGTTCAGTTCAGTCGCTCAGTCATGTCCGACTCTTTGCAACCCCATGAACCACAGCACGCCAGGCCTCCCTGTCCATCACCAACTCCTGGAGCCCACCCAAACCCATGTCCATTGAGTGGGTGATGCCACCCAATCATCTCATCCTCTGTCATCCCCTTCTCCTCCTGCCCTCAATCTTTCCCGCCATCAGGGTCTTTTCAAATGAGTCAGCTCAGTCAGCTCGTTGAATGAGATGGCCAAACTATTGGAGTTTCAGCTTCAACATCAGTCCTTCCAGTAAACACCCAGGACTGATCTCCTGTAGGATGGACTGGTTGGATCTCCTTGCAAAGGCTTTAGCGTTGTCAATGAAGCAGAAATAGATGTTTTTCTGGAATTCCCCCCCGCTTTCTCCATGATCCAACGATTGTTGGCAATTTGACCTCTGGTTCCTCTGCCACTTGGGAACCTGAAATTTCTAGAGTCTTACACTTGTGTTTAAAATAGACACTTAGAAAGTCAGAAATATTGCAGACTCGTTAGATTAGCTGAACTTTCTTGGTAGCCATTGATGAGATTAATCCAAATCAAGTTCTCTGGACTATGTTCAAAAACAACTTTAATCACATACACTATTGATACTATGTATAAAGTAGATATCTAATGAGAACATACCTCACAAAGCTATACAACACCCAGTATTATTTCCAGGGCACGCTGTGTAGAGGTTTCAAGCCAAAACCAGTTTCTTCTGTTTATTGCTCTAAGTATCTTTCTAAAAGTTAGGAGACGAAAGTAGAGGGAAAGTCTCTATTTAGATTGTCTCCACTTAGATAGTCTCCAATGGACCAAACTAAGGAAAAGATGACCCTTGAACAACATGAGTTTGAATTGTGCAGGTCCAGTTAAACCTGGATTTTTTTTTCCAGTGGTAAACATTTCAGTACTACACCATCTGTGGCTGATTGAATCTGCTGACACAGAGGAGCCATAGCTGAGGAATTGAGTATATGGAGGGCCCACTTGTCACTAGTGGTAAAGAACCCGCCTGCCGATACTGGAGTCATGAGACGTGGGTTTGATCCCTGGGTCGGGAAGATCCCCTGGAGAAGAGCATGGCAACCCACTCTAGTATTCTTGCCTGGAGAATCCCATGGACAGAGGAGCCTGGCAAGCTACAGTCCGTAGAGCTGCAAAGAGCTGGACATGACTGAAGAGACCTAGCATGCACACACTATAAATTATGGCTGAAATTCTAGACTGGGTCAAGGGTCAATACCCCTAACCCCAACCTTGCTCCAGGGTTAACTGTACATATTATCTGCTCCTCTTGGGTTTTTTTTTTTTTCCTTTTTTCCTGGCACCCTTAGAAAGAGGAATGTGAGAGAGATGACAGGGCTTTTAATTCTTGTCCAAAGAATTCCAGGGTATTTCTGTTGTAATATTTGTTCTCTTTCACCAAACTTAAACTAGCCTGGGAGTGAGTGCCTGAAAGCATCTGATAAAATGACATGCACAGAGCTGATGTGATCGACCTTGTGCATATCTTCCACCTCCTCTAAGAGAGCACAGAAGCAATCGCTAATCCTGGATTTAATGTAAGAGCCTTGGGATGGGGTACTGCAAAAGTTTCTCCAACCAATTCATAAGTGCACTTGGATTCCTGAAGACTGCCAAGGCCTAAAAGTCCTTGATTTGTGAGTTTTGGCAGGGACTGTTGGCTGTCACCCAATGCTTCTTCTGTAGCAATAAACTTTACACACTCTAGTTTCTAGCTAAGCATTTGTGTGCTCACAATAAATAATATTATTGTCAGCTTCTCTTGAATCCAGTTGTGAATATGTGACTAAGATTTAGACGATGGGGTGTAAATGGCAGTGTCAATAGTAGTTTTCGGGAGCTACCGGGGACCAGCATGAGGAACTCCGCCCATGGCAAAGGTCATGAGGAAGGAGGCTTGGCATATGCAAAGGCATGATCAAGCCTCAGGAAACCCCCTGTTCCCGAGCATCTAACCCCAAAACCAGAGTCTGTTTTATGCTCTCACCTACACCTCTGACTTTATGGGGGGCTCTCCCCAATAACCGTTTCTCTCGGAGAAGGAGTAAATGTGCAGCTCCAAGGCAATAAAAATTCTTGGGCGTGACAAGAGTGTTTCAGCTTACGGACTCCTAGCTGAAGGTTATCTAGCCCACCTGTATAGGTTTGTCCGGCCGCATGTGATTGTTTACAGCCTCCCAACCTGAGAGGCACGAGATGTTTTAGACTTACTAAAGGCAAATTCTTTTGGGGAGTTGGAAATTATTAGTATAGTGGGTTGGTTAGGAATTATATTGGTGAAGGGTTTTTCATTTGTTGTGTCAATAATTGCTGCTAATTCCCTCCCCTGGGTGGGACAAGGATGTCTCAGGTCAAACCTCTCTGCTGACAGACTAGCTTGTGTGACAGGATTATCCATACTCCTGCCACATGATTGTTTACTACCTCTCAACCATAAACAGCACAGAGAGTTTGGGAGTCTTAATTAGCATAGGGCTCTTTCTTCTTGTTGAGTCAATGATTGCCGCCAGGCCTCCATATCCTTAGGCACCTGGGAATATATTAATCAATGTATTTGGAATATATTAAAGGAAATATAGTAGTTTTTGATGTTAGCAATACTAGACTTTTTGAGTTAATGAATTTTCTCTTTTGTAATAGATCACTGTACTTTGTTATAAATCACTGTGTCCTTGTTATATAGAAACGTAACTTTATCACTATTTTAAGACTAAATAGATCTTAAGGGGAGCATTGGTGAAAGGATTTTCATTTGTTGGGCTGATGTTTGCTGCTAAATCTCCATGTTCCCTACCCTTATAACGAATATAACTAACATATAGGAGAAATAAGCATTAACCTTTAAGCATATAGGAGAAATAAGTATTAACCTTTAAGATTAATCATGTTAACCTTGGGTTAAATAAATTCCTTTCTTGATTGTAACTCACTACACCCTCACCCTATAGGAATGTAACTTTATTTGGAGGGTGATGCCTGGTTTAAGAAAAAACACCCTTGGAAAAAAAAAGTTTTCGGTTATCAGAAAGAAAGGATCATAAAATCCCTAAGACCTTTTTATGTGAAGCACCTGATTTTGATAAAGGTCAGGACTGCTGACCCCCGCGTGACTCTGTATTCATCCCTATATGTAACAAAAGGTATATAAGCAAACCCCAAAATAAAGAAATCGGATCAGTTTCCGGAAAGACTGATTCCCCCATGTCACTTCTTTCTTGCTCCCGTTTCTCTGGCTGAATTCCCATCTGGATTCAGTCTCCTTTTCTCCACTACACTGTCTCCTACTACACTATCCGTTTCATCTCTCTCTATATCTGTAATTAAATATGTATTTTTCCAAAGATGCCGACGCCATCCCCACCTTCGAATTCCCTGGATCCACCGGGGCTGGACCCCGGCAGGGAACCTACCTTAAGGATCAGATGATAGGCATCCTTTTCCTATTTTTGGGGGGGTGTGGGCTTCCCTGGTGGTGCGAGTGGTAAAGAACCTGCCTGCCAATGCAAGAGATGTAGGAGACCTAGGTTCAATCCCTGGGTCAGGAAGATCCCCTGGAGGAGGGCATAGCAAACCACTCCAGTATTCTACAATCCACATTTTCCCCTTTGACTCTATGCTAAATACATCTCCTATCTGGTGCTTACCCTAACAACACCCTTCCCCTTAAAGTTACATATCGGAAAGAAAGCTGCAGAGCCACCTAACTACCAGACTCAGTTATTGGGTTACTGACACCAGTTTCAGAGAAGGCAATGGCACCCAACTCCAGTACTCTTACCTGGAGAATCCCATGGACGGAGGAGCCCGGTAGGCTGCGGTCCATGGGGTAGCTAGGAACCCCATGGACACGACTGAGCAACTTCACTTTCACTTTTCACTTTCATGCATTGGAGAAGGAAATGGCAACCCACTCCAGTGTTCTTGCCTGGAGAATCCCAGGGACGAGGGAGTCTGGTGGGGTGCTGTCTCTGGGGTTGCACAGAGTTGGACATGACGGAAGCGACTTAGCAGCAGCAGCAGACACCAGTTTATGACTGCCTTTGAGTAAGACAATGCAAGAGGAAGAAATCAAGATCCTATCACCTTTGTTCCTCATCACTGACTCCTGACTGTGAGCAATTGCCTTATATAAGCCCCTAGACTCCTCATGGAGGCGGGGCACAGTTCTTGAGGCTTAAGCCTACTGTGTTCCCCTCTCTGCTGGCTGAGAATAAAAGCCGCCTTTCTATTTTCTCCAAACTCTGTCTCTGTATTTTTCATTGGGCTTCAGCAGGCAGAGAAGGCCAAGATTTTGGCTGGCAACACTGGTTGATGTCAGCCAGCCCGATCGCTCTATCTCCTTGGTTGTTTGATTCATCTTCTGTGGCAGCTATTTTCTGGAGGGCCCTAACATGTGATGCACAGCTCTTCCTCCTTTGTGCCCACTCCTATCTGTGCATCCCTTCCCCAGTTTTTGCTGTCTCTGATCTTCCAGTATTTTTTCCTTCTGGGCCCTGACAAACCTTCCAAGACCTTGCCATTGCCCATGTACTCTTACCTCAGGCCACTTCTTGGAGCCTTTCTCATTCCTTCTTCTGCCACCTGCCATGGCATTTTGGCATGTCTGCTTCACCACCCGTGTGCGATCACTTTCTCCAAGCCTCCAAGAGCCAGCCTAGCAATGTGTTAGTAATGTGTATCCTAGAACCTGCCTGGACACAGAGCCTATTTGTGTCTCTGTATATCATGGAAAGGGTTTCCACATCAGTAAACTCACTCTACCAAAATTTATGTTCTGCCCATCTTGATCCAGCCCTGTCACAGGTCACTCCTACACGCTCTCCAGCTTCTGCCAACACCTCTTGGCTAGATCCTATACCTCTTTGAGGATATGAACCCTTTCTTGTGTTAGTCTTAGCTTCTCCCTGGATGGGTTATTTTGTAACTTCACTCTTGTTATTGTTCTGATACCTGGGAGGGGAGTTATTTCCTGAGCAGGTTTGTGTCTTGCGTAATAGAAGGCTCTGGATTGTTTTTGAGTAAGCGGGGAGCACAGGTCTTTAGGAAGGAGAAGTGGGCCCCTTCTGCAGGCCCAAAGTGTTCAGGGGAACTCAAAATTCGATATTTTCAATTCACTGACCCAGATGTCCCCCTTGCCATACACAGGGTCCCACTTCTTCTCAATCAAGGCCTTAACTTTGACAAAGCAGAATTGCCATGAAAAGTCACCCTTCTCTGAAACTCCATTTGCCTCATAATTAAGCCCTGGGCCTGACCGTCTGCCTTTTGTGTCCTGTGACTTCAGCAGATATCTCTCTTATATGTTGCCAGGGAAGTCCACTGACATTCACAGTTTGTCTTAGATTGGTAGTTAATCACCTTCACACCTTTTATTGTATTTCTCCAGTACAGGAAGAGCCCTCAGCAACAGCCATCTGAATCCATGTAATTATAACTTCCTGTAACCTCTCAAATGTCTGAAATAGCACCCCCATTACCTTCTATGGATATTGTGACCCAACTTGTCCACTGATCAAGCTTTTAACATTTGCATAGCTACAGCATGCTAGTTTTCAATACTCCACTTACTACCAGATGGCATTTCCGTTGCTGGTTGGCTGGTTTGTAATCCAGCTCTAGAATCCCATTTTAGATTTTGCTTCCTGAGACCACTTCTGTTAGTGATTGGTGTCGAACACGTTTCCCAGGACAGAGACTTCCCTGTAGGAAGGTTCCTAGTGAGAGCCCTGTTGAGGGAGTGAAGAAAGCCAAACTGAGCAGAAGGAGGAGTTGAACCATGAAGCAAATGTGGCAGCAGCCTCAGCAGATCTTCGGGAAGCTCTGAGGCTCAGAAAGCCCTTCAGAGATGTCCTGAATGGAGGCAAGGGGGTTGGGCCTCTGCACTTCCAACTTTGGGGGTGTGGGTTGTCCCCAAGGAGGGAGGCATGGCCTTGGACAAGGCATATACCTTCAGCCAGGATGAGTATCCTTGGAGGAACTCAAGCCCTTGGCTTCTCCCAGCAGCCTAGGGAGTACTGCCTTGCTACTGAAAAGGAGGACCTGGGCCAGGCACCACAGCCTCCAATAAACAGCTTCTGCTGTATAGACCTTCCAGGTCACCCTCCCCACAGCAGCTGGTCCCTGCTGTGGTCAGGAAGCCCTGAACTCCCGGCCGTCCCTCATCACCAGGACTCCCATCCCAACAGAGCTCTGCATATCTCCTCCTTTGGTACCTTGTCTTCTTCAACTATCTAAATCCTTCCCTGAGTCTCCCAGGACCCACAATTTCCATCAGCAAAATCTCTTCTAATCTAAAAATGTGCTCTGAATATTCCTTCATCTTCTTGGGCCTAAATTCTTGAAGTATTCAAGGCAGCCTCCAATGACTGCCTTCACCAGCCAGTTTCTGAATAATTGAGAAATAAAACAAAAAGTAATTATGAGGACCAAATATTACCTTTCTAGAGGCCAGATTGGAGGATATGGGTTTAGTATATAACCTTGTGGACTTGATAACATCACACTTGAGAATTAGACCACCCCACATATTCACACGTATTTCACACATGAACCACACGTATTTTTCTCTTTCTCTCCTGAAGCCCTCAGTTATGCAGTTTTAAATAATTCCCTGTTGTATATAAATTGTCTCAGCCCTCTTTTGGAAACATGTGAGGTATAATTAGGAAAAAAAAAAAGAGAGGCAGGATTCTCAGAAAACAGATAAATGATAATAGGATCTAATGTGTTATGCACCAAATAATAAAGTTTGGATATTACTACTGGAATTCTGCAAAGGAGGTTGTCACTAAAAAATTAAAGCCCCAACCTCAAGGAGGCTATCCTGTTAAAAGACACTTCCCCAGGCCATTCACTTCCCCACTCTTCTAGATGGCTATTTCACACCCCTTTTTTTTCTGAATTTCGTCACTTCTTTCTCTCCCCCTTCTCTGTTGATGTCCTTGCACAGAAAAAAATAGAAGCAATCAGAGGAGAACGACCACAAGTACCCACCAACACAGCTTGCTCACCCACCTCCCTGCATCTGTGCGCCTATATCCTGCTGTCCCTCCTATTTCTGTGAACCAACCACCTGTGTGTATCAATGCTCAGCTCCTACACTACACTCTGATACCATCCCCTTGCACCTACTCAAATGCACCACTCCAGTGAGCCTCTCCTCTTCCTTCTGCTTCATCAACCCCCCTCTTTCTATGGCTTCTTTCCAACTAGCATACAAGTAAGCAGTAATGTCTTCAATCTTAAAAAAAAATCTTGTTTGAAAATAATTTCTGCTCTCTTAAAAAGTCTTGATCCTATCTCCCTGTCCCACTACTAGCTTTTCCCTTCTTTTCTTCATGCCAAATATCTAGACTGATTATTCTCATTGTTTCCTGTTGCTTCTCTCTCATTTTCTCTTGAACCTGTTTCAATCAGACTTATACTCCCAGCACCCCACCAACAATGCCTTTGTCAGGGTCGCCAATGGCTCTTTTAGTGTTGAGTCCAATGGTGAGTTCCTGATTCTCATCCTATTGATTCATCAATCATTCCCTCTTCCTTAAAAAGCTTGCTTCATCTGATCCCAGGACACCACCTCTCTTGATTTCCTCCACCTCACTAGCTTCCTTCTTAGATTCCCCTGCTGGTTCTCTATCTTTCTCACCAACAAATATTGGAAAGCCCCATGGCGCAGTCTTTAAATCTCTTCTTTGGTTGATGTACACCTACTCTCTTGGTGATCTCATTTAGCTTCAGGCTTTGAATATCATCTATACATTGAAAACTCCTAAATTCATACCTTTAGCCTGGACTTCTCCCTTGGCTGACTGACAATTTGACATTTCCATTTAGATGTCTAATGGATATCTAACACTTTGTACGTTCAACATCAAGCTCTTGATATCTGCCAGCATGTCCCCCCCAACCCCCCCCCCCCAACGAAATATAGGCTTTTCCTGCAGCTTACCCCATTCTATCCTGCCAATTGCTCAGGACACAGACCTTAGTGTTATACTTGACTCTTCTCTTTATCTCACTTTCTGCATCTAACCCATCAGCAAATCTTGGTGATTCTACCTGCAAATGAATCCAGAAACTTGTTACTTACTTCCTCCTCTGCTGTCACCAGGGTCCAAGTTATCTTCGCATCCTAATGGGACTCCCTACTTTCCTCCTATTACTGTGGCCTTATCAACACAACATCTAGAGCAACCCTCCTATTCAAATTTCCCACATCATGTAGTATAAGAATAAGATTCTTTACAATGCGACAAAAGCCCGCATGATAAAGTCCTACTAGTCCTACTACATCTTTGACTTCAACCCCTATTTTTGTTTTGGATCATCCTGCCCCAGCCAACCTCCTTGGTGTTCTCTGCATATAGCAAGCAAGCTCCCACCCCAGACCCTTTGCACATCCTGTTCTGTCTACCTGAAACTCATGCCCCTCAGATATCTGCATAGCTTGCTTTCTCCCTTTTTTAGCCTCTGTTTCAAGGTCACCTTGTTAGAAGGTGTCAGATGGACAACCTCACATACAATAGCAATCATTCCCTTCCTTGTTACTCCCTATCTCCTTGATCTTGCATTTTTTCCATAGCATAATTACTGTCTGACATATTATATATTTGTTTATTTACTTTTTTTCTATAATCCTTCCCCTGATGTAAGTTTCTTGAAAGTATGTATTCTGGGTGTTTTGTTTGTTATTCTGTCTATCGGTCTAGTCCTTTAAATCTATTTCTCACTTCCACTGTATAGTCCTAAGGGATTTGACTTAGGTCATACCTGAATGGTCTAGTGGTTTTCCCCACTCTCTTCAATTTAAGTCTGAATTTGGCAATAAGGAGTTCATGATTCGAGCCACAGTCAGCTCCCAGTCTTGTTTTTGCTGACTGTATAGAGCTTCTCCTTCTTTGGCTGCAAAGAATATAATCAAACAGTGGAAAATTCTGAAGGAGGTGGGAATACCAGACCACCTGACCTGCCTCTTGAGAAACCTGTATGCAGGTCAGGAAGCAACAGTTAGAACTGGACATGGAACAACAGACTGGTTCCAAATAGGAAAAGGAGTATGGCAAGGCTGTATATTGTCACCCTGCTTGTTTAACTTATATGCAGAGTATATCATGAGAAATGCTGGGATGGAGAAAGCACAAGCTGGAATCAAGATTGTCGGGAGAAATATCAATAACCTCAGACGTGCAGATGACACCACCATTATGGCAGAAAGTGAAGAACTAAAGAGCCTCTTGATGAAAGTGAAAGAGGAGAGTGAAACAGTTGATTTAAAGCTCAACATTCAGAAAACGAAGATCATGGCATCCGGTCCCATCACTTCATGGCAAATAGATGGGGAAACAGTGGAAATAGTGTCAGACTTTATTTTTGGGGGCTCCAAAATCACTGCAGATGGTGATTGCAGTCATGAAATTAAAAGACACTTACTTCTTGAAAGGAAAGTTATGACCAGCCTAGACAGCATATTAAAAAGCAGAGACATTATTTTGTCAACAAAGGTCCGCCTAGTTAAGGCTGTGGTTTTTCCAGTGGTCGTGTATGGATATGAAAGTTGGACTATAAAGAAAGCTGAGGGCCGAAGAATTGCTGCTTTTGAACTGTGGTGTTGGAGAAGACTCTTGAGAGTCCCTTGGACTGCAAGGAGATCCAACCAGTCCATCCTAAAGCAGATCAGTCCTGGGTGTTCGTTCATTGGAAGGACTGATGTTGAAGCTGAAACTCCAATAGTTTGGCCACCTCATGCGACGAGCTGACTCATTTAAAAAGACCCTGATGCTGGGAAAGATTGAGGGCAGGAGGAGAAGGGGATGACAGAGGATGAGACGGTGGGATGGCATCACCGACTCAATGGACATGGGTTTGGGTAGACTCTGGGAGTTGATGATGGACAGGAAGGCCTGGCGTGCTGCGGTTCATGGGGTCGCAAAGAGTTGGACATGACTGAGTGACTGAACTGAACAGTTTGTTGCTCTAGTTGAAACCTAGACCAGTGCCTGGTACATAGGACATGCTCAATATACTAGATGATCCTTGAATAATGTAGGGGTTAGAAGTGCTGACTGTGTGTGAAGCTAAAATCCATGTATAACTTTTGCCTCCTCCAAAATTTAGCAATTAATTGCCTACAGTTACCAGGAAGCCCTACCTGTTACATGAACAGTCAATTAACACATATTTAGTATGTTATATGTATTATATTCTGCTTTCTTTATAGTAAGAAGATAGTATCGCTGACTCGATGGACATGAATTTGAGTAAGCTCTGGGAGTTGGTGATAGACAGGGAAGCCTGGCGTGCTGCAGCCCATGGGGTCGCAAATAGTCGGACACGACTGAGTGACTGAACTGAACTGAACTGAACTTCTTATAGTAAAGTGAGCTAGAGAAAAGACAATGTTGTTAAGAAAATCATGGTGGTTCAATGGTTAAGAATCTGCTTTCCAATGCAGGGGATGTGGGTTTGATCCCTGGTCTGAGAACAGAGATCCCCTATGCCATCAGGCAACTAAACCCTCGCAATACAACTAGAGAAGTCTGTGCACCACAGCAAAGATCCAACTCGGTCAAAAAAGAAAATTATAAGGGGGAAAAAATACATTTACAGACTGTACTGTATTTATTAATACCGTTAGTTTATGTTGCCCGTTTACAAGATGTTATACCTACATCAATATTGTCTTATATGATACAGAACATGGTAAATGTTATTTTTATTACTAATACTAGACATCAAAAATGAAAAGAGAATGCCAAAAAGAAATTTGTATTTATTTGCAGGTGTAAAGTTTCATACATCAATAGCAAAGCAGCAGCAGTTTGATTACTTCAGAGTGGCCTAGCCTATAAGCTAATGAATTAATTATCACAAAATTTTTATGGCACAGAATATTACAGTCATCTTCATAACACAGTACTGGAAACATTGTTGCATCAAAAGAACACCCTAACTTGTGATCGCAGGGTGATACAGTTTACCCAGTTACCAGAGAGAGGCATCCTATATAGTAATGTAATTCTTTGAAAGCAAAGTTATGTAACATTAAAAAAAAAAAGACAAAAAAACACCACATATTAATTTTATACCAAATATCACTCACTTTCTACCTATGTTAGGATAGGCTAGTATCTACATATATTTTATACAGTCCTGATACACCTTTTTCTTAAATTGTTCAATATTTCTAGGTTATGTGGTTCATTTGTGAACTGTTTCAAATTGTTGCAAATCTCAAAAAAATTTGTCAACATATTTATCACGAAAATGTGCATGTAAGTGGAATTGTACAGTTGAAATGTATGTTGTTCAAGGGTCAACTATATTTACTGAAGAAGTAAAAATCTTAACGTAACCCTTGTCTGAGGTTAGCCATTCTAAACTATCATAACTCATGTTCTGCATACTGGAGATTAGCCCAGGCTATTTTAAAAATACTAAAGGATAGTCGTAGAATGATTGCTCATCTATTGTCTATTTAAAACTACATTAGGACAGCTTAACATAAGGTGATATAAAAACTAAATTTCTGTAGGTAACCTAACTTCTGTCTTGTCTACTCACCTGAAACTATAGAGCACATGATCCAATAAAATTTTTCTCAATTTATAATTTGCATTAAAAATACTTACAAATAACTAAAAAATACTTTGTGTACAATTTAAAAATTCTCTTTATTTAAGATAATAACATTACATAAGAGAAAAATAAAATTCAAGAATATTTGTTAATAGAATGTATGAAAATTTGAAATTTGAATTATTGCAAAAATCTAAGGTTTTCTATACTTCTGTATTTTCAGTTATTCAACTGGTTCTCAGAAATATCTCATAATTTAGACTCTATGTCAGAAAATGGAATAACATTTTTGAAGTAAACTTTAAATAAAGCATTCCATGAACTTGTTATATTTAGTTTTTTGCTGCACTCCCCACTAGATGGTGCTGCTAAGAAGTTTTCTTTAAAATTCCAATTTAGAGATACACTTTTAACCAGGCAACAGAATATCATTCATATGTTTAATGGTGGTTCTGTAGTAACATGTGTTTTTAAAAGTTTCAACAAAATGTTCTGTGGGCTTCTAGAGTTTATGTGTGGATGTGATGTGGGTCAGTTTTATAAATAATAGACAATCTGAGTTGGTGAAAATTGGAGAGAGAATTTCAGCTGTAATGGCATTTGAAATTATTAAATTTCCATTGATCGTCATGTAGTTGGCTTCCAATAAACTTTCTCAAACTTAAAAACTTGTTAGGTAAGATGTACATAATTTTCTTGTAGATCATGCTGAATTTACAAAAGTGTGTATTTCAGTTAAAAACCCCAGTTGCTTATTATTACATGGTTCATGAAAAGACAGCTTTATTCATTCTTTGAGTTTTAAAACTTGTAATTGAACAGTTGTACTTATGGTTCTTTCTGTGAAGATATTTTGTCTATTAGACAAAAATTCAGTGTTTTTTCAGTGTATAATATAAGCTGTGCATGCATGCTAAGTCACTTTAGTTGTGTCCAGCTCTTTGTGACTCCATGGACTGTAGCTTGCCAAGCTCCTCTGTCCATGGGATTCTTCAGGCAAGAGTATGGGAGTGGGTTGCCATGTCCTCTTCTAGATCTTCCTGACCCGGGGATCGAACCCTCATCTCTTTACTCTCTTGCACTGGCTGCTGCTGTTGCTAAGTCACTTCAGTCGTGTCTGACTCTGTGTGACCCCAGAGACAGCAGCCCACCAGGCTCTGCTGTCCCTGGGATTCTCCAGTCAAGAACACTGGAGTGGGTTGCCATTTCCCTCTCCAATGCATGAAAGTGAAAAGCGAAAGGGAAGTCACTCAGTCATGTGCGACTCCTAGCGACCCCATGGACTGCAGCCTACCAGGCTCCTCCATCCATGGGATTTTCCAGGCAAGAGTAATGGGGTGAGGTGCCATTGCCCTTTCCACCTGCATTGGCAGGCAGGTTCTATACCACTTGCGCCACCTAAGACCAGTGTAATAGTATGAGCTTTTGGTAAAATACAGCAATTAGCCCTTTTGACCATTTGCTAAGAGCTGCTAATTTCAATGGGAAAGCCCAGTGGATACAGGGAGTCAGATTCTATAATTTGCTACAGATTTGAAATTTTAATGGATATTTGAGATCAAAGTCCTGTTTTATTTTATCCTTTATGGAAATTGAATCTCATTGTGAAATAGCCATTGTGTTTTTTCTTTCTAGATTAAATTTCTGTTTCTTTTCCTTTTACAAATTGATTCTATTTTCTATCTTTTAATTATTATTGTCTTCGCAGATTTATTGAGATATAACTGCATACAACATTGTGTAACTTTAAGGTGTACATGATGATTTGATATAGACATATATTGGGAGATGACTACCATAAGATTAGTTACTGTGTTTATCACCTCACATAGTTATTTTGTGTGTGTGTGTACTGAGACCATTTAAGAGATACTCCGGAGAAGGCAATGGCAACCCACTCCAGTACTCTTGCCTGGAAAATCCCATGGATGGAGGAGCCTGGTAGGCTGCGGTCCATGAGGTCACGAAGAGTCAGACACGACTGAACAACTTCACTTTCACTTTTCACTTTCATGCATTGGCGAAGGAAATGGCAACTCACTCCAGTGTTCTTGCCTGGAGAATCCCAGGGATGGGGGAGCCTGGTGGGCTGCAGTCCATGGGGTCGTACAGAGTTGGACACAACTGAAGCGACTTAGCAGCAGCAGCAGCAAGAGATACTCTCCCAGCAATACAAAATAGTATTGTTAACTTTAATTGCCGTGCTGTACATTAGATGCCCAGAGTGTATTCATCTTATAACTTTAAGTTTATACCCTTTGACCACCTTTACTTATCGCCCTCCTTCTCCCCAGCCCCTGTTATTGTTGTTCAGTCGCTAAGTCATATCCGAGTCTTTGCAGCCCCAAGGACTGCAGCACGCCAGGCTTCCCTGTCCTTCATTATCTCCTGGAGTTTGTTCAGACTCATGTCCATTGAGTCAGTGATGCATCCAACTATATCATTCTCTGTCGTCCCCTTCACCTCTAGACCTCAGTCTTTCCCAGCATCAAGGTCTTTTCCAATAAGTTGGTTCTTTGTATCAGATGGCCAAAGTATTGGAACTTCAGCTTCAGCATCAATCCTTTCAATGAATATTCAAGACTGATTTCCTTTAGGATTGACTGGTTTGATCTCCTTGCTGTCCAAGGGACTCTTAAGAGTCTCCTCCAACAACACAGTTTGAAAGCATGGGTTCTTTGGTGCTCAGCTTTCTTTACGGTCCAACTCTCACATCCAATACATGACTACTGGAAACACCATAGCTTAGATTGCTGCTGCTGCTGCTAAGTCACTTCAGTCTTGTCCGACTCTGTGTGACCCCAGAGATGGCAGCCCACCAGGCTTCCCCGTCCCTGGGATTCTCCAGGCAAGAACACTGGAATGGGTTGCCATTTCCTTCTCCAATGCATGAAAGTGAAAAGTGAAAGTAAAGTCGCTCAGTCATGCCCCACTCTTAGTGACCCCATGGACTGCAGCCTACCAGGCTCCTCCATCCATAGGATTTTCCAGGCAAGAGTACTGGAGTGGGGTGCCATTGCCTTCTTCGTAGCTTAGATTAGATGGATCTAAAACCATAGTTTAGATTAGATGGACCTTTGTTAGCAAAGTGATGTCTCTGCCTTTTAATACACTGTTTAAGTTTGTCATAGCTTTTCTTCCAAGGAGCAAGCATCTTTTAATTTCATGACTTCAGTCACTGTCCACATTTGGAGCCTAAGAATATGAAATCTGATACTGTTTCTACTTTTTCGCCATCTATTTGCCAGCCCCTGGTGACCACCAATCTACTGTTTCAATGAGTTCAATTTTTTTAGATTTCATATATAAGTGAGATCATATAATATTTGCCTACTTAGTTCACTTAGCATAATGCCCTCAAGTTTTATCCAAGTTGTTGCAAGTGGCAGGATTGAATCATTATTGTTACTTTATCCTAGTGTTACCAGAATTGGGATGAGAAAAGGAAAGGCATCATCTACATAATCATTTGCTTAATCATCTACTTTTATTTGCATAAGTAATATAAATCTATTTGAGCACACAAGAGGCAGATGGGAGGGGAAAGGAGAGGAGCCTGGAGGGGGCAGCGTTGGAACTTTGCAAGGGTCTTCTGGGTCTTCCCTTTTGGAATGTGGGATGACAGCATCCAGGAAGACAGGAGAGACAGAGGCTGACCTCTGGACTTGAGGGCACTGGGGCTACAAGGGGATACAGACGATGAGACTGTCACTGGAAAGAGCCAAAGAGGAAAGGAGAGCAGCCTGCAGGAGCACAACTCAATGCACTTCTTTCTTTTCTCTGCAGCTGCTGTTCCCTCTGCCAGTGGCCCCAGCCCAGAGATGGGGAAGTGGGAGCTCAGGGCCAGGGATCAGCAGCTGTTCTGCTTGGCTGCTGGCAGGGGAGCAGCCCAGCACACAGACATCTTTCTTCTTCCTCGGAGAGAGTGGGAGGCCACTCTAAGTGGAGCCTTGTTTCTTGGTCTCTCCATCCCCCAGTTATCAGAAGGAAACCTCTGTGCGGTAGTCTGTCTCCCACTCCCGGACAGGGCTCGGTCACAGGACAACACAAGAGAAATGATCCCAGCCTATTAGCACCCTCTTTTAACTTTTGAGCTTTTAACTCTTTTAACTCTGGGCTTCCCTGGTGGCTCAGATGGTAAAGAGTCTGCCTACATTGCGGGAGAGCTAGGTTCAATCCCTGGGTCAGGAAGATCCCCTGGAGAAGGAAACGGCAACCCACTCCAGTGTTCTTGCCTGGGAAATTCCATGGACAGAGAAGCCTGGTGGGCTATAGTCCACTGGGCTACAAAGAGTTGGACATGACTGAGTGACTAACACACACTATTCTTGCCATTTTAACTCTTGAAGAGTTAGGCAATTTGGCAGATCCCAAGGCCAGAGGCTGGCTTCAGCTGGAGGAGGCAGTTTGTGAGGAATCTTGGTCTGATGCTCAGAGTCATTTGTTTCTCTGCCTCCAGAAGAGTTAGCAAAATAGGACAGTAATTGTCAAACTTTTAAGATTACATCTTCTCTGGTTTAAAGAATAAGAAGAGAGCTATAGAATGAGTGAGAGAATGTACTCTTAGTGTGACTTAATATAGGCATGCTAATTTTTTCTCTTTGGTTGCTAAGTTGTGTCTGACTCTTCTGGGACCCCCATGGACTGTAGCCCCCCAGGTCCTCTCTCCATGGGCTTTTCCAGGCAAGAACACTGGAATGGGTTGTCATTGCCTTCTCCAGGGGATCTTCCCAACTCAGGGATTGAACCCACATATCCTGAACTGACAGGCGGGTTCTTTACCACCGAGTCACCAGGGAAGCCCAGGCATTATAATTACCTTTGTCTTTATCGTGGAAAAAACTTGCAGCCCTTACTATTGCAGGGCATTTTTCTAAATATTCTTCAAGTATTTTGTTTTCACAACAACTCTGTGTGGTAGGTATTATTAGCTCATTTTACAGATGAGGGAACTGATGCACAAAAAGAATTCTTGCCTAAGGGCACACAGTGGTAAACCTAAGATTTTAACTTAGGCCATCTGACCAGGCGGTCTATGCTCTTAACTAGTATTCCATGAGATATATACTTAGTTATAAACACACACATATGCTACTGTGATTATACGTAGTTTATGGAAACATAGACATACAGTGACATTTTAAAAGATGGGGGTAAAAATAAATATAAATAGAATTTCTACTATATTATTTCTTTTTTACCCAGATGGATTGTTTTATAATCCCTCACCTTAGAGAATATTCTGAGAAGTTGGAGCCTGGTAGGCCACCACAGGCTTGGGGAACAGATGTACCATTGCACCAGTAACCCACTGGGCTCCCATCCTTTCCAGCACAGGGGCCCTTTTAACATTAAAACAGTTTTGCAAGTGCTCATATAAAAGTTATACCTTTTGTATATGTTGACTGAGAAAGGACTCAATGATTAAAGCTATCAAGTAACACTTGTGCTTTTAAATGACTTCATTTTATCCACTGCAACACTGCAGACAAAGCATGTTGCCCTCCATATCTCAAAAAATGCACCAACCTGAGAGTTAAGTATTCTGTTTTATTCAGCGGACTTGCTGAGGACTTAAACCAGGAACTTAAGACAACTCTAAGAGGCTGTCTTCCAGGCTTAAGCCTTCAGCATGCTCAGTCACTTCAGTCATGTCTGACTCCTTGTGACTCCATGAACTGTAGCCCACCAGGCTCCTCTGTCCATGGGATCCTACTGGCAAGAGTACTAGAGTGGGTTGCCATGCCCTCCTCCAGGGGATCTTCCTAACCCAGGGATCTAAACTGCATCTCCTGCATTGCAGGCAGATTCTTTATAGCTAAGCCACTGGGGAAGCCCTTAAGTCCTCAGCAAGTCTACTGAATAAAACATAATTCTCAACATTTTAGGTTGCGCATTTTTTTAAGTTGACAACAGTATCTACATCATGTAGAAAACCATCCATATATATGCTAGTCACATTCATTTTTCAGTCTATATACGTTCCTTGGTGTGGTATGGATTTCCCTGCTTTATATAATAATCCCTGGCCCCTGGGGGTACCCAGTTTTTGTAGATGTTGAGATCTGCATATGTAGTGGAAACAGTCTGTGTTCTGGAACCAGCCACGCCTGGAGTGAATTTCAGAGCCAAGTGTGTGTCCCAAGATGAGTAACAAACCTTTTTGAAGCAGAGCTTCCTGATTTGTAAAATAAGGATAACACATTCTTGCTTGTTTGTTGTAAGGAGAGCTCCATAGGAAAGCCTCTGGTAGGTACTGACACAATACATGGTAGTAATGGTTCTCAGAGGGCTTCCCTGGTGGCTCAGATGGTAAAGAATCTGCCTGCAGTGCGGGAGACCGGGCTTGATCCCTGGGTTGGGAAGATCCCTGGAGAAGGAAATAGCAACCCACTCCACTATTCTTGCCTGGAGAATTCCAAGGACAGAGGAACCTGGCAAGCTACAGTTCCAGGAGTCGCATAGAATCGGACACGACTGAGCAACTAACACCCACACTCACACACACACACACACACACACACACACACACACACACACTCACACACACACACGGTTCTCAGAAGTAGATCTCCTCTGAAGCTGTTGCTGCTACTGCTGCTAAGTGGCTTCAGTCGTGTCCGACTCTGTGCAACCACACAGACGGCAGCCCACCAGGCTTCCCCGTCCCTGGGATTCTCCAGGCAAGAACACTGGAATGGGTTGCCATTTCCTTCTCCAATGCATGAAAGTGAAAAGTGAAAGGGAAGTCGCTCAGTCGCTCAGTTGTGTCCGACTCTTTGTGACCCCATGGACTGCAGCCCACCAGGCTCCTGCATCCATGGGATTCTCCAGGCAAGAGTACTGGAGTGGGGTGCCATTGCCTTCTCCTACTGAAGTTTAAATTTAGCTCTTTCCAAAACTTTAGGAGCCCTGGCAATTTTGTGATTTGTAATTTTGTATTCTTTTTCTTAAAGAGGGGCTCTAAAATTGTATATATTTCAGGTCCATGTGGGTCCTCCCATTAGTTTCCGGCAACCCTTTGACTCTAAAAGGATCACCTGAGGGTCAAGGTGCTGTAATGTCCGATGAAGTGCCCTGTCTCTCTGAACTAGGAGTAAAGGCAAACAATGTGAGCGCATGGGAACTGCTGAGTTCCCAGAGAAGAGGCTTCAACAGCTACCGTCCAAGAAGATGCAAAAGTGAGAGCAACAAGTATTTAGCCTCATTGGGGTGTGGGTGTGGTGAGGAGCAGGAGTGGTGTGTGTGTGTGTGTGTGTGTGTGTGTGTGTATGGTGGAGACACACTGAGAAGGAGCAGAGATGCTTCCTGAATCCCCTAAGCTCTGTATGGCAACCATATCAGCAGGGATTCCCTTCCCCATCTGCCTACTCAGACCAGAATTAAGATCATCTCTTAGTTGGGGTCTGAATGGTATCCTGAGTAGATGGTTCTCAATCCTGGTTGCACAGGCAAATCAATCTGGGGAGCTTTGAAAACATCCTGAAACTTGGACCCACCCTAGAGATTCCCATTCATTTGGCCTTGGGTTGGGCCCAGAACCTGGTATTTTTACAAGTTCCCTAAGAGATTCCAGCGTGTGGTCAGGAAAGCCATTGTCTAAATTAGTACGAGCAACTTCACCAGGACGGCAGCTGCAAAAACAGCAGCAGGTGGCACTGACCTTTCTTAGGACAACTGTGGGCCAGGAACTGCATTAGGAACCAACACACCTTAGAGCTTTGACTGTGGGCCACAAGGAATTTGTAGCCTACTCAGGGAGAAGCACACAGGCTGCCATGATGCTTGGAAGAGAGACTTTCAGTGCAGCTAGGATGTGTCAAGGAAGACTTCCTGGAGGAGTAACCTGAGTCATAAGTGGATAAAGTAATTATCCAGATGAAGAAAAGGGGGAAAAAAAGTGGTCCAGACAAAGGGAACAATCCTTGAATAAAGATTCAGAGGTATGGACCACATTTAGAAGGTGTGATGGTTAATATCATGTATGAACTTAACTGGGCCATGGGGTACCCAGATTTATTATTTCTGGATGTGTCTGTCAGTGGGTTTCTGGATGGGATTAACACTGAACTGGTAGGCCGAGTAAAACAGATTGCTTCTCCAGTGTGAGTGGGCCTCATCAAATCCATGAAGGCCTGAATAGAATGAGAACCCTCTCTCTCTACCTTACTGTCTTGGAGCGGGGAACGGGTCTTTCAGGCATGAACTTGGACTGAAACTATGTCATGGGTTCTTCTGGGTCTGGACTTCTCAGTCTCCATAATCATGTGAGTTAATTCCTTATTTAAAAATCCCTTTTGAATATCGGTTCTGTTTCTCTGGAGAGCCCTGACTGATACAGAAGTTATATTGGTTGGGGTGGGTGTATGGGAATGACATGCATTGGAGAAGGAAATGGCAACCCACTCCAGTGTTCTTGCCTGGAGAATCCCAGGGATGGGGGAGCCTGGTGGGCTACTGTCTATGGGGTTGCACAGAGTTGGACACAACTGAAGTGACTTAGCAGCAGCAGCGGGGGAGAAAAGTGAGACAATGAGACTCAGGCAGGTGGGTGAGAGGGTCAAGAGAACACGGGATCACTGGGCAGTGATAGCTTACAGTAACTGATGTCGGATTTGTGATCTCCAAAGGTTTATCTTCAGGACCGGGGACCAGGATTGATTACTCAAGAGCTTTTGTGTAGCAGAGTTTCATTAAAGTATGAAAAAGGACAAGAGAAAGCTTCTGACATAGACATCGAAGTGGAACAGAGAATGCCCCTGCTGGCTAGTGTTAGCAAGGGAGCTACATATTTTTTTAAATTAGTTATTACAGTAAATCAAAAGAATGTCTCAAGGTTGTAAAGATCTTACTAGACCCGCTCTCATAATTTACGTTTTAAGATAACAGGATTCAGCTCAGTTCAGTTCAGTCGCTCAGTTGTGTCCAACTCTTGGCGACCCCATGAATCACAGCACGCCAGGCCTCCCTGTCCATCACCAACTCCCGGAGTTCACTCAGACTCACGTCCATCGAGTCTGTGATGCCATCCAGCCATCTAATCTTCTGTCGTCCCCTTCTCCCCCTGCCCCCAATCCCTCCCAGCACCAGAGTCTTTTCCAATGAGTCAACTCTTCGCATGAGGTGGCCAAAGTACTGGAGTTTCAGCTTTAGCATCATTCCTTCCAAAGAAATCCCAGGGCTGATCTTCTTCAGAATGGACAGGTTGGATCTCCTTGCAGTCCAAGGGACTCTCAAGAGTCTTCTCCAACACCACAGTTCAAAAGCATCAATTCTTCAGCGCTCAGCCTTCTTCACAGTCCAACTCTCACATCCATACATGACCACTGGAAAAACCATAGCCTTGACTAGACGGACCTTAGTCGGCAAAGTAATGTCTCTGCTTTTGAATATACTATCTAGGTTGGTCATAACTTTCCTTCCAAGGAGTAAGCGTCTTTTAATTTCATGGCTGCAATCACCATCTGCAGTGATTTTGGAGCCCAGAAAAATAAAGTCTAACTGTTTCCACTGTTTCCCCATCTATTTGCCATGAAGTGATGGGACCGGATGCCATGAATTCTTCGTTTTCTGAATGTTGAGCTTTAAGCCAACTTTTTCACTCTCCTCTTTCACTTTCATCAAGAGGCTTTTTAGTTCCTCTTCATTTTCTGCCGTAAGGGTGGTATCATCTGCATATCTGAGGTTATTGATATTTCTCCCAGCAATCTTGATTCCAGCTTGTGTTTCTTCCAGTCCAGTGTTTCTCATGATGTACTCTGCATAGAAGTTAAATAAGCAGGGTGACAATATACAGCCTTGACGGACTCCTTGTCCTATTTGGAACCAGTCCGTCGTTCCATGTCCAGTTCTAACTGTTACTTCCTGACCTGCATACAGGTTTCTCAAGAGGCAGGTCAGGTAGTCTGGTATTCCCATCTCTTTCAGAATTTTCCACAGTTTATTGTGATCCACACAGTCAAAGGCTTTGGCATAGTCAATCAAGCAGAAATAGATGTTTTTCTAGAACTCTCTTGCTTTTTCCATGATCCAGCGGATGTTGGCAATTTGATCTCTGCTTCCTCTGCCTTTTCTAAAATCAGCTTGAACGTCAGGGAGTTCACGGTTCACTATTGCTGAAGCCTGGCTTGGAGAATTTTGAGCATTACTTTACTAGTGTGTGAGATGAGTGCAATTGTGTGGTAGTTTGAGCATTCTTTGGCATTGCCTTTCTTTGGGATTGGAATGAAAACTGACCTTGTCCAGTCCTGTGGCCACTGCTGAGTTTTCCAAATTTGCTGGCATATTGAGTGCAGCACTTTCACAGCATCATCTTTCAGGATTTGAAACAGCTCCACTGGAATTCCATCACCTCTACTAGCTTTGTTCATAGTGATGCTTTCTAAGACCCACTTGACTTCACATTCCAGGATGTCTGGCTCTAGATGAGTGATCACACCATCATGATTATCTGGGTCGTGAAGATCTTTTTTGTACAGTTCTTCTGTGTATTCTTGCCACCTCTTCTTAATATCTTCTGCTTCTGTTAGGTCCATACCATTTCTGTCCTTTACGGAGCCCATCTTTGCATGACATGTTCCCTTGGTATCTCTAATTTTCTTGAAGAGATCTCTAGTCTTTCCCATTCTGTTCTTTTCCTCTATTTCTTTCTTTTTTTTTTTTTCTGTGACTTTGTTTTTTAATTCGTAAGCCTTATATCAGACAGTTTACAAATCTGAGCTAATGATATAGCCCCTCTAATCCTGCTGAGTTGGCAAAAGCACGATTACCAATCACCATATACAAGTAGTTCTACAGTTGTGTTTCTGAATTCCTGTTGAAGACAACCCTGAATTATAACTTAGTCTGACTTTGTGAAGAATTAACAAGCAAAGTTTGTTAACATATCTTGTCACAGGGAATTTAAAAAGCATCTGATCTTAAAGATCATCTACAAAATCTGAGGTGCTAAATACTCTTTATTTGATGCTATACATAAATCACACTAAAATGCCTTTCATTAAGTAAAAGGCTAAATTTTAGATAGAGAATTTTAATTAAATTGGCATAGTTTATAAAACCAAACAGATAAAGTGGACTTTGTCAGTGTATTTTCAATCCTTGCCTTAACAGGCTAATGAACAGAACTTGAAACACGTGTGAATCCTCCTCTGTTCTATGAGACAGTGAAGGGACCTTTTCAGTATTTAAATATATTAATATAACCAGTTATAGAAATCTAAATATAAAACCAATCTCTTATAGGTTTTGAGAAGGAATGCACCATCTCCCTAAAAAGTTTCATATTCCTTATTCAAGCTCAATCATCTCTTTAGAATGGGAAAAGTGATAGTACTTGCTGAACCAGAATTACTATCAAAATTAAAAAAGCTGACCATATTTGTTTAGCCACAGACCAATCTTATTTAAATCAGGACTGTCCAACAGAATTATTCCATCAGCCATTCATGATCTGAATTCTAGTGTATGAGATCAATTTAAATATGGTACACATAAAAAGTCATGAGACACTTCTGTTTCATAATAAATAAGGCAGTGGCCAACTATTACTCATTGGTAGCTTTTTTGAGATAAGCTATCAAGTCCTCCCTCTCTCCCTTCTTCTTAATGCCAGCAAAGATCATCTTGGTTCCAGGGATGTACTTCTTGGGATTCTCCAAGTACTCCATCAGCGTCTCCTTTCCCCAGGTGATACCTTTGTTTTTGTTGGCATCTATGTAAGAGAATCCAGCAGCCTGACCTGTCTTTCGTCCAAACAGACCATGGAGGTTTGGCCCAGTCTTGTGCTTCCCTCCCTTTTCCACAGTATGGCACTGGGCACACTTCTGAACAAAAATCTTCTTGCCCTTCTCAACATCACCCATTTTAAAATCGTTCTTTTTCTGTGCGTGACCGAGAAGTTCCCGCTCACAAGCCGAACGTCCCGCTTTCTTTTTCCTCTATTTCTTTGCATTGATTGCTGAAGAAGGCTTTCTTATCTCTTCTTGCTAATCTCTGGAACTCTGCATTCAGATGCTTATATCTTTCCTTTTCTCCTTTGCTTTTCGCCTCTCTTCTTTTCACAGCTATTTGTAAGTCCTCCCCAGACAGCCATTTTGCTTTTTTGCATTTCTTTTCCATTCGGATGGTGTTGACCCCTGTCTCCTGTACAATGTCACGAACCTCATTCCCATAGTTTATCAAGCACTCTGTCTATCAGATCTAGGCCCTTAAATCTATTTCTCACTTCTACTGTATAATCATAAGGGATTTGATTTAGGTCATACCTGAATGGTCTAGCAGTTTCCCCTACTTTCTTCAATTTCAGTCCGAATTTGGTAATAAGGAGTTCATGATCTGAGCCACAGTCAGCTCCTGGTCTTGTTTTTGTTGACTGTATGGAGCTTCTCCATCTTTGGCTGCAAAGAATATAATCAATCTGATTTCGGTGTTGACCATCTGGTGATGTCCATGTGTAGAGTCTTCTCGTGTGTTGTTGGAAGAGGTTCTTTGCTATGACCAGCGCATTTTCCTGGCAAAACTCTATTAGTCTTTGCCCTGCTTCATTCTGCATTCCAAGGCCAAATTTGCCTGTTACTCCAGGTGTTTCTTGACTTCCTACTTTTGCATTCCAGTCCCCTATAATGAAAAGGACATCTTTTTGGGGTGTTAGTTCTAAAAGGTTTTGTAGGTCTTCATAAAACCGTTCAACTTCAGCTTCTTCAGCATTACTGGTTGGGGCATAGACTTGGATTCCTGTGATATTGAATGGTTTGTCTTGGAGACGAACAGAGATCATTCTGTCGTTTTTGAGACTGCATCCAAGTACTGCATTTTGGACTTTTTTGTTGTCCATGATGGCTACTCCATTTCTTCTGAGGGATTCCTGCCCGCAGTAGTAGATATAATGGTCATCTGAGTAAAATTCACCCATTCCGGTCCATTTTAGCTCGCTGATTCCTAGAATGTCGATGTTCACTCTTGCCATCTCTTGTTTGACCACTTCCAATTTGCCTTGATTCATGGACCTGACATTCCAGGTTCCTATGCAATATTGCTCTTTACAGCATCGGACCTTGCTTCTATTGCCAGTCACATCCACAGCTGGGTATTGTTTTTGCTTTGACTCCATCCCTTCATTCTTTCTGGAGTTATTTCTCCACTGATCTCCAGTAGCATGTTGGGCACCTGCTGACCTGGGGAGTTCCTCTTTTGGTATCCTATAGTTTTGCCTTTTCATACTGTTCATGGGATTCTCAAGGCAAGAATACTGAAGTGGTTTGCCATTCCCTTCTCCAGTGGACCACATTCTGTCAGACCTCTCCACCAGGACCCGCCCGTCTTGGGTGGCCCTGCAGGCATGGCTTGGTTTCATTGAGTTAGAGAAGGCTGTGGTCCTACTGTGATTAGATTGACTAGTTTTCTGTGAGTAAGGTTTTCAGGAAGGAGAAACTGTCCTCAAGCAGGATACATCGTTGTTATACAATCCTTAGCACAGAGTTTAAACTGAGCTGTTGTGTAATCATCAGTTCTCTCCTTCCCTTAGTCTTAGTTTTATGTGATGAAGACTAAGGAAAGTAGAAAAAAAAAAAAGATGTTTGTCCTTTCCTCCTCCTTGAGAATTCCAGACCCCTAACCTCCTCAATAGCCCCAGACCCCTCTCTCCTTGGGGACCCCCAGACTTCTTATCAACCTGGCCAGGGGCAGGCTGGCTGGACTGGCTGGAGCTGAGCCAGGTGAGCAGCTCCTGTGAAGAAAGGGGAATCACTCAGTGCCAGTGTGACCACAGGAAGCTCCTCTGGACCCCAGGCTGGAGGAGGAGGGACCACAGGGCTCTGGACAAACCAGCCACAGAGGGTGACAGAACAGGGAGGGGGACCACATTTGTGGGGTTTGAGTTCCTTTGAACTGATGGAGAGGCCCTGGGTACATCCTGGAAGGGCTTTTAGACAAACACAGAGTGAGACTTCAGGCCATCTTGAAATTCAGCCCCTCCCCTCTCTGGCCTGGCAAGACTCTTCCCAAAGCTATGTCAGTAGGGAGCTCAATCATATATGTTTATTCTCAATAATATATTTTGTTTGAAAGTTTTTTTAAAAAATTTTGTATGCCCATCTTATCTCTGATAAGGTCCTTTATGCTTCTATGGACAGAAATTTGTTTCTTCTCCACCACTTAGATAAATGTTTTTTTGTTTGTTTTTCTAGATCCTTTAACCAGTTTGTTTGTTCTAGTTTATATTTAGTGCTCTGACTCATGTTAACACTCTTTACTATGTTCTGGTTCTATGCTAAATGCTCTACATACATTATTTAAGTCACTCCTCCTTAAAAGTACACTCAAGTTAGGTATTATGAGTCCCATTTTACCAAGAAGGAAAAAGAGTCTTAGGAATTTAAAGAAACCCATCAAACTTGATCTGATTCCAATTTCTTAATTATTATAAGTAAATGCTTTTTTATACCAATAACTTACTGTCTCAATTGTATTTATTAGTGATTCCTTCCCTCACTGTCCTAGTTCTGATTTGTCACATATTAAACTCTTAGAATTTGAATTAATCTGTTATATTTTTATTTTTCTGATTCAACAACTTGATTATTTTTTAACTTGGTGCTCCATTGATTTTATAATTACCAGTCTATAATATGTTTTGAAATTTAGTAAAGCAAAATCTATAGTAGGGTGAGTCAGTAATAATTATGTTTAAAAAAATTATTTGGCATTTTTCTTGTTACTATTATTGTGGGCTTCCCTGGTGGCTCAGAGGTTAAAGCATCTGCCTGCAATGCGGGAGACCTGGATTCAATCCCTGGGTTGGGAAGATCCCCTGGAGAAGGAAATGGCAACCTACTCCAGTATTCTTGCCTGGAAAATCCCATTGACAGAGGAGCCTCGTGGGCTACAGTCCACAGGGTAGCAAAGAGCCGGACATGACTGAACAACTTCATTTTCACTTTCTTGTTACTATACCAGAGAATTCCTTTCTTCATTTGTTAGGGACTTTAACTTTCTGAGGTTTCAATTGATAAATCTGCATATTAACCTTGGAAATACTATTATATTTACTTTCCCAATTAACAGTAACTATAGCACTCAATTTATCAATGACCCTGTCTATAATTTTTATGAATAAACCTTGCCACAAGTTATATCAATTCCCACTTATTTGGTCTTTTTTTTTTTCCGCTATAATAGCAACAATAGAATCCATTTTTATTTTTATTTCCTTGTTATATATCAGTACATATACTGATTCATATATAATACACATACACATATGTGTGACATGCAGTGTGTGTGTGTGTGTGTGTGTGCTTAGTCGTGTCCAACTCTTTGTGACCCCATGGATAGTAGCCTGCCAGGCTCCTCTGTCTGTGGAATTTTCCAGGCAAGAATGCTGGAGTGGGTTGCCATTTCCTGCTCCAGGGGATCTTCCCGACCCAGGGATTGAAACTGTATCTTCTGTGTCTCCGCATTGACGGGTGGATTCTTTACCACTGCACCACCTGGGAAGCCTGTATAATATGCATATATACCTAAAATTTTTTGGAGTCAGTCCTGCAACTAAACTCATTATTTCCAGTAAATTTTTAGTAACTTTTCTTAGATTTCTTGGTCTATATTCATGTTATTTGTAAAACAGATAGTTTAGTTTCTTCCTTTCTGATATTTATACCTAGCATTTTCTTTCTTCTTGAATAGTTATTGACAACATTTCTGGAACAATAAATGTGATTTGAGAAACCAGTATGTGTTTCTTCTTTAAGAATAAAATCAACTGTTTGTTTTCAATACACTCTGTTATGTTTAGACTGGAAATCCAACATAGCTAATGTTGCCTTAGTTTCCTGTTTGGAAGAACTGAAGATAAAAATAGTGTGGCAGTAACTCAAACAAAAAAAAGCCAGAAAAAAAAAAAGTATATTATCAGGACTTAGAAGCAATTGTTCCTATGACTTTTTCTGGGCATTGCTGGTATATTTCATACACACGAGTCTCTTGAATTTGTCTCTCCTTGGACTCTAGATCCTTAGTGCCACAGTCTGTAGTTATGAGGGTCCCTGCCCTAAGATGCTGATATTTTTCTTGTTACCAATACCTCTTCTTCCACATTCCTTACCTGGGAATAAAGGATATATTCTCATATAAAAGAGGTGAGTTTAAACACGAGATGCAGAGCAGGATTTTGCCTTTCTGATGAATTAATGAACTATATTCCATAAGACAAAAAGCAACCCTAAATTACCAACACCTGCTTTTAATAGCTTTCATCAGGAAGAAATGAAAATTATAGCTAAAAACTTGTTTAAATCTCTTTGAATATATATTATTATATTATATGTATTTCCATTTTCCTGTTAAAGTGATATCCTATATTACTTTTACTTCTTTGTATACACCTGTTTTGTGTTTTTAAAATTAAGCATAGTGACTAGTACATGCAAAGTGTTTTTCTCTGCTTTTACTAACACAAAATCTTAACATTTATGTTCATTAATGAGATTGGCCTATAATTTGATTTTATTCTTATTCAGATCTTGAAATCATTCATTTTCACTTCATGTAATAAATTGGATAACATGCAACACACACAAACCTGTACATTCAAGGTTTATGTGACATAGACATTTTTTGTTGTTGTTCTTTGAGAGTTTGGGAAATTTTTGTGTACCCATCAGGACTACGCATCTTTGTGGGAGTAACTGCTAGTATTTCTCAGTTATTTAATCTTTCACAGGGCTTTATATTTTTGTAAGCAGGCATTCATTTTGGTTATGCATTATATTCTTATTTCTAATCTTATTAATTTGAATTTTTTCTTGTTTTCATTGAGACAATAGTCATTTAATAAAAAGCACTTTTTAAATACACATCTTGGTTTTGTTCTTTATTTTATTTACATATATTCTTGTTTCTTTTCTTTCTTTTTTTTTTCTACTCTTGATTTGCTACTTGCCCCATGCATTGGAGAAGGAAATGGCACCCCACTCCAGTGTTCTTGCCTGGAGAATCCCAGGGACAGCGGAGCCTGTTGGGCTGCCATCTATGGGGTCGCACAGAGTTGGACACGACTGAAGCGACTTAGCAGCAGCAGCAGCAACCCCTGGCTAAATAATTTAGCATTTTAGTTCATTATGTTTATCTTTTTATCTATTTATTAATAAAGGTGCTTACAGTGATCTTTCTACCAATAACTGGTTTGTACAAGGTTTCCCTATGCAATGTTTAAGAGCATGGGCTTCAAAGTCAGGCTGCCTGGGTTCCTATCTCAGTTTTAGCCTTGGACAAGTTACTGAACCTCTCTGTGCCTCCAGTTTCCTTATCTGTAAAGTGGGGATGGTTTCTAGGATCCACCCTGGAGATCATTAATGTAAAGATTATTTGAGACAGTATGAGTACTTAGTATAGTACACAGCACATAGTTGTTAATAAGTGTTAGTATGGGAATTGTTATTGCTATCATTTTTAATTAGAAAATGTGGATTACTTAGTTCCTTCTGTAGGAGACTTCAAAGGGAAGAGGCACCTCCAGTGACAGGTAGGATGAAAGAGAAGCCTGGCGTTGAGGACTGGTGTCTGGCTGAGGGGTGGAGAAGGATCTGTGATTCCCAAGCTGATGGTGTGGGTCCCCAGCTGGAAAACCATGTAAACTGCTTTCAGGAACTAGAGGTTGGTCAAGCACAATACAGCAGGGTTCTAGGTAATTACAGCTTCTGCTCTTTTTGCTTTTTCTTCCTCCTCTACCTTATCCTTGGGGCTTCTCAGGTGGCGCTAGTGGTAAAGAATCCTCCTGCCAACACAGGAGACACAAGAGACGCAGTTTTGAAACCTGGGTTGAGAAGATCCCCTGGAAGAGGAGATGGCAACCCACTCCAGTATTCTTGCCTAGAAAATCCATGGACAGAGGAGCCTGGTGGGCTACAATCCACGGGGTCGCAGAGTCAGACACCACTGAGCATGCACACTACCTTATCCTTACAGCTTCTCGACTCCATCTTTATCCCCCTCTTACCCCAGTTCAAACCCAAATGAATCTCCACTAAAATGTAAATGATTAATAAGATATAAGTGCTAATGTATTTGAATTTTACATTGGTGTAGTTCCAAGGTAAATTAACTTTCATGTGGATTTCTCTGGCTCACTCCAATAAAGTGTTAGGTTTTTTGTTTGTTTTGTTTTGTTTGTTTGCAAGGGGGTTGACGGGCTAAGAGTAGGGGAGGGTCCTTCTTAAGTATCCACATATGTGCCTTATAGCCCATCAACCTAGCCTTATCTAGACGTCAAAGCCAGACAGCTGATTTGAATTTTTGTTAGGGGCAACGGAGGAGGTTTACAAAGAGAGTGGGAAATAGTCTGTAAATTAATATCTGTATGAATAGGGTGATGGTTCTGTGAGAAATAAAATGTGAGGCCTCCTTCCTAGACATTCTTGTCTCAGATAACCTTCTTCCTGGCTTCCCACTCAACAGGGAAGAAATTTTTAGTTGGAATGGTCAGAGCCCAAGACATGGATTGGGCAGTGAGGTAGATTGTATTTTCTCAAACTGTCTCATCTCTCACACTGTTCTTATGATGTGATATTGACATGCTTCATTCTGAGGGGGGTCTGCCCTCTCCCTTTGAACCCCGGCAGACCTTTGTAAGTGCCTCAACTAGTCACATGTAACAGAAGGGATGCTGTGTGATATTTGAGGCTGGGTCATGAAAGTTACTATGACTTCCACCTGGCTTTCTCTAGAGGCACTGGCCGTGTTAGGGGAAGCCTCCTGGAGAGGCCACGTGTGAGCACTCTGGCCAATAGCCAACTATAGACATGTGAGTGAATGCTCCTTTACACATGTCCAGTCCTTAGCCTTTGAGTCTGCTGTGGAGACTGCAGAAATTGTGGAGCAGAGACAAGCTATCTTTGCTGTGCCCTGTCTGAATTCCTCTTGCTCCATTGGAACCACAAGGCATAATCAACGATCCTCGTAAGTCGTTACATTTTGGAGTGATTTGTCACACAGCACCGGATAAGGAAAACACACTACATTTATAACAGGGTGTGAGCCCATGGGCTCCTCTCCTGCGCTTTCTATCTCTCTTCAAGATGCATCGTGCCTGGCGAGTCTCTTTTCTCTTCTACTTTCCTCCTAACATGCACTTGGAGGAGCAAATAAGCCAAACCTATTGTACAAACCTAGCCATACAGGTCCTCTATTTCTTAGACTTCTTCCTCTTTGCACATGATCAGGGGGCAGGCATATACCAAGAAGAAGGAGGCTCTGCTTACTTCTTTACCAGAGAGCCCTACATTGGGGTATGGGCACCTGGGCCCTCCTAACATGGAGGCATCTTGTTTCACAACCTGTGATTTCTTTCCATCCTTTGTTTCCTTGGAGCCTAATGGGAGGGCGATCAGGCAGTGGCAGCAAGGCAGGGTTTGTGCGTTGCTGGGTCCTTGCCTGTAATGCAGTATCAAAACCTCATCCTAATAACCAAACATGGGTAGAGAGTGAAAAAGGAGTAATCAAAATGTAAAATGCACAAAAGCAGAAGCCAATTCCTCTTCATATCTCTATGTGGAAGAAAAAGAACAGCAGCTTTAGAATCACAATATATGATTTCTTTCTCTACCAGGATAGATTGTAGAATGAGGAGTTTGAAGACCTTGGGCAAGTCAGCTCATCACTTTTCTGTGATTCCATTTTCCTGAATGTTAAAAGGGGAGTTTTCCTTAATCCTGTCCATCTGTGGATCCATAAGTCTCTGCTCTCAGTCACTTTCCAAGCTATTTACACCTTCAGTTTCCAAACAGAACATATGCATTTGGATGGGCACCCACAGGCGATGCAAGAAGGATGAGGGTAGCTCTGTGGCTCCTGGAAATCACAACAGCTGCCACTGGGGCTCAGCTCTCTCTCTTTGGGAAGTGGAGGATGAAATTTTTCCCGGCATCAGCTGCTCCTTGGGAAATCCAGCTGCCAGTGATGAGAAACAGCCTTGGTCTTACTTTTATCTCACCCTAGATGAACTAGCTCTGCTCAGGCCTGGAATAACATGAGTGCCCCAAATTCCACTCAGGTCAAGTAGAAATGAGGAGTACAGCAAGCAAGCCTTATTCTATCCCATTGAAACTGGGGCACAGAAGGGCTTCATTTTACAAATCGCTATATAAAGAACCTGAATGAAGCCACCACAATGTTTAGAACTAACTGCACTGATGATTCTTTGTGCCTGATTCACTGGGGGTGGGAGGGAAAGAGGGGCTTCAGGCAGAAGCTTTCCGTGTTGTCTCGTTGCATGCCATCTTCCTACAACTAATTTCAACCTGACTTTTTTGAGATAAATTGATATATAAAGTCATACTCGTTTCAGTTATACAACACAATGATTTGAAATATGTACCTATTGTGAAATAATCACCATAAGCCTAGTTAACATCCATCACCGGACATTTTTTTTCTTGTGATGAGAACTTTTAAGATTTACCATTCTATCAACTTCCAAATATATAACACAATATTATTAACTCTAATCACAATGGTGTAATTAATTACATTCCCTGCCGCTACGAGCATGCTCAGTCATGTCCGACTCTGTGACTCCAGGGACTATAGCCTGCCAGACTCCTCTGTCCATGGGATTCTCCAGGAAAGAATACTAGAATGGGTTGCCATTTCCTTCTCTAGGGGGTCTTGCCAACCCAGGGGTTGAACCTGCATCTCTTTTGTCTCCCGCATTGGCAGGAGGATTCTTTACCACTGCACCACCTGGAACATTATCCACAGGACTTATTATATATTATTATCCTCAGGACTTATTTTTCTTACAATAAAATTTTACACCTTTTGACTCCCTTCCTCCATTTCTTCCACCCTCCACCCCATGGCTCCTACCTCTAGTAATCACCAATCTGTTCTCAGTATCTGTGAATTTGCAGAGGGTGTTTTTGTTTTAGAGTCGACGTGTAAGTGAGATTCATAAAAGTATTTGTCATTCTCTGTCTGGTTTGTTTTAGCATAATGCCCTCAAGGTCCATCCAAGTTGTTGCAAATGGCAGGATTTCCTTCTTTTTATGGCTTATTATCCTCACACTGACTTATGAAATAACAGTATCATATTTCTGACATGTTCTTCCACTCCCAGCCTCTGCTGGACACACACTACCTGTACGCTACACCAGGCATGTCAGCCACAGCACCTCCCTGTCCATAGTTTCTTCAGTGGGAGACTGTCTGCCTGATAAAGGAGCAGTTTAGGTGGCCTTTGCATCACGTGACTTCACTTTCTTTTCCTTCAGTTGCCAATGACTGCTAAGATGGTGGTCAGATTCTCACTCTCAGGAATTCAAACTGGGAGAAAAGAAGAAAAGCTAGGTCCTATCAAGAACTGAATTAGAAAGGATTAATAGTGGAAAAGAATAAGTAGGGGTTGAGACCATATGAGGCCAAAGAAGAAAGCAGATACTATGAGGGAAGAGAAACTTTAAGGTAGACAACAAAATAATGGAAAAAGTGTGTTCATGATATGAGGCAAGAACAGTAGAGTCACGTTTCTGGAGCGCAAGAGTGGCCACCTGCTGCTGTTGGTCCCAGGGCTGCTGTATATGCAACCCCGGTTCCTGGAGGCCTGAATGTTCAATAACTTTTGGTCTTTGTTTCTTTTTTTTCTTCCTTTTAAAAAATATTTATTTATTCATTTCTTTGGCTATGCTGGGTCTTGGTTGTGGCACATGGGATCTATCAGCTTCGTTACAGTATTTGGGAACATTAGTTGTGGCATGCGGGATCTAGTTTCCCAATCAAGGATCAAACCTGGGCCGCCTGCATTGGGAGTGTGGTCTTAACCACTGGGATCACCAGGCAAGTCTGAGGTCTTGGTTTCCTTTAGTGCACCATGTACCTCCTGACTTTAAAATTCACATTGTACAAAGAACTGAATACGTGAACACACACCCACCCTCCCACCCTCTAGGACACCGAGTACTAAGAACTCTAGCATGGATGCTCTGTGATGACTCCTGTTCTCTGAACAAAATGCTGAGGACATTCACTGTGTTCTGGAGAGCCCTTCCATGCGAGATGATGGCCATTATATCACTGCCATAATGTCTGCTACCACTTAAGCGTCTCTTCTGTGCCAGGAACTATACTTGTCATTGAATAACCATTGTCTTCTCACTTAATCACAACCACCTCCTCTAAAATTGGTGTTATCAACCCTGTATACAGCTAAGAAAATGCTGGCTCAGAGAGCATACGTGACATCAGTTGGCAAATGGTGAAGGCAAGATTTGAACTTAGGGCTGCCTGACTCCAAAACTCAAGTCCTTCTCACTCTGCTGTGACACCTTCCTAAGGAGCGCTGTTAAATCCAGCTTCTCAAGAAACTGAATTCAGCTTCCCACACTGCACAGAGTTTCAGGTGGGTTTGATTTTGATAGCTTTAGGGAAGGCAGGGATTCTGCAGTTCATAGGTCCCCATCGCTGTCTGTTACCTTATATCCAGAGCTCTTCACTGCTTTATGTTATTTTCTTGGCCCCAAAGGCAGTGGAGTTTTCAGCCTCCGTGAGTGAAGCACACTAATGTGTAAGTACAATTTCTTATGCAGAGTACCCTATTTCAGACTTCTCTGAGCCAGCCTCCAAGTAGCTATTAGTGTTCTCCCTGAGAATGATTCCCAGCCGCTGTGATCTCCACACATCCCCAGTGGAACTCTTTCTCTTTCCACGTTCCTCCTTCTTTGTTCCCTAACTAACGACTAGCGTGGTCCCTGAAACTCCTTTGCTCCCCGAAACTCCTTTGCTCCTCAGACTCAAATAATCCAGAACTTTATTGATTATACCTCTTCAGGATTTATACCACTTCTGCTTTCCATTCCCACCATTCAGGCTCTTTTCCCACCCCACTCCCCCTCGCCCAGAGTGGAAATTGCCTTACCTCTCATCGTGCCCCATTCAATTTCTCCTACTGGCTCATTCTAGGCTTAATAGTTTTTAATGGGGTAGCTATTTTATTTTTAAGTTTAACTAATCAATTTTATTGCAATAAGTGGTTAAAATTGTAAATTCTCCTTGGATAATACTTTGTTTAAAAAAATTGAAGTAGAGTTGTTTTACAACGTTGTGTTAGTTTCAAGCGTATAGCAAAGTTATTAGTAAAAGTGAGTATATTTTGAAAAAGATATATTCATATATTCATATGAAATATGAATATATATTCATATATGAAAAAATATAAAAAGGGCATATATTCATTTTCATATTATATTATAAAATATTGAATATAGTTGCCTGTGATATATAGTAGGTCCTTATTCTGTATCTATTTTATATATAGTAATGTATATATTATAAAATATTGAATATAGTTGCCTGTGATATATAGTAGGTCCTTATTCTGTATCTATTTTATATATAGTAATGTATATAGGTTACTCTGAAATTCCCAATATAGCTTAAATTTTTTGTTTATTTATTTTTGGCTATGCTGGGTCTTTGCTGTTGAGCAGGCTTTTCCCTAGTTGTGAAGAGTGGGGGTTACTCTCTAGTTGCTGTGCACGGGCTTCTCACTGCAGTTGCTTCTCTCGTTGTGGCTCCCAGGCTCTGGAGCACAGGCTCATTAGTTGTGGCGCATGGGCCTAGTTGCTTTGTGGTAGGTGGGATCTTCCCAGATCAGGGATGATCTTATGTCTCCTGCATTGGCAGGCAGATTCTTTACTACTGAGCCACCAGGGAAGCCCCCCTAATATTTAAAATTCACACTTGATCCTGTCACTCTGGACTCAGAATCCTTCCTACATTAGCTATCTCTTGCTGCATACCAGATTATCTCATAGTTTCTGTGGATCAGGAATCTGGGTGCTGCTCAGCTAGCTCTGCTGCTGATGCTGCTAAGTGGCTTCAGTCGTGTCCGACTCTGTGCGACCCCATAGAGTCGCCCCATAGGAGCCCATCAGGCTCCTCGGTCCCTGGGATTCTCCAGGCAAGAACACTGGAGAGGGTTGCCATTTCCTTCTCCAACGCATGAAAGTGAAAAGTGAAAGTGAAGTTGCTCAGTCATGTCCGACTCTTAGCGACCTCATGGACTGCAGCCTACCAGGCTCCTCTGTCCATGGGATTTTCCAGGCAAGAGTGCAGGAGTGGGGTGCCATTGCCTTCTCCGGCTCAGCTGGCTCAGGGTCTCTTAAAACTGCAGTGAAGGTATTGGCTAGAACTGTTTCATCTCAGGATTCAGTTGGGAGGATTTGCTTCCAAGCTCATTCATTTGGTTTTTGGAGCCTCGAGCCCTTTCCAGGGTTGGCCAGAAAAGGTCATTTCCTTGCCATGTGGCCTTTTCCGTAGGCCACTCACAATGTGACTGCCAGCTTCCCTCACAGTGAGATCTCTGAGAGAGACAGAGACTATGACAGCAGAAGCCATAGTCTTTGTAACCTAATCTTGGAAGTGACTCCATCACTACTTTTGGTGTTGCTTAATCCAGTCCACACTCAAGGGAGGGAATTATTCCGAGTGTGAATACCAGGAGGTGGTGATCCCTGGGGCCGTGTTAGAGGCTGCTCACCACAACTTGCACTCTCCTGAAGCTGTAGTTTGGCTCTGCTCTTATGGGGTTGCAAAGAAATGAGGTTCTAGTATTCCCAACCAATATGTATCAGCTTCAGTGGGAGCAGGGGGACTTCATGAATTTGTTTCATTCATGTTCTCTGGTGTATTTTTATTGAACAAAGTGCTTCTAGCTGAAAAGTATTTAAAAAATTACTGGTTTAGGAGACTCTGTCTAAACCTTGTAGGGCTTTTCATGATCTGTCCCTCCTGCCTGTTCCACTCCTCATCTGACTGGCCTGTCAAGCAAGACAGACTTACAGAGTGGCCCTTTGCCTTTCTTGCCTGCATGCATTCTGGCTCTTTTCCATCATACCCCAGCCCAAGCTGACTGCATTGCCAGGGCTAACTCATCCTTTCCATGAAATATTTTTTGCTCCAGGCAGATTTTTCTGTTTCCCCCTCATTCTTTTACTGTGCTTTGTTTAACCTCCTTATACAAAGCAATTATCTTTTGTATTCTTATGGTTGGTTTATGTTTCCCTTCTAAATTTTCTCCAGCATCTAACCCAGAGCCTGGCACACAGAAGATGCTCAATGGCTATTTGTGGAGCGGATAAATAAGCCTGGCACTGGATGCGGGATGCTGCCTAAATGCCTGGGGCCCCAGGTGTGGACGGAGTGCTGACTGCAGCCCAGCATCTTCAAGGGTTGCATGCGGCACCTTGGCCATCTCATTTATAATCCACGAGTCAGTCATTGTATTCCAGATTGCTCTTCACTGTCATTTTAGCCTTTAGCTGCTTACTGAAATGAGCTAATTAAAGCTGAATTATTTTAATTGCTAATCATCAAGAAAAAAGGTTTTCTTTTTTTTTTTTTTTTAATGGAAATGGCAAACTGTGTGTGTTATCGTACCATTAAAAGAAGCCAGGATGTTCTTGTTTCAAAATTACGATGGGTTTGCTGCTTCCAGAAGTGAGTGTGGACCACTGGGGCGTAAAGAAAGGTTATGCTGCGTGGAGCACAAAATTGACCTAGATCCTTCTCCATTACTGTCACATCGCATTACTCAGGAAAAGTCCAGGGGTTATTGGGCTTGAGCACTGAGGGTGTGTACAGATGCCCACCGGGGGCTGATGGCTTGGCACATTAATCATAGGCCTTTTGCCCTCCTCTTTTATGTTCAAAATCTATTCTGGAGGTTATTTTTCTACAAAAAAATTTTCATAGATAAAGGTATTTCTCTAGTTGATAAGACAAATTGGGACAAAACTTGGTGTATCCCTTTAAAGGGCAGCTAAGGGATGGAATGGTGAATTTTGAAAATTATATGAAGATGATCCACAAATATCTACCACTTCCACTGCTTCAAAAAGACTATAGGAACTGCTGTTCTGAATTGCTCAGGGTGTTACAAAACGGAACTTGGGTGTGCTTTACTAACGCAAAGCGAAGCCAACCTACGGTCATTGGGTTGTGGTGAAGGCAAGCATGAGGTGCCAAGCGTGGCAAATGGGCAGCTGACAACCTGAATTCCTGGATGGCTCCTAAGGAAGGGTTTCTAAAGGCAACATTATGGGTGAGCGTTGTGGGAGACATTTTTCTGGTTGCTTGGTAGCAAGCTAACAAGGTGATGTTTCAGGAATCTCAATCATCAGCCTTTTCTAACCAATCTGGGGACTATAGGCTTGTGATCAGCATATAGTCATCATCTTCCGCTGGGTGGGGGTCTTAGTTTCTGTAGAATAATGCAAAGACATGCATTAGATTGTTTTATATATATGTATATATATATATATAATCTCTTTAGAAGAAACTAGAAGTCTTGTGACCCTATTGTTCTAATCATTAACTACTTTAGTCTGTTCTCTGAAACTCAAAGGAAGCCAAAGAAGGGGAGGGCACAGAGGGCCTTGTATCCATGAAAACCCTGCAGGATCCTTCTCAGTTTTAGGGACCCATCTGTTTTTCTACTTTGCCTTTAATGAAGGTGCAATGGAATATTTTGCAGGAAAGCTGTGCATGGTGCACCATGTAGCAGAAGGTTAGGGAAGGACCATGAGTATTTACTATGAGTCTGTTCTTCTTGCAATGTCTAAAATCCCTCTTGGCAGAGTTGTTGCAGCCTGGGCCACTCACCTATAAGAGGTGAAGACATTCATTCAATAAGATTATGAGCCAGTTTGTTAAGCAAGACCTCTTTTTTAATTTCAAAGGCTTCATAGAAATCTTCATGTTCTGGGGGCTTAATGGTTTAAAAAATGGATGTTTTGCCTTTCTATACTGTTTTTTGCTATTTTTTTTCACTGTTTAGTCATGCATTTTTTAATGTGTTCATGCAAAAATATTTGTTGAGTGTCTTCTAGTACCAAGTGGTAGGCACAGCATGTCCTTGAGTACGGAGGAGTGAGAAAACTAAGAAAAGGCTTCCAGTTGGCTTCCAGCTAGAATCTGAAGGAAAGGAGGGGCATTCCTCATGTATAAAGTGAGGGGCAGGCAGTTCAGGGCAAAGAGAACAGAATGGGGAAAGGCATAGGGGCAGACAGGAAGGAAAGTGTATTACATGTCCAGAAGCAAAGTAACAATCTGGAGAAGATTTGGAGCCTCGGGGAGGGCTTTGTATAGCCTCAAGATTCAGAGTTTTTTCAGCAGGCAATGAGAAGTGTCAAAGGTTTTTAAGGCCAGATATGTTTTGATTGGGCTTCCCAGGTGGTCCAGTGGTAAAGAATCCATCTGACAGTTCAGGAAGCACAAGAGACTCTGGTTTGATCCCTGGATTGGGAAGAGCCCCTGGAGGAGGGAATGGCAACCCACTCCAGTAATCTTCCCTGGAGAATCCCATGAACAGAGGAGCCTAGTGGGCTATAGTCCATGGGCTCACAAAGAGTCAGACACAACTGAGCACACATACACACACACACACACACACACACACACACACACACACACGTTCTGATCAGATTCATGTTTAAGAGAAATCTCTCAGCATAATGAAGGAAGGATTGAACATAGAGAGTCTGTAAACATGGGAGAAATTTGAAGGTGTTGAGAGGAAGACTGATATTTATTGAAGATCTGCAATGAGCCAGCTATTGTGCTAGACTCTTGACATGTTATCATAGTTACTGACTACTGCAGGTGTATGGAATAGGAATTATAATTCTCATTCAAGAGATGAAGCTAAATAATGTGTCCAAGATCACTCAGCTAGGTGGTAGAGGAGCTGAGCTTTGATTCTGCTCTGATTCCAAAGCTACTGTTCTTTCCTTTACATCAAAGTGGATGATGAGGGTCTGAATTATGCCAGCGGCAATGCTAAAGAGGCAGCCTCTCTCCCCACTGAAGACTCTTAATATAGTTGCACCTCATTTGGAAGCTTCTCCATCCACTTCATCATTCTAATTGCTTTAATATGACAAATTGACCAATTACTAGCAGGTTATTTATAACCATGGTGGAATTAGTTGCTTGGTTCAATCAAGCAACCAAAAGTAACTGATTTGTAATGACTCGATTTATCAAAGTGTTCAGAGTGGTTGGTGTGCATAGGCAAAACTCACATTAGCATTAGACAAAAACGTGCAATCGAGAATGGCTGACTATTCACAAATGACATCTGAACCAAAAGGTTTCTAGCACTAGCTCCATCTATAACCAAGTGGGCAGATCATAGTTTTGAGTGCCAAGAGATAGTCTGGAAAATCATTTTTGTTTTGCTGAAAAAGAAACTGAAGTCTGGAGAGCATAAATGATTTGCCAAGGCCTCCTAACCAGAAAACAACAGAGCTTAGACTTGAACCATCTCCACTGTTCTGATGCCCAGTCCCAGAGAACTTGTCCCACTTTGCCTGCTGCACTGTGACTCAGAGCAAGTCACTTAGCCTCTTGATTCCTCAATTACTTTGCCCACAAAAAGATAGAATCGGTGGATGTCATCAGTGAGCTTTTACTCTGTAAGAAGCTACTCAAAACTTAGCCTCTTGAAACAACAGCTGTTTTATGTGGCTCCTGATTCCGTGGCATGTCCTCATGGTTGCTCTGCCCAGGACTGGCTCAGCAGAGTTCTACTGGACTTTTCACTCCTGTGATCAGCAGGTGAGTCCAGGGTAATCTAGTATAGCCTCACTATACTTCTATACTATGCTTCTATTGGTTGATAGACAATTATCTGGGCATTATCACCTGGGGGAACCTCCATTCTCCTCCACAAGGCATTTCGTCCTCCAGCAGGCTTGTTCCACCAGCTTGTATACCTTTTGGTCTCATGGTTTCAAGCACAGAAAGAAAAAGCAAATTTCAATGAGCAGGTTCTTTGGAAATCTTCTATGCATGTTTTCTATTTTCCCACTGGCTAAAGCAGTGAGAGTTGGACTGTGAAGAAAGCTGAGCACCGAAGAATTGATGCTTCTGAACTGTGGTGTTGGAGAAGACTCTTGAGAGTCCCTTGGACTGCAAGGAGATCCAACCAGTCCATTCTGAAGGAGATCAGTCCTGGGATTTCTTTGGAAGGAATGATGCTAAAGCTGAAACTCCAGGACTTTGGCCACCTCATGCGAAGAGTTGACTCGTTGGAAAAGGCTCTGATGCTGGGAGGGATTGGGGGCAGGAGGAGAAGGGGACAACAGAGGATGAGATGGTTGGATGGCGTCACCGACTCGGTGGACATGAGTTTGAGTGAACTCCGGGAGTTGGTGATGGACAGGGAGGCCTGGTGTGCTGCAATTCATGGGGTCGCAAAGAGTCAGACACGACTGAGCGACTGAACTGAACTGAATTGAAAACAGTTCAGATGATGTGGTATGCAGCGTCTAAAATGGCTCCCAGTGATTTCTGTCTCCTGATATTTATGTCTTTGTGTAACCTCTGCCCCTAATATGAGGGCTGGACCTATTGATTGGCTTCTAATAGACAGAATATGCAAAATGATGAGGCATCACTCTGAGACTAGATTATAAAAGACTGACACTCTCTGACTCTTTCTACATGCTTGCTCTCGTAAAGCATAAAGAGGCCTACGAAGAGGCCCATGTGGCAAGGAACTAAGGGTAGCCACCAGCCAACAACCAGTAAAGAACTGAGACCTTCAGCCCAACAGTTTTTAATGAATCAGATCCTGACAACAATCAATCAGTGAGCAAGCTTAGAAGTAGGCCCTTCCCCAGCTGAAACTTCAGACGAGAATGCAGCCCTGGCCCATACCCTCATTGCAGACTTGTCAGTGACTTTGAAGCAAGTGACCTAGCCAAGTCATACTTGGAGTTCTGACCACAGAAACTGTGTTGTGTGTGTTAATTTAGGAGTGATTTATTGCACAGCAGTAGGTAACCAATATACATAGCTAAGGTCAGCATCAGTGTGGGAGGGAGATATTCAAGGGTATGGTTATTGAAAAGGTAATTATAGGAATTATTCACACACATTTATAAACAGTTTTCTATAGATGGACGTTTTCCCGCCTTTGGGATTCTGAGATGGAATAATTTCCACTACTTCAACAACAATAATTAACTCTGTGTTAAGTACTGGGAACAATATGGTGAACAAGAACAGAGGCCATGTTCCTGGCCTCAGGCACCTACAGTTTGTAGCAGAGGAGAGGGGATGAGGAAAGACATTAGCTCAATAATTCCTTCTTTTTTTTTTTTTAACTTAAAAAATTTTTTTTCTTTTTACTTTTTTAATTGAAGGATAATTCCTTTAAATAATTTTGTTGTTTTCTGTTAAACCTCAACATGAATCAGCCATAAATAATTCCTTCTTTAACTATGTATTTAAAGCTGTTAAGTGATACAAAGGAAGTATGTATACAACTTAGTTTGGATTGGTATGAGAAAACTTGAGACGGTGGCAGATAAGCTGAAGAGGTAGGCAGGAGAGAAAGAGGCAAGAAAGAGATAAATTCCACAGTAGAAGTGGCATTCTTAAAGGGAAGCTGGATAGGTGGCCAGGAGCTACGGAATAAGCTCATATTTATGGCCAAATTGTATCCTGCTATTTGATAATGGTATTGTAGGTTATGTTTTTTAAACTTTCATTTAGAGATAGATGTTAAAATATTTATGGATGAAATTATATGATGTGTGGTCTGGTGTGGTTTAGTCGCTAAGTCAGGTCCGACTTTTGCGACCCCATGGACTACAACCTGCCAGGCTCCTCTGTCCATGGGATTCTCTGGGCAAGAATACTGGAGTGGGGTGCCATTTCCTTCGCCAGGGGATCTTCCCGACTCAGGGGTCAAACCTGGGTCTCCTGCCTTGCAGGCAGATTTTTTACCAGCTGAGCTATGATGGAAGCCCATGATGTGTGGGATCTGCTTCAGAATAATTCAGGGGCAGGGTGAGGGTCAGGAGTGGATAGAGCTGCAGATGAAAGATTTTCCAAGTGAGTTAATAATTACTGAAGCTGGGTGATGGATACTTGTGGGTTCATTATACTACTCTACTTTTCTATATTCCATAATAAAACTTAAAAAACTTATACCCTGAAAACACATCCTGAAGGCTATATATATGTATAATGTTTGAGAGGTCACAGCACATATACCTTCTCGTGCTCCATTTTGGAAAATAGAGGTTAATAACATCTTTAGGGCAAGGGAATGGAATGAGTTTTATGCTACAGAAAATGTAAAGACTTCTCAGCTTCAAATCATATGGCTAACGTAGAGTATTTGGGTCATTTACCTTGCCTCCTGGCTGTAACACATTACTTCTGCTCATTTTTCACTAGCTCAAATGGCATGGTTTCATATATAACAGAAACTTATAATATGGTTCACTCTTGAATAAAAGCCGGTGGAAGGATTCTGTTCAAATTACATAGCATGGACAGTGTTAGAGTGAATTAGGGTTAGGAAAGTGAATGGGTTAGGAAAGGAGAAGAATAGAGTAGGAGAGTGGGGAATCCTCTTTTGCTCAAAAAATTCTGGGTTGGCTTTCTATGGCAATAATGGATTATTAATTTCTTTTTCTCTTTTATGCATGTTATTCTGAGGTGGGTCAGGCTGTGAAATTAATAGCAGGGATGGAGACATGAGTCAGGGATGTACTTCCTTAGGATATTTTTGGTTGGGGAGAGAGATACCTGGGGCTGAAGCTGAAGACATGATGCTTCATGTTTCAGTGTTCAATTGTTTCAATGTTAGGTTATTTGGGGAATCATAGTTTGAGATTTTGGTTCATATCTTCCTTGACAGTACCTTTGCCACCAAATTGTTTCTCTTTAGTTCAGTTCAGTTCAGTCGCTCAGTCGTGTCCAACTCTTTGCAACCCCATGGACTGCAGCATGCCAGGCTTCCCTGTCCATCACCAAATCCCGGAGCTTACTTAAACTGATGTCCATCTAGTTGGTGATGCCATCCAACCATCTCATCCTCTGTTGTCCCCTTCTCCTCCCGCCTTCAATCTTTCCCAATATCAAGGTCTTTTCCAATGAGTCAGTTCTTCACATCAGGTGGCCAAAGTATTGGAGCGTCAGCTTCAGCATCAGTCCTCCCAGCGAATACTCAGGACTGATTTCCTTTAGGATTGAGTCGTTTGATCTCCTTGCAGTCCAAGGCACTCTCAAGAGTCTTCGCCAACACCACAGTTCAAGAGCATCAATTCTTTGGTGCTCAGCTTTTTTATAGTCCAACTCTCACATCCATAATGACTACTGGAAAAACAACATAGCTTTGACTAGACAGACCTTTGTTGGGAAAGTAATGTCTCTGCTTTCTAATATGCTGTCTAGGTTGGTCATATCTTTTCTTCTAAGGAGCAAGCATCTCTTAATTTCATGGCTGCAGTCACCATCTGCAGTGATTTTGGAGGCCCCCAAAATAAAGCCTGCCACTGTTTCCGTTGTTTCCCCATCTATTTGCCATGAAGTGATGGAACTGGATGCCATGATCTTTGTTTTTTCAATGTTGAGTTTTAAGCCAGCTTTTTTACTCTTTTCTTTCACTTTCATCAAGAGGTTCTTTAGTTCTTTTTCACTTTCTGCCATAAGGGTGGTGTCATATACATATCTGAGGTTATTGATATTTCTCCTGGCAATCTTGATTTCAGCTTGTGCTTCATTCAGCCTGGCATTTCACGTGATGGACTCTGCATATAAGTTAAATAAGCAGGGTGACAATACACAGCCTTGATGTATTCCTTTCCCAATTTTGAACCAGTCAGTTTTTCCATGTCTCATTCTAACTCTTGCTTCATGACCTGCATACAAGCTTCTCAGGAGGCAGGTAAGGTGGTCTGGTATTCCCATCTCTATAAATTTTCCACACAGTTGTGATCCACACAGTCAAAGGCTTTGGCATAGTCAATAAAGGGGTTGTTTCTCTTCAACCCCTATTAAATGAAGACTTCACTAGAATCATATATATGCAGATTACAGTTACCATCTTAAGCCAAGGTTAAATAAAAGGGAATACTGCTTATGGCAGTGAAGATTTTCAGAGCTTGAAGATGAATTTGGTTACTTCAAAACCATGATGAATCTCCTTGTCAGTGCAAAGCAGCAAAGGAATAAAGTAATGGAGAAGGTGGACCTGGGAATCAACATGTTCCCACACATCATTTGTACTGAAAGGCTTCGTTGTTGTTCCCTGAACTTTGGCAATTACAGGCATTTTCCTGTGCTCTGAAAAACATTTGGCACACAGCGAGAGGAGGTCCCCTCCTTTTCTGTGTTCAAGGCTGGTAGCCTTGTTGCAGGGAAACACTAATTCCCAGTCGTTCTCCCTGGGAGCAAATGGTTTGTTTTCTCCTCATGGAATCCTGCCAGGGGTGAGTTAGCAGCAGAGCCTGGCATGGAAAATCCATTTGGAGCAACTAGCCCCCAAGAGGAAAAAAGGCAAGCCGATTAGGGGGTGCGGAGGACAGCTGCAGCCACCACCAGGGCCAGTCACACCTGCTGGCCGGGGTGGGCATTAATACACAAAGGCACACACAGCGTCCACAGCAAACACGAGTCTTGCTTGTATGCCCACAACTACATGTACCATACGCAACCAAATCCATCCATATATACCACGCACGTACACTCAATATAGCAGTCACATGCACCACACTGCCATATACACACCACAGACACACACCCTACATAACAACTGTGCCCACCACACCCCACATACACATGATTACACAGAAACTCATTTACTGACTACCACATACAGAACATATACCCTACCACACAAAAACACCCCACTCACTCTCCACAATGGTCATATGCATCCATGCCACATATGTGCATGTATACACATTTCACAGTCCACATTACAGTCACAGGCATCATACATACCACACACATGCTATGCACACATCTAATCCACATAACAAATATATACACGCAACACATTTCACATACCAGTCCCATGCATCACAGATACATCTCTGTTACATACACAACCCCACAGCACCCAGCTTGGTAACTTTCCCGCTTAGCAAGCTGGGGCTGCAGCCTCAGGCTGAGAAGGGGCGGGTAACACAGGCCATGCCCCGCGGGCTGGTGGCCTTGGCCAGGATGTGTGCCCCAGGGGCCGCGCTGGGAGCGGGAGACAGCCCCGGGGGAGCTCACGTGTCTTGTGTGCACGTGTGCGTGCCCCCAGGAGCCGATGTGCCCCGACACTCTGGGGATGTGTGTGTGTATGTGTGTGTGTACGAGGGCAAAGTGGGCCGCGCGTGGGGCAAGGCTGTGCGTGTGTGAAAACCCCGCTCCCACCTGCGCAGGGACTAGCGCACTGGGCGTCCGGGCGGGCGGGTCCTCAACGTGCACAGCTCTCCGCGGAGTGTGAACATGTGTTTCGGAGGGAGTGTGTGTGTGTGGGAAGCGTGCGTGGAAGCTGGCGTGCGTGTGAAAACCGAGCCTCCGAGGCGGCTGTGTTCCTAACGGCCCTCCGTCCGTGGGGGTCAGCCTACGGGGGCTGAGTGAGTGTGCGGCAGCAGCGGGGCCGCCGAGCGTGTGTGAGCAGCCGTGTGTGAGAAGGCGGGGCTGGCGGGGGGCCTCGTGGCGTCTGCCGAAGCTAGCGCGCGTGTGTGCGCGTGCGTGTGCACGTGGGGGCGCGGCGCGCGCCACGGCGGAGGGAGGGAAGGCGGCGGCAGGCCCAGCCCTCGGTCGCAGCGCCCGGGGCGGCTCCTCTGCGAGCCCAGGGACCGCTGCGCTCCCGCGGCCGCCAGCTCTGCTGCCGCCACCTCCAAGCGCTGACCTGACTCCCGGCCCGCGCCGCGCCCGCCTCGGCTTCCTGCCCGTCCAGACGCCGCTCCTCCCGAGCTCCGGGTCTCGGCTCCGCGGAGGGAGAGGAAATGAGTGCGGCCGCGGCGCCGGCGCCCGAGCGCGGTTGGAAGAGCGAGAAAGTGGACGAGGCTCAGGCCCTGGCGCGGAGTTGCGCCGCCCGCAGACCCGACTTCCAGCCGTGCGACGGGCTCTCCATCTGTGCCACGCACAGCCACGGCAAGTGCTTCAAGCTGCACTGGTGCTGTCACCTCGGATGGTGTCACTGTAAGTCGAGCCACGTCTCCTCGCCTTTCTCCGCGGTCCCCAGGGCTCCCGCGGGGCCGTCCGGGGTCGTAGCAGGGACTGTGCGGCCTGGGGGGCGCCTGGCTGGGCCGGGGCTGCCCTGCCGCAGGCCGGGGCCGCCGTGGGGTCCAGGCGGCGAGAACTGCCTTCGCGCCGGACCAGTCGGGTCGGCGCTTCCTTGGCAACGAGATGAAATCTGTGGGAAACCTACCTTTTTAGCTACTTCTACAAAAGGGGTCTCCCCGTCCCAGGAAAACTGGGGTGTATTTTTCCCCCCTGTTTTCTTTTTCAACCGAAAAGACCAGGCGCGTGTGGAGAAAGGGTAGACAGCCTTCAGAGTTGACGACAACCGGAGGGGAAGTCTTTTTTCAGGGCTGGTGGTTAAAAGGTGCACCTCTTTCTTTTTTCACTTTTGTCTTAACGGGCTGCTATTTAGAAGAAAGAGAACCCTTGGATTTGGAATCGTAGCCCATTTCTTGTATCCAGATTGAGAAAGCACTGAAGAGTGAGGGACTGCTTCCAAGAAGTTAATATTAACAGTTTGGAAGGGTGAACTCCTTGAATACCCAGTTCCAGCATATAAAGCCAGTGCATTATGGAGACTGTTTTAAAATTGCAAAAATAAAAGAATGAAAGTACGCTTCAGTGATCTTAAAGTAATTTGTAGAACTAAATGGTCTAGACCTTTTCTCTTACGTCTATCCTGCCTGTGATTTTTAAAATATTTAAGTGGCCATTTAATCAGAATTTCACTATTTTATTAGTTTATGGTATTTGCCCTGCTATATCTGATGAATTATTTCTTTTTAGAAACGTATTCTAAACTTAGTTTCCACATAACCTTATAATAGAGGGTTTGGAGTGCTTATTTAGGATGCAGATTCTCAAAGTGATCTTAAAATTATTTTTTCTTCGTTGGTTAGAAAAAATGGCTCCCAACAAGAGATGCAGTACATAACAGATCCTTGTTTATATTAATTGAACATAATAAGATATTTTAAATTGATGACTTAAGGGATAGAGAATTCTTACATTTCTTTTATAAATGCAAGACACATTGAACAGTATTGATTCTTTGCATTCTGTGTACTGTTGGGGCTGTTTTGTCCTGTGTCTCATTATTCCTGTTGCTCTCAGCTCCATTCCTAATTGTATGGCATTGCTTCCGTGGGGGACAGGGTGAAGAGTTGAAAGTAACAACTGTGGGAAACCTGTGATGCTAGAGTACACAAGTAGGGTGACTCCGGTGGGTCCATTTCCTGTGGAAGTGTAGAAAGAGTCAGAGTGTGAATTGTGAGGAACACTAAAGATGGTCCAGTTCAGTGCCTGTCTTATTTCCGCAGTCTCCCCTTTGAGTACACCACTACTGATGGGAAACCTTGCAGTCTTCTCAGACATTCTCTTCCTTCATTAGACAGCTTTGACTCTTAAAAATGCTCTTCCTTATATGGAGCTAAAATCAGTTACATTGGAATTTCTTCCTACACCTCCTGTTTCTACCTTATGAAATCATATATAACAATCTTAACCTTTTTTAGATCCTGTCTGTTTCAACTCTTCAGATACACACATGATGTAGACTTTTTTCTACCCTATCTCTAGTCACAGCATCTGGCCTGAAATAGGTTTGTAATTCACATTTGTTGAATGACTGAATGAAGGTAGCCATTGTTTTCCTCTCAAGCATTGTCTCGTCCTATTTATAAATCTCCATTCCTTTCTATGGGCTTCCCAGGTGGCTCAGTGGTAACAAATCCTCCTGACAGTGCAGGAGACGCGGATTCGATCCCAGGGTCTGATCCCTGCGTCAGGAAGATCCCCTGGAGAAGGAAATGGCTGCCCACTCCCGTATTCTTGCCTGAGAAATCCCATGGACAGAGGAGCCTGGTGGGCTGCAGTCCATGGGGCAGCAAGAGTCGGACATGACTGAGTGACTAAACCACCACCATTCTTTTCTGCCTTTCCTTTAATGGTGTTCAGGCCCCTAAGCATCCTGGTTTTTCTATTCTGAACATATGCTGATATGGTTATGATGCTATGAAGATAGTGACCCCTAGAAGGGTACACCATATCCCAGTTGTGGTAAGATCTGTCCAAAAGTAAGCAGGACTGATATCGCCTGTGTTTGATATGCTACTACTGCAGCTAGCGTCACAGTAGCTTTTCTCTCTTCCGCATCGTATTGAGCTTGTCGTTGTCAGATTGAACTAAGCTTGCTGTGCACTAAGCCATTAAGCCTCTTTTTTGTTTGTGTGTGTGTTTTACATTTGTGGCATAAGTTAGAGCGCTTGCCTATCTCATAGTTATACATATATATTTGGATATGGCTATTCACAGATCACTTAGATCTATCCCTTCCATATATTTTCCTCTTTCGTTATTGATAAAATTGTTAGACAGGAGAAGACCACAGATGAAAGTCCTGAACTGGCTTTCAGGTTCATAACAATTCATTAATGAGCACTCTGTTGCTATGATCATTTTAACAATGACCTCACTACCTAACTGGGCTTCCCAGGGGGTTGGGCTATAATCTGCCTGCCAGTGCAGGAGACCAAGAAATGCGAGTTCGACCCCTGGGTGGTCTGGAAGATCATTTGGCGTAGGAAACGGCAGCCCACTCCAGTATTGCTGCCTGGAAAATTCCTGCCTGGAAAATTCCGTGGACAGAGGAGTCTGGTGGGCTACAGTCCTTGTGGGGTTGCAAAGAGTTGGACATGACTAAGTGACTGAGCATACACACACATACACCTTATTAACCTTTATCCACCTTTTGTTTCTCTTATCTATATTGGTTTAGTGAGAACCTGATCAGATACTTTGTTGAAATTCTCCCAACATACTACTTTTATGTCTTTTTGATATATGATGTCTATCTGTAAACATACTCTTGTAAAAAAAAAAAAAAAGAAAATTAGTTGAGTGTAATGCAGGTTGATTCCACAAATGCTTAACATTTTCTTTTTAAAGCGATTAGTAGCTACTTTTTAAATAGTCTGCATTTAGAAAGGACTGACATTGAGTATACTGGATCATTCACAGTTGTTGTTGTTTTTTTTTTACTCAAGCCTGAATTTATTTGCTCTCTTCAGTCTTTGGCAGCCTTCTGGGATTCCATGCTTCCTCTGCTGCTGGTGGTTTGGGGATCACATCCAAGAATAGCTTCAGTTCATTTAGAGTAGCCAGCTGCCCTGTTCAGTCTCCTCACCTATATGAGGCATCAATTCTTTCTACCCTTTTTAAGCTCCAATATTATTTTTCTTTAAGAGAAGCAGAGTTAATATATTTGAGAAGCTCTACTTCTTTTGGAATGCATGAACACAACATCAGTCCTAAATAAAATTCTTTTAATTTTAGTGAACATGCGTTGAGCACCTTCTCTTTATGAGACATTATTATGGAAACTAGGCATACAGCTATGAATATAGCTGGATCATGAGTGTAAGGGTGTGATTCATCCTATATTTATTTTTGCATTCCTTTAAAGTCACAAATGATATGAATGAAAAATGATCAACTTGTTCACCAAACTGGTAAATATGAAACCAGGAAGACTACCTTGAGATGCTTGAGAGAGGAAATTCGGAACAAATAAAGGAAATTCAGTTTTATATGGTTGATGTTAAGTTTGTGAAATTTATAACGTTATGAAGGAGAAAAGGCTGTAAGTACATACCTGTTCCTGAAAGACACAGACTGGGTATATGTTGACAGATGCAGTGCTTGATGTAAAGGAAATAGTATATTTGGGTAATTGATTTTGAGGACTGTGTCTGTGATGAAAACTGGATATGTTCTATTGATGTCTCTGTCAGAGATAGATTATTGGGCTGATTGAACTATGGCCCTGAATCTGAACCTTGGTTTTTTTTTAAGGAACGGTATTGGGTTGATTTAACAAATGAAGGATTCCAAGAAGAGTTTTGAGAGAGGAAAAGACATGGCTTGGCTAGGGAAGAGGGATGGTAAACAATAAATCATATGTAGATATTGTAAAGTAGCTTTTTTTGTGACTGGAGTAGATAGAGTGTTAGAAGAAATAAGAAATTTGATTGTGGAGGTGTTAGGGAGGGATGAGCTGGACAGTGGGGAAGTTCCAGTTGCTAGAGACCTTGGCATTATAATGGTGAAATAAGTAGTGGGGGAATGAAATCGGCATGGGAGAATATTTTCATATTAGTGTAAAAAAATAGGTTGAAATTCATGCAACAATGTCTATTTAATGGAAATTAGAACAGATTAGATTTGGAGGGGGAGGAAGAGGATAGTTATAAAGGATGGATTCTAGAATTTTGCTTTATGCAGCTTGGATGGATGGTGATGCTGTTCATTCACTAATAACCGAATACTGGAGAAGAACTAGGTTTGGATGATCGTGGAATCATGAATCCACAAAGACCATGAATCCAATTTTGTATCTGTTGAGTTTATGTTGCCTTGTCGTTGCATGGTGATGTCAGTAGGCATTTGGATATAGAGGATATAGGGCTTGGAAAAGTCTGCACTGGAGATAATACGGAAATCATTAACTTCTTTATAGATTGGGTTGTAGCCATGATGAAGCAGGAGATTGCCAACGGAGAGCTTATGGTATGAGAAATGAAGAAACCCTTTAGGCTTTGCCTTTAGAACACTTAACATTTAGAGGCTGGTTACAGGAGGATGAGCTGGCAACTGAGTCTAAGAAGATGGCCAAAGAAGAAACAATCTGGAAAGCATGGTACTACAGAGGCCAAGGGAAAGGAGTGCTTTAAGAAAGAAGATGAAGATGAAATCCGTTTTAGCAGGTTATTTCTTAGATATTGGGGAAACTAGAAATAGTGATTTTTTTTTTTTATTACTGAAGAAGAGGATGAAAGGTTTAGTTTTGCAACAATAACTTAAGGAGTATACTTGATTATAGCATAGTCATTTGCGATCATGAATTCTTCAAGGTAGAAAGGGAATAAAATACCAGGATAAGAGAATTAGGAGACAAAGATAGTAGTTAATATTTATTGAGTGGTTTACTTTGTGCCAGAGTAAGCTGATTATGCTAAGCATTCAGTAACCAATTATGTTATTATGCCCATTCTATAGTGGAGAAGAAATGCTTAAAAAAGTCAAGTAACTTTCCCGTGGGCATGTAGCTGGTAAGAATAGAACCTGGATTTGAAGTCTTGTCTGTCCGATTCTTAGACCTGGAGTCTTAACCACTACAGGTACTCTAGAGCAATTTAATGAGCAAAATCAGCAGTTTTCTGGCTTTATTAAAACCAGTGATGGGGAAAGTTTTTAAGAAATAGGTGGCAAATTGTATCAATTGCCATAGTGAAGTACAGAAGAATGGGAGCTGTAATGAGATCCCTGAATATGGTGGGGAGTGAAATCCAAGTTAAGAACTATCAAAGAGAAAGTGATGAGAGGGTGTTGGAGGTGAGGGGCGGAGGATGGATAGGTAGAGGTGGGGTCATGTATGTGATGTGATGTCTGTACCACCAGCAGAACTCAGCTTTATTGGCTTAATAAAATCCCACAATAGGTGAGCTCAGTTTTCTGCAGAAGACACCTTAAAAGATGTGTCTTTCAGGTTGAAAGGAGGAGTGGGATTTGATGTAGTCTAATAGATGGTGTTAACGTATCTAAAGAAAGACTGTTAAAGCAGAAGGTGGATGGGCAGCATCGAATTACAGAAAAATGGGAGTAGGAGAGGCCGAATTTGGAAGTGTTTTTTCCCAGGACTCTTCAGAGAAGGTGGCACTGCCTAGAGGCTTAAATGTCTGGTCCTGTGACTGGACTATCTCAGCAAGTGTTTGGATATAATTTGGCCTCCCATTTTTATATGTCCTATAGGGAAAGAAAGCTGATTAGAGGATTTAACTATCAGGACCTTGGGGCAAGTATAGTTCTGTCCACTAGCTAGTGTATTAGCATTATGGTTTTTGCATTACTCTATTTGTTCTATTTTCCTGCTTCTACTCAACCCCCCAAATCAAGTTCTGACTTCCCCGGGGTAATGCCAGCTGGTTTTCCCAAAGGACAGCTCAGGCATATCAGTAACAGAAGCTACAGAAAATATATTTGAGATTTCTGACAGTGAAAGCTGGCAAAAAAGGGAGTGGTAGTTGGATTAGATGGAGGAGTCGGCTGGAGCTTTTTTCTTCTAATGAGGCCTCTTTCCATGTCTGGTAGTTAAAGGAAGAGGATTCAGGTGTTAGCCAGTGCAGAGGTGAAGTCAGTATCTGAGTTTCCTCAAATCTTTTATCCAGAGATGGAGAAAGCTCATAGGTGTTTTTCCATCTAAGTGGTGTTTCGATAATAGATAGCAGCACACTTGTTTATATGCAGGCACTATTGTAACTTTATGCATGTGCTAGCTCATTCACACTTCACAACAGCCTTGTGAAGCAGGTATTGTTATTATCCTCATGTTTTAGGTGGAAACTTGCTAGAGGTCCCACGAAGTAGCCCTGGCCACATGTGGTCAGTGTATTCGAATCTCACAGAGCAGCTGGCAACCAGGCTCTGGGTTTCTTGGTTCTGCTCAAGGTACAGTGAGGAGGATTTCAGCTACTTCAGATTCTCTTTGGAACAAGGAGAATTTAAATAAATAAGTAAAAATAAGAATGGTTTTCTTATTTTAAGAGAAGGGCAATTATATGCAATATGAACTTTCTGGAGTGGTTGCAAACTTTACAACTATGCTTTTAAAAAGCATTTAATGGAGTTTGGGATCTACATGTGCACACAGCTATATTTTAAATGGATAACCAACAGGGACCTAGTGTATATAGCACAGGGAGCTCTGCTGAATTTTATGTGGCAGCCTGAATGGGAAGGGGGTTTGGGAGAGAACGGATACATGTATATACATATGGCTGAGTCATTTGCTGTTCACCTGAAACCATCACAACATTGTTAATTGGCTATACTCCAGTACAAAATGAAAAGTTAAATAAAAGATATTTAATGGTGTATTTGTTTAATATGACGGTTCAGTCATATCTTCAGATGATCCTTAACTAGTGCAGGCCTCTTTTGGTGAGCTTTGCATGTGTACCATTAATTATTACTGGTTTCCAAGCTTGATGAACTTTAAAAGGTTTCAACCAAATAGCTTTTGAGGACCTTTTTATGATTATTCCTGCATTATAACACCCTCAGTTTAAGTTTATCCTCTCATGGTGTGGAACCTCATTAATTCACAAGAAAGAATATCTTCGGAGAAATTAAGTGTTATTAATTCCAAATAAACACAGGGACATATGTTTAACCTAACAGTTATCTAGAAGAAGATATGCTTTCTTGAAAAATGAAGTGTTTTATATATAAAATGTGAGGGCAGAGTGTGGTCGTAGAAAGAGTGAGGGCTGTGGAGTCAGACACACTTGAGTTCAGTCCTGGTTCTTCCATGCATTGGCAGGATAGCTTCGGATAGGTTACTCAACCCTTCTCAGCTTCAGTGTTCTCTTCTGAAAAACAGGAATAAAAATCCTACTTCACTGGGTTGTTGTGAAGATTAAATGACATAAGCAGAGTACTTAGTGCAGGTGTTCAGCATCAGCCCCTCCTCAAAACAAGCGATGGAAATAGTAGATAGTATAGTGGTCCCAGGGACAGGCTCTGCAGTTGGGCTTTGTGTTTGAATCCTGGCTCTGCCCACTGACGAGTTACATGGTTTGGGGGAAGTTACTTAACTTCCCTCTTTCAGTTTCATCATTTTTAATATGGGGATAATAACATAGTTATATTATCATAGTGGTGATATGTCAAAAACACAAACTCCAGCTGCTTCTCCTTGCACAAATGTCCCGGTTAATCTGAAATTCACTTTGTAATCATACTCATTTGTTCAGTTACACACTTCAACACAACACAGATGGTAAAAACATACATTTTGGGTAGTATGACCTTTAGAAATCAAGTTTTTCAGTTGTCCTTATTGTGGAAAGGTCTATTTCATAATAGCTACTTTGTGATAATTATCTACTCTTTATCTTAGAATTTTATTTTGTGCTCTTCCACTCCCTTCCTCTATCCTGTTTTCCACCGTTGTTAAGCAATGAATAATTCTGGTTAATTAGATACACCAGTTAATACAGAAGTATTATATCAAACGGGTTAATATGCTTCAAAGGATCAGAATATTATAAAGCTGTTAAAGTGAAGCTGCACATACTAACTTTAATGATTGCTATCCTGTAACAATATTTAGCTATCATTTGGAATATTGATTTTGTGTAGAAAAATAGCAAAGTGCTAGTTATATGCAACGTGAAGGTTTTTGGAGTGGTTGAAAAGTGTATAAAACTGTGCTTTTTAGGAGGAGTCCTGGCTGCTAGAATGGTGGACAAAGTAGATTTAATTGTTTTTGCAAGTTACTTTACTAAAATTCATAGAATTTTTGTTTTGTGTTTCCTTTGTTCTTATTGTTGGTTTGTTCTTCAATATTCTGATATTTAGCAGTATTCTGTAAGCACACTACCAAAAATGTGCAATGTCTGACCTGGTCAGCAGCTACAATAAATCTCTCCAGCTGTATCTGCACAGTGCCCTGAAAAAGTCCGTTCAGGACAAATTTTTCAACCTCCCTAGTGCTTATTGATTCTTGGTGTGATATAGAATGTTATTTTTTCCTTTGTATCTCATTTAAACAGACCTTTAGTGAAATGAAAACACTAAAAGAGTTTTGTAATAATTTGGTATTTTGTGTAATAATTGTGGTATTTTGTGTCTGTTAGACTCATTTGTTTTTTCCTTCTGTCTGCACACACACACATATGCACATACATGTGCTTTTTTTCTTAAGCCATTTAAAAATAAGTTGCTGACATGACATTTCACCTAAATATGTCAGCATGCCTCTCATTTTCCTACGAAACCACAGTACTAATCACGCCTAAGACAGTAACATGAATTCAGCAACACCATCTAACATACAGTTTCCTTAACTGTCAAAAAATTAACTTTGTAGCTGACTTTTCGAGAGCCAATCAAGATTCATATATCACATGGATATTTTAATGGCATAGACTGTGGTGATGGTTACACAGGGGTATACTTACCTCTGCACTCATCACATTTTATGTATTAAATCTGTACAGCTTTTTCTGTGTCAGTCATACCTCAGTAAAATGGTTTAACAAGTGAAATAAATAAAATTAGTGGAATAAAAACATTCATGCATCACACTTCATTATTGTATCACTTCAGTCTCCCCTTTAAACATTCTAGAATAATCATACTTTTTTGGGTGGTGTTGAAGTTTTTGAAGAGTCCGGATTAACTGTCTGTAGTATATCCTGTGTTTTACATTTGCCTTATTAGATTCAGGTTGAACATTTTTGCTTAGTTATTAAATTTGTGCTATTGTATCCCTTGCTTAGCATAATAGGAGGAGACATAGGTCCTTGTGTTCTCCTTAGGTAGGGTGAGGACTGCCTCATCTGTCAGTATAGATATATTGTTTCTCCTTTGTTACTTTTTTTGTAGAGCTATTTTAATCACTTAGTAAGAATAAGTAACTGTGGAGTGATACTTTGACACTGAATGAATATCCTGTTCCCCAATAAACTTTAACCCATTAATTTTAGTATTGACTGGAGAGTCTGTGTGAATCACTTATTACAGTGTGTTGATAGTGATATTCTAATTCTGTCATTCCTAACATTTGATGGCATTTGAAAAGATTTCTTTTCTTTGTATCTCTTCTTTTTTAGGTAATATGATAGACAACTTGATTCTTTTTAATATGCTGTAATCAAGCATCATATTTTTTTTTTTTTGATGCTCAAATTGTCCTACATTTGGGCAATGAGAGCTTCTTCAAGATGGCTTTGTGACCTTTTGACATGTCTCTATCATTTTACTTTACTGCTTTCTGAAACGAGATAGTCCAGACTTACCTAGTAATTTCCTCACCCCAGGCCAGAAATGAATCATTTTCCCAAGAAACCTGTGTTCCTTTCAGTGAAGAATGGTATGGAAACCATTATCTGGGTTTATAATGTGCTTATTTCTGCTGGGATGCTACTACACATTACTTTCAGTGGACAAACTTAGAAAGTGTGTGTCTCCTTCATCTTTCCCCATTTAGTTGTGCCTGCCTTCTCTGTGGGTAAAAACCCTGGTTTCCATCATATCATAATATTTACTCATTCCTTCTATTTTCAGCTACCCATAAACTAGGAATTATTATATTGGTTTCACTACCAATGACAAATTGATGACTTAAAGTTCAAGATAGAATATATCCTGGGAAGGATGTATGTAGTCAGAACACTCTGTTCGAAAGTTTCTTGAGTTAATTTTTTTCTGTGTGGTCATGTTATCAGTTGGGTTCATTTATTTCTGATCTGAATCAATTTCAGGTATACTTCTTTCATCTTTTTTTTAAATTAAACTTTTAATTTTGAGATAATTTGTAGGTTCGCATATAGTTGTGAGAAATAATACAGAGATCCCACATATTCTGTATCCAGTTTCCCAGTGGTAGCGTTTCACAGAACTGTAGTATGATATCACAACCAGGAAATTGTCATTGATACATATAGGTTCAGGAACAGTTTCAGCATTGCAAGGATACCTCATGTTGCCTCTTCATAGCCATACTCACTTTCCCTTCTGCACCAGCCCTAATTAATCCCTGCCAATTACTAATCTCTTCTCTGCTTCTTTAATTTTGTCACTTCCAGGATGTTATATAAATAGATCATATGTTATGTAACCTTTGGGGGTTGGTTTTTTTCACACTGCGTAATAGCTCTGGCGATTCATTCTGTTTGTTGGGTATACCGATAGCTCGTTCCTTTTGATGGCCGAGTAGTGTTCCATGCTGTGCATGTACCACAGTTTGTTTACCCGTTCACCCACTGAAGGACACCTGGGTTGTTTCTAGTTTTTAGTTATTATAAATAAGCCTGCTGTAAACCTTTGTGTATGGTTTACTGTGTGAACAAAAGCCTTCATTTTTCTGAAATAAATGCCCAGAAGCACAAGTGCTTGGTTATGTGGAGGTTGCACATTCAGTTTTTAAGAAACTGCTAAACTGTTTTCTGTGGTTACCGTGCCATTTTCCATTCCTGCCAGCAATGTATGAGTGATCCAGTTTCTCCACTGCATTTCCTGTCAGTGTCTGGTGGTGCTGCTGTTTTTATTTCAGTGATCTGATAGATGTGTACTGATCACTCATTTTGATTTTAATTTGCATCTACCTGACAGTTAACATTGGTGTGCTTATTCACCACTTGTATATCCTCTTTGGTGAAGTGTCTTTAATTTTTAAGACTTTTTTGAGAGCAGTTTTAGGTTTACAGCAAAATCAAGAGGCAGGTAGGGAGCTTTCCCGTGTATTTTGCCCCCGCATGTGCATAGCCTTGTCTATCATTATTTATCAGAACTGTACATTTTTTTTTAACCCAGGATGAACCTATACGGACACATCATAATCATCTAGAGTCCACAGTTTACCTTAGGCTTCACTCTAGGTATTGTACATTCTATGAATATGGACAATAATGACATACGTGCATCATTTATAATATCATACAGAGTGTTTTCACTGCTCTAAAAATACCCTGTGCACTGTTTCACCCCGCCCCTTGGAAACCACTGATTTTTTTCATTGTCTCCATTGTTTTATTTTCTCCAGAATGTCGTATAGTTGGAATCATACAGTATATAGTCTTTTCAGACTGACTTCTTTCACTTATTAATGTGCATTTCTCCACGTCTTTTCATGGCTTGGTAGCTCATTTCTTATTAGTGCTGAATAATATTCCATCACCTGGACATACCACAGTTTTTTAATTTAATTATTATTTTACAAAAGTAAATTGAGGTATAACTGACATTTGTTTCAGGGGTACAGCATCAGTTCAGTTCAGTCGCTCAGTCGTGTCCGACTCTTTGCGATGCCATGAATCGCAGCATGCCAGGCCTCCCTGTTCATCACCATCTCCCGGAGTTCACTCAAACTCACGTCCATCGAGTCAGTGATGCCATCCAGCCATCTCATCCTCGGTCATCCCCTTTTCCTCCTGCCCCCAATCCCTTCCAGCATCAGAGTCTTTTCCAATGAATCAACTCTTCGCATGAGGTGGCCAAAGTCCTGGAGTTTCAGCTTTAGTATCATTCCTTCCAAAGAACACCCAGGGCAGATCTCCTTTAGAATGGACTGGTTGGATCTCCTTGCAGTCCAAGGGACTCTCAAGAGTCTTCTCCAACACCACAGTTCAAAAGCATCCATTCTTCGCATAGTGATTCAATATTTGTGTATACAGTGAAATGATCATCGCAGTAAGTCTAGTTAACATCCATCACCATACATAGTTACAGATTTTTTTCCCATGCTGAGAACTTTTAATTTAAGATGTACTCTGGTAGCAACTTGAAAATATACAGTAGAGTAGTATTAACTATTATTATAGTTAAAATAACTGAAGCAACTATTCCCAATTATCAGGTGGTGCTAATGGTAAAGAACCCACCTGCCAATGCAGGAGACATAGAAGACGTGGGTTTGATCTCTGGGTTGGGAAGATCCCCTGGAGGAGGGCATGGCAACCCCCTCCAGTATTCTTGCCTGGAGAATTCCGTGGACAGAGGAGCCTGGCGGGCTATGGTCTGTAGGGTCGCAGAGTTGGACATGACTGAAACAACTTGGCACTCATGCATCCCTAATGGTAGTTTATTTTATAACTGAAATTTGGCTGTTTTGATCATCTTCACTCATTTTGCCCCATTCTCTCATCGCCATGCTTCTGGCAACCACCAATCTGTTTCCCCTACCTGTGAGTTTTCAGGTTTGTTTTTCTTTTAATCCACGTGTAAGTGAGAATATATGGTATTTGTCTTCTTCTGTTTGATTTATATCAACTTACTGTCGTGCCCTCAAGGTCCATCCATGTTGTCACAAATGGCCAGCTTTCGTTCTTTCTTATGACAATAATATTCCGCACATGTAGCACATTTTCTTTATCGATTCATCTGCTGGTGGCCACTTAGATTATTTCAGTGTCTTGGCAGTTGTAAATAATGCGGCAGTGAACAGGGGGGTGCGTATGTCTTTCCAAATTAACATTTTCATTTTCTTCAAATACACACCCAGAGCTGGAGTTGCCGGATCATATGTAGTTCTGTGTTTAATTTTTTGAGAGACGTTCATACTGTTTTCCATAGCAGCTGCACCAGTTTGCATCCCCACCAGCAGCACACAGTGGTTCCCTTTTCTCCACAGCCTCACCAGCGCTTATTGTTATTTCTTGGGTGTTTTTTAATAACAGCTGTTCTAGCAGGTGTGAGGTGATATCTCATTTTTGTTCTGACTTGCATTTCCCTGATGATTAGTGATGTTGAGCTCCTTTTCATGTGTTTGTTGACCTTCTGTATGTCTTCTTTGGAAAAAGGTCTGTTCAGATTGTTTGCCCATTTTTAAACCAGATCATTTTGGCTATTGAATTTAGTGAGTTCCTTATATGTTTTGGATATTAACCCATAATCAGTTATATGATTTGTAGGTATTTTCTCCCACTGGGAAGGTTACTTTTTCACTTTGTTAATGGTTCCCTTTCCTCTGCATAAGCTTTTTAGTTTGATGTGTTCCCACCTTCTTATTTTTGCTTTTGACATCAAATCTGAAAGAATCATCACCAAGAATGAAGTACAGTTTGAAGCCAGGAAGCATGGTACCGCCAGCTTTGTTCTTCTTTCTCAAGATTGTTTCGGCTATCCGGGGTCTTGCACACTACAGTTTCTTCGTTCATCTACTGAAGGACATCTCGGTTGCTTCTAATGTTTGGCAGTTACGAAGAGAGCTGCCATAAACATCGGTGTGCAGGTTTCCGCGTGAATGTAAGTTTTCAACTCCTTTGTGTAAATAAATACCAAGAAGTGTGATTGCTGGATTGTATGGTAAGAGTCTGTCTTCCAAAGTAACTGTTATTTTCATTTCCACTGGAAATGTATGAGAGTTGCTGTTGCTCCACACCCTGTCCAGCTTTGCTGGTGTCAGTGTTCCATTCCAGGTTTGGGCCGTTCCGTATGTGCGTGTTTCAGATATTTTCTTCCAGTTTATGGCTTCTTTTCTAATTCTCTTTATATTTTCTTTCACAGAGCAGAAGTTTTTAATTTCAAATAAATCAAGGTTATTAGTTATTTATTTCATGGATCCTGTCTTTGGTGTTATATTTAAAAAGGCATCACCATACCCAAGGACATCTCGGTTTTTTCCTTTGTTATCTTTTAGGAGTTTTATAGTTTTGCATTTTACATTTAGGCCTGTGCTTCATTTTGGGTTAATGTATGTGAAGAGTAAAAAGTCTGTGTCTGCATTTGTTTGCTTTTGCATGTTTATATCCAGTTGTTCTGATACTGTTTGCTGAAGAGACTTCTTTTATTCTTCTTTAATTGGTCTTTTTCTTGGCTGTCGAGTTTTCAGAGTTCTTAATATATTCTGTGTACTGGTCTTTTGTCAGAGCAGTAGTTCCCATTTTCCCACAGTTCTGTAGCTTGTCTTTTCATCCTCTTGCAGAGTCCTTTGTGGATCAAAATTTAAGAATTTTGATGAAGTCAGGTTTATGAAATTTTCCTTTTATAGATGATGCTTTTGGTGCTTTTTAGAACTGTTTGCTTAACCTGAGATCCTAAAGATTTTTTTTTTCCTATATTTTTTCTTAAAGGCGTTAGAGGTTTCAGTTTCACATTTAAGTCTATGATCCATTTTGAGTTTTTGTATAAGATGTCCATTTTAGATCAAGGTTTTGTGAATTCTTTTTGTTTTTGTTTGCCTATGGATGTCCAGATTGCTGTAGCAGTACTTGTTGAAAAGGCAGCCTTTCCTTTATTGAACTGCTTTTGCACCTTTGTCAAAAAATATATTGTAGAGTCTGGTTCTCTATTCTGTTCCACTGACCTGTGCGTCTGTTTCTCTGCTGATACCACACAGTGTTGATTACTATAGCGATAGAATGTGTCTTTAAACCTGGTAGTCTGGTTCTTCCTACTTTGTTTTTTTTTTTCACAATTGTTTTAGCTGTTCTAGTTCCTTTACCTTTCCATATGAATTGTAAGATAACATTTTCTGTATCTATTGTGTCGGCTAAGACATTGGTTCAGGTTTTTCCATACAGTGTTACCAAAAAAAAAACCCCACACAAACTGAATGAACTTTTTGGCCACCCAATACATAACTCTTGCTAGGATTTTGATAAGAATTGTGATAAACCTGTAAGTCACCTTTGCTGCTGCTGCTGCTAATTCGCTTCAGTCATGTCTGACTCTGTGTGACCCCATAGATGGCAGCCTACCAGGCTCCCCCGTCTCTGGGATTCTTCAGGCAAGAAAACTGGAGTGGGTTGCCATTTCCTTCTCCAGTGCATGAAAGTGAAAAGTGAAAGTGAAGTCGCTCAGTCATGTCTGATTCTTCGCGACCCCATGGACTGCAGCCCACCAGGCTCCTCCATCCATGGGATTTTCCAGGCAAGAGTACTGGAGTGGGTTGCCACTGCCTTCTCTGAAGTCACCTTTGGGAGAGTTAAAAATCTTTCCTGTGTTGACTCTTCGTTCCGTGAACATGGTATGTCCCTCCATTTATTTAAATCTTTGATTTATTTCATCAACATTGTATAATTTTTAGCATATAAGTCCTGTATATATTTTGTTTGAATCATACATAAGTATTTACGACCCGCCTGCAGTATGAGAGACCTGGGTTTGATCCCTGGATTGGGAAGATCTCCTGGAGAAGAGATGGCTAACCACTCCAGTATTCTTGCCTGGCAGAGGAGCCTGGCATGCTACAGTCCATGGGGTTGCAAAGAGTTGGACACGACTGATGACTTTCACTCACTCACATTTACAATTTTAAAAATTACAAATGTATTGAGTTTTTATTTTTTTAATATGAATTTATTTATTTTAATTGGAGGTTAATTACTTTACAGTATTGTATTGGTTTTGCCATATATCAACATGAATCCGTCATGTATTGAGTTTTTAATCTTGGTGTTTATTGCCAAATTTATTGCTTGTATATGTTTATTGCTAGGATATAGAAAAGTAAGTGATTTTCATTTTTCATTCAGTTTATTTTGCATTCTATGGCCTAGTTGAACTCACTTATTAGTTCCAAGAGTTAAAAAAATTCTTTTTGGGGTGGATTTTCTATTTAGACAGTCATTTCATATGCAGGTGGCTACAATTTTATTTATGTTTTTTGCCTCCAATTCATATGGCTTTTCCCTTTCCCCCTTTTCTGCTTTGTTGCACTGACTAGAACTTCTGGAACTATGTTGAATAAGGACAGATATCTGTGCCTTGTTCTTTTCTCCTTAGGAGGGAAGCGTTAGATTTTTCATCTTTAAGTACAATGTTAGTGTTAGATTTTTCGTGGTGTCTTTTTATTGAGAAAATCCCTTTCTATTCCTGTTTTATCAAAGTTGTTATTATGAATAAGTATCAAATTTTGTTAGATGTGTCAGCTTTGCACCCCTGGAATAAGCATCACTTGGTTATGGTGTGTAATTCTTTTGATATATTGCTGAATTCTGTTTGTTGATAATTTGTGAAGGATCTTTATGTCTATATTTATGAGGAGTGTTAGCCTATAGTTCTCTTTTTTAGACTTTGTATGGTTTTGATATCAGGGTAATAGTAATACTAGTTTTATACAATGAATTGGGAATTTTTTATTCCTAGCCTATTTTCTGAAAGAACTTATTTAGAATTGATGCTCATTTTTCTTAAACATTTGGGGGAATTCTCTAGTGAAGTCATCTGGGTCTGGAAATTTTTAAAATTACTATTTCAGTACTGTATAGCACAGGACACTATATTCAGTGTCTTATAATAAATTATAATTGAAAAGAATCTGAAAAATATTATTCATATACATATTATATATATATAGATCTCTTTGCTGTAACCAGGAACTAACACATTATAAATCAACTGTACTTCAATAAAAATACTAAAAAATTAAATTAATAATTTAGTTTCCTTATTAAACAATATTCAAATTATTGCCAATGAGTGAGTTGTGGTAGTTTGTAATTTTTGAGGAATTGATCCATTTCATTCTAAGTTGTCAAATTTGTGTGTGTAGAATTTGTAGTTAGGGAGTACTACAAACTCTATATTTTGATCAAATTATATTTTGATGTCTGAATGGTCTTTAGTAATATCCTCTTCTTCATTCCTGGTACTGGTAGTTTGTGTCTTTTTAAAAGTTTTGTTTATTAGTCTTGCTGCATATGTGCTTAGTTGCTCAGTTGTGTTTTTGCAACCCCACGGACTGTAGCCCGCCAGGCTTCTCTGTCCATGGCATTCTCCAGGCAAGAATACTGGAGTGGGTTGCCATGCCCTCCCCCAGGGGATCTTCCCGACCCAGGGATTGAACTCAGGTTTCCTGCACTGTAGGCAGATTCTTTCCCGTCTTGAGCCACCAGGGTATACCCATCAGTCTTGTTAATTTTATTGCCCTGTCTGCAGAACTAGCTCTATGTTTCATTTATTTTCTCTATTATTTTTCTGAGTTCATTGTCATTGATTTCTTCTCTCATCTTTATTATGTCCTTGCTTCTCTTTTGCTTGCTTTGAATTTATTTTGTGCTGCCTGGTTTTTAAGAATCTTAAATGTGGGAACTTAGATGACTGAATTGAGGCTTTTCCTCTTTTCTGATGTATGCAGTTATTGTTATAAAAATCCATCTCAACAATGCTTTAGGTGTACACCACAATTTTAATATGTTTTATTTTAGCTTTCATTAAGCTCATGTTTTGATTTCTCTTGATATATCTTTCTGATTCATGGATTATTTAGAAGCATTGTTTAGTTTCCAAGTGTTTGGAGGTTTTCTTGATATAATTTTGTTACTTGGTTTTTCATTTTAATCACAGAACACATTTTGTGTGATTTTAATTCTTTTAAACTTAAAACTGGGAGAAATATCAATAACCTCAGATATGCATGATACCACTCTAATGGCAAAAAGTAAAGAGGAATTTAAGAGCCTCTTGATGAAGGTGAAAGAGGAGAGTGAAAAGCTGGCTTAAAATTCAACATTAAAAAAATTAAGATCATGATATCCAGTCCCATCACGTCATGGCAGATAGATGGGGATAAAATGCAAACAGTGACAGACTATTTTTTGGGGGCTCCAAAATCACTGCAGACGGTGACTGCAGCCATGAAATTTAAAAATGCTTGCTTCTTGGAAGAAAAGCTATGTCAAACCTAGACAGCATATTAAAAAGCAGAGACATCATTTTGCCGAAAAAGGTCCTTATAGTCAAAGCTGTGGTTTTTCCAGTAGTCATGTACAGATGGGAGAACTGGACCATAAGGAAGGCTGAATGTCAAAGAATTGATGCTTTTGAACTGTGCTGTAGGAGACTCTTGAGAGTCCCTTGGGCAGCAAGGAGATGAAACCAGTCAATCCTAAAGGAAATCAGTCCTGAAAACACAGTGAAAGGACTGATGCTGAAGCTGAAGCACAAATTCTCTGGCCACCTGGTATGAAGAGCCGACTCATTGGAAAAGACCCTGATGCTGGGAAAAATTGAGGACAGGAGGAAAAGAAGGCCCCAGAGGATGAGACGGTTGGATGGCATCGCTGAATCAATGGACTTGAGTTTGAGCAAACTCTAGGAGACAGTGAAGGGCAGGGAAGCCTGGCTTGCTGCAGTTCAAGGGGTCGCAAAGAGTTAGACACAGCTCAGCAGGTAAACAACAACAACTGGTCCAATTCATCGATTCATGGGTTTATCGACACTTAAGAAGTATGGGTATTCTGTTAGGTGAAGTGTTCTATAACTGTCGGTTAGATTCTACTGGTTGCTTGTGTTGTTTAGTACATCCTTGTTTTCTAATATTTTCTGTCATTTGTTGAAAAGGATTGTTGATGTCTTATACTTAGTTACGGATTTGTCTTTTACTCCTTTCAGGGTTTTCAGTTTTTGCTTCATATATATTTGCAGCTCTGTTGTCTGGTGCACACACATTTAGAATTGCTCTGTCTTATTAGATGACCCTTTTATCACCCTCTAATATCTCTGGTAACTTTCTTTGCTTTGAAGTTACTTTTTGTGGTATTTATAGAGGCATACCTGCTTTCCTTTGATTAATATTTTCTTGACATATCTTTCCCTTCCTTTTATTTCTAGTCTGCCTATATTGTTAAATGTGAAGTGAGGTTCTTTATTTTTTAAGTTTCAGTTAATTTATTTTTGGCGGCACTAGGTCTTTATTGCTGACCGTGGGCTTTTCTCTAGTTGTGGTATGCAGGGGCTACTCTGTATTTGTGGTGCATGGTCTTTTCATTGTGGTGGGTTTTCTTGTGCAGAGCACAGACTCTAGGGCAAGATTCAGTAGTTGCAGCATGCGGGCTCAGTAGCTGTGACTTGAGGACTCTAGAGTGTGGACTCAGTTGTTGTTACGTGTGGGCTATTTGTCCCACAGCACGTGAAATCTTTCTGGAGCATGGATCCAACCCATGTTGCCTGCTTTGGCAGGTGAGTTCTTAACCACTGGACCACCAGGGAAATCCTGAAGTGAATTTCTTTTACGCAGCATAAGTTGTTTTTTTAAAGCCGTTTTGTCTTTAATTAGACCATTTATATTTAATGTAATTATTGATAAATTAGGGATTAAGTTTGGCATTATTTTTTTGTTTTCTGTCTTTTTTCTTTTTGTTTGTTTCTGCTCTTTCTTTTCTCTGTCTTCCTGTGAGTTATTTGGGCATTTTGTAGACTTCCATTATATCTGTAATATTTTTTAGTATTCTCTATGTTTAATTTTTAGGTATACATAGACAGCTTATCATGATCTGTTAGTATCCTTTGACCATTTTGAGTGAAGTATAGAAACCTTCAGTTCAGTTCAGTCGCTCAATCGTGTTTGACTGCTTGCAAGCCCATGGACTGCAGCACGCCAGGCCTACCTGTTCATCACCAACTCCTGGAGTTTACTCACACTCACGTTGATTCAGTTGGAGATGCCATCCAACCATCTCATACTCTGTCGTCCCCTTCTCCTCCCGCCTTCAGTCCTTCCCAGCATCACGGTCTTTTTCAGTGAGTCAGTTCTTCACATCAGGTGGCCAAAGTATTGGAGCTTCAGCTTCAACATCAGTCCTTCCAGTGAATATTCAGGACTGATTTCCTTTAGGATGGACTGGTTGGATCTCCTTGCAGTCCGAGGGACTCTCAAGAGTCTTCTCCAACACTGCAGTTCAAAAGCATCAATTTTTCGGTGCTCAGCTTTCTTTTGTAGTCCAACTGTCACATCCATACATGACCACTGGAAAAACCATTGCTTTGACTGGACAGACTTTTGTTGCAAAGTAATGTCTCTGCTTTTTAATATGCTGTCTAGGTTGGTCATAACATTTCTTCCAAGGAGCAAGCATCCTTTAATTTCATGGCTGCAGTTACCATCTACAGTGATTTTGGAGCCCCCATAAATAAAAACAAATAAAAATAGAAACCTTACTTCCCTTTATATCCCTCATCCTCTACCCATTTATAGTATAACCATCTTAAGTATTTCTTCCACATGTTTAGAACCGTATCAGACAGTATTATAATTTCTGTTTTAATTGTCAAATATAACTGAGAAAACTCAGGAGCAAAATAAATATATTTATCTACTTTTTTGTTTTCCTATATTGTTTTCTCTGATTTTCAGAAGTTCCTTTATTGTTGCCTTTTTGTTTAGAAAGAAGGAAATGGCAACCCACTCCACTCTTGCCTGGGAAATCCCACGGACAGAGGAGCCTGGTAGGCTACAGTCCATGAAGTCGCAAAGAGTCGGACGCTACTGAGTGACTAAACTTTCACTTTAGCCCTTCTTTCACAGCAAGTCTGCTGGTGACATTTCTCTTAGCTTTCCTTCATTTCAGAACGTCTTGATTTTTCCTTTATTCCTGAAGGATGTGTTTACTGGGTGTATAATTCTTAACTGAGCAACTAAACTGAACTGAATTCTCGATTGATGTTCTTTTCTTTTAGCGCTTGAAAAAAAGTCGTTCTACTTCCTTCTGATGATAAATGATAAATGGCTTCTGATGATAAATCCAGTGTTGTTTGAATTATTTTTCCCATTTAGGTAAGGAGTTGTTTTTCTCTGGCTCCCTTTAAGACTTTTTTTCTGTTCATTTGGTTATGCAAAGTTTGAATATGATGGGCTGACTTGATTTCTTTGGATTTGTCTTATTTGAGGTTTGCTCAGCCCTTTAATCTTGTAGGTTATGCTTCCAGTCAAATTCAGGAAGTTTTCAGCCATTATTTCTTCTGCTTTTGCAACCTTATCTGTTTGTCCTATCCATTTGGGACATCAATAAAATGAATGTTAGATTTTTTTTTAATTATTATAATCCTGTAGTGCTTGAATTTCTGTTCATTCTTTTTGGGAATATTTTCTTTCTGTTAAAATTGGGTAATTTCTATTATTCTTTCTTCCAGTTCATTGAAACTTTCCTCTTCCATTCTCCTGTTGATGCCTGTTCACAGGGATTTTTATTTTGGTTATTGTATCAATTCTCATATTGTTTGGTTGTTTATTCTGACTCTTTGAGATGATTTCTGAGACTTTCTATATTTTTCTTTGTTTCAAGCATTTTGTAATGACTCACTGAAGCACTGAAAAGTCATGCTGTTTTAAATTCCTTGTCAGATAATTCTAATATCTCTGTCATCTTGGTATTGGCATTTGCTATAATTTCTCGTTGGTTTGAGTTCTTGTTTTCTTGCTATGACTACTGATTTTCAGTTGAAACCTGGACATTCTTGTTGTTATAAGATTCTGGATCTTAAACCTATTTTTTACTGACTTTCTTGGTACCACTCTAGCAAAGTAAGGAAAGTGCTGCCTCTTTAATTGACACCGAATGGAGTGGCTGCTTTCTGTCACTGCTGGGTGGGAGTTGGGGCTCTCCATGTGGCCTCTACTGACTCGATGGTAGAGATGACCTCATCCTGTCTTTCCACTCAGTATCTGATTTTACCTGTTCAGAGTGTTGAGATATCTCATTAGAATCTTTCAAGAATAGAAGTCTAGGTTCTTCCCACTTTCCTGGCCTTTGCTGTCATAAATCAGGGTACAGTTCAGTTCAGTTGCTCAGTTGTGTCTGACTCTTTGGAACCCCATGGACTGCAGCACGCCAGGCCTCCCTGTCCATCACCAACTCCAAGAGTTTACCCAAATTCATTTCCATTGAGTCGGTGATGCCAGCCAACCATCTCATCCTCTGTTGTCCCCTTCTCCTCCCACCATCAATCCTTCCCAGCATCAGGGTCTTCCGGGAGCCAGCGTGAGGAATTCCGCCCGTGACAAGGTCATGAGGAAGGAAGCTGACATATGTAAGGTCGTGATCAGACTTCAGGAGTTCCCCCTGGCGTTTCCTGAGCATCAACCCCCCTCCCCCCCAAAATAAGAATCTGCCTGCTTTTCCACTCTTCTAATATTCTCTGGAAAAAGTCAAATCAGGGCTTTAGTCTTCTGCATTTGAAAGGGATGTTTCAGTTAAAACCCCCCTGATAGCTCTCTAGCTTGCCTAACAGGTCCCCTGGACCTCTTACAGCTTGTGAATTGCTTACAGCCCCCCAACTGTGAGAGGCACAAAGCTTAAAAGCGTCTTAAAGATACAGAGCCTTTTCTAAAGAGCTAAAAATCATATTGGTGACGGGTTTTCACTCTTGACTCAATGATTGCCGCCAGGCCTCCATATTCTTTATCTTTTAGGCACCTGGGAGGATGTTAATCAATGTAAACGGGATATGGAAAAAGATATATAGTAGTTTTGATGTTAGCAACACTAGACTTTTGAGTTAATTGCTTCTCTTTTGTTGTAAATCACTGTACTCCCTTTACTTGTTATAAACTGCTGTATCTTTGCTATGTAAGAATGTAACTTTATTTAGTGCTTTCTGAGAATGGCACCAGACTTTGGGAAGATCAACACAAATAAGTCTTCTGGTTGACAAACCCTTATCAGAAAAAAGGCTGTAAATGTTAATTGGCCCTTTTGGCTGGAAGATGATGTAAATTACCTAAGACTTGTGTATACAATTAGGTATGCAGAGAGAAAAGCCTGGTTTTGATAAGAGTCTGGACTGCTAACGCTGCATAACTTTGTGTTACCCATTGATCTCCATGTTTTATCCAAAGTATAAAAGGCCTTCTGAACAATAGAGGACGGAGCCAGTCGCTGGACTGGTTTCCCCCGTGTCTCTCTCTCTCTTTTTCCTTTTCCTCTTTACTTTAATTTCAGGCTGAATTCCCATCTGGGGTGCGGAGGCTTGCCAAGTCTACTTACTTGCCCTGGCTGTTAAGACCTGCGCGAAAGGGAGCCTAAGGCGAGGCACCCTTAGATATTCAAGCGAGTGCCAGTGGCCCAACGTAGATGGTGCAAATTCCTTGTCTGGAATTTCATTGGTCTTCCACGTAATCCAAGTTCTTCAGCCCTCTTCCTCCACTTAATTTTCCTACTACACTGTTGTTTCTTAATCTAATCTTATATCAATCAGTAAATAAGTCTTTCCTCGCCAATGCTGTCCACCCTTTGAATTCCCTGGATCCACCGGGGCTGGACCCTGGCAAGGGTCTTTTCCAGTGAGTCAATTATTCACATCAGGTGGCCAAAGTATTGGAGTTTCAGCTTCAACATCAGTCCTTCCAATGAACACTCAGGACTGATCTCCCTTAGGATGGACTGGTTGGATCTCCTTGCAGTCCAAGGGACTCTCAAGAGTCTTCTCCAACACCACAGTTCAAAAGCATCAATTCTTCGGCGCTCAGCCTTCTTCACAGTCCAGCTCTCACATCCATACATGACTACTGGAAAAACCATAGCCTTGACTAGATGGACCTTTGTTGGCAAAGTAATGTCTCTGCTTTTTAATATGCTATCTAGGTTGGTCATAATCTTCCTTCCAAGGAGTAAGCATCTTTTAATTTCATGGCTGCACTCACCATCTTCAGTGATTTTGGAGCCCCCCAAAATGCCATGATCTTAGTTTCCTCAATGTTGAGCTTTAAGCCAGCTTTTTCACTCTCCTCTTTCACGTTCATCAAGAGGCTCTAGTTCTTCTTCGCTTTCTTCCATAAGGGTGGTGTCATCTGCATATCTGAGGTTATTGATATTTATCCCAGCATTCTTGATTCCAGCTTGTGCTTCATCCAGCCCAGCACTTCTCATGATGTACTCTGCATATAAGTTAAATAAGCAGAGTGAAAATATACAGCATTGATGTACTCCTTTTCCTATTTGGAACCAGTCTGTTGTTCCATGTCCAGTTCTAACTGTTGCCTCCTGACCTGCATACAGGTTTCTCAAGAGGCAGGTCAGGTGGTCTAGTATTCCCATTTCTTTCAGAATTTTCCACAGTTTGTTGTGAATCGGGGTACAGTACACAGTATTGTCTCTGATATTTGCCTGGAGTAGAATGATTCATGCTGGGTTATTTCTTTCCTTGTCCTTTGGTAAGAGAGAACAGGTTTTTGTTGAGATATCACCCTAAGAAAAAGAAATGCAAAAAGGCAAAATGGTTGTCTGAGGAGGCCTTACAAATAGCTGAGAAAAGAGAAGCTAAAGGCAAAGGAGAAAAGGAAAGATGCACCCATTTGAATGCAGAGTTCCAAAGAGTAGCCTGGAGAGATAAGAAAGCCTTCCTCAGTGATGAATGCAAAGAAATAGAGGAAAAGAACAATGGGAAAGACTAGAGATCTCGTCAAGAAAATTAGAGATACCAAGGGAACATTTCATGCAAAGATGGGCACAATAAAGGACAGAAATGGTATGGACCTAACAGAAGCAGAATATATTAGGAAGAAGTGGCAGGAATACACAGAAGAACTATATAAAATAGATCTTTATGACCCAGATTCCACAATGGTGTGATCACTCACCTAGAACCAGACATCCTGGAGCGTGAAGTCAAGTGGGACTTAGGAAGCATCCCTACAAACAAAGCTAGTGGATGTGATGAAATTCCAGCTGAGCTATTTCAGATCCTAAAAGATGATGCTGTGAAAGTGCTGAACTCAATATGCTAGTAAATTTGGAAAACTCAGCAGTGACCACAGGACTGAAAAAGGTCAATTTTCATTCCACTCCCTAAGAAAGGCAGTGCCAAAGAATGTTCAAACTACCACACAATTGCACTCATCTCACACACTAGCAAAGTAATGCTCAAAATTGTCCAAGCGAGGCTTCAAAAGTATGTGAACCAAGAACTTCCAGATGTTCAAGCTGGTATTAGAAAATGCAGAGGAACCAGAGATCAAATTGCCAACATCTGCTAGATCATGGAAAAAGCAAGAGAGTTCCAGAAAACATCTATTTCTGCTTTATTGACGATGCCAAAGCTTTGACTGTGTGGATCACAAGAAACTGTGGAAAATTCTTCAAGAGATGGGCATAACAGACCACCTGACCTGCCTCCTGAGAAACTTGTATGCAGGTCAGGAGGCAACAGTTAGAACTGGACATGGAACAACAGACTGGTTCTGAATTGGGAAAGGAGTATATCAAGGCTGTATATTGTCACCCTGCCTATTTAACTTATATGCAGAGTACATCATGAGAAGCACTGGGCTGGATGAAGCACAAGCTGGAATCAAGATTGCTGGGAGAAATATCAATAACCTCAGATATGCAGATGACATCACCCTTATAGCAGAAAGCAAATAAGAACTAAAGAGCCTCTTGATGAAAGTGAAGAGGAGAGTGAAAAAGTAGGCTTAAAACACAACATTCAGAAAACTGAGTTCATGGCATCTGGTCCCATCACTTCATGACAAATAGAAGGGAAACAGTGGAAACAGTGAGAGATTTTTATTTTCTTGGACTCCAAAATCACTGAAGATGGTTATTGTAACCATGAACTTAAAAGACACTGCTCCTTGGAAGGAAAGTTATGATCAATCTAGACAGCATTTTAAGAAGCAGAGACATTACTTTGCTGACAAAGGTCCATCTAGTCAAGGCTATGGTTTTTCCAGTAGTCATGTATGAATGTGAAAGTTGGACCATACAGAAAGCTGAGCGCAGAAGAATTGATGCTTTTGAACTGTGGTGTTGGAGAAGACTCTTGAGAGTCCCTTGGACTGCAAGGAGATCCAACCTGTTAATGTCCAACAAGCATATTAAAAATCAGAGGCATTACTTTCCCAACAGAGGTCTGTCTAGTCAAAGCTATGGTCTTCCCTTTTTCCTCAGCTGATAGAGAATCCACCTGCAATGAGGGAGACCTGGGTTCAGTTCCTGGGTTGGGAAGATATCCTGGAGAAGGGAAAGGCTACCCACTCCAGTATTCTGGCCTGGAGAATTACATTTAATTTTTCTAGTAGTCGTGTATGGATGTGAAAGTTGGACCATACAGAAAGCTGAGTGCAAAATTGATGCTTTCAAACTGTGGTGTTGGAGAAGACTCTTGAGAGTCTCTTGGACTGCAAGGAGCTCAAACCACTCAATCCTAAAGGTAATCAGTTCTGAATATTCATTGGGAGGACTGATGCTGAAGCTGACACCCCAGTACTGTGGCCATTGATGTGAAGAAATGACTCATTGGAAAAGACCCTGATGCCGGGAAAGATTGAAGGTGGAAGGAGAAGGGGACAACAGAGTTGGAGAGCATCACCAACTCGATGGACATGAGTTTGTGCAAATTTTGGGATTTGGTGGTGAACGTGGACACCTGGTGTGCTGCAGTCCATGGAGTCGCAAAGAGTCGGACATGACCGAGCGGCTGAACTGAACTGAACTTAGCTTCAAACCTGGAATATAAACCCCCACAAAAATCCCCAGTAACTCACCACCAAGTTGTTGCTTGAATCCTAAGATACTGACTAGTTGGTTAGCTTTCCTCCAAAGTCATTTTCTGTTTTATTCAGTATATATAATGTGTAGGGTTTTTAGTTGTAGTTAGTGAGAAAGCATAGGAAAAAGCATCTACTCCATATTCCTGGAAGTATTAGTCTCTGTCTTTTTTATTTGATTTTAACTTTTGACTATATCAAAAGTCAAAGCTACATATAAAAGAATGCTGAGAAAAAGTCTCATTTATAATTCTGTATTTCCCACTCCCTTCCAGTGCACGTCTTTTAAATATTCATTTTTATTAATTTTTTCTGTTATTCTGTATTTTTGCAAAATAACTGCATTCTGTGTATGTTCACACATGTATATTTATGGGTGTTTATTTATATACTCATACACATTTTTATGTTGACCTGTTTTGTGAACTAAATCTAGTCATACTTTATTGCTTATTGCATTGTGTTTTTGTTTGACAGTATATTCTAAAATCATTCCCTACTCATTCATGGAGGTCCTTCTTATACTTTTTGCCTGTATAGTACTCTTTTGTATTTATATGTGCAGGAGGTTTTTAAACATTTTTTTTGCTTGACATTTTGTTTCTCATATTTTATTACAAACCATGTAACAGTGAGTAACTGGTACATGTATTGTTATGTATTTGTAGAGGTATGCCTTTAGAATAAAATCCTAGAGGAGGGGTTGCTAGATCAAGAATAAATGCATACATAGTTCTGTTAGATAGTTCCAGATTCTGCTTCACAGGGGTTGTTGCTCTGGCCAGCAACATACAAGAATGCCAGTTTCCTCACAGACTTAGGGTTAGAGTGTGTCGTCAAACTTTTGAGCTTTTGCCAATATGATAGGATAGAAACAGCATTTCATTTAAGTTTTAATTTCTCATATTATGAGTGGAGTTTAGCATATTTTTGTTTTGACCCTTATTCTTCAAAGATATGTTCGTAAACGTAGACTTCTAGTATACTGAAGAAATCATTCTGTTTTCTGCTAGAACTTCTTGTTGCTGCAGGGAAGTCATCTGTCAATTTGTCATTCCTTTGAAGGTTATCTATCTCTCTTTCTGTTTGCTTTTAAGATAGTGTCTTTGTCTTTGATGTTCTACATTTGACTGTGTGTCCAACATTTGATTGTCTGTCCAAATGTGGAATTCTTTCTCTTTATCCTGTTTGTGATTCATTTAGCTTCTTCAGTCTGTGGATTGATGTCTTTTATCAGTTCCAGAAAATACTTGACCACTTACTCTTCATATAGTATGTTTTCCCTATTCTCACTATTTTTTTTCTTTTTTTGAACTCTTATCAGATGTTTTAAATGTTCATTTTACCATCCTTATCTTTTAATCTCTATTTTTTATTGTGAGTCCCTTTGTTGCTATATATTGCATTTTCAGTAATTTATTTGGATATGCCTTCTAGTTTATAATCTCTTCAGTTGTATTTAATCTGTTCTCAAATTAATTCATTGAGTTTTCCACTTATTGTACTGTATTATTTAATAGCTACTGTCTTTGGTAGTTTTTCAGGTAGTCATTTTGAAAAAGACTTGCTCATTTTTAGTAGGTACTTGTTTTTACTCTTATTTTCAGTTCCTTTTATTTCTGTGGACATAACAGGAATACTTGTTTTATATTCTGTTTCTGATCACTTCAGTATTAAAAGCCTTGTAGATCTGATTCTCCTGGACTTTACAAAGAGCCTTATTTATTTGTATATTGAGTTTTTGAACTGTGAGCACCTATTTCTTTGAATGTTACCCATGGAAATTCCTCCAGGCACGATTTGCTTTTGCTTCTGCCAGGCATCTAGAGGCGCTCACTATTAGTGCAGGACTGCTTTAAACTAGACACATACCTTGACATATTTGGACCACCCAGGAAGTATAAAGTTTGGCTAAAACCTTTTGAAGGACAGCTTTTGTTTATGAGTTGTTGGTTTTCTCCCCTCATTCCTTGTGTGTCCAAGATATGTAAAAGTCCTACACTGCTGCTGCTCCTGCTAAGTCGCATCAGTCGTGTCCGACTCTGTGTGACCCCATAGACGGCAGCCCGCCAGGCTCCCCCGTCCCTGGGATTCTCCAGGCAAGAACACAGGAGTGGGTTTATTTCTAGTGTACTCTTACACTCCCCATACTCCTGTCTGTATGGGGAGCTTACTTTTAGGCTATTTATGTGAAGGCTTACGTTTTCTGCTCCTGAACCCTCTGTTTCCAAAAGGTCCTAGAAACCAAGGCTCAAGTTCACCTCTTCCTACAAATATCCTCAAAGTAAATATATTTGTTTTTATACTAACTTCTTTGAATTTCTACCTTTACTTGGGTTTTAGTCTGATAATTTCATAATTTTTTGGTCAGTTTTTTAGTGTAGTGGGACTATTAAAATTTTTTTCTAGTGTTTCAAAATTGTTTTTGGCAGGAGAATTAGTCTAGTTGACTAGTATACCATACAATCAGGAAAAGTCTATTTTTAAAAGTCCTACTGTGTGGTATTTTTTTTCAAAGCATTTTAGAATAAAAAATATATTCATGGAACATAGATATATGCACATATGAATTTAGTATAATGAGAGGCAGTAAGTATATTAATCATCTATTTAACCAGACATCAGATTTCAAGCAAACTCTGTTTTAAGAAGACATTATCACTTAGTTTCTTTTTATTGAGTACAACTGACCATTGGACAGTGCAGGGGCTAGGGGTACTGAAAATCCACTTATAACTGTATATTCAGTTGTCTACATTCATGTTTCAACATTTGTGGGTTCAGTCAATCTCAGATTGTGTAGTACTGTAGTACCTGTCAATTGAAAAAAAAAATCCACATTTAAGTGGATCCATACTGTTCAAACTAATGTTGTTCAAGGGCCAGCTGTAGTGGGTGTCTCCATTCCCTTCATTGGAGAAATTACCACCTAATCATATGTTAACTTTTGTGTTAAATTACAGCAACTTCTGTAAAATTATTTTGATTTGATTAAGATGACAGTCATTTGATTGTTTTACAGTTTTAGACTGTGAAACTATTTGAGATATTACTTGTCACCCTGGGTGTTCTTTGGAAGGAATGATGCTAAAGCTGAAACTCCAGTACTTTGGCCACCTGATGCGAAGAGTTGACTCATTGGAAAAGACTCTGATGCTGGGAGGGATTGGGGGCAGGAGGAAAAGGGGACAACAGAGGATGAGATGGCTGGATGGCAACACCGACTCGATGGATGTGAGTCTGAGTGAACTCTGGGGGTTGGTGATGGACAGGGAGGCCTGGTGTGCTGCGATTCATGGGGTCGCAGAGAGTTGGACACGATTGAGTGGCTGAACTGAACTGAACTGAAGTAGGATGGCAGTAATACAAAAGACAGATAAAAACAAGTGTTAGCGAGCATGTGGAGAAATTTGAACCCTCATGCATTGCTGGTAGGAGTGTGAAGTGGTGTAATCATCTTGGAAGACAGTTTGTCAGTTACTCAAAAAACATAGAGTTACCATATGACTTAGCAGTTTTACTCCTACATATATACCCAAGAGAAATGAAACATGTCTACACAAAGACTTGTACACAAATGTTACAGAAGTATTATCCATAATATCCAGAAAGTGGAAACCACACAGATGTCTCATCAGTTGATTAATGATGGCTAAACATGGTGTGGTATGTCCATACCTGTACTATTATTTGACAATAAAAAGGAATGAAGTACTAAAGAATGCTGCCACATAGATGGGCTTTGAAAACATGCTGAGTGAAGTCAGTGAGACACAACACCTCCATATTGTATGATTCCATTCGTATGTAATGTCCAGAATAGGCACAGGGACAGCAAATGGATTACTGGTTACCCTGGCAGAAGGATGGAAGAATAGACAGTGTATTCAGTTTAGTTCAGTCGCTCAGTTGTGTCCGACTCTTTGCAACCCCAGGCCTCCCTATGAATCGCAGCACGCCAGGCCTCCCTGTCCATCACCATCTCCCGGAGTTCACTCGGACTCACGTCTATCGAGTCCGTGATGCCATCCAGCCATCTCATCCTCTGTCGTCCCCTTCTCTTCCTGCCCCCAATCCCTCCCAGCCTCAGAGTCTTTTCCAATGAGTCAACTCTTCTCATGAAGTGGCCAAAGTACTGGAGTTTCAGCTTTAGCATCATTCCTTCCAAAGAAATCCCAGGGCTGATCTCCTCCAGAATGGACTGGTTGGGTCTCCTTGCAGTCCAAGGGACTCTTAAGAGTCTTCTCCAACACCACTGTTCAACAGCATCAATTCTTCGGCCCTCAGCCTTCTTCACAGTCCAACTCTCACATCCATACATGACCACAGGAAAAATCATAGCCTTGACTAGACGGACCTTAGTCGGCAAAGTAACGTCTCTGCTTTTGATTATGCTATCTAGGTTGGTCATAACATTTCTTCCAAGGAGTAAGCGTCTTTTAATTTCATGGCTGCAGTCACCATCTGCAGTGATTTTGGAGCCCCCCAAAATAACGTCTGACACTGTTTCCACTGTTTCCCCATCTATTTCCGATGGAGTGATGGGACCAGATGCCATGATCTTCGTTTTCTGAATGATGAGCTTTAAGCCAACTTTTTCAATCTCCTCCTTCACTTTCTGCCATAAGGGTGGTGTCATCTGCATATCTGAGGTTATTGATATTTCTCCCGGCAATCTTGATTCCAGCTTGTGTTTCTTCCGGTCCAGTGTTTCTCATGATGTACTCTGCATATAAGTTAAATAAGTAGGGTGACAATATACAGCCTTGATGTACTCCTTTTCCTATTTGAAACCAGTCTGTTGTTCCATGTCCAGTTCTAACTGTTGCTTCCTGACCTGCATACAGATTTCTCAAGAGGCAGGTCAGGTGGTCTGGTATTCCCATCTATTTCAGAATTTTCCAGTTTATTGTGATCCACACAGTCAAAGGCTTTGGCATAGTCAATCAAGCAGAAATAGATGTTTTTCTGGAACTCTCTTGCTTTTTCCATGGTCCAGCGGATGTTGGCAATTTGATCTCTGGTTCCTCTGCCTTTTCTAAAACCAGCTTGAACATCAGGGAGTTCATGGTTCACGTATTGCTAAAGCCTGGCTTGGAGAATTTTGAGCATTACTTTACTAGCATGTGAGATGAGTGCAATTGTGCGGTAGTTTGAACATTCTTTGGTGTTGCCTTTCTTTGGAATTGGAATGAAAACTGACCTTTTCCAGTCCTGTGGCCACTGCTGAGTTTTCCAAATTTGCTGGCATGTTGAGTGCAGCACTTCCACAGCATCATCTTTTAGGATTTGAAATAGCTCAACTGAATTCCATCACCTCCACTAGCTTTGTTCATAGTGATGCTTTCTAAGGCCCACTTGAGTTCACATTCCAGGATGTCTGGCTCTAGATGAGTGATCATACCATCGTGATTATCTGGGTCATGAAGATCTTTTTTGTACAGTTCTTCTGTGTATTCTTGCCACCTCTTCTTAATATCTTCTGCTTCTGTTAGGTCCATACCATTTCTGTCCTTTATATTGTCCATCTTTGCATGAAATGTTCCCTTGGTATCTGATTTTCTTGAAGAGATCTCTAGTCTTTCCCATTCTGTTCTTTTCCTCTATTTCTTTGCATTGATCACTGAAGAAGGCTTTCTTATCTCTTCTTGCTAATCTCTGGAACTCTGCATTCAGATGCTTATATCTTTCCTTTTCTCCTTTGCTTTTCACCTCTCTTCTTTTCATAGCTATTTGTAAGGCCTCCCCAGACAGCCATTTTTCTTTTTTGCATTTCTTTTCCATGGGGATGGTCTTGATCCCTGTCTCCCGTACAATGTCACGAACTTCATTCCATAGTTCATCAGGCACTCTATCAGATCTAGGCCCTTAAATCTATTTCTCATTTCCACTGTATAATCATAAGGGATTTGATTTAGGTCATACCTGAATGGTCTAGCAGTTTCCCCTACTTTCTTCAATTTCAGTCTGAATTTGGTAATAAGGAGTTCATGATCTGAGCCACAGTCAGTTCCTGGTTTTGTTTTTGTTGACTGTATGAGCTTTTCCATCTTTGGGTGCAAAGAATATAATCAATCTGATTTCAGTGTTGACCATCTGGTGATGTCCATGTGTAGAGTCTTCTCTTGTGTTGTTGAAAGAGGCTGTTTACTACGACCTGTGCATTTTCTTGGCAAAACTCTATTAGCCTTTGCCCTGCTTCATTCCGCATTCCAAGGCCAAATTTGCCTGTTACTCCAGGTGTTTCTTGACTTCCTACTTTTGCATTCCAGTCCCCTATAATGAAAAGGACATCTTTTTTGGGTGTTAGTTCTAAAAGGTCTTGTAGGTCTTCATAGAACCGTTCAACTTCAGCTTCTTCAACGTTACTGGTCGGGGCATAGACTTGGATTACTGTGATATTGAATGGTTTGCCTTGGAGACGAACAGAGATCATTCTGTCGTTTTTGAGATTGCATCCAAGTGCTACATTTCGGACTCTTGTTGACCATGATGGCTACTCTATTTCTTCTGAGGGATTCCTGCCCACAGTAGTAGATATAATGGTCATCTGAGTTCAATTCACCTATTCCAGTCCATTTTAGCTCGCTGATTCCTAGAATATTGATGTTTACTCTTGCCAACTCCTGTTTGACCACTTCCAATTTGCCTTGATTCATGGACCTGACATTCCAGGTTCCTATGCAATATTGCTCTTTACAGCATCGGACCTTGCTTCTATCACCAGTCACATCCACAGCTAGGTATTGTTTTAGCTTTGGCTCCATCCCTTCATTCTTTCTGGAGTCTCTTCTCCACTGATCTCCAGTAGAGTGTTGGGCACTTACTGATCTGGGGAGTTCTTCAGTATCATATCGTTTTGCCTTTTCATACTGTTCACGGGGTTCTCAAGGCAGGAATACTGAAGTGGTTTGCCATTCCCTTCTCCAGTGGACCACATTCTGTCAGACCTCTCCACCATGACCTGCCCGTCTTGGGTTGCCCGGCAGGCATGGCTTAGTTTCATTGAGTTAGACAAGGCTGTGGTCCTAGGGTGATTAGATTGACCAGTTTTCTGTGAGTATGGTTTCAGTGTGTCTGCCCTCTGATGCCCTCTTGCAACACCTACCATCTTACTTGGGTTTCTTTTACCTTGGGCGTGGGGTATCTCTTCAGGACTGCTCCAGCAAAGCGCAGCCACTGCCCCTTACCTTGGACGAAGGGTATCTCCTCACTGCTGCCCTTCCTGACCTTCAACGTGGGAAAGCTCCTCTAGGCCCTCCTCCCGCGCAGCCACCGCTCCTTGGACGTGGGGTTGCTCCTCCCAGCCGCCACCCCTGGCCTCGGGCGCGGGGTGGCTCCTCCCGGCCGCTGCCCCTAACCTTTGACGCGCGGTAGCTCCTCTCCACCGTTCCTGCGCCGTCGCATCCTGTCACTCTCGGCCGCTGCCCCTGACCTTGGACGCGGGGTAACTCCTCTTGGCTGCCGCCGTTCGGCATGGGGTCCTCCCGGATTCTGCCCCTGACCTTGTACGTGGAGTAGCTCCTCTCGGCCGCGCTTGCTTAGTGCGCTGGGTCGCAGCCGCATGCGCTTAGTGCGCCGGGTCACAGCCGCCCGTGCTTAGCGCGGCTGTGCGCTGGTCGCAGAGAGTGGATTAGGGTTCTCAAAAAAATTAGAACCAGTAGGAGACACACACACACTCACACACACACATTTATTACGGTGAATTGTCTATGTGATTATGGAGGCTGAGAAGCCCTATGATGTACAGCTCATGCTGGGGACCTAGGAAGGCTGATATAATTCAGTCTAAAACTTTGATGTTGAGACAGTTGTTATTTACATGGAAGTAATCAAATTAAGATTTAAAATTATTTATTTAATTAACTTTTATTTAACTTCATTTTGAACTGAGGGAAAAGTTATAAAATAATATGAATTTATGTGTCAGTCTGAAGTGCCATCTTCACCCAGGTTTCCCTAAATATTAATATTGAGCTTACATTTTTATGGTATGATTATCAAAATCAGGCTTACTGCATATTTTGTAAGGTCTGTAAGTTAAGACGGATTATACATTTTTAAAGAATTATTTTTAAAAAAGGCAAAGAGGGATATGTAACAGAGACATTATGTGGCCCACAGATCCTAAAACATCTGCTGTCTGGTCGTTTACACAGAAGAGTTCACTGACCCCTGATCTGATTTCATAGGCTGTTCAAGCTGCCCCAGTTTATTCACTGATACCCTTTTCTGGTCCAAGATCAAATTTAGGATGCCATGTTGCATTTAGTTGCTATGTCTCCTTAGTCTTAATTTGGAACAGTTCCTCGGTCTTTCCTTGTTTTTTTATTGGTGCTTTTAAAGAGTTTGGTCAATTATTTTTTAGGATGCCCTTCACATTGGGCTTGTCTGATATTTCCTCATGATTAAATTCAGGAAATATATAATTTGGTAAACTAACTTTTAAAAAAATTGAACATTTTATGTATTCATTTTGAAATCATAATTTATTTTTCCTCAGTTTTTAATCTGAGAACAATACAAATTGTAGACTATTCCTCTTTTATTACACTGTTAAAGTGATTATTTTTATATAATTTCTGGATGGTGTTATTAGCGTTTTTTTTTTCAACAATAGTCAGGAGATACTCTCTGCTGTTATTTATAAAGGCCTTTTTCTTCAAGAATTACTGACTATATTGGAACTGTTAACAAAAGTGAAGTTTTGTCTTTGCTTTAAGCTAATGTTAAATATTATATTTAGATTAAGGAGCTAAGGCCTTTATTATAATTTTGTATAGTTTAATGTCACCTGACAGTGAATCTACCTATAATGTGCTTTTTATTATTTTATAATGTAGCAATATCAAGCCTCATTTAAATAAAAAAGGTTATTAGCAGTTTTTAGCAGCTTGAGAAGCTGTGTTTTAGAATTGATCTGCATTTCAAATTGTGCATGTGAAATAGCTAACGCTGGAGTACTTATGTTTTACTTTAAAGTTATGATTAATGTAATTAATTTCTGTATTTAACTTTGGATTTACTTTAAACAGAATTATGGGTTTATGAGCCTCCCTGTATAGCTATCATTTTGATAGCCCTTTATTTTGAAAGGATGTAAAAATGATATTCACTAATCTCATTTAATCATTGTGACTCTCAAAACTGTAATAATTAAAGGCCAAGTTTATATACTTAGAAACTTTCTGTTAAAGAAAAATAGGTAATTGAAGGAAAAAAAAACTATTTGTTAAATGATTTAATTCATTTAACATTACTTTTAATTACTTGGTTAAGTAAATGTCATATATTCATAGTGTGATAGAACTTACGTCTAACTTCTCTAGAACTTAGAAAAGGAAGTACCTAGAGACCATCTGTTTCAGGGTTTTCAAATTATGCTCTAAAGTAGGGTTCCATAGATGTGCCTGGGAAATTCATATTGAGGACACAGCCCTTCCACTTCAGAGAGGCATCTCTTTATCTGTTTTACATGAAGTAAAAAAACTGAAGAAATTATTGAAGGAAAGTTACATGGCTCAAAATAGCCTGGAGTCAAAACTCCCCTTCAGGTCCTCCCCACCATTCTATGCAAAACAAAGAACTCTCTCACCCAAAGAAAGAAATGGACCTTAAGGCTGATTACTCCCAGCGCCCAGCAGGTCCAGTCTCTGGCTGATCTCCAGAATTCCTTGCCCTAGTTGTTTAACAGATTACTACTGGGAACAATCTTGGAGAAGAACAGGCCCCCTTAAGACAGTAGCTTTCCACATATATGCCTATATATACTTAGTCTTTTCTTGGTGGGTTAGTGCAGCAGCTCACTAATCTAACTGCTGCCCCTTCTCGCCTCATTAAAGGTGATCTGTTCCTGTAAAGTGCCGGTCTGGTTCTTTTTCCAAACCTCGCCTTCTCTAACTTCTTTACCCTACAATTATCAGCATCATGAAATGAAGAAAGTTACATTTTTTGTATTCAGTGCCCTTCGCAAGGTTAATCAGATAAAAGCTCATTCATTTTCAGAAAAAGAGATGTAAAACTCTGAAACTTATTTATTATAGTGTTTGCTAGATAGAAAATGGCCTCATTCATTTTAATTTCTAAGCAGTTTATTTTCATTAAGCTTCTTCAAAGGTTTTATGGTATCTGAACATTTTAGTTTTACTTCAGTTACTGTAAGCCTACCCTTTCATCTGTGAATTTATTCCTTGGCTTGGCATGAGTGTTTCTATACTGGTGGATTAATTATATTCACACACAAAACAGAAAATGGACGCATCTGGAACAGTCAAGAAGCCAGAGAATCAGAATATTTGTTGTATTGCAAGGGGGAACGTGCTTGGCAAGATCCCAGCCTACATTCCTAAAAGAATATGTGAAGATGCCTCATATTCTTCAATACGTGAAAGTAACTTATATAAAATTTTAAGCATGCTGCTTGTTTTGTAAACAAAGTGCAATAATAGTACTATCACCACTAACATTTCTTTTAGATCCTTTTTTTTTTTTCCTTTTCCTAGTTCCCTTTCTTTTTCTTTTATGTTTAACTGGTTACCAGGGGTACCATTAACATAGCTGGTTGTATTGGGCTGTTTTGAGAATGGATCTTGTACCAAAAGTTTGCTAGCAGCTTTGGATATTTGCTAGTAGATTGTTGAAATAACTGATTTCAAATTCTTTTGAACCTAGAAGACAGCTCATGGAACATTTCTTTTATCCTTCTCAGTATTCTAAGACCTCTAACCATTACTGTTCCTTTAAAAATCTCTTTATTTGTGAGTTGCCTCTCCAGAGATATTTAATGTCTTTTTAGCTGTAAGAGTCCTTCTTGAGAGTGTCTATTCTGTGGATAGTTTTTACATGGGCTATAGCTCTGCTTATCTCTTATCCCTGCACTTTAAAGTTGTATGTGTACAATTTCTAGAAAACAAAGCAACTGTATATTTGCAGTATATTTCATATGTTTTAATGCAAACCTAAGGTATATTTTTTTCTATTTCCGTTTTCTCAAAACATAAACTGTTGCGCTGTTGAAGAGTATACTTTTCCCTACAAATTTGTTGTTCTTTCTTTAATTGCTGTGAGAACTAGCACTTGATTTGTTCTTTACTGTATATGTTTGACTTTTAGTCACATTCTGACATGAATGAGAATTACAGAATGTGTCTTGCACAAGGCATGGTGCTTTTAATAATTCAACTTTCCCACCGTGATTACAGAAGTTCTGTATTCTTGGCTGTGCCACGTCTTCATCGCTGCACAGGCTTCTCTGTAGTTGCAGTGCCCGGTCTTCTCACTGTGGTGACTTCTCTTGTTGCAGAGCATGGGCTCTGGGGACTGTCAGGAGTTGTGGCACATGGGCTCAGGAGTTGTGACTCCCGGGCTCTAGAGCACAGACTCAGATAGTTATGGTGCTTGGGTTTAGTTGCTCCAAGGCATGTGGGATCTTCCTGGATCAGGCTTTGAACCCATGTCTCCTGGATTGGCAGGCGGATTCTTTACCACTCAGCCGCCAGGGAATCCCTGCCACTATAAATTTTTGCTATTCATTCGACAAATAGTTATTGAATACCTTATGGTGCCAGGTACTATTCTAGAAGCTGAGGCTTCAGCAGTGAACAGAATACAAAAATCCCCATCCTCATGGACTTTCTAGTGGTTATTGACAGTGATGATATGTAAGTTTGTTGCTTTTATGGGATCACTATCGTTAAAAAAAGTCTTTGGTATTATCTCAGGTACTAGGGAGATTTGTTTATGTGTGTAGTTTCTTTTTTAAACAAGTAATATTTGGATAGTATGTTATGATCACAGCAGTATTATAGAAGGTATTAAGAATGGGAAGAGCATGGTCTTTATTGGCAGTCAGGTTGACTCAAGTTTGAATTCTAGCTTTTGTGCTTATATTCATTTTGCTATGTGGTCTTGGGTAAGTAACTTCTCTGAGCTTTAATTTACTAGTTTGTCAACTAGAGGTAATACATATATTGTAGAATTAGGAACAATGTAATACTTCGTGGAATTGGTAACGACTTCATTATAGTTATCGTTGTATTCTCTGTAGTTCATATTTATAGCCAACAATGACATAAACAATAAGAAGGCAGGGCCTAGGGCCCAAGATTTAAATGTTTCCAGACATCATGTGAGTTACTGCTTTCATTGGGAGAGGAATTGGATACTTAGAGTAAAGGAGCATTTTTGGAAATCAGTGAGGCCTTTAAAATGCAAAAAGGTTGATCAGATCAACTTGAACAACTTGCATTTAAAAGGTAGTAGAAGCTTTTTGATTGTCTATCATCAGTGTGGTCACAGATAGGAATTTCTGTTGGCTGCTGTGACCAAGGGCCTTGGGTGCAAAATTTTTCATCACAGCTTTTGTTCTCAGCTTTTGGCATGACCTTATCTACTTTTGTATACTACCTACAGCTGAGACCAGCTTTTCTTCACCTTGTACCATGTGTCTGGCTTCATATCGGTTAATCCAGATGGTTTGAGCTTGTTTTACTCCTTTTGTCATGGGCCAGAGACCTTGAAAATATAACTCTCAGGAGATGTATCAAAGTTGTAGCTAAACACAGCAGCAGGATACACAGTGGTATAAGAGTGAAATTCATCATGGATTTTTTAAAAATTTCTCTAAGATTTTTGTTACATATTAAAATCTGTTTATCCTTAGTGACATTTCAAATGTCAGATTTTTTTTTTAAATTTTTTATTTTTTTTTAAATTTTAAAATCTTTAATTCTTACATGCGTTCCCAAACATGAACCCCCCTCCCACCTCCCTCCCCACAACATCTCTCTGGGACACCACAGGCAGTCTGTCACTTAGAAGCTGGCTGACAGTGTTATTAAATTTGCTTTTTTAGTTAGGTAGAATACACTTTTTAAAGAAATATTGTCTAACTTATAATTAGGGTCTTAAAGTAGCTACTAAGATTTTATCGACAGCATATTAAAAAGCAGAGACATTACTTTGCCTCTAAAGGTCTGTGTAGTCAAAGCTATGGTTTTTCCAGTAACCATGTATGGATGTGAGAACTGGACAGTAAAGAAGGCTGAGCACTGAAGAACTGATGCCTTCAAACTGGGGTGCTGGAGAAGACTCTTGAGAGTCCCTTGGATAGCAAGGAGATCCAACTAATCAATCCTAAAGGAAATCAACCCTAGATATTCACTGAAAGGACTGATGCTAAAGCTGAAGCTCCAATACTGTGGCCACCTGATGTGAAGAGCTGACTTTGATGCTGGGAAAGATTGAAGGCAAGAGTAGAAGGGGATGACAGAGGATGAGATGGCTGGATGGCATCACCGAGTCAGTGGACATGAGTTTGAGCAAACTCCGGGAGATGGTGAAGGACAGGGAGACCTGGTGTGCTGCAGTCCTTGGGGTTACAAAGAGTAGGACATGACTGAGTGACTGAACAACAACTACAACAAAGATTTTATTCAACACCTAAAATTTTCCCAGATGGTTGATTTTATTGTGGTAATACTGGAAGTACAATCATATCAAAACTTGGGGCTCCTAGGGCAGGGAGAACAGGTAACTCTATACATGGTAGCGTAAAACTATGTATTTCCTTCTGATACAGAATATCTTTATGCAAGACTGAACCAAGATACATGGATGCCCTAAGCATGTGATTATGTTAGCGTTCTTCTGCACTGATACTGCTTAAATATTCTGTTCAACATTTATTGGTAGTGAAGAAAAATAAATGAAATTAGATCTTTATGTTCAGAAAGAAGGATTTCTTATATATTACCAAGTGGAATATAACACTTGTTACATGCAGGATTCAGAATACTAAGAAATAGGTGGGCTCAGCAATTTCCATGTAAAAAACTGTCTACCTCAGGCATAGCAGAACCAATTTATACTTCACTATAAAATGTGAAATCCTGGGATTACTAGGGCTCTATTTCCAATTTATCCCTTAGAAACTGGCATCGTGGGTCTTGCTGTCCTGTTCCTTATTCAACACTGTCTCCATCCCTGGGTGAAAGAAAAAATTTTTCTATTTTCCAGTATCTTTGTAGGACAAGAAGATCCTACTAGACCAGCAATAGGTCAAATTGGAAAATAAATGAGTCCCTATGCCCCCATGTGGGTGGGGGCTGGCTCTAGATGAGTCTCTTCTGCTATCCATTTTATGGACGGTTTGTCCCAGTGGGTCAAGTGCATGAACACTAGACTCATTTACAGCAGTCCCTTGGTATCTGCAAGGGGGAGGAGGGGGACTGGTGGTTGGCTCCAGCACCCCGCCCCTGCCATGTATACCAAAATCCAAGAAGTCTCAGTTGCTTATATAAAATGGTGCAGTATTTGCATAGAAACTATGCACATCCTTCTGTATACTTTAAATCAGAGGTCCCCAACCTTTTTAGCACCAGGAACTGGTTTCGTGGGAGACAGTTTTTCCACGGACAGGAGTGGGGTGGGGGAGTGGGATGGAGGAGAGGGGGTGGGGGAGGGGGGTGGTTTCAGGATGATTCAAGTACATTACATTTCTTGAGCACTTCATTTGTATTACTATTACATCAGCTGCATCAGAGCATCAGACATTATATCCCAGAGGTTGGGGACCCCTGCTTTAAATCATGTCTAGATAACTGGTAGTACATAATGCATCACAAATACAATGTGAATAGTTATGAATACAATATAAATACTGTGTAAATAGTTGCCTAATTATGGCAAATTTAAGTTTTGCCTTTGGAACTTTTTGAAATTTTTTTTCTCTCTTTCTTTAAAAAAGTAATTTAATTGGAGGCTAATTAGTTTACAGTATTGTGGTGGTGGTTGCCATACAGCAACAAGAATCAGCCATGGGTCCACATGTGTTCCCCCATCCTGAATCCCCCACCCATCTGCCTCCCCACTCCATGCCCCTTCCCTCTGGGTTGTCCCGGAGCACTGGCTTTGAGTGCTCTGCTTCATGCATCGAACTTGCACTGGTCATCTATTTTACATAGGGTAATATACATGTTTTAGTGCTATTCTCTAAAATCATCCCAACCCTCACCTTCTCCCACAGAGTCTAGAAGTCTGTCCTTTACACCCATGTCTCTTTTGCTGTCTCGCATACAGAGTTGTCATTACTGTCTTTCTAAATTCCGTATACATGCATTAATATACTGTATTAGTGTTTCTCTTTCTGACTTACTTCACTCTGTATATTAGGCTCTAGTTTCATCCACCTCATTAGAACTGACTCAAATGCATTCTTGTTTTATAGCTGAGTAGTATTCCATAGTGTATATGTACTGTAACTTCCTTATCCATTTGTCTGCTGATGGTCGTCTAGGTTGCTTCTGTGTCCTGGCTGTTGTGAACAGTGCTGCAGTGAACACTGGGGCACATGTCTCTTTCAGCTGTGGTTTCCTCGGTGTGTATGCCCAGCAGTGGGATTGCTGGGTCATATGGCAGTTCTGTTTCCAGTTTTTTGAGGAATCTCTGCACTGTTCTCCATAGTGGCTGTACTAGTTTGCATTCCTGCCAACAGTGTAAGAGTGTTCCCTTTTCTCCACATCCTCTCCAGCATTTATTGTTTGTAGACTTTTTGATGGTAGCCATTCTGACTGGTGTGAGATGGTACTGCAGTGTGGTTTTGATTTGCATTTTTCTGATAATGTGTGATGTTGAGCACCTTTTCATGTGTTTTTTAGCCATCTGTATGTCTACTTCAGAGAAATGTCTGTTTAATTCTTTGGCCCACTTTTTGATCGGGTCATTTATTTTTCTGGTGTTGAGCTGCATGAACTGCTTGTATATTTTGGAGGTTAATTCTTTGTCAGTTGTTTTATTTGCTATTATTTTCTCCCATTCTGAAGGATGCCTTTTCATCTTGCTTATAGTTTGCTTGGTTGTGCAAAAGCTTTTAAGTTTAATTAGGTCCCGTTTGTTTATTTCTGTTTTTATTTCCATTACTCTGGGAGGTGGGTCATAGAAGATCTTGCTGTGATTTATGTCAGAGAGTGTTTTCCTCTAGGAGTTTTATAGTTTCTGGTCTTACATTTAGATCTTTAATCCATTTTGAGTTTATTTTTGTGTATGGTGTTAGAAAGTGTTCTAGTTTCATATTTTACAAGTGGTTGACCAGTTTTCCCAACACCCCTTGTTAAAGAGATTGTCTTTTCTCCATTGTATATTTTTGCCTCCTTTGTCAAAGGTAAGATGTCCATAGGTGTGTGGACTTCTCTCTGTGATTTCTGTTTTGTGGAACTTTCTATTTCTGATCCATAGTTGATTGAATACATGGATGCATAGCCTGTGGAAATGGAGGGCTAACAGTACTGATCACCTTTTGTTTGCTAGGCACAGTACTAGATTTGTTCAGAGATAAAAAGAGTAAAAAACAGCCTTTTCCTTAGAGGAATTTAGGGTCTCCTAGAGAGTTGGGATTTCATTGGAAGGAATGATGCTAAAGCTGAAACTCCAGTACTTTGGCCACCTCATGGAAAGAGTTGACTCAATGGAAAAGACTCTGATGCTTGGAGGAATTGGGGGCAGGGAAGGGGATGACGGAGGATGAGATGGCTGGATGGCATCACTGACTCGATGGACGTGAGTCTGAGTGAACTCCGGGAGTTGGTGATAGACAGGGAGGCCTGGCGTGCTGCACTTCATGGGGTCGCAAAGAGTTGGACACGACTGAGTGACTGAACTGAACTGAGAGAGTTGGAGAATCTCAGGGACAGCGGAGCCTGGTGGGCTGCTGTCTATGGGGTCGCACAGAGTTGGACACGACTGAAGTGACTTAGCAGCAGCAGCAGCAGAGAGATGGAAGAGAACTAATTTAACGAGTACCTACTGTATGCTGGGCAGTGTGTTAAAAGCTTTTACATGCATTATCAAACATGATCCTCTGTGAGTGAGTATCATCACCTCATTTTAGGGTACAGACAGTACTGGGGTTCAGAATATGAAGTCAGCAGCTTGACTATTTGGATGTAGACTCCCCAACATGACTTCATGCAGCAAGTAGGCTACTTAACTTCTAGGGAGATCAGTTTCCTCATCTGTAACATGTAATAATACAGCCAGCCTCTCAGAGTTACTGTGAGAATTTAATAAATTAATATGAGCAAAGGGATTACAAAATGTGGCACATAGTAAGTGTTCAGTAAATGTCATTATTTACAGATGTGTCACCTGAGACTCAGAAGTTAACTAACTTGCTAAAGGTTAAATAGCTGAAGCTTAATTGATGGAGATAGAATTTAACTGTTTCTTTCCCTTCACCTGTACTAAGTGGACATTGATATAAGACAGTGGTATTCAGAGAGTTTGAGAGGTATAAATGGTTAACAGTAATTCAGAAGAGGGAGTACTTAATTCTGCATTGTGAATTAGATAAAGGAATCCTTAATTGGCTATATTAAGGATACATGAAGAAAATTCCACTTGGGAAAGGGATATTCCAGAAGGCAAACTTCAGTAAAGCAGAGACTATGTCTTAATAATCTTGTAGTCCAGGTACCCAGAACAGTGGCTGGAATGCAGTGGACACTCAGTAGATGGCTATTGAAACTGAGCTGAGCAAGTGGAGAATGGAGAGTGAGCATTGAGGGTGAATGGGTCAAGCTTGGAGTCTCCCTTCCTTCCTTATTTGTCCTGGAGAGGTTGACTTTTTCTTTTCATCAGTCTTAATAAGGAATGACCTCAATTACCCATATCCTGTGTGAATGTCAATGTCAATGGGCTTCCCTCATAGTTCAATTGGTAAAGAATCCGCCTGCAATGCAGGAGACCTGGGTTCGATCCCTGGGTTGGGAAGATCCCCTGGAGAAGGGAAAGGCTACCACTCCAGTATTCTGGCCTAAAGAATGCCATGGACTGTGTAGTCCTTGGGGTGGCAAAGAGTTGCACAGGACTAAACGACTTTCACTTTCACTTTCTTTGTGTCAATGTAAGTTAAAATCAGTTAAGGAAACATTTTCACTGTACTTTGTTGTTTTAGTTTAGCAGAAACTGGAAAAGAACATCCGATAAGCAAAAACAGTTGCTTTCCTTTCTTTGAAAATGTATAAACCAAAACATTATTTACTATTCTGGTCCACAAAGTTAGTGAGTCTGTAGGTTTGGAAAGAGAAGGCAGAGACAGAGACTTTGTATCTGAGTCTTAGATGATTTAGTTTGTTACCACCAAAAATGGCAAATGGAGTAAGTAGGTTTGAAGAGAATAGATTGGGCAGAGGAAGCTATGCGGTGTTTAGATTTTTTATTTCAGATATAACTCCTAGTGCAACGAGTCATATCTCTGTGTGTATGTGTGTGTGTGTAGATATATATGTATGTATGTATGTTGCTGTTCAGTTGCTTAGTCATGTCCGACTCTTTGTGAGCCCATGTACTGCAGCATGCCAGGCTTTCCTGTCCTTCACCATCTCCTGGGGCTTGCTCAAACTCATGTCCATTGAGTCGGTGGTGCCATCCAATCGTCTTGTCCCCATTGTCCCCTTCTCTTCCTGCCTTCAATCTTTCGTAGCATCAGGGTCTTTTCCAGTGCGTCAGCTCTTTGCATCAGATGGCCACAGTATTGGAGCTTAAGCTTCAGCATCAGTCCTTCCAGTGAATATTCAGGGTTGATTTCCTTCAGGATTGATTGGTTTGACATCCTTGCAGTCCAAGGGATTCTCAAGAGTCTTCTCTAACACCACAGTTTGAAAGCATCAATTCTTTGGCTCAGCCTTCTTTATGTTCCAACTCATATCCATGCGTGACTACTGGAAAAACCATGACTTTGACTATATGGACTATATGCCTTTATAGGCAAAGTAACGTCTCTGCTTTTTAATACTCTGTCTAGGTTTGTCTTAGCTTTCTTCCAAGGAGCAAGAGTCTTTTAATTTCATGGCTGCAGTCACCATCCACAGTGATTTTGGAGCCCAAGGAAATAAAAGTCTGTCATTGTTGCCATTGTTTCCCCATCTACTTGCTGTGAAGTGATGGGACTGGGTGCCATGATCTTAGTTTTTTGAATGCTGAGGTTTAAGCTAATTTTTTCACTCTCCTCTTTCACATTCATCAAGAGACTGTTTTGTTCTCTTTGCTGTCATAAGGGTGGTGTCATTTGTATATCTGAGGTTATTGATATTCCTCCTGGCAATCTTGATTCCAGCTTGTGCTTCATCCAGCCCAGCATTTCACATGCTGTACTCTGCATATAAGTTAAATAAAGAGGGTGGCAGTATACATTCTTGACATTCTCCTTTTCCAGTTTGGAACCAGCCATTCTTACTTGTCCAGTTCTAACTGTTTCTTCTTGACCTGCGTACAGGCTTCTCAGGAGGCAGGTAAGGTGGCCTGGTATTTCCATCTCTTGAAGAATTTTCCACGGTTTGTTGTAATCCACACAGTCAAAGGCTTTAGTGTAGTCAAAAAAGCAGAAGTAGATGTTTTTCTAGAGTTCTCTTGCTTTTTCTATGATTCGCTGGGTGTTTGTAATTTGATTCTCGTTCCTCTGCCTTTTCTAAATCCGGCTTGAATATCTGAAAGTTCTCAGTTCATATACTGTTGAAGCTTAGCTTGGAAGATTTTGAACATTACCTTGCTGGTATGTGAGATTAGTGCAGTTGTGTGGTAGTTTAAACATTCTTTGGCATACATATATATATATGTATGTATAAATAGAGGGAGTCATTTTTGTTGTTTTGTTGTTTTAGCATAGGAGTTCTTAATCTCACTTTTTTGTATCCTGCTTTCAAAGGGATATGTTGTTTCTGGTTGCTTATTTTAATGTTATTGAAGATAGTGTCTTACTGGCAGGTTTTTCTACTGGTTTAAAAGGTTTTTAGGATAGGGTAGGGATAAATTGTTGAATGATTTCTGGGATTAAATATATTCCTTTCTACCTGGATGTATACTGTTTCTTCATGACCTTTTAAAATATTTTTAGAGGCATTGTTTTTACAACGATAGTTGCTGCTTAGTTATCTCAGAAATAAAGGATATGTGTGTTGTGAATAATTTATTTACAACAGAGTAAAATTCATTTCTGATTAGGTTTTAGAAATAAGAATTAACTGTTTTATAGATTTGTGGATCATAAAGGTACATCTGGTTTGATGAAGTTTTTCACTTTTTACTCAGTTGCTTTATTATTTTATAAAAGCACTCGCTAAACTCTTCAGAACTGATGCACTTTAAAAAGTCTATATTGTGGCACTGAGTACCATGGTCAAGTTTCAAGGAGAAATTAACTGTCTTTAAAAAAACAGCATTATTTGTCAAATTAAATTAGTATTGCTAATTTATTATTGGTTTTGTTGCTTGTGTGTTTAACTTGAAAATTAGTTTCTGATTTGTACTTGTATAAGAGCTATAAGCATAAGAAGCTTATACGTAGTTTTGTTTGTTTTTCAGTGATACTATACTAATAAAAAAAATTGACATTAGCCTTGAGGGGAAAATTTTCTGGGCCAAATAATCCCATAACCTTAACTCATAAAAAATGTTTCTCAGTTTTTTATTACTTGTGTTGATCTACTCTATATGTTCTTCATATGCCAATTACATAGATTTTTTTTTTTTGAGAGAATAATTTTACTTAGACTTAAAAAATTTTTTTCTTAGTTCCTTTTTACAGGGAACTAATTAACTACTAATTAATTGTATCTTCTCAAGGTGTTAGAGATTAATTAAGACTTTAAAAATTGAGATAAAGATATAAAGAACTTGCATTTTTGCATACATTTAGCTTTTCAGTAGTACTTTCTTATTCATTGTCTCATATATAGGCCCACTTTTTAAACTGATTAATTTCTCTCTGTAAAGAGTTAGCTTATTTTAGTTTTAATGTCAGAATGAGTTAGATATTTTACTTTTGCTTTTATATCCTGTGGTTCTGGATAGATAGCACATAATGATCTTCAGGGGTATGAAAGGGACACCTTAGAGAGGGTAATGGAAAGGTATTCTCTGTTATTCCTGGGTATGAGATAAGGGAGATGGGGAATTTCAATATAAAAGTTAGATAAAAGATACCTGGAAAACTTTACTGGACACTAAAATGGATTTTTTAAAAGCTGTAGAATCTCCTCTGGAAATTTGAAACTGAAGATAATTAAATAATACTTCTGTAGTATAATCATCAGTAAAGGAATGGACAAGAGATCTCTTACGTGTTTATGACGAATTTATCAGTGAACTGTACCTTCTCCCCTGGGCTGCTTTTTTGGCCACGTGACTGTGCAGTTGGACAGCTCTGCTCTTAAAAGGGCTTAGTGCTCAGTTTAATGATTTGCTGTTGTTGGCTTAAAAGTTTTAAGTTTTGAACATGGGGCCTACATTTTCATTTCATACTAGGACCCATAAGTGATGTAGTCGGTTCTGCCTTTTCCTACGACTGTTCCACTCCAGGCAGAGAAACACATATGGCCTTAATATAGAAGAAAATAATGCCTGTTTTCCACGGTTGTTTGAAGGTATGATGAGCTACATGTGAAAGTCCATTCTGAGTCTCTTCAGTATCCGATGTGACTTCTGTTTTCTGTTACTTCCCAGGTCTCTCTTTCCAGCTGCATGTACCTGGAGGCACCCAGAGAAGTTATTTGGGACTCCTTGTTCTGACATGAATGACCTTGTTCTATAGCCATTTTGCCACATATCCCTGAACTTCACTTGTCTGAAAAGACAGCTCCTTCAGTCTGTGACTCATATATCCCTTTTATCATCTTGCAACAAATTCTCTAAGCTGTCTTACCTAGAAAAGGAGCCTGGAGCTTTCAGCTGTAGAGTTTTTATTAGCTACATAAAGACACTGGCAGCGTGAACCTAGACCACTCACTGTATTATGTCATTTGATATTTTTTAAATTCAGGAAATTAGGTTAAAGAGTGGTTTTAAAGAAAAAAAATGTGTAAGAAACTGTTTTTAAAAGTTGAGCATTATATAATTGTAAAATATTTATCATTTTTAACCTTCACTATTTTCAGTGGCATCCTTTTCTCCTTACCATGATCTGTGCTTTCTTTTCCTTTTATAAAGTCAGGTTCATTGAAGTGTAACTCAGTAAAATTCACACATTTTTATGTATACCCATGAAATTTAAACATATATAGTTGTGTAAACATCACCACACCAAGGTGTAAATATTTTGAGCACCCCCAGAGTTTTCTTCAAGCCCCTTTGTTATCTCTCCCCCAACCCTAAAGCAACCTTTAGTCTGTTTTTCTCGTTATAGCTTTGCTTTTCCAGAATGTTTTATAAATGGAATCATACAATATGCAACCTTTTTACTGTAGTTTTTATAATATTCCAGAATGTTATATAAATGGAATTATGTAGTGTGTAGCTTCTTCCACTTAACATAATGCTCTCAAGTTTCATCCATGCTGTTGAGTGTATCAGTACTTTGTTCCTTTTTATTGCAGTTTCGTATTCCATTGTATGAATATTCCACAGTTTGTTCATTAGTTGGACACTTGGGTTGTTTCCAGGTTTTGACAATGAAGAATAAAGTTTCTATAAACATTTGAATGCATGTAACTGTGGAGATGCATATTTTTATTTCTGTTCAGTAAATATCTGGGAATAGGATTGTTGGGTTGTATATGTTTAATTTTCTAAAAAATCGCCAAACGTTTCCAAAGTTAGCTGTACTGTTTTGCATTCACACTATCAGTGAATGAGTATGCCTGTTGTCCAGCATCCTTGTCAGCACATGGTACTGTCAGTTTGAAAAAACAATCCATTTAAATATGGGTGTAGTAGTATCTCATTGTATCTTTAATGTGATTTCTCTAATAACCAATGATACTGAATGTCTTCTCATATATTTATTTGCTATCTGTAGTGTCTTTGGTGAAATATCTGATCAAACTGTTTGCTCAATTATTTGTTGTATATTTTTTGCAGTTAGGTTGTGAGAGTTCTTTATATATTATGGATGTCAATTCCAACTCCTTGTCAAGTACATGTTTGCAGATTGTTCTCCTAATCTGTGGATTTTCTTATAGTATGTAGAAAGGAGTTTTAAATTTTGATGACATCGTTAAACTTTTGTTTTTTATGGTCCATGCTTTTTGTGTTCTATTTATGAAATCTTTGCCTGTTCCAAGATCACAAAGATTACCTCCTATGTGTTCTTCTAGAAGTTTTGCGGTATAAGTTTCGTGTTTAGTTGACTCCTACATTTCAAGTCAGTTTTAGTGTATAGTGTTGGGTATTAGTTGAGATTCATTTTTTTTTGAAACGTATGGATGTTCAGTTGTATCAGTGCCTTTCATTGAAAACTGTCCTCCCTCCATTGGATTGCCTTGGTGCCTTTATTGGAAATCTTTTGACTGTAAGGGTGCTAAACTCAGTATTCTGTTCTATTGATCTGTGTCTGTCCTTTCACCAATACCACACTGTCTTAATTACTGTGGTTTTTTTGTAAGTCTTGAAATCAGATAATGTTGAGTCCTACTCACATTGTTTTATTTTTTTTCAAAATTGTTGAAAAATATACATTTTAGAATCAACTTCTCGATTTATAAAACAAAGCAAGTCTTCTGGGATTTGAATTACATTGCATTGAATTTGTAGATCAGTTTGGAGAGATTTGATTTTCCTTCGTGTGTTTTGAAGCTCTAATGTTAGGCTAGATATTTAGGGTTATTATGTCTTCTTAGTCAGTTGGCCCTCTTATGTAATATCCTTCTTTATCCTTGGTAATAGTCCTTGTACTGAAATCTACTTTGATGTTATAGTAACTCCAGTTTCCTTTTGGTTAACTTTTGTGTAGTATAATCTCTTTATCTTTTTACTTTTTGCTAGTTTATGTCTAAATATTTAAAGTGGGTGTTTTATAGACAGCGTATTGTTGGGCCTTGCTTTTTTATATAGCCTGGCATTGTAACTTTTTGATTGTCCTGTATGATCTTGGTCTTGTTGCTTCTGCAGCCTCACATACCTGATTGCACTCTGCCTCTTCACTGTTCTCCCAGGAGACTAGCCTGAATTCCGCTTGTAGGACTCACAGAGCATTCTTCCCTGCTGTACACCATTGTTTTTGCTGCTGTGTCTGCCTTGAATATTCTCACACCCCTTGGTATCCTACTATCTCTCCTCCCTCCAGCCTCCTGTGCTGTAAGCTGGTGATGGAATACACACCCTTCTTGTGCTTCATACCATCCCTTTTATACACCATCTCTTCCCAGAAGCCTTTCCTGATGATCCTATCTTGAGTAGGCCCTCTCGATCCTTGGTAATAGCATCATGCTTTTTTTCCTTTCTAGTCACAGTCAGTGTCTGCGTATTTGCTTTGGATGTCTGTTTGTTTGCTATACGCTCTTCCTTCTCCCACTGGAATGCCAGTGTTGTGGAAGTAAAGGAATCTGTTTTACACTGAACGTTTAACATTCACTAATACAATGTCTGATATACAATATATGTTTATTGAATGAATAAATGAATACTTTTTCAAAACCTTGCTCTTTCTGGGTGTTACATGACCATATATATGTACCCTTTTCCCGTTGTATATATTACCATTAGGCAGAGATGCGTTTATACTTGCTGAATTACCCTTTGCTCATTAGCAGTCATGTCTCTCAAGTAACCTTTAGTGATGTTAGTGTTCTGTGACCTAGTATAGGATCTTTAGAAGACATTTATGAAACTTAGATTCATTTTTCTAAAAGTACCAACATTCTGAAAAATGAAGATACAAAGACAAAACTAAAAATAGATTAGTGATGTACTTTTAAATTCATCATTGGATTAATTGAAAGCTTACCTCAAAACTTCATAATCACTTAAACACGCCTTCTCAGTTCATTTTTACATCAAAATGTGGTACACTGTTTGATCTGTCATGACTAACAAAGTGGTAGTAAACTAGATGTTAGAGCCAGTGTATCACCAGTCATTAGGATCAGTAAGCATTGTTGGTGGGAAGAGGGACAAAGTCTGTTTAGAAAGTAAGTAATACTTTTATTTTTGAGGGACTTTAGTGAGGACTTATAATGTTAAAGATGGCGTATTAGAGAGTAACTTATCACAATTAGAAACTTCTCTGGCAGATAATGGAATAAGAAAATACAGGAATGTCCTGCTGCTGCAGCAAACACGGATACATTTTGGATTAAATACAGCAGCAAGAAAAAAATTTTTCATGCATGACCATGTTTGAAGACAGGAAATGCAAATTTCTTTGTGCCAGAGGGAACTCAAGAGATTGGAAGTTAAAGTCTAAAGGCCCATGAGACAGTAATTGGACTGGATATTGGCCTCTGGGGTTTTCACTCAGGTCAGGGAGTAAGAGTGGGGAGCATGGGCTGCATGTGTTAAGTAGAAACTAGAACAAGACAACTTCCTAAAAAGTATTTTTATCTCATGAATCAAATCAGATACAGGAAAGAAACTGAAAAAAACATTTCTCAATTAGTGTCATCCGGTTCTTGCTGTTTTCCAGTGAGAAAGTGATCTGGCCATGGGTTTTCCAGATTTGAAGCTGAATCTGTTCCCATTACTCTGTTTTTCGAAATTTTTATTTTATGTTGGAGTGTAGTTATTTTATATTGGAGTGTTGTGTTAGCTTCAGGTGTATAGCACAGTGGTGCAGTTATTCATATATATGTATCTATTCATTTTCAAATTCTTTTCCCATTTAAGTTATTACAGAATACTGAACAGAGTTCCCTGTGCTGTACAGTAGGCCCTTGGTTATCTGTTTTAAATACAGCAATGTGTATATGCCAATCCCAGACTCCAAAGTTGCCTGTCACCTCACGCATCGCCTCCGGTAACAATAGGTTTGTCTTGAAGTCTGTGAGTCTCCTTTGTTTTGTAAATATGTTCATTTGTGTGATTTTTTTTTTTAGATTTTCCATATAAGTGATATCATATGATATTTGTCTTTGTCTTGACTTCATTTAGTGTGATAATCTCCAGGTCCATTTGCTGCAAATGGTGCGATTTCATTCTTTTTAATGGCCGAGTAATAAGACAGCATATTAAAAAGCAGAGACATTACTTTGCCAACAAAAGTCTGTCTAGTCAAGGCTATGGTTTTTCCAGTAGTCATGTATGGATGTGAGAGTTGGACTGTGAAGAAGGCTGAGTGCCGAAGAATTGATGTTATGCTTTCCAACTGTGGAGTTGGAGAAGACTCTTGAGAGTCCCTTGGACAGCAAGGAGATCCAACCAGTCCATCCTAAAGGAAATCAGTCCTGAATATTCGCTGGAAGGACTGATGCTGAAGCTGAAACTCCAATCCTTTGGCCACCTGATGCAAAGAGCTGACTCATTTGAAAAGACCCTGATGCTGGGAAAGATTGAAGGCAGGAGGAGAAAGGGACAACAGAGGATGAGATGGTTGGATGGCATCACTGACTCAATGGAGATGAGTTTGGGTAAACTGCAGGAGTTGGTGATGGACAGGGAGGCCTGGCGTGCTGCAGTCCATGGGGTCGCAAAGAGTCGGACACGACTGAGCAACTGAACTGAACTGAACAGTCCATTGTATATTTGTACCATATCTTCTTTATCCATTCACCTGTCAGTGGCTTTCATGTCTTGGTTATTGTAAACAGAGTGGTAGTGAACATAGAGAGGCAGGTATCCTTTTGGACCGTATTTTTTCCAGTTGTCTGCCCAGGAATGGGGTTGCTGGGTCATATGGTAGCTCTGTTTTTAGTTTTATAAGGCACCTCCATGCTGCTCTTCACAGTGGGTATGCATTCCCATCAGCAGTGTAGGAGGGTTCCTTTGTCACCACATGCTCTTCAGCATTTATTGTTTGTAGACTTTTTGATGTTGGCCAGTCTGACCAGTGTGAGGTGATACCTCATCGTAGTCTTAATTTGCATCTCTGAAATAATTAGCAGTGTTAAGCATCTTTTCATGTGCCTTTTGGCCATCTGTATCTTCTTTGGAGAAATGTCTGTTTAAGTCTTCTGCCTGTTTTTCAAATGGTTTTTTTAAACTTTTTTGATATTGAGCTGCATGAGCTGTTGGTAAATTTTGGAGATTAATCCCTTGTCAGTTGCATCCTTTGCAAATATTTTCTTGCATTCTGTAGCGTGTCTTTTTGTTTTGTTTATGATTTCCTTTGCTGTGCAGAAGTATTTGAGTTTAATTAGGTCCCATTTGTTGATTTTTGGTTTTATTTCTGTTACTCTTAGGACACAGGTCAAAAAAGATATTGCTGTGATTTAGTCAAACAGTGTTCTGTGTATGTTTTTCTCTAAGAGTTTTATAGTATCTGGGCTTATACTTAGCTAACTTTAATCCATTTTGAGTGTATTTTTTGAATGGTTCTAATTTCATTCTTTTACATGGAGCTGTTCAGTTTTCCCAGCACCATTTATTGAAGAGATTGTCTTTTCTACATTGTAGTCTTGCCTATCTTGTCATAGATTAATGACCATGAGGGTGTGGGTTTATTTCTGTGCTTCCTATCCTGTTCTGTTGATCTGCGTTTCTCTTTTCTTGTGCCAATACCATACTGTTTTGGTGGCTGTAGCTTTGTAGTATAGTCTGAAGTCAGGGAGCCTGATTTCTCCAGCTCTGTTTTTCTTTCTTAGTATTGCTTTGGCTGTTCAGGATCTTTTGTGTCTCCATACAGGTTAAAATACTGTTTTTTTAGTTCTGTGAAAAATACCATTGGTAATTTGATAGACATTGCATTGAGTGTGAATTGACTTGGGTACTACAGTTATTCTGACAATATTGATTCTTCAAATCCAAGAACAGGATTAATTCTTTCTACCTATTTGTGTTGTCTCCGATTTCTTTCATCAGCATTTTACAGATTTTTTACCATCTGAGCCACGAGGGAAGCCCATAGTTTTCAGAGTACAAGTCTTTTAGGTTTTGTTTCTCGGTATTTTATTCTTTTTGATGTGATGGTAAATGGGATTGTTTCTTTAATTTCTCCACTACACCTTTTGTTGCTAGTGTATAGGACTGCAAGAGGTTTCTTTCTGTGTATTAATTTTATATCCTGCAGCTTTACCAAATTCATTAATAAGCTCTAATAGTTTTCTTCTTCCTCCTTGGGTTTATCCTGCCTGGGACTCTCTGTGCTTCTTGGACTTGGATGACTCTTTCCTTTGCCATATTAGGGACTTTTTCAGCTATCATCTCTTCAAATATTTTATTGGGTTCTTTCTCTCTCTCCCCTTTTCTGGTAATGCTATAATGTGAATTTTGATATGTTTAATGTTGTTTCAGAGGTCTCTTAGGCTGTCCTCATTTCTTTTCATTCTTTTTATTGTTCCATGGCAGTGATTTCCACCATGCTCTTTTCCAGCTGACTTACCCATTCTTCTGCCTCATTTTTTCTGCTATTGATTCCTTGTAGCTTATTTTTCATTTCAGTTACTGTATTCTTCATCTCTCTGTTCTTTAAGTTTTTCTAGGCCTTGTTAGCATCTCAGTCTGTGCCTCCATTATTTTTGCAAGACCGTGAATCATCTTTACTATCGTAACTCTGAATTCTTTCTGGGGATAGGTTGCCTGTCTTTACTTAGTTGCTCTTCTGCAGTTTTGTCTTACTCCTTCATCTGAAACAGAGCCCTCTGCCGTCTCTTTTTGTGTAACTTCCTGTGATTGCAGTTTCTGTTCTGCAGGGTTGTAGTTCTTGTTTCTGCTGTCAGTTCCCTAGTGGATGAGGCTGTGTAAGAGGCTTGTGCAGGCCTCCTGGAGAGTGACTAGTTCCTGCCCACTGGTCAATGGAGCTGGGTCTTGCCCCTCTGACGGGCAGGGCCGTGTCAAGGGGTATGGTTAGGCAGCCATGTGCTCAGGAAGACTTTTAGCAGCCTGTCTGCTGATAGATGGGGCTGTGTTCTTGCCCTGTTGGTTAATTGGTCTGAGGCGCCCCAGTGCTGGAGCCTGTGGTCTGTTGGGTGGGATGAGGTCTTGGTGAGAAGATGGTGGCCTCCAGGAGAGTTTATGCCAATGAGCCCTCCCCAGAATTACTGCTGCCAGTGTCTTTGTCCCTACAGAGAGGCACAGCCACGGCATGCCTCTGCAGGAGACCCTCCAGTACTAGCAGGTAGGTCTGGCCCAGGCTCTCATGAGATCACTACTTTTTTCCCTGGATACTGGTATGTATGAGACCTAGTATACTCCCTCCACAAGTAGAGTTTCTGTATCCCCCAGTCCTGTGAATTCCTGGCATCAAGCCTTGCTGGCCTTCAAAGCCAGATGCTCTGAGGGCTTCTCCAAATGCCAGACCCCTAGGCTAGGGAGTTTGATGTGGGGCTCAGAACTTTTACTCCTGCTGGAGAGCATCTGTGATATAGTTATTTTCCATTTTGAGTATTGCGTCTGGCAGGTATGGGATTTGATTTTTATAGCATTTGAGCCCCTCCTGTTGTCTCGATGTGGCTTCCTCTTTGTCTTGGATGTAGGGTATCTTTTCTGGTAGGTTCTAGCATTTTTTCAGTCAGCAGTTGTTTAGCAGTTGGTTGTTATTTTGGTGTTCTCATAAGAAGAGGTGAACTCCTGTCCTGCTTTGCCATCTTGTCTCTGTCCATACCTGCTATGCTCTAATTGCCTTTCTGACGACTCCAAAACATTGTTGACGTCCTCTGTGAACTTCTTTCAAGGTGGTCGTTCGTCTGTGTTTGATGAAATTAGAGGAGTATCATGGTTCTATGAGTTGATGAAGGAAAATATTCTGTGCTCTTGGCCTTGGGTGTTTATGTCCTTGGTCCTTCAGTGTCTTTTTTTTAAGGATCTTGTCTGTAAACCATATAACCTTCAGCATCTACTTCCCACACATAGAAACTGATATCCTCATGAGCATCTTTTCTGCTCCCCACTTTTGAGTGTCTTCCTTGGAGCTGTGGAGAATGACACAAAGGGTAATAAAGGGCAGGGGGGATGAGGGAGGAGGAGGTGCAGGTAGAGGGGAGTTGAGAAAGTGGCTGCTTCTGCAAGTAGTGAGGTGTCTACAGGCAGGGCCAACGGCAGCAGCAACAGAGAGGGTCTATGTTGCTAAGAGGCTTTTGGTCTCTTTCTCTCCTCCTCTCACAGCCAAAGAGGAGGAGGATGGAGGGTGCTTGGGAGAGAGGCTGTGGAGGGGTGATGGGGTAGGGGTCCTGAAAGTAAAAGTCGATCAGTCGTGTCCTGACTCTTTGTGACCCCATAGATTGCAGCCAGGCAGGCTCCTTTGTCCATGGAATTCTCCAGGCAAGAATACTGGAGTGGGTTGCAGTTTCCTTCTCTAGGGGATCTTCCTGACCCAGAGATTGAGCTCATGTCTCAACGCATTGAGAATCTCCTGCATTGCAGGCAGATTCTTTACTATCTGAGCCTCCAGGAAAGGGGTTTTCTGGGTGGTTTTTTGAAGAAGACACTCCTCCTCTGTCAGGCTTAATGCCCCTCTCCCCATCACTCTTCTTTTAGGTCCTATCCGTGTCCTCTCTCTACCAGTTTTCATTTTACTGCATTTTAAATAAAGTTGTAAGATAGGAAAAAGGAGAGTTTCCTGGTCATTAACCTTTTATTGGTTTCTTGAAAGCTTTGGTTGTTCTGGGTTTAGGAGAGTGGCTTGTAAGTAGGGCAAACATGTAGTCATTTATGAGCTGTGATAGAAGCAGCCAAGTAACAAAAGCTTCCATCTTTATATTGTTTTAATTATGTCCATTAAAGAATCATTGGAGGAACATTTAATGTTTCAAAAGTCTGGAGGGATAGACAATGTGTTAAGAAAAATGAGGTTGCTTTAGCAACTAACTCTTCTTTTCAATATAAGGACCTAGGAGAGATTTACAGAAGTCATTAACATCATCTGTAAAAGGGGTAAAGTCATTTTCTGGCAAATTCTTAAGTTAAAATATCCTTTCAATAATGAAATAACATGGTAGAGTGGTTCTTGAGATAATATCATTATTTTAAAATGACTCAACTTGCACCAAGTACAACATTCAACTTTCCTATTTTCTTAGAACTGATTTATTATTTTAAATTGTTTTTTTTTTAGATTTTATATAGTGTTCTGATACGGGTTTTAAAATTTTGTTATTAAAGCACACCAAGGAGAAGTAACATTTTTTTAAAAGCAATTTTGTTAAGTCACAGTCCTTTTTGAAGACCTTCAATGTAATTTAAATGTCAGTGTTTATTTCCAGCTTGATTTTATCCCTATAATGTTTTCACTAAGTAGAGGTTTGTGCAGACAGGTGTGAACCTATGTAATAAAATGCAGTGTATGCACATCTGTATGCACTGAAACCTTTACTGAATGCCCCTCTATGTTAGGCGCTTGTGGTACCTACAGAGCATATACAGATGACAGACACAGCCCTTATTGGGAGAGTCACGGCGAGAGAGACAAATAAATGGAAAACTACCGTTAAGTGTATATGCCATATGAAAATGTATCCAGGATGCTATGAGAGCACAGAAAAGGAGTATCTAACTTAGACTTAGCAGCAATGGCACCACACTCCAGTACTCTTGCCTGGAAACTCCCATGGACGGAGGAGGCTGGCAGGCTGCAGTCCATGGGGTCGCGAAGAGTCGGACACGACTGAGCAACTTCACTTTCACGCATTGGAGAAGGAAATGGCAGCCCACTCCAATGTTCTTGCCTGGAGAATCCCAGGGATGGGGGAGCCTGGTGGGCTGCCGTCCGTGGGGTTGCACAGAGTCGGACACGACTGAAGCGACTTAGCAGCAGCAGCAACTTAGACTTAGGGATCAGGGAAGACTTCCAGGGTGAAGGATACTGAGCTGACTTTTAAAGGAAAACAGGAACTGACCAGGTAAGGAAAGGAGGGTCTTTACGGATTGGAGATAGCACTGTGAAAAGACTTGTTAGATGTAAAAGAACTTTCATTTATTTGACAGATATTTATTGAGCATCTGCTTTATGCCAGGCATATATAGTGGGATGTATTTGAGCATGAAAACACACGCTTCCTGTCCTAATGGCCCTTACAGTCTGTATGGAGAAAGATGAATAAAATGGTCACACATGATTGCGAATGCTTCGACTGTGATAAAAGCAGTGAAGGAGAGGTTTAAGGTGCGGTGAGACCATCTATTAGAGTTGGGGTTGGGGCCGTGGTCCCTGAGGAAGTGACCCTGGACCTGTCAACTGAAGGACGGGTTTGTAAACAGATACTGTGCACAGCTGTGTTGATCTCACTTTTACTCTTCTTATACAACATAGGTTCATGGGAGTGGCTGGAATGTAGGGTCTGTGTGGGGAAGGGACAGGAAATGAGGCTGCAGAGGTGGGCAGGAACAAGATCATGGAAGGCTTTGCGCACCATTCTAGGAAATTTTGTTTTATCTTGAGGATGATGGATATTGTGAACCAACCACTGAAGGATTTGAAGCCAGGCTAGGAGAAACATCATCGAATTTGTATTTTAGAAGGGTGGTCTTGAGAAAGCTTACTGTGGAAGATTGATTGGAGAAGGCAAGATTACGTTAATAAACCTACCTGTTTCTCTGCCAAGAAATACATGCTAGGTTCTGTACCTTTAATTAACATTTTAGTTCCCTCACTTCTGTGCTGTCAGTGGCCACTTTTTTGTGTCTTCACTTTTTTGGTTTTGGTGGTACATATGGTAAGAACCATGGTTTTTACCTTTAGTTGTGGGCATGGCTTCTGAGGACTTCTTATAGGTATTACAAGGAGGAAATGTATTTCATGTGTTTAAAGTGCTATGTCATGGCTCCAGAAATAATTACTGATTAATGTTTTCAGGAGGGAAAAACAAGTAGGAAATGGCTGGGTTATGCTTATGTTTGCATTTTTATTGACAAGGTTGCTGATTTTAAAAGTAAGAGCTTCTGTTTCAATGAATGACTGGTAATAAATAATAATATTTCCTTAACTGTTGTTTCTTATCTGAAAATTTAGATTGTTGGACCAGCTGAGCTCTAATGACCTTTCTGGCCATTGTAAACTGTGATTCTGTGTTTGCTCTTTTAGGAGGTAGTCAGTCACGCTTTGGCTTTCTTCACTGACAAATCAAATTAAGGCAGTGGTTTTCACCAGTGCATGATTTTGCTACCTAGGAGATACTTGGCTGTGTCTGGAGACATTCTTGACACTCACAACCAGGGGGGTGCTACTCCTATCCAATTAGTAAAGGCTAGGGATGCAGCTAAACTTCTTACAGTGTATAGGACAGCTCTGCACTAAAAGCATTATTAATAAACTTTTGGACATGATGGATATGTTATGAAATAGACTGCGGTGATGGTTTGACAGAGCATGCTTATCTCTATACTCATCAAGCTGTGTACATCGTATACATTAAAATATGTACAGTTTTTTGTATGTCAGTCATAACTCGGTAAAAGTGTTTTGGTTTTTTTTTAAAGAATTAGTTTTCCATCCCAGAATGTTGGGAAACCCAGAAATAAGACAAGGTTGATGAAACTTCCTTTGGTTAAAATATAATTCTTCAGTAGATGTGATGTTCTCTCTCTACCATTGTCTTAGTCACCTTGGGCTGCTGTAGCAAATATGCCACAGGCTGGATGGTTTAAACAGCAACTGGTTATTTATTACAGCTCTGGAAGCTAGAATGCAGAGATCGTGTTCTGGATCTCTGCACAGTCGTGTTCTGGAGAGGACCCGCTTCCTGCTTTATAGATGGCTGCCTTTTTGCTGTGTCCTTACATAGTGGAGAGAGATTATTTCTCGTTTGTCTCTTATGAGGGCACCAATCCCATTTATGGGGGCTCCACACTCATGACCCAGTTACTTCCCAAATGCCCCACCTTCTAATACCATCACATTGAAGGATAGGATTTCAACATACGAATTTTGGGTGGACACATTCAGTCCGTAACAGCTATAACACTTATTTACTCCTTTGTTCATTCACTCACTCTGAACATTGCCAAATCACTAAGCACATCATCTTTGTATTTTTGTGATATTATGAAATACAGAGGAGGTCTTGTTGAGATATCTGAAGAATGCAATAAATAGCATTCCTCTTCTTACACTGAGTTCTGAAGCAGTTGAGAAATAAGACAAGAAGCGGTCTCTGGGAACCAAAATTTCACCCTCGTTTTAATAAAATCGAAGTTAGAGGATGCAGCTTATATTTGCTGGCAGCTAGGCTTCCAGATTCCGAAGCTCAGAGCTGGAAGGCTTATCCACCCTGTCACAGCAGCACTGCACTGAGGCGAGTGCCACTGCAGAGACTGTCCTGAGAGAAGTGGGTTAGACTTGTGTTCTGGGATGGGCTCGTTTCCAAGAGGTAAAGGAGGGAGCTGAGCCAGGTGTCCATAGTTTAGTCTTCCAGATTTGTCAAGTGGTAAACCATTCTCTCTTTCCTTGGGTGGAAGGAGGAAAGGCATAGAGAGGGCCAAGAGTTTGATACTGATTGAGCTCCCTCTATAGGACACGTGGGGCTTCCCAGGTGGTGCTAGTGGTGAAGAATTCACCCACCAGCGCAGGAGACATGCAAGATAAGGGTTTGGTTCCCGGATTGGGAAGAACCCCTGGAGGAAGGCATGGCAACCCATCCAGTATTCTTGCCTGGAGAATCTCATGGACAGAGGAGCCTGGAGGGCTACAGTCCACAAGTATCGCAAAGAGTTGTACATGACTAAAGCAACTTAGCGCATGTAGGGCACACAGGGAGAGAAGCAGACACTTTCTCTGTAACAGGCCTCAGTAAATGTTACGGGGCTGTGGTATAGAATCTACCCGTACCTTGAGTGTCTGAAAGGTCTAGAAAGGGACAGTTTTTTTCCTTCTCTTTCTGGATTTTGTGCATTTATTGTGTTTAATCTATCCATTAACCCACAGTCAGATGACTACAGCTAAAACTAGGAGAAATGAATTAGAATTTTAGATAATAAAAGAGATCTTACAAATTACTTTTTCTAGTGGATTATAATCTTGGTTGCACATTGGAATCACTTGGAAAGCATTTAAAAAATATTGATGCCAAGGCACCATCCCAGACCATTTAAAATATAATCTTGCAAGGTAGGACCTGCGTATTGCTGTTTTATAAAAAGCCACTCAGAGGATTCCGCTGCATAGCCAAGACTGAACTCTCAGAGAGTTTTGGTAACTTGCCTAAGGCTATAATTATAGTGAGAGTTGGAGTAAGAATCTGGCCTTGTGCCTCGGAGTCCAGTGCTTCTAAACAGATCTTTTGGTAGGTCTGCCTTTTTCTTTTTCTTCATAATTTTAGCTCAGCAAAAGAATTTGCAAAAGCATGTCAGGAATCCTGGCTCTGGTGCTCTCTGGCTAAGTCATTAGACTTTAGTTCCTTACCTTTTAAAATGGAGACGTTAGACAAGATCATTTTCAAGGTTCTTAGTGAAACTGTGTTAGGGAATTCCCTGGCAGTCCAGTGGTTAGGATTTGGGACTTTGATTGCGTGGGTCCAGGTTCCATCCCTGGGTCAGAGAACTAAGATCTTGCAAGCTGTGCAAAGTGGTCAAAAAAAAAAAAAAAAAAAAGACAAAAACTGAGTTAGATAAGGTTTACTTTTTTAGTTAGTAAAACTGTGTACTTCTATAGTTTCAAAGCATGAGATTTTTTTTAACAAATTGTTGATTTTTGGCTGTGCTGGGTCTTCACTTCTGCACGGGCTTTTTCTCTAGTTGCTGCAGGTGGGGCCTCTTCTCTAGTGCACAGGCTTCTCTCTGCAGTGGCTTCTCTTGTTGGAGAGCATGGGCTCTAGGGGCATACAGGCTTCAGTAATTCAGGCTTCCGGGTTCTAGAGCACAGATGTGCTTTGTTGCTCCAAGGCATCTGGGATCTTCCCGGATCAGGGATCGAACCTCTTGTCTCCTGCATTGGCAGGCAGATTATTTACCACTGAGCCACCAGGGAAGCCCTCAGTGCATGAGCTTTATTGCTTCTTAGATAGGCTTAATTGCTGCTGCTGTTTCAACTTCTGTTAAGAGTCTAGCAAGTGTGATGCTAGGTGTTTTCGATACATTAATCCATTTTAATTGAAATATTGTAGGATAGGTTTCCGGTGGGGAATCTTTAAAGTGAGTGAAGTCACTCAGTTGTGTCTGACTCTTTGCGACCCTGTGGACTGTAGCCTACCAGGTTCCTTGGTCCATGGGATTTTCCAGGCAAGAGTACTGGAGTGGGTTGCCATTTCCTTCTCAAAGTAATCATTAAATCTAGCTGCTGCCACCATTTAAAATTATAATACCTTGAATATCTGAGCTTCTTTAATTTGTTGCATTAATTTACTGTACAGGTAGCCTTTAGGGAGGTGTTTACATGGTATGGAATATCAGAGAAAAATGCTGCCAATTCTTGGATATTTCCAAGTCTGGTTATATTCAAATATCTGAATAGTTACCTGAATCTTTTTTTTTTTTTTTTACCTGAATCTTTTTAATGTAATCCTAATATCCCTGGTGACTCAGAGAATAAAGAATCTGCCTTTAATGAAGGGAACCTTGGTTCGATCACTGGATCGGGAAGTTCCCCTGGAGAAGGAAAGGGCTACCCACTCCAGTATTCTTGTCTGGAGAATCCCATGGACAGAGGAGCCTAGTGGGCTGCAGTCCATCGGGTTGCAAAGAGTTGGACAAGACTGTGCAGGAGTGACTTAGCACTTTCACTTTCCATATTCCTCAATGTACAAATAAAACTTGAGATAAAATGACTTAATCCAATTCTGTCCTTTCAGTTATTTTTGTTCATTTATTTTCTTATAGTAATCATCTTAGAAAGTACTATTTGAATTTAAATTGTTGATTTGAATTGTTTTAGCTTCTGACTCTTAAGGGCAGGGTCTGTGTTTTACAGGGGTTGAGTTATTATGTACCTCCCGCTTCCCTGCCCTACATGGTTCTATCACTGCCGCTTAAGAAGTGCTTAATGAATGTTGATTAGCTTCACTGCTGGGCTTCCCTGAAAGCTCAGTTGGTAAAGAATCCGCCTGCAATGCAGGAGACCCAGGTTCGATTCCTGGGTAAGGAAGATCCCCTGGAGAAGGGAAAGGCTACCCACTCCAGTATTCTGGCCTGGAGAATTCCATGGACTGTATAGTCCATGGGGTCGCAAAGAGTCGGACATGATTGAGCGACTTTTGCTTTCACTTTAGCTTTATTACTGTTTTACACCTTGGTGTTGATAGTCCACTGTGTCTTTTTTCCATGTGTATCATAACTGGGATTTTCCTTTTGTCACTATCTGGCAATGCATTCTACTAAAAACTCACTAAGAATAATGAATAGGATTATTTCATTAGAGGATTCTACAAGTGTTATTTATAGAGCCTTTTATGCTTGTCCATAATTCTATGACTGGATAATGTTTTTCTAACTTCTGAATAAACCTCAAGTGAGGCAGGAATCAAGACCCTGCTCTTTTCAGCCATGTTAGAAGAAAAGGAATACTTTGTTTAAGCAGTCTTGTGTTTCTTTCAACTTCTGTTCTTATAATTCTAATATGACACAGTTAATTCTTTACAAGTCCCACTTTTTTTCGTTTTTAACTTTCTACCTGTTTTTCCTTTTTTCTAGTGTAGGTGAAAGTTTCTGCAGGAAGGCAAATATTAGATAGGCTACTTTGGTTTTGTCCCAGTTCTTTATAGGGTTTGTGTGCATGTCAAGTGGCAGCTATCATTTTGGGATAAAAATGTTAAAAATTTAACTCATGTTCAGTGAGTTCAGGTTTGAGATAATGCCATGAGAGTCTCTACATTTGCAGATTCTGGGATTTTTTTTTCAAGTACCATGGTTATTATTGATTATTGTTTATATATACCAAAAGAAAGTAATTAGTCTATGTATGGATAAGTCCAGGGATATAATGATGTTTTGCATGCTAAGTCGCTTCAGTTGTGTCCGTCTCTTTTTGGATGTTTAGACTGGTTAAAATATTTTCTTTTTTGTATATTATAAAAATAATCAATAATAATCATGTTACTTCAAAAAAAAAAATCTCAGAATCTGCAACTGCAGGAAGATTCCCATGACATTATTTCAAACTTGAGTACTGAACATGAGTTAGATTTTTAACATTTTTGTCCCAAAATGATAGCTGCTGTTTGATGTTCACTATCATTTTTGGATAAAAACTATTTCCTCCACTGTATCCAAATCTGATTTCTACTTATGGCAGTCGCCACGTTTCACGTGATCAAGAGCTACCAGTGGCCACTGGAAATATTCAGTGTACCTAATACTGCATAGCATAGGACTAGGACATGGCCTAAATATTATCTTTTCTTAAAAATGGACAGATAGTTCCTGTCTATACTTACAGGTGAGACCACTTGTTGCTTGGAGAGACTAAAAGTGTCATGTGCCCCCCCCAAAAAAAATATATATATATATATGTATTAGATAGAACAAGATAGAGAGTCCAGAGATATACCCATGCACCTATGAGTACCTTATATTTTGACAGAGGAGGCAAGAATATACAATGGGGCAAAGATAACCTCTTAAATAAGTGGTGCTGGGAAAACTGGACAGCTAGCTACATGCAAAAGAACGAAATTAAAACACTCAATGGCATAAATCAATGCAAGATCCTCTATGACCCACCGCCTAGAGAAATGGAAATAAAAACAAACAAGTGGGACCTAATTAAATTTAAAAGCTTTTGCACAGCAAAGAAAACTACAAACAAGGTGGAAAGACAACCCTCAGAAGGGGAGAAAATAATAGCAAAGGAAACAACTGACAAAGAATAAATTTCCAAAATGTACAAGCAGCTTATACAACTTAATAGCAGAAAAACAAACAACCCAGTCAAAAAGTAGGAAAAAGATCTAAACAGACATTTCTCCAAAGAAGACATACAGATGGCTAACAAATACATGAAAAGATACTCAACATCGTTCATTATTAGAGAAATGCAGATCAAAACTACAATGAGATATCACCTCATACTGGTCAGAATGGCCATCATCAAAAAGTATACAAACAATAAATCCTAGAGAGGATGTGGAGGAAAGGGAACCCTCTTGCATTATCGATGGGAATGTAAATTGACATTGCCACTATGGAAGATGGTATGGCAATTCCTTAAAAAACTAGGAATAAAACCACCATCAGTTCAGTTCAGTTCAGTCGCTCAGTCGTGTCCGACTCTTTGCGACCCCATGAATCACAGCACGTCAGGCCTCCCTGTCCATCACCAACTCCCGGAGTTCACTCACATTCATGTCCATCGAGTCAGTGATGCCATCCAGCCACCTCATCCTCTGTTGTCCCCTTCTCCTGCTGCCCCCAATCCCTCCCAGCATCAGAGTCTTTTCCAGTGAGTCAACTCTTCACATGAGGTGGCCAGAGTACTGGAGTTTCAGCTTTAGCATCATTCCTTCCAAAGAAATCCCAGGGTTAATCTCCTTCAGAATGGACTGGTTGGATCTCCTTGCAGTCCAAGGGACTCTCAAGTCTTCTCCAACACCACAGTTCAAAAGCATCAATTCTTCAGCCCTCAGCCTTCTTCCCAGTCCAACTCTCACATCCATACGTGACCACAGGAAAAACCATAGCCTTGACTAGATGGACCTTAGTCAGCAAAGTAATGTCTCTGCTTTTGAATATGCAGTCTAGGTTGGTCATAACTTTTCTTCCAAGGAGTAAGCACCATATGAACCAGCAGTCCCACTCCTAGGCATATACCCTGGGGAAACCAAAATTGAAAAAGACACATGTATCTCATTGTTCACTGCAGCACTAGTTACAGTAGCTAGAACATGGAAGCAACCTAGCTGTCCATCGACAGATGAATGGATAAACAAGTTGTGATACATATACGCAATGGAATATTACTCAGCAATAAAAAGGAACACATTTGAGTCAGTTCTGATGAGGTGGATGAACCTAGAGCCTAGTATACAGAGTGAAGTAAGTCAGAAAGAGAAAAATAAGTATCATATATTTATACATGTATATGGACTCTAGAAGGATGGTACTGATTAATTTATTTGCAGGGCAGCAATGGAGAAACAGACATAGGGAACAGACCTATGGACACGTGGGAAGGGGAGGAGGGAGAGGGTAAGATGTATGGAGAGAGTAACATGGGAACTTATAATACCATATGTAATATAGATAGCCAGCGGGCATTTGCTGTATGAGTCAGGGAGCTCAAACAGGGCCTCTTTGACAATCTAGAGGGGTGGGATGGGGAGGGAGATGGGAGGGAGGTTTTGGAGGGAAGGGAGATAGGTGTACCTAATGGCTGATTCTTGTTGATGTTTGACAGAACAACAAAATTCTGTAAAGCAATTATTTTTCAATTAAAAAATAAAAACGTTAGATAGAAACTCAAGATAGAAGTTATCTCTTGTGGTGATAGGGTCTGGAGAGGGAGAGGGGAATGAAATTAGGAATGAATCACAGAAATTTCAACTATATTGCTAGTTTTATATTTAAACTTAAGTGGTGGGTGCATGGAAGTTCGTTATGTTTTTCTTTATACCTTTGTGTAAGACAGATATTTCACAGTTATTATTTTCAAAACGTTGAAAGTAGACTGTATAAGAATAGGTTGAATATGCAGACACCCTAAATGTAATTTTTTTACCCAATTGGGCATGCTTATATGAATTATTTGTTGAAAAGCTTTGCAGAAATAAATATTCTAGGTAAATTTGAAAATAGTGGAATTATTTGGCAATGGAAACCTAATGTTTCAAGTCTAAAAGACAGGATGAAAGAAAGCCAGAATAAAGAAGAGTGATGCTTGCTGGGAAATAAGGAAATGAGAGCAGGTGGCAGATATTCACTTAACGAGTTTCTTGTTATAGTCAGAATGTTGTCACACAGTGAGCCACAGAGCCATACACAAGTCGTCAGTGACAACTGTCCCAAGTCTTAGGACTGGGGGGGATGCAAGCGAAAGAGAAACAAGTCTGAACTTTCCTAAAGAACAACCTACACAAGTTTCACTTAAGTCTGTCTGTTTTGGGGGGTTTTTCCCTTGTTAATATGAGCTGATTTATTTTCTCCCTGAGCATGTCATTTTACATCAAGGCTTAAATCAGTACCTTTCACTCCATGTAAGATTCTTTATCTTTTTGGAGTAGGAGTGACTCAGGAGCCCAGTTGAAATCTCAGCCTCTGTTGGTGCTGACAAACACAGGGCTTACCCAGCTCTGAAGAAGTCATCCAGCCTTTCCATTGGCAGGGTTCCAGAGCTAGCCTGCTTAAGAAATCTTTTGGAAACTGGACTGCCTTCTAAGAAATTTGAGTCTACAATACTTTTAAAAAAAATAATAAAAAGTAGATAGGCATGCAACTTGCATGATAAAATATTTTTTGCACAGTTTCCATTACCTTATCTCAGAATTGATCTTTGGCAATTCTCTCCTTTGTTCGCTTATTCTCTTCTGTGCTTACCACTTTCCACTGGTATCGCAAAAAGAGGCAGGCTTTCAGTAAAATTATGAAAAGTTTCTCCCTTCATCAGCATCAGAATGCATCTCTGTACTTGTAAAAACCAAATCAAACCTCAAACAAGACAAAATAAAACCCAACTAGAAAACTAAACAAAAAAATTAAAAACCCTACTAGAAAAAATATGACTATTAAACTTTCTGTCTAGGTAAGTTTCCCCATTTTTTTTGTTTGTTTTCTTTAATTGGGCAAAATACTGAAGTTTGAAAACACTCCTGATTTTCACAGCTGTGTTTAAATCCTCTGCATACTCTTCAGGGTATGATTCCTACAACTGCGCCTTCTACTCTGGCAGGCCTGTGACCAGAACTTAACAATATGTATCCCATTCCCTGAATCCTCATGACAGTGTAACACTTGAACCACTTAGATTTATAGTTGTATAACTTCCCTTAGAATCTTTATTGTAAGTCTTAATGGGTGAGCTTTAGTAGGCCAAGAACCTTCCTGTGGGGGGATCTCTAAATAAGTATGTGCTACATACATTACTAATTTTAGGGTAGATTTCCAAGGCAAAATTTTTCTAACAAATTTAGTTTTTAAATTTGTATTTTCTCAACTATTTGCTTTGAGTTACCTGATGTGCCAGAACAGTTCTATTAAAAGCAGCTTTTTCATTGATGCATTTCTAACTTCAGAGTAGCTGTTGAGTAGACATCAGTTCAGTTCAGTCGTGTCCGACTCTTTGCGACCCCATGAATCGCAGCACGCCAGGCTTCCCTGTCCATCGCCAACTCCCAGAGTTCACTCAGACTCACGTCCATTGAGTCCGTGATGGCATCCAGCCATCTCATCCTCTGTCGTCCCCTTCTCCTGCCTCCTGCCCCCAATCCCTCCCAGCATCAGAGTCTTTTCCGATGAGTCAACTCTTTGCATGAGGTGGCCAAAGTATTGGAGTTTCAGCTTTAGCATCATTCCTTCCAAAGAACACTCAGGACTGATCTCCTTTTTTTAGAATGGATTGGTTGGATCTCCTTGCAGTCCAAGGGACTCTCAAGAGTCTTCTCCAACACCACAGTTCAAAAGCATCAATTCTTTGGCACTCAGCTTTCTTCACAGTCCAACTCTCACATCCATACGTATGAAAGGAAATATTTTTGTAATTAGGATATCACATATCTTTCCAAAGTGTTTCCATTAAGACACACTTCTTTGAACTGAACTGAACTGAACTGAACTTTTAACTTATAGTCATTGAATAAACATTTATTTAGTACCTTTTATATGACAGCGATGGTAGCTCATCTGCTTTTCCTCTGCTGAAGTCATATTATATAGAATATGCCACCACAGGAGTGATGATCATGTTATCTACTCAATAACTATCTTTGCCTTTTCTTTTTAATGTTTTAATTCAGTTGGGGTATAAACATATGCTGCTGATACAAAATACTGCATAAAGATGCAGATTTCTTTAAAAGGGGGGGATATAGCATTAGAAATAGTCTCTGTATAAATATTCATTGCTGGATTCATTAATGTCAATCGAGTGTGGTTTGATTTATAATATTTACTCTTGAACATTTTCCCCCTTTGCTTATTTTTTCACCTTTTAAAAACAAAAAATTAAAACTTCATTGTGGTTCCTTAATTTAAATGCTTTTTTTAAAATTTTAAAGTGAGGATAATGTTGGACAGGGAACAAAATGTTCCCCATATAATTTAGGGAAACTGTCAATAGGAAAAGCACTGATAGGATTTAAATCAGTAAGGTATGGTAATTGAGCCATTTAATGATATAAAATAGAAACTATAGCATGAACTTTTGCCTAACTAATTAGCTATTCCCCTAGTGTCATCTTACTGCAAGGGAGTTAATTTTGAAGAGAGAGTAATTGCTGTTCTCAGTGTACACTCTCAGGGATGATAATGTTCGTATTTATGGCCTCAGATACCTTATGGACTCTTAAAATTTTGTATCTCCTTCAGATACATCTCTCCTGTGTTTTAGGTACATGTCCTAGCAGCTTATTAGATGTCTGCACGTGAATATCCACAGGTACTTCAAGTTCAACATAAGACCTTATACGTTATCTACCTCCCTCCCAAAATCCACTCCTCTCATTATTCTTTAACAGCTTTATTTGAATATATATGATAGTCAGTAAACTGCATATATTTAAAGAGTACAACTTGATAAGTTTTTACGTATGTGCACAGCCCCTAAACAATCAACACAGTCAAGATAGTGAATGTATCCATCCCCAAAGTCTTGTTGTGTCCCTCTGTAAGCCCTACTTTCTTCATCCCCTCCTGTGTTACCCGTCTTCCTCTCCACCTCCAGCCGCAACCACTGGTCTGCTTTCTGTCACTGTAGAGTAATTTCAAATTTCTAGAGCAGGGTTTGCCAAAGTATGGCCTGCTGTCATGTCTGCAAGTAAAGGTTTGCTAGAACACTGCAAAACCTGATCTGTGTTCTATCTATGGCTGCTTTCGTGTTATAATGGCAGAATTGAGTGTTTGCAACAGAAACTTTATGGGTCACAAAGCCTAAGATACTTACTATTTGACCCTTTGCAGAAAAAACTTGCTGATAGCTGTTTCAGAGTTTCAGAGTATGGTATCTGAAATCATACTGAATCACACAGGATGTACTTTCCCCAACCCCTTCTTTCATTCAGCATAATTGTGAGGTTTGTCCATGTCTTATACATTCTCATTAGTTCCTTCCTTTTTATTGTTAAGTAATATTACCTTGTCTGGATATACCACAGTTTATCTGTTCACCACCTGTAGATGGACTTTTGTATTATTGCCAGGTTTTGACTATTGCAAATACAAGTGCAGTGGGCAGTCATACTTAGTAATAAGAATATCTGGATCATATGTCTAAAGAATGTTTAAACCTTCAAAGTATTTCACAAAGTAATATCAAAGTATGTCTTCAAACAAGGTATGAGAGTTCTAGTTCCTCCATATCCTGCTAGCACTTGGTACAGTTAATCTTTTGAATCTGAGCCATTCTAATAGGTATGTGGGCTTCCCAGGTGGCTCAGTGGTAAAGAATCCGCCTGCCAGTGCAGGAGATGCAGGTTTGATCCCTGAGTCGAGAAGATCCGTGAAGAAGGAAATGACAACCCACTCCAGGACCGAGGAGCCCATGGGGTCACAAAAGAGTCAGACATGACTTAGCAACTAAACAACAAAAAATATGTAGTGATTTTTAAATTGGATTGTGCATTTTAAATTGCATTTCCATAATGACTAATGATGTTGAGCATGCTTTCATGTGTTTGCTATCTGTGTATCTTTGATGCCTGTATTCAATTTTTTTGCTCAGTTTTTAATTTGTTTTATTATTATTGAGTTTTGAAAGTTCTTTATATATTTTGGATACTAGTCCTTTACTAGATATATGATTTGCAAATATTTTCTTTCAGCTTGTTGCTTGTCTTTTTATTCTCCTGACACTGTTTTTGGAGAGCTGACGTTTGTAATTTTGATGAAGTCTAGTTTATCAATTTATTCTTTTGAATCATGCTTTGGATGTCATCTAAAAGCCTTCCACAGCCTAATGTCATAAAAATTGTCCTATGTTTTCTTAAAGAAATTTAATGGTTTTAAGTTTTACATTTATATTTATGACCTTAGTTTGAGTTGATTTTTGTATAGGATGTCAAGTATGGATCAGATGTATTTTTTAAAAAATATCCAGTTGTTTCAGTATCAGTTGTTTAAAAGACTAGTATCTCTTCTCTGAATTGTCTTTCCATCCTTGTCAGAAATTAGTTGTCCATTGTATGTATGGAACTGTTTCTGGACTCTCGGTTCTGTCCCATTGATCTCCCTGGCTATCTTGATACCAGTTGTGCTGTCTTCATTACTTGTTATAAGAAGTCTGGATATCAGGTATTGATAAGCCTCCGACTTTGTTAGTTTGACTAATCTAGGCCCTTCCACTTTCATATGACTTTTACATGACTGAGCGACTAACACACTTAATGACTTACAATCACTTTTCAGTTGTTGAGCTTTCGATTGAGATTGTGTTGAATTTATACATCAGTTTGGGAGGAATTGACAACAATACTGAGTCTTCAAACCTGTGAATAAGATGCGTTTCTTCTTATTTAGGTCTTCCTTAATTTTTCTCAACAATGCTTTGTATTTTCCAGTGTGTATGCTGTACTCAGTTTCGTCCAACTCTTTGCAACCCATGGACTGCAGATTGCCAGACTCCTCTGTCCGTGGGATTCTCCAGGCAAGAATACTGCAGTGGGTTGCCACTTCCTCCTCCAGGGGATCTTCCTGACCCTGGGATCAAACCTGAGTCTCTTGCATTGGCAGGCGGATTCCTTACCACTAGCACTACCAGGTGTATTTTCCAAGATATTGTCTAATTTGAATTTATGGTCAAGGAACCATGCTTTGTATGACATGAATGTAATAAATTTAATTTACTGAGGCTGGATTTATAGCCTTGAATAAGGTCTGACTTGGAAAATATTTCATATACAGTTGAGTATAATATTTATTCTGCTCTTTCTGGGAGGTGTGTTGTGTAACAGTCAGTGATGTCATGGGGCAGATAGTGTAGTTTAATTCTATCCTGTCCTTATTGATTTTCCTTCTGCTTGTTTTCTCACTTATTGAGAGAGAGCTATGGAAACATCTTATTATAAATGTTGATTTGTCTGTTTCTCTTTGCAGTTCCATCAGTTTTTGCTTCAAATATTTTGAAACATTTTAGGAGCATAACTTTTAAAATTATGTCCTTGTAATTAATTTACCCTGTTGTCATTGTGAAATGACTTATTTCAAATCCAAGGTAATATTTTTTGCTTTGACATTTATTTTGTCTGATATTAATGTAGTGACTTTAGTTTTCTTTTGATTGGTGTTATGTCCTTTTGCTTTTAATTTATTTGCGTCTTTCTGTTTGAAATCATAGTTTTAGACAGCATGTGTGCTAAATTGCTTCAGTCAGGTCCAACTCTTTGTGACCCTGTGGACTGTAGCCTGCCAGCCTCCTCTATCTGTGAGATTCTTCAGGCAGGAATACTGAAGTGGGTTTCCCCTACCTTCTCCAGAGAATCTTCCTGACCCAGGAATTGAACCTGCATCTTCTGCGGATCCTGCATTGCTGGCAGATTCCTTACCACTGAGCCATCGGCAGAAGCCCAGAATTGGGTATTTTTTAAAAACCCAACTTGATAATTTCTTTTAGTTGAGTTTTAACCTTTTACATTTATTGTAGTTATTGATGTGCTTAGCTTTACAAGTGCAGTGTTGGTATATTTATTCTTCTTCCCTTTTTCTCTTTCCTTCTGAATTAGTTGATTCTATTTCATTTTCTTTGTTGCCCAGTTAGGTGATTCTTTGTTATTTTACTGGTTATTTTAGGGTTTAAGGTATCAAACTTACCATAGTCTACTTTCAATGATACATAGTGTATGTATATACATCATATTACATATAGTATAAGAGCCTTGTGATAGTATACTTCCATTTCTCCCCTTCTGGCCTTTGTGCTATTATTGTTATGCATATTACTTTTATTCATGTTATATTAGTAAATTCCATAATACACTGGGTTTTTTTTGTTGTCCAAACGATCATTTGCCTTTTAATAATAAAATAATAATAATTTTATGTATATATACATGAGGTTTCCATTTCCAGTGTTCTTCATTACTTCGTGTAGATTCATAGTTCTGTCTGTTACCATTTCCTTCTGCCTGAAGGATGTCCTTTGATTTTTTTTTTTTTTGGTAGTGTGGGTCTACTGCTAATGAATTTTTTCACCTTTTGTATATCTGAACATATCTTTATTTAGCCTTCACTTCTGAAAGGTATTTCCCAGGGTATGGAATTCTAGGTTGACAGTACTTAAAAAATGTTGTTCTACTGGTTTATCGTTTGCATATTTTGGCAAGAAATTTTTATTCCTTCTTGTTTTCGATCCTCTGTCTTTTTACTCTGGCTACTTCTAAAAAGGTATTCCCCCCAAAATACTCTGTACCCATTATCAGTTATTCCCCTGGGACTCCCCCCAGCCATCTCTCCTGACCTAGGAAACCACTAATGTACTTCCTTTCTTTATGGATATTCCTGTTCTGACATTTCATATAAAGTGAGTCACACAACATACGGTTTGTTTGTCTGACTTCTTAGCATAATTTTTTTTATGTTTCTTTTTTTTTTAATTGAAGGATAATTGCTTTATAGCATTTTGTTTTTTTCTGTCAAACCTCGGCATGAATCAGCCATAGGTATACATATATCCCCTCCCTCCTGAACCTCCCTCCCATTGCCCACCCCACCCCACTCCTCTAGGCTGATACAGAGCCCCTGTTTGAGTTTCCTGAGACACACAGCAAATTCCCATTGGCTATTTTACATATGGTAGGGTACGTTTTCATGTCACTCTTGCCATACATCCCACTCCCTCCTCCCCCTCCCCATGTCCATAAGTCTATTCTCTGTGTCTGTTTCTCCATTGCTGCCCTGTAAATAAGTTCCTCGGTACCATTCTTCTGGATTCCATATATATATGTTAGAATATGATATTTATCTTTCTCTTTCTGACTTACTTTACTCTGTATAATAGGTTCTAGGTTCATCCACCTCATCAGAACTGACTCGAATGTGTTCCTTTTTATGGCTGAGTAAGAGTCCATTGTGTATATGTACCACAACTTCTTTATCCATTCATCTGTTGATGGACAGCTAGGTTGCTTCCATATTCTAGCTATTGTAAAAAGTGTGGCATGTGTCTTTTTCAGTTTTGGCTTCCTCAGGGTATATGCTTAGGAGTAGGATTGCTGGGTTATATGGTGGTTTTATTCTTAGTTTTTTAAGGAATATCCATACCATCTTCCATAGTGGCTGTATCAATTTACATTCCTACCAACAGTGCAAGAGCGTTCCCTTTTCTCCACACCCTCTCCAGCATTTATTGACTTTTTTGATGATGGCCATTCTGACTGGTGTGAGGTGATATTTATTGTAGTTTTGATTTGCATTTCTGTAATAATGAACAATGTCGAGCATCTTTTCATGTGTTTGTTAGCCATCTGTATGTTTTCTTTGGAGAACTGTCTGTTTAGGTCTTTTTCCCACTTTTTAATTGGATTGTTTGTTTTTCTGACATTGACTTGTGTGAGCTGCTTGTATATTTTGGAAATTAATCCTTTGTCAGTTGTTTCATTTGTTATTATTTTCTCCCATTATGAGGGTTGTCTTTTCACCTTGTTTGTAGTTTCCTTTGCCGTGAAAAAGCTTTTCAGTTTAATCAGGTCCCACTTGTTTACTTTTGTTTTTGTTTCTATTACTCTAGGAGCTGGGTCATAGAGGATCTTACTTTGATTTATGTCCTCGAGTGTTCTGCCTATGTTTTCCTCTAAGAGTTTTATAGTTTCTGGTCTTACATTTAGGTATTTAATCCATTTTGAGTTTATCTCTGTGTATGGTGTTAGGAAGTGTTCTAATTTCATTCTTTTACATGTAGCTGTCCAGTTTTCCCAGCACCATTTATTGAAGCAGCTGTCTTTGCACCATTGTATATTCTTCCCTTCTTGGTCAAAAATAAGGTACCCATAGGTGCATGGGTTTATTTCTGGTTGTTCCATTGGTCTATACTTCTGTTTTTGTGCCAGTACCATACTGTCTTGATGACTGTAGCTCTGTAGTATAATCTGAAATCGGGAAGGTTGACTCCTCCAACTCCATTCTTCCGTCTCAAGACTGCTTTGGTTATTCAGGGTCTTTTTTGTTTCCATATGAATTGTGAAATTTTTTGTTCTAGTTCTGTGAAAAATGCCATTGGTGATTTGATAGGGATCACATTGAATATGTAGATTACATTTAGTAGTATAATCATTTTCACAATGTTGGTTCTAGCTACTCAGGAACATGGAATATCTTTCCATCTGTTTATGTCATCTTTGATTTCTTTCATCAGTGTCTTATATAATTTTCTATGTACAGTTCTTTTGTCTCCTTAGTTATGTGTATTCCTAGATATTTAATTCTTTTTGTTGCAATGGTGAATGAAATTGACTCCTTAATTTCTCTTTCTGATTTTTCATTGCTAGTATATAGAAATGCAAGTAATTTCTGTATTGATTTTGTATCCTGCAACCTTGCTAAATTCACTGATTAGCTCTAGTAATTTTCTGATACTGGCTTAAGGGTTTTCTATGTACAGTATCATATTATCTGCAGACAGTGAGAGCTTTACTTCTTTTTTTCTGATCTGGATTCCTTTTATTTCTTTTTTTTCTCTGATTGCTGTAGCTAGGACTTCCAGAACTATGTTGAATAATAGTGGTGAAAGTGGACACCCTTGTCTTGTTCCTGATCTTAGGGGGAATGCTTTCAGTTTTTCACCATTGAGAATAATGTTGCTGTAGGCTTATCATATATGGCCTTTACTATGTTGAGGTAGGTTCCTTCTATGCCCATTTTTTAAAGAATTTTAATCACAAATGGGTACTGAATTTTGTCAAAGGCTTTGTCTGCATCTGTTGAGATTATCATATGATTTTTATCTTTCAATTTGTTAATATGGTGTATCACATTGATTTGTGTATATTGAAAAATCCTTGCATTGCTGGAATAAACCCAACTTGATCATGGTGTGTGAGCTTTTTGATGTGTTGGTGAATTCTGTTTGCTAAAATTTTGTTCAGGATTCTTACATCTATGTTCATCAGTGATATTGCCCTGTAGTTTTCTTTATTGGTGTTGTCTTTGTCTGGTTTTGGTATCAGGGTGGTGGTGGCAGCCTCATAGAATGAGTTTGGAAGTGTTCCTTCCTCTGCAATTTTTTGACAGAGTTTTAGAAGGATAGGCATTAGCTCTTCTCTCAATGTTTGATAGAATTCTCCTGTGAAGCTATCTGGTCCTGGGCTTTTATATTTTGGGAGATTTTTGATCACAGCTTCAATTCCAGTGCTTATAATTGGGTTGTTCATAATTTCTGTTTCTTCCTGGTTCAGTATTGGAAGATTGAACTTTTCTAAGAATCTGTCCATTTCTTCCAGGTTATCCATTTTATTGCCATATAGTTGTTAATAATAGTCTCTTATAATCCTTTTTATTTCTGCATTGTCTGTTGTAACCTCTCCTTTTTCATTTCTAATTTTGTTGATTTAATTCTTCTCTCTTTTTATCGTGATGAGTCTGGCTAAAGGTTTGTCAATTTTGTTTATTTTCTCAAAGAACCAACTTTTAGTTTTATTAATCTTTACTATTGTTTCTTTCATTTCTTTCTCATTCATTTCTGCTTGGATCTTTATGATTTCTTTCCTTCTACTAATCTTGGGGGTTTTTTGGTTCTTCTTTTTCCAGTTGTTTTAGGTGTAAAGTTGGTTGTCTGTTTGATGTTTTTCTTGTTTCTTGGGTTAGGATTGTATTGCTATAAACTTCCCTCTTAGAACTGCTTTTGCTGCATCCCATAGTTTTTGAGTTGTCATGTTTTCATTGTCATTTGATTCTAGAAAGTTTTTGATTTACCTTTTGATTTCTTCAGTAACCTGTTGTTTATTTAGAAACGTGTTGTTTAATCTCCATGTGTTTGTGTTTCTTATAGTTTTTTTCTTGTAATTATCTAGTCTCATAGCATTGTAATCGGAGAAGATGCTTAATACAATTCAGTTTTCCTTAAATTTACTGAGGTTTGCTTTGTGACCCAAGATGTGGTCTATCCTGGAGAATGTTCCATGTGCACTTAAGAAGGTGTATTCGTCTGCATTTGGGTGGAATGTCTTGCAGACATCAATGAGATCCATCTCATCTAATGTATCATTTAAGACTTGTATTCCCTTATTAATTTTCTGTTTTGATGATATGTCCAAGGGTGTGAGTAGGGTGTTAAAGTCTCCTACTATTATTGTTACTGTCAGTTTCTCTTTTTATATCTGTTAGTGTTTGTCTTAATGTATTGAGATGCTCCTATGTTGGGTGCATAGATATTTACAATTGTTATGTCTTCCTCTTGGATTGACCCCTTGATCATTAAGTAGTGTCCTTCCTTATCTCCTGTGATCTTCTTTACTTTAAGGTTGATTTTGTCTGACATGAGGATTGCTACTCCAGCTTTCTTTTGCTTCCCATTTGCATGGAATATATTTTTCCATCCTCTTACTTTCAGTCTATATGTGTCTTTAGGTCTGAAGTGGGTTTCTTGTAGACAACATATATATGGGTCTTGTTTTTGTATCCATCCAGCCAGTCTGTGTCTTTTGGTTGGAGCATTTAATCCATTTACATTTAAAGTAATTACTGATATATATAATTCCTATTGTCATTTTCTTAGGTTGGTTTTGTAGATCTTTTTTCTTCTCTTGTATTTCTTGACTATGTAAGTCCCTTTAACATTTGTTGTAAAGGTGGTTTGGTGGTACTGAATTCTCTTAACTTTTCCTTGTCTGGAAAGCTTTCTGTTTCTCCATCAATTTTGAATGAGATCCTTGCCAGGTACAGAAATCTTGGTTGTAGATTTTCCCCTTTCAGTGCTTTAAATATATCCTGCCATTCCCTTCTGGCCTGCAGAGTTTCTGCTGAAAGATCAGCTGTTAAGCATATGGGGTTTCCCTTGTATGTTATTTGTTGCTTCTCCCTTGCTGCTTTTAATATTCTTTGTGTTTAGTGTTTGTTAGTTTGATTAGTATGTGTCTTGGCATGTTTCTCCTTGGGTTTATCCTGTATGGGCATCTCTGTGCCTCTTGGACTTGATTGACTATTTCCTTTTCCCTGTTGGGGAAATTTTCAACTATAATCTCTTCAAAAATTTTCTCATACCCTTTCTTTTTCTCTTCTTCTTCTGGGTCCCCTATGATTTGAATGTTAGTGCATATGATATTGTCCCAGCAGTCTCTGAGACTAACCTCAGTTCTTTTCATTCTTTTTACTTTATTCTGCTCTTCAGAAATATTTCCACCATTTTATCTTCCATCTCACTGATTCATTCTTCTGCTTAAGATATTCTGCTATTGATTCCTTCTAGAGTATTTTTAATTTCAGTAATTGTGTTGTTTCTTCTAGGTCTTTGTTAATTGATTCTTCCATTTTCTCCATTTTGTTTTTAAGGTTTTTGATCATCTTTACTGTCATTATTCTGAATTCTTTATCAGGTAGTTTGCCTATTTCTTCTTCATTTATTTGGACTTCTGTGTTTCTAGTTTGTTCCTTCATTTGTGTAGTATTTCTCTACCTTTTCATTTTTTTTTCCTTTTTTTAACTTATTGTGTTTCAGGTCTCCTTTTTCCAGGTTTCAGGGTTGAATTCTTTCATCCTTTTGATTTCTGCCCTCCTTAGGTTGGTCCAGTGGTTTGTGTAAGCTTTGTATAGGGTGAGATTTGTGCTGAGTTTTTTGTTTGTTTGATTTTCCTCTGATGGGCAAAGCTGAGTGAGGTGGTAATCCTGTCTGCTGATGATTGGGTTTCTGTTTTTGTTTTATTTGTCATTTAGATGAGGTGTCCTGCACAGAGTGCTCCTGGGGGTTGGGTGTTGCTGGGTCTTGTATTCAAGCTGTTTCCTTTGTGTGAGTTCTCACTATTTGATACTCCCTAGGGTTAGTTCTCTGGTAGCGTAGGGTCTTGGAGTCAGTGCTCCCACCCCAAAGGCTCAGGGCTTGATCTCTTTGGTGGGATGGTCACTGGAGGAGGTGGTCTTTCTCGGGTGCTAATGCCATTCTGCTTGATATGTTGTTGTTCTCATTTATCTGGTGTGTAGTCATCATTCAGCCAGGCTTTGGGTTTTTTTAAGGAGGAAATTGTTTCATAAGTGGCTGTAGAACCAGTTTGCCCATGGGTTGAGGTGAGTTCAGGATCTTCCTACATCACAATCTTGAGCTGGAACCTCATTCTTTATCAGATCCTGTGGCCATTCCTGGTGAGTTGGACTCACTCCCTCCACTGAGTCCAGTTGGGTCTCAGCTTTCTGAAGAGTCAGGACGCCTACCTGAAAGAGAACCCGGAATACTGTCACGTGGCATGCCTCCTGTTCGTCTCCGGGTTCCTTCGCTCTAGCCCGGCCCAGCCTCCAGTCTGGCTGGCTCAAGGGGCCAGCATGGTTGGAATATTGCTGGGCCCTCCACTAATGTTGCAGAAACCAATAATCGAGAAACCAAGCACCATACTCAGAGAGTTTTGGAGAACTCAGGTTTATTACACCAGCGGGCCCAGAGAAGTTAACACTCTAAGCTCTGAGCCTGAGCATAATGTTTTTAAGATTTATCCATATTGTAGACAGTATCATTTTCTGCTTTTTATGATCTTATAAGTAAGATTCCATTATATGGATTATACTACATTTTGTTTATCCATTCATCAGTTGAAGGACATTTGGGGTATTTCTACTGTTTGGCTGCTCTGAATAATGTTGCTATAAATGTTTGTGCACAACTTTTTTTATGGACAAATCTTTTCCATTCTCTTGGTTATATATCTAGGAATGGAATTACTTGGTCATAAGGTAACTATATTTAGCTTTTAGAGAAACTGAAAAATTTTCCAAAGCAGCTGCTCCACTTTAGATTCCCACAAGCAATTTTTCCCATTCTTACTGACCCTTATTGTTGTCTGGGCTTCCCAGGTGACGCTAGTGGTATAGAACCCACCTGCCAATGCTAGAGACAGAAGAGATGTGGGTTCGATCCCTGGGTTGGTAAGTTCCCCTGGAGAAGGGCTTGGCAACCCACTCCATTATTCTTTGCTGGAGAATCCCCATGAACAGAAGAGCCTGGGAGGCTACAGTCCATAGGATTGCAGAGAGTCTGGCACAACTGAAGCAACTTAACACACTGCTGTCTAGTTTTTTCTTCTTCTTATTATTATAGTCATCCTAGTAGTTGTGAACTGGTAGCTCATTGTGATCCTAATAGCTGATGTTTTTGAGCATCTTTTTACATGTTTGTGGGCCAATTGTATTTCTTCTTTAGAGGAATGTGTATTCAAATCCTTTGCCCATTTTAAAATTAGATTACTTATCTTTTGTTGAGCTATAAGAGCTCTTTATATACTCTGGGTAGAAGTCATTTCTCAGATACATGATTTACAGGTATTTTCTTCCATTTTTACAGGTTGCCTTTTAACTTTCTTGAAGCACGAGTTTTTGGTGTTATATTGAGCAAAACACTGTCTAATGCAAGGTCACAAAGATCTAATCCTGTATTTTCTTCTAAGAATTGTGTAGTTTTATCTCTTAAATTTGAGTCTGTGCCCTGTATGCAAGACAGCAAAAAAGACACAGATGTGTATAACGGACTTTTGGACTCAGAGGGAGAGAGAGAGGGTGGGATGATTTGGGAGAATGGCATTGAAACATGTATACTATCATGTAAGAATCAAATCGCCTGTCTATGTCCGATGCAGGATACAGCATGCTTGGGGCTGGTGCACGGGGATGACCCAGAGAGATGTTATGGGGAGGGAGGTGGGAGGGGGGGTTCATGTTTGGGAACGCATGTACACCCGTGGTGGATTCATGTCAATGTATGGCAAAACCAATACAGTATTGTAAAGTAAAATAAAGTAAAAATAAAAATTAAAAAAAAAATTGGGTCTGTGGTACATTTTGAAATGATTTCCATACATGTTATACAGTAGGGATCTAACTTCTTTCTTTTGCATGTGGCTATCCAGTTGTCCCACCATCAACTTGCTTGTTGAACATGAGGATTACAGTTACAGTAATTGTATTTGTGTCTGCTAATTTTCACATCCTTATCATTTCTTGATAGAGATTAATTTATTGATGTTTTTCACATTAAAGGTTATATTTCCCTCCTTATTTGATATGTCTGGTAACCTTTGGTTGGTTGCCAGAATGGTGAATATTATCTTGTTGGTGGCTGAGTGTTTTTGTATTCTTAAAGACATTCTTGCACTTAGTTCTAGGAGGTAGTTAAGTTAATTGGAAATGATTTTTTTCTGGTTTTGCTTTTATGATTTTTTAGGTGGGTAAAAATGAATGCTTATTCTAGGGCTAGTTTTTCTGGAAAAACAACAACAACAACAACAAAAAACTAAGTACTAAGAAACAGTACTGAGAAAGACCTTCCTGAGTACTGTCCTCAGTGCCCTACAAATTACAAATGTGGCTCGGGGGACCTGTTCTGAGCGGCAGGCATTGTTCCCTCTAATCCTCTTCAATTTTTTCCTCAGCAACATGTGCAGGCATACTTTGGAGATATTGTGGGTTTGATTCTAGACCACTGTGATAAAGCAAATATGACAAAGTGAATCATGCGATTGTTTTGTTTCCCAGTGCCTAAAGAAGTTATCTTTATGTCTACGGCTGAGTCCCTTCTCTGTTCACCTGAAACTATCACAACATCAATACAGAATAAAAAGTTTAAAAAAAAAGAGTTACATCTACTCTATACAGTTGTCTTTTAAAACTGGGAAAGAAATGTGCATACCTTAATTTTAAAATGTTACCACTATAAAATGGTATCATCTGAGCCTTCAGTGAGTTGTAATCTTTTTGCAGTAATAACAGATCATGGATCACACTCATCATAACAAATACAGCAATAATGAAAAGGTTTGAAATATTGCAAGGATTACCAAGATGTCACACAGAGACACAAAGTGAGCAAATGCTGTTAGGAAAAAATGAAACCAGTAGATGTCTCGGTGCATGGTTGCCACAGTCTTCAATTTGTTAACAAAATATATAGTATTTCCAAAATGCAGTAAGGTGAATCACACAGTGCCTGTACTCATCAGCATGCTATTGAATATTTATGGGGGCTCTCTGCAGGTCTCGGGATTTCTTTTTCGTGCACAGCTCTTTCCTCCCTGGTACTGTAGCTTTCCTAGTCCCCCTTGACTTGCAGCTTTGTCTTCTTATCTCAGAGTGTATTTTTTTGAGGCTTTTCCTAGGTTGTCCTTCCCTATGCTCTGGCCAGGAAACTGTCTCAAGGCAGTAAGTTTGGAAACTTGTAAGGCTTACCTCCTTTGTTTTCTGTCTCTCAGGAGAAAATTTTTTGGTCTCTGATATTCGGTGTCCTGAAAACCACTGTTTCAGATATTTTGTCTGTTGGGTTTTTTTGCTTGTTTGTTTCTATGTCATTGCTTAAACCTAGGAGTCAGAAACCTAGGAGTCAGCATTGGCTCTTACTTCTCCCTTCACGTATCAAATTATCATGTCTTAAAATTTATCTCTTTCTAACCTGCTCCTTTGCCACTGCCTTAATTTAGGCTTGTATTCATTTTTCTGGTGAAGCCCATTCTTCTGGGCTTCCCTGGTGGCTCAGATGGTAAAGAATCTGCCTGCAATGCAGGAGACCTGGGTTTGATCCCTGGGTGGGGAAGATCCCCTGGAGAAGGGATTGGTGACCCGTTCTAGTATTCTTCCCTGGAGAATTCCATGGACAGAGGAGCCTGGTGGGCTGTATATAGTTCATGGGGTCACAAAGAGGCAGACATGACTGAGTGACTAACACACAACACACACTCATTCTTTTCCTCTAACCTAGGTTGTCCTCCTCTCTTCCTGATCCTTTGATCTTTCTTCCCTCCTTTTGGCAGAGTGGTCTTTCTAAAGCACAGATACACTCTGACTGCTTCAGATCCTTCCGTGATTCCCCGTTATCTTCTGGGTAAAGTCTCTATGTCCAATCCCTATAGCAAGGCCTGGATCATCTCTTTTGCATTCTTTTCCTTCTTATATCTTCTGCTTATTCCAGCCATACTCAGGTGATTTAATCCTTTGAAAACCTTTGCTCGTATGCACTCCTGTGCTCTTACACACTGCGTTGTCTGCTTCAAATGCCCGACCTTTTCCAGCCCCACCAGGCCTCCAGCCACCAGACTCAGCTCAGACACCATCTCTTACAAGTGTTTGCTTCCCTCCTGCCCTCCAGCAGTAGGTTCCTCTCTTGTTTCTCTGTTCCTCTTCTGTTCTCTCTACATCATCACTTACCACATTGTATTACAATTGTTATTTCTTTACTCTTGTACAAGATAGAAATGACAGCTGTTTGCTAATGATGATACAGGGTTACATACCCATTGTGTAACTAGAAAAGGGATGCAAAATTTGGGGTAGAATCATATGACCCTTGATATCAAAATTCAAAATATATAAAGGAAATAACTGAAAATAAGTGAAATAACTCAAAATATTTGAGATACTAAACATAATTTTTATTTGATTTTATAATGTTGAATTGGAACATAAGACTCAGAATGCAGTTTGGTGAAACTGCATAAAAAATAACATTAGAAAAAATTAATATTTAAAAATACTTAAGAGTTGCAAGTATTGTTAATCTAAGGAAGCAGGGACAATATTTATTAGAAAACTTGATGGAAATACCTGAAGAATATAACCCATTAATGTTTGTGAGTTCCATCATTTTGTTATAGAAGAATCAGACTTGATCAAGTTGTATCATTGAATCACTTTGAAGTATATAATACACATGCATGTTTGCCCTTTGAAAAAATTTTTAAAAATTTTAATTTTTATTTCATATTTGGGTGTAGTTGATTTACAATGTTGTGTTAGTTTCAGGTGTATGGTAAAGTGGTTCAGTTACACACATTCTTTTTCAAGTCTTCCCTGATAGCTCAGCTGGTGACGAATCCAGCTGCAATACAGGAGATCCTGGCTCTATTCCTGGGTCAGGAAGATCCCCTGGAGAAGGGATAAGCTGCCCACTCCAGTTTTATTGGGCTTCCCTAGTGGCGCAGATGGTAAAGAATCTGCCTGCAATGTGGGAGACCTGGGTTCGATCCCTAGGTTGGGAAGATCCCCTGGAGGAGGGCATGGCAACCCACTCTAGTATTCTTGCCTGGAGAATACCATGGACAGAGGAGCCTGGTGGGCTACAGACCATGTGGTCGCAAAGAGTCGGATATGACTGAGCGACTAAGCACAGTACATTGCTTTTCCCATATAGGTTATTATAGACTATTGAGTAGAGTTCCCTGTGCTATATATTGGGTCCTTGTTGATTATCACTTCATGGAAAATAGATGGGGAAACAGTGGAAACAGTGTCAGATTTTATTTTGGGGGGCTCCAAAATCACTGCAGATGGTGATTGCAGCCATGAAATTAAAAGACACTTACTCCTTGGAAGGAAAGTTATGACCAACCTAGATAGCATATTCAAAAGCAGAGACATTACTTTGCCAACAAAGGTCCATCTAGTCAAGGCTATGGTTTTTCCAGTGGTCATGTATGGATGTGAGAGTTGGACTGTGAAGAAAGCTGAGCGCTGAAGAATTGATGCTTTTGAACTGTGGTGTTGGAGAAGACTCTTGAGAGTCCCTTGGACTGCAAGGAGATCCAACCAGTCCATTCTGAAGGAGATCAGTCCTGGGTGTTCATTGGAAGGACTGATGCTGATGCTGAAACTCCAGTACTTTGGCCACCTCATGCGAAGAGTTGACTCATTGGAAAAGACCCTGATGCTGGGAGGGATTGGGGGCAGAAGGAGAAGGGGACGACAGAGGATGAGATGGCTGGATGGCATCACCGACTCGATGGACGTGAGTTTGAATGAACTCTGGGAGTTGGTGATGGACAGGGAGGCCTGGAGTGCTGCGATTCATGGGGTCACAAAGATTCGAACACGACTGAGTGACTGAACTGACTGACTGAATGAATGTGTATATGCTAATATAAACCTCTTAATTTATCCCCCACCCTCTTCTTTCCCCTTTGTTAACCATAAGCTTGTTTTTGAAATCTGGGTGTCTGTTTTTGTTTTATAAATAAGTTCATTTGTATCATATTTTTAGATTCCACTTACAAGTGATGATATATGACACTTGTCTTTGTCTGCCTTACTTCAGTTAGTGTGATAATCTTGAAGTCCATCCATATTGCTGCAAATGGCCTTATTTTATTCTTTTTTTAATGGCTGAGTAATATTCCATTCTGTATGTGTACCACATTGTCTGTTTCCATTCCTCTGTCAGTGGGCATTTAGGTTGCTTCCATGTCTTGGCTGTTGTAAATAGTGCTGGAGGGAACATCGGGGTGCATGTATCTTTTTGAATTATGGTTTTCTCTGGATATATGCCCAGGAATGAGATTTCAGAATCATATAGTAGTACTAATTTTAGTCTTTCTACTCTTCTTTGTAGTGATTGCACCAAGTTACATTCCCGCCAACAGTATAGGAGGGTTCCCTTTTCTCTACACCCTCTCCAGCATGTGTTGTTTGTAGGCTTTATGATGATGGCCTGTCTGAGTGGTGTGAGGTGATACATTACTATAGTTTTGATTTGCATTTCTCTAGTAATTAGTGATATTGAGGATCTTTTCATGTGCTTTTTGGCCATCTGTATGTCTTTTTTGGAGAAATGTCTATTTTGACCTTCGGCCATTTTTTGATTGGGGTTTTTCTTTATATTGAGCTGCGTTAGCTGTTTGTGTATTTTGGAGATTAATCCCGTGTATGTTGCCTTTTTCCCAGATATTTTCCCCCATTCTGTGGATTGTCTTTTCATCTTGTTTATGGTTTCCTTTGTGCTGCAAAAGCTTTTAAGTTTAATTAGGTCTCTTTTCTTTATTTTTGTTTTTATTTTTGTTACTGAAGGAGATGGATCTAAAAAGATAATGCAGTGATTCATGTCAAAGAATGTTTTGCCTATTTTTCTTCTAAGAGTTACCAAATCCATCTTACATTTAGGTCTTTATTCTGAGTTTTTTTTTTAATTAGAATATAATTGACTTACAATGTTATGTTAGTTTCTGCTGTACAGTGAAGTATATCAGCTGTATGTATATGTTTATCCCCTCCCTCTTGAAACTCCCTCCCACTTCCCTGGGTCATCACAGAGCACTCTCTGTGCTCTAGAGTAGGTTCCCACTAACTAGCTGTCTTATACCTGGCAGTATGTATACGTGTCAGTCCCAGCCTCCCCGCTCATCACACCCTCCTCTTCCTCCTCTGTGTCCACATTCTGTTCGCTATGTCTGCGTCTCTGTTCCTGTCCTGTAAACAGGTTCATCTGTACCATTTTTCTTTAAAAAAAATTGTTTTTATTATAGTTGATTTACGATGTTGTGTTAGCTTTTTTAAACTAGAAGGTAATTGCATTACAGTGTTGTGTTACTTTCTGCTGTACAGCAGTGTGAATCAGCTGTGAGTATACATACATACCCTCCCTCTTGAGCCTTCCTTCCGCCCCCGTCTCGTCCCTCAGGTCATCTCAGGGCGCTGAGCCGCCCTGTGCCTGTGCGGCAGCTTCCTGCCAGCCATGCTTTATACACAGCAGTGTACATATGACAGTGCTACTCTCTAAATCCATCCCACCCTCTCCTTCCGTACTGTATCCACAAGTTCATTCTCTATGTCTGTGTCTGTATTCCTGCCCTGCAAATAGGTTCATCAATACCATTTTTCTAGACTCCATATATATGCATTAATACACAATATTTGCTTTTCTCTTTTTGACTAACTTCACTCCGTTATGGACAGACTCTGGGTTCATCCACATCACTACAAATGACCCAGTTTCATTCCTTTTTTATGGCTGAGTAATATTCCTTTGTATATATGTAGCACAACTTCTTTATCCATTCATCTGTTGATGGATATCTAGGTTGCTTACATGTCCTGGCTATTGTAAATAGTGCTTCTATGAACATAAGGGTACGTGTCTCTTTTTGAATTAATGTGTCATTTAAGCCTGTGTTTCCTTATTGATTTTCTGTCTACATGATGTTCCTGTCCATTAATGTGAGGTGATAAAGTCCCCCACTATCATTGTCTTACTGTCAGCTGCTCCTTTTATGGATGTTAGTATTTGCCTTGTATATTGAGGTGCTCTTATGTTGGGTGCATATGTATTTACAGTTGTTATATCTTCTTTTTGGATTGATCCCTTGATCATTATGTAGTGTCCTTCTTTGTCTTTTCTAACAGGTTTTGAAGTCTCCCTTGGCTGAAATGAGTAGTGCACTTCCAGCTTTCTTTTGATTTCTGTTTGCATAGCTTTTTCTGTCCTCTTACTTTCTGCTTCTGCTTCATTGACTACACTAATGCCTTTGACTGTGTGGATCACAACAAACTGTGGAAAATTCTTAAACAAAAGATCGGAATACCACACCACCTTATCTGCCTCCTGAAAAACCTATATGCAGGTGAGGAAGCAACACTTAGGACCAGACATGGAACAATGGACTGGTTCAAAATTTGGAAAGGAGTACATCAAGGCTGTATGTTGTCACCCTGCTTACTTCATTTATATACAGAGTACCTCATGCAAAATGCCAGGCTAGATAAATCACAAGCTGGAATTAAGACTGCTAAAAGAAATACCAATACCATCAGATATGCAGATGATACCACCCTAATGGCGGAAAGTGAAGGGGAACTAAAGAGCCTCTTGATGAAGGTGAAGGAGGAGAGTTAAGAAGCTGGCTTAAACTCAATTTTCCAAAACTAAGGTCATGGCATCTGGTCCCATTACTTCATGGCAAATAAATGGGGGGAGAAGTGCAAACAGTGGCAGATTTTATATTCTTGGGCTCCAGAATCACTGGAGATGGTGACTGCAGCCATGAAATTAAAAGAACTTGCTTCTTGGGAGAAAAGCAGTGACAAAGCCTTTGTTGTTGTTCAGCCACTCAGTCGTTGTTGTCTCTTTGCAACCCCATGGAGTGCAGCATGCCAGGCTTCCCTGTCCTTCACCATCTCCTGGAGCTTGCTCAAACTCATGTCCATTGAGTCAGTGATGTCATCCAACCGTCTCGTCCTCTGTCATCCCCTTTACCTCCTGCCTTCATTCTTTCCTAGCATCAGGTTATTTTCTAATGAGTCAGTTCTTTGTATCAGGTGGCCAAAGTATTGGAGCTTCAGCTTCAGGATCAGTCCTTCCAATGAATATTCAGGATTGATTTCCTTTAGGATTAACTGGTTTGATCTCCTCATAGTCCAAGGGGCTCTCAAGAGTCTTCTCCAACTCCACAGTTGGAAAGCTTCAGCTTTTTGGCATTCAACCTTCTTTGTGGTCCACCTCTCACATCCATACATGATTACCAGAAAAACCATAGCTTTGACTAGATGGACCTTTGATGGCAAAGTAATGTCTCTGCTTTTTAATATGCTGTCTAGGTTTGTCATAGCTTTTCTTCCAAGGAGCAAGTGTCTTTTAATTTCATGGCTTCAGTCACTATCTGCAGTGATTTTGGAGCCCCAAAAGATAAAGTCTATCACCATGTCCATTGTTTCTCATCTATTTGCCATGAAGTGATGGGACCAGATGCTAAGATCTTAGTTTTTTGAATGTTGAATTTTAAGCAAGCTTTTTCACTCTTCTCTTTCACCTTCATCAAGAGGCTCTTTAGTTCCTCCTTGTTTTCTGCCATAAGGGTGGTGTCATCTGCATATCTGAGGTTATTGATATTACTCCCAGAAGTCTTGATTCTAGCTTGTGCTTCATCCAGCCTGGCATTTCGCTTGATGTACTGGAATTGATGTTTTTGAACTGTGGTGTTGGAGAACACACTTGAGAGTCCCTTGGACTGCAAGGAGATCCAGCCAGTCCTCCTAAAGGAAATCAGTCCTGAATATTCATTGGAAGGAGTGATGCTGAAGCTGAAGCTCCAGTATCTGGCCACCTGATGTGAAGAATTGACTCACTGGAAGAGACCCTGATACTGGGAAAGATTGAAGGCAGGAGGAGAAGGGGATGACAGAGGATGAAATGGTTAGATGGCATCACTGATTCAATGGACATGAGTTTGAGCAAGCTCTGGGAGTTGGTGATGGACAGGGAAACCTGGCGTGCTGCAGTCCATGGGGTTTCAAAGAGTTGGACATGACTGAATGACTGAACTGAACTGAATTCTGCATGTAAGTTAAATAAGCAGGGTGACGGTATACAGCCTTGACATACTCCTTTTCAAATTTTGAACCAGTATATGTACAGTTCTGACGTATTTCTTGACCTGCATTAAGTTTCTGAGGAGGCAGATAAGGTGATCTGGTATTCTCATCTCTTAAAGAATTTTCCAGTTTGTTGTGATCCACACAAATGCTTTAGCATAGTCAATGAAGCAGAAGTAGATGTTTTTCTAGAATTCTCTTGTTTTTTCGATGATCCAGTGGATGCTGGCAGGTTGATCTCTGGTTCCTCTGCCTTTTCTTTTTTTTTTTTTTTTTTGAATTTTCTTTTTTTTTTATTTTTATTTTTTTAATAAAATTTTTTATTTTTTTTTTAATTTTAAAATCTTTAATTCTTACATGCGTTCCCAAACATGAACCCCCCTCCCACCTCCCTCCCCATAACATCTCTCTGGGTCATCCCCATGCACCTGCCCCAAGCAAGCTGCACCCTACGTCAGACATGGACTGGCGATTCAATTCTTACATGACAGTATACATGTTAGAATTCCCATTCTCCCAAATCATCCCACCCTCTCCCTCTCCCTCTGAGTCCAAAAGTCCGTTATACACATCTGTGTCTTTTTTCCTGTCTTGCATACAGGGTCGTCATTGCCATCTTCCTAAATTCCATATATATGTGTTAGTATACTGTATTGGTGTTTTTCTTTCTGGCTTACTTCACTCTGTATAATTGGCTCCAGTTTCATCCATCTCATCAGAACTGATTCAAATGAATTCTTTTTAATGGCTGAGTAATACTCCATTGTGTATATGTACCACAGCTTTCTTATCCATTCATCTGCTGATGGACATCTAGGTTGTTTCCATGTCCTGGCTATTATAAACAGTGCTGCGATGAACATTGGGGTACATGTGTCTCTTTCAATTCTGGTTTCCTTGGTGTGTAAGCCCTGAAGTGGGATTGCTGGGTCATAAGGTAGTTCTATTTGCAATTTTTTAAGGAATCTCCACACTGTTCTCCATAGTGGCTGTACTAGTTTGCATTCCCACCAACAGTGTAGGAGGGTTCCCTTTTCTCCACACCCTCTCCAGCATTTATTGCTTGCAGATTTTTGGATCGCAGCCATTCTGACTGGTGTGAAGTGGTACCTCATTGTGGTTTTGATTTGCATTTCTCTAATAATGAGTGATGTTGAGCATCTTTTCATGTGTTTGTTAGCCATCCGTATGTCTTCTTTGGAGAAATGTCTATTTAGTTCTTTGGCCCATTTTTTGATTGGGTCGTTTATTTTTCTGGAATTGAGCTGCAGAAGTTGCTTGTATATTTTTGAGATTAGTTGTTTGTCAGTTGTTTCATTTGCTATTATTTTCTCCCATTCAGAAGGCTGTCTTTTCACCTTGCTTATATTTTCCTTTGTTGTACAGAAGCTTTTAATTTTAATTAGATCCCATTTGTTTATTTTTGCTTTTATTTCCAGAATTCTGGGAGGTGGATCATAGAGGATCCTGCTGTGATTTATGTCTGAGAGTGTTTTGCCTATGTTCTCCTCTAGGAGTTTTATAGTTTCTGATCTTACATTTAGATCTTTAATCCATTTTGAGTTTATTTTTGTGTACGGTGTTAGAAAGTGATCTAGTTTCATTCTTTTACAAGTGGTTGACCAGTTTTCCCAGCACCACTTGTTAAAGAGATTGTCTTTACTCCATTGTATATTCTTGCCTCCTTTGTCAAAGATAAGGTGTCCATATGTGTGTGGATTTATCTCTGGGCTTTCTATTTTGTTCCATTGATCTATATGTCTGTCTTTGTGCCAGTACCATACTGTCTTGATGACTGTGGCTTTGTAGTAGAGCCTGAAGTCAGGCAAGTTGATTCCTCCAGTTCCATTCTTCTTTCTCAAGATTGCTTTGGCTATTCGAGGTTTTTTGTATTTCCATACAAATCTTGAAATTATTTGTTCTAGTTCTGTGAAAAATGTGGCTGGTAGCTTGACAGGGATTGCATTAAATTTGTAAATTGCTTTGGGTAGTATACTCATTTTCACTATATTGATTCTTCCGATCCATGAACATGGTATATTTCTCCATCTATTAGTGTCCTCTTTGATTTCTTTCATCAGTGTTTTATAGTTTTCTATATATAGGTCTTTAGTTTCTTTAGGTAGATATATTCCTAAGTATTTTATTCTTTTCGTTGCAATGGTGAATGGAATTGTTTCCTTAATTTCTTTTTCTACTTTCTCATTATTCGTGTATAGGAATGCAAGGGATTTCTGTGTGTTGATTTTATATCCTGCAACTTTACTATATTCATTGATTAGCTCTAGTAATTTTCTGGTGGAGTCTTTAGGGTTTTCCATGTAGAGGATCATGTCATCTGCAAACAGTGAGAGTTTTACTTCTTCTTTTCCAATTTGGATTCCTTTTATTTCTTTTTCTGCTCTGATTGCTGTGGCCAAAACTTCCAGAACTATGTTGAATAGTAGCGGTGAAAGTGGACACCCTTGTCTGGTTCCTGACTTTAGGGGAAATGCTTTCAATTTTTCACCATTGAGGATAATGTTTGCTGTGGGTTTGTCATATATTGCTTTTATTATGTTGAGGTATGTTCCTTCTATTCCTGCTTTCTGGAGAGTTTTTATCATAAATGGATGTTGAATTTTGTCAAAGGCCTTCTCGGCATCTATTGAGATAATCATATGGTTTTTATTTTTCAATTTGTTAATGTGGTGAATTACATTGATTTATTTGCATATATTGAAGAATCCTTGCATCCCTGGGATAAAGCCCACTTGGTCATGGTGTATGATCTTTTTAATGTGTTGTTGGATTCTGATTGCTAGAATTTTGTTGAGGATTTTTGCATCTATGTTCATCAGTGATATTGGCCTGTAGTTTTCCTTTTTTGTGACATCTTTGTCAGGTTTTGGTATTAGGGTGATGGTGGCCTCATAGAATGAGTTTGGAAGTTTACCTTCCTCTGCAATTTTCTGGAAGAGTTTGAGGAGGATAGGTGTTAGCTCTTCTCGAAATTTTTGGTAGAATTCAGCTGTGAAGCCGTCTGGACCTGGGCTTTTGTTTGCTGGAAGATTTCTGATTACAGTTTCAATTTCTGTGCTTGTGATGGGTCTGTTAAGATTTTCTATTTCTTCCTGGTTCAGTTTTGGAAAATTGTACTTTTCTAAGAATTTGTCCATTTCTTCCACGTTGTCCATTTTATTGGCATACAACTGCTGATAGTAGTCTCTTATGATCCTTTGTATTTCTGTGTTGTCTGTTGTGATCTCTCCATTTTCATTTCTAATTTTATTGATTTGATTTTTCTCTCTTTGCTTCTTGATGAGTCTGGCTAATGGTTTGTCAATTTTATTTATCCTTTCAAAGAACCAGCTTTTGGCTTTGTTGATTTTTGCTATGGTCTCTTTTGTTTCTTTTGCATTTATTTCTGCCCTAATTTTTAAGATTTCTTTCCTTCTACTAACTCTGGGGTTCTCCAACTCTTCCTTTTCTAGTTGCTTTAGTTGCAGAGTTAGGTTATTTATTTGACTTTTTTCTTGTTTCTTGAGGTATGCCTGTATTGCTATGAACTTTCCTCTTAGCACTGCTTTTATAGTGTCCCACAGGTTTTGGGTTGTTGTGTTTTCATTTTCATTAGTTTCTATGCATATTTTGATTTCTTTTTTGATTTTTTCTGTGATTTGTTGGTTATTCAGAAGTGTGTTGTTCAACCTCCATATGTTGGAATTTTTAATAGTTTTTCTCCTGTAATTGAGATCTAATCTTAGTGCATTATGGTCAGAAAAGATGCTTGGAATGATTTCGATTTTTTTGAATTTATCAAGTTTAGATTTATGGCCCAGGATGTGATCTATCCTGGAGAAGGTTCCATGAGCACTTGAAAAAAAGGTGAAATTCATTGTTTTGGGGTGAAATGTCCTATAGATATCAATTAGGTCTAACTGATCTAATGTATCATTTAAAGTTTGCGTTTCTTTGTTAATTTTCTGTTTAGTTGATCTGTCCATAGGTGTGAGTGGGGTATTAAAGTCTCCCACTATTATTGTGTTATTGTTGATTTTCCCTTTCATACTTGTTAGCATTTGTCTTACATATTGCGGGGCTCCTATATTGGGGGCATATATATTTATAATTGTTATATCTTCTTCTTGGATTGTTCCTTTGATCATTATGTAGTGGCCTTCTTTGTCTCTTTTCACAGCCTTTGTTTTAAAGTCTATTTTATCGGATATGAGTATTGCCACTCCTGCTTTCTTTTGGTCTCTATTTGCATGGTATATCTTTTTCCAGCCCTTCACTTTCAGTCTGTATGTGTCCCTTGTTTTGAGGTGGGTCTCTTGTAAGCAGCATATAGAGGGGTCTTGTTTTTTTATCCATTCGGCCAGTCTCTGTCTTTTGGTTGGGGCGTTCAACCCATTTACGTTTAAGGTAATTATTGATAAGTGTGATCCCTTTACCATTTACTTTATTGTTTTGGGTTCGAGTTTATACACCCTTTTTGTGTTTCCTGTCTAGAGAATATCCTTTAGAATTTGTTGGAGAGCTGGTTTGGTGGTGCTGAATTCTCTCAGCTTTTGCTTGTCTGTAAAGCTTTTGATTTCTCCTTCGTATTTGAATGAGATCCTTGCTGGGTACAGTATTCTGGGCTGTAGGTTATTGTCTTTCATCACTTTAAGTATGTCTTGCCATTCCCTCCTGGCCTGAAGAGTTTCTATTGAAAGATCAGCTGTTATCCTAATGGGAATCCCCTTGTGTGTTATTTGTTGTTTTTCCCTTGCTGCTTTTAATATTTGTTCTTTGTATTTGATCTTTGTTAATTTGATTAATATGTGTCTTGGGGTGTTTCGCCTTGGGTTTATCCTATTTGGAACTCTCTGTGTTTCTTGGACTTGGGTGATTATTTCCTTCCCCATTTTAGGGAAGTTTTCAACTATTATCTCCTCAAGGATTTTCTCATGATCTTTCTTTCTGTCTTCTTCTTCTGGGACTCCTATAATTCGAATGTTGGAGCGTTTCATATTGTCCTGGAGGTCTCTGAGATTGTCCTCATTTCTTTTAATTCGTTGTTCTTGTTTCCTCTCTGATTCATTTATTTCTACCATTCTATCTTCTATTTCACTAATCCTATCTTCTGCCTCCGTTATTCTACTAATTGTTGCCTCCAGAGTGTTTCTGATCTCATTTATTGCATTATTCATTATATTTTGACTCTTTTTTATTTCTTCTAGGTCCTTGTTAAACCTTTCTTGCATCTTCTCAATCCTTGTCTCTAGCCTATTTATCTGTGATTCCATTTTGATTTCAAGATTTTGGATCATTTTCACTATCAATATTCGGAATTCCTTCTCCGGTAGATTCCCTACTTCTTCCACTTTTGTTTGGTTTGGTGGGCAACTCTCCTGTTCCTTTACCTGCTGTGTATTCCTCTGTCTCTTCATCTTGGTTATATTGCTGCGTTTGGGGTGGCCTTTTTATATTCTGGGAATTTGTGGAGTTCTCTTTATTATGGAGCTTCCTCACTTTGGGTGGGGTTCTATCAGTGGCTTGTCAAGGTTTCCTGGTTAGGGAGGCTTGTGTTGGAGTTTTGGTGGGTGGAGCTGGGTTTCTTCTCTCTGGAGTGCAATGGAGTGACCCGTAATGGGTTACGAGACATCAAAGGTTTTGGGATAATTTTGAGCTGCCTGTATATTGAAGCTCAGGGGAGTGTTCCTGTGTTGCTGGAGAATTTGCGTGGTATGTCTTGTTTTGGAATTTGTTGGCCCTTAGGTGGAACTTGGTTTCGGTGTAGGTATGAAGGCATTAGATGGGCTCCTGTTGCTTAATGTTCCCTGAATTCAAGAGTTCTCTAATGTTTTCAGGCTTTGGATTTAAGCCTCCTGCTTCTGGTTTTCAGTTTTATTTTTACAGTAGCCTCTAGACTTCTCCATCTATACAGCACTGATGATAAAACATCTAGGTTAAAGATGAAAAGTTTCTCCACATTGAGGGACACTCAGAGGGGTTCACTGAGTTATAAGGAGAAGAGAAGATGGAGGGGGTAGTTAGAGGTAACTGGAATGAGATGCGGTGAGATCAAAAGAGAAGAGAGCAAGCTAGCCAGTAGTCACTTCCTTATGTGCGCTCTATAGTCTGGACCGCTCAGAGGTATTTACAGAGTTATACGGGGAAGAGGAGAGGGAGGAAGTAGACAGAGGTGACCAGGAGGATCAGAGAGAGGAATGAGTAGGAGAGAGACAAATCCTGCCAGTAACCTGTTCCTTAGGTGTTCTCCACCGTCTGGAACACACAGAGATTCACAGAGTTGGATAGAGGAGAGATGGGGGAGAAAAGAGACAGAGGCCACCTGGTGGAGAAAAAGGAGAGTCCAGAGGAGGAGAGAGTGGTCAAGCCAGTAATCTCGCTCTCAGGTAAACTGGGATAGTGAAGTTTGGATTTTTAAATGTACAAAATTGACCACAAAAACCTAAGAGCAAAGATTAAAAATCTAGAGTAGAGGTTGGATTTTCAAAGATACAATATTAGAGAGAAGCAGAAGGAAAAAGGAAGAAAGAAAGAAAAAAAAAGAAAGAAAAAGAATTATTAAAAAACAAATAAACAAACAAACAATCAAAAAAAAAAAAAAAGCCATCAACAACCATCCAAAGACTGTATATGGTGTTTGCCTTAAAAAAAAAAAAAAAAAAAAAGTCTTTTTAAAACAAACAAACAAACAAAAATATAGTAATAATAGGTTATAGAAATAAAAATTAGAGGAGAAATAGAAGACTTAACAATTAAAAAAAGTTAGAAAAAAAAGCAAAAAAAAAAAAAAAAGGAATGATTTTAAAAATATTAAAAATATCTGGCCCTTTCTGGTGTAATGGGCCGTGTGGGATCACTTCCAAGGTGGTTCCCTCTGTTTAACTTCTTCTGTTTGCTGGCTTTTTAGGCTCACTAGTTTAGTTGCGCTGTGAGGAGGGGGGCTGCTGCTAACAAATAGCACTGTCGTGTGCACGCAGTATCTCTGCCCGGCTTGACCTGTCCTTTCTCGCGGCGCACAAACCGCTCCAGCTCTAGGATGCTCAGCCGGGAACCGTCTGGGGCCGGCCCTAGGCTGCGTGCACTTCCCCGGTCCAAGCCGCTCAGGTTCGGCGCTCAGGCAGCCCTCAGAGGCACAGATTCGGCTGGAACTGCGCTTTGTGCCCTTCCCAGGTCCGAGTAGCTCAGGAGTTTGGCGAGCGCGATCGCCGCGGCTTGTCACCTTTTCTGCCGCTGCTGCTCAGCTTTCTGGGCGGACCGCTGGCGCACCCCGTGCGGTAGATTGTGACTGTCCAGCACCCCCAGAAGTCTTAGCAAAGGAGCCTGCTTGCAGTTAGGTAAGTAAAGTCTCTCCGGGTCTGCAATTGCCCCTTTCCAGTCCTTACGGCTCTGGCTGCCTGTCCCCCGTGGGGGATGGTCTGCAGCCGGCTTTTTCCGTTCCGTCCTTTGTTCTGTGCTCGGTCCTGGCGGTGTCTTATGTTTGAGCTTTTCGCGTGGTAGCTATCCCACAGTCTGGTTTGCTAGCCCAAGTTAGATCGTTCTGGTTGCGCGTGGGGCGTCCCTGCCCGATTCTTACAAAGCTCTGCAGCCCGTGCCTCCCGCGCGTCCCTGCCCTGCCCCCACTTCCCAGTGGCGGATGCAGGCGTCTGTGCTGCTTTTCCGCTGGGGGAGTTACTGTTGGGCTTGTAATCTGTTGGTTTTAATTATTTATCTATTTTTCCTTCCTGTTATGTTGCCCTCTGTGTTTCCAAGGCTCGCCACAGACTCGGCAGGGAGAGTGTTTCCTGGTGTTTGGAAACCTCTCTTCTTAAAATTCCCTTCCCGGGACGGGCTTCCCTTCCCGGGACGGGCTTCCCTTCCCGGGACGGAGCTCCCTCCCCACCTCCTTTGTCTCCTTTTCGTCTTTTATATTTTTTCCTACCTGTTTTTGAAGACAATGATCTGCTTTTCTGGTTGCCTGATGTCCTCTGCCAGCCTACAGAAGTTGTTTTGTGAAGTTTGCTCGGTGTTGAAATGTTCTTTTGAGGAATTTGTGAGGGAGAAAGTGGTCTTGCCGTCCTATTCCTCCGCCATCTTTCCCTCTCCCCTCCTCTGCCTTTTCAAAATCCAGCTTGAACATCTGGAAGTTCTCAGTTCACATACCGAAGCCTGGCTTGGAGAATTTAGAGCATTATCTTGCTAGTATGCGAAATGAGTGCATTTGTGCAGTAGTTTGAACATTCTTTGGTATTGCCCTTCTTTGGGATTGAAATGAAAACTGATCTTTCCAATCCTATGACCGTTGCTGAGTTTTCCAAATTTACTGGCATATTGAGTGCAGCACTTTGGCAGCGTCATCTTTTAGGAGTTGCAATAGCTCAGCTGGAATTCCCATCACCTCCACTGGCTTTGTTCATAGTGATGCTTCCTCAGGCCCACTTGACTTCACATTCTAGGATGTCTGGCTCTAGGTGAGTGATCATACCATCGTGGTTATCTGCGTCATGAAGATCTTCTCGTACAGTTCTTCTGTGTATTCTTCCACCTCTTCTTAATATCGTCTGCTTCTCTTAGCTCCATACTGTTTCTGTCCTTTATTGTGCCCATCTTTGCATGACATGTTCCCTTGGTATCTGTAATTTTCTTGAAGAGATCTCTAGTCTTTCCCATTTTGTTGTTTTCCTCTGTTTCTTTGCATTGAACACTTAGGAAGACTTTCTTATCTCTCCGTGCTATTCTTTGGAACTCTGTATTCAGATTGGTTCCAAAGAATAGCAAGGAGTGATAAGAAAGCCTTAGGAAGAAAGGGTATACCCATCTGAATGTAGAGTTCCAAAGAATAGCAAGGAGAGATAAGAAAACCTTCGTAAGTGTTCAGTTCAAAGAAATAGAGGAAAACAAAAGAATGGGCAAGACTAGAGATCTTCCCTGGTGGCTCAGATGGTAAAGCGTTTGCCTACAATGCGGAAGACCTGGGTTCGATCCCTGGGTCGAGAAGATTCCCTGGAGAAGGAAATGGCAACCCACTCCAGTACTCTTGCCTGGAAAATCCCATGGACGGAGGAGCTTGATGCAGGCTACTGTCCATGTGGTCGTAAAGAGTCGGGCACGACTGAGCGACTTCACTTCACTAGAGATCTCTTCAAGAAAATTAGAGATGACGAACCTAGACAGCATATTAAAAATCAGAGACAACGCTTTGCCGACAAGAGTGCATTTAGTACAAGCTGTGGTTTTTTCCAGTAGTCGTGTACAGATGTGAGAGTTAGACCATAAAGAAGGCTGAGTGCTGAAGAATTGATGCTTTCAAACTGTGGTGCTGGAGGGGCTCTTGAGAGTCCCTTGGACAGCAAGGAGATCAAACCAGTCCATCCTAAATGAAATTAACCCTGAATATTCATTAGAAGGACTGATGTTGAAGCTGAAGCTCCAATACTTTGGCTACCTGATGTGAAGAGCTGATCTATTGGAGAAGACCCTGCTGGTGGGAAAGATTGAGGGCAAGAGGATAAGAGTGTGACAAAGAATGAGATGGTTGGATGGCATCACAGAATCAATGGACATGAGTTTGAACAAATTCCAGGAGATACTGAAGGACAGGAAAGCCTGGCGTGCTGAAGTTCATGGGATCTCAAAGAGTTAGACATGCTTTAGCATCTGAACAACAGTAGTAACACCACTTTCGCTCTGTATGTTTTCCTAGGTCTGAAGTGGGTCTCTGATAGACAGCATGTAAACAGATCTTGTTTTTGTATCCATTCAGCCAGTCTGTGTCTTTTGGTTGGAGCATTTAATCCCATTACATTTAAGGTAGTTACTGATAAGTATGTTCTTATTGCTATTTTGTTAATGGTTTAGGATTTGTTTTTGTAGGCCTTTTTTCTTCCCTTCCTCTTTGCTTTCTTTTCTTGTGATTTAATGATTATCATTATAGAGTTGTGTTTGGATTGCTTTTTCTTTTTTGGTGTGTATCTGTTACATGTTTTGGTTGTGATTACCATGAGGAGCCTTTGATATAGCAGTCTATATATATAGTTGTTTTAAGTTGCTGGTCTCTTAATTTCAAATGTGCTTCCAATATCCTGCATTTGAACTTCCTTCTTCTGAGGATTACTTGTTTTGATACCATGCTTGTGTGTGGATGATATCCTGCCTTTGCTGTATTTTGCCTTTACTGGTGTGCTTTTCTGTTCAAAATGCTCTTGTTTCTAGGTGGCCTTTTCTTTTCTGTTTAGAGAAGTTCATTTAGCATTTGCTGTAATCCTCCTTTGGTGGTGCTGAATTCTCTCAGCTTTTGCTTCTCTGTGAAGCTTTTGATTTTTTCCTTGAATTTGAATGAGAGTCTTGCTGCGTAGAATATTTTTAGTGATAGGTTTTCCCCTTTCATCACTTCAAATATATCAGGCCATTCCCTTCTGTCTTGCAGATTTACTGCTGAAAAATAAGCTGATAACCATGTGGGGATTTCCTTATATATTACTTTTCCTTCATTGCTTTTAATATTTTCTCTTTGTCTTTAATTTTTGTCATCTCTCTTTTTGCATGTTCCTCCTTGGCTGGAGAAGGAAATGGCAACCCACTCCAATGCTCTTGCCTGGACAATCCCACGGACAGGGAAGCCTGGTAGGCTACTGTCCACGGGGTCGCAAAGAGTCAAACACAACTGAGTGACTTGACTTACTTACTTCCTTGGCTTTATACCTTATGGGACTCTGCACTTCCTGGGTTTGAGTGAGTGTTTCCTTTCCCATGTTAGTGAAGGTTTTGGCTACCTTCTCCAGGTATTTGCTTGGATCCTTTCTTTTGTCTTCTGGGACTCTGTGTAATGCAAATATTGGTGCATTTAATGATGGTCCCAGAGGTCGCTTAGATGCTTCTCATTTTTTTAATTCTTTTTCTCTGTTCTGTTCTGCAGCATTGTTTTCTACCAATCTGTCTTCCCACTTCCTTATTCTTTCTTCTGCCTCAGTTATTCTTCTGTTTATTCCTTCTACTATACTGTTCATTTCAGCTATTGTGTTCTCTCTCTTCTTCAAATCTTCTAGCTCTTTGTTAAATATTTTTTGTATCTTCTTGGTCTCTGCCGCCATTCTTTGTTTATCTTTTGGCCATGCCATGCGGCATGCAGGATCTTAGTTCCCTGACCAAAGATCAAACCTGCGCCCCCTGAAGTAGAAGTGTGGCATCCTAACCATTGACCACCAGGGAGTTCCTTGTGCCTCTATTCTTTTTCCGAGATTTTGGATCATCTTTACTATCATTTTTCTGAATTATTTTTCAGGCAGATTGACTATCTCCACTTCATTTGGTTATTTTTCCCTAGGCTTTATCTTGTTCCTTCATCTGGAACATACTTCTCTGTCATTTCATTTTGTATAACTTTCTGTGATTGCAGTCTCTGTTCTGCAGGCTACAGGGTTGTAGCTGCTCCTCTTGCTTCAGCTGTCAGCCCCCTGGTGGGTGAGGCTGTCCAAGAGGCTTGTTCAGGCTTTCTGATTGGAGGGTCTGGCATGCCCACTGGTGAGTGGAGCTGGGTCTTGTCCCTCTAATGGGCAGGGCCCTGTCAAGGCTTGTGTTTAGAGGCAGCTGGCATCATCAACTCAGTGGACATGAGTTTGAGCAAACTTTGGGAGATAGTGAAGGACAGAGAAGCCTGGCATGTTGCAGTCCATGAGGTCACAAAGAACTGGACACTGATTGACCAAACAAGTGCATTTCGGATGCACTTGTTTAGCAGCCTGTCTGTCTTTGGGTGGGGCTGTTTTCCCACCCTGTTGGTTGACCTCTGGGACTGCTCACCTAATGAATATTCCTTGGGGCCTCTGCCACCAGTGTCCTTGCCACCCCGCTGCCTCCGCCACTGGTGAGCCACAGCCAACTCCTGCCTCCTCTGGAGACCTTCCAGAACCCACCAGTAGGTCTGTTCTGGGCTCCTGTGGAGTCACTGCTTTGCTTTGGGTCTCAGGGCACTGAAACCTTATGTGTGCCTTCCAAGGTGGTGTCTCTGCTTCCTTCAGTCCTATGGAGCTCTTGCACCCAAACCCCTCTGGCCTGGAAAGCCAAATGCTCTGAGACACTTCCTCCTGATTGCAGACCCCAGGCTGAGGAGCCTGATGTGGGGATTGGAACTCTCCCTCCTGTGGAAGAAACTGTGGCAGTTTGTGGATTGCCTGTCCTGTTGGTATGGGATTTGATTTTATTGCAAAAGCACCCCTCCTATTGTCTCGTTGAGGCTTTCTCTTTGTCTTTGAAAGTAGAATATCTTTTTTTTTTTTTTTTTGGTAGATTCCAAAAAATGATTTTGGCATTTTCGTCAGAGGAGGTGAGCTCAGGTTCTTCTTCTCCACCATCTTGTCCTTTTTCTGGTTTTCCCTGAAAAGAACAAAGTTTGGAACTTCTCAGTGCTGCTTCTCACCAGCTGGCCTGAGAGACAGTTAAAGCTGAAGTAGAAGATCCCTTTCTGGGGTGGTTTAATCAAGAAAAAATGGACACTAAACTAAAGAGTTGGGTACCTTGTTTCCCCAGTAGTAGAGGTTAATGTTCAACAGGTTATACAAACCTTATCCCCATTGCGAGTAAAATCAGTTCCACTATATTATTCAGGTGCTCCAGAGAAACAATACCAGTAGGATGTGTGTGCATACAGGAAGAGATTTACTATATGAAATCGACTCACACAATTATGAAGAATAGTGAGTCCAAAAATCGGCAGTGTGGACTGGCAGGTTGGAGACCCAGGACAGTCAGTGTTGTAGATGAAGTCCCAAACAGTCTGCTTTGCCTCTTGGCTAGGAAGGCTGGTCTTTCTGCTCTCTTCATGCCTCCAGCTGGTTTGGTGGGGCACACCTGCATTATGGACGGTGATCTGCTTTACCCAGAGGTTACCAATTTAAATGTTAGTCTCATCCGAAAAACCCTCCTGTGATCCACATAATTTACCATCACATCCACCAAGCTGTAAAGTGAATAGTTTTGTAATAAATTTCCTTAGGCAGTACAGTATATGAATATGTCTGCCCCCAACACCCCCCCCCCCGGGTTTATAAAAATGTTTACTGTAAAGGGAAAAAAGTCTTCCTTTGTCACATCATTTTGTAATCCTTTAAGGTTTTATGGGAACACTAGATTTTTTTTGAATTATTGGCATTAGTCAGTGAACTCTTGGAGATACTTGTTTTGAATAGAATGTGGCCTGTTTGTATTCCAGACAGAAGCAATGAAAGCCTCATTAATCTTTGTTTGAAACCATCAAGAAGATCTCACCTGACATTTTAGGTTCATGGTCTGTAAAGGATTCACAGGAATCCTGTTTGATTGTTTATTGGCAACATTTAAAAAATTCCGCAATTGGTATGCCTCTGGTGGGAGCAGCTAGGGACCTCTTTGAGCTAGCCATCTGCACAGACAATTCTCAGGATGGCTTTATTTGCTGAGATTAGTCCAGGCACATAACAACAACTGCACCTGGATATGCTTCATCCTTGCTGTAAGGGTGGTGTCTCTGGGAGTGTTTTTAAGCCACCATCTAGCCCCCAAAGGCCTGTGGCTTTGTTTCTGTTCAGGGGAGATATTTTTGATGATGGTACATTTTTTTTCCTTGTAAATTCAAGTGATAATTTGAAAAACTCATCAAACCCAGAGAAATCTTATTCAGCCTTGAAAATCTGCGTTCATTATCATGTTATCAAATCTCATTGTTGTATCATAAAGCTGAACCCATGCAGACAACCTCTCTAGTCATAAACGACCACACACAATGTGGGCAAATAGCTGTAAAGCTCGCATAGTGCTAAGCATGGTGTTGATTGGGAAGGATTTCTTCACCTGCTGCTCCTGCATGGTCCAGTTATGTCTAGGACGTCATGTGTAATTGGGATTTCTTTTCTCAGATGGTTCTCTTATGTTCTACATGCTTTACAGGCAGGGCCACTCTCTCCCGGTCTCTCTCTATTGTCCTCTTTGTAGGCAGTTGTATTCCAGGCTCCAGGGAAGAGCTCTACTGTACTTTGCCAGCCACAGTATTCTGCTCTCATTCATAAAGGTACTGAATGCTACTGCTAAGCTACCTTGAGAGTATAACAATTATATAAATGTTAATAGTTTGATTTTACATTAAATCTCATTGATACTTAGAATGTGTTTTATTATTGTGACTAAGAAAAAATAAAAGTTCCAGAATGCCATGTTGGTTTGTATAAATTTGAAAATGACGTTCTTGACTAACATACAGACACACTTCTTACAAAAATAACCTTTAACAAAGATGTATTATTTTACATTCGGTAAACACCTACTGAGTCCCTACGGAGCCCCTGTGCAGAGCACAGATGCTTCAAGATCGTACTTTTCTTAGATCAGGTTGACTGGTTAGCGTCCTTTGCTTGTGAATTTCTGAACATTTTATCCCCAGATCAATAGATAAATGTGGCAGATGTCTTATACTATTTCCCTTAGCTTAGCTGTAGACTGCCAGGAACGCCTGTCCATTGGATTAACGGCTGCCAGCAACTTACTTGGGGGGTCTGTAGAACCCCACAGCTGTGTGCTAGCAAAATGGCAGAAACTGCCCTGGAGTCTTCATGCCCGCAGTCTCCACTTGTGCCTCCTTCCATCGGAAACTTCTTGGTTCTCAATTTTTTTCTATTTGAAATTTTAGATATCTGTTGTCCAGTCTGGTAATTCATCCCATCCACTATTGATTTTCACAGAGAAAGGTAGGAAACTGAGATGGTTTACTAAAATGCCAGTAAGGTCAAGGCTTGTTATAAAGAAATCAAAGGTAATGATTATCATCATCATCGTCTTATCCTCAGGCAGAAAAAGGGAGGTAACACGCCACTTTCCTTAGCTTGTAATGCTACATCATCAGCCACCTTTCTCCTTGCTCCTCTCTCCCTCCATCAAGCTTTTCTCCCAGCGTTTTCCTGTGCAGCAGCGTGCAGATGTGGGATACCTACTGGCTGAGGCTCTGGTGCTCTGTCAGCAGCCACCTTTTTCTTTCTGAACCTATGGCTTTCATGTTTTATTTCCCCCTCAGTCACCCATCCGTAGAAGACTCCCTCAGCCATCCCTTTTCTAATCAATTACTATATTAAAACCAGCCCTACAGAACAGCTCCCAGTGGGTGAGTAGGATGTCTCAGACATATTTGTCCCATGAAACCTTTATTTGCCCTCGAAAGGGACTGGAAGCCTAAGAGACTTCTCAATCTCTGCCTTTTTTATTTGCTTTTTTTTTTTTTTTTTTTTTTTTACTATGGCCTGTTATAGCCAGACTTGCCTGTTGGATGTTTCTGAACTCTCTGGTCCGAGGCTCTTTCCCATCTGGAATTGTCTGAGTCTACAGATTCAAGGAGTTCCATTGTGTCAGTTTATTCAGCAGAATGGCTCCACGGTATCCAGTCTTCCTCGGCAAGGGAAGGGTCCTGCTCTCTCTCCAGACTGTCTGGGTGGCATTGGTGGTACAGTGGTGAACACAGCTGCCTTCCAGATTACCTGGGTGCTGGGACTGGTCTCAGTGACAAGGGAACCTCTGTGGCAGTCAGGCTGTTCACTGCACCGTGCCTCAGACATCCCACACTTCGTCCACCTCTGGATTTTGCACAGAGCCTGCCACTTTACTTCCTTTTGTCCAAGCCCTCGCTCTTAAGTGTACATTCCGTGTTTCTCAGCCCTTCAGCCCTCGCTTTTCTCTGGACTCCTGCACCGTATATAGTGAATACTTCCTGACTTAATACTTGTCTTTCCTCTTGTGCTTGCACGCGTTTGTGTGACCTGAATTAGATGCTAGGAGGGATGTGTTTTACACTTCTCTTTACCCTTAGTCGTTCATGGTAGTTACTTACTAAAATACACAAAATTCTTTTGGACATATATCTGCCCCTCACACCAGAAGATGTGACTTCAGGTAGGATTAAACATAATTTCAAAAGGGATAGAGCCTTCATCTTGTCTCTCTTCAGATTGACTGCTCTAACTTAGTAAATGTGGGGAAGAGCTTCTCTCTCTGTTGTTGGTTTATGGCACTTCCAGAAATGTTATTTTTAAGGCAGGCCTCACCGTACCAGCTGCCCGCACTTCAGGGTGTCAGAATCGTGGCCCAGAGCAGTGCAGACTGTGGGGGTCTGCTGGTGAGGCTCCTGCCCTGCGCCGGCTGCTGCGTGGTCCTTCCTCCACCTCTTCCACTCCTCCTCTCACCAGTTGGCCTTAACTCCAGATCTGAGTGTGAAAACAACCCAGAGAGGGTGGTAGCTTGGTTGCCGAAGTCTGATTTGTGCTCAGACTAGCTTTATCTGCGCCTGTCCCTTGAATGGAGCAGACAGAAATGGAAGTGAGCAGAAAGCAAGGCTGGGAAGCCTCTCAAGGGGCTTGGAGACATGCAGGCAGCTCCAGTCTTCTACAAGCAGCGCCAGTGGTAGGAAGTCTGCAGTGTGCCCGACACTGAGTCAGTGCTTTAGAAGGGAGAGAACACTGACCACTTTACCCCGAGGAAGTGGAAAGTGGGGGACCTGAATGATTTGGTAAAGGTTGGGCAACCAGTACTAGCAGATTGGGATGCAAATCCAGGTGCAGTGGGCTCCCCAGTCCTTGCCCATGCACCCCCAGAGTCTGTCACCTTGCTAGGAACATCTCCTGGGTTCCTTCCGAGTCTGAGCCAGGTCGCTTTAGTCAGATGTCATGCTTGAAAACCCCCAGAAGCCTCCCTTTCCCATAGCTTCTCTTCCCAGTCCCTCTGCACATCTCTACCAGACTGAATTATCTGGTCCCTCTTTTGTTGTTACTTGTATCCTCAGGAATCTGCAATGCTTCCCCACTGTTACCAAAACACAAACCCTTTGGCCTTGCATTCCAAGCCCTGTCCAGCCTCTGTCTTCCTCACGGACTTCATCCTCCTTTGCTCTCTTGGTTGGCCCTGTGAACCCGCATGCGAGCTACATGCTCTGGCTCTGCACATGGCCTGGAGCAGTCCCACTTGCTGCTCCACAGGTGCATGTCTTTTAACAGCCAGGTACAAGCCTTCTGTGAAGCCTGGAATCCTATATCGCGGCATGGTGAAGGCCCTGCATACTTACAACTTTGCTCAACTGCTGTAACCTGCCAGGCTTCTCCTCTCAATGGGCTTTTCCAGGCAAGAATACTGGAGGGGGTAGCCATTCCCTTCTCCAGGGGATCTTCCTGACCCAGGGATTGAACCCGGGTCTTTGGCATTGCAGGCAGATTCTTTATCATCTGAGCCACTAGAGAAGCCCTTATTTTTACTTTATTTGTTATTTTCTCCCTGCACTTTGACTGAAAGCCACTTAAAGCATGACTGCACATTTTCGGTGATAAGTGAAGTTACTCAGTCATGTCGGACTCTTTGCGATCCCATGGACTGTAGCCTACCAGGCTCCTCCATCCATGGAATTTTCTAGGCAAGAGTACTGGAGTGGGTTGCCATTTCCTTCTCCAGGGGATCTTCCCAACCCAGGGATCGAACCCAGGTCTCCCACATTGCGGGCAGATACTTTACTGTCTGAGCCACCAGGGAAGCCCAAAGTGAAAGTGTTAAGTTGCACAATCATTTTGTCCAACTCTCTGCGACCCCATAGGCTGTAGCCACCAGACTTTTCTGCAAGAATACTGGAGTGGGTTGGAGGGACTCTTCTCAACCCAGGGATTGAACCCAGGTCTCCCACATTGCATTGCAGGCAGATTCTTTACCATCTGAACCACTAAGGAAGGTGGTAGTCAGTAAACACTGGTTAAATAAGTAGATAAACCATGCTCTGGTGCTCTGTCTCACTAGGGTTTTGCTTTACATTAGTATATGTTCCACCACACTAAAGGTTACACAATTTGAAAAATGAAGAAACTAGGATCTTGCATAAATTTCTGATTGGGGACATCAATATGTTGAGCTATATATGAACTTTATTGTTCTTATAGATTGATATAAAAAATATTGGTATATTGATTGCTCATGGAGCATGGTGGAGGAGGGTGAGGCCACAAAAAATATTGGTTACAATAAATGTTATGTTCTTTTGCCTTTAGCTTATGATATGCTAGATAACTAAGTAAATAATGCACATGGCAGAAATAGCTGGATAAGATTATTTAATATTGCTTTCAATATAATGATTGCCCTTGGGACTAAATTAAGCATTCTGTGATTCACTATATAAAGTCAGAGAACCAAAACTGTGGCTGTAGTTTCCCTTAGGCCACTCAGTTTTTTTCAGTAGATTTACCTTTTTAATTATGTTTTCCTTAGGCTAATTTTAAAATCACTTTGCATTCCCTGAGAGCAGTGTTCTTCATGTGTCAAGGGGACACACATTTAACAGTCATAAAACTGTCTATAAAAGCAAAACTCTCATTGCCCCCAGAGGATCTTTTTTTTTTTTAAAGAATCAAAATGTGCAAGCTCCTAAAAAAATAGCTTAACAAAGTACGTACAACAGCTTAAGGGGCTATATAAATCATTTTCTACATCCTTTACCCCACTTTGTGCTCTAAAACCAAAAAAACTCCTTCAGGGAAATGTATCTACCCTGCTACAAATTGGAGTATTAGCTGAAGTTAATGGTAGAGGATAACAGTATAAACTAATAAGAGCATTAAATAAATCTTATTAATTAAAAATAAGTATATGAGAGAATAGCACTGAAACATTTGTATTACCATATGTAAAATAGATGACCAGTGCAAATTCGATGCATGAAACAGGGTACCCAAAGCTGGTGCCCTGTAACAACCCAGAGGGATGGGGTGAGGAGGGAGTTGGGCGGGGGGGATGGTTTCAGGACGGTGGGACACATGTATACCCATGGCTGATTTATGTCAATGTATGCAGAAACCACCACAATATTGTAAACTGATTATCCTTCAATTAAAATAAATAAATTAATTTTTTAAAATGAGTATTCTCATGAAGAAAGAACACAGGATGTCATAAAGCTTGGGTCCTGGAACTGATCTCTGACTTATTACATGAGTTTGAGAAAGTAATTAAGTCTCCCCTCCCACTCGTCCTCCCTCCACCAGGATGAAAACATAAATCTTTTTTAGGGTCTCGTTGAGTCATTGTGGAAACAGTATGTACTACATATTCTTGCTAAACACCATTGGGAAGAATAAGCAGGAAAATTATGAACCAAGACTTTAAAAGAGTAGTGTAAGTTACTTACTTAGTGGTTTTGACTGGCCTTTGGTTGAGAAAGAGCTGAAAGTGTTGAACCAGGTTTCCTGAAAAGAAATATATACAGAATTTATTTTTCACTTAGTGATCACAGAAACCTTTTCTGATTAGTTTCATTATTGAGAATGTGATTTCAGCTCCCGTGCAAAAGATCCCAGATAAATAAATTGGGTTATCAAGTTTATTTTTAATTCTTATATTATTTGATTTATTATTATTTTTTAAACACACTGTTTATTTGACTGTACTGGGTCTTAGTTGCAGCACATGGGATCTTCTGATCTTTGTTGAGACACATGAGATCTTGTACTAATAGTTGAGCGTGTGGGATCCTTAGTAGCGGCGTGTGGGATCTAGCTCTCTGACCAGGGATGGAACCCAGGCCCCTGCATTGAGAGCACGGTCTTAGCCACTGGACCACCAAGGAAGTCCCTTCTTATATTATTTTTAAAAATGAGTGTTAAGTAGTGTAATGAGGTTTAGTTCTCACTTTCCTGTGGATGAATTTTGTGAGTGACTGAGTCTTTAGCAAACTAAGATTCTGCTTCACAGGAGTATTTTGAGAATAAGCTTTAGACTGTGTAAGTTCTTAAGAAAGGAGTTGGGGCTCTTTGGAGAAATGGCTGATTCTATGACTGGGCCAGGGGAAGCAAGTAACTTCTTACGCTGTCACAAAATGAGGAAGTTGTCATGAAAATATGGGCATGTTGAAATGACACAGGGGCTCACTGAAAGGAGCTTGCAAGAACTAAGTCTGGGATAGTCTGAACACCAAAATAAGTAATAGTAGTAACGGATTACAATCCCTAGAAAAAATAAGTATCTGTGAGTCTGTGCTTCTGTGAGCAAATAATTGAGTACATTTCAACTGAGTACATTTGAATAAATAAATGAGGGAGAAGGAGCAGCTCCTGCTAGGGTAGAATTCTCATTAGTAAATATAGAAGAAATGATGGAAATAGAACATCACTATTTGGCAGCCAGCACAGTAGTGACTGTTGCGGACCACATCCACCTATGTATGTATGTCTGCTGAAAGTAATAGATGGAGGTATGGTAAGAAGCAGGATATTTGAAATATCTCTTCACAAGATACTTAACATTACAAAGAGAAAAGAACTAACTTTACAGTGGGGAAACCTAGACAAATACCACATTTAAACAAGTGTTCCAAGTTGGCACCATCTGTACTGAGTCCTGACCATAGCGTGCCCCTCCTGCTACAGTCCTGCATGATGAAAAGGGCGCAGTGTCACCTCAGTGATGGTGTTTCTCCCCATTGTTTTCAATTATACTTTTTTATCTTGAAAAAATTATAGATTCACATGCATTTGTAAGAAAAATACAAAGAGAGAGCCCATGTATCCTTTACCCCAGTGGCAACGGTAGTTGTAACACAGCGGTGTAGCGTCATCACTGAGACGCTGACAGTGGTGTAATCAAGGTACAAGCATTCCCGTCGCCACAGAGATCACTCCTGTTGCCCTGGTCTAGCTAACCGCCTTTTCAAAAGTTGGGTTATTCCCCTGGTTCTGAGTTGTAAGAATTCTTCATATATTCTGCATCATACAGACTTTTATCCTCAGTCTGCTAAGAGAGTAAATCATACTGATCATCATTTTAAATTATACTAAAATGCACATGATATTTGCCATCATAACCATTTTTTAGTATACAGTACAGCAGTATTAAGTAGATTCATAGTGTTGTGCAACCGTTACCAACAGCCATCTCCAGAATTCTTTTCATGCTGCAAAACTGGAACCAAAACTATCCCTCTTAAACAACTCCCCCCTAAGCTGCTGGAAAAGACCACTCTACCTCCTTTCTCTGTGAGTTTGGCTATTCTAGGTGACTCATACAACTGGAATCATAAAGGGCTTGTATTTTTGTCACTGGCCTGTTTCACGTAACATGGTGTCTGCAGGGTTCATCCACATTATGGTATGGTTTTCCTTACTCTCTGAGGCTGAATAGCATCGCAATGTATGTATATACCTTATATCTTGTTTATCCAGCCATCCATAGATGGACCCTCAGATGGCTTCCACCTTTTTTGGTTATTGCAAATAACACTGCCAGGAGTGTGGTGCAGATGTCTCTTCCAGACTCTGCTTTCAGTTCTTTTGGGTGTGTTCCCAGAGGTGGAATGTTGGGTCGCTGTGGTATCTAGATTCTTTTCTCTCTCTCTCTACTTTTCTCTTCTCCAAGCCCTGACTGTCTTTGAGTATCTTTCCTTTTAGGGATTTAAGTTTTAAAAGTTTGTACCCATTTTTTTTTCTTTAAATAACACAGTAAACCTTTCATTAAGACAGTTGTTCAGAGAATACAGTGGTTACTGAATTTCCTAAGTGGCCAGAAACCCCTTCTCTGCCCGTGTTTTGGCATCTGTACCCCAACATCACCAGATAACAGGCTGTCATTCCAGCTCTGAATAAACACACTTAGTGGATGTAACTCGTAGAAGAAAGTGTTATCTGGAATGCAGCATTCACTTTTCTCTCCAAGCTGCGTTTCTCTTACTTTTACTACACTTCAAGAAAGAAAAATGGTATTTTGGAGGGGAGAGGATTAGAGAGAGTAACAGGTAGAAGAACCGAGAAAAAAATTATGAAGAAACACAAAGGAGGGTAAGGGGCGGGGGCAGCAGGAGGGTGAGTGAGTGTAGGAGAGGCTGGGCAGACGGCCCAGGGTCAGGCTGCAGGATGCCCTCCACCTTTGGATGAGGCAGAGCCCCGGTCCCTCTGGGTCTTAAGATCGTCTTATGCCGTAACAAGTGGGTGACTAACCCAGAGGTTACTTGGGCCAGAATGTGTTTAATCAGCATCTGCAACAAGCATTTCTTGAGCATCTGCCATCCACAGCCTCCTGAACTCAGTAACCACCAGTCTACCAGCCAAGGAGTGAAAAGACCAAACCGCCGTTTCAGGTGTTGAGTTCACTACTCTGTGGACAGTAGGCCCTTAAATTCTCCCAGTCCCCTCTCTGTCTCCTGCCCAGCCTCATCTTTCTCTAATCCTGGGGCTGGTGGATCAGAGGTGAGGCCTGAAGGTCTGCCTTTTTGCTCTCTCTGCTTAGAGGCAGAGGTCCTGCTGTAACAAACTGTTAGATCTTGCCTGACTTGAACTTTGCCTGACAAGGAGTAATGCCCTCCTTTACAGATAACAGTATTGAAGATTCCTGATATATTTAAAACAGTTTCCCAAGCAAGCATGATGTTCTTCTTGCTTGTATTTTTGGTAACCGTAGGATTTGTGTGAAACATATCCAGGCTTGGAAGCAGACCTGGGACCCCAAAGGTTTAACAGTTTTAGCCCCAAATTAATTTTTTTTGTTTTTGTTTTTTGGCTGCAGTACGCAGCATGCAGGATCTAGTTCCCTGACCAGGGACTAAACTCAGACCCTTGGCAGTGAGAGCAAGGAGTCCTAACCGCTGGATAGCCAGAGAAGTTCCCTTACTCCAGAATGAAGCCCAGTGTATTTTTAGAATAATGTAATTACAAAGAAGTTGTGGCATCTAAGCCTGCTTCTGTGTACAGGAGCCAAGAAACAGAGGTAAAAAATACAGGCAGGCTTGATTGATCTTAATACATGAGTGATGTCGTACTGTCTCTGGCACAGTTTGCTGTTTACATGTCTGATCTAAAGTTTCTCTTCAAAAATCTAAGGTAGTTTTCCTTACAAATGCGATCCCTATTCTAGAACTTTCAATTTGACGGAGAACTAAAACAAATGGGAGCAGAGCACAGTGAGTGATTTGCCTACAAAGAGATGCTCATGAGGTCATAAACCAGCAGTTTTCAACAAGGGTTATTTTGCCTCCAGGAGCATGTAACAACAACTGGAGACACTTTTGATGTCAGCCCTGGGAGGAGGTTCTGTTGGCATCTAGTGGGTAGAGGCCAAGGATGCTGCCAAACATCCTGCAGTGCAAGGGGCAGCCCCTCAGCAAAGGGTTGTCTGGTCCAAAACGGTGACAGCACTGAGGTTAAAAAGCAGTGATAAGTATGCGTGGACGATATCCCATGGACTGATTGATAAACCAGTTACACTAGGAATAAACCCAGGGTGGTGCCCACATTTGTGGCTTTACTCTCTAGGACTTTGAGTACTTTTTTCTTCCAGATTTATATTTTTAAATCATATTTTGTTGTTGTTCAGTCGCTCAGTCATTGTCTGACTCTTTGCGACCCAATGGACTGCAGCATGCCAGGCTTCCGTGTTCTTCACTATCTCCTGGAGTCTGCGCAAACTCATGTCCATTGAGTCAGTGATGCCATCCAACCATCTCATCCTCTGTTGCCCTCTTCTTCTCCTGCCCTCAGTCTTTCCCAGCATCAGGGTCATTTCCAGTGAGTTGGCTCTTCACATCAGGTGGCCAAAGTATTGGCGCTTCAGCTTCAGCATCAGTCCTTCCAGTGAATATTCAGGGTTGATTTCTTTAGGATTCACTGGTATGATCTCCTTGCTGCCCAAGGGACTCTCGAGTCTTCTCCGACACCATAGTTAGAAAGCATCGATTCTTTGGTGGTAAGCCTTCCTTCTGGTCCAGTCTTACATCCATACATAACTACTGGAAAAACCATAACTTTGACTATACAGACGCTTGTTGGCAAAGTGATCTCTCAGCTTTTTAATACACTGTCTAGGTTTGTCATAGTTTTTCTTCCAAGGAGCAAGCATCTTTACCTTCATGGCTACAGTCACTGTCCACAGTGATTTTGGAGCCCAGGAAAACAAAATCTGCTAGTGTTTCCATTTTTTCCCATCTATTTGCCATGAAGTGATGGGACAAGATGCCATGATCTTAGTCTTTTGAATGTTGAGTTTTAAGTCAGATTTTCACTCTCCTATTTCAGCCTCATCAAGAGGCTCTTCAGTTCCTCTCTTCTTTCTGCCATTAGGGTGGTGTCATGTGCATATCTGAGACTGTTGATATTTCTCCTGGCAGTCTTTTGATTCCAGCTTGAGCTTCATCCAGCCTGGCATTTCACATGATGTACTTCGCATATAAGTTATATAAGCAGGGTGACAATTATACAGCCTTGACAAACTCTTTTACCAGTTTTGAACCAGTCCATTGTTCCATGTCCAGTTCTAACTGTTGTTCTTGACCTACATACAGGTTTCTCAGGAGACAGGTGAAGTAGTCTAGGATTCCCATCTCTTTAAGAATTGCGCACAGTTTGTTGTGATCCACACAGACCAAGACTTTAGTGTAGTCACTGAAGCAGAAGTAGATGTTTTTCTAGAATTCTCTTTCTTTTCCTACGATCCAATGGATGTTGGCAATTTGATCTCTGGTTCTTCTGCCTCTTCTAAATCTAGCTTGTATATCTGGAAGTACTTGGTTCATGTACTGTTGAAGCCTAGCTTGAAAAATTTTGAGCATTATCTTGCTAGCATGTGAAATGAGTGCAATTGTGCAGTAATTTGAACATTCTTTGCCATTGCCCTTTTTTGAGATTGGAATGAAAACTGACCTTTTCCAGTCCTGTGGCCACTGCTGAATTTCCCAGTTTGCTGGCATATTGAGTGCAGCACTTTCACAGCATCATCTTTCAGGATCTGAGATAGCTCAACTGGAATTCCATCACCTCCACTGCTTTGTTTGTTGTAATGCTTCCCAAGGCCCACTTAACTTCGCGGTCTGGCTCTAGGTGATTGACCATGCCATTGTGATTATCTGGGTCATTAGATCTTTTTTGTACAGTTTTTCTGTGTGTTCTTGCCACCTCTTAATCTCTTCTGCTTCTGTTAGGTCTATACCATTTCTGTCCTTTATTGTGCCCCTCTTTGCATGAAATGTTCCCTTGGTACCTCTGAGTTTCTTGAGCTCTCTAGTCTTTTCCATTCTGTTGTTTTCCTCTATTTCTTTGCATTGTTCACTTAGGAAGGCTTTCTTATCTCTTCCTTGCTATTTTTTGGAACTCTGCATTCTGGTGGGTGTATCTTTCCTTTTCTCCTTTTGCCTTTAGCTTCTCTTCTTTTCTCAGTTATTTATAAGGCCTGCTTAGACAACCATTTTGCCTTTTTACATTTCTTTTTCTTCAGGATGGTTTTGATCACCACCTCCTGTACAGTGTTACAAACTTCCGTCCATAGTTCTTCAGGCACTGTATCAGATCTGATCCCTTGAATCTGTTTGTCACTTCCACTGTATAATCATAAGGGATTAGATTTAGGTCATACCTTAATCAGTTAGTTCATTCATTCAGTCCTGTCTGACTCTTTGCTACCTCATGGAATGCAGCATGCCAGGCTTCCCTGTCCATCACCAACTCCCAGAGCTTGCTCAAACTCATGTCCGTCGAGTCGGTGATGCCATCCAACCATCTCATCCTCTGTCGTCCCCTTCTCCCCTGCCTTCACTCTTTCCCACCATCTGGGTCTTTTCTAATAAGTCAGTTCTTTGCATCAGGTGGCCAAAGTATTGGAGCTTCAGCTTCAGCATCAGTCCTTCCAGTGAATATTCAGGACTAATGTCCTTTAGGGTTGAGTGGTCTGATCTTCTTGCAATCCAAGGGACCCTCAAGAGTCTTCTCCAATACCACAGTTCAAAAGCATCAGTTCTTTGGCACTCAACTTTCTTTATGATCCAACTCTCACATCTCTACTGACTTCTTGAAAAGCCATAGCTTTGACTAGACAGACCTTTGTCAGGAAAGTAGTGTCTCTGCTTTTTAATATGTTATCTAGATTGGTCATAGCTTTTCTTCCAAGGAGCAAGTGTCTTTTAATTTTATGACTACAGTCACCATATGCAGTGATTTTGGAGCCCAAGAAAATAAAAATCTGTCACTGTTTCCATTGTTTCCCCGTATTTACCACGATGTGATGGGACTAGATGCCGTGATCTTAGTTTTTTGAATGTCGAGTTTAAGCCAGCTTTTTCACTCTCCTCTTTTACTTTCATCAAGAGACTCTTTAGTTCCTCTTCGCTTTCTACCATTAGGGTGGTGTCATTTGCATATCTGAGGTTATTGATATTTCTCCCGGCAATCTTGATACCAGCTTGTGCTTCATCCAGCGTGGCATTTTGCATGATGTAATCTGTGTGTAAGAGTCGGACACGACTGAGCGACTGAACTGAACTGAATCTGTGTGTAATTTAAAAAATCCATCTGCCCTGTGATGGATAAGGATAAGAAGCTTGTGGAAGCTTGCTGATGGGAGGGACTGGCTATACCTGAATGGCCTAGTGGTTTTCCCTACTTTCTTCAAGTTGTGTGAATTTTGCAATAAGGAGTTCATGATCTGAGCCACAGTCAGCTCCAGGTTTTGTTTTACCACCTTCAGCTGCAAAGAATATCAATCTGATTTCAGTATGACCATCTGGTGATGTCTCTGTGTAGAGTCCGTCTCTTGTGTTGTTGGAAGAGGGTGTTTGCTAAGACCAGTGCAGTCTCTTGGCAACACTCAGTTAGTCTGTGCCCTGCTTCACTTTGTACTCCAAGGCCAAACTTGCGTTTACTCCAGGTGTCTCTTAACTTCCTAGTTTTGCATTCCAGTTCCCTATTTGACATCTTTTTTGGTGATAGTTCTAGAAAGTCTTGTAGGTCCTCATAAGAGTGTTCAGCTTAAGCATGTTCAGGGCATAGACTAGGATTACTGTAATATTGAATGGTTTGCCTTGGAAACTTAGATCATTCTGTCATTTTTGAGATGGCACCAAAGTACTGCATTTCAGACTCTCTTTTAACTGTGAGGGCTGCTCCATTTCTTATAAGTGATTCTTGCCCAGTAGTAGATAAAATTGTTTAGTCACTAAGTCGTGTCTGATTCTTTTTTGACCCCCTGGGCTGTAACCCACCAGGCTCCTCTGTTCATGGGATTTTCCAGGCAAGCGTATTGGAGTGGGTTACCGTTTCCTTCTTCAGGGGAGTAGATAAAATGGTCATCTGGATTAAATTCTCCCATTGCTGTCCACTTTAGTTCACTGATGCCATCTCCTCTTTGACCACTTCCAATTTACTTGATTTATGGACCTAACATTCCAGATTTCAGTACAGTTATTGTTCTTCACAGCCTCAGACTTTACTTTCACCACCGAACACATCCAGGACTGGCTGTTGTTTCTTCTTTGGCTCAGCCTCTTCATTCCTTCTGGAGCTGTTTCTCCGCTCTTCTCCAGTAGCATGCTGGACACCAGCTGACCTGGGGGGTTCATCTTTCAGTGTCATATCATTTTGTCTTTTCATACTGTTCATAGGGTTCTCAAGGCAAGAATGCTGAAGTGGTTTGCCCTTTTCCAGTAGGTCACGTTTTGTCAGAACTCTCCACCATGACCCCTCTGTTCTGGGTGGCCCTACACCGCATGGCTCATAGTTTCATTAAGTTAAACAGAGCTGTCATCCATGTGATCGTTTTGGTTAGGCTTACAGGTAATTGTTACCTCGATTTTCTTAACACTTTATACAGAGATGGCTTTGTTGACTGTTGAGTGAAGAAAATGAGGAAAGAGACAGTAGGAACAGATCCAGTTAGGTTTCACCTCCACATAAATTCTGTCAGAAACACTTGAGGGTTCAGAGCAGAGGGAAGGTTTGGGGCTAAGCTTCTTGATTTTCTGCAGGTCACTCTTTGCACCTGCCTGTGCCTTACCTTCTGCTTGGCTGAGGTTGTGCCTGTGAAGCTGGCATTAGGGAGAATATCTCCTGTTTAGGTCACTGATGAGCTTTGGGTTTTAAAAGAGATCGTTTCATACTCTGCACCTTACCCCAGCCACTGAGGGTGACCAGGACAATCCTATAGGCTGTTACCTATTAAATGTGTGTGTATGTGTGTGTGTATTCTGATTTACATTTAGAAACCTGAAGAATGAAAGTCTTCCATAATCCTGTTAATAAATTTGAAATATCCATTGTTGCTTACTTGCTAAATTCTGTCTAACTTTTTATGACCCCTTGGACTGAAGCCCACCAGGCTCCTCTGTCCTTGAGATTTCCCATGCAAGAATAATGGAGTGGGTTGCCGTTTCCTTCTCCAGGGCATCTATCTTCCCAATCCAGGGATCGAACTGGAGTCTCCTGCATTGGCAGGTGGATTCTTTCCTGGTGGGCCACTGGGGAAGCCCGTTTAAGTTTCTATATTAGCATCTAATCACTAAAGATAAAATGGAATTATAATTTATGGTGTATTATACTATTTTACACCATAAAATAAGACTGATGCTGAAGCTGAAACTCCAGTACTTTGGCCACCTGATGCAAAGAGCCGACATACTAAAAAAGACCCTGATGCTGGGAAAGATTGAAGGCAGGAGAAGGGGATGACAATGGATGAGATGGTTGGATGGCATCACTGACTCAATGGACATGAGTTTGAGCAAACTCCAGGAGGTGATTAAGGACAGGGAAGCCTGGCATGCTGCAGTCCATGGGGTCACAGAGTTGAACATGACTGAATAACAACCAGAATACTATTTTACAGTGTGTTTTTACCATATTATATTGTAAATGTTCTTTATTCTGGCATGATGGGTAAATCATTTCAAGATGCCTGTAAAATAAGGATGATAGTATCCACCCACCTACTCCAGAAGCATTAAAAAGACTCAAATATAAAATTAAGATTTGTAAAGTGTGTTGAGTTTTTGGATGAAAACACCATGATGTTTATGTACCATGCTGAATTTTTGATTGATTATAACCTTGTTGATTCTATTTTTAGTTTCTTTGGAGATGGTTTTGAAATATTTGTAAAAACATTCTGAGTCCTCCGAGAGAAACCATTAATGGCTACCTTAGCCTAGCAGCTGTAGTGCTCTTGGATTTCAGTTGCCTTTCTGTGTCCCCCACAGGCAAGTATGTGTATCAGCCGATGACCCCTGTGGAACAGCTGCCCAGCACTGAGATTCCTGCGAAGCCTCGGGAGCCTGCGAACACCATTCAGATTTCGGTCTCCCTCACTGAACACTTTCTGAAATTCGCATCTGTTTTCCAGCCCCCTCTGCCCCCTGACTCGCCAAGGTACTGTATGATCTCAGACCTCTTTATTGACAACTATCAGGTTAAATGTATCAATGGGAAGATGTGTTACGTGCAGAAGCAGCCGGCGCCACATTCCCACAGAATGAGCCCCGAGGAGGTCTCTGCACACGATGCCTTTATTTCAAAAGAGAGCAGTACACCAAAAATAGATCACTGCTCTTCTCCCTCAAGTTCCGAGGACTCTGGGATTAACGCGATCGGGGCTCACTATGTGGAATCGTGTGACGAGGACACAGAGGAAGGAGCAGAACTGAGCTCAGAGGAAGATTACAGCCCAGAGAGCAGCTGGGAGCCAGATGAGTGCACCCTCCTTTCCCCCTCGCAGTCTGATCTGGAAGTGATTGAGACGATAGAAACCACCGTGTGAGGGCCCGGCGGGGAGCGGCGCCTCTGCTCCACACTGAGCTCCCTTGCTTCTGTCCCATGGACCCTTTCAGTCAGTGTTTCCTGCCCCTCTGTAACAACCGTAGCAGTTCAGTGGTCTGCTGATTGAGCTTCACTTTTAAATTCGTCTTATAGCTAAGACATTCTTTTGTTATAAATGGTTTTCTTTTGTATCTTCACTTCCTTCCTATGTAGCATCTGGTGTCATGAATTGTGACCCAGCCTTAAGTTCACTGGGAACTTTGAAAGCGATGAAGCGATGATCACAGAGCGTCATGGATCAGGTTGAGGAGATACCCAGAGTGAAGGAGACGCTGCTCTCTAAGTAGCCAGTTCTTGGCAGAACAACTCCCTGGCAGTCCTTCTGGCATGCTGATGAGCACCATGACCCTGCTAGCCCCGGGAGGAAAATTGGTTCACGTGACCAGTTCAGGGTGTGCTCTGGTGTGTGCCATTCTGTCGTTTCCTCATCCCTCCACTACCTGCACTGGCTCTGGGCCAGTGTGGCCACGGCTTCCTGGAGGCCAGCTCAGCTCCCCGTTAAGGAAGTGTCTGCACAACCAGCCCTTCATGACCTGGGGCTGGGCTAGGCCTCACTCCAGAAGAGATGACAACATCTGTTTCATGCTCAGTCCAGCTTAGCTTGAATGCCTATCCCCTCTCCAGGGTGCTGTGGATACAGAATGAATAAGGCCTGACTCCTAGCAGGGAGGGACCATAGTCCACGAGGGAAGGTAATCTATGCAGGTGAGGGGACCTCGAGTGCCCTGGGAACCCGGGGGAGGCAGAGATGCACTTGGCTTGGGCTGGCTGGAGAAGGAGTAGCATTTGAGCTGGCCTCAGGGGTGGCTTCCCCAACATTTCCCTGCTTTTTAAAATTGTTCAAATCTGCGGGAGACTTTTAGGAAGTCATATAGGTATTATATTTAGGAGGCAGCCACATCTGATGTCTTAAGGAAAAAAATCAATAAATAGTTTTAGTTAGCATGGAAATGCTAAAGACAGCAGTCCTTTAGGGATTAGGAATGAATCTAATAGGTTTGATTAACTCTGCTTCATTTGGTTGTATGAAGCATTAGAATGGCTTAGGTGAGAAATGGATTAGAATTCAGTATGATGCATGGATTTTTTATGCCAATGCAAAAACTGTCAAAATAGTTCACTGCTAAGTCAGGAGAAAATATTTTGTGTAATATTCATTCCCTTTACTACAGTAATATTCATGGGCTATTGTAAATGTTCTCTTTTCTTACACGCATAAAATAGTGACTGATTCTTCCTTGTTTAGCTCTCTTCAGAATTTTGCTCCTAATCTCCATTTATAACAGGTGTTCCCGTGTGAGTTGGTTATCTGCCGTTCCTCCAGATGCACTGTCTGTGAGGCATAGTTACGAGTCCGGGGGATTTGAAACGCGGCCGCGTGAGACTGAACTGCCCAAGCTGGAGACAGAGAGTCGTCTCCTGGGCCCTGAGCCTCCACGCGTGCGCTCCCGTGGCATCGTCCTGTGCTCGTCGGCGTTACGACGCGACTCTTCTGTGTCACGTTAGTTCATGTTTTAAGAAACAAGAAGAGGCCTGTGGTGTCCCTTCCTGAAGCCTCCACTTGGTGTCCTGCACAGATCTCTCCAGGCAGAACCTGCTTTCCTAGTTGTGTGTGCTACATTCAGCAAAATGCTGGAACATTTTGTTAGGTTCAGGTGCCCTAAACATCCTTAAGGGTTTAGAAAGCAGAGTGTGTGTGTTCCTTGGAAAGCAGTGTTACTTAACACTTTGTGTGCTAGGTGAGAACGCAGCCAGCACGAAGTTCCCACTCACTGAGATAGAAAGACTCAGCACGTCAACCCGAGAAGATGGTGTCTGGAGCTCCAGGGCCAGCGGGGCCCAGGAGAGGGCGACAGAGGCAGGTGTGGGGAGACAGGCTTAGGGACAGAGCTGATGAGCCCTGCGCTGGGCTCTCAGCGCCGCCAGGACTGACTGGCCACCTGTAATCAGGGTCCTGTCTGCACCTAGCCGTGGGTGAGCTCGTTTCACCCCTGGCCAGGAATACGAGGCTATGTTCACACTGTTCCTGTCAGTCCTCTTCTCCATCTGTTAACGTGTTGATAGTTGGGGTCAACCAGCAGGTCTCCAGGGCCATGGGAATCCATGGGCTCAGGGGCACGCTTCTCAGGCTGGCTGTGTCAGGGTTGGGCCGTTCATATTTGTATCTGTGACTTTTGCCTAGGTTCCTGTTTTTTAAAACTCCTGAACTGCCATTCAGATTAGCCAGGATTTTAATGGAATTTTTGGATTTAACACTAGTTGATAATCACTTTAAATACTCGCACAAACTCTTTATAATTAAAAACTCACTAGGATTCACTTACTACTATCAATTTTATAGAATTGGAGACATCCCATTGGATTCTAAATATAAAATGCTCCTGGATCTCAAAATAGCCTTTTCTAAATAAGCACAAACAAGAATTTTTTTTGTCTTATCACTGTTAATATTAATAATTATCTGAAAATCATATATGATTGAACCAGAATTGTTTCCTTATGCTTGCATTTCAAAACAACTGATAAGGGTATAAAAATATGTAGTTTCAACTTAAATTCGAGGCCTATTCTGTTCTATATTATATGAAAGAATTTCTCTGTAATCCTGATACTATATTACTCATTTGTATAAGCATATTTATAGGCACTTTAGAAAATGTTTAGACTGCAGTGTGTATTATAGACATTGAACACAGTTATGTTAAACAGGCTTTTGATTAATACTTGTACATTGAGAGATATGAAACCTTTATCACTTGGACCTTTGCTTACCTGGGGCAAAGAGTTGGGCTGTGTGAATGGAAAAACTGCTCTCTCAGGCTTTTGTCAAAAACTGACACCATTCCCACTTTTTGAAAGTTGGTGTAAAAGCTGTTAGGTAGAAGATACGGAATAAGTACTGTGTGGAGTTTAGCTTTCTGATCTAACCAAGATTTCTTTTAGCATTTTCGAGTTTCACATGTGTTCATGACTTTTCTGAGAAATAACAAAGCAATTAAAATGCTTTTGTGGTTTTAACTGTTTGGTACATTAACAATGGAAGCTTTACAATAAAAAATCTAGGTATATTCAAGATTCAAAATGCATATCTGAGAAAAACCTCTGTAGAAAAACTGCCGCATTCCTAGAAGGGGACGACCTGTAGTTCAAGGTAATACAGTACAAAATAAACTCAGCAGGACCAGAACAAAACCATGAAGTTGTTTTCCTGAAGTACCTTTTTGGATTTGATCTAGGATTTGATTTTATCTTGAGAGTGGTAGTTTTTATTTCTTAATCTCTGCTTCCTGGCCTGTTTGAACCATCATAGTTCCTTTGATCATAACCTCCTTTTATGCAAATATCTCTACTTAGGCAATAGGATGCAACTAGGTAATTTAGAAAGCTGTCAAAATACCAGATACTTTGGTGGTATAAATACTTTTAGGCAACAGGGGAAAAAAGCACAATTAAAAAAAATATTTGTACTGTCAACACTTATAATTCCATCTTATTTGCAAAATTTTGTTGACACGTTTTGGATCTTTACACGAGGAAACCGAAGCCTTCTTGGTTTTTCCTCCAACTCCAGAGGAGGTGTCAGCGCAGTAAGAAGGCCAGCAGTGTTTCCGGCTTTTGTGTGCTGTGTCTCTTCCCCGTGAGGAGGAGAGAAAGCAGTGCCGCCAGTCCAGGGATGTCTGTGTTTCTCACGTTCAAGCATGAGTACACGGGCACAGAACTAACTTTGGAAGAACTAATCTTTAGAAAATCTGTGTCACTGCTCCCTTTCATTATCACGGGTAATCGAGAGTTGGCTCTGCTGGGAAGGGGCCCGTCTCTGGTCGTGCTCAGTTCTTTCTGCTCAGATGGAAGTGCCCTCTTCACAGGCTGGACCAGTCTAAAAGCAGATCACCACTAACGGTTTTAACGCTGAGCTTCCATATCATGGTGTTCATATGTACTTCTAAGGCTGTTCGTACCTTGTAATATTCACTTACTGTGTGATTTTTAAAACCTGTCTGTTTTCAAGTTTTAAGCACAATGTTGATTCTTCTCTAATTTCCTAAAATTACATTGTTTTCCTACAAACAGCTCAACTTTCCTCTCTGTATAATACTTTAGGAGAATACTATCTTGTAAAATAAACGTGATTTTTTCCTTTTTTACCAGCACAAATACGCTATTTTGAGTTTTGGAATATCCTTCCTCCCCACCCCACCCCCACCTTTGGAGAAGTTCTGTCTGATTAAATAGTAACACAATGTGAGCTAAATGAAAAACAAAAAAACCTTATTTGGAAAATGTGAAAGCATTTATATCAGTGCTTACTTTGTGCTAGGAAATTATATCAGTGCTTACTTTGTGCTAGGAAATAAGTCATTTACGTCATTATTCCGTTTAAATTTTACAGAAACTTATTGCAGATAATTATTATTATGTACACTATACACTCAATGCTCAGCACTCGTGAGAACTCCCGGAACCCTTTAAATAACTGTTTTGTTGGCTGCATTCAGTTCAGTTCAGTGGTTCATACAAATAAAAATTACATTCCCTCACAAATAGGATTTATTTCACACAGAACTGTAGTCTGTGTATTCAGCTCACATGTTCCACGTGAGACGGCTCTGACTGCAGGCTGGCGGCCAGGGTGGCCGCTGCCCTGCTGAGCTTCGGGACCCGGTCACTTGGTCACCAAGGCTCAGCGTGGCAGGTCCAAGAGCTTGATTTTTGTATTCACACCAAGAGCAGAGCAGCTTTGGGGTTGGCTTTTCCTGAATAGCCTCATGGGGAGTGCTAAATAAATGTGTCCATCAGGAATAAAAGTAATACCACTGTTCATAGCAACAGCGCTGCAGCTGCCTTCCTGCTTCCTGAGTTATCCCCACAGCAGCCCTCCAGGAGAGGGCGCAGCATCCTGTCACACCAGGAAAAGGCCTCAGGAAGTAAACATTTGCCCGGAGTGGTGCAGCTTGCAAGGAAGTGGGACTTGGATTTGAACCCAGTCAGCTTGGCCGTGGAGCCCATGTGCTGGGCCTTTTGCTTCCTCCTCTAGGCCTTCCCACTCTCAGGACCTTGGGGGCGGGGCCAGGAGGCAGACAGTGGGCAAGCAGCAGGGCACAGGGTCCCCTTTCTGTCCCTGACCCAGCAGACACCTTCCCCCTCCTCATCCAGATGCTGCCAGGCTTCTCCCTCCCGCCCGCTGTTCTGTGCTCCACATGGAGCCCCACCCCCACCCCCCAGGGCGCGTGCACGCACACAAGCACGTGCAGTGCCTGCACACGCCATCTTTCTGTAGAAATCTCAGTGCTTGGATCCGGCCATTGCTGCTTCTGTGTTTAATCATGAATCTAGGCTAGCTCTTCCTGCCTTCACAAAAGATAACATCTTTTAAAATGACTTTTGTAGACAGCTAATCTCATCAACTGTGTGTGTATTCTACTAATTTAACTCTCTACATAATTGTATTTTGCCAAGTTCTAGAAACCATCTCATTGTAGCATCTTACAGATGCTGACTACACACACTTTTATTCTGCAATAAACTTTAATTTAGCATCTCGTCCTCATTACATTTCAATCACTGGGAACTGGTAATGCCTTTAACCCTTGGAGTGCCACTCTGATTTTGTGCCGAATGAAGGGAAATGGGACATTAGGACTCAGGCTTGCTGGGGTGAGGGTCAAGGAGAAGCAATTAGAAGTCAGAATTCTTCAGAAACCAGGCAGATCAGAGTACATGCCTGCATATTCATGGTGTTTTTCTGTTTGCTTTTTGGAATTTTTCTAGTTTTCAAAGAATGAGTTGATAATTACTTATGTACTCAGAAACAAACCCTGTAAGCTGGAAGATAATGAGTCCCAGGACAGTCAGTGCAGGTGGAGCCTGATATTGCTGGAGGTTTGTGGGAGGGAGTGAGGATCCCGTGAGTCTGGGCAGCTTCCCACCTGCTCCCCTGCCTGGGGGAGGGGCTTCTGAAGGCTGGGCTGCGGACTGTGTGTCCTGGAACCACCTGGCCTCCCCAGGGACTGACCCCAGTCCAGGCCTCCACCCATGACTGGAAGGGTTTTGAGCCAGTGGGTTGGAGAGGGGATTTGTTTCTCATTGTCGTCCTCAGTTCCCAGCCCAAAACTGTACATGTGGATTTGGAGATGGCAGATCAGAAGGTCCCTGGTGGGACATTTCAGTCCTCTCTGACAATGAGCCATCACCTAGAGTGTGTGCATCCCAGAGGATTCATGCTCGGAAGGTCTGGATCGTCACTGCAGGATGATGGCAGAAAGTGCAGCGGTGTGGATCCTCGAAGCCACACAGCATCTGAAGGGGAATTTAGCAAGGCATTTCCACAGACACCATCTTACCTGCCAAACGCAGCAACTGTGTGTGCCAGGTGGGACAGGATAACTTCATGAGTTCATGGCTGAAGCATCCCAGCACTAAGTTGACAGTAAAGGCAGGTGAGTCGCTCATAATTTGCAGGTAGGTAGCAGGTCCAGAGCTTGGTCCAAACATCCAAATCCAGCTGGTGTTAGCCCTCACTGGTTAAGCCCCTGCAGTCACGCCTGCCCTCTCCTGCTGCTCTCCCTTACCTGCCTCTCCACCCCACACCTAGCCTTCCCCACCCCCTCCCAGCCCTGGGTCCAGGCAGGGGCATCCCGGAACCACAGCCCAGCCCTCTGGGCATCACCTGATGCACCCGTTTACTGCTGTAGCTTTCTGCCCAGCCTGGCTTGACCTTGGCCTGGATTTGGCTGAGACCCAGGCTCAGGAGTGGCCCACCCTGGATCTAAGAACCCTCTTGGGAATTGGCCTGGAATCTTAGCACTTTGGGTGTTAGTGGGCTTCTACCTTCTTTAGCTCCCAGCCTCACTGAAGTGGGGCCTTGGATACCAGCTGCTTCCTGTGGTAAGCACCAGCCCTCAACTACCTCAGGCTTGCCTCCTGGGGGCAGCTGACCCCAGGGGACTGTGGCCCAACTCTGATGATCCAGCGGTGAACAGGGAAGAGCCCTGTGTAGTAGACTAAGGGTTTCGGCCCTGTTTAGAGTCTGCCTATGTGAACTAATGCCAAAATTCATCAAGCGAATGTAGGTATACCATGTATCGGCAGAAGACCTTGGAAGAACCATGGCAATGCTCTCAGAGGCCATGCGGTGAGGCCTGGAACCATTGGGAGGACCCAGGTCTGGGGTTCTGTGGTACGTCTAGAGGGTGGGCTTCCTGCGGCCACATGGGATTCATAGGGATCTTCAGAGCCTGGTTTTGCTGGGAATCTAGACTGTTGAGTGGTGACTGTAGCTTGATGTAGGAGCTGCACCGAACGTAGGAAGGACTGGGGTTTCCCAAAGGACCAAGGCCCCAGTGAACACGGGGCCTTGAGTGGGCACCTCTGTAGGTCGCCAGAGATCAGAACATGATCAGAGAGTCCAACTAGAATTCACTGGGAGTCCTTTCTGATTACTGGGGGTCTTGAAGAGGTCAGTTCTTCCCCAGGGGATTTAGCCTCACCCACCTATCCCAAGAGCCACAGGCAGGCAGCATCCAACAGGCTAGCACGTGGGCCCCATGCCAGCCTGACAGAGGATAGAGGCCTCAGAAGGGAGTCACGGCGTCATGGCAAGGTCGGCGGCAGGGAGGAGGAAGGGAGGAAGTTGACTGGAAGTCAGGAAGTCACTGTTGCAGGTGGAGGTGGAGCTGGATTGGGGGAATATTGAAGAATGATGGACTGACTCATTCTTGTACAAGAGAGAGGCCGGGCTGGCAAACCATGAGGTCCTCCAGGTTGCTAGGGGCTGGGATCTGGCCCTCCAAGATTATCAGCACCAAATTCTGACCTTTGAGATGGATGTGGCAGAGTTCTGAGGGGACAGACATCAGGTAGGAACAGGGGCTACTGGCTTTGTTCCTGAGGCTGGAGACATTCGTTTATTCACACAGGCAGGCATATGCTCAAAAATCTTAATTATACCTTCCCTCTGACCCTGAAAAATCACTCCTAAGTTTAGACCCAACAGAAATGCATACATATGTCCACCAACAAGACAGGAAGACAGTACTGGAAACAGCTCAATCATCCATTAACAATAGAATGGATAGGTTATTGTGTATTCATACAACGGGATACTCCTTGGCAATAAGAATGAACATGGGTAAATCTCAGACATAATTGAAGTAAAAAAAAAAAAGCCACTTCCAAAAGAGCAAAGGTACTTTATTTATATGAAGTTCAAAACAGGCAAAAGTATGGTTTTATACTGCACGATGGTGGCTAACTTTGGGGTGGGGGGTGATGAACAGAATTCAGGGGACATCTAGGCGCTGGTCATTTCTGTTTGCTTGATCTGGGTGCTGGTTATACAGGTGTGTTTATTTCATGGATTAATCCAGCTTTGCACATGTGGTTTGTGAACATTTGTGTCCATAAAAAGTTTACCTTAAAAAGAGACTGAAAAGATGGTTGCAGCCAGTCCACTTTCAGCACTGCAATGTGAAAGATGCAGGCATGGACCAGACACAGTCGTGTGCCCTCAGGAGCAATGGAGGCAGACGGGACCACACCCAAGTGGGGAAACAAGGCGAGTCAAACTGCTGCTCTCCTGGGGAAGCGGGCAAGGCTTCAGAGAGTACTGGAGTGTGGAGGGGCTGGTGGCAGAAAGATGCCACCGAGGCCCTGGAGAGGAGGGGCCACGGACAAACCCTCTGATGAATCAGAACCGCCCCCTGACTCCCTGCAGACTCCCCAGGGTCATGGAGTCCTCCTTGGGCTGCCCGGAGGACAACACAGCAGGCCTTGCCTGCAGCCATGCGTGCGTCACAGGCATCTCATTCTGGAGACGCACTTTTGGAAAAACATTTTCAGCGGGGAGAGCCGAGTGGAAACATACTGCTTCTAAAAGGATCCCCAAAGCTCTGAATTATTTATTCACTGAGCATTCATCATTGATGAGGCCCCTGTTGGCTTTCCTCTTCCACAAACACTTTCCCTCCCTGTCTCAGCATGGTGGGCTGTGGTTGGTAATATGTTGCCTTTACAAAGCATCTCCCACACATCACCTGGGCCTTTGCTGCAGAGGGAGCAGATGTATCTGTTTCTCAGAGGCCTGTGGGGGACCCCCTGACTGGCAGCCCAGGGCTGTCTCCATCAGTCCATTCTGCCTCCCGTGGGGAATTGGGTGAGACTGCATCTGCCCCCCAGCCACCATGGCAGGAGGAGGGGGGCACTTTGCTGAAGCTGGGAGCTGAGTAACCATTTTCAGATGGTCCTTTCAGATACTTTGGAGAAGGAAATGGCAACCTACTCTGATATTCTTGCCTGGAGAATTCCATGGATAGAGGAGCCTGGTGGGCTATACAGTCCCCGGGGTCGCAAAGAGTTGGACACAAATGAGCGACTAACTTTCAAATACTGTTTACCAGGTACAAAGAAGAGACGGGCTGTGATGGACATTGCTGTGTTTTGGCCAATCAGAACCCCTCCTTTGTTCTCTCAGGACCCCGCTTTCCTTTCCGAGGACCTCCTGCCCTCCCCTGGGGCGGCATAGGAGGAGCCGGCTCAGCTCAGGTACATGCCCTCCCTAAATGGGTGCCTGGAGTCCGCCTCCCTAAGATCCTTCCTCCTGCCACCTGTCACAGCCCAGGGGTGGGCACGTGACTGGAAGAGCAGCTGGAGCTCTGCACTGGGCTGTGTGCTGAGGGCTGCTGTTCTGCACCCCTGCAGTGAGCTCCCCCAGCCCCATCCGCAGCACAGCTGCCGACTGAGCCTGGATGTGTCTCCAGAGAAGTCTCCGCTGTGGAACTGCTCTGAAGTGGGACCCGATGTCACTGCAGACTAGGACACGTATTAAGTGCCCAGGAGAGGGGACGTACTAGGCCTACCTCAGGCTGGCACGTCCCAGGGCCCACCAGTGCCCAGCCATGGGGTCGGTTTTTCACCTACCCTCAGATGAGACAGGAGGGCTTTCCAAATCCAACCCAGAAGGCATGACCTGGGTATAAAGCTGTCAGCCTCTGTTCAGTGGTGCTGTGACTCGAATGAAAAGGAACTCTTGGGACTGATAAGTCAGGGAGGGGCTGGAGGAGAGCCGTGCTGCTGTTTACTGGTCCTGGTGTGAACAGGGGCTTGGGTGCCAGAGAACTAACTGCCTTGGCTCCTTCGAGTATAGACTGAGGAAGGGCAGCAAGCGCTGCGTTTTGCTTTGAGATTGTCAAGCGCTTTGGCTTTGATTTTTGACTCATCAAGAAACCTTCTGATACAGAGTTTGTGGAGTGACATCACTGGCTCTGGACTCAGTTCTGAGTTCAGATCTGTGATTGGCCACTTTTTGTGCGTCACCTTGGTTAAATTTTCCCGTGTAAGCCTCAGCTTTCTTGTCTGTAGGCCCTCGTGCGTCTGATTGCTGGTCTTGTACTGTGGCCTCCTTGCACACACACTCCCACCCCCACCCCGTGCCACCGCCTTGCGGGAGTTCAGTGCTAAGAGCTCAGCTCACACATCTGGGCAGTACGGCACAGGTCTACACTTCGCGTTCTTAGGCACGGGCTTGTTTAGTCTTTATTTTTAAAGAAACTGAAGCTGAGAGAGGTGAACTGACTTGGCTCAGGATCACAGCCAGGATGTGGCAGAAGCAGGACTTCTTTTCTATTTCTATGTAGTTTCTATATCAATTTCCTGGGGGTTGTTCCAGGGGATCAGAAAGGGCCCAGGGTGATGCCTGGCACCTGGAGTGCTAGGGTGTAGATGGTTACTAGGGTGGTAGGAACTGTGGGCATCGGACCTGGAGCTGGACTGGAGCACTGCTCTACAGCTCTGGGAGCCTGGCCGGCCCTGAGTCTGCGGGGAGGACACCTAGTCTCTGCCTGTGTGGTGTGCTCTCCTGTAGTGGTTGGCTCAATGATGCACAAAGTTCTTGGGGCAAGAAATGTGAAAGTCCTGCTCTGGGAGCCCGGGCCCTGGCCGAGGAGTGCCTGGGTGGCTGGTGGTCTGGATGGAGCCTGCGACGCGGCTGCTTATGGAATAAAGGCAGGGCTGCCCCAGTTAGGGCCTTTGACTTTGAGCTAATAGAACTGAATTGTGGCCACAGAGGTTCTGAACGTTCTTTGTGACCTGGTAGATGGAGAGTGAGACAGTCAGTAGGCCTGCAGGGCATGAACGGAAGGCATTTATTGTTAGAGACGGCAGATGCTAACACTCAAACGGGCTTCAACACAAACATGAGGCAGGGGAGGTGCCCCGGCCCCCGCGGCCCTTCGCTCCCTCCAGCGCAGGTTTCCTTGATGCTGCAGCCCAGCGCCCACTGTCCCTCTGGCAGCAGGAGGCAACGGCACCCCATACTAACACGCAGCAGGAGAAGAGGGGCTGGGGTGGCCACGGACTGGGCTGCTGCCCACAGAGCTCTGCCTGTTCTCCACTCTTGGGGGAGAGTGCAACAGACAAAAACGCATATCCTTAAATAACTGGATGGAGGTACATCGTGTTCATTTGCTTAATAAGCAAAACAATCAGTCTGGTGCCCAGGCTGCAACAACATCGGGAGGGCCAGAGTCTCTGCGGCTGGGGGGCATGGAGTCCTCAGGTGACCCCTCCCCTTGCTGGCCTGTCTCTGGGCTCCAGGCTCAGGAAAGACTTCAGTCCTCGGTCACCGGGGGAGGGATGAGCTGCAGCTGGAAGTTCTCCTTCTGGAAGATGCTGTTGAAGGCGGGGCCACTCTGGGACCCTCCAAACGGCCTGCAGCTCTCGCCACTGCGATTCTGGGAGAGTTCCGTGAGGAGGGCCAGCTGCAGAGGAGGGGACGCAGTCAGCGGGGGCTGGAGGTAAGGCCGAGCATGGACCCCACATCTGCCTCCAGCTAACAGTCATGGTGAGTCTGCACATGTCCACGTCCTCTGGTAAGGCCTAAGTTGCCTCCTCTAATGACGAGGAGGCTGGAGGTGGTAAGCCTCCAGGTGTGACACTTCCTGAGCCTCCCTCACGCTGTGTACCCGCTGCAGAGGGCACGAGGCCCTGTTGCCCAGCTCACTCCAAACTCCCTCTCTCCTTAGTGGGCTTTCCTCAGAGTGGGTGGTGATCTCTGGCTCTGCGCCCTTGCCTTCATGCTCCAGATAGCTCCTGATGGACGCCCCAGCTGCCACTCCCAGATGCACCTTCTCCTCTAGGTGCCCTCCCTGCTCCGGTGTCCACCAGTGACACCCTCCCTTGTTGCAGGCTCAGTGCTGGGGGACCTGCCAAGGAAGGCAGACTGTTGATCTAGCCTGCCGCTCGCCGGGAAGATTAGGCACAGAGCCTGATGCCCTAGCCCCAAGATGCCCTTGACGGTCAGAGGAGAGCGGGGTCCCACAGCTGAACTTCACCTGCAGAGGCAGCAGCTGTGAGGACTGAGCCAGCACCTACGGCGGGGCAGGCCCCCGGCGCCAGGACTCCCCCAGCGCCTTCCAGGCTACTAGATCATGCTACTAGGTCTTCCACATGAAATGTGTCTGATCCTCCACAACCACCTTCTGCGTAAAAAACCCAGAGCCCTGAGAGGTGAAGTAACGGTCACCCCAGGGGCGAGTGGTAGCCTGGGGTTCAAGCTCCGGTCCCTGGGACAGGTTCTGGGTGGCCAGGCGGCCTGCGGCTCTGCCTCCCCTGGAGATGGCGGCTGTCACCTGCGCTCTTCCCACTCGCCCAGGCTGGCTGTCTTCTACTGCCCTCTGACCTCTGATAAGGGTTCTTTCCTCACCTAGGTGATAGTGGTAGGAGGCTTACACGTGTGTGTCCTTCTGTTGAAAACTCACTGCAGAGGCTGTGGTAACTGGGGAGACATCTGAAGAGCCTCGGCTCACAGCCGATTTACCTAAAATACTCCAGCACCTGGCCCTGCTCAGACACGTGACTGTGGTCCGAGGCAGAGTCCTGAACCAGGCTCCCCGCAGGGACCCCCGCCGCTGTCGAGCACGTTGCAGAGGGGGGTCCCGTGCTCTGCACAAGCCCCACCCACGCCACTCCCCATCTTCTGTAACCCTCTGGGCTGCCCAGCCCCTGGCATTCTCTGCAAGGACGACTCTGATGCCATAAGAGGACAGGCAACAGCGGCTGCATGAACACAAAGCTCTTTCACATTCAGACACTGAAGTGAAAGGATCAATCACAAAAATATTTTTTGTTTTCCACTTCTGTACCTTAAGTGTTCTGGAAATTGATGGGGCCCAAAGAGTGGCTCAGTAGTGTAAAGGAGAACTTCCTGAGAATCAAAGGCCCAGAAACCCCACTCCCGGGCAGAGCCGGGCTTAGGCTGGGAAGCAGCGAGGTGAGGCCAGGTCAGTGAACCTCCTGGAAGAAAAGCCTCTGTCCAGACCAGCTCTCAGAGATGGAACACCATTTTTCCTCTGGGCTGCCACCAACCTAGCAGGTGTGTGGGGAGTGGGAAAAGGGAGTGCAGCACAAAAGCAAGAGCCAGTCTGTGCAAGCTCAAGGATAGCGCAGGGAAGGAATCTGGCCCAACTAGAATTCAGGTGTGACTGGGGGCGCAGAGGAGCTTGTTGAGTATGACTCCACCTGCAGGGGCTGGAGAGCCAGGAAAGTGTTATAAGCCAGGGGCTAACAGGACTTAGGGGCTTGGAGATGGTGCCCTACAAGCAGCAGAATCCCTAGAGAGGGACAGAAGTGACCTCCGTGAGCTGGAGGGAAAGGGGAGAAACAGATAGGAGACCGCCCTATGGAGTGGGTGGGGTGGGAAGGATGAGCCCAGGGTGCTGGCAGGTGACTAGATGACAAATAATGCCACACAGACAGGCATGGGCAAGGAAGAGCAGGGTGTTGTGGCATGACTGCCAGTAGCCCTCTAAATATGCACTCTTCTTTTACAGGAGGATTCAGTAATTTTAGGGCTTTTGGAATTAAGACCAGTTTCCCTAGTCTCCACTGCAGTTAGGTCACGTGTCTAAGTACTGGACAAATAAGTGGAAGTGGTGTATACAGTTTCTAGGAACTATCCTTAAATAGAGGGCTTATGAACTTCTTCCTTTTCTTCCACCTTGCTAACAGGAATGCAGATGTGATGGTTGGAGCTGGGGCAACCATGTTGAACCATGTGAGTATCATCCATATATTAGAGATGATAGAACCACAAAATAGAAGAAACCTAGAGAGAGATTCATGGAATGTGCCCTGGGATCCCTGCATTTGCAATTCTATCTTGGTTAAGCCACTACAGTTTGGCATTTATCTTTCATGGCCAAAACAAATTCAACCAGTGCAGATGTACAGGAGAGTTTGGGGCTCAGGGCAGATTTGTGGCAGTCATCAGTAAAAACCAAGGCTCCCAGATGAGGGACTGGGCTTAGGCCTGCTTTCTCTGGAGGCAGCACAAACACAGATGCCCTCCTGTGTCCTCAGCCCAGGGTAAGTAGGGGACAGAGATCTTCCCACTTCCTCTGCATCCCTTTGCCAAGTTCTCAGTGGCCCCTGGGGTCAGGGCTCCACACACCCTGACAGGGATGCCAGGGCACCTTACAGACTGAGGAGGAGGGTGGAGTGAGGACCTGGGGCACGGCGTTGCCAAAGCAGTCATTATAAATACGGAAATGAACATTTAGATAACCATGTGAACATTACCCTGGAACTTCCTCGGTAGAGATGGCAGAGCTGATCAAATGCTTGGATTTGCTGTGGATCCAGAACAGGTTCTGAGGTTGCCTGAGAAGTCAGAAATGCTAGGATTAATAACATCCAAGGGCAGCCTCCATGGAACATGATGCAGTGCTTCCTTCATGCAGGAAGAAAACCCATGCTACCAGCAATCCAGAACTTCCTGACCCAGGGATCGAACCCGGGTCTCCCGCATTGTAGGCAGACGCTTTACCATCTGAGCCATAAGGGAAGCCATGAGCTAGTTTACTGAATATTTATTACAAGTGGCTGCACACCCCCTCGGGCCCTTAGTGCCAGCTCTAGGCTGACAACCTCCCTAAGGCTTCTCCCTGTAGCCTAGTGTCTCCATACAAGTTTTCCTTGCACCCCCATATCCAGCACTGAATACAGCCAGCCTTCTTTGTGCTGGTGGTGGAGATATGTTACAAATGAAAAATTATGTCATTTCCCTGCCTTATTGTAAAGCTGGTAGCTACCCAAGGGACTGAGATTTTAGTCTGCTTTTGGGAGGGGGTAAGTCTAACTTGCTTCTCCAGCAGTTTTGCCTTGTTCCACTGGTTACTGTGCCAACACCGTGATCCTGCTCTCTGTGGAGCCAATCCAGCTCACAGCTGGAGGAAGAAATGGGGTCCTGGCAGACGCCGCTGTAGGCTTTGCAGTCAGAGGTGACCTGAAATACAAGTTCTGACACTAACCTGCTGGGTGACCCTTAGGCAGGTCCCTTCCCTGACTTGTGAGAGAGGAAAATGCTTCCTTATGGGCTTTCTGAATATTAAGTTAGATGAGATCCTTTATATAAAATGTCTTTTATCTGCTTGCCACCGCCACCCCCCCCCAGCATAAGGGCTCAGTATATGCTGGTTTTTATTATTACAATTCAGAGCATCCTCAGTTAAATGATGGTGTGTTTCAACGAGGAAGGTGTCAACATGAGCGCCTATCCCTGAGAGCTGAGCTCTGGGACTTAAGGGCTGCAGATGGGGGTCTGAAGACTTGTTCTGTTTACAGGAAGTCCTGGCAGGAACAGGGGAGGCAGAGAACAAGTAAACAACACTTGGAACTGTTACCATGTACTGAGCGTTTCCTGCGTGCCAGGCCCTGTGTGCTGTTTGTGGCTGAGCTCGCTGAACCCTCATAACCGCTCTAGGAGGAAGGTGCTGCCATGTCTGCCCCTCCCACCCCCTAAGGAGCTGAACTTTCAAAAGCATTACAGTGTTAAGAGGTTATATAAACTTGTGTCCTAGGAATGACTTTGCTTCTCTTCTCCAAAATTTTCCCACCCTTGGGGGAAGAACCCTAAGCACTAAGACAGAATGGAAATAAGCACCACCCCTGAATAAACCATGCTTGTGAGTGTGAAACAGCTTCACAGCTTCATCTTCCGTGAAAGAATGTGTTTCAAGATCGAGAGAGCAGCTGACAGTAAGGATGCTCACAGCACCTGGGCTTGTGGAATCCTGCTGTGCTATCCTGGAGTCCGGCCCAGGCCGCAGGTGCCTAAAGTCTTCCTGATGCTCTCAGTGACATGGGGATGACGGAGGTTGGCCCATGGGAATCCCAAGCCAGGCCGCCAGAAAGAGAGGAGGATAGACCACAGAGGCCCCACTTTTCATTCTAGACTCACACCTCTGGGTCTCCAGACACATGGAGGGGATCACTCTCTACTCTTGAGAATGTTCCAACTTGCCTTGACACTTTAAGAAACACTTCTCAATCTAATTTGGTAGAAAAATGATCCTGTTCTTGGAGAGAAATTGTGTGGAGTATCACACTTCAGTTTATACTAAGTAAGATGCACAGGGGCGTTCCAAGCTAAAGATGATCTGAAGGTTTGAAAAATACTGCAAACCAAGCTCCAACAAGCAAGAAGAGAAAACACATAAATACTTTTGAGAGACTTAACAACGGAAAACATGGTCCTGCCCCGATTTTCCACATCCCTTCAGTACTGCTGGCATGAACTGGGGCCAGGACTGGTTATGGACACCTGCCTTTCACTGGCCACACAGCACCTCAGCTGTTGGGGCCTGCCATCCCCACAGTCCATATGACAAAGGACCAAACCACCCTGATCTTACCTTTGCTGATTGTGGTTACACCATGATAAAGTTTAAAGGAGGGTCTAAGTGGAACAGAGTCAGGAATGGACTAGGTAAGGTGGCGCCGGGTGGGGGTGTTGAGGTGGCTGATTAAAAAGAAGGTTGTAAAAGCCAAGCTGGAAAATGACAAAGTGACAAAAGCAACAAAAAGATCTCGTGAAATACACTGCTGCGCTTGTTAAGAAAATGTAGATGACGAGCCGCTGAAGAAACGCCCATCGAACCCTGCGCTGAGAAAAACTGTATTGGACACAATCACTGGTTGTCCAGACTTTCTGCCAATTGTGTTTTCTGTTTGCTTTTGTCACAAAGGAACTCAAAGCTAAGTGGTCAGCTACGTAAGACTAGCAGCTGTACAGGACGTGGTGGCAACCAGATTAGGTTTTACATTATTTTCCATAGGCACATTGTTTTTTTAAATCTATATTTCTGCATTTATTTCATCATTGGATGTGTTTTGGAAGCCAAATCATTCTGTGAAAGTGAAGGTCATGTGAGATCACGAGTGGAAAAGGCATGTGACACAGATCATTCTCAATGGTGACAAGCTAAACTCATTCCTTCTAAGGTTAGGAACAAGACAAGATGTCCACTCTCATTACTTTCATTCAACATGGTTTTGAAAGTCCTAGCCATGGCACTCAGAGAAGAAAAAGGAAAGGACTCCAAATTGGAAAAGAAGTAAAGCCCTCATTGTTTGCAGATGATATATACTATACATAGAAAACCCTAAGTCCGCTACCAGAAAACTACTAGGGTCATCAATGAATCTGGGAAAGCTGCAGGACACAAAATTTATACACAGAAATCTCTTGCATTCTTATACACTAACAATGAAGAGAAATTAAGGAAACAATCCCATTTGCCATCACATCAAAAAAAAAATCCAGGCATAAACCTATTTGAGGAGGCAAATAACCTCTACTCTGAAAACTAAGATGCTGATAAAAGTACTGAAAACACAAATGGAAAGATATACCATGTACTTGGATTGGAAGAATCAACACTCAAAATAAATACACTACCCAAGGCAATCTGCAGATTCAATGCAATCCCTATTAAATTACTAATGGTATTTTCTACAGAACTAGAACAAAAAATTTTTAATCTGTATGGAAACACAAAAGGCCCTGAATTATTCCTTAAAAAACTAAAAATGGAACTACCATATGATCCAGCAATCCCACATGGGCTTATATCCGGAGAAAGCAAAAGTAAAGTGGCTCAGTTGAGCCCGATTTGGACCCCATGGATAGTAAGTAGTCTGCACCAAGCTCCTCCATCCATGGGATTTTCAAGGCAAGAGTACTGGAGTGGGTTGCCATTTCCTTCTCCAGGGGATCTTCCCAACCCAGGAATCGAACCCAGGTCTCTCACACTGCAGACAGACGCTTTACCATCTGAGCCACCAGGGACATCCATCTGGAGAAAACCATATTGAAAAAGACACGTGCACCTCAGTGTTCATTGCAGCACTCTAGCTAAGACATAGAATGTCTAAATGTTCATCAGCAGAGCAGAAGAATGGGTAAAGATGTAGTACATGTAACAATGGGATACTATTCAGCTATCAAAAAGAACAAATTATGCCATTTGCAGCAACATGGATGGACCTAGAGATTATCAGAGTTAGTGAAGTAAATCCGAGAAAGGTAAATGTATCACTCATATATGGAATCTAATTTTAAAAATGATACAACTGAACTTACTTGCAAAACAGAAACAGACTAACATTTCAAAAACAAACTTATGGTCACCAAAGGGAAAATGTGGAAAGGAAATGTGGAAGGGAGGGATAAATTAGGACTTTCAGATTAACGTATACACAGTACCATGTATAAAATAGATAACCAACAGGGACCCCTTCTGTCCATGGGGTCGCAAAGAGTTGGACACACTGAGTTACTGAAAACAGTAAGAACAAGGAAGACCTACTGTATGCAGCACAGGCAACTCTACTCAGCGTGCTCTAACAACCTGTATGGAAAAGAACCTGAAAAAGAATGCACACATGTAATGTATAACTGAATCACTTGGCTGTACACCCGAAAGTAACAACATTGTAAATAAACTGTACTCTGATAGAACTTTTTTTTAAAGTAGAAAATGATACTGTTAAAAACAGCATCGTGCTTTTGCCCCCAGGAAGCACTACATAGTTGATGAGTCTATTCCAGGCACAGAATAAACTCCTTTGGGAGTTTGCTCACTGAGGCAGCAAGTGTAGGAGTCTCAAATGCTGGTCCAACTCGTGTTTTCTGATCTAGCTCATCTTCAGTATTAATGTGTATAAGAACCACAGAGAGATCTCCTTACAATGCAGATTCTGGTTAGAAGGTGTGGGGTGGGGCCCGAGCCCCCAGGCAACACTTGCAGTAGCACTCTAACTGTACCCAGAGCCACTCAGCACAGCTAGACTTCCTGTCCTCATCCCGTCCTAAGGGGAGCAGGGCCCGCTCAGCTTACGGGCGTTTGCCTTCTTCCCATTCAACTTCCCATTCAACTATACCACATCAACCAGACAACTAGCATTTCTCTTTTTCTAAGGTGTCCCAATTAGGTATGTTTTCAACATTCATTGAGTTCACTTTCATCTTAGCAACCCTTAGGTACAGTAAGAAAATTTAATGTTTCTGCCACATGGTTTACTGGATTTAATTGCAAGCCCTACACCTACCTACTTTACCACGTAAGTTAACACAGTTGTGAACACTGAGGAGAAAAAGGCTACGAGACCTGCCCAATAGGAATCAAAAATTCACAATCAAGGGTCATAACAAGAGCCTCTACCTTATAAACCCTGGAGAGAAAAGCTGGAGTAATAAATACGTTTAAGTGTGCACACAAACACATACCCGGAACCATAACTGCAAACATGATATGCCAATGCAAGGTGGCCCTGAGTCCCAGGCTTGTCGTCGTATTCTGCTCGAGGCCCTTCACTCCGTGGAGATACCTAGGGAAGGACTTTTCCAATGCGTCCTTCAGAAACTGAGAAATGAGGTTGTCCCATGGGTGTGAAATAACTGAAGGTGACAGGTCCTTTCTGGTAACACCAGCCACCATCCTGAGCAACCCAGACACCGAGCGAAGGTGCCACGGCTGGGGCCACCCTGGAACCCTCTGGAAGCAGAGCTGCTGCAGGATGGGGATGCCCTGTTCCTGGCCAGGCCGTGCTGTCTCTGTGGAAGTCTATCTGCGAACAGGTCATCTGAGGAGATAGCAGAGCTATCTATAGAAGTGCCTGGGACCCAGCAGATGCTCACCTGTCTTAACATCCTGCCTGGAACAAGACAGAGCCTTTTTAAAAAAAGGAAGCATTCAGGGAATGACTAACACCTCATGAAGGTGAGGATTTCTGTCTGCTTCTCCTTGGGTGCAGCAGTGAAGAGGGGTAAGGAGGAGGGGCAGGACAGGGCCCTGGGAGGGGGCTCGTCCACAGAGTCCTCTTCAGCTGGTTTATGTCCCACCCTGTGCAGGCTCGTCCCCTCTCACCTCCGGGCCTCATGAATGGGGAGCCAGTTCTCTGGTTCAGGTATTTCTGGGACCTCTGCTTTATTAGCACCCGGGGTATAAAGATGAGTCAATCAAGAGGAGCTTAACATCTCATAGATTCTGGGACATGAGAAATCCATAGAAGATTTCATTTTCTCCAGTGTTGATAAGCAAAGCGTGAGAGATTACTGAGGTATAATAACCATATACACCATATTTACCAGGGAGCCTCGTTTGAAACAATGCTCTCACATTATCTACATATATCATCAAAATGTCCCTGAAATTACACCATTCTGGGGTTCAGATTACACTCTTGCACACATGAGACACGGAAGGCTCGGCTCTGGTCCTCTCTGAGCACTTCTGTCAATAAATAAGCAGCCACGTGGCCGGTCCGTAACTACACTGTGCTTCCTGTAATTGTCCACCTGTCTCCCTATTAGCCTGTGAACCTGAATACCAGAACTACTTCTTACTCATCCTTCATTTTCAGTTCTGTGCAGCCAGAAAATGTTCAACAAACATTTGCTGAACATCCCATATCCTTTTACTCTGAGCTGTCCATCTTAGGAATCAGAGCGGGCAGCAGCTTGCTCTCCTTGGACCATTGTGAAATCTCTGGCATTGTCTTCCTATTTCTAAAAACTTGATTTTGTAAAGACTCTTTGTGACTTCTGGCATGTTTATCTTGTTTCTCAGTGAAATATCTATTTCATTTTATTTAATTCACTTTAAGGGGAAGGATTATTTCTCAAATGTCAGAAAATACCAGCCCTTTTAAGAAGGAAGGGAAATCTACCAAACCAGTGGGACTTGTGGTTAAAAGCCTCTTTCTGCCGTTATCTGGCATATCCTGTGCTGGACCCACCATCGCATGTGACCAAAGCCTGCCCGTGACACTGCAGTGGCTGGCAGCCAAAAGCCTGGGCTCTAGAGCCTGCGTGCCTGTGCCCGCACCCCAGCATCACCATCACTGGCACTGCAATCGCTGGCAAGTTACCTGTTCTCTCTGAGCTAGGGTTTCTATGAGCACAGTGAAAACAGCTGCCCCACATAAAGTGGCTGAGAAGATTAAGGAGTTCACAGTAGAGGCCTAGGACTCCGCAAGTCCTCACTAAGTGTTACTAACCGGAGGCACAGGAGGGCCTCCCCGTTTACACACACTACTGCTCACGTATGCCTAGTCCCACTGTGGCCACTGAGCACAGAAAGAACAGAGGTGTCAGAGCACAGTGCAGACAAGCCTGGCAGCTCTGGCAATGAGCGGGCTGGCTGGGTGCTGCAGGAGAGAAGGGGCAGTGAGGGGAGCCTCGAGCAAGAAGCGCCCCGAGGACACGGCGCTGTCTCCCACACGGCGCCCGGCACTTGGTCCAGTACGGAACAGCTATGAAGTGACTATCCTCTGATCAAACCAATGGAGGCGTGGGAAGGGTGAGCAGATTTTCTACTTCTTACATAGTCACTGAGGCGTTTCTAAACCACCTGGAACTTGCAAAGCAGGAAGGGGAATGCAGGGTGTGACTTCACACAGCCCTGGCTCCACCTGGATTCTGTGATGATTAGTGAGCAGTTCTGGCTGAGTTATTTAGCTTCTCTCAGGCAATGGCACCCTACTCCAGTACTTTTGCCTGGAAAATCCCATGGATGGAGGAGTCTGGTAGGCTGCAGTCCATGGGGTCGCTAGAGTGGGACATGGCTGAGCGACTTCACTTTCACCTTTCACTTTCATGCACTTGAGAAGGAAATGGCAACCCACTCCAGTGTTCTTGCCTGGAGAATCCCAGGGACGGGGGAGCCTGGTGGGCTGCCGTCTATGGGGTCGCACAGAGTCAGACACGACTGAAGTGACTTAGCAGCAGCAGCTTCTTTAGCTGCAAAACAGTACTCTCCAGAATTGTGAGGATCACACTGACATGTGGGTCCAGCACCTTTTAGGTGGTCAGTAAATGGCCGTGACTGCTGTGCCTGTGTTATGTCTGTGACTGGGGGAAGCATCTGGAAGGCACAGCACTGGACTGAGAATATGGAAACTTGAGTGCTAATCTGGCCATAGGTCCCTGTATAACCTGAGCAGGTCCCACTGCTCTGTTGGGTCTGCGTTCTGATCTATCCAAGGGCAGTGCTATCAGGGGCACACTGCCATCTGGGTGCCGTGAGACCACAGGCATTTGGGGCACAAAGGCTGAAGGTAGTGGTGTTTACTGAAGCTAATCGGTGATCTTACTGCAGCATTAGAAGCAAACTAAGGCAACCAACTAGGGGCGCTGTCACAAAGACCCATGATAGGGCTGAAGAGAAACAGTAGATTCAGCCTAAGATGCTGTACAGAGAAACTGATTTGCTAAATCAGTGCCATGCTCAAAAGAAAAGTGGGAGCGCCAAACTTGAACACAGTCTCAGTTTGTGCTTTACAGTCCTTAATCCTTAAACATAAAGCACCATACCTAGACCATCTAACCCACCAGGCACAGAACTGATCTGGAGTGATTCTCCAATTGGAAGAGAAAGATACTATCTGCTAGAGCAAATTTCTTTCCTCCCATGTAACGAAGTCCAGTAACAAGAGCTGAAAATTAAACTAGCTGAACATGAAGAAGAAATGACAGCCCTGGACATGCCCTTGTAACACTCAGAATTAAAGTAAATCCAGTGGAAAACGAGGCCCTGATGATCTGGGAGAGGCCCAGGGAGAGGGAAGCAGGGCAGAGTGAATGTGCTAGCCCATTTCAAAGCTCAGTGTCTCCCAGATGGGCGGAAGTAAGCGCTGTAATTACATCCGCTGCAAGCAAGAAAACAAACCAGGGCTTTCGGGATTCACAGGCCTCGTCAGCACATCAAGCTTGATACAGGAAACAACTCAGATCGCTGCCAGCCCAAAGGCTGAGTTCCTAGGAATATGGATAATAACACCAGGCATTCTGGATATGGAGCTTTCCGAGTCATACACGCAGACAGAGAAACTCATGGGAGACTGAGCTCTGCCTGTTCATGTCTTACTCTTCACAATAAACAAGGCCCTGAAATAAAAATCCCAGCATCTCCGTTCCTAATTGTCTTCCCACATGAGAAGGCTGAGCCTAGAATGTGAGAGGCATTGGCTCTTGGTCTAATTTTGTGATACAACTGTCTCCTCGGCACTCGAGGAGCCTTCTGCTGGGGGTTCTGTAATTTGCTGGTAGGGATGGGAGCAGAGTCGGAGCAGAATGGACGGAATGAGAGCCATGTTTCCCACCTTCTCCTGCCTTGGCTCCACTATCAAGTCTTTCTTTATTTCTTATACAGTTAAGACTTTTGCTACCACCTAAGCCAACTCCGTTTAGTCAAGGCTATGGTTTTTCCTGTGGTCATGTATGGATGTGAGAGTAGGACTGTGAAGAAGGCTGAGCACCAAAGAATTGATGCTTTTGAACTGTGGTGTTGGAGAAGACTCTTGGGAGTCCCTTGGACTGCAAGGAGATCCAACCAGTCCATTCTAAAGGAGATCAACCCTGGGATTTCTTTGGAAGGAATGATGCCAAAGCTGAAACTCCAGTACTCTGGCCACCTCATGCGAAGAGTTGACTCATTGGAAAAGACTCTGATGCTGGGAGGGATTGGGGGCAGGAGGAGAAGGGGATGACAGAGGATGAGATGGCTGGATGGCATCACTGACTCGATGGAGGTGAATGTGAGTGAACTCCGGGAGTTGGTGATGGACAGGGAGGCCTGCCGTGCTACGATTTATGGGGTTGCAAAGAGTCGGACACGACTGAGCAACTGAACTGAACTGAACTGAACTGAACTGAAGTCGACTTCACTTTCACTTTTCACTTTCATGCATTGGAGAAGGAAATGGCAACCCACTCCAGTGTTCTTGCCTGGAGAATCCCAGGCACAGGGGAGCCTGGTGGGCTGCCATCTATGGGGTCGCACAGAGTCGGACACGACTGAAGCGACTTAGCAGCAGCAGCAGCAGCAGCAAGCTGTTTCAAGGGGGCTTCCTAGGTGGTGCTACTGGTAAAGAATCCACTTGCCCATGTAGGAGACATAAGGGACACGAGGGTTTAATCCCTGGGTACGGAAGGTCCCCTGGAGCAGGGCATGGCAATCCACTCCAGTATTCTTGCCTGGAGAAACCCATGGACAGAGGAGCCTGGTGGGCTACAGTCCATGGGGTCACGATGATTCAGACATAAGCACACACACACACAAGCTGTTTCAAACTAGAGGTCCTTAATATTTAACCATTTTGCCTAAAGTGAAACTGACTTCAGAGATAGGAGTGACGCCATACTTCCTGCTCCACCTGCAAACAGAAACCATCTTTCCTAAAATTCCCACCCACAAGGCAGTTTGTTTTCACACAGAACCTGACCTCTCACCTTCATTTCCCAATGCTGCAAAACTCTCAATGAGCTCACAGTTAATAATGAATTAGGTGAAGAAATAATAAAATAAGCTGGTATGTTGCTAAGCTGACTGGAGACAGGCGGGAAACACCTGGCAGAACATCTCCTGAGGAGATTTCTCATAGCACCAGCTGTGAGGGAAGAAAGTGTGAGGCTGGACATGGAAATCGTGAAAGACTGACTGCGAAATAGCCACTGAAAACCCCACGATCTACAAGACCACAACTGAAAAGCGACAGCACAGTGACTTTGCACAGCAGAGGAAGAAAAGGCTGGTTTAAGTTTTCTGTGATGTGGAAAGGAGTGACCACCGCTGCAGCGGCTAACAGGTATGGGGCAAGGGATCACTGTGCGCCAGCATGCTCTGAGCCTGCACTTGGGTTATCTCAGCAGCAGCTAACAGGTATGGGGCAAGGGATCACTGTGCGCCAGCGTGCTCTGAGCCTGCACTTGGGTTATCTCACCTCATCTGATCATCAGACACCCTAGGAGGTTGGTTCTTTTGTCACCCTCATCTTACATGTGAAGGAACTAAGGTCCTGAGTGCAGGAGGTGCCCAAGGTCACATGGGTTGGTGGCACAGCCCAGATCTGAACTGGGCAGTCTAGGCCCAGGGGTCTCCTCCACTTGCCATGCTCTTGGTATTGGCCTGGAAAAAGCCTTAACAGTCACTTTCAAGGGACCCAGAAGGTTTTACCCACACTAGGTACAAACAACTCATGTAGCTCAGTATCAAACAAATAACCCAATCAAAACATAGGTAAAAGATCTGTTTATCTATTTTTGGCACCTGGACAGGGACTTGCACCCTGAGCCCTCTGAGTAAAAATCTGATGCTCTACCAGCTGAGCTACCTGGGCAGCCAAAAGATCTAAACAGACATTTCTCCAAAGAAGACATACAGATGGGCAAAATCCACTTGAAGAGATGTTCAACATCACTAATTATTATAGAAATGCAAATCAAAACTACAATGAGGTATCATCTCACACTGGTCAGAATGGGCATCATCAAAAAATCTACAAAACAATAAATGCTGGAGAGGGTGTGGAGAAAAGAGAACCCTCTTACAGCATTGGTGGCTATGTAAATTAATACAGTCATTATCGAGAATAGTATGGAGGTTCCTTAAAACACTAAAAATAGAACTACCATATGACCCAGCAATCCCACTCCTTAGCATTTATTTGGAGAAAACCATAATTTGAAAAGATACATGCACCATTACTGTTAATGTTAATGGCAGCAGCCCCATTTACAATAGCCAGGACATGAAAGCAAGCTAAATTTCCATCAACAGAGGAATGGATAAAGAATATTATTCAACAATATTGTTAAGTAATTAGCCTCCAATTAAAATAAATAAATTTTAAAAAAGAATATCACTCAGCCATAAAAAGGAGTGAAACTGAATCATTTGTAGAGATGTGGATGGTCCTAGAGACTGTCATACAGACTGAAGTCAGAAGAAGGGAAACAAATACTGTAATACTGATACATATATGTGGGATCTAGAAAAATGGTACAGATTATTTTATTTGCAAAACAGAGACAGAGGTAGAGAACAAATGTATAAATACCAAGGGGGAAGGGAGGTGGGATGAGTTTCGAGACTGGGATTGATGTATATACACTACTGATATGTATAAAATAGACAACGAATGGGAACTGACTGCACAGGGAGCTCCACTCAGCGCTCTGTGGCAACCCAAATGGGAAGGAACTTCTAAAAGGAGGATATATATGTATACGTACAGCTGATTCACTCTGCTGTGTCACACATTATAAAGCAACTATGCTCCAATAAAAATTAATAAAAAAGCATGTATGTATGCACCATGGAATATTATTCAGCCATAAAAAATCCGAACAGTGACACTGGCAGCAACGTGGATGGATCTAGAGATTGTCATACCCAGTGAATTGAGTCAGACACAGAAAGACAGACATCATATGACATCGCTTATATGCGGGATCTAAAAAATGGGAAGAGATGAACTTCTTTACAAACCAGAAATAGCTATGAATGTAGATAACAGACTTACGCTTACCTGGGGACAAAGGAGGGAGGGATAAACTGGGAGATTGGGGTTGACATATAAACATTACCATACATGAAATAGATGACGAATACAAATCTGCTGTATAGCACCAGGAGCTCTACTCAATACTCTGTAACAGCCTATATGGGAAACGAATCTTAAAAAAAAAAAAAAAAAGAGTGGTTATATGCACAACTGAGTCTCTCTGCCGTGCACCTGAAACTAACACAACACTGCAAATCAACTATACCCCAATCAACATTAAAAAAAAGGAGCAGTATCTGAGCCATGCTCTTGAAACACTGATGGCCTCACCTTCTTCAGGAGATCCTTCCCCATTCTGTTTTCTAGTTAAAACAACATCCTATCAGGCCTGTGAGGTCTCAACAAAAAGCCCAGGAGGCAGCAGGGCGGATGAAAACCCTCTACAGCTGTCAGTGTCATGCCTACAAGCGCATCTTGGAGGGTTGGGCTGCAGAAGTCCTGTGAGGACCAGCAGTGCTGAGGAACGAGCTGAGCTCTTGCAGGGAGACACCTCATGCGTGGTGAGAAGACAGTTTTATGCACATCAGGTCATGAATGTGTTCTGCCAGCACAGAAAAGGCTCTGAGCGTGGCTGACACTAATCTGTTGTGTTGATACAATTGAGGTCAGTTATCTCATCTACGAAACAGAAACCTGCATAACCTTCCTCACATGAGGGGAGTCGACGGGAGGGAAGAAGGGAAGGAGAAGGAAGAAACGGAGAAAACGTTTCCTGTCATCTATTTAAGTCTCTGTCCTTATTCTACCACTTTTATGTTTGATGTGCACATCAACCCAACAGGTAGACTTGAGTGTCTGATTTACACGGGAGGAGGTTCAGACATGTTAAAATACAACTTGTAAGGGGAGCTCCTGACAACAGGTCTAATCCTAAGCCCACTCTCCACGTTAATAATAACACGAGGTGCTCCAAGTGTGGAGGTGTCAGGCACTTTCCGAGGACAGCCTGAGCTGGGGGTGTGTGGGGGGGCTGAGAATCCCTGGGGCCACTGATGAGGTCAGCACCACAGAGCCATTTCACTATACAGATGACACAGTGGTTTTTCTTATTTGGTTGTCCGCCCATTTTGCTCCCTCACAAAAAGCAATGTCCCCCAGTTGGTTTCAAGTCTCTGATGCCTGTATACACCACCTGTCTATGCTTGGCTACTCCTAACCTGCTTTGGAAAGCAACACCCTGGGAAAGATCTATGGTGGCAAAAAGTAATGATCTCACTATGCTTAGAAAAAAAGGTTTTTTTAAAAAGCAGATTCAGTTCAGTTCAGTCGCTCAGTCGTGTCCAACTCTTTGCGACCCCATGAATCACAGCACGCCAGGCCTCCCTGTCCATCACCAACTCCCGGAGTTCACTCAGACTCGCGTCCATTGAGTCAGTGATGCCATCCAGCCATCTCATCCTCGGTCGTCCCCTTCTCCTCCTGCCCCCAATCCCTCCCAGCATCAGAGTCTTTTCCAATGAGTCAACTCTTCGCATGAGGTAGCCAAAGTACTGGAGTTTCAGCTTTAGCATCATTCCTTCCAAAGAAATCCCAGAGTTGATCTCCTTCAGAATGGACTGGTTGGATCTCCCTGCAGTGCAAGGGACTCTCAAGAGTCTTCTCCAACACCACAGTTTAAAAGCATCAATTCTTTGGTGCTCAGCCTTCTTCACAGTCCAACTCTCACATCCATACATGACTACTGGAAAAACCATAGCCTTGACTAGATGGACCTTAGTCAGCAAAGTAATGTCTCTGCTTTTGAATATACTATCTAGGTTGCTTATAACTTAGGCAACTGTGGAATGTAGCCTGAGCTTTAAATAACTAATGTAGTTCCTTGGTCAAATTCATAAACCTTGCCTGTTGTCCTAACAGTGATTATTATTATTACAGAGCCAATTAGTGTAATGGAAAGCTCAGACTCTCCAACACATTAAAAAATAATTGCTGGGTGTCGCTACCCCCATATCATGGAGGCATTATCTAAAGTTGGCATTGTCCAGAGATGTCAGGACACAGACTAGGACCATTGGTAACTTGAAAGGAAAAATGAAAGTACCAGGAAATGCAGTGGATGACAACTAGGCTGGGACCCCCAATCTCCTCCCTTTCTGGGGGCACTGTCCTATGCAAACTTTCATTCTTGCTACATGGTATATTATGGTCCCTCCATTCTTGCTTTTTCTTTCTGTCAGGAAAAGAAATCTAAAAGAATCCAGAAAGACTTATTTTTATGGGAAGCAGAGTTACAAAGAAAAGCTCCTGAGTGGGGTGGCATTTTCTGTTAGTCAGAAATCCCCCTCTGTCTTATTAAAAAATCAAAACAGGGAACTCATATATGTAATTAAGGCTTCCTACCCTTTGATTATTTAACTGATTACTGTCTACTTAAGAGGAAAGTCAAACGATTATCTTGATAGATGCTGCTGTGGGGTAGCAATTAGGACAAAGCTCTCTTCCGAGGGCAGGGTCCTTAATGATTTCCTATCAGAGTCCTGATTGCTGACACATTTTAAATTCCAGTATTCCTGCCCATTTTAACTGGATAACATGATTACCTGATAACGAGAGGAGTAAAGAGTCAACTGGAAAAGCAAGTTTAACCCTAACATTATATAGCCAAAGCCGATTCAAGTTAACAATGCAATTACAAACCTAAGGAAAAAGAACACGTGCACTGTGGCTGTACCCTATTTCTTTTAGACACCAATTTGCTGTCTGCCGAGAGAGAGAGATTGTGGGCCATTTCTCCTTTTGGATCTTGGTTGTTGGAAGATGGAGGGTAGGAAGTGAAGTGAGAAGAAAGTTAAGAAAAGGTACTATATTAAACTATTGTAACTGAGGGGAAAAACCAGCAAACCGGAAACTTCCAAATCTTGCCATTATAAAGTAATACTGCTGAACCAGAGTAGCTCTCCTAACATTAGTAGGTACAAAATCAGCTATATATGAATATAAATATATCAGTTATTGCCAAGTTTGGGACAAAAGGCAGAGCCGGACTGTAATCCTTGCCAGAGGGAGATACATCAAAGGTGTCCTGTGACTGCCCTGGGGTTCTACCTGGATGCACTTTCTGGACTGCAGCACAGGGAAGGAGAGGCCAAGGGGAAAGCGGCAGTCTTGCCGAGTTGAAGAATTAAAGACAGGAGGCTGGGGCTGGGCAACGGGTAGAATTTTGTAACGGAGGAAGCTGAATTGAGAAGGAGCTCTAGGACTCTATATAGGAGTCCCCTTAAGCAGAGGGTCACCAGGAGTCAGACAGGACTAAGCACAAGTAAAGTAAGTGAAGCTTCTGACCCATTACTCAGCTGCACATATGCAGGCAAGACTCCAGAGGCCTGTCAGGGAAAGACTGCTGGGGATCAGCTGTCAACAGCTGTGAGATAAACGGAGCTGCTGGAGGGTGCGGAGTGCTGGAAGACACGGGAAACTAACTTCTAAGGTGAAAAGGCCTTGATAAACACCTGGGTGTCCACTGAGACAAAAAAAAAAAAAGGGCCATGTATTAGGATCCTGGATATTCTAGACCTGGCCAAACAAAGGTTAAAAGCAAGCCTCAAAAATATGTAGCTGATTTAACAGTAAATTAATAACCTATCAGAACAAAACTCTCTAAAGACAACAAAATCCAGATGATAACACATCATCCGCAATGATGAGTATAGAATCAGAAGTTTCCAGATATGTGGAAGAGGACAATGTGAATTCTAACTGGGAAAGAAGTTGATAGAAACAGACTCAGAGATGACAAATACTGGGTTAGCAGACAAGGAATTTAAAACATATAAATATGCTTAGGAAAGGATAGCCCTAACAACTCAATATACAAGGGAACCTCACTAGAGAAATGGAAACCATAAAAAGAATTAAATGATGGGAGATTGGTAAATGAACCTCTAGCATTGCACGGTTCCTATATTTTGTGTTATGTAGTAAAATATTAATCAGATCGCAATAAAGATGTATTCTGTAATTCCTACAGCAACCACTAAAAAGATAAAGAACAACAGAAGAATCAACAAAAATACTAAAAAATATTCAAATAGCCCCAAAGAAAACAAGGAAAAAGGAATAGGAAAGCAAAATACAGATAAATCAAAAAAAGAAAAAGGAAAAGGAGACAGATAAATCAACACTTATAGTTGGAGACTTTTAACACTCTTCAGTAATTATCAATAATTAAATAACTAAACAAAAAAAATCAGTAAGCATACAGAAGATACAAAGAACATTAACGACTGCTTTCACTTAATTGAAATTTATAAGAATTATACCCAACAACTGTAGACTACACTTTTGAATGAATGATGTTCATTGAATAATGTTCACATGAATTCACATGAATGTTCACATGAATAATGTTCACACTGAGAAACTATATGCTTGGCCATAAAAAAGTCTCATTGACTTTTCAAAGGTCTATATCATATAGTGTATGTTCTTTGACCTCAACAGAATTAAATCAGAAATCCACAACAGTAATGTATCTAGTATGACCTAAATCAAGTCCCTTATGATTATACAGTGGAAGTGACAAATAGATTCAAGAGATTAGATCTGATAGAGTGCCTAAAGAACTATTGATGGAGGTTTGTAACACGGTACAGGAGGCGATGATCAAAACCATTCCCGAGAAAAAGAAATGCAACAAGGCAAACGGCTGTCTGAGGAGGCTTTACAAATAACTGAGAAAAGAGAAGGGAAAGGCAAAGAAGAAAAGGAATGATATATCTATCTGAATGCAGAGTTCCAAAGAATAGCAAGGAGAGATAAGAAAGCCTTCCTAAGTGAACAAGGCAAAGAAATAGAGGAAAGCAATAGAATAGGAAAGACCAGAGATCTCTTCGAGAAAAATATAGAGATACCAAGGGAAAGACAGAGATACCATTTCATGCAAAGATGGGCACAATAAAGGACAGAAACAGTATGGGCCTAACAGAAGCAGAAGATATTAAGAAAAGGTGGCAAGAATACACAGAACTATATGAAGAGGGTCTTAATGACCCAGACAACCACAATGGTGTGATCACTCACCTAGAGCCAGACATCCTGGAGTGTGAAGTCAAGTGGGCCTTAGAAAGCATTACTACAAACAAAGTCAGTGGAGGTGATGGAATTCCAGCTGAGTTATTTCAAACCCTAAAAGATGAAGCTGTTAAACTGCAGCACTCAATATGCCAGTAAATTTGGAAAACTCAGCAGTGGCCACAGGACTGGAAAAGGTCAGTTTTCATTCCAATTCCAAAGAAGAGCAATGCCAAAGAATGTTCAAACTTCTGTGCTCATTTCACATGCTAGCACGGTAATACTCAAAATCCTTCAAGCTAGGCTTCAACAGTACATGAACCAAGAACTTCCAGATGTACAAGCTGGATTTAGAAAAGACAGAGGAACCAGAGATCAAACTGCCAACATCTGCTGGATCATAGAAAAAGCAAGGGAATTGCAGAAAAACATCTACTTCTGCTCCATTGACTACCTTAAAGCCTTTAACTGTGTGGATCACAACAAACTGTAGAAAATTCTTCAAGAGATGGGAATACCAAAGCACCTTACCTGTCTTCTGAAAAACCTGTATGCAGGTCAAGAAACAACAGTTAGAACCAGACATGGAACAACAGACTGGTTCAAAATTGGGAAAGGAGTATGTCAAGGCTGTATTTTGTCACCCTGCTTATTCAACTTACATGCAGAGTACATTATGCACAATGCCACGCTGGATGAATCACAAGCTGGAATCAAGACTGCTGGGAGACATATCAACAATCTCAGATATGCAGATGATACCACTATAATGACAGAAAGTAAAGAGGAACCTTTTGATGAGGGTGAAAGAGGAGAGAGAAACAGCTGGCTTGAAACTCAACATTCAAAAAACTAATATCAAAGAATCTGGTCCAAATACTTCATGGCAAACAGAAGGGGGAAAAGTGGCAAAATCACTGCAGAGGGTGACTATAGCCATGAAATTCAAGATGCTTGCTCCTTGGAAGGAAAGTTATGAGAGACAATGTATTAAAAAGCAGAGACATCATTTTGCTGACAAAGGTTCATATAGTCAAAGCTATGGTTTTTCCAGTAGTCATATATGGATGTGACAGCTGGACCATAAAGAAGGGTGAATGCCAAATAGTTGATACTTTCGAATTATGCTGAAGAAGACTCTTGAGAGTCCCTTGGACTGCAAGGAGATCAGACCACTCAATCCTAAAGGAAATCAGTCCTGCATATGCATTGGAAGGATTGATATTGAAGCTGAACCTCCAATACTTAGGCCACCTGATGCGAAGAAATGACTTACTAGAAAAGACCCTGATGCTTGGAAAGGTTGAAGGGAGGAAGAGTAGGGGACGAAAGAGGAGAAGATGGTTGGATGGCATCACCATCTTGATGGACATGAATCTGAGCAAGCTCTGGGAGTTGGTGATGGACCGGGAAGCCTGGCATGCTGCAGTCCATGGGGTCACAAAGAGTTGGACACGACTCAACAACTTGAACTGACTGAATATATTCAATTTCAACAAACTGTCCTGTTTCAGATTCAGTTCAGTCTCTTGGTCATGTCCAACTCTTGTGACTCTCTGTTTTAGATAGTGGAGGTTAAAAGTTTTTCATTCAAGATTCCTCCTCTCTAAATTCTTTTCAGCTACTACTAAAGTCTACTCAAGTATATTTTCATTTTGTTCTGATACTTTCCATTATTTTTGTCCTTTTCTGCTGTTTGCATATTGAAAATTACCTCAAAGCAGCTGAGGAGACAGGTGGGGTATAACATATTTATTAAAAAAAAAAAAAAAAAAGGCCGCAACAAATAACAAGTTAGAAAGTTAGGCCAGACACTAAAAATGATAGACAGTAGTTTATGCCAAGTACCAAATGAAGTATGAGTAACAGTTGCTATAAGAATTCAAAGGAAGAGGTCAAAGACATTTAAATTCAATATTATGAACTAAGTGGGTTTCCTGATTATCTCCCTGGCCTATTCACTCTGCCACTGTGCTACAGGTTTTCCTCTCTCTCCAAACTCTCAACATTCCTCACTTCCTTCATATTCTCAATTGATTTCTCAGTGAACTAGAAAGCGAGGAAGAAAACCTCTCCAAATGTTTGCCACCACAGCCACAATGCGGGACCCCAGGCAGAGCGGCCTCTGTGTTGCTCCCAGGTCACACCGGCACCCTCGTGCTTCCAGACCTCTGCATCTGCTGCTGCTTCTGGCTGGAATGCTCTTTCCACTCAGGCTCACACGAGTGAAAGTGGAAGCCGCTCAGGTGTGTCTGACTTTTTGCGACCCCATGAAGTTCTCCAGGCCAGAATACTGGAGAGGGTAGCCTTTCCCTTCTCCAATATTCCCAAACCAGGGATTGAACCCAGGTCTCCCACACTGCAGGCAGATTCTTTACCAACTGAGCTATCAGGGAAGCCCCATGACTGAACCTTCAACTTTTTTCAGGTAGAAAACGTTAGCAATCAACCTTCGGTGACTACTCCATTTAAAAATGCAATCTTCCTTTTTATCTCCCTCATTGTGTTTTTCCTCCATAGCCTTTTCAGAATATAATACACCATATATCTTTAATATTTCCCCTCTGTCAGCTGAATGTGAGCTCTGTGAAAGCAGAGATTTGGCTTTGTTCCCTGGAGGATCCCCTTGCACATAGACCGGTGCCTGGTTGTACAGAAGGTACTTGATAAATCTTTTTCGAATGAATGAAGCAGAATTTGAGCTGGAGGTTAAAAATAAGGCATCACTTATGAGGAGAGGGAAGGAAGGACATACCAGACTACAGAAAGGAGAGGAAGAGCAAATACATGGACATGGGATTCATTATGCTTAAGAAAGTGAGAAATTTCCTTTAGTTAGAGAAGAAGGAAAAGAAGAGAAGATGAGGATGAAGTGTGGGCTGGTGATGCATCAATGGCCTAGACTGTCAATCTAAACTTACTCAGACTTAACTTTGTTAGCACCAAGGAGCAACTGAAGTTTTCTCAGCATAGAAGGGGTGGAGGAGGGGGGACTGGAGCTCTAGGAGACAGAGGCAGTGGGGTCAGTGAACAGATTCTTGGAAGCAGACAGGTACACTGACTGGGGAATCACAACACTACCGAAGCAAACGGGAAGAGTAGGGAAAGAGACGGTTGGCACTGTTGAAGAAGGCTTCTCATAGCTAAAAGCAAAACAAAGGGAATTAGAGAGTTTCTTCCTTCCTCCTAAAGACTGCAAAGAAATCTCTGTATAATTTCATTTTCTTTCACACAGTGCAGCGAAGTTGCTGGAGACAGATATGAATTGCCCTGTATAGTTCCATAAGAAGGTAGGCTTAACTGAATCAAGCAATAAAGGAAAAAGTTATGTGACTCAACCATTTAGAGTGGGGTCTCTTCTTTAAGAAAACACTGTGTCTGGAATAATAGCTACTATTAACAGCTATTTCACCACAAAACCCGGGGGCTAAAACGTATTCATGTCAAGACAGAATCACAACTAGAATGCCTATGCGATATGTGCAGAAAACAACAAAACCCACAGAAGTCCCAAAGCAGGGACCTATCAGACAGAACACACCATATTAAGTAAATACCCACTCTTTGTCTTCTCTTCCTTTAACCAAAGAAGATCTCTCACTGTTTGCTGTACATACTCGACCCCATGTTATGATATTCCATGAAAGGACTGGGAGCTTTCAGGGGTAACATAGTAACTGATTTGGGACAGTGGTCCAGACAGAAGGCTGTACTCTGGGTAACAGTATATCAGCCACTCAGGAATATCACGTACATTAAAGCAATTCAAACTCTGCAAAGCTCTGCTGTTTGGAGTCTATGACCTTTACAAATAGGTGATATTTCAACAGAGTGCAATTAAGAATGGCCTACTGAGTTGTTTTTAATGCAAAACAATAAGCTGTTGGCTGCTCTGTCACACATGCTGAAGAGAAAAGAAGATCTCTGCCATGTATTTTAGGAAGGCTGAAAAGCTTCATCAGGAATACTGTTGGAGGGGAAAGGCCCTTCTGTAAGCTGCTCAATACTCTTGAACTGTGGCAGGGTCCAAAATTCCAAGGAGATGGTAGACATGATGTCACTACTTGTTTTGCTAAGCACTACTTATTATATACTTCCATATACTGAGAGGGGACCGAAGAGAGAATAAAGAAACACCACTGGCTCTGATGTGGTCTCACATACGTTTATGATCTCATATGACTGGATTCTACTCAGTGGAAACAATCTTGTCAACTATTAATAACTAAGAAGCAGAATATTAATGTGTCACATTAAGAAGCTGAAAAATCACATCCATTAACCTTCAACTGCCAAAGTATGGTGCCTAATAAATGTGACTAGCTGATCTCATGATCAGCTACAGGGTTCTATTCCTGGCTTTGTTCGGTACAAATATTTTATCCATGGCTTGGATAAACATAAAACAGGCCAACATGCATGGTGTGAAAATACATGACTCCCAAAGGTTATAAACTGAAATAATACAAGAAAAGCCCTGTATTGACTCTAGAAACTGATTTATTTACATAGGGCAGGACCAGCAGCATGCATGAACAGAATCAGGGGTTTGCTATCAAACATAGTTGAATCATCCTTACCAAATGGCTGCTAAAAAAGGTAATGTGCTTCTGGTTCAATTTACAGAAACAGAACTTAGAGAAGGAAAAGGCTGCACACTGTCCAACAACAGGACATTCTGGAAAAGAAAAAACTATGTAGACAGTTAAAAAACAAACAAACCAAAAAACCACAGCAGCTGCCAGAGCTTTGCAGGGAGGGAGGGAATGATGATTAGGTGATGTAAACTATACATATGACTGTAGTGTAAACTATTGATTTTAGTTAATAATGTGGCTTATTAAGTGTAATATACATACCACAGAAATGCAAGAGGTAAATAACACGGAAAATTGGGGTAAGGGGATATATGGTAACTGCATATTTTCCATAAACCTGAAACTGCTCTAACAAAATTTATTAATTAAAAAAAAACACATTAATCAAAATGCTACATTAGAAAATATTAACTTAATGCAAAAGAAATGGGTGAGGAATGGGATCTGCACACTGGCCCTGAGACCCTTGGCTAGTCTCACTTTTCAAGCCAGAAGATACACACAATCACAGTAGAGAAGGATTAGTGTCATAAACAAATGCTCACTGCTGTCCTTCCTGGTAACTGTTTCTCGATGACATTCTCTCTTTCCACCTGAGGACTAATAGGCAGGTTCCAGAAAAGCCCAGGTCACGGACTTCAGGTCATAATCACGGAAAAGAAAGAAGGTTTTTCTATATATAATATCATGTCAGCTGCATACAGTGACATGCAGCTTATGCATGCAGTTTACCTCTTCCCTTCCAATTTGGGTACCTTTTTCTTGTCTGACTGCTGTGACTAGGACTTCCAATACTGTATCGAACAGAAGTGGACTGAGAGTGGGCATCCTTATCTTGTTTCAGACTTTAGTGGGAACGCTTTCAGCTTTTCACTGTTGAGGATTGTATTGGCTGTGGGTTTGTCATAAATAACTTTTCATAAGTTGAGATACATTCCCTCTGTATCCATTTTGGTAAGACTTATCATGAAAAGATGTTGAATTCTGTCAAATTGGTTTTTTTTTTTTGCATTTATTGAGATGACTGTGTGGTTGTCTTTTGTTAATGTAGTATATCACATTAATTTGCATATGCTGAACTATCCTTGTGAACTTGGGATGAATCCCACTTGGCCACTGTGTATGATCTTTAGATCACAGATGTGGTTAACTAAAATTCTGTTGTGAAATTCTGCATCTATATTCACTATGAAAGGTATTGGCCTGTAATTTTCTCTTTTGGTGGTATCTCTGGTTTTGGTATTAGGGTGATGGTGGCTTTGGGAGTGCTCCCTCTTCTTCAGTCTTTTGGAAGAGTCTGAGAAGGATCAGTAAAAGTTCTTTGTATGTTGAGTAGAATTTGCCTGTGAAGCCATCTGGTTCTGGACTTTAGTTTGTAGGGAGTTTTTTTTGGTTGTTTGTTTTTAAATTACAGATTCTATTTCACTTCTAGTGATTGGTCTGTTCAAATCATCTATTTCTTTTTTATTCAGTTTTCATGGACTGTGTGTTTCTAGAAAGTTGTCTATTTCTTCTAGGTCGTCAAATTTGTTGACATATAATTGTTCATATTCAAATTGGAAGAGGAGGTAGAACTGTCATTCTCTGTAGATGACATGATACTATATATAAAAAATCTTAGAGACTCCACACAAAAACTACCAGAACTGATAAATGAATTCAGCAACATAGCAGGGCACACGATTAACATTGAGAAATTGGTTGCATTTCTTTACACTGACAATGAAATAGCAGAAAGAGAATGTAGAAAAACAACACCTTTTAGAAATGATACAAATGAACTCAACAAAACAGAAAGAGACTCAAAGACTTACAAAACGAACTTATGGTTGCCAGGGAAGCGATAGTTAGGGAGTTTGGGATGGACATGTACACACTGCTATACGTAAAATGGATCACCAACAAGGACCTACTGTACAGCACATGGAACTCTGCTCAATGTTATGTGGCAGCCTGGATAGGAGGGGGGTTTGGAGGAGAATGGGTACATGTATATGTATGGCTGAGGCTCTTCACTGTTCACCTGAAACTATCACAACATTGTTGATCAGCTATACGCCCATATAAAAGAAGTAAGTTCAAAAAATAAAACTAAAAAAAAAAAAAAAGATGCACCCATATGATCACAGCAACACCATTCACAATACCCAAGGCACAGAAACAACCTGAATGCCCACTGACAGATGAATGGATAAATAAGATGTGGTGCATATACACAATGGAATACTATTCAGCCATAAAAAAAGAACAAAATAATGCCATCTGCAATAACACGGATGCAATTAGCAATCATCATACTAAGTGAAGTCAGGCAGAAAGACAAATATATGATATCACTTTTATGTGGAATCTAAAATATGGCAAAAAGGAACCTATCTACAAAACAGAAACAGACTCAAAGAGAGAACAGACTTGTGGCTGCCAAGGGGGAGAAGATGGACTAGGAGTCTGGGATTGGTAGACTCAAACTATGACATACAGAATGGATAAGCCAATGTCCTATTATATAGCACAGGGCACTATATTTAATATCCTGGGATAAACCAGAATGAAAAGAAATGTATATAACTGAGTCACTCTGCTATACAAAAAATTTAACATAACACTGTAAATCAACAATACATTAAGTAAATAAATAAGAATAGGAAAGAACATGGCAGCAACAGTCAGATCCATGACCATGTCAAACTTTACCTAAGCCATGAGCTCCTGGAAAACAGTCAGATAAGGAAATTTCCCTTAACCTGTTTTCCAGAACAGAAAGAACCACCCCTCCCCATAAGACTCAGAGAAGACCTAGATAGTCCTCAGGCTTACTGTGACAAAGCCAGACACGCCTATCCTCACTGATTGATTAGAACAAAATGCTTGCCAACTGATAACCAAATGTTAGCTAGGCTTCTCTCCTCCCAAGCTTCTGACCCACCCTCTGCTCAAGCCAGCATACCACCTTTCCTTAATGATATCTGAGAATCAGCTGACATCAAGGAAAGACATTTCTTGATCACTATCTGATTCTGCCACCTACTCCCCCATATCTGGTCCTTTCTAGATTTGTTTACCTGCTTCTATAAAAGAAATTTCCTTTCTGTCCGATATTTGAGACCCTTGCACATCCTTTGGTCAAAATGTTCCCCCTATGGTAATAGCTCCCTCCCCTTATGGCAGTAATTCTTTTGAATGAAGTCTCTTCTTATCTAAGTCCAAATTTGTTTTTCTTTGATAGACAACATAGTCTATTAATTCAGACTAGGTGTTAGGGTCTAACTAAAATCATTCAGCATATTAACGAGCATGCCACTTGCTTAATGCAACCACAGACTCCTAAGATCTTAACCTTCCAAAAGATCTAAAAATCAACCAGTCCAACCTCTCACCCAGAGCAAGAATACGTCTGTAGAAGCTTTGAGAGACAGACATCCTGCCACTGCTTGCATACCTCTGGTAAGAGGTAATGTAAGAAAATTCTCATACTAAACCAACATCATCATTTATGCAGTACTAGTCTGTCCTCTGAACTACTTACTGGGTTGGCCAAAAATTTGGAAGTCAGAAGCATTCTTTGAATTGGGTTGGCCAAAAATTTCGTTCAGGAAACCAAAACGAAATTTTTGGCCAACTCAGTAGTTCAGCCTAAACGAAATTTTTGGCCAACCCAATACAAACAACACTTCTAACTTCCGAATCAGCACCCTCCAGATATCTGAAGGCGACTGCACCTCAGCTTCTTCACATCAGCATAAAGAGGTCCTTTGGCCTGCTGAGATCTTCTATCCTGTCTATGCAAAAACAAAGATCAAATCACATCCCCCAGTTGCTCTGTTTGTTAAATCAATAGAGGCATGGAAGTCACATCTGGATATAATGTGCATCTAAGTTTTCCTAAGACAGTCTAATACTTTAAGGAAAGAGGAAGCATACAACAAGGGCTATCACTTTGTTGTTCATGAGGAACTGCACCTTTGCAGGAGAGTTAAGGGTGAGGCACAAAAAGGCCAATGACTTCAGCTTATACCACAAAGTGAGAGCAGTCAGAACAGTGCAGTACTGGCACAAAACCAACACACAGATCAATGGAACAGAACAAAGTTCAGAAAGAGACCCATGCACTTACGGTCAATAATCTACAACAAAGCATGCAGGAATATACAATGGAGAAAGGACAATCTCTTCAAGTGGTGTGGGGAAAAATGGACAGTTACATGTGAAATTAGAACATTCTGTAACACCATACACAAAAATAAACTCAAACTGAATTAAAGACCTAAATGCAAGACCTAAAATCATAAAACTCCTAGAGAAAGACACAGGAAGAACACTCTCTGACATAAATTGTGGCAGTATTTTTTTGGATCCATTGGATCCATTTCCTAGAGTAATGGAGACAGAAGGAAAAATAAACGGGACCTAATTAAACTTAAAAGCTTTTGCATAGTGAAGGAAACCATCAACAAAAAAGACAACCTACTGAATGAGAGAAAGTATTTGCAAATGATACGACTGCTAAGAGGTTAATATCCAAAATAAATAGTTCATGTAACTCAACATTAAAAACACAAATAATAAATGTTGGCAACAAAGTAGAGAAAAGGGAACCCTCATATGCTGTTGATGGGAATGTCAACTGTGCAGCCACTGTGGAAAACAGTATGGAGGTTTCTTATTAAACTAAAAATAAAACTACTACATAATCCAGAAATTCCACTCCTGGGTATATATCCAAAAAACCCTCAAAACACTAATTTGAAAAGATACACACACCCTAATAGTCATAGAAGGATTATTTACAATTACAAAAAAACAACTGGAAGCAACCTAAGTATCCATCAACAGATGAAAGAATAAAGAAGATGTATATACATACAATGGAATTCTACTCAGCCATAAAAAAGAATGAAATTTTGCTACTTGCACCAACATAGATGGATGTGGAAGGTATTATGCTAAGTGAAATAAATCAGATAGAAAAAGACAAATAGTATATGATATCACTTATATGCAGAATTTAAAAAATACAACAAACTAGTGACTGTCTCAGAAAAAAGAAACAGATTCACAGATAGAACAAACTAGTGGTTACCAGTGGGGACAGGAAATATAAGGGTAGGGGAGTGGGAAGGACAAACCACTATATATAAAATAAGCTACAAGGATACATTGTACAACACAGGGAATATAGCCAATATTTTATAGTAACTATAAATAGACTATAACCTTTAAAAACTGTGAATCACTATATTGTATACCCGTAGCTTATTGACTCATTGGAAAAGACCCTGATGCTGGGAAAGACTGAAGGCAGAAGGAGAAGAGGGTGACAGAGGATGAGATAGTTGGCTGGCATCACCGGTTCAATGGACATGAACCTGGGGGAGATGGTGAGGGACAGGGAAACCTGGCGGGCTACAGTCCATGGGGTTGTGAAGAGTCGGACGTAACTTGGTGGCTGAACAACGACAACGACAACTTATATAATATTGTACATGAACTGCACTTCAATTAAATAAAAGAGGCAAATGAGTTTTTATTTAAGCCATCATCACACAACACAGCACCTAGGATCTGCTGCATCCGTCTCTCAGTGCTTTCTCCTTTTGTGATCCTTTGACTTTTGTGAAACTATCAACCAGTCATTCTTGGGCTGGTCAGTTAAAGCAGCCAGCTTTTCCTGTTGCTATGGAAACAGTGGTTCTATGAGGCTTTTCCCTTAAAAAACAAAAAAACTTCCCACTCCATAATTTAATAAAAATCATGAGCAAATACACTCATCTACATTCCTGACATGACTGGCAAGACTTGGAATCATCTATAAAAATTCTGCCTCACCAGAACATTTCAGAAAAAAGGTCAGCTCTAAATTCTGATATTACACATGAAACTGTGCACCAGTTTCTGGGAGGCTTGGCTATTAAATCCACCAGTTCAGTCACCATTAACTTGTGTTCTAAGAGCCTGGCACATCAGAGGCTTATTGAATATTTACTGAATTTACCCAGAACTATTAGAAAGGCTTCCCACTCTGCCACTCTCAGTCTTCTCTCTAACTGGAAGAAGAGAACACTGACTGTACCCCTAACTAGTGGGTTCCATCAGCCAGAGTACCCAGCCCCTGATGCTTCCACAAGAGCAGAGAAAGCTCATCTAAAACACAGATGGCTCAGAGAGTGTAACCACGCTTTTGTAATAAAAAATAAGGCAAAACTGCTTTCTCTGATTATTATGCATGTAACAATGCCATTGTTCATTCTGAATATTCATTGGAATGACTGATGCTGAAGCTCCAGTACTTTGTCCACTGGATGTGAAGAGCCAACTCATTGGAAAAGACCCTGATGCTGGGAAAGACAGATGGGAGGAGAAGGGGGCAACAGAGAATGAGGTGGCTGGGTGGCATCACTGATTCAATGGACATGAGTCTGAGCAAACCCTGGGAGAGAGTGGAGGACAGGGAAGTCTGGAGGGCTGCAGTCCATGGGGTCGCAAAGAGCTGGACAAGACTGAGCACCAGAACAACAGTGTCAACTTTGCCACACAAGTTCCTGGTTGGTGTTTCTAGCATAGTCAAGAAGTGATGCACTATAGCTAAGAGGTTTTTAATGCTGCCTTCCACTAACTCTCTACACTTCTTTAATCCACCTCAAACACTGACAGTACCTCCAATCTTGATCTATGCTAGGGAGTTTACTGCAATGAACTTTATGACAATTTCTATCTAAGGAAAATGTATCTAATTTTCAAATTTCTAGTCATCCAAGATCAAGATACATCCAAGATACAGAAGTCCTAGGAAAGTATATGTGTCTTCCTACTTTTTTTATTGAACTTAGCAGTTAGAGCGCATTAAGAAGACATTTTATAAACAAAAAATATGGTATACAAATTTTAAGCACTATAGATAAATTATTACACATGATAAGTATTTCTAATCCAGAGCTTTCCAAAGGAATTTCTAAAATACAAAATGCTCATGGAATGTGCCTGGTCCTGACATGGCAGCAGAATAGAGTGACTCCTCCACGAGACACCCACCCCGAGCCAGCAGGGCCTGACAGAACACGGCTCCCGGCTCCTCAGCACTCGAACATGGCTCTTGGCAGGGCCAGCGCTGACAGCAGAGTCGCCAAGCACTTTCTGCGGTTTCTGGTCAACAGAGAAAAGCTTTGGCTCAAATCAAGAACACTGCTGCTCTTTTGTGTTCCTTACACATGCCACTCTGGCAGTCACACTGTTCAGTAGCTACTGCTGGTGCTCCCATCTGTCAGTGCAGCGTTGGGAAGAGTGACTGCAGATCCGAGACGACAACCAGAACACACAGATACGCACATACAAACACAGACACACACGCCGAACTGGGGAAGTGACGACGACACGCTGAGCCTCACGCTGATCGTGCTCAGAGTGCTGCTGCCTGAGCTCAAACAGTAAGGAGCTGACCGTGCTGGAACACAAGCCCAGGGCAGCAACGATGTGTCACTGGTCCTTTCTAGAGTTATCCAGCAGAAACTCCTCTTCCCCCTTGAGTCCCCAAAACAACTACCATGTCTGTGGAATCTTATGTCTCTCTTATCCACGAAACAACTCCTGAGCAACTGCGTACTCTGTTCTACACTTAGAAGAACAAGAAACACAACTGCTGTGGGCCCTGCCCTTCTGAGGCAGAGGGTCTAGTGGGGGACACATACAAGCAAAGAGGCAATTTCAACACAGCCAGGTAAGCATGTTGGTAGAGACGAGTTCAGGGTACTCTGAGAGCTCAAAATAGGAAGGACGCCTAACTTAGACTTAGGGTATCCAAAGGGTGTAGGGGGACAAAAAAGGCTAAGACTTGAATCTACCTCACCTCCTCATTCCATTAACATAGCACAGGCTTAGGACTTTGTTTCTTCTAATTGGTCTTTCTGCCTCAAACCTCATGTTTGGTGGGAGCACTTATCCTTGAGATGAAAAGCAAACTTCACAGGCTGGGCTCTGTCACCTGGACTCTTGTTTATTTCACTGGGCTGCTGTAAGCTTCCATATTTAAGATAAGCAGAACAGCCCCCATTTCCTGAAATGTGTTGTGTTCACCCGTATCTGCCAAGAATACCTTTTCCCTTGTTTCCAGGCTGGATTAAGCTCTACCTCCACTGAGAAGCCTTCCCTGATCTCTTCTCTTAGTCTGGGAGAAGCACCTGTTGTGATGTACATTTTAAAGTTTTTCTAAGCACTGTAACCAGTGAGATATTAAGTACATGCTGTTAAGTTAGGGCTTCAAGTCAGGGGTGGTCAGTGGCCCTAACCAAGAATCCACATTTCAGAGATGGCAACACATGAACTTCCAAAGGAGGCTCCTAAAAGCCTTTTAGCTGTTCATATTTGGACTAACACCTACGACTTTGCTCATTAGCTCAGAAAACAGCAGAAAAATTTTCTGTTGGTAAAATTAATGGCTTGATAATCAGAATGTTAAATATTAGAAATGGTCTCTCATTGCTAAAATAAAAGGTACTCAAAATATGTATTAATAGGCTGGATAAAATGTTTTTGAGATATTAATTTAAGTATGGTTGGATTTGCTTTCATTATAATCTAGTATCAATGTTGTAGGGGAGCAGCTAACCATTTCTCAAGTTTCTTAATTAGACTCTGTACCTAAAGAATATAAGAGTTGTACTAGATGAGGTTGGTAATTTCAAAACAGGGCTTCTCCCCCGCATTCTTGCAGCACCCCATCATCCTGCATGGCATGCGTCAAGGTGCAAGGTCACTGTCAGGGCACCTGTCTGCCTTCCCCACCAAAGGCTGAGGTCCTTGAGAACGCGGATGTTATTTCTCATCTCTGTAGTCTGCTTCTTTGCTCATTATCTGGTACAAAGAAATATCTGCTGAACGGACAATACTATCAGTAGCATAACAAGGTGAAAGGATTAGTCCAACATTAGACTAGGAGTTGGGGGAGACTTGTGTTTTAATGCCAGTTATAATTTACTGAGTATTTAATATGTGTCAGGCACACTAGTAGGCACTTAAATCATTTCTCATTTACTCTTTAAATTCTGAGAGGTAGCATTATCCTTTTACAGAGAAGGAAACAGGGAGGCTGACTTGAGGTTATTCAGATAAAGAACTGGAAGAGTCGATCTTTGAATCCAAGTCTGGCTGAACCCAAAGCATGGGTTTTTAACCATTGTGTTAGAAGCGTGTTCCATGTAACATTTGAGAGAGGCAAAAAAATTTCCCTCTAGAGTCCAGTTTCCTCCTTTGTTTACTGAGTGGGATTAAGTGGCTGATGCCCTTTCCAGCTCCTCATGTTACAGTGTGACGGTTTTGAGCGGCAGCAATCAGCACCACCACCTTGCCTGCACTTGCTGCCTGACAAGAGTGAAAGAGGTCTTCATGTGCGACATGTTCTAGGGCTTTTCAGATAACATATTTTGCTTCTATTCTTTTTTTTTCTTCCTTTGAAGCAGTCTTGGAGGATTCTGAAGGCAGAGAAAAGGGACCTGTTTTTGGCACAATGCTTTGAAGCTAGAACCTGCTGTTAAGTCAACAGGGCCAGCAAGTTGTTATTTTTGTTCTATTATACAAGCCTTTGCCGACATGGATGCTGTGAAATTGTTTTAAAAAGGTGGGGGACAAGGAAAGCAAACCTTCAACCAGGACACAGAGAAATACAAACAGAAAAAGAGAGCATAGCAAAAACGCCAATCTGTTGGCTGTGTTTCCACTGTACTGTTACAGCTGGATAAAGAAAAGGATTTTAGTGGTTCTCTTGGCATCATCTGAGAATTACTTGGTTTACAGTCTCGGGGTGAAATAGCACAGATAGAAGTTCTATCTCATGAGTATTTATGAGGACTTACTTAGCTGAAACCTGCTGAAATGTTAATACCTCAGACTAGTTTGTTCTAGGAACAGCCACCTGGAGGGATGGTACATTGTTAAGGAAAACTGTATACCTTTCATCCTTAGAATATCTTTCATCTGCTATCACTCACTGATACCAGGATGCCCATCTGGCGCTAGTAGGAAAGAACCTTCCAGCCAATGCACAAGACATAAGAGACATGGGTTCCATCCTTGGGTCAGGAAGATCTCCTGGAGGAGGGCATGACAACCTGCTCCAATATTCTTGCCTGGAGAATCCCATGGACAGAGCTGCTTGGCAGGCTACAGTCCATAGGGTTGTGAAGGGTCAGACACAACTGAAGCAACTCAGCACATAGTACACACACAGGAATTCTAGAACAATGAAAGTCCCTAGTTGCCAGGACACTGATGCTAGACTCAACCCCCCAACTGGCTTCTCTGAAACAGTCAAAGAGCTCTGGTGACACCTATTTAAGGCATCCAATCAGAAAGAACCTCTGACAGCATTAAGATGATTAAAAATCACTCATTGTGAGAACACTGTTCAATAGAGGAGAACATACACACAGAAGGAGGAAGTTGGCTTTCTTCCATTAAAACTCACTCACCTTTTTAATAGCAGGATCCCCTTTGGACAGATGACAGGATGGGGACATTTTTACCTAGGGGGAAAAAAAGGCAAACCTTTTGATATCTTATTTACAGTTTAGTTTTGTTTGACCCACCCTCAAATAACTCAACTAGAAGTGGCATAGTAGTGTGTGCGCGTGCTCAGTCAGGTCCAATTCTTTGAGGACCCATGAACTGTAGCCTGCCAAGCTCCTCTGCCTACGGAATTTTTCAGGCAAGAATTCTGGAGTGAGGTACCATTTCCTTCTTCAGGGGATCTTCCTGACCCAGGGATCAAACCCGAGTCTCTTGTGTCTCCTGCGTTGGCAGGTGGATTCTTTACCACTAGTGCTACCTAGAAAGCCCCGGAAGTGGTATAACTGAGATAATACAGACATTTTAAGGGAACCAATGAATATATGTATATTAAAAAAAATCCCTTTGAAGTTTCTGAGCTGAAAAACACAGTGGTTAGCCAAGATAAAAATGTGATTAAGCTATGAAAAGTATTACAGATGGTCCAAATTGGTTTTAGCCAAATGGTAAGGAACCTAAGAGATCTTTGGGGACAATATTAATTTTAACTATCTTTGTGGACAACTGACATGATCCAAAGTAGTCAGGGATATATTATTTCATAATGATAAAGAAATCAATTCATCAGGAGGACATAACAATCCTAAACATCTACACATCTAACAACTTAAAATACGTAAGTTAAAAAGTGATAGAACTGCCAGGAGAAATAGACCTTACAGCCAGAGGTTTCCATATTTCCCTCAAGAAATGAGAGAACAAATATGAAGATATACCCAATTTAAAAAATGGGCAAAGGATCCGAACATTTTCCCAAAGAAGACATACCAAAGAACAATAGATACATGAAAAAGTGCTCGGCATCACTTATGAGGGAAATGCAAAGCAAAACTACAGTGATGTATCACCTCACACCAGTTAGGATGGCTTTCATGAAAAAAAGACAAGGTATGACCAATGCTGGCGAGGATGTGGAGAAAGGGAGCCCTTACACATTGTTGGCAGGAATGTAGATTAGTACAGCTGTTATGGAAAACAGTATGGCAGTTCCTCAAAACTTTAAAAACTGAACTATCATATCATCCAGCAATCTCACTGCTGGGTATATATCAGAAGGAACTGAAATTAACATCTTGAAGAGATACCTGCTCACTCATGTTCAGCATACCATTATTTACAACAGCCAAGATATGGGAGCAACTCAAGCATCTATCAGTAGATGAATGGATAAAGAAGATATATATGTATATACACATACACACATATATATCTCTCTCTCACATCCTCACACACACACAATGAAATATTACTCAGCCATAAAAGAAGGAAATCTTACCATGTGCAACAATAAGGATCGACCCAGAGGGCATTATACAAAGAGAAAAGTCAGACAAAGGACAAATGTTGTATGAAATCACTTGCAAGTGGAATTTAGAAAAGCTGGACTTGTAAAAACAAAAAGTAGAATGGTGGTTACTAGGGGCTGGGAGGTTAGGGGTAGTGGGAGGGATGTTGTTCAAGAGGATAACCTTGTAACTAGTAGAGAAATAAGTTCTGAAGATCTAAGGCATAGCACAGTGATCACAGTCAACAATACAGTACATTTCAAAGTTGCTAAGAGACTAGATCATTACTGTTCTCAACACAAAAAAGAAACGGTAATTATTGACATGATAAAGGTGTTTGCTAAGGCTATTGGTATGAAAAGGCAAAAAGATATGATACTGAAAGAGGAACTCCCCAGGTCAAGAGGTGCCCAATATGCTACTGGAGAAGAGTGGAGAAATAGCTCCAGAGGAATGAAGAGGCTGAGCCAAAGTGGAAACAATGCCCAGTTGTGGATGTGGCTGGTGGTGAAAGTCCAATGTGTAAAGAACAATACTGCATAGGAACCTGGAATGTTAGGTCCATAGATCAAGGTAAATTGGAAGTGGTCAAACAGGAGATGGCAAGAGTGAACATCGACATTTTAGGAATCAGTGAACTAAAATGGATGGATGGGTGAATTTAATTCAGATGACCGTTATATCTACTACTGCGGGCAAGAATCCCTTAGAAGAAACGGAATAGCCTTCACAGTCAACAAGAGAGTCTGAAATGCAGTACTTGGGTTCAGTTTCAAAAACGACAGAATGATCTGTTTGTTTCCAAGGCAAACCATTCAATATCACAATAATCCAAATCTATGTCCCAACACTTTCATGAAGACCTACAAGACTTTCTAGAAGGAACACTAAAAAAAAAAAAAAAGTGTCCTTCATCACAGGGGACTGGAATGCAAAAGTAGGAAGTCAAGAGATACCTGGAGTAACAGGCAAGTTTGGCCTTGGAGTACAGAATGAAGCAGGGCAAAGGCTAACAGAGTTTTGTCAAGAGACTGCACTGGTCTTAACAAACACCCTCTTCCACCAATACAAGAGATGACTCTACACATGGACATCACCAGATGGTCAATACCGAAATCAGACTGATTACATTCTTTGCAGCCAAAGATGGAGTGACTCTATACAGTCAGCAAAAAAAAGACTGGGAGCTGACTGCAGCTCAGATCATGAACTCCTTGTTGCCAAATTCAGACTTATATTGAAGAAAGCAGGGAAAACCATTAGGCCATTCAGGTATGACCTAAATCAAATCCCTTATGATTACACAGTGGAAGTGAGAAATAGATTCAAGGGATTAGATCTGACAGACAGACTGCCTGAAGGACTATGGGCAGAGGTTCATAACATGGTGCAGGAGGTGGTGATCAAAACCATCCCCAAGAAAAAGAAATGCAAAAAGGCAAAATGGCTGTCTGAAGAGGCCTTACAAATAGCTGAGAAAAGAAGAGAAGTGAAAGGCAAAGGAGAAAAGGAAAGATATACCTATCTGAATGCAGAATTCCAAACAACAGCAAGGAGAGATAAGAAAGCCTTCCTAAGTGAACAAGGCAAAGAAAGAGAGGAAACCAACAGAATGGGAAAGACTAGAGATCTCTTCAAGAAAATTAGAGATACCAAGGGAACATTTCATGCAAAGATGGACAATATAAAGGACAGAAATGGTATGGACCTAACAGAAGCAGAAGATATTAAGAAGAGGTGGCAAGAATTCACAGAAGAATTATACCAAAAACGTCTTAATGACCCAGATAACCACGTTGGTGTGATCACTCAGGTGAGAGCCAGACATCCTGGAATGCGAAGTCAAGTGGGCCTTAGGAAGCATCACTATGAACAAAGCTAGTGGAGATGATGGAATTCCAGTTGTGCTATTTCAAATTCTAAAATACGCTGCTGTGAAAGTGCTGTACTCAATATGCCAGCAAATTTGGAAAACTCAGCCGTGGCCACAGGACTGGAAAAGGTCAGTTTTCATTCCAATCTTGAAGAAAGGCAATGCCAAAGAATGCTCAAACTACTGCACTCATCTCACATGCAGGCAAAGTAATGCTCAAAATTCTCCAAGCCAGGCTTCAGCAATACGTGAACCGTGAACTTTCAGATGTTCAAGCTGGATTTAGAAAAGGCAGAGGAACCAGAGATCAAATTGCAAACATCCACTGGATCATAGAAAAAGCATAGAGAAGTCCAGAAAAACATCTACTTCTGCTTCATTGACTACACCAAAGCCTTTGATTGTGTGGATCACAACAAACTGTGGAAAATTCTTCAAGAGATGTGAATACCAGACCACCTTACACGCCTCCTGAGAAACCTGTATATACAGATCAAGAAGCAACAGTTAGAACCAGACATGGAACAATAGTCTGGTTCAAAACTGAGAAAGGAGAAGTCAAGGCTGTATATTGTCACCCTGAATGTTTAACTTATATGCAGAGTACATCATGTGAAATGCTGGGCTGGATGAAGCACAAGCTGGAATCAAGACTGCCATGAGAAATATCAGTAACCTCAGATATGCAGATGACACCACCCTTATGGCAGAAAATGAAGAGGAACTAAAGAGCCTCTTGATGAAGGTGAAAGAGGAGAGTGAAAAAGCTGGTTTAAAACTCAACATTTAAAATACTAAGATCATGGTCTCTGGCCCTATCACTTCATGGCAAACAGATGGGGAAACAATGGAAACAGTGACAGATTTTATTTTCTTTCTCCAAAATCACTGCAGATGGTGACTGCAGCCATGAAATTAAAAGACACTTGCTCTATGACCAACCTAGACAGCATATTAAAAATGATAGTTTTGACTAGCTGATATGTCCATCTAGTCAAAACTATGGTTTTTCCAGTAGTTATTTATTGAGGTGAGTGTTGGACCATAAAGAAGGCTAAATGCCGAAGAATTGATGCTATTGAACTGTGGTGTTGGAGAAGACTCTTGAGAGTCGCTTGGACTGCAAGGAGATCCAACCAGCCCATCCTAAAGGAGATCAATCCTGAGTATTCATTGGAAGGACTGATACTGAAGCTCCAATACTTTGGCCACCTGATGCGAAGAGCTGACTCATTAGAAAAGACCCTGATGCTGGGAAAGATTGAAAGGAGGAGGAGAATCGGATGACAGAGGACGAGATGGTTGGATGGCGTCACCGTCTCAATGGACATGAGCCTGAGCTAGCTCTCAGAGATGATGACAGACAGGGAAGCCTGGCATGCTGCAGTCCATGGGGTTGCAAAGAGTCAGACACAACCGAGCGACTGGACAACAAAGGCTACTGGGGTAATCATATTGTAATACACAAATGTATCAAAGCAACACATGGTACGCTCAAACTACACAATATTAAATGTCGATTATATGTCAATTTTAAAAAATAAAAAGGAAAGATATAGAAAATGTACATTGACAGAACCCAACAAAGGCAGAATACATACATAATCTTTTTCAGGTACAGTAGAGACATACCTCAGAGATATTATGAATTCAGTTTCAGGCCATTGCATTATAGCAAAAGTTGTGATAAAGCAAGTCACACAACTCTCTCGTTTCCTGTTGCATATAAAAGTTGTTTACACTAGTCTATTAAGGAGCATTATATCTAAAGAAACAATGTACATATTTTAATTGAAAAATATATTCTTGCTTAAAAAATGCTAACTATAATCTGAGCCTTCAGTGAGTAATAATTTCTTTGCTGATGGAGGGTCTTGCCTCTATGTTGATGGCTGCTGATTCATCAGGGTGGTGGTTTCTGGAGGCTGGGGTGGCTGTGGCAATTTCTCACAATAAGACAACAATTAAGTGTGCCACATCTATTGACTCTTCCTTTCACGAATGATGTCTCTGTAGCATGCAAAGCTGTCTGACAGTATTCTACCCACAACAGAACTTCTTTAAAAAATGGAGTCAATCCTCTTAAACCTTGTTGCCACTTTATCAACTAAGTTTATGTAACATAAATCCTTTGTTGTCATATCAACAATCCTTACAGCATTCTACTAGCAGTGGATCCCATCTCAGGAAAACACTTTCTTTGTTCATTCATAAGAAGAAACACCTCATCTGTTCAAGTTTTATCATGATATTGCAGCAATCCAGTCACACATCCTCAGGCTTTACTTCTGATTCTCTTGCCACTTCCACATCAGCAGTGACTTCCTCCATGAACCCCTCTAAGTAATCCACGAGGGTTGGAATCAACTTCTTCCAAACTCCTGTTAATGCTGATATTCTGTCCTTTCCCATGAATCACCAATGATCTTAATGGCATTTAGAATGGTGCACCCTTTCCAGAAGGTTTTCAGTTGACTTTGCTCAGATCCATCAGTGAACTATCTATGTCAGCTATAGCCTTATAAAATGTACTTCTTACATAATAAACTTAAAAGTCAAAATTCCTCTTTGATCCATGGGCTACAGAATGGACACTGTATTAGCAAGCATGAAAACAACATTAATTTTGTTGTGTATCTCCATCAGAGTCCTTACATGACCAGAAGCATTGTCAGTGAGCCATAATATTTTTTTCAAAGGAAACTTTTTTTCTGAGCAGCATGTTTCAACAATAAGCTGAAAATATTTAGTAAACCATGTTGTAAGCAGATGTGCTGTCATCCAGACTTTTTTGTTCCATTTACAGAGCACAGGCAAAGCAAAGTTAGCATATTTCTTAAGGGCCCCAGAATTCTGTGCATGGTAAATGAGCATTGGCTTCATCTTCAAGTCATGACCTGCAATAGCCACTAACAAGAGAGTCAATCTGTCCTTTGAAGTTTTGAAGCCAAGCACTAACTTCTCCTCTCAAGCTATAAAAGTCCTAGAAGCCAAGGCATCCTCTTTTAATATAAGGCTATTTCATCTATGACGAAAATCTGTCATTTAGTGTCCCTACCTTCATTAATCATCTTAGATAGATCTTCTGAATAACTTGCTGTTGCTTCTACATCAGTACTTTCTGCTTCACCTTGCACTCTTATGTTACGAAGATGGCTTCTTTTCTTATACTTAATGAACCAACCTTTGCAAGCTTTAGACTCTTCTTCAGCAGCTTCCTCCCTTCTTTCAGCCTTCACAGAATCGAAAACAATTAGGGCCTTGCTTTGGATTAAGTGAATTTTATGGCTGATTTGATCTTCTATCCAGCCTACTAAAACTTTCTCCACATGAGCAATAAGACTGTTTTGCTTTATCATTTGTGTGTTCACTGAAGTAGCACTGTTAATTTCCTTTAAGAACTTTTACTTTTCATTCACAACTTGGATTAACTGTTTGGCACAAGAGGCCTAGTTTCTGATCCATTTTGGCTTTTGGTAAGGCTTCCTCAGTAAGCTTAATCATTTCTAGCTTTTGATTTAAAGTGAGAGAAATGTGACTTTTCCTTTCACTTGAACACTGAAAGGCCACTGCAGGGTTATAAATGGGCCTAACTTCAAAATGAATGGTCTCAGGGAACAGGGAGGCTTGGAAAGATCCCTTGGAGATGGGAAAGGCTACCTACTCCAGTATTCTGGCCTGGAGAATTCCACTATACAGTCCATGGGGTTGGACACGACTTGGTATTACCTTTCTTTCTTAAGGAGAGGGAAAGAAACGGGATTGGCTAGTAGGCGGAGCAGCTAGAACGCATACATATATTTAGTTTGCCGTCTTAAGTAAGAGCAGTTTGTGGTCCCCACAAACAATTACAACAGTAACATCTAAGATCACTGATCACAGATCACCATGCAGTAATAATGAAAAATATTTGGGAATCACCAAAATGTGACACAGAGACACTAAGTAAATGCTTTTGGAAAAGTGGTGCCAATAAACTTGCTTGAGGCAAAATTGCCATAAACTTTCAATCTGTAAAAAAGAAATGAAGTTTCTGCAAAGTGTAATAAAGGAAAGCATGATAAAATGACGTAAGCCTGTATACACGGACCATTTACCAACAGATTATTTTCTGACAATAGCAATTTTCAATTAATTTCAAACAATTCAAGTCATACAAAGAATGTTCTCTGACTGTACTAGAAATAAGACATGAGTAACACAAAGATTTCTGGAAAATTCTCAAATATTTAGGAACTGACAAATTTCCAAATAATGCTTTGATCAAAGAACAAATCAAAAGGAAATTAGATCCTAAAAATACCCACAATCATGAAGAAACAAGATCTGAATAGACCAAAAATTAGTAAGAAAACTGAATCAGTAATAAAAAAAATTCCCCCAAAAGAAAAGTCCAGGACAAGACAGCTTCACTGGTGAATCCACCAAGTCTTTGAGGAATTAATTCCACTCCTTCTGTAACTCTCCCAAAAAACTGAAGAGGAGGGAACTCATTTTAGGAGATCAGCACTAACCTTCAAGGAAGGAAGGTTACAGGTCAATATCCCCGATGAATATAGTTGAAAGAATCATCAACAAAATACAAACTGAATTCAACAGCACCTTATAAAGTTCATATATCAAGTTTAAGAGGGATTCATGGGATGCAAGGAGGGTTTAACATACACAAATCAATAAATGTTCTAGCCAGAGAAATTAGGCAAGAATAAAAGGCATTCAAATTGGAAAGAAACAAGGAAAACTATCTCTGTTGGCAGATGATATGCTCTTATTTGTAGAAAGTTATAAATTTAGATTCCACAAAAAAGCTATTAGAATAAACAAATTAAGTAAAGTAGTAGGATATAAAATACAGGAAATCAGTTGTATTCCTATACACTAACAATTAACAGTTCAAAAAGGCAATTAAGAAACAATTCTATTTACTATAGCATCAAAATTAATAAAATACCTAGGAATAAATGTAAGGAGGCAAAAGACTTATATACTGAAAACTACAAAATGTTGCTGAAAGAAATTAAAGACAAATAGAAAGACACCCTGTGCTCATAGTTTAGAAGACTAAATATTGTTAAGATGTCCATACTATCTAAAGTATCCTATAGATTCACTGGGGTCAGTTTCAAATGCAATGGCAATTTGAGAAACAGAAAAATCCATCCTAAAATTTATATGCAATCTCAAGGGACCCTGAGTAGCAAAAAACAATCAATTAAAAAAGAACAAAGCTGAAGGTCTCACACTTCTTGATTTCTAAACTTACTGCAAAGCTACAGTGATCAAAACTGTGCTAGTCAAAAACAGATGTACAGATCAATGGAACAGAAACAAACCCACATATTTACCATCAATTAATCTTCGATAAAGGAGGCAAGAATACATAATGGAGAAAACCGTCTCTAGCAAGTGGTATTTGGAAAGCTGGAAAGACTCATGTAAATCAATGAAATTAGAACACTCACTCATATCATATACAAAAATAAACTCGAAGTGGTTTAAAGACCTAAATATTAATATAAGACATGACACCATAAGCCCCTAGAACAGAACATAGGCAAAATATTCTCTGACATAAATCGCAGCAATATGTTCTTAGATTACTTACTCTCTCAATACAGAAGAAATAAAAGCAAAAGTAAACAAAAATGGAACCTAATTAAACTTAAAAGCTTTTGCACAACAAAGGAAACTATAAACAAAACAAAAAGGCAGCCTACAGACTGAGAGTATTTGCAAATGATGCAACTGACAAGGGCTTAACTTCTAAAATATAAAAACAGCTCATACAACTCAGTATAAAAAAAAAAACCAAACAACATAATCAAAAAATGGGCAGAAGACCTTAACAGACATTTCTCCAAAGACATTCAGATGGCCAGGCACTTAAAAAGATCAACATCAACTAATTATTAGAGAAATGCAAGTCAAAACCACAAGGAAATATCACCTCACAACAATCAGAATGATCATAATCAAAAAGTCTACAAACAATAAACACTAGATAGAGTATGGGAAAAAAGGGAACTCTCCTACACTCAGTTCAGTTCAGTTGCTCAGTCATGTCCATCTCTTTGAGACCCCATGAATCGCAGCACACCAGGCCTCCCTGTCCATCACCAACTCCCGGAGTTCACTCAAACTCACATTCATCGAGTCAGTGATGCCATCCATCCATTTCATCCTCTGTCGTTCCCTTCTCCTCCTGCCCCCAATCCCTCCCAGCATCAGAGTCTTTTCCAGTGAGTCAACTCTTCGCATGAGGTGGCCAAAGTACTGGAGTTTCAGCTTTAGCATCAGTCCTTCCAAAGAAATCCCAGGGCGGATCTCCTTGCAGTCCAAGGGACTCTCAAGAGTCTTCTCCAACACCACAGTTCAAAAGCATCAATTCTTCGGTGCTCAGCTTTCATCACAGTCCAACTCTCACCTCCATACATGACCACAGGAAAAACCATAGCCTTGACTAGACAGACCTTAGTCGGCAAAGTAATGTCTCTGCTTTTTAATATGTATCTAGGTTGGTCATAACTTTTCTTCCAAGGAGTAAGCATCTTTTAATTTCATGGCTGCAATCACCATCTGCAGTGATTTTGGAGCCCAAAAAATAAAGTCTGACACTATTTCCACTGTTTCCTCATCTATTTCCCATGAAGTGATGGGACCAGATGCCATGATCTTTGTTTTCTGAATGTTGAGCTTTAAGCCAACTTTTTTACTCTCCACTTTCACTTTCATCAAGAGGCTTTTTAGCTCCTCTTCACTTTCTGCCATAAGGGTGGTGTCATCTGCATATCTGAGGTTATTGGTGTTTCTCCTGGCAATCTTGATTCCAGCTTGTGTTTCTTCCAGTACAGTGTTTCTCACGATGTGCTCTGCATATAAGTTAAATAAGCAGGGTGACAATATACAGCCTTGATGTACTCCTTTTCCTATTTGGAACCAGTCTGTTGTTCCATGTCCAGTCTCCTACACTACTGGCAGGAATAAAAATTGGTGCCCCTCTGGAAAACAATACGGAGGTCTCTTAAAAAAACGAAAACAAGAACTACCATATGATCCAGCAATCCTACTCTTGGGTATATACCTGGAAAAAACTTTAATTCAAAAAGGTATGTGCACCCCAACATTAACAGCAGCACTATTTACAGTAGCCAAGACATGGAAGCAACTTAAACGTCTATCAACAGATGAATGGATAAAGAAGATGTGGGGTGTGTCTGTATATGTGTATAAAACTCAGTCATCAAAAAAAATGAAACATTGTCATCTGAAGCAACATGGAAGGACCTCGAAATACTGAGTGAAGTCAGAGAAAGTCAAAGACAGACAAATATCATATAGTATCACTAAGCGCGGGCGGCTGCGACCCGGCGCACTAAGTGAAGCGCGGCCGAGAGGAGTTACCCCATGTCCGAGGTCAGGGGCAGCGGCCGAGAGCGCCAGGCTGCGACAGCGCAGGAACGGCTGAGAGGAGCTACCCAAGTCTGAGGTCAGGGTCGGTGGCTGAGAGGAGCTACCCCGCGTCCGAGGCCAGGGGTTGCGGCCGAGAAGAGCTACCCCGCGTCCGAGGTCAGTGGTGGCCAAGAGGAGACACCCAGCATCCGAGGTCAGGGGCGGTGGCCGAGAGGAGCTACCCCGGGTCCGAGGCCAGGGGCGGCGGCCGAGAAGAGTTACCCCGTGTCCGAGGTCAGTGGCGGCCGGGAGGAGACACCCCACGTCTGAGGTCAGGGGTGGCAGCCGAGAAGAGCTACCCCGTGTCCGAGGCCAGGGGTGGGGGCCGAGAGGAGCTACCCCGAGTCCAAGGTCGGGGGGCCTGGGAAAGCCACCTTGCGCCCGAGGCCAGGGGCGGCAGCCAGGAGGCGCAACCCGAGGAGCAGTGGCTGCGGAGGCATAGGAGGGCCTAGAGGAGCTATCCCACGTTGAAGGTCAGGAAGGGTGGCTGTAAGGAGATACCCCTCGTCCAAGGTAAGGACTGTGCTTTGCTGCAGCAGCCATGAAGAGATACCCCATGCCCAAGGTAAGAGAAACCCAAGTAAGACGATAGGTGTTGCAAGAGGGCATCAGAGGGCAGACACACTGAAACCATACTCACAGAAAACTAGTCAAGTCATCACACTAGGAACACAGCCTTGTCTAACTCAGTGAAACCAAGCCATGCCCGTGGGGCAACCCAAGACAGGTGTGTCATGGTGGAGAGGTCTGACAGAATGTGGTCCACTGGAGAAGGGAATGGCAAACCACTTCAGTATTCTTGCCTTGAGAACCCCATGAACAGTATGAAAAGGCAAAATGATAGGATACTGAAAGAGGAACTCCCCAGGTCAGTAGGTGCCCAACACACTACTGGAGATCAGTGGAGAAATAACTCCAGAAAGAATGAAGGGATGGAGTCAAAGCAAAAACAACACCCAGCTGTGGATGTGACTGGTGATAGAAGCAAGGTCCGATGCTGTAAAGAGGAATATTGCACAGGAACCTGGAATGTCAGGTCCATGAATCAAGGCAAATTGGAAGTGGTCAAACAAGAGATGGCAAGGGTGAACGTCGACATTCTAGTAATCAGTGAACTAAAATGGACTGGAATGGGTGAATTTAACTCAGATGACCATTATATCTACTACTGCGGGCAGGAATCCCTCAGTAGAAATGGAGTACCCATCATAGTCAACGAAAGAGTCCGAAATGCGGTTGGACATTGAAGAAAGCTGAGTGCTGAAGAAATGATGCTTTTGAACTGTGGTGTTGGAGAAGACTCTTGGGAGTCCCTTGGACTACAAGGAGATCCAACCAGTCCATTCTAAAGGAGATCAGCCCTGGGATTTCTTTGGAAGGAATGATGCTAAAGCTGAAACTCCAGCACTTTGGCCACCTCATGTGAAGAGTTGACTCATTGGAAAAGACCCTGATGCTGGGAGGGATTGGGGGCAGGAGGAGAAGGGGACGCCAGAGGATGAGATGGCTGGATGGCATCACGGACTCGATGGACGTGAGTCTGAGTGAACTCTGGGAGTTGGTGATGGACAGGGAGGACTGGCATGCTGCGATTCATGGAGTCACAAAGAGTCGGACTCAACTGAGCAACTGAACTCAACTGATATGTGGAACCTAAAAATAACACAAATGAATTTATTTACAAGGCAGAAATAGTCTCACAGACATAGAAAAACAAACATGTTGATCAAAGGAGAAAGTAGGAGGTAGGGATAAATTCGGAGTATAGGATTAACAGATACATACCACTATGTATAAAATAACAATGATTTAATGTATAACACAGGAAACTATATTCAATATATTCCTAAGAATAACTATAGGTTATTTCTTGCAATAACCTATAATGGAAATATATGTGTGTGTACACACATATATAAAACAATCACTATGTTGTACACCTAAAACGTTTTCACAATATTGTAAGTTTACAACAGTGTTTACAACAATATTGTAATTTATAACAATACTGTAAATCAACTACACTTCAATAACCCCCCCCCCCCGCCACCGCCCCGAAGAAACAGTGTGCTAACTGGCATAAAGGAGGAATTATAGAACAATAGAATAAAACAGATTGGAAATCCCATAAATGGTGTATATGGTCAAATGATTTTCAACAAGGGTGCTAAGTAAGACCATTTAATGTGGAAGAGACAGTCATTTAGACAAAACGGTGGTGGGAGAACTGGAGAGCCACAAGGAAAAGAATGAAGCTAGACTTACAGTTTATCACATATATCAAAAATTACCTCAAAATGGATCAAAGACCTAAATGCCAGAGGTAACACTATGAAACTCTTAGAAAAAAAAATATAGGGGGAAAAGTTCCATGACTTAGGATTTAGATTTCTTGGATGTGACAGCAAAGGCACAAGCAGCAACAACAACAACAAAGAGACAAACTGGACTTCATCAAAATTAAAAACTTTCATGGACAAATGGATAAGGCAGCTCAGAGACTGGAAGAAAGTATTTGCAAATGACAAATAAGGGTGATAAGGGTTAATACCCAGACTATATATAGACCTTCTACACTCAACAACAATAGGACAAACCACTCAACTAAAAAACAGGCAAAGGACTTGAATAAACATTTCTCCAAAGATGATAAATAAACACATGAAAAGAAGCTCTATGTCATTAGTCATTCACAGAATGCAAATTAAAAACATAATGATTCAATGCAATCCCTATCAAGCTACCAACGGTACCTTTCACAGAGCTAGAACAAATAATTTCACAGTTTGTATGGAAATACAAAAAACCTCGAATAGCCAAAGCAATCTGGAGAAAGAAGAATGGACTGGAGGAATCAACCTGCCTGACTTCAGGCTCTACTACAAAGCCACAGTCATCAAGACAGTATGGTACTGGCACAAAGACAGGAATATAGATCAATGGAACAAAATAGAAAGCCCAGAGATAAATCCATGCACCTATGGACACCTTATCTTTGACAAAGGAGGCAAGAATATACAATGAAGTAAAGACAATCTCTTTAACAAGTGGTGCTGGGAAAACTGGACAACCACTTGTAAAAGGATGAAACTAGAACACTTTCTAACACCATACACAAAAATAAACTCAAAATGGATTAAAGATCTAAATGTAAGATCAGAAACTATAAAACTCCTAGAGGAAAACATAGGCAAAACACTCTCTGATGTAAATCACAGCAGGATCCTCTATGACCCACCTCCCAGAATATTGGAAATAAAAGCAAATATAAACAAATGGGACCTAATTAAACTTAAAAGCTTCTGCACAACAAAGGAAACTATAAGTAAGGTAAAAAGACAGCCTTCGGAATGGGAGAAAATAATAGCAAATGAAGCAACTGACACATAACTAATCTCAAAAATATATAAGCAACCCCTGAAGCTCAATTCCGGAAAAATAAATGATCCAATCAAAAAATGGGCCGAAGAACTAAATAGACATTTCTCCAAAGAAGACATACAGATGGCTAACAAACATGAAAAGATGCTCAACTTCACTCATTATCAGAGAAATGCAAATCAAAACCACAATCAGGTACCACTTCACGCCAGTCAGAATGGCTGCGATCCAAAAGTCTACAAGCAATAAATGCTGGAGAGGGTGTGGAGAAAAGGGAACCCTCTTACACTGTTGGTGGGAATGCAAACTAGTACAGCCACTATGGAGAACAGTGTGGAGAGTCCTTAAAAAACTGGAAATAGAACTGCCTTATGACCCAGCAATCCCACTGCTGGGCATACACACCGAGGAAACCAGAATTGAAAGAGACACATGTACCCCAATGTTCCTTGCAACACTGTTTATAATAGCCAGGACATGGAAGCAACCTAGACGTCCATCAGCAGATGAATGGATAAGAAAGCTGTGGTACATATACACAAGGGAGTATTACTCAGCCATTAAAAAGAATACATTTGAATCAGTTCTAACGAGGTGGATGAAACTGGAGCCTATTATACAGAGTGAAGTAAGCCAGAAAGAAAAACACCAATATAGTATACTAACGCATATATATGGAATTTAGAAAGATGGAAACAATAACCCTGTATACGAGACAGCAAAAGAGACACAGATGTATAGTAGAGTCTTTTGGACTCTGTGGGAGAGGGAGAGGGTGGGATGATTTGGGAGAATGGCATTGAAACATATATAATATCATATATGAAATGAATCGCCAGTCCAGGTTCAATGCATGATACTGGATGCTTGGGGCTGGTGCACTGAAACGACCCAGAAGGATGGTACAGTGAGGGAGTAGGGAGGGGCGTTCAGGATGGGGAACACGTGTATACCTGTGGCAGATTCATGTTGATGTATGACAAAACCAATACAATATTGTAAAGTAATTAACCTCCAATTAAAATAAATTTATACTTAAAAAAGCATAATGAGATACCACTGCACACCTACTAGAGTAGCCAATATTAGAAAGACTGACTATATCAAGATGTGGAGGAACTGGAACCCTCATAACTTCTGGCAGGAGAGTAAAATACTACAGTCACTTTGGAGAACAGTTAGGCAGTTTCTTAAAATGATAAATATACATTTTTCATATGAGTCAGCCACTCCATTCTGAGGTATCACTCAAGAAAAATAAAAATATATGTTGAAACAAAATTTTTTAATACAAATTTTCATAAAAGCTTTATCTATAGGAGCCATAAACTAAAACTGCCCAAATGTCTATCAACAGGTAGAATAATAAACAAATTATGGTATATCCATAGAGTCCCTTGGACTGCAAGGAGATCCAACTAGTCCATCCTAAAGGACATCAGTCCTAGGTGTTCACTGGAAGGACTGATGAAGCTGAAACTCCAATACTTTGGCCACCTGATGCAAAGAGCTGACTCATTTGAAAAGACCCTGATGCTGGGAAAGACTGAAGGCAGGAGGAGAAGGGGACGACAGAGGATAAGATGGTTGGATGACATCACCGACTCAATAGACATGGGTCTGGGTGGACTCCGGGAGTTGGTGATGGACAGGGAGGCCTGGCGTGCTGTGGTTCATGGGGTTGCAAAGAGTCAGACACAACTGAGCAACTGAACTGAACTGAACTGATAAAATTTAATATTACTCACCAGTAAAAAGGAATGAACTCTCAATACAACAATGTGGATGCATCTCAAATAACTTCACTGAGTGAAGAACCCAGACCAAAAAAGCATACATACTTTACAATTTCCTTTATCTACTATTCTAGAAAATGCAAGACCTCTCAAGTGGCTCAGTGGTAAAGAATTTGCCTGCCAATGAAGGAGTCACAGGAGATGTGGGTTTGATCCTTGCGTCAGAAAGATCCCCTGGGGGAGGGCATGGCAACCTACTCCACTATTCTTGCCTGAGAAATCCCATGGACAGAGGAGCCTGGGGGGCTACATGGACTTTAGCCCTGGGGTCGCAGAGAGTCAGACACGACTGAGCATGCACAGAGCAACTAGAAGATGCAAATCAATGTGCTGTGACAGAAAGTCAATTGGTGGTTTTCCTGGATCAGAAGAGAGGAACTGAGTAAATTCTTGCAGGTGATGGATAGGGTCAGTATCTTGAGTATGTTGATGAATTATACATTATTATACATATGTTAAATTTGTATACTTCAAGTACAATTTGTATCAACTATACCTCAATAAAACATTTAATGAAATTTGTAGAGTACAGTTAAAAGAGTGTTCAGAAAGACATTTATAGCTTTTTATGCTATTCTGGAAAACAAAGGTTTAAAATAAAGAAACTTCCAATTTAAGAAGCTAGAAAAAGAAGATCAAAGTAAAACCAAACTAAGGAACGTAATAATAGGCAGAAATCAATGCAATAGAAATCAAACAAAATAACAGAGAAAATTAACAAAGCCAACACTGGTTTTTTGAAAATAACAAAATTGATAAATTGCTATTTAGATTGAGAAAAACAGAATATAAGTTACCAATATTAGCAATGAAAAGGAAATTATTACTCTGCGCCACATTACTCACCGATGTTTAACAGGCAATAGGAGCCTATTAAGAACAACTTTATACCAAAAATTTGATAAATGAAAAGGACACACTCCTTAAAAGCAACATATAAAACTTGACCCAAGATAAAACAAAATATGAATAGCCCTACATTAAATAAGCTAAATTTGTTATCAAATCTTTACACAAAGAAAACTGCAAGTTCACATAGTTTCAGCAGTGAATTCTAGCAAATATTAAGTACACAGAGACTAAGATATGAAATCAGAATATCAACTTACTAACTTATAAGTAGTTCAATAGATACTAGATACTATCTGTCTAGAATGATGCAGAAGAGATATAAACACTGGGAAAGCAACTGGGCTCAACTTCTCAAGCCTGTTCCAATTCCAACAGTTTAATTCTAAGAGCCTACAGTAAAAGGTGATAAAGACATTTCCTCTAACTGTGGCATCAAGCTATTCAAACAGGACCATACCGCAGTCTTTTCTGCCTTTCCCCTCTGACTTTCAGAATAACTTTAGAAAACATACCTCAACTCAGGGATCAAAACTGTTGGCTACCCAGACTGTCCTTTAAGATTTAGTAGGTCTGCAAAAATTAGACTTGAAAGTCTTTGCTTTAACATATCATGACGTTAATACTCTGGAATTTACTCCAGATGTATGATGTAGCTTGCTAAATGTGATCCAATTTTAACTCCTGGTATGCTCTTTCTGAAAAGGGAGAAAATAGATTTTCAAAGCAAAGTAGATACTTAAGCTTTAAAAAATGACCTCATAGAAGGATCTGCAGACTTTTTAAAACAAGCCAAGAACTAGATGTAGTGCTGGACAATTTATCTGAAAAAGCTGTTCTCTGGAGATTAAGTCAGAGTGTTTGAAGTAGCAACAGAAATGGTCTAGAATCACTTATGAAAGGTCTTATTTCTCATTTAACAGGATTCCTTCTGGAAATGCCTCAGGCAATGCAGCTTAAAAGACACTTCAAATCCAGGTGTGTAGACACTATATCTGGGGATATGGATGATATACTATGCCAAGGCCTTAATAATGCTACACTTTTGTAATCTTTGTTAATAAAATGATTCCCAACTTAGAGAAGCAAACTGAAGTTAAATAGCAATAGGAATATCTTCCTTATCGCCTTGTTTTTTTGAAAACCAGCTCTGATTTTTCTGATTACCAAAGGAATACATGTTTATAGGTGGAAATTAAGGAATATAAGAGTGAAATAAAGCAAATAAAAATGACAAGACAACCACACAGCAATAACTACTATTAACATTTGGAATCACACTGTTTTGTGATCTTTTCATGTAACATCTTGAGACTGTTTACTCCACCATGTCAATATTCTTTGACAACATGCTTCTTCATGGCTATAAAGCAGTCCATTCATTATATAGATAGGAAAGGAAAAGAAAAGTGAAGTCACTCAGTCGTGTCCGACTCTTTGTGACCCCATGGACTGCAGCCTCCCAGGCTCCTCTGTCCGTGAGATTTTCCAGGCAAGAATACTGGAGTGGGTTGCCATTTCCTTCTCCAGGGGATCTTCCCATCTCAGGGATTGAACCGGGTCTCCCACATTGCAGGCAGACGCTTAACCCTCTAAGCCACCAGGGAAGTAATCTAACCAAGTATCAGGAGGCTATTGGGACATTAGCTTGTTTTCAATTTTTAAAAATTATTTTAAAAATGCTGTCACAAACATCCTTGTGTAACACTTGGCATACACTCTTCATGTGTTACTTTCACTGCCCAGATTAAGTTCCTGCTTCTAAGGATGTGTGTGTGCGTGCTCAGTTGCTTCAGTCGTGTCTGACTCTTTTGCGATCCTATGGACTGTAACCTGCCAGGCTCCTTTGTCCATTGGATTCTCCAGGCAAGAATACTGGAGTGTGTTGCCATGTCCTCCTCCAGAGGATCTTCCTGACCCAAGGACTGAACCCATGTTTCCTGTGTCTCCAGTACTGTAGGCCGATTCTTTACTCACTGAGCCACCTGGGAAGGATGTAGACATTTATAAACTGCCAGTTTTCCTCTTGGGAAGTAGATAGATCCACAAACTTTTTCATTATAATTCTAAAATCCAAAAAGCTCTGAATTCAAAAGTATTTCTTAAAAACTTTTGGCACCAAAAATTATCTGACATCAAAACTTGACCTGAAGTGAAGCTATTTATGGTCTTTATCCCACGTAAGGATCTGATTATGGGATGCTGCCCTAGACCCCACTAGGAATGTAACATAACATACAACATAAGCACCATTTATTACTTTTCTTTAGTGCTTTAAAGATGCCGTTTTCTTGTCCTCCAACCTTCCATTCCCACTCCCTTTATAGGAAAGTCAGTTATTGTTGTATTACTGTCTCATCTTTGGCTGCTTTTAAGATTTCCTCTTTATCTTTGGTTTTAGCAGTTTGACAATGATGTGTCTGAGTGTGGTTTTCTTTGTACTTATCCCATTAGCAGTTTGCTAAGTTTTTGGACACATGGGTTAATGTTTTTCATCAAATGTAGGAAATTTTAAGTTCTTCCCCCCTACTTATCTCTCCTTGCTTTTGAGAATGCCAGATATAAATATAAACTTTTTGATATCATTTCACAGGTTACCAACTACTCTTTACTTATTTTTAATCTTTTAGTCTCTGTGCTTCAAGATGATTTCTACTGAACTGTCTCCAAATTATAGAAAACATTTGTTAAAAAGGCTGCTGATATCTAATGAAATTTTCATCTCAGCTTTTTCAGCTCCAGAATTTACATTTGGCTTCATTTTATAGCTTCTATTTATCTGCTAATATTTCCCTATGTATTCAATCACTGTGCAAATCTTTTCCTCTAAATCCTTTAACTGATTTATAATTTCTATTTTACAGTCTTTGACTGCTAATTCAAATATCTAGGTCATCCACAGATCTACTACCATTGATGTTTTTTCTTTTGATTTTAGGTTACCTTTTCCTTCTTCCAATTGATCGTATGACAGTTTCGGCTTTGACTTTGTGAAGAAGGATTTATTTCGCTTTTGCCCTTAGTCTTAGTATGGCATTTAGTCCTAAGGCATGGTCCTTCTACTGTTTCAATACAGAATCTGAGGTAGTTATCAATCCCTCAAATTTGTCAAAGCCTGCACTCAAACTGAGCACTATGCAGCTGCTGGTATCTCTGCGCAGTGCTTTAGGCCTCCCGATGCTACTTTCTGTCTGGTTTCTTGAAGCACTGTTTGTATATGTGCAACTTGGGAACTCACAAAAAGAGTTTAGGGATCCCTCTTTCCTGGCTCCCTTCTTTCTGAGATGTCCTCTCTCAATTTACAGCTGATTTGGTAGTCCTGAACTCTTGTTTCATCTCAATAACAACATTACTTTCTTAAGCTTTTCCTCCAGTTCTCCAAGTCAAAATGAGATAAGCTCTAAAGGGAAAAAGGCTAGTCAAGCAAAGCTCCTTTAGTTTGCATCCCTCTTTTAAGGTTTTTGTTCCTACAGTTTCTGCCTACTTCTGGTTGCTCTCCAAACAATACTTTGTCTATATAATTGCTACTGGCAGAAGAGTTGTCCTATACAGGCCATTATTGGAACTGGGACTCTGTGTTACATTTCTGAGAAACCTGTATGGGGGTCAAGAGGCAACAGTTAGGACCCTGTGTGGGAACAACTGATTGATTCAAGACTGAGAAAGGAGTACAACAGGGCTGTCTGCTGTCACCCCGTTTGTTTAACCTATACGCTGAGCACATCATGAGAAATGCCAGGCTGGATGAGTTACAAGCCAGAATCAAGACAGGCAGGAGAAGCATCAACAACCTCAGATAAGTGGACAATACCACTCTAATGGCAGAATGCAAAGAGGAACTAAAGAGCCTCTGGATGATGGTGAAAGAGGAGAGTGAAAGAGCCAGCTTAAAACTAAATATTTAAAAACTAAGATCATGGCATCCAGCCCCATTACTACAAGGCAAATAGAAGGGGAAAAGCTGGAAGCAGTGATAGACTTCTCCTTCTTGGCTCCAAAATCACTGTGAATGGTGACTGAAGCCATGAAATCAGAAGACAATTGCTTCTGGGCAGAAAAGCAATGACAAACCTAGACAGTGTGTCGAAAAGCAGAGACATTACTCTGTCAATAGAGGTCCATATAGTCAACGCTATGGTCTTCTCAGTGGTCATGTACGGTTGTGAGACCTGGACCATAAAGAAGGCAGAACGCCAAATGAATAGATGCCTTTGAACTGTGGTGCTGGAGAAGACTCCTGAAAGTCCCTTGTACAGCAAGGGGATCAAAACAGTCAATCTTAACGGAGATCAACCTGAATAGTCACTGGAAGGACTGATGCTGAAGCTGAATCTCCAGTATTCTGGTCATCTGATGCAAACAGATGACTCACTGGAAAAGTCCCTGATGCTGGGAAAGATTGAGGGCAGAAGGAGAAGAGGGCATCAGAAGATGAGATGGCTGGACAGCACCACCTATGCAATGAATGCGAACTTGGGCAAACTCTGGGAAATGGTGAGGGACATGGAGGTCTGGTGTGCTGTAGTCCCTGGGGCTGCAGAGTCAGGCACCACTGGGTGACTGAACAACAACATTACATTTCTACAAACATTTTTTTCTGTACTATCCCTGCCCCTACTTCTTCCAGAACTCCAATGACATTTATATTTTGCCTGTTCAAGCCGTTCCATAATTCATAGTTATCTGTATCTTGTCAGTGTGTATTTGATTCAGGATAGTTTCTACAGTTCTAAAGTCAAGTTCACTAATCATTCTGCAATGCTCATGATGCTGTTAATTCCATCTAGTGTGTTCTTCATCTCATACTGAAGGTTTAATCTGCAGATGTTTGACTGGCTCTTTATAGCTTTCATCTCTCTAACACGTTCAATCTTTCCTCTAGCTTCTTCAACATATGGAATCCAACTATAATAGCTGTTCTTGTCTACTAATCCTAGCATATGTGCCATTTCTGGGTCTGTTTCAATGGACTGTTTTCTTAAGACAATTTTTAAATATTAGTTTAGGTTCACAGCAAAATTGAGAGGAACGTACAGAGAAACTACATATATGCCATACTCCCACAGATGCAGAGTTTCCTCTATTATCAACATCTCCCACCAGAGTGGTGCATCTGTTTTAACTGGGGACGTGTTACATGGACACACTATCACCATCCAAAGTCCACAGTTTACATTAGGGCTCACTCTTGGCACTGCATATTCTATGGATTTGAACAAACATGTAACGACACATATCCATCTTTACAGTATCACACAGAGTATTTTCACTGCCCTAAAAATTCTCTCTTCCATTTATTCATCCTTCCCTCTCTTCTCCCTGTAAGTAAACATTGATCTTTTTACTGTCTCCATAGTTTTGCCTTTTCCAGAATGTCATGTAATTGATTTTTTCGATCCTTTTTATGACTTGTATTTTCCTGCTTTCTTGCATGCCTTGTAATTTTTTATCAAATGCCAGGCACTGTAAATTCTACTTTGTTCAGTTAGATATTTTTGTAATCCTTAACATATTATTGAACTTTGTTCTGTGATGTTGTTAAACTACATGGAAATAATTTGATTGTTTTAGATTCTGCTTTTAAGTTTTGTTAGATGGGCTCAAAATAGCAGTTAATCTAGGGTTAAATTTCCCCAAACACCGGGGTCAGAACCGTACTTAGTACTCTCAGTGCTGCCCTGTGAGTTATTCTGCTTTCCAGGTTTGCAATATTTCTGGCTCCCAATGAATCTGAGGCACTGCTGCCCCTAATATTTTGGGCACTTCTTTTTCTGGCCTTGAGTCATTTCCCCACACTAACGGGTCATTATTCAGTGCAAGGTCGCCTTCTGCAGATCTCCGGAGCCCTTCGTGTGCCTCTCATCCATCCAGTGGTCTGTGCTGTGAACTCGAGCCACCTGTCTTCCTTGGACTCCCTGCTCTGCTTCAACCCAGAGACACTGATGAACTCTGCCTTGGTTCTCCCTCCCTGTGCAATGGCTTGGAAACTGTCCTCCAGGAGTACGTCAGGGGGTAATGCTAGGATTTATATGATTTGTTTATTGTCTCTCAAAAGAGACTTAGCAGCAGGGGTCATTATCCTTCACTGCTTGAGGTCCAGTGTCTTGAGAATCATCGCTTTATATATTTTGACCATTTTCCCTGCAAAAGACTCCTAGTGAAATGGAAGTCTCTGTAATACCATTCTTAAAAAAAATAAATTAAAAAATTGTGAATTCTGAGACATATCTGGCTAAAAGGATTTGGATAAGAGACTGCGGACTTGTACAAATATGCATTCCCACTAGTCTGTCTCTTCACATGCCTATCATAAATGCATTAGTATTTTTAATATATGCCAGTTTAATATGTATTTTTTAAATTTTGAAAGTTTAGTACATTTTAAAAAGTGGTATCATATTGCTGTTTTAACTGGTATTGCTTTGATCATTGGTAAACTTGGAACGTTTTTTCACATTTTATTGGAAATTTATTATACCATTTGCCTATATTTCCAGTAAAGCTTTAGTTCTATGTAAAGACTGGAAACACTTTTTTTGGTACTATTGTCTTCCTTTTCAGGCTTTTTCTGGATCAAAGGAAAGTGAAAAAATTTATAGAACCTTAAGAATCTGATTGTTACGCTACTCTGGCAAAAAGATGAAGACTTGGATGCTAATAGTGGTATGGCTATCTGTACATTTTCCACAATCATAATCAATGGATAGTATCAATTCCCTTGTTTTAAACTCTTACTGTAAGAATATAAATTAAACTCTTTACCAGAATCTTGCAAGCTAATAACGATCTGGCCCTCCCTACCTCTTAAACCTCATTCTTTGCCATGTTCCCCTTTATTACTATGTTCCAGACTGATCTTTTTCAGTTCCTTGAACAAGTTATTTCCTCCTCTGTTCCTTTGTGCCTGCTGTTATCTTTTGCTTTGAATGTTCTTCCCCGGCTGGACCCTTCTTATCTCTGCAGATAGATATTTTCCGACCAATTATCAGTGGTATCCAACTCTTTGCAACCCTATGGACTGCAGCAAGCCAGGCCTCTCTGTCCATCACCAACTCATGTCCATTGAGTCAGTGATGCCATCCAACCATCTCATCCTCTGTCGTCCCCTTCTCCTCCTGCCTTCAATCTTTCCCAGTATCAGGGTCTTTTCCAATGAGTCAGTTATTTGCATCAGATGGCCAAAGTATTGGAGTTTCAGCTTCAACATCAGTCCTTCCAATGAATATGCAAGACTGATTTCCTTTAGAATGGACTGGTTGGATCTCCTTGCAGTCCAAGGGACTCTCAAGAGTCTTCTCCAACACCACACTTCAAAAGCATCAATTCTTTGGCGCTCAGCTCTCTTTCTAGTCCAGCTCTCACATCCATACATGACTACTGGAAAAACCATAGCCTTGACTAGACGGACCTTAGTTGGCAAAGTAATATCTCTGCTTTTTAATATACTGTCTAGGTTGGTCATAACTTTCCTTCCAAGGAGTAAGCATCTTTTAATTTCATGGTTGCAGTCACCATCTGCAGTGATTTTGGAGTCCCCCAAAATAAAGTCTGACACTGTTTCCACTGTTTCCCATCTATTTCCCAGGAAGTGATGGGACCAGATGCCATGATCTTCATTTTCTGAATGTTGAGCTTTAAGCCAACTTTTTCACTCTCCTCTTTCACTTTCATCAAGAGGCTCTTTAGTTCTTCACTTTCTGCCATAAGGGTGGTATCATCTGCATATCTGAGGTTATTGATATTTCTCCCGGCAATCTTGATTCCAGCTTGTGCTTCTTCCAGCCCAGCATTTCTCCTGATATACTCTGCATATAAGTTAAATAAGCAGGGTGACAATATACAGCCTTGACGTACTCCTTGTATGTCTGTTGTTCCATGTCCGTCTAACTGTTGCTTCCTGACCTGAATACAGGTTTCTCAAGAGGCAGGTCAGGTGGTCTGGTATTCCCATCTCTTTCAGAATTTTCCTCAGTTTATTGTGATCCACACAGTCAAAGGCTTTGGCATAGTCAATTAAGCAGAAATAGATGTTTTTCTGGAACTCTCTTGCTTTTTTGATGATCCAGCAGACGTTGGCAATTTGATCTCTGGTTCCTCTGCCTTTTCTAATCAAACTTGAACATCTGGAAGTTCACGGTTTACATACTGCTGAAGCCTGAGTGGTGTCTGCGTGGTGCTGGAGCAGCAAGCAGCCGAGAGGAAATACCCCACATCCAAGGTCAGGAGCGGCGGCCGTTGGGAGATACCCCATGTCCAAAGTAAGGAGCAGCGGCTGCGCTTTGCTGGAGCAGCTGTGAAGAGATACCCCACATCCAAGGTAAGAGAAACACCACTAAGATGGTAGGAACTGAGAAAGGGCATCAGAGGGCAGACAGACTGAAACCACAATCACAAAATACTAGCCAATCTGATCACAGGGACCACAGCCTTGTCTAACTCAATGAAACTAAGCCATGCCATGTAGGGCCACCCAAGACAAATGGGTCATGGTGGAGAGTTCTGACAAAATGTGGTCCACTGGAGAAGGGAATGGCAAATGACTTCAGTATTCTTGCCTTGAGAACCTCATGAACAGTATGAAAAGGCAAAAAGTTAGGACACTGAAAGATGAACTCCCCAGGTGGGTAGGTGCCCAATATGCTACTGAAGAACTATGGATGGAGGGTTGTAATGCTGTACAGGAGGTGGTGACCAAAACCATCCCCAAGAAAAAGGGATTCAACAAGGCAAAATGGTTGTCTGAGGAGGCCTTACAAACAGCTGAGGAAAGAAAACTGAAATGCAAAGGAGAAAAGGAAAGATATACCCATCTGAATGCAGAGTTCCAAAGAATAGCAAGGAGAGATAAGAAAGCCTTCTTAAGTGAACAATACAAAGAAATACAGGAAAACAACAGAATGGAAAAAACTAGAGATCTCTTCAAGAAAATTAGAGATACCAAGGGAACATTTCATGCAAAGATGCACAAAATAAAGGACAGAAACGGTATGGGTCTAACAGAACCAGAAGATATAAAAAAGAGGTGGCAAGAATATACAGAATTGTACAAAAAAGGCCTCAATAACCCAGATAATCATGATGGTGTGGTCACTGACCTAGAGCCAGACATCCTCAAGTATGAAATCAAGTAGGCCTTAGGAAGCATTACTACAAACAAAGCTAGTGGAGGTGATGGAATTTCAGCTGAGCTATTTCAAGTCCACTGTTGAAGTGCAGCACTCAAAGGTGGCCATAGGACCGGAAGAGGTCAGTTTTCATTCCAATTCCACCATGTCAAAGCATGTTCAAACTACCACACAATTGTGCTCATTTCACATATTAGGAAGGTAATGTTCAAAATCCTTCAAGCTAGGGTTCAAAGTATGTGAACCAAGAACTTCCAGATGTACAAGCTGGATTTGGAAAAGGCAGAGGAATCAGAGTTCAAATTGCCAACAGAATTCCAGAAAAACATCTATGTTTGCTTCACTGACTATGAAGCTAAAGCCTTGGACTGTGTGGATCACAACAAACTGTGGAAAGTTCTTCAAGAGACGGGAATACTTTCCCTTCGCCGCTGCGGCCGCGGCCATGAGTATGCTCAGGCTTCAGAAGAGGCTTGCCTCCAGTGTCCTTCGCTGTGGCAAGAAGAAGGTCTGGTTGGACCCCAATGAGACAAATGAAATCGCCAATGCCAACTCCCGCCAACAGATCCGGAAGCTGATCAAAGATGGGCTGATCATCCGGAAGCCTGTGACTGTCCATTCCCGGGCTCGATGCCGGAAAAACACCTTGGCTCGCCGGAAGGGCAGGCATATGGGTATAGGTAAGCGAAAGGGTACTGCCAATGCTCGAATGCCCGAGAAGGTAACGTGGATGGGGAAGATGAGAATTCTGCACCGGCTGCTCAGACGATACCGTGAATCTAAGAAGATTGACCGCCACATGTATCACAGCCTGTACCTGAAGGTGAAGGGTAACGTGTTCAAAAACAAGCGGATTCTCATGGAACATATCCACAAGCTGAAGGCAGACAAGGCTCGCAAGAAGCTTCTGGCGGACCAGGCTGAGGCCCGCAGGTCTAAGACCAAGGAAACGCGCAAGCGCCGTGAAGAGCGGCTCCAGGCCAAGAAGGAGGAAATCATCAAGACTCTGTCCAAGGAGGAAGAGACCAAGAAATAAAGTTCTCCCCCTCTTCTCTGTACATAGTGGCCTCGGCACTTGCATAGATCACTCATTCAATAAAAGACAAGCCTTTACCTGCCTAAAAAAAAAAAAAAAAAAAAAAAAGAGACGGGAATACCAGACCACCTTACATGCCTCCTGAGAAACCTGTATGCAGGTCAAGAAGCAACAATTAGAACCAGACATAGAACAACAGACTGGTTCAAAATTGAGAAAGTAGTATATCAAGGCTGTATATTGTCACCCTGCTTATTTAACTTATATGCAGAGTACATCATGGGAAATGCTGGGCTGGGTGAAGATCAAGCTGGAATCAAGACTGCTGGAAGACGTATCAATAACTTCAGATAAGCAGATGATACGTTATGGCAGAAAGTGAGGAGGCAGTAAAGATCCTCTTGATGAAGGTGAAAGAGGAGAGTGAAAAAGTTGGCTTAAAACTCAACATTCAAAAAACTAAGATCATGGCATCTGGTCCCAACACTTTATGGCAAATAGAAAGGGAAACAATAGGAAACAGTGACAAACTATTTTCTTAGGCTCCAAAATCACTGCAGACGGTGACTTCAACCATGAAATAAAAGATGCTTGCTCCTTGGAAGAAAAGCTATGACCAACCTAGGCAGCATATTAAAAAGCACAGACATCACTTTGCCCACAAAGGTCCATCTAGTCAAAGCTTTGGTTTTTCCAGTAGTCATGTACGGATATGAGAGATGGACCATAAAAGAGGCTGGGTGCCAGAGAATTGATGCTTTTGAACTGTGGTGTTGGAGAAGACTCTTAAGAGTCCCTTGGACAGCAAGGAAATCAACCCTGAATACTCCTTGGAAGAACTGATGCTGAAGCTGAAGCTCTAATAATCTGGGCACCTTACACGAAGAACCGACCCACTAGAAAAGATCCTGATGCTAGGAAAGATTGAGGGCAAGAGAAGATGGGGACAACAGAGGTTGAGATAGTTGGATTCCATCACTGACTCAATGGACATGAGTTTGAGCAATCTCCAGGAGATAGTGAAGGACAGGGAAGCCTGGTGTGCTGTAGTCCATGGGTCACAAAGAGCAAGACACAACTGAGCAAATGAATAACAATAACAAGGTATACATTATATATGAGCTGAAGTAATGAATCACTTAATACTAGTACATAATAACAAGAATATTGGAAAATGAACATAAGTCTTCTCAAAAAGATGCATTTATGTTAGGATTATTTATCACCTCTTTGCACTTGAGACATATTAATATTCATTTCATTTCTAAGTTTAATTTAGAAGGTATTCTTTTGAGAAATGCTTCTATCTTCAAAATTCATTTTTTAGAATTTTATTTGAATCTAATATAACAGGGAGCTAACATTCTGTGAAAACAGGGCCTTAATACCAGTTTTCCTATTTCATTAAATAGCATGTGAAACAAATCTCCAATTTATAGTGGGATAAATAAACAATGTACAATGATTAACAGAAAATTATGCCCAGTATTAATAAATGTCACTTACTGAATAATTTCTTCAAAGTTGTAAATATTTCCATCTGACATTATGTGTAGATTTATCCCCCAAAATCAAACATTTTCTTATACAATTCTAAAAACCAAGAAATAAACTCCAAGTACCAGGGAAAGTATCAGCTTATTTCTTTTCATTCTCTCCTTTTGCGATTGTTAAGGATGACTAGGCATCTATATGTTTATTTTCAATCCCCTTCTTCTTTGCATATTTCTCTTTCACTGAAAAAACAAAAAACTCTCATATTTGACTGCTGTATCTGGTCATTTACTGAAAAGGGATGATATATCCAAATCTGAAAAAGATATCAAGCTACACATAGTAAGACTTTCTAATGAGTCTCCAAATGCTCTTGTTTTTTAAAAAATTTATTATTTTTAAAATTAATTTATTTTTTATTGAAGGATAATTGCTTTACAGAATTTTGTTTTTTTCCGTCAAACCTCAGCGTGAATCAGCCATAGGTATACATATATCTCCTCCCTTTGAAATTCCTTTCCATTCCCCTCCCCATCCCACCCCTCTAGGTTGATACAGAGCCCTTGTTTGAGTTTCCTGAGCCATAGAGCAAATTTCTGTTGGCTATCTTCTTTACATATGGTAATGGAAGTTTCCATGTTACTCTTCCCATACATCTCCCCCCTCCTCCCCTCTCACAATGTCTATAAGTCTGTTCTCTATGTCTGTTTCTCCATTGCCCTGTAAATAAATTCTTCAGTATCATTTTTCTAGATTTTGTATGCATGCACTAGAATGTGGCATTTATCTTTCTGACTTACTTTACTCTGTATAATAGACTCTAGGTTCATCCACCTCATTAGAACTGATTCAAATGCATTCCTTTTATGGCTGAGTAATATTCCATTGTGTATATGCACCACAACTTCTTTATCCATTCATCTGTCTATGGATATCTAGGTTGCTTCCATGTTCTAGCTATTGTAAATAGTGCTGCACTGAACAATGGGATACATGCATCTTTTTCAATTCTGGTTTCCTCCTAGGTATATGCCTACGAGTGGGATTGCTGGGTCATATGGTGGTTTTATTTCCAGTTTTTAAAGGAATTTCCACATTGCCTTCCATAGTGGCTGTATCAATTTACATTCGTACAAACAGTGCAAGAGGGTTCCCTTTTCTCCATACTCTCTCCAGAATTTATTGTTTGTAGACTTTTGATGACAGCCATTCCGACTGGTGTGAGGTAACATCTCATTGCAGTTTTGATTTGCATTTCTCTAATAATGAGCAATATTAAGCATCTTTTCATGTGTTTGTTAGCCATCTGTAAGTCTTCTTTGGAGAAATGTCTGTTTAGGTCTTTTTTCCCACTTTTGGATTCAGTTGTTTTTTTTCTGACATTGAGTTGTGTGAGCTGCTTGTGTATTTTGGAAATTAATCCTTTGTCAGCTGTTTCATTTGCTATTATTTTTTCCCATGTGAGGGTTGTCTTTTCACCTTGTTTGTAGTTTCCTTTGCTGTGAAAAAGCTTTTCAGTTTAATCAGGTCCCACTTGTTTACTTTTGTTTTTGTTTCCATTACTCCAGGAGCTGGGTCATAGAGGATCTTGCTTTACGTCCTCGAGTGTTCTGCCTTGTTTTCCTCTAAGAGTTTTATAGTTTCTGGTCTTACATTTAGGTCTTTAATCCATTTTGAGTTTATCTCTGTGTATGGTGTTAGGAAGTGTTGAATTTCATTCTTTTACATGTAGCTGTCCAGTTTTCCCAGCACCATTTATTGAAGCAGCTGTCTTTGCACCATTGTATATTCTTGCCTTCTTGGTCAAAAATAAGGTACCCATAGGTGCATGGGTTTATTTCTGGTTGTTCCACTGGTCTATACTTCTGTTTTTGTGCCAGTACCATACTGTCTTGATGACTGTAGCTCTGTAGTATAATTTGAAATCGGGAAGGTTGATTCCTCCAGCTCCATTCTTCCGTCTCAAGACTGCTTTGGTTATTCAGGGTCTTTTGTGTTTCCATATGAATTGTGAAATTTTTTCTGTGAAAAATGTCATTGGTGATTTGATAGGGATTGCACTGATAGTAGATTGCATTTGGTAGTATAGTCCTTTTCACAATATTGATTATTCCTACCCAGGAATATGGAATATCTTTCCATCTGTTTATGTCATCTTTCTTTCATCAATGTCTTATAATTTTCTGTGTACCATTCTTTTGTCTACTTAGGTACGTTTATCCCTAGATATTTAATTCTTTTTGTTGCAATGGTGAATAGGACTGATTCCCTAAGTTTTCTGATTTTTCATTGTTAGTATATAGAAATGCAAGTGATTTCTGTGTATTGATTCTGTATCCTGAAACTTTGCTAAATTCACTGATTAGCTCTAGTAATTTTCGGGTACTATCTTTAGTGTTTTCTATGTTCAGCATCACATCATCTGCAAACAGTGAGAGCTTTTCTTCTTTTCCAATCTGGATTCCGTTTATTTCTTTTTCTTCTTTGATTGCTATAGCTAGGACTTCCAGAACTATATTGAATAATAGTGGTGAAAGTGGACATCCCTGTCTTGTTCCTGATCTTAGGGGGAATGCTTTCAGTTTTTCACCACTGAGAACAATGTTTGCTCTAGGCTTATCATATATGGCCTTTACTATGTTGAGGTAGGTTCCTTATATGCCCATTTTTTGAAGAGTTTTCATCAAAATGGGTGCTGAATTTTGTCAAAGGCTTTTCCTGCATCTATTGAGATTATCACATGGCTTTTAATCTTTCAATTTGTTAATATGGTGCATCATATTGACTTGACTCGCATATATTGAAGAATCCTTGCATCCCTAGAGTAAACCCTACTTGATCATGGTGTGTAAGCTTTTTGATGTGTTGCTGAATTCTGTTTGCTAAAATTTTGTTGAGGATTTTTGCATCTATGTTCATCAGTGATATTGGCTTATAGTTTTCTTTTTCGTGTGTGCTCTCAGCTTTTTAAGAGGAATAACAATTGGAATATTTCCGGCACATAATAATGTGTTAGCTTATTGCCAGCTCTCAAGAGCTTTAAGCCCTGTTATTAATGTTAAAACTAAAATCTAGAAAATTTTTCATTATATTTCTTTGAATTGATATTAAGCTGCCTGCTGGCCAAGAATTATTATTTTTAAAATGAATAACAGTAAGTTAATTTCTTCTAATGCTAATCAGTGCCAATGAAGGTGGTTATTTGCTACTATAAATTTAATAAAAGAATAATCTAAGATAAAAGCAGGATGAGTATTTCAGTTGAAATTAGTTTCTCAAACATATTTTATCTGTGAGTTATATATAGAGGATACAAAACAGAAAATTCAACTTACAAGGTCTATTCTTTGGACCTATATCCTGATTGACCTACTGTAAACCTAAGGGGAGAGGGAGTGATAATAAGAGAGGAAAGAAAGAAATCTGAGTCATTTCTGTTACATTTCCTGGCAAAGAATAAAAAACTTGTTCCAGAGGAAAGGAGACTTTCTGGGAGAGTAAATCCAATCATACTTGTGTAGAACTGTTGGGAGAAAATTGACATGTCAGAGTTATGGCTGATATATATTGATCAGTTGTGAAAAACAGAAATGAATGTAAGAGAGGAAAGAAAAAAGATTTTATCCAAGAAAACCAAAGGTCTGAGGGTTACTTGTATCCTGTTGAATAAGAGTCAGTAACTGAAGAAGTAAAAAGTCAGTCATCTCAAGTCTTGGAAAAGGACGAAATAAAAAGCTATTTGACAGAAGGATCATATTACAAAGGCAGTGAAAAGTTTCAAATGTATTCAGCTATTTACTGAGGATAGAAAGCAACAGGTGGAAGCTGACTGGCAATCTCAGCTTGATTTTGGAGTCACTGGGACACACACGTCTGTTTCTCTCCATGCACAGATTAGGAAGAAGATCCAACCAGTCAAACCAAGGGTGACAGATTTTTGAGGGAAATTAGAGCAAAGTAGAACTCTCATGAAATTAAGCTTAATAAAAACCATTATGTATAGAATTAGTATTTTCATTGAAAATTTTCTTGCAATTAAAAATGTGACTGGTTCATACAATGGTAAGAAATCTTAAGTTAGCACAGTCAACACAGTATCATTGTACTTTAAAAAAGAAAGGTAATGCCAAAGAATGTTCAAACTACCACACAACTGCACTCATCTCACGTGCGAGCAAAGTAATGCTCAAAATTCTCTAAGCCAGGGTTCAACAATACATGAACCATGAACTTCCAGATGTTCAAGCTAGATTTAGAAAAAGCAGAGGAACCAGAGATCAAATTGCCAACATTCGTTGGCTCATCGTAAAAGCAAGAGAGTTCCAGAAAGACATCTACTTCTGCTTTATTGACTATGCCAAAGCCTTTGACTGTGTGGAGCACAACAAACTGTGGAAAATTCTTAAGTGATGGGAATACCAAACCACCTTACCTAACTCCTGCGAAATCTGTATGCAGATCAAGAAGCAACAGTTAGAACCAGACACGGAAGAACAGACTGGTTCCAAATCGGTAAAGGAGTAGGTCAAGGCTGTATATTGTTACCCTGCTTATTTAACTTATATGCGGAGTACATCAGGAGAAATGCCAGGCTGCATGAAGCATAAGGTGGAATATCAAGACTGCCAGGAGAATTACCATTAACCTCAGATATGCAGATGACACCACTCTTATGGCAGAAAGTGAAGAACTGAAGAGCCTCTTGATGAAAGTGAAAGAGGAGAGTAAAAAAGTTGGCTTAAAACTTAACAGTCAGAAAACTAAGATCATGGCATCTGGTCCCATCACTTCATGGGAAATAGATGGGAAAACAGTGGAAACAGTGAGAGACTTCATTTTCTTGGGCTCCAAAATCACTGCAGATGTTGACTGCAGCCATGAAATTAAAAGATGCTTGCTCCTTGGAAGAAAAGCTATGACCAACCTAGACAGCATATTAAAAAGCAGAGACATTGCCAACAAAGGTCCATCCAATCAAAGCTATGGTTTTTCCAGTAGTCATGTATGGATATAAGAGTTGGACTATAAAAAAAGCTGAGCACCGAAGAATTGATGCTTTTGAATTGTGGTGTTGGAGAAGACTCTTGAGAGTCCCATGGACTGCAAGAAGATCCAACCAGTCAATCCTAAAGGAAATCAATTCTGAACATTCATTGAAAGGACTGATTACAATCCTTTGGCCACCTGATACAAAGAACGGACTCATTGGAAAAGACCCTGATGCTGGGAAAGATTGAAGGTGGAAGAAGGGGACAACAGAGGATGAGATGGTTGGATGGCATCACCAACTTGATGGACATGAGTCTGACTGCATACGCTCTGGGAGTTGGGGATAGACAGGGAAGCCTGGCATCCTGCAGTCCATGGGGTTGCAAATAGTCAGATACGACTGAGCAACTGAACTGAACTTTAAAAATAACCTTTACCAGATTTCAATAAAGTCAGAATACTAAAAATAGAACAGTCAGTAAGAAGGAAAACTGAGAGTGATGATGATTTTAAAAACTTGATTTCAAATACTGGTCCTCCTTCTCTGAGCTACATACAGCTCCTTCAGCTAAAGTTGTTGTGAAGATTGTCATATTCACATCTAAAGCATATATCTGATAAATTTCATCTTCTGTTTCCTTGCATTACCAACCCACTAGATCCTTTTACAAAATCTTACTAAAGAAGCCAAAGGAGACAAACAGCTAGAAAATATAAGGAATCCAAAATAGTTCTCCTTCTATTTTCCTTTATTAATTAGGAAGCATCAAACAGATTTTCAAGAGGATGATCAGTAATCACACCGGAGTTTCCTAAAGAAATGAAAAGGTTGAACTCATTTCTTCTGCTGTGCAGTATAGGATAGCCTCAGAAATGAAGCCTCCTTTGACATACAGATCCAATTTCAAAATAATTTCCCTTTTCTCAATGTTCTGAGAGCAGGCAAGAGGAAAGTCAATGAAATAGATTACTTTCTTGTGTGGGGTGTGCAGATATGGAAACACAGCAACCAACGTAGTACAAATGTCTTCAACATCCATTCTTGAAACAAATTCTCAACAGAACATGGAGTAAAAGGGAACATCCTAAACATGATACAAAGGTTACATACCAAAAGCCTACAGTTAACATTATATTGAATAATGAAAAATGAATACTTTCCTCTATAATCAGTAACAAAACAAGGATGTCTATTCTCACCATTGTTATTCAATTGTGTACTAGAGGCCAATGCAATAGGGCAAGAAAAAGAAATAACACTGGAAACAAACAAATACAACAGTCATTATTTGCATTTGATATGATTATGCAGATAATACCAAAAAATATACAAAAAAGTACTCATAGGTAAGCTTAGTAAGGCCACTGGTCACTAGATACAAAGTCAATATGCAAAAATAAATTGTATTTCTTTATTTTAGCAATGAACAATTAGAAACTGAAATATAAAACAGTAAAATATGTAATATCATCATTAAATACTTAGAAATGAACCTTATAAAACATATGCCACAGCTTTCTTATCCATTCATCTGCTGATGGACATCTAGGTTGTTTCCATGTCCTGGCTATTAGCTGTGGTACATATACACAATGGAGTATTACTCAGCCGTTAAAAAGAATTCATTTGAATCAGTTCTGATGAGATGGATGAAACTGGAGCCAATTATACAGAGTGAAGTAAGCCAGAAAGAAAAACACCAATACAGTATACTAACACATATATGGAATTTAGGAAGATGGCAATGACGACCCTGTATGCAAGACAGGAAAAAAGACACAGATGTGTATACCGGACTTTTGGACTCAGAGGGAGAGTGAGAGGGTGGGATGATTTGGGAGAATGGGAATTCTAACATGTATACTGTCATGTAAGAATTGAATCGCCAGTCCATGTCTGACGTAGGGTGCAGCTTGCTTGGGGCTGGTGCATGGGGATGACCCAGAGAGATGTTGTGGGGAGGGAGGTGGGAGGGGGGTTCATGTTTGGGAACGCATGTAAGAATTAAAGATTTTAAAATTTAAAAAAAATAAAAAATTAAAAATAAATAAATAAATAAACAAATAAATAAATAAATAAAAGGGAAAAAAAAAAAAGAAAATAAACTCCACACATAGAGTGTTTTGACCATTTTGGTCATAGTGTATCTCTAATGCCTATGAAAGTGTCTAAAATAAAGTAGATGCTCTATAAATTAAAAAAAAAAAAAAAAACATATGCCAGATTTACACGCCAAAAACATTGATGAAATAAATTAAAGAAAATTTAAATAAATTGGAGCTATACCGTGTTAATGGATTGGACTCAATATCATTAAGATGTCAACTCTCCCCCCAATTTATCTATATAGTAAACACAATCCTAATAAAATCCCAGCATGAATATTTTTGGGAGAAACTGACAAGGTGATTTTTTAACTTATATGGAAAAGCAAGTAGAATAGCCAAATGTTAGAAAGAAGAACAAACTTGAAGGCCTCACACAACCTGATATCCAGATTTATTATAAAGACACAGTCTAGGAGCAAGGACAGATATATAGATCAATGGAATAGAATAGAAAGTCTAGAAATAAATCCACATATACAAGGTCAATTGGTTTTTGATTAAGGTACAAAGGCAATTCAATGGATACCTTCATTCAAAAGAAAGAACCTCAATCTTTATCTCACCTACTATTAAATAACTCCCAATGGATCAGTGGTTGCCAGGGGTTGGAGAGTGAAAAGAGAGGTTGACTACAAAGAGCTATAGGGGACTTTTGAGGGATGTGGTAATACTGCTCTATGTCTTGATTGTAAAGGAGGCTGTCAAAACTTGCAGAAGTGAATTTACTGTTTATAAATTATGTATTAAAAAATATAAGTGCATATATATAACTATTTTTTAAAAAAGGAAAAAAAGGCATATTTTAGCCTCTGGGGACTATCTAGGAAGAAAGAAAAAAATCTAATTGGTAATATGCAGGCAATAATATGCATTCAGTCACAATCTGTTTATGAACAGAATATACCTGAAAGAGGGAAAAAAACTGAAGTGCACCAAAATGCAAAGCCTTAGGTATCTACATAAATAAAGGTTCCCACATCTGCATTTGAATTCAGCTTGGAAAGATGTTAGAAGTCACAGGACCTGATTTTCTTTTCCTAAATGTGAACAAGGAAGCACTGGATGACTAATAACATTTTCAATCCAGAAACATACTGAACATCTTCATCTGTATATCCAGCAGACATCTCTAAGTCCAACAATGAATTCTCTGTCTTACTCTCAGGTATGTTCTTTATTTATTGCTTTCTATCTCAGTAAATGGTACCACCATCCATTTGGTTGTTCAAATAAGAAGTTTGGGTACTATCTTTGACTCTTCTGTCTTACCTCCCTCACCAACCAATTTAATTATCACCAAGTCCTACTAATTCTACCTCTCAAATATAGGTTACCTGTTGTAAAGCAGAAAAGAATATAGATTTAAAAGTTGAGCATAACTGAATCTAGAAGGTGAAAGAGCAGTATGAGATGAAGCTAGTGGGGTAGGAGGGACCATATTAATTATTTTGATGTTTGTACTCATCTCAAACACATCTCACATATGGCTCTTTTCTCCATCCCAACTTCCACCATTCTAGTACAAGTTACTATTTCTTTCAACAAAATAATTTCAATATTCTTGGGTCTCCCTACATCCACCTATTCTTGTTTTCCTTTCAATTCATTTTCTGTACTGCAATTCTTTTAAAAGCACTATTCTTAAAAAAAAAAAAACTATTTTAATTATACCATATCATTCCTTCTTTAAAGCCCTTCAATGTCTTGTTTCTTTAGCACAAACATAAAAATAATTAGTATGGTCCTTGTTTACTTACTAATTTCACATAATACCATTCTTTCACCCTCTGGATCCAGTCATACTCAATGTCTAGTTCCTGCAGAGGTACTTTGTTTATTCTATATACTGTTCCCTCTGCTTGGAATATTGCTCCTCCTACCTATCCTTGTGCTTAAACTTTTATCTTCTCTTTTTGCTTCGGGGGCAGCTAACTAACATTTTGAAGAAATCTTCCATGACATCTCATATCTAGATCAGCTCTGCTCATTATCTACTTTTACAGCACAGTTCATCTGTAAGTACTTGTGGTATAATAAAAAATATCATTCAGTCTTTGTCCCTGGTTCCTATCACATAGTTCCTAAAACCTCAGACTCTCCTGAGTGATAGAATGCCTTCTGAATGCTAATGAGATGACTGGTACTTGGGGACCCCTAGTTTCAGGATGGCAGCTGGTTATCAGAAAGATCAAACCATGACCAGAGAGTTAGAACTTTCAGTTCTTCCCTCCCCATCCTTCCCCAACCCCCATACAGGAGGAGGGGAGAGGGGCTAGATATTGAGTCTAAGCACTAATGGCCAGTGATTTAATCAATCATGGTTAGTTAATGAAACTTCCAATAAAAACCCCTAAATGTTGAGGTTCAAGGAGTTTCCGGGTTGGTGAGCACACCGATAACTGGGAAGGTGGTGTGCCAAGCTATGGCATGGAAGCTCTGGGCACCCTTTTCTCCCCTTACCTTGCCCTATGCATCTCTTTCATATGGCTATTCCTGACTATCCTTTATAATAAACAGGTAAACATAAAGCATGTTCCCAAGTTCTGTTGAGTTGTCCTACTGAATTATTAAACCTGGGGGAGTGGGTCATAGGGACCCCTAAATTTGTCAAGTCAGATAGAACAGGATGTAATCTGGTACCCTATTTGTAACTGGTATCTGAAGTAAGGACAGTCTCTTGGGAATGGACCCTTAAATATATAAAGTCTGACACTAATCCCTGGTGGTCGGTGTGAGAACTGAATGGCACTACTGGGCATACAGTTGGAACCCAGAGAACTGACAGAGTTGGTGTCAGAACTGAATATGGAAAAACACCATGTAATTGGTGTCAGAGAGAACTGGAGAACACTTACTGGAAATCTGTTTATAATTTCGTTGTCATACAAATTCGTTAAGACAAATGTCTTGTTCTAGCATTTAACATAGTGCCTGGCACATGGTTCTGTATTTACTGGATGAATATGGATACTAGTGGATACCACTGGAGTGTAGAAACTCTGAACTGTTATCTGGGAGAAGCTAGGTCAGAGTTTTTTCCCCTGGGTTATCTTCTGACTTAATATTGAAAGCTTAATTGATTTAGCATAAGTTAGATGATTTAAACATAATTTTAAATCATCTTTGATTCCTCCTCATTTCTCCAATCTGAAATGTTGGGTCACCTCAGAAGTCAATCCTTCTATCTTCGATAATCTTTATAATCTTTCTTTTCTCTACACTCCATCTCCAATGCATGCTTCCTTCTAACCTTCCACATCTAAATAAATCGCAACTACAGACTTCCAGTTTCTCAAGCCAAAAACAGAGAGAAAAAAGCAATGGGTCCAACATTTCACTAAGTGATGTTAACATCAACTGTAGGATAGGGCAGCATGGAGGACGGTGCAGGAAACAGAAGACTAAGTAAATTTGCTGAGGCCTGAAAAGACATGAAAAAAAATGAGGCCAGGTCTAAAAGACACTGTTAAGAAAAGACTATCTGCATGAGTGAGTGATAGTCAGTCGTGTCCTACTCTTGGCAACCCCATGGACTGTATCCCGCCAGGCTCCTCCGTCCATGGAATTCTCCAGGCAAGAATACTGGAGTGGGTTGCCATTTCCTTCTCCACCTTGACATGAAAACAAGTTTTACCTGTGATGGGGTTATCCTTCCCTTCGTAACTTCAGATGAATTTTCGCTCAGCTTTCCTGCTTTGTTACTTGAGCTGCATTTGTAGCACGTCCATCTTGTTTGCCCTTCAATTTCTATGGTGCACTCTTTGCTTTGCAGACAGAATGAGTGATATAAATGGCCACAGCTGCAAAATGAAGGTAACCAACTGACACTCTTTATTATCATAAAATCATAAACCTAAATTGTATTAGACAGTATTCAAAAGTGATAATTATTTCCAGTAAGCTGAAATGCACTGGTGGGTATATAGGTTAAGAAATAAGAAAAGAGATTTACTTCTCTTTTTTAAAATCCAGACTCATGTATTTGTACACTTCAGTTGTGAGTACAATAGCATCACAGTTCTCTGACTACAAACCACCCAGGGGTGAGTTGAACTTCTGCTCACTTCTCAAACTATGAAACATTTTTAGACAGTTTGAACAACATCAACTGGGGAAAATAATAATTATATAAGTCATTTGATAATAACATGAGTGGTATTTCTCATCAAATTCAAGAGTCATGATTTGATTTATAAGCATTCACAAAAATGTTACTACTATATAGTAAATTCTAACATTATTACTATGAAGAAATTCCCTGTTAATTACATTACGCTACCAAATAAACCTTCCAGAAATAAGTGTTGAGCACAATTCTAAGTCATCTTCACTGATTCCTTCTCATTTCTCCAACCTGAAACGTTGGACCATCTCAGAAGTAAGTCCTTTTCTCTCTTCAATAGTCTTTAAAATCTTCCTTTTCTCTATCCTCCCCCATACACATAACATGCCTCAAACCAAATTCTTGACTTCCACCAAACCCCTCAATGCACACTCTCATCCAACCTCCCACATCTAAATAAATAGTAACTAGAGCCTTCCAGTTTCTCAGGCCAAAAACTATTCTTTCTTTCATACCTCATATACAATCTATAAACAGATCTTGTCAGCTATACCTTCAGAATATATACAGAACCCCACCACTGCTTACTTCATTACAATCATCTTGGGCCATCTCTCACTTGGATTAGCATAAATGGTCATTCCACTTTCACGCTTGATCTTCTGCAGTCCATTCTCACCACAGCAGTCAAAGTGGTCCTCAATACATAGATTACATTGTGTCATCCTATCCTCAAAACCATCCAATGGCTTTTCATCTCAGAGTAAGAGTTTAACTCTTCATAATGATTTACTTCCTACATGATTTGGCTGCTGAAGTCATCTCTCATCATTATCCCTTCACTCTGCTCAGGCAATGCTAGCCTGCTCACTCACGACCAGAGAAGTATGCCAAGCACCTGCCTCACGGTTTCTGCACTTGCTGATCCTCTGCCTGGAGCACTCTACCCTGATATTGCATGGAAACTTCCCTTAAGTCTCTGCTCAAATGTCACTAAGTTTCCCTAACAACTTTTCACAAATTACTAGTTCCCAAGGTTCTCTCTCCTCTATACCATATTTACTCATGGTAATTATATTTTTATTAATTAACTCATTTTTAACTACCTGTCCATAATCATCTTAACAGTGGTGTTCTCCCTGACCACTCTTCATAAAATATCTTCCCCTCCAGACTCTCTACATCTCACTTAACATGCTTTATTTATTTTTTTTACCCTGTTAGTTACTATCTGGCATTTTACTTGTCTATCTCTTTCACTAGAGTGTAAACTCTGAGAGCAAAACCTTTGTTTTGTTCATGTGGTACCCTATCCCTTCTAACAGTACCAACATATAGTGTACTTGATAAACAGTTGTTGAATGAATGGGCTCTTTATGTGATAAGAAATAATTTCCCTTCTAATCACCAAACCTACCAATCTTTATCTGTAAAAACAGAAGCTAACACTTATACAGTGCTTACTGTATGTTAGTACGGTTTTAAGTGTCTTATGTAAATTATCTCATTTAATCTTCACAAAAAGTCTAGAAGGTAGGTACCATTATTATCCCTCTTTACAAATAAAGAAACTAAGATGTAAAGAGATGAAATGACTAGTCAAAGTCTAATAGCTAGGAGAAGGAAACGGCAACCCACTCCAGTATTCTTGCCTAGAAAATCCCATGAATGGAGGAGCCTGGTAGGCTACAGTCCATGGGGTTGCAAAGAGTCAGACATGATTGAGCAACTTCACTGGAATAGCTAGGAAGTGGCAGAGTAAAGGTTTGAACTCAAGGTTTAAAGCCTGGCTCTAGAGTCCATCTTACATTGCCTCTATCTATATATTCTGGATAAGCGGTCTCCTCCTGAGATCAAACCTCCTACTTTTGCACTAGACTTCTTCTCTCTTTGCACTGTGGCTTTAAATATCATTTACATGCTGATGAGTTCTAAATTTATATTTCCAGGACATATCTCTGACTAGAATAACTGTCTACCTGACATTCCTACTTAAATGTTTAAAAGACATCTCAAACCTAACATCTCCAAGACAAAACTCTTGATTTCCCCCGGTTCTCATGCCTGTTCCTTCTTATTTTAAATGAGGATGGTACCACATTCATTCAGTAGCTTGGGCTGAAGATGTTTTTCCCTGTCACTTCACATCTGATACATCAGCAAGTTAGCTCTTCTCTTAAAATATATTCCTAACCTTCACTCCTACCCCTCTCATTCTGCGCAAATGTCACTTCTTAGACATGTTTTTCCTCATTATGGTATCTTAAAATAGCATTCTCACCCTGAACACTTTTTCCCATCCCCTTACCCTGTGTGTTATTTCTCTCCATATCTCTTATTACCTGTACTTACTTATGACCTGACCACTCTAACACTCTTTCCCCCTGACCCCTATGCAGAATATAAGATCTATGAGAACAGGAACTCTGCCTTGGTTTGTTCGCTGCCAGAATGGCTGACTGGGGCTGTGTGTCTACACGTGCTCCTGCCTGGCAATACATGTACACACACGTGTACTATGTTTCCTTCCCTCTCTTACCTAAAGACAATAATTTCATCAGCCATTTCCTGGCGTCTCTTGTACTGCTGCAAACAAATAGAGCAGTAATCCTGCTTGGGATTCAGTCCTCTGGTAACTGAAGCTCTCAGGTTACACAATGACCAATGGAGGTCTTGGTTTAGAAGGCTAGTTGTCGTTTCCAGCAGGGTCTGTGAACGACCAAAATAAAAAGAAATCAACACAAAGTTGTTTATAAAGGGAAAGAGACGGAGGGGATGAGTGGAGAACTGCCCTTGTTTCATTTTCAACTACAGCTGAATTGGAATATACTACAAAGGCATAAAATCGATCAAATAAACATCAAAGCACCTCAGACTTAAGTGGTTAACTTCAATGTACAAGTACTGATAAGTACTACATCAAGAGTCTCAAAATAATTATTAAAAGGTTGTCACTAGTTACTATGGAGAAATGAGTGCTCTGCCATTCTTGTGGCTTAATTTGGTCCTGATGGCTTTCAGATGACTGGATTAACCCAAATCTACTTATTTATTACACTTATATAGTAAGCTCTCTTTGAATTGCTTAAAGTTCTAACAAATTGTTTAAAAAAATACTCTGATTTTTTAAATAGAAACTGTATCCATGGCAATATTCCACACTAACCTTTCACTGGAAAAGCTAATGGTCATTACTCATTTTTCATCTCCCTTGGGCAAGAGATCACATTTTCCAATCAGCACTTAAAAGCCATTGGAATCTACTGAAGATTGTGACATCTGTCATTAAGTCACACAGAGATATTTCACAGTATCACATTATGTCATTTAAGGTTCCCTGTGTTTATAAAGTATTGTCTTCTTACTACATCTAATTCTCAACATTCAGATATATCATTTTGACGTGCAGTTGGATTTTCTGTCAGTCCCAAAGGGGAAGATATACTGTTCATCCTCCTTGCTACACAGTCTTGTCCTTAAACTTTATCTATAATGCAGAGCTTTTCGTTCTAATGGTCTATTTTAATTCTTTCCACTCAACTCCATCTTTTCTTCTTCTTCCAAAGTTTGTAAAAACCTTCTGTTTGGCACTCAGTTTCCTTTTGCCATCATGGACTCTGTGCCTGAAGGGAATCAGCTTCCTTGTGCTATGCTTACTTAACAAAACTGCAGTTCTTACAACACCCTAAGAAAAGCTCTGTCATTGTATCTACATGTCTAAATGGCAATTTTCCTTGGTGGCTTCATGAGTCACTTTGAAGTACATGAAGAAAAATTACACCAAGCTGGCTCTTACTGAGAATTAATGCCACAGGCAGTTTCGGGTTAAGGGAAGAAACATCCACTGGATCATGGAAAAAGCAAGAGAGTTCCAAAAAAAAAATCTATTTCTGCTTTATTGACTATGCCAAAGCCTTTGACTGTGTGGATCACAATAAACTGTGGAAAATTCTGAGAGAGATGGGAATACCAGACCACCTGACTTGCCTCTTGAGAAATCTGTATGCAGGTCAGGAAGCAACAGTTAGAACTGGACATGGAACAACAGACTGGTTCCAAATAGGAAAAGGAGTACGTCAAGGCTGTATAGTGCCACCCTGCTTATTTAACTTATATGCAGAGTACATCATGAGAAACTCTGGACTGGAAGAAACACAGGCTGGAATCAAGATTGCCGGGAGTAATATCAATAACCTCAGATCTGCAGATGACACCACCCTTATGGCAGAAAGTGAAGAGGAACTAAAAAGCCTCTTGATGAAAGTGAAGGAGGAGAGTGAAAAAGTTGGCTTAAAGCTCAACATTCAGAAAACGAAGATCATGGCATCTGGTCCCATCACTTCATGGCAAATAGATGGGGAAACGGTGGAAACAGTGTCAGACTTTATTTTTTGGGGCTCCAAAATCACTGCAGATGGTGATTGCAGCCATGAAATTAAAAGACGCTTACTCCTTGGAAGGAAAGTTATGACCAACCTAGATAGCATATTCAAAAGCAGAGACATTACTTTGCCAACAAAGGTCCCCCTAGTCAAGGCTATGGTTTTTCCAGTGGTCATGTATGGATGTGAGAGTTGGACTGTGAAGAAGGCTGAGCGCCGAAGAATTGATGCTTTTGAACTGTGGTGTTGGAGAAGACTCTTGAGAGTCCCTTGGACTACAAGGAGACCCAACCAGTCCATTCTAAAGGAGATCAGTCCTGGGTATTCATTGGAAGGACTGATGCTAAAGCTGAAACTCCAATACTTTGGCCACCTCATGTGAAGAGTTGACTCATTGGAAAAGACTCTAATGCTGGGAGGGATTGGGGGTAGGAGGAGAAGGGGACGACAGAGGATGAGATGGCTAGATGGCATCACCAACTCGATGGACATGAGTTTGAGTGAACTCTGGGAGTTGGTGATGGACAGGGAGGCCTGGCATGCTGCGATTCATGGGGCCGCAAAGAGTTGGACATGACTGAGGAACTAAACTGAACTGAACGACTATTTCTGGTTAGTGGTGATTAACTGTTTCAGAATGTTTAAAAAACACTAATTTTATTCTGCAATTTTTCTATACTCATGTTGACCCTTCCTTTTTTGAATTATACCTTTATATTCCATTATTTTCCAAGAAAGTTTCTATATTTTTCATTTGGAAAACAATATATATGTCCCACCACCCACGAATCAAAAGAATAAAATAAATTCAAAAGCTGCAATTACACATTCCAGAATATATGTGTATATGTATACAAAATATAAATTAATTAAGGTCAAGAGAAATTTTAAAATTAGAAAGCCATACACTTCAATCTTTCAAACTTGCACTAAACAGAAGGTAATTTCTAAAGAAAAAGTATAGGTGCAAAGAGAAAAAAAAAGCTTCTTTCTACCTTAGAATGGGCGCAGAAATAGAAAGTAGCTTACCTGTTCATAGTTAAAGGTATCCAACATTCCCAGAATAAGGCCCTGGATTTCTCCAAGTTTTCCTTTTCCATAAACTGGGTCCTAATGAGAAAAAAGTTGCTAAAGATTATAATTCTATTCCTGTTATTTTATATGTATTTTAAAATATAAGTTATCTGAAAAAGCCAAATACTTTTAAGTATTTGTCAATAGTCACAAAATACTTATTCTTCCATGAGCCTTTCTACTGGAAATGCACACTGGTCTCAGGTCATCAAAGCATTTGGAAAAGTAAATAAAATTTAAATGATCCAAGTCTCTTGCTTAACAACCATAAATTTCACTCTGGTTTTGTTTCTGTAGCAAGCTTCCTTTCCTTCTTATTAAACATCACCTATCCTTTTTGGGGGCTTCCCTGGTAGCTCACATGGTAAAGAATCTGTTTGCAATGCAGGAGACACAGGTTCAATTTCTGGTCAGGAAGATCCCCTGGAGAAGGAAATGGCAACCCACTCCAGTATTCTTGTCAGGAAAATCCCATGAAGAGAGGAGCCTGGCAGGCTATAGTCCATGAGGTCACAAAGAGTCGGACATGACTGAGCAACTAATACACATACATCCCTTTTTGAGCTCTTATTTATCTGCTACATTAAAACCAAAGTACTCAAGAACACTCAGAATCTGTTCAACTCCTCCTGTGACCCACATCTGGCCACCGTCTGGTCCAAACCAAGTCATGCCAGTTTAGGAGATCAGTTTCTGAATCTAAGCAGCTTGCAGTTTTTCAGTTTTAAATCAAATCACTACTAAAAAACAACAGATACCTAGACAATGTTCCTTCTACTGCTTTTCATATGAGCTATGCCAAATAACTTGTTTATCATACACAATTTGAACAACACTGTTGTGTACAAAAATAAAAGTGAACTGAAATCTAACCACCCCAATAGAAACACTTTTGATTTTTTGAGGTATATTCTTCCAGTCTTATTTCTGGGGAAGGAGAAAGAAGGATGTATTTTGGGGGGCATTTCACATAATACGTTTACTTTTTTTACTTAATAAAGTATGTTGTGAGCAGTTTCCCATATCATCAAATAATGGGGACAGTACAGGGTATGAAACATGTGAAGACGGTATGTGTTATTCAACCATTCTCTGTGGTTGGAGATTTAGGTTTCTCTCCCCACAGTCCACCCTGAGGTCCCATCCCTATTATCAAATGCTGGTGGCTATAAATTCTGGTCTCAGTCTCTGAGTCTTTCTTAGGAGGAGACTTCAAGAAAGGAAAATGACATACAAACTGATAAACTAAATAATAAACTAATATTTGCTAGATAAGAGTAGCAAATAACTAAACGATAAACTAATGTTTGCTGGGAGGTATGGGGAACACGTCTGGTTACTTATTAAGGAGGAGGCGTTATTAAAATCTTGGTACACTGAGTTCAGATGTTAAGAGAAAAAAAAAAAGACTGTGGACCAAGGAAAACTTAGGAGAAAGATACAGAAATGTGAGAAGAAACTGTGCTTTCATGAGCATGTACAACATAATCTTAGGATTTGGTTTTTTTCTCTTCTATGCTCTGGTGTTGGTTCCTGAAGACAGGATAGATGCAGTTTCTAACTCAGATCAGTGTTCAGTACTTTCAGCTGGTCAAGAGCAGCACCAGATTATCTGCCGTAGGTTCCTGGTCCTGATGCTGAGGTACTGCTGAAGAAACCGTGTACTAATTAACAAGTTTACTTGACTAATTAACAAGTTTACTTTGTGTACTAATTAACAGGTTTACTTCAGGCTTGAACAGATCACTTAAACTTACTGGGGAAATCTGTCTCACTAAGTGAGACATTCATGTAGTAATTACCAAGTTTACTTTGAGCTTGACCAAATCACTTAAACTTAACTGGGGAAATCTGTCTCACTAAGTTAAAGATACCTGTCCAACATGTGCAGAGCATCTGCAAAAGACAAAACAACAGACATCTCAGACTAGTTCTTTACTAGAACAAAAACTCAGGCCATGTACGCATGAGACAATCTTTTAATTTTCCTTGCACAAAAACGGATCCATGTTAAGACTTCTGAACTTACATCCAATTACACTTATGGTCACGTTCTCAGTAAATATATTTACTTCTTTAAATATCAATGGACACTATAATACTTTATTACAAAAACACTGTAATAGCTACTCTAACATGTCCACACATACACATTACAAGTACGTACTGTGTATGTGTGGAGAGAAAAGTACACTTTCCAGCACAGAAAAGCTCTGTCATTACCTATGACAAGGGTGGTTTGGAGAATAAAGAGGTCTTGAAAAGGTTAAATGCTGGAAAAAGAAGAAACCTTTATAGGTCACGTCTATATTTATATCAGTACATTTCACTCTAATATGCATAATTTAAAAGCAAAATCATGAAAATAACCTCATGCTGGGACAACATATAAATTATAGAATGCAAAAGAGAGCTCAAGGCTTCTGGCACAGCATGCACACAATCTACTAGCTTTTCAAATTATTTTCCAAATATGTCAGCTAGATTCTTCAGCAATAAATAACTGCTGAAGTTTCTCTTTAACTTGTCCATAATCTACAAAAGAAAAGCACATTTAGGTACTTCACACAAACTTGTTTTTTAAAAAGCATGTTATAAAAAGATGTGATGACCACTTTTTCCCAGCATTTTCTTTAAATTGAAGTAATAGTTGGTTTACAATATTGGGTTAGTTTCAGGTGTACAGCATAGTGATTCAGTCATTTTTTCTGATTATATTCTATTATAGGTTATATGATATTGAATATAATTTCCCATGTCATACAGTAAATGAATGTTGTTTATCCCCTTTATACATAGGAGTTTGCATCTGTTAAACCCATATTCCTAATTTGTTCCTCTCCCCTTCTCCTCCTTTTGGTAACCATAAACTTGTTTTTTTATATCTGTGAGTCTGTTTCTGATTTGTATGTAGATTCACTGGTATTATTTTTAGAGTCCCATATATAAGTGATTGGAGAAGGAAATGGCAACCCACTCCAGTACTCTTGCCTGGAGAATCCCATGGAGGGAGGAGCCTAGTAGGCTACAGTCCATGGGGTCGCAAAGAGTGGGACACGACTGAGCGACTTCACTTTCACTTTCCAGTATTCTTGCCTGAAAAATTCCATGGCAGGGGAGCCTGGTGGTGCTACAGTGCATGGGGTCTCAAAGAGTTGGACACAACTGAGCAACTAACACTTTCACTTTTCATACAGGGAGGCCTGGTGTGCTGCGGTCCATGGGGCTGCAAAGAGCTGGACATGACTTAGTGACTGAACAATACCAATAATACAGTATTTATTTCTGACTCACTTCCCTAAGTATAATATTCTCTAGGCCCATCTATGTTCTTGCAAATAGGAATACCTCTGTTGCTTTCTGATACATATTCTACCATACATAAGGGAAGCTGCTGTATAGCAGAGGGGGCTCAGTTTGGTACTCCGTGATGATCTAGAGGGGTGGGATGGGGTGAAATGGGGTTGGAGGGAGGCTAAAGAGTGAGGGCATATATGTAAACATACAGCTGATTCACATTGTTGTAGAGCAGAAAATAATACAACATTGTAAACAATTATGCTCCAATAAAGATAAATTTTAAAAAATAAAATTTTTACTGATCAAGCATTAAAATGTGAATAATGCCAAGAGAATATTAGTCATTTGTTTGTATTAATTCCCTTAGTAAAACAATCATAAGCAGCTTTTCAGAAGCCAAAAATTACTTTTGCCATAGAGTGAAGATAAGAACAGGGAGTAAAGGCAGAATGTATATAACATAAATATGGTCCCTTAAAAATACTAACTTATCAAAATTGAAAGGGAAAAAAAATACTGACTTATCACCTAATGTTCATGAATGAAACCTGTACAATTAAGGTCCCCAGGAACATTTTGAATGAACATTTAGGCCAGGAAGATCTTGGAGAACCTCTCATCATGTCAATATCTCTTCTGTTCTAAGGGGCAATAAAAATAGGTAAACCCTCTGAAACTTGAATGTTTCCTAGAACTCCATTTTGGCCTTAAGCCTTTTTTACCAATTCTGTTCATGCTGAACTTCCTCTAGTTTCAAAGAATTTAACTACTACTTCTGTACTGATGACTTCCAAATCTTCCTCTCCACTTCCTACCTCTTCCTATGAAATCTGGTCTTGTATTCCCCACTGCTCATTGTTAGCCAAACAAAACTGAAATCAGGGGCTTACCTGGGTTCCTCTTGTGTTTTCCCACATCTAGTCAGTCAAAAGGTGAATTAAATTCTGTTACCTAAGCAAGTTCTGAATCCATCTTCTTCCATTCTATGTAACTCAATTAACAAACTTTGAGTACCTATAATGAATACATTCTGGGTATTTCTATGCTTTCAGTCTCAGTCTTGATCCCATCCATTTTATCCTATATAATACAGACTGAGTGATCTTTCTAAACAGAAACCTCATTCCATCAGTCCTCTGGTTAAAATCTTTTAATGAGTATTTAGTGAATTTAAAATAAAAACCAAAGTCCCTTCCACAGTTTACAAAGCAATTAAGGACAGGGCCCCTGCCTCTCAGACTTCAGCTCTGTGATGCAACTTTAATCTTGTCCTATGTTCCAAGCATACTTAAACATCTGCAACTCCTCAGACATACCACCAACCATGTTTCACCTCAGATTCTTTTATATATAGTTCACTCTGCTTAGAATAGTCTTTTTTTTTTTAATAAACCACTGATTCCTTTAGGCTTTTTAAGATTCAGTTCAGACATCTACTCCTCCAGGAAATCTTTTGACAGTCTGTCTCACATATATACTTTCATTGGTATTCCTCTGGCTATAGAGGAGAAACCTAGCTCATTCTATCTTACTCAAAAAATATAATAATTGTAAAGGTGCCGGGGTGTTTAAGGATCCAAACAAAGGAATACAGGTAAGGCTTAAGAAAAACAATGAGGGATGCAGACACCTTCAGGATTTTCTCTCCACACTCCTCTCCCAATGTCTTGAATCCTCTCCTTCTATCTTCTCTCTTCTCCATGCATCTTGTCTATTCTCCTCTTTGTGTGACTGCTTCATTGTTCTTCTCTCTGAAGATTAACTTTATACTATTTCAGTCCATATGACAGAAAGGTAGTCACTGTCAGCTCCTGAACTTTTGTACCTTATCTAATCCAGAGAACTGCAGGGAAACTCTTCACCTTTTCAATTCAGTTCCAAAATTTCCTGAAAAGGATACTTGTTGGCCCCTCTTGGCCAGCTGCCCACTCTGAGTCAATCAGGTAGAGTCAAGAGGCAGAGTCATGGTTTCACATGGCTGTTCCAGCTATTATCAGGAGGACTGAAAGTGTACAGATACAGAAGTAGCAATTACCCTACCTGGGGTTCAGAGCATGTAATCCTTAAGGTGGCCAATATGACCTGTTCTTTAGAGCCCTATGAATTATTATAGCAGATATTTTCTTGTCTCTCCATAGGTCTTTTAGGGCAAGAACGGTGTCTTTTTTCCATCTACACAGATAATTAACCAAACAGGGTAACATACAATATATAAACCAATTAATAACTAACTCCTCAAAACACCAGTGAAAGTCACTCAGTTGTGTCTGACTCTTTGAGATCCCATGGACTGTATAGTCCATGGAATTCTCCAGGCCAGAATACTGAAGTGGTCTCTCTTCCCCAGGAGATCTTCCCAACCCAGGGACTCTTCCCAACCCAGGGATTGAACCCAGATCAAACCCATTGCAGGCAGATTCTTTACCATCTGAACCACCAGGGAAGCCACTAGATTTATAAGATTAGAGTGCCACGAAACACCAGGGACTGAATGAAGCGAATGAAGGAGCTTACATGATATAGTGGGAGACAGTGTATATTAAGAGATCAGAGACTTTGATGGTAGTCTGGATGTTACCTCTATTGGTGGATCAGGTACTTAACTTTCTATACTTTAGTTTTCTCCTTCATCAACAGAAATTTTTACAGTAGCCGCACCTACTTCAAGAGATTCTTGTGAGCTTCTGTGAAAGCAACTTGAAAAAATAAAAATTCTATACAAACATAAGGTAAAGTTACGTGCAAACAGGAATTTAACAATCAGCATACTCTCCTGATTAGTGTGAGTTAACCACTGATGGTGGAAATGATAAGAATACAACTACAATGAATACCAGTATAACACAAAAATAAAGATTTTCATATACCAAAAGCCTTCAAGGATATGAGTCTTGAAATACACTATTTTTAAAAAAAATTATATATATGCATTTGCCAAAAGAAAAAAATCAATTTTTATTTATTATAATTTATGTATTAAAATGTGATGAAAGCTCAACATAAAGCTAAATGTGTATAATGAGAGGGAAGACACTTTTGGCTTTAGGATTTCATTTTTTTTCTAATATACTTGGTAAATTAAAGTACTCCTGCATTATAGAGATAGTTCATATATTACTAAAACCTTATGACAAATGTATTTTAGAATGGATATAAGAAAAGCTGTCTGTACCAAATTATTATTCAACTTATGATAAAGATCAAATGAAGTGATACATGTGAAGATACATTCTAAACGATAACATACAATGTGGTGAGAGACTGTTGGATACAGTCTTTATCAGCAAAGGCCCAGCTGCTTCATACCAGATGGGAAAGGAGAGTTTGCAGAGTCTTAAAAGAGAGCTGAAAGCAACATTCTTGGTTGGATAAAAATAATTTGAAAATTATGAAGATCAACAGCTTCATATTACTGTTTTGCTTTGTTTTGGTGTGTCTGTATCCTGCTTCCCTGGTGGCTCAGATGGTGAAGAATTTGCCTGCCTTGTGGTAGACCAGGGCATGACCCCTGGGTTGGGAAAATTCCCTGGGGAAGGGAATGGCTACCCACTCCAGTATTCTTGCCTGGAGAATTTCATGGACAGAGGAGCCTGGCACGTTACAGTCCATGGGGTCTTAAAGAGCTGGGCACGACTGAGTGACTAACACTTTCACTTTTCACTTATCCTGCATAAAGTAAGGAAAGACAAAATGGATTCCAAGGATAATTCCTACTGTTTCCCCAAGAATGTTCACAGAGTTTTCTAAAAATATCTCAGCATATTTTTAGCATTCTCTTTTTTATGAAGTTGGAAAGGTTCAGGCCTTTTTGCTGAAGAGTAGGAGAAGAGTTTTGGACAAAGTTTTAGGATGAGTTAGAAAACCTAAGTAACAAGATTAAGAAATGTCCATATTAACAATTTTTATGTGGGTTTTTTCTGCACTAAGAAGTGTAACCAGCTGGAAACAGGACACCAAAAAGCAGCTTATGTGTCTGAATCCCAAGGTCACAGTGAACAACTGAAGGCTGCAAGTGTGTGCCAAGTAAACTGACATCACTGGATGAGAGCTAAAGGATGAGAGTCATAGTCGTATCTCAGATATTTATCTAATGCCAAAAATCAGCTGCATTGTGTTTGAGACCTGTTTAAACATTATTTATACATAACTAAAATGTAAGTTAAAATGGATTGACACTGAATTTTACCCTTTCAACTCACCTGTAAAATTCGCTGCAGGATGGATGGAAGGGCAATAAATGCTGCCATACTGTTGAGAACTTGCATGGTCAAAGATTTCAGAGCTGTTATAACAACATGTTAATATTAAGGTTAGTTTAAAATCAGAGTTTTAGGTTTTTCCTGTAAGTCATAGGAATAAAACTTCCTAGAAACTTAGCTAACCAAGGTCAGTTTGATATTTTAAAGTTAACCTGGTAAGCTGCAAAGCTATTGTTATTTAGAAAAGGATGTAACTGGTGACTCAGAAAGAAGAGAACCTGAAAAATGAGATCAACATTACAATATGATTTCATTAAGGATAATAATAAAAATATGATGCTCGGAGAAGGTATCTAAATGACTATTTCTAGCAGATAAAAATTGAGTGATGGTATAGATGGATGCTGATAAACTTACCTTCAGAGTGTGGATGAGGTGCAGCTGAACTAGACAGCTTCTGAGGGGCCATCATTGCCTCCAATAACGGAAACCAGAGTGCCTATAATGTCACAGAAAAACCAAAGTATTGGGTTGTTTTTAAGAATAACTAACATCAGCCTACTGTTTCACAGGCTGAAATGTACTTCTCATACACACTTGCTGGTAAAAATCAGGAAAAGAAAAGATGGAACACGTGACGAGGAAGAGACAATTAAAAGCAAAAACCATAACCAGAACAGATATCTTTACCATGCACCTTGGGAAAATTAAGGAAGCTGAAGTTAAGTAAGTCCAGACCTTGGAACTGCAATCTTCTGTGTCTCAGGAGAGGGGAGGTTCAAAGGAGCCAGAGCAGAGCCTCCAGCTATTCTTAAATGTCTAAACAGCCCTATGTAATGCAGAAGGGGACAAAGAACTACCCCACAACTACCCTCCTCCCATTTCTTGTGAGCTTGACATCAAGCAAGATAAATGAATACAATTATCTCAAGTTTTCTCCTGTGTCAAGCATTATTTTGTATTTCCTCAGTCATCATAAATTAAGAAGTGGAAGTTAACATTATTTCAATTAATAGTCCCAACCACAGAATAAGGTTGGAAATTTATGAGAAAATTAATTTATGAGATAAATTAATAGATCATTTATTTATTCCTATTATATTAGGTACTGTAATAAGTGCTTCCATACAATTTTCATTGCAATTGGCAATTCAATCTCATGATAACCTAATACAGTAAGCATTACCTTTACTGGAAATAAGATAACTGAAGCTTAGAGAAGTTGAGTAATTTGCCAAAAGATTATACACTGCCATATGTGCATCATATGTATTCTTGCTAAGCCTTAGAGAAAATCTTCATCATCAAAAATCAAACTAATACATTTTAAAATTTCAAGCATATTTTCTTGTTGGGTAGAGATTTACAAAGGCCTCATTTAACCCGGAATCTTGGAAGAAACCTATTCCTGCAAACATCCATGAAGAAACAGGCATGAAGGAAAGTCAGTGCTGACAGAGCAGGACAAGCGTGGTTACTCAGGGACCCCATTAAGGGGACAGGCTCACAATCCAGAGACTTTCCAACTGCGCAGCCTCCCACTGAAAGAGGCTCTACAAGGAAGCCCTTATTTGAGGTTTTCTAAGGCCAGGATTTTATGCTTTATTTTTTTAAACAGTTTTTCTTCTAGTTTTTAAGATACTAGTTTTAACTATGTTGTATACTGACAATTCTTTATTTTATTGAAATTTTAATTTATTTTATCTAGTACTCATGAATTTTTAATCTTGTATTTTATTCTTAGATGGCTTTACTTAGCTTGTCTTTCAGTTGCCTATTTCAACTTGTTTTTAAACCACATCATTTCTTTCTGTCTTTTAATCTAACTGTATATGGTATACCTAAATTTAACCTTTTCGGTTTTTATAATATATTTAGAAATTTGATTTTAATTTTTCCTTATTTAATCCAGGAATTTTAGGTGAATTACCTTTTTAAAGGTTACTTTATTCTTGATTTATAAACAGCAGACTGGGGAAGCATGGTTGTAGAGATAAGAGCCATGGGAAGTATTTATACCCTAAAGAGAGGAACTTTTCAATTAAATCTCCATATTAAACAGAAATATATGGCAAATACCTTTTAAATATTTCATCTCTCTTGCTCTTTAAGGCTGGTTCTTAAAATTTTAACTTGGATAACTCTAAAAACTCACAGGCTAAAATAACCATTATGATAATGACAATCCTAACCCCTGAGAGCAGCGCAACTCAACGGGAACTACTTTGTCATGTTACATAACCAACCACTTTCCTCTTCACGGAATTATGTACATAACAAAGACATATTTTTTATTATATGTAATCACTGGACACTGGGGCAGACAGACATACAAAGTACGACAAGTACAGATTCCGCCTGGAAAAGGACTGACACCCCAACTTCCTGCACTCTGACTTTAACTGAAGAAACTTTGGGGAAGAGACAGTACAGATAGTACATTATCAAGCTTTTGGATACTTCCAATTTTTAGTTAGTTTAGGGTCCGTGGCCAGAGCTTTTGTTCTCTCTCACTGTCTCCAAAACGAAAACAAAAAGGAACAAAGGCAAACAACCATGAATATCCCCAAACTTAATGTGTGATATTACATATAATCAGTTCAGCATTTTCACAAAAATAATATTTGAATAAAAACTAACATTCACATGTTTTTTTGTTGTTATGAAAGTTGCTCAAAAAAGAAGCAAAAACCAGTTGTCAGAGGGTGGGGGCAAATAGAGAGTGGTGTTGAGAGGTGAATGCATGTCTAACAGAGGAATACTCACATACCAGCTCAGACACATTTTTGAAAAAAAAAAAAATAATAAATACAGAATAAGTTACCCTTTCGCCAAATCAAAGGAAGCCTTATTTCTGTCTATGATTAAGAGATAAAAGTTCAAATATAATCAGAATAATCCCTAGAGTTCTGGAGGCATGAATTTAATATCTAATTCTGCCATTAATATATGTGAATCTGGACATATTTCAGATTCAGTTCAGTTCAGTTGCTCAGTCGTGTCTGGCCCTAGTCATGTTTGACTCTCTGCAGCATGCCAGGCCTCCCTGTCCATCACCAACTCCTGGAGTTTACTCAAACTCATGTCCACCGAGTCGGTGATGCCATCCGACTATCTCATCCTCTGTTGTCCAATTCTCCTCCTGTCTTCAATCTTTCACAGCACCAGGGTCTTTCAAATGAATCAGTTCTTTGCATCAGGTGGCCAAAGTATTGGAGCTTCATCTTCAGCATCAGTGCTTCCAACGAATATTCAGGACTGATTTCGTTTAGGATGGATTGGTTGGCTCTCCCTGCAGTCCAAGGGACTTTCAAGAGTCTTCAACACCACAGTTCAAAAGCATCAATTCTTCAGCGCTCAGCTTTCTTTACAGTCCAACTCTCACATCCATACATGACTACTAGAAACACCATAGCTTGGACTAGATGGACCTTTGTTGACAAAGTAATGTTACTGCTTTTTAATATGTTGTCTAGGTTGGTCATAGCTTTTCTTCCAAGGAGCAAGCATCTTTTAATTTCATGGTGGCGGTCAGTATCTGCAGTGATTCTGGAGCCCCCCAAAAATAAAGTCTCTCAGTGTTTCCCTGTCTACTTGCCATGAAGTGATGGGACCAGATGCCATGATCTTAGTTTTCTGAATGTTGAGTTTTAAGCCAACTTTTTCCCTTTCCTCTTTCCCTCTCCTCTTTAGTTCCTCTTCACTTTCTGCCATGAGGGTGGTATCATCTGCATATCTGAGGTTATTGACATTTCTCCCAGCAATCTTGATTTCAGCTTGTACTTCATCCCCAGCATTTTTCATGATGTACTCTGCACAGAAGTTAAATAAGCAGGGTGACAATATAGGCCTTGACATACTCCTTTCCTTATTTGGAACCAGTCTGTTGTTCCATGTCCAGTTCTAACTGTTGCTTCCTGACCTGCTCAAATTCTACTGTTAATATATGTGAATCTGGACATATTTCAGCTTATGTGAGCCTAATGGCTTTATTTATAAAACATAATTGTCACTTTTCCTTAAGCTTTCCATAAGAAGAAGGAAGAATATTAAGTAATATTAGGGAGGAGACAAAGTTTGAAAGATAAAAAGGCTTCAGTTCAGTTGCTCAGTCGTGTCTGACTCTTTGTGACCCCATGAATCGCAGCACGTCAGGCCTCCCTGTCCATCACCAACTCCCGGAGTTCACTCAGACTCATGTCCATGGAGTTAGTGATACCATCCAGCCATCTCATCCTCTGTCGTCCCCTTCTCCTCCTGCCCCCAATCCCTCCCAGCATTAGAGTCTCTTCCAATGAGTCAACTCTTTGCATGAGGTGGTCAAAGTATTGGAGTTTCAGCTTTAGCATCATTCCTTCCAAAGAAATCCCAGGGTTGATCTCCTTCCGAATGGACTGGTTGGATCACCTTGCAGTCCAAGGGACTCTCAAGAATCTTCTCTAACACCACAATTCAAAAGCATCAATTCTTCAGTGCTCAGTTTTCTTCACAGTCCAACTCTCACATCCATACATAACCACTGGAAAAACCATAGCCTTGACTAGATGGACCTTTGTGGGCAAAGTAATATCTCTGCTTTTCAATATGCTATCTAGGTTGGTCATAACTTTCCTTGCAAGGAGTAAGCGTCTTTTAATTTCATGGCTGCAATCACCATCTGCAGTGATTTTGGAGCCCAAGAAAATAAAGTCTGACACTGTTTCCACTGTTTCCCCATCTATTTGCCATGAAGTGATGGGACCGGATGCCATGATCTTCATTTTCTGAATGTTGAGCTTTAAGCCAACTTTTTCACTCTCCTCTTTCACTTTCATCAAGAGGCTTTGTAGTTCCTCTTCACTTTCTGCCATAAGGGTGGTATCATCTGCATATCTGAGGTTATTGATATTTCTCCTGGCAATCTTGATTCCAGCTTGTGTTTCTTCCAGTCCAGCATTTCTCATGATGTACTCTGCATAGAAGTTAAATAAGCAGGGTGACAATATACAGCCTTGACGTACTCCTTTTCCTATTTGGAACCAGTCTGTTGTTCCATGTCCAGTTCTAACTGTTGCTTCCTGAGCTGCATACAGGTTTCTCAAGAGGCAGGTCAGGTGGTCTGGTATTCCCCTCTTTCAGAATTTTCCACAGTTTATTGTGATCCACATAGTCAAAGGCTTTGGCATAGTCAAGAAAGCAGAAATAGATGTTTTTCTGGAACTCTCTTGCTTTTTCCATGGTCCAGCGGATGTTGGCAATTTGATCTCTGCTTCCTCTGCCTTTTCTAAAACCAGCTTGAACATCAGGAAGTTCACAGTTCACATATTGCTGAAGCCTGGCTTGGAGAATTTTGAGCATTACTTTACTAGCGTGTGAGATGAGTACAATTGTGCGGTAGTTTGAGCATTCTTTGGCATTGCCTTTCTTTGGGATTGGAATGAAAACTGACTTTTTCCAGTCCTGTGGCCACTGCTGAGTTTTCCAAATTTGCTGGCATATTGAGTGCAGCACTTTCACAGCATCATCTTTCAGGATTTGAAATAACTCAACTGGAATTCCATCACCTCCACTAGTTTTGGTCGTAGTAATGCTTTCTAAGGCCCACTTGACTTCACATTCCAGGATGTCTGGCTCTAGGTGAGTGATCACATAGTATTAAATATATATAAACTCAGCTTACTTTTGTGTTTTTTAAATCAAAATATAACCATGTACAATATAGACAGCCAAAAGATAAAATAAAAACTCACGAATGGAGAAATCATGGCAAAAAGGAGTGGTGTACGACTTCCCTGGCAGCGTAGTGGATAGGAATGAATTTACCTGCCACTATGGGGGACAGAGTTTGATCCAGGAAGATCTCACATGCCACGGAGTAACTGGGCCCACGTGCCACAACTATGAGCCTGCGCTCCAGAGACAACTACTGAGTCCATGAGCTACAACTACTGAAGCCAGCGCACTCTAGAGCCTATGCTCTACAGCAAGAGAAGCTACTGCAATGAGAAGCCCGAGAAAAACAACAAATAGCCCCAACTCGCTGCAACTTGAGAAAGCCTGCAACATAGCAATGAAGATCCTGTGCAGCCATTAACAAAAATATATAATTTTTTTTAAAAAGTACTTTAAAAGAAAAATAAAAGGAACAGTGTAAAGCTTATAATCCATTTAAATAAAGATTAAACACTATGGGAACTGTGGATATAGAAAAGAATGTTTTGTTAACCTCAATGAGGTAAAATAACATAATTAATAAAAATTCAGAGGGATAGAGAAGAGAGGCTGGAGCAAGTGTGTACCGGCTCACATAAACTTCTTTATTGGCTGCGTATCATAGATACTATAAAAACTGAAATGTAATTATAAATGATAATTCCAGTCTATTATAGTTATTCAGATTTTTTAAACTTCAGACAGATTAATAGATAATATAGTATAGAACTATTTATTTTAAATTCAGAAATTCCTCAGTTTTACACAGCCTTCCTAAATGAGGTTAAATACTGCATTTTTAAAGAAAGCATTTTTGATCCAATTTTTCTAAAATTATGTAAACCTAGGCAGATGAAAAAAATGTCTACAGTGATATTCATCAAATGATAATGATGGTTATTTCTGATATGATAGATACAGGATACTTTTTTGAAAATGTCCTTCTGAATAACTTTTTGTATTGCAGGATTACAAAAATAATGGGCATGCATCATTTCAAAGTTTTTTAATTAAAAAAACCCACATCCATTATGTAAATGAGTTTGTTATACACAATTTATATTCTAAAGGGTGTTCAAAATTTATAACCTGAAAAAAGGCCTTGACAAAAAAGCAAAGGAGAAATTTACCCATCTCATAAGAACAGAAAACACGCAAGTTTACTGTTTTCACTGTAACACGTATGGCAAACTATCTATGAAAAATTTCACCCTCTTTCCCATTTCAGAAGCCCAGGCAGTGGAAGGAGGCCAGGTGGTGTTAAGCCAGAGGCCAGAGACTGGAAAGGCAGGCACAGTTACGCCACATCATACCGCCAACTTTACTTCTTAAAACTACAGAGTCTTAGCTGTCAAGTCGCATCTCACCCCCTTTGTTTCTGCTTCGCTGCTGTAACTCCCAGCCATACCAGGTGCTCAACTATACCTCCTCCTTCAGCTTTGTGTACTCCCTTTTTGCAGTCTGGAATCTGTTACAGATGTGGTTCCAACCTTGGCTGCAACAGTGGAAACAAGTGGGAAGCTTTGAGACGTTCACTAGGGAGGGGTTAGCAGTTTTTGAGGCACTAGCCTACTATGTTCCCCCTGTGCCTAGCAAAGTAATAAAGCCAGTCCTTCCTTCTCCTCCTAACAGAAAAACAAACAAAGAAACAGAACCACACTGATGATGCGGGTCCAGCCCCAGAGACTTAAATTTAATTGATCATGGGTACAGTCTGGGAGCTTTCAAAGCTCCCCAGGTGACTTATGTGCAGCCAAGGTTGAGAAGTACTGTATGGTAGCCTTTTTGACCTTTTCCTGCTTTCTCTGTATCCCTTGAGGCTCTTCCTCCAGATCTTCATACTCGCTTTATCCCCAGGGAATAAAAGAGATGATAAGCGGATGACACATCCATAGTACCACTACACGGAATACACAAAATCTCCGTCCAAAGAGAACAAGGACATCTAGTATTCACACACCTAAGTTTTGCAGCACAGTCAAATCTAAGAATATAAAGTTTTTTGTGAGAACAAAGCAGACAGGCCCTTCCCGTAATAACTTTAGGAGTCATATACTCCTGGGAACACTGAATGGTGATTAAAATCCAGTTGCATAGAATTCAGGTAGCTGAGAGGGCAGTGGAAATAGAATTAATTTCTAGTTTCAGACTAGAACAGACTTTTAAAAGGCTTTGTAGTCATTCTCCTACCTCTCTCTGCTGTTGGTTCAAATTATGTGAATTTCTCTGGCAGAGGGCAATCGTCTCTACCATGGTCTCTTCAACATCCTTCAATGAGGGATCCTCTTTGGTATCTAGAGTCAGAAAAATTGTTAATATCACTCAAGGGTATAACACTGATAATCTCAAAGCTTCTGTAAAAAATGAAACTTTTTTTTCTCTGTATATTTTTAGGTTTCAATGATATAATCATGTGTAAAACCTGATACTGAGGTTTAGTAGATTAAAAAGCAGATAATTGTTTGCAACAGCCTTCTATATAAATGTTTGACATTCCTAGGACATAGAAAGCACATCATATTAATACTTAGCATTCTAATGTACTTTAGCTATGGAAAAATCCCCAGTTGTTTGTGGATTTGTTGTAGAAATATCTTTTACAGGTCTCCCTCTATTTCTTTAATGTACATATTTCTTCAAGATACTATTTCAGGCACTTTTCTCTTCATTTCTTTTTCAATAACTTCAGCCACTCTTCTGGTTTTACCTCCTATGTCCTTGCTGATAACCTTCAAATATACACCGCCAGCTCTTACTCCTTTCATAATCTGCAGGCTGAATTCTCACCAGGCTCTAGGCATCCATTTCTACATGGGCATCCTGCAATCTCTTTGAACTTTCGTATGTGCAAAACCTAGCCCAGTCCTCTCACTTCAAATATGCTCCAAACCCTTACATTTCCAAACTAACAGAACCATGACCTTTAAGTCAACCAGTTTATAAATCTTCACCATCTTTAATGCTTTCATCCATACATTCAAATAAATAGTTAATTTTGCTAATTCCATATCCATGCTCCCATATATCCATGGCTTTTATCTGACGGAGCCCTTCAGCACCTCGTTTGCACTGTAGCTTAATTTCTGACTTCCAAATCTTGGCTCCCTCGTTCCCTTTTATACTGCCACTACAGTTCTCCTAGGGCTACCCTGGTGGCTCAGGGGTAAAGAATTCGCCTGCCAATGCAGGAGACATGGGTTTGACTGGAGGTCAGGAAGAGCCCCTGGAGAAGGAAATGGCAACCCGCTCCAGTATTCTTGCCTGGGAAATCCCAGAGGAGCCTGGCAGGCTGCCGTCCATGAGGTTGCTAGAGTCAGACACGACTGAGTAGCTAAACAACACTAGTTCTTTCAAGCACAAGTCCAAACGTGAGTCTCACCCATGAAAAACTAATTTTTACCAACAGAATGTCAATAAACCTCTGATCCTAAGTAAACACAGTAAACATCCTGGGGCATCGTTCCACCAGATTATTTCCCAAGGTTACTAGTCAGGCACTTTCATCTTCATGTTCTGCTCAACCCAGAAGCTCCTTTCCTTGCTTTTGTCTTTCAAATTCCTACTCATTACTCCAGTCATGATTACTTCCAAGGTTGCATCTTCCACAAAAGAAACTCAGTTACAGACAGTCCCCAACTGTGCACAATCCTTTGTCACTCTCACTGCATCTCTACTACAGTATTTGACTCTACCTGCACTGGAAGTTTTGTGTTTTTTTTTTTTAACATATCTATCTCCTTCAAGCGAGTTAGCTCTTTGGATGAGGACTGTGTTTTAGCCATCTGTGTGTAACCCACAGGAACTAGCTCACTGTTGTGCAATTACCAAATCCTCCAAAACTCTTAAGCACACCGTCAAAACTGGAAGGCAGCTATGCTCACTACTATACCACCAATGCACACTGTCAAAATTGAATCTGACAGTAGATGGTAGTTATGAGACTATTACTGAGAAATTTATCCTCGTTGGAATTCAAAGAACTGGCTTCCCTAGACATATCACCTGCAAATCACTGTAGTGATTTAGGGAAACATTCTTCTTATTTTTCCCATATTCTTTCATGTAGTATCTGCAAAAATTATTTTCATAACAGAAAATTGGAAAAGAAAACTACTATAATTGCAACAAATCTAGCAGTCAAATTGAACATTTACTGACAGCACAAAAACCGTAACTAAATGCTCAGTTGAACTACATAAAGAAAAGTGAACTGTTTATGGAAGTTCTAAGAACAAATACTCTATGGGGAATTAGGCTAAAGGTGTTTAGAGGACTGTGTGGGCCAAGGAATTCAAGAAATGTGTTAGTGAGTTAAAAAGGTAAAACAATCTAAAAATCACCTATCCAGTGATTCTCTGAACTTTGGGAGGGCTATTTTGAAAATGTTAAGGAATAGGAAAATGAATAATCCAATTCAAAAGTGGGCAAAAGATCTGGACAGACATTTCACCAGAGAAGATAAAGAAAATGGCCAACTAATACAAGAAAAAAATGTTCAACATCACCAATCATTACACAAATGCAAATTAAAACCACGAGGAGATGCTATCTCATACCCAATAGGGTGGCTACTACCAAGAAAACAGAAAATAACAAATGTTAGTTAATATGTGGAGAACTTGAAACTCGCGTGCATTGCTGGTGAGAGAGTAAAATGATATTGCCATTATGGAAAATGGCATGGTGTTTCCTCAAAAAATTAAAAACAGAACCACCATTTAGCTTCTGCTGCTGCTGCTGAGTCACTTCAATCGTGTCCGACTCTGTGTGACCCCATAGATGACAGCCTACCAGGTTCCCCCATTCCTGGGATTCTCCAGGCAGGAACACTGGAGTGGGTTGCCATTTCCTTCTCCAATGCATGAAAGTGAAAAGTGAAAGTGAAGTCGCTCAGTCGTGTCTGACTCTTTGCGACCCCAGGACTGCAGCCTACCAGGCTCCTCTGTCCAGGGGGATTTTCCAGGCAAGAGTACTGGAGTAGGGTGCCATCGCCTTCTCCGACCATTTAGATTAGCAATCCATATCCAGCAATATATATCCAGAAGAAGGGAAAGCAAGGACTCAAAGAGATGTCTGTATACTCATGTTCACAGCAGCACTAATCACAACAGTCGAAAAGGAGAGGCAATCCAAGCGCCCGTTGATAGATGAATGGGAACACAAAACGCAGCATATACATAAAACAAGAGCATTATTCAGCCTTAAAAAAGAGTGAAATTCTGCATGTGCTACAACATAGATAAATCTTGAAGACATTATGTTAAGTGTAATAAGCTAGACACAAAAGGACAATTACTACTTGATTCTACTTATATGAGATACCTAACCCAGAGTAATCAAATTCATCAAGTCAGAAAGCAGAATGGTGGTTACTAGGGGCTGAGTGGGGAGGAGGGAATAAGGAGTAACTGATGGGCACGGAATTTCAATTTGGCGAGGTGAAAAGGTTCTAGAGATGGATGCTGGTGATGACTGTACAACAGTGTGTATGTACTTATTGCTAATGAACTGCACACTTAAAAATGGTTAAAACTGATTTTATGTGGCACTTATTTTACCACACTTTTACAAAACAAATAATTTTTTAGTATTAAGGAATAAAATAAAAATCACGTATCTACCTGTGACAAAGTCATTCAAGATTCTAAACTTCAAGTTTTACTGCTTTCTGCTAAAATCATGTAAGCTCAAAACAGAAACACTGGCTATTTCTTACTGATTAGAAGCTCTGCTTTGTTGTTGTTCAGCACATTAATTTTTAAAATGTAAGGTATGTATCTCATTTATAATAACCAAAACATAAGAACAAAAGTATAGCCAAAAATTAATACCAGTGAAGAATATCTAATTTTCTGTACAATGAAATGACCTCTAGTACTGACAATTAGCACCACAAAAGCACAATGGTTTATATTACTTCCTATTATGAGCCTTGAAAACAAGTCAAAATTTGGATCAATGATAAACAGCAATATACAGATCAATGTAATTATTACTTAATAAATGTAGTTTTTCATTTAATACATTTTAAAACATGGGGTCCACAGAAAGAGAAATTGCAAATTACACTCAAGAACTTACTTTCATCTTGACGTATTATCTCTTGAAGTTTGCTTTGTAGTCTCTAGGAGGTAAAAGGAACACTTTATACTTCCAATCCACCAACACCTGAATTAACATATTTTAAAGGTAAAATCCAAGAAACAAGGTTTTTAAGAATCATCTCTGTCATTCAGAGAAGAACATCTGTGTATACAGAAAGCATAGCTAGTAGTACTGGAAGTGACCCAAAGTATCAAATATCACTTATTCTGCCCCACTTTTGCTTCTGTTGTACCACCACACAGTCATCATTGCTAGCCTTTAGGCACAGTAATGGGGATTAGGGTTAATCCATGCTTTGGATAAGGGAATAAAATTCACACTCAATTATGAGAAAAAGGGATGGATGCAAATGAAAAGGACATGACAAGTCTATCACCACAGCACAGGGCACAGCCTTGGGCATGACATCTTCGAGATCCGCAGTTGTGGCATCCACTACTCCACTGAATTCTGGATCCTCAGACACTCTTAACTGATATCCCAAAGGCTTCTTAATATGACTGAAGTTGACCTTAATACATCCCTTCTACCCCAAATTTGCTTCTTTCTTTGAGGTCCTTTATAGGCTAATGGTAAGCTAAAAGTCAGAATCATCGTTAACTGCTCCCTCTCATTTACCCCATACCATATTCAAATAATCAATAAGTTCTTAAATCCACCTTCTCATTTCACTTCACCAGAACCGTCACACCCACTCAAGCCCTCCTGATTCACTGCTGCAATAGCCTCGCAAGTGCTCTCGGCTTCCAGTTTTACATCTTCCTTCTCTGCATCCTACAGATTCTCCTACAGTCAACAGAGCAGTCTTTATGAAACAAAGTTTCACATCAGTTTCTTGTTTAAAAACCTTTAGTTCATCCTGGGTGAAAACATAATCAGCCCTAATTCTTTAGCGTGTCCTACAAAATCTTTCCAAGTCTGGATCGAGTCTTTGTTTCCAGCCTGACCTGCCTTTTTAGACACTGATAGCTGAGCCCTAATAAAGCTACTGGCTCAGCTCCTAGCAGTTTGTATTCCTTTGTATTTTGCAAACGATCGTTTTATTCTCTGCAAAGATCTCTCACTTCTCCATTTCCCATCCATTTACTTATCCTTTAAAATTGGGTTCATGGTATCATCAACAAATAAACTGCAAGGAAAAAAGAGATGAAAGAGTGACCTAGAGATTAAAACGGGTTAAGAGCCTATACAGATTCTCTGTGGAATATTGTTATTGGCTTGTTTCACAATTATATGGCTAGAAAAAACTAGAAGCTAATGTGAACTATTTTTTAAAAGATAAATAGGACATCCCTAATCTATTCCTAGCTAGATGACAATGTTTAAAAAATGGATATATAATCACACACATTAGGATGGCCATTACCAAGAAAATAAAAAATAACAAGTGTTGGTGAAGAGAAATTGAAACTTTGGTGCACTGCTGCTGAGAATGTAAAATAGTAATAGTCGCTATAGAAAAACGGTATGGCAGTTCTTTAAAAATTAAAAATAGAATTGCCATTTGATTCAGCAATCCCACTTCTGGTATATATTCAGCAATCCCACTGAAAGCAAGGACTCAAGAAGATATTAGTACACCCATGTTTATAGAAGCATTATTCACAACAGTCAAAATGTGGAAGTAACCCAAGGGTCCACTGTTGAATGAATGGAAAAACAAAATGTAGCATATATATAATGGAATATTATTCAGCTTAAAAGATGAATGAAATTCTGACATGTGCTACAATATGAATAAATCTTGAAGACATTATGCTAACTATAATAAGCTAGACACAAAAGGACAAATTCCTTGATTCCTTTTATGTGAGGTACCTAGTGATCAAATTCCCAGAGTCTAATGTAGAATGGTGGTTGCCAGGGGCTAGCTGGCAGGAAAGAATAACTGGTCTAATGAGTTTGGGAAGTTGAAAAAGAGATGGATGGTAGCGAGGTTACATAGCAATGTGAATATACTTAATGCCACTGAAATGGTAAATTTTATTTTATAACAATTAAAAGAAATTTTTTACAAACTGCTATATAACACCAACTGCTGTTGGAATGTAGAGCAATCGGAACTCTCATACATTACTGGTGGAACATAAAATGCTACAGCCATTGTGGAAAGAGGTCTGCTAATTTCTTATAAAACTAAACCTCTACCTATCTTGTGAGGCACCAATTCCATTCCCTGGTACTGACCCCAGGGAAAGGAAAACTTTTTTGTACAGGAGCAGTCATAGCAACTTTACTCATAATAGCAAAACACTAGAGATAGCTCAGGTGTCAATCAACAGGAGAGTGGATAAACTGTGATATAATCATACAATTAGTTACTACTCAACAATAAAAGGAACTGATATATGTAATAACAGAGATAAACCTTGAAAACATTATGCCAAATGGAGGAAGAATTATACAAGAGTATCTATGGGATGATTCCATTAGTATGAATGAACAAAAAGGCAAAACTAATCCACAGAGAAAAAAATTCAAATTGTTCTCTCTGAGGGGACAGAATTGGGAACTGACTGTGAAGGAACTTTCTGGGCTGAAGGTAATGTTCTCTTATCTTGTTAGGCACTGGAGTTAACCAAGTGCATGCATTGGTTACGATTCATTAAACGGTACATTTAAAACTGGAGGATTTTATTGGATGTAAATTTTACCTTGAAAAAAATACAAAGAAAGATTGACTCAAGTTAAAGACATGCATGATAAAAGTATCTAGGGATAAAATGTACTGCTGTCTGCGACTTACTCTGAAACATAAGAAACTGATGAAAACTTACACAATGTTATATGTCAATTTTATCACAAGAAAAAAAAATAAATTGATAAATGGATAGAGGGCTAGACAGAAATATGACAAAGCAAACACAGTAAAATGTTACCTTTAGCATTATTAAGAAGGCCCCATGAATATCTCCTTTCTTTTCTAATAGATAAGCAGTGACTTCACAAAGTTGATACTTCTGGGTAATCTAGCAAAGAAAAAAAGATAGTTTTTGTTGAAAAATCTTGTTTATGGAGTTAAAATATCCTAGTAAGGATGAAAAAGCTCCATAATAATAAATAATGAATTCATATGCTAAACAGTATATTACTGATACTCTACAGCATAACATGCAAATATTTGTCTTTCTAGTCTTAGAGTGGCCTATTTGGGACTACAAGTGAACCAAAGTCATTCATTCTCTTTTTACTTATTTAAAGAGTTGTTATGCACCTGAATTATGTATATCCACTGAACAAAAAGTAACATATATACATAAATAGTAATAATCTACACCAGAAATTGATAAGTGTAATTATTCATAAAATATTTAGAACAAAATGACAGTGAAAACACTATAAATTAGCTTATGGGATCTTAACAATAATTAATAAACTAAGAGTTTATAATAAGTTAAAAAAGAAGTATCAGTTAAGCTAAGAAAAAGAAAATAAATACAGAAAAGAATGTCATAAAAAGAAACAACACTGAGATTTAAAAAATCCTACGTTAGTCTTTGAAAAGACTAATAAATTAGAATTAAACTTTCTCAGGAGTAAGAAAAAAGAAAGGCACAAACAACATATTAACAGGTGAACAGATCAAAGAGGGAAGATGTAATCATCTTAATGAATGCAGAAAAAGTAATACAATGCAGCACCCATTTCTGACAAAAACAAAAATATAAAACACTGCAACCCAAACTGGTAACTGAACTTTCTTAGTTTAATAAAAATCATCTATTAGAATCCTAAAATAAATACCATATTTAATATAAAATGTTAGACACATCCCCTTTTATTATTCATCTTTTTTTAGTTCTACCAGTTTATTGCTACCAACCCATCTCCCTCCATCCTCATGCACACATGCTCAGTCATGTAACCCCATGGACTGCAGCCCGCCAGGCTCCTCTGTCCATGGACTTTTCCAGGCAAGAATACTGGAGTGGGTTGCCATTTCCTTCTCCAACTTTTTTAATCAGAAATAAGGAGAGAACGCATATTATCACTGCTTCTGTTCAGTAATATCCCAGAGTTCCCAGACATCTGATGAGGGAATAAAAAAAAATACAAGATTGGAAAACAACGCACAAAAATTAACAGCACATACCAGCACTAATCAATCTTTAAAAAGTCATTTCAAAAAATTTCCTTTTAGAAATTTCATTTTCAATGAGCCCAAGTGGCCATGGAGGGAGTGGAGCCACCTCATGCCAGGGCCCTGCATCCAGCCAGAGCGGAGAGCCACTGCAGGGATTAGCGTGCATGCCTGCACCTGGGAGGGAGCAGCAGCTGCCTCGACTTTGACCCTTCCTCCAGCCTTGGCAGTGTCTGCCACTGCCTGCACACAATTAAGTGCAAGCATCAGGAAGGACTGGAACCAGCCCAGGCCCTCAGCCTGCCTCTAACTAGGGTGGAGACTGCCACTGCTGATGCAACTGCACAAAGGTAAAAACGGATCCAGCTTATTAGTGTGGCTTCAGCCACTCTGGTCCGGACCCTGCCTCTACCCAATGTGTGCACACCAGGAAAAAAAGGGAACACATTGGATTTCCCTAGTAGTCCAGTGGTTAAGAATCCATCAGCCAATGTGAAGAACCTAAGCTACTCCATTTTGTTAAAAGAAAAACTCCATTTTGTAAGGTTCTGGGAAAAGAGCCTTTGGAAATCCCCTGACCTCACCCCACCACCCACGAGCCAATCGGACCCCAGACCAAAACCTCCTGACTTAACACTCAGGAACTTGTGGTCTACCTAGACAATAGGGAACAGTCAAGAACCAACACACAAGTCTTCAAAAGAAAGTGACCAATCAGACGTCCCCCTACCTAGAAATCCTTTTTTTCCATGTATACTCCCTATATAAGCAATGTAATCCACAACCCGGAGCTCCTCCCTATAGCCGCTGCGTCGGTAACGGTGGGAGCCCCAGCTCGAGCTTGGTAATAAAAAACTCTCTTGCTTTTGCATCAGATATCGGCTCCCTGGTGGTCATTGGGAGATTTCGTGACTTGGGCATAACAAATGCAAGGGACTCAGATTCAATCCCTGGTCTGGAAAGATCCCACATGCTGCAAATCAACTAAGCCAGTGTGCCACAGCTACTAATCCTGTGCTTTTCAGCCCACAAGCAGAAACTTCCGATCCTGTGTGCTACACCTACTGAAACCTGGGGGCCTAGATCTCGCGCTCTGCAAGAAGAGAAGCCACTGCAATGAGAAGCTCATGCACCACAAGGAAGAACAGCCCCCGTTCACCACAAGAGTAGCTCCTGCTCACTGCAACTTGAGAAAGCTCATGCATAGCAATGAAGACTGAGCACAACCATAAGTAAATAACAATTGCTAATTTAAAAAAAAAAAAAGTGGAACAATCTTAGAAGTGCAGTCCCAAGCAATCAGGTCCCAGCCATACCCTGAACCATGGCGAAAGCACCCTCACATTGGGAAGAAACCCTGCTCCAGACCCTCAGGCCCTGGCATCACCCCTGAAAGGGTAGAGACTCTAGCCCTGCATGCCAGCAATACAGAGCCTGATAGCACAAAACAGGGAAGGACGCAGCCTACGCTCACTTTAAATTTAGCTCTTCCACCGATGCCACTGGGGACAAGCAGACTTCATAGGGATGCTCCCACATATGGACATGCCTTCAAGACTGGGAGCTGTTTCACTAATCTCACAGAGAAAAACAGAGAACGTCAAACAAGATATAAAAAAGAGGAATGTGTTTCAGATGAAAGAGAAAAATTCATTAAGGGGATGGGAAACAAAAAGTGATAAATAATTTACCTGAAAAGAGTTCAAAGCATTACTAATAAAATGCTATCTGAAAGAGGGAAAATAAGATGAACACAGTGATAACTGAAACAAAAAGAAAATAGAAAAGAGGATTATCAAAGCTGAAGAATTCAACAAGAAGAATTTGAAATACACAAGGACTTAACAGCAGAACGAAAAACAAGTTTAAACCGACACCAAAAATATACAAAGAACCATAAGACACTACTACAAACAACTATATACAAGTAAAACGGACAACCTAGAAGAAATGGACAAATTCTTAGAAAGATACAACCTTTTAAGACTGAAAGAGAAAGAAATAGATAATATGAACAGACCAACCACAAGTACCAAAACCAAAATTACGACTTAAAAACTTCCAACAAACTGAAGTCCAGGTACCAACTGCTCCACAGGTGAATTCTATCAAGCATTTCAGTTCAGTCGCTTAGTCATGTCTGACTCTCTGCGACCCCATGGACTGCAGCACACCAGGCTTCCTTCCCTGTCCATCACTAGCTTCTGGACCTTACTCAAACTCATGTCCATCGAGTCGGTGATGCCATCCAACCATCTCATCCTCTGTCGTCCCCTTCTCCTCCTGCCTTCAATCTTTCCCAGCATCAGGGTCTTTTCCAATGAGTCAGCTCTTCGCATCAGGTGGTCAAAGGATTGGAATTTCAGCTTTAGCATCAGTCCTTCCAATGAATATGCAGGACTGTTCCATTTAGGATGAACTGGTTGGATCTCCATGCAGTCCAAAAGACTCTCAAAGTCTTCTGCAACACCACAGTTCAAAAGCATCAATTCTTCAGCGCTCAGCTTTCTTAATAGTCCAACTCTCACATCCATACATGACCACTGGAAAAACCATAGCTTTGACTAGATAGTCCTTTGTTGGCAAAGTAATGTCTCTGTTTTAATATGCTGTCTACGTTGGTCATTGCTTTTCTTCCAAGGAGAAAGAAAATTTTAATTTCATGACAGCAGTTACCATCTGCAGTGATTGTGGAGCCCAAGAAAATGCTCTCTCATTGTTTCCATTGTTTCTCTTCTATTTGCTATGAAGTGATGGGACCAGATGCCATGATCTTCGTTTTCTGAATGTTGAGCTTTAAGCCAACTTTTTCACTCTCCTCTTTCACTTTCATCAAGAGGCTTTTTAGTTCCTCTTCACCTTCTGCCATAAGGGTGGTGTCATCTGCACATCTAAGGTTATTGTTATTTCTCCCAGCAATCTTGATTCCAGCTTGTGCTTTATCTAGTCCAGCGTTACTCATGATGTACTCTGCATATAAGTTAAATAAGCAGGGTGACAATATACAGCCTTGTCGTACTCCTTTTCCTATTTGGAACCAGTCTGTTGTTCCATGTCCAGTTCTAACTGTTGCTTCTCGACCTGCATACAGATTTCTCAGGAGGCAGGTCAGGTGGTCTGCTATTCCCATCTCTTGAAGAATCTTCCACAGTTTGTTGTGATCCACACAGTCAAAGTCTTTGGCATAGGCAATAAATCAGAAGTAGATGTTTTTCTGGAACTCTCTTGCTCTTTTAGAGAAGAGTTAACACCTATCCTTCTGAAACTCTTCCAAAATATTGCAGAGGAAGGAACACTCCCAAGTTCATATTATCAGGCCACTATCACTCTGATACCAAAATCAGACAAAGGCACTACCAAAAAAAATTTACAAGCCAATATCACTAATGAATACAGCCATAAAAACACTCAAGAAAATACTAGCAAACTGAAACCAACAATGCATTAAAAGGATCATACCATGATTAAGTGGGATTTATTCCAGAGATGCAAGGATTCTTTAGCATCCATAAATCAGTCCACATGATACACTACATTAACAAACTGAAGAATAAAAACCGTAAGTTCATCTCAACAGATGCAGAAAAGCTTCTGACAAAATTAAAAACCCATTTATGATTTTTAAAAAAATCTCTCCATAAAATGGGCATAGAGGGAACTTATCTCAACAGGATAAAGGCCATATATGACAAGTCCATGAGCTTCCATGGTGGCCCAGATGGTAAAGAATCTGCCTGCAATGTAGGAGACTGGGGTTTGATCCCTGGGTCAGGAAGATCCCCTGGAGAAGGGAAGCTACCCATTCCAGTATTCTTACCTGAAGAATTCCATGGACAAAGGAGACTGGATGGGCTATAGTCCATGGGGTTGCAAAGAGTCAGACACAACTGAGCAACCGACACTTTTTTCTCTTCATGACAAGCCCACAGCAAACAATACTCTCAATGGTGAAAACTGAAAGCATTTCCTCTAAGATCAGGAACAAGACAGTGATGTCTACTCTGGTCACCATTATTCAACATAGTCTTTGAAGTCTCAGCCATGGCAGTCAGAGAAGAAAAGGAAATAAAAAGAAATTCAAACTGAAAAAGAAGCAAAACTGTCACTGCTTGCAGATGGTATGATACTACACATAGAAAATCCTAAAGATGTCTTTAGCTGCCTTTAGTCTTTTAGGATCAGAAAACTACTAGAGCTAATCAATCAATCTGGTAAAGCTGCAGGATACAAAATAAATGTACAGAAATCTCTTGCATCCTTATACACTAACAATGAAAGATCACACAGAGAAATTAAGGAAACAATCCCATTTACCTTTGCAACAAAAAGAATAAAATACCTAAGAATAAACCTACCTAAAGAGGCAGAAGACCTATACTCAGAAAACTATAAGATACTGATGAAAGAAATCAAAGATGACACAAATGGAGTGATATACCATGTTCTTGGATTAGAAGAAGCAATATTGTGAAAATGACTATACTACTCAAAGCAATCCGTAGATGCAATGCAATCCCTATCAAATTACCAATGACATTTTCCACAGAATTAGAAGCAAAAATTTTACAATTTATATGGAAACACAGAAGACCTCAAATAGCCAAACCAATTTTAAGAAATAAGGAGCTGGAAGAATCAGGTTCCCTAACTCAATGCTATATTACAAAGCTACAGTCATTAAGACAGTATGGCCCTGGCACAAAAACAGAAATACAAAAGAACAGGACAGAAAGCCCAGAGATAAACACACACACATATGGTCACCCAATCTATGACAAAGGAGGCAAGAACACACAATGCAGAATAGACAGTCTCTTTAATAAGCGGTGCTGGGAAAACTGGACAACTACATGTAAAAGAACAAAATTAGAACATTCTCTAACACTGTACACAAAAATAAACTCAAAATGGATTAAAGACCTAAGCTGCTGTGCCACAGCTATTGAGCCTGTGCTCTAGAGCCCAGGAGCCACAACTACTGAAGCCTGTGTGCTCTGGAGTCCATGCTCCTCAACAGGAGAAGCCTCGGCAATCAGAGGCCCATGCTCCACTAGAGAGCAGACTCCACTCACGTAACGAGAGAGAAGCCTGTGCAGCAATGAAGACCTAACACAGTCAAAAAAGCCACATGGACCATTCACCACGTACATGGAAAAAAAATATATATATATAAATTCCTCCTTTACAAAAATAAATTCCAGATGCATTACACGCCTAAATGAAAAAAGTCTCAAACTGCAAAACTCATATAAGAGGATATCTTTAATGCCACTAAAGTAGGAAATAAAGGTCACACACACAAAATTTTGATACTAAAGGAAAAGACTGATAAATTAAACTACAAGTCACTAAAAACACGTTAAAAGACATGTAATAACAGACTGGAAGAGGGCATCTCCAACACATAGAATCAGTAAATAACTAGAGATCTAGAAATTAGAAAGAACTTCTAGAAATCAGTAAGAAAGGGCAAAATCCTAATAGGAAACTGGACAAATGATATGAATACATAATTCAGAGAAAAGAAAATCCAAAGTGTCACTAAGCATATGAAAGATATGCAATGTCATGAGTAAGCAATGATAATAATCATATTGGCAAAAACTAAGAAGTCTAAAATACTAGAAATCAGCAAGGACATAAAAAAGTAGCACATTTCAAACACTAATGATGAGAATGGAAACAACTAAGAAGTCAACTTGGCAATATGAGAATTAAGCTACTCTATTGTCGAAAGAATTCCACTTTCAGGCATACTACTTAGAGAAATCTCAGATGGGTACATAGAAGATATGTACAAAGATGTCCAGAGTAGCATTGTTTATAATGGCAAAAATCTGGCAACACTATGATAGGAAAATACATAAACTGTGGCACGGTCATTCAACACACATTAAAATGAAAGAACTACTCTGACAATGCAAAACTTTTACTGTTTAGTTTGAGGCTCTTTTTTTAAAAACACAATTTCTGATCAACTGTTCATGACAACTGAAGTGTTATTTGTTAAAATATTTATTCATTTGCATGACATGCTAAATCCCTATGGATGTAGCTGATCATTTCTATTGTTAATATTATCTAATTTTACATAAATGGCGTCATAATAAACTATTTTTGCATCACAAAAAGAAAATGAAAGAACTACAGCTACATGCATAAAAACTGATAGACAAAAAATTAACAAAAAGCAATTTGCAATAGGATTATTATGTATGATACCATTAATAAAAAATTTAAAAGCATACAAAACTGCAACTTGTGTTTTATAGGTAAATTCAATTCATACATAGGAAAAATTTTTTAGGAAGGATGGGAAGAAGAAACTTCCCATCTTCAGGATGGTGGTAACCTCAGGGGAGACATGACAGACAAAGGATCATTTTCTCCTATTTCTAAAACAAACAACAAAGATCTGAAGTCAGTATGGCAAAATATTAATATCTAAAGAGTTGGGTTCATGGGCACATATGTATTTGATATTTTGCACACTTCAGCATATTTTGAAATATTTCATAATTTAGAACAATTTAATCATGCTGGATCATCAAAAAAGCAAGAGAGTTCCAGAAAAACATCTATTTCTGCTTGATTGACTATGCCAAAGCCTTTGACTGTGTGGATCACAATAAACTGTGGAAAATTCTGAAAGAGAGGGGAATACCAGACCACCTGACCTGCCTCTTGAGAAACCTGTATGAAGGTCAGGAAGCAACAGTTAGAACTGGACATGGAACAACAGACTGGTTCCAAATAGGAAAAGGAGTACGTCAAGGCTGTATATTGCCACCCTGCTTATTTAACTTATATGCAGAGTACATCATGAGAAATGCTGGGCTGGAAGAAGCACAAGCTGGAATCAAGATTGCTGGGAGAAGTATCAATAACCTCAGATATGCAGATGACACCACCGTTATGGCAGAAGGTGAAGAGGAACTAAAAAGCCTCTTGATGAAAGTGAAAGAGGAGAGTGAAAAAGTTGGCTTAAAGCTCAACATTCAGAAAACGAAGATCATGGCATCTGGTCCCATCACTTCATGGCAAATAGATGGGGAAACAGTGGAAACAGTGTCAGACTTTATTTTGGGGGGATCCAAAATCACTGCAGATGGTGACTGCAGCCATGAAATTAAAAGACGCTTACTCCTTGGAAGGAAAGTTATGACCAACCTAGATAGCATATTGAAAAGCAGAGACATTACTTTGTCAACAAAGGTCCGTCTAGTCAAGGCTATGGTTTTTCCAATGGTTATGTATGGATGTGAGAGTTGGACTATAAAGAAAGCTGAGCGCCAAAGAATTGATGCTTTTGAACTGTGGTGTTGGAGAAGACTCTTGAGAGTCCCTTGGACTGCAAGGAGATCCAACCAGTCCATCCTAAAGGAGACCAGTCCTGGGTGTTCACTGGTAGGACTGTTTCTGAAGCTGAAACTCCAATACTTTGTCTACCTCATGCGAAGAGCTGACTCATTTAAAAAGACCCTGATGTTGGGAAAGATTGAGGGCAGGGGGAGAAGGGGATGACAGAGGATGAGATGGTTGAATGGCATCACTGACTCTGGACATGGGTTTGGGTGGACTCTGGGAGTTGGTGATGGACAGGGAGGCCTGGCGTGCTCTAGTTCGTGCGGTCACAAAGAGTTGAACACGACTGAGCAGCTGAACTGAACTGAATCATGTGGGGAGTTAGGAGTGGATGCAGAAAATATAGGTTACTGTTTCATCAGTATTGACAGCAAAGACATAATGGCAGCTTAAAAACAACTTTAAACAGGGAACATACTAGCCTCTTATGGTAGATTAGAACATGTGCGTATATATACATATGCACATATGTGCATACACACACACATTTCCATTTGGAATTGGAAGAAAACACGGAAGGAGAATCAAGGCAATGACTGTGCTAATTGCCATTTAGCCTCGTAAGTCTCACGACACTATCACAAGATTATCTAAACCATCAGTGTCTGCAAGTAAGAGTTTGGTTTTTCCCTTTTAATATTTTTACTGTATTCCTTTTTCTGTGTTTGTCCTGTTGGCTAAAATGCCTGTGAAACTTGATTAATAACAATTATTGGCATGTGCTGTTTCTGACTTCACCAGAATGAACAGAGAGGCAATTTATCACAGCAAAGAAAAGCATGCACCATGGAGTCAAATGAAGTGGGTTCAATCTTCGATGCTAGCACATACTGGGCATAAACTCAGGCAACTGATTTAACATATGCATCTCCCTGTGCTCATTTGTAAAACAGTGAATGGTAAACACTGACTCTTTCCTTCTCTACAGCACTGGTCTTACCTGAATAGTTTCTTCTAGGCGGTAGGACTCAAGGACTTGCAGCGTCTCAATAACGTGGTTTGGGCTGAACTGACACAAGAGCTCAATGAACTGCTCTATGATACAGGGAGATATCTGCAGCGATTCTTGATTTACGTGAATACCTTCCCTGAAAACAGAAAAGGCAAGAGAGTAGCATTATTTAATCCTATCTGTAATTAAGGCTACAAATAAAAAGCATGCTAAGTTTCCCAGGTGGCTCAGTGGTCAAGAATCCGCCTACCAATGTAGGATACGCAAGTTTGATCCCTGGGTGGGGAAGATTCCGTGGAGAAGGAAATGCAACCCACTCCAGTTTTCTTGCCTGTGAAATACCATGGACAGAGGAGCCTGATGGTCTACAAGTACGTGGGTTTGCAAAGAACTGGACACAACTCAGCGACTGAACAACAACACCACAAAACGTTACCTTAAAACCAAGACTCCCTTTTGGTCAGGTAAAATTGTGAGTTAAAAGTCTTAATGTTACTTAGGTTATTAAGGTGAATTATATATGATAGAGACATTCTAAATCACAATGCTTCTCAATTCACCTTAAATAATTATGGAAATGAGATTCAGTGCGGGCTCCTCTAAATCACACACAAAGTTCTATTATTGCTCAAAAAAAACCCAAAGATGACACAGTTTAGTTTGAATAATTTGATCCATGAATGACTATATACAATAAGCCATCTTCCAGTCTCAACAACTGTCCCTACTCTACTTCCCTTACAGTTCCAATCACATCATGTTGTAATCACTTCTTTAATTATCTATCTTCCATAAAAGACTATAAATTCTGTGAGGGCAGCCACCAGGTATCTTCTCACTAGTGAATTCTGAAAGCCTGCAACAGCATCTTGCACAATGCAGCAACAGCTAATTATTTGGCTGTTGTGAAAACAAGCAAGTGGATGAAGAGTAAGATATATTAAATTTATGGTTCATTTGCCTGGAATGTCAGCCATTCTCAAAGCCTGCTATTTATAATGCCCACACAAAAGCTGCGGAGGTCAAGGATTAGTTTTATCATGGTGGAGACTACTGGAAATATTTAGAAAAATCAACTGCTGCTCATTGGAGATCTAAGAATCATTTTCTCTCTACCCTCAAAATAAGTCAGTTTTTCTGGGAGTTTGTCTTCTCTTCAGAATTCCTCAACCAAGGCTCTGTATATAAAGAACTGGAACAGGGTTAAGAAGATACAAAAATGACTTGGAAAACTAACCTTCTAAAGAAAGGCTAACGGTCTGAATAGACCAATCTCTAGAAATGAAATAGAATCTGTAATTGAAAAAAAAAAAAAAATCCCTACCAAAAAAAAAAGTCCAGGACCAGATGGCTTCATAGGAGAATTCTACTAAATATACAAAGAACTTACACAGATCCTTCTCAAACTCTTCCAAAAGAACCAAAGAGGAAGGAATACTCCCAGAGACGTTTAATGAAGCCACTGTCACCCTAATACCAAAACTAGACAAAGACATACTACCAAGAAAAGAAAATTACACGTCAATATCTTTGATAAATATAGATGCAAAAATTCTCAATAAAATATTAGCAAACTGAATCTAACAACACATAAGAAAGGTCATACACCATGACCAAGCTGGATTCAACGCAGTGTCACAAAGATGGTTCACCATATGCAGACTAATCAATGTGATACATACATTACATCAACAAGAGAAAGGGCAGAAACTATACGATGATCTCAACAGACGCAGAAAAAGCATTTGATAAAATTCAACATCCATTCATGATTCTTAAAAAAACCCTTACAAAGATGGATATAGAGGGAACATAGCTCAACATAAAAGCTGTTTATAACAGCTCAACATAAAACCCACAGCCAATATAATATTCAACAGTGAAATGCTGAAAGCCTTCACACTAAAATCTGGAACCAGACAAAGATGCCTCTCACTAATTCTCTTCAAGATCATATTGGAATCCCTGCCACAGCAGTCAGACAAGAAATAAAAGGGTATTCAAATTGGTAGGGAAGAGGTTAAATTATCATTATACACAGATGATGTGATACTATATATAGAAAACCTTAAAGACTCCACACAAAAACTACTAGAATTGATAAATGAATTCAGCAATGTAGCAGGATACAAGATTAACAAACAGAAATCAGTGACATTTCTTTATACTAACAGTCAAATAGCAGAAAGGGAATATATATATTTAAAAAAACACCTTTTGAAATTGCATCCAAAAAAAATTTAAGAATAAACCTCTCCCAGGAGGTAAAAGACTTTCATGCTAAGAACTACAAAACATTAATAAAGGAAACTAAAGATGATTCAAAGGAAAGGAAAGATATCCCATGCTCTTGGGTTGGAAGAATCCTGTTAAAAAGGAAACACTACCCAAAGCAATCTACTGATTTAATGTGATTGCTATCAAATCACCCATTTTTCACAGAACGAGAACAAATATCCTAAAATTTATATGGAACCATAAAAGACCCAGAATTGTCATAGCAGTCTTGAGGGAAAAGAAGAAAAACAGGAGACATAACCTTTCCAGACTTCAGACAAACCTTTGATTACAAAGCTACAGTTATGATTAAACAGTGTGATACTGGCCCAAAAACAGATATATGGACCAATGAAACAGAACAGAGATCCCAGAAATAAACCCACACACCTATGGTCAATTAATCTTTGACAAAGGAGGCAAGAATATAAAATGGAGAAAAGACAATCTCTTCAGCAGGTGGTGCTGGAAAAGTTGAACAGCTGCATATAGATCAAAGAAGTTAGAGCATACCCTCACACTATGCATACACATGAGCTCAAAATTGCTCAAAGACTTATTTATAAAACAAGACACCATAGAACTCCTAGAAAAGATCATAGGAAAAAAATTCTCTGACATAAATTATAGCAATGTTTTCTTAGGTCAGCCTCCCAAGACAATAGAAATAAAAACAAACAAATGGTACATAAGCCAATTACAAGCTTTTGCACAGCAAATGAAATATAAACAAAACAAAAAGACAACCTATGGAATGGGAGAAAGCATATGTGAACGATGGCACAGGGGCTTAATTTTCAAAATATACAAACAGCTTCTACAACTCAACAGCAACAAAAAATCCAATCAAAAAATGGACAGGAAAACCTAAACAGAAACTTCTCCAAAGACATACAGATGTTCAAAAGGCACACAAAAAGATGCTCAACATCACTAATTATCAAAGAAATGCAAGTTAAAATGACAATGACGTATCACCTCACACCAATCAGAAAGGCTATCACTAAAAAGTCTACAAATAACAAATGCTAGAGAGGGTGTGAAAAAAAGGGAACCCTCTTACACTGTTGGTTAGAATGTAAACTGGTGCAGCCACTATGGAAAACAGTATGGAGGTTACTCAAAAAAACTAAAAATAGTTCCCATATGCCCTAGCAACCCCACTCTTAACCAGAGAAAAGAAAACTCTAATTCAAAAAGATACATGCACTATTCACAATATTCAAGACATGAAAACAACCTACATGTCCATCAGATGAATGGATAAAAAACAAATGGTGTACACACACAAACACACACACACACGGAATATTACTCAGCCATCAAAAGGAATTAATGCTATTTGTACCAACATGGATTGAGCTAGAGAACATACTAATTGAATTAAGTCAGAAGGAGAAAATAAATACTGCATGCTATCACTTATATGCAGAATCTAAAATACAACACAAATCAACATATCTATGAAACAAAACCAGATTCACAGATACAGAGAACACACTTGAGGTTGCCAAGGTGGAGGAAGGGACTACAGGTGGGATGGAACGGGAGTTTAGGATTAGCCGATGCAAACCCATATACAGAATGGATAAGCAACAAGATCCTACTGTGTAGCACAGGAACCTATATTCAATATCCTGTGCCAAACCATAACGGAAAAGAATATGAAAAAGAATATGTATATGAATAACTGACTCCCTTTTCCATACAGAAGATATTACCATAACACTTTAAATCAACTGCACTTCATTAAAATCAAATAAAAAATAAATAAATCGTTAAACGGCGGGGGGCGGGGGGGGGGGGGGACAGAGACAGCCAGAAAGGTTAATGGTCTAAATCAACACTTCTAGTTTTTTCTCATAATGGCACATAGAAAATGACCATATTTATCTGGCCCATCAGAAATCAGACTGATTACAAGGTACTCTGTGTACCCTAAGAGGTGCCCCTCAAGATTTAAGGGAAGCAGTCTTTAAACACAACTGTAACCCAGGTGCAGCACACCAACAGCCATAGGCAGGAATATCTGGACTCGAGAATGATCTAGGGGTTATAAGTATTCTATATGGTGGTACATAGCACTCCTATTTTTATTAACAAGACCTTGCAGTTACAGAATAGGAATTATATTTAGAATAGAAAATCTTTTCCAAATAAAGAGCTTTATGACCCTCAGTCCTGACCAGAGGTTGGGCAAGGATCTCACTAAATTCCGCTACTTGGGGATTTCAATACATGCTGAGGCTAATTCAGTATCTCCTCAAATAGGCTGTAAATCCCAAAGATCAAGTTTTCCTCTTTCTTTATTTCACAACTGCCTTTAAGGCAGGATTTTGTTAAATGACTGCCTATTCCCTATGTAGACCACCACCTGAGTTCTGATCACATAACTTGAAAACTACCTAAGTGTCTGTCCCAAATATACAATAAATTCTGAAACCAAAGACGGTGCTGCATTCATCACCGTTTCCCCAGCATTGGCACAGTACTGTCACAAAATAACAGATGCTCGGTAAACGCACACTGAATTAAACCGAACTGATGAACTAAACAGTACACTGGACTGTCTTCAAACAGATGGACCCAAAATGTAGACTAGAGGAGTGAAAATTACAAGGACTAGGGCCGTAAAGTGAGATGTAGCTAGGACTAAGTCCTGTCAGAAAGTTCTACATGGAGAAAATAGGAGATGAAGATGGCACACTCAGGGGAATGACAGTTCTCTTTGTAGAATCAAAGTTGTGTCTCAATAGAACACAATTAGGTAAAAGAGAAAGGGAATGCAAACCAATTCTTGACATTAAGGTGAGTCCATGTACTTTCCATATGTTTATACACAGTTCAGTTCAGTTGCTCAGTCGTGTCCGACTCCTTGCAACCCCATCAATCACAGCACGCCAGGCCTCCCTGTCTATCACCAACTCCTGGAGTTCACCCAAACTCATGTCCATTGAGTCGGTGACCCCCTCCAGTCATCTCATCCTCTGTCGTCCCCTTCTCCTCCTGCCCCCAATCCCTCCCTCCCAGCATCAGGGTCTTTTCCAATGAGTCAGAAACTCTTTGCATCATGTGGCCAGAGTATTGGAGTTTCAGCTTCAGCATCAGTCCTTCCAAAGAAAACCCAGGACTGATCTCCTTTAGGATGGACTGGTTGGATCTCCTTGCAGTCCAAGGGACTCTCAAGAGTCTTCTCCAACACCATAGTTCAGAAGCATCAATTCTTCAGCACTCAGCTTTCTTCACAGTCCAACTCTCACATCCATACAAGACCACTGGAAAAACCATAGCCTTGACTAGACAGACCTTTATTGGCAAAGTAATATCTCTGCTTTTGAATATGCTATCTAGGTTGGTCATAACTTTCCTTCCAAGGAGTAAGCATGTTTTAATTTCATGGCTACAATCACCATCTGCAGTAGGTGGTGCTAATATTATAGCTATGTCAGACTTCTGGTAATATGTCTTACAAATGCAAGACTATGGAGCAGATTAAAATCAGACATAAGCACCTGCCGATAAACCACAGTACTTAATTCTTTCCAGAACATTTATTCACAAAACCCTTTACAAGTACTGAAGATGTGAATATGCATCAAACCAAGCAAATCACCCAAATGAATAGATTTTGATGCATTCGTTTTTGAGGGAAATAATGTGTCTGCTGGGAAATGATCAGGAAAATCAACATAATCAAAACTTTAATAAGTAAATTGTAGCATTAACAAATTTACATCCATTTCTGACTGCTGCTTATCAGTCTTACACATAAAAGCAATTTGTTATATCCATTTCTCAAGCATATTTCTATTATGTCTTTTATCAGCTACCTCCTTTGCCAAATACTCATTCCTAATTTTAATGGCTGTCAAAATCATGTATTTTAGACCTAGACTTTATCTACTCTTTAGGGAATTTCTATTTTAATGACAGAATTGACTCACATGATGTAGACATTTAAATACATATAAAGGGAGAATTTTATAAGACTGACACAAGGCTTTCTTTAGTCAGCTTTAAAATAGAGTATACGTATGTCATTTGAAGCATGCACACACACACACAAACACACTCTAAACACACTCCAAAATTCAGGTTGGAGAAAATATTCACTCAGTCTGTGAAAATCAATTAAAAGTATAATCTAGTATAATTGGCTATTTCTGGGAAGGATAAACTATATGTCAATTTTGAAAAGTATAACTTAAAAATGATTCTAATATTCAAATTTCTGATTTCAAAATATTTGACAAAGAAAATGAATATTTTGCAAGAATAAAAAAGTCTTATCTAGTCCTTCCCCTTCATTCTAAAAGCTGCACAAAAACAGGCCAGTCTAGACTGCTTTTCTAGATCTCTGAGAAAGACTACTTCACAGTCACCTTTAGTGAGTTGCTTTGACAACTGTGGGCCACCTCAGCTTAGCCTAAATCCTGTCTGAACTCTTTGCTCATTTCCATATATCCAGCCCTTGGAGGTGGTGTCATACTGATGACTACTCAGTACCTTTGGATTAAGAATGCAAATAATGACTCACAACCCATAAGAGCAAAGAAAATTATTTTCCATATAGTTTTTATTCAAATCAAGTCACTTCATAAAGCCAGGAAGCTGAAGTCTCAGCTTTCCACATTTATCCCATATTAAAAATTCCATAGTGGACTCCTGTGCAAATTAAACAAAAACCTGAGTTTGCCAATTTGCCTGAAAAAATGCTTTAAATGTGTTAATTATAGGTAGCAAAGACAATACCTACAATTTGCACGAAACTGTAACACAATCAACAATAATGTTCCACAAACGGGACAGGTAACTGCCTAGATGGAAACCTGTCCTCCGGCAAGAAGGAAGCCAGTACTCGGTCTCTCCACTCTCCATGCTGACCCTGAATGCTATGCAGAGCAGCCGGTATTCCTCAGAGAGGAACAGCTGCAATCTTATATACACTTTTATGAAGCACAGTCCAAAGGAGACAGGCTAACAGCAAAGATGCTGCCACATCAAATCAATGTAATAGCAGATTGAAGACAGATCTTTAGCGGATAGGATTGCTTTCCATTTCCTTACTCTAACAATCAAGTGTCAAAATGTCCTCTTCCAAATCTCAATAGAATTTTTGTTACTTATCTGATACTCATAGGAAAAAGGTGTATTGTTTTGAGTGATCGCCTGCATAAGCAGGAAGAATAGATTTTATAAGCCTAAAGATTTTATGGATAGAAAAAAAAAACTTAGCTGTATAACCTGATCAAGTATAAACAATAACTGAATCAATGTAATGCTGTACAGACTTCAAATAAAAACTTAACAGGTTAGCTAAAACAATTTTTTCTACCATGATAATAGTAATAATAATAATCACGCAGGTAACAGCAAGTGTATTTTTCTAATGCAAAGCTCTCGGTATCACTAATATCTGCTACTGACCCTACTAGAAAAGACTGCCTTAATGTGGCCCAAGTAGATTAAAGAGTGAAAAACTGCAGGTCCTGGCATCTCAGTATAATATAATTTGATACACTTTCAGTTTTGCATGGGAAACTTGAACCATTTTCTCTCCCAAAGGATAGATGGAATTAGAACAGATAGAAAAAAGGCAGTTCTATGACACCACCACAGAGACAGTCTTTAAACAGACAGTGGGTCAGACTACTATAAATCTATTATGATATATATACATAATTCTGACCATAAAAAGGACAAATATTTCTGGTCTCTAGTCTAGCATGCAAAGAGCTTCAGTTCAGTTCAGTCGCTCAGTCACGTCTGACTCTTTACAATCCCATGAATTGCAGCATACCAGGCCTCCCTGTCCATCACCAACTCCTGGAGTTCACCCAAACTCATGTCCATCAAGTTGGTGATGCCATCCAGCCATCTCATCCTCTGTCGTCCCCTTCTCCTCCTGCCCGCAGTCCCTCCCAGCATCAGGGTCTTTTCCAATGAGTCAACTCTTCCCATGAGGTGGCCAAAGTACTGGAGTTTCCGCTTCAGCATCAGTCCTTCCAAAGAACACCTAGGACTGATCTCCTTTAGAATGGACTGGTTGGATCTCCTTGCAGTCCAAGGGACTCTCAAGAGTCTTCTCCAACACCACAGTTCAAAAGCATCAATTCTTCAGCCCTCAGCTTTCTTCACAGTCCAACTCTCACATCCATACATGGCCACTGGAAAAACCATAGCCTTGACTAGACGGACCTTTGTTGGCAAAGTAATGTCTCTGCTTTTGAATATGCTATCTAGTTTGGTCATAACTTTCCTTCCAAGGAGTAAGCGTCTTTTAATTTCATGGCTGCAGTCACCATCTGCAGTGATTTTGGAGCCCCCCAAAATAAAGTCTGACACTGTTTCCATGGTTTCCCCATCTATTTCCCATGAAGTGAGCTTAAAAGTTATCAATTCCATCCTCACAGGAAAAGAAGTTGAACAAACTGAAAATCAACAGCTCTTTTTGGATCTATGGGAGAAAGGAGGTCACAGAGCAAACTGCCACCCCTCAACTTTGAGAGAGGTGGATACAAAGTATCATAGCTAGCTGGAGCAGAAGCCCAGAAGCAAAGACCACTGCTGCTGGGCAGGACTGGGGCAGGGAAACCTAAACTGTAATTGACAACACCCTGGAGGTTCAGTGAGGACGAACTTCAGAGTTAAAAATTCCAGAGGGGCTATGTCTTGTCAGAGAGTTCTCATACTTTTGTTAGTTTTACCTCCAGCGGGATCGCCAGGTTCACTGTGAGGACTGGAGAAAAATCCCATCATGCTTCAGCAGAGGGAGGGGAAATGTGGCCACTTTGAAATACAATTGGAGCACTTTGTCCTTCTTAACAAGGCTTGCTGTAGGGACTGAAATAGATACCCCCAAATTTCGGTGTTGAAGTCCTAATTCCCAGTCCCTCACAAGGTGACCTTACTTGAAAATAAAATCTTTGCATATGTAATTAGTCAAGTTAGGATGAGGTTATACTGGAGTAGGGTGGGCCTCTAGTCCAATACCATTAGTGTCCTTCAAAGAAGAGGAAATCTAGACACAAACATACACCAAGGGAGAATGCCAGGTGAAAGCTGAAGACTGGGTGATGCTTCTACTGGTTAAGGAATGCCAAAGGCTGCCAGCAAATCAGCAGAAGCTAGAGACAAGGCAGTGAACAGATTCCTTCTCACAGCCCTCAGAAGGCACCCAACCTGCCAAAACTCATCATGGGCTTCAAGCCTCCAGAACTGGGGTGATAAATTGTCGTTTAAGCCATATAGTTTGTGGTGCTTTATTAAGAAAGCCCTGGCAGATCTAATATACCTGCCCTACTATTACATTAGCCCCAAACCAACTGGGCTTTTCCCAGAGTATAACTAAGTTGCTGTTGTTCAGTCACTAAGTCGTGTCCAATTCTCTGCAACCCTATGGACTGTAGCATACCATGCTTCCTTGTCCTTCACTATCTTCTAGAGTTTGCTCAAATTCACATCTATTGAGTGAGTGATACTACCTAACCATCTAATTCTCTGCCGCCTTCTTCTCCTTTTGCCTTCAATTCTTCCCAGCATCAGGGTCTTTTATAATGAGCTGGCTCTTTGCATCAGGTAGCCAAAGTAACTAAGCCGAGAAACGCCCAATTCCAGCCTGCTCTAGCCTTTCATGTGGGGAAAGGGAAATACCCAACTCCAGCACCCTCTAGCCTTCTTGTCTCACTTAAAGCGGGGTTGGGGAGCAAGAGATACTTGGAAAGGTCACAGAGGCACTGCCTCATGAAAAGACTAAAAGCTCATCACAGGACAACAGACTGCTTCTTTCCATCACTGTCATACCTCACTGCCACATCAGCAGTACTTCTAAATAACAGGGACATGCAAAGAAAGAACCACACATCTCAGACCTCACTTTAGCAGAAGTCCTGCGTGCTGCGTGCATGTGTGTGCTCAGTTGCGTCCAACTCCCTGCAACCCCATGGACTGTAGCCCACCAGACTCCTCTGTCCACGGCATTTTCCAGGCAAGAATACTGGAGTGAGTTGCCACTTGTACTCCAGGGCATATTCCTCCCAGATAAACATAAAAACTCATACCAAAGGCCTACTTACTTCTAGTCCTTTTACACTCTACATTATGTCTAGCTTTCAACAACAACAAAAGTACAGGATATATTAAAACACACAAAGAGATGGTTTGAAGCAACTTTGCAAGCATCAGAATCACACTCAAATATGGCAGAGATGCTGGAATTACCAGACAGGAATCTAACACAACCATGATTAATATGCTAAGGGATCTAATGGAAAAACTGACAACATATAAGAACATTTGGGTAAAGTAAGCAGAGAAATGGTAACACTAAGAAAGAATCAAAAGAAAATGCTAAAAAGAAAAAACATTAACAGAAATGAAGAATGTCTTTGATGGGTACATCAACAGTCTACACACAGCTGAGGAAAGAATCACTGAACTTCAAGATATGTCAACAGAAACTTTCAAAACTGCAACACAAAGAGCAAAAAGACTGGGCATGGGGCTGGGAAATCAAACAGAATATCCAAGAACTATGGGACAAATACACCTGGTATAATATATACAAGGTGGCAATATGATAAGGATTAAAAAAGGAGGAAAAGTTCAGAATAAATATTTGAAGCAATAATGAATGAGAATTTCCTCAAATTAATGAAAGATACCAAACCACATATCTAGGAAGCTCAGACAGAACCAAGCAGGAAAAATAGCAAAAATCTACTGGAGTGGGTAGCCCTTCCCTTCTCCAGGAGATCTTCCCAACCCAGGAATCGAATCTAGGTCTCCCACATTGCAGGCAGATTCTTTACCAGCTGAACCACAAGGGAAACCCAAGAATACTGGAGTGGGTAGTCTATCCCTTCTCCAGCGGATCTTCCTGACCCAGGAATTGAACCAGGGTCTCCTGCATTGCAGGTGGATTCTTTACCAACTGAGCTATCAGGGAAGCTCCAGAAAATCTACACTTAGGCATATTATGTCGAAACTGCGGAACATCAAAGACAAAAGAAAAAAACCCAGAAGGAAGCCAGCGGAGTGGGAGCGGGGTGATGAAGACAGCTTCACATATAGAGAAGCTAGGATAAGAATTATATCAGACCTCTCTTCATAAACCATGAAAGCAAGAAGAGACTGGAGGGAAATATTTCCTGTGTTGAAAGAAAAATACTAACCTAGAATTCCATATTCAGTAAAATTATCTCTCAAAAGTGAAGACGTATTAATACTTTCTTAGACAAAAGTTAAGGGAATACATTGTCAGTAAACTTGCCTTTCAAATAATGTTAGTTCTTCAGAAAGAACAAAAATGATGCAGGTCAGAAATGTGGATCCACATAAAAAAAGGAAGAGCACTGGGAAAGGAATAAATGAAGGTAAAGTAGAAATTTTATTTTCTTATTCTTAATTATCGTAACAGATAATAGTGTCAAAAGAATAATAGTAACAATGTGTTCAGTGATTATAGTTTATAAATGAGTGAAATGAATGACATTAGTATTATAAGACACAGGAGTAAGAAATTATGAATGTTATCTACCCATGAAGTACTACAGTGTTACAGTTGAACTTGGAATGTTATAAATGTATATTCAAAAATCAAAAGATAACTACTAGAAAAATTTTTAAGAACCATAATTAATATACTAAGAGAAGAAAAATGGAATCATATATAAAATGCTCAGTAAGTCAGAGGAGGCATAAAGGAAAAGAAAACAAACAAAAAAGAAAAAACGAAAGTGATGAAAAAAATAGTATAAATAAAACAGAAGAAAGGGTAGGATTTTTTAAAAGCCAAAAACTACCTTAATATGTGTCCTTTTCATTGTAAACAGAAAAATATGGGTATCTGGGACGTTTTCTTTAAATATAAAACAAGCAAAGTTTTTGAAACTTTAGTATGTAGCAATCACATGAAACTTCATTGTGTCACAAATTCTAAAAGCAAAGAGCAGACCATTCATTCCAAACTCCTAACAATTGCCCTCATTTTTATTATTAACTTACTAATCTAAACTTTTATCATGGAAATGGCAACCCACTCCAGTATTCTTGCCTGAGAAGTCTTAAGGACAGAGGAGCCTGGTGAGCTATAGTCCATGGGGTCACAAAAGAGCTGCATGTGACTCAGGGACAAAACAACAACAATAAGCAATCTATGGGGGCAATGAATATGGTAAGCATGAAGCTATCTACACCACACATCATCCAATTATCATTTATTCATACACACCAACAGTATGAGTGCATAACATTTATTGTTATATATTTTCCAGTTTAATATTATTTAAACATTCACACTGCCATGTTTGCCAATTTGGTATTCCATTATGTTTATATATCTTACCATTTAGACAGCTGCTTCCCTCATCTACTTTTTCAGACAGTTTTTTTCACTATAAGCATGCTGACAGGGATAATTTAATATTAACTACTTTTTTCTTATTGTATTTTCTTAGAATATATTTTCCAAAATGGACTCACTGGAGCAAAGCACATGTATAACCTTAGAGCGCTTAATACATATAGGTTAAAGGCGTGCTGCGATTCATGGGGTTGCAAAGAGTCGGACACGACTGAGCGACTGAACTGAACTGAAACTATGAAAGGAATGAAAGTGGACTAAAAGGAAGGAACACATATTGAAAGGGCAGGCAGAACAACCCTGTGGAGTGTATCCCATGAACAGATAGTTCAGTACTACTGAGGAAGAAAGGGGAAAAGAGAAATGGCAGAATGGAAGAAAATTAAGTTGAACCGATACTCCTGAATAAAATTAAGAAGGGTCTTTTATACCATAAGTCCAGGATTTTACCCTGCATAACAGAAGCTAAAAGAACTTTGAGAAAGGGAAACAGAACATTATCATTATTTGGCTGTTTGAAAATAGAAGTAGAAAAATTAAGAGGGCTGATTACGAGACCATCAACAGAGACCAGGAGAGAGATATTGAAGGCATGAAGGAGGGGAGTGGAGGGGGACAAGAGGAGGACTCACATATAAGAGATAGCCAAGAAGTACATTTTGATGATTAACTTATTCTGTGTAGTAGGGCTGAAAAGGTGCAGAGGAGCGGTGAAGAAAAGTTAAACTCATCACCGCACCTAGTATTTCATTTAAAATGCTTACACTACAATTGCCTCTGAAGCCAGGGTCCCATCTTATTCACCATTTTATCTCCCATGCCTGTCACAGTGCTTAGTATGCTGTAGTTACTCAGTAAGTTTTTAAATGAAATAAATGTGTGGATACTGCCATTTGCTAAGAAAGAAAATAAAGGAGGAGGAACACATTGAGATTGGAAAAACAGTATAATTTTGAGCTACTTCAATCTCTCACACGTCACTTAGCAGACAGCAATCTCACTATAAAGAATTATTAAGGAATAAAGATATAATTGAATGTCAGCTATCTATCTGTCTACCCATCCATCCATTCATTTAGTTACCTGAAAGGAGATTAGGAGATGATGATGTGTAAGGATTTAGAAGATTGAATTTGAGTTGCTAGCAAAAATATTAACCAGAGACAGAGTATCTGATGGTGAATCTGGCCAAGTACGCACTCACTGAAGCAGGAATGCATTTTTATATGTTAAAGTTCATGAAGATATATAATATTCTTTTCAACTTTGAAATATGCTATTTCAACACTGTGTCAGTATCTTAAAATATCCCTTCAAAATTATCCAGAGAAACAGTGACAGATACAAGTTAAATCAATGTATAACCATTTCCATAATCTATGTTTTTATTCCTTGGCAAAGACACTCATTTCCTTAGCAATGTTCAATTTTTACTTTATTTTGATTAAAGACTTAGAAACACAATGTGATGTTTTATGTTGTTTTTTTTTTCCTACAAGAAAATCATACCACATATTTCAGAGGCATCCAGAATATTGTTAACAAAGGCTAAAATTAACATTACCGAGAAAACTGTACTGAGGAAAATACTATAAATACAAACACACTTGTACATTCTCTTCATTCCTTATGAAGCTCATAGCCCCACAAAAACTACCAGTGTCCTTTTGCATTGTCCTTCAAGCGTCCCCCCTGTACAAAGGACCTGCACCTGGATGTAAACATATCAGAACTGCGGTAAAAATTCCTGGCCAGCAGGAATGCACATGGGGAGTAGGGGTGGGGTAGAGTTTCATGTAGCAGCTGTCTCAAAAGAAGGAAATTGGAAGAGGATGCAAATCCTTTCTCTCCCAGGCTGCTGGCCTCAATTCAGGCAAATAATTTGCTTCTGGAGGATTAACCTCCCTCCCTTCAAAACTATCTAATCTTTCTATATACAAATGCCACCAATATCTTTGTAGGTCAATTAATTCTACAAAGGACATTATTTACAGAGCAAAGGTAACTTAAAGACATTGGATAAAGAAAATAGAGAAATACACGTGAGAATTCAACTAGATTACTGGTTCCCTAAAAAATGCTGTTGACAAAATAATGAAATAATAAATTCTTGCTTTAAGTACTCAATAAATACAAGTAAATGTTAAATCAAATATGCATAAACTACACACGCACACACACACGCACACACACACACACACACAGAAGAATGAGGGTTTTGGGGAGAAAAAAAGCAATATTCTGATTTGACACATATATACAAGCAGTCCCCATCTCAAAATAACTCTTTCATTTTCTCTACTTTCCAGAATGCCACAATAGGAGCTTCATGAGAGGAAAAACCTGGATGTTTAAAAAAAAAAAAAAAAAGCCTTACTGCTTAAGAAGAACAGAAAGAGAAGAATCAAAGGCAAAAACAGTCTGAAGTTGTCTGCCAGGGAAAACTGCTGGGCAGAACCAGTCTACCTCCTCTTGATGTTCTTTTGACCCTAAACCCCTTTTTCTACACTCCCCTTGGTTCCCACTTCAGTTTTCCCAGTACCTGCAAAGATTCTAATCCTTTACTTCAGATCTGTCAACAGCATATTCATTTACAAAGGCTAAACTGGGATGGGAAATCATTCAGAGATCAACGTAAACTAGTCCATACTACCTTGAGGTCAACTGGCATTGAAAAAGGGCTTTTTCAAAGTTGTGTGTACTTCACTGTATTCATATGGTAACTGTATTTTCTCACTGTAAAAGTGTCATATGATACAGAAATTGACAAGCAACTGGCAAGACTTTTGAGTGTTTTGATTGGGGCATGGAAGAAGTTAATCTTGGATTTTACCTAAGATCAATACTATATTTCTGAATGTGCTTATAAAGTGGAGAGCTTGAAGTGTATACACCCTGCACCCCTTGAAAGAAGGGGACAGAGTGGGAGGAGGCAGAGTTCAGAGGGCACCCAAGACAAACTATAATTCAGAACTTGGTGTAAGGCAGGCTCCGGAAGCAATGCCTCCTTACTTTCTCTGAACTCAACCTTCCTAACCTTCCTTCCCCTCAATCCAGAATTCAATGTACATATTATCAGTGATGGGGTTCAGGACACACTTTCCCAAAATATAGCATGTTGGCATATTGATGGACTCTCTGGCCTTCCCCTTCTCCCGTGAAGCAGATCATAAGACTACCTTATGAAAGGTTGGAGAAGGAAATGGTAACCCACTCCAGTATTCTTGCCTGGAGAATTCCATGGACAGAGGAGCCTGGTGGGCTACAGTCTATGGGGTCACAAAGAGTCAGACATGAGTGAGTGACTAACACTGACTTACTACTTATGAAAGGTATTCTCTCTCTTCCTAGAGGGAAGGAGCTTCCTCATCTCTGAAGATAGACAGACACTGAGAGGAATCCAAACAAACATGTCTTGCTAAGTTTCCCTCAGTTTATTACCCTTAGCTCACATCCTTCAGTCCCAGTACATGTGTCCATGACTTTCTGCTTTTCATCAAACCTGGCATAAAATGCTCAGGTTTAAGTGCTTTCCATATCACATAAAACACTCAATAAATTTGTATGCTTTTCCCTTCTTATGAAGGACCTAAGCTACTCCATTTTGTTAAAAGAAAAACTCCATTTTGTAAGGTCCCGGGAAAAGAGCCTTTGGAAATCCAAGAGCCTTTGGAAATCCCCTGACCTCACCCCACCGCCCACGAGCCAACCAGATCCCAAACCAAAATCTCCTGACTTAACTCAGGAACTTGTGGTCTACCTAGACAATAGGGACCAATCAAGAACCAACACACACCCTTTGAAAGAAAGTGACCAATCAGACGTCCCCCTACCTAGAAATCCTTTTTTTCTATGTATACTCCCTATAGAAGCAATGTAATCCACAACCCGGGGCTCCTCCCTATAGCCGCTGAATCAGTAACGGTGGGAGCCCCAGCTGGAGCTTGGTAATAAAAACTCTCTTGCTTTTGCATCGGATATCGGTTCCTGGGTGGCTGCTGGGAGATTTTGCGACTTGGGCATAACACTTAACCTGCCTAGAACCTAGAAAGGTAGAAGGAAAACAGTTTTTCCTACTCTCACTGGTATTATAGATTAACATTGTGAATCAAACAGGCTTTTATGGGTTAGTTGAGATACTATCATTTAAAATACTGTTTATATAAAAATGATTGTACTGAAATGCCAAACATCAAATTTAAAATAAATTTACAGCATAATCAAAATTGATGCCTGCCTCCTAGGTAAGACATAAAGTAAGAGGATGAAGTGTAATGGCTTCTGGGTTGGGACTCTCAAAGCAGAACACTAGGTCTTTGGCATCTTGGATATGGTGGATCAGTAGGAAAGTATGCTCTTTTTAAAGGTGGAGCTGAAGTTTTCAGTCTTTTTCTGTTAAAGAAAAAATTACCCATGACACTTGTTAAAACAGTAAGGTAGACTTTATTTGGACTATCATGATAGGCATAAGGAATACAATGGGGTGTCGCAGTAAGGGAGAGAGGCTGGGCTCAACTCAAGAAGTGGAGATTTATAGCCATGGGATAGGGGGCAGTCCATGGACAGAAAATTACTAAGAGGATAGGATAATTCTTTGACAAACTGACCTAACAGAATACTTGCTGAAAGCAGGCCAGGATGATCAGATATTTCCTAGGTGGGTGGTAGGGAACAAGAAATTTGGACAGATATCAAGGGTGACCAGATACTGACGGTGAGGATTCTGGCTAAGCTGACATAGCAAGATTCTTCAAAATACACTTCACAAAAACAGAGATGGAAGCTCAAGGTCAGACCTAGTGAAGCAGAGGGCTCAGAGGAGTCTGAATAAAGTTTGGTCAAGAGGAGAATCTCTGTCAACTCTTAATTTCTCTAGGCTAAAGTAAAGCTGGCAACCTGGCTGTTATCAGAAGTGAGGACATTCCAGGTCATGTGGCTCTGTGGGGAGAGGAAAGCGAAAGGACTGTGTGTGCACTGCTCCTCTCTGAAGTAGGTGAGACAGAGCCTCAGAGCTGAACTGATGTGACAAGGAAGGAGTGTGTGAAAAGTTAACTTAGAGTTAATTATCCTGGGTTGGGAGATATTTAGGGAGATAAAATATACTGCTATTGTTTAGTCGCTAAGTGGCGTCCGATTCTTTGGTAACCTCATGGACGATAGCCTGCCAGGCTCCTCTGTCTATGGGATTTCCCAGGCAACAATACTGGAGTGGGTTGCTATTTCCTTTCCCAGGGGATTTTCCCGACTTGGGAATTGAACTTGTGTCTCCTACATTGGCAGGCAGATTCTTTACCACGGAGCCACCAGGGATATACTGAGTAAATGTAAAATTATTTGTGGTTTGCTAGTGAACAAAACAATTGTCATAGAACTTCTAAAGGATCTTCAGTTCAGTCGCTCATATGTTATAAAGGATCTTACCTTATGACATATTTACAGTCTAGGTATAGGTAATAATAGAGCAGGACTTCTCATGGAAGACCTCTAATACTCTTGTGATTTGCCATTTTTATTACTGTGAAGTTTAACTAAATTAAATATCAGAGCAATAGCAGAGCAAATGACTATACTGATACTATACCTAATATTTTTTTAATACTTTTTTTAAAAATTAAGATTTCATCACCATCGTCCTTTATACTTTGCTACATATGAGAAAAGGCCAAGTACAAAGCTGAACTTCTCTGTCCTTCCAGCTTGAGTATCTCCAGGTAGGATGGTTGGAGAACAAGGACTCAGTTAAAATAAATTATTCAAGGGGAAGAGGAGTCAGGTCTTAAGAGAATGGACCTGATACTGGTGGGATAGAAGGAATTCTGCTCTGGGGAAAAAAGGTACATGGGATCTAGAGAAAGGACTGGGTACCTCCTTCCTCTTCCACTTAGCTCAGTCCTCCTTGGCCCCCTATCCCTTCTTCTCAGCTCCACCCTCAGCCCCATCCTTCTCCCAGCTCTCTTCCTTCCCTCCTACCCCTAATCATAATTCTAAGGTATCTCCATCAGTTAATTCCAGCAGTGGGCTAGGGCCCAAACTGGATCTGAAGGAAGAAAAAATGACTCATACAAATTAAAAAAAGATGTTGAGCCTCGGTTATTTCTGCAACCAGAGAATTAAAACACAGATACTTTGAAAAGGTATTGAACTGGAGCTCAGGAGGGTATGTAGTCAGACTGCTTTTCTCAACATCCGCACATCTGTATGACTCAATTTAAAGAAGCATAATCTGGTTAAGGTTTAAATGATAAAAATTTCAAAGAATTTTTACAATCTACAAAATTCCTGGTATTTTGGATTTAAATAGGCAGAGAATACTAGAATAACCAAAATTTTATATTTTTATAATAATATACTTTGGCCACCTGATGCAAAGAGCTGACTCATTTGAAAAGACCTTGATGCTGGGAAAGACTGAGGGCATGAGAAGGGGATGACAGAGGATCAAATGGCTGGATGGCATCACTGACTCGATGGACATGAGTCTGAGTGAACTCCGGGAGTTGGTGATGGACAGGGAGGCCTGGCGTGCTGCGGTTCATGCGGTCACAAAGAGTCTGATACGACTGAGCGACTGAACTGAACTGAATCTCTAAATTAAGTATATGACTGTTTTCAATGGCTAGTGTACATTACAAGGCATGTGAAAGCTATGTCACCCTAGAACATTACATTCAAGTCAGTGATGCTTAACTCCAGATGTACATCATGATAATTCTGTGGGGTTGGGCTCAGGCACCTGTATTTTTAAAAGTTTCTTAGGTGATTCTGACACAAAATTCTAGTTAAGAGTGACTGTCTTAAAACTGTTAGTTGTTCAGTCATGTCTGATTCTTTGCCCATGGACTATAGCCTGGCAAGAATACTGGAGTGGGCAGCCATTCACTTCTCCAGGGGACCTTCCTGACCCAGGGATCAAAGCCAGGTCTCCTGCATTGCATGCAGATTTTACTGTCTGAGCCACCAGGGCAGGAAGACATTAAGATCTCACATACAGAGCTGCTTTGCTTACAGACCCATTACTAATCTCATCATCTCCTTGGTTTAGTTTTTATTTGATGAGTATTACAGGAGCACTTAAATAAACATTTAAACTTTCCTTTCCCACACCTCCAGAAAGTTATTTAAAACTAAACATTTCAAATGAAAGTTTAAAAAGTAATACATTTAAAGGTGGGCTGGGAACTAGGTTATTTACTTTGAAAAGTAAAGCTGTCAATCTACAGTGGAGAATAAGGAATCAAGAGGAGTGATGCTACCAGAGGCAGGGGAAGCTAGATGGTCATCAAATTCTTCCTGAAACATGTCCTAATGGCATGCCTTCATTATTTTCTTTACATCAATGACAACTTACCACGTAGGCTCACATTCAAATGGGAAGGAAAATATACCTTCAAGATGTAATCAATTTTCAATCATGTATTTAGAATTATCTCTGTAACCAGTACTCCTGCTAATATTAAAAATCAAGAGCTGACTGTACCATCTGGATATCATGAGTCAGTTTCTTAAACTCAATTCATTTCCTCTGGTTTTTCATCCATGTATCATGAAAAACTAAATTTTATAAACATACCTTGGGTCAAGAAGGCTTCTCAAAAACTTGAAAAGCAAAACCTGGTTCTGAACAGAAAAATAAAGAATACAATTAAATATTAACAAACTCTTCCAATTATGCTGTGATAAAGAATTTTACAACATCCCTTTAAAAAGCGTGCATGTGTATGTTTTACTTCTCGTAAGCTCTCTGTGCAGGTCTAAGAAATGCTGAAGAATCCTTTGGAGGTCAGTTCTTCTCAGTAATTCTAATCATTGTCACATATGCAATTCTGACTGCAGAAGAAACATAAATACATTGTTTTACCCCTCAATCCTTGCCAAAAAAAGCCCTCTGCTGAGACAAATCCTGTAACAGTTCTCAGCATGAAGACCCTTGGAATGGGTCCAGAGCAAGTGCTCTGACCTGCTCTGGCTGCACAGATGGGTTCACCCTGCCTCACCTGGTTCTCCCTGTGACAATGGCCAACTGTGAGACAGTTAACCTAGGTGAGGCTCACATAGCAACCACCACCAAAAAAGCTCATTAACTTTCCAATACAATCAGCTACAGAAGAGACAGCAAACTACAACAAGTTAAGCCTGGTGTGCTGCAGTCCATGGGGTCACAAAGAGTCGGATATGACTGAGTGACTGAACAACAACAATACTGTATGATATAAAAATTTTATAACAGTTCACTCATTAGTGCACAGGCGAGGCTTACCATGAAGCAAACATATCAGTTACACTAGGCCACCATAAAGCAATCATACTGCTTTTTCATTATCAATGCATGAGTTGTTATGCTTGTAAATAAATACAAATTTCTTTTTCACATTTTTTTCATTTTTGATGTCATAGTTTAATAATACAGATAACATATACAGTGCTTTTATAAGACATATTGATATGAGTGCTGATGGATGATTCATCTTGTAAATATACAACAGTATTGATAAATTTTGTTCAGTACTGTAAATGTATTTTCTCTTCCTTAAGATTTTCTTAATAACATTTTCGTTTCTCTAGCTCACCTATTCTAAGAATACAGTATATAATACATATAATATACAAAGCACGTGTTAATTGAAGGTTTCTGTTACTGGTAAGATTCCCAGCCAACAGTAGGCTATCAGTAGTTAGTCGAAAGTTATATAGGGACTTTTGCCTGCATTGGGATTGGCACCCCTAACCCCTGCGTTGTTCAAGAGTCAACTGTATATGTTTTTATATCCTTATCACTTTATCAATGCGCTTTTGGCCTATGGCCTCCCTTGTGGCTCAGCTGAAAAAGAATTCGCCTACAATGTGGGAGACCTGGGTTTGATCCATGGGTTGGGAAGATCTCCTGGAGAAGGGAAAGGCTACCCACTCCAGTATTCTGGCCTGAAGAATTCCATGGACTGTATAGTCCATGGGGCCACAGAGTCGGACCCGACTGAGTGACTTTTCTCTTCTTTCTTTTGGCCCACAGCCAAAAGATATATTCACTGAATTAACAAATGACTCCTTATCTTGAGTTAATGGACCTCATCATACTGGACAACCAACCCTATAGACCCAGGAGTCATTTTTTTACTCTACCCATCACATTCAACTAATTTCCAAGCCCCTCATATTTTATTTCACAAATGTATCTTACACTTGTCCTCTCCACTGGCACTGCTTTCATCCTGTCCTAACCATTTCTTGCCAAGACCTTTTGCCTTCCCACTGGTCTCACCTCTATTTGCTCTCTTTGCCAGCCCATTCTCCACACACAGAGTTAATATTCCATCAAATGAATCTACTGGTATCACTCCTCTGTCTCCAGCACACAGAAGATAGAGCATAATTTCTTAGCATTACATATATGACTGTCCAATATCATCCCCCAAACTCTTATTTTCCAGTCTCTATACATTTAATTCCTTCCTTCCAATATACCTTTTACAGATTAATCTAATGCTTCTTCCACCATCGTCTTCACCACATCATTCTCTGAATACGAATGCTGCTTCATGCCTTCAAGTCTTTACTTACCCAGAGCTCTTTATCTAGAATGCCCTTTTCAATTCTCTGCCTGGAAAACTGACACCAATTATTCAAGACCCAGTTTGGGCGTATCTGGGAACACTTGTCTGACTTGCTAACACAGTCCGTCATTCTCTCCTCTTGTTCCTACAGCAATTTCTATGTATGTCTGGTGTAGAGCTTATAACACTATACTGTGGTTATATAAGTGCTTCTCTATTCTACAGGAAAAATTAAGAAAAAGACTATATTCTTATTAGTGTCCCCCCAGAGCCTACCATACTGTGGTACAGAGTGGGGCCACAGTAGTATGCAGTGTGAATATGAATGAATGAAATGAAATGAAATCCATACCTTTATCACTTATGCCAGCTGCCTCCCCCCTCACTACTTTGGTTTCCCTCTTGCACACCTAACTTCTACTACTATGATTACCACTTGAGGACTTGGTTGTGCTACCTGCCCCTGTCACTGTCCTACTCTCTACCTCTATCACTTGTGGCCACAATGGTAGTGAGCAAAACTCACTAATAGCACTACCACAGTAGTGACAAATGGAATGCTGGTCCATTAGACAGTACTTCAAACTGAGCATCTTAGTATTCAGCATTAAAACAGCTGTATTCTAGCTAAGATTTTTCCCCAAAAAAAGTTCTAAATAGACAGCATTCGCCCAATAGGAGCACGATAGAAATCTAAACAAATAACATGAACTCCGAAGAGAATATGGTCATAGTCACTATAGAAAAAGATTAGAGTTGGGGCGGGGGGGAGGACCCTCTGTGGATTACAATTTTAGAGTAAGTACAGGTTATTTTTCCAAAAATGTTTCTGTGACAGTAATATTCATTATGCACAAAGATAAATTCCCTCATTTCTAGACTCAGATTATCACAGAATTGCTTCTAAGCATGCACATGCACACACACCATATGTAGAAACTGCTACTAAAAGGCAACAATGAACGGAAGAAGCCATCACAATAAACATTTCTTAGGTGGGTACTCAGTAACTGTCTCTCCACTAGATGCTCTGCAGAATTTACCTGAAGTTTCTTAATGACTGTTTCGATCTGTTCAGAAAAGTGAGTAGCAACCAGCTCTGCAGCTTTACAGGGCTTCAGGGCCACAAGTTCCTGTAACAAAAGAAAAAGATAAAAATAATCTTCAGTGTTAAATTTAAATAGAATTTCCATGGATGTGACGCATAATACCAACATCAATACTTTCATGAGCTTCTATACTGCTTTTCAGGAGACCTCAATATAGAGCCACAATTTAAAGACATATTACAAGTGAGCAAAATCAGAAAAACATCATGTTAAAAAAAATCAGATTTTTATATAAAAGGTAATTCAGAATTTGTAGAAAATGAAAGCACTAAAATTTTGGATTTAGGCCATGATATCTACAGCATGAATGTAAGAACAAAAGCTCCCCAAATTCCCTGCTAGTGAATTTACCCTTGAGCTTAAAGTAATAATTTAAAGAAGTGGAAAACAAAAAACAAAAAACCACAGTTGCAATTTCTTTAGCTAAGACTTCTGAAACTTTACCTCCAATGCCTTGTAGATTCTGAAACCAAAATTGTTTTAAGAAATTAACTTAAGGTCATAAGTCTTAAATGACACTAAGAGGTTGACCACTGTTAATAAGACCTATTTCTGTCAAATCTAAGACTTGCCATCTGCCCTCTCCTTGAACTTTCCTAGACACTACTGGCTATCCCTTTCTTCTTGAAACTCTCTTCTTTCTTGGTTTCTGTGACCCTATTCTACCTTTTCAATTGTATGATCCATAGCTAAAATGCAAAGACTGTCTATAGATCACATATTATACTGTCAAATAAAAATATGATGAACTATCATGACTGTAATATTCATGATATATATCTAATAATTTTGTGTTGGTATTTTAGGATTAATAATACTTAGTTGACACAAATAACTGCAGTTTATACTATTTTCATACAACACATCTCAAAATAGAAAAGGCACAACTAACCGATATCACATATAAAAAGGGGGATATTACTATTGATCTTCAGATATTAAAAAGATAAACCAATACAATATTGTAAAGTAAAAAAAAACAAAAAACAAAAAAAATTTTTTAATTGATTGGAAATCAAAAGTTGAAAAAAAGATAAATTATTATGAATTAATCTGTCAAGAATTTGAAAATTTAGTCAAAACGGCTAAATTCTTAGAAAAATGTAATTCAATAAACTGACTTAAGAAACAGAAAATCTGCATTGATTAGTCACTAAAGAAATTGAATGAATAGTCAAAAATCTTCCTGTATAAAACACTCCAGGCCCATACAGCTTCATTGGTAAGTTCCCAGCAATCATTTAGGGAAGAAATAATTACAAAGTTAATTAATCTCTTACAGAGAATAGAAAAAAGGAAATTTCTTCAGCTCAGCTCATTGTATAATAGTAGCAAAACTCTGATACCTAAACCCTGTAGAACATAAGGAAGGAAGGAAAATTATACATGGTCTTAATTGCGAACATTGATAAAGATAGAATCTAACAATGTATAAAAAAGATAATATAACAGGTTCAAGTTGCATTTATCCATAGAATTCAAGGCTGATTTAATATCGGTAAAATTTGCAAGGTAAAGGCCAGCGCGTGGCTCCTGCCTCCCATCTCTCCCCCGGCCCCTCAGGCTGATTCACCATAATGATCAACACAAAGGGAAAGAGGCGGGGTACCCGCTACATGTTCTCCAGGCCTTTCAGAAAACACGGAGTTGTTCCTTTGGCCACATACATGCGAATCTACAGGAAGGGTGATATTGTAGATATCAAGGGAATGGGTACTGTTCAAAAAGGAATGCCCCACAAATGTTACCATGGCAAAACTGGGAGAGTCTACAATGTTACCCAGCATGCTGTTGGCATCACTGTAAACAAACAAGGGCAAGATTCTTGACAAGAGAATTAATGCGCGTATCGAGCATATTAAGCACTCAGAGCCGAGATAGCTTCCTGAAATGCATGAAGGAAAATGATCAGAAAAAGAAGGAAGCCAAAGAGAAAGGGACTTAGGTTCAGCTGAAGCGCCAGCCTGCTCCACCCAGAGAAGCACACTTTATGAGGACCAATGGAAAGGAACCCGAACTGTTGGAGCCCATTCCCTGTGAATTCATGGCCTGATGGGTGTAAAAATAAAGACCTGGACTGTACAAATGTTTCTCTTGAGTAGAAGTGTTGTGTCCAAATTCAGTGGATGATGTCTTTTCAAATTTAGTGGTTTTCCTTCCTGAAAGGTGTAAGATAGTTTGTTGTTCAGTATGCTCCACTTTTTAATAAACTGCCAGATATTATTTTTTTAAAAGATCAATAAAATTCATGACAAAAACAGAATAAGGGAGAAAATTTTCGCATACTAGAAATAGAAGACTTCTACAAAAATCTTTATACTAAACATTATGTGTCAGAAATAAAATTTTAACCATATTATTAACATTAGTGTTTTGCTAAAATATATGAAGTTGTGACAATAAATCTAACATTAGATGAATCTACAGAGGAAATTATAAAACGTTACAGAAACGTTGGTGAACAAACAGTTACACCATATGGTCATAAGGTAGAAGCCTCATAATGTAAAGATGTCAGATTAAAAAAGACTCAAAGATTCAGTGCAATCCCTGTCAGAATCATAAGGTTAGGAACTTGACAAGTTGATTCTAAAAGGTATTTGGAACTAAGCAGCCAATACACTTTTAAAAATATGAAGACTTATTATAAAACAACAATATTTCAAGTACTGACTTCAAGACCAATCAAACAGAACAAGACCCAGAAAAAGACAAAACACAGAGATTCTTGATATCTCATGAGAAGGTAGCACTGTTGAGCAGTGCATAAAGGTAATCTTTTAAAATAACTGTTGCTAGGACACAGATCAATGGAATAGGAAAGAAAGCCCAGAAATAAACCCAAACCCACACTATGTCATTTATCTATGACAAGGCAAGAATACAGAAAAGACAGCCTCTTAAATAACTGGTGCTGGGCAAACTGGACAGCTACATGCAAGAGAATGAAAACAGGCCATTCTCTAACACCATATACAAAATAAACTCAAAATGGACTAAAGAGCTAAATGTAAGAGCAGATACTATAAAACTCCTATAGGAAAACTTAGGCAGAACACTCTTTGATATAAATCACAGCAATATTTTTTTTAATACTCCTAGAGTATTGAAAACAAAAGCAAAAATAAGTAAATGGGACCCAATCAAACTTACAAGCTTTCGTAGAGCAAAGGAAAACATAAACAAAATAAAAAGATAGCCTTCAGAATGGGAAAGAATATTTGCAAACAATACAACCAGTAAGGGACTGATTTCCAAAATATATAAACAGCTCCGAAAGCACACACACACACACACACACACACACACACACACACACACACACACACACACAATCCAATCAATAAAGAGGCAGGAGATCTAAACACATTTCTCCATTTCTCAAATAGATGGCCAACAGGCACATGAAAACATGCTCAACATTGCTATTAGAAAAATGCAAATCAAAACCAAAATGAGGTATTACCTCACATGGATCAGAAAGGCCATCATCAGAAAGTCTACAAATAGTAAATACTGGAAAAGGTGTGGATAAAAGGGAACCCTCCTATACTGTTGGTGGGTATGTAAATTGGTTTAGCCACTATGGAAAATGGAGGTTCCTCAAAAAACCAAAATTAGAACTACCATATGATCCAGCAATCCCACTCCTGAGCATATGTCTACCTAGAAAAGACCAAAACTTTAAATCAAAAAGATACTTGCATTCCAATGTTCACAGCAGCACTATTTACAACAGTCAAGACATGGAAGCAACCTAAATGTGTACAGACAGATGACTGGATAAAGAAGATGTGGTATATGATGGAATATTACCTAGCCATTAAAAAGAATGAAATAATGACATCTGCAGCAACATGGATGGACCTAGAGATTATCACACTAAACGAAATCAGACAGAGAAAGATAAATACCATATGATATCACTTATATGTGGAATCTAAAAAAAAATGATCCAAAGGAATTTACTTACAAAACAGAAATAAGACTCACATACACAGAAAACAAACTTTTAGAAACCAAAGGGGAAAGGGGGGAGGGATCAATTAGGGATTTTGGATAAACAGATACACACTACTATATAAAAGATAGATAAATCATAAGGACCTACTATATAGCACAGAGGACTATATTCAACATATATCTTGTAATAACCTATAATGGAAAAGAATATGAGGTGGAAAATACATATATACACAACTGAATCACTTTGCTGTATACCTGAGACATTGTAAATCAACTATACTTCAATTTTTAAAAAGGGGAAAAAATTCAAAAATGGAAAAAAATTGTTCCTGAGAGAACTAGGTATCCATATTTTTAAAAAATTAATCCCCACCTCAAACCCTATACAAAAACTGCTTTCAGGTGAGTCTAAGATTTAAAGTTGAAAAAAGAAACAAGAAAGCTTTTAGACAACAATACAGAAGGACTTCTTCAGTACCAAAGGAAGAAAACTGATTATTCTGACTACTTAAAAAAAAAAAAAAAAACTTTTCTTAAAAAGAACCACAGAAAAAAAGCCACAGAGTAGAATATACTTGCAACATGTATCACTGAAAAAAGGACTACCATCCAGGATATATAAGGAATTTCTTCATCAATGAGTACAAGAGACATTCTAACAGAAAAATGGGCAAAAGACTTGAACAGTGATGTCAAAGAAAGAAAATTTAAATGGCCAATAAATATGAATCTATCAATCTCAGTAATTAAGGATATGTAAATTTAAAACAAAATGAAATGTCATTATACATCCACTAGACAGACAAAATTTTAAAAGTTCAGCAAGAATATAGAGTCAGTGGAAAATCTCACACAATGCTGGCATCTGCTGATGTTTAAAATATTTATCCCACGATCCAGAGAGATGATATGGGGTGGGAGGTGGGAGGGGGATTCAGGATTGGGAGCTCGTATACACCCGTGGCAGATTCATGTCAATGTATGGCAAAACCAATACAGTATTGTAAAGTAAAATAAAGTAAAAATAAAATTTAAAAAAAATATTTATCCCAGTTAAGTGGCAACTACACACCCCAGAACAGAGATTATCAAATGTTAACATGCATCAAAATCACCAGAGGGGCTTATTAAAATATATTGTTGGGACCTGTCGCCAGAGTTTCTGATTCATTAGGCCTGAGGAGAAGACTGAAACAGCGTTTCTATCAAGTTCTCAGCTGATGCTGTAATGCTGGACTGGAGATCAAACAGAACCACTGTCCTGGAAAAATGCATGTGGCTGTGTTCAAGATGCATACGTCAGACACCAGTAGAATGAACAGGAAGTGATATACTTACAAAATTTAATACTGTACCGTAATAAAAATGAACTGCAGCAACATACAAAATATATAAATTTCTCAAAATATTGAGAAAAAGACAGAAAATAACCTCAGAGTATAACCTCATTTATATGAAGTTCAGCAACAAGCCAAACAAAACATATATTTTTAGGGATGCAGGCAGAAGCAATGACAATATATAAAAGTGCAAAAAATTATATTTCATTATCCTCGTTCTTCCGATAATATTAGTGAGGCAGTGAACCGTGATCAGGAAAGGACACATGGGAACAGTCTGGGGTACTAGCAGTAACTATTTCTGGTATGTTGAGTTTTTAATTTTTTATTAAACTGTACTTTTATTTTGTGCACTTTTCTCTTTATATTTCAAAATGAGAAGTGTTTTTTAAAATTTCATGAGACATGAATTGTCCATATTGGAAAAACCATCTAAGTGAGAGATTCTTTACTGAAATCCACAGACCCAGCCTAAGAATGGCTTTTAGGAAATCCGTGGATCCTTAAATAGTGAACAAAATGATGCATCTGAGCACATGCACAAGACTATGAAGCCCAGGTCCGGATCCTTCACTCCAGTCTCAAATGCGGTCTACCTCGCAAAGTGTTAAGAACCACTAATCTACACGCTATGTACATGCACTGTCTGAAAACTTTATTATAAGGACTTTCCCTCTACACACTTAATGTTGATTTTATTTATATTAAAAAACCCACACAAGACCTTCAACGAAAAGTCTATAGATTTCTAATATGACCTTCAGAAGTACTAACAAGTTCAAGGTAGAAAAAAAAAAAAAAAAAAGCATAGATGTGGGGAAAATAGTCAGCAGAAATAATTGTTGCACAGCAAAAATATTTTTTGCTTCACCAGTATGAGTTTTCTGCTGAATAATCTGTGTGTTCATTGATTAATGCATCATGTGTCATATTATGCAGAGAGACACAGCTTCATTTTAGGATGTCTGGAGTCCATGTGCTCAAAGCACTGCATAATGCAGTTGAAATGAAATGAACAATGAGCCATAATATAACTATGGAGGCTTAAAGGGGATGATGAAAAGAAAAAGAATGCCAAATGATTAGAAGAAAAAAATTTAATTCACAGTTGAAGAACGTTTTCTTGGGTTTTCTTACTTTCACCAAGACATATTGATCTTGTTGTTAGCAGAAACATGATAAGACTAAATAACATATATATGTCTTCAATGCAGTAAATGAAAGTGTGGCAATTCCTTCATCCTACTGACTGTAACACTTTGCACATCAGATGTTTTATATTAGATGCTGTTCACATTTCTAATCTAAACTTCATAATCATCAGGAATTAAAAGTATTCACATTACATGCAATGCTTTCCGAAAGTTTCAGAGCTCATCCTTTCTTATCATTTTTCATATGTAAAAAAATTTTAAAACATGTTGAATAATCATATCTTTTACTACATCTCTAAACCCATCACTATCTCCTGATCCTTGCTACAAGGGAAGAAACAAACTTTGTAGATGTAAATGTTATTTACAAAACTGGAACTACCTCAGCATCCTTCATTACTACTTTTTCTCAATAATTAGAGGACCAAAAAAAAACAGAAGAGATTCCAACAGCTCTCTAGCTCTGTTGATTTCTGAGGAATACTGTATGTTTTGAACCTAAGGAAACTAAAGTGAGGAGTGATTTTTGGGCCCTTTTTTAGAATGCATTTTGATGCCATCCTAATCATACACATAATCAGTTCAGTTCAGTCCCACAGTCATGTCTGACTCTTTGCAACCCCATGGACTGCAGCACACGAGGCTTCCCTATTTTTCACCAACTTCCGGAGCTTACCCAAACTCATGTCCATCAAGTCAGTGATGTCATTCAACCACCTCATTCTCTGTCGTCCCTTCTGCTCCTGCCTTGATTGTTTCCCAGCTCAGGGTCTTTTCCATTGAGTCAGTTCTTCATAACAGGTGGCCAAACTATTGGAGTTTCAGCTTCAACATCAGTCCTTCCAATGAATATTCAGGACTGATTTCCTTCAGGATTGACTGATCTCCTTGCAGTCCAAGGGACCCTCAAGAGTCTACTCCAACACTACAGTTCAAAAGCATCAATTCTTCGGCGCTCAACTTTCTTTATATTCCAACTCTCACATCCATACATCACTACTGGAAAAACCATAGACTTGACTAGATGGACCTTTATCAGCAAAGTAATGTCTCTGCTTTTTAATATGCTGTCTAGGTTGGTCATAGCTTTTCTTCCAAGGAGCAACTGTCTTTTAATTTCACGGCTGCAGTCACCATCTGCAATGATTTTGGAGCCCAAGAAAATAAAGTCTCTCACTGTTTCCCCATCTATTTCCCATGAAGTGATGGGACCAGATGCCATGAACTTTGTTTTTTGAATGCTGAGTTTTAAGCCAGCTTTTTTACTCTCCTCTTTCACTTTCATTAAGAGGCTCTTTAGTTCTTCGCTTTCTGCCATAAGGGTGGTGCCATCTGCATATCTGGGGCTATTGATATTTCTCCCGGCAATCTTGATTCCAGCTTCTGCTTCATCCAGCAAGGCATTTCGCATGATGTACTCTGCATATAAGTTAAATAAGCAGGGTGACAGTATACAGCCTTGATGTACTCCTTTCCTCATTTGGAAACAGTCTGTAGTTCCATGTCCAATTCTAACTGTTGCTTCTTGATCTGATAAAGATTTCTCAGGAGGCAGGTCAGGTGGTCTGGTATTCCCATCTCTTTCAGAATTTTCCACAGTTTATTGTGATCCACACAGTCAAAAGCTTTGGCATAGTCAATAAAGCAGAAATAGATGTTTTTCTGGAACTCTCTTGCTCTTTTGATGCTCTAACGGATGTTGGAAATGAAATCTCTGGTTCCTCTGCCATTTCTAAAACCAGCTTGAACATCTGGAAGTTCATGGTTCACATACTGCTGAAGCCTGGTTTGGAGAACTCTGAGCATTACTTTACTAGCATGTGAGATGAGTGCAATTGTGCAGTCATTTAAATATTCTTTGGCATTGCGTTTCTTTGGGATTGGAATGAAAACTGACCTTTTCCAGTTCGGTGGCCACTGCTGAGTTTTCCAAATTTGTTGACATATTGAGTGCAGCACTTTCACAGCACTCTTTTAGGATCTGAAATAGCTCAACTGGAATTCCATCACCTCCACTAGCTTTGTTCATAGTGATGCTTCCTAAGGCCCACTCATTCCAGGATGTCTGGCTCTAGGTGAGCGATCACACCATCTTTGTTACTGGCATCACGAAGATCTTTCTTGTACAGTCCTGTGTATTCTTGCCACCTCTTCTTAATATCTTCTGCTTCTGTTAGGTCCATACCATTTCCATCCTTTATTGTGCCCGTCTTTGCATGACATGTTCCCTTGGTATCTCTAATTTTCTTGAAGAGATCTCTAGTCTTTCCCATTCTATTGTTTTCCTCTATTTCTTTGCACTGATCATTGAGGAAGGCTTTCTTATCTCTCTTTGCTATTCTTTGGAATTCTGCATTCAGATGGGTATATATTTCCTTTTCTCCTTTAGCTTTAGTTTCTCTTCTTTTCTCAGCTATTTGTAAGGCCTCCTCAGACAATCATTTTGCCTTTTTGCATTTCTTTTCCTTGTGGATGGTCTTGATCACTGCCTCTTATACAATGTCACAAACCTCCGTCCATAGTTCTTCAGGTACTCTATCAGATCTAATCCCTTGAATCTATTTGTCACTTCCACTTTATAATTGTAAGGGATTTTATTTCAGTCATACCTGGAACGGTCCAGTGGTTTTCCCTACTTTCTTCAATCTAAGTCTGAATTTTGCAATAAGGAATTCATGATCTGAGCCACAATCAGCTCCCAGTCTTGTTTTTGCTGACTGTATAGAGGTTCTCCATCTTTGGCAGCAAAGAAAATAATCAATCTGATTTTGATACTGACATTTAGGCATCTGAAGCAAATTTTTGGGCCAACCGTCTGTTGGCTCAGACAGTAAAGATTTTGCCTGCAATAGAGGAGACCTGGGTTTGATCCCCGGGACAGGAAGATCCCCTGGAGAAGGGAATGGCTACCCACTCCAGTACTGTTACCTGGGAAATCCCATGGACAAAGGAGCTTGACAGGCACTACTCCATGGGGTCACTGCTGAGCAACTAACAACTAAGCAAATATTGAAAAAAGAACTTTTAGTTTCAAAGTCAACTACTGCATTCCTGTAAAAGAGCATTCATAAACAAAATCAGAATCATCATCCTTTTACATAAGAGAAATACATCCTCTTACATAAGGGAAAGACATCAGAGAGAATAACTTGTTGCAGTGATGTTTCTAAAATTCCATCAGGTGATTGAGGGAATGGCTCCTGTCACATGATAGGGGAAAAGTTCAATAGTACTCACAGAATTCCTCAGAACATTGTGAAAAAACACTAAAATTCCAGTTTGTGAACTAGCTGATTGAACATGAGTTATTTTCAGAAGTCATGACAGAATAAGTTGTATACAACATGGGTTTTCCACAAATGTGAGGTGGAATAAATTACCTGAAAAAGATGTTAACCCTCAAGCAAATCAACTTAATAATATATCTCCCACTACCTAGCAAAAACTTAATTTGGGAGATATCTATACAAATACAGCAATGTTTTCAAATTCTGCTGAATCAGTACCTCAATATGATCCATAGCCTTCTGCCATACAGACTGCTTCTCCTCCGCACTATATCCAGGAATGGATAAGATATTGTGAATGTAGTTAAAGACTTCTTCCTGAAAAGCACAAGACAATAAAATTTATTCATTCATTCACTCAAGAATATTTAGTCACTATCTACTATCTCTTGAGTGTCCCTTGGATTGGGAGATCAAACCAGTCAATCCTAAAGGAAATCAGTCCTGAATATTCATTGGAAAGACTGATGCTGAAATACTTTGGCCACTGATGCAAAGAACTGAATCACTGGAAAAGACCCTAAGATGGGAAAGACTGAAGTCAGGAGGAAAAGGGAACAACAGAGGATCAGATGGTTGAATGGCATCATGGACTCAATGGACATCAGTTTGAGCAAGCTCCAGGAGTTGATGATGGACAGGGAAGCCTGGCGTGCTGCAAGTCCATGGAGTTGCAGAGTCAGACATGACTGAGTGACTGAACTGAACTGATCTACTATCTGCATTGGTCTTGGTAAATATCTATTATTTGGAGAAGGAAACCATTTTGAGATGGTTAATTGAGGGAGTGAAGTGAAAATCACTCAGTCATGTCTGACTCTTTGCCACTCTGTGGACGATATAGCACATAGAATTCTCCAGGCAAGGATACTGGAGTGGGTAGCTGTTCCCTTCTCCAGGGGATCTTCCCAACCCAGGGATTGAACTCAGTCTCCCACATTGCAGGCAGATTCTTTACCAGCTGAGCCACCAGGGAAGTCCAAGAATACTGGAGTGGGTAGCCTACCACATCTCCAGTGGATCTTCCCAACCCAGGCATCAAACTGGGGTCTCTTGCATTGCAGGCAGATTCTTTATCAGCTGAGTTACCAGGGAAGCCCCTTAACTAACAGAAGACTGACTTAAAAGTGAAAGAGTAACTGTTTAGGGTAGATTCTTAGAAGTTGCAAATGTGTTCCAATTAATTTCAGTCTCAATTTCATTAACCCAGAGTGAATATCATTCTTTTGCTTTGGTGGTCCCTGTCCACATTCTTAGTTTCACATCAAATCTGTCTTGCCCTTGTCCATTATGCTCCACTTACACTGCTCTTTGCTTCATTTATATGATCCCTATTCAGTTCCTTGAACATGTCAAAGAATTTTCCCACTGCAGGATCTTTGCATATACTGTTCCCTACCCTGGAACATTTTTTCTATGGGCTCTTTGCTTGATTAGCTTCTTCTCAAATTCTAAAACTCAGTTTCTATGGCATTTTATCTGAGATTCCTTCCTTGGCTGCTCTGTGTAAGTTCATTCTCCCATTATTTACTCCTGTGGAAACCAGTTTCTCTAATGCTCATCACAATTTGCAATTACTCTCAGTCTCCATCAATAAACTATAAGTTATAAAATTACAGGAACTATACATCTGTTTAAATTATCAATATACACTTGAGTTAATAACAGGCACTCAACAGCTCTTGAATAATGAAGAAACATATGTCCAAATATTTCTACTGAATAATTATTTCTACTTGATAAGGCGAGGGAGGAAACTGAGTAAGAAAAACAGGTAAAGCGGTCTCTTAACTCACCTCTCTTAGTGGGTCACGTAAGTAGCAGTCAATAATTTTGTCATATTGGTGTTCTCGTTCATACATAAATTCACAAATTTGGTAGCTAGAACATAAAAGGAAAAACTTCAGTGTACCAAACAGGCAGGTGGTTATCAACTTACTGTTTTAAGACATCTGTTCAGGCATATCTGTTAAGGCATCTGTTCAGGTTTGAATTAAGGAAAATGAATATAGTAGATGTGATTTCTACTGTTAAATCAAGTTATCGTATCTAAGGAATATGAATATCTGCCAGTCCTTTGAATATAGGTTTTAAGATGCTGCCAAATACTATGTTTATAAGAAATTTCAAAGATGTGTATAAAATACATGTTAAAGCAACAATGTATCATATAAAAAATAGTTACTGTATTAGAATCATACAATACAATCAATAATATGAAGTTTCCCTGTTCAGAATTAAACATGTCAAATGAAATATTTAACAAACTAGATAAACAATAGTGCTAACATGTTGCATCTGTTTGCTATGCTAAATTCTACATTGTTTATAATATATATGTAAGTTAACTGCCAAAAATCTATAAATACCACGGAAATTTTAAGTAAAAAAAACCATAAGACTGATATTTCATTTTTACACTAAAACAAATGAACAAGAACTTCAAATTTACTTGCTATTAATTTCTGCAAATTAAACTAACTTCTAGACTTGAAAGGCAAAAACTTTTGCATTTAGGTTTTTTTAAAATTATTAACATGCATAGCTTTTCTTAATTTAAAAAAACTTACAATTCTGCTTTCTCTGCCATACGGATGAGTCGACTCTCTTCAAACTGAACTATGCCTCCAGCCTGCAGCAATTCTAAAAGGACCTGAATATTTAAAATAAATGAGTAAAAACACTTTGGAATCTACTTTTATTGATTAGCTCTTCAGGAGTCCATTCAGCCACATAATCATACGACCTTACGGCAGAAAATGAAGAATGAAAGAGCCTCTTGATGAAAGTGAAAGAGGAGAGTGAAAAAGTTGGCTTAAAGCTCAACATTCAGAAAACTACGGTCACAGCATCCGATCCAATCACTTCATGGCAAATAGATGGAGAAACAGTGGAAACAGTGGCAGACTTTATTTCTGGGGGCTCCAAAATCACTGCAGATGGTGACTGTGTCCATGAAATTAAAAGCCACTTACTCCTTGGAAGGAAAGTTATGACCAAACTAGACAGCATATTAAAAAGCAGAGACATTACTTTGCAACAAAGGCCCATCTAGTCAAAGCTATGGTTTTTCCAGTGGTCATGTATGGATGTGAGAGTTGGACTATAAAGAAAGCTGAGCGTCAAAGAACTGGTGCTTCTGAACTGTGGTGTTGGAGAAGACTCTTTAGAGTCCCTTGGACTACAAGGAGATCTAACCAGTCCATCCTAAAGGAGATCAGTCCTGGGTGTTCATTGGAAGGACTGATGCTGAAGCTGAAACTCCAATACTCTGGCCACCGGATATGAAGAGCTGACTCATTTGAAAAGACCCTGGTGCTGGGAAAGATTGAAGGCAGGAGAAGGGGATGACAGAGGATGAGATGGTTGGATGGCATCACCAACTCAATGGACATGAGTTTGGTTAATCTCCGTGAGTTGGTGATGGACATGAAGGCCTGGCGTGCTGCAATCCATGGGGTCACAAAGAGTCAGATGTAACTGAGTGACTGACCTGAACTGAAGCAGCTGAATAAAAAATTAATCTTTACCACACTAAGTATCTGAATATATGACCGGGCTATGAGACATATTTTAAAATAAGTCTCAAAATATAACACAATCACTACTTAATCATTAGAGCAGTATCAGAAAGCTCTCTTCTATATTTAAGTTCAAGATCCAGAGTAACATGCCCTTTCTCAGAACTTCAGGAAGCCATTTAACAAAACATTTTTCAAACACAGGAAATTACTTTCAAATTAATTTTTTTTTTTACAAAGGCAAAAAGAAATAAAACCTAGCCTACCTTTACACTTCAGAACTCTAATTGAATCCATCTCAAGTATTACAATGCACTGCTATATAGGACAATGATGCAGCGAATGTATCTGCTGGAAGCCTCAGTTTGAAATAACACGATCAACTGCCAGTGCTGGAGGGAGTCTGAACCATGTTATGGGAGTTGAAGCTAACTGTCAACTTTCCAGGAATTTTAGGCTGGCTGTTAAATACAGGTATTGTTAAAAATAAAATTATATAAACTTACGATTAAATAAATTAAAAACAAAGGTAATACCCAAATTCACCACTTCCTAAGTATTTTACTGTGTATGCTCTCCAGGTTAGAGATTGCAGCTTATTGCATGGTGGGCTTCCCTGATGGCTCAAATGGTACAGAATCTGCCTTCAATGCAGGAGACCCAGGTTCAATCCCTGAGTCAGGAAGATCCCCTGGAGTAGTAAATGGCAATCCACTCCAGTATTCTTGCCTGGAGAATTCCATGGACAGAGGAGCCTGGGCGGCTACAGTCCACCCGGTCGCAAAGAGTCAGACACACTGAACGATTAACACTTTCACTTTATCTGTTCGGTGGAAATATTATGTAAGGGTGTGTTATGGTACCTCGCTCCCAACTTCACGTGCAATATGATATCATGCTGGAAAGCTGAAATCAGCCATGGTGGGAATACTTACACCATGGAAATTAATAAATGCTATAAATCAGGGCTTGTTACATTTTTAAAGGATTATAAAACAAACAAAGAGTATGTGACAGAGACTATATATGACGCATAAAGCCTAAAATATTTACTCTCTGGCCCTTTACAGAAAAACTGTGCCAATTTCTGGCTAAGATATTGATGGAGATAAAGTTAATAAGAGAATCAAAGTTAAAAGTGTGTTTGTCGGAGTCATTACACTGAAAATAGCACAAAAATTTTTTCCAGTATTAGAAAACTGTTATCCAATTCAGCAAAGAAATCACAACACTGATCAACGAGTGAAGTTCTGACATGCTTTCATTACTGCACCTTCATCTTATTCATTTTAATAAATGAAAGTATCAATCAACATTCACATCAGTACAAAATTTTGATATATGGAAAACAGCTTAAGAGAAAGACTGCTGGATGAGAAGGGAAGGAACCAAGCTCTAATTTTAGTTATGACCTTGAGCAATTTATGTCATCAGTTTTCTACTTTCTAAAATGAGTGAGGGAAAATAATTCCCAGGTAATCTCAAAAAGGATTCCCAATAACAGATTACTAACTATGATTACTTTTAAAAAGGTTTGGCTTTTACATTTAGGTTTAGTTTTTATTTCTGTTTTATTCAGTAATTTACTTAGAAAGTTTTTATCATTTTTATACAGCAACACCATGCATAACATGATTCACTTTTCCTGCCAATAAATAAGGCCAAAATGAGGGACCCACATTACTGTTTGCATTCAGTATAATTTAAGAGAAACAATCAAAATTTTAGGAGCTGTTCTCTTTCCTAAGATAGTCCACAGCAGTCATGGGGCCACAGCTGTGCAGAGAAAGGGTTCACTGTTGCGTTCCTATGTTCTTTATCTGAGTCTCAACCTCTGGCTGGGAATATATTACCATAAAAACATCACCATTGCTCCAGAAGTACTTAATTTTTATAGCTTACTTATCTGACAAAATCTTGTCATCAGTTATAAACAGACTGTCTTAGTGTTCACAATTACAGTGGCTAAGGTTTTAAGAAATCCTACTCCTAGAAAGCACCCTCAAGCAAGCGGCTAAGTAGAAAGAAGTGGTGATCAGTTTTTTCTCACAGTGATTAGTGGAGGGACAGACGGATTCATGGTGGAGAGTTCTGGTGGCTCAGACGGTAAAGCGTCTATCTACAATGTGGGAGACCCGGGTTCGATCCCTGGGTCAGGAAGATCCACTGGAGAAGGAAATGGCAATCCACTCCAGTACTACTGCCTAGAAAATCCCATGGACAGAGGAGCCTGGTAGGCTACAGTCCATGGGGTCGCAAAGAGTTGGACACGAATGAGCGACGTTCCTGTTCCATAATCTGTTCTGACAAAACGTGGTCCACTGGAGAAGGGAATGGCAAACCACTACAGTATTCTTGCCTTGAGAAACCCATGAACAGTATGAAAAGGCAAAAAGACAGGACACTGAAAGATGAACTCCCCAGGTCGGTAGGTGCCCGATATGCTACAGGAGGTCAGTGGAGAAATAACTCCAGAAAGAATGAAGAGATGGAGCCAAAGCAAAAACAACATCCACTTGTGGATGTGACTGGTGATAGAAGCAAAGTCCGATGCTATAAAGGGAAATATTGCATAGGCACCTGGAAATGTTAAGTTCATGAGTCAAAAGCAAATTGGAAGTGGTCAAACCCGGAGATGGCAAGAGTGAATGTTGACATTTTAGGAATCAGTGAATTAAAATGGACTGGAATGGGTGAATATAACTCAGATGACCATTGTATCTACTACTATGGGCAAGAATCCCTTAGAAGAAATGGAGTAGCCATCATAGTAAACAAACTTAGTAAACAAAATGCAGTACTTGGATGCAGTCTCAAAAATGACAGAATGATCTCTGTTCGTTTCCAAGGCAAACCATTCAATATCACAGTAATCCAAGGCTATACGCAGACCAGTCATGCTGAAGAAGCTGAAGTTGAACGGTACTATGAAGACCTACAAGACCTTCTTGAACTAACACCCAAAAAAGATGTCCTTTTCATTATAGGGGTCTGGAACGCAAAAGAAGGAAGTCAAGAGACACTGAAGTAATAAGCAAATTTGGCCTTGGAGTACAAAACAAAGCAGGTCAAAGGCTAACAGAATTTTGCCAAGAGAACACACTGATCATAGCAAACACCCCCTTCCAACAACATAAGAGAAGATTATACACATGGACATCACCAGATGGTCAATACCAAAATCAGATTGATTATATTCTTTACAGCAAAAGATGGAGAAGCTCTATACAGTCAGCAAAAACAAGACTGGGAGCTGACTATGGCTCAAATTATGAACTCCTTATTGCAAACTTCAGACTTAGATTGAAGAAAGTAGGAGAAACCACTGGACCATTCAGGTATGACTGAAATCAAATTCCTTATGATTATACAGTGGAAGTGACAAATAGATTCAAGGGATTAGATCTGATAGAGTGCCTGAAGAACTGTGGACGGAGGTTCATGACAATGCACAAGAGGCAGCGATCAAAACTATCCCCAAGGAAAAGAAATGCAAAAGGTTGTCTGAGGAGGCCTTACAAATAGCTGAGAAAAGAAGAGAAACTAAAGGCAAAGGAGAAAAGGAAAGATAAACCCATCTGAATGCAGAGTTCCAAAGAATAGCAAGGAAAGATAAGAAAGCCTTTCTTAGTGATCAAATGCAAAGAAATAGAGGAAAACAATAGAATGGGAAAGACTAGAGAACTCTTCAAGAAAATTAGAGATACCAAGGGAACATGTCATGCAAAGATGGGCACAATAAAGGATGGATGGTATGGACCTAACAGAAGCAGAAGAGATTAAGAAGAGATGGCAAGAATACACAGAAGAACTGTACAAAAAAGATCTTCATGACACAGATAACCACGATGGTGTGATCACTCACCTAGAGCCAGACGTCCTGGAATGTGAAGTCAAGCAGGCCTTAGGAAACATCACTATGAACAAAGCTAGTGGAGGTGATGGAATTCCAGTTGTGCTATTTCAAATCCTAAAAGACAATGCTGTGAAGGTGCTCCACTTAATATGCCAGCAAATTTGGAAAATTTAGCAGTGGCCACAGAACTGGAAAAGGTCAGTTTTCATTCCAATCCCAAAGAAATGCAATGCCAAAGAATGTTCAAATGACTGCACAATTGCATTCATCTCACACGCTAGCAAAGTAATGCTCAGAGTTCTCCAAGCCAGACTTCAACCTCCAAGCCAGACTTCAACAGTATATGAACTTCCAGATGTTCAAGCTGAATTCAGAAAAGGCAGAGGAACCAGAGATTACATTTTCAACATCTGTTGGAACACTGAAAAAGCAAGAGAGTTCCAGAAAAACATCTATTTCTGCTTTATTGTCTATGCCAAAGCCTTTGACTGTGTGGATCACAATAAACTGTGGAAAATTCTGAGAGAGAAGGGAATACTAGACCACCTGACCTGCCTCCTGAGAAATCTGTATCAGGTCAAGAAGCAATAGTTAGAATTGGACATGGAACAACAGACCAGTTCCAAATCAGGAAAGGAGTACATCAAGGCTGTATATTGTCACCCTGCTTATTTAACTTATATACAGAGTACATCATGTGAAATGCCGGGCTGGATAAAGCACAAATTGGAATCAGGATTGCCAGGAGAAATATCAATAACCTCAGATATACAGATGATACCACCCTTACGGCAGAAAGTGAAAAAAAACTAAAGAGCCTCTTGATGAAAGTAAAAGACAGAGTAAAAAAGTTGGCTTAAAACTCAACATTCAGAAAACTAAGATCATGGCATCCGGTCACATCACTTCATGGGAAATAGATGGGGAAACAGTGAAAACAGTGAGGGACTATTTTCTTGGGCTCCAAAATCACTGCAGATGGTGACTACAGTCATGAAATTAAAAGATGCCTGCCCCTTGGAAAGGAAAGCCATGACCAACCTAGACAGCATATTCAAAAGCAGAGACATTACTTTGCTACAAAGGTCCGTCTAGTCAAAGCTATGGTTTTTCCAGTAGTCATGTATAGATGTAGAGTTGGACTATAAAGAAAGCTGAGTGCCGAAGAAGTGATGTTTTTGAACTGTGTTGTTGGAGAAGGCTCTTGAGGGTCCCTTGGACTGCAAGAAAATCCAACCAGTCCATGCTAAATGAAATCAGTCCTGAATATTCAATGGAAGGACTGACAGTGAAGCTGAAGCTCCAATACTTTAGCCAGCTGATGTGAAGAACTGACTCATTGGAAAAGATTCTGATGCTGGGAAAGACTGAAGGCAGGAGGAAAAGGGGACAACAGAGGATGAGATGGCTGGATGGCATCACTGACTCAACAGACACGAGTTTGGGTAAGCTCCAGAAGTTGGTGATGGACAGGGAAGCCTGGTGTGCTACAGTCCATGGGGTTGCAAAGAGTCGGACTCAACTGAGCAACTGAACTGACTGACTGAGACGGATGCCAGTCCCCAGAAATGGTGAGCACTAGTGCAGTGGAACTACAGGGCACTCCCAAAAGCTGAGTGTTCCAGTACTCAAGATCTTGAAATGTTTCTGGTTCATGACCATAGCAACTAGCTATGGTTACTAACTTAATGATGCTGGCAGAAAGGAGCATACAGTTGGTGCCAACTATTGCTCATAAAGAAGGATAAAGTTTTTATTCTCTTTTGATGTCACGTTGAATGCAAGACAGGTGCAGTCTGCCTATAAATTTATTTATAGTTTGATTGAGGCTCAAACTAACAACCATCCACACTATTTCCTGGTTGCCACTATCTCACACAGTATTAGGGTTAGACACAAGTCTTTCTGCCCTTACACCATAAGGTCTAGTACAGAAGGTTGTTTCTGGTTCACTCTGTCTTCTTTCCCATTCTTTAGCAAGCTGAGTTCTAGCAGTTCATACCTGCTGTCTTTCAGAGTGTCGGGAGTCATCATCGGGACTACAAAGGAATTCAAGGACCTGGTCAAAGAAAAGGTATTTTTAAATTGGATACCAGCATGCATGCCATAAGGAAAATCATAGTTACTCTTTCTATATCACCAATTCATTCACATCCAGCTCAACAAACACCATAGGGATATGGTAGCTTCCCAATTGGTCGGCCCAATATATGACACAGCAGGCTCAGTTATCTAACAATTTAATGTATACCTTAAACATATTTCTTTACTATTTAGAAACATGACTAGAATCTGACATCATATATTCCTTAAGATTCCCAATACCATGGACCAAGCTAAGTATGGACTTTGGAATCAGGCCACTTGAATTTGAATCCTAACCTTATTAATACTTAATAACAACATTTATTGCTGGTAATAACACTTATTAAGTGACTTGGATGAGTGACTTAACCTCTCCAGGCTTTAGGAGCCTCATCTGCAAAACAGGAGTAACAACTATACCAAGTTCAGAGGTAGTGGGAGTGTTGACATGTAAAATTTTGAAGCAGAGCATGGCACTATGAAGTGCTCAATAAATGCTGGTCATTATTAGCAACTTTCTCCAGGTAAAGAGTATTTTCTTCATCACCCATGGCTTTGTAGAAGATATTTAACTGGGATTTGGAAATACCTTCAGAGTGGTTAGTAAGTAAATTCGGATTTTCTAAAAGTAATCTCTCTTCCAGATGATCAACATCATAGTCTTACTACCAATGAGATGGGTAATTACTTAATTGAAAAATTCTTAAGTCAAAAATTCTAGGCAAATTTAGAACAGAATAATTGGGAAAACAATCTCTATAAATCAATCTCTACAAATCATACTCCCATGACACCAAGTTACTGGACAGTCACACAATCCAAACACAACACTAAAAAACAAAAGCTAATTTGGATCCAAACTGAAAGATGAACAAGCCTCTACCTCGTAGGACATTCACCTGGTAGGTTATTCTATTAAGAAACCACGTAATCCAGTGAATTTTTCTACAAACAGTAAATAAAAACAATTCTACTTCTTATGGTTAAAGACACTCACCTGATCAAAAAGAGTTCTGTTTACAAATAAGGTGTTATCAGGCTTTGCAAGCTGCCGAGCAAGGAAGGTAAAGAGACACCCTACTTGTGAGGGCGTAAAATCTGAATTCTCCACCATAACCTATGAGTAAAAGAGACCATTTATGCAATATACCATCTGGTTTGACACAGAAAAATATACAATTAGAGGCAGGGGTGGGGAAGCCTCAGTATGAAGGACTCTATAAAAAGATTCGTCTTTTATCAGCTGTGTGACAACTGAGTTCAACACCATTCAGAGAAGAAGCACAACTACCTGCACTCCCTGAAAGCATTTTAGTGATTTCTGGCATATTTATAGGCACAAGTTCGATAAGAACTGAATTGTTAGAGGTAGATTTCCTATATATACATATATATATAATTATGTTTCCTTCTTGAATTCTTAAAAGAGAATCTAAAATTAAAGTAACCCTATTAAAAATCTGTCCACCAACACAGCAAGAAGGGAGCTGCTTTCGGGTTTAAAGGTAAGGCAGCTTGAGAATGAAGGTATCCCAGAAAAGAAGTCAGCTAGCCTATGAGTCAGTGAAGTGAATGGCTTCTGCCTTGGCTATAAGCAGTTCAGTGAACAGATGGTTTCATATAACATGCTCTTTACAACCACACACAGTTATCAAGTCATAATCTCTCCTCTGATTTAAGTGAGCTCTCATCTCCTGAGTAGCTACTACTATGCCTAAGATGCTTATGGTAGAAGCCTTCAAGGGAATTGTGAACCAGAAAGCAAGGTGAGACAGATAAACAAATCTTAAATAAAAAGCACAATGTAATCAGCACTTATAAAGGAACAAATGACAATGCAAGCACAGTGGGGGAAATTTAGTTAAACTGATCAGAGAAAAAATTTGAAACAAAACAATGAGAAAAGTAGCCTCTAAACTAAGCTTTAAAGCCCATGTAGAATCCATGACAGGGGAAGAAATGTCAGGAGAAAGAGCAGTCCAGGCAAAGAGAAGAGTTGGGGCAAAAAGATGAACCCAAGGAAATATAAGTTTGTCTGGAGAAATGCTATGTTTCATTAGAATGCAGCAGTATGCATGAGGAGAGAAAAATCAGACCAAAAGAAAAACTTAGGGCTCCAATGCCATTCCAAGGAATCCAGAATTTATTTGTTAGAAAATGGAGGAGTTACTAAAGGTGCAATGAGGAGAGGTGATTGTGATCAACGCTATGCTGAGGAAAATTACCCCAACAGCAATGCTTAGGATAAAGTAACAGTAGCAAGAAATAAAGGTAGAGAGACCAAGATGCATGGGACTGCAGAGGTCCATGGGAGAGTCAGAGGAGTTCAGAACATGCAGTGATGATGAACAGGGAAGGAGAAACAGGTGCAAAAGTCACCGCAGAGAGAGAGGAGACAGTGTGGAAACGTGTAGCTAAAGGAAGAACGAAAACTGACAGGTCTTGAGCCTGATAGGCAGGGAGGAGAACAATGCTATTAACAAAGAGGGAGATGGCAGAAGTCTGAGAAGGAAGACCAGGCATTGTTTTAAACTAACTGAACTTAAGGAGGCAATTCTACAACAAATTAGGGAACAACAGCCCATCTCATCTACAAACTCTCTCCTTTCATTTTCCCTTCAAAGATAAAACATTCCCTTGGGGCCCATTTTTGGCCTGCCTTTTCTCACTTTTCTAAGCAGTTTACCCCTGTCTTTTACTGCCCCTGTCTTTTACTTAGTCCAGCAACCACAGCTTGTTCAAGTGCATAAATATCATTACTAGAATATGAGGATGTTTCAAGTTGTAATCTTTGTATCTAAATTCCAATTCATAATATTCAAAGAGCTTTCTATAGCTTTAAAATACTCAATTATCATTTCCTTTCCATGTGTGGGTCCTTTCCACATGTGGGTCCTTTCCTAGGATTCAACTCTCAGGGCCCAACTAGTGCTCTTCTCTGCTTTTAGCTCTTCCTTCTGCTCTACAAGTGTGAACTACTCTCTCACCTGTCTGATTCTAAAAACGTCTTCTAAGGAAACAGTTCTAACTCACAGCCCCATTCCCTTGCCACCTCAGCAAGTGTCCAACTAGGTGTTATCCCAGAAATTTTAGCTTCTTTCCATTTCTTCTCTCTGATCAATTTCAGAGACCATGCTTACAAAATTTTCTGGGCCATCTTATACAAGGTCACAAATTTACAGCTTTCCTGCTCTATGTTTGCAGCCATTCTGCACGCATGATAATGCCTGAGGTTTGATGCTCACTCTCCTGTTTTCTGGTCCTTGCCTGTGCTCCCTCAGAAGAGCTACCTACATGGTGACTACAACTCTATCACCAGAAATGAGAAAATAATCTCAAACTTACCATTTGAGATAGGGTCATTCTTCACTGACCCTAGGTTAAGTACTATCAAAATAACATACAAGATGCAGCCACTGTGTAAAACAGTATGGAGGTTCCTTAAAAAAAACTAAAAACAGAGCTATCATATGATCTGGCAATTCTACCCATGGACATATATCCCAAAAAGATGAAAGTGTTAATTGCTTGGTCGTGTCCAACTCTTTGTGAGCCCATGGACTGAAGCCCACCAAGCTCCTCTGTCCATGGAATTCTCCAGGCAAGAATACTGGATTGGGTTGCCATTTCATTCTCTAGGGAATCTTCCTGACCCAGGGGTCAATCCTGGGTCTCCTATATTGCAAGCAGATACTTTACCATCTGAGCCACCAGGGAAGACTGTATCGATGAAAACTCTAGTTCAAAAAGATACATGCACCCCAATGTTCACAGCAGCACTATTTACAGTAGCCATGACATGGAAGAAACCTAAGTGTCCATCAAGAGACAAACGGCTTTAGAATATGTGGTTTATATATATACAATGGAATATTACTAAGCCATAAAAAAGCATGAAGTAGGGCTTCCCTGGTGGCTCAGTGATGAAGAGTCTGCCTGCCAAAAGCAGGAGACATGGGCTAGATTCCTGGTCTAGGAGGATCCCACTTGCCGAGCAGCAATTAAGTCCATGTGTCACAACTCCTGAGCCTGTGCTCTAGAGTCCGGGCGCCACAACTGCTGAAGCTGTGCACCCTGGAGACCGTGCTCGGCAACAAGAGAAGCTACTGCAAAGAGAAGCCCTGCAACCACAGCTAGAGAGTAGCTCCTGCTTGCCGCAACTAGAAAACCGCCCACGCAGCACAGCCAAAAATAAATAAATAAAAGAATGAAACAATGCCATTGGCAGCAACAAGGATGGACCTAGAGAATATTATACTTTAGTGAAGCAATTCAGAAAGAGAAAGACAAATATCATATGGTATCACTTACTTGCTGGAATTTAATAAATAATACAAATGAATTTATATATATAATAGAGACTTACAGATACAGAAAACAAACTTATGGTTACTAGTAGGGAAAAGCAGGAGGTAGGGGTCAATAGGAGGACAAGATTAACAGATATAAATCATTATACATAAGCATAGGGAACTGTGCTCAGTGTTAAGTGACAGCATGGATAGGAGGGGAGTTTGGGGGAGAATGGATACATATATATGTATGGCTGAGTTCCTCTGCCGTTCACCTGATGCTATCACAGCATTTTAATTGGCAATAGTCCAATATAAAATAAAAAGTTTAGAAAAACCAAATTACTATAATAAAACAGATAAGCAATAAGAATTTACTGTATAACACGAATAAAAAAAAAAGAATTTACTGTATAGCACAGAGAATTATATTCAGTATCTTCTGATAACCTATCATGGAAAATAACCTGAAAAAAATATAATATATTTGTATGTGTGTGTGTATATATATATCTGAATCACTTTGCTACATACCTAAACTAACACAATACTATAAATTAACTATACTTCAATTTAAAAAAACAATATACAAAAGCAATAATTCACCAGGAGTAACAATTTAACGACTTTATGGAGTTTTATTTCCTTCATTTGGATCATTTTCCCAACTTAGTACAGTTTTAAAACTTACATTCTAATTCAATCAACTTGCAAACATTTCTTGAACACCCACCAGATTGCAGGCATCATGCTAGACATGTTAAAATAATGACAAAAAAAAAAAAAAAAACCATATCCCTACAGTCTCTACCTACAGGAAACTCATTCCAGGTAGGAAAAGACACACATAAACAAACCATACAGTGTGTCAAGTGTGGCACGAAGTATTATGAGATCCCAGAGAAAAGGCGACAAATCAAACTGGAAGTGTGAGAGAGCGTTCTGAAGAGTTTCTCATGGATGATATTTAAGTTATGTCTTGGAGAATGGCTAGGAATTTGCCAGGCAGAGAAAGCGAAGGAAAACACATGATGGGATAAAAGAAAACTCACACAAAGAACATAAGCCAAAAAAGATGACAAAGAAAGTTCACTGATTTCCAACAATTTAAAATTGGTGAAAAGGGAGTTCCCTGGTAGCTGAATGGTTAGGATTCCAGACTTTCACTGCCATGGCCGGGGTTCAATTTCTGGTTGAGGAACTGAGAACCACAAGCTGCTCAGCATGGACAAAAAAAAACTGTTGAGTTGATAATACAGACTGGTGGGGCGAGAGGGAAGGTCAGAGAGAGGAGCAGTTATAAAGATGTAGTCAGGGGCCAGAAAGTATGAAAGGATCTTGGATACCATGTTAAAAATTTACATGGGTATGGCAAAAACTACTACTTGTGCTCCAACATCTGTTCCTTCCATCTAATTTAGAAACAGAACTCATTTTTAGCTAAACACGTGGCCACCCACCATACAGAGTACACTTCACAGTCTCCCTAGCTAAGTGCTGATCTTCATGATATACCCAGAATTGCAGTGCACAACTTCTAAGAAACTCTGAAAGAAAGAGAACATTTTCTACCTCATCTCTTTCTGCATTCAGGCTGGTTAGAATGCAGAGGTAATACTGGAGCCTGAGCAGTCATTTTGGACCGAACGACAGAAACCATGTACTAAGAAACAGCAATAAGATGGAAGTGTTGTGCATCCCAGACAAGTTTGTGAACCCACTCTACTAGACCAGGCTGCCTACACTCCAGACTTTAAGGGGAAAATTAAATTTCCACAACAAAGTATTATTATTTTGAACTTTCTGTCACAGAAGAACTTAATTTCAACTGCACCAATGGGAAGCCAGAGAAGAATATTACCTAGAAGAAAGGTAAGATCACAAATTAAAGAAGGAAAAGATAAGACCATTTGGGAAGGTATTTTGAAACCTAAGTGAAAATTCTCCATACTAGCCACCAAGATCAAACTGGCGTTATTTGGGAGCTCTCATATTCATCACTGCCTATTTTACAAGGCTAATAAATGGCTCAAATGAGATCGTGTATACAAATGAGCTTTGAAAATTATAAAGAACTACTATAAATGTAGTTAATGAATTAATATTATACACAAAGAAAATATTTCAATTTTGGTCTCTTCTCCAAAATAACCTAAAAGTCACTAAGAGGAAGAAACTACCATTTTATAGCCAAATGAACAGGATAAAAACTCTAAGCTTTTAACTACAAGAAGAAACTGGCCTGGGTGAAGCTGTGCAGATGGACAGGAAAAGAATCTGTCTCCACAGTCATTCACTAGCAACAGCGTGAATCTCAAAATAGTTTTCAATTGAATCCAGATGGACTTAGATTGGTATGATCATCTCTGCGTGCCTCAAATCTTTCCTAAGTTACCCATCATCTCAGTACCATGGCAAAACTACATATGGCACTACCATAGCAACACAGCAATGCCAGTATGAGACAGGCGACTCTTCAGAACATTATTTTCTCAAAGCACTCTGAAGTCAGTCCCATTACTAAATGTAATCATACTAACATAGCAATTATCACAATATGCATTTCTCAAGAGTAGCACTCTGTATCCAATATCCAGTCTAAAGCTGAGATACATTATATTTTTTGAATGAATGATTAGTACTTTAGCTTTTGAAGACAAAGACATCATAATAAAAGTTTTAAATGATTGCAACACATTCCTTTATTAAACAAGATTATTTTAGAACTTGCTATAAAGTAATTCACTTTTATAAATATCAATACGAAGACATTCTAGGGATACTCACCTTCAACAAAATATCCACGATACGTTGTTGATATTCTACAGCTTGCTTATCATTTTTAAAATCTTCAAAAGTCTAAAAAGGAACAACAAATTTTAAAAAGGTAAGTATTATTTGAAAATTTTAGAAGGAAACAAGATATTAAATTCTTATTAATAGGTAAATCCCCAAATAAGATAACCACTCCTCAATATGTTTTTTCTTATATAACTTTAACAAGTTTATTTTTAGTGAGTTTAACAGAAGCCTACATTATTCAATATTATATGGTATTCTGAATAAAAAGTATAAAAATAAAGTGATTGTTATACAACCCAAAAGTGATTCACCCTGGTGATATGGTGGATAAGAATCCACCTGCCAATGCAGGGGACACGAGGTAGATCCCTGGAGTTCAATCCTTGGTCCGAGAAGATTCCGCAAGCCGTGGGACCACTAAGCTTGTGCACCACAGCTACTGAGCCACACTCTAGAGCCTGTGCTCTGCAACGAGAGAAGCCACTGCACCGCAAAGCCCACGCACCACAACCAGAAGGCAGCCCCTACCTCTGCAACTAGAGAACACCTACCCACAGCAAGGAACACCCACTACAACCAAAAAGAAAAAATAACTTTTAAAAGTTATCAAAATTAAACAAAGGAAGGCAAAGTTTATAGGCAACAAAAAAGAAAGAATACTGATGGGAAGAGGCAATTTGTGAGCAAGAATCTGAAAAGGATGAAATACATGTTACATGCTCAGCCATCATCCCATCCATGCTATTTGGAAACAATAACTGAAATACAGTTGTTAACTGTCATGAAAAGAAATTTCCATGACAACTAAGAAGAAATGATGTTCAACAATAGATACTTTAAAAAATTACTACGGTAAAACTGTCACAATATTAAAATCCTCAAGAATACATACAAAGAATAGGTATTCTATTTTCACAACACTGCCAAGTACAGCATTTTTTATGTTCCTGCTCAAGTACAGCCAAATACATTTTGAATAGAACTTGCACCCAAGTAAATGACAGCACTGGATTCTGGAAATACATAGAAGCTATAGGATGCATATATGAAGAAACCGAAGGGAAGGAATGGAAATGCAGGCTTGTGGACACAGTATGGGGAGGGAGAGGGTGGGGCTAACAGAGAAAGTAACATCAACATATATACACTACTATGTGCAAAATGGATAGCTGGTGAGAAGCTGCTGTATGTAACACAGGGAGCTCATTTGGGCGCTCTGTAATGACCTAGAGGGGTGGCAGGGGGGATGGGAGGAAGGCTCAAAAGAGAGGGGATATATGTATAATTATGGCTGATTCCTGTGGCTGTCTGGCAGAAACCAACACAACACTGTAAAAATCAAAAAAAAACAAACAAAAAAACTGAAATGAAAATGCTTATTGAGTAAGAGTGATAAAAGCCTTGAAGATCTTCCTAAGGCTTTCACTTAGGACATTCGGCCCTTTGTTGTTGTTTAGTCGCTCAGTCATATCTGACTCTTTGTGAACCCATGGACTGCAGCACACCAGGCTTCCTTCCCTGTCCTTCCCCATCTCCGGGAGCTTGCTCAAACTCATGTCCATTGAGTCGGTGATGCCATCCAATTGATAGCTTATGGTGAACGGTGTTGGATTTGTGATCTCCGTCTCCGAAGATTTAACTTTGGGACCAGGGACCAGGTTTGATCACTCAAGAGGTTTTGTATAGCAGAGTTTTATTAAAGAAAAAAAGGGAGAGAAAGCTTCTGACATAGACATCAGAAGGGGGATAGAGAGTGCCCCCCCTGCTAGTTTCAGTAAGCTATTTTATGTCTTTTAGAAAGTTATTAATCAGATAAGAGAGACAGGTAGGCTGATGGAGTTTCACCAGGCCCCTCTCCCACAATATGCATTTTTGAAAGAGGATGGCATGAGGTATGTCATCCCCCAGCCATAAAGCAATTGATATGAATACTGGTTTGTTGAGCCATTAGCAGTCAAAAGTTAGTCTTAGGTGGAACCGTTTTGAAGAAAGGCAAATTCCAAAGCAAATACATAATTTCATTAACATAGCTTAAGAAAAACATTTCCATAAGAAAAATGCATTGGATAGCTCAAGATGTGAGAAAAGTTCAGTTCAGGTAGAACCAGGTGTCATCATAGCAACACAGAATTTTAAGAGACACTTGCAGCTTATTTCCTCAGTTTGGAGACCCCTGGCCTTCCTGCCTGCTACCCTCTCACAATCCATCTCATCCTCTGTCGTCCCCTTCTCCTCCTGCCTTCAACCTTTCCCAGCATCAGGGTCTTTTCTGAGTCAGCTCTTTGAATCAGGTGGCCAACGTATTGGAGCTTCAGCTTCAGTCCTTCCAATGAATATTCAGGGTTGATTTCCTTTAGGATTGATTGACTGGTTTGATCTCCTTGCAGTCCAAGGGACTCTCAAGAGTCTTCTCCAATACCACAATTCAAAAGCATCAATTCTACGGCGCTCAGCTTTCTACATGATCCAACTCTCACATTCGTACATGACTACTGAGAAAACCACAGCTTTGACTATACAGACCATTGCCATCAAAGTAATATCTCTGCTTTGTAATATGCTTTCCAGGATGATCATGGCTTTTTATTTCAAGGAGCAAGCGTCTTTTAATTTCACGGCTGCAGTCACCATCCACAGTGATTTTGGAGCCCAAGAAAATAAAGTCTCTCAGTGTTTCCACTGTTTCCCCATCTATTTGCCATGAAGTGATGGGACTGGGTGCTATGATCTTAGTTTTAGAATGCTGAGTTTTAAGTCAGCTTCTTCACTCTCCTCTTTCATTTTCATCAAAAGGCTCTTTAATTCCTCTTTGCTTTTTGTCATAAGGCTGGTGTCATCTGCATATCTGAAGTCATTGATATTTCTCCCAGCAGTCTTGATTCCAGCCTATGCTTTACCAGCTAGGCATTTCACACGATGTACTCTGCCCAAAGGTTAAATAAGCAGGGTGACAATATACAGCCCTGACGTACTCCTTTCTTGATTTGGAACCAGTCTGTTGTTCTATGTCCAATTCTAACTCTTGTTTCTTGACCTGCACACAGGTTTTTCAGGAGGCAGGTAAGGTGGGGTGGTATTCCCATTTCTTTAAGAATTTTTCAAAGTTTGTTGTGATCCACACAGTCAAAGGCTTTTTAGCATAGTCAATGAAGCAGAAGTAGGTGTTTTTCTGGAATTCTTTTGCTTTTTCTATGCTCCAATGGATGTTGGCAATTCGATCTCTTGTTCCTCTGCCTTTTCTAAATCCAGCTTGTAGATCTGGAAGTTCTTGGTTCATGAAGAGCTGAAGCCTAGCTTGAAGGATTTTGAGCATTATCTTGTTAGCATATGAAATGAGTGCAACTGTGTGGTAATTTGAATATTCTTTGGCATTGCCCTTCCTTAGGACTGGAATGAAAACTGACCTTTCCCAGTTCTGCGGCCTCTGATAAGTTTTCCAAATTTGCTGACCTATTGAGTGCAGCACTTTAACAGCACTGTCTTTTAGGATTTGAAATAGCTCAGCCGGAATTTCATCACCTCCACCAGCTTTGTTTGTAGTAATACTACTAAGGCCCACTTGACTTCACATTTCAGGATGTCTGACTTTAGATGAGTTACCACACCATCGTGGTTATCCTGGTCATTAAGACCCCTTTTGCATAGTTCTTCTATGTATTCTTGCCATCTCTTCTTAATCTCTTCTACTTCTGTTGGGTCCATACCATTTGTGTCCTTCATTATGCCCATCTGTGCATGAAATGTTTAAATCTATAAAGCGATAATTTACTACTGACTATCCCGAAGCAAGGAAATAGACTACATATTGTACCAACAGATTAAAGAAGAATTTCCAAGCCACAAACTTTCAAGACTATATCATAGTTAACATTCAAACCAGAATATCTGCTGTTCTTTAAACTGGCCGCAAGCTTCCCCAACTTCTCCAAAGACCCTCTGCTCATACTCTTCTCTACTAGCGTGTCCTTCTTTCCCTTTTCCTGTCTGACACACAGTAAGCATTTTAAACAATGACTGCTGATTTGTCTAGTTAATTCAGAGGAAAATTAAATCTTTATAAAAAATTTTTTCTTCACCTAGAACGCTTTGCTGCTGGTTAGTTAAGAAAAGCTGAAATGAGTTACCAAGGGAACTGTAAGAACTCTTATCCGAAAAGCTCAAACAGAGGGTATTTTGGTGTTTACATGAGTTAAACATGATCCAGTCTGAAGACGGAAAGACAGTCGAGAAAGTGTCTCAGTTCTAAGGCTTAGGATAACAACAAATATACACACGTTCAAACAAACACAACTTCCCCTTCACACTCAGCCTGCCAAAGTGAGATGTCACTCCACAAGTTAACACAAAATCATGGAGAATTAGCATACGTATTAAATAACTACAGCATTGATAGCAAGTAAAAAAGAACTGCTTTATCCACTTGCCTTTTGGTAACATGTATTCACTGCTTTGAAACACACATTGCAAGTTTACTACTATAAACATAATTAAGTGGTGAAATACTTTTATTACAAATGTTGTGATATACACAATGACATATTTTGACTGTAGTTAACAGCTGCCACCAAAATGGCACATTTATGTTAAAACATTATCACTCCACAAAGATTCTTCTTGTTAGAGGAATAATATGCTTGTTAGAGGAATAATATGTAAAGACGTCCTAATGGAGAATGACAGTTTGTGAAGTGCAAAAGTAGACCTAAAATTCAAGTCCCAAAGTCACCTGTGAATTTGGTCATAAAAACTTCTTTCTGTAGCCCCTTAAAATTACTACAGAGCTTCGGTAAGATGATGATAGTTGGCTAAATCCTGATCCAGGGGTCAAGAAACATTGTAAAGGACGAGAGAGAAAATATTTTAGGCTTTGTAGGATACATGTGGTTTGCATGACATATTCTTCTGTTTTTATAATCCTTAAAAATAGAAAAATATTCTGTCTCACCCAAGCCAGAGGTCAAATGCAGCTGGATTTGGTCTACAGACTGTAGTTTGTGAACCCCTGTCCTAATCTCTTCACACATCTCCCAATAAGATCCATGCATATAGAAAAGAAGAAAAAGAATAACCCACAACCCAGACTAATGGGAAAACTAGAAGGACAACACATATTAAAAACCGTGACTTACACAACAGTGGGAAAGTAAACATCCCCAACTAGCAAAGTTGGCTCCAAAGCCCGTTAAAAAAAAAAAAACCGTCAAGAGAGAATTGGGTAGAGGAAAGGAGGGTATGATGAGGTTTCAGCAGGCACAGAACACATATAGTATCAAATGGAATTCACCTCCAAAAGAAAAGGAAGATCCATCCTGGGTGAGTAACTACGGAGGCCAGGTCTGCAACCCAGTGGATCATAGCACTGGCTGATAGGAAGATCAAAGGAAGGAGTCTGGCAAGTATGAATCAGAGGTCTTGGTAAGATACAGCTTTTGAGATAGAAAAGGGAAAGGAAACATATTCCTTAGAGGCCTATGGTAAAGAAGGAAGAGCTCAAGAAAAAGATCCTACTAAAACAAGAGACTTGTCAAAGATTGAGAAAACAGACTACACCCCAAAGACACTATTTAAGAAACTGCACTTAGTTACAACAAATAAAGCAGGTACTTGAATGTGGAAAATAGTATGCAATCTTCCCCCATGATCCAACAAGATCACCAATTATTGCTAGTACAGAAAAATCCATTTAAAAAATGACCAAAAAAACAGAAAGTGAAGGCACTCAAGAATAAAAATAAGAACTAGCCAAAAAATAGAAGTAAACTATAAACAATATCTCAACATACATGAAATATATTTAAACATACAATTGCAGATTTGAAAGAACATCACAAACCAGAAATTTAAGAATTCAGAAAAGAAATGAAGAGTAGGAAAATGTGAAATAAGAGCTAACTGAACTCAGAAAAAAAAAAAAAAACCTGAAAGAAAAAAAAAGTCATCTTAAAAATGAAGACAGAATTACCAGCTACCAAAGGGAGAACAGATATGACCAAAAGTATAGTTAACAGAAATAGAGAACATAAATAAAAAGAACCAAGAAAATGAAATTTAAACAAAGAAGGAAATAAAAAAGACCAAAGAAAGGTGACAAATATAGAAGACAAAGAAGATATAATATACAAATAACCTAAGTTTCTGAAGATGAAGTACAAAATAATGGAGTAGAAAAAAATATTTAAATCTGTATTTCAAGAAAACTTTTTTAAACTAAAAAGACTCAAATTCACATATTGAAAAGGCCCACAGTACATATATGGCAAAACTGACCGAAAATAGTCAATTCTAAGTACTATCTTAAACTATTAGTCTTTAAATATTAATATAAGGAAAAAGGTATTCTGGTACTCTAGGAAAAAATTAAGTCTCTGGGAAAGTTAAGAAAAGTCAAGTTGACACCAGTTTTCCTTATAGCAGTATATAAGAGCAAGATAAATGGGAGGCAACTTTTATTTCACTTCAAAAAATTTTAATTGTGTAATAGTAGAGAAAACATTACATTGAATCCTATCACTTAGAAAACTACATTGAAAACTACAAAATCTTTCTGAGAAAAATTGAAGAAAATCTAAATTAATGAAACAGTATACCTTTTCATGGGTCACAAAATTTAGTATTGCTAAGTCAATTCTTAAATTGACTAAATACTAAACACAATCCTAATCAAAATTCAGGCAGGCTTCTGCAGAAGTTAAGAAGATAACTTGAGATTCATATTGAAATGCCAAAAACAACCCCAAAACTACAAAATACAAAGAATTTTGAAAAAGAGTAAGAAGATATAACATGATTTTCATACTCATTATAAAGCTACAGTAATCAAGGCAGTGTGGTACCGGCATCAAGACAGACAAAGAGACAAGGGGCATAGAATGGAGCTCTAAAATAGACCCAGTATACATAGATGATGTATCTCTGACAAAGTACAAAGACAATCCAGTAGAGAAAGGACAGTCTTTTTGTCAAATGATCCTATAAGAATTAGATATCTCAATGCAAAAAAAAGAACAAGAAAAAAAGACCTTGCATCTAAACCTTGCACCACAGGCCAAAATTTCTTCAAAACGGATCACAGCTTTAAAGGTAAAACCATAAAACTTCTAGAGAATATCTTTGTGACCTTGGGTTAGGCAAAGATTTCATAGCTACAGCCCCAGAAGGATTCCTAAAACAAAACTAATAAATTAGACTTAATCAACATTTAAAATTTCTGCTATTTAAAACACAGCATTAGGAAAATGAAAAAACAAACTACAGACTGGGAGAAAACACCTGCTAAATTCATGTGATCTCATTTTTTTAAACTTACCTAAAAAAAAAAAATTCTCAAAACAACAAATACAATTTTTAAAAATAGGGAAAAATGGTCAAAGAGTGGATATTTTCACCATAGTGTATATGTGGATGGAGAATATACGAGTGGTAAACATAACTTCTTTGCTAATATATTTTAATGAAAAGATGTTTAATATCAGTTGTCAGGAGGGAAATATAAAACCACAATGAGATACCAGCATACATCTACTAGAATGGTCAAATTAAAAAGATGAACCATACAATGTTTTGGAAAGATGAAGAAACTGATACTCTCATATACCACTGGAATGAAAACTGGCAGAACCACTTTAGAAAAGTCTTGTTAGTTTTTTATGAAGTAAAACAATACACTTCACAAAAGACCCAGTGGTTTCATTAGTTGGTATTTACTCAAGAGAAATAAAGATATATGTCCACACAAAGGCTTATATGTAAATATTCATGATAGCTTTAGTCATAGTAACTTGAATCGGAAACAATCAAAAAGACCAACTATTGGTGAATGGATCAACAAACTGTATATCCATAAACTGAAAAATTACATAGCCATAAAGAGGGACAACCTACTGATAAAAGAAACAGTACAGGTAAGTCTCAAAAGCATTATTTTAAGTGAAAGAAGCCAGAAGAAACCACAAAGTTTATGTTTCTCTCTAAATGACATTTTAGAAAGGTGAAACCCTGTTTCCCAAAGCAGATCAGCAGTTGCCAGGGGCTGGGATTGGGACTCACTACAAAACTGCAAAAGTGACCACCTGTTCTGTATCTAGATTGCAGTAGCAGTTATTAGACTGCATACGCGTGTCAACGGAGAAGGACATGGCAACCCACTCCAGTATTCTGGCCCAGAGAATCCCGTGGACAGAGGAGCCTGGTGGGCTGCCGTCCATGGGGTCGCACAGAGTCGGACATAACTAAAGTGACTTAGCATGCATGCATGCATGCATGCTTGTCAAATTCTTCTCTTGAAATGGATGCATTTTGTATACACTGTACCTTAATAGAGCTAAAGTTAAAAACTTCACTTGAAAAAATATTCCTACATTTTAAAAAGTGAGAAAATATGATTTAAGAGTCTGTCATCTAAATTCTTTAGTGCCTCCCTAAAAATGTTCTTTTTATTAAAGCATATTAATTAGGAAGGTCACAGGAATAATCAACTATAGTAGACAAATAGTGAATCCAGGATTTAGGATCCTAAGTCTTATCAATTTCTCCAGCTATAATACTTAGGGATGCAGCCAACCCTTAATGCACACACACAGGTAAACCTCTGCTTGTCTTTTAGGCATTTCAAATTCATTAAGTCCAAAAAAGAAATAATTATCTACCTCCACCATACCTCACCACTACTCTGCATGCCCACTCTCATCCATCTCCTAATAAAACTGTTTCTCCTCTGATTTCCTGTTGAATCTACAAATAAACCACTATACATTCAGGTCATAAGGTCTAAAATGTAGGAATCTTTGATGCTTCCCTATTCATCTTACCTTTCACATCGAACTATACAATAAACTCTAAATTTTAGGCTGATTTACCTCCTAAAATATCTTTCAAATCCTTTCATGTCTTAGAACCCCCACTGTCACTGTCCTAATTCAAGCTGCCATTATCTTTTATCTGGATGACCACAAAATTTTGCTAACATCTTCATGCCTCCAATCTTATCTTATTTCAATCCATTTTCAATTCAACAATCAGAAGGAATTTTTCTAAACTACAAATTATGACATTTTTCTATTCAGACAGTAAAGAATCTATCTGCAATGCCGGGAGAACTGGGTCCAATCTCTGGGTTGGGAAGATGCCCTGGAGGAGGAGGGCATGGCAACACACTCCAGTATTCTTACCTAGAGAATCCCCAAGAACAGAGGAGCTACGGTTCATGGGGTCGCAAAGAGTTGGAAGGACTGAGCAATTAAGTAAGGCAAAAAGCTTCAGCGGCTATAAAATCCAAACTTCCTACCATGGATAATAAAACTCAGTCTCTACCTGCCTCTCTGGATTTCTCTCTCTCCGAAGAATTCCTTAAAGATGTGGCCATACTGAATTTTTTTCAATTACCTTAACACACACTGCTCTATCTTATTTCCAGGTCTTTCTACATACTCTGTCCTTTGACCTGAAATACTTTTCCTTATCCTTAACCAGACTTCTACACATCCTGTGACACTCACCATCGACATCACTTCATCCAAGACACCTTCCTGACCCTTCCACTAGATCCCCCTACTAAATGCTCTTAAAGCATCCTGCATATCTCCAGTGACATGTTTTATACCATGCTATAGTTACTAATCTACAAGCTGGATCCTCTTCCTCCACAAAGACAAGGTTTATATCCTGTCAGCCCAGGGTTCACACACAGTCAGTACAGTATGTGTGACATACTTGGCAAATATTTGTCAAGTAAATGACAGAGATTTTATCACAGTCTTGCTATCAATGTCAATATCATAATTTAGACATAAGCATAATCCCAAATGATCTTCAGTGCCACGACAGTACTTTAAAAAATGAAAACTAGGTAAAATTCTTTGTTGCTCTCTAGGACGCTTTCTGAACCCCTGCCCTACCACTTTTTGTTTCTTTTTTCCTCCAGGCCAGACACTAAGTACACTTACATTGTATCCTGGACGTCTAAGGTCTCCTAAACCAACTAGATTTGACTTTCATTTTCTAACTTTCTTTTCCCTTCTTCCTCTGCTATTTAAGTTACTACTTCTGAAATTAGATTTTCCAATTAAACTAATGCAAAACGTGATATGAGTGGAATCTCAATCTTCTCACAGGCACTTTTAAAAAATTTAACAGTTTATTATTCAACTTAGAGTACTATGTGTTCATTAAATAAATTTAGTTCATCTGACAGATATAATCACTATTAACATTTAGATATATTTCCTTCCTATTTCCTTCACATTTTTTTTTAGTCAGTCGGCTGTTTCACTAGATACTAAAATATAAGCACTGTCCACATTATCAAAAGCTTTTTAAAAAAGCAACTACAATATGGCTTAATTAGGAAGATATATCATGTTTTATATAATTATTGCCCTGGGGGCATTTTCACAGCGAATCTGGCTTACCCAGACCTCTCTTTAATAAAAACAGGTATAAGGATATTTTTTTCAGCAGGAAGCTACCACGTTCCATTTCAACTCTAGCTACTTCTACTATCATCATCACCACATGTCATTCAGAGCAATCTGCCATCTTTAGTATGCAAACAACAACAATTTACGAAATAAAGGATGTACCACATCTAACTCTGCTTTAACTTTTTAATAAGGATGTGTCAGAAAGAGACAGACAGACAGACACAAACACTCAGGGAGAAAGGAAAGAGAGGGGAGGAAAGCAGGAAAGGAAGGGTAAGGAGGAGAAAAAAGAATTAGAAATTATGGATGGCACAGCAAAATTAAACATTTGAGACCCTGACTTACTGCTAGAGCATAAAAATTGTATCTGTGTAAGGACTATTATTCATCTTTCTATTAATTAACACCCCAACTCCTTTTAAGAATACCTTAGAATCACAGTATTTCTTACCAGCGCCAATACATTTAGAAATTCTCGTGTGTCGAAATGCAGCAAAGTCCGAATATAGGGATAGATTTCTTCTTCAGGGGGAGCTTCTGTTGAATGCAGGCGAATTAGAAATTCAAAAACCTGCAAGTTGAAAAAAAAAAGAAAGTTGATTCTTTTCTCACAAAGTATCTTGCTGAAGCAATGATTCTCATTTGTATAAAATAAAACCAGGTTGAATTTAGTTTAAATTGCCACTGGGTTATAACTTCACTAACCTCTCAGCTATAATTACTGGCTCCAATGATGGTGTGCAGGTTCTCTCCTGTCACAGCAGATAGCTCCGGACCCATGTGCAACCCTCAATTACAATTTGTCTTTACTGCATTTTAAGAGAGTAAAAATGCTATGAAAATGTACCAACCTGGTTTTTAACCAAGGGAACAAGATCTTCAGGGATGTCACCCAGCGGATAGGCACGACCTGCTAGACAACAGCTAGAAGAGAAGAAATTGAGCGGATTTGGTGACTCTTAATGGGTTAACTTCCTGGGAACACACTGTTCTCAAACCCAAGATACTAGTCTGATGTTTAAGCAGGCTCAGCTCTTGTCAGTTAGGTCAGGTCCAAATTCAGATTGAGATGATAACCAGTTCAGAAAACATGGGTAACAGAAGGTGGTGGTGAAATAACACATCCTGTGACTGAGTAATGATTTTCGTTTCTTTTTATTTTTCCTAAGAAAAACCCAAGCTGCACTAAATGAACAAGAAGGAATAAGGACAGATTACCTAAAAGTCTCAGACCCAACATCTGGAAAGAATCTGACAGCATCATTATACTGTTAACAGGTAAAAGCCTCAGGTTCGCAGAGACTTTTAAATCCAGTGGTTTTAAGAATGGTGAATAAAGATGAGAAATGAGCTAGGCTAAAAAATATTTGTAATCGGACAAGCCTTTGGGGAGAATTAGAATCTCATGAGAAATTAACTATACGGTTTTACCTCTAAACCAGACCTTCCTAATGGCTAATGACTAGCTCTGGGGGCTGAGTTATAAACTGTCTTCTGAATATGTCCTTATTTTGGTGGCAGCGGGTGGGGATGAGTAAATTTTAAACTTCTTTGACGTAGTCATCAATTTTGAATGTTACAGACAACTGGATACCAGCATATTCTAAAAAGTTTAAAGTGCAGATGATAAAGAGCAAGGCAAATGCTACATATGTTCTTCTATACTAAAGAATCGAGGTAACAAATGTGAAAGAGGTCTCAAAGTTAATAATTCTGATGCATACAGAAGCTAAAATGATGTGCCAGCAGGTTCTGCCACCTTCCTGCCTACGTGCCAGCCACTTATTTATGTAAAAGCTCTATTAGGACACAATTCTGAGCTTGCATAGTCTATCAGAACTCAGATCCAGGAATAAACAGATAAACATTTCTGCTTACTTGAGTCACTAACTTTGTTCATGATGCAAACTAATTTCTTGCCCTTATACATAAAATATGGACAAAAACATATCCCATAGTCTTGGTAGTAAAAGTAAAATACTCTGTATCAAGATTTCTCAACCTCTGCCCTACTGATATTTCGGTATTCTTTGCTGTGGGCACTATCCTGTTCACTGCAGAATGCTAAGCAGCATCCCTGGCCTCTATGCACTAAATGCCAGTGGCATCTCTCCCGACCCCAGCTGTGACAAAGCAAAATGTCTTTAGACATTGCAAATACATGGCAGAGGAGAGCAAGGGTGGGGGACAGAATTACTGATTGTTCAGAAGCACGACTATACATGAAAGAATGCTGAAAAATGAAAGCACTATACAGATTAAGAGATGACAGTACCTCTGAGAATATAGGAGACGTTTTTTAAAAGAAGCATACACACATAAATAAATAAAAAATCTCTTACCTAATATATACAAGCAGCTTGTTGCCCATAACAACTTGCTCATCTAAAATAGAAAAGCATCTTTAGCAATTCTCTCTCAAAAGCTTTTCAGAAGTATAATCTTTATGTGGAAACAACTAACAACAACAACAACAAAACTTTGGCATTTAAGGTGCTCTAGGTTTACTCCCAAACAATAGAAAAGTGAGATAAGACCACTTTAATTAATACTTTTTTTTTTTTTTTTAGAATTTCTAATAGATTCTTTTCACAGACACAAAATCAGTCAGTCATTCAAGGGTACACATACAATAAAAGGTGTAAACCTTGTATAGGGATCTATGTATTGTTGGCGTAACTAATAGCTTGGGCCAAGAAAAGTGTTGAACAGGCAATGATTTGACAGATTAACTAATTAATATTAAGGTATAATTATAATGCCTTCTCATTTGTAACATGGACTCTTACTACCTACAATATTCTAGGCTAGAAAGGTCATTGTTCACAAATGTTTAAGAAACTGAAGACTAAACACTCTTTATGACCTTTTGTATCCTAAAGTTATGTCTAAGATGTAACATTCTGTCATCTGGTAGTATAAATTTATTTCTTGGTTAAAAGAAACTGGAAACATAATTAGACCAAGTTTTAGGCCAAAAGATCAAAGTTAACAAAGAATAGTATAACAGCATCAAGAAGGGGTGAAGTGATCAGCAATCCTTATGGCTGGTAGGAATTTACGGTTGGTAATACTGATGAACTGAAATTTTTGACAAGAATACTGGAATAATGCAAGCAAGTGTACATATCTTAATCGATAATCCTTTATAAAGACTCCAAGTCTGTGTTGTTGTACATGCAAATAAACCTGAATTGCTCAAAATTACATGAATAATTACATTCTGCTTCAATTCCAAACATTTTTTCCAATCAATAAACTTTTACTTTTGTAGAGAAGTTTTAATCATGTTACAGCAAAATTGAGATGGAGGTATAGAGATTTCTTGTATATCCCTCATTCCTACACCACACAACCTCCACCACTACCAACACCCTGCACCAGTGAGACCTTGTCATCAATGAGCAAACATTAGCGTATCATTACCGCCTAAGTCCACAGTTTACAATAAGGCTCACTTTTGCTGCTGTACACTCTATAGTGTGTCATTCGCTCAGTTGTGTTCAACTCTTTGCGACCCCATGGTCTGCCCATGGAATTCTCCAGGCAAGAATACTGGAGTGGATTGCCCATTCCCTTCTCCATGCGACCTTCCTGACTCAGGGAACGAATCTGGGTCTCCTGCATTGCAGGCAGATTCTTTACCATCTGAGCTACCAGGGAAGCCCTGTACACTCTATGGGTTTTGACAAATGTATACTAACATATATCCACCATTATAATATCACAGAAGAGTTTCACTGCCCTAAAAATCCTCTACTCTACCTATTTGTCCCTCCATTCCCTTTAACCCCTAACAAATGCTGATTCTTTTATTGTCTCCATAGTTTTGCCTTTTGCATCATGTCATATAATTGGAATCCTAAGTCGTCGCCTTTTCAGACTGGCTTCTTTCACTCAGTAATGCATTTAATTTTCCCCCACATCTTTTCATGGCTTGATAGCTCATTTATTTTTGGTACTTAACGATATTTCATTGTATGGATGTACAAAGTTTATTCACTCATTTACCTACTAAAGAACATCTTGGTTGCTTCCAAGTTTAGGCAGTTATGAAGAGAGCTACTATCCACATTTGTTGTGACACCTTTGTGGAGATAGATTTTCAACTCCTTTGGGTAAAGGAGTGCAGTTGCTGGATCATACAGTAAAAGCATGTTTAGTTTTATAAGCAATTGCCAAATTGTCTTCCACAGTGGCAATACCATTTTGCATTTCCACCAGCAATAAATCAGAGTTTCTATTGCTCCACATCCTAGCCAGCATTTGGTGGTGTTGGTGTTTCAGATTTCAGCCATTCTAATGGGGGTGTGTGCTGGCATCCCATTGCTGTTTTAATCTGTAATTCCCTAACGGTGCTGAACATCTTTCAATGTTTACTTGCCATCTGCGTATCTTCTTTGAGATGTCTGTTCAAGTCTTTGTTCATTGTTTAATTGCGTTGTTCATTGTTTAATTGCATTATTCATTTTCTTATTGTCAAGTTTTAAGAGTTATTTATATATTTTGGATAAGAGTCTTTTGCAAATATTTTCTCCCAGTCTGGATTACATTCTCATTCTCCTGATGTTGTCATTTGCAGAGCAGAAGTTTTTACTTTTAAAGAAGCACAGCTTATCAATTACTTCTTTCATGGATAATAATCTTTCTTTCATGGATAGTGCTGTATCTAAAAATTCATTACCATGACTACAGTCAACTAAATTACTGTCTGTGTTGTCTTCTAGATATTTTACAGTTTTGCATTTTCCAATTACGTCTATGGTCCACTGTGAGTTAATTTTTGTGAAAGGTGTAAAGTCTGTGTCTAGATTCACTAGATTCACATTTGTTCCTTGGAAGAAAAGCTATGACCAACCTAGATAGCATATTAAAAAGCTGTCACTTTGCAGGTGGATATGCAGTTTTTCCACCACCATTTGTCGAAAAGACTATCTTTACACCAAAAGCTTCTGCAAAGATCAGTCAACTATGCTTAGAGAGTCTATTTCTGAGCTATTTTGTTCTACCGATCTATTTTTTTATTCTTTTGCCAACACCACATTGTCTTGATTATAGTGAAACTAAAGTTGCTCAGGCGTGTCCGACTCTTTGCGACACCATGGACTATAGCCTATCAGGCTTCTGGATCCATGGGATTTTCCAGGCAAGAGTACTGGAGTGGGTTGCCATTTCCTTCTCCAGTGGATCTTCCTGACCCAGGGATCAAACCTGGGTCTCCTGCACTGCAGGTAGACACTTTACCCTCTGAGCTAGGTTAACATTAAATCTGAAAGTTAGGTAGTGTCAGTCCTCCAACTTTGTTCTTCTCTCTCAATACTGTTTTAACTATCCTGAGTCTTTTGCTTCTCCATATACATTTCAGAATAAGACTATTAATATCCAAAAAATAACTTGCTGGGATTTTGATTGGGATTGCACTGAACCTATAGATCAGTCTGGTACAAAATGACATCATGACAGTATTGAGTCTTCCTATCTATGAACACAGAATATCTCTCCATTTATTGAGTTCCTTGATATCTTTCATCAGTTTTGTAGTTGTCCTCATTTAGATCTTGTACATACTTTGTCAGATTTATACATAAAGGTACTAATATAAATGGTATTTATACCATGAAATACAATGAAATTAAAAAGACTCTTGCTCCTTGAAAGAAAAGTTATGACCAACCTAGACAGCATATTAAAAAGCAGAGATATTACTTTGTCAACAAAGGTCCGTCTAGTCAAAGCTATGGTTTTTCCAGTAGTCATGTATGGATGAGAGAGTTGGACTATAAAGAAAGCTGAGTGCTGAAGAATTGATGCTTTTGAACTGTGGTGCTGGAGAAGATTCTTGAGTGTCCCTTGGACTGCAAGGAGATCCAACCAGTCCATCCTAAAGGAAATCAGTCCTGAATATTGACTGGAAGGACTGATGCTGAAGCTCCAATACCCTGGCCACCAGATGCGAAGAACTGACTCAGTGGAAAACACCCGGATGCTGGGAAAGGTTGAAGGCAGGAGGAGAAGGGGACAACAGAAGATGAGATGGCTGGATGGCATCACCAACTTGATGGACATGAATCTGAGCAAGCTCTGGGAGTTAGTGATGGACAGGGAAGCCTGGCTTGCTGCAGCCCATGGGGAGGCAAAGAGTCTGACACGACTGAGTGACTGAACTGAATGGATAAATGGCAGTGTGCTTTTATTTTCGAATCCCACTTGTTCACAGAAGGTATATAGTAAAGTGACTGCCTTTTGTATATTAACTTTGTATCTGCAAACTTGCAACAATTGCTAATCAGTTCCAGGAGTTTTGGGGTCAATTCTTTCCAACTTTCTACATAAATGATCATGTTACCTGTAAACAGTTTTATTTCTTCCTTCCCAATCCATATACCTTTTATTTCCTTTTCTTATCTTTTTGCACTAGCTAAGACTTTCAGTATGATGTTGAAAAGCAGTGGTAAGAAAAGGACATCCTTGCCTTGCTCCTCACCACTAAGTGTCTCACCAATAAATATGACATTAGCTGTAGGTATTTTGTAGATGTTCTTTATCAAGTTCCACAAGTTTTTCTCTATTCCTAATTTGCTGAGAGTTTTTATCATGAATAGAAGTGGAACTTTGTTAAATGCTTTTTCAGCATCTACTGATATGATCATGTGATTTTTCTTCTCTCATTCTTGACTTTCAAATATTGAAGCAGCCTTGCACACCTGGGATAAACCTCACTTGGCTGTGGTGTATAATTCTTTTTATAACTTGACAGATTCAATTTGCTAATATTTTGTTGAGAATTTTTGTTTTTATATTCATGAGATACTGGTCTATAAGTTTTATTTCCTTACAATGTTTTGGTTTTGGTATCAGGCATCATAGAAAAAGCTAGATAATATTCCCTGAGTTCCGTCTTCTGAGAGATTGTAGACAATTGGTATAGTTTCTCCCTTAAATTTAAGTTTAGCAAAATTCATCAGTGAAACACACTGGACCTAGTGTTTTCTGTTTTAGAAGGTTATTAATTACTGGCTCAATTTCTTTAATAGGTATAGGCTTATTCAGATTATCTATTTCTTCTTGTGTGAGTTTATCTTTCAAAAAATTGGCCTGTTTCATTAGGGTTATCAAACTTATGAGCATAGAATTATCCATAATACTCTTTTATTATTACTCTTCTAATGCCCATAGGATCTGGACAACTATCCCTTCTTCCATTTCTGACATTAGTAATTTTGTGTCTTTTCTCCTTCTTATCCAAGCTAGCCTGGCTAGAGGCTCAGATTTTATTGATCTTTTCAAAGAAAAAGCTTTTGGTTTTCACCAACACCACCCCCCCCCCACATAAACAATTTTCTCAACTGATTTCTTATTTTCAGTTTTATTAATTTCTCTTCTAATTTTCATTACTTTTGCTCACTTTGATCTAATTTGTTCTTTTTCTAAATTCCTAAGGTAGAAGATTAAGAGTATTGATTTTAGATTTTTCTTCTTCTCTAATATATGCATTCAGTGTTGTAAATTTCTCTTGAAGCTCTGCATTAGCTGCATCTCACAAATCTTTTAAGTATTTTATTTCAAAATACTGTTAAATTTCTCTTGAGATTTCTCCTTTGTCCATGTATTATTTAGAAGTGTGTTGTTTAATCTCCAAGTATTTGGAGACTTCCCAGCTTTCTTTCTGGAGAAGGAAATGGCAACCCACTCTAGTACTCTTGCCTAGAAAATCCAATGGACAGAGGAGCCTGGTAGGCTGCAGTCCATGGGGTCGCTAAGAAACGGACATGGCTGAGCGACTTCACTTTCACTTTTCACTTTCATGCATTGGACAAGGAAATGGCACCCCACTCCAGTGTTCTTGCCTGGAGACTCCCAGGGACAGGGGAGCCTGGTGGGCTGCCATCTCTGGGATCATGCAGAGTCAGGCACAACTGAAGTGACTTAGCAGCAGCAGCAGCTTTCTTTCTCTTAGTATTTTCTAGTTTAATTCCATTATGGTCTGAGAGTAGGATTTATATGATTTCTATTCTTTTAAATTTGTTGTGCTTTATGAACCAGAACATGGAGTTTTTTATATTCTGCTTTCATTTTTGCTACATATATACATGAAAGGTAATATTCAAGTTTGTTTCAAAAGGATTAGTTTCAGGGCTACTGAAAAGGGACTAAGAATAAAGAGGGATTAAGACTCTACCAAATGATCTTCCCTGTTCCTGTCCTTACAGAAAGAAAAAACTACAAAACCTAGACATGATATGAAAAGCTACCTGAAGATACTGAAAAGGGAACAGAAGTAGTAGACAAATCTGGTGGGAAGTTCACATTCTCTGGGAACAGGACAGACTGGCACCCACACAGTAACTGCACACAGAGGCTGAAACAGAAGGAAAACTAATCTTTCTGGGAGAAGGGACCAGAAAAGTGAAGGAAACCATGAATGCGGAGGAGACTAGTGAAATCTCAAAATAGAAAGAGTCGAAGAGGGGATCTTCAAACTACCTACCCATATTAGTGACTGATCACTAAGCTGCTATATATGAACAACAGTCAGAGCAGCTCATCCAGAAAGAAAAAGTCAGAACCAAGACGAGAGTTCACCCCTGAAGGTCCTAGAGTAGTTGGTTTCAGTGTGGAGTTCGTGTGCTCAGAGGAGAGGAGACAGGGACGTGCACAAGTAAATTACCATCACTGGAGGTTTGCAGTCTGAGACCAAGTGCAGTCTGTGTGCCAAGCATAGTAGCAGCTGGGGGCTCACGTGGGAAAACCAGCAATCTTTCTGGTTGGGGAGCTCAAGAAGTTAGGTGATGTGAACAGTCAACAGACTGGCAGAATCTTATAAAAAAGCAAGCCAGAAAGAGGATCTTCAAACTTGATTACCTTCATTATTGACTGACCCTTAAACCACACAGATGGAACAGAATCAAAGCAAACCAGTTAAGGACAAAGGACCTTTTGAGAAGGGACTGGAGCCACAACAGAAACAAGAGTTTGCAATTCAAGCCCAGCCAAGAAAATTACCTGATAAAACAATGAGAAAAAATTATTGGTGGAAAAAATAACAGAATCCAGAATCTCCATAATGTAACATTCAAATATTCAGGATACAATCTAAAATATTTCATCATATTTCATGTGATGAAACAAGAAAATACAACATATTATGTTTTTCTTAAGGGAAAAGAAAATCAAGTCCAAATCTGAAATGAACAAAATGTTAGAACTGATAAGAATTTTAAATCAACTATTATATTTATCCTCAATGAAACAAAACAAAATATGTTTCATCACATGAAAATCTGAACAGATAAATGAGATGCTGGAGAGAAACAGAAGCAATAAAAAAGAACCTAATGAAAATTACACAACTATAAAATATGATCACGGAAGATAAATACTCACAATGGATTTAACAGCTGAGTTGACATGAAAGAGAGTGAATCTGAAGGAAGAACAGAAACCATCCAAGGACAAGGACAGAGAAGAAAAAGGCCAAACCCAACAAAAACAAAAGCCAGAGGGACTGACCTATAAGATGATGGAGGAAGAACCTCCAATAATCTGCTCCTCCATGAAACCAAAGAGAACACTGGCAGATATGATCAAAATCAACTTTTCCAGAACTCTCGAAATTACTTAAGGCTTCCAATAATCCTAGGAATGTTTAATTCAAGGAAAATGCCTGAATGTCAGTAAGAACAGTGAGCTTCACAGTGGTTTAACATTACCTAGTCCCACTCGCTTTTTCCCAGCTTCACCGTAGCTTTGAAACCAACAGTCTTGCAACTGTGGGAGCTGTGAAAACCAGCACCCATGCAACCATTCAAGGGGGCAAAATGGGTTTGGAGTGCCCTGAAAGCCCATCCCTTAGAGAACTATCACTGTTTAACCTATTTGGCAACTCACTTAAAAGCTGCATTCTAGGGCTTATCTTTTTCTGTCCTGACTCAGAGCTTACTCAAAGCAAACAGCACTATCCTCAAGGGATATTTAACTTTACAGGTATCAGAGGTAGTGCACCAGAAGGAACTGATTAAAGACCCACCAGAAAATTTAAAAGGAAAAACTGGAGAATGGAGGTCTTCAGGGGCTTTTAAATTTTCAAAATATTTCTGGAACTCTAGAAGGACATGAACATGTACAGGTAAAGGGCTGTGGACACATGGAGGAAAGACCTGAAAAGACTTTGAGGATCTGCACAAGCAGGAAGTAAACGCTAATAAGGCAGAATTGTAAAGTGTCTACTGCAGCATCAGAACTCCAAAATAGAATAAAAGCTGACAGACCTAAAATAAGAAATAGATATTTCAACAATAACATTTAGATACCTCAATACTCATTTTTCAATAATGGATAGAACAATTAGAGGAAGATGAACAGGAAATAGAAGTGTTGAACAAAACTATAAGCCAACTAAGTCTAACAGACATCTATGGAACAATCTACTCAACAACAAAACACATTCATTATTTTCAAGTGCACTTGGGATATTCTCCAGAATAGGCCATATATTAGGCTATAAGTTTCAATAAATGAAAAAAACAGAAACCATACAAAGTATGTTCTCTCAGTACAATGGAAAAAAGTGAGAAATCAGTATCAGAAGGAAATGTGAAAAATTCAAAAATATGTGGAAATTAAACAACATACTTCTAAATAACCAATATCTCAAGGCAAATTATTGGAGAAGGAAATGGCAACCCACTCCAGTGTTCTTGCCTGGAGAATCGCAGGGACAGGGGAGCCTGGTGGGCTGCCGTCTATGGGGTCGCACAGAGTTGAACACGACTGAAGTGACTTAGCAGCAGCAGCAGCAGCAAGGCAAATTAGAAAATACTTCAAGATGAATGAAAATAAAGATACAACAGACACAACTTACGGAACACAGCTAAAGCACTGCTTAGAGATATCTGCAGCTATAAACACCTATTTTTTAAAAACAGAAAGGAAGAAAGAGTTCAAATCAATAATCTAGACTTTCACCTCAAGAAACTAAAAAAAAAAAAAACCCAAGGCAAGAAGAAGTAAATAATAAAGGCTAAGCAGAAATAAATTAAAGAGCAAAGAAAAATAATACCACTAAGATCAAAATTAGTTCTTTGGGAAAAAAACAATAAAATTGACAAACCTTTAGCTAGACAGATCAAGAAGAAAGAAGACTCAAATTACAAATATTAGTAATAAGAGACATCACTATAAACCTTATAAAAACAGAAAGAATTATAAGAGAACACCATAACCATTATATGGTAACAGATTAAACGGACACATTCCTAGAAATATAAAAACTACCAAAACTGATTCAAGAAGAAATGAATAATCTGAACAGACTTAACAAGCAGAGACTGAACTAGTAATTTAAAAACTTCCAACAAAAAATATTCCAGGCTCACATGGTTTTATTAATGAATTCTACCACATATTTAAAGAATTAACACCAATCCTTCAAAACCTCTTTCAAAAGACAGAAGAGTGAACACTTCCCAACTCATTTCATGAGCAAGTATACCAAGATATCAAATATACTTGATACTAAGACCAAAAAAGAAAAGATATGAAAAGAAAATTATACAACAATATCTTTTATGAAGACGGCCATAAAAAATTATCAGAAAAATTTAGCAAACTCAATCTTAAAACATGTAAAAACAATTATATTGTGACCAAAGGAGATTTACTCCAAGAACATAAGACTGACTTAACATATAAAAATGAATCAAGTTTATAAACCATATCAATAAAATAAAGGATAAAATCCACAAGATTATCTTAACAGATGCAGAAAAAAGCATTTGATAAAATCCAACCATTCCATGTTAAAAACACTCAAATTAGGAACAGAAGGCAACTTTCTCAAAACGATAAGGCCATCTACGAAAAACCGACAATTAACATCATATTCATGGTATCTGGTCCCCTCACTTCATGGCAGATAGATGGGGAAACAGTGGAAACAGTGGCTGACTTCATTTTGGGGAGCTCCAAAATCACTGCAGATGGTGACTGCAGCCATGAAATTAAAAGATGCTTACTCCTTGGAAGGAAAGTTATGACCAGCCTAGACAGAATATTAAAAAGCAGAGACATTACTTTGTCAACACAGGTCCGTCTAGTCAAGGTTATGGTATTTCCAGTAGTCATGTATTGATGTGAAAGTTGGACTATAAAGAAAGCCGAGTGCCGAAGAATTGATGCTTTTGAACTGCGGTGTTGGAGAAGACTCTTGAGAGTCCTTTGGACTGCAAGGAGATCCAACCAGTCATCCTAAAGGAGATCAGTCCTGGGTGTTCACTGGAAGGACTGATGTTGAAGCTGAAACTCCAATAATTTGGCCACCTGACGCGAAGAGCTGACTCATTTGAAAAGACCCTGATTTTGGGAAAGATTGAGGGCAGGAGGAGAAGGGGACGACAGAGGATGAGATGGTTGGATGGCATCACCAACTCGATGGACATGGGTAAACTCTGGGAGCTGGTGATGGACAGGGAGGCCTGGCATGCTGCAGTTCACGGGGTTGCACAGAGTCAGACATGATTGAGCGACTGAACTGAACTGAAGTTAATGGTAAAAAACTGAATGCTTCCCCCGTAGGCAGAAAAAAGCTAAGGATGTCCATTCTTGCCACTTCTGCTCAACACTGTATTGGAGGTTCTAGACAGATCAATTAGGGAAGAAAAATAAAAGGAATTCAGATCAGAAAGGAAGAAGTAAAATTAACTTTATTAACAGATGACATGATCATATAGCTGAAAAATTCCAAAGAATCCATTTTAAAAATCAGAACTGGTGAATGAAGGATGCAGATACAAGATCAATATAAAAATCAACTTTACTGCAAATCCCTGGTGGTCCGATTGTTAGGACTCAACACTCACTTCTGGGGCTGGGGTTCAAATCCTAGTTGGGAAATTCAGATCCTGCAAGCTGCTGGTTTAGCCAAAAAACAAAAATTTTATTTCTATACACTGCCAATGAACATTCCGAAAATGAAATTTTAAAAAAATCCATTTATAATGGCATCAAACTAAATAAACCAGGAATAGATTCAGCAAAAGAAGAAGTATATGACTTGTACACTGAAAACCGCAACACTGAAAGAAATTAAAGAAGACCAAACAAATGGAAAGATAGACTGTGTTCATGGAACTAGAAGACTAATAATGCTAAAATAGCAACACTCCCCAGATTGATCTATCAATTCACAGCAATCTTCTCTCCAAACTGATCTATCAATTCAAAGCAATCTTTATCAAAGTCTCAGCTGTCTTTCTGCAGAAGTTGAGAAAACAAACTGATTTTAAAAGACCAAAATAAATGGAAAATATATATCCATAGGTTAGAAGACTCCACATTAAGATGGCAATCCCCTCTGCCCCAAAACTAACCTATAGAATCAATGCAATCCCAAACAAAATTCAAGTAAGCTTTTTAAAAGAAACTGATAAGCGGATTTTAAAGGTCATTCAGGAAGGCAAAGGGCCTTTTATTCTGAAAAAGAATAAAGCTGGAAGAGTAAAGATACCTGATCTTAAGACCTACTACAAAGTTATAATCAAGACAGTATATTATTGGCATTGGGCTTCTCAGGTGGCACTAGTGGTTAAGAACCTGCCTGCGAGACACGAGTTCGATCCCTCGGTCGAGAAGATCCGCTGGAGGAGGACATGGCAACCCACTCCAGTATTCTTGCCTGGAGGAATCCCACAGACAGAGGAGCCTGACGGGCTACAGTCCATAGGGTCGCAGAGTTGGACACAACTGAAGCAACTAAGCACTGACATACAGGCCAATGGAATGTAACAAGAAGTTTGGAAATAAACTCATACAGTCAGTTGACTTTTGACAAAAATCAATTTTTTGCAAAAAAAAATTTTTTTCAAAAAAGATGTACAGATAATTCAATAGAAACAAGATAATCTTTTTCAAAAAATGGTAGAGGAACTGATAACTATAGAGGGAAAAGTCCCTGAACTTCACCTTGCATCATATATGAAAGCTAACTCAAAATGTATTACAAAACTGAACACAAATACTAAAACTATTATATCTCTACAGAAGTTGCTCAGTTGTGTCCGACTCTTTGCAACCCCATGGACTGTAGCCTACCAGGCTTCTCCCTCCATGGGATTCTCCAGGCAAGAGTACTGGAGTGGGTTGCCATTTCCTTCTCCAGGGGATCTTCCCAACCCAGGAATTGAACCCGGGTCTCCCACATTCCAGGCAGATGCTTTCACCTCTGAGCCACCAGGGAAGCTCTAGAAGCAAACAAAAGATAAAATCTTTATGATGCTGAGTTGGACAAAGATTTCTTAAACAGAACACCAAAAGTCGAAAACTAAAGAAAAACAAAATAAATAAAATGGACCTCATGAAGACTGAAAATTTTTGTTCTTTGAAACATGGTTAAGAAAACAAAACAGTAAGCAACAGACTGGGCACAAAATTTTGTGAAACACATATTTAAAAAGGCCTTGTATCCAGACTACACAAGGACTCTAAAAGGCTCTGATGGAGATTTCACACACCCAGAATTCAATAATATGAAGTCAAATAACATCTCTTCTCTACCTTTCTAGAAAGTGCTAAAAGATTTAAATGGATGATTCATACAAAAAAAGATAAGTGAATGGGCAAAAGCACGTGAAAAGATGCTGAACATCACTAACCATGAGGGAAATAAAAATTTAAACCACAATGAGATACCATTATCCACCCACTTAGAATGGCTAACTATTTTAAAAGACTGACAATACCAAGCGTTTGCAAAGATATGGAGCTATCAGAAATCTCTTATACTGCTGATGGGAATGTAAAACGGTATACTCATTTTGAAAAACCAAACAGCAATACTTCAGAAAGTAAAACATATATTTACTATACAATCCATCCATTTTAATTCTAGATAGTTGTCCAAGAAGAATGAACATATGCCCAAGAAAACTTATTCACAGCTATGGGTCAGGAATGGGGGATAAGAACAACATAAGGGATACCTGTGGTGATGAAACTGTTCTGTACTGTGATCAATGTGAATATTTGGTTGTGATACTCTGCTTTAGTTTTGCAAGATGTTGCCACTGAGGGAAATGGGTAAACAGTATGCAGGATCTCTGTGTCATTTCATACAATTGTATGTGAATCTACAATTTCCTCATAATAAAAAGTTTAATTAAAAACATAACAAAACTCATTCACAAATGGAGCAGCATTACTTATAATAGCTCCAAAACAGAAGCAACTGGGTCCTTCAACGGATGAGTAGATAAACCAGTGACAGTATACCCAACCCATGGATCACCATTTTCAGCAACTAAAGGGAACAAAATCATATATGCAACAACATGGGTGAGTCTCAAATACACTGTGCTAAAGTGAAATAAATAAAACACCGAAACTAAATACTATGTAATTCTATTTACATGAACAGTAGTTAAAAAAAAAAAAAAAAAGGCACAGTAAAAACCGTAGGTCAGAATTGCCAGGGGATGGGACAGTGGCGAGTCGAGTACAAGGGACAGAAGGAAACCTTGTAGTGTGGAATTATACAGCTCCTTCTACAATTTGAATATGTCAGTTGTTACATGACCATGTACAATTATCAAAATTCACACTGTACACATAAAATTGGTGAAATCTATATTCTTTAAATAATGTTTTTAAACACAAAAAAGAGAAAAACATTAAGGCTTAGAAAATTAATACCTGTTAGCGTCTTTCCTGCATTCAAAGGAGGTGCAATGACTCTGAAAAGTTTCTGCATGAAAATTAATAGAACAATCAACATCATCTTTAAAAAAATATTTCAAAAAATAATTAAAATCTTATGCTATAATCACCTTTCCCAGACTGAATTAGTCATTTGCTATTAAGATTAAATATAAAAACTTTTAATGTGGACATAAACTGTTTCAGTAGGATCACTAAGAAATAATCATTGCTGTCATATTCCTCACTGAAAGAAACCATTTAACAAATACCAGTTAGAAGAAAGTCTTTGTTGAGAGCATTATTTCTAATATAAGCTATCCTTAGACTCCTAAAAGAGCTTTATTTTTAAAAAAATACTAAGCAAATCAAAGGATTAGCAGCCCACCAAAACAGTAAGATTACTGTAAGCTGAAAACATGTGAACAATCAGCAGCCACAGAAAAAGACGTCAAAATGGAAGCAGAGCCTATGAAAATACAAGATTAATGGCAAAACTATGCTGGCCTTCCTGGGAGGGAGTTCACTGTTTTGGGATAGGACAGGCCTTTAGCACTGGGAAGTGGGGGCAAATCCAACTATTCATTAGTACCCAAAAGCCCAATAAAGCTCTTCATATTTTCCAAGGAAACCTAAATCCCTCCCCCCTCACACCCTAAGTTTCATTAAACTGGTAGATAAGCCTCTCCCTCTGGCTGTGTAGTGATTCACTCATTTCTGAGTTCTCCCAGTACAAGTGTGAAGAAACCTTTTCCCCTGTCAGTCTGTTCATTGTCAGCTAATTCACAGTCTTCTCCCCACCATTCGGATTTCAGATGGTAGAGGAAAAGTTTTCCCTCCCAACACAAGGCACTATTATATCAGAAGCAGCCAAAACTAGAACTAAGGAAAGATTTCAGAGACTATGGTAATCACCTCAAATATGATGACACTGTCATTCTAGAAAAACTAGAAAATTTCAAAAGGCAATACAGTTCCTCTTTTTTTTAAGTTTTTAGTTCACATTAGCGTATAGTTGATTTACAATGTTGTGTTGAGGGAGGAACATGCTGAGCTGACTCATCTTGAAAAAAGAAGGAAACTCCATCTTGCACTTTCAGTGAGCTTTGGACTTATGTGCCTGGTAGCCAAGGGGATAACATACCTACGGCCAAACTGGCCTCCTGGACGTGATAAACACCAGATTCCCAACCAAGATTTCCTGTTACCAGAAAGAATGTAATAATCCCCTATGTAGTCAATCACCTTTGTAATCTTTATGGTGCCCACTGGTGCAGGCTACAAGGTATAACTAGCTGACCCTTCTGATTATGAATCATGGCTGTAACCTGATTGTATCTCCCTTTAACACTTTCCAGTCTAGGTTTAAGGAATTTGGGGATGTGGGCTTAAGCAGTACACTTAAGGTATATAAGGTTTTCACAAAAAAAGTTGGTCGGGGTCCTTGGCTAAGAGGAGACTCTGCCTTGGGCCCACTGGTGTAATAAACTGCACTCCACTATCTGCACTGTCCTTCTGAGTGAGTTTACTTCCCAGAACGCGTGGCAACAACAGTGTTAGTTTCAGGTGTACAGAAAAGTGATTTAGTTATTCATATACATATATCTATTCTTTTTCAGATTCTTTTAATTTGGACCTCTTTAAACTGAAATAACTGAACTTTAAACACTGAATAGTGATTTCTTTACAGGCAGAGAATTATAAAAGGGCAATCACAGGATGCCTCTAACTTCCCACTGCTAAAATCTCCAAATAACTATTTAATAACAAACACCAAGCTCCTGCTGAAAGTCATTAAACTTGAAAACTACTCAACAAAAAACAAGGCAACCTCAACAGTAAAGTGTTCCATCTGAGATGCATAGCTATAAATACAAACCAGATTCTGAGCAATAAAAAATCCACACAAAACAAAAACTTCAAAAGCAGCAATAACAAAACCCCACAACCATTTTTATCAAAATAGAATGCATCAAATCAGAATCTGTTTACAGGGATTATTTTGAGAGAAACTAGACACTGCATTAATTATTCCTAATTGTGGTTTAATAGTTTAATTGTGGTTTAAAAATGGAGAACATTTTTGCATGCACAGAGGTCATGGACCTCACTGAAGAGGTAGCTGAGAGGTGTTCAAATGTTAAGAATACTTATTTGAAACACAGACAATCAAAATCAAAACCAGTGCGGGAAGGCTGTGGCACTCATCTGGAAAATGACCAAGAGAAAAGAAGTACACAAAACTTAAGGAGTTATGAACTAAAGGGATATTCACCTTCCAAGTGAAAAGAAATCTGAAATATCATGGAATGACTGCTGACTTAATACTGTAAATGCTTCCGGATGTTCATTAAATATGCAAAAATGTTGACTGGACACCTTCAAGAGACGCCTGCATCTTCTGACCCAGGTAATGCAGTCACTGTAATAACACAGTGGGCTGGCAGGGCACTACATGCATACTAAGTCGCTTCAGCCATGTCTGACTCTTTGAGACCCTATGGACCACAGCCCACCAGGCTCCTCTGTCCATGGGATTCTTCAGGCAAGGATATTGGAGTAGGTTACCATTTCCTCTTCCAGGGGATCTTCCCGACATACCCACAGTCCATAACCCTTAATTCTGTCTTCAAATTTAAAGGAACTAACATGATGGAGACAGGTTTGTTTCTTTTAAAAATAAACCCAAGTGCTTTTTAGGTGCTCTTTTCTAATGGTAAGGATAATAAGAAATTCTAATGAATGCTAGAAAATTCTGAAATGGGAAAAGCAACTTAGCTATTAACAAATAATGACTTCTCACCATTTTTAGGAGTTTCCCCTAGCAGAATATAGCTACAAAACAGCATTACTCAATAGTACCATTACTCCATACAGAGTAATAGAGTATTACTCTGTTATAGAATTGAATAATTATTCATTAATAAATAATGAATAAATAATTATTCCATAGTATAGACTAAATTTCTTATAACTTTTGGAAAAGCTACAATAATATGAAAGTCTTTTAGAAAAAAAACTTAGAGTCTCACAGGCTTTTATTTATTGTTCCCTGGGATTTAAACACCTACTTATGCAGATAAAAAGAATGCAAAGGCATGTAGGCATATGAAGGTATAAAACTATAAAGACTATCTAAAGTCCTGAACAACAATGGGTGCAAGTCTAATAAACCTACAAGACAATTTAAAGTGAGTGGATGAAAACCAACTATTCAAAGCAAATGGAGAGAAGGGAAAAAACATTAACAGACAATATTAAATATGTGCACAAATTAGGAAGAATCTTACCTCCATTGGACTAATAAATTCATTCATGCCTCTGTTGTAGACATAGATCATAGCATCATATAGTCGATTTTCCCAACACATGAGAACTATCTGTAAAAAGGAAATGTTGCTTGGTCCATACAATTTAGTAAGTCTCACCAATTATTTTCCTCAAAGCTTTAATTATGGGGAAGATTCTGAATTCCCTTTCCTAATTTTTCTTATTCCTTCTCTGAAAAAAAATCTGAAATTAAAGTACTCAAACACAATGCCAGGGTAAGAGCTATTGTAGGTTCAATGTTACTTTAAATAGTATAATAGCTACTTTTAAACATCCTCCAATATATGATTTTATTTCTTCTCTATCCTCCCCCTTTCCATATCCATTCTACCTCTGGTCTCTAGTTCTACAAATATTTACTAAACTTTTATATTCAGTTTCTCTCCTCAGCATTGGGATAATATGTAAGACAAATCCAGATCTAGTCTCTACCCTGACAGCACTTCCATTCATCCTGGACACTCACCAAAAGAAGGGGCACAAAATAGTATGTGAATTATGATTTGGGGAAGATACTCAATTACGCAAATAGTTCATTTACAAATGTGGTAAGTCTATACAGGAACCTGTCTTGGTCTGGTGTATTCAGAAGGTCATCCCTGAAGGAGCAATATTTAAGTCACCTGTAAAGCCCTGACTTGAAGTATGGAGAACATCATACTCTGTTCCTATGAGAGCTAAATTATAGTACTGAGTGACAGGAGAAGACTGAAGTAGAAGAGCAGAGGTCAAAAAAGGAAAATGCTAAGGGACAGCCAAAGAGGTTCAGAGGACCTAACGAATGCATGATATTAAAAGACGTTTACTTCTTCAAAGAAAAGCTATGATAAACCTAGACAGCATATTAAAAAGCAGAGACATTACTTTGTCATCAAAGGTCCATATAGTAAAAGCTATGGTTTTCCCAGTAGTTACGTATGGATGTGAGAGCTGGACAATAAAAAAGGCTGAGTGCCAAAGAATTGATGCCTTCAAAATGTGGTGCTGGAGAAGACTTTTGAGAGTCCCTTGGACAGCAAGGAGATCAAACAAGTCAATCCTAAAGGAAACCAACCCTGAATATTCACTGGAAGGAGTGATGCTGAAGTTCCAATACTTTGGCCACCTGATATGAAGAGCCGACTCAATGAAAAAGACCCTGATGCTAGGAAAGACTGAAGACTAGAGGAGAAGGGGCAACAGAGGATGAGAAAGTTGGGTGGCATCACTGATTCAATGGACGTCAGTTTGAGCAAACTCTGGGAGGTGGTGGAGCACAGGGAAGCCTGGAGTGCTGAAGTCCATGGGGTCACAGAGTCAGACACGACGGAGTGACTGAACAACAAGAGATACATGTATGTAAGCCAAAGGCAGAGGAGGAAATGAGGGGTTTTGCAGGCAGAAGGAGCAGAGAGGATGAAAGGAGCTTAAAGTGGTTAAGGATGAAGAGAAATCCATTTGAGAAAACAGGAAAAGGAACAGAGAAGACTGGAAGGATCAAGTTCAGTTGCTCAGTGGTGTCCAACTCTTTGCAAACCCATGGACTATAGCCTGCCAGGCTCCTCTGTCCATGGAATTTTCCAGGGAACAACACTGGAGTGGATTATTTCCTCCTCCAGGGGAACTTTCTGACCCAGCAATCAAATCCATGTCTCCTGCACGACAGGTGGATTTTTTTTTAACACTGAGTCACCTGCAAAGCCCTGCCTTGAAGTATGGAGTACATCATGCTCTGTTCCTATGAGAGCTAAATTATGGTACTGAGTGACAGGAGAAGACTGAAATAGAAGAGCAGAGGTCAAAAAAGGAGAATGGTGAGGAAGAGCCAACGAGGTTCAGAGGGAAAATAGAAGTGAGGTGTTATGGCAGAGTTTTCCCAGACAAAGGCATGTTCGGGGTCCTCTCCTCTTCCTCTCAGCCAGTGTGAAGGTCATACATATCTTTATAGCTTCCGTAACCTCCCCTCTTCCAACACCCTCTTCCAACAACACAAGAGAAGACTCTACACATGGACGTCACCAGATGGTCAACACCGAAATCAGATTGATTGTATTCTTTGCAGCCAAAGATGGAGAAGCTCTATACAGTCAACAAAAACAAGACCAGGAGCTGACTGTGGCTCAGATCATGAACTCCTTATTGCCAAATTCAGACTTAAATTGAAGAAAGTAGGGAAAACCACTAGACCATTGAGGTATGACCTAAATCAAATCCCTTATGATGATACAGTGGAAGTGAGAAATAGATTTAAGGGACTAGATCTGATAGAGTGCCTGATGAACTATGGACGGAGGTTCGTGACACTGTATAGGAGACAGGGAACAAGACCATCCCCATGGAAAAGAAATGCAAAAGAGCAAAATGGATGTCTGGGGAGGCCTTACAAATAGCTGTGAAAAGAAGAGAAGCGAAAAGCAAAGGAGAAACGGAAAGATATAAGCATCCGAATGCAGAGTTCCAAAGAATAGCAAGAAAAGATAAGAAAGCCTTCTTCAGTATTCAATGCAAAGAAATAGAGGAAAAGAACAGAATGGGAAAGACTAGAGATCTCTTCAAGAAAATTAGAGATACCAAGGGAACATATCATGCAAAGATGGGCTCAATAAAGGACAGAAATGGTATGGACCTAACAGAAGCAGAAGATATTAAGAAGAGGTGGCAAGAATACACAGAAGAACTGTACAAAAAAGATCTTCACGAGCAAGATAATCACAATGGTGTGATCACTCACCTAGAGCCAGACATCCTGGAATGTGAACTCAAGTGGGCCTTAGAAAGCATCACTATGAACAAAGCTAGTGGAGGTGATGGAATTCCAGTGGAGCTATTTCAAATCCTGAAAGATGATACTGTGAAAGTGCTACACTCAATATGCCAGCAAATTTGGAAAACTCAGCAGTGGCCACAGGACTGGAAAAGGTCAGTATTCATTCCAATCCCAAAGAAAGGCAATGCCAAAGAATGCTCAAACTACCACACAATTGCACTCATCTCACACGCTTGTAAAGTAATGCTCAAAATTCTCCAAGCCAGGCTTCAGCAATATGTGAACCGTGAACTTCCAGATGTTCAAGCTGGTTTTAGAAAAGGAAGAGGAACCAGAGATCAAATTGCGAATATCTGCTGGATCATGGAAAAAGCAAGAGAGTTCCAGAAAAACATCTATTTCTGCTTGATTGACTATGCCAAAGCCTTTGACTATGTGGATCACAATAAACTGTGGAAAATTCTGAGAGAGATGGGAATACCAGACCACCTGACCTGCCCCTTGAGAAATCTGTATGCAGGTCAGGAAGCAACAGTTAGAACTGAACATGGAACAACAGACTGGTTCCAAATAGGAAAAGGATTACGCCAAGGCTGTATATTGTCACCTTGCTTATTTAACGTATGTGCAGAGTACATCATGAGAAACGCTGGGCTGGACCAGCACAAGCTGGAATCAAGATTGCCGGGAGAAATATCAATAACCTCAGATATGCAGATGACACCACCCTTATGGCAGAAAGTAAGGAGAAACTAAGAAGCCTCTTGATGAAAGTGAAAGAGGAGAGTGAAAAAGTTGGCTTAAAGCTCAACATTCAGAAAACTAAGATCATGGCATCTGGTCCCATCACTTCATGGGAAATAGATGGGGATACAGTGGAAACAGTGTTATACTTTATTTCGGGGGGCTCCAGAATCACTGCAGATGGTGACTGCAGCCATGAAATTAAAAGACGCTTACTCTTTGGAAGAAAGTTCAGTTCAGTTCAGTTGCTCAGTCCTGTCCGACTCTTTGTGACCCCATGAATCGCAGCACGCCAAATTTCCCTGTCCATCACCAACTCTCGGAATTCACTCAGACTCACATCCATCGAGTCAGTGATGCCATCCAGCCATCTCATCCTCGGTCGTCCGCTTCTCCTCCTGCCCCCAATCCCTCCCAGCATCAGAGTCTTTTCCAATGAGTCAACTCTTCGCATCAGGTGGCCAAAGTACTGGAGCTTCAGCTTTAGCATCATTCCTTCCAAAGAAATCCCAGGGTTGATCTCCTTGCAGTCCAAGGAACTCTCAAGAGTCTTCTCCAACACCACAGTTCAAAAGCATCAATTTTTCAGTGCTCAGCCTTCTTCACAGTCCAACTCTCACATCCATACATGACCACAGGAAAAACCATAGCCTTGACTAGACGGACCTTAGTCAGCAAAGTAATGTCTCTGCTTTTGAATATGCTATCTAGGTTGTTCATGACTTTTCTTCCAAGGAGTAAGCGTCTTTTAATTTCATGGCTGCAGTCACCATCTGCAGTGATTTTGGAGCCCCCAAAAATAAAGTCTGACACTGTTTCCCCATCTATTTCCCATGAAGTGATGGGACCAGATGCCATGATCTTCATTTTCTGAATGTTGAGCTTTAAGCCAACTTTTTCACTCTGCTCTTTCACTTTCATCAAGAGCCTTCTTAGTTCCCCTTCACTTTTTCAAATAAGGGTGGTGTCATCTGCATATCTGAGGTTATTGATATTTCTCCCAGCAGTCTTGATTCCAGCTTGTGTTTCTTCCAGTCCTGCGTTTCTCATGATGTACTCTGCATATAAGTTAAATAAGCAGGGTGACAATATACAGCCTTGATGTACTCCTTTTCCTATTTGGAACCAGTCTGTTGTTCCATGTTCAGTTCTTACTGTTGCTTCCTGACCTGCATACAGATTTCTCAAGGGGCAGGTCAGGTGGTCTGGTATTCCCATCTCTCTCAGAATTTTCCACAGTTTATTGTGATCCACATAGTCAAAGGCTTTGGCATAGTCAATAAAGCAGAAATAGATGTTTTTCTGGAACTCTTGCTTTTTCCATGATCCAGCGGATGTTGACAATTTGATCTCTGGTTCCTCTGCCTTTTCGAAAACCAGCTTGAACATCTGGAAGTTCACGGTTCACATATTGCTGAAGCCTGGCTTGGAGAATTTTGAGCATTACTTTACAAGCGTGTGAGATGAGTGCAATTGTGTGGTAGTTTGAGCATTCTTTGGCATTGCCTTTCTTTGGGATTGGAATGAATACTGATCTTTTCCAGTCCTGTGGCCACTGCTGAGTTTTCCAAATTTGCTGGCATATTGAGTGCAGCACTTTCACAGCATCATCATTCAGGATTTGAAATAGCTCCACTGGAATTCCATCACCTCCACTAGCTTTGTTCATAGTGATGCTTTCTAAGGCCCACTTGAGTTCACATTCCAGGATGTCTGGCTCTAGGTGAGTGATCACACCATGATGATTATCTGGGTCGTGAAGATCTTTTTTGTACAGTCTTCTGTGTATTCTTGCCACCTCTTCTTAATATCTTCTGCTTCTGTTAGGTCCATACCATTTCTGTCCTTTATTGAGCCCATCTTTGCATGATATGTTCCCTTGGTATCTCTAATTTTCTTGAAGAGATCTCTAGTCTTTCCCATTCTGTTCTTTTCCTCTATTTCTTTGCACTGATAGCCTAAGAAGGCTTTCTTATCTCTCGTTGCTATTCTTTGGAACTCTGCATTCAGATGCTTATATCTTTCCTTTTCTCCTTTGCTTTTCGCTTCTCTTCTTTCACATGTATTTGTATGGCCTCCCCAGACAGCCATTTTGCTTTTTTGCATTTCTTTTCCATGGGGATGGTCTTGATCCCTGTCTCCTGTACAATGTCACGAACCTCATTCCATAGTTCATCAGGCACTCTATCTATCAGATCTAGGCCCTTAAATCTATTTCTCACTTCCACTGTATCATCATAAGGGATTTGATTTAGGTCATATGTGAGTGGTCTAGCGGTTTTCCCTACTTTCTTCAATTTGCGTCTGAATTTGGCAATAAGGAGTTCATGATCTGAGCCACAGTCAGCTCCTGATCTTGTTTTTGTTGACTGTATAAAGCTTCTCCATCTTTGGCTGCAAAGAATATAATCAATCTGATTTTGGTGTTGACCATCTGGTGATGTCCATAGAGTCTTCTCTTGTGTTGTTGGAACAGGGTGTTTGCTATGACCAGTGCATTTTCTTGGCAAAACTCTATTAGTCTTTGCCCTGCTTCATTCCGCATTCCAAGGCCAAATTTGCCTGTTACTCCAGGTGTTTCTTGACTTCCTACTTTTACATTCCAATCCCCTATAATGAAAAGGACATCTTTTTTGGGTGTTAGTTCTACAAGATCTTGTAGGTCTTCATAAAACCGTTCAACTTCAGTTTCTTCAGTGTTACTGGTTGGGGCATAGACTTGGATAACTGTGATATTGAATGGTTTGTCTTGGAGACGAACAGAGATCATTCTGTCATTTTTGAGATTGCATCCAAGTACTGCATTTTGGACTCTTTTGTTGACCATGATGGCTACTCTATTTCTTCTGAGAAGTTATGACCAACCTAGATAGCATATTCAAAAGCAGAGACATTACTTTGCCAACAAAGGTCTGTCTAGTCAAGGCTATGGTTTTTCCAGTAGTCATGTATGGATGTGAGAGTTGGACTGTGAAGAAGGCTGAGCCAAAGAATTGATGCTTTTTAACTGTGGTGGTGGAGAAGACTCTTGAGAGTTCCTTGGACTGCAAGATCCAACCAGTCCATTCTGAAGGAGATCAGCCCTGGGATTTCTTTTTAAGGAATGATGCTAAAGCTGAAACTCTAGTACTTTGGCCACCTCATGAGAAGAGTTGACTCATTGAAAAAGAATGATGCTGGGAGGGATTGGGAGCAGGAGGAGAAGGGGACGACAGAGAATGAGATGACTGGATGGCATCACTGACTCGAAGGACTTGAGTCTGAGTGAACTCCGGGAGTTGGTGATGGGCAGAGAGGCCTGGCGTGCTGCGATTCATGGGGTCACAAAGAGTCGGACACGACTGAGCGACTGAACTGAACTGAACCTCCTCTCTGACCCACATATTCAACCACTGACTTGATATCTTCACCTAAATGTCTATGTCAAGTAGTATCTCAAAATAAAACTGTAAAATATACCTCCTGATTTTGTCTCCTACACTCAGACCTATCCCAGTCTTCCAATCTTCTTAAAGGAATTACTATCCACATTGCTTCTCAAGCCAAAATATTAGGCAAGAGTCTTAAATTCTCTCCTTCCACACCTTCAGGTCTGATTCATCAGAAAATGAGTTCTACCCCCAAAACATACCCAAAGTCAAGCCATCTCTCTTCACCTCACCACTACCATCTCTGGCCAGTATACCTCCTTTTGACTAGCTCTTAACCAATTTCCTTGCTTCTTCTCTATTTGGTACCCATCTCTCATTCTGCTGCTGCTGCTAAGTCACTCAGTCATGTCCGACTCTGTGCGACCCCAGAGACGGCAGCCCACCAGGCTCCCCCGTCCCTGGGATTCTCCAGGCAAGAACACTGGAGTGGGTTGCCATTTCCTTCTCCAGTGCATGAAAGTGAAAAGTGAAAGTGAAGTCGCTCAGTCGTCCGACTCTTAGCGACCCCATAGACTGCAGCCTACCAGGCTCCTCTGTCCATGGGATTTTCCATTCTGCTACCCATAAGCAATCAGTGTAATCTTAATTGGCTATACCCCAATATGAAATGTTTTTGGTGTTTTAAAAAGATACAAAAATAAAAATTTGTTTAAAGAAAAAATAAATAAATAAATAAATAAAATCATTTGATGAGTTCACTTAACATTCAGAATAAAACAGAAAAATCTGTACCCTGCCCTGAAAGGGCTACCTCTATTTTTCAATCAAGTTTTTCTTTCATTTGTAACTTTAACACCGAAGGGCTTCCCCTGTGGCTCAATGATAAAGAATCTGACCACAGTGTAGGAGACACAGGAGACTTGGGTTCAATTCCTAGGTCAGAAAGATCCCCTGAAGGAGGGCATGGCAACCCACTTCAGTATTCTTGCCTGGAGAATCCTATGGACAGAGGAGCCTGGTGGACTACAGTGCATAGGGTCATAAAGAGTCAGACATGAGTGAGTGACTAAGCATGTTAATACCGAAGGCATATCTTTTTTTCTTTTGCTTTTTTGCATCAGCTGTTGCTTTTACCCATAACAATCTTCTCCTACAAGATCTTTGCATTACTGATTCCTCTTGCCATTCAGATTCCAGAATCAATCAGACTCAATGCTACTTTCTCAAGAAAGTTTTCTATAATAATCTAAGACAGTCTCTCATTCTCTCTTTACCTATTGCCTGTTTGGTTTTTAACAGAAGACTTGTTTCGGATATTTTTGGTTTGTTTACTTGTCTTTTACTGTCAAACTTTTTTTTTTTTTTTTTGCTAATGTAAGCCTTATGAGCCTTGTCCACTAGGTTCATGAAAGCATACTCAGAGCCTGTCATTCAACAAATTCTTCTTGAATTAATGAATAAATGCTATTGAAGGAATTTGGGAAATACCATTTGATATAGTGGACATGGAGGTCATTACAGACTAGTGAAAGCAAAGTTGAAGAATTATTAGGATGTGAATGAAATGGAAGAAGCAATCTAGAAAATACTTTCAAAGTGTGGGAAAGAAAGGAGAGAAAGAGTGGGGTAAGGAAGGAATCTGGCTGCAAGGGGGAAATGAGATATGGTGGTAAGGCAAGAGCAAGAAGGGGAAGGTTTGATACAGAGAGAAAGGAATCTGAGGGGGAGATTGTTTAAACTGCTTTTTTAACACGAAAAAGAATAGATATATTAACCCAGTTTCAGAGAAAAGCTAAAAATGTTGGAAGGAGAAGAAATTAGAAATTTCTCTTATATCAGTGACAGGTAAATAAAGCTGGAAAGATAACATGCTCTCAAATCAATGGACCTAATGTCAGGTGTGAAGATTATGCCAACTTGCCCACATGACAGAAAGGCATATACAGAAGAGGAACTGGTTTTTGCAAACTCACAGGCATTCATACAGATCTTCCAGGAAGAAAACAATAATCATTTTTCAAACCCTTCATTTCCATGTGATTTTTCACATTTAAAAAAAAAAAAAAAAAAACCTATTGGTCCCTCTAACTTTGTAAGTCACTCATATTTTAGATCATAGGGCTCAGCCCCCTGGTATCTTTGTGCCTTTGCTCATAATTGGACAAATGTGAAACTGAAGAGTTAAATGAAGAGTTAGTGAAGTGTCTTAGGTCAGATACATACTTGCTCCTCAATTAAGGACTTAAAACTTGTTTCGGAGAGCTCAGATATACTAAAAGCAGGTTGGCTGATCAAGCTAAAATGTCTGAAAATTTGCTTCTTATACTATGCTCTGTATTTCAAAACAAAGTATGAAAATTATCAACTCTGGACATATAAACTAACTTTTCAAAAAAATGGCTTCATACTCTCTAGAGTAAAAATATTCTATTATTCATGTGAAAGTACTTATAGTTGAAATTCATTTGCAGGATGAAAACTACAGTAGTGAACAAACTGATGAAGGAGGATCAGCCAATAATTATTTATTGAGCAACTACCAAATATAAACTCTATGCTAAGAGGTCTGGGGGCTGTCAAAGAAACCAAAGGCTTGCAGGATTTTCTTATCTAGCTCTCAATAAAGAACACTTCAAAGAAATATACTGATAAATACAAGTTTATGAGACCTCTTATTACCAAAAGTCCTCAAAAATAATTGGGGTTGATAGAGTGAGGCCTAATAAAATCAGATAAATATGATCAATAAAGGAATGATGTCTATTCCATAATTTAGTAGACTGCCTATAAACTCACCTGCTGAATATCTAGGCTGGTGATATCCATATGTACAATGAGGGCTTCCACATTTTCCATTAACTTTTTATCTTGGAAATGAACAATCAAGTCTTTCATTACCTGGGGTGTGATCCCCACCAATTTATCACTTAAAATATATGGTTCAAGGCACTCCAGAAACACTCCTTTGGCCACTGAATTCTCACTTAGTTTGTCATACACCTGGCTAAATAAAAGATCCCTGTAACAGAATGGGGAAAAATACTTTTAGGAACATTCCAACCATCCATTAAATTCAGTCTACTAAGTATATCTCATCTTTCTCCTATTTCAACATCCAAGTTTATTAAAAATAGCAACAATATTTGCATAGAGCTTTATGTTTAGAAAAATCTATTATATATACTATCCTAATTAATTTTCCCAATACTTTGTACAGATAAGAAGCGCTGAGTAAGTTAAATAATTTGCTGGAAGTCAGTTAGCTAACAAGGGGATGGAGTCAGAATTTGAATCAGTCTTCGGGTCTAAACTCTGTGCTGAATCCCTTACGACACACTGCTTCTTAAAAACAATACCAATACAAGAGCAGGTAGTACAGAGACTGTGATTAAATAGAAAAAAATTAAGTGGACTATTCTCAATTTATCCTTTCCTCTTTCCTGGTATCTAAATCTTCCCATCTGATCTGCATAGCCAATTTGCTTCTTTATCTAGTTCTTGCCCCTTGCTTCCCAAAGAGTTTAGGTAGTGATAATTGAGGAAAAGGAAAAAGAAAATGTTCAATATTTTAAAAACATGGCTGAAAACTCTTATTGCAGAAACAAAAAAAAATGTAATTAATCAAATGCTGCCACACTCAACTGTTTTATTTATTTTGCATTTCTTCTGCAAAAAATAACTTTACTTTTTTTTTTTAAGATTTTTTTATGTGGACCATTTTTAAAGTCTTTATTGAGTTTATTACAATATTGCTTCTGTTTTTTATTTTTTTTTATTTATTATTGGATTTTTGGCCAAGAGGTATGTGCGATCTCAGCTCCCTGATCAGGAAGTGAACATGCATCCTCTGCACTGGAATGTGAAGTCTTAACCACTGACCCACCAGGGAAATCCCCAGAAATTAAATTTTAGAGTTATATTCATCATTGATATAATCTGAATTTTGTTTTCATGCAATTATATGATAAGCATTATTCTAAGTTTCTAGTCACTCTTTAAAATTGTCATTCTGTCTAACTTATGTGTCAATATGCCGAAACATCAGAATTTATTTAGCTATTCCTGTAGGATAACACTTATTTCTACTATTTCACTATTACGAGTAAGGCCACAATGAACATCTCCTTATGTAGTCTTCCCATTTGGGGTACTTATTAATAATTCCTTAGTCATTCTACTTTTAGAAATTTATTTAAAGTCAAAAGATACCAAAAAAAAAAAAGTGTGGCATTTAAATGGTGCTAGGAAAACTGGACAAAGTGTAAAAGAATGAAATTTGAATACTTCTAACACCATACACAAAAATAAACTCAAAATGGATTAAAAACTTAAATGTAAGGCCAGAAACTATAAAGCTCTTAGAGGAAAACATAGGCTGTACACACTTTGACCTAAATCACAGCAAGATTCTCTCCGACCCACCTACTATATTAATGAAAATAAAAACCAAAACAGACAAATGGGACCTAAAAAAACCTAAAAGCTTTTGCACAGCAAAGGAAACTATAAACAAGGTGTAAAGACAACCCTCAGAAAGGGAAAAAATAATTGCAAATGAAGCAACTGATAAAGAGTTAATCTCCAAAATATATAAGTAGCTCATATAGCTCAGTATCAGAAAAACAAACAACCCCATCAAATTAAGGGCAGAAGACCAATAAACAGACATTTCTCCAAAGAAGACATAAAGATGGCCAATAAACACATGAAAAGATGCTCAATACTGCTCATTATTAGAGAAACGCAAACCAAAACTACAATGAGGTATCAACTCACACCAGTCAGAACAGCCATCATCAAAAAATTTACAAATAAATGCTGGAGAGTATGTGGAGAAAAGGGAACCCTCCTGCACTGCTTTTGGGAATGTAAACGGATACAGTCATTAAGGAAAACAGTATGACGATTCCTTTAGAAACTAAGAATAAATCTACCATATGACCCAGCAGTGCCACTACTGGGCATATACCCTAAGAAAACCACAATTCAAAAAGACACATAAACCCCAATGATCATTGCGGCAACATCTTCAATAGCCAGGACACGGAAGCAACCTAGATGTCCATCAACAGATGAATGGATAATGAAGTTGTGGTACAGTTAAACAATGGAGTATTACTCAGCCATACAAAGGAATGAATTTGAGTCAGTTGTAGAGAGGTGGATGAACCTAGAGTTTCTTATATAGAGTGAAGTGAGTCAGAAAGAGAAAAACAAGTATTGTATATTAACACACACACCCACATATATGGAATCTAGAAAAATAATACACTGATGAACTTAGTAGAGAACAGACCTGTTGACACAGGAAGGTGGGGGAAGGTGAGAGTGGGGCAAATTGAGGAAATAGCACTGACATACATAGACTATCATGTGTAAAACAGATAATGAGAAGTTGCTAAATAATACAGGGAGCCCAGCCTGCCACTCTGTGGTGACACAGAGGGGTGGGATGGGAGAGGGGAGGGAAGGGAGGAGGGGGATATTTTACTTATATATAATTAAGGCTGATTCGTGTTGTTGTATAGCAGAAATCAACACAAAATTGTAAAGCAATGTTTCATCAATTAAAAATAAATTTTTGAAAAACTAAATTATCTCCAAAAAGCGTCCAGCACCAATCCACATAGCCATCAGCAATGTATAATTTCAACAGTGTCAACGGACAATTGTCTTTAGTTTTTTTCCCCATATAATTTAATTATAAATTAAACAATATCACTGTTTTCAGTTCTCTGATGACTGGCAATCTGTGTTTCTATGCATACAATGTACTGACGTATATAATTCACTGATTCTTTAATTCTCTCTTTTTTTAAATAACTGTGCTAATTCTATTTATCTGTTAGGATTGATTGATTACTTATTTGCTAAATGTGTAATTTTACATATGTGCCTCACATCAGCTGTGAAAAGTGGTAGATGGTTCATCCACAGATGTGGTCTTTTATGACAAGTTCCACAAAAAGGACAGAGTAGATTCTGAAAGTAATGGGATGGGGACTTGCCTCACCTGAAGTCCTGGAAGGGAACAAATGATAAACGGACTGGCTACAACTGCAGAGAACCCCACATTGCTTTCTTTTTTTAACAGTCTTTTATTTTATTGATTTATTTTTATTATTTATTTTGCTGTGCTAGGTCTTAGTTGCAGCATGTGAGATTTAGCTCCTCAACCAGGGATCAAACCTGGGCCCCCTGCACTGAGAGTGCAGAGTCTTAGCCACTGGACCATCAGAGAAGTCTCAATAGGCTTTTATTTTATTTTTAATGGAAAATAATTACTTTACAATATTGTAATGGTTTCTGTCATATAGCAACATGAATCAACAACAGGTATACATGTGTCCCCTCCCTCTTAAACCTCCCTCCCCATCCCATCCCTCTGGGTTGTCACAGAGCACCAGCTTTGGGTTCCCTGTATCATATAGCAAATTCTCACCGGCCATATACTTCACATATGGCAAGCATGCTTCAGTGCTACACTCTCAAATCATCCTACCTTCTCTCTTCCCTACTGCATCCAAAAGTCTGTTCTCTATGTCTGCATCTCCACTGCTGCCCTGTAGGTATGTTCATCAGTACAATCTTTCTAGATTCCATATATACGCATTAATATATGGTATTTGTATTTCTCACTTACTTCACTTTGTATAATAGGCTCTAGGTTTGCTTCATGCTGCTTTTCAATAAACAGTATTTGTAATAACGGGGGGGTCTGTATCCATTAATTTTTTTCTCATAGCCACAAATGTAATTTTTGCATCATTTTCCCCTTTGCATTTATTGGAGTATTTTTCATGTTAGTTTCATTTTAAATCAATAGTCCATTACATTTTTGTGATTACCAACTACTAGCCAAGTAAAAGAAACTGAGATTAATGAAGCTTTACTATAAGAAAGATAAAATAAGAGTAACAAAGTAACTCTAATGAATTTAAGGAAAATGTCATATTTGCTAGCCCTTGCACTCTGTAATAGGTTGTTAAAAACAACAAGCTAGGAAAGATAATTATATATTTCAGCTCAGCACAAGAAGTCTGGGGGAGGAGAATTAAAGAGCTAAAAATTCAGTAACCAAAGCATAAAAGTTGACAAATAAGGCACTCCTGTGACAAACTGCAGCATGCAGGGCTGGTAAGATTAATGGCAAAACTATGCTTCTTTTTTAACCAGTAAGAGGCTATAATAAAGAAGCAAGAAAAATATAACTCAGCCAACTCCTATCTGCATCTCTAACTTCAAATAAAAATAAAACAAAATTCTAAGACATCTTCTCATCATCCTGGGAGAATATTTATTAGAGCATCAGAGAAAGAGGGAGAAAGAAAAGTACATACAAAAAAAGTTTTTGGCTCTTGTGTTTCTCTCTGTACTTAGGCATTACTCTTCAGGGTGCGGACTTTGTTTCTTGGAAGGGCTAATTTCAAAACAGATGTTTATTACTTCAAACTTAGCTCCCTACAGAGAGTGTAGCAGAAAAAATCCATTCTGAATAAGAGGGCCATCAAAAAGGTCTTCTATATAACTTTTAATACTCATATTAAAGATTCTATTTGGAGTTTATCATTCATAATTTCAAATTGACAGAGAAAATTAGCAAATTCACTTTCTGAACTATCAATTTAACAATTAAAAAATGTGAAGAACTCAGCTTTGATGATGCGATAATGACAAATTCAGAGACTGTCTGAAGGCAGCAAGAGCATCAATCCTAACACTGGCCAGTGTACACTGAAGATATAAACAGAACCAAACAACACCCCACTAGATATAAGAGAAATATCTTCCATGGGTCTTTACAAAGAAGACAATATAATGCAAATGTAAATACAATATAATGTATAATGTAAAACAACGTTCTCAACAATCCCCCGACCGTGAATACAATATACCTCACTGGATAATTACATTTAATGTTATAGCTAAAACATTGGAATGAATGAGCCCTAAGTAAACAGAAGCTAGAGCCCTTTGTGACTTAACTGAAGGTCTGCCACAGCAAATAACTGTCTTCTTGATAACCTTCACTGATCCTTTCTAGTATGATCCAACCGTGTATGATTTAGGCAGCCTGAACAGACATCAATCCATGAGTCAAGACAGCACTGCACAGGGTTTGGGGAGTGCCTGCCCTGGATCCTCAGAGGCGTCCTCCACTACCGAAGAGGCAGCGCAAGCTGACGTTAAGAGCAAAGCCCAGGAGCCAGACCGCCTGCATGAGAACCCTACCTTTGCTCCTCAAAAGAGACATGAGTAAGCTTTGCAAGTTACTTAATCACACACTGCTTCTGGAAACTCATGTGTAAAATGAAGATAATAATGATACCTACCTCATTATTATTAAAGTTAAATTGATACCTACCTCACTATTATAAAATTTAAATAATTTGTTATAAAAGATAGACAAATTAATGGAAAAGTACTTAGAACAAAATCTGGAATATAGGACGCTAACTATTATTATAAATCTGAAGAATTATGAAATAGCACAGGCTGGTTAATTTATACAGTTATTATTTAAATAAACAGAATCTAATCAAGAGTTTATTTACACTGATTTCTTTTAAACAAAGAGGCTCCAAAAACCAACACTGTGGAAACACAATAAAGCCTGCCTTTTTTTGAATGGTATGAAATACTGTGTTTTAGTGATGATTCATAAAAAAGCATATATATATATATGCTCTCTCTATATATAGATATATATATAGTGCATGAATCATACACTTTTAAGATCTTTAAGTAGTATTGTTCTTTTGCTATGTTCTTCATTTCCACTATTCTGCCACATAAATTTACAGATGATATACCCAACAGCATCTATATTGGACAAGTTAGTTTTATTTGGTAAATGGACTGAAAATTTTTAAAGAATCAAATTTCTGTAAATTCATTGTTTTAAAAAACCATTCAGTCAATTCATAGCAGTATATTACAATATAAGCAAGAGGGAACTAGGATTCAAAATAATTGAATCTGACAGGCAATGTATACTCACTTCCGCTGTAGCAAAAGGCAGTAATCAACTATGACGGGTACCATATCCTGTAGAGAAACAATAAAGCAAGCATCAGAACCACATCTCTGTCCAATGGCCCCCTGGATAGACACAACACATAATAAAAGTAGTCTGTTTCAGATACTGTTAAACTGTTGGGAGAATGTAACTTGGCACTACACTTTTGGGAAGCAATTTGGCATTCTGCGTCAAAAGCCTTAAATATGTGAAAACACTTTTACCCAGTAGTTCTGTCTGGAAATATATCCTAAATACATTTAAGAAGAAAAAAAAAATAATGTATTAAGGTATTCTCTACAGCTCTATAATAAAAGAAAGGGGAGAAGGAGGCAGAGGGGAAGAGACATTGAAATTAAATATACAACATGGGAAAACAGTTAATTTGCTATTTAAATAAAATATTATGTAGATATTATACATTAATAAACAGCATACAACATTATAACAACATTGAAAATATGTAATTATCTCACACTTTTGTAAAGAAAATCTACAAGGAAAGAAATAGATCAAATTAATAATATAATACAGTTAGTTGGTCCCACTGGTGGCTCGGGTGATTAAAGTTGTCCATATTTTGCCACAATCCTCCAAACCAGCTATTTTAAGGTTGATTTAATTTCTCAGTTTCAAAATATTTTGATTTTTTTAAATTCATCATGTATAGACTCACAGCAAGCAAATGGCAACCCATAATTTTGGCCTTTTTAAAGAGAAACCGTTTGAGGAAGGAGCAGTAGCTTATTATGACTAGAACTTGTCAAGTACTCAAGCATTAACATTTCAGCAGTGCTCTTTCATTTTCTGTTAGCTGAGGAGCAATGGTTTCCTTTAAACATCCTGGAAGGCTTAGGTTATGCGCAGAAGAATATCCTATCAGAAGAGAGGAGACACTATGTGAAGAAGAGAATACCACATACTTAACAATCTTTTGACAAAAAGAACAAAAACTAAGGAATCCTTATTATCTGAGAGAGAAATAAGCGCAAGAAGGACCTACGATTCTGAAAGGCTATTCTTGCACCACCATCCTGCTTCCTTTAGTTACCAATATTCCTCCTAACTACATTAGAACCTTACTTAGGTTCTTCAAAAACAGAAACTAAAACCATAGATTTGAAACGTGTTAGAGCTGTATTAAGTCTAAACCCTGAGTGAGAATACAGAGTGAGATGAATAATCTCCAGGAGAAAACAAAATTTTAAAAACTTCTTCGAAACATTGGGGAAATTTAATAAACACTCTTTAAAATACATAGTTGAGCTCCCCCTGCCCCCAAATAGGGGCAATACCCAGGGTTTAAAAGTGAAAAGGGAACTGCAAACCAAAACAGTAACACCTGAGCTGTCACTCAGACTGTCTTATAAATCTGTTATTCATATAAGAGCTTGGGTTTTAATGTCAGAAACAAGCTGAGGCCTTGATTCTTGCAACATAAAGAAGTGAAACAAAGACCCTCCTAAAACCAGGATTCTTAAAAGATGCCTCCTTAGTGAAAGGAAATTGCGGCGGTGGGGGTGACAGGGACTGCCTATAGGCATAGAAAGATCACAAGAAACACTGTCTGTCTCTGCCTGGATGCCTGGACTCGGTAGGGATAAATCTGTACTCTGAAAATTTATAATCAAGATCCTGCCTACAGGTGGACTTGGGACTTGAATTTACACTATCTCCCTAGTAATGAACATCTCTATCACCCAAGAAATAAACATAAAAGGTGATCCTGGAAAAAGGATACTCCTTGGGCACTTGAAAAAAGAAAATTCCAGAAACAGTATTTGACACAGGCAAAATAAGACCTGAAAAAGTCCCACTAAAGATGTGCTCAAAATAAAAAATTTTAAAAGCACCTACATTTGAATCAGTTCTAATGAGGTGGATGAAACTGGAGCCAATTATACAGAGTGAAGTAAGCCAGAAAGAAAAACACCAATACAGTATACTAACACATATATATGGAATTTAGAAAGATGGTAACAATAACCCTGTATGCGGGACAGCAAAAGAGACACAGATGTATAGACTCTGTGGGAGAGGGAGAGGGTAGGATGATTTGGGAGAATGGCATTGAAACATGTATAATATCATATAAGAAACGAATCGCCAGTCCAGGTTCAATGCAGGATACAGGATGCTTGGGGCTGGTGCACTGGGATGACCCAGAGGGATGGTACAGGGAGGGAGGTGGGAGGGGGGTTCAGGATGGGGAACACGTGTACACCCGTGGCGGATTCATGTTGATGTATGGCAAAACCAATACAATACTGTAAAGTAATTAGCCACCAATTAAAATAAATAAATTTAAATTTTAAAAAATAAATAAATAAAAGCACTTCATGAAATAATGTGCCATAAGCAAATGGCAGCAGAAAATACAAACAGGGGGAGACCCATAAAACTTCAAATATTATAATTACTAGGTAGAATTATTAAAGTATATTCAGAATTATTAAAGGCCTAAATAAGGAATTGAGTGCCTAGCCTAGTATTAAGTACTAAGGATAAACTACAGGGATAACGGAGAGTGAAACCACCAGATTAATACGTGCAGACAAATCATTCTGCTGATTCTATAAAGGGAGGATGTGAAAAACCAAGACTGAAGATAGGTGGCCATTACAGTCCAAGATGGAAACAGGAGATTAACAAGAGGGGTAGTGAGAGGAGGCATAAAAAACGGCAGATAGAATCAGTAACTATAAAGGAAAACTACAGAGGCTGGTGACAGGCTGGTTGTGGGCAGGAAGGCTTAAGGAGTCTATGAAACTGCTAAGTTCCTAGTCTGAGTGATGGGTAGATGACTGTGGCATGAAATGAGACAAGGAGTAAGAGAGGGAGTGTCAGGAGGAAGAAGCTAAACGTAGCCCGGGCTATCACAATAGCTTTGAGGAACATCTTTACTTAGATGTTGAACAGTAAGCAATTGGATCTAGTAATCTAAAACACCTGGGTAACAATTACACACTTCTAAGTTACGAGAGGAAATATTATACATGAATAAAACTGTCCAGCAATAACAGGGGGAAAAAAATCAGTGAACAGTGAACTACATCTTGAGGACGACCGATATTTATGACATGGCCAGAAAATGGAAACAAAAGCCAACTCAGGAACAGTCACAAAGGTTTAAAAGTTAGAAGAAAAGAAAAAGAACAAAAAAAGAAGAGCATACAATCATAGATCTACAAGATACAGAATTTTAAAAAGGAAAGAATGATCATCACTGTTTAATACAGCACTGGGGATGAAAAAAGACGAACATTTTATTTAATTTATAGATTAGGATATCATCAGTATCAGTAGTAAAAAGGTGTTTTATCTTCGTGATTAGATGGTAAGCACAGTAATGAGTGAGAACCAGCTTGCAGAGAACTGGGGGGAGAAAGGTGAGAAGGGAAGGAGGAGGAGAGGGGGAGGAAAAGGAAGAGAAAACATCAATATATGCGTAACTGAAACCCCTGAATAAGAAAACTAAAACAACGGAATAGAACAAATAGTTCAAGATACAATCCAAGAAAACCTTAACAGCCATCAATCTACATATTGGGCTTCCCTGGTAGCTCAGAGGTTAAAGCATCTGCCTGGAATGCTGGAGACCCGGGTTCAATCCCTGGGTCAGGAAGATCCCCTGGAGAAGGAAATGGAACCCCACTCCAGTACTCTTGCCTAGAGAATCCCATGGAGGGAGGAGCCTGGTAGGCTACAGTCCATGGGGTCGCAAAGAGTCCGACACGACTGAGCGACTTCACATAATCTACATATTAATAGTGCAGGAAAAAAAATGGCCTAGGATGATTATTCTGAGACCCAGTAAAATTACTGGGTTACCCAAACTAAGTAGCCAGTAAAATAAGACGAATTTTGAGAGAGGACAAAAAAACACCTGGCCAGCCTCAGATTTCCCCACAGTAGTATTCAATGACAGAAGATAACAGGAAAACATTTTCAAGATCATTAAGGAAAGGCAAAATGCTTTTCAATATAAAAGCTAGAAACCAACAATTTGAAGACTCAACAACTCAAAAATCATTGTTCTCTTGAGGCTTCCCTTTCTTTTAAGCTCTTCCATATTATTTTACTTTTGGCCAAATCTTGACCAAATAGCCTCCATATCTGGAAAAAAAAGATGTGTCTTTTATTAAACATTTGTCCCTTCTGTTTAGAAGCCTATCATTTTATAGCCAAGAATGTGAAGCATGATATTCTTCTTCATGAAATATGAAGTCAAAGAACATGTGAAAAATACATACAGCCATTTTAAAAGATAAAATGCCCTCTGTAATTTTACCACTAAGAGAAAATAAAATGTTATTTAAAATGATTATATTTCTTTGCCTTTTTCTAATCATTTAGCATAATTAAGATATCAGTTGGTTCTCAAAGTGTGACTCATAAGAGGACCACAGGAGGTCTTCAAGACTCAAGAGTTTTGTGAAGTCAAACATTTTCATGATATTATAATCTTAATAATGATATGAAGATTTATTTAACTTTCATTATTCAGCATGTTCACATTTGCAAATATAATACCACAAGGGTCAGTTAAACTGCTGTCTTCTTAGCTGGAATCCAAGCAGTGGAACCAATCTATACTAGCAGTCATCATATTCTTCCCAGTCATACTCTCAGAGGAAAGGGAAAAAATGCCATTTTCACTCAAGACTGCCCTTAGGGGATTCCTCGGTGGTTCAGTGGTTAAGAATTCGCCTACCAATGCAGCTGGACATGGGTTTGATCCCTGGTCAGGAAAGATCCCACATACTGCAGGACAGCTTAGCCCACCGCCGTAACAGGAGGAACCACCACAATGAGAAGCCCGCACACGGCAACTACAGAGTAGCCCCAACTCACCGCAACTAGAGAAAGGCCGTGAGCAACAACAATGACTCAGCGCAGTCAAAAAACAAAAACAAAAAAGAAGACTGTCTTTGATGAAGCAGTGCTTTTTATTAAATCTCAACCTTCAAGTTACATTAAAAAAAAATGTGTGATGAAACAAAAAGTAGGACTAAAGCACTTCTGTGGCACAGCAAAGCACTATAGTTGTCTCAACAAAAGCACTCGTGCAACTGTTCGAGTTGTGAGCTGAACCAATCACTTCTATCACGGAGTACGATGACAGACAGAAAATGATATATGTTCAGACTTTAGTGTATGACGAAAACTTTTTCAGAAATGGAACACAGTAAAGCTGTCACTTTAAGGGGAAAAAAGGAACATGTTGCTAATGATTAAAATTCAAGATTTCAATTGAAAATAAGAATTTTGGAAATCATACAGCCACTACTGTGAGCTGTACAGCTTCAGGGTGGTTAAAGACTTTACTGATGAAACTGGAGGTGATTCATTAGCCCTTGGTTTTTTTGGCCTCATGGCGTGACTTGTAGAATCTGTTTCTCTAACAGGAATTGAGCCTGGGAATTCACCCCTCGACAGTGAGAGTGCAGAGTCCTAACCACTGGACCACCAGGGAATTAGCCTTTCTTGAAGGAACTGATTCAGCAGCTAAGAAATGACTGGGGAAACTATAGCAAAAGCACTGGTGATCAGCAGGAACTATATTTAACTTAAAAAGTAAGCCTAAAACAAACAGATACCCCGACAGTAAGGAAAAGACTTCTATGAAGACAAATTGGGAGGAGAAAGAAAAAAGAAGGTTGGAGGGAGATTAAGTGGCCTCATCTGCATATTGGTAGTCAAAAGATATCTTTTAAAACTCACAAACTTAGAAGTAGAAACATTTTTAACAGTATAAAAGATAATGGTTAAAATCTGGTACAGAGGAGGGGTTCAGGAGGAAGAATAAAGAAAATTATGCTAAGGAGGAAGAATAAAGAAAATTGTGCTAAATTCAATAACAGAAAGAACCAATGCCCTCCCACCAAAAAAAAAATAGAGGATGACGGGAACTATACAATACCATAATTACAAAGGTAATCACTGGAATAAAAGACACAATCTTACATATCAGAAGTACAGTAAAGTGGTAAAAGGTTTTCTTTTAAAAAAAATAAAAACAAAAAATATTTGTTTTAATTCACCTAAGATTTTCAGATTGAAATCTGAAAAAACCAAAAATCTAAAATCTTAAAAAAAAGCCAACCCTCAAACTCCATGCAAAGAAAAACAGGATTGTGATCAGATTAAATGTTGTTTATCAGCTAAAGTAAAATTTAGGCTAAAATGGTATTGAGTAAATAAACCATCATGAATATCAATTTCCAACACAAAAAACACTATATTTCAAGCACTGATGGAACACTAATAAAAGTGATCATACATTGGGCCACAGACACACCAAAAAAAACTCCTAAATAAACTCCAAAAAGTAGAATTAGTACACAAAACATCTGATTCCCAATACAAAAAAAATAGAAAGGAATCATACATCAGAAAATAAATGTTCTTTCCACCTAAAAAATAAACTTTCTCTAAAACTCTTCAAAGAAGGAATACTAACCATATTTGAAGACTATAAAGTCAACGATGACAGTGGTACACACTGAATTGACTCTTTACTGACTCAGCCACCAGGGAAACCCATGAATACTGGAGTGGGTAACCTATCCCTTATCCAAGGGAACTATATTATCCAGGGGAACTACCCGACCCAGGAATTGAACCAGGGTCTCCTGCATTGCAGGTAGATTCTTTACCAGCTGAGCTACCAGGGAAGCCCACTGAATTGACAGCTTTAAAGAAATCTATAAATTGACATTTTTAGAACTCCAGCATCAGCAAAGCATACATTTTTCTCAAACACACAGGACATTTACTAAGATAAATGATGTATTTTAGGCCATAAAGCAAGTTTCAACTTTAAAAAGATTCAAGTCATACAAAGTATGTTCTCAGACCACAAAGAAATTAAATCAGAAATTAACAAAATAAGTAACAACAGATGACATCGCTATAGATTCTCCAGATATGAAAAGGGTAATGAAAATGTCATGAGTTGTTGCTGAATGATGAAACTTAGATGAAATGGCTGAATTTCTTTAAAGATAGAAAATATCAATGCTCACTCAAATAGAAATAGAACTACATAATCTTCTAAGAAAATGTGCTTTAAAACTTTCCTACAAAGAAAACTCAAGACTTTGATACTTTCAATGGTAAATTTTATCAAACATTTAAGAGTAAATAATATCAAGTGTTATAATAATTATTAAAATCAACTCTTCCATAACACTTTTGAAAAGGAGGTAATAATTCACAACTAATTCTATGAAATCAGCATAACTGCAACACCAAAACCACACAGATATCACAAGAAAACAAAAAGATTCCCATTCTTTATGAACACAGATATTCACATTAGAAAGGATAATATCTTATAACCAAGCGGATTTACCTAAGGAATGTCCGGTTGAGTCCAGTTCAGTAGCTCAGTCGTGTCCGACTCTTTGTGACCCCATGAATCGAAGCATGCCAGGCCTCCCTGTCCATCACCAACTCCCGGAGTTCACTCAGACTCACACCCATTGAGACAGGGATCAAGACCATCCCCATGGAAAAGAAATCCAAAAAAGCAAAATGGCTGTCTGGGGAGGCCTTACAAATAGCTGTGAAATGAAGAGAAGCAAAAAGCAAGGGAGAAACGGAAAGATATAAGCATCTGAATGCAGAGTTCCTAAGAATAGCAAGAAGAGATAAGAAAGCCTTCTTAAGTGATCAATGCAAAGAAATAGAGGAAAAGAACAGAATGGGAAAGACAAGATCTCTTCAAGAAAATTAGAGATATCAAAGGAACATTTCATGCAAAGATGGGCTCGATAAAGGACAGAAATGGTATGGACCTAACAGAAGCAGAAGATACTAAGAACAGGTGGCAAGAATACACAGAAGAACTGTACAAAAAAGATCTTCACAACCCGGACAATCACGATGGTGTGATCACTCACCTAGAGCCAGACATCCTGGAATGTGAACTCAAGTGGGCCTTAGAAAGCATCACTACGAACAAAGCTAGTGGAGGTGATGGAATTCCAATTGAGCTGTTTCAAATCCTGAAAGATGATGCTGTGAAAGTGCTGCACTCAATATGCCAGCAAATTTGGAAAACTCAGCAGTGGCCACAGGACTGGAAAAGGTCAGTTTTCATTCCAATCCCAAAGAAAGGCAATGCCAAAGAATGCTCAAACTACCACACAATTGCACTCATCTCACACGCTTGTAAAGTAATGCTCAAAATTCTCCAAGCCAGGCTTCAGCAATATGTGAACCGTGAACTCCCTGATGTTCAAGCTGGTTTTAGAAAAGGCAGAGGAACCAGAGATCAAATTGCCAACATCCGCTGGATCATGGAAAGAGCAAGAAAGTTCCAGAAAAACATCTATTTCTGCTTGATTGACTATGCCAAAGCCTTTGACGGTGTGCATCACAATAAACTGTGGAAAATTCTGAGAGAAATGGGAATACCAGACCACCTGACCTGCCTCTTGAGAAATCTGTATGCAGGTCCGGAAGCAACAGTTAGAACTGGACATGGAACAACAGACTGGTTCCAAATAGGAAAAGGAGTACATCAAGGCTGTATATTGTCACCCTGCTTATTTAACTTATATGCAGAGTACATCATGAGAATTGCTGAGCTGGAGGAAGCACAAGCTGGAATCAAGATTGCCGGGAGAAATATCAATAACCTCAGATATGCAGATGACACCACCCTTATGGCAGAAAGCAAAGAAGAACTAAAGAGCCTCTTGATGAAAGTGAAAGAGGAGAGTGAAAAAGTTGGCTTAAAGCTCAACATTCGGAAAACTAAGATCATGGCATCTGGTCCCATCACTTCATGGGAAATAGATGGGGAAACAGTGGCTGACTTTATTTTGGAGGGCTCCAAAACCACCACAGATGGTGACTGCAGTCATGAAATTAAAAGACACTTACTACTTGGAAAGTTATGACCAACCTAGACAGCATATTAAAATACAGAGACATTACGTTGTCAACAAAGGTCCATCTAGTCAAGGCTATTGTTTTTCAAGTAGTCATGTATGGATGTGAGAGCTGGACTATAAGGAAAGCTGAGTGCCGAAGAATTGATGCTTTTGAACTGTGGTGTTGGAGAAGACTCTTGAGGGTCCCTTGGACTGCAAGGATATCCAAGCAGTCCATCCTAAAGGAAATCAGTCCTGGCTGTTCATTGGAAGGACTGATGCCGAAGCTGAAACTCCAATACTTTGGCCACCTGATGCAAAGAGCTGACTCATCTGAAAAGACCCTGATTATGGGAAAGATTGAGGGCAGGAGGAGAAGGGGACGATAGAGGATGCGATGGTTGGATGGCATCACCGACTCAATGGACATGAGTTTTGGTAAAGTCCAGGAGTAGGTGATGGACAGGGAGGCCTGGAGTGCTGTGTTTCATGGGGTAGGAAAGAGTCGGACATGATTGAGCCACTGAACTGAACTGAATTAACAAATGAAAAACTCATATCAAACAATGAATAAAGTATATCTGACAAAATTCAACATCCATTCATGAAAAAGAACTCTTAGAAAAACAGAGAGGGAAATTTCCACGACTTCATAAAGAGTATCTGCAACAAATATGCAACTAACATTACACTTAACAGTGAAAAATCAAATGTTTTAACTCTGACTGGGAACAAGGCAAGAATGTCAGCTCTCACCAGTCTTATTCAACACGGGAAGAAGTTCCAGCCCTAGAAATACTGCCCTGGAAGTTCCAGCCACAGCAGGGGCGGTATCGGGGGTGGTGGGGGAGAAGGCACAGATTAGGAAGAAAAAAATAAAACCGTTCCTGTATGTGGATAACATGGTTGTCTACATAGCAAATCCCAAGGAATCTACACAAAAATTCCTAGAACAAAGAAGTGAGTCCAGCAAGATTGCAGGATACAACATAAACACAAAAACCAACTATATGCTGTTAGTGAACACATGGCCACCAAAATAAAAAATTCAATTCCATCTACAATTCCAAAAGAAAAGAAGGGAGGAGAGGAGGGAAGGCAGGAGGCAAACTGACTAGGTATAAATCTAATAAATCATGTACAGCAATCATACTGGAAGATTCAAGATGGCAAAGATGTCAATTCTGCCCAAATTGATACATATGTATAATATATTGATAATTTCTATCAAAATCCTCACAAGGTTTTTTGTACAGACAACAATATCATAAAATGTATATGGAAAAGAAATTAGAATAGCTGAAATAATTTTGATATGAAAAATAAACTGGAAAAATCACTTTATCCAATTTCAAAACTTACTGTATATAGCTATAGTAAGCAAGACTGTGGCACTGGCAGAAGTACAGACACATAGGTCAACAAAACATAAAGGAGAACTGAGAAATAGATCCACACAAGTACACCCAACTCATTTTTTACAAAGGTGATAAAGCAATTCACTAGGGGAAAGATAGCTTTTTCAATAAATGATGCCAGAGCACTTGGACATTTATAGGCCAAAATATAAAAATAAACCTTCAATCTAAGTAATGTAAAATTTAACTCAAAATATCACAGATTTAAGTATAAACACAAAGCTGTAAAACTTCAGCAATACGTGAACCGTGAACTCCATGATGTTCAAGCTGGTTTTAGAAAAGGCAGAGGAACCAGAGATCAAATTGCCAACATCCGCTGGATCATGGAAAAAACAAAAGAGTTCCAGAAAAACATCTATTTCTGCTTGATTGACTATGCCAAAACCTTTGACGGTGTGGATCACAATAAACTGTGGAAAATTCTGAGAGAGATGGGAATACCAGACCACCTAACCTGCCTCTTGAGAAATCTGTATGCAGGTGCGGAAGCAACAGTTAGAACTGAACATGGAACAACAGACTGGTTCCAAACAGGAAAAGGAGTACGTCAAGGCTGTATATTGTCACCCTGCTTATTTAACTTATATGCAGAGTGCATCATGAGAAACGCTGGGCTGGAAGAAACACAAGCTGGAATCAAGATTGCTGGGAGAAATATCAATAACCTCAGATATGCAGATGACACCACCCTTATGGCAGAAAGTGAAGAGAAGCCAAAAAGCCTCTTGATGAAAGTGAAAGAGGAGAGTGAAAAAGTTGGCTTAAAGCTAAACATTCAGAAAACGAAGATCATGGCATCAGGTCCCATCACTTCATGGGAAATAGATGGGGAAACTGTAGAAACAGTGTCAGACTTTATTTTTTTGGGCTCCAAAATCACTGCAGATGGTGACTGAAGCCATGAAATTAAAGGACGCTTACTCCTTGGAAGAAAAGTTATGAACAACCTAGATAGTATATTCCAAAGCGGAGACATTACTTTGCCGACTAAGGTCCATCTAGTCAAGGCTATGGTTTTTCCTGTGGTCATGTATGGATGTGAGAGTCAGACTATAAAGAAAGCAGAGCACTGAAGAACTGATGCTTTTGAACTATGGTGTTGGAGAAGACTCTTGAGAGTCCCTTGGACTGCAAGGAGATCCAACCAGTCCATTCTGAAGGAGATCAGCCCTGGGATTTCTTTGGAAGGACTGATGCTAAAGCTGAAGCTCCAGTACTTTGGCCACCTCATGCGAAGATTTGACTCACTGGAAAAGACTCTGATACTGGGAGGGACTGGGGGCAGGAGGAGAAGGGGATGACCGAGGATGAGATGGCTGGATGGCATCACGGACTCGATGGACGTGAGTCTAAGTGAACTCCGGGAGTTGGTGATGGACAGGGAGACCTGGCGTGCTGCGATTCATGGGGTCACAAAGAGTCAGACACAACTGAGCGACTGAACTGAACTGAACTGTAAAACTTAAAAGTTTAACACACAGAGGAAAAAATCTTCAGGATCCTAGGTTAAGCAAAGAGTTCTTAGACATGATGCCAAAGCGTAAAAAAAAAAGAAACTGGACTTCATCAAAATCTAAAACTTTTGATCTTCAAAAGGCCCTGCTAAAAAGTGTAAAAGGGAAAGTTACTGACTGGAAGAATCATCTATTTGACAAAAAACTAGAATGTAGAACACATTTTTTAAAAAATCTAAAATTATCAAAACTCAACAGTAAAATGGAAATCTAATTAGAACATAGGCAAAACAGATGCACAAAATTTGACAGAAGTTAAACCACAATGAGATATCACTACACATCTATCAGAATAGCAAAAATAAAATTAAGAGTGACTTCACCAAATACTGGTGAGGACATGGACAAACCAGATCATTCATATATTGTTGCTGAAAATATAAATGGTACAACCACTCTGGAAAACAATTTGGTAGTTTCTTAAAAAAAAATTAAACATGCAGCTATTATATAATCCAGCAACTGCACTCTTGAACATTTCTCGCAGAGAAATGAAGAAAGCTTATACAAACTTATATACAAAAGTTTATAGCAGCTTTATTTTTAACAGCCCCAACCTGGAAACAATGTAGATGTCCTTCAGCGAGTGAATGGCTAATCATACTGTGGCATGTCCATCCATACTATGGAATACCACTCAGCAATAAAAAGCAACAAACTACTGACAGATACAACCACCTGGATGAATCCCCAAGGAATTAAGCTGAATTTTAAAAGGTCAATTCCCAAAGGTTACATACTAAAAATTCTATTTACATAGCATTCTTGAAATGACAAAATGATAGAAATGGAGAACAATCAATGGTTGCCAAGGGTTAAGAAATGGGGTGGCGGGGAGAGAGTAGTCATGGCTACAGAAGGGCATAATGAGGGATGCATGTGGTGATGATGCTGTTTTTTGGTATCTTTACTGCACTGGGTCAATATCCTGGTTAAATACTTGTACTATAGTTTTGCAAAATGTTCCCACTCGGAAAAACTGAGTTAAGAGTACAATGGATCTGTTTACATTAATTTTTGCAACTAAATGTGAATCTACAATGATCCAAGAGCTTCCCAGGTGGTGCTAGTGGTAAAGAACCCCCGTGTCAATTTAGGAGACATAAGAGATGAGGGTTCGATCCCTGGGTCTGGAAGATCCCCTGGAGTGGGACATGGCAACCCACTCTGGTATTCTTGCTTAGAGAATCCCATGGACAGAGGAGCCTTGCAAGCTACAGTGCACAGGGTCACACAGAGTCGGACACAAGTGAAGTGACTTAGCACACATGCACAATGATCTAAACATTTAAAATTTAATTAAAAGAACACTGCTAATTATTGTAGAAATACAAATCAAAACTACAGTGAGATATCACCTTACTCCAGCCAGAATAGCTATCATCAAAAAATCCGCAAACAATAAATGCTGAAGAGGGTGTGGAGAGAAGGGAAATCTCCTAAACTGTTGGTGAGAAAGTAAACAGGTACAGCTACTATGGAGAACAGTATGAAGGTTCCTTAAAACTAAAAATAGAACTGTCATATGAACCTACTGGGCATATATCTGGAGAAATTCATGATCCAAAAGGATACATGCCCCCCAGTGTTCGCTGCAGCACTGTTTACAATAGCCTAGAAATGGAAGCAACTTAAGTACCCATCAGTAGATAAATGGCTTTAGAAGATGCGGTTTATATATATAATGGAATACTACTCAGCCATAAAAAAGAACGAAATAATGCCATTTGCAGCAACGTGGATGGACACAGACATTGTCATACTGAGTGAAGTCAGACAGAGAAGGAGAAATAATGACATCCTTTATATGTGGAGTCTAAAAAGAAATTATACAAATGAACTTGCACAACAGAAAGGGACTCACCCACTTAGAAAATGAACTTATGGTTACCAGAGAGAAGAATGAGAGGAAGAGATAATTAGGAAGTTTGGGGTGGACATGTACCTACTGTATAGCACATGGAACTCTGCTGGAGAAAGACCACTTGCAACAACAAAGACCCATCACAGCCAAAAATAAACAAACAGATATACATAATTTAAAAAGAAAAAAGAAAAAGACCAGTTCTACTGAAGCAAAACCCTCAGTCCATCCAGCCAGACCTGTCTACACATGCCTCACTATGAGATACTGGGAGATCAAGGACCGACAAGCAGACTCCAAGTCCTCCTGCCTGTGCTGTGTGCTGCTTGCTTATTTGATTGTCTTGCAACACAGATACTGTGAGCAACATCTGCTTTAAGCAGGATATTCCTCTGAGTCTCAAAAGCATACAAGGCCATCCCTGAGAAACAGCTGAATTTTTGGTCTCCAGAATTTTTAAAAAGTAAACGTTTTTCTAATCTCTTCCTCAATACACAGCCCTATAAGTGATCAAGTGACCAAAGAAGATTGTTTCTCTTGTTAGATATCTGTGTATATTTAAGATTAATTTTAAAAGACAATATGGATATGTGACTTACATACTGAGCTGACAAAGACCTAAATTTAAGCATGTCAATTGTCTGAGTGACTGAATAGATCATTTTATTGCATTGTGACTGTCTTACCATCTGCCGACTAAAGATATAATCTCTGGCTTTCCCTATTTCATGGGGATGATGTGAAAAGAAATGAGACAGTAGATGCAGATTCCTTTGCAATATAACTAGAGCAATATAATTCTCATAATTTATATTCTAAAAATCAATCCGGCAATAAAAAATGCATTGATAATGATTCAAAATCTTAATTAATGTCTAGAATATATATGTACACCAAAGCAGATACACATACCTAAACACACACACATCTCAGATAGATAGATCAACAGATCAATCCATCTCTGCAGGTGCTCAGAATTAAACAGCTGGTATTCCAATATTAGTACACAAACACCGTGAACAGCTATATATAAATAGCTCTCTGTATGCATAAGTGTGTATATGTATTTTTCCTTCCTTTTTCTTTTCAGATATCATTATAACAAAATAATCTGGTAAGGAAAAAAATCTGACTCCCTACAACCAACATTTTTAAACAAGCCTCAGAGATAAAGCAGTGTGCTGGACACCAATACTGTTTTTCCTTCTTCAAATCATTTCAGGGAAGCATGAATTAGACAAGGAAAGCTCTCCTGCTTCATCCTACATTTAGCTTTTAGTCCCTGTCCACTCTTTGGCATGAACTCTTAATACAAAAATAAATGCCAACGGCTGCAATAACAAAGGCCTTGAACGTTCTTATTGACATGGAAATGTAAAATGAAACCGGGAAGGGAGCCTGGTAATGATTAACGTAAGGTTTCACTTTAAAGATATTTTAAAATTATATAACTTTTCAAATCTTTTTAAGGTTGATTCATATTTTTTAAATGCTTTGGGTTTATTTAACCTCTATTCTGTAACATGAACAAACAAAGTTAAATGTAGCAAGATAAAATAACCAAAAATACATGAAAATGCTTCCACAGTTCACTTGGCAGCTTTAGAGTTGGAGAACACTGTTAACAGAGAACTCAGATACTAGAAAAGCCAAAGGGACAGACTGTTTCTGGAGTTGTTAGCTGTGTTGACTACTACTGAGGACCAATAAGATGAGGAATAAAAGGGCCCAAGATCATTCAAATATGATTACTATGATTACCCTAAAATGAATTCATTTGTACTTTCACTTTTGTATATATTTTAGTATCTTCCTAAAACCACATTATTATTTAGGTCTTCTTTATTGCAAAGTGACCTAGCTGACAACATACTGGTCTGAAATTTTCAAAGAATAAACTGCAAGGTGTATAGAATAGGGTCAATGCTCCCAAGTCAAAGAGGCTGGATGCCTACTGTGGTTTAATTTACTGTATGATACTACGCAAGTTATTCAACCTCCCTCTGCGTCTGTTTATACTTGTAAGCATCTGTAAAATGGGGATAAATAATAATACCTAATCCTCAAGTATGTTATCAAGATTAAATGAGATACCTGCCAGGCACATAGCATACAGTAGTATTAGTCATGACTATGGACATCTGTGCTGCAAAGGCTAAGTTTTATTCTCAGTTCAAACCTCCCAGAGTTAGACTGAGACAGCTAGGTTTAAAATATATTTCTTAAGGCAAACACAGTATACAAGATAAATTCATGTATTTTTAAAAATTCCTTCAACAAATACTTATCAAAATCAAGGGCACTAAACCAGATGCTGGGAATACAGTGGTGAAAAGATTAAAAAATGGTCTCTGAACTCCCTAGCCTTACAAAGTCTACCTGGGGAAGACACACTGAATGAGTGACTTGAGTGACAATTTTTACAAAGAAATGAATCTGACAATCTGGAAGTCAGAGGAAGTGATATTTAAGCTAGCACCTGAGAATACACAGTAGCTAAAAAAAAAGGGCGGGGGTAAGCATTTTTTATGCATAGAACACTCCATGGGCAAAGGCTCTGAGTCAAGAAACAACAGCAATACCAAGGATCTGAAAAGAACTCTGAGGTATGAAAGGGATACAGAGAATTAGGGGAATACAGGCAGGGAGAGATCACACAGAGCCCTAGAAACCGCCTGAGAATTCAGTCTTTACTGTGAAATGAGAAGCCCTTAAGATATTTTAAAATCCTAAGAGTCTCATGTCTAAACGTAATACATTTCTCTCTGGCTGCTGTGTGGAAAAATGGTCTCTAAAGTACAATAAGACTATGTCCAGCAAGATCAGTCCAGAGGCTATGGTAATATACCAAGAGAAGATTGATAGTGATGTGGAACAGGCCAGTGGCAGACTAGACAGAATGATTAAATTGGAGAAATAGTCAAGACGCAGGAAAGGGAACAAGTCAAAGACAAGAATCATTCAATTTACTTTAGGTGAACATGGATCCAATCACTAAAACAGGGGTCATTTTGAGAGGAAATGTTCAGAGCCTGGTGGGCTGCCATCTATAGGGTCGCACAGAGTCAGACACAACTGACGTGACTTAGCAGCAGAGGCAGTTCATGAGTTTGAAAGTGAAAATATTAGTCTTCAGTCATGTCTGACTCTTTGTGACTCCATGGACTGTAGCCGACCAGGCTCCTCTGTCAATGGAATTCTCCAGGCAGGAATACTGGAATGGGTTGCCCTTTCCTTTTCCAGGGGATCTTCCTGACCCAGGGATCAAACCCGGGTCTCCTGCATTGTAGGCAGATTCTTTACCATCTGAGGCACCAGGGAAAACCCTCATGAGTTTGAGGCACCTATAAAACATCCAAGTGAAGATGTAAATGGACAACTTAACTATAGGGATCTTGGAACTCAGAACAACTTAGGTTGGAGGTAATAGTAAGATAGCTATTTACCTATGTCACAAGATAAAGAATGATTCTTAACCTTCCAACATGCTGATGAATCATCTCAGGGGCTGATTTCAAATCCTGGTCACCAATTTCAGAGAGCCTAACTCAGCAGAACAGAGAAATAACTCAAGAAAGGCATTTTTAACAAATACTCTCGAGTGACAGACAATACCTTGAGAATGAACAAAGAAAGACATTAGTAGCAAGAGAGAGAGGAAGAAAAACCTGGAATGTATGATACCAGAGAAGCCAGAGAGACAGACTTGTTTCCAGAGTTGTTAACTGTGTTGATTGCTACTGAGGACCAATAAGATGAGGAATAAAAGGAGCCACAGAATTCATAGACAAGGAATGAGAGGGAGGTGAGGAGACGAAGACAGCTATGTGCGGCTCTGCTGAGACTGTACAAACAAGAGGCATGATAAGACTATGGGAGATGGCATGGGGCAAAGAAGGGTCTGTTTGCTGTCTGACTTTGTTTTTAGGAGCTTCCCTGGCAGCTCAGACAGTTAAGAATCTGCCTATAATGTAGGAGACCCAGGTTCAATCCCTGGGTCGGGAAGATTCCCTGGAGAAGGAAATAGCAACCTACTCCAGTATTCTTGCCTGGAAATCCCATGGAGAAAGGAGCCTGGTGGGGTACAGTCCACAGGGTCACAAAAAGTCAGACACGACTGAGCAACTAACACTTTCACGCTTTGTTTTGGGGATAAGAAAGGCAGCCTGAAGAAAAGGCAAGGTTCAAGATGTATGAGACAAGAGAACACTTTAATTCTCTTTGATCTTACTAGCTACTATACAAATAAATTATAATTATAGGTTCGAACCTTTCTTAGACAAATAAAAGCCAACGCCTGTCAAAAACATCATGAGATCCAAAAGCTATCTTCTGTAGTTAAGACAGGGCAAATATTGATTTATCTTTGGAGGAAAGCAAAAATACTGAATGGTATTATATATTCTGATTCTAAGGAAAAGGTGAGGCTCCTCCTCAAAGGTAAAGATTAAAACTGAGACAGCAGGCATGAGTGCCACCTGCTGGTAAAATGTAAATGCTCAGTTTGTTTCTTTTTTTTTGGCCATGCCACAGGGCATGTGGGATCTCTGTTCCCCAACCAGGGATCACACCTGCACCACGTGCATTAGAAGTGTAGAGTCAACCAATGGACCACCAAGGAAGTCCCAATGCTCAGTATTCTGACTGAGATAGAATCTAGTCTTAGGAATTTCAACTAATTGGATTACTGGTTACCTGTTTTCAATGAGTTTCTTGATAATGATACTGAAGTCTCAGATCTTCCCACCCAGCAAAACGAAGTCTTTTATAAACACTCCTGTTTCAATGTTATTCTCTCAAATCATCCCACCTTCACCTTCTGAAACATGTACATTACCTTATGTAAAATAGATGACCAGTGCAAGTTCTATGCATGCAGCAGGGAACCCAAAGCTGGTGCTCTGGGCCAACCCAGAGGGTTGGGGTGGGGAGGGGGACTGGAGAGGGGCTCAGGATGGGGGACACACGTGCACCTGTGGCCGACTCATGGTGATGTGTGGCAAAAACCACCACAATACTGTCATAATCCTCCAATTAAAATAAATTAATTATTCAAAAAAATCTCCTAGTTAGCTGGTCATCATCCTTTTACTTCAACATTTGACAGCAGGAGGCACACAGTCCAAGACTTATTACATAATCATTAGATCATTTATTTTATTTTTTTTTTAATTTTTTATTTTTTTTTAAATTTTAAAATCTTTAATTCTTACATGCGTTCCCAAATATGAACCCCCCTCCCACCTCCCTCCCCACAACATCTCTCTGGGTCATCCCCATGCACCAGCCCCAAGCAAGCTGCACCCTACGTCAGACATGGACTGGCGATTCAATTCTTACATGACAGTATACATGTTAGAATTCCCATTCTCCCAAATCATCCCACCCTCTCCCTCTCCCTCTGAGTCCAAAAGTCCGGTATACACATCTGTGTCTTTTTTCCTGTCTTGCATACAGGGTCGTCATTGCCATCTTCCTAAATTCCATATATATGTGTTAGTATACTGTATTGGTGTTTTTCTTTCTGGCTTACTTCACTCTGTATAATTGGCTCCAGTTTCACCCATCTCATCGGAACTGATTCAAATGAATTCTTTTTAATGGCTGAGTAATACTCCATTGTGTATATGTACCACAGCTTTCTTATCCATTCATCTGCTGATGGACATCTAGGTTGTTTCCACGTCCTGGCTATTATAAACAGTGCTGCGATGAACATTGGGGTACATGTGTCTCTTTCAATTCTGGTTTCCTCGGTGTGTATGCCCAGAAGTGGGACTGCTGGGTCATAAGGTAGTTCTATTTGCAATTTTTTAAGGAATCTCCACACTGTTCTCCATAGTGGCTGTACCAGTTTGCATTCCCACCAACAGTGTAGGAGGGTTCCCTTTTCTCCACACCCTCTCCAGCATTTATTGCTTGCAGATTTTTGGATCGCAGCCATTCTGACTGGTGTGAAGTGGTACCTCATTGTGGTTTTGATTTGCATTTCTCTAATAATGAGTGATGTTGAGCATCTTTTCATGTGTTTGTTAGCCATCCGTATGTCTTCTTTGGAGAAATGTCTATTTAGTTCTTTGGCCCATTTTTTGATTGGGTCGTTTATTTTTCTAGAATTGAGCTGCAGAAGTTGCTTGTATATTTTTGAGATTAGTTGTTTGTCAGTTGTTTCATTTGCTATTATTTTCTCCCATTCAGAAGGCTGTCTTTTCACCTTGCTTATATTTTCCTTTGTTGTACAGAAGCTTTTGATTTTAATTAGATCTCATTTGTTTATTTTTGCTTTTATTTCCAGAATTCTGGGAGGTGGATCATAGAGGATCCTGCTGTGATTTATGTCTGAGAGTGTTTTGCCTATGTTCTCCTCTAGGAGTTTTATAGTTTCTGATCTTACATTTAGATCTTTAATCCATTTTGAGTTTATTTTTGTGTACGGTGATAGAAAGTGATCTAGTTTCATTCTTTTACAAGTGGTTGACCAGTTTTCCCAGCACCACTTGTTAAAGAGATTGTCTTTACTCCATTGTATATTCTTGCCTCCTTTGTCAAAGATAAGGTGTCCATATGTGTGTGGATTTATCTCTGGGCTTTCTATTTTGTTCCATTGATCTATATGTCTGTCTTTGTGCCAGTACCATACTGTCTTGATGACTGTGGCTTTGTAGTAGAGCCTGAAGTCAGGCAAGTTGATTCCTCCAGTTCCATTCCTCTTTCTCAAGATTGCTTTGGCTATTCGAGGTTTTTTGTATTTCCATACAAATCTTGAAATTATTTGTTCTAGTTCTGTGAAAAATGTGGCTGGTAGCTTGATAGGGATTGCAGTGAATTTGTAAATTGCTTTGGGTAGTATACTCATTTTCACTATATTGATTCTTCCGATCCATGAACATGGTATATTTCTCCATCTATTAGTGTCCTCTTTGATTTCTTTCATCAGTGTTTTATAGTTTTCTATATATAGGTCTTTAGTTTCTTTAGGTAGATATATTCCTAAGTATTTTATTCTTTTGGTTGCAATGGTGAATGGAATTGTTTCCTTAATTTCTTTTTCTACTTTCTCATTATTCGTGTATAGGAATGCAAGGGATTTCTGTGTGTTGATTTTATATCCTGCAACTTTACTATATTCATTGATTAGCTCTAGTAATTTTCTGGTGGAGTCTTTAGGGTTTTCCATGTAGAGGATCATGTCATTAGATCATTTAAAACTGAACTAGACCTTCTCCTGATTTCTACCCACTTATGGGCTTCCCTGATAGCTCAGTTGGTAAAGAATCTGCCTGCAATGCAGGAGACCTGGGTTGAGAAGATCCCCTGGAGAAGGAAAAGGCTACCCACTCCAGTATTCTGGCCTAGAGAATTCCATGGACTGTATAGTCCATGGGGTCACAGAGTCTGACACAACCGAATGACTTTCACTTTCACATTCTAGCCTTGCCTCTGCTGCAGTACAATAAATCTCCCTATGATAGTCCTTCACCATCTGAAAGCAGCCACGTCTGTACTTACTTTCTCCCCAGATTAAACAACTCCGGTATTTTTTAACTGTTGTTTTTAAAACCTCCCACCAGCCCAGTTGTTGGATGGAAATTGGTCTGTCAACAGTCCATAAACTACCTTATTTAGAGTTTTATTTTCAACACATAGCCCAGTGGCTATCTGGGTCTTAATACACAATTGATTCATACTAAGTTTATGGTCAACTAAAATCCTGTCCAGCTAGATTTTCCCAACCCAGGATGCATTCAATTTAATTATTTGAATCTAGTGCAAGTCTTGATGTCTATCTTTGCTAAATTTCACCTCATAACAATTTTCATTGCACTTTGTCAAGATCATTTTGGACCCTGATTCTTGGTTCTATCCAAATTCGACAAGCCACTCAATAAATCTTCATCCAAATCAATGATAAAAACTTGGATATGAAAGAGCCCTAGAAAGTAATTAATACTAGGCCTGCAAGAATGGGGTAGGGATGTTCATCATCTATAAATCTACTATTTACTAATCCATCTCAGCAATGAGGGTAATGGAAAACTAAGGCAAATGCTTTAACAAAATCAAGATGTTATGTAATAAGCATTGCATGAATGTAGTGTCCTCAAATTCCTTTCAAAAGTGCAGTTTTTATGAGTTCAGCAAGGTTGTTCTTAGGTGAACTCATGGAAAATGTTCACAAACCACAGTGGAGTTACAGTGGATAGTGCCTACATCTACTTTTCTTCTACAAAATTACACTGTAAGAGTTAACCTATTTTACTATTTTATGATTAAATATTTACAATTTAACACTTAAAATAGCAGATTTGTGGCCATTTGTGCATGTATTTTACTCATCCTAATGGGCTAAAGATCACCTTTTTCAAAAGTATAGTCCTCCTGAGTGAAATAAGCTATGTCTTCTCTGCTTAGGCATCCATGCTTAAGCAAGTGCGCCTTATTTGAAAACTGATCCCAAGTTACTTACAAATTATTTAGATAGCTCTGACTGTTCAAATATGACTATGGGTTATAATTCCACTGGGTCTTGAGATCTGAACAATCATAATGTAAGTATATGAAACATATGCTGGGCTTCAGTCTGTTTCTTTAATATATTTATCTGGACTTTTCCATTTTAAAGACCACTCTCTGTGCTCATGAAAAGGGAAGCAAAACCAGAAGTGTTGCTCCAGGGTAGAGTGTAGCATTCCAGATGTGGACTCTGAAGTCCCAGTACTGGATTCTAACCCCAGCTCTATTGTTCACTAGCTGTGTGATCTGCAACAGGTGATATAACCTCTCTGTGCCTCGGTCTCACTCATAAATGTGAATAATGACAAAACCTACCTCACAGAGTTACAGGAATTAAATAAGTTAACATGTGTAAATGGTTTGTAACAGTGTCTGCCACACAGTAAGCACTGAATACTTTAGATGTTTGTTATAATTATCGTTCCTGATCGCCTACTAATATCCCCCCTTCTCACACATCCTTTCCCTGAACTTGCTCTGAAAACAACAATACAGTACAATGGTTATTTAAGAGCTGGGTTTTGAAGTCAGAATATACTGGACTGGAGTTCTGACCCCAAACTTTATTAGCATTATCATCTTCAGAAGTCACTTAACCCCTCTCAGCCTAAAATTCCTCTTCTATAAAATGAGGATAAAAACAGGATCTACTTCATGGGGTTGTTGCAGGAATTAAACAAAAATGAATGCCACACCCTTCACGTAGTACTTGGCATGTAATATATGTATTAGGTTAATCTTTGTCAAAACCCCTCTGTGTCCTTTAGTATTTTGGTAGGTACAATCTGGACCATACGAGTCTCTTTCCTGATAGTCATATAGATTCTTCACGCTTTTGACAAGTATCTTTGGTTATCCACCTCTCTCCAACTTTGGTAGATGTTTTGTGTTTTATAGACATACTTCTCTCAACATTCTTCCCCATGTCCTTTCTCTTTGGATTGTTTGTGGTTATTGTGTCAAAATTTAAGAATTTCCTGTTCTTCAATCTTATGGTTGCCGGGGAGGAAGGACGGGGAGAAAGGACAGGGAGTTGGGGATAGGCGTGTACACACTGCTATATTTAAAATGAATAATCAACAAGCACCTGTTGTATAGCACACGGAACTCTGCTCAATGTTATCTGGCAGACTCGATGAGAGGAGAGTTTGAGGGAGAATGGATACATGTGTATGTATGGCTGAGTACCTTTGCTATTCACCTGAAACTGTCACAACACTGTTAACTGGCTATACCCCAATACAAAATAAAAAGTTAAAAAAAAAAAAAGTCCTGTTCTTTGTGAATCTTTTAGTATTTAGGGGTATGTTAGTATTCCGGCCTATAACCATGAGACTGTGCCCATTTTTTTTTTCCTGAAATATATGCTTTCTAAAATACAGGATTCGCAATGTTATTTTTCCTTATGAGATGTTGTTATAATCTTTAAAATAAAGAGATAATTTTTCTATCAATAGTTTATCTCTTCTACTTCCCCAATCATTGGTAAAAAGTAAACTCAGAATAATGATTCCCACCACTGTTTTCTTTACCACCTATGAGGCTAAGTGATTAATAAATCAAAATTTTATTAGATACTTTTAGCAGAATTAAATTTTTGACAAATATCTAGATGGTTAATTACTACCATAATTTGTTTCTCAGTAAATTTTAAAATCTGTTTTAGAAACCATCATCTACAGTCCCTGTCATGCTGAGATTCCTTAATACTTCTTTGTCAGAACATCACTTTTGTTTCCTTTTTTCTTTTATAGCTCTCTACCAGGTTCTTCCCCAACAAAGCGGTTTCTACCTTATGTGTATATTCACACGCATGCCATGTGTACACACGCACACACACATATCCTCCTCATTAACCCCTCTAAGCATTCCCTATTGGATGTTTCTTTTCACCAAAGTACACCTTCCAACAACCAGAGTTCTTACATGAGTACCATCCTACCACTTTTTTTTTTCTACCACTTCTTGATAACAGATATTCTCTTGTTAAAATACTGAGTTTTCTTTTCTCTATATACTGCAGTGATATACAAAATCATTTATATACCAGGTACTATTCCTAAATAGTTCTGTCCCCAAATGCTTTCTTTCTGCCATATGTTTTCCTCCTAGCTTATCTATTTCTATAACATTATATAAGCTCCTTTCTCTTCTTCACTTCAAATTTAATGAGCCTCTAGCCACAAGGGAATAAACGTTACTTTGCTAGAAGCCCAATACGATGGCATTCAATAGTACAGTTCAGGAAACCAAATCCTGCTCTGATACCCTCCAACTGTTTACTGCCATATCTACTCTTGTCTTCCAAAGTTAAGAGCATCAAATGGAAACATAAAAAGATATGAGCTGTGTCTGCTCCTCCAACTCCAAAACCCTGTATTTCTTCTAAACGTGTCCACTAATGTGCACAAGAAAAGTTATTTTGACTAGACTATTAACTTCAAGATAACAAGGAGCACACATCTTTTGCACACTATCATCCAGTGCCTAGAACATATTAGACCAGAGGTTGCACACTTTGACCCATGGGCCAAGTCCTGTCCACAGCCTGTTTTTGAATGGCTCCCAGCTACGAATGGTTTTTACACTTTTAAAGGGTTGTTTAAAAACAAGTTAAAAAAAAATCACATGGACGAACATGTGACAGGGACCATATGTACCCCACAAAGCTTAAATTTTACCATCTGGCCCTTTTTAGAAAATGTTTGCTGACTGCTGTACCAGACCCTCAAATATTTGTTAAAAGAGTGAAGAAGAAGAAACAGATTCCCAACAAATATACTTTGAGATGATTGCAAACGGTAAATACTCTCATAATAAACACTGTGCAGATCTTTAAATCATTCCTTGACTTCTATTTTCACTGAGTTTCAAGAGAAACTAAAGGTTTTTTTATTAGTGTATTTAAGAGATAATAATTTTTTTGCATTGTACCTATTCTTGAATCACAGGTGCTCCTAAGAGAGCTAAATTTAAACCTTGGTGGTCCACTTGTCCAACAAGTCAACAAAAGTGTTAGTCATCAGCAAGGTGTAAGGTGTCAATTCACAGGTATGTACCCTCATACACACATCCGTTCCTTCCATGAATCACCAAGTACCTAAGCACTGACACCCCACAACATTTACTCATCTGTTCCCACGTGTCTGTACACCTGTTACTTCAAAATTTAATAACTGAGAATGTTCCATAAACCCTGTAATAAAGCTCTGAATACTGAAAAATGCTTAAGCAAAACATGAAAGTTCCATTCTCAAATAATATCAAAGACCAGTACTAGACCTGTTCATAGTAATGTCTATTAGAAGCACTTGCAAATGTGTACCTGAAAATGTTGCTCCATCACTTGGATTTTTCCCTGGTCTGGGCACTTTTTTAGAGCTCGGTCTGCATAATGAAATAGGATTTCTACCATCTGTAAGGAAAATGGTAATTAAAATATGTCTCTAAAGCTTTTTAATACTTAATATATGTCATCTTAATATATATGATCTTAAATAATACAGAATCAGGCTTGGTTATTTTATGAAAAAAATACAATTTAAAATTTTAGTGGCTTTATTTCCCCATTTTTTAACCCCAGCCTAATTTCTTTCAGGCTCAGTGTTAGTAACAATTTGCTAATCTTTCCTAATAAATACCTCCAGGTTCCAGATGCCATTAGTGTGAAATAAAAATGAAATAAAATGTTGATGTTTACCTCTTCAGTTATCCTCTGCATAGATCTTTCCCTAAAGAACACATACAGGCAATTCTTTCTACCAGAAACTAACAGAATCATTTACAAGTCTTGGGAATGACCAGTTTCTATATATGTTTTCTAAATGTTTATACTAATTTGGAATCTAATTTTTACCAATGCATTTGCACAATAAAAAGGGGGACAAATGACAACAGTATATGAATTCAGGCAAGCCTAGACTAGGAAAACAAAGCTAGTATTAAATATTAACATTAGCCATATTAATGCTAATTAACAGCTTAAAGCTCAACATTCAGAAAACTAAGATCATGGCATCTGGTCCCATCACTTCATGGGAAATAGACATGGAAACAGTGGCAGACTTTATTTTGGGGGGCTCCAAAATCACTGCAGATGGTGACTGCAGCCATGAAATTAAAATACAATTACTCCTTGGAAGAAAAGTTATGACCAACCTAGATAGCATATTCAAAAGCAGAGACATTACTTTGCCAACAAAGGTCCATCTGGTCAAGGCTATGGTTTTTCCTGTGGTCATGTATGGATGTGAGAGTCAGACTATAAAGAAAGCAGAGCACCGAAGAATTGATGCTTTTGAGCTGTGGTGTTGAAGAAGACTCTTGAGAGTCCCTTGGACTGCAAGGAGATCCAACCAGCCCATCCTAGGGGAAATCAGTCCTGGGTGTTCATTGGAAGGACTGATGTTAAAGCTGAAACTCTAATACTTTGGCCATTTATGCGAAGAGCTGACTCATTTGAAAAGACCCTGATGCTGGGAAAGACTGAGGGCAGGAGGAGAAGGGGACAAGAGAAGATGAGATGGTTGGATGGCATCACCAATTCAATGGACATGAGTTTGGATAAACTCCGGGAGTTGGTGATGGACACAGTGTGCTGTGGTTCATGGGGTTACAAAGAGTTGGACATGACTGAGAGACTGAAGTGAACAATAATAATAATAAACATCAGCCATCTTTGCTACCTCAGGCAATACCAATACTTGCACATATAGTATTTCTAATTATTACTTATCAGTTTATAATAAATGTCAGCATCCTATGGGCTACAATTAAGTTCAGAAACAATCCAGATCCCTGGGTTTTCTTCCTCCTCCTGTCTGTTGTCTTCTGGCGATTTCACTATTTATAATCTTCATTAAAGAGTGAGCAAGGGAAAAAAGAAAAGGCGGTAAGAAGGAATTTACAAAAGCATTCACAGTAACACCAAGGAATTATCATCTGATTTGCTTTTTTATACACTCTCTCCTTGACTGTAGTCATTTACCTAATCACGTCCAAGATGTAACCCAGTAAAGACCCTATTAAAATACTCACCCGATCTGCAACAATAGCCTTTCGCTTACTGGCATCCCCTGATAATCCTGCAGAGAAGCAAAACCCAGCATTAAATCCGAAGTTAATCCACCTCTTCAGGAGTGAAACTGCTCTGGTCTTCTATTGATAACCTATGCTAACAATAGATACAACAAATCTAGGTAGCAAAATGTTGCGTAATATGCCATAACAGGAACACCTCCCATCGACTGGACCAGACAGCATGTCAGTGTACTTTCCTTTTGTTCTAACAGTTTAATTTTCCTTATGAAATGAATTTTAAACGTGACATTTAAAATTCTATATCCTGTATTTGTCACTAACTTTTTCCTGAAAATCTGCTTGTAACATCTTGCTTATAAAGCACTTGAACACTAAATAAAAAGTGTGCTGTGAATGATTAATATTATTCATTTTCTCTGCTCTAGAAAAGCAGTACCTACTACACCAGTGTTCTGTTGACTTACCTACTACTGCTTTTGCTTTTCCTTCATGGAAAGACCATGCCAGAGCCAAAGCTTCTGTAAGACAGTCTTGTTTCAAGAGGTGATCCACTCTCTAAAATGAATAAATGAGAGAAACCACACCCCTTTGTCTGACCAATCACCAGTAAAAATTCCTATTCTACCTAGTGTCTTTATAGAAGTTGTTGCTTATTAGCTAAAATTATAATAACCATGTGACTATCTTATTTCCAAGGAAAACAATTTCATAAAGTACTGGATAGTACAGTGACTGTATAAGTTGGTGTAAGGCGCTACAGCCTAAACCTGAAAAGAGGAAACAGCTAGAATGTTGCCAGAGCAGAAACAGCTAGTTGCCACGATATCCATTCAATCCCTCCTCCTTCATAACAAATTCCAAGTTTGTTTGAGATAGCAATAAACCTTTAGACAGCTAAAGGACATTTCTAAGACTCTCCTGTGGTCACTTGGGGCCATGTGACTAACTTCTGGCCAATGATAAGAGGAAGTGTTATTTGGACATTTCTGGACTGTGACCTTAAAAGGTCAGGGCCAGCCTTCTCTTCTGTTTCCTCCTTCCTGGAATGTGGACTTAACAGCTGGAGCTCCAGCAGTTATACTGGAACATAAAATGACCTTGAGACTAGAATCCATACACAAGAATGGTGAAATATCTTTTTTTTTTAAATAGGGTAGTATGACAAAGACCATGGAGCTGCCATATTAGCCACAGACTGTGTACCTCCAAGACAGCTGTTACATGAGAGAACGATCTTTTATACCACTGGTATTTTGAATTTTCTATATACACAGCCAAACCTTATCGTGAGTTAGTTTTATCAAATCAAGTATATGACAGAATGGCTTTGATATACGCTTCTGAAATTAAAAAGCACAAATCCAAATAATCTTTTTCTAAAACAAAAAATGCTAAGATGTTTGCAATTCAATAGTGCTAATATATAAAATTACTCTGAACTCACCTCCCTCCAGCTCCTCAGCATCATCACATAAACAGACTAGAAAATGAGAAGGAAATTAGACTTATCATCTCCAAGAGACTTATTTGAGAGACACATTTGTCTCAGTTCTACATCTCACTTTACATCTCTTTAAGTAAAAATATGTCATATTACACTTAAAAGTAAAGGGTCGTTCAAGAGCCCACATTAAAGAGTAAAACAGGGACTTCCCTGGCAGTCCAGTGGTTAACACTCCATGCTTCTACTGCAGGCAGGTTTGCTCCCTAGTTGGGGAACTAAGAACCTACATGCCATGTGGCGTGGACAATAAAAAAAAAGAGTGCACCAAACATTTAAAAGTGAGTAAGTCTATAGTCCAAGGAGTTCATTCCATGGACAAAGAAGAAGGAAAATCCAATCTCCCAACATGCTAAGTTTTTCCATGCTAAATTTAAAAAAACAAGGAACAAACTGATAGACAAAAAGCTTTAAAAAACAAAAACAAATAGATAAACAAACAGTTCAGAAAAAAAGGGGACAAATTGATATACAAAAAGTTCCTATTCAAAGTCAAATATCTCAGTGCATTTGATTAATAATATATCCTAAGCTGATCTAGGGCTTCCCAGGTGGTATAGTGATAAAGAATCCGCCTGCCAAATGCAGGAGACACGGGTTCAGTTCCTGGGTTGAGAAGATCCCCTAGATGAGGGAATGGCAACCCCATTCCAGTATTCTTGCCTGGGAAATCCCATGGACATAGGAGCCTGGCGGGCTACAGTCTATGGGGTCACAAAGAGTTGGACACAATCGAGGGAGTGAGCACAAGCTGATCTAAGCTAAAGCACATCTTAATTACATGACAAATATATACTATAAAGTTATCTTTCTGGTCATGAAAACATAAATGCAAAGAAGATTGAGAAAGTATATCTCTGAATAAAGAAAATAAGCATCCTATTATTAACCAGAACCTAAACGAAGGTAAAAATATAGAATGTCTAAAAGTAGAGGAAATTAATTAGTTGTACAGTACAGAGAACTATATTCAATATCTTCTAATAACCTATAATAAAATTAAGGGGCAATCTTTTAAAAACTTAATTAAACATCATGATCATCTAACCCTTCAAAGTTTTCAATTATTGCTGATCAGTATTCACTTTGTAATGTACTGCTCTCTTTACCAGCAACCTCCTTCAGCCGCAGCTCTCCTGACACAAACGCCCAGTCACAAAGTGGAAGCACTTACTTTTGTTCCCAAATAAAAGATCTGACCACCATAGCTACTTATGGATTGATAGCAAGCCTTCTCTCCAACCAAAGCCTGGAAAAAAAAAATTTAAAGGTAAAAAACTATATGCATTAGTAATCTCAAATTTTCAAGAATGTGGATTACAGAGACAATATAGTTTCATCCTGTGAGTGAGTGGGGAAAAAACGTCGGCCCAGTGCCACTCTGGCTGTGGAAGTGGCAGAAAAGACAAAGTGCAAAAAGTAGCTCTCTGCTCATATATGGTCTTTTAATCTTTCAGAGTAATGCAAAAAAGGGAGGAACATGTCAACTTCTAAATCTGAAGAAAAACCGTTGCAACCTGCCCACTACTGGATGACAAGTAATCACTGCTTCTGGCAAAGAATAGGGCTAATTGAAATGATACCTCCAAGTTCTTTGAAATAAACATTAACAAAACACACAAAAGCTAACAGGAAGATAAAGCAGCACAGTATATGAAAGTTAGCACAACCCAGCAAATAGAAACAAGACTTCCTGCCTGATAAATCTGGGTTGCAAATTTAGGCTCTGTCACCTACTAGGTGACAGAGTTTAAACAAGTTTCAAAGTTCTGACACTATGTTTTTTCATCTTTGAAAACCATGCAGTTTCTGAGAGGCTTAAATACAGTAGCATTTATAAATCTTTCAAAATATATGTGGTCAAGAACTGATAACTAGTCATTTTTCTTATGAAATTATAAAAATATATACAAAGGTAGACAGAATAAAATAATGAACCCAATGTATCCAGTAACTAGCTTCATTAATTATAAGCTCACTCTTGTTTCATCTATAATTCCCACTGACTCCTCTATAACACAGTAATAATTCTGAAATGAATCTCAGATTTTAGACACCTCATTTACAAAAATTCACCATATGCATAATAAATCCTTTTTAACATAACCACACAATTGCCTTGACAGATTTTTAAAAATTAACAATCATTCCTCAATATCAAATATCTGATCAGTGTTTGGATTTCAAATTGCCTCATAAATGTCAAATGTTACTGAGATTTTTATTCTTTGTTTCTACATTTCATTTGTTTAAGTCAAGACTCAAATAAGGGCCACACATTGAAGCAGGCTGATACATCTCTTAAGAGTCAGTGTGCCTCTGTCTCTCACAGTCCTTTGCTTTCCATGAAGTTTATTTGTTGAAGACACTGGAACACTTATTCACTGGAGTTTCCTACTATCTGAATTTTGCTAACGGCATCCCAGTGGAATCTTAACATGTTCCTCTGCTTCTGTATTTCCTCTGGAAGATCAGAATCAGGGTTTTGCACTTTTTCTTCAGTCTGGGTTTCTGGCAGTACCACTTTAAATTTAAGTACAATGTTAGTGGTAGGATTTTTGTAGATGTTCTTTGTAATCAAGCCAAAGAAGCTCCCTTCTATTCCTAGTTTGCTAAGAATTTTATCAGAAACGGATACTGAATTTTGTGAAATGCTTTTTCTACGTCTTTTGAGATGGTATTATGACCTTTCTTTTACAATAAACTAATATAGTGAATAACATTGACTTTTGAATGTTAAACCAGCCAGGTGTGACTTGGATAAATACCATTTGATAATGATTCTGCTTTTCATACATTGCTGATTTCTATTTACTACTATTTCACAGATTTTTGCTTCTATACTCATGAGGTCATTGGTCTGTATTATACTTTATTGCAATGTCTTCAGTTTTATTATCAGAGGTAAGCTGATACCATAAAAAGAATTATGTGCTCCCTTTTCCTCTATTTTTAAAAAGATTTTTATGTAAAATTGGTATTTTTTCCTTAATTATAATAGACTTTACTAGTGAAGCTATCTATGCTTGGATTTTCTTTGTAGGAAATCAAACTAACATATAACCCCTTTGATTTTCATTTCTTCTTGGTCAGCTTTAGTAATCTGTACCTTTCAAAGAATTTTTCCACTTCATCTAAAATTGTTTAATTTTTAGGCATAAAGTTATTTATATTATCTTTTTAATATTTTCAGACTACAGTGATTGTATCTCTCTCATTCCTGATATTAGTAACTGCACCTTTTCTCTGAATTACTCTCACTAGTGTTTTATCAATTTTATCTTTTTAAAAAACAAGCTTTATTTTCTTTGATTTTCTCTACTGTTTGTCCATTTCCTACTTAACTGATTTGTGTTTACTTTTGTTATTTCTTCCTTTAATATATTTCCAATTTATTTGCTCTTCTCTGTTTCTTTAAGATAAAAACTTAAAGAAACTTAAATAAAAATCTCAAATTTGAGATTTTTTTAAGGTATTTAAAGCTATAGTGAAAGTAAAAGTCGGTCAGTCATGTCCAACTCTTGGTGACCCCGTGGACTATACAGTCCATGGACTTCTCCAGGTCAGAATACTGAGTGGGTAGCCATTCCCTTCTCCAGGGGATCTTCCCAACCCAGGTATCGAACCCAGGTCTCCCTATTGCAGGCAGATTCTTTACCAGCTGAGCCACCAGGGAAGCCCAGGAATACTGGAATGGGTAGCCTATTCCTTCTCTAGGGGATCTTCCTGACCCAGGAATCAAACTGGGTTCTCCTACATTGCAGGTGGATTCTTTACCAGCTGAGCTACCAGGGAAGCCCATTTAAAGCTATAAATTAACCTCAAATTGACTTATAGACCCCAGATTTTTGTTAAAGTTAATTTACAATGTTGTGTTAGTTCAAGTGTACAGCAAAGTGATTCAGTTATTTTACATATATACATTCTTTTTCAGATTCTTTTCCCTTATAGATTATTATAAAATATTGAATACAGTTCCCTGTGCTATACAGTAGGTCCTTGTTGGTTATCTATTTTAGATATAGTAGTGTGCATACGTTAATCCCAAATTCCTAATTATCCCTCCCCACTCTCTCATTTGGTAACCATGTTTGTTTTTTCTATGTCTGTGAGCCTGTTTCTGTTTTTGTAAATAAGTTTATTTGCATCTTTTTTTTAAATTCCACATATGAGTGATATCATATGATATTTGTCTTTCTCTGGTTTACTTTAGTATGATAATCTCTAGGTACATTTATATTGCTGTATCTGGCATTCTTATAGCTGAGTAATATTCCACTGTGTATCTCTGTGTGTGTATATATATATACACCACATCTTCTTTATCCATTCATCTATCAATGAACATTTAGGTTGCTTCCATGTATACACAACACATTGTGGCTATCTATCGTAAATAGTGCGATGAACATTAGACTGCATGTATCTTTTTGAATGATATTTTTCTCTGGATATATGTCCAGCAGTGGGATTGATGGATCATACGGTAACTCTATTTTTACTATTTTAAGGAATCTCCATACTGTTCTCCATAGTGACTGGAACAATGTACATTTCCACCAACAGTGCAGGAGGGTTCCTTTTTCCCTGACTCTCTCCAGCACCGATTATTTGTCAGTGCTTTGATGCTAGCCATTCTGACTGGTGTGAGGTGATACCTCGTGTTGTTTCGATTTGCATTTCTCTAGTAAGGAGCAATCTTTCATGTACCTATGAGCCACCTGCATGTCTTCTTTGGAGAGATGTCTTTTTAGATCTTCTGCTTTGTTTTGTGTAAAAATGCTGAGCTGCATGAGCTGTCTGAGGCCACAGATTTTCATATGCTGCATTTTCACTTTCATTTAGTTCAAAATACATTATAACTTCCTTTGAGATTTCTTCTTTGACTTATGGGTTATTAATAAAGGTGTTACTTAATTTCCAAATATTTACGTTTTCTCCAGATTTACCCAGATGATTCAATAATTTACTGTTGTTTGCTTTATGGCCTGGCATATAGTTTATTGGATGCTCCATTTGCACTTGAGAAAGTTTGTAATTTGCTTTTGCTGGGTGGAATACTCTATAAATATCAGTTACGTCAAGTTGGTCAATAATTCTTTTTAAGTCTTCTATATACCCTTGATGGTTTTCTGTCTGCTTATTCTATTAATTACTAATAAAGGAGTTTTGAATTGTCCAAACTCTAATTGTGGACTTGTCTGTTTCTCTTTTTAAATTTGTTATCGTCTCATATATTTTGAAGGTCCGTTATTGGGTGCTTAAGCCTTTAAGATTATTATGTCTTCTTGATGAACTAATCTTCTTATCAATTTGAAATTTCTCTTTATCTCTGGCAACATTCCTTACTCAGAAATCTACTTAATCTGATATTAAAATAGCCATTTTAATTATTAGTATTTGTACAATATGTCTTTTTCTTTCCTCTTACTTTTAACTTATCTATGACTTTGTATTTAATGAGAGCTTTTTGTAGACAGCATAGAGTTGGTCCTGCTTTTTTTAAATCCAGTATGACCATCCCTGCCTTTCAACTGAAATGTTTAGACATCTTCCATTTCTTATAATTATTGATATAGTTGGATTTAGATTATCTTATTGTTTTCCACCTGTACTACCTCTTCTTTTTTAATGCTTCATTGAATTTAATATTTTTTAACATCCATTTTTTTGCTACTATTGACTTATAAAGGGATACTTTTTCAGTGACTACTCTAGTGTTTATAATATGCAACTTTAACTAATCTCAGTCTACATTTATAATATACAATTTGATGTATAATGTTAAGAACTTTAGAGTAATATACTTCCTTCTCCCCACTCCCTGCTATGTACTATTTCTGTCATCCTATTACTTCTACATATCATTAAGTATGTACCACAAAATATCATTACTTTTGTTTTAAATAGTCAACTTCTTTTGTTAAATGACAATATTAAGATAATTTACATACCATAAAATTCACTCATTAAGTATACAATAACATTTTGGTAAATGTATAGTTGTTCAACCATTGCCAAAATCCAATTTCAGAATATTTCCATCACTCTACAAAGATAACTTTTACCCACTTCCAGTCAATTCTCATTCCCACTCTTAGTCCTAGTTCTATTAATCTACATCTGTCTCTATAAATTTACCTTTTCTGGACATTTCATATGAATAGACTCAAACAATACATGGTCTTTCCATATGGCTTCTTTCACTTACCACAGTATTTCGGAGGCTCATCCACGTTGTAGCATGTGTCAATAGTTCATTTCTTAAATTGAGGAATAGCATTCTACTACATGGACATGCCACATTTTGCTTATCCATTTATCAGCTGGTGGACATTTTTTCTGTTTTGACTCTTTGGCTATTATGAATACTACTGCTATGAACATCTGTGTACAAGTGTTTTTGTGGAGATTTGGCTTCATTCCTCTTGAGTAGCTAGCTATGAATAGAACTGCTCTATCACATGGAATCTTCAATATTTTGAGTAACTGCCAAAATGTTTTCTATAGTGGCTGCACTATGTCCAACAAGCAAAATATGAATGTTCCAATTTTTCTGCATTGTAGTCAACAGTTGTTATTGTCTCTTTTTGATTACAGCTATCGCAGGAGGCATGAAGTGGTATCTCACTGTGATTTTGATTTGTATTTCCATAATGATTAATGATGCTGAATATCCTGTCATCTGCTTTTTGGCCATTTGGTATATCTGTCTGGAGACTACTGCAGATTATGGCAGATGAGAAATCTGCTCTTACACTTACTGCTGATCCTCTGCACTTAATGTGTCTTTCTCCTCTGCCTGCTCTAATATTTCCTCTTTCCAATTCATTTGAATCAATCTGTTCATTTTACTTGTGTTTGGGTTCACTGAGCTTCTTGAAATTCTGTGTTTATTGTTTTGGAAAGCTTCTGACCATTATTTCTTCTAATTTTTTCTCTCCTCTCCTTCAGCGATTTCTACCACACATTAGGCTACTTCTCGCTACCTCACTGGTCACTAACATTTTTTTTGAAATTTTTTTCTGTTTCATTTTGGATAGATTCTATCGTTCTATTTTCAAGTTCACTAGTCTTTTGAAAATTACTGTTTTTGTTTTTTTTCCTTAATTTTTCTTTTTTTCCCAGACAGGAGAGCAAATCCAGTCCCTACTATTCCATCATGGCTGAAAGCACAAGTTCAAAGTCTATCAATGTTTTTAATAATCACTCTTGAGAGCTGATTTGGGGGCTTCCCTGTTAAGACGGAAAAGATTCTGCTCTCAATGTGGGAGACCCAGGTTTGATTCCTGGGTCAGGAAGATCCCCTGGAGAAGGATATGGCTACCCACTCCAGTATTCTTGCCAGGGAAATTCCAGACAGAGGAGCCTGGTGGGCTACAGTCCATGAGGTCACAAACAGTCAGACATGACCAAGTGACTGACACTTTTACACTTCTAGACCAAAGAAAATATCTAAGTGTGGGACAATAATTATTCTTAACCTAGTGAATTCTATTGAATTACCATTTCTTCTTCTGGATTTGCCTAGTTTCTAAATTCTGAAAATACTGGAAGACTCTTTCACATATATTTATGCTCTGAAGTTCTAATATCTCAGGGAGATTTGAGCAAGATACTATGTGTTCAGTTCAGTCCGACTCTTTGTGACCCCATGAATTGCAGCATGCCAGGCCTCCCTGTCCATCACCAACTCCCAGAGTTCACCCAAACTCATGTCCATCGAGTCGGTGATGCTATCCAGACATCTCATCCTCTGTCGTCCCCTTCTCCTCCTGCCCTCAATCGCTCCCAGCATCAGAGTCTTTTCCAATGAGTCAACTCTTCTCATGAGGTGGCCAAAGAATTGGAGTTTCAGCTACAACATCAGCCCTTCCAAAGAACACCCAGGACTGGTCTCCTTTAGGATGGACTGGTTGGATCTCCTTGCAGTCCAAGGGACTCTCAAGAGTCTTCTCCAACACCACAGTTCAAAAGCATCAATTCTTCGGTGCTCTGCTTTCTTTATAGTCTGACTCTCACATCCATACATGACTACTGGAAAAACCATAGCCTTGACTAGACGACCTTTGTGGCAAAGTAATGTCTCTGCTTTTGAATATGCTATCTAGGTTGGTCCTAACTTTTCTTCCAAGGAGTAAGTGTCTTTTAATTTCATGGCTGCAGTCACCATCTGCAGTGATTTTGGAGCCCCCAAAAATAAAGTCTGACACTATTTCCACCGTTTCCCCATCTATTTCCCATGAAGTGGTGGGACCTGATGCCATGATCTTCGTTTTCTGAATGTTGAGCTTTAAGCCAACTTTTTCACTCTCCTCTTTCACTTTCATCAAGAGGCTTTTTAGTTCCTCTTCACTTTCTGCCGTAAGGGTGGTGTCATCTGCATATCTGAGGTTATTGATATTTCTCCTGGCAATCTTGATTCCAGCTTGTGTTTCTTCCAGCCCAGCGTTTCTCATGATGTACTCTGCATAGAAGTTAAATAAGCAGGGTGACAATATACAGCCTTGACGTACTCCTTTTCCTATTTGGAACCAGTCTGTTGTTCCATGTCCAGTTCTAACTGTTGCTTCCGGACCTGCATACAGGTTTCTCAAGAGGCAGGTCAGGTGGTCTGGTATTCCCATCTCTTTCAGAATTTTCCACAGTTTATTGTGATCCACACAGTCAAAGGCTTTGGCATAGTCAATAAAGCAGAAATAGATGTTTTTCTGGAACTCTCTTGCTTTTTCCATGATCCAGCGGATGTTGGCAATTTGATCTCTGGTTCCTCTGCCTTTTCGAAAATCAGCTTGAACATCTGGAAGTTCACGGTTCACATATTGCTGAAGCCTGGCTTGGAGAATTTTGAGCATTACTTTACTAGCATGTGAGATGAGTGCAATTGTGTGGTAGTTTGAGCATTCTTTGGCATTGCCTTTCTTTGGGATTGGAATGAAAACTGACTGTTTTCCAAATTTGCTGGCATATTGAGTGCAGCACTTTCACAGCATCATCTTTTAGGATTTGAAATAGCTCAGTTGGAATTCCATCACCTCCACTAGCTTTGTTCACAGTGATGCTTTAGACACTCATAAATAAGACCTTCATTACTATTTTTTTCCAGGAAATTATACAGAGAAGCTCCACAAGAGTCTCAATTTCCTGCTTAAAGATTACTGACTTAGCAAACATGAGATCACAATTTCAAGTAATTTAACTGTAAACTACCTATGTAAATGGGCTTCCCTGGTGGCACTAGTGGTTAAGATTGAAGTGAATGTTGCTCCATCCTGTCCAACTCTTTGTGACCCCCATGGACTATACAGTCCATGAAATTCTCTTGGCCAGAATACTAGAGTGGGTAGCCTTTTCCTTCTTCAAGGGATCTTCCCAACCCAGGGATCGAACCCAGGTCTTCTGCATTGCAGATGGATTCTTTATCAGCTGAGCCACAGGGGAAGCCCAAGAATACTGGAGTGGGTAATCTATCCCATCTCCAGTGGATCTTCCCCATCCAGGAATCGAACTGGACCCCCCTGCCAATGCAGGAGACATAAGAGATGTGGGTTGGGAAGATCCCCTGTAGGAGGGCATGGCAACCCATTTCAGTATTCTTGCCTGGACAATCCCAGGGACAGAAGAGCCTGGTGGGCTACATTCCATAGGGTCGCAAAAACTTGGCACACACACCTGTGTAAATAGCTAAATGCCACTGTCATTGCTTAAAATATAGTAAAATTAATATTGGAGAAGGAAATGGCAACCCATTCCAGTGTTCTTGCCTGGAGAATCCCAGGGACGGAGGAGCCTGATGGGCTGCCATCTATGGGGTCGCACAGAGTCAGACACGACTGAAGCGACTTAGCAGCAGCAGCAGCAGCAGCAGCAATACTAAAATAACTTTTAGGTCTTCCTTCTCTGCAGACTCCTACATTTCATCTATCTCCCATTCCTAAAGAATTTTTCTCTCAAAGCTCTCTTTGCCTTTCAATGACCACAGTCTTCATACCTGTTCAAGTCTTTAGCAATTATCCATATACTTCCAAAGCCTCACAAGCTACCTGTCTCTGTAGTCTTTAACTCCTTAAATCTATCAGGCTTGTTGTCACCACGTAAAACTTTCTAAAATATCTTGCTTTTACAGTTTCTTTCTTATGAACTTTAAATTTCACTTCATTATTTTTAGTATAAAAGTTAAAATTCTTTGGTATTAGTTACATTTCTGAATAGCAGATAACAGGAATTATTGTTTTAATTCACATTCTTGAATACTTACAAATAAATTCACATCCACTTCAACCTAGTTAGTGGTTTTCAAAGAAACATCAAGACATAAAAACTCCTCAGAATTCTTAAAACAACAAAATATCAAGTTTATCAAAACAATGCTAAAATAACAGATTATCCTTACCAGCGCCTGGCTCACGTTTCCTCCAGTGGCTAGTGATTTGAAATGGCTGCTATTATAGACCAACTGAACTTCTGAGATCTCCACTGTTTCCAGCTCCTCCTGAGTTTGCCGATCAATCACATGCAACTTCTCTACACTGTCCAAGAGCACAATTGTGCGTGAGTTTATCCACTGTAATTCAAGCACACAGAAACACAAAAGTGAGGCCCACCCCACATCATCATCCAGGAAGAGAAGAAAGCTTGGCCACTCAGCGAAATGACACTGAGGACCTTAACCATTTAATCAATCAGGTGATGATAACACAATCACAGCAAGAACTACTCAGTACCAACCCAAAGAACAGAAGGTGCACAGCACAGTATTGAGCTCTGATGGTATTAAAGTGATTCATAATGTAAAAGAAGGCTAACTGAGAGCCCTAATAGATATTATGGGATAAACTGTTGATCAAAATTTTTTTAAAGGTAGTACATTGACACAATAACTTAAAAGTGACTAACTTTGCATTTCTGCTATTTTTGACATTAATCAAACAAAATGGCAGTGAAACCTCATAAACCTAGCTGGTCAAAGAATGATCATTAGCATTTAAATATTACATATTTTAAAATGGAAACTATTTTAAACATATATATTTCCTTCACCTACAAATTATGGCAGAGTTCTTTGCTCTATTTCTCTATATAGTCTGAATATTTGTTAATGAGTACTATTACAATTTTAAAAGTAATAATGTTAAAATCTGCTAAAGGATGTCATTTTGATTAAATTTCTTGGGTTATATATAAAATTTATTTTCAAAATATTTTTTTGAAAATTCTCAATTCCTTCTCAAGAAATAAATGAAGTCTTAAAATCTGTACAATCAGAATTCTAAATTAGCCAGAACAAAGTATTTCCCCTGCACTTTCTCTGATACTAGTTTTGGTTTATTTATATGATCTCTTTCCATGCTCAGAAATTATCTGCATAATCAAATAACAATCAAAACCAATCAAGTTGAGACTGGATCAATTTTTCTCTTTTAACTATGCTACATGTGTATATACTTTATCACTGCAATGGTTGCTGTAAGGGAAAGGCTTGGTTTTTCAAAAAAACATTCTCTCAGAAAACAGAGTTTGACACTCAAACCATTTACAAAGAACTTTTGTAATGTGCTCTCTTGATTACTTTGAGAAACAAAGTACCATTCAGAAAAGACACATTATTTAGCCTTGTACAAACTTTAGTGCTAGCTTTTACAGGCTTTCAAAGGTCACCTGGTTAAGAGAAAGAATGAGCAAGAATGTTAGCATGTTTAGCAATTATTCTTGGGATTAGACTCTCACTATTTTAATTGTTGACACATTGTAAACAAGCCTTTTAAAGGTAACTTACAAAGCAATGCGGTTAGGGATCATATCATGAATATGTCACAGGACAAATGAAAAACACCCACTGTCCTACTATTAGAATGGCTACTTGTGATTGGGAAGTTTTTTCCAGGGACAGAATCATATGCAGATGTTTACAGAGATGTACCTCAAACATCTTAAATGCAAGTGACAATGATGAATTCTAGCCAAATATGTTAGACAATTCCACAGGGGATTCTGGTAATGACAAAACCCTGATGTCTAATAAACATGGGAAGAGGTTGAACAAAATTATTTCATGAAATGTATATGGAAAAAAGTGTTATTTCTAAATCAAGTCTGTAAGATTTAAAAAGCAATGTACAACTAAATTAATAAATCATCTATTATAAAAATTGATACGAAAGGAAATAATCTTTTCTAAAAAAACCCAAAGGTTGCTCAGGACCGAGATACATGGTAGAGAGAGAACTCTGCAAAGTTTTTAGCCACAAGAAAATAGTATCTCCTGAACCAATGAGGACATACTCAGAAGTACCAAGATGTGTTTACAAAGAAAGCCCAGCAATGATCCTGAAGAAATTATTCTGATCTACCCTTCAAGCTATTCAAGATATTAAAGAAAACTTTTGGTGATCTTTCCAGTGTTCAGCAGGCTGAAGGACAATAAAAATGATGTGTGGCATCACACCAATGTCAAGACTGTTTTCAGTACAAGCAGGACTTCACTTCTGTCCACATTTTATATGATCCTAAAGGTCATGGTTTATGGCAAAAATCCTGGGAGCCTTAACAGAACATGGACTCAGAACAATTATACAAAGTAAATGGGGGTATTTCATTTCAATAATACTCACAGTAAAGTTGATGAGGTCATAGTATAGGTGAAGATGCTTTTGCTTAGTAACATGTATCGCTCCAGATTCATCTCTCTTAACCTGATGATGGAATAAAAACAACCTGAATATCAGCTACTGTTTGAGAGACTTTAAAAAGTTTCTCACCTACTCAATCCACCTAGAACAGGATTTCCATTCAGAATATGGGTAAAACAAATACTGGTAACTAAAGAAACTATTAAACAAATGAAAAAAATCACTCACAAGTGTATGTAGTATATCTGGTATAATCCACGGTCAGTGGTCAAGCTGTCAGTTTAGGCATACCATTGTATTAAATGCACTTCACTTTATTGTGCTTCCAGATATTGCGTGTTTTACAAACTGAAGGTCTGTGGCAATCTTGAGTCAATCTATTGACACCATTTTTCCAACATTTGCTCACTTGCTTACTGTCTCTGTGTCACATTTTGGTAATTTTTGCAGTAGTTCAAACTTTTTCAGTATTATTTGTTATAGCAATCCGTGATTAGTAATCTTTGATGTTACTATTGTAATTGTTTTGGCTTTTTTTAAGCAATGAAGTATTTTTTAATTAAGGTATGTACACTGCTTTTTTTAAGAGATAATGTTATTACATACTTAAAAGACTACAATGTAGTGCAAACATAACTTATCTATGCCCTGGGAAACCAATCAACTTACGTAACTCACTGCACTGCAGTATTTGCTTTATTGCAGTGGTCTGAAACGGAACCAATAATATCCCCAGGGTATGCTGTACTGGCAAATGTAATATTCACTCTGTCATACTCAGAACAAACTAACTTCATCACATCAATAACTGTATTTAGCCAGAGTTAAAGCATAAAATAGGATTAGTGGTATGGTGTTTAAAAAAGTAAAACAAAAGCACATTAAAAGGAAAAAAAGGTGCTGCAGTGACCAAAACTAGGCTTTTCCGAAATATAACACTAGCATAGCTCAAACAGCCAGAAATGCAATGTTTTGTCTATGTCCTTCAGTCCCCCTGAAAAGCCTTGTCTTTCCTTCAAAATGCCATCCCTAACTCTCACTGCAACCATCCTTGTCTAAAGACCTCACTTGCTTTATTACAAGAGCAAAACCCTTCATTTCCCTCCAACCTCCTATCATCTGTTCTTTTTGCTATTTGTACGGTGCTATTCCTAAAATGTCACTTTAATCATATCACTTTAATTACCTAAGAACCTGTGATGGTTTCCCCTTACCAATCTAGGGCAATTATTATACAATCTAGATCAGAGGTTAGCAAACTTTTTCTGTAAAAAGCCATACAGTAAGTATTTTCAGATCTGCAGAGCATACAATCTCTGTTGTAACTACTCAACTCCGCCACTGTTGCGCAAAAGCAGCCATAAATAAGACATAACCAAATGGGCATGAAATAATACTTCACAAAATCAAGGAGCCAGCCACGTCTGGCCCACAGGCCATAGTTTGCCAACCCCTAATCTAGATCCATGCCATATATTCAACTTTATTTTCAACAATAAGCTTCTCCCTCTTATTAATTCTAACATTTATTACTGACGTTCTATATATTTAAGCACTGTCCTAGTAGTTGGAATACAGCAGTAGGATTGGTTTTAAACTTATGGAGCTTTCAGTCTAGCAAAGAAGAAAAATGTTAAATAAGAAATTTTAGAAGTGCTGAATGTTATAAAAGAAGGTATTATGGATGTCTGTAGTGGGAAATGCTAATTGAGGTCAGTAGGTCAAGGAAGGCAATGCTAATCATGAGCTAGGATAATGCTGAAGAGCTTTCCTGGCAGAGACACTGGCATATGTAAAGACACCAAGGCCAAAGACATGGAAGCATCCTAAATGTCCATCAACAGATGAATGGATAAAGAAGATGTGATACATAAATAAATGCAGTGTTACTCAGCCACAAGGAAGAATGAAACAATGCCTTTGCAGCACCATGGATGGGCCTAGAGACTGTCATACTAAGTAAATCAGACAGAGAAAGACAAATACATGATATCACTTATATGTGGAATCTAAAAAAATGATACAAGTCAACTTACTTACAAAACAGAAACAGGCTCACAGACATAGAAAACAAACTTAGGGTTACCACGGGGAAAGAGGGAGTGGGATAACTTAAGAATTTGGGATAAGCACATACAAACTATTATAGATAAAAGATAAACAGCAAGGTCCTACTGTAAAGCACAGGAAATTATATACAATATTTCATAATATCTACAATGGAAAAGCTGGAAAAGAATATATATATATATATAAACTGTCACAATAAACTGGAAAATTCTGAAAGAGATGGTAATACCAGACCACCTGACCTGCCTCTTGAGAAACCTGTATGCAGGTCCGGAAGCAACAGTTAGAACTGGACATGGAACAACAGACTGGTTCCAAATAGGAAAAGGAGTACGTCAAGGCTGTATATTGTCACCCTGCTTATTTAACTTCTATGCAGAGTACATCATGAGAAACGCTGGTCTGGAAGAAGCACAAGCTGGAATCAAGATTGCCGGGAGAAATATCAATAACCTCAGATATGCAGATGATACCACCCTTATGGCAGAAAGTGAAGAGGAACTAAAAAGCCTCTTGATGAAAGTGAAAGAGCAGAGTGAAAAAGTTGGCTTAAAGCTCAACATTCAGAAAACGAAGATCATGGCATCAGGTCCCATCACTTCATGGGAAATAGATGGGGAAACAGTGGAAATAGTGTCAGACTTTATTTTTGGGGGCTCCAAAATCACTGCAGATGGTGACTGCAGCCATGAAATTACAATACACTTACTCTTTGGAAGGAAAGTTATGACCAACCTAGATAGCATATTCAAAAGCAAAGACATTACTTTGCCAACAAAGGTCCATCTAGTCAAGGCTATGGTTTTTCCAGTAGTCATGTATGGATGTGAGAGTTGGACTATGAAGAAAGCTGAGCACCGAAGAATTGATGCTTTTGAACTATGGTGTTGGAGAAGACTCTTGAGAGTCTCTTGGACTGCAAGGAGATCCAACCAGTCCATCCTAAAGGAGATCAGTCCTGGGTGTTCATTAGAAGGACTGATGCTGAAACTGAAGCTCCAGTACTTTGGCCACCTCATGCGAAGAGTTGATTCATTGGAAAAGACTGATGCTGGGAGGGATTTGGGGAAGGAGGAGAAGGGGACGACAGAGGATGAGATGGCTGAATGGCATCACCAACTTGATGCACATGAGTTTGAGTGAACTCCGGGAGCTGGTGATGGACAAGGAGGCCTGGCGTGCTACAATTCATGGGGTCGCAAAGAGTCGGACATGACTGAGCAACTGAACTGATATATAAACTGAATCACTTTGCTGTGCACCAGAAACTAACTCAATAATGTCAATTTAAAATATGTCAAATTAAAATACGTCAATTTAAAAAAGAAATAAAAAGACACTGAGGCAAAAGACTAGTTAGGAAGCTATTTCAGAGCCTGGGTTAGAAACGCCTGTGGTTTAGGCTAGGGAAGCAGCATAGGGGAGACAAAAAAAGGAAGTAAATTAGAGTCAGCAGGATGTGTGATAGAGCAGGAATAGAGAGAAAAATGCAACTAAAGTGGGTCTCCTAGATCTCAGGCTGGAGAAACTAAGTGGACAGTGAGGCACTTGCTTCACTGAGCTAAGAAACTCAAGAAGAGATTCCACAGGCACATTCTTATCTCTGTATCTTCAGTTCATCTTATTTTCCCCAATATGTATATCCACCCCTCTTGCATTATTTGCCCTGTACCCTTCATAAAGTCTTCCACAGCCTCTGTAATCCATACAAATCTCTTCATACTCCGAACTTACATCAAGTTTTAAATTCTCATCACATAGTAGAGTCCTTAAACTGTCCTCACTAGTAGTAACGAACATACTGGTTTTGCCTTTCAAACCATATTTTAACCTATTTTTAAAAAGAAATTAAGTTTTATATGTCCTCCAATTGCCTCATGTCCACTACAATGTAAAGGACATAGTAGGTGCTCAATGATACTTGCTAATAAACACACTACATGTAGGTAGGTGAGCCATTAATACAGACATATGTACATTCAAATATTTACACATACACATAAACCATTAATTATCTGTTAGTCAAAGGAGATGGAAATAAGAAATATACCACGAGGAGGCATGGAGCTGAAGGTTTTCCATGTTAACCACTAAAGCCTCAAAAATTAAATAGGTCACTCTCTCTCCAAAGAATTATGATCGTATATTTCTTTGATACAACATTAAATTACTGGTGAATCAGAATGATAACCTGTGACAAAGGACTTCAGCACAGATGTAGCATCATATTAGGACTTACCAGGAGAAAATGAACAACATCTCCTCTGCAGAAGGCAAGCATGGGATTCACGTAATTATGCACTGCCACAAAGTGCCAGGCCAGCAACGGAACGCTGGAAGGATCCATCTGGGTAAGAAGGAAAAAAAAAATCATTGTTAATACAAGAAGAATAAAGAGAAAACTCTGGTTTAAAACAGCAATGGACTGGTGTTCCTTGGTAAAAACTTCTCCTAATTTCTCATCAAAATTCCAGCGGAGTAGGGATTGACTAGGAAGTGTCAAGAAGGAACCTTCTTTGTGGACAGTAATGTTCCACATCTTGACAGAAGTTTGGGTTACATAAGTATCTATATTTGGCGAAGTTTAGCAAATGTACACTCAAGATCTGTGTGTTTTGTTGTATGTAAATTTTTCTACCAAAGGAAAGACTTTGAATACTGAACTGTACTTAATCATATGCATGTTGAATATTTAGGGGGGAAAAAAAGAGTACTAATTTCTGCAATTTACTTGGAAGCACATTAAAAAGAAAACGATTTGATGGGTGACAATAAACAGGTATATAATGAAGTATACAATAAAATACCAATGGTAGGTATATAGATGTTTAATGTAAAATCCTTTCAACTTCTCTATTTATTTGAAAATGTTCATAATAAAACATTGGGGGGAAAATCAACAAAAACAAAGATGCAAACACATACCATGATAAATCTCAATTAGCCAATGAAGGTCACCTAAGAACAGTTAATGGTAATCTGAGCAGGCTCTACCATCTGAAAGGGCAGGCCTGCTTCCCCCGGGGTCCAGAGATAGAGTACCAATAAGAAAACTGAAGAGTGAGCTCCCTCATTACAGGGCCTACTTTCTGGACTAGTCTTGGTTCTACACCATCATTCTCCATCCCATCCCATCCACGCCTCTCCTTACATATTCACTGGAAGAAAACATCACTTTGAAAGCATCCAAGCAGGAAGGAAAAGAGATACCAAGGTGTGCACAATACATTGCGAGAAGCATCCCCCAAAATGAAATATCACAGGCAGAAGAAACCCCGGAAAGAATACGTCAGAGCAATTCACACTATATTACGGTGGGGTGCTCTCCCTCAGTAATTCAATATCAAAGCAGCCGCTGTTCATGAGAGAAAACTTAACAGAATAAAGGAAGGGAAGTATAGACCTTGTGATCCCCAGGACACTGCTCTGGTCGCCAGCTGACAGTTTTGGTCACATCAAGGTAAGCAGACAGGGAGCTGATTTCCATTCTATCTAGCTTTCTGACAGCCTCACAGAATTCACCACTCATGAATCATCTTCCCCGACCTCCCAACATGGTCTTTTTGCCCATAAGATGGAGATTTACTCACCCGTCCATAAGGAAAAGTCATCCACACTTTCAAGGATGGCTTCAATCCAATGACCAGTATCTTTAGGGAGAAAAAATACATTTTCACTATTTACCCTGCAATTTTCAGATTTTTGGTATTCAAAGTCTCTTAAGTTATAAGCTTCATCTTCTAAATACCTTTGTTAAGGATGCCATGGCCAATAAGGAAAACTGTGTGATGGGATGATCTTTCAACTCGGGCTTAGAGTGGAGAGGTTCAATACAGCAAACTTCACCCTTGGAACCGCTAAACAGGCATCGAGATTCACAAGTTCTCACTCCCATCACTCTCCTGAAAATGTAACCCAAAATGCAGAATCATCTTAGCAATGATCCAAGGCACTACATCTCTACAGCAGATGACTACAAAAGCCTCCTGATCCCTACTCCTGACCCCAACAATCCAAACTCCACATGACATCAGCGTGTCCTTTTCAACGTAGGGTCAGATTTACCACCTTCTCCTATGGCTTCTCCCTCTCCAATGGCTTACCACTGTACACAAAATAAAATCGACTCTCACCAGGTTTAAAACGTCCTGTACGATTTTATATGATCTCTCTCCTGCCTGCACTCCTCTCTCCCTGCTACTGCTCCTGATAAGCACGTGCTCCAGCCACAGTGGCCTTCTGTCCGCTGCTCCAGCAGGCCACGGTGTGCCCACCTCGAAGTTTCTGTGCTCGAATATCCCTCTGGCTGGAACACTTCTTCCAGGTCTTTTCATTTGTTGACTAGATTATCATCCAGGTTTTTGTTTAAATTTCACCTTCAGAGAGAAGCCTTCCTAAATGATTCTCAAATGCACTCCAGCACACTGATCTGTCTTATTTCCTTCACAGCACTCATACTTAAAGTTATTTACATGTTGGTTTACTGACTGTCTCTCTACCCCCACCCCAACTACAATGTACATTCTACCAGAGTAGCAACCTTGACCGGTTCACAGCCATAACGCTGGTATCTAGAACAATGCCTACACATGGGGATAGCCAATAAACATCAGCTGAATAAATCAATAGTGCTGCGCTAGGTGCTGAGAGAGGGCATCAGAGGCCAGACAGGCAGAAACCACAATCACAGAAAACTAACCAATCTAATCACATGGACCACAGTCTCGTCAAACTCAATGAAACTGAGGCATGCCGTGTAGGGCCACCCAAGACAGACAAGTCGTGGCGGAGAGTTCTAACAAAATGTGGTCCACTGGAGAAGGAAATGGCAAACCACTTCAGTATTCTTGCCTTGAGAACCCCATGAACAGTATGAAAAGGCAAAAAGACAGGACAACGAAAGATGAACTCCCCAGGTCTGTAGGTGCCCAACATGCTATGGGAGAAGGGTAGAGAAATAACGACAAAAGAATGAAGAGACAGAGCCAAAGCAAAAACACCACCCAGTTGTGGATATGATTGGTGATGGAAGCAAGGTCCAATGCCATAAAGAACAATACTGTATAGGAACCTGGAATGTTAGGTCCATGAATCAGGGCAAATTGGAAGTGGTCAAACAGGAGATGGCAAGAGTGAATGTCAACATTTTAGGAATCAGCGAACTAAAATGGACTGGAATGGGTGACTAACTCAGATGACCATATCATACCTACTACTGTGGGCAAAAATCCCTTAGAAGAAATGGGAGTATCCATCATAGTCAACAAGAGAGTCCGAAATGCAGTACTTGAGTGCAATCTCAAAAACAACAGAATGATCTCTGTTCACTTCCAAGGCAAACCATTCAATATCACAGTAATCCAAGTCTATGGCCCAAGCAGTAATGCTGAAGCAGCTATAGTTGAATGGTTATATGAAGACCTACAAGACCTTTTAGAACTAACACCCAAAAAAGATATCCTTTTCATTAAAGGGGACTGGAATGCAAAAGTAGGAAGTCAAGAAACACCTGGAGTAACAGGCAAATTTGGCCTTGGAGTACAAAATGAAGCAGAGCAAAGGCTCATAGAGTTTTGCCAAAAGAATGCACTGATCGTAGCAAACACCCTCTTCCAACAACACAAGAGAAGACTCTACACGTGGACATCACCAGATGGTCAACACCAAAATAAGACTGATTATATTCTCTGCAGCCAAAGATGGAGAAGCTCTATACAGTCAGCAAAAACAACACTGGGAGCTGACTGTGGCTCAGATCATGAACTCCTTATTGCCAAATTCAGACTTAAATTGAAGAAGGTAAGGAAAACCACTAGACCATTCAGGTATGACCTAATTCAGATCCCTTATGACTGTACAGTGGAAGTGGGAGATAGTTTTAAGGAAGTAGATCTGAGAGAGTGCCCAATGGATGGAAGATAGTGACACTGTATAAGAGACAGGGAGCAAGACCATCCCCAAGAAAAAGAAATGCAAAAAAGCAAAATGGCTCTCTGAGGAGCCTTACAAATAGGTGTGAAAAGAAGAGAAGCAAAAAACAAGGGAGAAAAGTAAAGATATACCCATTTGAATGCAGAGTTCCAAAGAGTAGCAAGGAGAGATAAGAAAGCCATCCTCAGCAATCAGTGCAAAGAAATAGAGGAAAACAATAGAGTGGGAGAGACTAGAGATCTCTTCAAGAAAATTAGAGATACCAAGGGAACATTTCATGCAAAGATGGGCTTAATAAAGGACAGAAATGGTATGCTTCTAAAAGAAGATATTAAGAAGAGGCCACAAGAATACACAGGAGAACTGTACAAAAAAGTTCTTCACAACCCAGATGATCACAATGGTGTGATCACTTACCCAGAGCCAGACATCCTAGAATGTGAAGTGAAGTGGGCTTTAGGAAGCATCACTATGAACAAAGCTAGTGGAGGTGATGGAATTCCAGTTGAGCTATTTCAAATCCTGAATGATGATGCTGTGAAAGTGCTGCACTCAATATGCCAGCAAATTTGGAAAACTCAGCAGTGGCTACGGGACTGGAAAAGTCAGTATTCATTCCAATCCCAAAGAAAGACAATGCCAAAGAATGTTCCAACTAACACACAATTGCACTCATCTCAAACACTAGTAAAGTAATGCTCAAAATTCTCCAAGTCAGGCTTCAACAATACGTGAACTGTGAACTTCCAGATGTTCAAGATGGTTTTAGAAAAGGCAGAGGAACCAGAGATCAAATTGCCAACATCCGCTGGATCATCAAAAAAGCAAGAGAGTTCCAGAAAAATATCTATTTCTGCTTTATTGACTATGCCAAAGCCTTTGACTGTGTGGATCACAATAAACTGTGGAAAATTCTGAGAGAGATGGGAATACCAGACCACCTGACCTGCCTCTTGAGAAACCTATATACAGGTCAGGAAGCAAGAGTTGGAACTGGACATGGAACAACAGACTGGTATCTGACAATATCAAGGCTGTATATTGTCACCCTGCTTATTTAACTTGTATGCAGAGTACATCATGAGAAACGCTGGGCTCAAAGAAGCACAAGCTGGAACCAAGATTGCCGGGAGAAATATCAATAACCTCAGATATGCAGATAACACCACCCTTATGGCAGAAAGTGAAGAGGAACTAAAAAGCCTCTTGATGAAAGTGAAAGAGGAGAGTGAAAAAGTTGGCTTAAAGCTCAACATTCAGAAAACGAAGATCATGGCAACCAGTCCCATCACTTCATGGGAAATAGATGGGGAAACAGTGGAAACAGTGGCTGACTATTTTTGAGGGGGCTCCAAAATCACTGCAGATGATGACTGCAGCCATGAAATTAAAAGACGCTTACTCCTTGGAAGGAAAGCTATGACCAACCTAGACAGCATATGAAAAAGCAGAGACATTATTTTGTCAACAAAGGTCCATCTAGTCAAGGCTATGGTTTTTCCAGCGGTCATGTATGGATATGAGAGTTGGACTATAAAGAAAGCTGAGCACAGAAGAATTGATGCTTTTGAATTGTGGTGTTGGAGAAGACTTTTGAAATTTCCTTGGACTGCAAGGAGATCCAACCAGTCCATCCTAAAGGAGATCAGTCCTGGGTGTTCACTGGAAGGACTGATGTTGAAGCTGAAACTCCAATACTTTGGCCACCTGATGCGAAGAACTGACTCATTTGAAAAGACTCTGATGCTGGGAAAGATTGAAGGTGGGAGGATAAGGAGACGAAAGAGGATGAGATGGTTGGATGGCATCTCTGACTCAATGGACATGGACAGGGAGGCCTGGCATGCTGCAGGCCATAGTGTCACAAACAGTAGGATACGACTGAGCGACTGAACTGAACTGGTATTTTTCAAACAATTACTTTGGACTTGATATTGTCAGGAGGCGTGTGAAATGTAAGAAACATAGCCCTTACTTTGAAGAACTTTGGAAATAGAATACACATTGAATTTTTTTGTCTTTTTTAACTCAGATTTATAAATGTTCTTACACATATCTAAACAGTCTTTCCCTTTATTTAAAGAGTAAACAGGGCAATTTGAAGGCAAAAGGAACCTTGTACACCTGGTCATTATGGTTATAACCAACTGGGCCTGGGGTCTAAACTGAAATTACTGATATATTCCAGGATAATGGTTCCCAAGATTGACAGAGTTTAGGAACACTTTGGGGAGGAGGAGTCTAGAATCCCAACTCGGATGTACTGAGACAGAATTTGGGGGGACCAGGCATGGTGCTCCGTATGTTCTATAAGCCTCCCCAGATAAGTGTAATACACAGCCACAACCTATTTACAATCACTTAGGTTTTCCAGACCTCTTCATATTCAACTTCAAGTCATTAAATTGGAGCTAATCTTTTCATTTGTCTACAAATGTCCAATAGTCTTACTTAAATGTCAGTTCAAAAACAGAGCCTCCGCTGTCGTTGCAAATTGCAAGAGTTGGATCATCTGTAAACTAAACAGAGAAGGAATTTATTTTCTTAATGATTTTTAAACAACCAGTCAAATGTTAAAAAGGGGAAAAATTATAAAATTAAAAATATAAGACAAACACATTTAATAGCATTTGAAATCACCTAGACTGACCTCATTACTCTAGACATACAAACTTACCCATATTTAGAATAAAAATGGTTCAATATCATTAAAAACTGAGACTTTAAAGAAGTAAAACCCTCTCAAAAGGATAAAAGAAAAATACAAACTATGATTCATAAAAGCCCTTAACTTCTCTACTTGGGCTCTTACATTAATTCTTTCAAACTTGCTATTAAGCTGAATAGGATACTTTGGAAATACTTACAGCTGCCTAGCTTTCAAGAATAAAGTCACAGTAAAAGATATTTGATGTCTCTGGGAAATAAGCTTGTTAGAATATGTTTTCTGAATAACTGAAGAGTTAATCTACTATATTTAAAAAGAGTTTAACTTTTTATGCAACTCTTCCTAAAATGTGCTGCCCCTTCAGTCTTCTTCAGTAAAGTATACTTTAGTTACTATTATCTACCCTGGAAAACTCAATAAATAATGTTCACGATGAGACTGTCCTAAGGGCTGATGTGGCCTGATAGATGTGCATGCCAATAGATACAAAATTGAATAACTTAATTTTTATCACTTCCAGTGACTAGTCTTCCTAACCCCAAAGGTTGTAAAACCATCCTAACTGGCATGCCTTTGGACTCTTCCAGAATGGCTGAGGTACAGGAGGCTACTATGAAATGCATCTTCTTCAACCACACACAGGCAAAGTACAGAAGTCCTACACCGTGGTTCTCAAAGGCCTAGCTGAGCAGAGCAGTTGCAAAAGTGGAGTGTAGAGAAAATAATAGCATTCATAATTTTTATTTATTTTCTACTTCCTGTGTATGTGTTTTATGATATACTTAGATTTAGTACAGCAGTACATTTAATTTTAAATAAATATATTTTATATATATATATACACACACACAGACATGTGTGTGTATGTGTGTGTGTGTATGAATTAAAGCCCAAATTATTATTGATGGGATGTGTAGGGTTAAGTCTGGAGAATAATGAGTAAGAGGTTGACAGCGTAAGTAGCCTTTGTCAATAGCAGGCCTCAGAATTACTGAGAAGTGTCTATACTTGCGGCATTCCCAAGCAACACAAGTGTGCTTTCAATGTCAGCTACATTCTTCTGCTTTTATTTCTTCTGCCTTTTTCTGTCTTTACCTCTTCTGTTTCTTATTGTTTCTCTCAAAGATTTTGCTTTTTTCTGCAAATGGATTGGATTTTCATAAGCCACCAAACAAACATTTACTGAGCAACTACTACATGTAACACACAGAAATAAAAGAGAAACAGATCCTGGTTTCAAAGACCTTAATCTATTAAAGGAGATAAGGCATAACACAAACAATAACATATTAGAAGTTGGCTCATGCCGTATGAAAACAGGTCAAGAGAAACTGCCATGATGTTCAGAAAGGGGAGAAATTCTACTTGTCTTGGTTGTTTTCATTGTTACTAAATGCTTCAATGCTGCTTTGTCACAAGACTTTTTATGTAACTGAGATGCAGACACATAAAATCCAGATGCTCCCAGACTTTAAAAAGCATATGCATGGATAAGAGAGGTCTGCACAGCTAACTAACCAAATGTGTACATGATTAAAATCCAGATCTGATTTTACACTTCCCTAGTTATAATCCTGTACGTTTTATACTTCTGAACATGGACTCGACAGCATACGAAAACCAAGGTTCACACTGTATTTATAAATTAAATGTTACCTAAGGTGGTTTATTTTTTTCAGGCATGTAAGGAGAAAGTCAAGATTCGAACCTTGATGCTTTTCCTTTGGAGGCCTGGAAGAAAATAAACCAAGAAATTCGTCTCTAAACATAATGCAAACCTTGGTTCTTTCACAACCGGTGCCTTGAACCTTCAAGTAATTCCCAACAAAGTGTGACAGGGCACACCACTTCAGCAGTAAAATCCTGGTGGACTAAGCAAAAAGTAAAAGACCTTTTAGAATCTGCACGTGAGTTTTCAGCAGCGTACTGCCTGTCTTTGCTGCCAATCTTTCATCTAGGATCACTTCAATTTACTCTCTTTCCTGCTGTGTCTACTAGACGTCAGTACGACTTATAGCTGAATGTTACCATGATAGCCTAGCTCTGGATTGTGCGTGGGAAAACATCTTGTTGGGCCAGTCACATAAAAGACAGTTCACTTCCAAGGATTCTGTTTATAAAGAAATCTACTTTAAAATGGATACAAGGGCATAATAAGAAAGATTATTAGAAAAAGAAAATAAGAACTGTACCTTAATATGTAATATTGCTGTTCCCGGAGGATGAGCATCTGTTATTGATCTTAGCAGCTTTCCACTGGCCAAATCCCACATAGTGATCTATAAGACAACTAAATGCTTTAAAAACAAATTTATTGCTCTTTTTTGGACTTAAGTATCTTGGCTTTTGGCTGAAATAATCTATTCCTGGCCTATAAACATTGCAGACAAAGAACTATAAAGTTAAAACATAACTAAAGGTTGTAGATCCACGAAAGCATGGGGCCCTTATTTCATCTTCATCCTCCCCTCATCCTACCCAGTCTACTTTTCCCTTCAGATTTTAAATCCTATTCTTTTACTGAAAGGTAAAAGAGATTTCTTTAATGAGTCAATCTCTTTGGCACTGGTAAAAATTATGAAAAGGGCTTACTGCCAAACCAATTAGTGACATGTAAGTCAGAAGAAGAGAAGAAACAAAACTTATTGCCCGGTTTCAGAAGTAAAAACAAATACCAAATTTGTGTTCAGTGTCACAGTCACAAAGCAGAATATACTGTACTTAAAAATCAACAACAATCATCCTCACTACAAAAAGAAAGTACATTTTGTATAACAGCCTGGTTGGTTTATAAGAGCTATTTACGTATAGGGACACATGAATTGAGATATTAAAAATCATAGACTCTGGCTCAGTCAGTAACTTAATTTAAAAATTTGGACAAAAGTCAGACCAAGCAAATTCAGGTTAGCTCTACAGACAGACATATCATTTTATAACATGTTTTTGTCTTCAAGATACTGATGTAGAGTTAACAGGTTTAATTCATTTTACACTGTCTTATAGGTAAAATAAAGTTCCTATTTACCTGACCCTTAGCAAAGCCACAGAGAAGTCTTGAGCAGTCGTTGTTGATACTGAGGGCAGAGATAGCTCCATACTGACCTCCAACACTAGTGCTACCCAAGCAGAGTCGCAAAGCTTGATTCTGATCTAAAGAAAGCAATTGATAAAATCAAGTGAAAGAAATAAAGGGGTGACTAAGTATGTACATAGCATAAGCTTGTTTTCAAACACTTTGAGGTAGTAAGAATCAAATGAAGTTACGTTCATCTTAAAATATATTTATTGAGCATCTACTAGACAGTGGGCATTGAATTAGACACTAAGAATGCAGAAAAAAACAATAACTACAAGGAAGCATAATACAAAACTTACTAATGTTTAAAAAAAATATTAAGAAAACTATCTCTTGGAACAACCAACTAACTTTCATTCTAGAATTGTATTTTTTGCCATTTTTAGAATGCAAGGTACATGAAATGCCACCTTTTACAGTAGCTTTAAAACTTCAAAAATCAAAATTTATTTACAGTTTAGCTAAAATTTACATTTATATTATCCCTGAAGAAAAGATTTACCAGGCAAATGAACAGTATAAATAAAATCATAGGATATGTTTAAATAACTTAAGGAAATTCTTTTCAAGCATCAACAGCTGATATGCTAAAAGCAAATAATTCAAATCGCTACTAAATAAAGTTACTTAAGGGCAAGGATTCTGCCATAATCACCTCTGATTTCTCTAGGAAGCATTTGGATATTACTAAACTTTATTATCTAATAACTAGAAGAAATTCCTCTAGGGCTTCTCCTAGGCAGTGCTTATTTTATATTATATAGAGCTCATTATTGTACCCACTTGAAAACAATAAAATAAAAATTTTAAACATAAAGCATATCTACAAACTTTAACTGTTTTTTTTTTAGTTGGGCGGGGGAAACACCATACTCGCACAATCAGGAGTTCTCTTAACTCCCCCAGCAATTGTTTGTGCTTCCCTTCACTATCTATGTGCTACGTTTGGGAGGTAAATACATCTTACCCCCACTCCTAGACTATGACCTATCTAAGGGCTGAGATCATGAGAGAATTAACATCCCCAGAATGCCTAGGGCAGTGCCTTGCACACAGAAGGCATCTGACAATCATCTTAATAGATGCCATATTTGCAAATCTTCCTCCCAAAAGGTAAACCCAGTTATCATCAGGAAGAGCCTAAAGACATTCATTCCCAAATGCAGGGAATACCACTAGGTAAGCCCTTTTGCCCATCCAAAGTGAATACTGTAAGAATATTGTTCTATGTTCACAAGCAGGCTCAAATAGCAATCCCCACCTCCCCAGGAGTTCTGACAAATTAAAGTCAGAATTAATTGTCTCAGTTCTGACACAATTAGTGGCTGTATCCAGCACACAGAAAATATTTGATGTTTTTTGATGTCACTTTAGATCTTAGCCTTCCAAGATGAACATTTGAAATGGAATAAAATTCATAATATACAAGGTCTGATGTACTTTAAAGGTCCTATGTTTAGTCACATCTAAAATTATCACAAGAACAGATTTTTTCCTTATTTCCTTCCATCCTTACATACATTTTCCTCCCTTTTTCAGTTTAATCCAAACTATTAAAATTGCCTTTTTCCTGACTTTAAATATGACATCACATTTTACTTTGTTCTACTGAATTGCATGCCTAATGGTGTTTTTCATGATCTCAGGGCTACATTATACAGTTAGTAGATGACCCTTACACCCTGTTCTGCAAATTGTCAAGACTCATAGATTGGGTAACAGTGTTGTATACATACTACCACTGTGGGTCATCTGAGTAGTCCAACCAATGGACTGAAAAACTAAGAGGACAAAGACAGAAATTCTACACCAGCCTCAACAAGTCCATTTAGCCTGGTTGTCTGCCCTCGAGGCAAGAGTAGTGTTGGAAGTCTCTCCTTTGATATCCAAACTACACAGTTCTGATCGACTAGTACTTAGACACTAACTACTGCTTTAACAAAGTCCTTACTTTAAATTTGACTATTTAAGTACTCTTATAACTCAGGGATCACCAACGCAATGGACGTGAGTTTGAGTAAACTCCGGGAGTTGGTGATGGACAGGGAGGCCTAGCGTGCTGCAGTCCGTGGGGTCGCAAAGAGTAGGACATGACTGAGAGACTGAACTGAACTGATAACTCAGGGAAAGTAAGCATAGGAGAATTTAAGGAGTATGACAAATTAGAGAATAAAGGGTACAATTAAGAAAAACGAAGTAAAGAGAGAACGAAAAAGACACAACTAACCTCTACATTAAAAACACAGACATGACTCTTTTTCTGACTGTGTACTAAAAACCAGCTAAGACAGGGACCAAATTATCAACAGTGGTCACTCCTGAAATATGCACTAAATTTATATACCATAGGACTCTGTTAATGAAAGCTGTCAATGTTTTCCCCTGGACTTTCACAATGTATTCATTATCTTTATAATGTCCCTTTATAAGGTAGCATGGCTGTGAGGTAATGGACAGTGTATAAAATGTAATATAGTTTAACTCCACAAAGATACTTATCAATTCTTATTGGTATCATTATACATTCTGTATTTATGATACCATATTAATAAACCTATACAATTTAAACTAAAATCAGAAAAGATAGAATTTCTGCGGAAAGAAGAAAGCAGGGTCTTATTGAAGAGGTTTCTTCTACTAGAACATTCTGTAGTCCAGATTTTTCTAGACTATTCTGAGGAAAGGCATTTGGTGAAGACAAACATAAAACCTCTCTCAAACAATTTCTAAAGTTACACAGAAGGAACAAAAGGACCCGAACAGAAGTAAGAAAGGTGAAAATCAGAGCTTTCCATGTTCTACTCCTCCAAGGGGGCTCCTGATTTGGGCGGGGGGGGGGCGGGGGGGGAGGCGGAGGGGAATGCAATGAGACTATCATTTTTCCCATAAGCTTCCCAGAGTTGGTACAGAGCTTAAATTTTGTAAATGCCTATGAAAAATATGAAAACTATCCAATGATACACATGCAAAGAATTATTTTAATGATAATAAGTAGCTTATCAATTAAGAGAACTCAAAGCCCAGATACCACAAAAAGCACATCTAAATTGACAGTGCAATGAACTACATCTATTTCTTTATTAGTATATCTTTAAAAATACACTTTACTTAAGGTCGATCTCAGCATATGCCAGGCTTATGAGTAATGGACTAAGTAACAAAGAAAAGCCATAAATAATATATAAAGTCTACAATAGCCATAAAATCTAAATTTGAACATACTTCAAGAATTTCTGCTCTTTCCACATACCAAAATTAACCTAATGCTCTATTTCTTCACCCCTAATTTAACTACACCCTAAAGACCATCAAAGAAGGAAATACCTAGAATCAAAATCAAATTATATGTGTACAGCTCTACTTTTATCGCCAGTATTCACCATTCTTCAATATTACTCCTTTGGCACATTAAAATATTCTCTAAGACCAAAGAAGAAGAAAAGGGAGATTAGGAAACATTTTTCATCAATGATCATAAAACAGCAGAAGCACTTTATCTGACCACCATCTAACACACACAGAATTAAAGCTCTCCATTCCCACTAAGCACAGCCGAGAGGAGCTAACCCACGTCCAAGATCAGGGGCAGAAGCCAGGAGGACCCCATGCCCAAAGGGCGGCAGCCAAGAGGAGTTACCCCACTTCCGAGGTCAGGGACAACGGCTGAGAGTGCCAGGCTGCCACGGCACAGGAACGGCCAAGAGGAGCCACCCCGCATCCAAGGTCAGGGGCGGCAGCCGGGAGGAGCAACCCCATGCCCGAGGAGCTGTGCCTGCACGGGCATAGGAAGGCCTAAAGGAGCTATCCCACGCTGAAGGTCAGGAAGGGCAGTGGTGAAGAGATACCCTTCGTCCAAAGTAAGGATCAGCAGCTGCACTTTGCTGGAGCAGCCGTGAAGAGACACCCCACACCCAAGGTAAGAGAAACCCAAGTAAGATGGTAGGTGTTGCAAGAGGGCATCAGAGGGCAGACACACTGAAACCATACTCACAGAAAACTAGTCAATCTAATCACACTAGGACCACAGCCTTGTCTAACTCAATGAAACTAAGCCATGCCCATGGGGCCACCCAAATTAGATTGAACACCGAAATTAGATTGATTATACTCTTTGCAGCCAAAGATGGAGAAGCTCTATACAGTCAACAAAAACAAGACCAGGAGCTGACTGTGGCTCAGACCATGAACTCCTTATTACCAAATTCAGACTTAAATTGAAGAAAGTAGGGAAAACCGCTAGACCATTCAGATATGACCTAAATCAAATCCCTTATGATTACACAGTGGAAGTGAGAAATAGATTTAAGGGCCTAGATCTCATAAATAGAGTGCCTGACGAACTATGGAATGAGGTTCGTGACATTGTACAGGAGACAGGGAACAAGACCATCCCCATGGAAAAGAAATGCAAAAAAGCAAAATGGCTGTCTGGGAAGGCCTTACAAATAGAGAAGAGAGGTGAAAAGCAAAGGAGAAAAGGAAAGATATAAGCATCTGAATGCAGAGTTCCAAAGAATAGCAAGAAGAGATAAGAAAGCCTTCTTCAGCGATCAATGCAAAGAAATAGAGGAAAAGAACAGAATGGGAAAGACTAGAGATCTCTTCAAGAAAATTAGAGACACCAAGGGAACATTTCATGCAAAGATGGGCTCAATAAAGGACAGAAATGGTATGGACCTAACAGAAGCAGAAGATATTAAGAAGAGGTGGCAAGAATACACAGAAGAACTGTACAAAAAAGATCTTCATGACCCAGATAATCACAATGATGTTATCACTCATCTAGAGCCATCTTGGAATGTGAAGTCAAGTGGGCCTTAGAAAACATCACTACGAACAAAGCTAGTGGAGATAATGGAATTCCAGTTGAGCTATTTCAAATCCTGAAAGATGATGCTGTGAAAGTGCTGCACTCAATATGCCAGCAAATTTGGAAAATTCAGCAGTGGCCACAGGACTGGAAAAGGTCAGTTTTCATTCCAATCCCAAAGAAAGGCAATGCCAAAGAATGTTCAAACTACCGCACAATTGCACTCATCTCACATGCTAGTAAAGTAATGCTCAAAATTCTCCAAGCCAGGCTTCAGCAATATGTGAACCGTGAACTCCCTGATGTTCAAGCTGGTTTTAGAAAAGGCAGAGGAACCAGAGATCAAATTGCCAACATCCGCTGGATCATGGAAAAAGCAAGAGAGTTCCAGAAAAACATCTATTTCTGCTTGATTGACTATGCCAAAGCCTTTGACTGTGTGGATCACAATAAACTGTGGAAAATTCAGAAACAGATGGGAATACCAGACCACCTGACCTGCCTCTTGAGAAATCTGTATGGAGGTCCGGAAGCAACAGTTAGAACTGGACATGGAACAACAGACTGGTTCCAAATAGGAAAAGGAGTACGTCAAGGCTGTATATTGTCACCCTGCTTATTTAACTTGTATGCAGAGTACATCATGAGAAACGCTGGACTGGAAGAAACACAAGCTGGAATCAAGATTGCCGGGAGTAATATCAATAACCTCAGATATGCAGATGACACCACCCTTATGGCAGAAAGTGAAGAGGAACTAAAAAGCCTCTTGATGAAAGTGAAAGAGGAGAGTGAAAAAGTTGGCTTAAAGCTCAACATTCAGAAAACGAAGATCATGGCATCCGGTCCCATCACTTCATGGGAAATGGATGGGGAAACAGTGGAAATAGTGTCAGACTTTATTTTCTTGGGCTCCAAAATCACTGCAGATGGTAACTGCAGCCATGAAATTAAAAGACACTTACTCCTTGGAAAAAAAATTATGACCAACCTAGATAGCATATTCAAAAGCAGAGACATTACTTTGCCGACTAAGGTCCGCCTAGTCAAGGCTATGGTTTTTCCTGTGGTCATGTATGGATGTGAGAGTTGGACTGTGAAGAAGGCTGAGCACTGAAGAATTGATGCTTTTGAACTGTGGTGTTGGAGAAGACTCTTGAGAGTCCCCTGGACGGCAAGGAGATCAAACCAATCCATTCTGAAGGAGATCAGCCCTGGGATTTCTTTGGAAGGAATGATGCTAAAGCTGAAACTCAGTACTTTGGCCACCTCATGCGAAGAGTTGACTCATTGGAAAAGACTCTGATACTGGGAGGGATTGGGGGCAGGAGGAGAAGGGGACGACAGAGGATGAGATGGCTGGATGGCATCACGGACTCGATGGACATGAGTCTGGGTGAACTCTGGGAGTTGGTGATGGACAGGGAGGCCTGGCGTGCTGCAATTCATGGGGTCGCAAAGAGTCGGACACAACTGAGTGACTGAACGAACTGATTCCCTCTTTAATCTTACTGACTAAAGCCCAGGATACACTGACTCCCCACAGATAACCGGCTATTCTCTAGAATGCTGATGCTTAGGAAGAGTCAACTGTGTTCATTTCCAAATCTGTTCATGCCATTATAAATACTATTGCACTTTAAAAAATGTTAATTAAACAATATGTCAGCTGATGAAATAGAGTGGAAAAGAGCAAGCTGCTGTTTCTATGACACCTAAATGGATGTTTTAGAAAAACGTGGTAAAGATGAGTTGCTCTAAATAACTGTCATGAAGTAAGGTATGGACAAGATAACTGCAGAAAACTGAAAAGTTCTACGAAAATCAAAAATTTTGCACACCTCGGGTGATTCACAGGTACCCAAGCTTTTACCTGTTTTATTCAATTAAAAGTACAAATTTTGCATGACCCATCATTGATGCAGCTTGAAAGGATGCTGCAGACCTCCAACTGGCAGAAAAAAACTCAAACAGTTCTGGACTGTATCAAAAGATTAGGGGGAAAATGAATATTTATTTTCATTTAAAATAAAATATTGAAGGTATGCATATATTTGTAATTTTTAACAATGCTCTTACCAATTTCAATTAGCTGGTTCTTTTCAATAAGCATTTCAAAAGAGGGTGTCAACTGTAATTGATAACATTCTCCAACAATAAAAAGGTCAAAAGAAATAGAGTCACTCATGCAAATCAAAATTACTATACCTTTTCCTTTGAATCCATGGAGAAAAGATCAAAAGAAAGAGAAAAGCAAGAAATCAGTTCAAAAGTTCAGAGAAAAGACAGGTAAAATTTCAAGAGTATAAGTGGTAAACTTTAGTTATCTGTCAGAATGGTACTAAATGTGATTAAATGATATGTCTAGCATTTATATTTAGGTATTGGTAAATAGAAACAGAAAAAGTTCATAATATCCAAATTTTAGCATAGTAAACCCAAGTCCATTAAATTTGATAAAAACAATTTCAAAAAGATAATCCACTCAGGTGTACTAACAACTCAAAAAACGAAAAACTAAAGTGCCTTACGACAGGGATAGATCTCTAATAACAGTCAAATTTTTTGAGATCTATAATTAGGTAAGAACCAAGATATATAACAAATACCACATACCTTTACTTCCTTAAGAATAGGAATTTTACATCATGCTTAAGAAACTTATGATTACTATTCTAATGACCCAGGCCTTCATTCCAAAGAGACTCTAATGGTACTTAAGTTCTTCCTGCTGCACTTTTTCCTATGATCAACGAAGATGTTTAAAAGATCAGATTTAATCCAGACTTCAAATCTAGACACTTCTTAGCATTATTACTCTGCCATTTGTTCCTGACTTTCAAGCAAATTTTAATCCATTTGTTAAAACTCATTGACCAGATATCTGATTCCTACAAAAATGAGTAAAATTTATTAACTGCATGATTAAAAATCCAAACCATAACTAGAATGTTACGATTCTTTCTCAAAATGCTCATTATGGCATACTTTCTTTTTCATGAGACTTTAATTAAAGATTACTGTTTCATCAAATCCACGAGAAAGTTGCTTGGGTCTATAAAAAATTAGAAAGCAGGCCCAAGGAAATTGAGACAGCAATGAAAGACAATGTACTCTTCTTCTCCCCTGTTAGCTTTTTATCTTAAAAGACTTTATTTTAATTTGTTGCAGTGAATTCTACATGGGTTTGATTATAAGCAGGCACATATTCTTAGAACCTTGGGGGGTAAGGAAGAGATATTAAAGCAGATAGAGTTGAGAGTGAGTACTGGTAAGGGGGAACGAAAACAAACAAGTTCTGCTGATAGATAAACATATGCATTATAGTCTATCCTCGTTCATCTTAGTTCTTGCATTCTTTCCTTTTTGTATCTTGGAATTTGCCTCCATTTCTCTCAGAACAGGTGAAAACTTGGAGGGGTGGAAACGTACTAATCTTGGGATTCAGTATACTTGGATTCTGAATTTGGCTTTGTACCTGTCACTTAACCTCTCTGGTTCTCAAATACCTCATATGTAAATAAGGCGACTGACTAAAAGTCCTTACAATATTTTTTCCCAAAGTTCTATCAATCTAATACCAACCCTGCCCTCACAGGAAAACAAGCATTCTTATACCTGATAGGAGAGCAAGTTGGTAAACTTTCTAGGAGGCAGTTAGGCAATATACATCAGGAGCGTTTAAAATGTTCATACCCTGACATAAGCAAGTCCACTGTTAGGAATTTGTCTGAAAGAAGTAATCATGTGCACAAAAAACTGCAGTTACAAAGATGGTCATCACTCTATATTTTTGTTTAGAAACAACCTAAATGTCTTATAGTAGAAAATGATTGACTAAATGGTGAATCCATTTAACAGGATACATATAGCCATTAAAAATGATGTTACACAGAAACAGACACACAGAAAACAAACTTATGGTTACTAAAGGAGAGGGATAAATTAATAGATACAAACCACTACATATAAAATAGATAAACAACACAATCCTGTATATCACAGGGAACTATATTCAATATCCTGTAATAAACCACAATGGAAAAGAATATGAAAAAGAATATATGAGTATGTGGGTGGGTGTGTGTATATATATATATATATATACACACACACACACACACAGGACCTGTATCACTTTGATGTACACCAGAAACTAACCCAACACTGTAAATCAACCATACTTAAATTTAAAACAAAAAAGCTAATAACACAGGAAAAAAGATATTACAGATGATTTTAATAATTACATAAAAAAATGTTCATTATAATGAAAACGCAGGTTACAAATTAACATGATCCAATTTGGGGGTGCACATATGTATACACATATGTACAGGAAAAAAGATTACAAGGTCATATAGAAATGTTAGGAATTATTTCTGGATGGCAGATTTTGGTGTATCTTCAACCTTTTGCTCATCTAAACTTATAATGAACACATATTATGGAATAAGAGAAACAATTAAAGAATCAATTTAAAGTTTTCTCCAGAGAATTGTATTTTTTGTTTCCATTCTTCTCATCTCCAGAAAATAATTTGTATCCATCACCTTTGAAAAGATTAGATGTTAAAATCACATGACAAATAGGCTTCTGGTATAATGGAAAACTTGGAAGTCAAATTATTCAAAAACAAGGGAAAATGACTAGTTATTCACTCATGATAAAGATGCAAGGCCCACAAAGATCAAATTATGGTTCTGCTATTAAGGTGTTCCCAGGTATTCCATAAACAATATTCTGTAGCATCCTTACTAAAACACAGTGTCATCAGGAATTCCATTTGAGAGAGTTCCAAAAGCTTTAAAATCCGTGAGAACACTAAAAATGACAGGAAAATATTTTCTAGTAGTATTTAAATAGAACAAAATGTTTTGCTCTTAGTGTTGAGGGCAAAAGCAAAGAAAGATGAAAACAGGGTTATTTAGTCTCACAGCGGAAAAAAAAAAGAAAAAAATACTTAGGATTATCACATACTATAAAAATAAAACTAACAAAAGTTCTCATCTCAACCCCAAAAATAAAGTGATTATGGGCTAAAAAAACTTTCAGTTTAGAGGGTTTTACAATGTAAATGAAAAAACCTTACTATCAGTTAAGAGTTACTGAAAATTACTGAGAAAGCCTGGAAATCTTTCCCTGAAGATCTTTGCAAATACTTACTACTCAGATATGATTTAGAATAAAAAAATTACCACCACCACAAACCAGAGGCAGACAAAATGACAAACCTTATCATTCTCAACTTTACATTCTTTTTGTCTAGGTCTGCAGAGAGTCAAATGGTGTATGATATGATAGCTTATAAATTCACAGAGAAGAAAATAAACTTGCAATGAGCAACAAAATGAAGCTGAGTCAAGCAATTTTTAACTATAAAAATGCTCATTGGTACTCTTCAAGTTTTTCTGGCATTTTTCAGAAAAATAAAGTTTACTATAAAAACTGTGATTAAGAGACATTATCTTTTAAAAAACTCAAATACTTAATATTTAAAATAAGCAGCTAGAAAATTTACCAAATATTAAGGCCAGTCCATGAGATGTACCCACTGCTATCAAACTGGATACTGCCTGAGAACAAAAAGATTATATTTTAAAAGATTACATCAAGGATCTTGAAATAATCATAATTAAATTTGTTGGTCTTCTTTCCTCTAGACACCAGATAACATACCAACTATTATAAATAAGGAAAATTTCATCTAGAAGGCAAAACGCAATATAAAACTCAGAACATCTTATTTCTTGGCATCCCTCTAAATTTACTCTAAGGGTAACAATACTAAAATATCATATGTTCAACATTATAGGTAAAAACATGCCACTTAACTTCCTCTAAAGCAATTTTAAATAAAAAAAGTTCAAGGGTCCAAAGTAAAGGCACTTATGCTACCCAACCACGAGCCTCCTATGAGGTGTGGGAAAAGGACAGGAAAGACCTTCCCCAGCTCATTCACAAGAGCCAAAAGGCGCCAGAAATACTCAAAACTCAGCCCACTTCCCTCACCAATTGACTGACTAATAAGAGAGCTACAGGAGGCAGCTGGAAATAGTTGAAAATAGAAAAGAGGGCACTAGTGTGCTTTCAATATCCCCCAGTTCTCTATAATCACCCCCACAGATTTACTATTTGGCAAGCTTGGCAATGGAGCTCAGAGCTGTTAAATGTACTATTTACCACAAAGTCATTTTACCGAACACTGTTTCCACTCCCTATAACCAAAAGGAGGTCAAGTCACAGAAGGAGCAAATGTACTTGGGTAGGATAGTACCACATTTAATAAATCTGGAAAAGGGCTAATCAGTATCCCATTAAATGCATCTCAAAAAACAAAACTGAAGAGTAACAATACACTAGAAACAAAGAGAATATTCAACATGAATAAATTTTAAATGACTGCTGGCAGTAAATGACATATGAATTTATTCTCATAAAATGTATGTAATAACTGAGTATCAGAAGAATAAATCTAAGAAAACCCGGTAATAGAAAGCTTACCTTTAAAAGATTATTTAAAGTATACTTACAATTGCTGTAGGCAAGCCAGCATCTACTTTGTCCTAAATAAAATTTAAAAATAAAGTATTTGAAAAGATATTTCCACTTTTAAACCAAAAAAAATGGTAAAGGCCCTCTCTTTACATATATAATTCAGACAAGAGGTGGAGCCATCACTTTTGCCCCCAACTACAGAATTTTAGCACTGATGTTACAGCTTAGGATAGTGATTCTCAAAAGTCAAGGAGCATCAGAGTCACTGGGAATATCTGTTAAAATGCAGATCCCTAGCTATACTGCTAGGACTAGATTCCAAGTCAGTAGGTCTGGGATAGTGCCCAGGAATTTGCTTTTTCTTAGGAAATTTTTATGCAATGGACACATTTTACAAAATCACTATCTTAAGGTATCTCCATTATCTTAGGTGATCATAAAATGATAAATACACTTTAATTTGAGTCAATTTAAATACAATCCCATGTCATATTACCTTGAGGAGGATTCCAAAATTGAACAACAAAGTTCACAACTCCAAAAGTTTCATCTCTCCTAAGTGTTCTCCAGGCATAGACTACAAGGCTATGATGGTCAACACCCTAGGAAGCCCTAATAACATCACTATCCACATGGCTGAAGACATTACTAAACAGCCATTCAGAGGAGATACCCCAAAATATAACTAGCTTTACATGTTAATAAACCAACCATCACAGAAAAGCATACAATTTAAATTGAGCTGGTAATCCAGAATTAGAAAAACAAAGTATGAAGACTGTCACAAGAAAAGCAGTTTTCATTTTAACATACCAAAGGAGCTCAGCCATGGCAATGAAATAAGAACAGAATGCAAACACTCTGGGATTTATTAGAATTTTTCCCTCCTCTTCAAGAGAAAAGAGAAACCCTTTTAAATAACAGATTTATCTAATCATTGTTCAATGTCTGAGTTTTAGTTCAGTCTCCATTATTCAAAATATTTTTAAAACTGCACAGGTGGGTCAAATGACTGTTCTGGTTCATCTTGATTTTGAAAGGAATGAATTTCATCACCTACATAAGGATTAAATTCAGAAAACGTCATGGAAATGTAATCCTCAACAGGTGGTTCCCATTCTAGCAAATATGAGTTACTCTCCACCTAAAAGAGGAAGGACAATTGCCTAGGTTTCCTCCATTGCTTGCCTATCTCTCTATTTAAATTGAATTCATGATATATGAGTTGGGCCAGGATATACCAAATGCCCACAGAGAACACTTTTTCCTTTTTTGTTGTTTTTGGGGGTTTTTTGTTTGTTTGTTCTGGTTTGCGGGGGGCGGGGGGGTGGTTCTGCAGTAAGAGCTTTCACTGATAAACCTAAAAATTACAATGTGGCTATGGTGTCATGATCCACTTCTGTATCAATCTCTTACCCTCATAAAAAATAAAACTTTGTCCAAACTGACTATGCAAAACACTGACTAAACTCCATGAAAAGAACATAAAAACATATCAAAGTTCCTGGGATATGAGTCACTATTCATATCAACATCATTATTATTACTATTACTTATAGAATCTATATATTGAATTCAGAAAACCAAAACCGAAAGACTACGTAAAACTATAAGCCTCGAGGCCAAAGGAAAATTTGATAAACATACCAGAATCAGCATCTATTGTCTTAATGGACTATTAAATATTTTCACACTAATCCAGTGCTCCAAACCATTTTCAAAACAGACACAGATACTCTGTTCCAGCCATTACACACTGGCCACTTTCACCAATACCACCCCCGTTTCACAACAAAAGCAGCACTAAACTTGGAGCCAAAAACCCCCAATTTTGAGTAATTGCTCTGCTATCTCCTAACCCAATGATGTAAGACAAGTTAATATCACCTCTGAGTCTGTCTTCTCATTTGTAAAATAGGATATGGCTTTCCCTACTTTCAAAGTTGTAAGAGTATATGAAATAAGGTACAGGAAAAGACTTTTGTGAATTATAAAAACATCACTCAGTTGTAAAAGATTCTGATCAATCATTCCTCCATATGAAAACACTAAAAAAAAAAAAAAATCGCTCTACCTCAACCAAATACACAAGATGGCAACTAAACTGAAAAGGAATTTAAAGAAAAGGCAGATAGCGTTTCTTTTAGGCTTGCTGCCATATTTCATTTAGGCACACCCGAGACTCCAGGCAGACCTTTATTTCATGGCTGCACTAATTTCTATGTCAAAATGTGTAGCTATGTCTTATGAGTCAAAAATAATCACACAAAACCCATGAAAGCCAGATTCTGTTTTTCTTAAGCCTCGGGCCAAGAGAAGTGCTGTGCTTTGTTTTATGCTCATTCCTGCTTCATTATGCCATTGCAGGTTATAAAGCTGGGGGAAGAGAACAAAATACTTACAGCTGCAGACACTATCTGGGCAGAAATTCCCTTCAAAAGTGAATGTCGCATAACTGATCCATGGAGTGAAAAAGAATCAGGTAATTTCTTCTTTCTTTAAGGAAAAAAAAAAAAGGAAAACGTTTACGAACAGAAAATAAAAACTGAAAAGGCAAGGTCTTTAAAGCTTTGAAAGAAGAAAAAGTAAATAAAAACAAGAAAAGCAGAAAGCAATACTGTATTTGTTAGCTCTGTTTTCTGAAGATGTATAAAGTCTAACAGTCTCACACTAAAATGTTACACTAAATTCACCCTGAACCTCAGAGAAGCACAGCAGGAAAATGAATAAAGCCACCATCTCTTCTTCACAGATTCAACCTATTCCTTGCTCACCTTAATAACTGCTGCAAGAGGCTGTGCTACTCATCAGAAGGTTGCCTATAGAGAAGCCCTGCTTCCTGGTCTGCATCACCTCTACCTGCCTTCCACCTTTGCAACCATTCTTGTGCTACTGTTGTCTGTAACGACCCTCTCATTCTCCCAACCAACCGCCTCAAATTTCCTACTCATTACTCATTCTCTGATGCTCCTACTAACAGCTCCTTTCACTTACCCTACTCATCACTGTACAAAAAATACTTCTTTAAGCTTTTACCAAACACGGAACACCTACTCCCTTTCACTGAACACCTGGCTTTCGTGACTAAAAGTATGTTCTGGGGATACAAATATAAAAAGCTCAAAGTTCCCACTCTCGAGGCTCTCATATCCTAGCTAGGGGGACTAATGAGTAACTCACTCAAATTAAAGGATAAATTTTAGAAAAGAAAAATGAATAAAGCATGATAGAAACAAAATAAAGAATTTAAATCTTGTTTATTAAGGGGATATCAGCGACAGCTATAGAAAGAGAAGATATCTGATCTGGCCTTAATGGATAACTAGGAGTCTGTCGAACAACAACAAAAAAAAAGCACAAGCAAAAATACGAAGATGTAATGGTGTACAGTGTGTGTGGGGAGTGTGAATACACAAAAGGCATGGGCCAGGAGGCAGAAGTGGGAGTGCTCAGCATTTATGTCAAAATAGTAAGTAGGCTTCAGACTGACACCATACAAAGCAGTTCGGACATTACTATGTGGGCAAAAAGATGACACCACAGCTTTTAAGCAGGTTAGTGAGCAAATCATCAAAAACATTTAAGTTATTGTGATTCCATACAAATTTTAGGATTGCCTTTCTGTGAAAAAATGTCATTGAGATTCTGATAGGGACTACCTAAATCTATACATAGGTAGGGGTAGTATGAACATTTTAATTAATCCATGAACATGGAAAAGCTTTCCATCCATTTGTCTTCTTTATCAATGTATTTTACCTTTCAGTGTACAACTCTTTCACCTCTTTGTTCCTAAACGTCTTCCTAAGTACTTCATTGCTTTTGATGCTGCTGTAAATGTGATTTTTATTATTTTTTATATATTTCATTGTTAGTTTATAGAAACACAACTGATCTCAATCAGCCAAAGTAATCTTAAGAAAAAAGAACAAAGCTGGAGGCATCACACTTTCTGATTTCAAACTATATTATAAACTACAGTAACCAAAACAGTATGGCACTAACATTAAAAAAGACATAAATCAATAACCAGAATAGAGAGCACAGAAATAACCACTTGCATATATGGTCAACCAATATTTGACAAAGGAGCCAAGAACACTCAATAAGGAGAGAATACTCTCCTCAACAAACGGTGCTAGGAAAACCGGGTAATCACATGCAGAAGAAGGAAACCATATCTCTGTCTTATACCACTCACAAAGATTAAATGGCTTAAAGACTTAAACATAAGACCTCAAACCACAAAACTCCTAGGAAAAAGCAAACAGAAAACCCCCTGACAGTGGTACTGGCATAGATTTTTTTAGTTATGTGTGACACCAAAAGCACAAGCAACAAAAGTGAATATACATATGATATATATATATATATATATATATATAAATATATATAGGACTACATCAAACTAAAAAGCCTCTGCACAGCTAAAGAAGCAATCAAAACATAAAAGGCAACTATCGAACAGGGAAAAGTATCTGCAAACCCTTAACCCCATAATAACCAATATATAAAAAGAACTCTTACAACTCGGGAGCAAAAAAAACAACAGGCAGAGGACCTAAATAGGTATTTTTCCAAGGAAGACATACAGATGGCCAATAGGTCCATAAAAAGGTGCTCAACATCACTGATTATCAGGGAAATGCAAATGAAAACCACAATAAGGTATCACCTCATATCCATTAGTATGGCTATTATCAAAACAACAAAAGAAAAGAGTTGGTGGGGATGCAACAGTGTCCCTGGACACTGCTGGTAGGGATGTAAATGGTGCAGCCACGATGGAAAATAGCATGGAGGTCCCTCAAAAAATTAAAAATAGAACTACCATGTGATCCAGCAATCCTACTTCTCGGTTATACACCCAAAAGAAACAAAATCACTACCTTTTAAAAAGCAACTCATAGAAACAGAGACTAGAATAGTGATATCCAAGGGCTGGGGGAAATACAGAGATACTAGTCAAAGGGTATAAACTTACAGTTTTTAGATGAATAAGTTCTAAGAGATCTAATGTACAGTGTAGTGACTACCATTAACACTGTTATATACTTGAAAGTTACTAAGAAAGTAGATCTTTGATTTTCTTACTCCAGAAAAAAATTATAATTATGTGAGGTGATAAAAGTGTTAAGTAACCTTTCTGTGCTAATCAGTTCATAATATACACATATCAAAGAATTACACTGTATACCTTAAATCTACACAGTACTGTATGTCAATTATATCTCAATAAAGCACAACAAAGTTCAGTTGTAGAAAAAAACTGATGAACAAGTTAATATACCCAGCCATGGCCCCTATTTCACAAGAGTTGACAACCTAAAGAATACAGCCCTGATACGGGCAAAATTTAAAAAGTTGAAGAAAAATACACCGACAAGCTATCAACATTAAAGTTACACATGAATTCAATAAACCATTTACATTATGCTTCCTCCACTTCTCCTTCCTTTTCATGTGCTCTCCAAGAACGTGGAAGGTGAAAGCAGCCAAAATGAAGCTATTTAGGGTTAGAAGTCCTTTTCCCAAATCTTTAATCATCTTTGCAATTCTCCTCTGAACCCACTCCAAGGGAATGAAGAAATGCTGGCGCTGTCCTTAGACGGCGGGAGGAAGGTGGTGGAGGAAGGAGGGAGGGAACAGAAGGCGGAGGAAGGTGGTGGAGGGAACAGAAGGCTGGTGAGGCGATTCCCACCACCTTTCCCACACAGCTCCACATTTCCACCACGGACACTGCTCCAGGTCTGATGTGTGCGCCCTCTAAAGGCTCTCCTGCTTCTGGGACTCCCTGGCTATACTTGGCTTCCTACTGGGGGCTTCCCAGGTGGGGCTAGTGGTAAAGCATCCGCCTGCCAATACAGGAGATGATCCAAGTCGGGAAAGATCCCTAGAAGAGGAAATGGCATGGCACTCCAGTGTTCTTCCCTGAAAATTCCACGGACAGAGGAGCCTGGTGGGCTACAGTCCATGCAAAGAGCTGGACACAGCTGAGTGACTGAGCACACAGCCTGGAGCTGCAGAAGACTGGCACGGTACCCACCTTCTTATGCTCTCCTCTCAGCAGTACCAAAATCTTCAAGGTCTAACAAGCACTTCATTTCCACTACTTTCCATGCAGGGCTTCAGCAGATCATATTATATACAAGTGTGATGTAAACGAATACTTACCAGAGAGCCAGAAATAAACCCATATACCTACAGTCAGTTAATCTTCGACAAAGAAGGCAAGAATATAAAATGGGGGAAAAAAAGCCTCTTCAGCTTAGTGGTGCTGGAAAAGTTGAACTGATGTATATAAAGCAATAAGATAGAACACACCTTTTCATCATGCACAAAAATAAACTCAAAATGGCTTAAAGACTTAAACATAAGCCACGACACCATAAAACTCCTAAAAGAGAACATAGGCAGAACATTCTATGGCATAAATAGTACCAATGTTTTCTTTGGTCTCCCAAGGCAAAAGAAATAAAAACAAAAATAAACAAATTGGACATAATCAAATGTACAAGCTTTTTGTACAGCAAAGGAAACCTTAAGCAAAATGAAAAGACAACCTACAGAATGGGAGAAAATATTGGCAAATGATACACCCAACAAGGGTGTAATTTCCAAAATATGTAAACAGCTTATACAACTCAAGAACAACAAGAAAAACCAATCGAAAAATGGACAGAAAACCTAAACAGACATTTCTCCAAAGACATATAGATAGCCAACAAACACATGAAAAGATGCCCAACATCACTATTAGAGAAATGTAAACCAAAACCACAATGAGATAACACCTCACACCAGTCAGAATGGCCATCATTAAAAAGTCTACAAGTGTTGAAAACAGTATGAAGGTTCCTCAGAAAACTAAAAATAGAATTACCATATGATCCAGCAATCCCATTTTGGGGCATACAGCCAGACAAAGCTATAATTCAAAAAGACACATGCACCCTTATGTTCACAGCAGCACTACTCACAAGACCCAAGACATGGAAACAATCTAAATGTCCACCGACAGATGAATGGATAAAGATGTGGTACCTACATACATTGGAAGACTACTCAGTCATTAAAAAAAAAAAAGAATTAACACCATTTGCAGTAACATGGATGCAATCAGAGATTATCACATCAGGTGAATTAAGTCAGAAAAGGAAAGACAAATACCAATATGATATCACCTTTACATGGCATCTAAAATATGGCACAAATGAATCTATCTGTGAAACAGAAAGAGACTCACAGACAAGAAAACAGATTTGTGGTTGCCAAGTGGGTGGAAGGGTTGGGGAGGGATGGACTGGGAGTTTGCGGTTAGCAGAATTACATAAAGAATGGATAAACAACAAGGTCCTACAGTATAGCACAGGGAACTATTCACTCTCCTGGGATACTGGAAATATCCTGGGATAATAGAAAAGAATATGAAAAAGAATGTATGTATATGTATAACTTAGTCACTCCTGCTATACAGCAGAAATCAACACAACTCTGTATATCAACTATACTTCAACTTTAAGAAAAAAAAAAGAATACTTACTTTTTTAAGTTGGTCCTGTCACCACTATCTGAGCTTGCCACAGATGAAGTATCATAAGAGTGAGAATCAATAGTATCAATGTTTAACAATGTAGGATCTTCAAGAACAAAAGATTCATCTTCATCATCAGTCTAAATTAGAAGAACATGGATACATAAATTCAAAAGTCCAAATACTCTATAAGTCAAACAGGCATTAATGGGTTTCTCCAAATAAACATATGCTTACTCTGTTTTCCATCCCTTTTCCATGCATTGCTATTGACCAGAGAAGCACAGTACAGAATTACATTTCAACTCTAGATATCTCTCCCTACTTTTTTCACTCCAAAAAATTATTTCTTGTAGCTGAAAGAAGTAGGAGCAGTTATGCAGATTATATTCTTAATTGCCAAATATTTCTTCATATTCAAACTTGTCTAGGTGCTTTACTAGGTAACTAACAGCCAATGGCTGACTGAAGAAAATAAATACCACCTGACTATAAATAGTATGCCTTAATAAACATGACAAACAGAAGAAAGGCATTCTGGGTTGGCAACAGCATGTGCAAACACAGTGATTTCATAATATGGATTGTGCCAATGAAAAAGGAAGTAGTCTAAGATGAGCAGAGTATACAAGGAGGAGTTGGAGATGCTCCTAGAAACATAAGCTGGGACCCACATTGTAAAAAGCTTTATATTTCATTAAGCTAGGTGACAGGAGGTCCCACATTCACCACTGCATTCCTAGTGCCTAGTACAATGCCGGACACACAATCAGTACTCATTTACTTAATAAATTAATGTACTGCATACCACAGGCAGCTGGAAGGCAAGATCTCTAAGAAATCGACACATGATGAGAATCATGTTTAAGAAGATATATGGGGTAGAATGAAGATGAATGAGAGTAGAGGGGAAGACTGGGGCACGGAGACTAATAAGAACCAGGAAAAGGCTACTGCAATGTCAAGGAAAGAGAGAAGAGTTCAGTCTAGGAATGCAGCCGAAGAGGCCAAGAGAAGGAATAAGGAGACATTACTGAGGTCATTAAAGATTCCTGCTTACATTTAAACAGTGTTTTGCAGGGGGCAGAGGGGGTTAAGTTTAAGAAAGAAGTCAAAAAAAAAAAAAAGGAAAGAAATCAAAAAAATTCCAAGGATTCTAGCTAGAGCAACTAGGCAAAAGGTAATACTACTAATTGAGATAAGAAAGAACAGGAAATAAAGCAAAATAAGTCTAGCTTCAAACAAGCTGACTCTAGGCAGCAGACATTAGAGAAAAAAGTTCTGATCATACCTTCGGTTTCAGCTGGACTACCTTCTCCCTTATTTCTATCCACGTTCTTAAGACCGCAGGCCACACTCCACTTTCTCGACCCATTACTGGCTACTGAGTACTACTCTTGAAGTTACCAGTCAACTCTGCCAGCCTATCTTCCTTCAGCATGCTACTGCCCCCTATGCATCAAGTAATACCACTGGCCAAGCCTCACTTCTGGAAATTTTCTCTTCCCTTAGTTTCCAATGCTTCTCTTTACTGTTCCTTCAACTTATGTGGTCTCTTCCATTAGTCATGTTCTCTACTTTCTCTTCAGTGCAACCTTTGAGTGATTTTGTTCCCCAGGATTATATTCTTGGATGTTGGCTCTTGCTACTTCACACACTTTCTGTATGAACAAGCTAATCCACACCTATAGCTTCAAATACCATGTCACGCTCAGGACTCCAAAATCTGTATCTTTAGTACCAACATTTCTCTTGAGGTTTAGGCCACATTTCCAACTGTTTTTCAGATATCTCCACATACAAATGGAGTGCTAAGAACAGGATGAAGGTTTGCAAGGAGCACTGTGTTACTTGAGAGCTGTGCAAGAATGGAAGGACTGCCTTAGGGAAAGGGAACGGAAACAACTCATAAATGAAATGCAGAACCAAGGTCTTAAGCAAGAGTCAGCCAGAATCTTATTTGATTTTCTTAAGCAGCCCAGGGATATAATTAAAGAAAATAGATTAGCTAAATTAAGCCAGGGTTGAGGGCTTACGGGATTAAGTAGGGGGGGGAAATGAGGAAGATAATTAAGGGTATCAGTGAGGCTGAATTTAAAATTACTAGCTTCACGGTGTGTGCTGCGCTTAGTCGCTCAGTTGTGTCCGACTCTTTGAGACCCCATGAACTGCAGCCTACCAGGCTCCTCTGTCCATGGAGATTTTCCAGGCATGAATACTGGAGTGGGTTGCCATGCCCTCCTCCAGGGATCTTAGGAATCAAATCAGGGTATCTTGCATTGCAGGTGGATTCTTTACCAACTGAGCCACCATGGAAGCTACATGGTAGAGATATCAATTCTCACAAACTGATGTGTAGAATCTACACAATCCTATCAAATTTCACCTGGTATGTGTGTGTGTAAACCAATAAAGTGATTCTAAAACTTACGTAGAAATGCAAAAGACTAAGAATAAGCAAGGCAATCTTAAAGAACAACAAAGCTGGAAGATTTGAACCTACTGGATATCAAGACCTATTATAAAGGTTCAAACAGACTGTGATATTGGGGCAAGTACAGAAAGACCAATGAAATCACACCCACCATATACGATCACCTGATTTAAAACAAAAAGTGACACCACAGAAAACGGTGCTCAGTAAGCGCTGCTGCCACATACCTCACACACACACATTTTACATGAACTGCGGATCTAATGTAAAAGGTAGAACAATAAAGATTTTAAAATAAGATGGCATCAACATAACCTTGAAATTTGCAAAATTTTCTTCAATAGGATGCAGCAAAAAGCTAACAAAAATGGAAAAACTTAGTAAGCTGAACTACTACTAAGAACTTCTGCTCATCCAAAGAAACCATTAACTGAGGGAAAAAGTAACCCACAGAATGGAAGAAGATATTTGCAATACATACATCTAATAGAAAGCTTAGATACATCACATATAAAGAACTCCTAAAAATACTTTAAAAATCAACTCAACAGAAAAAGGGCAAAACACATGAAAAAGCAATTCACAAAACAGATATCCAAAAGGCTACAACATATGTCAAGGAACACAATTTCATCAATCTTAAATTGAGATTAAAACTCTGATGTGATGCTACTACACACCTATTAGGTATGAATGGTTAAAGTGAAAAAGAGAAAAATTAAAAAGTTGATGAAGATATGGTGTGTATATATATATAACCATATATGATATGGAAATACATATGATAATATCATATATAACCATATCAGGTTATATATATAACCATATCCATATATTGCTGCAGAAAGCATATACTATCACAACCACTTTGAGAAACCTGTAGCAGTATCTACCAAAGCCCATATCTGACCATGCCCATATCTGACGATGCAGCAATTCTACTCTGAGGAACATACCCAGAAGAAATGTGTGTGTGTGTACACATGTGTGTAGGTACCTGAAGACATGAATAAGAGTATTTACAGCAGCACTTGTCAAAGTGGCCAGAAACTGCATATTATAAAACTTCCCATAAACAGCAGAATGAATAAAAAATGGTATGTATTTTACACAGCAAAGGGAATGCATGAATAACTACATGCAGGAAAATACAAATGAATCTAAAAACACAATATTAAGGGAAATAAGTTAGATGCACCAAAGCATATATTGTATAATTCCATTTTTGTGAAGTTCAAAGCCAGCAAGCCAATCAATGCTGGTAGAAGTCAGGACAGTGATTATCCTGGGTCCGATACTAAAGGAGCACAAGAGGAGTTTCTGGGGTGCTAGCAATGCTTTATTTCTTCAGATGGAATCCAGTTACAAGAAAAATTCTGTTTGTGAAAATTCACCAGGCTATACACTTATGACCTGTGCACTTTTTCTTTATGTATGTGATATCTCCATTAAAAGTCCAAAAGAAATATCCGGCTGCATGAGCCAACAGCAGAACTGAAGTCAGGGCTACTCTCAAAAACTGGGGACTAAACAGAATCAAGAGATTTGGTCCTAAGGAACGCAAAGAGGAGGTTTAATGGAAGGAAGAGAATGTAGGGATGGGGGAGGATTATTATTAGAGAACGGAATTTCAAGGTTAAAAACCTCAGAAGTAGCACAGTTTCAAAGGATGCCAAGGCCCAGCAACATTATTTCATGATCTAAGTTCTGAGATTTAGCATGTCTCAGTAATCTCTAACTTTCTGTAAAATAGATGGCCACTTCTTCCCAGCATCTCTTCAGGTTTATTTATGAATTTTATAGGATATATGCACCCACATATCCTGGAGCAAGTGCTTATTTACACTTTCTACTTTTGTCCCTTTTCTTTCTTAAAATCACTCAATACTTCTTCCCTTTTTAGTCTTCATGTTCTACAATTTAAATTATTTTCACTTGTCCACCTGTTGAGCTCCCTGGTGGTGTGACAGCCAGCCAATTTCCAGTCCTATTTTTCTCTCAAAATCAGAGACAATCACACAGCACTTCATAATCGCAGTATTTAACACTGTGACCCAAATGCACAAGGCACCCAGATTAGTGAGGAAGATAATAGTATCATCTTCTCAGTTAACCGCTAGTGATTATTATACTTACTGATACTAGTAGGTATGTAAATTCTGCAAAGATAGCTTTCCTTCATTATAAACTACAGCCTCATTCATAAGAGCATTACTTTGACATTATTGTACAAAGATGTAGAAACAGGGCTTTGTACACATCCTCTGAGACTATTTTTAGTTCTCACTTTGTAACTGAAATAATTATGTGATTAACATCATGTTATAAAAACTGACAAATTAATCTCTTCATCTCTAAATGAAAGATTTCCTCTCTATTAGAAAGCAATAAATAAATATGACTTTAACAGGATAGTCTCTCATTTACCAAAGCCTTCTTGGTCAAAATTATAAATGCTCAAGTCTTCTTAATACAGATAGAGCATAACATTTAAAAATATATTCAAAGAAACAGCGATATCAAGCCGATATTTTAAAAGAACAAAAGATGTAATTCACAGAGAAAGTAGTTTGCATCCTAGATAGTACTGCCTATAAACCTAAAAGTATAGATAAAGAAGTAATAAAGGGGCGAGAGCAAAAAAAAAGCAAACCAGGGCCCAACCCCACCTATGGGGCCAGTGGGCATTTCTGTTGAGGAATCGTTGCATCATCTTTTACAAAATGTAACTATGGATCTGAAACAGATTTTTTAAAATCTTTCTTAAATTAGGAGCTAAAACTTCCAATGGGAGTCTTAAGCAAGTTGTTACAAGATCAAGAAGACTGAGTTGAAGAATTGTCAGCAGATGCAGGGTACAAAAAAGCTAGCACACTTCCTCAACATGTGCTTCCATGTGCTCCTTTATAGACTTTATGATCTGCTAATTCAGAAAGTAACATCATTTCAGAGCTCTGAGAAACTTTTTAATTGAGATGGTATTCACAAGATAAACTATGGCGGCTTCATTTTCTTTACATAGAAGGGTGATGAAGTGCATTACAAGGCTGCGGATAAGCTTTTATATCTCCTGAGGACCAGCTATTTGAATATCACTGGTAGAGATGACATTATCAAAACATAATACAAATCTCAAAAGTGTCATGAATTCAGTATTTCAACTCACTTAATAAAACACTTCTTTAGTCGGCCCAAGTATGAGGTATTATCCTGGGCACAGAGATGAACAAGACATGGCTTCTGCCCCTGAAAAGCTCACAATCTAGAACTTTCTGCAATAATGGACATACTCTTGGTATCTATGCTGTCCACTACAATAGCCACTAGTCACATGTGACATGTAATTACTTGAAGTGTGCCTTGTACAACTGAGCAAATGGATTTTTAATTTTTCTTTACCTGTAATCAGTTTAAACTGCCACATGTGACTGTTGGCTCCCTTACTGGACAATGCAGATCTGGAAACATACACTATAACCCAGAAGTATTTAAATCAACATGATAAAACAGCGACTGTTAATATATGCTTACTTCATTTAGTATGCTTTCCAGTGTCGGAGGAGTATCAACCTGAGGAATATCGAACTCCTTATCATCAATCTAAATAGAGAAAAGAAATTAATACTCACATAATAATGCTTTCCCTCTTATAACTGGGAGGGTGTTTTAATTGATTAGAACCATTATCCATTAGAAGACAAACAGACCACCAAACTCTTCTCACGGAAAGCCAACTCAATAATTCATGACATTAAGGGTTAGGTCAAAAAACTACCGAACTGTTTCCTTTTCTATCCACATACTCAGTTTATCAAGGACAAATATGCACTGATGACAACATCCTAACAATCCTTTCCAGAAAGCTTCTGGTTGAAGGGCTTTGGCATCTGCTTTCTTAAACAAAATAGCATTTCTTGCGACAAACCCTAAACTTCTAAGTCATAAGAGATATACAAAGGTCTGACACTGAATTTCCTATTTCATAAATTATGGTGGTGGATGATTAGGTCAAACAACTTGTTATTAAATATTCATATTGTCACAAAAACCTATTGATATCAGATCAATGAGGAAAAAAAATCACTGCACAAGAATTCTAAGTCTACCACTAGCACTATGATAGAGGTATCATTTAACATAGTTGCACTTCAGTTTCTTCCCCTGTAAAAATGGAGTATCAGAGGATTGTGAAGCTCAAATGAGAAGATGTATTAGAGTGTTTTATAAACTATAATCAGCTATAGAAATGAGAATTGTTTCATAAAACTATATATAGATGCCTATTAATCTATGCAAAAATGATGAATTTAGAGTCTTTGAATTATAAAATGCACTCTAAGCAACATTTTGGTTAAACATCATCACTTGACAAAAGCTGAATTTTTACCAGATCATTTCTGAACTCCAGTTCCTTGTCCAGATCTATGTAAGAGAATTTTGAAAGTGAAGCTTCTAGACTGAAAGACTTGTTCAGATCCTCATCAGTAGTCTTGGCACAGAGGCTTTGTTCCACATTTTCATGGTCTGATTCATTTTCCATGTTTACTTTTAATCACTGTATTCAGTCAATCCAAGCAAGTTTTTGTTTTTTGGCCTCAGATCATGATGAACTGAATGATGATCTCCTTTCAAAAAAGAAAAAATGTATTACTTAGATTTCCTCAAAGGGACATACCAAACACTTACTGGGTCAGACTTTTGTGGAAACTGATTTCACTCAATCATCTGATTATAGACAAAGAGAAATCATATCCTAGGGTACAAGCTATGATTGGGGGGGGGGGGAGGGTTTTTATGGGAGCACAAAGGAGGACTATCTGACTTAGGAGTCTGGGAAATGGCCCACCACCCAAAGCCCTAAATCTGGTTACAGTGATGACATAGGACAAGCTCAACCACTAGACCTGGTATCAACCAGATTTATGTACCTAAGAACAAGAGGGTAACTGGTGCCGAAACCTGCAGTTAACCCCTTCTTCACATTCCCAAACTTGAGTAGATCTCCAGTTCTCCGTGAAGACAAGCATATAGACCAGTTTCGTCATCAAAATCCAGACAGGGCCAGAGACCTCTAAGGGAAACTTCGTGTAGACACAGAGGGCCCAGAACAGGTAGCAAGTCACTTAACAGGACGCTAGCAAATCTAAAGGCTCAGCTCTATTAGGGGAGGCAACAATGACACCAGTGTAAAATAACGCCACAGCTGACCAGAGATTTCTAGAAAGAAGGCTAGCTAAGGGAATGCAGAGACAGTAAAGAAAAAGAAATGTATGCAAATTGCTTTCTCACAGCTCTAAATGATACACTATCATATCAAAAAGAAACATAATCTGCTTTACTTAAAAAAAAAAAACTGTCTAGAAAACAACTGTCTGCAAAATTTCTGAAAAACTAAAAATATACTCAGAAAAAAATATATATAGTTTAACCATTAAATTTGCCCTTACATGTTTTTTGTTAATAATTAGGATACAAGTGACCAAACTTTAAAACATTTATCACTTAGCTCTGCCTGTATACAATAAAAAAACAAAAATATGAAAACAGAAACAATGCCGCAGTAATGATAATAATAAAACCAAAGGTAATTTTGTTTTCTAGGCTAGGTGTTTTCCAAGGTACCCCATGAGCACTAATTCTCAGTAGGAAGCTTTCTCAAATGATATACTACCCGTAGACTGCAGAAGGAAACGGCAACCCACTCCAGTGTCCTTGCCTAGGAAATCCCATGGACAGGAGAGCCTGGCGGGCTACAGTCTGTGGGCTCGCAAAGAGTCAGAGACGTGACTGAGCAACTAAGCGCTCATGTACCACCAAACTTCCCCACCAGACAAACTTCTCTTACTCTTATTCCTTACTGAAGTGAAGGCAGAAAAAAAAAGCTACCAACCACTGAGCCACTGAAAGAATTAATTTTCTTAAAGGGAGTTGAGAATTAGTTGTTATTGTTCTTTTAAAAATAACATGCCCAAAACTCACTGACAATTTTATCTAGTTAGGCTCATTTTTCGGAGAAGGCAATGGCACCCCACTCCAGTACTCTTGCCTGGAAAATCCCATGGACGGAGGAGCCTGGTTGGCTGCAGTGCATGGGGTCACTAAGAGCGACTTCCCTTTCACTTTTCACTTTCATGCATTGGACAAGGAAATGGCAACCCACTCCAGTGTTCTTGCCTAGAGACTCCCAGGGACAGGGGAGCCTGGTGGGCTGCCATCTATGGGGTCGCACAGAGTCAGACACGACTGAAGCAACTCAGCAGCACGAGCTGGCTCATTTTTAAGTGCTTAACGTAAATTCCACTTCCTTCGATATTTCTTTTTATAATTTTTTAAAATGAATATCTACTATGCATAAGACATAGACTCATGAAGACTGATTTTCAAGAGCTGAAACCAATTTGTGTAGCTAGTATATTTGTGTATTACCAAACAGATTAATTCCTTTCACATGTCACAGAAGACAGACTCTGAGGTTCTGGCCTACAAACACATGCTATCGACTACATTCCTAGAAGACATAACTGAGGGTCCTCTGTGTCTGGCAACATTTGAAAGTATCTTTCCAGTCTCGGATACTAAATGTACTTCTCCTTTTGCAATAAGCCAAGGGCAGGAGCAATATTAGCCTTTATGAGCCTTTCTTCAAAGAAGACTGAATTGGTTCATGACAAATTACTTCTCAATAAAGTTCCCTCTTATTTACACCACTTAGCAAAAATGATTTCAATTAGTCAAGGGATGCTTACAAATATGCACAAATATTCACAATCAGTGTTTCCCGAAGACAGTTAAGTTTTATTCTCATACATTTTTTAAGATAGTGGAAAAAACCACATAACAAAAACAAAAACTTTAAACTCTATAACCTAAAACGTTTCATTCTTCACATTTGTGTCCCCAAAATAACTCTGAAAGGAAAACAATTTTTTCCTGGCTCTTTTTCTCTCTTCTATCTGGAGTTAATAAGAGGTTCTCAAAACAGCTCAGCATCTGTGAACTCCAATCTGTGAACTTCTTCAGGCTGAAGAAGTTTCAAGAAATCAAGCATTCTCTGAAAAAAGAATGTCACCCTGCCATGCCACCCTACTTCATTTCCAGCCTTCACCGAGCTCCTATTAGTGTAATATGGTGGCAAACTGCAAAGAATATAGACCAAAGAGTCAATTAAAATCGTATCTGAATCTGGACTTTACCAGTTCCTATCTATGACCGTGGTCAATCAGTCTACCCTTTCTGAGCTCTTCTATTTCTATATCTGTAAGATGAAATATTGTGGCCATTTGTGCTGCTTGCCCAGAGCATCACCTCTTGTTCTGGGGAAAGCTCTTTCAAACTATTTGCTTCCTGTGGAGGCTGTCAATAAAAAAAGCCCCTAGTAACAAAGACTGCACAATACAGCCAGGGTCCTTTACCAAGATGCACCAAAATGCAACTGGTAAGGAAGAGCCACTCCCGCTGTTCGTTAAACAATGTATAATAAGGCTAAGCAATATTCCCCACCTCTACCCCATCCCATTCTGCAGAAAAGGAGGTCATTTATTCAATACATATCAACACCAATTATGCATCTGTCACTGTCTCTACCAACAAAATTTACTCTCTCGGTACAAATTTCATTCTTGCTCAAGAATGAAAGCAACCTATAACCAGAACCAGAGAAGAGGAGGAAAGAGTGTACTGATATCATGCAGGCCCCAGGTTCCCATCTTTTATGTCGGATGTTAGCTCCGGACATAGCTTTCCAGTATTTAGGCTACATAAGCCAACATAGTCCCCTAGTTTTTCTTTTCTGGCAGCGGGGAGGGGAAAGAGTCACAATTAAGACTCCCAACTCTCAGGAATACAATTACCTATTTTGCCGAGTTACTGTGAAGAACATATGATATAATGACTGTAAAGCATTTAGAACAATGTCTGAACACAGAACAAGTATTCAAGAAATTTAAAACTGCAAGATTTCCAAATTCTTTTAAAGACCCTGAAACAAGATCTGGTACTTTTGTAAAAGTCTAGCCAGTGCTAAGTATATCCAAAGGTCACCTTACCGGAAGGCTATACTTCTTATAATAACAATAATAGCAAAGTTTCCTCATGAACTGAATCAACTTCTCTGGTGACTTGGACAGTAAAGAATTCACCTGCAATGCAGGAGACCTGGGTTCAATCCCTGGATGGGGAAGATCCCCTGAAGCAGGAAATGGCTACCCACTCCAGTATTCTTGCCTGGAGAATTCCATGGACAGAAGAACCTAGTGGGCTACAGTTCATGGGGTCGCAAGAGTTGGACGCAAGTGAGTGACTAAACACAAACAAGCAAAACATAAAGTGAATGGTAGAGGTTAGCATCTTGAGTTGGGGAGACTACCCTGGACTATCCAGATGAGCCCAGTGTAACCAAAGAGTCTTTAAAAGTGTGAGAAAGGGGCAGAAGACCGTGTCAGAGAAAGAGAGGTGACAAGAGAAGCAGGGTCAGAGAAGTGCTGTGCTGCAGGCTCTGAAGATGGAGGAAGGGTGCCAGGAGCCAAGGAATTTAGGCAGTCTCTTGAAACTGCAAGAAAAAAGGGGATGGACTCTCTTCTAGAAGGACCCTGGCCCTGCCACAGCTTGATTTTGGCCTAGTAAGACCAATGCTGGACTGGTGCACTATAGAACTGCAAAATAATAAATATGTGGTTCTTTTAAGCCATGAAATTTGTGGTAATTTGTTACAGCAGAAACAGAAAATGAATACACTAGCAAACTTCAATTGTTTCTGGCCATATCACCAGCATTCTGAAATACCTACCCCTCCCTTGTCACTTGGTATTGCCCATATATTTATTGAGCAAACTCTTCCAAATGCAGACTACTGATGAAACACTTAATACATGGTACTTGATATTACACCTAAACAGCATATTAAAAAGCAGAGACACTACTTTGTCAACACAGGCCTGTCTAGTCAAGGCTATGGTTTTTCCAGTAGTCATGTATGGATGTGAAAGTTGGATTATAAAGAAAGCTGAGCACAGAAGAATTGATGCTTTTGAACTGTGGTGTTGGAGAAGACTCTTGAGAGTCCCTTGGACTGCAAGGAGATCCAACCAGTCCATCCTAAAGGAGATCAGTCCTGGGTGTTCATTGGAAGGACTGATAGTGAAGCTGAAACTCCAATACTTTGGCCAACTGATGAGAAGAGCTGACTCATTCGTAAAGACCCTGATGCTGGGAAAGATTGAGGGCAGGAGGAGAAGGGGACAAGAGAGGATGAGATGGTTGGATGGCATCACTGACTCAATGGACATGAGTTTGGGTAAACTCTGGGAGTTGGTGATGGACAGGGAGGCCTAGCGTGCTGAGGTTCATGGGGTCACAAAGAGTCGGACACGACTGAGTGACTGAACTGACTGACTGATATTACACACTTGATGCAAAACAAAGAAATGAACTATTAGTAATTTCCTCTTGAGATACAATTCTATAACTAGTTTTCACCCAACCATCCCATAATCTAGGGTTTTTATAGTTCTCAAGGGGATGCCATGCCAGAGTGTACCTTCAAACTATACAATAGGTTACGTGAATCAGATTAATCTAACAGAGAAAGTATATCACAGAATCATGATTACCCAGTATGTTGTCCATTTCTGAGGGCTGATAAACTAATAATTTTATAGCTTCAACCAAAGATTGTCTGACATCCTGAGGGCTCCCAAGGCTACTCCCTCTTAATTATTCCTGACCAATGACTAAAGGAAGCCCAAGAAACACCTTGGGGGGAAGAAAAAGATGTGTACCATATAAACAGCAATGACCCCATTACGACACTGGCCAACTGAATAAGAACTCTAGAATGTGACCTATATTAAGCCAGGTTAAACTGGAATTCTACTAGTTTGTTGTTTTTTTTTTAAACTTCAGCAGACATTCCCAACTGTTCAAGTTTCAGGATCCTGTTTAATTTGCTGACATTCTTTTCCTCCCAAAAGTGTTATATGAGATACTTACCACATTACACTGAAATCAAATCAAGTTGGGTTTTTTCCTACTACACTATAGCCTTTGAAAGACATCACAAAATCATGACATGGAAGCAACTTTACATGCCAACTTTGTTTCTGGTCTTCCCAATCCAAGTGTTTCTTTTCTATTTGTTTTGAGTTGTCTCCTTGTGGCTTGTTTTGTGAAGAAAAATGTAACAGAGAATGAACTTCTGTGAGATTTTCTATTATCTTACTCTGGTAAATGGGCTCATTTTTAACAGTTCCCCAATGCCTACAGGATAAAATTTAAACCATTCCAGGAAGAATAATAGTTCCTTTAAAACTAACCTTATTATATGTATCCAGAGTCCCTCAAGAACAGCTTCCATTTTTCCTCCATGTCTGCTCACACTAGCTCACATCCCCTTCCTTTTCCTTCCATTTATCTAAATTCCCTCTTTCTGTCCTTCCTTCTGGGAGCCTTCCCTCCCTAAGCATCCTCAGAATCCAGAATGAACGCCTTTAGAATGGCACCTTCTTCATGTTGCTTCATTAGTTAACTTACCATGCGACTATCATCTTTTCTCCCCAAAATACAACAGAAATGGGACCAAGTGTCTTTGCATCACTGGGTTCACTAACTGGCACAGATACACAGACATTTAATAAATATCTACTGATCAACACAAGAATTAGACAGGAATAACTCTTGTGTTGTGAATTAAATTTATCAGTTTAATTACCTGTAATTGTTAAGCTTCAGAGGACACTACTTGACTCATAGCATATAGGAATCTATGCCATAATAAGCCAAGTTATAATTGAGTTCTACTTTTATGCAATCAGGCCTGTCAACTACAGATGATCATATTCATCCTTCAGATATCAGCTAAACCTTTGCCTCTCAAAAGTCTTTTTTTCCCCTGCTGAACTAGACTAGGTTCCCAGTAAGTAGGTACCTGTAACATTGTTCTCCTCTTATTACACCTATCACATTATAATCATTTTTTTCACTGTCTGAACCTCTATTTCCTTCCCTCAACTGGAATGTGGGTTCCAAGAAAGCAAAGATCACATCTGCCCTTTTTCCATCACTGTATTCCCAGTGCCTAATTACAGTAGCCTAATTACATCAATCCATGCATCTACTCGCCCTCCCCACAGAAACAGCCAAGCAATGCTGCATCACTGGCTTCTAGAGCCTTAAACAGCAATTGTGGTCATTCAAAATAAAATACGGTTAGTCATTCTACTCCCCAAAAGCCCCCCACCTTGCAAGTTCCCCTCTCTGCAATTAAGGTTTTTTTTCAATCTCTAACATTTTTTTAAATGACCATTTTGCTCACGTATGACATGACACAAACTCCATAATTTCAAACATTTTGTGCTGTTTTACATTAACTCAACCTATAGGCCAAGATGAAAATAGTAAAAATTATCATATATTTGGGGCTTTCCAGGAGGCACTAGTGGTAAAGAATTCACCTACCAATGCAGGTGGGGTTAAGAGACACCTGAGTCAGGATCCTTGGGTCAGAAAGATCCCCTGGAGGAGGGCAGGGCAACCCACTCCAGTATTTTTGCCTGCAGAATCCCATGGACAGGGGAGCCTGGCAGGCTGCAGTCCATAAGGCTGCAAAGAGTTAGACATGACTATAGTGACTAAGCATGCACATCGTACATTCATTCAATTTACAGGAATTCAACCATTACCTTAGGCAAACAGAAAGGAAAAAAAAGAAATGATTCTCATAGGGGCTGGACTCTGCATACCATTCCACTCAATAATTACAAACTTCTGAGTGTGTGTGGGGAAGGGATGGGTATCTGCTGGCCTTTCATCAGTCTCACTTCTCACATGCCTCACACACAATCCGTTTCACCTGTGCTCAAAGTAACACACAGCATGCTGTTCCAACATGGAGCAAAAACTGGCTATGACTGACTTCCTAAGAGATCATATGTCATGACTCCTTCACAGGGTACTGTGGTGGTACTCAATTTTCAAGGTACTTTTTCAAAAGTGAAAGTTGCTCAGTCATGTCTGACTATTTGCAACCCCATGGAAATTCTCCAGGCCAGAAGAGTGGAGTGAGTAGCCTTTCCCTTCTCCAGGGAATCTTCCCAACCCAGGGAACAAACCCAGGTCTCCCATATCACAGGCCGATTCTTTACCAGCTGAGCCACCAGGGAACCTTCTTCAAGGGCCTAGGAAAAACTGGAAAAATAAGATTTCAGAAACTAGCAGTAAAGATATTACACCATCAGTCACAGGTGATGTGGAAATAAGTCACTTTAACCTTGAACTGCTACCAGATACTTACATGTAAGACAGAAAAAAAGTCTGAAAGTGTTTTCTTTCTAATTTAATTATACTGGTATAGCGCATAGAGCACAGGACTTGAAAATTTATACTCTAATCCATGTGAAGGTAGTTTTAATCAAGGATGATGTTATTTGTAGCTAACTGGGCATCACACTTGAGGGTACTCATTTCACTTTACTCATGGACTTCAGAAACAGAGGTTTCAACCATGTAATTCTGGTAGTTCTGCCAATCAAATACCCTATCTTCTTAGCCAAAAGCATACGTACATGACACTCTTATATCCAATCTGGCCAACCAGTGTCCTTTCCTGAAATTTATAAATATTAGAGGTAGGAGTTTTCTCTTCTCTCTGCAGTGCTTAAGGTTGGATGAAGTAACAGAAAGGCTGTTACACAGAATGAAGATAATTCATACATTAAGATCCATTTAAGAATAGAACAGTTTGTTCTTACAAATATGTACAAATGACACCTGAAGCTGTAGGTTAAGATGATATCTAAACTCTTGTGAAAACTATAAACATATCAAAAGTTAAATACACTTAAGTTCAACAGGCCTTACTTTTCATTAACATACATAACTACATTTGATATCACAGTGGTTGAAATGTCTATTAAAGGGTGGGAAAGCTGAAAAGTCACCAAGATGTCCCAGTATTCTGGAAGACAGAAAACACCCATCTGCTGATACTGGTCCAGGTACAAAGGAAATGTATAAAGGATAAGCAACATACTATTCCCTTGACCCCTGGAAAAAATTTTTTCACCTATGTCTCTTTGAGATAAGAAACCCAAAAGATCAACCAGAATTTTTTCTCGTTTATCTTTATTCTGCATTCTATGGAATACACCAGCTATTACCAGAGATTTCAATATCTACTCTTCTTAAGTTTAACCATGAGTAAACCCATATCTTACACAAACACATGTAGAGTCTCCATCCCTACTTACATCAGATACCTGAAACCCTGACTCGTAACTGATCTCCTAATAGATGACATCTGGAGTAAAGCTGGCACCACAAGTTAAAAACCACGTTTGGTTTGTTCTTTGGGGTGCCGGGAGTGTGGCAGTGGACACAGCCTTCCTGACCATTCTAGTATCAATCTAATATTAGCAGGGTATGAAGGAGGCATGCCTGTTTGGAGAAGGGTCCCCAGCAGTTACTGAAAACCAGTGGCATGGATCCACCTTCTCTCCTTCGAAACACAGCCAAACATTTTAGGCAACCCTGCCCTTCCCGGCCACCACCACTCCCCCCGAGTACCACACTTGGAGAACTAACCAGGACACAGGAACGGCCTCGAACATTAGAGACCCACGTGTCTCCTGCTGCCCTCACTCTAGGGCACACTTCGCAACCAGAGAGAAATGGACCGAACCTCACAGGGTGTGCACAAATCCTAAGAGGTGGACACCCCGCCTAAGCCTCGGCTCCACACTAGAGAAGCACACTCATCCCAGGCCTCGAGGGATGGAAGAGACTACACCTGTGCCCTAGGCCCCAAAGGCAGGTTACACACCTGTTCCTTCTGGGGGAGTGACTGCCGGCCTCCAAGACTCACAATCTGGGTAAGCAAGTGCCTCTGCACCTGAGCCTCTCATTCCATGAAACCAACAAGTGGAAACTAACCCATTTCCAGGCCAAACACAGGGTACTCCCCTCTGCCCCAGAAAAACCCCGCCCGGTCGGTGGGCCTTGGTCCAGTTAGCCTGTCTGAAGCCGCGCCGCTGTCGGAAAGGGGCAAGGCTCGGGGACCTGGCCCGCGTTCTCTTGCCGCCCCGCGTACAGCCCCCGACCGGCGTCCTCACCCTGTTGGGCCGCTCTCCGGAGATTCCTTACCTGAGCTCTCTGCGGCGCCAGCCTAAGACCCTCCCGCAACCCAAGGACCACGTAACCCCGCCCCCTGTTCTAGCCTCACGCACGCGCAGTATATACCCGTTGGCCACGCTTCCGCTTTCTTTATCTCTCCCGGGTCTCTCCTGGGCTGTCCGCCGCGCTACGCCACGCCCCCATTTAAAGGGCCAGAGATACATTTAGGTCAAGGAATTTAAGAGGTAATTAGAAGGAAATGGCGGAGAAGGCAATGGCATCCCATTCCAGAACTCTTGCCTGGAAAATCCCATGGGCGGAGGAGCCTGGTAGGCTGCAGTCCGTGGGGTCGCTGAGCGACTTCACTTTCACTTTTCACTTTCATGCATTGGAGAAGGAAATGGCAACCCACTCCAGTGTTCTTGCCTGGAGAATCCCAGGGACAGGGGAGCCTGGTGGGCTGCCGACTATGGGGTCGCACAGAGTCGGACACGACTGAAGTGACTTAGCAGTAGAAGAAAATGGCAACCCACTCCAGTATTCTTGCCTGGAAAAACCCATCTACAGAGGGGCCTGGTAGGTTATAGTCCATGCGGTCGCAAAGAGTCGTACACGACTTAGGGACTTCACTTCAGTTTAACATATTTAGGAACTAGAGAGTGGAAACAAGAGGAGCGCAGATCAATAAATAATAGTCCTCGAGATGAGAAGAGAAACCCTCCTCCAGGCCTATTTAGTGAATTTATCTGGCATTTAAGAAAGTGAACCTATCTTCAGCCAGCCCGGAAAGGGTAATTGATTCCCAGGCTTTCAGAGTTTGCAACCAGCAAATTTTAATCTTTTTAAAGACGAGCATAGAATTACTAGTTTTTTTAATTTTGCCAAGTGAAGATAATTAGCACACACACACTAAAAGTCAACTATTATTTTCTAGTTTATCATCAACATTGCTCCATAAAAATACATCTTAACACCAAAAGTATAGGAGAGATAAGCTCTCAAATAAAGGAGATATCTTTAAAATGAATAAAAGCATATATTTATTTCTTGTATTACTTCTCAAGAAAGATAAACACTTACAGGACAGACTGATTTTTAGAGCCATTACTGTAGATAACAGGGACCCCAGGATCTTATGCCTGCTGGGGCCTACGGTCAAGAAAATAGAAGGAGGGAAAATACCAAAAAATGTTCCTGGGAGGAGATATAGAAAATATTTAGTTGGGAAGACACTTATTGAGCATCAACCAGGTTCACTATGCTTCTGGGTCTTTGAAGGACTCAAAGGTGGGTAAGACACCATCCTGCCCTCCAGGTACTCTGAAGAACTCAGTGTACAAAGTTACAGTACAAGGCAAGCCATTTTGAGTGCTGTAAGAAACAAGCCTTTGGCTATGTGGATCACAACAAACTTTGGAAAATTCTTCAAGAGATGGGAATACAAGACCACCTTACCTGCCTCCTGAGAAATCTGTATGCAGGTCAAGAAGCAACAGTTAGAGCTGGACATGAAACAATAGACCGGTTCCAAATAGGGAAAGGAGTACGTCAAGGTTATGTATTGTCACCCTGCTTATTTAACTTATATGCAGAGTATATCATGCAAAATGCCAGGCTGGATGAAGCACAAGCCGGAATCAAGATTGCTGGGAGAAATATCAATAACCTCAGATATGCAGATAACACCACCCTTATGGCAGAAAGTGAAGAAAAAGAGTCTGTTGATGAAAGTTAAAGAGGAGAGTGAAAATTTGGCTTAAAACTCAACATTCAAAAAACTAAGATCATGGCATCTGGTCCCATCACTTCATGGTAAATAGAAGGGAAACAATGGAAAGAGTGACAGACTTTATTTGCGGGGGGGGGGGGCTCCAAAATCACTGCAGATGGTAACTGCAGCCATGAAATTAAAAGATGCTCCTTGGAAGAAAAGCTATGACCAACCTAGACAGCATATAAAAAAGCAGAGACGTTACTTTGCCAACAAAGGTCCATCTAGTCAAAGCTATGGTTTTTTCCAGTAGTCATGTATGGATGTGAGAATTGGACTATAAAGAAAGCTGAGTGCCGAAGAATTGATGCTTTTGAACTGTGGTGTTGGAGAAGACTCTTGAGAGTCCCTTGGACTACAAGGAGATGCAACCAGTCAGTCCTAAAGGAAATCAGTCCTGAATATTCATTGGAAGGACTGATGCTGAAGCTGAAACTCCAATAGTTTGGACACCTGATGCGAAGAGCTGACTCATTTGAAAAGACCCTGATGCTGGGAAAGATTGAGGGCAAGAGAAGGGGATGACAGTGGACAAGATAGTTGGATGGCATCACTGACTCGATGGACATGAGTTTGAGCAAGCTCTGGGAGGTGGTGATGGACAGGGAAGCCTGGTGTGCTGTAGTCCATGGGGTCTCAAAGAGTCAAACACGACTGAGGGACTGAACTGAAGAAACGAGACCATCATTTCAGGATTACATCTGAGGGAAAATTGGGAACACTTCAGGGAGGATGCGCCATCTTATTAGGGCCCTGGGTTTCAGTAGACAGCAGAGAGAATTCCTGGCTGAGGGAACAGTGGGATCAAAGCAGTACAAAGCTATTTTAGAGACAAGCTGCTGACCCAAGGTGGCTCTGGCATGGGCAGTGGCTTTCAAATTTTTTTGATCATCACTCACAGTAAGAAATAGACTTCAGTTATGACCTATTGACTGTGTGGGTATGTGTGTGTGTGCTTCCTGTGATATTAATTGCCTTTAGTATGTGCAATGCAACTTGGTATTTCTATCCTACTCTTTTTTATTATTCTGGTCAATAAATTGATTTCATGACACTAATACATAGCAACCCATAGTTTGAAAGCACAGATATACAGTGTGTTAGAGGTAGAAAAGGCTGGAACCAGATCCAGGAGGGCATTAATGCCAAGCTAGGGCGGGGGTTGGGGGGTGGGGGGAATCTGCTCTTCTGGTAAGAGCGTTTGGAAGTTCTTAAGCAGAGGAGTAGCATAATTGCAACTGTGCTTTAGAACTCTGGAGACCTGCTTTCAGGTTCTGACTATCACATTTTTAGAGGAAACCTATTAAACAGGAGCCTGTCTGGAGCAAGGTAAGCAGGCTAGTGAGATCAGAAACCCTGTCTGACAGAGAACAGTTTGAAGTGTTGGGCAGAGAAGAAATTGACAGAAGTGGGGGTGGAGAGCTGGGTTATGGAGGTGGGAGGTGGGGAAGGTTGCTAACTGACCCTTTTGAAATATCCCTGCAGCAGTTGTGGACTTACTCTGTGTAACTCTAGAAAGTAAATCTGGGACCTGTGAATAGATATTATAGGGAAGCAATTCCAACTCATAATAAAGACTGTTTGAGCATGGTCCAAGCTGACATGCTATCCTTTACAGGACTGTTGACAGTAATTATAAAAACAAAACAATTGTATACTGATTATTCAAAACTTGAAAAAAATCGGGAACTACAAAAACGTAAAGCATAAATTACTTACATTTCAGGTGGAAAAAGCATTTGTTGTTTTGGCTTATTTTCATTGGGTCTTTTACTTTGCATATTTACAGTTTTTTTACAATAAAACTATGTATAACATACAGTATTGTATCCTGCTTTTTATTTTTTCTTCCATGTTATATCTTTTTGTTTGTTCATTTGTTGTTTTTTAAATTTTACTGTAGTATAGTTGATTTACAATGTTGTGTTCATTTCTTCTGTACAGCAAAGTGATTCAGTTTTACACGTGTGTGTATATATATATTCTTTTTCATATTTTTTTCCATTAAGGTTTATCACAAGATATTGAATACTGCTTCCTGTGCTATATCGTAAGACCTCCATCTTGTAGTCTGCTAACCTCAAGCTCCCAGTCCATCCCTTCTCTGCTCTCGCTCCCCCTTGGTAATCCCGAGTCTCTTCTCTATGTCTGTGAGTTTATTTCTGTTTCATAGATAGGTTCATTTGTGTCACTTTAGATTCCTCATATAAGTGATATCATATGGTGTCTGTATTTCCTCTCTCTGACTTACTTTGCTTAGTACAATAATCTCTAGGTCCATCCATGTTCTGCCAATGGCCATATTTCTCAATGTTCTATCTTGAACACTATATCCTGTTATTCAAATTGTTCATAAATATTTGTAATGGCTACATAATTATGGATAATATAGTTGCTGCTATTATTTTTGGACACTTGGAGGGGCTTTCTTATTTTTCACTGTTAACAAGAACATTGCATTGAATATCCTTATAAGGAAACCTTTGTCCACATTTCAAAATTATTTCCATAGAAGCCTGTAAATGAAAGTACTAATTGAAATGCTCTGAAAGCTCTTAAGTCTGTGAATACCTACTGCCAAATTTCTTTCCAGAAAGGTCAGGCCACTTTTCATTCTCAACAGAAGTATTCAAGGGTGCCCATCACATATACCTACCAGCATTTATTTTATCCTTTTCAAAAGCTCTGCCAGTTTGATAATGGAAGTGGCTCTAATTTTAATTTGTATTGGATTACTGGTGGGGTGGAATATCTTTATATATTTACCAACCCTTTATAGTTATTCTGGGAATGCAATTTCACTGCCTCTGTTTGGATTTGTGATTGGCAAACAGCACTAAGTGATTGTTGCAGGCGTATGAGGAAAAAAACAAAGAGGGATTTAAAAAATAAATGATGTGGTCACAACGAGTTATAGCCAAATTATATTGTGGTATACCATACAAACAAAGGTTAGTGGGAGAAGTGAGTCATCACGAGGTATGTGGTTAAATAGGTCTGTGCTATTGCAGTCAGTAAAATATTTATGTTGTGAGGGGCAATTTGGTTCCAGCAAACTACCATTCCTTATATTAAATCAACACTGTAAATTTTAATTTCCCCATTTTGTAGTTTTGTTTGTATTTAATTTATAAATTTGTTTTGGTTTTATAGATGTGTAAAATCCATAAAAATTAATCTTTTCCTTAGTGTCAAGTTTGCATATATACACATGGATATATATGTGTATGCAACATCATAAAAAATAATTTAAGCCAACTCTAGAGGTCCATGAGACTCTTTTTCCCCCACGAGGAAACTGAACATTATTTAAGTTTGAGAAACATTGGTATTAGAGGTTTCTTAAAATTTCATGTGTAATTATGTAAACATAGGCATTGGGATTTTTTCACAAGAGAAAAAAGTAAAAGTGGAATCAGCTTATATATTTTATATTTAGAATTTTTCTATACAGAATATTGTTATGATTTCCTTGCCTTAGATAAAAGCACCAGAAGCTATACTATGTTTAGAGTTCAGAGAGTATGTTTTGGCTTAAAATGCGCTATTCATCAAAGTTAACCTTGTACAGGTCATTAAGATCTAGACCAAAGAATGTTTGGATGTATTAAACTTGTCTTTTTAAGTAAGACAAAACAATAGCAATTAAAATGGAACTTCTGTGAAGCAGTCTTAAGAGAAATTAAATCTATGAGAAAAAAAAAAAAGTCCCACACACGATGTAGGAGCCTTGGAGCATGGAAATCAGTGAGGGTGAGTTTCTCTGATGGCCAGGAGCTAGAAGGGGAGCACCACCCAAGGGATGCTTCAGGAGGAGGATGACCTGATACCCAACCCTATTCATCCAGCTCTCCCCAGGGAGGATGGAAAGCACGATCCAGACATTACCATCAGCATTACATCCAGAGTAAGCAACATCTATCCTGAAACAAAAAAAGTCTGAGACCTGAGAACGAGAGGAAGAGGCTAAGAGGTAGATAGCTGTACCACTTTTCTTTGCTCACAATCACAAAATAAATTGGTCTCTTTTCCTTTTTAAAAAAGGAACCTGGTGTACAAGCCAAACCACCCAAGACAGCTGGAGAGAAGTGAAATTGGTTGTCTGTAAGTCAGTCAAGCTGGTCCAGATGTCATTCTCAGGTTCCCCCTGCCTGGAACCCTCTTCCTCTCAAGTTAACTACATGGCTCACTCCCTCACCTTCCTTGGGACTTGGTTCAAATGCCACTGTGTTAGGGCAACAAAAGCAAAGCAGATGGGGGTGAAGTACTCGCCTCCATCCAGGACTCAGAGACTTAGGTTCTTCCCATCTGGTGACACTCTCAGTTGAACACATGCCTCTAAGTTCTCTGAGGAAGGTGGATAGAAAAGGCTTACCAACTCTGAACTGCGTTGGCCTGAAAATATGTACCCCTTCTGCTCGTAGTCCACTGACCAACACCAGCCACCTGGCTCTTCTTTGCTGCAGTGGAAGCCAGGAAGTATAGGGGAGCACTCAGAATATCTGGGGGTTGGGGGCACATTTGACTCTCACACAGGCCACCTTCTTTCCCCCAGGACTCCCTCACCACCCTTTCAGACTTTATTTTCTTCCATAGTACTCATCATCCTCCAAAATGCCGTTTATTCTACTTGTTTATCGGTTAAGTTTCTGTCTTCCCCCACTAGTACATAAGCACCATAAAAGGAGAGGCTCTGTTTCATTTATGTTTTCAACCTAAGCATCTAGAACAGTACTTGGCATATGGTTAAGAGCTCCATAATTGCTTATTAAATAAGTAAATGAATTCTGCAATAACAGTTTGTATTTGTGTGTGGAGGGGGTATTGCATGGAAAGCATCCTCTGACCTGAGGATGCTTCCTAAGAAATAAATTACCCCCCTTAGGCATACACAAGCATGTACTGAGTGCTTGAGCCTACTATGTGTTAGGCACCATAGTTGGTACCAGAAACAAAGATATGAGAAATACTCCCTGATCTTCCCTAGGCAGGAAGAAACAATTAAAATCTAATATTTATTAAGACCCATAATAAAAAATAAATTATGAGAGCTCAAAAAGCCAAATTCTTCTGACCTTTAGTGAGAATAAAATTTTATATCCAAGTATTACTAGAATGGCAATGAAAAAAGGAATGAGAGTGAGAGGTGGGTAGGGAACTCAGGAACCATAAATTGCTTCCCAAAGTCATAAAGGAAGTAAGATCTGTATTCTCTACCATTTTGTATTCTTGACAACAGTTGCCTTTCCTTTTCATTCACCCATTCATTCTAGGGCCTTCCCACATCCTCTTTCTCTTCAGCCTTAGAGTACAGAGCAGCCCACATGCACTTAGTTGAGAAAAACCTGGAAGATCTCACTATTTTAAAATATCTCTTTCTGATAAATCCACAGTTTCAGAAATAGCATCATTTGAAAGCTACTTAAAGTATTTTGTCTTCCAGCCCCACCCCTGCCACTCCTCCTATACTCTGGCAAGCAAATATGCACACACTTGTCAGACTCCTGATGGAAGTGGCATCACAAGAGCCCTGCTGGAATTCAATAGCAAAAAGAGAGTGAAGAGGGAAGTGTGAGGCTGGGATCTGTTCTATTAAGACGGTCATAGGAAGGCCCTGAGCACATGAACTGGGCATCAGACAAGGGAAAGAGCTAGAAAAGAGTAGAGAAGATGCAGGAACACACAGGCATCAAATGCAAATTTCACCTATTTTACCATTTTGCTTGGAATAGCCTTGCTTACACTATAAGGACACATACCTCTTTGAAACAAAAAGGGAAGAGTTGGGCTCTGCTGAAAATGAAAGAAAATTCAAAATAATAGTAATGTTCCACTGTGTCAGGCCCCAGACTCTGTCTATCTCATTTCTCCTCATGGGGGTCCTCAGTTCCCAAGTCTATATCCCGGTCCAAGTTGTCTTCTCAAACCATCAAACCACCTTCTGACTGGCAAAGGAGAGAGAACGAAAGGAGAAGGTATGTAAGTTATCTATTGTTGTGTAACTACTCCAAAAATTAGAGGCATAAGACAGCAACGTGTATCATCATAATTTCAGGAATCCAGGCATGGCTTAGCCAGGCCTTTTGGCTCAGGGTCTCTCACAAGTATGCCACCAAGGTGTTGGCTCACTCTGTGAATCTCAAGGCTCAAATTGGGAAGGACTGGCTTCCAAGCTCCCTCACGTGGTATTGGCAGGATTCGCTTCCCTGCAGGCCGTTGGACTGAGGGCCTTAGTTCCCTGTCACATGGGTTCTCCACCCACAATGTGGCAGCTTGTTTTAGTTGAGTAAGCATGCAAGAAGACACATCAAGAATGTGAGCAAGATGGAAGTCACAGTCTTTTGTAAGCTGATCTTAGAAGTGACTTCCCATCATTTTATGCTACATTCTATTTCTTAGAAACACTGCTCCAGCCCACACCCAAGGGGAGGGAATTACTCAAGAATGTGACATCCAGGAAGTAGGATCACTAAGAACTGTTTTAGAAACTGCCAGCAAAGAAGGTTATGCCCATTTCCTTCAAAGACTCTTTCTTAGACTTGCCTATATGAGTCCCACCCACATCTAGCTGCAAGGGAGCCTGGGAAATATAGTCTTTATTCTGGGTGACTATCAGCCAAGCCAAAACGTAGAGACTCAGTCCCGAAGAGGACTTATAGGATTCCGGAGGGTAGAAGACTCAGTTGTTCTGTGTGCCAGTCCCAGGCACGAAGGAGGAAGAGGAGCAATATGGTTGGGTAGAGTTGTAGAATCTGAGTTCAGATCCTGCCTCTGTATGCCCATGCTGAATGAATGATTTAGCCTCACAGAACCTCACTAATATTCTCAGACTAAATGAATGTGAGCATCTTACACTTGGTAGGTTCTCAATAATGTCCACTAGATCTGTTTCAGAGGTAGCTTAATATCCCAGAAACTTTTAGACCAGGCTCTGACACCCAACCAGCTTGCTGTGTGACTCCATGCCAATCACCTAAACTCTTTGCACACCAGTTTTCTGTTGGTAGAAGAGAATACAAATATCAACCTTACGTATATTATCAGGTTGTTATAAAGATAATGTGTGAATGTTTTGATTTTTTTTTAAATTCAAAATGCCATGCAAACTCACTGTGGCATTAGTGGCCACCAGGTGGCAGTGGAAGGAACGGGCTTGGGTTATGGCCCACAGCCACCAGATGGTGCTGGCATTCAGCGGATAGTACCCTGGCTTTGCTGGGAGACTGCAAGAGAACCGAAGGGCTCTTGAAGATGGCCAGTGCCACCCTTCATTCTACAGATGAGAGAAGCAAGACAAGGGTAGGGTGTGGTGAGGATGTCACACAGCAGTGGGGGCTGGAGCCCTGCTTTCCCAACTCTAGTGTTATCAGGGCTAAGGATGGCTCTTATCCATACACAGAGTGAGGTTCTCACTTTCTCTCTGGAGATCAAGTTATTCACTGTCTTGTTCATGGATTTACCAAATTTTAAAAGCCTGAAAAATGTCCACATACAGCGCCTGTCTCACTGGCTGGGTAGTACAGTGGTTAAGAACATGATTTTGGTGTCAGATGGACCTCAGTGTATATCTGTATAGCAGGCTCCTTACTACAAAGTTAAGATAATAATTTCTACCTGATAGGGTCGGTGTGAAGTTAAATGAGATGAAGCATGTGAAAATAAGAGGTATCATTAATTTCTGCACACTTATCTAAGCAGTTTATGTGTATTTAATTTATCTAATTCTCACCATAGCTTTATGTGGTATCTACTATTATTAAGTTCCTTTTATAGAGGAAGAAACTGAAGCATAGAGAGGTTGTAACTTGCCCATACTTATAGCTGTAGGTAGAAGATTTAAATCTGTCTTTAGAGCCCATGCTCTTAACCATATTTATTACTAATTGTTTGGCAGAGAGTAAATGCCCAATGAGTGACAGATATGGATACACAGGGGCCAACCTGAAGATTCCAGCTGGAGGGACAAGGGTTTGGAATGAACGGTATAACCACAATGCACCTACACTTTCAGAGTGGAGAGAACAGTGCATAGTTGGAAGAAGAATGTTAAGTATCCAAGCTAATAAAACAAAGATAACTAACAATACTTTTTTAAAAGATTACTGAAACACACCACTTGGACTTTAGAGACAAAGAGAATAAGATTTGACTTTGATCCTGCCTCCTGCTTGGACCTTGGGTAAGTTTAACATCTTGTTTCCTCATCCAAAACTTGAAGCTAATACTCTAACTTACAGAATTTTAACACTGTGAGTGTTAAAAACCTTTGTGGTTGAAATGCACATTTTAAAAATGTACACATTAGAGCAAACATTTGATTATTACAGTTTTTATTCCACAAAAACATATTGATCTGGTTGAAAGCAATTCAAGATGTTAAGATATTGTTCCTCCCTTCAAGGAACTTATATAAGAAAGGTGATGGATGTACATACCACTTGGTAGGGGGTGTCTTAGGAGAGCTGAAACACGCAGTAGGAATTAGAAGAGGGCAAGATATTTTTCTAGCAGTGATAACTGGAGAAGTTTTCATGGCTATGATATTTAATATTAGCCTTGAAGGATGCAAAGAAGGTAAGGAGAATATTCCATAAACTTTACTGGCAAAGGTAAAGGGGCCAGAAAGAGACTATTTGTTTGGGGGCAGATCAGAGTAGAAATGTGAGTCAGGCTATAGACTGTGGCAACAGAAAAGGAAGGGAATTTCTGGTTAGACTTGGCTCATTAAACATATGCATTTGACTCTGTTCCTAAAATGACAGTAAATAATAAAGTTTAAAACCACAAGGACTCCGGGAACAAGAGAAGAGACAATAGCTGATGGAAGATACTAAAAAATTTTGGAAAGCCGAAAAGTAGTTGGGTGAGTATTAACTGATGAAGTAAAGACAAGAAAGCTGCCTGCAGGGCAGACAGGGAGTGGAAAAGCCTTCAAGAAGGAAGCTAATTTGATATGAAAACCAAAACCAAAAAAGAAAAGAAAGGAAAACAAAGAGAAAAACCCACCAAACCCAGGAAAGTTTAGAAAATAGAGGTACCAGGTAACTCTGAAGCTAATGGGATGGAGTTGGGCTGAAAACACAAGGAAGAGTTAAAAGTCTGATTCTTCTCTCCATTCCTTGTAGCCAGATGGCTTTTCCATCCCATCCAGCAAAATGCAGGCCTCTGGAGTGGCCGAACGAGAGAGACTGTGGACTTGGGGAAGATACCAGGAAAAGCAGACAAAGCCATAAGGCACCATACTGAAATCAGGGGGATTAAGTAAAAATCTCCATCCTAAATATTACCTTAATTAAAAGTCTCCTCCACCTCTGACCTCCTTAGGCTACCAGAATTCAGAAAGCCTGACTTACCCTCTAGAGAAAAGAGTTTGGGCAAGTGTCTGCTGGATAAACTGAGATGTGGTCCACTCCTCCACTGCAGGCCTGGGCTCTGCCCAGCATGGGGGGCCTGGGGGAAAAGGGGCATCCCTGCCCCGCCCCGGGAACCCCGTTGTCCTAACCGTGAGGAGCCAGTCTCAGGCCAGCCACGCTGGTCGCCTCTCCCGCCTGCTTTCCACCCTGGACCCGCCCAGTGCACTCAACCAGCCCAGTGCACACGCAAAGAGATTTCAGTGGGCTCAGGAGAAACAACCAATTCAAGAAAAAGAAATTTTAACAGCATTATTTATATCCTCAGAGGGAAATGAAACCATTGTACCCATGAAACAAGACTAGGTCTATAGAAAAAGAACCTTCAGAGATAAGAAAGAACTTTTACGAATAAAGAGAGTTAAATTTTTTTTTTTTTTTGTATAAGTTTGGAAGAAAAAAATTTAGAAGTTCTCTCTAAAATAAAGTAACAAGAGATTTTAAAAAAATTAAGGGAAGAAAGATTAGAACACTAGAGAACTACACTAGAAAGTTCAATATAAGAACAGGAATTCAAGAAAGAGGACACTGAGAATATTCTGGAGATTAATTGCCAAAGAAATAATTTTAAAATTTTCCAGAATGGTATAAAAGATTATACTGACATCATTGTAATATTTCCGACATCAGAAATAGAAAGGCAGATCCTTAAAATCCCTAGAGAGAAAAACTGGGCCACATAGAAAGGATTGGGGTTCATTATGCATCAGACTTCTCAAAACAATGCTGAATGGGCAAGAGGAATCTTACTGGGGTGATGAAAATTTTCTAGAACTGACTTATGGTCATGAGCCAAAAATGACTGACTTCAGGTTGAGACATTGACCATGTCCTAAATTGGATCTCTATTATGCCAAGTCATCAAGTAAATTCATTTAAAAATCAAAGATTTCCCTGGTGGCTCAGACAGTAAAGCGTCTGTCTTCAATGCGGGAGACCCGTGTTCGAGTCCTGCTTTGGGAAGATCCCGTGGAGAAGGAAATGGCAATCCACTCCAGTACTATTGCCTGGAAAATCCCATGGACAGAGGAGCCTGGTAGGCTACAGTCTATGGGGTCGCAAAGAGTCGGACACGACTGAGCGACTTCACTTCAACTTAATAAAAACAAGTAAATGCTCTGGCAAAATCATGTGTTAACCTGATGAAAGCTTCATGTCTCTGAAAAATAAATAAATAAAACTCGTTTGTGGTGATGACTGTTCAAGTTGGTAATTTTGTGAAAAATCACTAAATTGTACACTTGAAATGGGTGAATTTTATAAATCCAATAATATATCTCAATGATGTCATAAAATTTTTCATAAAATAAAAAACTGAAATTAATATATAAAGCATCTCAAATACAAAAATGTATAAGCATATTACAGAACAGCTAATAAAAATCCATGTATAAATATTAAACATATCATTCAAATAAATTACTATAGAAAGTAAAACAAAAACAAATAAAAGCATGGCTGCATGGAAGCTCAAAGACCACTGAGCTGTTTCTTCCTAATTCTGAAAGAAAATTATTTTATATCTAGACTTCTCTAGGCAATCAAACTGTTAATAAACATGAACAAAATTACTTGCAGACATGCCAAGTTTCAAAAAATGTGTCTCTGATGTACCCATTCTTATAAAGCTACTAACAGATAGAATGAGAAATAAACCAAGAAAGAAGACATGGGATCCAAGAAAGAAAGAGAATCTAATACATGAGAAAGACTAAAGAATTTTCCAGAAAGATGATCAAGGAAGCTCCGGAATGACAGTTGTACGGCAACCCAGGGGAGCCACTGATCCAGCCTGGGGCAGGAAAACCTCAGGCTCCAGGAGTGAAGTTTTCAAGAAGATAGTAGAACATATGTATAGATAATCCAGTTTATTTGAGTATTAGAAAGAGTTCTAGCCTATAAGAGAGTTTGGAGAAGGATTGGTGATAAGTGCATAGAAAACTAATCGCAGGGGAGAAAAGAAGCAATTATTAACTTTAGTGGGAAAAAAAAAGAAATGTAATCATACATAGTTTATTATGTCAGTCAGCTGTGAGCAGTATTTACATAGTCATAGTCATGTAAATGCTGAATGTTGATTTAACTAAAAACCTTGCTTCAATAATATTGAAAGAATGTGTGTGGGGGGGGGGTGTATGGGTGTGGGGGTAGGTGTGTGCACGCGCATGTAGGGAAAGAGCCTGTAAGAAAGATATGTTCTTGGATTTCCCCAGAGGTAGACCCTGGGACTAGGACAGGTAGTTTATTTGAATCTGGAAGTGCAAGGGACACTCAGAGAGAAGCAGGAAAGCAACATAGGGAGGGGGAAACAACCAATAAAGAATGAGTAACTGGAACTTATTCCCTCTGGGAAAAGTCTGGAAAATGGGAGAAAACATAGAATCAGAATTATTCCACCTGAAAGGGAGGAAGCTGAGATATTTAGACACCAATTCCTGAAAGTCACTGGTTGAGGACTGCTGCGGGTGGGGAAGGTGGCATATGCATTTCCCATCAGCCTGCTGCATGTGAGGGCAGAGTCCCAGAGCCTTCAGCTTCAGAGATGCAACCCTTGCAGTTAGAAAGGAAGAAGGATGCTGCGTGGGACTGTCTAAGGGGCAGAGGTGGGACACCGACAGCATCTGAGCTAGAAGTCAATAGACAATATCTGAAATAGAAAAAATCTAAAATTGCAACATAAGCATTTACTTCCACTAGAAATTTGAGATGAATATTTGAAGAAAAAGCAAAACATGTTGAAAGTCATTACCTCTTAAGAAGCAGAAATCAGAGGTGAGGAGCAATAAACCAGAGAGCAATTGGTTTTTCATTATATTAATACTTGAAAAGTGAAAGTGGCTCAGTTGTGTTTGGCTCTGTGACCCCATGGACTATACAGCCCATGGAATTTCCACATCAGAATACTGGCGTGGGTAGCCTTTCTTCCCAACCCCAGGATTGAACCCAGGTCTCCCACATTGCAGGTAGAGACTTTACCAGCTAAGCTACAAGGGAAGCCCAAGAATATTGGAGTGGGTAGCCTATCCCTTCTCCAGGGGATCTTCCTGACCCAGGAATCAAACCTGGGTTTCCTGCATTTCAGGCGGATTCTTTACCAACTGAGCTATCAGGGAAGCCCTATATTAATACTTAATAGGACTATTTCACTTCCAAACACTATTAGTTTAATGGAAATTATATTTACAAAAACATGAACAGGCAGTACAAAGGAAAATGGGGTCATGAGACAGTCAAGTCAGGGAATTCAGGGGGCAGGATCATGACACATGTGAGAAGGAGACAGGAGACAGAGAGCAGATAAGACTTGGCAAAAGAAGTGTGAAGGGAAGTGTGAGGCGGAGGATCATATTTCAGGAGCAGCAGTCACCAGTGTTCCAGGCTGCTGTGCTGTCATCATGGAGGGTGAGATACAAACAAAAGCTCTTGCAGTTAGCCTGCGCTATGAAGTAGCAGAAAAGTCACGGCCTGAGAAGTCTGGGGACCTAACTTCTGGTCCTCTTCTCACCTCCAACCCTGGGCAAGTGACTGACCTCCCTGGACCTAAATTCTCACATCTGTGCAATTGGCCTGACAGTCAGTCAGCTGTAGGCACTGGTACAGTTATACATGCTTGAGAAACAGACATGCTTCTACACTGCTTGAGAAAAAGCCATTTCCCTGAGTCCTTCAAATTGACCCCCTCCGCAGCCCCTTCCTGCCTGGTCCCTCCTCTGGAGCCCCTCCCCTCCCCAGACCTTCCTCCACTAACTAAGGGAGGATGCTTCCAGCCCTTGCCCAGCGGTATGGCCTGCATCCATTCCAATTGGTGGGCCCCTTGGATATTGGTTGCTAAATATTTTGACTATCACCCTTGCTAATAATACCTTTCCTGCCTACCTGACAGTGACCTGGTGAGGATCAAATGAAATAACAGATGTGAAAGGCCTTTGCAAATGCTCCAAGTGCTGTCATATATTGGGTAAAATATTGTTTTAACATCAAAATGCAAAAGTAGTGCTGCCGAGAGACGCGGTCACAGAGGGCATGGACACAGAGCAGTGATGAATTGCAGGGCTGGAGATGGAGTGAGGGGGAGGGGGAGGAGAGAGCGGCAGGGCAGAGAAGGGAGAGAAGAAAGGAGAGGCTGAAAACCAGACAGATTGTGCGGCCTCCCTCCCTAAGTCATCGGGATGCTGTATATTAGATGCAGGAGATTTGGGTCCCCTCTGCCCCCTCCAAGCCCAGAAGCCAAATCCAGCTCAGACTACATGCTGTGTTTTTACCCTTCCACTAGATTCTGTGTGTGTGTGCATGTGTGTGTGTGTGTGTGTGTGTTGAGGCGTAGGAAGAGGCAGGTGACATAAATCCTTCTGCATATGTTCTTGCTCATGCAGCTTGATGTGGTCTGTCACTAGGAAAAGCCCCAGGACGGCAGGAACCCCAGATATTTTGGGGTTTGTGCCACCTCTAGGTGTCTGGGATTCCCAGAGCCAAGCCCTGCACCTGAAGTCTTCCTGTAAGATCAATCCCAGTAATCTCTCTCTCAGACCTCTACAGTCTACAAACACGTTCAAACACCTTCCTTTATTCAATACTCACAACTACTCTGTAAACTAGGTAACGTTACTCCTGTTTTACAGCTGAGGAAACTGAGGCTCAGAGAAGTTAAGTGACTTGTCAGAAATATGCAGAGAGCAAATGGCAAAGCCAAGACTTTGACCCAAGTCTCCTCCTTTCCTAAACAGACAGAGTTGCTGGAGGTCTTGTTTGAAAGGACAGCCTTCTTTTAAAATTCAGGTCCTTTGACTCCAAGTCCAGTGCCCATGACAGTGACCGTCCTGGGATAACTACTGCTTCACGGAGGGGAGGAATTCTCCAGAAGGATCCATGGGTATCTTCGTGCCTAACAACTTCAACATTACCTCCATCTCTCTCCCATCCCCCTGCCTTCTGTGCTCATATGATCATGCGCTCCTCTCTTTCATAACCTTCAGGATAAAATTTAAAGTCCTGCCATGGCACAGCAGCCCCGTCAAAGCTCCATCTGAGTATCTAGCTCGAAGGCTGCAAACTCCAAGGCCTGTAGGAGCCAGGGAGGTTTGTTAAACAAATGGGAAAAGCAGGCAGGTGCTGGGAGTGGGAGGCAGTGGGAGGGAGCACGTGCCCACCTGAAGGAGGAAGCCGATCCTCGGCTCTCAGCACAGGTGGCCACACAGGAACGCAAGGCTAGGGTGATGCAGTTATCTTCCAGCATTTCAAGAAAAGCCAGAAGTCCAGAATTTTATGAGAAATTGCTCAATTTTTAAATGTTAGGACAATTAAAAATACATTTATAGTATACAACTTACAAGTACATACTACACTTGTCTTCAGGTTGAATTTGGAGGGCGGGTTGCCGTTTTGTGATCCTATTCTGAAAAATCTGGTCCACACATTATTTCCCAAGTGAGTGAAGTGAGTAGAAGTCGCTCAGTGGTGCCCGACTCTTTGCGACCCCATGGACTATAGAGTCCATGGAATTCTCCAGGCCAGAATACTGGAGTGCCTAGCATTTCCCTTCTCCAGGGGATCATCCCAACCCAGGGATTGAACCCAGGTCTCCTACATTGCAGACAGATTCTTTATTAGCTGAGCCACAAGGAAAGCCCAAGAATACTGGAATGGATAGCCTATCCCTTCTCCAGGGGATCTTCCCAACCAAGGAATAGAACTGGGGTCTCCTGAATTGCAGGCAGATTCTTTACCAACTCAGCTATCAGGGAAACCCTTATTTCCCAATTGCACTCATCTCACACCCTAGTAAAGCAATGCTCAAAATTCTCCAAGCCACGCTTCAGCAATATGTGAACTGTGAACTTCCTGATGTTCAAGCTGGTTTTAGAAAAGGCAGAGGAACCAGAGATCAAATTGCCAACATCCGCTGGATCATGGAAAAAGCAAGAGAGTTCCAGAAAAACATCTATTTCTGCTTTATTGACTATGCCAAAGCCTTTGACTATGTGGATCACAATAAACTGTGGAAAACTCTGAAAGAGATCGAAATACCAGACCACCTGACCTGCCTCTTGAGAAATCTGTATGCAGGTCAGGAAGCAACAGTTAGAACTGGACATGGAACAACAGACTGGTTCCAAACAGGAAAAGGAGTACGTCAAGGCTGTATATGGTCACCCTGCTTATTTAATTTATATGCAGAGTATAGCATGAGAAACGCTGGGCTTGAAGAAGCACAAGCTGGAATCAAGATTGCTGGGAGAAATATCAATAACCTCAGATATGCAGATGACACCACCCTTATGGCAGAAAGTGAAGAGGAACTAAAAAGCCTCTTGATGAAAGTGAGAGAAGAGAGTGAAAAAGTTGGCTTAAAGCTCAACATTCAGAAAACTAAGATCATGGCATCTGGTCCCATCATTTTATGGGAAATAGATGGGGAAAGAGTGGAAACAGTTTCAGACTTTATTTTTTTGAGGGGGGGACCTCCAAAATCACTGCAGATGGTGATTGCAGCCATGAAATTAAAAGACACTTACTCCTTGGAAGGAAAGTTATGACCAACCTAGATAGCATATTCAAAAGCAGAGACATTACTTTGCCATCAAAGGTCCGTCTAGTCAAGGCTATGGTTTTTCCAGTACTCATGTATGGATGTGAGAGTTGGACTGTGAAGAAAGCTGAGCACCGAAGAAGTAATGCTTTTGAACTGTGGTGTTGGAGAAGACTCTTGAGAGTCCCTTGGACTGCAAGGAGATCCAACCAGTCCATTCTGAAGATCAGTCCTGGGTGTTCTTTGGAAGGACTGATGCTAAAGCTGAAACTCCAGTACTTTGGCCACCTCATGCAAAGAGTTGACTCATTGGAAAAGACTCTGATGCTGGGAGGAATTGGGGGCAGGAGGAGAAGGGGACGACAGAGGATAAGATGGCTGGATGGCATCACCGACTCGATGGACATGAGTTTGGGTAAACTCCGGAGTTGGTGATGGACAGGGAGGCCTGGCATGCTGCAATCCATGGGGTCACAAAGAATCAGAGTTAACTGAGCGACTGAACTGACCATATATTGTTCAAGGCACAGGATCTCTGCCCAAGCCAGTCCCTCCACTTAAAATGCCATTTCCTCCCTCCCCTAATCTCATCCCTTGGACAAATTCCTTCTTGTCCTTCGAGACCCATGTCAACTGTCACCTTCTTTCTGGGACTGTTAACAACCCCCTCTGCCCCCACCCCAACTCTAAGCAGAACCAACAGCTCACTCATCTGGTTCCCAACACACTTCATGCTAGTGTCTAATGGTGTGTCTTGTGCCCTCAGCACGTGGGGGCTTCACCAGCACGTGGGGGGAGTGCATGTGCTTATCCGGAGGTCTCACTCTGGGACACACCGCCTAGTTGAAATACTGGCTCCACTCTAGGTAACTACTTAACTTTTCAAAGTCTCCATTTTCTCATTTGTAAAACGAAAATAAAAATATTGCCTACCTCATAGGATTATATAATGGTGAGGAGGAAACGTGTGCAAAGTGCCTTCTCTAGTCTTTGAAAGGTAGTAAGTACTTGCTTGTATTTTAGCCATAAAAGATTACTCTTTTTCCCAAACACTTTCTGAGCAGCTGTGGCATCACATGCCAGGTTTGGGGTGGGGGTCAAACCTGAGAAGACCTTCATCTCCATGCTGTGAGAGGAATGGTTTATCTAACAGCAAGTTTAAGAGAAAGACCAGAGTATGCCAAACCCACCCCCTTCCTCTCCATCCCTCTCTCTCAGAGAAGGTCTGCCTGCAAGACACCGCCTCCAGGGTCTATGATGTGGCCTGCAGCAGCAACCAAGCTCTACAGGGTGGGGGCCAACATCAAGAAGCTCCCTGTGGACACCCATCAAGCCTCATCTTCCACCCCAAGTTTGTCAAAGAAAAGCTGGTGTTTCTATCTGCATGACTCCAGTTGAGAGGAGGAGTGTTGTTGACTAGTTTCTTCAACCAAATCCAGACTCTGGGAATACAGAGATAGAGGCACAGGCTCAGCTCCCATGTGGCTCATGGAGTAGTTTCCTTCTGGTCATCGGAGGGGAAGGAATTCTCTGAGATCACGTGGTATGGGGCGAAGAACCTGGGTTTTGGAGTTACACAGATCTGTCTGAATCCTAGTTCTGTCACTTATTAGCAGGGCAAGATTCAAACAAGTTATTCTGGCTCTGGGTTTTGTCCCCTGTAATTTGGGGTCATTGCAAGGGTCAGGGCCTATTACAGGGGAGGGCGCCTTTGCACATTCCCACGAGTGCTCAAATTAAAATGTTGACATTGTGCCCAACCAGTGTTGCCTCCTGAAGCCTTCTCTTTCTCAGCAAATGGCAATCTATTTTTCCATGGCTCAGGTCATTGTGTGCTTCCACCCCGTATCTGATCCATCTGCAAATTTTGTTGGCTTCATAAACCATATCTGGCATCTGACCACTTCTCACCTCCTCTGCTGACTCCCTTGTCAGAACTGCCATCACCCCATCTTGGTCACTGTGGTAGCTTCCTCAACACTCCCCTGCTTCCATTCTTCCCTTCTGAACTGTATTTTCAAGCCAGATGGAGCTCATTAAAAAGTAAGTCAAGTCATGTCCCTCCCCTGCTCAAAATCCTTCAAAGGCTTCCCCTGTCACTCAGAGCGAAAGCCAAAGTCCTTCCAATGTCTGGCCCCCAGCTGCCTTTCTGATCCATCTCCTACCCCTTTCTCCCCTGTGCTCCCTGCTCCAGCCACCTCTGCGCTCCAGCCACACTGGCCCCCTGGCTGATCCTCAGAGATGCCAGGCAGGATCCTGTCTCAAGCCTTTGCACTGTCCATCCCGCTGCCTAGGGATGCATTACTCCCAGAGAGCCGCACAGCTTGCTTACTCATCCACTTTGAGTCTTTGTTCAAGCGTCATTTTCTTTGCTGAGGCTTTAAGTTTTTAATTGTAACACCCCTTTTCCTTTACCACCTGCCTCCCTTATTTTATTTGTCTCCATCATTCAATTGGCATTCTTTCTAGGGCTGCCATGAAAGTTGTGTGGGTTGGACACCTGGCCAAAGAAGCAAGATCAGACCCAGGCTCTGCTCACCAAGCTCTGTGACTAGCCACTGGCTGGCCTCAGCCCAGAGGAGTGGCCTTCCCCTAATTTCTGTGAAGATGCTCAGGTGCTTCCTGGTGGCTCAGATGGTTAAGAATCTACCTGCAAGGCAGGAGACCCGGGTTCGACCCCTGGATTGGGATGATCCCACTCCAGTATTCTTGCCTGGGGAATTCCATGGACAGAGGAACCTGGCAGGCTACAGTCCATGGGGTTGCAAAGAGGTGGACATGACTGAGCGAGTAACATACTCACACATGCTCAGGTGGTGTAGTGAGCCTGCCAGTGCGGGAGATGCAAGGGACTAGGGTCTGATCCCTGGGTCAGGAGGATCCCCTGGAGTAGGAAGGAAATGGCAACCCATTCCAGTATTCTTGCCTGGGAAATTCCATTGACAGAGAGCCCTGATGGGCTACAGTTCACTGAGTCACAAAGAGCCAGACGCAACTGAGCGCAGTACAACATAGTAGCTCTGTAAGTTAGTTGATAACCCAAATATTACGTATTTCATTTCTTTTTGGTTTCTCATTTGTCTTCCTACCCTCCCTCATCAGAAGGGAAGCTCCAGAAGGCAAGGATTTTTGTCTGTTTTCTTCACTGCTATATCCCTAGCTCATGTAAAGGTGCGTGACACACAGTAGGTGTTTAATAAATATTGACTCAGTGACTATGATGACTCTTCAACAAATTTCATTGTATTGAATAAAAGTTCACGCTAAAAATAAAAGACACTCAATCCTTTATCGAATTCCCTCTTCAAACCACTTAAGGATTCCCCCTGTCTAGTGGAGTGAATATTCTGAGCATCCATTACCACCTTTGATCACTTTCTGCTGTGTCTAACAGAGTCTGGGTGTATTGCCATCCAACACTGACTTCATTTCTTCTGCATTAATCACACTCAGCCTTGCCAACTCCAGATTCCATTGTCTCATGTTTCCTGTCATTTGCTCCCAGGGAGGAACTGTCTGCAGGATGGGACAGAGAAGATGGAACGATGGCCAACACCCATCTAGATCCTTGGATCCAATTGCCCACTGCTCTCTATGCATCTGTAAGTCCCTCAGGTGCCCCCAAAGCAGCGTGTCTGAAATTGAACTCATTTGGCTCCCTACCTTCACCTTCCCATAAACCTGCTCTTCCTACCTCAACTGGTAGCCATGGCAGTTTCCAAGCCAGAAACCCGGGATGCACCCTTACTATCTCCCCTTTAGCCACCACATGCAATCAACCTTCTAAAAATCATTTCAGAAAGATACCCACTCTTTCACTGTTCAGTTCTTCATCATCTCACTTGCTCACAACAGCCCCCTAGCCCTTTCCCCACTGCCATCACCCCAGTTCATCCTGCAGCCAGAGCGGTCTTTCTTAAAAGTATATCTGACTCTGGGACTCCCTCTGAAAACCCTTCAAGGGTACCTCGTGACAAGAGGGTGCTGTTTAAGCTCTCAGACCCCACATGGTCTGGCCCCTCCAACCTCACAGTCCACTGCTTTTTTTTTAATTTCTTTTTTTGATGTGGACCATTTTTAAAGTCTTTACTGAGTTTGTTACAATATTTCTTCTGTTTTGGCCACGAGCTGTGGAATTCTAGCTCCCCAACCAGGGATAGAACCCACATCCCCTGCACTGGAAGGTGAAGTCTTAACCACTGAACTGCCAGGGAAGTCCCTAGTCCACTCCATCTTGCTCTTATACTTTTTGCTCCTATGAAATTGAGCTACTCATTGCTCCCAGGACATGTCATGTGACCTCACTGCATTTCTCTCTGCTCGCAATGCTCTCCTCCACTTTCTCTCCAGGCAAGAGTCTCTTTCATCTACTGAGAAAGTCACTTGGATGTAGTAGCATCAAATCCTGCTTTCTTGCTTACTAGTTATGTAAATTTAGATCATTTAAAAAAGCTCTCCTTGCCTGTTTCCTCTTCTGTAAAACGAGAATAATAACAGAGCGTACCTCACTGGGTTTTTCTAATCACTAAGGGAATTAATTGATGGAAGGCCCTAGCAGTGTGTCTGGAATGTGGTAAACACTTAATAAATGTTTGCTGGTTTTTAACTATTTAATCCTCAAATCACCTGTTCCCTCTTTGATGCCACTTTGGCACCTTGTTCAAACATCTGTCGTGCATTTAGTTTGAGATGACTGGTCTAACTGTCTGTCCCTCAAACTGGACTTACTGGACTGGGCGGCTCTTTAAGGGCCAGTCTTTAAATGTGGGCTCAGTATGGCAACCCACTCCATTACTCTTGCCTGGAAAGTCCCATGGACGGAGGTGCCTGGTGGGCTGCAGTCCATGGGGTCGCAGAGTCAGACACAACTGAGCGACTTCCCTTTCACTTTTCACTTTGATGCATTGGAGAAGGAAATGGCAACCCACTCCAGTGTTCTTGCCTGGAGAATCCCAGGGATGGTGGAGCCTGGTGGGCTGCCATCTATGGGGTCACACAGAGTCAGACATGACTGAAGTGACTTAGCAGCAGCAGCAGTAAATACTGGTTCTATTCAAGTGACTGAAGGAAATAAAGACAAACCTTAAGTAAGATGTTCAGAAGGGCTGAACCTCAAGGGAATGCTATAAACTTTTATTCTAGTTTGAGGCTCTGGGGCAGTCAGTATTTCAAGGTGCCCAGTAGCCCTTCTGCCCTTGTGACCAATGCCCCATCTCCAGCTTCCACACCACCACTGGCCGTCCTCAGCATTGTCTTGCCCAGGGGAGCCTGGACAGGGATCCTCCCTTCCATACTGATGGTGGACAGGCAACATTCCAGAGCCTGGTGCTGACATCCCGGCTCATCATCTATTGCTAAGTAGCACTAACAGGAGCGCTCAGATGAATCTGCTTAGGAAGCTGGAAGCAGGGCTGTTGGGCGGGGGGGGGGGGTGGGGGGGGGGTGGGGGGGGGGTGTCCTACCAGGCAGCACACAGTTACTCCTGCAGCTTGATGTTCCCTTAGCTCCAGGCTTGCCTGCCAGCCCCCTCAAAGACTTCCTTCAGTCATTCTCACTCCTGTGGTCCACTCCATCACTGAACATCAATCAGGTACCTCCTGCCTCAATGGTAAAGGTTGGAGTGTTTCCAGGTTTTCACACCCACTGGCAAATGTGGGCTGCCTCCCCTGCCCCTCTCTCCACTCCGCCTCATCCCTCTCTGATTTCTTCTATGATGCAGCACACATGAACCACTGCCTTCTGCAACCAAATCTGGACTTTCCATCCTCATTGCTGAACATCCATTGAGACACTTACTTCTAAGCGTTTGCTGACTATTCTTCCCATTGTTAAGAGAAGCTAGCAAGGCTGTGGCCCAGCCACTCCCATCCATGCCAGCCCCTCTCTCAGAAGTTGTCCTGGTCCACTGTCACATCCCACTGCACATGCTGAATGGGCTGCCCAGGGCACCCAAAAGCCATTTTTGGGACACAAAGAACACACCACTTTGGAAGCATCTGCAAACCCTATTAGTCCCCATCTGTCTGGTATTTCTAATTAAACATCAAAAACATCCTCCCTGGCCTGGCTGTTGATATGAAGGAGAGGAGCACACCCACAACAACCCATGGGTGGGGAGGAAGCGAGCAGCTTGAGTTTGCCAAGTACTTATGGACAGTAACGCAATAAAGAAATCGGAAAATGCACATATGTGTGTGTGCGCGTGCGTGTCCTGCTTTATACAGAAGGAAGCAGATTTGGGGTAAGGAGAGATGACAGCTCAGTTAAACTACCCTTAGCTGGGCTCTTCAGAATAGCTGGGGATGCGGGCTGCCTCCCATACTCTTCCTGGGGCTCCTTCTCTGGTTAACCTCTTCCCATGTCCCTCCTTTCTGACTCCTTTTTTTTAACTGTATGCTTTTAACATATATATATATTTTTTTTTTTTTTTTTAATTTGGCTGCACCATGACTTAGTTGCAGGATGTGGGATGTGGGATCTAGTTCCCTGACTGGGGATTAAACCCAGGTCCCCTGCATAGGGAGCGTGGAGTCTGAGCCACTGGACCAGCAGGGAAGTCCCTTCTTTTTCTTTCTGAGAGCCCTAATTCTTTCTCCCAAAACTTTACCCTCAGCCCTGACTGCTCCCTGCCCACCTTACCGTCCACCTCAGCTTGCCTTGCCCCAGGAGCCACTTCTGTCCTTGGGCTTGATTCTTTCATTCACCACCACTAGCTCCACCCTTCTTCTCTCTGTGCTCTCTTCCCGTCTCTCATCGATGCCTTAGTTTGCCATCCTCTTTCTGTTGTTTCCAGCGCTTCTGCACTGGCTTTAAATTCCACCGACAGCAGAACTACCAGAAAAATGTTCCCTCCCCAAGAAACCTCTCCTCACAGAGGTCTCTGTGCTCTTTGGGGGAGACTGCCTGAGGAAGGTAAAGCAAATCCCCCATTGTTCAGGGCAATTAGCTGCCGTGGATGGGAGCCATTGAACGGCTGCCCACTCGTGGGAGGCTCTTGGCTACAAAAGGCCTATTCATGATAATACATTTTACAGACATCCCGGAGGCCTGTGAGAACCTCTGCCCAGACACCCTGCTCCACAGGAGAGAGAATCCCTGTCAGCTCGAAAGAAACAGTTTTCCTTCCCTCAGATGAACCATCAATTGGGAGCATCTCCTATGCAAATAAGCTTTCTGAAGCCTCTCTGCAGAAGAGACCTTCTTCTTCCATGAAGGCCAGAAAGGGTAACCTTTGGAAGAGTGTGTTCCAGCTTCCTCCTGTGCCTAATTACTGAGCTCCTTTCTTCCTAATCATCTTTATTTTAATGTAAGAATATGGTAAATGTCAGGATGTCATGAGATGAATGTATGATCTAATTTATTTTTGCAGGGAAAAAAAATGAGACCTGAAACATCTATTTAAGTCAGGTGTTCTGAAAATGATTAAATAAGAGGAGTAAGAGGAGGACCTGAGTGTAAAATACAGCTCAAGAGGCCTGGTGCCACCAATTCAACCTGCTTATTACCCTGTACGATGTGAATAATTTATCACATTTTACCCTGCATTAAGCACTGTTGAGGATTAAGCTGCAGTTTATTTGCAGACCACATTAACCCCTACCTGTCTCGACCTGAGGTTTCAGGGCAGGGGGGAGGTATGGGAACTCTCTCTGCTGCTCTAGTGTCCACGTTAGCGAGGGCTGGACAGCAGTAACTAGCCTGATTAACTAGCCCTCTCCAGAGAATTCATCTGGGAATAGAAAGTACCCATGTTGCCTGCTTCTGGGGCATTTTTCTTCTCCTTTCAAGTCCTCCCACTTGGGCTGTCTCCCCCACCCCCGACCATCATGTCCTTTCCATTCTACTTCTTATGTATCCTTTCATCTCTAAGCCATACACACTGGTCCAGGCCCTTACTTCTCATGCTGGACTCAGAGTCACAGCCTCTCCCTCCTGGCCTCCTTGGCTGGCCCCCACCCTCCCATTTATCCTGCATCTGACCAACGTTCCTAAAATCCAATTTTCACCCAGCTTTTCTGGGCTTGGAAGCATTCAGTGGAGAGTCCTGCTCAAGGATGCAGACCTGCCTCCTTCACCCAGCACCCAAGGGTGTGGCACCATCATTTCTCCAACCTCATTTCCTTCTTCTCCTTCCCAGATACCCACCCTTCCAACAAACCGACCCCTCCATCTCTCTGAACAAGCAGACTCTCTCCCACCTCCATCTTTGTTTTTTGTTTCTTTTGCCACACCACACAACTTGTGGGTTCTTAGTTCCCCTATGAGGGATCAAACCCAGGTCCCTGGCAATGGAAGCTTGAAGTCCTAATCACTGGACTGCCAAGGACTTCCCTCACACCTCCACTTTGACCTGCCTTCCTCCCCAGAAGCCGTGCACCCCCTGCATCCAGCCAGCCCAAAATCCCTACTGGCTCACAAACTCATCACTCCTGGCTCCAGACGACTCTGAGCTTCTGTTTCCAGCCAGCCTCAAACCAGTACCCCACTGAGCACCCCTGTAGTGGGAACTGTAGGCTCTGCCTGGAGAGACCCAGAAACTGCAATCAGCTTGAAAGCAAGATCTGAGGACCTGTCTCCAAGGTGTAGCGGGCATTCAGCTGAGTCTTTACAGATCAATGAAAATAGCAACTTTTCTTACGGGGCTTGGATTCACACTTTACATACACACTTCACAACATAATCACACTTTATGTTGATTACAACTTATGTAATCAACATAAGTTGATTTACAACTGCCCATGTTTTAAAAAATGTTATTTGTATTTAGCGCTTTTTGGAGGACTGCCTAATGAAGAGGAAAAGAGCAAAATAAACCTCTCCAAGCCACTCTTTGACATTGTACCACCCTTGAACTATTCAAGGAAGCATAAAAGGCCAATTCACAAGCAAATCTTTTGCACAGAAAAGCACAATTTACACAGCACACCTAGTAGGTGTCAGGATTATTCACAAAATGGGTGTGACCCCAACTTTTGGAACCGTTTATTTGCCTCATTTTCCACCATCTTATTTGGTTTTCCAGATGTCCCTCCAGAACAGGGAGGCAAGCTCACATGGAATGCACAACCCGTCTGCTCCTTTCTCATCCCCCAGTGAGCCTGCTCCAGGACTCTCAGGATCTGCCTCTGTATTCACTCTGCCTGCTCACCTGGCTCCACAGGACCACCCTCCCATCCACTTCCTTCACTCCCACTGGAGACAACCTCAGACCTTACTTAATACTTGAGGATCTCCACAGCATTTTCTCTTTCTGCACTTTCCAACGGGTCTCTTATCTCAGATCCCTTACAGGAGATAAGCAATGAATGACTGGGAGAATGATGTCCCTTGCATGTCCTCGCCTGTGTAATAATATCAGTGTGGCCCATTACTGGCCCTTCACGGAGGTTGTATCGCATCAGCCCTGAGGCTCAGGCACTAATGCGCCCCATTCAGGTGACAGAGCTATCGGCGTATCACCCCTTTCTCCAGGACTTCTAGGTCACCCTGGAGGATCCCGTGTTTCTGACTGAGCCAGGCTCAAAGCTGAAGTTTACACAACACACACCCAGAGTAAATGACCTTCACTGGTCCTAACCTACATACCTGTCTGAAGGACAGAACAGGGACAGGTTTGTGAGCCCAAACAGGATGGGTGGCAGCTTTCAAGTAGTTTCTCTCAGTGGTGAGTAGCTCAGCCTCTATGCCTGGAATGCACTGGAGAACTGCCGTCCAGTCCTCCTCTCGCATAGAGGCCTCATCAGCTTCCTCGTCACACGGGTTACTTCCCCGTTCACTCCCTCCCCAGACGCAGGTCCAGGTGCAGCCTCAGCCCACAGACGCAGCAGGCACCTGGGAAACAGCTGCTGGTGACCCAGATTGTCTTTGGTCAAGGCCAGCCCAGCCTGCAAGGAACAACTTATAGAACCCAATTCGGAGAGTCCTAGGAGCTCTCACCAGCTGGCCAGAGAGACAGAAGCATGTGGCCAGTGGCCCTAGGGCCACCCTTCTCCTAGGGTCTAGGAGACAGTCAGTCCCAGGACTGCAGCCACCAGACCGACCGAGGGACATATCATCTCCAGGGTGGGGATTCAATCTGTGCTTGGACGGGGCCACTAGTTCACATGGGGCACCCTGGCTTCATTGCTCAGCAACTTAATTCAGCATCTGAACAATGAGAATCATACACATACTAAGAAGAATTATTTACCAGCAAGGAAGGAAACTGGAGGAATCCAGAAATCATGAATTCTCTGCACTGGAAGAAAGGATTAAAATCTAAGAAAGGTAGAGGACTGCAATAGGAGGAAAAAAAAAGCCTCAAGTGTGGCAAGAGAAACTATAATTAAAATAGCAAATTGCAATTTTGGGGTGGGTGGAGGGGATAGATGAGCTTAAAGACCAAGGGACATCTAGTGAAGCATCTGACAGAAATGATTCCCAGGGATGTTCTGGGGAGAAAAATCCATCTGGAAACAGAGAAAAGGAAATGAAACAAGAATTTGCTGCATTATTTAAAGCTTTCCATGGTGGGGGTAGGGTAGGGGACATTCAGGAGAGAGGAGGTTAAGAGAGAAGAGAATGGAATTGCTCTACTAAAAGGGATTAAAAGAATCATAAGGGCTTTTTAAAATGACTCAAGCCAAAAAAAAAAAAAAAAAAAGGTGGGGGGGATGCAAATAATTGTAGGCTGTGAAATTAATGGTGGCCAAGATTCTTAGTTCATTCTTTAAATCTGCTTAACAGGAAAAATGAAGGAGAGACATTTGTATGCTTGGGGAGTGATGGAGTCCTTGAAAAGGCAGTTCTATAGAGCACTGACAAGACCAAATGCACAGCAGACAATATGTGTCCTGGGATAAGACTGAGCTGGCAGGGAGCTCAGACTCTGTGGCAGGGGCAATCTGCTTACCTAAAAATACCTGGTGCCCCCTCCCTTGAACATTTGTCTTCCCAAATATCTGACTCCTTCATGAACGTCTGCACATCATGTCCAGAAATTAGCGAGGTCTACAGATGTTCTTGTAACAAATCACATTGGAATTAGGAGGGGCCTGAGTTTGAATCTCGGTGCTGTTACTTTCCAGCTTTGTGACCTTGGGCCAGTTACTGAACCTCTCCGAGTTTCATCACCTTATAGAACTATGGTGAAGATTAAACGGCATTAAATATGACAGAATAGCTGTTGTAATGTTGGGTCAGTGATAGGCTATCAGAGAAGCTTCATTAAATTTAAATCCTCCACCCCTTGTCAGTGTCTTTGGTCCAAAGGATCTTCTTCACTGAGTCCTGTCCTTGCAACACACTGCTTCCTAGGAGCTCCATTTTAGAACTCATTAGGAAACACACCGGAGAAGGCAATGGCAACCCACTCCAGTACTCTCGCGTGGAAAATCCCATGGATGGAGGAGCCTGGTAGGCTACAGTCCATGGAGTCGCGAAGAGTTGGATAAGACTGAGCCATTTCACTTTCACTTTTCACTTTCATGCATTGGAGAAGGAAATGGCAACCCACTCCAGTGTTCTTGCCTGGAGAATCCCAGGGACGGGAGCGTGGTGGGCTGCCATCTATGGGGTCGCACAGAGTCGGACACGACTGAAGTGACTTAGCAGCAGCAGCAGCAGGAAACACACAGGCCTAGAATCCTGGGGGAGGTACAAGTCACCCTGAGCCCCAGCAGAGTCTTCACATTGTCTCTCATCTCGACGTTGACACGCCCAGTAGCCTGCCCCGTTGGTGCAGCAGACCTCTGCACATGACCATCACACTCAAGCCCACCTCTATGCTTTACCACACTGAGGCTCTCTTCAGCCCAGCCCCTTCCCAGAGGGCCCCCCACCCTTATGAGATGTCTTGTACGCCTGAGGCTCAGACTCATCCTGAGGGAGCCCAGCAGGTGTGATTGAGGCACTGGTCCTGCCTGTGAGGGAAGCTGCGGGGAGAAGGGAGGGGGAGAACACTAGGAGACAAACCAGATTCTGAGCAGAAATGATGAGATGCAGATCCTGGGGTAGCAGTGGGGTTGCTGAGGCAGTCTGGGAAGGGAGTCAGCAGGACCTCGTGACGAACTAGTCCTGGGTCAGGAGGATAAGGGAGAAGTGTGCTTGCCTGGAGAGTCCCATGGGCAGAGCGGCCTGGTGGGCCACGGTCCATGGGGTCACGAAGAGCCAGGGCTGACTTGGCAGCAGCTGAGCACACACGCACAGGAGGGTGAGGGGAGCCTAAATGGGCCCGCATCGCCCTCGGTCAGGAACGCTAGGTCTCTCTCCAGGGCGGACAGCGGTGGCTCATCTCCCAGGTAGTGCTGCCTGGGCTGTGCCCTGCGGCCGCTCGTCACTGTCACTGCCTGTTTCTAACAAGTGCACTGGCTTTTCCACTCTTCTTTAACAAGGACCTGGGAGCTCCAGCTTGTGTGTGGGCATGAAAGACAAGGTTCCTCCTGGAGTTGTACTCCCCATCCCGAGGAGGGCTCACCTTACTGTGGCTCCAAGGACCTCATTCAGAGGGACATTCAGTGCTCACCCTGTGCTTCTGAGCCCGAGGCTAATTACGTGCAGGGGGCAGCAAAGAGGAATGAAACATCCCTTGTGTCCCTCACTTCCCAGTGTGTGATGAGAATGGGATATCATCACCAGACCCAGAACTCTCCAGTTTGTGTTTGCCCCATGAGGCCCACCAGGCCTCACTTTGCAGCTCTGGATGAACAGAAGTCTGCTTACTGAGGGTGGGAGAGAGGTGTTCTAACCTCTACCTTACCAACACCTTGGTGGCAGAGGTGGCCACCAATCCCCACTGGCAGCCCTTGCCTGGTATGCCCACCTCCCCCTGGATATCTGGTCCAGATGAAGCAATTTGGAAAGCGTACTAATTAAGTGAGTCAATTACAAGACTGTAACTTGGAGCAAATCGCTGAGCATCTGAGCCTCAGTGTCTTCATCTGTAAAACAAGGACTATCATACATACCTCATGGGACTGTCATTAGGATAAACTAAAAAATGCAAATGCAATCTTTTGGTAAACTATAAACTCCAAATAAATGAACCTTAATAACTGAGTGCTTATGCATAGCCCAGGAAGCATGTCAGCCCATACCCCTTAAGGAGTCTTTCTTAGGCTCCTTGCCTAAACTTCCTTTGTGCCCTACCCTTTCCTCATAGCACTAATCAAGCGGTGTTATAATTCTCCCTTTGCATGTCAATCTCCTACAGTCTACTGACCACTGGGTTTCCTGGCCCACAGCAGCGGGGCTCAGTACAAATCTGCTGAATGAATAGACTGAGGGCCTGGGAAGCGGGGGCTGAAGATGCCAGATATAGCCACCAGGGGGCAATCAAAGCCTTCCCAAGCAGGTCGGCTTGAGTCCTTGCAGAGGCCCTTCTCAGAGGAAGAGAGAGACCTCTGTTAAGAAAGGCTCTCTGATGGGTAAAGGCCAGGGCCTAGCGCTCTGGCTGCGAATTCTCTCTTTGTCTGACATCAGCTCCGTACAAAGACAGGTCCATATCTACCATGGTGTTCAGACACCCTGTGTCTGCCAGAGCCTGAGTAGCCCAGACAACCCTGGAGGAACCCAGCTGTGCTGGGGGTGCAGGTACTGCTGACAGGGTCCAAGGGCCAGTGTACGTGTTGTGAGCACGTCTACTTCCTAATCCCTGAATGGTGTGTTTATGAGGGCTCTTGGCCGCTCCATGGAGATCTGGCCACGCACCCACCCTCATAAGCAGCACTGCAGAAAAGTACCAGACAGCACCGAGACCTGGGATGTGGGTCTGGTCCACCAAGTGGCCCTCTGTGGCCTCAGCAAGTAGCTTCTCCCCACTGGGCCTTGGTTCCTCACCTGTGAAATGGCAAAGCTGGGCTAGGTGGCTGAGGGCCTCTCTAGCTCTGACCTTCATTCTCTGTGTCTCTGAGGTGAGGGTTGATTCAGGTTCAAGGGCTCCAGGTAACCTTGCAGATTCTCGGTCTGGGTCAGAACCTGAATCCTCAGGATGAGCCTCTGCTACGTCTGACTTCCTATCAGGATGGAACCCAGACTCACCGCAGTGGTCACGTACTGAATGCTGCCCTGGGCTCACAGGGGAAGGCTTTCAAATGCCTGTGGGACGCTGTCACTTGTCTTTCCGCCTGTGGAGCTTTCCCAGGTGGGCAGCCTGAGCCAATCTCTGCTTGCCTTGTGCGTCCCTCAGTCCCCAACTCTCATTCTCAAACCATCCAGCTGGGAAGGTGAGCTGTGGTGACAGACCCAGTGGTCTGGGACACTGGCAGCTAGCAGAGCCTGGGGCTTCAGTCTCCTGGGCCTCTGCTCTCTGTGACCCCACCCTCACCCCCTCCCTTCACCTCCAGGCAGGACAGGCCAGACAGATGAAAATCTACCCAAGCACAAGCTGCTGTTGAAATAAAGGCAGAGATGTTTCTTTATAATTTTCCCCTTGAAATAAACCCAGACTTAAGAACAACAGAAACACGCAAAATGTGTTTTTAGTGGAACCCAGATGGAGGGCTGGAAGCCCAGCGGGCTGTCTCCATAGAGGGATCTTGTCTCAGGAATTCTATCCTTACCCCCCAACCCCCCTCAGGAGCACCCCCACCCCCCAGCCCTCGGCCTGGGGCTCTCTAGCCCAGGGCTGGCTCCCTCAGGCCAGCTCCTTGGGGCTGTTTCCAGGTGGGCAGAATGCTACACCCCCACATCACCCTTTGGACAAAAGGCTGAGTCTGGCATCTAGAAAAATCTGTGGTTTCAGAGATTTGGGGGAGGGGAGCAGGGACCAGGACCAACTCAATCCAAACACCTGGATCTGCCGAAATACAACAAAGAGAGTGAATTAAGACATCTGAAAAAAATACTCTGAGGAATTCCGCTCACCCACATGGCCCACTGCTTCTCATTAACCGGCTCCAGTGCTCCATATTAACATATGCAAATCCAGCCCTGGGCTGGAAGACTTAGGATACAAAGGCAAGCCCTGACAACCCCCTTCCAACCCCCCACCCCACCCCAACGGTCGAAGAGTTCCCTGTGGGACGAAGAAATCTCACCAGTTCCATTTGGGTTTTGCTAAAGCAACAGTCTTGAGAGTTGCAGCCACAGGATGGTCACTCCTTGAGGAGAAAGAGATGAGAAGAGTTACAAGGGAAAACTACAAAAATAGATCCTATAGAAGCTGACTTTTCGATGAAGTAGGACTGGTTGTTTTTCAACAAATATTCCTGGATGCCTACCATGTACCATGGGCTGAACGGGCTCTGGGGACACTGACATAAACCCACACAGGAGGACCAGCCTCAGACTGTTCAGCGGAGAAGGAGAAGGAAAAGGAAATCAGAGAGTATAATTATACAGCTAATGGGAGAGAGTGAGTTTGGTAATGGATGAGTTGCCTCTGCAACCTCCAGGTAAAGATAGTTGGATATGGGGGCGGGGGGCGGGCGTTGGTGTTTCTGATACTCAAAAGTGAAGTCTGGGCAAGAAATACAGACTTCGGAGCTATCAGCATAAATTTTGAAGATGAGTTTCCTCGCAGAGAGACGTGGAAGATTGAGCCATTTGTAGGAACGGGCCGATTTGGGCTTCCCAAACCATTCATGGTTTTCTTTTTTAAAAAATTTTTGACAGTCTGTTGGGTTTTTTTGCGTTTTTTTGGCTGTGCTGGGTCTTCACAGTGGTGTGCGGGGGCTTCTCTGGTTGTGGAGCACAGTCTGTAAAGCAGGCGGGATCAGTAGTTGCCAGCAGCGCATGGGCTTTGTTGATCCATGGCATGCGGGATCTTAGTTCCCCAACCAGGGATCAGACCCCTATAACCTGCGGTTAGAAGGAGGATTCTTAACCACTGGACCACCAGGGAGGCCCCATAGTTTTCTATTTCACTCCTCTTTGGGTCATTCCTGACTACACTCATCCTCCAGCAACTTTCTCTCTTATTTCTCCCTTTTCTCCTGTTTCATCTTTCTGTAGGTGATTAGAATTGAATAGCAGCAGCGAGGGTCATGGGGATGGGGACTGTGAACCCTGACTGCTCCAGCTCCTAGCTCCCTGCCCAGTGCACAGTGGGCCCTCATGAGGGAGGCCCTCAGAGTTTGTTGCCTAAATAAAGGCAGAAGGAGGAGCCAGGCTAGAGTTCCACTTCTGGCTGCTTCAGGCCTGTGCTGGGCCTCACTCCTGCACCGAGAAAGGGGAGGGAGTGGGGAGAATGAACGGCAGGGGGCCCTGCCAAGGCCTGAGGCTGCGGCAAGGCCCAAGTCCTGTCTGTGCTTCGCCTCCCATTTCCAGCCGTGACACTTGGATGGAGGGAAGCCGTGTACCCTCCCAGGGGACCCTCAGACCTGAACCCTGCTCTATATGCATCGAGGAGTGGGCCAAGAGTGGCAGGAAGTGCCCAGGCAGAGATAGAGTATTAAAATTCCATGGGCAATTCCTTGGGAGGGAGTTTACAGTTCCTAACTGACCGTAAACCCTTTCTCCTGACAGGTCTTGGAATACATCACTCTGGGCTCTCCCGGAGCAGCTGACACATCGCAGGAACGCTTCTCCAAAAGTCAGGGTCTGCTGATTCCAGCGGGGACAGAAAGGCAAGCCAGGAGCAGCTGAAATGGCCCCTGTCTCCTCCAACTTCAGAGACTTGGGGCAGGCGGCCGGCTTAGCGGCAGAGGCCCATCCACCGGGCTGCCAAGTGCAGCGCCCACGATCCCTAGACCAGAAGGTGGTTTGTGAACTGCCTGCCTCTGGGTGAAATTTTATTCACCTGGTGGGGAAACTCGTTTTCTCTCCACGGAATGCTCTGAGTGGCACGTCGCATATGTGTTTTATTAATAAAAATGAGAAAATGGAATCATTATTACTGCATAATTGCAGTTCGTTTGCTAGGCCTAATCTTTCAAAAGCCCAGGTGCCGGGGGTGGGGCAGGGGGAGAAAATAAAAGGGGACCTTGATCTGAACCCCCCAGGGAACCACCTGTGTAGGAGGCTCTCCAGGAAAGACTGAACGGGTCTCTTAGAAGTCCCAGAGCAAGCGGGTGTGGGCAGCAAAACGCAACCCTCTCTGAGCTACCAGACTGCAACACAGCCCTGGCGCCAGCTCCAGGAGTCGGGTGACCTTAACCAAGCCCCTTCCCTCCTGGAGTTCCGTTGTTGTTGTTGTTTTTTCCCAGGAAATTAGAGCTCATATTCCTGCCCTGCTTGGCTCACAAGGTTGTCCTGAGAATTAAATGACAAATGACCTCCATCATGGATTCCTTCCCTCATTCATTCAGTCAACAATCATCTGCCCAGGTATGTTTTGGGCTAGACACAGTGCTGGGCCATGAGATGTAAAAGGGAATAAAATGAAACCCTGCCTTCAAGGAGTCCACAGTATAGTGGGGACCACACAGAAAAAAAGATGAGATGGAGGAACCCCAGATGCACACCCAGAGGAAGGGCGTGCCCCTCGCCTGGCATAGAGGGAGCTTCAGGATAGTGATGCTTACTTGTAAAAAGGTGAGTAGGAAAACTGGAAATGTATCACACCATTTCCAAAATGGACATGCTCACGGTGTGTGTGACCTTGAAGGCAGACCTTGATGCTTCAGTCTGAATATAATGATTGATGTGTATTTTATAGCCACAACTGCCCAATGGGGCTGTTAAAAAAAAAAAAAAAAGGAGAGGATGGGGTCAAGGGGATTTTTTGCCAGGCTGCTTTGCCCCCATGTGGAGGACAGCACCCCAACTGTGTCCTTGAGTCATTTACACCACCCTCACACTGTGGCAGAGAACTCCTGCTCCTCAGACCAATCCTCCACATGCCTGGGAGGCCCCAGGTGGGCCATTAAAATATGATCTCTTAGGCTTGTCAGAAAGGAGATTAAGATGGCAGACTGACCAGTTTTAATATGGCGGCCCCCACATGGACACAGGCAGGGAGCTGGGCCTAGCGTATATAAATTGCTTTAGCCCTTAAGACAAGAACAGAGCTAAGAACAGCACTTTGATACAAGACACCCATACTTAAGGAGCATGCCTATCTTTATGCTGTTGACATTTTCTGTAATTTTCTTTTTGGCTTCCTTGGGGGCTTCCCCGGTGGTAAAGACTCTGCCTGCAGTGTGGGAGACCTGGGTTTGATCTCTGGGTTGGGAAGATCCCCAGGAGAATGGAAAGGCTACCCACTCCAGTATTCTGACCTGGAGAACTCCATGGACTGTATAGTCAGTCCATGGGGTCACAAAGAGTCGGACACGACTGAGCGACTTTCACTTCACTTCACTTGGCCTCCTTTAATGGTTTAGATTAAGATTATTTAGTTTAATAGTTTAAGATTATTTTTATTGAGATACAATGGACATATATTAGCTTCATATGTATAATAAAATGATTTAATATTTGTATATATTGTGAAATGATCACCATGATGAATCTAGTTAATATCCATTATCTCACAGTTACAATTTTTTTTTCCTGTGATGAAAACTTTTAAGGTCTACTCTTAGCAGCTTTTGAATATACAATACAGTATTAACTATATTGTACATTACATCCCATGATTTATGTATTTTATAACTGAAAGTTTGTACCTTTTGATCCCCTTCATCCAGTTCAGTTTTTTTTTGTTGTTTTGATCTTTGTTTGTTTTTAGATTCTACATATGTGTGAGATCACACAGTATTTATCTTTCTTTGTCTGACTTCACTTACCATAGTGCCCTCACTTTTTTTTTGGTGGCTCAATAGTATTCCGCTGTATAGATGTATACCACGTCTTCTTTATCCACTCATCTACCAGTGGACACTTGGGTTGTTTCCATGGCTTGGCTATTATAAATAATGCTGCTATGAACGTGACAGTGCATACATCTTTTTGAATTAATGTTTTAATTTCCTTTGGATAAATACCCAGAAGTGGAATTGCTGGATCATATGTTAGTTCTATTTCTTAATTTTTGGAGAAACCTCCATACCATTTTCAAAGTAAGCTTATTTTTTAAGATGCCAACCTGTTTCAACTTGAAAAGAGTCACCTTATGCTCTTTGGAACCAGAACGGTAGTGATAGCATAAATCAGAGAGAGAAACCCTTCATTTTATCCTGAGAAAGATGGGGCTCAGGAGGTCCAAGTTCACCCCACATTGTCAGCCACCCTTCCGGCTGGAGTTTCTCCTTCCAGGATTCTTCTGGGTCAAACTTCGGAGGGCTTCTGTGTTTCTTTCTACAGAAAAGACATTTCACTTATAATGTCAGTAAGAAAATATCACCGAGACTAAACACTGAGCGCTTCCCTCCTCCAACCTGAGGGAGAGGTCCCAGAAAATGGTCTGGGACTCCCGGTTGGGACTTTGATAACTTGGATGCTGGGTCCTATTTTTGTCTGTCTGCCAACACTGCCAGAGGTTCCCATACCAGTTAGTTGCGCCTCCAGAGGTCTGCTGGAGAGCTGGGTGGGTAGGCAGGAGACTCAGACAAGATGGGATCTGTTTCCCAGCTGAACCAGGGAGAAATGTTTATCCCTCACCTCTGGGACTGTAATGAATTCAGATTCAAGCCACACAGGCCTAGGAATCGATAGTTTTAATCATTTCAAAAACTAGCCCCACTCTGGGTAAAATTACAATGCGCAAGAAGCTCAATGGAGCTTAAAGGCCACAACCTCATTATCATTTCATTAGACTCACATTTCAGCAAGATGGGAAGAAATGTTCTCACACACCAACCCCTCCCACAGTTCCCCTCGCCTCCCTGGCCCCTGTGGAATAGCTGCAGAGGACTGCGATGGTTTACACCAGCTGTCAGCTCCAAGGACCACTGGCCACTCCCATCATGTACTCTGCCCGCGGAGGAAGCTTGGCGCGGTCACTGGAGACTTCAGCGCAAATCAGTGCAAATGCCTCCTGAATCAAGTTTGCAATCCTGGGAAGTTTAGTAAAAACAACCCGCTGTCAGTTTGGCTTCTCACAGCTGGAGGGGTCAAGTCTTCAACACAATATAAACCCAGGCCAGCAGAACCTTGTCCTGCCCAGGGCCCCAGACGCCCTCTGGGAAGCAAAGGGTTCGAAAATGTCTTAAACTTTTCCAGTTTGTTTATTTTCCAGTGTTTAATGATATTGTCCATGCAAGGAACCGAACCTCAGCTCCTGCTAACAATTAAAGAGGTTTTCTAATTGAGGAGAAAATGTGATTTCAAGAGAGAGAGAGAAAGAGCTTGCACAGGAAGTAAAGCACATGATTCCCATTGAGAACATGCATGCAGAAAAGCCTTGAGTCGAGACGACCCTGATCAGATGCGAGCACTGGAGAGAAAGCTGTTGGGGGGACTGATCCAACCAGGGGGTCTTTTCAGAGCAGGTCACAAAGTCTGCTCCTCTGGTCCCCCTCTGTCGTACCTGGTCCCTCCACCACCACCACCAGACAGCTGCAAGAGTGTAGTGTCCTCAGACAGCACCATCCCGCAAGTGCACATGGATTCCCGCCCATGAAAATGACCAGATTTTACTGCTGTTCGATCCTGTCTGCCATAGGTTCACTCTGTGATTCAGGGGGCCCCTCGGGAGCACCCCACATGTGCTTATCAGCAGGACTGTCATGGGGAGTAGACCCCATATCTCACCAAGGCCTTGTTCCCCCAACCCTGTTTGCTCTCTGATGCTGTGCAGCCCACAGTCACCCCAGAGTGGGACCTGCTGCCAAGAGGCCTTCTGAAAATGCTGCCACCCACGCCCAGGGCACTGTTCCAAAGCTCCCTCAAAAGGGACACACTGCCCACCTGGTGTCCTCTATCCACTTGAGCTTCAGTGTCCTGTGCCCCTCCCCCATGCAGTTACACCCTGTCACCTGGACCCCAAACAACACTGACCTGCCTGAATCTCATAGGACCCTTTATGAAAATAGCCCCTTCAGCTTCCTTTGAGGGCTCTCCTCCCATGGGACTCAGCACTAGGTTTGTGGGGCAAGGGTGGCACTGTGTATTTCTTTCCACTTCCAATTACCTCTCCGTTGCTGAGAGAAACCTGGGCCCCACTCCGCCCCAGTTGCAGCAGACATCTGAACCCCATGGCTAGAAACGGTTTCAGCTGAGGCTGGGAGTCCTGGTCCGCGTCCTCAGACCAGTCGTTCTCAACGTTGGCTGGATATTAGAATCACCTGGGGAGCTTTTTCAACGTCTATTGCCAAGGCCACACCCCAAAGCAAGAAATCAGAATCTCTGGGCATCAGTAATTTTTAAGTCTCCCTACGCGATTCCCATCCATGCAGTCAGGATTAGGAACCACTGACTTAGAGGAAGAAAGGAAAGGAGAGATGGTGGGAGGGGGGCAAGGCCAAAATTAGGAGCCATTTTCCCAGGAGGGAAGGGAGCTGAAACAAGCAGGCCTAGTGCCACACCCTGGGACACACACTGAGAAAACCTGAGGATGCTTTCGCCAGACCGGCCAGTGACTCGCACAGCTGTTGTCAGTATCTCTTTCAGCTGAGTCAACATTTTAGGAGAGTCAGAGATGAGAACAGCCCAGACCGGGTGGCATCCAAGGGATCTGCAGGGAGGAGGCCTCATCCACAGCCGTGGTGGAGACAGACAGACTCCTACAATTGACAGAATGTCGGGAAAGCCCTGTGTCTCTTTCCAAACTTCCCAGGGTGGCTGGCCAGCTGCTCTAGGAATGGTGTGGCCAGGGACTGGCCTATGTTAGCTAGGTATACCAAGAGTTCATTAAATCACTCATTCATTAATTCATTTGTTCATCTGCTCACTCACATCCACACATGTCAGAGCTGTGTGGAAAGGACCTCAGATATCATATGCAGCCTGGGGGTTCCCAGGCTTTGTTTTTAGCTGAGGAATGCCAGTTTAAGTGAAACCGTATGGATGCATAAACAAACACAAGGGGAGTTGCTCTGGGTAAAGCAGGATTGGAGGCCCTGGACGCAGCCCCCTCACCTCCCTTCTCCTAAGGAGGCTTCACCAGATTCTCCCGTTTCAAGGAGAAACAGGGTTGGGAAACCTCTCATGTATAGATGAGGGCACTGAGGCATAGAGCAGGGTGGGGTCTTGCCCAGGGTCATTCAGATTTCATGTAACAAATTTTCCTGTGCCAGGTTCAGAAAACACAGAGCTGAGTAAGACACGGTCCTTGCAAAGGAGAAACTTACAGCAGAGATTACTACATGCATCTCAGATGCTGAGCCAGATGTCGAGTTCAATCAAATGACCTGCCTCTCTCAGCTTGGTTTTCTGAAGAAAGCACTCCCCAGGTTATTTCCCAGCACATGGCATTGGGGGAGAGCTGCAGTCCTGTCCTCCAGAGCCCACCAGGTCTGGTTCATGTTCAGCTGGGATGCATCCTGCCAGCCCTGACTGTCCTGGGTGTTTTTCCTGTTTGTGACATACTTTGGATATTACACTCATATTCCACCATCAAAATTTCCAAAGTGTGAGAATCAGTAAACATCGGTAACTGATCAATATTACCTGCCTTCTCACTGCTATTATTTGACACTAGATCTACTCCCCAAAAAGGGAGACTGTTCTCTTCACAGGGGACTTCCTGGGCATGGCCTTCCTGAAGGTGCCTCTTGGGTACAGGGTGGCCAAGCTGAATTCTGAGATGGACTGAAAGTCACATGGTGCCCAGGACAAAGCATGGGCCTGAGTTCAGTCCCTAATCTTCCCACTTGCCAGCAGTGCTGTGTGTGTGCAGGGCAGGCATTTCTCAAGTCCAGAATGGTGCATGCAGATGGTGCTCGCCCTCCTCAGGAAATGCCCTCAGCTGCAGGGAGCAGTCTTGCCTGAGTTATGTCCCTTCCTAGGGGTGCAATGGCCCAGCCCCATTGCCTAGATGGGGGAACATCTTTGAAGGTTCATCCAAGCTTTAGCAGCCCCATGGGAGCACCTAAGACTTCGTGGCAATGTCAATGCCATTCAACCTCTCCCTCAGCCCAAGCCTGTTTCTGTTCAGGGCTTGTTCCATGAACAGTCACCAATTAACTTTCTGCACACAGACTTCCTCTCAGAGTCTATTTCCTGAAGACCCTGACCCTCAATGGCACATATTCGCAAAATGAGGGCAATAATCCCCAGCTCTAAAAGCTATTATGAGCCTTAAGTGAGCTCATTTGTTCACATGAAGTCTCCTCTCTGACTCTGTGCCTGGAATACAGAGTGATCAATACATATCGTTCACTTTCCTCCTCTCTATTTTTTCTTCCTCCACGTGTTTATGGATTTTATAGCTAGGGTTCTTTCTCCTCTGGGGGATATATCTGGCTTTCCGTTCATTGGCCGAGCAGAAGTGATTGACACATTCAAAACCCAGTAAGGGTCCAATCCCTTGTGTTCAGGTGTTGTACATAACTGTGCCCATCTCTCATAAACATACACACCAAACACACATGCTTGCACAAGTGGTATTGCAGAATTCTGCAACCTCTGAAGTTTTACAAACATCCAAGGCTTTATACCATCGCCACAACACATAGAGAATTGCTTGTATAGACACCTGTACACCAAGTGAGACATCCTAGGAAGGAGAGAGCACTTCCTGGTTGGTGCGATCAAGGAAGGCCTCATGAAGGAGATCACATTCATCAAAGGTTTTGAAGGATGGATAAAAATCCAGCAGAGAGAGTGGGAGTGGCTTTCCAGACAAAGGGAATAATATCACAGTCCACTGTGGAGCTGGGAAAACACAAAACATGTCTATACAAGCCCTACAGTCTTGGCTGAAGACAGGGTTTTATAGAGAAGGACAAGGCAGAGGAGCAAAGGCTGGGGAGACAGTGTGGAACTTGATGGGGTGGGGTCTTGAAGGCCAAACTGAGGCTGGAAGGAATGGGACTCCACTGACAATTTGTGAGAATAGGGGAGAGCTTAAGGAAGCTCAGCCATGGACAGGATTGAATGGGAACAGTATTGGAGGTCAGGCAACAAGTGTTGAGTCTGTGGCCACACACAGGGCTAGCCAGATGCCCTTCCCTGGCTGGGGCACTGCTGGGTCAGGAGGGCTGGATTCCCATGGCAAGAGCACTAGCCTCTTTTTATGATCACCACAACTATCAGACCCTTCACGGGCAGCTGCGCAGGTACCCTCAGCTCCACTCTGAGGATCAACAAGTGAGCTCACTCCCCAACAATTGTTTGGGGAAGTGAAAGAGGAAACTGACTTCAATATCAGGGGGCCTGACTCACTGTTTCTCAGTGATCCTGGACAGGAAGAGTCTCTGAGCCTGCTGCCAGTCACCTCCTCTGTCCACACCTTACCTCATAGGAATGTAGACACCAAAAGGGAGTCCCAGAAACAGAACCCCTAGAGAAACTTCTAAAGACAAGTCAGACCCAGCCCTCTTTCCCCACTCCCTTGCTGTAAGGCCTTGGGTGCATCACTTAACACCTTTCTAGGCCTCAGTTTCCTCATCCATAAAATGGTTATAGTAACTATCACCACCCACTTGTGGGACTTTTACGAGATCAAATAGCCTAATAAAGCTGAAAGTGCTTGAAGCGCTTCAGAAGTGGTGCTAAAGCAATGCAGGGTGTCATGGTGATGCTGTTATGTAACTGTGGATGGCCATTGCTGCTGCCCCTCTAGACTGGGCATCTCTTTTCTCTGAAGAGTCTGAACACTGCTCCTGGTGTCCTTTATTCACAAATAGTTCTCAAATGTCTCCTCTTGTTTAGTTGTGGGCTTTACACCAGAAGGCGCCACAGATACTGCCTACCTGAAACAGATGCTTGAGTCAGATGCTACGAAAGCCAAGAGGAGGAGGGCCTGGCTGAGAGAGGCTGGGAGCTGACTCACCGTCACTCAGCGGGAAAGCTGCTGGTGTCTTGGTCAGAGAAAGGCAGGTGACTCAAGGTGGACCTTTCTGGACACAGAGACCTGTGATCACTCATCTCTCCAGTCCCTTCTCTTTGGTTGGCATGGATCTTGATCCCAGCCCCTCCCCTCCCAGGCTGCCTTCTGATTCCACTGCCTAGAAATCTAACAGTGGGGCCAGCATGACTCACCACAAGGTGATCTCATTTTCCTCATCTGTAAAATGGGTCTAATAATCCCTGAGCTGCCTGCCTTATAGGGCTGATATGAGGAGGGTCCCATGGGCCAAGGATGCGAGAATGCTTGGTGACTATAAGGTTGTGGTACCAAGGTAAAGGTTTGAGAGGAACTTTCCAAGATATGCTTTAAGATGATTTTTCTGCCCAATGGAGAGGAGGGAGAAGATGGCTGACGGCTGATCTGCAGGGGCTGTAAGATAAGTCATGGGGGGATTCAAGGATGCTGGTTCCCTCCAGACTCAAAGTTCCAAAGCTGGACAGAAAGTGTTTCTTGAACATGAGTATTCAAGAGAACAGCTCTTGGTGTTCTGATACAAAGCATCCCCCTTCAAAAAGAGCCAGTCCCGCAAAACCACAAGACCAGGACAGTGGGGGAGTCATAACCTCCCCTCAGACCACAGCTTGGCTGTTGCCTTCTCCCCAAGTGTCTCTGGATGCTCTGGGCAGAGGCATGGGCTGGCCTGTGACAGTGACACCCACCCAGACCACAAAAGAACATGACTGGGAGAGGGAAGACGCCCTCTAATCAGGAGAGGTCAGAGCTGAGTTACCAGGAGGCTGCAAGTCCCCTTTCCCAGGCTCCTGGCCTGAATGGAGAAGAGGAGAAGGCCCAGTCCCCCCTGGACAGCAGGCATCCAGCGGGAACAAGGGCGAAGCCAGGGTGGGCCCACTCGCCATCTCTGGCTTGACTCCCCTGCTCACAGGTAGGGGAGGGTGGAGAGGGAGTAGGTTAGAGTTCTCCAGGGAGAGTACCCTAGGAATAACCCACATCATCATAGCCCTCTGGGGCTTCCCTCCAGGGGGCTGGGGACAGGGGGGGTTGAACCCCAGAGTCCTTGAAGCAAAGTTCTCCACGTGCATGAAGAAGGTTTAGATCATCAGACACTTTGTCCCTGTCCGTCCCACTCCCCTGCCTTTTAAGTGTTCCCCAGCCTGAAATGATGTCCTCACTCACTAGCCTGAGATTTGCATCTTTCCTTTAACTTGACCTCTCTTACCCTCCAACTCAGTACTTAGAAAACTAAGATCATGTCATCCATCGCTTCTCGGCAAATAGATGGGGAAAAGTGGAAGTAGTGACAGATTTCATTTTCTTGGGCTCCAAAATCACTATGGATGGTGACTGCAGTCACGAAATTAAAAGACACTTGGCTCTTCCAAGAAAAGCTATAACAAACCTAGACAGCATATTAAAAAACAGAGACATCACTTTGCCCACAAAGGTCTGTCTAGTCAAAGCTATGGCTTGTAATCATAGTACATCAAAGTAATCACGTATGGATGTGAGAGTTGGGCCATAAAGAAGGTTGAGTGCCAAAGAATTGAGGCTTTTTAGTGGTGCTGGGGAAGATTGTTTGAGAGTTCCTTAGATAGCAAGGAGGTCAAACCAGTTAATCCTAAAGGAAACTAACCCTGAATATTCATTGAAAGGACTGATCTGAAGCTCCAGTAATCTGACCACCTGATGCAAAGTGCCAACTCATTGGAAAAGACCTGATGCTGGGAAAGATTGAGGGCAGGAGGAGAAGGGGCCGACAGAAAATGAGAAAGCAACACCCATTCAATGGACATGAGTTTGAGCAAACTCTGGGAGATAGTGAAGGACAGGGAAGCTTGGAGTACTGCAGTCCATGGGGTTGCAAAGAGTTGGACACGACTTAGTGACTGAACAACAACCCTCCAACCAGATCCAGATCATGCTTCCTGGTGGCCTGCCAGTGTGACTTACGTTGACTGTCCAGGTTGAGGGACCTCCATATCCCTGCTCACCTTCCTTAGTTCAGTGGCCATGAGCACAAACTCTGGAATCAGACTGGGTTCAAATCCCAGGTCTACCCAAACCAGTCCTGTGACCTGGGGCAGCTTACCTATCCTTTCTGGGTCTCCGCTCTCCCCAGTGTACGGGAATCATAGCAGGAGCCACCTCAGAGCCTTGCTGCAAGGATTAAATGTGTTCATATGTGCTCAGCATAGCATTTGCCATCTGATAAGTCCTACATCTGTGTTGGCTCCTTTTGACAGTTTCCACCCATTGCCTTTTCAAAGCAGGGCTTCAGATCTATTTTGGAAGGCCTCCCTGGGCTGCTCTCTGTTCTGCCGCCTTCTCCACGGTTACACCTTCCCTTGTCATGTTGGGTCTCCCCTTGCTTCCTGGACACACAGTAGCTTATGTAAACTCACGGGACAAGCTAGCTAGCATTAATCCTAGGAACCCTCAGTCTTCCACCTGCCTGGGCTTGCAATCCTTTTCTACAAAGCCATGCCCCTCTCATCTTTCAAAACTGCTCAAAAACTCACCTCCTTTGTGAACCATGGCACAGTGGGAGAAGCATATTTCTCTGGGTTTGAATCCCAGCTGAATCTGTTCAGTGGGTGACCCTGGGCAAGGGTCACCTAACCTCTCTTTGTTTCAATTTCCTGATATGTCAAATGAGGGAAGTACCCCCCTCACAAGATGGAGATGATACAGTGAAATGACCACCCCTTGGTGCCAGGTGCAGCACTGGGGGCTGTGGCACACATTAAATGCTCGATTAATGTTTCCCTTCTCTCCTTCCACCCTGCTCTGATAGCACAGTCTCCCCTCTGCACTCTAGCCCCTAATGATCTTTATAGCTACATCAGTCTCTCTCTATATGTTCTTGGATCTTTATCATGCATTCGGTTACTCTTTCATTCATTTGACATTTATTGGGCCTTTATTATTTGTCTGATGCTGTGCTAGGTCCTGAGGATGATTGCAACGAAATTCTTGTTCTGCAGAACTCACAGAAAGTTAAGAGGGTCAAATATGTGTGCGGATTAGTCTAGGGTCTTATGGCAAGTGTCATAGCAGGGGTGTGTATATAAGGCGATCTAGATCACAGCCTGTGGAGTGACTAACACTGATTTCAGCAATCAAGGGCCTTAAATTCAAGGGGGTGAGCCTTAACTGAGCCCATGCTGGGTGCCAGCATGGTTTTAAGCACAGGGAATTCAAGATAAAGAAGACAATGTCTCTGTCCTCGAGGAGTGTGGGGTCCTGGGGCAAACAGATAAGAAGATGTGAGGATGATACCAAGTGGAGAGTGCCTATGTGCCCATGGGGCTGTCATGCAAGGACGGGAGCAAGGGAGGCTTCCTGGAGGGGCAGACACCTAAGACTTGAAAGACAAGTAGGAATTGGTTAAACAAAGGAGGGACGGAAGGTCAGTCCAGGTAAGTCCAGGTAAGTCCAGGAGGAGTGAGGCCAGGTAGAGGGCTCAATAGCTCTGTATGGTTGGACGTATATGCATAAGGCTCAGAGCTTCTAAGGAGCTATACTTTCTTTGCTCCTCTTTCTCCCTACAACATCGTTTCTCCAGTCAGAGCCCTCGGTCCCAGCTCCAGGGCTGCCCTATCCCAGAGGATAAGCTCGGGAGCCATGCAGCCCAGGCTCTTCCTAAGGGTTGGGCGAGCTGTGGAAGGAGAACAGGGAGGGAACACCTTTGGTGGATGCTTAGGCTGAGATGGAAAGAGGAGAGAATTCCCCCACCCCCTGTTCCCCATACAAGGACACTGAGCCAGGCTTGGCTTTGGCTGTGGTCAGTCTGTGGTAACAGCTGCTAGATATCAGGAAAGAACCTGCTTCCTCAGCTGAAACCTCCCCACCCCCAACCCCTCGGCCCCCCTGCCTCTGCTAGATCGTAGCCCCCCGCTTAATTTGGTCAAGCTGAAGGTCCTCCGCCTTCCTGGTGTTTTACTACACAGCCAGAGGGAGGCAGGGATGCCCAGCACACCCCACATCTACTGTTGGACAGACATGTGGTCACCACACTCACTCCCACACTTGCACACTCACACACGTGCACACACAAACTCACAGCACCCACGCGCACACATGAACTCTCACAACACTTACCCACACATCTGCTCCTCCTCATACACATTCGCACAGCAGAAGGGCACAGCCTGCCTCCATTCTGTAAGCTCCCTTTGGGGAGTACCAGCCCCCTGGAAGGTTGTGAAGCCCTGGACCAGAGAGCCCCAGCATCGCTTGCTGAGAGGGCACCAAAGGGTTAAGAGGGAACGTTTCCAGGGAGTTTGCCTCTTAATCAACACAGTTAATTCTTTTCCTTTTACAAACATAAATTCTTGGCAGTCGGTAACCAAGAAAGAAAGGGGTAAGAAAAAAACCTTAACCCAACATTAGTCAAATCTTTGCCTCTTCCTATTTTTTTTTTTTTTTTTCAAGTTAAAACTCAGGGGAATTCAAAGCAATGAGAGAAATCCCAGCCCAGATGGAATGTTTTTGCTAATATACGTCTGCAAGTTATTTAAATGTATGTTTAAGTGTGCATGTGTGTGTGAGAGAGAGAAAGAGAGAGAATATGAGAGCAAGCGAGTATGGTTGAGTGGTGTACGTGTGTGTGTACATGTGTGTGTGTGTGTGTGTGGGTGAGTGAGTGAGTGACTGGGGCAGACAACAGAGCAGAGCAGTCACCAGGGGCTCTGCCTGAGCCCACTGTCCTCCAGCCTCAGCTCTCCTGTCTAGACCTGAAGCAGGACAAGGCCATTACAGGACAGTCCTTGTTCCTCATCCCAGGGTCTCCTGGGACAACAGCCCCTGTCCTTGCCCCCTCAGCCCCAGGACGGCCTGGGTGACACTTTCTGTCAGGATAGATAACCCACCCACCACACACTTTCTTGTCCTTTTTCCTGCTTAGCCAGAAGACGTGGGGCTGGAGTTTCTAGGCCTGGAGGAGAGGGACAGTGGAGAGGACCAGGCCCCACCCCACACAACAGCAACCCCCATCACCACCACCACACGCACGAGGGCCCTGCCTGGACTGGCACCACCACACTCACGAGGGCCCTGCCTGGAATGGCACCACCACACTCACGAGGGCCCTGCCTGGACTGGAAATCAAGGCTTAAGCTCTATTCCCGGCCTCTGGGGGTCTCCTCTCAGCGCTCTCTCATGATCTTCAGAACCCCCGGTAGTTCCTCTCAACATTGAGCCTCACCCCTCAGAATACCTCCACGTGACAGGCCTGACCCTCACCCACACACCCCACCTCAGCAAAGCCCCCAACCTGTCCCTACAAGAGCTCTCCCAGCTGGGCTCAGGGTGCAGGGGCTTTGCAGATAAACTCCTCAGCACGTGCCCCTACCTCCCAGCTCTCTCTCCTCTGCTCCCTCCTGAGCTGACTTTAATTCTTTTCATCTTTCCTCTGAAATCACTCCTCTGGTCCCGTAATCAGCTGTGTGGGTTCCAACTTCCTGATTTCCAGGGGGAGATTAAGCAGCTTTCTCCATCTAAAGGCACGTTGGAAGGCTAGGCCACCCTGTGGGCTGGCCGGACCCCTCTCTGGCGAGGCGCCTGCTCTTACTCTTTGAGTCCTAGCCACCCTGGGTCCTGGGCCTTCCACAAGGATCTTCCCAGGCCCCCGGCCCGCCCTGGTCCCCAGAGATTCCAGCCTTCCCATCATTCCTCCTTCACACAGAGGCCTCTCGGCATCTCCAGCCAGGCCCAGAGTCCACAGTCCACAGCCTTCTCTATCACCTACTTTTGGAAAAGGGGAGGTGGGGGCAGGGATATGGCAGCACTCAGGATCTGGAATCTGTAGAGGGAATTCTCAGTTGGGTTGCCTACCCTTCCCTTTCTCCTAGGGCTTCTCTGCTCCTCCCATCCACTCTTGCCCTCAGAGGCCCTCTTTCTGAGATCGTGAACATCCATGGTCTCCCCTGGATGATGAGGTGACATGACGAGCAAGCTTTCAACTCCCCAAGAGTGCATCATCTACCCTGCACCTCTTCTGGAGCCACTTCAGGGTCTGGTGCTCAGCTGAGCCCTGGCTTGAGACAAAGCAAAATGGGGTCAGGGGCACGCGCTGCCTGGGAGGGGCCGCTGGAGACAGGGACACAGAGAGAGAGAGAGAGTACAGGGGAAGGAGAACTGAGCTGGGCGTTATGTGCCGTTTCAGCTTGCCCGATATGAAGCTAGGGTATAGTGGTAAAGCTTAGATCTGACTTTTCAACAAGGAAGAAACAGTCGCCTAGAAAAGGAATTCCTGAGATGGAAAGAGGGAGAGAAGCCATTCTGTGGGAAGTCTCTTGAAATGTCACTTCAGTTTCTTCTGAAATGATTTGGGGCCTTGGGCCTCCCCGGGGACCCTGGCTTCCTGCCAATAGGACCCTTGGGTCTGTCTGTCTTGGTCTGAGGGCTTCAGAGAGTCCATGAATTCCCTGATATCAATATGCAAAGTCTCAAGGACATGAACAGTAGCATGAGGGGAGAGATTTCATAGCCTTAATCCTGTCCCCAGAAGGGTCTCCCATTCCAAGGAGTTAAAAACCACCGAATCAGAGTTTAACACAGAAGTGACACATGAGGCTGGCCTTTGACCCAAAAGATGGGCCTGGATTGGAGCCATATGACCTCTGGCTGAACCAAGCCGACTGAGTCAGACCCAGGCAGTGATGGGAGTCTGAGGAGCTGACCTGCACTTCTAGATGGGAGGAGGAGCAAGGAGGGGTTCCGGAGATGACCCAGGTGTCTGGAGACCCCAGCTTAGAGCAGATCTCTGCCAGGTGAAAATCCCACGGCTCACACGACACGTTCATTGGACTCAGCTATCTGCAGGCTTTATCTGCTGGGAACCGGCAAGCACTAGCTGGTGAGATGGTAAAGGTGACCCAGAGAGCCTTAGGTCTTCCTGGAGCACAGGTGAAAAGCGCACAGAAGTGTCTGTGCCCATAAGTTTCACGATATGTACCAAATTCATCCATCTCTGAGTAAAAATACAGTCTACCCTTCAAGGGGCTGTGTGTGTCCAGGACAGACATGGGCAAGTCAGTGGAATCCCAGCGGCATAGAGGGCAAGGTCAGTCAGTGCCAAGGGGACCATCTGGAGGGAACAAGTGTTGCTTAACAAAAAATGTCCCTTAGCCCAACCCCACACTATGGGGGCTACGCACTAACCAGGCTGCTGGAACTTTCTGGGTCATAGCGCCCTCTTCCACGAAATGATGAAGTTGGGCTGGAGGGGTTCTGAGGACACGTTCAGTGTCGACACCTCAGGTTTTAAGAAATGCCTCCTCTGTCCTCTCCCTGGAGCTCTCGTGGTGGGGGAGTGCAGAGGTGGAGATTATCCAAAAGCCCAGGGAGTATTCCCACCCTGCCAGATTTCACGACCACCTACCCAGGGCCTCTGCCCGTTCCCTCCTCCCACAATGTCAATTTCCCTACAGAAGAGGCTGTGGTAGCATGATGGGTTCCCTCTTTGTGTTTTGATTTGTTTTCTTGCTTACTTTCTTGCTCAAACCAAGTGCATTCAAGGGACAGGAAGTAGGAGGCTGGCTGGGACAGGTGAGCAAGGAACAGCCTGGACCCAGCTTGTTGGCTGCTCTCCAGCCAGAAGGTTGGGGTGACCAGCTGTGAATTCTCCCTAGGTCCTGTGAGGACAGACACAGTGGCTACTGCCACACTGGACAACCCCTCAAGCTCCCTCTCTAGAGCCTCACGGCTGTCGAATGTTTTCTTCTACCCACTGCATATCCGTGTGCTTTGTAAGTGTGCTCTGTAGATATGTAGGTATATAAGTATTATAGGTGGTGGTGTTTAGTCTGACTCCTTTGAGACCGCATGGCGTGTAGCCCGCCAGGCTCCTCTGTACATGGGATTCTCCAGGCAAGAATACTGGAGTGGGTTGCCATCTCCTTCTCCAGGGAATCTTCCCAACCCAGGGATGGAACCCACATCTCCTGCACGGGCAGGTGGATTCTTGATTACTGAGCTAGCACAGAAGCCCGCATACAGCTAGGAAGGTAGGACTCGGTTTACAAGGTGGTGGCGGGGCTCCCGTCTGTGGCAGCCAAGTTGCTGTCGGGGCGGCGCCCCTGTCTCTCCCCACAGGTCTCCCCTGTCACTTCCGCCTGTGATTCCTTCTCCCCACCCCCCAACATCAAGCTGTCATCATCGCCAACTCCTCCCTCACGTTTCCTCCCCGCAGCCCGGCTGTTGCTATATCCTTACTCTTCCTCCACAGCAGCTCTGAGATCTGTCCCTTTCTCGGTGCCCGCCCCCTCCATCAGCAACCCCCTCCTGTGTCCCCATCTCTCCTGTCTCTTGTCTCTGCTGGCTTTTTTTTTTTTTTGCTTCTCCCCCTCTCTGACTTTGTGCTTTGCCTGCTCTTTGTCCATCTGCCTGTCCCTCTCCGTTCATGCTTGTTTTATATGCAGCCCTGTTTCCTGGCCCCTCTGAATCCCTGTGCACCTTTCTCTCAGGTGGCCTCTTTCTCTCTGGTCAGTTGGGGGTGTTTGTCTTTATCTCTCCACTGTCTCCTAACAGGTCACAGCCAGAAACTCCTTGGGGAAGCAGGGTTGGAGCTTTCTTCTTTCTAACCTCGCTGTCAAGTTGACTTCCCAGCTGGCCTGAGCTCTGAGCAGAGCAGAGCAGAGGCAGCGCAGCAGGGAGACGGACCTCGGCCTGAGCGATCCATGGGCCATGGGGAGAACAGCTGGGCCAGAGGAGCCAGTGATGCGGCCCTGCCTGTTGCTAAAACAAGTGGCAGGCCTGGCTCATTTGCATGTCGGGTCTCTTTTACATAAATCTGCATGTCAAGCTGGAGGCCCAGGAGCCAGGTAATGCAAAATGATGCAAAATAAATTAGAGTGCCCTTCTGCAGGTGCAAGCCTGCCCTATCCAACTGACAGAGCAAACCCAGAAGGGTTGGTGTCCTCCTACAGTAAGAGGGGAGGGGGGAGTGAAGTGGGGAATTGGGGGGATGGGGCAGGAGCAGAACCGCTGGCCTGCTCTCTAGCCTGGCTCCAGGGTGGCCCTGGGAAAGAGGATGGGCCCCATGACTGGAGAGGGCTGTGAAGCCAGCCAGCTTGGACCACAGGCTCATCCAGACCCTGGAGACTTGGACTCCAGGGCTGGGAGAGGGGACATTTAGGGCTCACCCCATCCGGTGGGGAAAAAGGAGCAGGAGAGGGACCTTTCCAAGGTTGCCCAGCCCAATGTGGCAGGGCCCAGCACAGAAGCCTGCGCTCCTGGTTCTCAGCAAAGTAACCTCTGTGTTCTGTATCATGGGATAGAAGTGGGTGAATATCACTGGGGGTCTCCAGTGACTTTGGGGGAATCAAATCAGAGATGTCAGTCTACCCTTCTACTCTACCTGGCCTTTGGGAGCACTGCCCCTGTGCTAACCACCTTGGGGTGCCCTTCAGAGCTCCCTGACCCAGACCTGGGGTCCTATTCCCCTCTAGAAAATGCAGCGTGGGAAAGAAGTAACAACCATTCTCCCTCTGCATTCTCTAGCTTCTGTGAAGTGTGACTTCTTGGCTCCTCTTTGGATTGGGAAGTGGTTCCTGAAGCCCCAAGGCTTCTGAGAGGCCCCTTCATGTGAGAGGTGGATGGAGAGGAGGGTTGTAGCACCACAGCCTGCCCCAGGCCTGACTCTGTTTCTCCTCTGACCAAAAAGGTGAACCAGCCATGTGATCCCAAACGCTCCCAAAGACCTCACACCCTCTCCAGATGCACCACACAGCATGTTTAAAGAGGACCCACTGCAAATTACATCTGTGCTAACTAGGACCTCTGCTCCAATTCTCCTCTGCTGCAGGAAGCTGGCCAACAGAGCTCCATCCTGCCCTGAAAGTGCAGGCTATCCGTGGGGGTGGTATCTCAGGGGGCAGGGCACCCATGGTTAAAAACAGTGAGCCACATCTCTGCCTGTGTAGTGCTGCTGCAACTTACCAGCCGTGTGACCAAGGGCAAGACACCTGGCCTCTCTGACCCACGTTTTCTCATCTATAAATTCCAGGTGGTAAGCATTCCTACCTGGTAGGGTTACCATGAGGCATAAATGAGACAAAGCACAGACAGCACCCCACACAGTGCCTGGCACAAAGGAAGCAACTATAAATGGTGAAAAAGTGAGTGTTTATCACTCAGTCATGTCTGACTCTTTGCAAGTTGATGGACTGTAACTCACCAGCCTCCTCTGTCCAGGGGATTCTCCAGGCAAGAATACTGGAGTGAGTTGCCATTCCCTTCTCCAGGGGATCTTCCCAACTCAGGAATCAAACTGGGGTCTCCCACATTGCAGGCAGATTCTTTTCACTGCCTGAGCCACCTGGGAAGCCCAGTAGTATTACTCTTGCAAATACAGGTATCACAACCAGGCCAACCTAGATCAGAGGAAGGGGGTGGGAAGCAGAAAGAAGTTCAGGTGGGGTCTCTCTCCCACTGCCCTTCCTCTTCCCACCACCTTCTTCTGTTCCCCGGCCTCCAATCTAGTCTCCACATTTGTTACAGAGGGAAAGTATTAAAACACACCTACTGTCACACCACTTCTTTGCTTTAACTCCTTTCTGGCTTCCTATTGCTCTTAGGATAAAGCCCACACTCCTTAACATGGTCTTACAAGACTTTTTGTAATCTGGCTCCTGCTTATCTCTGAACCTTATTTCTCAACCTCTTGTAACCTAAGCTTTGGGACCACAGTTGCTCAGACATGCATGTTGGCACTTACCTCCAGGCCTCTGCATGGGCTGCTTCCTGACCCCAGCTACTCACCTCTTTTGCAGTCAGTTTAGAAGTTGTTTCCTCAGAATACTCCTGCTCTCCTGGCTGAGGATGAAAAGAGAAGGGTTATGGAGCTCCTTGTCCCAGGAGATTTTTCTGAGGTTCAGGAAGTAAGGATGTCTAAGATCATTTAGTCTCCTTTGGCAGAGAAGAAACCCAAGACCCAGAGGGAGGGGGCTTCCTCCAGGTTCCCCCCAGCCTCCCTCCACACTAGCACAGAGGGAACCAGTGACACCTCCTCTGACACCAAGGATGACTTCTCATTCTAATTTATTTGCATCTAATCATTTAATCACCTCTCCCAGGGAGAATGAATAAACAGAAAAGACCAGGAGACCCAAAGGAATGAATTCCAAGCCCTCGGAGAGCCCACAGGGATATGGGTGTTTTGGGGCCAGGGCTATTTTAATGACTGTTCCCATGAGGTCACTATCTCCTTTTCCCTCTTTATCAGATTCTAGTTGGCCTCATCTGCCAAGTGAGAGGAGCTTGTGACCAGGGAATTGAGGGGCACAGGGGGCTCCTTGGGGAGCTGTGAATTTAAAGCATGGCCAAGTGAGAACCAGTCAAGGCCACTGCTGCAGCTTCGAAAACAAACAAGTTCTGGAGCCAGAAAACCTAGTTTAAGTCACACTTGCTAGCGATGTGAAAGTGCGAATCAGTGAACCTCTCTGTACCTTAGTCTCTTCCACTGTAAAATGGGAGTAACACAATAACTCTCTCGCCAGGCTGTCATGAGGGTCTGGTGAGGGAATAGGTGGGAAAGCGCCTCCTATACGGTTCAGCACTCAACATGCCTTCTTCGTGAGCCGAGCATGCACAGGAGGGTTCTGATGGGGAGCCAGGCTCTGAAGCCCAGAGCTGATTGCTGACTCAGCCCCCTATGCTTGCTGCCATCCCGTGCCTAATCTGTTACGGACTGAAAGGTGTTGGGCTTATAAATATTTGCTCCTTATGGCCAGGCTTTCCTGAGTGCTATCAGCCTGGCTGATAAGATAATCCTGCCCCATGGGGCAGGCTCTGGCACCTGGCATTCTGTGCTGCAGGTGACCTAGCAGACTTAACTTTTTAATACCTAGCAAGTCAATACAGAGGCTCTCGGCTTACCGGCTAGGAGGGGCCAGCCAACGGGGACTCCAAAATTAATTCTCTTTGTTTTTGAATCTGAGGTCTAGAATTGACTGGAGACTCCAAGTTAACACCTTTCCTGCCAGATGGTGACTGGGTCTTCACTGGCTCCACTGAGCTCAGAACCAAAATGATTTTGAAAAGACTTGAAGTGAGCACCCTTCTCCTTTAATTAAGCACAAAATCTCCATATCTATTTCAGGCTTTGAAAAGTGAAACCCAGAGAAGGCAGGTTCCCCAGGCAGAGGAGAGAGGTGTGTGGAATTAATATTCCATCTCTATTTTTCCTGGGTAATTTAATAAATTGACTAAGCTTATCAGGGGGACCTGGGCTGCTTTTAGCTCCTGGGCAAGCCAGGCTCACATTCTCGGCTCACTTTCCACATTAGAACAGTTAACTAGCCGGGTGAGGTGAGTCGGGATTAAGGGGAAGAGCTGGGACCCGTCCCGCCTTGTTTGGGCACCCATGACCATTTGGCGGCACATCCCTCCTCCCCCAAATGCTCTAGCCTGACTCTCAAAGTTCTGGGTGCACCCTGAACCACCTTGGGCACCCCCCACCCATTCCCCCGCTGCCTTTCACCTCTCCCAGCTTCAGGGGGCATGTGGACTTGCTGGTATTTTTTAGAGAGAGAGTCTTTTTTTAATTGGAGGATAATTGCTTTACAATGTTGTGTTGGTTTCTGCTGTGAAACAGCTTTAAATATACATATAACCTCTCCCTCTTGAGTCACTCTCACTCATGACTTGCAGGTATTTAAAGAAGGCAGGCTAAGGGGAGGGGCTATGCTGGGACTGCCCCAGTCCCGTACCTCCAGGAAGAAAGGTAACTGCCCAGACAGGCTGCTTCCTGAGGTCCAGCAGACCCTTCTCCCCACCCTTCCTTCCACCCCATCATTCTCCCTTCTCTGCTGGTCAGAAGGCAACTCTAGGACTGCTTCTCTCTGGAACTGAGGGCTCTCAAGGAATCTGTTTCATAAACATCAAATTCTCATAGAAAACTTCAGAATCCCAGGAAAGAAATCCTTGGAACCCTGTGTGGGAAACATTACTCTGGGCTGTCATCTCTCTTTGAACATCCACTTAGCTCCTCCCGTTCATCTCCATGAGAAGCTCTCGGGAGCAGGGAGGATACCAGTATAGAATATGTTTCCAAATAAGTGGGAGGGGACTTCAGAGATTCTAAATCCATCCCCTCTTTGCCACGGATGGATAGAATCAAGTTCAAGGAGGGAAAGTGGTCAGTCCAAGGAGTTCTCACCTCTGAGCCTGGGCCTGTGGGGCTTCACTGGGGACTCACTAGAGGGGGCTGCATATCACACTCTAGGGGCTCTGGGGTCAGAGAGACCTGAGGCCAAATTTTGGCTCAGCTGTGAGACTTGCCCAAGTTATAGAAGCTTCTTTGTGCTTTAGTTTTATCGTTTGTAGGATGGGATAATAATAACCACTTCATAGGGTCAATAGATGAGATGAGGAATGTTACCTGCCTGACAGTAATTACTCTAGAACTTCCTGAAGGAGTGGCTTAATTTCATTTACCGCTGGATCCTCAGACCCTAGAACATGCCGTGCCCAGAGCAGCAGTGAACAAATGCATGTTGAATGGATGAATGCAGCGTATAGTTATTATCACTCTTACCCTCAGCGGTTCTTATGATCACTATTATTGACCTGAGTATTTTCTTGTTCAGCTTCACTCACCTCTTCTTTCCCTCTCCTGGACTCTCTTCTGTTTACTCCTTGTAGCGGCATGTACAGGGGCATTCCTGCAGATGTACACCTTCATACCTGCACTGCTTCTGTCTCTTCATCTCTTCTCATCTGCAGGGGGAGAGGGAGAATCATGAGGCTGAATCCATACCTTTGCTTTCCTACCCAAGCCCCACCCAACTCAGGGTTCAAATTGCTGCTCCCCTTCATATATCTGAAATCCAGTCCACTCTCTTCTAATATACTTAGTGCTGCTTAGTAAGTCACGGGTGGTGGAAAAAAAAAAATTCCCACCAGTATTTTTTCATTTCCAAGGAAGGCTGTCCATTTGGTTTTGTTTTGTCTGATTCAAAACTGACTGATGCAATTCCCTTCTGCTCTGACAAATCAGGACCCTCAGCAAAGAAGGAAACAGAGCCAAAGAGAGAAGAGAAAGGGTCAGCCACTTTTTGGAGATTTATGCAGCTGGACAGTGCTCTCCTAGGTTCAGGCCTCGAGTTTCAAAAAAACAAGACTCCAAGACGCACCTTCATTTGAGTCATTTGGGTGGAGTTGGTGTTTTCATCTTTGTTATCTTCCTATTTCCCTCCCCTCTGAGCTGAGTGCTTCCATCTGCCTTTGGGGTCTAGGACAACTGGGCCAAAATACCAAGAGATGATCCTTCTCAAATTCTCAAATCCCATTTTCACTCCTTTTGTCCCACTCCTGGGTTTAGGGTTTTAATTCATTTTGAATTGGTGATCATCTTGAGAGGAAAACACATAGGAAATGGATAGACTGTAATAAGACATAAATAACTCAACCCTACAAATTAACACAAGCCTACACCTGAAAGAATCAGACCACAAGCAAACAAGAATTTGGCTAATAACAGAGAATAATAATAAGGCCTATGGCCTTTAACTAGATCAGTGTGACTTAAAGATAAATCGTAAAGTGAAATACTCAGTCCAGACAAACTGTAGGGGTTGGTTTGGTTTATGTACTCCCTTAATGTATATGACTAAAACACAGATTCTGTTTACACGCATCTTTTTACAAGTTTGTTGTTTTTTTAGTCTCTAAGTCACGTCCGACTCTTTTGCGACCCCATGGACTGTAGTCTTCCAGGCTCCTCTGTCCATGGGATTTCCCAGACGAGAATACTGGAGTGCGTTGTCATTTCCCCCTCTGGGGGATCTTCCTGACACAGGGATTGAACTCGCATCTTTTGCATCTCCTGCATTGGCAGGTGGGTGCCATTACTAAATTAATGGAAATGTTGACTCTGTACAGATAAGTGGTTTCCATCTTTTTGAGGGTGGCCACCCTCCTGTTTGAGTTCAGATCTTACTGGGCACAGGGCCCGATGGTGAGTGTCCAACTCCCTGAAACCTAGCCAAGCAGGGAGGCCAGGTGGAGGTGGTCCACCTAGTGGGATTCCAACAAGCTGAAGCAGGTAACAGGAGCATCTCTTACATTGATTACAGGCCCTTTGAGTGGAAGGGATGCACCTCCTGAGTTGAGAGTGGGCCCCGTGCATCAAGTCCAGTAGATGGACAATTCAGGTTGATTATAGACTGCAGGCTTGTGTCATCCCTGATGTGGTGGTGTCATGAGGATGGTGATTGTAGCCATGAAATTAAAAGACACTTGCTCAATGGAAGGAAAGTTATGACCAACCTAGACAGCATATTCAAAAGCAGAGACATTACTTTGCCAACAAAGGTCCATCTAGTCAAGACTATGGTTTTTCCAGTGGTCATGTATGGATGTGAAAGTTGGACTATAAAGAAAGCTGAGCACCGAAGAATTGATGCTTTTGAACTGTGGTGTTGGAGAAGACTCTTGAGAGTCCCTTGGACTGCAAAGAGATCCAACTAGTCCATCCTAAAGGAAATCAGTCCTGGGTGTTCATTGGAGGGACTGATGCTGAAGCTGAAACTCCAATACTTTGGCCACCTGATTTGAAGAGCTAATTCATTTGAAAAGACCCTGATGCTGGGAAAGATTGAGGGTAGGAGGAGAAGGGGACAACAGAGGATGAGATGGTTGGATGGCATCACCGACACAGTGGACATGGGTTTGGGTGGACTCTGGGAGTTAGTGATGGACAGGGAGGCCTGGTGTGTTGCAGTTCATGGGGTCACAAAGAGTCGGACACAACTGAGCAACTGAACTGAACAGGAGGTGGGGCCTTTGGGAGGTGATTGAGTCACAAGGATGAAGCCCTCATGAATGGGATCCATGCTCTTCTAAGAGACTCCGGGTACTTCCTTGGTGGTCCAATGGTTAAGAGTCCTTGGTTCAGTCCCTGGTCAGGGAACCAAGATCCTGCATGCCACATGGCACAGTGCAGCCAAAAAATTATAAATAAAATAAAGAGACCCCAGAGAGCTCTCTCACCCCTTCTGTCAGGTAGACACAGTAAGACAATGATGGTCTGTGATCTAGGAAATGGGATCTCACCAGACACTGAGTCAGTTGGCACTTCCATCCTGGACTCCCCAACCTCTGGAAGTATGAAAAATAAGTGTTTGCTTTTGAAGCTGCCCAGTCTATGGTGTTTTTGTTATAGCAGCCTGAATGAACTAAAAGAGCAACCCAGTGCATTGTGGGAGCAAGAAAGAGATGGGCATCAGAGATGGAGTATGGAGTAGGGAGGCATGGGGCTGGGGATGTTCTTTGCCAGCCTGGGCCCTTAGCCCCACGAAGCATGCCTCTGCCTTGGCCACCAGTGACACACTAAAAACTCTGCGTGCTCATCAGTTCAGCATCTACTGCCCTGTCTGCCCCTGACACTGGTTCCCCCTTGGCTCCAGGCTCTCTCACAGACCGGCTTTCCTGGCTTGCCATACGTGGACTTGGCAGCCTGGTCCCACTTCTCCTCCATGACTGTCTTAGAAATCCCATAAGTCTCAGGCAACAGTAATTAACCCCAGGCACCAAAACCGACCTCCAGCCCCACAGCTGCATCCAACTCAGGTGCCTGGGACACCACAACCCACCAGACTCCTGAGGGGGTCAGGGCAGAGCCTGTGGAGGAGAAGAGGTGGGAGTTAGAGAAGAAAAAGACTGTGACAAAACGGGCAAGGAGAAGAACAATTTGAGGGAATATTAGAAAGACAGTTAAAAATACACCCCTGTGGTGCATGGTATGAGTGGGCTGGGGAAGAGGACTTTGACATTAAATTGATTTCCAACACCTCTGGCATAAACAGAGACCCCCCTGCTGTGAACCCCAATGAGGTGGCCTCAGTCTGATTCTTTTGGCTTTTAGGTGTGGCCTCTGAGGAATGACAGAAGAGAATGGCTGTTCAAGCTGAGAAAAATCTATTCAAACTCCATGCAGTGTGCCAAAGCTCTTTTTTTTTTTTTTTCGTTAGCTCTGTCTTCGCTCCAAGAATGTCTTCTTTTTCAGTTCTGGAGATTTCAATGCTTATAGCAATCACTTGGTCTGGGAGTCCTGTTTGTCTCCTCACAGTGAGCCTTGCTTCTATTTCATAACATCCTCCCTTTCAACTCAGTTCTTGTCAGCAGAGAGTATATAGGAAGCAATCAGATCTATGAACCAAGTTATCAATATTTGCCTTCCTGTCTGATCATGGGTCACAAGCTCTGATGCAGAAGTGATGCTGCTGGATGAGTCTTCACTCAGTTACCCAGACACTCACATTCCCAGAAAGTGCACACCACCAGGAACCGCTGTCAATCCAAAAAGAAAATGTCTTTTTGGAACCACTCTAGCTTTACCTCATCTTCCTCCACAAACCTAGCCTGGGAAATTTTCCTATTCAGCTTTAAAAAATAATTGATGACAACTTGGATGGGAACACAGATAGCATATTTATCAAAATTTCAGATGATACAAAATCACTATTAAATAGGGTAAAAGAGTAAGGTTCCAAGTTTACCTGGATAGATTGGACAAGGAACTGAATTTAACAAAGATGAAATTTACTACCCTTGGGCTCAAAACCAAACAAAAACCCAGCTCAGCAGTATAATTTCAGAATTTGGAAGAGGGAGCTAAAAGAGCCACACATTGGTTGCAAGTTCAATATTCGTGCATGCTCAGTCATGCGTGACCCTGCGACCCTGTGGACTGTACCCCACCAGGCTCTTCTGTCTATGGGATTTCCCAGGCAATGACACTGGAGAGGGTGGGTTGCCATTTCCTCCTTCAGGGGATCTTCCTGAAGTAGGTATCAAACCAGAGTCTCCTGCCTTGTCCTTCATTGGCAGGTGGATTCTTTACCACTAAGCCACCTGGGAAGTCAAAGTTCAATGTGAGTCAAGGGTATAATGTGACTCTTAGAGCACTTAAGGTGAGTTTAGGCTGCATCACTGGAGGGTAGAGTTCAAAACAAGGAGAGCAGGAAGTGATCCTGTTCTCAGCGCTCCTGGACCACACCTGATGTGTTGTGCTTCCTTCTGACACCGCTCTGGGATGAACACTGACAACATCTGAGGGGTGGAAACAGGAAGACAGAGAATCTGGAAATTATAACAAATGAGAACCATAAAAGAACTAAGGAAGTTTAACCCCAAAGAGGAAAAAGATTTAAGGAGGCATGAAAGTTGTTTTTTTTTTAAGTGCTTCAAGACTGATCTCCTATACAAACTGGAGACTTTTTTTTTTTCTTTCCCAGTTTTAGAAGACAAAGGTAGCTACATGAGAATAAGTAACAGGGAGCTAAATTTCAGTCTGGCCTGGGGAAGAACTTTCTTTTGCAACAGTGAAAAGTGTGCCAAGCTAGAATAATCTGCCTGATGAGGTAATGAGTTCCCTGTCACTGGAGAAATTCAGGCAAAAGCTGGAGGATTACACATGAGGGATGTTGCAGACAGAATTCTTGTATTCATCAGAGGATCAGATCAGACGATCTTTAAGGATGCTTTCAACTCGCAGACATTCTGAATTTCTGGGTTGTTATTATAATTTACTATATATCACTTATATGAAGATATCTAATTCCTTTTAGTAAAGTGATAAAGCTGCTGAATTTCAGAAATACTTTCCAGTTCTTTTCACATTCAATTTCAATTTCAGAGGGAGTACAATGGAGACAACTGTATTGGTTCAAACTTGGTTCTGTTACTTACTAGCTGTGTGACCTTGGGCAAGTCACTTCATGTCTCTGAGCCTCAATTTCCTCATCTATGGAACAGAAATAATAATAGTACCTGCTTCATAGGGCTGTTATGAGGATTAAATAAATATTTGAGAAGCACTCAGAACACTGCCGCGTACAGTAAGTATTACAAATGTGTTTGTTAAATTAAAAATAATGTAAAATAGCTGAAAATAAAGAATGGGAATGGTCTCAAATTTAACAAATGGTTCAAGGATGTCCTCCTTCTTTACCAACTCATCACTAGCAGCTCTGGCTGTAAAATAGCCAAGAACCCAGAGGCAGCAAAGAAAAAAAAAAGGCAAAAACCACACAGGCTCCCCAGCTCTCAAGGGGGAAGCAAAAGCTTCCTGTGATTGGTTTACCGTAACCTCTGAAAAGGGCTGTGTGTTTAATGACACCCGCTTATCCTCTCCTCCCCCACCCTCCTCTCTCTTCTTGGAGTTGCTAGGAGGCCAGGGCTGTGCTGCATCCTAATAAAGCTGCGACGGGGGAGGGAGGGGGCCAGAGCTTGTTAGATATACACGGCCTGTCTGCGGGAGCTTAATATCCTTTTACTGGAATAACTATTGTCCCAGCTTCTCAACGAATACGGACCATCATTAATAAAAGGGCTAATAAAAGCATTTATTGCGCTCAGGCAATAGCCTCGCTTTTTCTAGCTCCAGGGCCTTGGCAGAGGCAGCTATTGAGGATAAGAATTGGAAAACTAAGACTCCCACTGCAACGCAGAGATCAGCCTCTGCCCCAGCCCCGACCCAGCACCCTCCCCCAAGGGCTGAGCAGCCAGAGCAGTGGGAGATTGGGGCATGAAGACAATGAATGCATCACTGAGGCATCAGGCTTCCGGGTCTTTTTAAAATGGTAAATACGGGGTGGTGATGCTTAAAGAAAAAAATGGTCCTATTACCAAGTTCTCTCAAGAAGCTTAAAGCACTTCACCTTGCAAGACTGTTATTCCCATTTTACTGAGGGGAAAATAAAGGCACAGAGGGATTAGGGGCTCACTCAGCCATATGCGGTCTGATATCCTTGCCAGAACCAAGACTAGAACACAATGTTCCTGACTTCCAAATCCAGAACCATCATGAAATTTTTAAAAGGGTGAGACTGTATCTATCACTGTCCAGCCTCCAATGTGGGGAATCAGTGAATGCTGTGATCATCATCACTGCTTCCCTAAATTATTATTGTTGTTATTATAATAACTAGTGGGTAGACTTGAGTGGGTGGTAGATACAAGATAATTACTAAGACCCCAGAATTAAAGTGTTGAGTCTCTACTTTTCCACGGCCGCCCAGAGATGAAAATGAAAGCTATCCTCCAAGGAACTCTGAGAAGAGCCCTAATCTAGAGATAGCGTGAATCCGAGAGGGGAAGACAATGGAGAAAGGCCAGGAGAGACTTGGAAGCCAGCCTTGGAGATGCTGGGATTCTTGACTGTGGATGGCACAGGCAATCCAGCAGGTTCAGATCCTGGTTCTGCCACTTCTTTGCTGTGTGACCATGGGAAAGTTTCCTAACCTCTCTGAAGTTCAGTGTCCTCAGCTGTGAAATAGGGATAATAATCATCCCTAGCCCTAAGTCTGTTGTAAGTAAAGATTAGAGGAAAGACTGTGAAAACTCAAAAACCTGAGCCTAGAGCTTGCCAGTGGGGAGGGCCAGAAACTGTGGGGCTGCATGACTCTCCCGACCTCAGGAGGACACTGGGAAGCAGTCTTTTTCTCAGGACTACCCAGGTTCAGCAGAGAATAACTTTGGCCTTAGTTTCCCCCCTATTTAAGACAGGGCAACAAAATCTCTGCCCTCAGCAACTCCCTGCCCCCCCCCACCCCCGAGGGTTGTCAGATGGATGGAGGAGAGATACAATCCTTGGGAGGAAAGGTGGGTGTTAATAACAGCACCCTGGATCTCTATTATTATTGTCATTATTCCAGCTCTGTCCAGTAAGCAGCGAGGACCCAGGTGATTCACCGTCTGCACGCTGCAGCCCTGGTCCACCTGTTGCAACTTGCCCGCCTGCCAGGATTCCTCTGCCTGCGAGGCCTCCACCTCTTTCTCAGCTCATACTTGCAGCTCAGGGTCCTCCGTCACCAGATGGGATGGAGGCATGAGGGGGGCATTTGGGAACAGAGCACCCAGCTCAGAAGGGCTGGGACTCCTGCACCAGTGGCCACAGCCCTGCTTCACATCAGCAGCCACAGAGTAAGCCTAGGGTATGGGGCGGGGGGTTGGGGCTGGGAGATTGTAAGTTTCAGATCAACCACTCCTCCAGAGATCTCCCAGTCCCTTCGGAGGATGGCACGGACCAGGGGTGGCAGGGATCAGGGAGAAAGGGGTTCAGGCCTGGGTCTGTTCCGTGGCAGTCCTGCTGTGGGGTGGGGGGAGGCGGGTGGCGGAGGGTGAGGTAGGGACGATGGTGTGGGGGCAAGTCCCCATCCACCTCCAGGGGCCCTGCTCTGAATGGCAGAGGCCTGGCATAAGGAACTGCCTGGAAACTGGGTAGCATCAGAGGATGGTTCTTAAACTCTGTAACCCCAAGTACTTGGGTCCTAAGGTTTCAACAACAGCTAGAGCTAAGGAAAGGGAGCTTGGGTGCTTCTGACAGTCATGAAGAACCGCCGCCACCCCCTCCGCCTTGCAAGCACTCTATAAATGTGATCTGAACATCTGTGACTCACCCGCACACACCCCTGCAGTTTCGTGGTGAGGACACAGCTAATCATAGCTAGTGTTTGGGGAGGAAGACGGATTTTGCCAAAAGCTCCATGACAGACTCTCTCCCCTTTCTCTGAGATGGTGAAGTGAGTATGACTGGCCGCCAGTTTGGCAAGGAGTTTCTGCCTCCCTGAGGACTGGTCCTACCTGGGACAAGAACACACCCCCAGAAGAGCCATTTAGGTTGGGGTTGGTTCCCTGGTTTCTGATCAAAGGTCATACCAGGAAGATCAGAGCTGGATTTCCTAAGATCTACCGGTGATGTTTGCTTTGGTTTTGTTTGGGCTTGTTTACATTTGAGCTGGAAGGGGCCCAACTATAGGACATCTGTCTATATCTGTCACTCTAGATGAGGAAACTGAGGTCTAGTGAGGCTGAAGTGACTTATCCAAAGTTATTTGGAGTCTTTTCATACTGTTCACCTGATGCAAAGAGCCAACTCACTGGAAAAGACCCTGATGCTGGGAAGATTGAGGACAGGAGGAGAAGGGGGGGACAGAGGATGAGATGGTTGGATGGCATCACCAACTCAGTGGATGTGAGTTTAAGCAAACTCCAGGAGATAGTGTAGGACAGGGAAGCCTGGCGTGCTGCAGTCCATGGGGTTGTAAAGAGTCAGACATGACTTAGCGACTGAACAACAATTTAGAGTCTTAGACACAGAACTGCAGCCCTGCCTCCAGATTCAGCGTTCTTTCTATGAACTCTTCTGGGTCCATTTTGAGTCCTGAGAAACAACTGCAACAATGTCAGCCCCCATTCATAGAGCACTTAATATGTGCCAGTTACTAGATTAGGTGGTATGTACACTACATCAGGCTGAGGATATAGATGAGGTGGGAGCACATCAGAGAAGTGGTTTGTGTAGATCAATTGTGTTTTCTTTCGGGTCTGAGGCACAACGTTTCTGTGGCACACTTTCAAATCATTAGCCATTCAGGATGTGCTGTTGTGTCAACTGACTGAGCATTTTCTATATGTCAGTTCTCCACGGAGTCCTGGAAACCCAGAGATAAAATAGGATAGGGTCCCCCACAGTGTACTAGAATCAATAATTTACCAGAGTTAAAGAAAAAGGGTCAGGAACGCAGTAAAAAAATAAAATAAAATAAAATAAATCCTGGGGAGATGGAGGCTTCCTGATACATTTTAGCAGGGTTTTGAAGGGTAAGTAGGAGTTGGCTAGGTGAGGCCAGCTATGAATGGGAGAGAGAAAATGCATGCAGAGAAAACAGCAAGCAGAAAAGCTGTAGAGGAAGTATTTTATGTGTTTGGAGACAACAAATAGTTTGAAACAGAAAGTGGAGAGATGGAGGGGATGCGGGGAGACAATGCTACACAGGTGAGTTGAGGCCAGCAATGAGGAAGGTCTAATGCCAGGCCAAGGAGGGCACCAGTATGGAGTTCAAGCTTTGGAGGTCTGCTCTGAAAGGACTCTGAGGTTCTCATTCCTAGCTTTTATACATTCATATATGCACACTAAGTGGCTTCAGTTGTGTCTGACTCTTTCCGAGTATGGACCTGTGGACTGTAGTGAGCCAGGTTCCCCTGTCCATGGGGATTCTCCAGGCATGAATACTGGAGTGGGTTGCCAAGCCCTTCTCCAGGGAATCTTCCCAACCCAGGGATTGAACCGGCGTCTCTTACATCTCCTGCGTTGGCAGGCAGGTTCTTTACACTACCATCTGGGAAGCCCCCACACATATATGCATACATATAAATCAGAGGTAGAGAATATATTTGGCCTGTCTCCCCCACCCCACCCCACCCCCACCTCCCTATTGGTCTGGGCACCTGTGAGTGTGTTCATCCACCTGGAGTGCTAATTAGGCCCTCTGGGGAGTCTGACACCGACCGCCAGCTGTGGTCACAACCGCCAGCTCGTGGCCTCTGCACAGGAACTTTCTCAGTGCTTCTCTGGTGTTCCCCTCATTACTGGGTGTTAGTGGAGTCTTTACCACATGGCATTCTGCTTGGTCAGGGTTTGTCAGACGGCCCATGCAGTGGGGCACGTGTGGAACCCCCAGCTGGGTGGTGGAACTGCAACAACTCCTTCCCTGTCCCTCCTCTGGCCCCAGTTCCTGGCCCCCCTCAAGTAAGGCTTCACCCCTATCAGAACCGCCACCACCACCAGCTTCCAGCCCAGGTGTTTTCAGCCTTCTTCGCAGAACAGCATGCCTTCCCTGCCTCCTCCTGGCTTGTTTTTCAGCCCACCCTGCCTGGACTAAGGGGCATTCTCAGTTTTTCCAAAGTTGAAAAAAAGAGAGCCTCACTACCATATGTATCAAGATCTTCATTTTTAAAATCAAATAATCATCCTGAAGGATGCTTCCTGACAGAGGACAGAAGATGAATTTTGGAGCCTGACACTCTGAAACCCTGGCTGTGTGACCTTTGGCAAGTCACTTCTCTGAGCTCCAGTTTCCTTACCTGTAAAGTGGGGATGTTGGCCCTCACTGTACAGGGATTAAAAGAGATAAACATGCAGGATGCCAATCAAGGAAGGGCTGAGTTCAGCAGAGAGATCCAAGCAGGAAAGGACACATTCCTTTGCTTCCTCTTATAACAAGTACCTTTAGCTTCTAGGACCTAAAAAACCATAAACCAAACAGTATATTCGATTGGGTCTTCTAGCTGTTGTTGAGTGACTCAGTAGTGAAATGGGGTAGAGCCCATCCTCCAAACAGCTCCCCAGGCCTTGCCAACCAGAGGAAGATGTGTCATTTCTGTTCCAGAGAGAACGGAGGGCTCAAGCCAAAGCCTTCCGCCAGGGTCCTCAGACAGGTGGCTCCTGGACTGACCTCTGCCGGCCCATAAGCTCCACAGTTTCACTGTTCCGCCTGGGCTGCGGGCTGCGGGGCTGGTTGGTGGAGTTGGCTTAGAGAAGGGTATTTTGTATTTGGCTTTTGGAATGACTAATGAATGAGCTGTCTCCAATGCAGGAGAATTATGCCACTTAAGCAAAACCCAGCCGGGCTGGTCGGCTCAGAGATAGCTAATAGGAAATGCCTGTCAGAACACTGACGCTTCAAAGCCAAATATATTCTCACTGTGTTCTCTGTTTGCTAAGTTTACTTTATGCAAAATATAACTCAGCTGAAAATATGTAGATGGCAGAGAGCTCGCGCCTTCCCTCTGGAAGAAAGGGAGACAGGAGGACGGGGAGGGCAGCTCCCAGTTAACCCTCCTGGTCCTGCCAGGCTGAGGATGAGCCAGGCCCTTGTTTGGCCAAAGAGCACAGACCTTGCCTTGCAGGAAAGTCTGTGCCACTAATGAACCCATAACAACCACAGTCCTCAAAATAGAGGCAGCCCTCCCACACCATGGGAACAGAGGGGGTGTGGGCAACAGAGAGCACAAGTGGTCCAGCCGTTTTGTGAAGCTGCAGGGGCCAGTGAGGGCCCACGAGGGTGCCTGTGGTTTTTGTCCTTTGGTGGTTTTACCTGCCCACCCCCTCTCCCCACAGGTGAGACAAAGTCCTCTAAACCAAGAAGCAACGGAGGAAAGTCAGTGACTTCCAGGACCCGGAACTCAGTGGCAGAACCTTGGTTACTGAACCGATGCTCAAACAACATGGGAAGAGCACTGAATGAAGGGTCAGGGTGTTCCTCGTGTGTGATCTTGCAGGAAACGCTCATCTCTTTGGGCCTTGGCTTCACTATTTATAAATGGAGAGATTGGACCAGCTCAGCACTTTCTCGGGTCACACTGACCCAACACTGTTATTTAACATGATAGAATGCAGGCAGGAGTGTGGAAATAGGACCCACTGCTCAATTTCCTGCCTCTCCTCTCTCAAGGATTGCCAGGGGTCGCCATGAGGAGCTGGGTATAAAGATGGGTGAGTGAGTGACTGAAAGTTGCTCAGTCGTGTTCGACTCTTTGTGACCCCACGCACAATACAGTCCATGGAATTCTCTAGGCCAGAATACAGGAATGGGTAGCCTTTCCCTTCTCCAGGGGATCTTCCCAACCCAGGGATGAATCCAGGTCTCCTGCATTGCAGGCAGATTCTTTACCAGCTGAGACACAAGGGAAGCCCTCACATCCATAAAAGATGGGATCACCTTTAAAGAGACACCTGAGATTTCTCAATGTCTGAAATGGGACAGATTCTCCAGGCCACAACCAGGGACATTAGTGTGAGCAGATGCCCTGCTGAGGAGGAGCAAAGAGATACGGATTCCTCCAGCGTTTGTCCTGGAAACACTTTACCATGTACAGCCACAGTCACCAAGCCACTTGACAGGAGCTCAGCCCCTCTTCCCAGATAAGGGGTCTGGCCTTCCTTGAGGAGGGCACTTGAGTTTGAGTTTATTCCTTCAGGATCACAGCAAGAGTTGGGCCAGAGAATCCTGGGGCTTTCTAGAAGGACTTGGAGAAAAGGCAGCTTCCACTGTGTTCCAGGCAGGGTGGGATGCAGAAAGAAACCAGACCCAGCTCTGCTCTCAAAGAGCTCCCGCTTCATTGCAAGATGGGCGCGTAAGGAGGAAACCATGGATGTGGGAGGGTTCATCACAGGCTGACTTTTTAAGCCCACTGGAAGCTCAGAGAGGCAGAGGCCCTGGGCAGCTGTTGAATGCCTCTGAGCTTTAGGTCCTCATCTGTAAAATGGGGATAATTATTACCTGCCTTAGAGAACTAGATGAGTTGTATCTAAATGCCTAACACACCACTTGGTATGTTTTAATCGTTTGATAAAAGGGAGCTATTACTGTTTATTGCCAAGGCTCAGAGGAGAGCTGCTCTCGGCAGAATGGGTTCCAGGTGAGCAGAGACTCATCCATCCTTTTAGCGCTTGGGGCCAAGCCTGGGGTGTCTGGACCTCCTGGCAGGCTCCTCCCTGGCTGCCAGCCATCACTCCACTTACCCCAGTTTGCCTTTTCTTTGTGTGCAAAGAACATGGGAAAGCCCTGGCTTACAGTCCCCAGAGTTGGCTTCAGAGCCTGGGGGGCCTTCAGTGAGGTGGCGTGAGAGGCGGGGGCTGGCCGCCTTAGGAGGGATCAAGTAGAACAGCACAAGCAGGCGCAAAGGGTGCAGGCGTGGAACAGCGGGCCTGGGGAGGGGGGCGGCTGGGGCGTCGCAGTACCTCCACTAAGTCTTGCACATGCACCCCGCCTTTGATTCTTAGTTGAGTGATTGATTCTGCTCAAAGTGGAGCAGAGTCCAAGTCAGGATATGTGGGGGAAAAAAGGCTGGATAATGTCCCATCGAGTGGGGTGAGGGGTGACTGGGCAAGGCTGCAGGGCAGGACCTGGGGCTTGCAGGGACACGCAGAGGCTTCAGAGCAGGCACTCCTCAGGGACAAGGAGACAAGGGGTGGGAGTCAGGTCAGAGACTCAGGCAGCCAGCAAACCGCAGAACAGGGCAGAGCTAGTCGGCAGGCCAGTGGGAGCCAGCAGCTGGCGGGAGGCCTCAGCCACGGGGCCAAGGAGGCCAGGCACAGGGACTGGCCCCAGAGGGTGGGGGTCCCAGGGCCACAGAGAAGAGCTCTGTGGAGAGCAGCAGGGGGGCTCTGTGATGCCCAGGAAGCCAGGCGGAGGAGCTGAGACTCACTTGGGCCTCCTTAGACAGCCGCCCAGCTGTAACAGCAGGGTACCATAGCCTGTCGAGCTCACAGGGTGATGGCGGGTGGTAGGAATCACACAGGGACCTCCATGCATGGGCAAAGGGGCAGGGGGGCGTTGAGCTGTGGCGGGAGCTGGACCAAAACACTGACTTGGCTGACTTAGCTGCCAGGCCAGACATGCTAAACACAGCAACCAAAGGAGCAGGAGCGCAGAGTTCTGTTCAGGTAAACCGGGAAAGCTGGTCCATCAGGCAGGTGGCACCGAGCAGCAGGAGCCCAGAAGCCAAAAGGTGGTAGTGACCAGGTTCTGGGAGGCTGGACCTCAGCTAGACGTGGGGTGCAGCAGGGGAGTAGGGCACTGTCAAGGCCTCATTCCCAGACAGAGGGCTCTAGAAAGAGCAGTCAGGAAAATGAACTCTCGACTCTGACACACCTGGTTTGAATCCTAGCTTCCTCCCTTCAGTAGTTATAGGACGTTGGAGGTGACACTTAATCTCTCAGTTTTCTTATCTATAAGGCAGAGATAATCACCCGTCTACTTCTTAGGAGGTAAAGATTAAATAAGGCCATTTGTGGAGCTTCTGGCATACACAGATGTTTACAGAAGTGTACCTGTTCTTACTATGACTATTAGCCCCCGAGATTGTCAGGTTCCAGAAAATGAGACAGAATTTTGAGGTTTGATCGGTAGGACACGGCAGAGCCTGGCCCCTTTGAGGAAGGGCAGGGAAGAAAAAATTACAAAGGCTCCAACCACAGATAAGCCCCTGCTCAAATCCCTTGTGTACTGGTGCCAGTCTGAGACCTTTAGCAAGTGACTTAATCCCTTGAAGCCTCATTTCCTCATCTGTAAAATGGACATACCACTATCTGCCTTTTGATGTTGCTGTGACAGTTTAGTGAGATAATGTATGCAGAGTGTCCAACCCAGTAGATGCTTAGTTGATAGTTACTCTATAGATGAGGCTGATATGTGAGGGAGCGGAGGGAGTAAGGGACCCAGGGGGCATTTGGGAGCCCAGGACTCTCCTCCAGATCTTAGATCTACTGCAGCAGAAATATTAATACTTCTTCCCTGCAGAAGCAGAAGCAGCCAGAGCTACAGAAACTCCATAGGTATATACCCTGTAAACACACGTGAAAACTCTGGATTCTACCTGCCTGGACAGGACTGGCTCAGGAGCCAGGTAAGTCATGTCTGATGGTGGAGGCCAACAGTGGCTCTGGCTTGGAGGGACCCAAAAACAGAGAACAAGGGAGGGGCTAGTGACGGAAAGAGATCTTTTTCATTGACTCAGTAAGTAAATAAGTGCTAATTGTGCACTTTCTGTGGGTTAAGGCCTATAGACACCAAGGTGAACAAGACAGTTGTGGTCTCCACGCCTCCCAAACAGAGCATACCGGAGGAAGCAATGACAAGGGAGCTTTAGGAAGATCATTCAGTGGCTACTTCAGGAAACGAGGTATGGAGCCCAAGTGAGAGTGCTTGCCAGGGTCTAGGAGAGGAAATGAAAGCTTTCGGACCATCCTGGCAGAAAGAGCATCAGACAGACCTAGCTCTGCCTCTGACCAGTTCCTTGGCTCTGGACAAGTTAGCCTTTTTTGGGTCTTCAGTTCTCTCCTCTGTAAGAGGAGAAGCATGGTACCTGCCTCACAGGGTTTGGGGTGACTGTTAAATTAGGTGATGCATAGCAATCTTGGCTCTCAGTACCGGTCAATACGTGCAGGCTCTTGTTAATAAGAACGTTAGCAACTAGGTGAATCCAGGAGTCGCACTAAAGGCTCAGTGACTGAGTGTGGGAAATATTTTAGTTGACACCCGGGTGATTGTAAGGTGACTGAGTATCATTTGTGGGTCCAAGTTCCCCTGCTGGGAAAGAAGGTCTGGACTAGGGTGGAGTGCGGAGGCCAGTGCCAGCTGAAGAATTCTGAAGTCATGTCAAGCCAGGATTTATGGTTCAGGGGGGAATATACTTGAGTTCGGCCTCTGGGTTAAACATTACCACCTTTATTTTCTCTGAGATTCCCCCAGAGAGCAGGTGGAGGGCATCCCCCAGAGCCAAGTCGGTGCTGGACTCCCCTGGTCCTTGGCTCAGGTCAAACGGGAGAAGGATCCTGGACTAAAAGTGTAGTGTGGAGTGAAATGGCTGCTCAGTGCACATCCTCCCTTCCACAGACGGAACAAGACCTCAATAAGCACATTATCCTTTTTTTTTTTTTTTTCCTTTTAAGTGGCAGTCCTATTGTGAGTAAGGGGCTTACAGGATAAGGCCCCAGACAGAACAAAGAAAACACTCCCACCAACTCTCTTGCCAGAAATGAACTGAAATTTTCGGAGAGGTGCGTGAGCCAAAATTCTCAGGGAGAAGTCCTAGAAGACTGTCCATCAGGTGAGAAAATGTAGGCAAAATGTAACATGTAAAATGATGAACCAGAAAATCATCCACCCAGCCTGCACCCAGCTATGTCTTAATGAGGCAAACTCCAAAGAAGCTTTTCCTTTAATCTGGCATTTGAAACGAAATGCTGCTAAGAAGCCCCCACCTCACCCACCCCACCCTTACGTGTTGCCATGACGACCCAAGTTCTTAGGACTTGAAAGAACTACCTCAGCATTTCCCTCTAAAACAAAAGAAAATTATTCCAGGTTTCTGGGCAGAGAACTCCGAGGAATTGGGCCCTGTTACTGGATAGCAGGTTCCTCAGAGTTGCCGAGTGATGAAATATGAGCCTACGGGGACCAGGGCCTTCAGAAAAGCGAGGAAGGAAACGGGGGATGACAGGAACCCAGGGCTCGCCCCAGCTTGTGGAGCCCATGCTCTGCCTCATTGCTGGCTCTCCCCCCTCAGCTGGGCCTCATTTGCCCCTGCAGTGAAGCGCTTTAAAAGAAAACACATCCTCTCTCCATATGGAAAGGGGCGAGGGTTAGAGAGGAGCAGGTCCTGGCTCAGGGGATCCCAGGCAGGCAGCAGAAGATGCCGTCTCGTGCTCCCCAGCTTGATTTGCTCACGAAATGGCCAAGGTGGGGCCAACCTGTTGCATGTCTAAAAAGCCCCTCCAAAGCGCCCCTTGAAAGCTTATAGTCCTGCTAATGAGGGCCAATCTAAGTCTTCTGGATCCAGTAAGCAAAGCCCAGGAGGTGATGGCCGGACAGCCAACCTGCTCCCATGAAGTTCCCTCTCGTGCCAGAGCTTCAAGCCAAAAACTGAGGCCTTGACACTTTCCTATCCAATTGCTGATCACATCTTGAGTCTACTTCCTAAAAATTCCTCAAATCCATCCACATCTTCCTCTCTCCATGGCTGTTGTCTTGATTCAGGCCTCACCATCTCTAATCTGAAATGGTACTTCCAGGTCAGCTGCACGCCAGGGCTAGAAGGGTTTATAGACACAAATCTAAACTTGTCACTTCCTGCCTAAAATCCTTCAGTGCTCCTCCTGCCTTTAGGATAAGTTATCAAATTCCTCAGGAAGATATGCAAGGTCTTTCATGATGGACAGCTCTCAGCCCAGTTTACTCCACACTCCAGCCATAAAGAACACAGTTCCCCCATCTACATGCTTTTCTACACCTACCCTTCCCTAACCCAATGTGCTGGATAAGACCTGCTGGCGCCTCCAGATTCACTCTGCATCCTGCTCTGTGCCCCAGAGGCTGCCCTATATGGATCCCATAAGCGAACTCCGGGCCCTATAGCTTCCAATTGGGTTTAGCCAACAGGAAGCACCAGGAGCAACTGTAACACAGGAGAGTGTGAAGCCAGGGTAGTTACTCCCTCCCTGGACAGTCCTATAAGGCTGCCTGCTCCCAGATGGAGGGCCATTCCTTCTATCGAGGCAGAGTCATCTGCAGGACTTTTCTTCTGTGGTACAGAGACCCCCCTCCTCATTTCTTCTGGCCTAGGGGTTGCTGCTAGTCTGTGTTTCTGTGATATTTTATAATGTTCCTCCACCCTCTACCCACACTCTTGCAAATAACCCCTCTATATGTAAACCCTCCTCAAATTATCTTAACTTAGTGTGCTATCATTCCCTGTTGGGACCCTGCCTATTAGAGTCATCCTTTGTCTTTGCTAAATTTCTGTGGAGACAACATCTCCTCCAGGAATGCTTCCCTCTTCTTCCCAATCTTCGTCAGCTGCCCTGCCCCCTTGGGCTCCCAGATCCTCTGTATAGTTCCCTGTTACAGCTCGTTCCATACTTCATTGCAAAAGCCAGTCCTCTGTGCACAACTACTAGAGCTGCAACTACTGAGCCCATGTGCACAGCTACTGACACCCGCATGCCCTAGAGCCTGTGCGCCGCAACAAGAGAAGACACTGCAATGAGAAGCCTGCACACACGAGGGTAGCCCCAGCTCACCACAACTAGAGAAAAAGCTCTAGCAACGGTGAAGACTCAGCACACCAGAAACAAACAAACAAATTATAGATAGATGGATATAGATATATTCTAAAAAGCCAGTCCTCTGTCCTAAATCTGAGTCTCTGGAGGTTGGGGACCATGTGTTACTGCTTATCCTTGCACCTCAGTATCTGGTACAAAGCTAGCCCTCAGAAAACATTTGCTGAACGAAGGAAAGAAGCAGGAGCTCAGAGTAAGACCTGCCAAAGACACGCAGGAAACACAGTGCAGCATCTGTGGTACCCACTGAAGGAGCTGGCTTCTCCCAGGCCACCATCAGTTAGATCACAGGCAAGGACTTGAAGAAAAGCTAGTATTTAAAGAACACCCCATATCCAGGGCCTGAGGCCCACATCAGTGAGTATGGGGAAAGAATGAGGGAGATGCTCTGGTTCGTGTGTTAGCAGTCGCGCTTCCTGAGGAAAAAGAATGGCCAGCTTTTCTCAGCCCCAGGGAAACAATGGAACTCTCCGTCCTTGAGCTGGGAGTCCTATGATCCTGGTATCAACCACTGGGAGATTCACACCAACTTCAGTTTAATTCAGTCGCTCAGTCCTGCCCAACTCTTTGCAACCCCATGGACTGCAGCACGCCAGGCCTCCCTGTCCATCACCAGCTCCCGGAGTTTACTCAAACTCATGTCCATTGAGTCAGTGATGCCATCCAACTATCTCATCCTCTGTCGTCCCCTTCTCCTCCCACCTTCAATCTTTCCCAGCATCAGGGTCTTTTCAAATCAATCAGTTCTTCACATCAGGTGGCCAAAGTACTGGAGTTTCAGCTTCAGCATCAGTCCCTCCAATGAACACCCAGGACTGATCTCCTTTAGGATGGACTAGTTGGATCTCTTTGCAGTCCAAGGGACTCTCAAGAGTTTCTCCAACACCACAGTTCAAAACACCAACTTACTGAAGTAAATTCCTAAAAATCCAGGGGCTGTTCCAAAGGACCTAGCACCACGCTACCAAATCACTCACTCATCCATTCCACAAAGTGCACTGGTGCTCTGCTCGGTGCAAAGCACTTCCCTCGGATTTGCTCTATTGAAATGTTATCCAAAAGGAAAAAGTCATTTGTTTTCTTTCAATCTGAGTCTCTGGTGGGTCCTGTACAAGACCTAGCAGGGCCAGAGGATGGGCTTCAGGTAGGAAGGTGCCAGGCACCTGGACAAATCCCAAGAGATGGCCAGAACAGTGACCTGGTATCATAAATGGCCTCTAGAATCCTGGCTCCCCCTTTCCAGATATGTGACCTTAGGCAGAGCATCTCATGTTCCTGTGACTCCGTCTCCTCCTGTGCAAAAGGGCATCATCACAGGACCTGGATCATACAGCTGTTGTGAAAATTAGGTGAAACAGAACATCGTCCAGGAGGTTCCCAAGAGCAGTGCATCCCAATTCTATCAGACTCAATGCTCCCCTTTTTAGTAAATATTTTGTAAGACCACTTTTACTATTCTGAAATGAAATTTATAGATAATATGACCTACCTATACACATAATTCTTTAAAGAATCAATATACAACCCTAACCATAAGATAAAGAACTAAAAGAAAATAATTTAGAATAAAATAATATGCATTTTAACCTATATATGTTTGAGCATAACTACACAAGAAGACAAGATAACTGTACCTACTTGCAATGAATATGTTTGAATTTAAGAGCAGTAAAACATTATTGACTGCAACATTATGGGTACTTCTTTAAATTTGATGTGCTGAAACAAGATTAAACAAATACTATATATTCATACAGATACATACGAATGCAGCTGAACAGAGGTGTGTTATTTTGGCACTTAAATACAGTGAGGATTTTGCTGTTCATACTGTGGTTTTGAAATGGTGAACAACTCCTGGGAAGGATAAAATACAGTATTCTCTTGATTTATATGATAGTAGCACTCATGAAAAATTCAGTGTATATTAAAACTATGCAAAAAGTACTTTCTGTTTATATTCAAAATGGAATTAGGTTCTAGGCTCAGACCAATATAAAAAGATTTTCTACCTGTATGACTGTCGGGTGGGACATTCAAATGTCAAATGTCAAATGTCACATGCAGTGCAGGACAAATCATTGGGTAAAACTGCCTCATGTAAGGCAAGAAGTTTGGCCCTCTCTGTCTCCTTTAAGCAGTGCCCCAGCAACCAGGGTAATATAAATACACCAGTTATTTCTAAAACGCCTCTAGGGGGCAGCACTGTCTCCATTGAGGATCAGTGGGCCATTGTTTATGGGGTTACCGAACCCAGAAGGAATGCAGGATGATGGCCATTCAACCTCCAGGAACATAGACTAGACAGAGAGCATTAGGAAAATCTATCAGCATTTCACACTCAGACTCCAGTGATTTGTTCTGTCCTTCTACAGTCTTGTTTTGGGCTTCCTAGGTGGTGCTAGTGGCAAAGAATCCATCTGCCAATGCAAGCAGACGTAAGAGATTCGGGTTCGATCCCTGGATTGGGCAGATCGCTGGAGGAGGGCAATGCAACCCACTCAAGTATTTTTGCCTGGAGAATCCCATGGACAGAAGGGCCTGGCGGGCTACAGTCCATGGAGTCGCAAAGAGCCAGACACAACTGAAGCAACTAGGGTAAGGCCACTCCCCCATGCATGGAGAATGAAGTCTGTCCTGAAGAGTATGAAGAAGGAAATCACCATATTAGGCAGAGCTACATCACACAGACTTCCAGGGAGAGAAGAATCCTCAGCAGATGGATTGATCCTTATACTTTTCTCCTGGAACAACTATTGGGACCTCTTTGAAAAGCACATTATCAGTGGTCTATAAATAACCCTCAGTTTGCCCATCTATGGCTCTGTTGTGAATCACCACCAGAGGATTTCACAATGCTGTCTTTCAACTGGACATATCTAAAGAAAAATCATCATCTTTGTGGATATAAACCGTACCTCTGGCAAAACCAGTCAAGTCATTGAGGTAAGCTGGTGTGTGCCCATCCCTTTCCTTGCTGTATGCAGCCTCAATGAATAACCATCAAAACCTTACTTGAATCTGAGTTCTACTTCCCATAAAAAGAAGCAATCATTTCAGTCATCCCAGGAAAAGGCAGCTCATGGGATAGGAAGCTGGAATTTAGAGGCTGACACCAGAGAGAAGAGAAGCTCATCTCCTTCTTGGCTTCATTATTTTGGTGGATTCACCTGAACTCTCAGGAGGGCAGCTGGACAGGCTTTCTGGGACTGCTGTGATGGTTTTGACTACACAGAGGCAGCCCCACGCTAGGATAAGTGGGCCCTGAGCCCTCATGATCAAGTCATATCTTGCAAATGAGATTATATGAAGTCATGTTATTCTTCTCTGTTTATTTTTCTTGTTATCCCCAACCTGCCGTAAAGGCTGCTCTGAAGGAGCCTGAGTTGTCTCAGCGTATGTGTGTGTGCTGGAGGGTGGAGCCACTGACTAGTGTTGGTGATAAGTGAGAAATCCCAAGGGAAAACTCCAGTCATCTCTCTCCACAGTCTCCCTTCATTGGTAAGCTTGGAGGAGTTTTCATTCATTAGTAAAGGCAGTAACTTTCCCCTCCAGAGTCTGGTGGAACAGGGAGGCCCTAGTCACAGATGAACTAGGTGAGACACCAAGAAGAGAGCCCAAGACCATGCGCCCACAGTTAGGTTATCAAAACTCGAGAATAAGAAGAAGGCTGATCTAGAAACAAAGAGTTATAATGTTGGGACCCATTCTGTTGGCTGTAACTATTTTTCCAGGTAACAAAGTGGGTCCACCAATCATTGGTGGGAGTGAGCCTACCTTTCCGAGAGAGTGGCTCCATCCGTGGACAGAAAGGATTCACCAAAGCTGGGAACCAAGCATGGCCTGACATGTATCACCTACATGTGTTTTGGGGGACAGAGAAGAAGCCAAGAGAACATGAGAATACACAAATAAACAAAACAGAAATAACTACAGCTATTTTCTCAAGACTTGCTTCTCATCACCTCTCACACTCCTCAGGAGAGCCCCCAGGGTCACCATTTCCAAATGTCCTGAGGTATGTGACCTCCAGGGTGACAGAGGCCTGGGAACTAGAGGTGCTATCTCCAGCAAGCCCACAGCCTCCGGAATCTCCCTGACATCTCTGCCATCTGGCCTTCTGTTCTGTAGAGCAACCCCCACAACTTGAGGCACGTTTTGGGAGCAAACCCGAGAAGGAGACCACTGAGTGTGAACACCCATCTCAGGAAGCCAGTGCACTCAACCAGTGGTTCCCAGCCCTGCATGCACATTAGAATCACCTGTGGAGCTTCATCACACACCTAGGGCTGGACCCCACTGCCAGAGTTTCTGACTTAATTGGTCTGGGATAGGGCCCAGGCATGGATATGCTTTAAAATCTCCCCAGGTGATTCTAATGTGCAGCCAGGGTTGAGACCCACTATATTATATACAACAGGAGAGGCCCTCAGGCCTTCACTCAGATTCCAGTTACTCTTAATTTATATAGGCTTCTAACAATCCAGTTGTCTGGTTTCCTAGCTGGCATATGATTAAAAACTGCATATGTAGAAGGGGAGAGAAAGGCTGCTAATGAAAAGACACTAAAACCAGCAAGACGTAACAAATGGGCGTCTAAGCACAAGTGTAAAGATAGAAAGCCTATAAAAAGCAAACACAGCACTCAGCCCCCCCCCTCCCCACCATATCCTATTTACAGTAAGGGCCTGAGGCGATCACTAGGTGAAGGAGGGAGGTGGGAGGAGGGCAGGCTTCAGTCTGAGGAAGTATTACTACCCCATTTTGTGGATGAAGAAACGGAGACTCAAGGAGGATCACAGATGGCCTCGCTCGAAGTTGCACAAGCCCTGAGTTGCAGTGCTGGGATTTGAAAATCAAATGTGGGTCGGTGCTTAAAAGCCCGCATATGTTGAAAGTGCCGTATCTGCCTGTTTAGTATGACTGATATTTCTGATGACCCAACCGTCAGTATCCAGCCATTCAAGACGTTCATTCTAGGAATAGTTATACGCACACACACTCACAAATATATGCTTAACAGTGATGAAAGAACAGGGTATCCATTTGGGAAATAAATAAATAATGCAAGTTCTTTCCCAGCTCACACCATTCATCAAAATGAATACCAGATGGATAAAGATGGAAATGAAACCATAAAGGTACTAGAAGAAAATATAAGTGGATATTTTATAATCTTACAATGGGGAAGGGCTTTCTAAACATGTCAACAAAAGCAGAAACCATAGAGGAAAAGATTGATAGATTTGACTACATTAAAAATTAAAAACTTCTGTACATCAAAAACTACCATAAATTGAAAAAATATTCAACCTCGCTAGTATTCAAAGAAAGGCAAATTAAAACAGCAATGAGAGGTCTATTTTTTTTCCTGATCAGATTGGCAGTGATTAAAAAGAATGATAATACAGAGAGCTGGTGAGGGTGAGGGGAAATCAGCGCTCATACACTGTTGGAGGGAGTGTAGAGTAGTACAGTCTTTCTGGAAGGCATTTGGGCGGTACGTATGAAAAAAGCCGAAGAAGACATGTAACTTTTGACCCAGTAATTGTATGTATAAAAGTTTATCCAAAGGAAAGAATGGAACTACTACACACACATGCACATATAAAATGTGTATAAGGATTTTATTCACTTTGGAATGTTGAAAATTGGAAGCAACCTAGCTGTTTAACAAAATGAATTAGTCAAATAAATTATGCTATATACATAAGACATAATATTTTGTGGCTTCCAAAAATGATGCTGTATAGACATACAGGCCAGTGGAATAGAATAAAGCACAGAAACAGATTCAAATATATATGAGAATTTGGTATATGAATAAATATAAATACCAAATATAAATACCAAGTCAGTGAGGAAAAGATAAGATTTTTAATAAATGGTGTTTGACTAACTGGAAAAAGACAGATGCTAGAGCAGCATTTCACATAGTATACCAGGATAAGAGTCAGTTGGTTCAAAGGTTTAAAGGCACAAAATAAAAACATAAAATCACCAGAAGAATAAAAGAATTCCTTTATAATCTTGGAGTAATGAAGGCCTTTCTAATTGATTCAATAATTCAGAAGTCATAAAATAAAAGACTGATAAATACATCTATATAAAAATCTTTTTTAAAAGTCTGCATGGCTAAAGCACACAAAAGAAGACTAACTGGAAAAAAACTGCAACCTGTTTCACAAAGGGTCAATCACTCTCACATAATTTGTTTCTAGATATCAAGGAAATCAATAGCCCAATAGAAAAAAAAAATGCCCCTTTTCAGAAAAAAGAAATACAGATGGCTTTAAAGAATATAAAAGGATGTTCAATTTCATTATTAATAATGAATGCAAATTATAGTTGCAATGACTTTTCACCTATCAGATTTATACATATCCAAAATACACTTGATTGGGGGAAGTTGTAGGGAAACAGGCACCCTCATACACTGCTGGTAGGAACAGAAAATGATACACCGCTATAAAGGGCAATATGGCATTTTCTATTAATGTTGCTAATGTATTTACCCGTTGACTCAACAATCTCACTCTGAATTTTTCCTCAAAATATATTTGGACACATACAGAAATGATATATGTATGTATTATAACATTACTTGTAATAGTAAAAGATTGGAAATAACCCAAATGTCTGATTATATGGAACTGGTTAGATATTATTATCTATCTACCCCATAAAATGCCAGGAACTATATACTGATATGAAAAAGTCTCCACTACTTACTATTAAGTTTCTATTTTAAAGCACAGTACCTAATAACTACACAGTGTGCTAACTTCTTTGTAAGAAAGTGCAAGGTATATATAATTGCATTTGCTTGTATTTTCAAAAAGGGGCACTGTAACTATTAAAAGTGGGATCTACAGAAGGGAAATCAAGAAACCAGGTGAGGAGGGACATGAGTACCAGCAAAAATTCTCAATTATACTTTTTAATACCATTGTGATTTTTGAACTTTGTGAAAGTATTGTCTATTTTAAAAGAAAACTAATTTAATACATAATTGTGCAGATTCACTTGTGTTGACATGAAAAGATTTTCCAAATGGACTTAGTGCATAAATTAGAAATATATACAGAATAATCTCAATTTTGCCTTTCAAAAATCATGTATCTATAAGGTTGTATTCTTATACAATGATTTCCATAATCTTGGGAAACAGGAAAGCTTTAGCCATAAACAAGTTTATCACATTGTATTTAATTTTAAAAATTTTGCAAACAGCCTAAAATGTAACAACAGGTATTAAAGGTGGTACGGGATCTGTGAATAGTTTCAATTAGAAATAATTACATTATAGAAAAATGTTTATTACTGTGAGAGATTAACAGTATGACAAAAAGTATATATAGTGTGTATATAAAGCAGCATATACAATATAACTGTTTAATAGAAAAAAATACACGTTTAGAAAAACTGGCAGAAGACACATGCCAGGGTATTTGTTAATTGTAGTTATCCCTGCATGTGGAATTATAGGTGTTTTGTTTGTTTGTTTTCTTGTAAATGGTCAAGATTGTCACACTGTTCCATAATAAACAATGCCTTCTAAAATGAGAAGAAAAAATAAAGCACTAAGGACTTTTTTAATGCTTTTTAAAAAAATAATGCTTCAAGAGTTAAATGCTAAACTACCTTAAAAAGTCATCTACCTGATAGGAGAGACTGGCTAAGTAACGTGGGCTACCTTCATCTGCTGATGATAAGCCTTGGTCCGAGGCTGAGGTTCTCATTCTGTCCTTCCTCCCTTTGAGTCTTTCCTGACTACAGGGTGTCAGCCACCATGCTGGGACCAACAGCACTGCCCACCAGTATAGGACAGAAGACACTGCAACACCATAAGACCCACCTCTCCTTACTCCCACCCCAGGGAATCACTGGTCCAACCACTTGCCTTCTGGCACCTTTCGGCAGCTGAGCTAATAAACCTACTGGGCTGGAAGGTGGCGGGTGGGCAGTGTTGTGAGTGACATGGTCAGGCAGGAAGATTTTCAGCGAAAGGAAGGCGTGGCTTTCAGGTGTGGCATCTCTCAGGCAGATGTCCTCCAAAGAGGCTTGGGGGAAAAGAGGAGGGGCCTGAGGCCCAGGTAGCCGCCTAGGCCCTTCCCGTTTCCTGAGAGTTTACTACAACCATCTTTTACCTGGTCTCCTCCTCTGTCCCTACCTTGTCCAACCTGACTTCCAAGCCCCTGCCACTCTAATTGAAATATACCTAATTATTTTATTCCTGGGATCAAAACATTTTATCTGAAATCAGCACTTCTCAAACTTTTCTGCTAAAGTACACGAACAGCAGACAAAAGAAATGCCTTTGGTTCCCCCAGGGGACCTCACAGCCTGAAGCTCCTGCCAGCACACCCAAGCTCTCTTTGAAGTCTTCTGTTTTCTCTTTAAAATTCATGAGAATTTTGCATGCTATTCTATGATATATCTGAACTTCTCTTAATATGAAGATGTTTAAAATTACTCACCTCGAGGAAAACTGATGCTCCTGAAAGAAATATTGTGTTTATCCAAAGGCTCAAATATCCTCCTTGGAGAAGTACCTATAGCATAAAATCCAAACTCCTGACAGGCGAGGCTCTATAAAATTTGGCCCCCACAAACCCTCCTGCCTTCCTCCTGCACACTGTCCAATTGCACACTGTTCAATCACTGGGCCCCCGGGACTCCTGCCATGTCCTGATTTGCCAGGTTCTTGCCAGTCCCTGCATTTTTGCTCAGGCTCTTCCTTCCTGGGGATGCCACTCTCTACCTGCTGACAACCCACCATCCCTAAAAGCCTTCAGGGAGATTAAATGCCACTTTCCACATTACATCTCCTCTCATGGTCCTGACAGATGCGAAAGCAGCCTGTGCTTTGGGATCAGAAAGCTGGTGTTTAAGTTGTGAGTCCCAACTCTTAACACTGGACAAATTATCTAACTTCTGACATCTCATTTGTGAAATAGGGAACAACTGTGCTTCTTTCACAGGACTGTTCTAGGGAATAACGAAAATTCAAGCAACAGTGTCGTGCCCAGCTGCATTCCCCTACACTCCTCCAAAACTCCTAGAGCAGTCTTTACACCACTCACAGAAAGAGCAGGTGTTAACACATGCATGATTTTTCATAATGGCTTATTTTCCCCCAATAGATCGGTGGTTCCCAATGTCCCGAGGAAGTTTCTTGTATTATCCCAATGACCCCATGTCTTGAAAGATTTTGGTTATTAAATCAAACACATTTATGGAAGAGTACCTGCTTTTCTAAGTTCTCTGTCCCATGAAGCTTTCTGAACACTGAGAACTGTTCCCAGCCTCCCCTCTCCTGCCGCACTTGAGGGGCTCTGAGCGGGCAGCCACCCACAGAGACCATAAACACCTCAAGACTGCAGCTCCGGCTCCATACTTCCCACAGCACCTTACTCAGCGCCTTGCTCTAAGAACACACCTAGTAACTGCTTGTGGCATAAACAGAAAGTTCCACCCAGATGACAGTGGGGGAGAGTCTTGTCTAAATGAGCCGGGTCGGTGTGCAGAAAGGGGGCATTGTTATGGGAGGCAGGCAGTGCTGGAGGCCACCCTTCTCCCCCACCCCGCACCAAGCAGCAGGCACCCCCAGTTCTACCAGCTGGGCTCCAGCTTCAGTGTGTGAGCCGATTAAAAAGCGCCCTCTCTTCAGTGTCTGGAAACTCCTGCAAGGAAAGTTTGCTGCCCCAAGTTGGCTTTTGACTAGAGTCTTAATAAGAGGCCTCAGCAGGCTGTGGCTGGAGAGACAATGTCACTTAGAGGAGCAGCTTGAAGCGGCAGTTAGGAGAAGAATTATTTTAATGAATACATTTCCTTTCAATTGTATGGGAATATCAAGATCCCATTAGAATAGGGAAGCAATTAGAACTAATAAAGATGAATGCACAGTGCTCAGTGCGTGCGGAATAACAAGCAGCCAACAAAGGGACTCGGAGAGCCCACACTAATCCAAGCGCACTGGCGGCCAGCGGAGGGGAAACGGCTCTGTTCAGCTGCTCAAAGGCCCTGTGTCCCGCGCATTCTGGTCACGGCCAGCAAATGGTGTGAGCTGGGCCTTGGAGTTGGGGGTGGATGGGCCCCCACCCTGGCCCTGGGAGATAGAGATGGGCTGTTGGCAGCCCCTTGGCGACAGCCATTCAGAACAGGGCCCTGGCTCCCCGCCAGCCTCGCGCCTGCCCCTCGCACTGGGCCTCATTGTGTCCAGGTGGCAAATGCCTTCTCGCCAACTCTCCTTCGAGGTTTAGAGAGCGGGTGGGACAGTGGAGGAGGGAGGGAGGGAGAGGGGGGCCCTTTGCCCCTCCATCTCTCTCCTCCCCTCCACTGGCCAGGGTCTGTTCCTCCTCTGGGTTGGGTGTTATGTTACAGACACTTGTGGGTCACAGGCAGCCAAACACAGGAGTACTGTTGCTTACACAATTGCTCTTCAAACAGTAACAAACAATTTTCATTACCCAAGTCAGATCGAATCATCTGCCTGGCCATCCTGCTTCAATACCAGCCACACATACAGGACCCAGAGCTTCACACTCTGCCTACTCTGCTGTGACAGAACTGGGCTTCATTCTGTCCCTGGCCCAGGGATGTGGGACAAAGCTCTTCTTCCTCTGATCCCTTCTTTGAGCCGGATCAGCTGCACGGCTGTCCAAACTGTCAGGAGAAATAGAGAAGACATAAGCACCTATGCAGTTTCGGGCTCACTCAGATCGGGGGTGAGACACTGCTCAGAATCTGTGAAGAAGGCACTCAGAGCTTGGAGGACTCTACTGACGTATTTAGAAGGAATCCAACAAGATAACTCTGGCTTTCCACCAAAGCAGTCTCTAGCCTTAGATGGAGTGTCAGGACTTGACATTTCTTTATTTAATCTTTTTTGGCCAGACAGTTTTTTCAACCAGGAATGCGTAAGCTCATTCCAAAATGTCTGCATGAGAGGCCAGTCATACTTATTATTGAGTTTTCTACCACATCTCTTAAAAAAAAAAACAAAAAACTGTAACTTTTATTTCTTAATGGTAGAGCATTTTAAAAGTACGTTTACATTTACAACCTTACTTGAACCTCAAAATAACTGTGGGAACTGGCAAAGGCTAAGGTTGTCAGGTCTAAAAATGAGGAAACAGTGGTCCAGAGAGGTTAGGTATGCTGTGCAAGAATAAATGAATGGGCTGGGACACTGGAAGTCAGGTTTTCTGATCCGGTTCAGTGCTTTGTTCTAGAACACATCTTTTCTATATCCACAGAGTGCCAGACATTTCCAGGATAATACATCCTGCCAGTCTGCTTTTCCAATATGACTCCCTTACCGCTTTCCACATACTAAACTGTGCTAAGCACTGTAGGCTTTCAAACACTGTAGTTTAGGCTACAAAGAATCACCCTTCAGGAAGCTTTCAATCCAACAGTTACCAAAGTTTTGTTTTGCTGCCCTCCACCCCCAACCCCGTCAAAGAAGGAGAAATATACATTTCCTCCCTTTTAACAGCTTAAGTAGGAGGGACTGTTTTAAAAGTCTGCCTGGCCTTGGCTTCCCTGGGGGTTCAGTGGTTAAGAATCTGCCTTGTAGGGGACACTGGTTCCATCCCTGGTATAGGACTATCCCACATGCTGTGGAGCAACTAAGCCCATGCATCACAACTACTGAGCCCTGCATTGCAACTGCTGAAACCCATGCTCAACAAGAGAAACCACTACAATGAGAAGGCCACACAAGACAACAAAGGGTAGCCCCCCCTCACTGCAATGAAAGAAAGCCTGCACGCAGCAATGAAGACCCACCACACACAAAAAATAAATAAATAAGTATTTGGGGAAAAAATAGCCTGCTAGTCCAGTATAAGGTCAGCATAATCAAAACTGACAACTGATTGTCTAGGCCCCTTTCATTAAAAAGCATTGTAGCATCCAGGGGTTGTTAAGGGGCAAAGCAAAGTCATTCAACTTTCATATCCCTCATCACCTCCTATACCTAAACGGTCTGTTCATTTTAAAAGTGTTTTTACATGGTGACTATAGTTAATAATACTGTACTGCATATTTGAAACTTGTTAAGAGAATAGATCTTAAAAGTTCTCATCACAAGAAAAAAAATTTTGTAACCATGTATGGTCCCTAGACTTACTGTGGTTATCATTTCACAGTATATATGAACATCGAATCATCATGTTGTACACCTGAAACTAATGCTATCTATCCATTATTCCTCAATTTTAAAACCTTATTTTTATAATTTTAAGGTATAATTTATATACCAAGAGATACATAGATATTAACAGCAGAGTTTAATAAGTTTTGACAAATGTATTATCTACACCCAAACCAAGATTCAGAATATTTCCATCACCTGCAGAAAGTTCATGCCTATCCCATTCCAGTCAACCCCACTCCAGGCCTCCACCATTCTCATTTCTGTCACCAAGGATCAGCTGAACCCATCTTGAACATGAGATTAACTGGAATCATACTGTGTTATCTTTTGTGTCTTTCTTCTTCTTACTCAGTGTCAACCAAACTCATCCATGTTGTTTCAGTAGTTTATTTTTTTAATAAGTAGCATTATATTATTGATTCAGTTTTCAAAACCCAGTCATATTACTACTAATTTGCCCTCAAAATTCTTTCCATTCAGTGTGTCTCCTGCATGCTCCTTTGCATGCAGCTGCCTCCTCTAACTCTCCTTGGCAAAGCTTGGAGTGAGAAAGATACGTAAGTAGAATATTTTGTCCACAAGGATGCCATTTCAGGTAGGAGTGATTCTACCCTCAGGAGAAACTGACAACCAGGCAGTCCAGCATTGTGGTCATGAGTACAGACTTCAGAATAGACAGACCGAGATTCTCATTTCTAGTCTAGCACTTAGCAGACAGGTGGCTGGGGACAGGTGATTTAACCTCCAGTGACTGTTTTCCCATTTGCAAAATGAGGATAATAATACCTTCCTAATAGGGATTTGTGAGGACTAAATTATATCGTACATAAAATGTCTGGCATAATAGAAACTAATAATAGCCTCAAGTTAGACTATAATAAACATTCTCCTGCTTCATTCACATACTTTCAGCTTTTCTAAGTCTTAAAGTATAAATGGGTTTTATACTTTATATTTTCAGACTCTTTTAAAAATAAAGAGTTCATGATTACATCTAGAAAACGCTGTCAGATATTTACTTAAAAGAAATGCTATTTCCTCTGGAAAAAAAAAAGGAAAGCCTTTCATCATTTATTCAATGACAAGTACATACTGACTTCTGATGCTGAGGGGCTCTTCATAAGAGTTAAGGACACAGACCTAACTTTCAGGATATTTGATTTTGGAGGGGAATAAGACAAGCACAAAAATAACTATAATACAAAGCAGAGTATGGTCAATAATAATAATAATTAACATCTACGAACAAAGCTAGTAGAGGTGATGGAATTCCAGTTGAGCTATTTCAAACCCTAAAAGATGATGCTGTGAAAGTGCTGCACTCAATATGCCAGCAAATTTGGAAAACTCAGCAGTGGCCATAGGACTGGAAAAGGTCAGTTTTCATTCCAATCCCAAAGAAAGGCAGTGCCAAAGAATGCTCAAACTACTGCCCAATTGCACTCAACTCACACACTAGTAAACTAATGCTCAAAATTCTCCAAGCCAGGCTTTAGCAATACATGAAGCGTGAACTTCCAGGTGTCCAAGCTGGTTTTAGAAAAGGCAGAGGAACCAGAGATCAAATTGCCAACATCTGCTGGATCATTGAAAAAGCAAGAGAGTTCCAGAGAAACATCTATTTCTGCTTTATTGACTATGCCAAAGCCTTTGACTATGTGGATCACAATAAACTGTGGAAAATTCTTAAAGAGATGGGAATACCAGACCACCTGACCTGCCTCTTGAGAAACCTGTTTACAGGTCAGGAAGCAACAGCTAGAACTGGACATGGAACAACAGACTGGTTCCAAATAGGAAAAGGAGTACGTCAAGGCTGTATATTGTCACCCTGCTTATTTAACTTATATGCAGAGTACATCATGAGAAATGCTGGGCTGGAGGAAGCACAAACTGGAATCAAGATTGCAGGGAGAAATGTAAATAACCTCAGATATGCAGATGACACCACGCTTATGGCAGAAAGTGAAGAACTAAAGAGCCTCTCGATCAAAGTAAAAAAGGAGAGTGAAAAAGTTGGCTTAAAGCTCAACATTCAGAAAACGAAGATCATGGCATCCGGTCACATGACTTCATGGCAAATAGATGAAGAAACAGTGGAAACAGTGGCTGACTTTATTTTGGGGGGCTCCAAAATCACTGCAGATGGTGATTGCAATCATGAAATTAAAAGACACTTGCTCATTTCAAAAGCAGAGACATTACTATGCCAACAAAGGTCCGTCTAGTCAAGGCTATGGTTTTTCCAGTAGTCATGTATGGACGTGAGAGTTGGACTATAAAGAAAACTGAGCACCAAAGAATTGATGCTTTTGAACTGTGGTGTTGGAGAAGACTCTTGAGAGTCCCTTGGACTGCAAGGAGGATCCAACCAGTCCATCCTAAAGGAGATCAGTCCTGGGTGTTCATTGGAGGGACTGATGTTGAAGCTGAAACTCCAATACTTTGGCCACCTGATGCGGAGAGCTGACTCATTTGAAAAGACCCTGATGCTGGGTAAGATTGAGGGCAGGAGGAGAAGGGGACGACAGAGGATGAGATGGCTGGATGGCATCACCGACACAATGGACATGGGTTTGGGTGGACTCCGGGAGTTGGTGACGGACAAGGAGGCCTGGTGTGCTGCGGTTCATGGGGTCGCAAAGAGTCGGACACGACTGAATGACTGAACTGAACTGAACTGAACTGAATATAGTGGTTAAGAGCATGGTCTCTGGAGTCATACTATATGATTGAAATATTGGCTCAGTCATGTGATGTTGGGGAAGTTACTTAACCTCTTTGTGTGTTATTCACTTATAAAATGTGAATAATAATAGCACTTATCTAGCAGGGCTGTTAGAAGATGTAGATGAGTTAATACATGTAAAAAATTAGTACATTAAAAAATATGCAATAAACAATAGCTAACACTCATTGAGGGCTTCCCTGTTGGCTCAGTAGCAAAGAATCCACCTGCCAAGGCAGGAGACATGGATTTGATCCCTGGGTCAGGAAGATCCCCTGGAGAAGGAAATGGCAACCCACTCCAGTTTTCTTGCCTGGGAAATTCCATGGACAGAGAAACCTGGTGGGCTACAATCTATGGGGTCGCAAAAGAGTCAGACACAACTTAGCAACTAAACAACAACAAAAACCCACTTATTGAACACTATGTGCCAAGCACTGCATTAAATGGTTTCTATGCATTTCTTCACATGCTCTCCACAATGTTGTCTGTACTATTATGCCCATTTTACTCACAAGGCAACTGAGGGGCAGGAAGTTTAGGTAATGTGCCCAAGATTACATAGCTGGTAAACAGCAAATCTCATAGAAAAGACATATCCATAAAATGGGGACAGTGATAAAAGTACTTACCTTAATGAGGATTAAACAAATTAATATTTGAATAATGGTTAGAACAGAGCCTAGAGCACAATAAGGCCTATGTTAAATACAAGTTGCTATGGTGACAGTGTCAGACTTTATCTCTTTGGGCTCCAAAATCACTGCAGATGGTGACTGGAGTCATGAAATTAAAAGAAGCTTACTCCTTGGAAGGAAAGTTGTGACCAACCTAGACAGCATATTCAAAAGCAGAGACATTACTTTGCCAACAAAGGTCCATTTAGTCAAGGCTATGGTTTTTCCAGTGGTCATGTATGGATGCGAGAGTTGGACTGTAAAGAAAGCTGAGCACAGAAGAATTGATGCTTTTGAACTGTGGTGTTGGAGAAGACTGTTGAGAGTTCCTTGGATTGCAAGGAGATCAGCCCTGGGTGTTCTTTGGAAGGAATGATGTTAAAGCTGAATCTCCAGTATTTTGGCCACCTCATGCGAAGAGTTGACTCATTGGAAAAGACTCTGATGCTGGGCGGGATTGGGGGCAGGAGGAGAAGGGGACGACAGAGGATGAGATGGCTGGATGGCATCACCGACTCGATGGACGTGAGTTTGAGTGAACTCCGGGAGACGGTGATGGACAGGGAGTGACGGATGACGGATGGATGGACGGTGATGGCGTGCTGCGATTCATGGGGTCGCAGAGAGTCGGACACGACTGAGCGACTGAACTGAACTGATGGTGATTCTGAAATGGCAGTAAATAACTAAGGAAGGCTTGAAAGGAGAGAGAGAAGTGGAGCGAGAGGAGGAAAGGGGAGGAAATGAGAGAAGAGGGAGAGACAGGAGGGGAGGAAAGAGGAGGAGAGAGGAGGAAGAGGTAGAGGAAGAGAGGGAGGAGGAGCTGGAGAGAAAGGGGGTTGGGAGACAGACTGGTAAAGGTCAGAGCAGAGCAGGCAAAAAGAAATAAATAATGGGAGTAATTAAGTTTGATTAGGTTAGAAACAAAACCCCTCCCCTTTCCTCCAGTTAGTTACTATTTCTGCCAGCTGTACCTTGATATCTCTTTTATCATCTTCTTTGACTCCTGTAGAATCTGCTATCCTTACCCTCTCGTCATCCATTTTACAATACTTATGGAGTGCCTCTATGTGCTGGGCACTGTTCTGGGCACTGGGGATATGCCAATGAACAAGACAGGGCACATCTCAGTTCCTATTCTGCACTATAATAATGCCAATACTCCAAGCTAGATTCCCAGCTTTTGGTCAGCCCTTCTCCAATCCATACTCCACAGGGCCACCAGAGAGACTAGATGATACAGATCCGGTCCGGACACTCCCTTGTTTAAACAGATTTCAATCTCCCAAGCATCGTGTTCAAAGTCTGTCACGAACTGTCCCGCACAGCCTTTTATCTCCCAGGCTTTACCTCCATGCAGACCGCACTTGTGACACAGTGAATCACTCAAAATCTTAGACACGCGCACTTAGAAATAAGCACCTGCTGAAGGGACGTGGCTAGAACTCCATCCCTACTTCATCCTTCTACACTGAAACCTTAGGATAGCCTGGTTGCTCCCGCCTCCAGCCTGTCAGACTAAAAACCAGCCCTGACTCCTCCACAGCCTGGGCATCCTGAGAAGCCTGTGAGCACTCCTACCCCAGCGGGAGCCGGAAGAGGACGGGCTTCGCGCGGCCTCGAGGCCGCCATCTTGGCTGAGTTGGCCGGAAGAAGTCTGGCAAGTCGGCCAGCGAGTGCGCACTGAGGCTGCGCGGTGGCCGCGTCGCGGCAACCGTCCCGAGCCTTCTGCGGTGCAGCCCAGCAGCCGCAAAACCCCGTGTCATCTCTCCTAGTCCTCCTGCAGCCGCCCCAGCCGCTGTCCAACCCCTCCACCGGGGTTTGTGCAGCGGCTCGCACACCCCGCGGCCCGCGTACGCGCTCTGCACCTGCCTACCCGAAAACATGTTGCAGAAACCCGAGAGCGGGGCTCTCCCCATCCCTCAGGCGGAGAGGGAGATGGATGGCAGCCATGACGGTGAGACCCAGCCTCTGACCGCCTCGCAGGAGATGGCCCCGAGCCCCCTCCTGCAGGAGAGCCCCGAGGAGGACCTTGGCGCTGTAAGGGAGGAGGGGGCTTCGGAACCCTCTCTCACCCCGAAAGGCGCGAGGGCTTTGGCAGCCAAAACCTTGGCCCGGCGTAGAGCCTGCCGCCGTCTGGATCGGACGGTAGCCGAGTTGGTGCAATTTCTGCTGTTGAAGGACAGGAAGAAGAGCCCCATCACTCGCTCCGAGATGGTGAAATACGTTATCGGAGACTTAAAGGATCTGTTCCCTGAGATCATCGCAAGGGCCGCAGAGCATCTGCGGTACGTCTTCGGTTTCGAGCTGAAACAGCTTGACCGCAAGCACCACACTTACATCCTGATCAACAAGCTAAAACCTATTGAGCATGAGGAGGAGGCTCTGAGAGGAGATGGCCCCAGGTTGGGTCTCTTAATGATGATCTTGGGCCTTATCTACATGAAAGGTAATAGCGCCAGAGAGGCACAGGTCTGGGCGATGCTGCGTCGGTTGGGGGTGCGTCCCTCAAAGTATCACTTCCTCTTTGGGTACCCGAAGAGGCTTATTATGGAAGATTTCGTGCAGCTGAGATACCTCAATTACAGGCGTGTGCCTCACACCAACCCACCGGAATGTGAATTCTCTTGGGGTCCCCGAAGCAACTTGGAAACCAGCAAGATGAAAGTCCTGGGGTTCGTGGCCAAGCTCCATAAGAAAGAACCCCAACACTGGCCAGTGCAGTACCGTGAGGCCCTGGCAGATGAGGCTGATAGGGCCAGAGCTGGGGCCAGTGTGAGGGCTAGGGCCAGCACTCACCTCTGGTGAGGGCCAGCTAGGGGTGGGGGTGGGGCGATATAAAAGCTAACCGTCTGCGTCATAAGTAGACTCGGCGGGGAGAGGGTCTTTATTTCTGTAGCATTTGTGTTCGTGTAACTAGGATTTAGTTTTTGTATCTTGCTCGGTTTTGCTACGTTTAATATACTGTTAAATTGATGTTTATAAATGAAATTCGTCTACTTTTTCCTGTAGGATTTTGTTGTAGATTTTTGCTGGTTTTGTAAAATGAATTGAAAAACTTTACATTTTTTTCTGTGGTCTTGAACAAATTATGCAGCACCAAATGATGTATTTAAATAGTTTGAAGGAACTCAGCAGTATAATGATCTGGTACCAGGGGAAAAAATAGCTAAATGGTATCTAGCTTTCTAACAGTTTTTGTCTATTGTATAAAGAAAAAAGACTGAAGTGTAACTCTGCTTAGTTATTATAATATCTGGTGGGGGGATGCAATAAATTAGAGGTATAACCTGGTACACATAATAAACATTTGTTAAGCATCTTTGTGTGATGCACTGTTACGGGTATTTGGGAATTAAAGGGCTTCCCAGGTGACTCAGGTTAAAGAATCTGCCTGCAATGCAGGAGACCCAGGTTCCATCCCTGGGCTGGGAAGATCCCCTGGAGAAGGGACTGGCAACCCACTTCAGTATTCTTACCTGGAGAGTTCCGTGGACAGAGGAGCTTGGAGAGCTACAGTCCGTGGGATCGAAAAGAGTTGGACATGACTGAGCAACTAATACACACATGCTGAGCAAGATAAAGGTCCTACTCTTCAGAGCTGGACAGTAAATAAACCAGAAATTATAGTACAGTGAGTTGAAGGCTACAGCGGGACACCCAGCCCCATTGGAGTGATTGAGTGAGGCTTGCCTGAAATTACCTTTAGTGGGACCTCAGTGTAGGGAAGGTGAAAAGACGGGGGTGGAGGGGTCGGGGAGAAGTTGCAGTGAGGAGATGGTATTAAAAATGACTACTTAAGATGCTCTTTAGTTACATGGGATGACTTGATAGATCTGGAAAACAGCCACCTTTGGCCAGTGTACTTGGCCCAGGGCTCTTTATTACAGTGCATACATGATGGTGTCTATTGGCATTTTGGTCTTCTCCATCTCCCATCGGTCTTCATACATTTTCCTCTTCTACCAAAGCCCTCAGGGACCAAGCACTATAACAATTCTGGAACAGTATGTAGGGTGGAGGGTACGTGTGACGTCCACTACTGCCAAGAAGTCTTTACGATCTCTCCCTTGGCACCAGGAAGCCCAGCACCTTCATCAGTGTTTCTACTTGCTGCTTTCCACTTGCTATCTCCCATTAGAAGAACTGTAGACATCTTTCACATTCTTAATACACATGAAGAGTCATCAACAAAAGCAGCTCAAGCCTCTGTGGTGCCCACCACCTTCACTCTAAGGAGGAATCCTATAGAATGGGTACATCGAAGAATAAGGAACCTAGATTAGTGGTAACCAAACTAGAGCTGGGTATAGGAGGATTGAGAAGCTGTCCCCCTACAGCTGCCATATACAGAAGACCCACTTCCTTCTCTCTTTACTGCCAGTTTTTGTGTGTGTGTACTTTCCATTGCACCCGAATAACATACCTGAGTATGTTAAGGTTAGCATGGTATACAAATACTTTGAGATAAAAGCCCAGGGATCCGAAAAATCACAGACCAAAAGCTATAAGTTTATGGGTAAAAAAGTTTACTAATGATTATGACTTCTGGACAGTTTATTAATATTAATTCATTAGACAAAAGTACTGAGTGCCCACTATATGCCAAGGACTCCGCTGGGTTCCAAAGATGAAAAAGGAAAAACTGATTTTACCCTCAAGGAATAATAGTGATAATTTCTCACATTTGTATTTTCTCACAGCTCTTGAGAGGTCAGCAGTGTCTGTACCTGAGGGTCTGATTACTTGGTGATTTGCTTATGGTCATTTGACAAAAGACAGCACCAAGACAAGAACCCAAGTCCGTTGCCTCCCAGTGTGTTTCATTCGAGTACATTGTGCCCCATGTCTGGCTTCCAATATATTGTATGTGATTTTATTTATCACAACTGCAAGAGTCAAGTGAGGCACATGTAATTAATGCCAATTGCCACTGCAGTCCTTATGGGGTAAGTAGAATAGAAATACTTCCCATTTCACTGGCAGTAGAGGTGACTTTGCTGAAAGGCAGACGTATAGTTCATGGCAAGACAGGACTAACAACTACCATTTACTAGACATCTGCTACAGGCCAAAAGCATTCCCCTCTCCTTTTCACAACCATATTGCAAAGTTGGGTATTATGAAATACCTTCATTTTACAGATATTAATACTTGCCATTTATTCAATACCTAATATGAGCCAGCTTTTTAATGCTTTACATATGTTTTAATGATTTTTATAACAATCTAACAGGATAGATACTATCTGTCCCATTTTGAACTGTGCAAACTGAAACTCAGAGAAGCTGTAAGTTCTCATAGATAGGGTATGACATAACAAGGGTTGGAACTGAAGCCGGACTGAGTCAAAACCCCACAGCTTTACACTGTTACACATTTCCTTCTCTTTGGAACTCCTTTCAGACTTGGGGACTCATGTTCTTTCTTCCAAACATGGCTGTCTCTCTGGAGATACAAACAAGGATTGTATAACCAAGGTAATTATGACAAGACTCTGGTCTGTGAGAAGGTAAAAAGGAGGTTAAAATAAAGTTGGAGAGTTATCTGTGGACATTGGTTCCAGCTCTGCCTACCTGCAGTGTTCTGAGTGCTGACTGCAATGTGTAGAATGTGTAGCTTTAGTCAAACTCAGCACGTTTTGTTCTTATAGGCCATGTTTCCTCAATCTTCATTAGTCTGCTCTCCCCATTAAGGCTCAAATTAAGTCTTTCATGCCATGAAACAATCAAATACCACTTGTGAACCTGCAGATATTCCCAACGTTGCTTCCAGATGGTACAGAGGGCTGGCAGAACTCATATACCCTTGCCTCAGGATGAAAGACCTCCCATGTCACAGATGCCATCATCAGCTTCTCAGAAGTACTAAAAGTGTGGCCTCTGGGCCCATGTGTAGAGCAGACCTTGGCCATGGTGAGGGCAAGAGATGAATTCCCCCATGGATTATGGTCACTCACATGAGAAGGAAGGCCTGGATCTCTAGTCTTTCCCTTCAGGCACAAACAGAACTAGATCTTCCTGGGTGAAACTGTGTGGGTAGGAGAGCAAACAGATTTTGTCAGGGGAGTGATAGCAGATGGATTACCTCAGATCATACTTACTCTACCACAACTAGGTAACAAAGCCAGGAAAGAGAAGTCCCTTGAAAACTGAATCAAGCTCTTAGATGATGGGAAAGTTTCAGTTCTGCCGCAGACTCTGCAGGGATCTTGACATTCACCGGAGTCAGGACTTTTGACCCACTGGAACTTGGAGAGTGGGTGTTTGGAAACAGGCTCCAGTTGATTACAGCCCCAACATCTAACAGTCACGGAGGGCTCTGGAGGTGACAGCTCATTCACAGTCCCTGTAAATCAGGCCTCAATTCATAGGCTTAATCACAAATTCCACTTGAGATAATTATGCTCCATGCCTTGGTCATGGTGGCAATTGATGCTTGTGCAAATTAGTCCTCAAATTGTGCAGCCCTGCAGAGATGGCAACAATTACCTCCCAGCAGAAATATAGTGTACCGACTAAAGAGGTTAGGTGTTCTGAAAAGTGTCCCAATCAAGGCCTTTTTTTTTTTTTTTCCAATCAAGGCCTTTTAAAAGTCATGACTGTGTGACCTTGAACCAGGAATTCCAAATTCTGAGGACTAAAACTCTAGGAAAGATTAGTGGGTGATTGGAGTTAATGGTTAGCTACAATCCACACCCATGACCTATCCTATGACTGCAGACCCTGCCCAGTTCCCAGGCTAGTCGCCACTGATAACAATGGCAGTCAACAATTATTAAGCCTTACCCATCAGGCATGGTGCTAAGATGATAACCGAGATGATAACCAAATTGGCTCCCTGTCTACTCTGGTACCCTCTCAACAGCCAGTCAAAGGTGGACTGGACGAAGTTTTTCTTCCTGAAGCACTTCAACAAAGGGAGAGTCGGCCTCCTGCCGATCACTCTCCTGGGCATTCTGGCCACGGTGCTCATCAAGGCGGGATACTACTGACAGATCCCGGCCACCTCCTCATCTTCTCTGCTGAATTATTCTTCTGCTAAGTGGCTAACGAACCAATCATTTTTAATCATACCAGAACTTTTAAGAAGATATGTAAACACACCATCTTCACCATTCGCCATTAATAAAATTCACCACTTCAATCAAAGCCCCCCACTTACCCACCCCCCCAGCCCCCCAGGACTGAGCATGCTTGCTCAGAGAACCTGCGTCCCTAGAGCTCTGAGCTGGGGTGGGGAGTGCACTGGGTGATCCCACGTTCCCAGAACCTGCTCAGTGACTCCTCCTCTGCAGGGACATGGGGCTTGCCACCCCCACCTTCAGGCAGCGCCCCCTGAAGCCTTCCAGAGTCCGCCCCACCCAGGTTTCCAGGTCTCAGTCCAGAGAGGTGAGGCAAGATCTCCCAGACCCCTCAGGGTTGGGGGCACTAGAACTGGGGTGTGGGGATCCCTGTCTCTGATCCTGGGACCTGAAGACTGACCTCCAGAAGGCGTTCCTCCTTTTTCACCAGTCTCTGTCCTGTCTCGTGCTTGGCTTGTGGTGGTCAGTTGTAACGTCCACATGGGGTAAATCCTCAGGCTCCTGGAAGGCAGGTGCCAGGTTGGTGCAAGACTCACCTGTCATTCATAGGCTGTGTGCGTCTTACAAACCCACTGGCCAGTTTCACTTCTGTTGTGACAGTACTCAGACAATACCCACCCTCGAGCAGGGCCTGCACATGGCAGGTCAGTGGCTCTTTAGGGACGAATCTTGTTTCTGTACCACAAGGCAAGTAAGCATCCGCTTGGCTTTCCTTGTGGCTCAGCTGGTAAAGAATCCGCCTGCAATGCCAGAGACCTGGGTTTGATCCCTGGGTTGGGAAGATCCCCTGGAGAAGGGAATGGCTACCCACTCCAGTATTCTGGCCTGGAGAATTCAGTCCATGGGGTCGCAAAGAGTCGGACATGGCTGAGCGACTTTCACTTTCACTTCACTTCTACACAGCAGCCCCATGAGGCAGATTCTGCATCAGCTGTCATTGCAGCACTGTAGGCAGACCACAAGGAAAGCATAATTCCTTTCATGCTATCAGTGCACAAGTTAAGTGACTTGCCCAAGGTCATGACATAACTTGTGAGCTGCGAATCCAGAACTTGAACCTGAATCTCCTGGTTCTTGTTAGTCCACCCTGCTGGTCTGCAGAAGGTTCTCAAGGAGCACCCAAGCTTCCTTTGGGAAAATGGGGCTGAGGGAGAAGAAAGAAAACCTCTGGGCCTGCTCCTTTATACCATTACCTAGAGCACCCAGAGTAGAGTCAGTGAGGAACAGGAGGAACAAATTGGCTTCTCTGACTGCAGGGTCACCAGAAGGGACCCAGACTGGGAGGGGAGCCCATTTGGAGGAATGCCAGCTCTGGGCAGCAGCACTGTGGTTCCCGCAGTGGGGGGCCTGGTGCCCAAGATGCAGAGGGGTGTCAGCACAGGGAGGGACCTCCATGAGGCCAGAGAGGGCTCCCACAATGGCACGTCCCTGGCCCCCAGTGCAGACGGATCCGCTTTTCACCCCACTCTGCCATGCGCTCCGGTCTGCCTTCAGCTGAGGACCTAATTCTCTGAGCTTTGGTTTCCTCATCTTTCAGACAGAGATAAAGCTACCTACTTCAAAACACCATGAAGCCTGAAGGAGGGGATTACCAGGCACTTCGCACAAGATCTGCCACATGGGAACTAGTGTTATTATAAACTGTGTTCACTCACTGCAACAAACACTTATCTTCTGTACATACATCCTGGTGGTGAGATTACAGCAGAGAAATAACAGACAAAAATCCTTGTCCTCCAGAGCTTTCAGATCAGTATGAGGAGATAGACAATAAGGAAGTATAATACACAGCATGGTGGATGGAAGTCTACGCTGGAGGGAGAAACAAAGCGGGAAAGGGGGTGTGCAGTTTTAAATAGCCTGCTCAGGGAAAGCCTCGCCACTGAGACATTTGAGTCAAAACTGAAGGTGAGAAGCAGGAAGCCCACAAGCTGTCTGAGTCGGGGGACCCAGGAGGAGGGGGTGCCAGCAGATGGAACAATGAGTGTGAAGGCCAAGGGTGGAAGCAGGCCAGGCGGTTTCTGAGAAGTAGCTCCTACAAGCAGAGTGAGAGATGGGGGAGGGCTGAGAAGAAGGAGTGTTCCTTCTCAAGGAGCTGGCACAAGGACCTAAAACAATGAATAAACACAGAGCTGCACCCAAGAGTTACCGTCGGAGCTCAGCAGAGGAAGAAACCACAGCAGCCTAAGGCAGCAGGGCCTTCCGCTGGGCCCAGAAGGGGAAGGAAAGAGAAAATATTCCTTATATGTAGCGTTTGTGTTTCTAATTACAAGTGCTTGTAGTGGAAAATTTGGAGAGTTCCATAAAAATATAAAGAAGAAAATGGATTCTCTAGCATACTGGCACCCAGAGGCAACCACAGTTAACAGTGCAGTACGGATTTATATCTATCTCTAGTGTATTTAGTTTTCACCTGCCAAGGGTAGAAATGATTTGTTGCTACTTTAACAAAATGAGTCGCAATGACACTGAGCCCCACTCCATGCAATATTTCCTCAAATACTTCTGGGTGTTCCTAGGGGGACATCTCAAAGGATGTCACAAGCCCATCTATCCACAGCAGTCACCATGTGGGGCTTATGGAGGCCCATGAAAGGAGCCTCTGCCGGAGGTGGTCCCTCGGGGGGTCCTTAACATCCATGGCTGCTGCCTCCTCTGATGGCCACCAGGGTACCAAAGGGATGCTGTGTTCTGTGTGCAGGGATGGACAGCGTGTCCTTCTCCCCAACTCGGTGTCAAGAAATATCACCTGGGTCCCAAAGCAGCAGTGCCAGAACCTCTCCAACCTCCTTAGGAAGGCTGCTTGTCTTTGCTTGCAATGTTTTACAAGCAACTCTCCAAACTTCAGCTGAAAATAGTTGCCTCCACTGGGACCAGTTCAGGTTCCCTTCCTCCACAACTCTTTTCCTCAAATCTTAGGAAAAAAAGGAACAAAAAGGCAGTCCTTGTCTCCCAAGGCATGTCGGTTTACACGGCTGAACCAGAGCAGTGAACGTCTACACTCACGCTGACAGTGACTACACATTTTAAGACTGGTGTTGATTTTCCCAAAACAAAGCAAAAGTCTGCCCCAATGGTAGATTAAATCCTCTGCTGCTGCTGCTGCTACTAAGTCGCATCAGTCTTGTCCCCATAGACAGTAGCCCACCAGGCTCCCTCGTCCCTGGGATTCTCCAGGCAAGAACACTGGAGTGGGTTGCCATTTCCTTCTCCAATGCATGAAAGTGAAGTCGCTCAGTCATGTCCGACTCTTCATGACCCCATGGACTGCAGCCTACCAGGCTCCTCCATCCATGGGATTTTCCAGGCAAGAGTACTGGAGTGGGTTGCCATTGCCTTCTCCAGATTAAATCCTCTACCTCTATGCAAATCACTAGCAATTAGTTCCCTTCCTCCACGTTTCCCAGCTTCTCCTCATCATGTTTTTAAAACCATAGGGTGCATCTCAGCCAGGGATGCTGTATACCATGAGAGATGGCTATAATTTAGGTAAAAGGTTGAAATGGAGGAAAGGATTCTAGGCAAGGGAAACGACTTCAGCTAAGGCCAGGTAGCAAGAGTGTGCAGTGTCCTGGGGACCATAAGGGGACCAGTTAGGTTGAAGCAGAGTTTTTGGAGGAGAGGAGAGGACGCTGTGAATGGAGGGAGACAGTGGCTGAGCGAAAGCCATGTGCACATGGACTGTGGCTTGGCTGGTCGTGAAGGGGGAGGCTGGAGGCAGAGAGGCCACCCCACACTGGAGAGGATGGCAGCCTGACATGGGGAGTGGTGCAGCAGCAGCAGCAAGTGTGTGAAGGACTGGCTGGGGTTCGAGCTTAGAACGACTGGATAACTGATCAGCTTTGGGAAGTGCAACAGAGGGACATGTGAGGTATGACTCAGAACTTCAAGCTGGCCTGTCTGGAAGAATGCTGGAGTCATTCATTAGAACAGCTGGATGCCCAGGGGGAGCTGGTTTGCGGTCAAGAAAATGGCTATGTCATCAGTTATACTGAGTCTCAGCTGCTCAGTTGAATATCTGATGGATACTTGGAGCTGGGGCAGAGGAGGGACACTGAGGCTGAAGGTAGACACTCTGAGTCAGTCTCTTTGAAGACGTAGCCCAAACCATGGGCTTTCTCCTTGAGAGAGAGTGTAGAGGGAGGAGAGCAGAAACTTGACAAGCTCAAGTTCTTGCTGAAAGCAAGGGTCTTGGCAGTCCCAAGCAGCTTACACAGAAACTCAGTCCTGCCCCCAGAGTGGCCTTCTGGGCCCATTTCCTAATTATATTTCTAACAAATGATCTGGGGGATAAGAAGGAAGTTCAGAGGGAATAGCATGGCCAGGGACTCATGGAACTGGGAAAACAGAAGCTGCAAGTTGTTGCAGGTTGGTGTCAGTGACAGGGAGGCCAAGAGTCTTTGCGTGCATTAAAAATGGAAGTACAAACACACAGTCACACTGCGGCTGGAAGGACTCAGGACAGACATAACCAAGGCTGAAATGGGTCAACTCAAGAGCTTCCAGACTTAGCGGCCTTTCTCTCCCAACTTTATAAAGGACCTTCTGTCTTGGAATGGAACTTTCCAGGCAACAGCATCACCTTTGACCAGATCTGAGATATCTCCACAGGACAGATCCCGACCAAGGGAAGTTCCACTCAAGGAGAACCCACACATTCAGCCTCTCAGACACACAGGGCATGTTGCCCAGACACAAATGCACACTTGGTATATATCAGTACACATACAAATATCTCCTCCAGCTCCACAGGAGACATAAAAAAATATCGTTTGGCAACTATCATATATCAGGTACTTTGCCTAGAGCTTTCCAAGTATTTTTACATTTAGTCTCACAACAATTTTGAGAGAAAGGGATCATTTTCCAATTTTGAAAAAAAAAAAAAAAAAAACCAAGGCGGAGAAAAGTTAAATATTTTGTCCAGGATCACATGCCTAGAAAATGGCAGCTGGTTCCTGACCCAGATCTGCCTGCGCACTCACATGTTATTATTCTTCTTTCTTCAATATGTGTACACAACAGACTCATACACACAAACAGATACCCATCCCCTCTGCACACACAAAATCCCCATAGAAAGTAAGCTTCTTGAGGGCAAGCATTGCATTTTGTCCACTGACGTATCCCAGGCATCTGGAACAGTGACAGGGCACATCGTATGCACTCAACGAATATTTTATGGTTGTCATTAAATTAACTGAAAGCATATATGCATAGAACACTCACCTGTGTGCAGATACGCCTACACACGTACACATGAGCACACTCACCTTCACACACACACAATAAATACATTAAATCCACTGCCTGAAAGGAGATCCCAGGTGAGCCCCCAGATCTCAGAGGTGCCCCCACCCCTCACCCCAGGCCTGTTCCATCAGCGGCCTCACTGCTGGTCTCCCCAGGCCCCTCCCTGAAGCAGCAACCAGCCCTCCCCACAGCCTCATCACATCCCACCTCCTTCTTTTCTTAGTTCACTCAAAACAAAGAATTTTTCTAAAAGATCTTCACTAAGAAAGAAAAACAATAAAAAAAAAACAAAAAACCTGTAAGCTCTTGAACAGATGAGTCAACAGAGTCAGTTTCTTATCCTAAGTCATGCCCTTGAGTCCAGCCACAGCCTGACATAGCTGGTAAGGCGATCAGCTTGTGGAGATCAGGCCCTGCCTGGCTGCTCTGCCAGCAGTTCAGATGCCCAGCCTGAGGGAGCAGGGAGTTGACACGGCTGCTCAATCTGGGCGATTCTCTCTCCCTCTAGATACGGCTGCTGCTTCTGTCCCGGCACAGACTCTCCTGCCACCCTGGCCTTCAGTTAAGCGCAGTTTTACACCCTCTTTTTTCTGCCATCTGCTGTGCCCTGGGCTTGTAAACCAGTCTGGTCCAAGCCAATCACTCGGTAGAATTGTGTCAATTCTGTGTCTAAAACTCCAACCACCTTAATTCCTTCCTGGAGCCTCAAGGCTCTGCCTGGCATGGCTCCTGCCCACCTTTGGGCCTCCATCCACCCCACTCTTCTTTTATCTGGTCTCCAGTGACATTTGCAAAGCAGTTCTGATGGAGGTGCCGGAGCCCAGGGTCCCAAGGGTCTGTTCACTCAGATACCTCAGACACTCCAGAGCAGATCCTGGGCCAGTGTATCAACACCACTGGGGTCTCTGGATTAAAAAGTAAATTCCTGAGCCCACCCAAGGCCTGCTGGATCAGAATCTCTGCAAGTGAGGCCCAGAAGCCAGCACTTTTAACAAGCTTCCCAGGTGACTCTCACACTCCAAAGTCCAAGAAGGACCACCCCAGATTTATTAAATTCCATACATACCCTCATGCATATAAAATAATGATAGCTAAAATATTTATTGAGCACTTACAATGTGCCAGGAAGTATTCTCATGTATTAACTCAGTTCACCCTTATAACAAGGCTGAAAAGGAGGCATGGTATCACACCCACTTCATGGTGACTTGCCCAGGTTCACACTGCCTTTGATGGGAAGTCAGGAATCAAACCTAGGCTCTGTGACTTCCAAGCCTGTGTGCAGCCAGCACATACTCTAGCACACACAACTGCACCCACATCGACCACACACAGGACCCCCAACCCCTCAGAACCACTGACAAAAAGGTTCCAACGAAAAAAGATGGAGGGCCAGGGCGTTTTCCGAGGCTCCTGGTTTCTCTCTCACCTCAAGTCTGGCATACGCAGATCTGAGCCGAGCGAGCCAGCAGCCACAGCCAGCAGAGCCAGGGAGCTGGTGAGCTGCGGCCCCAGGTCTTTGGCAGCACCCCCGGGCCCTGAGGCTCAGCTCTGCCTGCTGTAGGAAGCGTGCCCACCACGGGCCTCTGCTGCCAGGCCCCACGGGCCCTGCCCCCCGGCCTCCACTGCCCAGTGTGGCCTGGCTCCCTGAGACCCGAGCCCCAGACAGGGCCCTCCCTGCAGCCAAGAGAGCAGATGTGCGTGCAGCTTTCTCCAAAAGCAAGTCTTCTCAGGAATCCTGCCATGGTGGGAAGGTAGGGGGGTGGGGGAAGGAATGGAAAAACAACTGAAATAGCATAACACAGAAAAGTGATCCAAAGAAAAAGCAGCAACTGCGTATCTGGAAGGAATAAACTGAGGAGGAAAGGCGCGGAGTTGTGCAGCGTGGCCGTGAGGCTGCCAACCTTGGCAGCCTGGGGCTGGGGGCTGGGGACCGGGGACTAGGCGGCGCCGTCAACTGGCCACAAGGCTGATCTGGCCAGGGGCTAAGGTGCGGGGAGAGCAGAGATTGGGCTGATGCGGGGGCTTGAGGAGGGGATTTCACCCAGCAGCATCCTCCTTCCCAGGGCTCTGGGCGCTGTGTTCTTCAGCCCCCAAGAGCCATCTGCAGGGTCCTTCCCAATGTTCTCCACCTGAAGGGTTTGCTTAGGACCGTGGAAAGAACCAGAATGATGCCTGGACTCAGACACCTAGATAGATAGTGAGGAGAGAGGGCTTTCTCAGAATAGGGCTGGATGCTCTGACAGTAGAGGAGAAAGATGGGAAGGATTTATTCTGAGGCCACAGGATGCAGAATCAAGCGGTTCTCATCTAGCTCCCTCCTGATGAGCAGTGCGACCGAGGGCAACTCACTTATTAAACACTGAGCCCAAGTCCCCTCACCGTAAAATAGGCTAACTCACGCTTTCTCTGTACATCTCAGGGTCAAAAAAGATCCATAGATTAGACAGCCTATCAAAGCTGAGGCTTAAGCACAGAAGCAAGATGGGGCTGTGTCTCAACATGTGGAGCTGAAGGATTGGGTTTGAGACCTATTTACTAGCCACATGACCTTGGAGTAGACATTTAGCCTCTCTCTGCTCAAAGGAGCCAAGCCTAGATACATGAAAAGCTTTTGAAAAAACTTTTACAAGCAGTAGATGCTGTCAGCTCCCACTTCCTCATCATGTTCCAGGTACAGATTGTATGTATATTTTTGTGAGGCAGACTACATATTCCCATTTTATAGAGGGAAAAAGAAGGCTCAGGGAAGTTAAGGAACCTCTGAAAACTGACAGGTGCTTAAGTTGAACCAGGTCTGTCTGATTCTGGAGCCCATGGTGTCTCTCCTATTGCAGCCCACAGGGCAGGGATGGGCAATGCCTGGTTGGTAAGCCTAGGAAAGAGGCGCAGTCTTAGTAGAGGAGCCTGGCTGAGGATATTGGGCGGCAAGAGCAGGGACTCTGTTCAGGCTCGTCTTGTGCAGGAGGCGTGTTGAAGTGTGATGTGCCCAGACCTGGAGGAACAGAAGCCCCCGGTGCTTCACGACAACCTGGAGGCCAGGTGCCCGAGGGTGCAAAGGCGCCATAATCCACCATGAGGGCAACTGCCAGGCAGAGCCTGGGGAACAAAGCAGGGAGCACGAGAGCTGCCAAGTAGGTCAGCAGAGCAGCAAACTGTTGAGCGAGATAGGTGTGGAGCTGGGAACAAGCTGGATTGTTAACAGGATAACCACAGATAAAAGGAGGCCCAGACAGGTCAGCAGGATGGCTCAGGAATCAACTCCATAGCTGTGGTTGATGCCTCCTCTTATATCAGAGGCTCTGTGAGGCTATGGGGGATTTTGAGTGGACAGGTTATTGAGACCTGGGCTCAAGCACAGAGAGAAGGCTGGTGGTTGGTTGGTCACAGGGTATGGAGTTGGAGAATCAGGTTTGAGATCTACTCACTAGCCATTTGACCCTGGAGTATACACTTAACTCTCTGTGCTGAAGAGCCAAGCCTAGAACAGAGCTGAGCAAAGATGGTCTCCCTCCACGTATGCTCACCAGTCCCTGCCCACGCCTCACATTTCCCTTCTGTTTCAGCAGTTTTGACCACTCCATTGTAATGACCAGCCAGTGTGTCCATCACCCCATCAGGACTGTGGGTTTCTCAAGGGCACCCCTTCGTGGTGCCTGAGACAGGGATTTGTAAGTGTTTGAAAAGTGAAGGAGGAACTAAGTGAACAAAAATCCATCCTAGGGACATCCTAACAGCAGGCAGTGGCCAGGATCTGGGTCTTAAAGGAGTGGATGTATTTAGATAGTATTAGGTTGCCCACTCCAGTATTCCTGCCTGGAGAATCCCAGGGACAGGGGAGCCTGGTGAGCTGCTATCTATGGGGTCACACAGAGTCGGACACGACTGAAGTGACTTAGCAGCAGCAGCAGCAGAAGGTTGCCCAAAGAGTTCGTTTGGGATTTTCCATACCATCTGATGAAAAACCCGAACAAACTTTTTAACCAACCCAATACTTTCTCTTCAAAGAAATCAAAGCTCTTCTTGGTTCCTAATATTTGAGTTAGCCCTCACACAGCACACATACCAGTCCCCAAATGCTAAAAGAATTCTTTCAACAATGTTTATTCATTCCACAAACATTTGCTGAGCTTAAACTCTGCGTCAGGCTGAAAAACAAAGGCTAAGAAGATAGGGTCCTTGTTTTCAAAAGTGCGGCTGGGAAGTGGTTGGGAATGGGGTGCAGATAAGCACATGGTAATCATATTCTTTGACTATCTAGAGGATTCTGTGGGAGCCCATTAGAGATATAACCAGTTTATCCAGGAGGGAGCAAAGAAAGTGTTGCTATGTATGGCTGTGCAGGTCGTGTACTGCACAAGGCAGGGTGCTCCCTGGAGTTGAGCAATGTAGTTCTTCCTCGCCAGTGGCATCTGAAGCCCTATTGCCCCATCATCCCAACCCCCAAACCCTAGTCCATCAACCTGGTCCCAGTGGGTCTTTCTCCTCCTCTGGCTCCTCTCTGAGAATTTCTTTGTCTAGCCCTCCAGAGAATTTTTCTTCAGGAAAACGCTCCAGGAGCCCCTGTGATCCCCTTTCTCCTGCCAGCTCCATAAAGCAAGCAGGCTCCTCTCAGAGAATTACAGTTTGGGGAAGTGTGATTCATGGGGAAAGAACTCTTTCCATGGCTTTCTAACCTTTGATGTGACCCCCAAAAAACCTGTGGCTAATACAGAATGCTCTAAATCTCACAAAGCTCATAAACACAAGAGCCACACTGCATTGGGCCATGAACAAGGCCTCTGGCTAGTCAGCTCCTGCCACCAGCTGGAGGAATGCTCCCCTGTTCCCACCCTACACCGACAGCCCTCCCCACCACCCCTCCACCCTCCTAGCAGCTCTTGCAGCAGCCCAGGGCTCCTGTGGCTGGGAGGGGAGGCTTGTCAAGGCCCCCGATGGCCCACCAGTCCATGGCTGGACCCAGAACCTCTGCAGCTCCAACTCTGCTAGGAAAGGCCTCAGTTGCTGAGCAAGGGAGGGAAAAGCCAGAGAAATGGACTCTAAAATCCAGCCTGCCTGATAGAACAGCTGGGATTAGAAAGATATTTGTGAATTTTAGATGACATGTCTGCAAAAGTAGCACCCACTGAGGTTCCTGGAAGCTTTCTTGCAAAGCAAAGCAACATAAATGAAGTCTGTTTTTCCCATGAAAACAATGTGGGTTTTTATTTTTTTTGAGGGGGGGGCGGTACAGGGGGAGGGGGGAGGTTTTTTTAAAGGAACGAATCTATCAGCCACAAGTTTAATGAACAGGAAGCCATATACCCATTCTCTACATAGTAGATTTCTTTCTGCTACTGCTAAGTCACTTCAGTCGTGTCCGACTCTGTGCGACCCCATAGACGGCAGCCCACCAGGCTCCCCCGTCCCTGGGATTCTCCAGGCAAGAACACTGGAGTGGGTTGCCATTTCCTTCTCCAATACATGCAAGTGAAACGTGAAAGTGAAGTCACTCAGTCGTGTCCCACCCTCAGCGACCCCATGGACTGCAGCCCACGAGGCTCCCCCGTCCCTGGGATTCTCCAGGCAAGAACATGGAGTGGGATGCCATTGCCTTAGAAGCAGGACAAAATGGCAATGCGTCAGATAACATAAATGAAACGCCTTGCACAGAACCCAGCCTATGGTAGGTGATCAATAAATGGTCACTGTTATTTTAATGCCATATTTTATTATCTGAGCAATTCCTGGGAGAGGCACTGAGCAGAGCAAGAAGAGCCATAAAGTTTTCAGGAACTCTTCGGAGGCCCTGCTTGACCACCCCTGGTGGGGCCCAAGACCTCCCAGTGGGGAAATCAACTGACTGTGTGGAGGACATGTGTGCTCTGCCACTCATGCTGAAAATAGTACCATCGCACGGCTGGCAGGAAAGGTGCAGGGCCAGGCAGTGGCCAAACTAAACTGACGATCAGCTTTGGGACACTTGGTTGGGACTTCCCTTCCTCCTGCCCCCCCATAGCACCCCCACTGCAGCAATTTGGAAGTCTAAAGTTCTTTTTTTTTTAACCCCCCAAAGTCTTGAAAACAAAAACTTGAAACAAGTTTTTGCCATTGGGTTTGGGGTGGGGGTGGAGATGGACACTGGGCTGGCTTCCAGGAACTCTGCTGGTCTTTTTTTTTTTTTTTTTTTTTTTAGTTTTTTATTTTTTTAATTTTAAATCTGCTGGTCTTGACAAGCCTGCCCCCATGCCTCCCTGTTCTAGCAGGTCGGTGACATGTGGACACTTAACCCAAGCCCAGGACAAGTGGAAAGATTCCTGCCCCTCTGGGCACTGTATGTGTGTGTATGGTGGTGGTGGCTGCGGGGGTGGGGGTGGTGGGGGAAGGGGGGTCTTGCTCCCTGGAAAACCTTTCCAGAGATTTCTTTTTTCCCCTGAAGGCCAGGGATGCACCAGAAAGGTGAACCTTGCTCTCTTCTCCAAGGCTGGGGCTACACAGTGGGAAGGACTGGGTTGCGTCCTGGTGGGGGCCGCCTAACAGGCCCCCAGTGTAGAGCCAACTCACTCTCCATGGGACAGAGATATCTGCTTTCTCAACTTGTCAATTTCATACTCAGAACCAGGGGAAAATCACCGCCCCTCCCCCCTGCTTTCCCCACCTCCACTTTAATCGGATTCTCACTTACTTTACTGAACAGAGAACGGAAAGGACCTCCTCTTAGTGTGTGCAGGCACTCAGAACGAATGGAGAAATCCCCAGGGGTCTAGCTATTGAGCTCCTGTTTGCCATATTTCTCTAGAATTTGCAATCAGGAGCCCTCACTTCTCGCTCACCTATGGTCATCATTTACTCTTTGGGCCTCAATGGCCTCATTTGTGAAATGGAGATGATAACAATATCACCCCACAAGGTTGTTTGTTGTGAGGAATAAATGAGGTATGAGAAAGGGCTTTGCAAACGCTACAGTGCCACACATAATAATTAAAGCGATTAATATTATTATCACAGTGCTGCAAGCACTATAAAAACAGCCATTGTCCCTCAGAAATCTGCCCATCCTCGAGCCTGGCGATGTTTTCAGGGGAACACCAGCAGAGCCTTCGAGACTAGAGCCTCTGTCTCCTGACCAAACATGCCAGGGGGCACAGCCAGGGCAGGGGGGCCAGGCTGAGGCCAGCCCTCTCTCTCCCTGCCATCACCCAGCCTCTAGCAAGAGGACAGCGATTATACCCCCAAGGAGGAGCGAGGTTCTTTCCCAGGGATTACCTCACTCCTCCAGAGGCGAGCAGACATCAAAACAGGGAGGAGCAGGGTTGGCTAAGTGGGCAGCCTGGAGTCACATGACTTTCCCAAAGCCAGAGGAGGCAGGGCCAGAGCAGCAGACTAAAAGGGGCTGATCCTTAGGGTCAAATCCAGGAACTACTCCCCACCGAACCCCTGCCCCAGCCCCAGAGCCAGGCTCAAAAGGGGCCAGGGAGACTGAAGTTCTGTGGCTCCCACAGTAACTGCAGTTGTTTGCTGAGCCTTTCTCAGTGTTTTCCATCCATTTTCTCTCAATTGACCCTAATCACAGCCCTGCCACACAGGGGTTATTAGCCCCTTTTTCACAAGAGGCTCTAACCGGATGTCATTTCCCCAAGGTTGCTCATCTATTTAGCGGCAAAGCTGGGCAAGATCTGAACCAGGACCCATTTAAGTCCATAGCTCAGAACCACTCTACCCACTGCCTGCTTGTCTGGTCAGCCCAAAGCGGCAGGGTGGGCTGAGTTGGGCTGGCCTCAAAGTGGGGTCTCCAGCCACTCCAGGGAGAGGAGAAAGCCTACCAGGAGAGGGGAAATGGTTTGCTCTTAGTAACTGCACTTCTGGACACCTGCCAAGCCTGCACACCCCAGACTAAGCCACAGGGCTGCCCTGCCCTTGTGCCCAGCTGGAACAAATGTCAAAAGTGATCTGCTCCAGCATTTGGCCCCAAAATTAGGGGAGGCACTGGGGAGCCCCAGAAGGAGGTCTTCTCACTTCACGTCCTGCTCACTGCAGACCAACAGGGGCCTGATCATGGCGGACAAGAACCCTGCTCCTGAAGCAGGTGCGAGTGAGGATAGGCAGCCCTCTAGCCTTCCACCCCGAAACTGGCTGTGGGGAAAGATGTCTGAGTCGTCACCCCAAGGCACGGGCTGGCCAGCTTTCCCCTCTTTTCTTGCCATCTCAGGAAGGGGTGATGGTGAGACGGCCTGGACTGAGGCAAAAAACAAAGGAGTACCGATTAAATCCTATGGTTTTTGTTGGGATGGATCCCAAAGGAATTCTTTCTACTTATTGTAAAAGTCATATAGATGTATTACAGGAGATTTGGCAAATAGAAGAAAAAGAATTATCTATTATTTTACCACCATAATACAACCAATGGCAACATTCTTGTATCATTCTTTCCCAGGTCTCCCACCCCTTTTTTATTAAAAAAAATTTTTTAACTGTGCTTATGCCATTTTCAGAAGTGATTTCCCCCCATCACTTGTCGTGACATAAAATCACCTTCCCATGTCACTGTGCAGTTGGCCTGTACTCCTTTGGGACAACTGTTGGCGGTGGGGGAGTCCACTGTGTGGGTCAAACTAAAGCTTTCAGCCCCTAATTTAAGAATGTTCATATTTGAAGTCTTAACCAAAGTAGACAACTTGAATCACATTTAGTCAAGCTTTGATAAACTGCCTGTTTTGCAAAGAATAAGATGATATGGACTCAGAGCTAGCCCCAGAAAATCCAAGAAGTCCTGGGTTGCAGCAGGTTGGGGAGGGGGTGTGTGAGGGGGGAGGCACAGCTGGGCTGAGGTTGGGGCACCTGCCACCACTTTAGAGCCAAACAAATCAGGCCCCTTGCCATTCTGGCCCTGCAGAGCCTGGGTTCTCAACACTGCTTCCAGGCCAGAGAGTTGCCAGGAGAAACTGATTATAGGAGAATGTTAGATTGGAAAGCAAGGAGCCTCTGCCACATGCCTGCTGTCCTTTCCATAGCCTTCCTGCCCTTGCTAGGGGCCTGCCTGGGGAGGGCAGCCCTGAGAATGCTGGCCCACGACTGGACAGCAGCCTAGTTCCTAGGTGGGCCTCCAGCCCATCAGCCTGCCCAGGGATGCTCTCCAACAGGTCCTCTGAGGTTTATTAGGTATTTATCAAAGGGTCTACTGAAGGCATTGGGCTTCCCCAGTGGCTAAATGGGTAGAGAATCTGCCTACAATGCAGGAGACACGGGATATGTGAGTTCGAGCCCTGGGCCAGAAAGATCCCCTGGAGAAGGAAATGGCAATCCAATCCAGTATTCTTGCATGAAAAATCCTATGGATAGAGGAGCCTGGTGAGCTACAGTCCATAGGGTCTCAAAGAGTTGGACACAACTGAGCACAGCACACAACACAAGTGAATGCATTGTTTGAGTCCCTCCACAAACAAGAAGAAACCTTCCCTGCCCCTGGAAGCTTATAGCTAGCTCCTGAAGAATCGAATACAAAGGCAGTGGCTTGCACTCATGGTCAATGGCTTGCACTCCAGAGTCAGACTTGGCTGGGTTGAGTACTTCCCCCTGCCTCCCCCTCCACTTATTGAACAAGTAAGTTACTTTAACCTTTCTAAGCCCCTGCTTCCTCATCTGCAGAATGGGGTTAATCTAATTTACTTGCAGAGCTGTGGGAAGGATTAGAGAGAATATATGTAAAGTGCCAGGCATTTGGTAGGTTTTCAGAAACGTTGGTTATAATTAAAGTAGCACAAAACACATGTAAAGTAATAAAAGGACACCACGTAAAGCAAGGAGGTCAGAGGATTGAGCAGGGAAGGAGCAAATAGCTCTTCTAAAGCCAGGGGCTTCTCAACCCTGGCTAGGCAGAAGAACCACCTGGGCAGCTTTGAAAGTATGCTAATGCCCAGGCCCCACCAAGCAATTAAACCAGAAAGGGACCCCAGGCCTAGGAACATTTTATAGAACACTGCCCAGGTGAATCTGGGTGCATCCCAAATGGAGACCCAGTGATCAAGGTGTTTTGAAAATGTGATCTGGAAAGGAAATGTGTTATGTTACCTTGTACACACTAGGCATTCTCACCACTGTTAACTCATCTGAGTTCTTGTAATGATCACCTGAAGCAGATACTTTTAAGCCTATTTGAAACAAAAGGAAGCAGAGATTTAGGAAGGTCATTGAAATTCACCCACCCCCAGCCCATGCTCTAGAGCTGCATCATCCAGGAGAAACAGAGTGTGAGCCATGAATGGGGACCAGAGGTACAATTTCAGATATTCTAGTAGCCACATTAAAAAGTTAAAAAGAAACAGGTGAAATTAATTTTTTAAATATATTTGATTTGACCCAATATAGCCATAAACTTACTATTGCAATGTGTTATCAATATAAAAATTATTCACAAAGTATTTCATATTACTCTTTTCACACTGAGTCAGCAAGATCTGGTGTATATTTTGCACTCAGAGTACATCTCAATTCAGACTGGCCACAAGTGCTCAATTCAGACGGATCACATAAGGCTAGTGACTGTGGTGTTGGACTGGCTAAAGGGACGGTTGACCTGGAATCTGACCAAGCAGGTAATAAGAGGAGGTGCGGGGCTGAGGAATTTCAGAATTAGCCCAGAGGTTCTTAAATGAGAGAGTGACCTGGAGCTCAGACTGCACTCGGATGGCTGGGGGGTCTGTAGGTCTCCACAAGCCTGAACAAGAAGTCCGAATGGACAGTTACACGCAAAAGAATGAAGCTGGACCCCGATCTTATCCCATACACAGATGTCAACTCAAAATGGATTAAAGACTTAAACATAAGACCTGAGTCCTTAAAACTCCTAGAAAAAAATGTAGGAAAGGCTTCTTGATATTGTTTCTTGGCAATTCTTTTTTGGATTTGACTCCAAAACGACAGGCAACAAAAGCAAAAATAAACAAGTGGGACTAGAACAAAGCATAACATTTCTGCATAGCAGAAGAAACAACGAACAGGGCTTCCCCAGTGGCTGAGCGGTAAAAAAATCCACCTGCCAATTCAGGAGACGTGGGTTCAATCCCTGATTCGGGGAAGATCCCATGTGCTGTGAAGCAACTAAGCCTATGCACCATAGATGCTGAATCTGTGCTCTAGATCCTGGGAGCTGCCAGCTACTGAAGGCCACATGCCCCAGAGCCCATGCTCTACAAAAAGAGAGGCCACTGCAGTAAGAAGCCTGCACACAGCTAGAGAGCAGACTCCACTCACCAAAGCTAAGAAAAGCCCCAGCAGGAACAGAGACCCAGCACAGCCAAAGAGAAATATAATTATATAAAAAAAGAAGCAATGAACAAAATGAAAAGGCAGCATATGGAATCTGAGAGAATATTTGCAAACTATGTATCCAAAAATGAGCTAATATCCAAGACATAGGAACTCTTACAACTCAATAGCAAATAATAATAATAACTCTATTAAAAATGCGCAAAGGACCTGCATAAACATTTTTCTGAAAACTCACGAATGGCCAACAGATATTTGCAAGGGTACTCAACATCATTATTATCAGGGAATGCAAATCACAACCATAGTGAGCTAATATCCCACACTTGTTAGGATGTGTGCATGGTGTGTGCTAAGTTGCTTCAGTGGTGTCCAACTCTTTGTGACACTATGGACTATAGCCCATCAGGCTCCTATGTCCATGCGATTCTCCAGGCAAGAATACGGGAGTAGGTTGCTGTGCCCTCCTCCAGGGAATCTTCCCTACCCAGGGATCGAACCCGAGTGTCTTATGTCTCCTGCATTGGCAGGCAGGTTCTTTACCACTAATGCAACCTGGGAAGCCCACCTGTTAGGATGTCTGTTATCAAAAATATAACAGATAATAATGTTGGCAAGGATGCAGAGAAAAGAGAACCCTTGTACACTGTTGGTGGGAATGCATGTTGGTGCAGCCCTTATGGAAAACAGTATTAGGCGCCTCCAAAAACTAAAACTAGATCATTCAAACCAACATTCTCACCCTGGGTATATATTCAAAGGAAATGAAAGCACTATGTCAAAGAAATAGCTGCATTCCCAGGTTCATAGCAGCATTATTCACAATAGCCAAGACAGGGGAACAACCTAGTGTCTGTTGGTGAATAAATGGATAAAGAAGATTGTTATATTTATGCAATGGCCTTAAAAAAGAAGGAAATCCAACCATCTGCAAGAACATGAATGAAACTGGAGTGCATTTATGCAAAGAGAAAAAAGTCAGAGAAATATTTTATGGTAAAACAGGTGGAATCTAAAAAAAAAAATCGAACTCATAGAGAATAGAATGGGAGTTGCTGAGGGCTGGGAGATGAGAGGAAAAGGGGAGATGCTGGTCAAAGGGTACAGACTTTCATAAGATGAAAAAGTTCTGAGGACCTATACATTAGCTATACATTAGCCTAGTGACTATAGTGAATAGTCCTGTATCATATACTTGAAATTTGCTAAGAAATCTTAAATACTATCATCAAAAAAAAAAAAAGGTAACTATGTGAGGTGATAGCTGTAATTAGCTGCAGTAACCATTTCATAATGTATATGTTTATCAAATCATCACATTGTACACTTTCAGTTCAGTTCAGTCACTCAGTTGTGTCCGACTCTTTGCGACCCCATGAGTCACAGCATGGCAGGTCTCCCTGTCCATCACCAACTCCCAGAGTTCACCCAAACTCATGTCCATCGAGTTGGTGATGCCATCCAGCCATCTCATCTTCTGTCGTCCCCTTCTCCTCCTGCCCCCAATCCCTCCCAGCATCAGAGTCTTTTCCAATGAGTCAACTCTTCCCATGAGGTGGCCAAAGTACTGGAGTTTCAGCTTCAGCATCAGTCCTTCCAAAGAACACCCAGGACTGATCTCCTTTAGAATGGACTGGTTGGATCTCCTTGCAATCCAAGGGACTCTCAAGAGTCTTCTCCAACACCACAGTTCAAAAGCATCAATTATTCTGTGCTCAGCTTTCTTCACAGTCCAACTCTCACATCCATACATGACCACTGGAAAAACCATAGCCTTGACTAGACAGACCTTTGTTGGCAAAGTAATGTCTCTGCTTTTCAATATGCTATCTAGGTTGGTCATAACTTTCCTTCCAAGGAGTAAGCGTCTTTTAATTTCATGATTGCAATCACCATCTGCAGTGATTTTGGAGCCCCCCCCCCCCGCCAAAAAAAAAAGTCTGACACTGTTTTCACTGTTTCCCCATCTATTTCCCATGAAGTGATGGGACCGGATGCCATGATCTTAGTTTTCTGACTGTTGAGCTTTAAGCCAACTTTTTCACTCTCCTCTTTCACTTTCATCAAGAGGCTTTTTAGTTCCTCTTCACTTTCTGCCTTAAGGGTGGTGTTATCTGCATATCTGAGGTTATTGATATTTCTGCTGGCAATCTTGATTCCAGCTTGTGCTTCTTCCAGCCCAGCGTTTCTCATGATGTACTCTGCATAGAAGTTAAATAAGCAGGGTAACAATATACAGCCTTGATGTACTCCTTTTCCTATTTGGACAATTTATATAATGTTATTTGTCAGTTACACCTCAGTAAAGCTGGGGAGGGGGTTGGAAATCCAAAGACGATGAGGGGCCAGTGAGAGGATGAAGAAGGAAACCCCAGCAGGCAACCAGCCCCATGAGTAGGGCTGGGAGCCTTGGCACCTCCCTTCACCTCGGCTGGAGGAGATCTCCTGCCCAGGGGCTGAAGTGTGAATTTACCGAGCTGGGAGAAAGCTGTTTTACGGTTCCTTTGGCTCCTTACTCACGGAAGCAGACTCACACCAGAACCCTCCGCTCCGGCTCCCCCCACCAGCCCTGCAGCCCATAAAGGGTAATGGAGCTGAAGTTAAAATAGTCACATGAAACCCACCTCATTTGAAAGGGCACCTGCTTTAAAGGCCAAATTTCCTGAGCCCAGGTTTATACATTAAGCTACAGAAAGACCTAATTAATTCAGAGCAACCCCACTAACTCTAAATTTGGGATACATTCTGCCTCAGGCAGGTCTGAAGTCTTTCCTTTTACACTATCTATGAAGAAATGGTTTGCTAAGCAAATAAATAGTGCAGGCCAGATTACAGAGACAGGTCTGGCTTACTTAAAACTGTTTTTAAGAACTTTAAAAATCACTTTAGCAGCCCCATTTGCAGGAAGTTAATGAGATCATTACAGCTGGTCCTTATCTATTTATTTCAACATTTCGGTTTTCCAAGCACCTTCAGACACACCTTTGGATGTGACCTTTCAGGTGGAGATGCTGTTATGATTTAGTCTCCAGCAACTACCTTAAAGCCTGACACACAGTAGGTATCCAGGTACTTAATAGTCACTAAATGAATAGAGACAGGCATGGCAAATAATAGTCACATATTATAGGTGAGAAAAAGGAGGCTCAGAATTGTTTATAACGTATCTCAGGGGATCCCTCCAGCTGAACCAGCCTGTGGTTCATAAGTGGTGAAGCTGGGGTTCAGACCATTCCTGGCTTTATGGGATCTTTCCGTTCTATTCCACTATTACCAGAACTGCTGCTTGACAACAGTTTACTAGCTAGGTTTCAGGAACAGTCTTTTTTTTGTTGTTCAGTCCCTAAGTTATGTCTGACTTTTTGTGACCCCATGGACTGCAGTAAGCCAGGTTCCTCTGTCCTCCACTATCTCCCAGAGTTTGCTCAAATTCATGTCCATGAATTTGACAGACAGTGATGTCATCCAACTATCTCATCCTGTGTTGCCCGCTTCTCCTCCTATGTTCAGTCTTTCCCAGCATCAGGGTCTCTTCCAATGAGTCAACTCTTCATATCAGGTGGCCAAAATATTGGCCACACTTGCTCCTTAGAAGGAAAGTCAGTTCTTAGGAGCAACAAAAGCCACTTTTTTTTTTTTTTCTTATAGGCTTTTCTCCAGGTAAAGGGGTGGTAAGTTCTGGAACCTCAGCCTCCCCACTAACAAGCCACAGTTCCCTTCTCTGCAGAGCATGGGAGGCCTTTCTGAGTTGGCCTGACTCTGACACTCAGCATACATGGCTGTTGGGATGTCAGGGGGCGAGCCTAGGTGAGTGTCCTCCCTGGGGGGAAAGGGCTGGAAGAATTGGGGACCAACTGTTCCACGTTCATGTGGGCCTGGATCCTGCTGGGACTCCTTCTCAAAGCACTGGCCTTCCCAGAAAGGATGGTCTCTGTCCTCTGGGTCTCCCCTTCCCCGGATTGGTGGGGGCTCAGCGCAGGGGTTGGGGGATGGTCGCTTCTCTCCCTGCCCTTTGTTCTGGAGGCTCTGCTGGCTTGGAACACCGCGCAGGGAAAATTCCCTGACCGTGAGATCTGCAGGCTGCAGGGTCCCGGGGGAAGGCCGGGCCTGGGGCTCTTTCGTGCTGCAGCTGGAAAGAGGGGTTGGGTTTCAGCGAGCCGGGCTGGGGGAAAGCGACTTGCCTTCCCGGTGGTGAGGGAGCCGGCCCCGTGAGCCAGCAGTGCCGACAGCTTCCTGTCGAGAGCTGGGGGCCCACGTGACTGCTCCCCACTTGGAGGATTAGGGGGTGAAAGGCCCAAGGTGGCAGGAGAGCAGGAGGGGCACCCAGGCGCTATCTGGGGTGCGGGAGGCAGAGCACTAGATCCTTCTTGCTAAATGAATTCGGCTGGCTCCTGGCTCCTTGTCACACGGTCCAGCGAGCCGCCTCTGTCTGGGGGGTTGTGGAGGGGCGGGGGTGGTGAGCCTCGGCACTGGCTGGGGCCAAGGCTGTTTGTTTAAAGTCCCCTCCCCCCAACCTGGCCACACACATCCCCTCAGTGCCTGCCTGACAGGGAGGGAATGCGGTAGCCCCAGACCTGCTCGTTGAGAAGGAGACGGCTCCGGCTGTGACAGGGAACAGACAGGCGGGCGGGCGGCTGGGCTGAGGGCAGTGCACAGTCTCTGCCTCCCGGGCGTCCTCCCCAACTGGTCCCTCAAGGCTAAGTGCAGCTGCCACCAGGCAACCGCACCTCCCACTGAAGCCATCCGCTCTGAAGAGGCCCCCAGTATCAGGCCTTGTCTAGAGATGCCCTGTTCTGTTCAACAAGCATTATTGAGCACCTACAGTATATACCAGGTGGTGCTAGTGGTAAAGAACCCACCTGTCAGTGCAGGAGACGTGAGACACAGGTTCGATCCCTGGGTCAGGAAGATCCTCTGGAGGAGGGCACAGCAACCCATTCCAGTATTCTTGCCTGGAGAATCCCATGGACGGAAGAGCCTGACGGGCTACAGTCCATAGGGTCAGAAAGTCAGATACAACTGACTTAGCACGCATGCATGGTCTACAGAGAGGCAGGAAGATGACAGACTGAGATGACAAGGTTTGAGAGTGAGAGGTGACAGTGAGTCCCAGAGGAGGGTACCCAGGTTAGCCTTGGGGCTCAGAGGCTGGGGAGGCCAGCAGCGAGGGCAGGGCAGGGCAGAAGGCGTGCCCCGAGGACCCAGTTCAGACATGGGTTTCTGAGACCAATCTCAGACCCCACCTGAGATGAATCCCCTCTTCCTCTCACCCGTGCCCTGCCACCACTGCCCGAGGGGTGGCCTTGGACCCATAGTCCTGTGGGAGGCAGAGAGACTAGTAGGTGGCTTCTCAGCTCAGGCCTCCTCGGTCAGGTTTTCCAGGGCAGCTGGGCTCCCCCTCCCTCATGAACACTCCATGTGAGTGACGCACTGGGTGGCAGAGAGAGAGAAGGGGCCACCAGCCAGCCCTCCACTACCCTCCAAAGGAAGACCAACAGCCCCGGGCCAAAACCCTATGCCACCTGACACCTCACCAGGATCTGAGTGTGCACTGTTCCACATCACCTTGGAACGTTGGAGTCTCGGCCGCATTCTCTTTGGAATTTCTGGTGCAGCTCTCTCTGCCCCGTAGGTGATTTTTGTCCCAAGCTCCATGTCTATTGTTTACACAGCTCAGAGTTCCGTGGAGTTAGAACAACATGCTTTCCTTCCCACTGAAGGTGCTATGAAAAACAGCCGGTCTGAGGGGGTGGGCAGAAGGGCCATGTGGACTGTCAGGCACCTTGTTCTGATGGGTTCCTCCACCAAGGATGCTCTCCCCAGAGCTGGCTCAGCCTAGAGACCCTGGGTGTTCCTGGAAGTGTGGCCTGGGACTCTGAGGGAGCTGGGGTTCTGGAACTCTTGCTGGGAATTCTGGCTCTAAGAAGGGAGTTGTCCCTTCATGGAGACCCACAGGCCTGGAATATCTCCCAAAGAGGGATGATGGAAATGTACCCATCTTCAATCCAGTTACCAGCTGCCACCTTAGCTGAGGGCCCCAGGAAGAGGCAGGAAGCTGGTACTTCAATGTCCAGCAGGCCAGATGCTGGGAGAGGATGGGAGGGGAGAAGAGTGACGGGAGAGGAGGAAAAAGCTGTCCAGTCATTTTGAGGAAGATCTGAACACTCCTCCCTGCTTCTAACCAGCACATTCTGCCTCTGTGGATTCTCCCCAGCACCGTGCTTTTCCCTCTCTGCTGTGAGAGATCTCCCTGCTTCTCTCTTGCTTGTTTTAAGAACCGTCTAGCCAGGAAAAAAAAAAAAAAAAAGAACCGTCTAGAAGCAGTGGGCAGCGGTTTGGATGCTTGAGGACTCTTGTGATTATTCCTCAGGTCTTCTCTTGGATATCCCGAGAGCCTGGTTCAAAGCTCCCCACCTGCCAACAAACCTCATTCCTGCCCCTCTCCTTGTGACCCCTTCTCTCTACCTTCCCCCTGACTTCTCTGTCCTACAGCCCTGTCCCTCCAGCATGTCTTGCCTTTGGGTCTCTGAGTTTTCTCCACTCACACTGTGCATATTGCATATCCCTGTTCATCAGTTAACAAGCACCAGGGCAGGTCATTCACTTCCCTGGGCCTCCCTTTCCCTGTTTATAAGATGATGAGAGCAGCAAGTCGGGATGGGGAGCCATATGGCCTGGAGAGTCCCTACAAGCCCTTCAACCCTAAGGTCCAAAGCACCTTTGTGGTGCCTGGGCAGATATTATGTGAAAAAAAAAAAATGACACCCAGTGTGTGCACTGGACCCCTGACCCCTCCAGCCCAGGCCAGCCCAGGGCTGGGGAGCAATTGCTTCAGATTCAAGAGACCACAGGTCAGATGACAGGATGGGCACAGCCACGTTGAGGGGACATCCTGATGGGAAGGGGACAGGAGTGGGGGCGAGATGAACCTTGTCTACCCTCTCCCTTGACTAGGTCAGACACTCTTGAGTGCTGCAAAATTTCCCAGTGGTTCTGTGCCAAGAATCCCCCAGCAGAGCGACTTAGTGTCTGGGGTTACAGAGACTTTGTTACTGCAGCAAAGCATACTACAAGCCATTTGCCGGTTTAATTTAATTATTTATGATAACACTTCAGAGTAAAAACTACACTTGTCAAAATAAAGGGGACTTTGTGCTGCAATGACCCAAATTTTATTGTTGCGTTACTTAATGCACCGAAACCTGGTAATCGGCACCAGATCTCCCCGCAACTTGGGCAAATCAGCACCGTGTGCGGAGGACTGCAATGGATTATTGCTTCCTGCGGGAGTTATTTTAAACGAATTCTAACAAAAAGGCATTTCGAGTCCATTCTCCCACCCTAGTCAAATTGCCTCCTTTTCCCCCAGAGGAGCGTTTCTGACACATTTGGCTGTTGCTGTGTGCCCTTAACCCGCCTCCCTCTCCTGCACAGGCCATCCACTAGCCGAGCCTTAAACCCATCTGCACAACAGACTCTGCTAACGGAAGCTTAAAAAGATTTCAGATTCCTCGGTCCACGACAGAGAACCCCCACTGAGCCTCATTGTCAACCTCCTCTCTGTCAACATCCAGCCCCTCTGGGCATTTCCTCCTCTGTGGCCCACTTTGCTCTTCTCCTGACAGCTTCTGCTCCTCGACTGTAAGTTTCTTGAGGGCAGGGTCTTTATCTTTGGTAAGAGTTATACAGACCCAATCCAGAGCACTAACTCCCGTTGTCACCTAGCATGGGGCCCCTCTCCCTCCCACCCTCCCCCATGCCTTAGACCCACATTCTTCCTTTGGCAAAATTGGCCTTTTGAGGACAGAGCTTCCTGATTACACTGTGATAGACACTGCTACTGCTGCTGCTAAGTCGCTTCAGTCATGTCCGATGTGCGACTCCATAGACAGCAGCCCACCAGGCTCCCCCGTCTCTGGGATTCTCCAGGCAAGAATACTGGAGTGGGTTGCCATTTCCTTCTCCAATGCATGAAAGTGAAAAGTGAAAGTGAAGTCGCTCAGTCATGCCCAACCCTCAGCGACCCCATGGACTGCAGCCTACCAGGCTCCTCCGTCCATGGGATTTTCCAGACAAGAGTACTGGAGTGGGGTGCCATTGCCTTCTCCGGTGATAGATGTTAGGGGATATGAATTCACAGTGAAGAATAAAGGGCATGTAGTCTGGCCTTGCCCACAATTCACAGCAAGTCTGTGAAGACCAGCTTTGGGAACTTGCGCCTTATTAATGGCCCTCCCCTGAGTCCCAAGGCTACAGGTTCTATCAGTGCCTCCCTCAGCTTCCTCCCCTCCAACAGTCACAGCAGTGACAGTGGTGATGGTAGCCTGGGTGACCTGGAGACAAATCTAGCAGTGGGTGCCCCCCATTCAGCCCACGCATCCACCCACAAAGCCACTGATTGTTAAGTCAAGAGAGGAGGACACAAAAAAGTGGGGAGACCTGGTCCCTGCTGTTACGGGGCTTCAAATCTGATTGGGAAGACAGAGGGTAGCTCTAATTCCAGTGCTCCAATCTTGCTCTCAACCCTCAATTATTACCCCTGTAATAAGAATAGTTTCCCGCATTGTCGATGTTTACATGAACAAAGCACTTTCCATGTGGGCTGGAGTTCTCATGTGGAGAAGACTCCTTAGTTTGCCATCTCTAAAACTGATTTGGACCAGATGAGTTCTGAGGTCTCTTCCCACTCCAGTCCAGGTGGTTTTGTTCAGGAGGAACTCTGAGTAGAGGAACTTGGGGGCCTACATTCTGCAAATCAATAGCTTCCTGGAGGTGTTTGCTAAGGAACCAGGAATTTTTAAGGAAGACCGAATAAACCATAGAGTCAGACCTTGGGAACCACCCAAACCGATGGTTCTCAACCTTGGCTGCACATTAGAATCACTGGAGGGCTTTCAGGGGAAAATGACAGTTCCTGAAATCCAGTTGAATCATATCTCTGGGAATGGGGTCTCTGTGTTAGAATTTCTTAAGTGCTCCTCAGGTGACCCCAGTGCACAGCCAGGGTTGAGAACCATTCATCCAATGAACTGGCCTAGTCTATGTTTGAGGGACCAAGGCCAAGGGTGCAGCCAAGATGCTGAGCTTCTGAGGACCCTGCTTTCCACGAAGCCCCTGCTTCTCCACTTCTCTGCGAGGCTTATTTTCTCTCTCAGTTCCCCTCCAAAGGTGTCCAGGGCCTGCTGTCCTTGGGGACCCCACTCTGTCCCTACTCTAAGAAGAGTACCTAGAGCTGCCTGGCCCCCTGATGGGTCTTCCCCCAAAGCCCGGAGGCAGAGGGGCAGGCGGTGGCAGGTGAGGCTGGGACCTTCCATCCAGGGGCTTTCACCACAGTTGACTGGGATTGTTTGTCTTAAGCAAACAGGGCTTGTTCCAGGAAGGCGTTTGTCTGCATGGGGCAGCAGCGCCATTCATCACGGTGGCTCTGGTGCTGGGGGCAAGAAATCAGCCTTCCAGAGCCCAGGCCCACGGGAAGGGTCTTTGGGGCTGCTCCCCCCAGGACCAGCCTGGAGAAGATGTCAGGAAAGCTAATGAGCAACCAGACAGCTGCAGCTTGTTAAAGAGCGCCTGGGGCCCATTGTAACTGAGACCTTTAAATATACATCATAGTCAAATAAACAGCATCCTCCCGCCCAACAGTCAGTCCCTCCAGTGCCAGGCCGGTCCAGCCCACCCAGTTCCTCCCTCTCCCCCCATGCCATCCTCCTTGCCTGACTGGAAATGACTTGATTACAACTGGGAGAGATGGGTGCAGCCAGGTTTGCCGACCACCCCCTTCCACTTCCTTCTATATAGAAACAGCTATAGCTCCATCCTAGCTCCTATCGCCTCTTTGAGGTCCCCATGGGTTTTGGACAAGCAAGATGCGACTGCAGACCTCTATCCCTCCTATCAGAAACTCCTGGAGTTAACGAAAGCTAACCTGGAATACCTGGTCCATGGCTCTCTGGTCCAATTCCTCCTTCAAAACCCACCTTGCCAGACTTACCTTGGCAGAGGTAGTTACCTGCTTTCTGCTCTGACTGAATGTATGGTTCACACCTCTGGGGCAATCTAAGCCTAGGTGAGGCTAGGAAGTCTATGTCCTCCCCCATACTGAGCTCCTTGAAAGTGGAGACTAGTTTTTATTCAGGTCTGAACTGTCAGAGGTACAGTGTGTGACACCCAGGAGACATCAGTAAGTGTGTGTAGAATTGAATGGCTCATTTCCCGTGAATGGCTCATCCTCTCATTCATGTGTTCATCAGTCCATCAGGTCATGTTAGGTACCCACTGCAGTACATAGTAAGTGGGCTCCGCATGAAGTGAACCATTGCCCTATAGTAAAGGATGCTAGTAGAGGGGGGCCCAGGTGGGAGGTCACTGGGCTGTTCTCAGAACAGTGTCTGTTGGAGAGCTCCCAACATCTACTCCACCTCATCACAGGGTATGATGCAACACACTACATTGTACTTCACCACAAATACCATAGCAACGCAGTGTCTGGTACTGAAGCTCCATACCACCCTGCTGCGATTGGCTGAGGCAACCCTTGAGGTGGGGTTGGAGGTGGGAAAGGAACTAGGAGGGAGAAGAGAGACTTGGGACCAAGCAAACAGATCAGGTCTCTGAATACCCCCAGGTAGAAGCTTGGGCCAACCCAGTCGTGCCAACCCCACTGACATGGGCCTGGGGGCAAACGTAAGTTTTGATGCAGACATTCTAAACAAGTGGTATGTGCATGTGTGTGTGTAAAGTGACAGCTGCTGAACATCCATTGGTTTTAACAGGCATTGTAGTAGGTGCTTTTATATATTAAGGCATTCAATCTTTATAAATTCCTGGGGGTGGGAGATGGTCTAATTGAGTTTATTTTATAGAGAAAGAAACTTGAGATTTATCCAGGGTCACATAGCTTATAAATTGTAGAGTTAAGAGTTGGGATTTGAACTCTTGTCCCCCAACCCCAAACTGTTACCGTAAGTCACATATTATTTCCATTATTTAGTCATTAAGTCATATCTGACTCTTTTGCATCCCCATGGACTGTGACCCACCAGGGCCCTCTCTCCATGGGCTTTCCCAGGCAAGAATACTGGAGTAGTTTGCCATATCCTTCTCCAGGGGTCTTTCTGACCTAGGGATCAAGCCCGTGTCGCCTACATTGACAGGCAGATTCTTTGCCTCTGAGCTACCAGGAAAGCCCAAGTCACATATAGGCAAAAGATAGTGATCTTGTCTGGCAGTGGAGAAAGCAGCGCAGCCCAGGTGCAGTGGGCACGTCAGATAACCTCTAGATACAATTGTTGTCAGCATCCTGCCCTAGGGATGATCCAGAAGCAGTCAACACTGACCATATAGCTCTGAGTACCAGGTTAGGACAGAGAAGTATCTCTGCCCGAGGGTACCTGGTATTATCAGCCAGTTCCTCCAGACCGTGAGCAGACTAAGCGCCTAACATACATTTGCTTTTCTGTGATGCCTTCATCCCCAGCCCAGGCAGGCGCCCCCTCCAGCCTGGACCCTAGACCAGCCACTTCAGCGTGGTCCTCTCTATGTCTCTGTCCCCTGGACCTGCACTGGATGTGAGTGCCAATGCCCACCACAATTACTCCCGCCGTCTTTTCATCCCTGCTTCCTGGTGGCAGAGCCCTGCAGAAACAGTGCACACGGGGTTTAGGCTCACGCTGTCCGACCGATCGCCCTTGCTCTCTTCCATCTGCTCCCTTAACCCTGGCAACACTGGATACTTAAAGGCTGTCTTTTACAGCTCCGGAAACTCTACCGTGTCTGGCATAGCACCTGGTACAAAGAGCCAGTGGGTACATTTAGGTATGTTGTTTACAATTCAGAGGCACTCAGCTGAGTGGCCAGCAGGGGTGGGAACCCCTGCTCCTCCAGAGGTGCTGTCTGTTGACTCAGCCTGCAAACCTGAGGCTATGTCTGCCTGGGAAAGGGGAGATATTTTTCTCTACTTGGCATGAACGTGTTGCTGGTAAAGTCTTTGCTCATGGAACAATTGAATGAATGAAAAATTCCAACCTGCTCTCCAAATCTGAGCCGTAGCAGGGAATGACTACCCGCTCCAGTATTCTTCCGTGGACAGAGGAATCTGGCAGGTTACAGTCCATGGGGTCACAGAGAGTCAGACACAACTGAACGGCTAACACTTTACTTTCTCCTTCTGGGTGTCTGACCTGACTCCACACTCTACTCCATCATACTTCTGTTTGTCTCCCCCTCCACTTGCTCTGTGCTCTGAACAGAAAGTGCTCTTTCCACTTTTCCAAAATTATCCCCATGGGGAGGACACCCAGGCCTCCCCAGTTCTGCTTCCTGAGAGTTTGTTTTCCCCCTTCTTCCCTACGTCTTCCCCTTCTTGCCCCCCTCTCCTTTCTTATTCTTTTTATTCATTTCTAATGTTTTAAAATTGTGGTAAGATACACATAACATTTTCCATTTCTGTGTATGTTTCAGTGGCATGAAGCAAATTCGCGTTGTTTTGCAAGCATCACCACCATCCATCTCCAGAACATTTTTCTTTTTCCAAAACTGAAACTTGAATTCTGTAGCCATTAAACAATAACACCCCCCACCTGCCCCACGCCCTGGGCCCCTGGCAACCGCCATCCTACTTCCTGTCTCCGTGAGTCTGACTACTCCAAGTATCTCACGTGAGTGGGATCACACTGTATGTGTTCTTTTATGACTGGCTTATTTCACTCAGCGTGATATATATCTTCAAGGTTCATTCATGTTGTAATATCTGTCAGAACTCCCTTCCTTTTTAAGGCTGAATAGTATTCCATTGTGTCTATATACAACATTTTGTTTGTCTATTCATCTGTCAGTGGACTCTTGATTTGCTTCCATCTTTTGTCTATTGTAAATGATGCTGCTATGAACATGGATGTCCCTACTTCTCAGCATCCTCTTTATCTTCCCCTTCATTTGTTCATCCCCTCTGACGGGAAACCTACGCAGTATTCAGCAGCCACAAAGAGTGGATTTTCTGACAATCCCGGTTTCATACCATTTTTTCTATTGTCCCCCAAAGCCGCAGAAAAGTCCCAAAAATTCCAGTAAAATTTCTCCTTCTGTGTCTTAAGCCCAGAAGAGACACAGAAGTCTTTTCTAAGATCCTGATTTTTTTAATACAGGAAATTTCATCACTTTTAAACACCTCGCCCCCCCTGCCCTGCCACCCATTAAATAAAAACAAACATCTTTGCAGGTCCCCGCTGCCTCCAGGTACCATCTCCATCCTTCCATTTCCTGCCAAACCTCTCTGAGTGTTGCGCACACTTCTTCCGCCTCTTCACCCCCTGCCATGTTCTTAATGCCCTGCAATCTGGCTTGGCTGTACAACTCTACCGAACCTGCCCTTGCCAAGGTCACCAATGACTTCTAAACAAGTTTCGATTGTTCTAGTTCTTGATTATTGAATAAATGCTTCATTGTAGAAAAATTGGCAAGTGCAGAGTAGTGCGTAGGAGCAGAAAAAGGATCACCCATACGTAATCACACCCTCTCCAAGTGGACCATTGGGAGCATTTTGGCATTCTTCCTTCCAGTCTTTTTTCCTTATTCCAGTAATTTTGTAGTGGTTTGTGTTTTGTTTGTTTTTTTTTTTACCACCTCACCTTTCCCCATCCCTGTGGCACGTATCTACCTCTTAAAGCTCCTGCCTCCTTGTCTGGTTTCTGCTCCAATCATTCCACCCATGTCCTGTTTGAGCCACTCTCCCACTGAATCTTGCCAGGATTTACACGGAGGCTGAGTTGCTGTTTCCCTAGGGGTGCCAGGACCCTCTCTGAGAGCCAAAGCACATCATTATCAGAAGTCAGAAACAGAGGTCAGGTAAAGCCCAAAGTGAGGTACCTGCACCCCTTCTCTGCCCGATATGCTCCCATCATCCCCCAAATCCTCATTCAGATGTCATCTCCCCTGTGAGGACTCTCCTGACTCCCCCTGGCAGGCGTAATCACTGTATACTCTCATCTTCCCTATTTCCCCTCAGGAACTGTCCATCCTGTTGCAGAAGTAACCGCCTTAACTTACAATGATCTGTTTACTGACTGTATCCTTCTCTAGACCAGCAGCTCTTTGAGAGCAGGGATCTCCATTATTGATCCTTGTATTCCCTGAATCCAGTGGAAAGCCCACTGGCCAGTTCTTTTTCTTTTTGGCTGCGCTGGGCAGCAGACAGAATCTTAGTTCCCCTGATCAGGATTTGAACCCGCACACCCTGCAGTGAAATGGTAGACTCTTAACCACTGGACCACCCGGGAAGTCCCCCCACACTGGCCAGTTCTGAGGCCCCTAGAGGGGAACTGACTTGCCCAAGGTCATACAGACACACATAGACTGAGGCCACAAAAACCCCAGGCCTGTGGGAGCCCTAATCCTGAGTTCTCTCTGCAGCACTGTGGTGGAACACACGATTATGCAGCTTTAGGAGGAAGGGCTGTGGTGTGCTTGCCAGCAAACCCCAGGCTTTCCAACAAGAAGGAGCAATGTGGGACCAGAGCCGCTTTCCTGCCTGAGGCTGTGTGTGTGTGTGTCTGTGTGTGTGTGTGTCTGTGTGCGTGTGTGTGTGTGTCTGTGTGCGTGCATGTGTGTGTGTGTGCATGTGCGTGGGGCGGGAGGGGGTGGTCCTCGCTGCCGTATCACCCAATTCACCAAGAGAAACCTTTCTGCATGACTCACTGAAGCTTCCAGGCTTGGAACTCCATAATCCCCACTCTGAAATTTCAGCCAGGAAGCCCTTCCCTAAACGTAAATCAATCTCTCTCCTTCAACTATTGAGCCAAACAAACAGGAAAGGCCCAGAGCCCTACCTGCTACACAGGATGCAGGGAGTTCAGAGAGCAGTGCACACGTGATTGGCAGGAGAGAGAGGGGTTGTAGAAGGAGAGCCACCCGAGCTCAGGCCTGAAGGATGGGTAGGACTTGACGTGGGAAGCAGTTTTTAATGACGGTAGGAAACCAGTGCATAGAGGGTAAGAGGCCAATGTGTAGAGGCAAGCCGCTGTGCGTCCCTGGGAAAGAGTTAATCAGCCCACAGCCTCCTGGGGTCACCTTCCTGTGCCCTACAGATGCTCCCAGAATGGTCCCCCGTCATGGCCCCAAACGTCCTTCTCTCACACTGTACTGAGAGAGCAGTTCCAGGAGCCCCCATGTAACTGCTACATGGGCCCTGGGGTAATGGAAGGACTGTGGGCCTTGAAGACAGGGCAATCCAAGCTTGAGATCCTGCTTCTGTGACCACAAGCATGTCAGGCAAAATCTCTGAGTCTCAGTTTCCTCACCTGTGAGACAAGGATTGAAACGTCTACCGCAGGAAACTGTTGGAAGGATTATATGCAGTAATCTTGAGCGTGCAGTAGCTGCTCAATAAGTGGCGCATAGCATCTACCATGTCATTATTACTATTTTAATAACTCTCATTTCACACATCAATAGCCCTGGGGAAACAAGCCCATCATCAGATTTCCCTTCCCACATTTTTGTTACTTCTGTTTTTGCTGTGATGAGATAGAATCAGAAGAACTGGGTCCTTGTCCCATTTGGTCATTTCAACTCAGTGTCTCCACCTAAAACAGGGATAGGAACTCTCACCCCAGAGGCCCATCAGGAAGATTCATGAGGCTGTGTGTAAGACCCCACCAGCACACCCCAGGGCCCCAGTCAAGGTTCTGGAAGTCCTTGCCCTCCCTACCAGCCTCCCAGAGTCCAGTGTGGGGCCCAGGGCTGGGCTGCAGGTCAGAGTTGCTGGGTGGTGGGGTGGGGTGGGGTGGAGGCCAGGCCCAGAGCTAAATGCATAAATAACCAGCCATCCCGGTCTCGCTTCAAAAGTCCTGGTCTCCAAGCCTTTAATCACGGAGCTGCTCTTCCCTGGCCACCCTCCAGAGACGGCCCGCCTACTTCCCTTGCAGAGTTAAGCCGGGAGGGAGCCCTGGGTCTCGGCAGCCTGCCTGCTTGGCATGGCATGCTGCTAATAGATCCCAGGAACCCAGGGGGCTGCCTCACAGCCGGCTCACCCCATACCCCCAGCGTGGCACACCATACCCTACTTCAGAGGCTTGGCTCTGGGCTCCCCTTTCTAACCAGGGTTACCCTTCAGCCCTGCCAGTTTGGAAAATGGGTTTGCCAGGATAGCGTCCTCCTCTCCATGGTGACCACCTTATATGAACTCAAGTGTATAGCATTGCACCCCCACACCCCACAAGGCCTGAGAGGTCCACGTATCCCCATGGGACTCTGGAAACCTAATATTAGACAGAGAGCAGTCTCAGAAAATCCAGGACATGTGTTTGCCATGTTGATCACCAGCCCCCCTCACTGTAGACAAACCTTTCTTCAGGCAAGGCAGAGTATTCCTTCGGGACCGGGAGTGAGAAGTATGTTGGGGCTGGGAGTGGGGAGAGGGGATTGCATATGAAATCACATTTGGCAACTTGAGTCATATTTTTAATGCACTAATGGAGTTGGCTTCTTGAAGAAAGGAATCAGTGATTCTTTTTCTATGGGAATGAATTCATATGGGAAAGAGTTCCAATAGAAGGGGCTATTTTTAGATTTGGGTATACTGGATTTGCTTAAATGGAGGCACACCGGTACACCGTTTGTAACCCTTTCGTTTGAGGCGTCCCTCCCTGCGTATCCCTGCTGTTGGATTCACCTGCCAGCTCTGTCATTTGCATCCCCACACCCCACAGAGACAAGGCGCAGAGTGGCCTGGTGGAGAGACAGGCCCTGAACATTGGCACCACCTGGACCTGGGTTTGAACCTCTGCTCTAGTTCTTCCCAGCCAGGTAATCTTACACACCTTATGGGCTGATTTGCCACTGTTCTGGGACAGATGGGAAGGCAATATTCTTCCCCGATAGATCAGGTGGGAGGATTAAATCAGGTCATGTTTATAAGTCACTGAGCATTTGCCGGAACACAGGACAGACAAGGCCAGGAGACCCCCTCCCAGCCCCCAGCACTGTGCCTTCAGAAATTCCTAAAAAATAACATCTGCCAACTTAGGCAGCACATCTGCCTGCCCCTCAGCATACCACCAGCCCTCACCAACCTGAACGCATCCTGCTTCTGTAAATCATCTTCCCCAGATGAGCCCCACTTCTGAGTTCTGAGCTCCAGCAGACAATGAAGCAAGATTAGAGCAGACCGAGGCACCTTTTCAAGGACCCCTGCTGATCCCTGCCTCCCAGCACCCAGGTGTAGCCAGACCACAGCACTCTCAGAAGTCACAGAATCTTAGAATCCTAGGGCTAGGTGGGTCCTTAGAGGCCTTGGGCCTCTAGTTCCCTGTGGTATGTATGGGAAAACTGAGGCTGGGCGCTGCCTCACTTCCTCACGGTCTAACAGCTGGTAAGAGGCAGAAGCAGCACAAGAGCTGGACTCAGGAGAAGCAGACTGTCCCCTCTCCCCGACTTGCCCCTGGAGGGTACAGGTCTGGCCACCCTGGAAGCCTGCATTCCACCTGGGCAAAGACTGTGTCCCTCATCTGTCCACACCCAGAGCTCTAAGTAAGTGGTGTTGGCGGATAGCTGACAAAAGGTTTAGGAAGCATGCTGGAAGCCTCCTGGTTTTCCGTCTTTGTCTTTGGGAGGCACTGTGGTGTTGTTGAGAAAGAATGTGGCCCTGAAGCCCAGGGTACTGTAAATGCAGCAACTCACATGTACAAGGTCACCAGCATGGTGCTGGGCTCACAGCAAATGCTAGAAGATGGAGGCCATGATCTGGAATATTAGTCTTGATTCTGCTGCTGCGTGATCTTGGGCAAGTCAACAAACCTCTCAGAACCTCAGTTTTCTGGAGAATAGGAACAGTAACATGCCCCCAGTTGACCTTCCAGATGCTTCCCTGGTTGCTCAGTGGTAAAGAATCCACCTGCCAAGCAGGAGACTCAGGTTTGATCCCTGGGTTGGAAAGATCCCCTCGAGAAGGAAAGAGCAACCCACTGCAGGATTCTTGCCTGGAAAATCCCATGGACAGAGGAGCCAGGCGGATTACTTGCAGCCCATCAGGCTCCTCTGTCCATGGGATTCTCCAGGCAAGAATCCTGGAGTGGATTCCATTCCCTTCTCCAGGAAATCTTCCCAACCCAGGGATCGAACCCAGGTCTCCTGCTTTGGCAGGTGGATTCTTTACTGTCTGAGCCACCAGGGAAGCCTCATTGCAGTCCATGGGCTGCGAAACAGTCAGCCATGACTTAGCAACTAAACAACAACAGTCGACCTGCCAGGAGACTCAGTTTTCCCAGGGACATCGCAGGCCTTCACAGAGGAGGTAACACTTGCGAGATGAAGTGAGCTTCCCACAAGTTCAAGGGTGAGGTGAGAATTCCAGGTTGAGGGAGCCACAAAACACCAGTGATTCAACAAGGAAACTATGGGATGGAGAAAGAGGGCCCTCAGTGCGGCCACTAACACAGAAGGCCTGAAGCTCCTGTGTGCAAACAACCAGCCCTCTCACCTCTACTGTCTCCTAAGGACTGGGAGGCCTCTGAGGAGACCCAACATTTACAGTCCTAGTGGTGTTTACATTATTCCTACAGATGAAGGTCAATTGCCTCAAAGTCACAAAGGTTGAGAGAAGTTGGGTTAAGCCCCACTGTGTCCGGTGCCTGGCACGTCTGTGAGTTACAGGCCCAGGCTTCCAGGGGGCTGTGCCTCAGTTGGGAATCTTCAGGCTCCACAACCACCTGCAGGGCCCACTGTCCCTCAGCCCTGACTTGGTGAAGACCCGAACCTTCCTAGTCCCAGGCCCTGCAGCAGAGGGAAGGCCCTAATTCAGGCTTCAGGGAGCTCAGATCCGATCCTGACAGACTCAACACCCAAATGTAGGTTGTTTCTTTCTGTTCCATCCTCCATGGAGAGAGAGGTCAGAGCAGAAAGAGGCTGGTACACTTATATATATATGTATATATATATGTCTTAGTCGTGGCATGTGAGAATGTGGTATCTAGTTCCTTGACCAGGGATCAAACCCCAGCACCCTGCATTGGGAGTGCAGAGTTTTAACCACTGGACCACCAGGGAAGTCCCAAGCCTGGTACATTCTTGCAGGTCCAATATGGCAGAATGGGAATGAAGGGGCAGACTGGGGTGTGGGCCTCTGAGGCATCCGGGGTGGGGTGTGTTACAAGATGAGCAGCTGGCCCTGGGCTGTGGGTGCTGACAGAGCAGAGAGAAGCTGCCCTTCCCCTCGGGTTTGGGCAGATGAGTGAGTGAGTGACAGCAGCAGGTCCAAGCCGAGTGGCCTGATGGGGCTCTCAGGCCTCTTGAGCTACCATGGAGGCCCCGGAAATACCAGGGCTGGGAGGGGCCACAGGGGGACAGAGGCCTAACCTCCTATCTCTTAGGTCTCCACCAGACCATCCCCCACGCCCCAGCCACACTGGCTGCCTCTCCTGGGCACCCTTTTCTGCCATCAGACCCCTTTCTCTCCCCAGTCAGGGTCCTACCAGGCTCCAACACCACACTCAGAAAAACCTTGTATGTTTTTCAAATTAATGCAATTAAGAGCATTAAAGTTTGTGAACGATAGAGTTTTTCATTTTCCTTTTATTTGATTAGAGAAATTCCCACCGCACAGTTCCTCCAAATGAAACCCAGACCCAAGGCCCATTGTTCCGGGGGCTTCCATGAGAATGTGTTACCTTTCAATCTCACACACTAATGTGTTTAGCGTTACAGTCCCCCCCGGGCGGCTGCAGGAAGGATCTGGAGCCTTGATTAAAGCAGCCTTTGCCGGGCAGGAATGTGGGCTCCTCCACCCGGGAGTCACAGAGGGGCTGGGTGTTCGCTCAGAGCCTCTGCTTACAAGGCAGGCCGGCCGGCAGGGGCCTGGGCTCGCGGGCACTTGTGCCTGGCTGTAATTAGGCATTTTTCCCTCTGTCTTGCCTTTCCTCTCAGACCCCCTGCACCTCTAGCCACAACAACTCACATATGACAACACACACACACACACACCCCTGTGTCTCCTCTCCTCTCTCCCATCTTCAGTCCCCTGGCTGCTGCTGTCCTTGGTCAGCTCCATTCAGAGGCAGCACTCAGATCACAGTGATCACACTGCTTCTCCCTCGGTCAGGCCCCAAGCTCCAAGGTGAAGAGCAGAATTAGAGCCAAACGGGAAAAATTGATTAGAGGAATACATAAGGAAGGCCTGGGAGAGGGAGGAGGGAGGTCATAACCCCTGTTAAAAAATTCAACGAGTGCCAAATTTAAACAGGATGTTAAGTCTACACCCCTCCTACCCCAAATCACCAAAGGCTCAGTGCTGGGAGGCCCAGGTTCCTTCCTCTTCCAACTGGGGCTGCTGGTCCCTCCCGGCCCCAGAACAGCCTGGCTAGCCGTCTGCGTTCTCCCAGTGCCCCGGATCAGGAAGCCCTGGGCTTCCGGCCGCTTGTATCCCGCAGACCTTCAACAGAACAAGCCAGGGGCCTAGGAGATCGCCAGGACCTGGCCCCAAATCGGCAAAACCAAAAAGCCATCCGCCTGTGAGCTAGAATCTGAACTAAAAATAAGCCAGTCGACACTCAGAGGCCCGGCTCCTGCTGCTCCTGGGTCCCAAGGAGCTGGGGAAGGGCTTGGGAGAGAAACACTATCCATCTTTACCCCTACTCCAAAGCTGCATTCCCAGATGCCTCAGAGTCATTCCACAAACGTCCATGGAGGCCCAGCCTCCCAGAACAGAGCAGGCACTGAGGGCTGGGGTCAGAGAGGAGCACTCCCCTCCCCCAGAATAGTTAAAGAAGTCAGGGTTGGGGAGGGGGGGAAAATGTTAGGCACCTATGGCTGTCCTATTAACCACATGCTCCACGTGAGATGAGTCCCCCCAGACCCCAGCAGAGACCAACCCATACTTGCAGATAGAAAACCATCCCCCGCCACCCCTCCCGCCCCCCGACCCTGTGGAGCTAAGAGCTCAGGCCTAACTAGACTGAGCCTTTGCTTGCATCTCTCTTCAAGGCCTCTGCAGAGCTCCATACCTGCTTGTCCTTCTGTGCAAATCCTGGGCTGTTTAGACATGCTTTCTAAGAAGGTTGCTTTGTGGTGAGTGGAATCAAGGAGGCTGATGCCTCCTTGAAGATGGAGGGTGAATTAAAGCTATGGGTGTGGGGCAGGGGTAGGGAGAACTGGAGGGTTGATTCAGCCAGTCCAGAACCAGGTCCCCTGCCTCCCCTCTGGGCTGATGCCTCATTTATTCTCAGTCCCAAGGGAGGAAAATTCCCCCACCTGGGCTGGGAAAGCTGGGGGACTAATTTGCAAGGCTAAGTGCGGGGAGTTCACTGTCCTTTTGTTCATGCAGACACTCAGGCAATACTTGGCTGATGAGATAAATCCACCTACACCTTTAAACTGTACCTCCCCACGCAGGTCTAACCCTTGGATGGGTCCCAGGGTTCTGCCACAAACATCTGCCCAGGCCAACAGCCCCCAGGGAGCAGATACATAACGAGAGCTGCATTTGGATGAAGGAGGAGGTGGAGAAGGCAATGTGAGGGAATCAGGATTGCAGTGGAAACTGCTCAGGAATTTGGCTTCATGTCTAAGTTGATTCTTCCTGGACAATCACCTTAATGTGGGTATCTCTCAGTTACCCATGCTGCAGGGAAGGATGAGGAGGGAGTGGAAGATACCAAAGGTGAATAATCCAGAGACTATTTCTGATTATTCCTGTTGGACTTTGCCAGTTGGCTTTTTTCCCCCCTGCTCAGAAACTTGCTTCCCTAAGCAGGATTTTCTTTGACTATTTTTCAAATTTTCCTCATGATTTCCAACCACGAACAATCCTTTCCCAAGATGACCGGGCTTGGTTTTATCCTGAGTGCCATTCAAACCACAAAGACAGAAAGCAGGGAGTAGGGATGGGGATTAACTGAGATGGTACTGGGGCAAGGCTTCCTTATTGAAGGGTCAGAATTTGCTGTGGACAAGCCCCCAGGTGAGGAAATTGCCAGAGGAGATTCCAGGCTGTGGGACCATTGCCTCTCACCCCATCAGTTCCCATACTCCATGGTAAGACCCTGAAAGGACATGGCCCCAGAACATTCTAAGGCCTTAGCTGGTATGAAGAGGAGAGAAATCATATGGGATTGAGGTGAGGGGTAGTAGCCCCGGTGAAAGCCGGACTCCCAAGGAAGGTAGGGAGCAGGAGCCAGATTACAATTTTCAAGGAGTTATGGAAACCTCAGTCTAATCTACACCAGCACCCACATTCCTGTAGCACTGCCAGCCAAAGCCTCAGAACGATACCGAACCACTCAGGAGCTGTGCCCACATCATGGGGTCCAGGGTGGCACCAGCAGAGGGTGGGGACAGGCCAGCTTCTGTTTTGGGCACACAGCTCCCCCCTCCTCATTTAACTCAGTCTAAAAGGCACAGCAGCAAGGGTTCTTCTCTGAGTTTAAATTTTCATGGAAATGAATCAATTTATCTCAGAACACGAGGAGGTGGAGGCAGAGGGATGGGTGATGAATTCCCTTTCCTTAATGCAGATGGACTAAATCCCCTTTGCTTCCTACTGTAAAAAAAAAAAAAGCCAGACATCCAAAAGCTGCTGCCTTTCACACTGTTGGATGCCAACTGATAATTCGGAAAGCTGCTGATAAATCCTGAGGCTAGGTTGCTGTCAGCTCCTCTGCCTGCCCCCAGGAGAGCTGCCTCAGTCACCCCTTGTGTTTACAGAGGGGCTCAGGAAGGCCCAGAGAAGGGCTGGAGGGCTGCCTGACTTCCAGGAATGTGATTGCCTTCAACTGGAGGCCCGGAACTCTTTGAGCCAAAAGCTCATGTCCTCACAAACGCTTTCACAAGTATCATCTGACTAGCTTGTTGCTAAAGTTGCAGACCAGGCCTGATATGGTCAACAATGGCCCACGGATGGGTCAGCTATGCACTTTGCCTGCAAACCCTAGCCTTGTGTTCAGCCAGAACCTGAGTGTTGACTGCCTGAGTGCTTACTCTGGGCCAGGATTTTGCCTGCACTCCCTCACAAGCACTCCTGAGAGGAGGTATCAGCCTTAGGCCGATTTTCCAGATTGTAGAACTGAGGTTCCAAGAGTTTAAGTAACCTCTTTTAGGCTGGTGGTGTAGTTGCTAAGTCCTGTCTGATTCTTGTGACCCCATGGACTGCAGCCTGCCAGGCTTCTCTGACCATGGGATTCTCCAGGCAAGACTGGAGTGGGTTGCCACTTCCTTCTCCATCTTTTAAGTTACACAGCTAGTAAGTGACAGAGCCAGGTTTTGAATTCACATGTCTGATTTCTGAGCCTAAGCTCTTTATTTCTAAGTTAGGCACAGCCTGATTTGGACTCTGGTGCAACTCACCAGGCTTTCCTGCTCCACTCCTTATATGGACATTATAGTTCAGCCCCATAAATGAACCTTGTTTTTTCTGTCTCCTCTACTTGGCATGTCCCTCTCACTGACCCCCAACTATGACCTTCCACACTGACTCAGTGTATCATAAAAGACTCCCCTCTTCTGGGTCCCCTTGGCACTTGTTTACCTTAGTGGATCTCCGAGTGTATCTCTAGACCAGCAGCGTCAGCATCTGATCCCCACCTCATACCTGCTGAATCAGAATTCTGGGCATGGGGCCCAGCATTCTGTTTTAACAAGCCCTCCAGGTGATTCTGCTGCACACTCGTTTGATAACCATTGGGCTGCCTCTTGCTTCTTCAGACCCCATCAGTCTTGGCCATGATTAAAGGAAAGGTTAGCTTTTGTTATGATTGTTGACACCTGAGCCCTCCTCATCAGCTGCTAATAATGAACGGCAGGAAGCTCTCTTTGACCTTCACTGTTGCTTTCCACTCCACAACTTGGCATCTTGTTCCAGAACAGCCCACAAAAGTAACCATTGCCACCTGGGCTTTATCACCCCTATCTTCAGAACCAGCTTCCGCACCCTCAGCGACTGCCTCCCCACCTCAGGGGAGAGCTGAGCTGTAGGCTGTCCATGAAAATCACCTGGGGCCATCAGTGTGTCAGCCTCAGAGAATCTCTCCAGGTTTTGTTGAATGGCTGCTTGGCTCCTTCCTGGCTTCTTCTTCGAGGTGTCTCACCACAGCTCACAGACCAGCACTTGCTTAGGGGGCTAACCTCCCAAACCCATTTGTCCTGGAGATGAAACTCCATTTTCACTGATGAAATCTCCATCTCTGATTATCTTAATAGGATTGATATTGTCTATTTTTCCCTTTAATTCTGTCCATTTTTGCTTCATGTGTTTGAAGCACTGCTATATGTTGCATACGTGAAAGTATTTTGCATACATACAAATACATAGGAGTGTTTTCCCTTTCTGATGAATCAACCCTTCTGCCATTATAAAATGTCCCCCTTTATCTCTGGTAATACCTTTTGTCTTGAAGCCTATTTTATCTGGTGAGATAGTCTCTCCAGCTTTTGAATGTTTATAATTTTTCACCCATTATTTAAAACTTTTCTGTGACTTTAAAATACTTCTCTTGTACACTGCAAATAGTTAGGTCTTTTAAAAAAAAAATCTATTCTGACAATCTCTGCCTTTTAATTGCAATGTTTAGCCCATTAACATTTAATATAATTATTGATATGGTTGACTTTAGTTTCATTTGCCCCCCTCTGTTTTCTATTTCTTTGTTCCTCCGTCCCTGCCTTCTTTTGGATTTTTAGAATTCCATATAAATATATCTATTGGATTTGTAGCTATACTTCTTTGCATTAATTTTTTAATGATTGCCCCAGGGATTACAACATACATCCTTAACTTTTCACAGTCCACTTAGAGTTACTATTTCAAGTAAAATGTAGAAACCTCACGACCACAGAGGTTTATTACCTCCTACCCCCATTCCTTATGCTACAGTTATCATATGTATTTCATCTGCATATATTATAAAACCCACAAGACAATGTTATAATTTTGCTTCAAACAGTCATGTGAATTTTAGAGCAATTAAGAGGGCTTATTGCCAAAGGGAACCCCCAAATTAAGGGAAGACTTTCTTAGGAAGCTGATTCAGCTCACTATTATAAAAGGCAACCTGGATCTTTCAACCTGGATTCCTTCACTCTCTTCTAGCTAAAGGTGAATTCTGGGTCCACAGGGCAGAACTTTTTTTTTTTTTTAAACTTTTTACTTTATACTGGAGTGTAGATAATTAACAATGTTGTGATAGTTTCAGGTGGACAGCAAAAGGACAACTGATTCATTCTTTAAGAGCCTTCACTGAGTCTCCTGAGATTCAGTCATCAGACCCAAGTCCTTTACAGTTTCCATGGGGTCCTTGGCATTCAGACATGAAAAGCCAGAATTCCCAGAGTGGATATAGAGATTAAGTCTCACCAGTGTCCTGCTTTCCTCTCCCTCTCTCATAAGAGGCACTTTCTCTCATGTTATTACTAGTTGTATTTTTTTTTTCTTCACCTCTCCTTCTAGGTTATAAATCCTGAAGGTAAAAGATCTGGTCTTATGCATAGTAGGTACTCAGACAACCTTGCTGAATAAGCAAATAAAACCCAAATGCATTTCCTGACAGCTCTGGAGACAGTTGGGCACAGAAGGGAAAGTGTGCCAGGAAGAAAAGGAGGTCCACGTGTGTCTGCCCCTGGAACGGTGGGAAATCATTTCCAGGGGCAGGGGGTATAGCCAAAAACATCACTGCGGATTGATGAGGGGATCACAGAGAGCCTGAGGTTGACTCTGATGAAATGTAAATGTGGGAGTTGAGAATGTGAAGGCTGCAAAGTGGGACGGGGGAAGCTACCAGACCAGGATGTGTGGGTGGGACCAGGGTTTTTAGCACGCTCACGTGTACCTGGAGGAAGTATGTGCTGGGCCACCCAGAGCTGCTGACACTGCAGCCTGGAGGGTTGGAGCTTTTTAGAGAAACCATTAGTCTAGTGACAGGGAGAAGAATGAAAAAGCCGCCAGGGCCGAGGTAAGCACAGGGCTGGTCCACAAGGCTGCGGGCCACACCATCAGGAAGGCAAATGGAGATCATTCATCTGGGCACTTCCAGGAGACACTGGTGGGTCAGGGTTCAAAAGGGTGGAACTGAAGCTGATCGGAAATGCTCTGTCCTGCTAAGGGGCCTGAGAGTGTGGTTTAACAGAAGCCTCAGGATGAAGAAGGGTGTCCTGGCAGGACAGGGTGTCCCAGGGGTCAGGATAAAGGAGGAGCCATGGCTGGAAGGAGGTGAAACTGGGAGTGCCTCTGAGTCATGCCCTCAGTCCGCGCCAAGCTAAGTGAATAACATGAGACCTGTGATACCTAATTTCGTATGAAATGTGATAATCGAGTAATGGGGCAGATTTTTGCATGTGGCTTGTAGAAAAGCTGAGGAGGAGGAGAGATGGAGCAGGGACAAGCCGCAGCACGTTTCAGCCCATACATAAGAGCCAGTTAGCCAGTCTGCCAGGCGCTGCCAGCTGGAGTGAATGAAATGCCTGTTGTTTCAGGGCAGGGGGAAAATGAGTGACCGTTATTTAGATTAAGGAATTTATATCCAACATGATGTGAGGTTAAACAAATTGGTGAGTGAGACTTGACCTGTTATAATAACCCCAAGTGCTTGGGGCCTACCCCAAGAGGGAGGAGAGGGCAAGAGTGCTCATGAAAACCTACTGTGTGCACAGCCCCGTGGCAAGCTGGCCCCAGGGGAGGGTGACAATAGAACTCCCTAAAAGCCTCAGGGCCTCGAGATTTTTAGGTTGCTGGAGTTTTCCTATTTCACAGCACAGAATGACTGATTCTTCAATACATTCAACTTCCTTCCAACACCAAGTGGTGAGCATGATTACAAAAAGACGGTGTGAGGCCTTCCATCAGGTTTCTGGGGATTCAGTCCAAGGACAGTGTGAGCTCCAACACCAGACCCTCCCCTCAGAAGGAAATGTCTGAGTATTAAAAATGCGGTGCTATTTCCAGTCCAGACTAGCTGGAGCCTCCCTCGCATGTATCCAAGATGACGGCCCCTTCTAGTTGATTAAGGGTCCGGACAAACTGGATCCTAGAAGAAGTCAAAGAAGATTCAATAACTCCCAAAGGCCTTCTCCAGTGGGGAATCGAAGGCCACTGCCCCACACTTTCCTCTCCCATGATTATCTCCCAGCTCATCAACACAATGAATCTGTTCTTGACTGGATCACTATCCAGTTCTGTATGGTGACCCTGCTTTTCTGCTAGTCTGAGAGACAGCATGGCTTCTCCCACGTCTTTATAGATTGGGTTGCTCACCCCAGTAGGGGAAATTCTGAGCTTAGCAAGGTTCCCGGAGCAGGTTCAATTGGTCAGGATGTCCCTTTCTGGGCTCTACAATGTGAGTGGTTCTGCCTGGACATTGGGAGTTTAGGCAGGTCCATCACTGCTGAAGTTCTTAAGTGGGGACTTTAAAAGAAAGAAATTACTGAATTCCTGGTAAATAGCCAAATCACAGAAAGAGTTGACTACAACCTTATGCTTACAACTAAAGTAAGCATTTTGCCTAATTACAGGTGTAAGGCATGGCTGTCTTTCTGGTTCTAGCGGCCCATCCCTGCTCCTCCAGGCAGAGGTAGGTGAGCCTTATGCTGCCCCTGGACTTCAGTCATCTCTCTTTGTTGTCAGTTTCTGTCTTCTTCATCTGCCTGTGTCGCCAGTTGCCTGGAGACCCCATTTCTATCTTCTTTTTCTGGTTTTAGTTCCTGATCAGGGATCGAACCTGGGCCCGCAGCAGTGAAAGCGCCGAGTCCTGACCACTGGACCGCCAGGGAATTCCCATCATGTCTATTTTCTTAATACCTGGTGATTATATTGCAATGCTTGGCTGCAGGATTGGCACAGCATTCATGAGAGCTCTTCTGCTGCCAATTCTCAGCGTGCTTCTCACCACCCTCCCCGCCCCCCCCCCCCCCATCTCTCATCACATCACATCACCCTTCGCTGGCTGGTACTTCTGCTCTCTTTGGTCACTATGCTGGCTGGCTTTACGCCCCTGAGCTCCAGCAGCCAGGGTCTCCCAGGGTCCACTGTCAAGGTTCCAGGCAAAGTCAGCCCTCTTCAGGCCCAGGCTGCTTTACTGCCCTCACCTGTGCCAACTCTGACAGCCAGGACATCACTGCACAAAACCTCTTTGTAATGGAGCCCTTTGGCCAAGCTTGGTAGTCAAGGGTGACCGTTGGCATTTTGACACCTGAATACTTATTTGGACACATGCAGACTTATTTTTTGTTGTCATTACACACTGGTCCTGCAATCACAGTTGTATACCTCAGTTGCTTTCTGATTTGTCTATTGGCAAAAACAAAAAATTTCTTCAGCCCAGCATTATTACAATGACGGTCATAATCATTCTTGTAAGTACCATCATTAGTACTTTAACAATTAACCAAATATTAATATATTTTGTTTACTAATTAGAATGATTAATAATGATTCATTACTAAAATAGTATCATCAGTCTGGGCCCTCAGCTCGACTCCCTGAGGGTTTTGCCCAGCTCTTACAAGTGGTACCTGTGGCAACTGGTCGCACATGAAAATCTGACCCCTGAAGTGGCTAGGGCCTTGTGTTTCTTGTCTGGCAATGAATGTTCACACTGTGCCCAGTGCCCACTGCTTCCTGTGTCTCCTCCCTTTGGTTCTCCTGGTGTCACATGCCCATCACAAGCTTCTGCATGGGCATGTCACACCAGTGCAGGTCAGAAAGTGACCCCTGAAGAACAAATGGGGGAGAGTGGGCCCTCTAGGGGGGCTCCCACATCAGCAGATCTACCGAACCATGCCTGAATAGCAGGGTGCTGGCTCTGATGCTCACCTCCCTTCTAAGAGGTACTCGGGGTAGATGCCCTATTTTGCAAACATGGAAACTGAGGCCTACAGAGCCTCCAGCCACACAGGTTGATAGCACCAGAGGGAAACCTGGGTCTTCATTCCCTCCTGCCAGGGGTTTTCTGTGCTTTGTTTTCCCAAATAGAAGGGTGAAACACACTCTTTCTCTGTCTCACTCTTCTCTCTCTTTCCTTCCTCTTTGTCTCTGGGAGATGTATGGCTGGATGCCGATTGCTGTGAGGAGTGGGAGAGGCAGAACTCGCCCCAGCTAAGGGGTTTGGGGCACCGAGACAGGAACTCCCTTTGCTTTCCAGAGGCTGCTAATGGGAGTGGGGTGGAGCTTAGCTGGAAGAGCGGATGGAATCACTTGCAAATAATAAATCTGCGGGCCCAGCTGTTCCTCATCTGATGATCCTGAAGGGAAAGTGTGAAATAGTAGAGATGCTGATGGGCCTGGGGGGCCCCTTCAAAGGCAACCCGGTTTTCCCAAAGACCCCAGAGCAGGGGTGGGAAGTATCCGGAAACGTCTGAAGGGTGTTTGTGAGAGTTGGGAGGCCTGGGCCCCTAGAGGCCAGATGCACACGTGGAGCGTGCCTGGGAATGCCCTAGTCCTGGGGCCTCTCTGGAAAGTGGGCCACTCACCCTGTCCCAGAGCGCACAAGCCTTGCTGGCAGTTAGGCAGCCCTGGGTTTGAATCCCAGCTCCACATTTTGGGGGCTGTGTGGGCCTGAGTGAGATATTTAACCTCTCTGAACTTTGTTTCTGTCACCTGTAAAATGAGGATAATAATCCTCCCTTCAGGCTTTGGGGGTGAGGGGGGAATAACTGTGCTAATGTATGTAAAGCTCCTGGCATGTGATAGGTGCTCCTTATTTTTCCTTCTTTCTCACTTCCCCTGCCCTAGGGAGTCAGAAGGGGCCGGGTGGTGCTCACCCAGAGACCAGGCCCAGGGATCAAGACCCTCATCCCCACCCAGCCCATACTGCGCCCCACGCCCCCTCCCCCTGGCACTCACAGCTGGTATGGATGGGGTGGGGCCTTGCAGAACATTGTTCCCCCTTCCCTTGTCCCTCCAGCTCCTGCAAGAGTCAGACCCCAGAGGCTAGGGTGAGGCTGCCGGGCCACTGCCCCTCCTGACCTTGACTATTCTTGGCCATCAGGAGCTGGACCAGAGGTTTCTAGAGTGTGCACTGTGGCCCCCAAGGCAAAGGACACCCTCTCCGTGGCTGAGGACTCTGGCCCAAGTTGAAAAGCCTTTAATTGGGCTCTGACATCTCCATTCCCCGAGAGCAGAGTCGTCAATCCTCTCGGCAGACAGGCCGGCCACAAGCCCAGTTTCAGAGAGCAGGCCCGGGCTGGCCCGGGCCCAGAGGACCCAGGGGGATCTGCTGCTGACTGGCCGAAAGGACACCAGCCTCAGAGCATCCCAGCGACTTGAGCTCACGGAGGCCAGGCCAGAACTCTGCCCGTCCAGAGGGTGGAAGCCCAGCATTCTCAGGACCTAGAACCCACTCGAGCGATTGAGGGCAGGAGAAGAAGGGGGCGAAAGGGGGTGAGATGGTTGGATGGCATCACCAGCTCAGTGGACATGAAATTGAGCAAACTCCGGGAGATGGTGGAGGACAGGGAAGCCTGGCGTGATACAGTCCATGGGGTTGCAAAGAGCTGAACATAACTGAGCGACTGAACAACAAGAACCTGCCCTGGGCTGGAGTCAGACAGCCCTGGGTTCGAGGACTTGGTCAGCTGGGGAACCTCCGACGAGCCCTGGACCCTTCTGCACAGGGCCTCTTGTCTGTAAGATGCTAACAGTTCCCTGCAGGCTTGTGAAGGCTGCTAAAACCATCATCCCAAGCCTGCAGCATGGGCTCCGGGCATGTGAATCTCCTTCACACCTTTCTTTTCTGCTTTTTCCTCTTAGATTTTTCTCTTTCCTTATCTCTTTGACCTTTCTTCACCTCTAAATCTCTCCTCAGCACTTTTCTCAGTCCCTCAGGCTGCTTGCTTTTCTCCTTTCCCCAAGTCAGACCACAGAGACAGGGAGGCTGGAAGGAAAGCTTCATACCTCAGACCGTGGAGGCCTGTTGCTCACAGGCCTGAGGGTGCTGGCTCCCGGCTCCAGAGCAGATCCTGGTACTCACCTCAGCTCCTCTTACTCTTTCCCTCTTGGAGGTTTCTTCCTGTCCAAGAACAGGAGAGACGGAGAAAGCAGGATGAGACAGGGAACAGAGGTGGTGTCCCCCCCAGCCACCCCTCAGCCTGGCAAACAGACAGCAGAGGCTAGAGGAAATGAACATGCCACGAGCTAGTTAAGTAGTGGAATAATGGGGTGCTTTGGTGCAGCTGCTCCTCTCCCTGTAACTCACCGCCACACCCCAGTGCAGAAAGAAGTCCCTCCTCAGATCTAACTTATACCCTTCCTGCTGCACTTCCTGCCTACTTCCTTTTGGTCCATGTGGATAATGCTGTGCTCATCACCCCTCTAACTGGCACCTCCTCACTAGGCCTTCTCCTCAATTCCGTTCAGCTCAGGGGCCTGAGGGAGCAAAAGCAAACTTTAAGAGGATGTTTAAAGTTTGGCTTCTCATCACCACATCTCAGCTGAGTCCATAAAATCGCCCTATAAAGCCCACTGGCCAGCCAGCTGCCCTCAGCCTCAGGGGCCTCCCTGTTTTATGATTGGTCCCAATTCAGACACCAGCTGGATGTAGGAACTTGCTGGCTTTTATGAAGAGATGTTAACGAGAAGCATCTCTTCCCTTCTGTCTTGTTCCCAGAAACTCCACTCCTTCCCTCATTCGCGGTGTGTTGTTTTCAGTCACTGTTTACCAAGCGCCTCCTGGAGCCAGGTTCTGGGTTGGGCCCTGGGGTGGGGACGGTCACAGGTAAGAGCTGGCATAGGGGGTGGCCTCGGAAGGGCTGGCCCCACAGTAACTAACACCTGGGCGGCACCTCAGCAGTAGCTGCAGTAGCTGACTCACACTGCACTCTCAGTGTTTGTAAACTGCACGGTAATTGTGAAACAGTGTTGGAAAAACAAACAATTACAGAGCAGCCTGATAAGAGCTGCCAGGAGGTGCGCTCAGAGATCCGGGAAGCAGGACTCCTGTTCCGCTCAGCATCAGGGAAGTCTTCCCAGCAGAGGCGCCCTCTGCATCATTGCCTGAAGGATGCTTAAAAGTTTTCAAAGCAGACAAGAAGGGCCAGTGGAGGAAGGGGTAGCAAAGTTCTGGGCTCTCCTTTGCTAATGGACCAGTAATGAGGGGTGGGGACCAGGGGCCGAAGTGAAAACTGTTAGCTGCTTAGTCGTATCCGACTCTGATCCCAGGCTCCTCTGTCCATGGAATTCTCCAGGCAAGAATACTGGAGTGGGTTGCCATTCCCTTTTCCAGGGGATCTTCCCGACCCAGGGTTGACCCTGGGTCTCCTGCATTGCAGGCAGGCAGAGTCTTTACCATCTAAGCCACCAGGGAAGCCTGATCAGGAGTGAAGGGTAGGGACCAGGGGCCAGGATCCTGGTAAAAAGCCACAGGAGCAACACAGGGTAAGTCTCTCCAGGGCTCAGTCTCTCTATCTGAGAAAGGGATTTAGTGTTGGTGAGTTAAAAGACAACCCAGAAGTAATAATAGCGGCCATGTGTACAGTCTTTCATCATCTCTAGCTACTTTTATAAGCATTACCTCCCATGAGCTTCACAATAACCCTTCTAGGCAGGCAGGGCAGGGAATTTAATATCCATTCTGCAGATGAAGCAACTGAGACTTAGTCCAGTGACTGGAGACGCTGGACTCGCAAGTGCTCGCAAGTGGCACGTGTGAAGCTTGCATTTAATGCTAGGGTTCTTGCCCCAGGACGGCTCAGAGGTGCTTACGGAAGTGCTGAAGGCAAGCAATGGGAGGGAAAGGCAGGGGAAATGAGGGCTTCCTCTCAGCAGCACCCCACTCCCCCAGGGTGCCCCCTGATACGGGGATGAGGACCAGAGACGGGTGAGGGACATAGGTCTCAGGGAGAGCCTCAGACTTCTCTGGGAGCAGGAGAAGAAAAAGGAAGGCCCCCTGCAAAGTAGACCCGCCTGGAGAAGGGTCCCAGGCAGAAGCCCACTCACAGGGCTCTCTTGACAGAGAGGGGCATTTGGGGAGGAGGGAGACTGAGGGTCAGCCGTGACCCCTCCAGAGCAGCCACTGTCTGTAGGTGGGGGTATTGGGTGACTAGGCACCCCCTCCTGGCTTGCCCCTAGGGGAAGGTGCTCTCGTCCCCTCCCATGTCCCCTAACGGTGAACTGCGAGGGGCAGAGGGAACAGGTACACTCAGGTGTGTAGCACCGCGTGTCCCGAACACAGTCAGGCAGTCACAGACAAGCAACAGCCGTAACACCTGCTCATACCTGCTCACCCAGACTCCAACACCCAGGCCCCCACTCTTACCCTAAGATCCTCTCACATACACCCAAAGCCACAGTCAACCCCCCACCACCACCCACAAGAGCCCATTGACACTCCTTCACAAGTAGGAACAAGGCTGCGACTTCCCCAGTGGTCTAGTGGCTAAGACTCCAGGGTCGAAATGCAGGGGGCTTAGGTTGAGAGAACTAGATCCCTGATTAGAGAACTGGATCCCACATGCCACAACTAAAGATCCCGCATGCTGCAACTAAGACCCGGTGCAGTCAAATAAATTAATAATTTTTTTTAAGTATGAAGAATGATTTAGAGTTTACAGGCATAACACCCCCAGATCCACCTGAGTCCAAAGTCATTCATGCACTGGAGTATGCAAACATGTATGGATACAAAGTTGCCACACGCAGCCCAGCTGGCCTGAGATAAGGGACCCAGAGGGCTCTGGGGTCTGAGGCGAGGTGCCCAGCAAGGGTCCCCAGCCTGACTTCCCTCAAGCTTGTCATTCTCTTCCCCACCCCTCCACTCACTGGACTCTCACCTCCTGCAGATAAGAGCCGACCCCACTGGGAGCAGCTCTCCAGCCCTATCTCCAGTCCCCTCCCCTTACAGCTGCTCAGGTACTCATCAGGGTTCCAGGGACACACTAGGGGCTCTGTTAACATCTCCCACCCCACCCCTCTATCCTATACCACCATGCAGTGAGACTGGATGTGGGGTTAGGAATGGCTACCTGGTCCCAAGGTCTCTTCTGGTGGGTGGGGGTGGGGGGTAGTGCCATGTGAAGCAGGAAACACTCCCACAGGGCCTCCCTCCTCAGGCTTGGGACCCCTAGACTTCCCTCTGTAAAGAAGCGGGCGCTGCTGAGGGAAGGGGCTCTAGCCCCAGTGGGCAGACGAGGGGGTCTCCTGGCCAGCGGTCTCTGTCTCCTCACACACAGTCACTCACACACACCCCTGCACGCACACCTCCCCCACTCTAATTAGAATGGTTGCTCCAGCACCAGGGGAAAGGCCGTGATTTATGAATGGGAGTTGATGTAGAGAGATTCCAGCACCATCTGCTTGGGAGCAAACAGGAAGAGCTTCAATGTGCTGCAGACCTGGGGGAGGGAGCCAGTTGGTGGAACAGGCTTATAAAAGCCATTCCTAACGGCCACAGGTGCTCTTCCCCACCCCCAGCCCCCAGGGAGACCCCCAGCCTCTGCCAGGAGCCCCCCTGTGACACACACTCCTCTCGCCAGCGCCACCCTGCCTGGTGGTGGAGTGGTGGAGGAAAGAGTCTGGACCATCCAGCAGACCTGTGTACAAATACCTACAACTGTTTACAACTGGGCTTTAGTTTGTTGGTCTATAAAATGAGGCTGGTGGCAATAAATATTTACCGCATTCCTGATAAGACCAGTCATCTTAACCCCATTTTACAGATAAGGACACTGCGGCTGTGGAGGTTAAGAGACTGTCCCAAGTTTGTCCTGATGAGCTACAGGACAACTTGAACCTGTGTCAGCGAGGTTACTGTTCTGAACCATTTTTCTTTACACTGTTCTCCAACGTAAGAAAGTTTAGGGGATTAAGTGAGATAAACACTTCAAGTGCCTGGCATATGTTGTTATTTACTCACTAAGTCATGTCTGACTCTTTGTGACACCATGGACTGTAGCCTGCCAGGCTCCTCTGTTCATTGGATTGTCCAGGCAAGAATTCTGGAGAGGGTAGTCCCAACCCCAAGGATCGAACCCACGTCTCCTGCGTTGGCAGGCAGATTCTTTACTGCCGAGCCACCAGGGAACCCCACCTGGCATATGATGGTGCTCAATATGCGATAGTTTTCTTTCTGGGAACCTCGCTTTGGAAGTCAAAAGATCCAAAGATGGGGCGGGGTGAGGGGGCCAGTGGTGGTGAGAGAGAGACTGTTATTAGCACTTGGTGCCTTAAGCAAGAGCAGCCTGGCAAGTCCTGAGGAGTTTAGAGTTATAAACTATAAGTCACCTACTGGAAAAAAAAAAGAGAACTTTTTGGTGACATGCCCACTTGACATGTACCTCACACTGATGAGTTTTGATGATAAGCAGGGCTCATAAATGGCTGTCACTTGTATGACCAAGTAGCAAGTCTGAGTTCACTTGGGCCCTTTTAATTTTGTTCATCTCCGATGTGGTCAACTTTATTTCCCCAATGGTGGTTCTCAACTATAAGAAAACTTCAGAACTAGCTGAAATTTCTAAATATCCAGAATTCCTCCCACCCCACCCCCCAACATCTGCTACATCAAGATCCCTGGGCATGGCCTCTGTCAACTTGCCAGGTTCTCCAGGTCGTCTCAGGGTAATTCCCACCCCATCTCCCTGGGGATCCACTGGCCTTCATTTTGCAAGTCCTAGCCCTTCAGACACAGAAATCAATTGGAATTCATGGACAGTATGACCAGAATGCAAGCACCTCCTCACAACGACTGTGTCTTATTTGTCCCCATGGTCACTTCAGAGACCTTACCTACACACCCTTGGCAACCAGCTTTAAGACTGGTGAAAACAAATGCCAAATGAAAGGACCAAGAATCTTGCTATCAAATTGCTGTTGAGAAGGGGAGCTCAGATAGGAGGTGACACCTCCTTGGCTAGGCCTTGAAGGATTTTGGTAGTGGGTGAGGGGGATGAGGTACCTCGGACAAGTGAGTCACCATGCTATGGGACACCATCATGTATAGCCTCTCTTCATATTGGCTCAATGTTCCTTGTGGGAGTCAAGGGTAGAAAAGCTCTGTGTGACCCAGAGGGATGGGGAGAGAGAAAGAAGGCCAGAGGATTATGTGGTTTGACCCAGAACAGCCCCACGTTTTCACTAGCCCAAGCTGCAGTTCAGGTCTCCAGGACAGGATATACAAGGTCCACGGTCTATGATAGGGGCCACAGACCATTCAAGATGTAAAGTCCAGAACTTCCCTGGTGGTGCAGTGGTTAAGAATCTGCCTGCCACTGCAGGGGACATGGGTTTGATCAACAGTGCCAGAAGATTCCACAAGCCTTGGGGCAGCTAAACCCATGCACCACGACTACTGAGCTCGCGCTCTGGAGCCTGAGCTCTGCAACAAGAGAAGTCACTGCAATGAGAAGTCTGCAAACCACAACTAAAAAGTCCCTGCGAAGCCACAAAGACCCTGCATGGTCAAATAGATGAAAAAAATTTTTTAAGAGGTAAAGTCCTATCCTGTGATGCTTGAGGGAGCAAAGCAAGTACTATCAGGGTTGTGTATACTCAAGGGTTAAGTGCAGTCTTTCAGGTTCAAAGGACAATGAAGGCCCAGAGGAAAGAGATGGGGTGAGCCTGCAGGAGGTGGCTCCTGGCCAAGCTGGGGAGTCAGCATTCTCCCACCTCCCTCTGCCACCTCAGTCCATCCATTATATTTTCTCTCCCACTCGAAATCAGACCTCCAGCTTCCCACAACCCGGCCAGGATAACCCTGACCTAACCTGGCCAACATCACCTACCCATCCAGAGGTCCCCGTCATCTTGTGCAGACTTGGGCTGCTGGTTCACAGTCTTCTTCTGCATCTCAACATCCTGGGCAACCTAAATGTCCACATGGACATCCTCACGCCCGCACCTGTAGGCTCCTGTTTCCTCACCTCCATTGACTTTCTCTCCACTTCAGCCACCCTCATACTGCCTGGTACAGCTCCTATAAAATTTAAAATTCCAGTTTTCCCCTCTCAGGGCACAACTTCTTTCCTTTCTCTCTAAAAAACTTGGTCTCCTTTCACAGAGATTTCTCCAGTTCTCTCATCCTGTCTTGCTCATTCAGCTATAGGCTGGAGTGCCAGCTTCGGCCAAGGCACCCTGCCAGCTGTCAGCTCCTTCCTGACTCGACTTCCTCCCCCATGGACCTGCCCAGGATTGGCCACATCATTCATTCTCGCTGGCATACTGGATTCCCACACCCCCTCGCCTTGCCTTTCCCAGCCCTGGAGGATTCCAGTCATCTGCTTTCCCCATCAGGATTCCCAGGCTACAAGAAGGCATAGGAAAATCACCCAACCGTGCAGCCTGGTGCCACTCCGAATTTATGGCCCCTGACGTCATCCTGGCCCTCGGGCCACCAGGCCCCTGGTGGTCAGCTCCCGTTCTAAACCTTTGCCACCCTTTCAGCTCCCGGCCTGCCCCAGCCCTCATGTATAATTGACAGAGAAAACAGATCCTCAGACGAGAACGCCCCTGACTTCCCTCTAGTCTGCCTCCCTGCTTATCACAGACCCAACCCTGCCTATTTCCAATGCCCAGTCTTCATTCCGCAGACCACCCAGACCCTGTGAGCTTGCTCCCAGACACAGTGGCACCGAAGCCCTCTCTCAAGTTTCTAACCGGCCCTCCTCTCTCCCTTTCACGTGCCTCTTCTCTGCCCAGTGTGTCCCTTTGGTCCGCAGGCTCCATCGATGACCCCTTTCAGTCTTGCCCTGCTTCTACACCCTACACGTTCTCATCTAACCAATGGCTGCTTGTTCCAATAACTCTGATACATGTGGCTCTCTGTCCCCGCCTGTCCTGATGTCCTGGATGTTTGTCTGTCTGTCCCATAGGCAACACCAAAGCAGCATGTCTGCAGCTGGGCCTCTTAGTTCCTCCCTGCAAACTCTCCCTTGGCCTCTGGATGTTCAGTTAGTGTCACCATCCACTTAAGCCAGAGACCTGGAAGTCTCCTCAGCTCCCTCTGGCTCCTGTCTCCACCCTCACCGCCAGATCCTCTATTCTATCTCTGAGACGGTTTCCAAGTCTACCCTATCCCTTCCATCCTTCAGATGCTCTTTTATTTCCAGTCCTCACTGTCTTTTGCAATAGCCTCTAACTGGTCTCCATTCCTCTCTCACTGCTCCCATCTCCTGACTCTCTCCTACTTTTGTATTTAAGCCAGACTTCCTTCCAAGGCCTCAGCTCTACAAGTCCGAGCCGCTCTCTGCTCTCTCTCTCTCTCCTTTCTGCTTTTCTCCCTGACACCCCCACCCGCCTGGGAGCTGCCAGTGCATCTGCTGATCTTCATGTCTAGAATGCCCTCCCTCCTTTCTCCTTGGCTGGGAAACTGCATCCTGCAGAAGCGAAATCCGAGATCGCCTTCCAGATAGCCCAGCCCTTTGGGAAGAATCCGCTGTGCCCTTGGCTCTCCTCCCCTGCACTCGGTTTCCCCAGTCTACACTGCCTGTTGGTTCTGGTTTGAGGCCTTCATGGCCAGTGCCTGCCATGAACATTCCTGTCCACGAATCCACTCTTGGGGTGTGCATATCTTTGACATGACTACCGATGGGTTGCTTCCAAAGATGTATCTGAGAACTCCTGTTTCACATCTTCACCAACACTTCTTTTTTTCAGTTTTTTAATTGGAGGATAATTGCTAAACAATATTGTGTTGGCTTCTGCCGTATAACACCGTGAATCAGTCATAGGTGTACATACGTCACCTCCCTCTTGATCTTCTCCCTCCACCCCCTACTCCATCCCACCCGTCTATGTTGTCAGAGAACACTAGTCTGAGCTCCCTTTTCCTATACAGCAGCTTCCCACTGGCTCTGTTTTACACATGGTAGTGTATATACGTCAATGCCACTCTCTCAATTCGTCCCACCCTCTTCTTGCCCCGCTGTGTCCAGAGTCTGTTCTCTATGCCTGCATCTCTATTCCTGCCCTACAAATAGGTTCATCAGTACCATTTTTCTATACTCCATATGTGTGCATTAATATGTGAAATTCACTTTTCTCTTTCTGACTTACTTTACTCTGTATAACACCTATTTGTATCAGATTTTTACATTGTTGCTAATCTTTTTGAGTACTGTAGTGAAGTCTCATGAGGAGTTTCCTTGGTTACTAATCAGATCATGCACGTTGTCATATATTTTGGCCATTTGGATTTCCAAGTGTTCAGCTCTTTGGTTCAGTTTGTCCGTTAGGGTGCACACTCATTTATAGGAGTTCTTCACATAGTCAAGAGATGAAGCCCTTCTTGGTTGTATGGGCTGCAAAATCTTTTTCCCACTCTGGCTTTCCTTTTTTTTTTTTTTTTTTTTTTTTTTCAGCATGTAGGATCTTACTTGCATGTGGGATCTTGGTTCCCCCACCAGGGCTTAAACCCATGCCACCTGCCATGGAAATGCAGTCTTAACCACTGGACCATCAAGGAAGTCCTCCTTTTTACTCTCTCAATGATGTCTTTGGAAGGACAAGTCTTCTGGATTTTAATGTACTCAAATTTATTAATCTTTTCCTTTATGGTTGGTGTTATTTTTTGTGTATTGTTTAAAAAAACCTGCCCTACTCTGAGATCGTGGAGGTATTTTTCTACATTATCTTACAAAAGCTTTATTGTTTTTCTTTTCACAGTTAGGTCCATGCTCCACCTGGAATCCCACAGCACTTAGGACCAATTTCTATAGCACCGCTAACCCCATCTGTTTATGTGTCTGTCTCCAGCTAAACAAAGACGTTCTGTAGGGCAAAGTACAAATGTACGTTTTAAATCTTTGTGCTCAGAAGTTCTAGCACATTGTCTGGTGCACGGGAGCCACTCTATAACTGCCCTTGAGTGTGTGCATAGCCAAATCCAGGCACAGATGCTTTCAGGTAGAAAGGTGCTGTCCTCTGGGGCCCCCACCTTCTCTGACTCCCAGCCTCCCCTCAGTAAGCTAATGTTCTTGCTGATGATGGCTCAGTGGGTTAAGAACCCACCTGCAGCGCAGGAGATGCAGGTTTGATCCCTGGGCCAGGAAGAGTCCTTGGAGTAGGGCAAGGCAAGCCACTCCAGTATTCTTGCCTGGAGAATCCCGTGGATAGAGGAACCTGGCAAGCAACAGTCCATGGGGTGGTAAAGAGTTGTACACGACTGAGCATGCATATTGGCTATTGGCTTGCCACAAGCAGATCCCAAGCACCTACTGTGTGCAGGCTTTGGACACAGTGCTAGGGATGAAGAGCTAAGGATTGTGAAGTCTCAGCCTTCAAAGAGCTCACTGATTGGCCCCCAGTTTCTTGACGCTGGCCTGAGGCCCACACGCTGATATGGGAAGCCAGACAGACTCAGATTCCAATCCCAGCTCTACCATCTGCACGACCTTGGGCAAGTCACTTCCATGTACTGGGTTTTCGCTTTCTACTCGGTTAAAGGAGAACAGTAGGTAACTTACTGATTTACTGTGAAGGCTGAATGAGACTGTAAATACAAAATTGCCAAGCAGGGTTGGCCACACGGTGCGTGTCCAAAGACTGCTGAGTAAAGACAGAACGAAGGACCAAGTAAGGAGCACAGGGGCCAGAAGGCGGGGAGCTGGGAGGGGCGGGGCAGCCGCAGGCCAGCAGGGCTGCCCGTGGGTCTGTGGCCGGCCTTCCTTGTTGTCACAGTAACTGCTGTCAGCAAATGTCTCCCAGACAGGAATCCCCTTCAGGGCTCCCTTCCCCAGCCCACTGCATTTGTTGACTCAAAACCTCTCCACTGCCAATTTAGCCTGCAGTAAGGAAGGGAGTGGGGAGGGGGAGAGGTGTGGGAGGGGGTGGGACTGTACAGAAAGGGGTCTTTGTCTGAGCACTCTGCGGCATTTCAGATTTCGGTGGAGGTTTTTTTTTAACCTCCTAAGGAGCTGAGTGGGCTGCAGTTGCGATAGGAGGTATCTGAATCAGACAGCAGGAAGGACTTCCAGCGGGCTCTCTTTGTTGGGTGGTGGAATGATGGGAAGGGTTGCCAAGGCCCTGGGAAACCCGCCTGGGGTTTGGGCACAGATTCAGGGCACCGTCCCAGTGAGGGGCTCCGAGGGACTCCTCTCCCTGCTGAGCTGACAGGCTCGTGATGCTTCTCTGGACCCTTCTAGGCCATCTGTCGTTCTCTGGTTTGGGGGCCCTCTCCTGGGGCTCCTGGGGATCAGCTCTGGATCCTGAAGTGACCGAGGCCTGACCCAGGCTCTCCCCTGGCTTGCAAAGCCCTTCCACCCAGCCTACTTTCTGGCTGTCCCTCCACTCCCAGCTCACAGCCAAGAAGAGGAGCCCAGCAGACAGGCCCTGAACTCCTCCTACCACCCGTATCACAAGCCTGCCCTGGCCCCTCCCAGAATCAGGCTTGAGTCTTGCCTGTCTCTTCAGGTGGCCTCCTGGCTTCCTCCTTGCTCCTGCGTGCATGTATTAGTGGCCCTTCCCTCAGGCATCTTAGACTCAAAAATGTGTCCTTCTCCTGACATTTGCCCCCACCCTCTTCCTGTCCTCTCTGCCTTCTTCCCTTTTTGTCTCTCTATTTGTCTGTCTCTGACTCTCTTTCTATGACCCCATTTCTCCCTTCGAATCTGTCTGCCTCTCTTGTGGTGTCTGCCTCTCTGTCTCCTCTCGCTCTCTCTGTCCCTCTTCTATCGCTCCGTCTCTCTCGCACTCCCGGAGGCTGCCCAGGCCTCTCAGTGTCTGTCTCTGGTTCTCTCCTGTGGCTGTCTCAGCCCTTCCTGCTCTGAACCTCTCTCTCCTGCATGCTCACAGGCCAGTGTCAGAGCTGGAGGCTACCCAGTGGCCCCTGCCTCCGACACCATTGCTGGGGACAGGCTCTGCCCACAGCTGCCAGGCGAGCACAGGCCTTGCCTCGCGTCCCCAGCCCTGCTCCTGAGCTAGAGTCCTAGGGGGATGCAGCCAGCACTCACCCAGCATCTGCTGAGACCCTTTCCCCATCTCCCCACCCCCCCACTTTTCTCCCAGACTCAAACTTGCCCGCTGAAGTCCTTGAGTGCTGACTGTGAGCCCAGCACCACTCAGAGCTCCCCGGGGCCCCTGGCCCCCTGGCAAGAACTCTACCCTGCACCCTGCAGGAGCTCACAGGCCAGCAGGGTGACCCCACACCCACACGTGGAAAGCAGTGTGGACAACACGGGGCAGAAAAGTCTGGGGCCAACCATAGGCCACAGGATGGAAAATCCCAAAGGAAGGGAGAGGTGAGGCTGCAGATGGAGAGGGCACGAGACGACGCTCAGATGAAAGGACCTGACCTGGCAAAGGCCTCGAGGGAGAAATAATTAAGGGACCTTGAGGGGCAGTGGTTTAAGGGCTAAAATTAAGCCTTGTGCAAGTGCTGGAGAGAGAGAGAAGATGAAAGCTAGCCATGTGATGGTAGGTGAGGGGAACCAGACATTTTCAAAGCGGACGATGACATCTGAGTTGGATTCTCTTTCACCCAAGGTGACGAGGAGGGACAAGTCTCCGCGGGCTGAGGAACCAGCGTGTGCCGAGACAGAGGCACGGGCTGGCCCACATACTAGGGGGGAGCTGGCTCCAGACGGTGCGATGGGTGGTGCAAGGGGCCTGCTGTGCCACCCTAGGACTCTCTACCCACTCTGTGGGCTACCAGGGAAGGGCTGGGAGCAGGAGAATGACGTTGTCAGAGCTTATTGAGTTTTACTTTTTATTAAATCACCAGCAGCTGTTTGGAGGATGGACTGGCAGGAGAGGAGACTGAGGGTTAGGAGACCAGCAAAGACCCGGCAAGAACATAGAACGGGCCAGTCAGGGCTGCGGTGCGACGGGGGCACCAGAGGATGCTCGGTGGGTACAGGGGGGCACCTTCTGCCCACCATCCAGAAAGAGAAGGAGTTTCCTCTGAAGTTTCCAGTTTAGGAAACACAGGGAAGAAGGAGACATTTAGAGGATAAGACCAAACGTTGAAGGTGTGTCTGTGGGACCTCCTAGGGGAAGGACGCCCTCCCCCCAGCTCTTGGCAGGTATGAAGGCCTGAGGGCCCGGAGCCGGCAGCCTTGGGGTTAAGCAGAAGCTGAGCTGGGTCTCATCTATTTATGGCTGGTTGCCACCCCCAAAGCAAGAAAGGGGGAAGAAATGACTCAGGACAGACACTGCCTGGTGTTCCCTCATGAGTCCTTCTTCCTTGGTGTCTTCTCACCCACACCTCCTACTCTGCCTGCACCCTACACACACACAGATATGCACACACCCCGAACTGGATCAGCAATGGCGCCAAATGTTTCAGGCCAACCAACAAGTATTTTCAAATGCAAATTCCCTCCCTTCCACCAGGTCCCCCACACAACTGCTCTCTGAGCAGCTGGAGGCAGAGTCGGTGGGGGGGGGGGTGTGTGCAGCAAAAATAAATCCCATTTTCTGCTCCTTTTCAGTGCTGGGCTGCAATCCCCTACCGCCGCCCCTCCCTCTCCACAGATGGGGGATTAGCTGGGCCTCAGGTTCGGCTCTGTCTCGAGGGGAGGGTGACGGGCAGGGCAGGGACTGAGTCGGGGGCGGGGGGGTCGCGGTGGAAGTCTTCAGTGACAGGGCTAAGAATAACAGCTTCCATCAGGCCTGACACCCTCTCCCACTTGCCATCGCTCAAGTTGTTCCGGGTGTGCGGGGGACAGACAGACAGATACAGTGTGTCTGCACGGGGCTGTGTGTATTTGTGCATGAGACAAAGACCGAAGCTGGGGTGGGGGCCAGGGGGAGCTGACAGGAGAATGGCGTGGATGTGATGGGGAGAGGCTGGAGACAGAGCAGCTCTGTGTGACAGTGAGGGAGAGAGGAGAGACCAGGGGAGACTACGTTCCACGTGCTTGAGAGAAAGAGAGCGAGAGAGTGTGTGTGTGTGTTAGAGGTTGTAGCAGGGACATACCGTGGTGAGAGAGGCTGCTGATGTGTGGGAGAGAAGCCCAGACGGGCGGTGGGGGTGGGGGCGCTGAGCCCAAGCGTGCGGTCATCACCATCAGGCCGCACCCTGGTGGCCTGGGTGGGGCTGCAGAGGGCTTGGCACGAGGCCTCACTCTCCCTGGGGCCACCAGGCCCTCTCCCTTCGGAGGGACAACTGCAGAGGGAGCGTGTGTGCGTAGAGGGGTGTGTCTGAGGGTGTGGAGTCTGTGCATTGCATATAAAGGTGTGTCGCACGTTAGTGTCTGTGCAGCTGTATATCTGCATGTGACAGTGTGTGTTAGAATGTGTGTCTCTGGGTGTAAGTGTGTATGGCCTACTTTTGGCTGTATGAATGGCCTGTTTATGAGTCTGTGAACAAATATGTCTGTGAGTGAGCATGTGTATATGTGTGCCGGAATGCATCTGTGTGAGTGTGTGTGTCTGTGTGTGTCTATGTGACTGTATCTATGTGTCTCAGTATCTGGGTGTCTGTGTGAGTGTGTCTGTGAGAGTGTGTGAGTGTGTGTGTCTGTGTGTTTGTGTCTGTGTGTGTGCCTATGTGAGTGTTTCTCTGTGTGTGTGTACGTGAGTGTGTCTGTGTGTCTGAGTGTGTGTCTGAGTGTGTCTGTGTTTCTGAGTGTGTGTCTGTGTGTATGTGTCTCTGTGAATGTGTCTGCACATCTGAATGTGTGTGTCTGTATATGTGTGCCTGTGTGAGTGTGTGTAGACAGATGATGGGATCCATAGGCCCTCAGACTGCTCTGCTACCCTTGTTGCCTCCAGCTCCCAGCAGATGTTAAGGGAATCCTGCATGTTGGTCTTAAAATGTCTCCAAGTTTCCGTGTAGAGTGAACTAAAGATCAGGCTGGGTTGGGTGGGGGGTGCGGTAAGAGGCTGCGGCACTCCTTGCCCTGCCCAGGAAGGGGCAGGAAGGACCAGCACTGGTATTCGCCTTATCCCGATGCTTATGCCCACTCACCTCCACCCCAGCTGGCAGTTGGCAGGGCAGAGATGCCTCAGTTTACCAAAAGTACATGTTGGGGGAGGGGACATCTAATCTGAATTTCTGTATACGAATCACAAGTGCCATGAGAGGTGCTCAGAACAGATTAACGGTGCATTCCTTGTGAGGTTGGCACTTCACGTGGCACGTGGCACCCCAGCCCAGTCACGGCAGCTGTCTGAGCCCCAGACCTTGACTTTAACAGCTGGGAGGGTCCATGTGGCACAGGTACCCATCCATCTAGCACATCACCTAGAGGGGTTCTTTAACTCAGAGCTTTATGAAGCCAACGAAATGGTTCATTGAAAATGACTAAGCTCAACCTTGGAAAGAAAATCATAAACATTTTACTACCTAGCTAAGCCAAGCATGATTACATATGGAAACTATGGACGCTACTCAGCGGGATTTTGATATTAATTTCCAATTTCCTCTTCACCAAGGAACTGATGAAAACCCAGTCTCTGCTGCTCTCCAGGATAGAATCAACATCTTCGTTCACTGTCCATCCCAACTCTGCTGCTTCTCACCCCAACTCTTTGTCACTGTCCCCCCGACCCCAGTACCACACTGGCTACACCAGAGTTTTGCCTTGACCATCAGTTTCCAAGATACATACGCTCAGAGTTCATTTAAGTGCAACTTCTGTCGGTTGTATAAAGGAGAGCTGCCCCTTCTCTCTAAACAGGCAAGGTCTGCTGTCTCCAGGGAGGGCCTCCCTCCATGGGCACCATGCTGGTCCTCCACTCTGCATCCTGTTCCCAGCGCCATATGTCTGCTTGTTCTGGCCTGTCCCTCCTGCTCCACACTGGGGCGTCACCTTCTGCCCCAGTGGGATAAAGGGAACTGAGTATTATTCTCTGCTTTGAGCAGGAATCCGAGAACAGCTTCCCTCGTCAGGCAGGAACAAGACACATCAAGGCTTCCTGCATTGTACCCTTGCTGTCCCTGCTGGCAGAAGGAGCTGTCACTCCACGTGCAATGTCATGGCGATGCCACTTAACCCCCGCATTGCATGGAACAAGTAGCTTCAAGTGGGAAATAACTCTGGGCAGGGGCCCGGAACAGACCTTGGAGACAGGCACAACTCAGTTTGACTCTCAGCCCTGGCCTCATGTGACTGGGCAAGTCAGTTATTTTCTCTGTAAATAGGGTACATTCACAGGGTTCTCACAGGTATGAGAATGTAAATGAAATCATGTATTCATTCAGAAAGCATTCAGTAAATGAAACTTATCACTATTAAGCGCTCCGTGGACCGAGGGGATCTTGAAGAACATCCAAAATTGTGCATCAGTCATCTGGGGAAGCTACATAAAAATGCAGATCCCTGGGCCCAGGGCCTTTGCCTCAGTGGGCCAGGCCTCAGGGCCTCCATCTGCCCCGGCTTCAGAGTGCCAGGCGGTCTGTGGAAAAGGCTGGGCTATTCCAGCCTCCCACTCTACTTGCATTTCAGAGCTCCCAAGGCCCCAACGTGTATCGGCTCCAGGGGTCACCTTGCCAGGTGAGGCCCAATTGAGTCTGACATTGTCTTCACCTGAGAGCACCCTGCGGCCACTTTGGTTTTGATCACAGGCAGCCCGGCACGGGGCAGCCGCAGCTTATCCACCTGAACTGCCAGCCTGTGGCCCAGATGCTAACCACACAGGTAAGTACTTGCAGATCTCCCAGGAACAACAGAGATAATTTGTCTGCTGCGTGGTTTGTTAGGAGGGAAGCTGGGCTCTGGTGACTGGGTGGCTTGTAGACTAGGCCCATGGCCTTTCACCTCATCCTGCTGTTGCCTGCTGGTTCTCCCAGCCGTGCTGATTAGAAGCGGGAGAAATTAAGATCTTCCCCTTGCTGCCCAGCCACCACAGGCTGCAGGAGGTGAGGGGAGGGATGGGGGCCCGGCTGCAAGGTTAGGCCAGGCTGAGGACATCCACAGAGTGGGGGTACTGGCCACCTAGCCTGGCACATGTGGAGACAGGGCAGACAGTGGGCAGGAAGCAGGGCATCTCTCTGCATCTCCATCTCCCCTAGGGTCATGCCGAGCACTGAGGCCACTGTGACATGCAATGTCAACAAGCCAGCTGGCCAGGCAGGGGAGGGATGAGGGGGTTCACGAGCAAGGGCTATGAGAGCTGGAGACGGAGCTTCCTGGGGTTCCACAAGGAGTGGCAAGAGGGTGAGACACCCCTGATGTTGGTCTTGACTGTTACAGAGTGTGAGAGAGTGTCCTCCTATCCAGCTAAGAACAGGGTCTTGCCAGGTCCCTGGGCCTGAACAGATTTGTGTAAGAAGAAAGGTGACGTAGATTTGGCAGAACCAGTCTCCCTAACGGCAATGTGAGTGGTCCCTGAGCAACCAGGCTTTGGGGCTGAAAGGGCTTCTCTCCTTGCTTCCTTCTGCCTGGGAGGACAAGAGGAAGGGGATAACTACTCTGATTATTATGAATGTCAGTATTCCTTATACTTTCGTGTGTTGTAATGGCACTAACAGTTACCATTTATCAGTGGCCTACTGTGCGCCAGACAATGAAATAGGTGCTCTGTGTATTTGATCAGTCCTATAAGAGAGGCCATGAGGTCCAGATTACAGATGAGGAAACTGACAGTCCCTTGACCAAGGCCACATAGTAAGATGCAGAACAAGGATTTGAGCCCAGGGCCCCGCCTCTTGCCCTGGGCGCAGGTGACAAGCTGACCCTCAAGGGGCTCCTCCCATGCTTGCTCCTTTACCACAGAAGCAGGATGCGGGCCTTGCCCACCCAAGCATGTGATTTTCTCAGAGAGGCTTGTGCCTGGGGCAGTCTGGGGGGATGAGCTGTGTGTCCCCTAAGACAAGTGTGAGCAGACCTACAGGGGATTCCAACCTTATTCTGGACCAGTGGAAACTCCATCAGGATAACCTTGCTGCACACCCAGGGCCACCCACCCTTCCCTCCATTCCCTCCCCCGGCCCTCTCCCTCTGTCCAGTAGGTTGCAGGCAACTTTGAAGGTAGACAGAAACTGTCCATGAGGGGATGGGAACCTAGTCTCCCCCTAGTGCAGAGGCCAGCCTGGCATGGGTAATCACACAGGTGAGTCTGCAGTGGGGCTGGTACAGGAACTGCTTGGCTGCCAAGTTGTGCATGTTGGTGGGAGGAGGTGGGGAAGTGGGGAGCTGGGTAGGGGGTGCAGCTGATGAGTAAAATGGCAATGCCACCCCTTTGATCACCTGCTCTCTGATCCTTGGATTTGCTCACACTGCATCCATTTACATCTTTTCATTCCAGTTTCACTAATCATCATCTCTTTTCATTCCCTGTACAATTTGTTGAAAAGCTGCTAGTTTGGAAGAATTTGTTCAAAGCAAGGAACTTCTGCCCACAGTCATCCCTTCCATCTCTCCACTTCTACCCTTGGGCCTAAGACTTCACCGCCTCAGCTGTTGAGGAGTAGACTTCTCTTGACATCATTAATGTGCCCAAGACGCCCTGTTTGCACATATTTGTGTGCCTTCCAATTAAAATGATTCATTAAACCTCCGGTGGAGTTCATTTTTATTCCGCAATAAGAACACTCAAATAAATACATTCAGCCATGGAAAGAATCCTTTGAGCAAGCCCATGTCCTAATTTTGGTTTGGGGAATCTGGTCCTGAAGTTGTCATCTGGGAATGGGCAGAAGAGACTGGGGGCCAGTTTTGCAAGGGAGCTGAGCAAACCCGCCTGACTCTGGCTACTTGGAGTGGGGCTGAGAAGCTTGGCTCTGTCCGGCCCTCAGCGTGGCAGCTCCCGAGGACTCCGCAGGCCCTGCAGCCCTGTGGCCCAGAAGCAGGGGCTCTCTCTCTCCTTTGGAAGGCTGTTGTGGAATGTAGCAAGCACCAGCCTCAGCAAACACCACACTCCGCACACCATGATGCTGCCTGGGGACAACCCGCAGCTATAGTTTCCATTCTGAGAGATTGGGAAATAGCATGTGTCACTCCCAGCCGTGGGTCTCCACAGAGGTGGCCAAGTGGCTACGGGATGCACCTGGATGGGACTCACGCCCAGTCCGTTCCGGGCTCTGTGACATGATGATTTTGGGGTCCTTGCTGCCCCTCTGAGTTGCAGTTGTTTTACAGTGGAAGACATCTCTCAGAAACCTACCATGCTACCCGATTTGTATTTCTAAATCTTGCCAGCAATCCCACTCATTCCTGTTTTACAGACAAGGAGATTGTTGCTCAGAGAGCACATGACTGGTAAGGGAAAGTGCCTAGAAACAAATCTAGGACCCATGACTTGGGATTCTCCTGAGGCCTCAAGGCAGCCAATGATCGACGTACCCTGAGCCCAAGGTCCTGGCTGCTCCTGAGAAAATAGACAGGGTTTAGGGACTATAGAAACTGGGCTCAGACTTTGAGGTCAGCTAGGAGTACACAGCCTGAAGAAAGAAATGGCAACCCACTCCAGTATTCTTGCCTGGAGAATCCCAAAGACAGAGGAGCTGGCGGGCTACAGTCCATGTGGTCACAAGAGACAGACCTGACTTAGCAACTAAAACCATTCTCAACCCAGGATTAAACCCAAGTCCCCTGCATTTGAAGGTAGATTCGTAACCACTGGACAACAGGGAAGTCTTCTCAATTAGTTTTAGATGGTTATCTTCTAAGCCTGTTAGGTACAAAGCGCAGCCAAACCAAAGGGAAAAACCAAACCACACTCTACCTTTGGACACTGAGTTTCTAATACTACACTGTAGACACAATGCCAGTATTTTTTTTTCAGTTAATCCTGTCCACAGCCCTTTAAGAAAGCTTTATTATCTACATTTTATATTTAGATTAGGATACCAAGGGACAAACATTTTAAATAACTAGTTTGAGATTGTAAAGCTGACTATGTAAATCTGCTACGTAAATCTGTAACTGTGTAATCTACCATAGAATTCTACGTTGTGGTCATATTGTGGCATTCAAGGGATAAATCACATAAGTCTGTACTGGTCAATGCACCTTCACACATGCTGTTTCCTGGAATTGGGACCCCCATCCCACTCCTACACCTCTCATATTTGCCTAACAAAGCCTTCAGTGTATTCTGGAACTATACTTTTTTAGAAGCAATTTGGCAACATGTTTCAAGGGCCATAAAAGTGTTCATAAATTTTGACCCAGTATTTCCACTTCTAAGAATGCATTTGTTCCAAGGAAATAACCCAAAAGGGGGGGAAAAACCCTATATGCTCAAGGATGTTCATTACAGCTTTAAAAATAAGAAACAACCCAAAAATCCAACAATAGGGGAACGGGTAATTAAATCGTGGTTTACTCAGTGAATGGCGTATTGCACAACCACTAACAGAGTAATGTGAAAAAGGGCTATGAAATGATACCATATTAAAACAACAAAATATATAATCAAACACGTTATTAGACTGCATACTTGTGTTAGACTTCTCAGTTTGTCATAACAAAATACTATAGATAGGGTGGCTTCAACAACTGAAATTTATCCCTCACAGATCAAGGTGCCAGCAGGGTCCACATGAGGGCTCTCTTTGGGTTGCAGATAGCTGACCTCTCATTGTGTTCTTGCATGATCTTAGTGCGTGCACAAAGAGAATGTACTCCAGAGGCTCAATCTTCTCATTAGAGCACTGATCTTACCAAGAGAACCTCACCTTCACAACCTCATCTAAACTTGCTGCTGCTGCTGCTGCTAAGTCGCTTTAGTCGTGTCTGATTATCTTCCAAAGGCCTCTATCTCCAGATACTATTACATTCAGTTAGCACTTCAATGTGAGAATTTTAGTAGAACACAATTCAGTTCATAGCAATACTTAAATATATATGTGCCTTGGGGAAAAGACTTGAAGGGAGTTTGCAAAAGTTATTGGCTTAGGGTCATGGATTATGGGGGTGATTTTTCCCTGTTATCCAAATTTTCTGTAGTGGTGTTATGCAATTTTCAACAGAATTTGGGGCGAGATTAGAATAAAAATGATCCATCTTTCAAGACTCAACTCAAATGCCACCTCCTCTAGGAAGCCTTCCTTGGTTTTTCCAACCACATCTTTTCTGAAGTTCTTATTTTACTGGACCATCTGCTCTTCTGGAGCTAAGGCCATGAGCAATTCCTCTTTGTTACTGAATGATAAGCAAGTATCACAGATCGAGAACTGATGAGGAGCCCAGTGCAGTAGAGGTGATGAACATTGGGGGATGTGTGCGGTCAGGACTCAGGGTTGCGATCTAAGCAACAGGTCCAGGGCACCAGCAGATGCAGGGCTTGGAAAGTAGGGGCATAAACTGCTGGCCATTGAGTAAGAGCTAGTCCTTCTAGTTATTTTCAATGTGTGGTTGTTATTATATAAGTAATACATGCATACATACTCTCTATAAAAGAAACTTCAATAGCTCAGTTAAAGCCCTTCTTGGCTCCTACACAGTCCCACTTCCCTCCCCAGGGATTGTCAGTCTGATAGGTATACTTTCAGAATATTCTTCCTCATGCACATAATTTTGAAGCCTGCATCCCTGTTTATAAAAATAAAGCCAGATTATTCTGTGGCTTGCTTCTCTCTGGTAATGAGACCTTGTCACTTCAGGATGCAGAGGTCTACCTCATTTGTTTGAGCCTCAGAAAACCTTTGGGCTTCCCAGGTGGCACTAGTGGTAAAGAATCCACCTGTCAATGCAGGAGACATATGAGATGCAGTTTCGATCCCTGAGTCATGAAGATCCCCTGGAGGAGGCATGGCAACCTGCTCCAGTATTCTTGCCTGGAGAATCCCATGGACAGAAGAGCCTGGCGAGCTACAGTCCATAGCGTTGCAAAGAGTCAGAAACGACTGAAGCGACTTAGCACACACACACACACCCAGAAAACCATTACTGATGTGGATATTCAAAAATGTGTTTAGCCCTTTGTCTACTAATGGCCCCTTGGGTTGTGTCTGATCGTCCCATTTCTGCTGCTGTCACCGACGCTTCCCTGTGGTCGAGCTCTGTGCACTCGGAGCATTTCTCCAGGCGGAGATGAGGACTCACTGTGGCAGACAGTCTGGGCCCTTCACTTTCCGCAGGCACTGCCAGATCAAGTTCCACAAATACCACAACACACTCCTTTCTCGCCAACAGTGGAAAAGGTGTTTGTGCCCTTAAATTGCTGCCAACAGTAGCTCTCATGAATCTTTTTAAAATTTTACAAATCTGATGAGTAAAAAATGTTAGCTTGGTGTTATATGGCTTGCATTATTTTGCTGACTAGCGAGGCTGAGCTGTTGTCATTGTTATCAGCCATCTGCAGTTCCGAACTATTACTCGATTTTTCTTTTGAGTGGTTTATCTTTTACTTACTATTTGTAGGCATTCGTTATATACCCTGAATACTAATCCTTTCCGTTTGCATATGCTGCAGATAACTTCTTCCAGGCTGTCACTTGTCTTTTAACAGTATTTATGGTGTCTTTTATTTTTCTTTCAGATTTGAACGTAATCAAATTTAGCCATCTTTTCCTTTATGGTTTCTGTGTTTTATGTCTTGCTAAAGAAAGCCTTTCCTCCCCCAAGGTTATAAACAAATTCTCCTGTATTTTCTTTTAATAGTTTCATAGCTTTGTTTTTTTTTTTTTTTTTTTACACTTAGCTCTCTAATCCATCTGGAATGTATTTTGTGAATGGTGTGAAGCAGGAATCAACTTTGTTTTTTCACAAGGAGAGCCAGTTGTCTCTACACTATTTTTTGAAGAGTTCATCCTTTCCGTACTGTTTCTACTGAAATCCTCTTTCTTCAAGAATCCTCTTTAAACTCTCTGTTCTGTGACCTTGATCCATTCATTTGTCCTGTCCCGTGCCAGCACACCGCCATTTTAATTAGCACAGCTTGGCGGTGTTTTGTTATCTGATAGGCAAGTCGTCCCTTGTCATTCTTCTTCAAATATTTCTTGGCTATTCTGACAGTTACTCTTCCAGCTTAGCTTTAGAATTGGCTTGTTAAATTTCACACACACACACACACACACATACATCTTGTTGTCGTTTTGATTGACATCATGTTGAATTTATAGAATTCTTTGGGTAAAACTAACATCTTCACTGTATCAAGTATTCTAACCCAAGCGGCTCTGTGTATTTACCTAGGGCTTCTGTGTCTCAGGTCTGACTCTGAAGCCAACTCCACTGCTTACCAGCTCTAGGGTGATCTAGGGTGGGGCTCAGCCTCTCGGAGCCCTGGTTCCCCTGTCATTTTTGATGTAGGAATAGCATGTCCTGTCCCAGAGCTGATGAAACAAATGTGTGGAAGCCCTGGATGCTGAGCTCCTAGAGAGCAGGCCTTAGCCTCATTTAATCTGCCGACCCAGGACAGTCAGCTTTCTGGCGAAAGAGCAGAGTGCAGTGCCTTCATTTAGGAAGATTCAGGGGGTCAGCCCATGGCTGTGTTAGGTATTTTGCATGTATCATCTCATTTGCCCTCAAAACAAGCCAGTGAGGTACCTTCTATCATTTCCTTTCTATAGCTGAGAAAAAGGAGACTCAGGGACCTGTCTGGACTCGGATGCAGGGCTCTAATTAGCCACAACTCACACCCTCTGTCCTGCTTAGTTTGGGAGCCAGTGTGGGCCTCTCTTGCTCATAAAGCTAAAGCTTCTAGACGATCTGCTGCTCTCCTGTCTGAGGTCTAATGAGCCTAGGCAGACCTGGCCCCAAAATATCCACTTGAGCATTCAACACTCAGCACCAGGTCTAGCACATACTAGGAGCTTGTTGAATCAGATTAGAACCAAGTCCAAACATCACACTATGAATGCCCAGATAGTACAGAAAGTGTTAGACAAGCTCAGAGGAAGAAAGGGGCTCTGTGGACTGGGAAAATCATGGAAGGCTTCCAGGTGGTGGTGAGACATGGAGAGGATTTAGACAAACATAACAGAGCATTCCAGAAGCATAGTTAACAGGGCCAACCAGGTGAACCAACTGGCTGGATATGCAGTGAGTTTGAACAGAGAAAGGCATTTCTCCACGACCAAGGGCTTGGCTGAGCTGGGCAGCATCTCCAGGCTGGAGCAAGGCTGGAAGGTCTGGTATCTTCTAGACCCTTCTAGCTTAGCTCCCCACAGTGTCCTAAGGTTAAACTTTACTTTTTACAAGCAGCCTGTTGCCATGGCACCAAAACACACAGACCAGCCCTGGGAAGTTGGCTGGGAGGGGCAGGAAGGGGCTGCTTTCCTCATGCCCTCTGCCTGCCCCGCACCGCATCCTGACCCTGTCTCTTCACTCTGACTTTGTCTCCCCACTCCGTGCATAGCATGTAGATGCGTGGGCACTTGGGCATGAGCTGTATGCCCTTAGGTGAGTGCCTCAGCTTCTCTGAACTCAGGAGATAATAATTTCCAGGTATGCACATATTCTCCAGGGGAGTCTACCTTGCTCCCATTAGAATAACGGCATAGCCACAGTTAAGACCTTCACACACTCTGAAAGGAAAACAGAAGAGAAGAACAGTGCAGGCCAGGTGTTCTGTATACAGGAAGCCAGATTGACTTTGGGGGTTTAACAAACCAAAGCACATTAGTTCAGGTCCTCTGAGAAGCCATAACCCAAATGGGATTAGATTTGCAAGAGAGTTATTTGCCGAAGCATCTGTGAGAGAAAAAGGAAGTGAACCAGAACTGTCAGACGGTGTTGTGGGTCTGAGCCCTGTGAGGGACAGAGGGAAGGATGGAGCTGGGATGGGTACAGTCTCAGACAGAGTGTAGTTTTTTTTATCGGTAACATTATTTATTAATATTTACTTATTTATTTGGCTGCACCAGGTCTTAGTTTGGAGAAGGAATGGCAACCCACTCCAGTGTTCTTGCCTGGAGACTCCCAGGGACGGCGGAGCCTGGTGGGCTGCCATCTATGGGGTCGCACAGAGTCGGACATGACTAAAGCGAGTTAGCAGCGGCAGGAGCAGCAGCAGGTCTTAGTTACAGGGATCTTTAGCTGTGGCAAGTGGGATCTAGTTCCCTGATCAGGGATTGAACCCAGGCCCCCTGCACTGGGAGTGTAGAGCCTTAGCCACTAGACCATCAGGGAAGTCCCTGAAGTGTAGTTCTTAGGAGGGTTCAGCCAAGCCAATAGGAAGTTTGTGAGCTAAAGAGAACTCTCAGGAATAGGCTTGTCTTAGGAACCCTGTTGTGCTCAGTGTTGGGCAGAGGGAGCAGCCCTCGGGAAGTGAGTCCCCAGCAACAATGCACAGCAGCTGGGGCCCTGGGTCAGTCACACTCCCCACAGTAGGAGATCTAATCAGTGCATTTTCACGGCCACCACCCAAAGCAACATGGAACTACCACCTACTTCATAGCCCAAGAAAGTCTAGGGTTTGAGGTAAAGACAATGAGTTTGGGCAGAGTTCACTGTGAGGCTCCTTCGCTTACTATGTGATTCCAATTAGGTTTCTCACTAGCATTATTTTCAACTTTTCCCAAAAAATAAGGTAACAACACTTTTCTTGGGTTGCTACAAAGATAATCTAGGACCCCAAACCCTCCCTCCCTAGCTCTAGTCCGGGGAAAGCTAGATGGAAATGACTGGCTGAGGGTCTCGGTCAGAAGCCCAGAGGAGGAGAAACATGGATAGAAAAGAAAGTCACCCTGAGGCCCGCTCAAGGTAGACTAGACGGGGCACAGTCACTTGAGGGGAAAGTACAGGCTGTTCTGCACCGTCTAGACATGAAGTGCTTCACAATCTCATAAAAAATGTATAGGTTCTACAATTATCTCCAAACGTTTGTGGATAAAAAGTTTATTCACAAAATTCATCCGTTAAGAATGTCTTTAGTTGCAGAAAACCCAACTAATTGTGTCTTAAGGGAATTCCCTGGCAGTCCAGTGGTTAGGACTCGGTGCTTTTACTGCTATGGCCCAGGTTCAATCCCTGGTCCAGGAACTCAGATTACCCCCAGGCCATTATTTATTTAGTAATAAATGATTTTGTCTTAAGCAGTAAAGTCATTTAATTACCTCACATAATAAGAAGTCTGAAAGTAGGGGGATCTGGGGTTAGTTTAATGCCAGTTGCTGGATCCCTGTCTCTGTTGTCTTGGCCTTTGCCGTGTGGTCACGAGGCGGATGCCCTATCTCCAAACATCACACCCTCATACCAAAGTGTCCCAAAGAAGAAAGAGGAATATATAAAAGTGGGTATTTACCTCTCATTTTTTTCTTTTCAGGGAGAAAAACCTTTCCCAGAAGCTCCCTGAACATTAGTCCTTTAAGTCTCATTGGCCAGAACCAGGCCACTCCTCAACCAGTCACTGCCAGAACGATCTCTGGACACATAGATACTTGAAAAAGACCAAGATCTGTTAGCAAAAAAGACTGAAGGAACGTCTCTTGAGAAGGTAATAAGAGCATCTTCCATAGGAAGAATTTCTGGGAAGAGAATGAATCTTTCCATATTTCTGAGCATAGCTAAGGAGTTACACAAGCACATAAATACATACAATGTAATGGGAACAATGATAGGTAATGTACAAGACACAGGAATCGGGCTAAGAAAGACATGTATTCAATCAATGAAGGGTGGGGACTCAGGGGTGACTAGAATAGTGGACATAGTCCATTATAGTGGAGATGACAGACTCTTTGTCCTGGGGGTGGGAACAGGTCAGAGAAACCTTCACAGAATCTACGTCTGAACAGAGTGCTGCCAGATGAGTAGGAGTTTTGGAGATGAGCAGACTCACCCACGAAGAGCTATGTTTGTGCAGGTGAACAAACGGTTCGGTATTCTGAAAGGCTAAGGTCAAAGGATGGGCAGTATTGGAGAGGAGGTCAGATCACACAGGGGCCAGGAACTGGATAATGAGTAGCTGTTGAAAAGTGGTAGGCAGGAGACTTGATTAAATAAGTATTCACTTTTAAATGATTACAACATGGAAAGAATCTCAAAAACATGTTGCCAAGCAAAAGAATACAAACTATACGATTTCACTGATGTGAAGTTATATAGAATAGGCAAAACTAAACCACGATGAACAGTATCAGAGCAGTACTTCCCCAGGGGAACAGGGATTGACCGAAATGGATCACAAGGAACATTAAGGGACAATGGAAAGCTTCTCTCTCTTCATTGGAGTGGTGGTTATGTTTATTAAGTGTAATATGTTTATTAAAATTGTAATATTTTATAAAATTTGTCAGATTGCATACTTAAAATATGTGCTTTCACTATACGCCAACTATATCTCAAATTTTTACAAAGTATTGGTAAAAAGCATCCTGACAGGTGGGCTGTGGGAGAATCTGAAGGTGGGGAACCAGTGAGAATGCTGCAGGCACAGTCTAGGAGGAGCATCCCATGGCCTGAACTGGGGCAGGTATGGGAACAGAGGAGGGATGGGGCTGAAGAAGGAACAAGGCTGGCTTTGGGAAGGAAGGTGGAAAGAGAGGACTCAAGATGACTTCTGGCTGGGATGAATGACAGGGGGCACTGAGACAGAAACACTGAGAGGAGGTACGAGTTGGGAGGAAGGAGAAATGAGCTCAGGTGTGCAAACACTGAGTTTGTGATGGAGATGTTTTTGGGGCTACTGAACATGTGGCTCTAGATTTCAGGAGAGGGAAAGATGAGCCGGAGAGAGCTTAGTCCTCCAAATATGGAACTAGATGAGCCATCCAAAAGGAACAAACTGAGTGAGAAGAGGTGGGCAGAGGCAGGAGGGGAGAGGGCCCTGAGGGGTATCAACAAGTAAGTGCTGGTCAGAAGAAAAGGCTCCGGCTCAGGAAACTTCCAAGGAAAGATAAGACGAGAGAAGTGCCGGGACACAGGGCGTCCTCACAGGGAAGAGAGGAAGGAGGAGGTCAAGAAGGGGAATGGGGACTTCGCCAATGGCCCAGTGTTGGAGACTCCGTGCTTCCGCTTCAGGTGGCATGGGTTCCACCCCTGGTCAAGGAACCGAGATCCCGCACGCCATGCAGTGTGGCCAAAACTAAAAAAATTAATGAATAAACACTAACCAAGAAGAAAAAAATGAGAAAATTCTGAACAGAAAATATTTAAAAGAAGAAGAAAGGATCACGGAGCTCCTACTGTTAGAGACACTAGGAAAGGGAAGGAGTGAGGCCCCAAGCCTCCTGCCAGGGGTGCAGGGACACAGAGAGGCCAGGCTGGACGGAGAAAGTCTTCACTGAGAAGGCAAGTGTAGAGATGATCACACATGACTGGGAGCGCTGGGGCCTCTTGGAGAGGTCTTGAAAGAGGCCTTGGCAGGACTGTCTGGACATGATTCAACCAGCCCAGGGGAGGGTTGGGGAGACCACAGGCCTTCATGGAGTCCGGGGGTTCAGCTTGTCCCACGTAGCCCTCTCTGCCCAGAATGCCCTACAACCCTCTTCCTGGCAAATACCTACCTACCTTTGAACACCCTCAGATATGGCTCTCTTGGAGAAGCCTCCCCTAGCACAGAGGCAGAGCACGTCACACACACACTATTGTCTTCATCCCTTGCAACTGCCGCCTTCTATGTCATTAACCTGATTTCAGGTCTGCGTACCTTACCAACTGGTGTGTTCCTTCAGGCCGTTATCGACCTGGCTGTCAGGAAGACTCACCCGCCCTGTTAGCCCACAGTTGGCAGGGTCCCAAACAAAAACAGAGATTCTAGAGGAAATGAAGGCGTCCAAGAACAAGCAAATGGGTCTGTGCATGAAGAGATCCCCACACAGTAACCAAACACCCCAGTGAGTACTCCCCCTCAGTCCAGTGTGGGCACCAGTGACCAGACCCGGGTGCTAGTTGCCTCCCCGGGTGGCTACCCCAGTATGTGTCCTGGGGCCCAGGTGCCAACTAGGTGTAACAGTCACACAGCAAAATCCCTGGAGAAGGAAGGGGGTTTTGAGAAAGGGGACCACCACCTGAGAGAAAGGAAGAAAAGCAGGAACTTAAACAAGATTCCGAAATTGGCCTTTTCTGAAAGCTTTCTGCACCACGCCTTGAGAACCAAGATGAAAAGCACAAAAACTGAATTTAAGAATGAAAAGCACCCTCTAAGGAGAATGAGCCGTTTCCACATAAGGCAACAAAATTAGGAGAAGAGAATGGAACTCTCCTGATGCATAAAACAGCTCAAAGGGACCCAGAGATTACTCATTAGTTATGCAGAAAGCTTCTCAGAGAACTAAAATGACTATGGCCGTGCCAAAGAAAGTGGAAATCAGGCCAGGTTACAAAGGAGGGGTACATACAAAAAAATAACAAAAGGCTGCGGAGATAAAATCAGAAGAGTCGTTCAGAAAAAGAAATTAGATATAACTTGTACAAGGCAGCAAAAGAATGAGAAAAACATTTTCTAACTCTAACAGGCCAACAAAAGGGGATAAGGGGATTGCTGGCTCGTTTTGAGTCGGGGAGAAAAAGCCTATAAGCAATGACACTAAAAACGCAGAGGCTTTTAATTTTTTCTTAGCTTAAAAAGGTCAGCTGTGATCTAAAAGCTAAAAGAGGCACCGCATGGGATCATGAGAAGGCAGAAAGCCAAGGGGGAGTGAAAGAAGAACTTGTATATTCACATCCACGGTCCTGATGACTTACATGCTTAGGTACTTAAAGAATTGGCCCAAGGTGGAATCAGATCACTAGCTCTCACTCTGAGGGGATTTATGGGGAACTGGTGAGGGGCCTGGAGACAAGAGGGAGACCCAGGCAGCCTGTTCCTGCCTCTCTTTAAACCTGGGGGAAAGCAGATGCCTCTGCAAGTGCTGGGCCCATCAACCAAGCTGCTATAATAGAAAACTACTGGGACACGTCGTCAAAAAATCAATCTGCAAACACTAGGTCATAAGGAATTAGGTAATAACCAGCACTGCTTTCCAAAGAACACATTTTGTCAGAGTAATCCAATTTCCTTCCAGGACAGAATGATGGGCCTGGTAAATCAGGAACGGCAAGAGACACAGAATCTTCCTTAACTTAAAGAGCACGGCATTTAATTTCACCTTCCATGAGAAGTCTCAAAGGAAAAACTGGGGAGATGGGGTCTATGGTTGGCCTTTCCAAGGTTGGCCAAATGGAAAGAAGTTGAAGGGTTAACCCAAATAGCAGTTGTTTATGGTCTAAGTAGTGTGGATGGTTGAAAGTGGGCAGAGGTAGGCATGGGTGGGGTAACTGGTGGTAGCAAGTAACAGAAGAGTTAGGAGAGATGAGAGAGGTGGTGGAGAGGCGGATGGAGATGGTACTGGTGACAAGCGCAGTGATATTAGCGGAGGTGAGTACAGCAACTGTGGAGAAACTGCCGGTGGTGATGGTAGTGGAGCCGGAGGTCCCAGCTGAGATGACGATGACGTTGATAATAGTAGTGAAGGTGGAGCTGGTGGTTAGAGTGGAGATGGTACGCAGTGATGCAGATGTTGCTGAGGTGAATGTGAAGGTGCTTGTGGTTATGGGGATGAAGATGGGGGTGGTGGAGACAGAGGAGATGGTGGTGGTGGAGATGGAGGCGGTGGAGGTGGTCATGGCGGTCATAGGCTAGATCTGGTAAATCTGGGTTTCACAGCTGTCCTTTGTGATGGACACCCTCACTAGCATCTTCTTTCCTCATCTTTCCTGAGAGAAGTGATCACAGACTTTGGGTTATTTGGGGCCCATCCTGATTCTGACCACCTCAGCATTGCCCTGTTAGTCCTGGGGCTAACAAACCACTTCTCTGTCCAGATAGACTGGGTGGCAGCAGACCCCAAGAAGTCTGTGGGAAGGGAGGATTTCCTCCAACCCAAAGGGGTAGGCATGGCCTGAGAGCCCTCCCTGGCCAAGGAGAGGGAAAAGCTCCCAGGGCCAAGTGGAGAGACTGGCTGTCTGTGCCCCAGAGCCCCTGTTGACTGAAGGCTATACCCAGCTTGGGAAGTTTTGCAAGCTGGGGTCTGGGAAGGCCTTTTGCGGGTTCTGGTTTTTACACCTATATCCAGCCTGAGTGACTGCAGCCCATGGACTAGGGTTTCGGAAGGGTGAACTAAAGACTTCCCTCTACCTTGGTTTCCACCAGGATGTGGCTGTTTTGTTGAGCAGAAATAAAATTAAAATGCCCCCCAGGTGTGTGGACCAGTGTGTCTCGGAAGCCCTGGGGGTGGAAGAGAGGTGGGTCGTTGGAGCCTCTGGCAGGCTTCATGGGGTGTGTAGTAGACAAGGGGTCTGCCAGCATGGGCTGGACTTTACTCCCTGAAAACCTTCTTGAGACTGGGAACTCAGCTTCAGATTGAAAAATTCTTGCTCAGCTTCTTGCTGTGTGCACAGTCCAACTGGCTGTTTGATTAGGGGGAGGTTCTTGAACCAACTTGGGCCTCATGATGTTGCCTTGTGCCCTAGAGAGTTGGATGAGATGATCTCTGAGATCTTGTCCCCTAAACGTGCTTCACACCCCAGCAATGTCCACAAGCCCATCCAACCCAGCCCACTTCACCCATCCTCTCTGCCCATAAGGCCAGGGCCCTCACCCAATGTGGTCCTGACCAAAGGTCCAGCTCAAAGCCAGTTTACCTACAAAGACCACCTGAGCTGGGCAAGAAGAAGCAACTTCTTCATCTGCTAGATCCCCATGGCCTTTGTCTACCCTTTGAATTGAACTCTCACACAGGAGGGGGCCAGACTCTGCCTTCACCAGTTTGCCTGGACCTCACAAACTTGAACGTCATTCACATCCTATCCTTCTTGGCAACCAGCACATGCCTGGCAGAGAGAATGCTAGGAAAGTGGTTAAGAGTGTATGAATTTTATACCTGGAGGAACCGAGGCCCCAAGTAGTTAAGTAATCAAGACTAGAACCCAGATCTCTGGGCTCCCAGTGCATCGGCAGAGATGGTCCAGGGCTGGAAGGCCTGTCATAACAGAGCTTCCACCTGTCTAATCCTTGCTTCTTCTTGTTGTTTAGTCACTAAGTTGTGTCTGAATCTCTGTGACCCCATGGACTGTAGCCTGCCAGGCTTCTCTGTCCATGGGATTTTCCAGGCAAGGATACTGGAGTGGGCTGCCATTTCCTACTCCAGGGGTTCTTCCTGACCCAGGGATCAAACCTGTGTCTCCTGCATTGGCAGGTGGATTCTTAGTCTTCCAACTGTGTATGAACATACCTCTCAAAAGGAATTCTCATAGATCCCATCTATGAGCTCCCAGCAGTTCACAGACCGTTTGTGCCGTCCCAACTTAAGGAACAGAAGTCCTAGACAATAAAAATGTTTAACTGCAAAGAGTTCTATAACTGCTAAATTATTTTCATATTTTAACAAAATTTAAATCCAAATTTAAAAAACATTCAGAGAACTTAGGGATTCTGAGAATCATTCACAGGAAGGTGTGAATGACTGACATGTCCTTTTTACTGTATTGCTAGGTCCCAGGGTAATCTGCATTTTCAAATGTACCCTTGGAAAGGACAATGTGTTATCAGGGAGCCTTATAATGTGAAATGGCTGTCCTTGGGTCAACCAAGATGGTGAGAGGCTCTAGACAGCCTCCAAAAGAAGCCCCATCCAAGGATACCAGCTCATGCTGTGCTTAAGTTGGGGGTAGATATGTGTGCGTGTGTGTACGTGCTAAGAGGAGAATGTAGGGGAGAAGAGGTTCCAGGGAAAGGATGACTTCCCTAGATTCCTCTTCCAAACAACCACTCTGCTTCCCAGTCAGTCCTGCTGACGAGGGGGGGATTGGCAGACAGCCCCTTTGCCCGCCCTACCCACATACACACATACATATAGCTTCCTCTCCTGGCTGCACTCACATGTAGAGAGGAGGCAAAAATTTCAGTCCCTCTAAACAGCAGGAGCCCTGGAGAAGTGCCTGGTTCTGAGATTCACTGAGTAACCTTGGACATGTAACAACTCTGTACCTCTCTTTCTCCATCTAAATGACTTGTGTTTTTTTTGTTTGTTTGTTTGTTTGTTTTGTTTTTGAACCCAGGCCCCAGCATTTGAAGTGCCAAGTCCTAAACATTGGACCAACAGGGAATGCCCCCTTTCTACGTCTATAATGAAAGAGAATTTGGAGAATTTGGTTTCAGAGGCCCCTTCCAGTCCTGACCACTCTGTATTGTGGCATTTCTCCTCTCCTTATGTCATGAAGGTCTGTGGTGACATGGAAGAGGCTGGGGCTTCAGATTCATACAAATCTGAGTGCAAATTCTGACTCTCGTTCTTTTTTAGCTGGGTGATCTTAGCCAAGGTACTCAGCTTATCTGAACTTCACTTTTCTCAACTTTAGATTAAGGATAACACCTTCTTTTACATGGACTTGTTGTAAGTATTAGAGACAAAAATATAGTGTTCCTGGTTTGCTCTCAGTTAATGGTAGTTATTATTATTATACTGGCTGAGGAAGGCCGTGAAAAGCCATGTGTATAATGGCTGGAAGCTTGGCCTCGGAAGCCCCATAACCTAAGTCTGAATTATAGCTTAGCCACTTTCAAGCATCACAACCTTGGGTAAGCAACTTAACTCTATGCCTCCATGTCCTCATCTCTAAAATGGGGATAATAATTATACCTATCTCATAGAATTATTGCAGGACAAAGTCATTCAATAAATGGAAACACAAGTCAATGTCATATAATTAGTACTCAAAAATGTCAACTATGTTATGAATACCCTAGGGATAGGTATGTACATAGGTGTATGTGTCTGGGGTGGAGGGGTGCTCCCACCATTCCCCACCTCCTCCCTCCCCCACTAAGTCAAGAATCTGAACTCCTATTCTCTTTCCATCATTCACCTCTTCAGCCTATGGACCTCCCAGTTTCCATTGAGCACTCAGAACCTGGTGACCCTCATCTTCCCTGGCTCTTTCAGGAAGCTGAACTCATTCCTGGGCCTTCCCTGAAACCTGCCTTCCTCTGCCCGTGCAGCCTATTAGCTTGTTCCTGTAGCTTGTACCCTGGCAGCCAGCCCTCAGGCTTCCTAGGTGGCTCAGTGGTAAAGAATCTACCTGCAATGCAGGAGATGCAGGCTTGATCCCTAGGTGAGGAAGATTCCCTGGAGGAAGGAAATGGCAACCCAATCCAGTATTCTTGCCTGGGAAATCCCATGGACAGAGGAGCTTAGTGGACTACAGTGCGTGGGGTCGCAATGAGTCGACATGACCAAGCGACTAAACAACACCAAGCCAGCCCTCACTCAGTGCTCAGGAGGCATCTGACCCACCCGGAGTACAGGAACATGCTCAGAGAAAAGAGCTGAGCTGCCTCCCTTATCTAGGTCCTGACAGCATTCACTGATGTTAAGCTCTTCCTCAGCGCTGCCCTACATCTCTGCTACTCATTCTTGAGCTTGTCTTCAGGTTTTCACAAACAATGCCTTCTTCAGCTAAGGGCCTCTGATTGAGCTGCAGAGAGTCAGGGAAATAGACATGAAAACAAAAGTGAAAGACTCTATTTTGCTCACTAGATTGGCAAATATGTATATATATTATATGATACTCAGTGGCAAGCCTGTGAAAGAATGGGGACGCTCATACTTTGATGGAGAGACTGTAAATTGATACAGCCTCTTTGGAGGGATGTTTAGTACTATTCATAAGAACTTAAAACAAGCATATCCCTGATCCATTGATGCCACTTCTAGGAATCCATCCTGTGGGAAAAACTCTTTCTGCTCAAAGATATTCTTACAAAGATGGCTGTGCACTAAAGCACTCTGACTGCAACACTGTGGAAATAATATAAACGTCCAGTGGTAAGAAAAAAGTAAATAATAAACCGAATAACCATACAAAGGAGGAGTACACAACTTTAAAACAGGTGTATATACAGAAATACTAAGATAAAATGGTGTTTTGCAGAAAAATATATATGGTTCAGTCTCATGTAGGGGGGGAAAAGGCCCACTCTTTCTGACCCCTGCACCGCCCCCCCCCACCACACTGCTCATCTCAGCGGGGTGGAAGTTTCCTGCAAGCTCAGGACAGACCGCACGAGTCAAAAGCCCAGCCCTTCCTGCCAGCCAAATGGGTCAGTGCCCCAGGATGGCCACACCTGGGGAAGGAAGGACCGCTGAGGCCTCAGGGTCAGAACTCCTGCCCTGTGGAGCAAAATGGGAGCAGCCTCCGTTCTGAGGCAGAAAGACCAGGGTTCAAATCAGGCCTTCATCTCTTACCAGCTATGTGACCCTGGGCAAAGATCATCATCACTCTCAGCCTCCATTTCCCCATCTATAAAAGGGGATTAATAACACCTACTGCACTGTGTGGTAGGGAATTAAATGAAACAATGAATGGAAGGACATACGGCGATCTCAGTAAATGCCAGTGCTCTCTTCTCTCCTCTCTCCTCAAAGATTTCTTTTACTTTGCTTTCAAATCCTTGTACTCTAACCTCAGCAGCATCCTTGCTCATCAGCACTTCCATCCTGCCCACCCTACTCCCAATTCCGTCTCCAAGGTAAATTCTTCCCATGTCCACTCTTACTCCTCACTGCTGCTGCTGCTGCTGCTAAGTCGCTTCAGTCGTGTCCAACTCTGTGCAACCCCAGAGACGGCAGCTCACCAGGCTCCCCCGTCCCTGGGATTCTCAGGCAAGAACACTGGAGTGGGTTGCCATTTCCTTCTCCAATACATGAAAGTGAAAAGTGAAAGTGAAGTTGCTCAGTCATGTCTGACTCTTCGAGACCCCATGGACTGCAGTCTACCATGCTCCTCTGTCCATCAGATTTTCCAGGCAAGAGTACTGGAATGGGTTGCCATTGCCTTCTCCACTAGATGACCACATTGAGGCCTCCTCCACCACTGAGCTTAGTAAGGCCAATGAAGTGTGTTCCCTCCAGGTCAAACAGCCTCTCCTCCTCCCACCACCTACCACCCCAAAGTGTCTCCAATTCCTTCCCACTTGTGGTCTAGCTCCTACCCTTCCACCTGCTCCAGGACATGACCCCATCAGTCAACTGCCCTTTCTCTCCTTGGCATCTTCAACCCATCTCTCCCCTCCACCCCAAACTTATATTTAAGCTCAAGCAGGTCCTACCATAAAACACCCACCTCTCCTCCTGCTGCCCAGCCCCATCTCCCATCTTCTTTTACCACTGACCCTCTTCCTTCTGACCTGCTGCCATCAATCCCGGGACCCTTGTTTAGTTTCCTTCCCCTGGGCCCATCACTTTGACTTGTGGACTAGTTCGACAAGTGGCTAACAGCGGGGACAGTCAGCCACAGGCCCTTGGAAATGTGTCTCTGGTTTTTATGACTCCGGATGCTCTGCAACGCCCAAGATTCTGCCCTCTGCCATATACCTCACACCTCCCGAAACTCGTCCCCTCTCCAGCCTCCACAGCAACCTGAGGGCTGGACTTCCACTTTGTTGCTGAGAATGACCAGCCTGGGAAGAAACTTGACCCGTGTCCCTTTTTTCAGAATAGAAAACTGAAGCCCAATAGCATCTTCAAATAACTTCCCCGAGGCCACTCAGCCGGGTGAGTAGAGCCGTGGAGCCTTTTATCATGGAATCAAGTGCTTCCGGAACTTTGCTGTCTCCGGAACTGCTTCCCTTCTACATGACACACTTTCTCCGCCCTAAAAAAGCCTAGCCAGGTGCATATTAGCATAAAAACGTCTCTGATTAGACTCTATTTCCGCCTGAGGGGGTCAGACCCCGCAGCCTGGGTCCCAGCCTCTGGCCGGCGCACCACAACTCCATCCTCCCCGGGGCCCGGGAAGCCAGAGTACCTGCCCCGAGACGGGGCGGGAAGCATCCATCCGGGCCGGACTCCTGCCTCACCCTGGCCCCCCACCTCCGGCCCTTCGCCCGTCGCCGCCCGGCGCATTCAGCGCGCGCCTCCCGAGCCGGGGACGGCTTGATTGACCTTGGCAAGAGGCAGCCAGGCCCTCCAAGGCCCCAACCCCTCGCGGCCGCCCCGGCGCCGCGGCTCCAGTTTCTTTTACCACCAGCTCTGTTTCTCGCCCAGCCGGGGCCCGGGGGAGGGGTGCTGAGAGGAGCCCCGTCCGACCCCAGGCAGCAGCGCTCCGCTGCCGGAGCCGAGATCTGATGAGAATGTCTTCCTGCAAATTAAGCCTTCTCGGGACTCTCCATCCGGTGCCGGCAGCGAGCCCGGCGCGCGGGCAGCCAGTCCAGCGTCGGCGGCCGGGGCTCAACACTCTTCCCAGAGTCTCCCCCTCCCCCCTGCACCCAGGGCCGGCGGCTCCGGGTCGGAGGGTGGAGCCCACCTACCAGTGCTTCCCAGAAAGAGTGCCAGCTGTGCCTCTCTGCCCCGCGCGGCCTGCCCAAAGTGTCCCCGCACCTTTCCCGCTTCTGCCGGTGGGGAGACCTCCTCCTGGGCTCTAGAGGATAGACCCCTGGGATCCAGTCTAGTTTCTACTCCGAGATAGCAGTGGTACTTAGAAAATTGCTTTTCCGTCTCCCCGGATATAAAACAGGCTAATAGTACCCTTTTCGGTTGGTTCTCGTGGAGATTCATGATCCTGTACGCGAGGCACCCGGCTCTCCATCCAGGATTCTGTAAGCCGAGGGTCCTACCCAGAGTCAACCCTAGGGCTCAGAACTCCTCCCACTCGGGTGTTTGCAAAGGCTAACCACCTGAGCTCTTCCCTGAAAGGGATCTGAAGCCTTCTCTCATACAGAGGAGTCAGCAAGGGGTGCGAGAGTTTCACGTGTATTTATAAAAAGAAGTAGAATTCCTGGAAAATGTTATTCTCTTGGAAAAACCATAGACTGCAAGATTTTCTCCAAGAAAATAAAAAGCAAATGTCCTAAAGAAAGAACTTCGCCTTGCACTGACTATAGGCAGTTTTCTAGGCAAAGAATTTCATTATTGTTTAATAATTATTATTATCCCCATTTTACAGGTGAGGGAACTGAGGCTCAAGTGATTCGCCCAGGATTACAGAATTGTTTAAACAATGGAGTTCCGAATTGAATCTAGCCTAATTCCAAACCTTATTCTCTTCTTTGCTACCCTACTGCTGTCTCTGGGCAGGTCTCTTTTGTGCTATTTTTAGTTTCTGCACTTACCACTTTTTTTCCTTAGTGTTGGTGGATTATTTTAAAAGATTCCTGCTTGTTTTAACTGTGCTGAAGGAAGACAAAGAGGAAAGTGTGTGTCTGCACTAGAATCTGAATTCAAAATACCGACTGTGTTGGGGGTGTTGGGGTTGGGTGGCAGTGAGCAAGTGGCAGGGAGGGTGAGATTCCAGAAGCTGGAGTGGCCAGGCATCTTGAGAAGCCTCTAGGGATTCCCTCTGGCTCTAACCAAGAAGAGCTAGCGCCTTAAAAACGGCCCTCCCACACTCCCCACACCCGGGATCCAGGTAAGTCAGCAAGAGTCCAGCCCTAGGCCTGCGCAGCTCTGCAGCGGGAAAGATGCTTGGCCCAGAGCGGGCCCAGCAGCAGGCCCGCTCCCCTCAGGAGTGTCTGCCTGGCAGCCAGGGCAGGACGCACCTCTTGGAGGACAGAGAGGCATTCAGCGATTGAGACAGGGACAGACAAAGGTGGGGAGGAAGCAGGAGAATAAGAGGGAGACAGGAACCCAGAGGGGAACAAGGGAGCTATTCAGAGTTAGAAAGAGTGGGGAAGCCGCTGGGGAGAGAGAGAAAAGACAGAGAAAGAGGGGCGAAAAGAGAGACAACCAGGCAAGGGGGTGGCGGACACGAAAGGAGAGAGAGAGTGGAGGAGTGAGGAAATGGGCAGAAGCGGCAAAGCACAGAGATTCGAGGAGGCCGGAGGAAGGCGGAGGCAGCGACCAGAGCTGCGAGAGGGAAGGGAAGAGAGCCAGCGGCGACGAGGAGGGCTGCAGGGTGGTGGGCGGGACCGTGCGCTAAGCCTTTTCTTTCTCTTTTTTTGGGGTGGGCGGCGGATCTCCGCCGAGATAACCCAGCCAAGCCCCCTGCCCCGCGTCCCAGCGAGGGGCCGCAGCTGTATAAATACCAGGGGTGGGGGAGCGGGGCTGCTGCAGAGGGGTCAGCGACACCGGAGAAGGCTTTGCTGTCATTAGCTAATTGAGCCCCAGATGTTAAGAAAAGGTTACGTCCTCCTCCGGAGAGTTTTTCTTTTTAAACACTTTACTCCGATTCCCCGGCCAAAATGGCCGGGAGGCGTCGGGGCCCTTACCCCGTCCCCAGCCCCCTCCACTCGTCCCGCCCCCCCCCCCGGGGCCCCAGCACCCCCCTACCCCAGAGCTCCCGGAAGCCGCCCGCCGCGGCCGCTGCCCCTGTAATCCCAGTGGCCTGCCCGGAGGCGCGGCTGGCAGGAGCGGGGACCACCGGCGGCGGAGCCAGCCCCTAGCCCGGGCCGCCGACTGGGAGGTCAGCCCGGAGGGAGGGCGGCGGCGGGGAGCGGGGGACCCCGGGGAGAGGGGCTCTCAGGCTCTTAATCCCCCTGAAGGTTGCAGATCAAAGACGCTAGCACGGAGGCAGAGGCGGTGCGGGTGGGGGTTAGGGGGCTGGCTCTGGCCGCAGCCTACCCCCCTGAGCTGCGGGCTGGGGCTCCCCGGCCCCGGCCCCCAAGCTGCCAGCCCAGGGGGAGGGGGCTCAGCCTGCGGGGTGAGATCCGCAGGCCCACTGGAAAGTCGCCCCAGCGCCCGCATATGCCTTCAAGAAACTTCCCCCTCCCCAGGGGCTGAGGAAAGGTTGTGTGAGCCTTCCACACCCCCACCCCCACCCCGGAGAACAAAACTCCAGAATACCAGTCACTTGACATGTATTCTTATTTAATCTCACAGCAATCCAACGGGGTTGTAGAAATTGTTGTTATTATTGGTTCCTAAATGAGGAAACAGGCTTCTGAGAAGTTGTAGCCAATTGCCCAAGGACCCACACGACTAGAAAGTGATAGCGCTGGAATGAACTCCACAGGGTTCAAGGCCCTGCCCTAACCCTCACTACATTCCTCCAGCCAGGTTACTCTTCCCTCTTCTCCCCCATCCTCTTCCTCTGTCCTTCTGTCCTACCACCGGACAGGAATGGAGCCACCCACCTGTGGCCTTGGCAAGGGGGGCGGAGTCGGGGAACAGCCTGGTGCCAAGGGCGCGGCCAACGTGGCAACAGCTCCAGGCTAAATGTGCGGGATGGGGCTGGGCAGGCATGTGCCTGGGTTGAATCCGAGCTGAAAGAATGTTCCCGTTGCCCCTGCCCCAGAGGTGGGGCTGCCTGCTCAGAATAGAACCAAGCAAGTTAGAGCTGGAAGGGGCCTTCAAGATGATCTGATCCAACCCTCCTGTTTGACAGATGCAGCTGAGCCCAAGAGGTGGTGTGTCCTCCCCAAGATCACATGGCTCGTTGGTGGCAGAGCAAGAATGAGAGTCCAGGAATTGCCCTTCACAGAGTGCCTCCTTGATGTCACACACTGGAATAACTGCACACACGATCTTCAGCAACACTAATAGTGGAGATTATCACCTCCCTTCTGGAGATGGGGCAGCTAAGGGTACTCAAGGTCTCCCATCTAGAACTCGCCAGAGCTGGTTTTGAACCCAGATCTTCCTAAAAACTTCCCTTTCCACACTCCCAGAATATTGGGGCTAAGGAGTGGGGATTGAGGGCTAGAGCTCAACAGCTCTAGGGACACAGGGGAATGGGACACAGGCTGGGAAAAGTCCCTTCCTGTGACTCTAGTCTTGATTGGCTCTCCATACCTCCCTGAGTGGTCCAAATACTGAGGTCCTTCAAGAATTCCCTTTTGAGTGCCTGTGGAAGGCGGGGAAACTTTGGCTGGTGACCTTTCTGGGTTCTGAGGGTCTGGAGATGTAAGAGAGGCTTGCATCCACAGATTCCTCCTGATTTCCTGCCCCGGGAGGATTGTGGCAGGGGACACACAGTTTGAGTACAGGCAGGTGATGATGCCCTAGAGTTTAGCCGCCGAAACCCAGAGCCACACTTGGCTTCTCAGGGGCCACCAACAATGCCATCCCAGCCAGCTCCATAGACAGACGCCAAAGCTGCATCCTCATACTTCTCTCCCTTCCTAGCCTCCTTCACCTATTCTTAGCTTTCCACTGCCTCCAATTCACTCATTCATCCATAAATATCTTCAACAAAAATTTGTCAAGTGTGGACTATGTGCCAGCATTGTGCCGGGCACTGGGGCAATGGCAGAAAGTAGACTACCCTTTGGAGCTTGCAGTCTAGCCAGAAGACAGAATTAACCAAAGAGACATGTAAATAAATTTAAAATTACAAATTGGTGTTAGGAAGGAAAGTACAAGGTGTTTTGAGATGTTATAACAAAAAGAGGTCTATTTGTATGGGAAGATTATTAAGACAATAGAAACTCAAAATGATTATTACTAATAATTACCCAAGCAGGAGGACTGAGATAGTCATGCCCCCAGAGCACCTGCAGTCCTAGGGTGGGTCTCCAGTCCTTCCCCAGCAGTGACTATGCAGTCTGTCCCTGAGGGCCCAGCTGGTGTGGCTGGGAGTGGAATGATTACACAGTGGCCCCAATACTGAGCATCTCCTCTGCTGCCCAGCTCACACTGAGGGGGTGCCTGGAGAATCCCATGGATGGAGGAGCTTGGCGGGCTACAGTCCACCGGTCGCAAAGAATCGGACACGACTGAGCGCCTTCACTTCACTTCACTTCCAGTCCAGAGGTGAGGGGGTGAGGCAGCTGGGGGCAGGGGTGGGCTGGGTCTGGACAAGGGGACAGTGTGCCCAGCGTGCCCAGCTGATGGGGTTGTAAACTTCTGGCATCACTCTAGGGAAAAATCCCTGCACTACCTTCTAACCTGGTTCCAAATAGGAAAAGGAGTACATCAAGGCTGTATATTGTCACCCTGCTTATTTAACTTCTATGCAGAGTACATCATGAGAAATGCTGGGCTGGATGAAGCACAAGCTGGAATCAAGATTGCTGGGAGAAATATCAATAACCTCAGATATGCAGATGATACCACCTTTATGGCAGAAAGCGAAGAACTAAAGAGCCTCTTGATGAAAGTGAAAGAGGAGAGTGAAAAAGTTGGCTTAAAGCTCAACGTTCAGAAAACTAAGGTCATGGCATCTGGTCCCATAACTTCATGGCAAATAGATGGGGAAACTGGAAACAGTGGGAGACTTTATTTTGGGGGTCTCCAAAATCACTGCAGATGGTGATTGCAGCCATGAAATTAAAAGCCGCTTACTCCTTGGAAGAAAAGTTATGACCAACCTAGATAGCATATTCAAAAGCAGAGACATTACTTTGCCAACAAAGGTACATCTAGTCAAAGCTATGGTTTTTCCAGTAGTCAGTATGGATGTGAGAGTTGGACTATAATGAAAGCTGAGTGCCAAAGAATTGATGCTTTTGAACTGTGGTGTTAGGGAAGACTCTTGAGAGTTCCTTGGACTGCAAGGAGATCCAACCAGTCCATCCTAAAGGAAATCAGTCCTGGGTGTTCATTGGAAGGACTGATGTTGAGGCTGAAACTCCAATACTTTGGCCACCTGATGCGAAGAGCTGACTCATTTGAAAAGACCCTGATGCTGGGTAAGATTGAGGGCAGGAGGAGAAGGGGACAACAGAGGATGAGATAGTTGGATGGCATCACTGGCTCAATGTACATGAGTTTGGATGAACTCTGGGAGTTGGTGATGGACAGGGAGGCCTGGCAAGCTGCGGTCCATGGGGTTGCAAAGAGTCAGACACGACTGAGCAACTGAACTGAACTGAACTGAACCTTCTAACCGGGTCCGGCCTACACAAGTCCTGCATACACACTTACACTTGTGCACTCTTGCACTCTCCCTGACACCTTAGGGACAGACTGGACCAGCCTGTGAAAAGTATGGTAGAGTGGGACGGGCCTTGCCTTCAGGTCAGACAGCCTTGGGCTCACACCCCACTTCAGCAGGTTCCTGACCAAGTGATCCTCAGGCAAGGCTCTTGGGACCCTTGAGCCTCCTGTCCCCTTTCTGTTCCAGGAGAGAGCAAGAGCCTAGACATGTATGGCCGTGCTTGAGCTCATGCATGGAAAGCGCTGAATATAGTGCCTGGCCCCATGGCTCACCATTAATAAATAATGACTGTCACTCTGATTATATAACATGATGATTAATATATAATGGTAATAAAAGAAACCTCATTCCTGTCCCCTGGGCTCCCACCCGGTTCCCTGAGCCTCTTTGGGAGGTCACTCCCATGTTGACCTCTTGTGAGAAGGAGTTTTACAGGTCTGTGAAAGTCATCTCGACAACCCCAGAACCTCTTGAAGTCAAGGCCAGACTCACCTGAGGTGCTCAGCATTGACTGGGGGAGCAGAGGGGCGGCGCTGGGGGCTGCTGGGGAGAGGTGGGGAAGCAGTCTGGGAGACGCCCATGTGTGCACCTCCTGGCTCTGAACTCTAGGCTCCTGAGCACAAGGTGAGCTGTCCCACCTTACTGGGTAGGCCTGACCCCACTCTACATTCTTCACAGGCTGGAGGGCCAGGTTGGAAAGGTCTGGCCCGGTTGAACCCCCAGCCAGCCGGGCAGAGTCACAGCCGCAGCCCCCGTAGCTGCTTCAGCCGCTGCAGGGCACACTGCACACCTGGAACCCATTAGGCCCAGCCAGGAGCTTGTTCCCTTTCTGCATAAATTGAGTGAAGGGTTTGTTTTGACTACTTTAAATTGTACAGATTTTAGGGCCTGAGAATTGGAAGCCCCCAGTGCTCTGATGGACAAACAGACCATGAGGCAGAGGGCTGAGGCAGTGGGAAGCGAGTCCAATCTGGTTCTGGTTCCTTGTCACTGTCTCCGATCAGCTGGGCTTCCAGTAAGGATACAGCCACACTCCATGGATGAGTGTGATGCTTGCTCAGGTGTCTTTTCTCCCCAGCAACCTCCAAAGTAGCATAAGCAGCCCTGACTTGTAGATGAGGAGGGGCAGTGAATTGCCCAAGGTCACTGGGCCAGTAAGTGACAGGCCTGGATTCCATACCAAGCTTCTCTGACGCCAAGACCAGTGGAGGTCTTTCCAAGGACCACCAAGATTGCAGTGGGGGTGGGGTGGAGCCCTGGGTAGGTGTCAGGAACTCCAGACACAGAACTACAGTTGCTCAGACTCTCAGCCCAGCCAGAGGACAGGAGTCTGGACCTCTGCACTGGGCTCCTTCTCCCAAGTCACCAACTCCTGACCTCAACTGCCCCAGGCAGTGGTGCCCCCCAGGTCAGGGTCAGGTTGACCTTGGCGGGAGAGAGAGTCTGTGGGCCCTGGGCTGCTGCCAAGGCCTCACAAAATGAAAGGGAACCTTGTCCAGACCCACACAAGGCCCATTCTCTGAGCATCTCGCGCCAGCCCAGCCCCCATGGACCAAGACCTGATCCTTCTTCGCTAACTATTCATAGACTTGTGGAAGAGCATCCGTTGCCAGGGGCAGAGCCCTTAGAAGTCCCCAGGCCCAGCCCATAAAGTTTGCAGTTATGGAAACTGAGGCCCCAGGAAAAGAACTCCCTCATTAGTTGAGCAAAGACTCAAACCCTGTCCCCTACTTCCCTGCTGCTGCTGCTGCTAAGTCGCTTCGGTCGTGTCCGACTCTGTGCAACCCCATAGACGGCAGCTCACCAGGCTCCCCCGTCCCTGGGATTCTCCAGGCAAAAACTCTGGAGTGGGCTGCCATTTCCTTCTCCAATGCAGGAAAGTGAAAAGTGAAAGTGAAGTCACTGAGTCATGTCCAACTCTCAGCGACCCCATGGACTGCAGCCTACCAGGCTCCTCCATCCGTGGGATTTTCCAGGCAAGAATACTGAAGTGGGGTGCCATTGCCTTCTCCGCCCTTACTTCCCAGGCCTAAACATTTTCCCCAGGATCTAGGCCTCACCCTAAACAAGCAGCCTGCCTTATCTCCCTCCCTCACAGAGACATCCCAGCTGTGCTGCCCGATCCCGCTTCACTTCCACAGAGGGACCAGCCTTGAAGGCTTGTCAGACACTCCATTTCTAACTTCTCAATCATCTCAACCACCAACCTGGAAGGGGCTACCTTGTGAGTTGCCCAGTCCTTGGGAATGGTCAAGCACAGCCTGGTTGCCTGCTCGTTACGCAGGTTGCAGAGTGGGGACCCTGCTGTCTGAGAAATGGTCTCTCAAGTCATTCCTAGCTGAGCTGGCTAGACTCCTTAGAGCTCAGGGGCGACTCATGTGCAGATGAGGCCTCTCAAGAGCAGCAGGCCCAGCGGGCCAAAGTGCTCCCACAGCATGCCTATACTGACCCCTTCCTCTAGTGGAGAAGACAGATTTGTCAAGGTTCTCTCTGAGAGCCTATAAGCCAGCCCCTCACCTCCAGGCTTCCTTCACCATGGAGAGGCCACACCTTCAGACATCGGAGGTCTGGTCCCTACAAGAGCCATTCAGTGAAGTCCAGGCCTTCTTAGGCCTCTGATTCCATCATGGTTCTCCTATCTTGGGGCGTGGACCCTGGGGGCTGAATTAGGGTATGACATCCCAGAGGAAGACAGGGCCTCCGGAGAAAGGGGAACCCTCTCCCCTCCCAATTCTCCCCAAGCTGAGCCCTCGGCTTGGCCCAGTCCAGTGTGTCTGTTCAGACTCAAGAGTAGAAACCTGGAGTGGCCTGGACCATTGTCTCCCCACTCCCTAACCATCCAAAAACACACTTTGTGGGTTTCCCCTGATGAAAGGGTCCTGCCACCTGGAGAAGAAGGTGAGCCTGGGAGTGAGGAGGGGAGCTGAGGGTAGAAGACGGGTTGGCCAAAGTGATTTTCCTGGGGAATAATCATATAATATAGTTGCAAAGAAAACACTACTTTCTAAGATATAAACATACTGCTGTCCCTCGGCATTCTCACAGAGGCACATACTGTACGTCAAAAGTTGGCCCCTTTTGCTGGTTGCAATGTCTCCATGTACCATATCAGGGATCTAGTTGAACCGGGTAAGGCCCAGGTCTAGCTGGGACTGGAGGGCAGCCCAAAGAGATCCCCAGGGGCTCTGACAGTGACCACAGAGGGGAATTCCCTGGTGGTCCAGTGGCTCAGAAACTGCATTCCCAATGCAGGGGGCCCAGGTTCAATCCCTGGTCAGGGAACTAGATCCCACATGCCGCAACTAAGAGTTCAAATGCTGCAACTAAAGACCCGGTGCAGTCAAATAAATATTTAAAAAAAACACAGGGATCTGAATGGGGATGGAGTAAGGGCCAGAAACAGGACATTGAGAGGAGTACCTACGGGGGAAGGACTGAGAAAATGGCATTGTTTCTTTGCAGGAATAGGCCAGTGACCAGCAGGACTAAAGTGTAGGACAGCAGCTGATGCTCAAGGGCATGTGCTTGGCTACATCATGCTGGCGGCATCGTCCTGCTAGAGCTGAGACTTTTGGTAATGGCCCACGAGGCACAGCCCTGAGTCCCTGTGTCCTGAGTGCAGCAAGGGGTCAGGAGGGCACCAGCCATGTCAGGATGGTGCGGGGAGAAGCACAGAAATCTCAGGAGTCCTTGGAAATACTGAGAGGGGCAGATTGCAAGGGTTTCTGTGTCACAGGTTTGGAGCTGGGGCCACTTGATAGTTATCTTTGGAAGGCTAAAACTTGCAGACACTCAAGAGGTGGACTCGAAATAAACAACAGCTTTTAAGGAAGAAGCTGCCATCCCAAGCACTTAACATGCGTTGTTTCACTCACTGGTGTAACGGCCCCTGCCAGGGAGGCTTTATTAGGCCCATCTGACAGATGCAGAAACTGAGGCTCTGAGAGGTTGTGTGTCCAGCCCAGGATCACAGCTATCAAGCAGCAGCACCTTGACTCTTTAATTACTGTTGTGCCAGCTCCTGAGCAATATTCTTCGCTCCACACAACGGCACCGAGACAAGCTGGGGTGCAGTGTCAGGGCTTGGCAGAGTGGGGCCAGACCACTTCCCATGCCCATCACACACTCTCTCACATCTGAGGAGACTGAGGGGCCTGGAGAGGTCAAACGCTTGTCTGAAATCACACCGTTCCTCGGGAGCTGAACCAGGCCAGAACTCGGCAATAAAAATGTTCTGAATAGCTGACCAGAGGGAAACCCCCACACCCATCAATCTGTCACAGCCACCCTGGTTCAGCTCCTGTACTTGTAACTTGTTTTCTCAGACCCCCTCCTTCACACACACACACACACACACACCTGTTGTTTTGGGGGGCCTGAGGCAGGGCCTCTGAGCAGGATGCTGTCCCTCATTTCGGCTTTTTCTCCTCCACAGCCCCTCAGATGGCTTGCACCCCCCTCCCTGGCCCCAGCCCCCAAAGGACCCTGGGTCTCTGGTTTTTGTCAGGCCTGAGAGCTGGTGGGATTGATTTATGAGAGGAGCCCCTGCCCCCACCTCACCCTGAGCCCCTTGTCCTCCTCCCCCCTTCTCCTCCTCTTCCTCTTCCAGCTCCTCCTCCCCTGCCTGACTGCCTGCTCAGTTTTCCACAGAGTCAGGATTTCCCTGGGGTGGGGGGCTCCAAGCCAAGAACAACACAAGACCGGTTCCCCCACCTCCCCTGCCCCTCCCATCCCCCTCCAGCGCACACACCCGCCACAGCAGCCCCCTCAGTTGAGAGGAGGGGTTGAGAGGAGAGGTCCGGGCCCAGCCTGATTCCCCAGAGGAGGAGCCAGAAGCCGAGGCCCCTCCCATCCTGAGCCATGACTCCCCAGCCCCACCCCGTCCCCCTCCAAGTTCCCTCAGAAGTACCTTTCTTCCAGGACTCCCGTTGGGGAGTTCACGGAGGAGGACTCTGGGAGTCCACACTGGGCTGAGGGGGAAACAGAGAATTCTGAGAGGTCGCTGAGGTGGGGGGGTTACCCACACTCTGAGGGGGCAGGTCAGTGAAGACCCCCAGAATCTACACTGAGGGCAAAACAGGAAGGCATCCGGTGCCTCTTGTTGGCTCTGGGAGGGGGCGGGCAGCGCAGAGAGGCCTCTGAGACCCCCACACTGGAGGTGGCGGGGAGCAAGGTCTCTAGAAGGTGAGTGGGCTCAGGTAGGAATGGGGACAGGGATCCCCATCAGTCTCTGGTTCCCTCTCCACAGCCTGGGACTTGAGTCATAGGGAGGGAGGAGATAGGGACAGAAAGATCGACAAAGGCAGAGGCCGGCCTGATAGGGGCAGTGTCAAAGGAGCAGCCAGCAGGAAGACCCCAGGGTGGGGATCAGGCTAGCGGAGGGTCAGGGCAGAAAGGGGGCTGGATCAGGGGTTGAGTCCAAGTCCTCCTTCCATCCTGTTCTCAGACTTGATTTTGGCCCTTGACTCTGGACCAGGAGGTATGGGAGTTGAGGGTTGAGGAACCTTGCTTCCTCCTGGAGAAGGAGTCCAGACACCCAGTCCACGACAGGCCCGACTGCCAGGACCTCTCCTGAGAAGAGTGCTCCCTGCAGGACAGGAAGCTGGCACTGGAAGAGCAACCTACTGTCCCGCCAGCCGGCCGCTCCCTCCCTCGGCCTGTCCCCTAGCCGCTCCCCCACCCCACCCCCATCAGACGAGGCCTTCATGCCTCTCCAGGCGGTGTGAACCCGGGTGACCCCTCCAAGGTTGCCTCTTTCACACAGCAGCTCTTTGATGGGTCTCTGAAGGCCTTGATTTTTCCTCACTGTGTGCCCCGCCTGGCCCTGCAGTGAACCCCCCGTTGCCCACCCCTCCCCTTCTTTTTGACCCATGCCTGGTCCTGGCTCTGACTGGGGAGGAAAGGCCCTTCCCCAGACCTCCCAGGGCAGCTCTGCTCTGTGAGGGGCACCCCCAAGACACCTCCCCAGTTAGGACAAGGAATGAGAATCTGTTTTTTAAGTCACACCTCAAAGCCTTAAGCAATCTACTCCTTCGCGCCCGGCTGGGGCTCAGCCAAGTTCATCCGTGTACCCTCAGGCTTAGCACAGAGCAGAAGGCTTAAAAAGGAAAACAAATTTTGAATGAATGCTTGGTAAGACGGGGAGTCACAGGGGCTCCTCTGCTTCTGAAGTAGAACAGGAGCAGGGACGGGGCAGGGAGGCGGCAGAGTCACAGCTAAGCCGTGCTAGAGAGTGGCAATGTGGCCTAGCCCCGTCCCCTTCAGGAAAGGCGCAGGGGTGGCTGGGGCACCTGGCTTCTCCCTCCTGTGTCACAGCAAGCCGCCCAGGGGACGGCTGCCCCTTCTCCTCATCACAGCTCTGGCCTGGGCTCCTCCTGGGAACACACATCCGAATCCTGTCCAGCCCCTCCCCCCTCATTCGGGGGCCCAACCTCCTCCCCTCCCCTGGTAACCCCCCTTCCCCTCAGGCCAAATCTGGCCAATTTGTTCTGAGACAGGGTTCTGGTTTCATAGCCTCATTTGAATGATTTCCAACCAGAATTCCTGCCTCCTCCTTTGCAAAGCTCTACCCTCCCCCAGTCTCCCTTCTGCCTGAGTGGCTGCCTCAGCCGAGGCCTGTGTGGAAGAAGGAATGAACCCACACACACACTGACCCCTGGACCCTAACACCCCTTCTCTGGGCACTCCCAGCCTCCACACAACTTGTGGCCCCCAGAGGGAGGCTGGTCACTCAGACCTCTGCCTCAAGCCTGAGAATGTGGGCGCTGGGGCTCTACCATCTGTCCTTCCTGGGGCCTGGGTCACCCCACCTGGGCTGGGAGCAGAGGATGTTCTAGAGCTGAGCCCAGAGCCCAGCCCTGCCCTCGGTAGAACTTAGCTGCCAAACTAGATGCAAATCTCCACCTTACTAGCCACCCCTGCCTGCCTCGAACACATTCTCCTAGTCCCCCGGAGCAGAAAAGCTCTGTGTTTCAGGCAGTGCAGCAAGGGTATCAAGAGGAAGCTGGCCCTGTACACAGCCAGCGTTGTGAAAAAAATCTTAGGCAGCCCCCCGGGGTGCTGGTTCATGCTTCCTAACAGTCCTCACCAGCAGAAAGGTCAAGCGGAGATCCAGTTCAACCCTCACCTTTCCCAAGACTTTGCTCTGACCCAGAGTCAGACCCCCACGACATAGAAGGTCTCTTCCTCCAGGCCCTATACCCAGAAGGTAGGCAGAAAAGGTTTTCTTCCTTTGTTTATTAAAAAAAGGAGTTTGAGGCCCAGAGATGTTTAGTAATGTGTCTAAGATCACAGCAGGATGTGAGCCCTGGCCACCGCCGAGGCTGAGTTGTCCACCGCACCACACTGCTGGGTCTGGGTCAGCCTGGAGGCCACTCTTCAGCCCAGGACACCTGGCCCTCATAGGGGCTGCTGATCAGCCATCTGCAAGCCCCTATCCTGGGAGATGATCATGGAGATGGGTCCAACAATCTGTTCTGCAGCTCAGGTGTGTCATTTCCTGAGCCCTCGGGTGGGGGCTGGTTTGGGTACAGCCCTGTTGGCGCAGATTCAGCATCTTCGTTTTGCATATGCAGAACTAGGCTCACAGCACAGAGAGGCATGTCAAGCCACAGCCCTGGTGCTAAGCCAAACAGGAAAACACTCCAGTATTCCCCCTGCCGCTGGAGTGTCCTGCCTCCTCTCCCAACCCCTGTCTTCAGGGCCCCTCTCTAAGTGCCACCCTTGTCAAGTGTCAGGTACCCAGGGTTCAAATACAGGCTCTAACTTCAGTGGGCATGTGACCTTGGGTGAGTTACTTCCCTGAGACTGTAAAATGGGGTAATAACGTGTTCCTCATAACCTCATAGAGTTGTGGTGGGTGTGAAAATACATCAAGTCTAGCACAAGACATAGTCATTCGCTTCTCCTCCTTTCGTATATTCTGCCCAGTACAAGCCTAGTTTAGGAGCAGAAAGTGCTCCCAGCTGAGTCAAGTTCAGCTATTCAGTATTAGAGCCCTCTGTAAAACCCCAGGTAAGATGCTCAGCCTCTGTTCTTCTACCTGAAAACATGTCAACGTGGTGGAGATAAGATGAGACAAGAGAAGGGAAAGGAAGAACAGTGGGAAAGGGAAAAGGTATAAATCTCAGTTTCTCGCTTCCTTTGATCAACATGCTCCCCACACACTCACGGGCTGTGGGAGAAGGCCCATTCCTGGATTGGAGGGGGAATCCTCTCCCCTTCTTTCTTCCCCAGGCCATTCGAGGGCCCCCATGACTCATCCTTCATAACAAGCAGCTCTTTTTTGTTCAGCATGGAGCAGGGTGCCCTGCCTGCTGGTGCCTGACCCAGAGAGGGAGGCTCGGGGTCTGTGGGGCTGGTCTGGCTTCCTCAGAGGTTCCATGGCTAGATCCACTCCCACCTGTACCCCGATGCCACTGCTCAAGACTTGAAGATTCCCAAGGACCTGAGCTAGTGGGGGCAGAAGGCAGGAGAAGGCTTCACCAGGAGGTTCCCATGATGCTATGCTGGTTCCCTGAGGCCACGGGGACCTTATACCCATGACATCAATTATCCCCCCAAAACTATACTTCTTAAACAGATACAGAGCAGGGAGTCAGCTTATCTTCCCCAGAAAAACTGAAACCTTCACACATTATTACTCCTAGGAAGCATCTGTTACTGTGTGCTACGCATTTTCTTTGCATCATCTTGTTTCATTTCCTCAGCGACCATCTGAAGCGGCTGCCATTAATTCCCCTGTGGTAGAGCTAAAGACTTCTAACTGAATGCCTTCAGAGATGGAGCCTGCCTCATTCCTTCTAGCCTGCCTGACCTGACTGCTATTCTGAAAACACCTTCTCTACCTAAGAATAGATATGGCTGTCCTGCCAGCCCCGGAGAACACGCCTTTCTCCCTAACACTGTGCCCCTAACACCTTCTGAGATGCTTGTTAGTTTCCCACTTTAATCTCAGCCTTCCATCCTAGCATCTGCTTGTGTCATGGGGCTCTGGGTTAGGCCTATTAAAGAGACCACACAGGGGATGGAGCGGGGAGCACGCATCACCCCCATCCTCCTCCTCAACCACCACTCACCTTCTTTCTAGGCTGGTTATTTGGAAGGTGCTTTCCCTGGGCATCAAGGCAGAAGACCAGGAAAGGAATCAGGATTGCTGGAATTCATTCCAAGATGTCTTTGTACTGGGGGGTGTGGGGAGGTGTTTAGGACCAAACTTTGGGGACTGGCTGTGGGTTTGCAGAGGGTTGTTAAGGACAAGATACATTCCACACGCCAATGTGGAAGAAATGGCTAAGAGAAGTCATAGCTACATGGAGGGAAAAGGATAAAGGCTATAATTTGTGGGTTTTCTTATTCTCTTTTATAGCCCCAAATACAAGAATCCATTCCTTTATCCAGCCAACCATCTAAACATCCACTCATCCATCCAACCATCCAGTCATCCAGCCATCTAATCATCTAATTACCTATCCATTCATGTATCCTTTCATCCATAGGCCCATTGTCTTATCCATTCATGCTACCATTAATCTGTCTTTCCATTCATCCACTCATTTATCTACTCATCCATCCATTCACCCATTCATCTGCCTAACAATCTTCTCATCTATGCTTTTGTATCCATTCATCTTTCCATTTCTCCTTCTATCCTTCTATCCACTCACCAACTCACCTATTTTTTCATCTCTTCACGTATTCATTCATCCGCCCATCCATCCATGCATTCTCTCATCCATACACCTGCTGCCTATCCTTTCATTCATCCTACTATTAATTCATCCATATATCCATCTATCCATTCACCTACCTGTCATCCATTTATTCAACTATTCATTCATACAGACGTTCACTTATCTATCCATCTATCCATCCTGCCACTTATTTGCCACTTATTTTTTCCTTTACTCATTGATTCATTAATCCATAATTCATCCACTTGTTTCATGTATGTATATATATATATACTACATATTTTACTCCATCCATCAAAACATTTATCTATCCATTCATTTATATAGAAATAAATTAAATAACCTAATACTGTTCTTAGCACAGTACCTGGCACAGTATAGCATTCAGTAATGACAATCAAGAGTAGTTGATTTTATTACAAGATTTTATTTGAGAAGCAGAATAGTGTGGGAGTAAAATGCATCAACTTTGGACTTAGACTACCTGGATTCACATCTAAACTCTTATTTCCACTTGATCTCAAACAAGTTATTTAACTTTTCTTAGTCAAGTTTTCCCATGTGTAATATGGAAATGGCAAGAGTACATTTCCATTGAGAGTTGGAAATGTTAAGTTGTCCTGAAGATTAAATGAATTACTAAATGTAGAGCACTTAGAAAGGTGCCTGGCACATAGTAAGCCCTCAACATACTACTTGGAGAGGGCACTGGTGACTCACTTCAGTAGTCTTGCCTTGAAAATCCCATGAACAGAAGAGCCTGGTAGGCTGCAGTTCATGGGGTCTCTAAGAGTCGGACGCGACTGAGCGACTTCACTTTCACTTTTCACTTTCATGCACTGGAGAAGGAAATGGCAACCCACTTCAGTATTCTTGCCTGGAGAATCCCAGGGATGGAGGAGCCTGGTGGGCTGCCGTCTCTGGGGTCGCACAGAGTCGGACATGACTGACGTGACTTAGCAGCAGCAGCAACATACTGCTATAATCATTCTTCCATCCTTCAGGCATTAATGAGCTTCTATCTTGCGCCAGACCCATGTATATCTTCCTGGGAAATATGAGTCGTAAGGATGTGTTGCCTCCTTCAAGGAGCCCACGTCCAGGGAGAAAAGACAAACAGACACTTCATGTGATAAGAGCTCTCAGAGAGGCATGAAGGATGCCTAGGAGCAGTGAGGGGACATTCCCCACATACCCACCTCAACCTCTTTTCTCTTCTCTGTACAACTCTCCTGGGCAATCCTGCCCACGATCTGAACTTCATCCCTGGACTCCACGCTGTGCCTGGTACTCCAACTCAGACCTCTCTCCTGAGCTCCAGATCCATATATTCAATGGCTTACTGGGCACCTCTCTTTGAAAGCTTCAGACTGAGCCTATTGCTCTCCTTCTCATATCCTGTTCTTCTTCCTGTACTCCTGAATCCATAAATGGTACCAAAGGATGCCTGATTGCCCAGTGCTCAGAATCCCCCAGGCTCAGACATCTAGTGTGTCTCCCCTTCCATACCCAATCAGTCACTAAGCGTGTTGCTACTTACCTTTGCACCTATCCCTCACGCCTATCTTCTCCTCGTCATCTCTGCAGCACCTTCTCACCCCGTCTCCATCCAGGACTTACTATCCTCCACCTAGACTGTGGCCTCCTCCCCTATCTACCTGCCACCATCTCTGTGTCCTCCAATCCATCCCACACTGGCCTCACTTCACTTCCCAGACACTGTGCTCATGATGTCATTCTCCCCTTCAAAATTCAGCAGTGATACCTGGAATATCCCTATATCACTCTGTCACTTGCCTTTATATTCCCCTGCTGGAGGCTTCTTGAAGGCAGCACACTTATCTCCATTGCCTGCGACTCAGTGCCTGGCAAGAATGCACTATTTTAGTCAAGTAGGCGGTAAGACGGAGAAGGCGATGGCACCCCACTCCAGTACTCTTGCCTGGAAAATCCCATGGACAGAGGAGCCTGGTAGGCTGTGGTCCATGGGGTCGCGAAGAGTCGGACACGACTCAGTGACTTCCCTTTCACTTTTCACTTTCATGCATTGGAGAAGGAAATGGCAACCCACTCCAGTGTTCTTGCCTGGAGAATCCCAGGGACAGGGGAGCCTGGTGGGCTGCCGTCTATGGGGTCACACAGAGTCGGACACGACTGAAGTGACTTAGCAGTAGCAGCAGCAGGAGGTAAGAATGGAAGAAGGTGCAAGTATGGGCTCAAGTAGCATAGAAAAGTCTACACAGCTGCTGCAGAGGGAATTTTATTGGAAATGAGCAAAACAAGAAAAATGTTGCTCAGAGAGATCATGGTGGGATTGTTTAGGAGTGCGAATAGTCCAGGTTGGGCTGGGAGAGAAGTAGACACCAGAAGGCCCCCAGGTAGGGAGAAGAAGAGTTTTGGGGACCAAAGATTTTGAAACTAGGCAGAACAGGAGGAAGTGGTGGGAGCCCGGGGTATCAGACTTGCAGTCTGGAGGAGATGGTTAAGTGATATAACCAGGATCATAGCATAGTCCAGTGTGCTGTACTAAGTGGAGGCCAATTAGGAAGGAGGAGGAGGTCACTGCAGGTGAGAGGTCAGCATCTGGGTGTGAAAGCCAAGAGGCTGGAGCCAAGAAGAGTGTGGTTGGCCAGGTACCAAGACAGAGAAGAAGCCTAACTGTGAACCTGAGGCTCAGAAAGGCCAAGGGAGGTGAGGCTGGGAGGAAGGTACGACAAGGGAAGAGTGCAGTGGTGACTTCAAAAGCAGGTGGAGAGGATGTGGGAGGACCGTGCCCGGGAGCGGTGCTGGGGTGGCTGAGTGGAAGGAGTGGTAGGCTTGTGGGAAGCAGGGGCTTCAGGGGACAGCAGCCTCCTGTACCCACCCACCACGGTCCCACAGATACACCCTTCCTGGTCCCCTCAGGCAAATGCCACCTCTTTCATTCACATGCCCCAAGTTCAATGCCCAGGAAAGGGAGAGGGGTTCAGGCAGGGTTGTCTCCTGCCTTTCTCCTTCTCCCCGTCAGGCCAAGACAAAGTGGGGAAGAGGGTCTTCCCCAGCCCCCAATAGTCAGGGTCAGGGCAGCCACCTTGGGGCTGATGTCACAGCAGGCCTCCAGCCAGATCTCGAGTCTGTTTTCATTCCTGCTCCATGAGACAGGAATAATTAATGAGAAACAGAGAGGGGCAGGGAGGCAAAGTGGAGGGACAGAGCTGCTTGCCTGTCATACCCGCCCCCCAAGGTGGAACCCTATCCCACTCTTGGACTGTGCTCCTGACAAGGGCCTTCAGCACCTGGGGGCCCAGCTCTCCTCCTCTTTCTTTCCCTCCCTTCTCTGAAGAAGGAACACTGAGGCAGCCCTTGCCCACAAGTGCAGACCCCCCTCCAGGGCAGGGTTGGGGGGAAGAGTGTCACTCTGAAGCGGTCCAAGTGCACTTCTAGGTTCCCTTAGGCCCCCTGCCAAGGGATCTTGATGTAGTGGGAAGAACACAGAATCGTGGATGGGTGAAGTCTGATTCAGATCCAGGCTTTGCCATTGACTGGCTCTGCGACTTCACCCAAGCCACATCATCTCTCCTGTAAAATGGGGATAGAAGACAACAGGTGCTCAGAAATGCTGTAGACAGATGTGCTGTGTGTAGCAGGGAACAGGCAGAGCAGAGGGCTACAGAAGTAGGAGAGGAGAGGGTGCCTGAGTTGTAGACCTGCTGGGACCACATGCCCAAGACTAGCCAGCCCTCTGGGCTGTGAGAAATGGATGACCTGATGGAGGAGGAGTCGTGGCAAAGGGGAGGCCTTGGTCAGTGTCATCTGTCCATGGCCCTGTTCCTTCCTCATCCTGACTTGGAATGGCCTCTGTGCCCTTTCTTACCTAGCCCAGGACCTTTGTAAATACTGCTCCCTGCTCCCCTCTTGCTAACTGCAAACAAGTGGGTCTGGGAGTGGGTCTGACATGCAAGCAGCTCTGTCCCTCCTCTTTGCCTCCCTGCCCCTCTTCAAGGCTTAATTCAAGCCTGGGTCCCTTCCTCCAGCCCCGAGTGCTTACCTAGCTGTAGTACTTATGCACCACATTGTATTAGTTGGTTTATATATCAGTGTCCCCCTGTGAGCTGTGTCCCCCACACCTTAAGGGAGTGGGAGCTGTAACCAGTTCATCCCCACACCCTCAGCTCCATACACTCAGGCTGGCATATGGAAGGGACCAGTGAAGGTATGTTGAATAAATGAAGTGAGGCAGGGACAGAGTGAATGAAGATATACTCAGAGTCAGATACCAAAAAGCTAAATAAAGGGACCTGGAGAGTAATGAGGGCCCCAGATTCCTCTGCATCCATTAGAGGATGCTCAGCTTTGCACTAGATTAGTTCAGGTCACTAGAGCTGGAATTTGATCCTGCACCAGTAACATTTACCTTGACTTGTAATTACATACATTTTTTTTTTGCATTATTATTTGAAGAGCATCTATACCCCTATTAGACTAAGCTCTTTGAAGCAGCATCTGTCTTTGTTCTTGTTCATCACAGTATCTTGGTGCCCAGCACAGTGCCTGACACACAACAAATATCCAGTAAATATTTGAAGAATGAATGAATATTGGAGGGAAAGAATACCCTCCCTGCCCCAAACACACCCAGGATCAGTGTACTAAGGGGTCACATGCAGAAACCACGGTCCCTCAGCCACTTGCTGCATTCTCTACCCCTTAGCAAGCTTCAGCACCCTCACTCTCATTGCTTTCAAACCACTTGGGCCCCAGTAGAACTATCCCAGGAAGTGGACCAGCCTGGGCTAAGCCTGCAGCAAAATGCCAATCATTCCCGTGGTAGAATGGGGTTGGTGGATTTCCGCACCCCGTGCCTTAGTTTATTGGATCCCAGCTATGCACCAAGCACTACTCGGCATTTTCCTATCTGTTCTTATATTTTATTCAAACGCCATACTAATAAAAATAGTAGCTGACATTTTTGAGTACTTACTATGATCCTGGCACACACTTTACATGTATTAACTGATTTCATGTTTGCAACAATCTCATGAGGTAGAAATGATCACTACACCTTTCTATAGATGAGGACATGGAGGCACAGAGAAGTCAACCCAAGGTCAAAGAAGCAAAAAGCTGGGCTCTGACCCCAGGTCTGCCTGTACTCTAAATCTGCAGCTGCCCTTCCCCAGGCACCCCAGATCTTCAGATTTGAATTCAGGGTCTGGCCACCCAGGCTTAGATCTAATAGTTCCTTGTCCAGGACCCTCTCCCTGGGGCCACTGTGGAGGAGGGGGATACTGTGGGGGGCTGAGTACAGCCTAGAGTAGCTTACTGTCTTTACCTGTCTTTACTCTGCACTCAGGCACAGAGAGGGGCATGACATGGGTCATTTGGGGCTGCAACTGCCTCTCTGGGGCAGATGGGATGAGGGAGGTGAGGGGAAGCGGCCCCGGCTCTAGGCTCAACACTCTCCCCCACCCTCAGCCCTCTGGCTTCCCTTTTCAAGCACTAGCTTGGAAGATCGAATGTTCTGCCCCCAGGAGTGTGTAATTAAGGAAGACTCTAACCAGATCAAGACCTCACTACCTCTCATTCCTCTCCTGCCCCCAGGAAAGCCAGACTCCTCCTGAGTATCCTCATACTTCCTATGCTCTAACCACGCCCCGTCCCTCTACATCACTGTTCGAGGACTGAGGACTCATCTCAGACCCCAGCGAGACACAGGTTGTTAGTAGGGTTACGCGGCCCAGGTAGGAATGCACGGGGGGGAGGAGCCTTCAACGAAGGGGATGGCTTTTGCTCTCCCTTCTTTGCATCCCTTCCCCCACCTCTTCTCTATCTTGGGAAGCTCTTAGGGTGTGTGGGCTGGGAGGTGGGGCCAGGCAGAGTATTGTAACTGGACGTAAGAACACGGGTAAGGACGTGACTTGGGGACATGGTGTGTTTGCAGGAGAGTAACAAATCCGGACACAAGTGAAGGGAGGTATGTGTCCTGTGCTGCACAAGGCACATTCAACAGAGTACTTTATGCCCCCTTGAAATCGTCCTGGAGCGCACCCACCAAGTGCCCCCTCACTGTGCGGCTCCCAGACCCCAACACCTCCCTTGGCGTTCGAAGCCCACGGTCCCGCCCTCTCTGCCTACCCACTGCGGCGATGCCCTACCTCTTCGGGCCAAGCCCCCATCCCAGAGTCCCGCTAAAATGATTACAGTGAAGGAATAAGTGAGGGGGTCACTCCAGGAGACGCGGGCCAAGGACCTTCCCCCATCCTGGGGCCTCGAGAGCAGGAAGGGGACACTTGAGCAGGAGCTTGGAACACCCCCTCCCCTTTATCTGAGCCCTCAGCCCGGGAATGCGGCGCAGGACGCCACTCAACACCGCCTCCCCTCCTCTGGCCGCTCGCCACACCTCGCGCCGATGACAGCGGCGGCGCCTGGGTCCAAGGCGGCCTGGGTCCCCCACCTTGTCCTCTCTAGCTCCCGCCCTCGGCAGAGTTCCCAGCTAGGGAAGAGAGGAGGGCTCCGTCCCACCGGGTCCCGGATCCCCGAGGCTTCCCGTCCCACCTCCCCCGGCCCCACCGCCCGGGGCCTGAGCCTCGCGGGGAGCCCCTCCCCCGGGCAGCCTCTGCAGCGCCGCTGGGCTCCGCGGGGGGAATACTAAAGAGCCGCGCTAAGGGTGCAGCCCCAGCGCGTGAGCGCGCGGCGAGGGGCGGAGCGGCCCCTGCCCCTCTGCCTGTCAGGCTTTGGGCTGGCGGGGCGAGTGCCTCAACCTCCGCCTTGGACCAACTCTACTCTCGCCGGCCTGGTCTGCCTCCCGGGGTCTGGCCCCCTGCACCTGAAATAGCTGCCCGTTGCCTGCAGCCCTTCAGCATCGCCAAACCCTAGCTACCGCCCCCACTTAGAATTCTGCTACGAAGCTCTGTCCTGCCTGGAAAGAAGTGCTCCGTGTGAACCAGGAGATCCACAAGGCTTTGCCTACACTCCCTACCGGGTCCAGCCAGACTCTAATTTGGGATCGGCAGGTTCCTTGGAAACCTGTTCTATGCGCCACAAAGGTTTACTGCCCAAGGTTCCCTCCTTCTGACACTGGGAAAGTCACTGCATTCGCACCCTCCCCGCCCCCAACACACACATACGTTTCTGCATCTAAGGGGCCTCTGCGTCCCCATTCCCACTCCACCCCCTTTCTCCTTTGACATTTATTTCCAGAAGCTGTTTTCCTAACCCTCTCCCTGGTTCTGGTTATTTATCCTCTGAACCTTTCAAGTGTGCAAGCAGTCTCAGGGTGGGAATCCCAGCCTCGGGCCTCACTTACTGGCTCAGCGACTTTGGGCAAGTTACTTAACCTCTCCCCTTCCTCCTCTGTAAAAAGGAGATAAAAATACTTCCTTCCCTGGCTCAGTTGTTGTGAGATTAAATAAGATCCATGTATAAATGGAGCATTTTAGCCCAGTGCCAGGAATATGGGAATTGTTCAGTAAAGAGTAGCCATACTTCTCCACAGACACTTGCTGAAAAGGACTGCCCTCTGCATCTGAACACCAGGGCGGTCCCATCCTCTTTGTCCTGGGCCCTGTGACCCTGGGTGCTGATCAACTCCCTCTACCCCCAGCTCCTTCTAGACAACGAGTGTGAAAGGGCTCAGTCTACAAAACACCATCCAGAAGCAAGTGTCTGCCCAGACAGCCCCTGGAACGGGAATGGCTGGGCCTTAGCAGGAAGGAGCTCTGGGGGAGTTTGCTCTATACTGTTATCACCCCACTTCCAAGAAGTTAGGTGCAATAAGGCTGAAACACAAAAAGGAAGTTGAGCCTGGAGAAGCCTGCATTTGGCCTCCCAATGACTCTTGGGAATTCTGAAGGGCCAGGGCTGAGAGGCCATGAATTTGAGAGGTGGAATGAGGCGGGGCAAGAGAATCATCTTATTGCCTTTATTCCGCTGACGGCCCAACTGGCCCCACGGCAGGGCACAGGGCCAAGCCTTTACACACTCACCCATGCTCTCTGTGCAGGCCAGTGCATGCACACATACGCTCACACACACACACACACACACTCAGACACACACACACACATCTGACCTCTGGCTCTGAGAGTCAGTCTCTGGGGGGCAAGGGGCTGCTCCTCAGCTGGCCCCTGCTTGCCCTTTTATGACAGCACCAAGGGCGGGGGTGGGGCAGGGCCCTCAGCCCCCAGAACAAGTCCCTGTGCAAACTGGAGGTGCCAGCTGGCTTCCGGCAGGGGGCTTACGTTTCCCCATTCCCAGGGTTCCCTCCTCCAGTTCCTGAGGGAGGGACTGCTCTCTGCCTACCTGGGGGGCCAGACCCCTGCCAGGGCTGGGCCCTGGAACCCAGGCTTATTCCCCACCTGACCATGCCAGGACCTCCAGCACTGATGAACAGCCAAGTCTGAGGTGGTGGGGATCCCCCCACCAGCGAGGAGGAAGGCCTGGGCCCCGAGGGGCTGGGGAGGGGTTGTCACCCCCTCTCCTAATCCATCTTCAATATGAAGAGGTTTGGGGCACACTTCCTGGGGAGGGAGCACAGGCCTGGAGGAGAAGTCCCAGCTTGGGCCTTTCCCAGTCTTCCATCTTCTGGGCCACAGCCTAAGGCTGGGCATCCAAAAGTCCAAAAGTCCAGTCGGCTGGTCGAAGTTCCTGTACGGTCCTTGGTGGGGCACGCACCCAGTGGGAGTCGGGTGTCAGACCTGCACAGGCAGCGTCTGGTTCATCTGCAGCCGCATGTCCTGGATACTGCTGAGGATCTTCTTCTGGTGGCCCGCCAAGGTGACCCCGATCCGGAGCAGGTCTCTGCAGAGGGGCCAAGGGCAGCGTCAGTGCCTCCCCTCCTGCCCACCACTCAGGCCCAGCTCGGAGTCCCCAGCCCCGGCCCTCCAAATGTGAGGCACACTCACTCTGCAGTCATCTGGGCCACCAGGTCAAAGGATGCAAACCCCGCACTGACAAAGCTCTCCTTGTACCGCCCCATCTTGATGGCGTCTAGCCAGTCACCAACTGTTGTGAAGGTGGTGTAGTCGGGGACTGTGCGGTCCAGGAGGGGTTGTGACATGCTGTGGGAAGAAGAGGGGACCTGATGAGTCCTGATGTTGGGGGAAGCAGGTTAGGGCTGCTGGCTTGGGAGCAGAGGCTGAGGTACTGACCCAGACTGGGCACTGGCGATGACCTTAAGGCTGGCGGCATTACGAATGAGCTTGTCCAGGGTGTTGACGATCTGGGAGAATTTGGGCCTGAGGTTCCGGTCCCGCACCCAGCAGTCCAGCATGAGCTGGTGCAGTGCTGTGGGGCAGTCCATGGGTGGGGGCAGCCGGTAATCCTGCTCCACGGCATTGATGACCTGAGCCAAGAGCCAGGAACCCTGGAGTGAGCCACCACTTGGCTCCCCAGCAGCTCCCACCCACCCGAGCGCTCTGGCAGGTCCAACTCACATCCTGGTTGCTCATGTCCCAGTAGGGTCGCTCGCCGTAGCTCATGACCTCCCACATGACGATGCCATAGCTCCAGACGTCACTAGCAGAGGTGAACTTCCGATAGGCTATGGCCTCTGGGGCGGTCCAGCGGATGGGGATCTTCCCGCCCTGGTGAGGGGGGCACACGCCCTTCACCCTATGTCTCGGGGCTGGTCCCCAGCCCAGAGCCCCTGCCTGGTTGGCCCCGCCCCCAGTCTCCCTCCCAGCTGCTTCCTGTACCAGGGAGCTGGTGTAGGTGGGATCAGAGGGGTCATCCTCCAAGAAGCGGGAGAGGCCGAAGTCTGAGACTTTGCAGACCAGGTTGCTGTTAACGAGGATGTTGCGGGCAGCCAGGTCACGGTGGACGTAGTTCATCTCGGACAGGTACTTCATGCCGGCAGCAATGCCTCGCAACATGCCCACCAGCTGGATGACTGTGAACTGTCCATCGTTGAGCTGGAGACAGTTAGGAGGCTCAGGAGGCGGCCCATCCCCTGCTGCCTGGCCCTGGCTCCGTCCAGGACCTGCCTGCCTGCCCACCTTCCCAGGTCCTTCAAGACCACGCCTCGTCTACCCCTCTGACCACATCCACTGTGCACTGAGAGTAAGGAGCTGCCCTCCTGTGTGGCCAGCATCTGTATATATCACCGATTAACCCCTGTGAGGACCCACTTCTATTTTACAACCAAGGCAGCTGAGACTCAGAGAGGTTAAGTAAAGCCTGAGGTCACACAGGCAGCAGTGGGGCAGAGTCAGGATGAGAAAGCTGGTCTTCTTGGCTCTGAAGGTCCAGCTCTCTCCCTGCACTGGGCCACCTCAGCAAATATTTGGGCTTGTATAGGGTCTGTCTGACTTGTGGGAGCGAGTGGCTTACCCAACCTAGCTGTCTAGGGAGTGGAAGGGGGTTCTTACCCGAAGGAAGGAGTCCAGGGCGCAATTCTCCATGAACTCAGTGAGGATCATGACTGGCCGACTTTTGGTGACCACGCCCTCCAGCCGGATTATGTTGGGGTGGTCAAACTGACCCATGATGGAGGCCTCGCTGAGGAAGTCCCGCCGCTGCCTCTCCGTGTAACCCACCTTCAGGGTCTTGATAGCCACAAACACCTCCCGGCGGCCGGGCTGTTTCAGCCGACCCCGGCACACTTCTCCAAACTCCCCTGCACAGCACAGGGCACAGGTACTAAGCTATTTGTGTACCTAACTGGCCTCCACCCTCCCCCAGGGGTAACCGTCAGCCTCTCCTCCCCACTGTGCGCCCCAACAGACTCACCAGCTCCAATCACCTCCTCTATCTTGACGCAGGACACATCAATCTCCTTAGCAAATTCCCGCACAGCCTCGTTAGGGTCTTCATAGGTAAAGGGGTCAATATAAACCTTCATTCCAGGAGCAACTACAGGAAGAAAAGGTGGGCATGAGAGGGAGCCAGATCCTTGGGCTGAGGACAGTGAGGGAATTCTGCCACCCAGATCCTGCCCCAGTCTTCCTCCCTATCCCCTGACCCCATAGGAGCACATTCCCAACCTCCCTGCTAAGCCTGCTCTGTATTCCTTTCTGATGAAGCTAGAGCTCCCCTGTCCCCACCCTCCACTGTCCCCTTGGTGAGAACTAGCAACCATAAAGCCTAGACACCTAGTATTCTCCTTTCTCCCTCATCTCTCATCACGTCAAAGCCTGTTTCAGACCCATCCCTCCCCTCATTCCCTCTGCCCCTGACCTTGCCAGGCCGTCAACACCCAGACTACTGCAATAGCCGCCCAGCTGGGCCCTCTGCCTCTGGACTTTTCTCACCTATCTAGCCCGCATACCTGTCTTTCTACAACAATGCTTTCATTGTATTGCTCCCCAGCTTGAGAGCCTTTCAGATTACCTATGGTGCAGTCAAGTCCAAACTCCTCTGCCTGCCTTTCACGACCCTTCAAGGACTGGTCGCAACTACCCAGCCTGGCTTCCCAGCAGCTGTCAAACCAGTCTTCTCACTGCCCCCACAGTTGGGCATTCTCTCCACCTCACCCACTACCTTCCAGAGACTCCTCTAGCCCAGAATGCTCCCCCTTCCACCTCTCTAAACCCCGCTAAATCTCACCTGTCTCAGCTCAGCCCAAGGCTACCTCCTCCAGAAAGCCTTCCTCTCTTCTGAACTCTCACTGCCCTCTGTAGCAGGAACCCCCGACTTAACACTGAATTGTTCTCTCATTGTTTCCTGTGTGTGCGTATGCTGTCTTTCTCACAAGACTAACTACCCCTAGGACAGGGGTCACATCTCACTCATATCTGGGGCCAGCAGGAGTGAGGTAGGGGCTCAGGAAATGGCACTTAATTAGAAGCAGGATGGGGCAGCCAGGGGAGGAGTTAAAGGAATGAAGTCCCAGCCAGGGAAGAGGGTATCCCCAAGCCCTGCAGGGCCCAAGGGAGCTTTGGGAGGTGGGAATGAGGAGACAGACTCACTGTATTGCTGCAGCTTCTCCGTATACTCCGAATCAGAGCTGTGCCGCTGCTTCCTAGGGGGAAGGGGAGAAGGGAGGCCTGAGACAAGTCCAGGCTCCCTCGGTTCAGGGAACCCTTGGGCTCATAGGAGGGGCAGAGTGCACAGGGGATGGCCCAGTGCCTGGTCCCATGGTCAGTGGTTACAGCTGCCTCTGGGTCTGTGGGCAAGAGGCTCCGTGGACATGATCCCGGAGGGAATCTGGGGACAGGGAGGGGACAGAATGAAGACATGGGTGTGGACTGGAAAGGGCCTCTCCAGCAATGACACCCTGGGCCTAGGAAGGCTGTGGTTCCAGGTCTAATGTGGGTGATGGTCATGCATGTGCTGAGAGGTTTCAAGGGCACTAAAGGAATGCTCCAGTGGACCCCGAGCCCATCAGTACCTGAGGCAGACGACAGCGATGACCACCACAGCCACTACGAAGACCAGCCCAGCCGTGGCTGAGCCCACGATGAGGGGGAGTTGCTCCTGGAGCTGCTGGGCACCGGAGCCTAGAGACGAGGGGGAGGCACAGGTGAGTGGAGGGGTGGCAAGCGTGGGCAGTGCGGGGACAGGTGTGGGGGGACATGTACCTCTCTCGCTTGTGGTCTCAAACTCAGCTGGGTGGCTGTATTGCCCATAGCCAGCTACTGTGCGGGCACGGACCTGGACCACGTAGCGGGCGTCGGGCCGTAGCCCGTCCAGCTGCACGGAGTTCTTCTGGCTGGTCACGGTGGAGGCGATGCCCTCACTCTGCAACGCCAGGAGGACACTGAGTCTCAGTGGGTCCTGACGTCCCTTGGTCCCTGCCCAGCCTCCTCAGTGCCCAAAGCTTCCCTCCCAGGGGCCCCCGACACTATCTGGGGCGGTCTTCTTGCCCAGGGCTTCTTCCTGCCCCGTGGGGCTCTGACCTTCTCAAAGTACTTCATCTCGTAGTCCAGGATGACTCCGTTGGGCCGCTCTGGGGGTGCCCAGGACAGGGTCAGGCTGCTCCCGGAGCTGCTGTGCAGGCGCAGTGTCGGCACTTCGGAGGGGGCTGGGGAAGGGGTGGGGCTCAGCACGGGCTTCTCGGGCTCTGGCATCCTCCCCAAGGACCCAGTTCCCAGGGGCCCCCCGGTGGTCCATGGGCAGGCCCCAGACAACTCCGCTCTGGGTGGGGGAAGATGAACCAGGCCCTACCCTCCCGTGTGCCCTCCTCACCAGCCTGGTTGGTGGTGATATTCACAGCCGCATAGCGAGGGGGCAGAGGGCTCTTGCCGGAGACGCCGTTGACCGCCTGCACCTCGAAGGTGTAGCGCGTGTGGGCCAGCAGGTGGCTGACGTGCACCCGGCGCTCGGTCAGGCCCAGCTGCCGAGGCACAAACTCCACGTTGTCATCACAGCGTGAGCAGGTCATGGTCCCCGGGCCCCCATGGCACTTCTTGCAGATGACATTGTAGAGGAGGTCATCCCGGCCACCCAGGTCCCGGGGCTCACTCCACTCAAGGATCAGTGAGGTCTCATTCACATTAGAGATCACACCCCGGGGCGGAGATGGCACAGCTGTGGGGAAGATGAGGGGGAGAGCAGTGAGCTGGGGTCCCGGGACCACCCTCTGCCCAGAGTGCCTGTGTTCTCCAAGCTGCTTCCTGCCTCTGCTTTTGCCTCTGCTTTCATATGCAGAATACCCTTCCTATGCCTCTTCACACTCCTATTTGGGCACACTCCTATTTGGCCTTTAAGGCTCAACTTGAGAGGTCACCTCCTCTTGGAAACCTTCCTTGATTCCTCCTCTCCCCATCCTCTGTACTCCCGTAACCATTCCTGGGCATCCCTCCAGCTTTGCATTTAGCACATTATACGGTTGTTATCTGTTTCCACATCTGTTTCTCCCACCAGGTTGCAAGTTCCTAGGACAGTTGACTGCATCATTCCTGGCGCCTGGCAATGCCTGGCACCAAAGGCCAGAGTAGAGAGAAAGCAGAATACCAGGCTGCCCCAGGGATGTGAGGCCCCCTCTCTGGCTGGAGCTGGACCAAAAGAATAGCAGTCCTAGACAGAAGAACCAGCAGTAAACTGGAGGGTCCTAGACAGTTCCTGATACCTGGCTAGGAGCTAGCAGATGCTTATTAAGTATTGGTGGAGGGCTAAGCCTTTCAGTTCACCTGGATTCCGGCTCAGGGGCTGGTCACGTCCTACCTGCGCCATGGTTGAGCACAACATCTAACCTCCACCCTGAGCCTCAGTGTCCCCATCTGGAAAGTGGAGATATTCATAGAGACTGTTTAGGCATCCCCAGCCTGGCCTGCAGAGGAGAACATGAAGATGCGCCACCACTCACTGGTACAGGCACTGTCTGCGGAGTCGGAGTCTGCGCGGTAGAAGTTGTTATGGCAGGTGCAGATGCCAGCGGCTGGTGAAGTGGTGCGGCTATTGGGTGGACAGGGGAGGCAGGGCCCTTCTCCCTGCTTTGCCTTGTAGCTCCCGGGGGGACAGGCTGTGGGGGAGAAGAGGATGGAAGTCTCAGCTCCCTTTCCTGCAGACACAACCCTCCACACCTCCATGGGAATCTGGCCCTTCCCCAGCACAGGTCTTGGCCCTCCACCTCCCAGACTGTGCGGCCCATGCTAGTATTGCCTAACTCTGACTGCAGCTACAAAAGGCAAACCCCAAGTCAGCGGATTCCTCCCCACCCCTCCCCCACCCCCACCCCTGGGGCCTCATGGAAGAAGACGTCAGCTCCATCACCTGGACAGCCTGGACTTGTCGAGGCAGGGAAGAGAGAGGGAGGAGGAGGAAGTGGAGGGGGATGGGAAGAGACCACTAGCAGGCTGGCAGCATCCTCTACTCTGCTGGGATGCCCCCACCCCTCCCTGAAACTCAAGGACAATTACTCCTAAAGAACCTCAAGAACACTCCAGAACAACCAGCGGTGGGGACTCTGAGGACTCTGAGTTTCACGGCCCACCTCTCTCCCCGCCCACCAGGAGCAGGGCAGCAGCTCCTTTCTGCCCTGGGGCAGGGGTAGGGGCTGAGAAGGGGTGAGAAAAGGAGAGAAAGAAACCAGGCAGGAAGGCTGAGGTCACCTGGAGTTCAGAGGCCTCAAAGTGTCCACAAGGGGAACCCCAATCGCAAGAGGGAGCCCAGAGCTCGGTGCCTGAACACCTGGCACCTCTATTTGGACTTGGGTTTCTGGAGATCCCCTATATCTATGATGGCCATATGATTTATTACTCAAACTGGACTGCTTTGAGAGTAAAAGGGGTCACAATAATCACAATAGCTTGATGGGTGTAAACCAGGGCTGCCCTGGACACACTAACACATATGGTCACCCTGTCCATACACAACTGCTTTCTAGAAGGTTATCCTGAGTGTGGGATGCCTGGAGTTGGGGCTATGCCTTCTCTGGGGTTTAATCTCCCCTGACTAAGGTGATATTCCATCCAAGCTCTTTTGAGCCAGTGGGAGAGGGGGCAGGGGCCAGGCCAGCCTGGTTGCCATGGGAACCAGCATGCATTTCCTGCCAGGGACCTGCAGAGTGTTAGCCCCTCTTTAGGCTGTCAGGCTCATCACCCCCACCCCCTTTCTCCACTTAGGAGGAGGAAGTCTGGGGGCAGGTTCCCATACTGAAGTGGAGAGGCGCCGGGCAAGGCACTGTTCACCTTCCCATGACAGCACAGACATGAAGTCTCACAGCCAGGTTGGGCCACCAGCCCCCCCACACCAAGGCCTGTGCGAAGAGCTGGCTCCCACCGTTTGGCGCTTCAGGCTGCAAGCACCAGGAGGGCAGACAAGGCCCTCAGCACCTTGACACGCATGTAACAGCAGCTGAATGAGGCTGTGGTCCCAGTGCCCACATTCCCCACCATGAGGCCTGGAGAGCAGAACCTCTCTGAGCTTCCTTATTGGCTAAACAGAAGAGGTAACTGGAATCTCCCATACAAGACTGTGGTGAGGCTCAGGTGAGAGAACCTCTCGTGAACGGGGGTTATAGCTGGAAAGTCTAGTACTGTGAGGTCTTAGGAGTCTTGGCGAGCCACCAGAGGCAGGCCCCCTACCCTCCTTGTTGCTTGCCTGCATGTGCACGTGCTCAGTCGCTCAGTTGTGTCTGACTCTGCGATCCCATGGACTGTAGCCCACCAGGCTCCTCTGTCCATGGGATTTCCCCAGCAAGAATACTGGAGTGAGCTGGCATTTCCAGGGGATCTTCCCAACCCAGGGATCAAACCCACGTCTTCTGCATTGGCAGGTGGATTCTTTACTACTGTGCCACCTGGGAAGCCTGCTCTTGTGTATCAATCAAGGACAAAACAATCCCTGTCCCCTTCATCCCAGTACTCCTGCAAGTCACAGCAGATACTTACATGGTGCTCTGCTTCCCCATGTGCCAGGCACTGTTCCAAGGGCACCCATGCATTGACTCAGTTCAGCCCCATTACAGCTCCATGAAGGAATCACCACTAACGCCCCCATTTTGCACATAATAAGGAAATCAGGGCTCAAGAGTTCAGTGACTTGCCCAAGGTCTCACAGGTGGTAAGTGGCAGAGTCAGAACTCAGAAGTTCAGAGACTGGGCCTCTGATCTCTGTACTATAAATGTAGCGTCTTAAGATGCAGACGAGACCCCCAGGTTAAATGGCCAAGCATGAGGTGCCTGGAGCTCCAAGGCCTACCCTTTATTTCCAGGTGACACATACAGTTGGGCCTGGACAAGCAGGCATCTCTGCCGGCCTCACATGGCTCTGAGCACGTTCTCCAGGTGCCTCTTTGTCAAGGATTCCCTATGGTTTCCTTCCTCTCTCTTTAGTTTCATTATTTCTCTTACGATCCTGGTGTCTCTCCTCATTTTCTCTCATCTCCCTTCTTGTACAACATTTTTGGCACCTGATACCCCTCTTCCCTTTCCTCCCTCTGCCCCAGATCTGGCAGGCAGGAAAGTGGTGGGTAGGGGGCAGTGGGCAGTAGTGGCCCAGGCCTATCCTCCATCCCTTCCCCCAGGCCAGTCCTCACTCACGGCGGCACTGGGACTCCTTGGCGGCTGGCTCGTGGCCGGTGGCACAGGTACAAGCACCCACAGGCACCATCCACTCCCCATCACCGTTGCAGTAGAGCTTGAGGGGCACGGACACCTCCACGGCGTTGGCGATACAGGTGCCGGGGGCGATGACCAGTGAAGTGGGCTCAGCCCCAGTGAGGGTCTCAGGGAAGAGTGCAAAGCCTGCGGTGGTGGACGCACACTTCTTGTAGAATGCACGCACGGAGATGAGCGACATGCAGGCGCCCTGGTCCTGGAAGGCCAAGTAGAAGCCAGCCTTGGAGAGCGGCCCAAAGCTGCGCACCTTGGTGTTGACACGGCCAGTATCGAGCCGGGAGAAGCTCTCATCGGGTGCGATGGTGTCCACCTTCACATAGGGGTTCTCCATCCAGAAGGGGGAGGAGGCTGAGGCCACGTCACTGTCAGCCTCATAGTAGAAGAGGTTAAAGGTCTCCTTGCAGGAGCCAGGGATGTTGGGAATGCTATTGCAGTCCCGCACAGTGAACTTGAGCTCCACGTAGACCCGCTGCACATCTCGCCGCCAGATGAACCCTGTGCGAAGCCAGTTGTTCTGGCTGGACTCCCGCACGTTACACACCTGGTACGTACGGATGGGGTTCATGGCTTCATCATAGCCGCTCACCTCTTCCCACTGCACAAGAGAGAAAGACGGACAGTGAGACCAGCATTTGCCGGGTGTTTATCACAAGCCCAGATCTGACCTGTTACATTTACTTCACAGAAATGCTTCCGTGGTGCAGCGGCTGAGCATATAGACTAGTGGGCTCCAGTCTCAGTTCTCTGTTTGCTGTGTGACTACAGGTTAAGTCATCTAACCTCCCTGGCCTCCCTTTCCCCATCTGGAACATGGTAAGAACAAAGATATTTAAGGAATAAATGACTTTAACTGAATAAAGCGCTTAGAATGGGGCACCTGATAAGTACTTTGTAAGTATCAGCTATATTACTTATTATCATTATGCCTCAGTTTCATTGTCTATAAAATGGGACTGATTGAAAGTAAATGAGGCTGTGAGGAATTAAATAGGTCCAATAAACACTGATTACCACTATTACCATCACATTTAACCTTTACAGTTCCTTAAGAAGATGCATCTGTTGTTCCCACTCCAGAGAAGAGGAAGCCAAGACTCACAAAGGCAGGGACTTGCCCAAGGTCACAGAATCAGGTCTGATGACTTGAAGGTCTGTAATGTCACTCAAACCCAGTGTTCCAGAACTTAGTACAGTTGTGAAGGCCATCGAGGGAGGTCGATTAGAACACGTCAGAGATGTCAAGGACTATAGGAATGTAACATTCAAGAAATGGAGGCCCAGAAAGGTAAACTGTCTTGCTCAAAGTCACAGCAAGTCAGAGATCTGGAACCAAAGCTTCCTTGCTCCCAAGCCAGTGCTCTTCCCAAGGACCCAGGAAGGAGGGAGACGACAGACATGCAAAGGGCTGCCAGGTAGAAAGGGATGGGAATGGGCTGAAGACAGGCTGAGGGGTGGGCAGAGGGAGAATGGGACAAAGGTGGTGTATATGTCGGAGGAAGGACAGAGGCAGGCTAAAGGGTCAGAGATGAAAACACTTTCAGAGATGGACCAGCAGGCAAAGAGGAAGGTGACAGGTGCAGACGATGAAGATGCCACAGGTGGGGAAACTGACAAGTAGGGGACAGAGGCAGCCCTGCTGAGGCAAAGGGGCTAATTGGCAAGCAACACTCAGGAGAAATGGAGAGGCGGTCTTACCCCACTTTCTGGATGAGAGGTCCATGCCAACTCAGATGTCACCCATTTTGTATCCATGAGGGTCTCTGTGGAAGCAACAAGAGAAAAAAGGCCAGGGGCCAAGCTTAGGATAAGGAGAAAGGAGGTTGCCCAGGAAACTCCAGGATGCCAGACATCAGTTCCCACCAGGTACTCCCAGGTTCCCAAAGCTCTCAGCTCCCCTGGCCCAGAGGAGACCCTGCAGCCACCCCCAGAGATGTCACAGCCTCAAAGATGTCTTGTCGGGCCAGCTGGGAGTGGGTGTTAGTTGCTGACCCCAGGTCTGGGTTAATGAGGCAGAAGCCAGGGCCGGTTCACACACCTACAGGCTCTGCTAATCTCCACACAAAGGGGCTGGCAGGGCCTTTATCCTGGAACAAAGGGCCGTGTGCTTCAGACCCTGTTGCCCAGGCCTCCCCTGACTCCATTCCCCACACAAAGGCGCAGCCCCGCAGTCCCACGCAAGCTCAGGGGAATGGCAGAACAGTCGCAGGCCAGAGCCCACACCCACCCAGCCTCCTACACAACCACCTCTGGCAGACAGGACAGGAATGCTCTTTGAGAACGGGGTGAGGACCACCAAGGCCCAGCCAGCTCCTCTAGAGCTAGTTCAGTTGTTCCTGCAGTCCTTGGATAAAAGTACTGTTGGTGTATCCCTTTTACAGATGAGAAAACTGATGCCTGGATACAGTATGTGAAAAAAAATGAAGGTATTAGTCGCGCAGTTGTGCCTGACTCTGCCATCCCACGGACTGTAGCCCACCCGGCTCCCCTGTCCATGGGATTCTCCAGGCAAGAATACTGGAGTGGGCAGCCATTCCCTTCTCCAGGGGATCTTCCCAACCCAGGGATCGAACTCGGGTCTCCTGCATAGTAGGCAGATTCTATACTGTCTAAGCCACCAGGGAAGCCCAAGTACAATATATATAGGACCTAAGGTAACTGCTAGATTTGAGGTAAAAAGTTTTGAAACGTGTCTCAAATTCAAGTCTGACTCTACAACCAATCTCTTAACCCGGGTACTGTGACTGCAATATGCCCTTCTGTAAAGAGGAAACAGAAAGCCTGGAAAGCTCCTGTGTATACTTTGTCTCAACCAAGCTGTCACCTCCTCTGAGAAGCCTACCCTGAACCCCCAAGTTAGTGTTAGATGCCTTCCTCTGTGTATCCAGGGTCAGGGGCTTTGTTGCAGCACCAATCCCATTCTAAGCTTCAGGTTTTTTGTCTGTTTCCTTTGGTTGGCCATAGGATGGGTCTATTAATGCTTCTGACATAAACTTGCTCCCCTAGGAACTGGATCTGGGTTTTGGCTTAATAACTCTTCTCTCAGCAGTGAAACCCCAACATTACACCTAGGAGTGGGAAACAGGTCCTGAGTCTTTTCTCATAGCCTGGAAGACAGCCAGTGGTTCTCCCTTCAACTCCAAGCTGGAATGGGGCAGGATTGCCCCAGAACTCCTGGGGCCTCTACATCAACAGCAGGGGCAGGCTGGAGGTACTTGGAGAAGGGAAAGATCCAAACCCTACAGACTCCCGGCTTATGGTCTTCGCCAGTTTCCTGCAGTCTGGCTCTGAGCTGGGGATGGTGGACGGGGCAGCTGTGGGCCCAGGCCCTCATGTGAGGCAAAGGGGGCCCGCCAGCAGCAGCCATTCACTCGGGAAGCGCGGCTCCCTCCTCCTTCCTGCAGAAGCAGCTGGGCCCTGGAGGGCCAGGCTGAGGGGTGAGCCATCCCAGCTTCGTCGTCGCCGGTGGCCTGACAGGCCCCTCTGGCAGACAGACAGACAGACACCACGTTCAGCGCCGGGGTGGAGGGGTCGGGGAGAGAAGAGGGGGTGGGCAGAAGCAAGGGCCCAGAGACAGGCAGGGAGGGAGACAGGCAGGGAGGGGCGGAGCGGGCGGATGGTGGGCGGCACCCAAGCTCGAGGGATGTGCGGGGCGGCGGACTAGGACCAGATAGCCGGGATGGCCGGCGGTGGACTACAAAAGACAGCGAGATGGAGAGACAAGGAGGCCTAAGGAGACAGACACGGAGAGGGAGTTGCCAAGTAGCCTCTTCCCCAGCCAGCAGTCCGGAGTGCTGCGGTCTCTGGGAGCCCCTGGGAGCCGCGAGCCAAGTGCACCCCCTCCCCCCAGCCAGTCCGCCTGCTGGTCTGCCCGCTGCCCGCTGCCCGCCGCCCGCCACCGAGCCGGCCAGGGCTCCCACCGCTCCCTCGAGCTGCCTCCCTCCTCCCTCTCCCTCACTTCCTTCTGCTCAGCCTGTGCCAAACCCATCTGGAACTGTTTAAACCCAAATATTCAGCCCCCTCCCCCCTCCAAGCCAGATTCCTCCACAGTTTAAAACAAGCCCTGCGCTGGCTCTGAGAGGCGGGAGGGAGGGGGCGCTGGGGAGGGGGGCGGAGGGGGGGAGGTTGGTGAGGGGAGGCTCTTCATTTCTGTTTAATTTCTGGGGAGCGAGAGGGGGAGGGGCGAGGGGATCGGCCCTTGGCCATCGCTCAGCCTTGGCCATCGCTCAATCTCGGCACATTTTTCCCATTAATGAGGAGAGGACTTAGATTTCGAGTCATGTGTGCCTGAGGAAGGGCTCGGTCACCCTGCTGGGGAGGGGCTTGCTCTCTGGGGGAGGGGAAGGGCCTACTCCCTTCTGCAGGAGGGAGACCCTGAGGTGCCTGTGTCCCAGCCTCAGGAAGAATGTGGGAGGGGGGTTGTGTGTGAATCTGTCTGTGGTGTTGTGGGGGAGAGGCTCACCTCTCCAGAGCCCACCTTTCCTATGTGTAGGATGTGTGTGTGTGTGTAAGTACACACTTGCTGGGGTGAAGGATACAGGTACAGGGGACAAGGACAAAAGAGGAATGAAGGGGCAGTCTCCAAACTCCCCAGCTGCCCACCTCACGCCCACCCCCATCTGTCCCGCCATGTGGCTGCTGGAGGGGAACCAGAGGGCGGTGGACACTTGCAGATACAGGCTCCATTGGGCAGACCACCCCTGGCCCCCACCCCTGCAGGAAAGCAGAGGAAGTGGCCCCCGGGCCTTTCTGGAACTCTCTGGGACTGGGGCTCCAGTGCTCAGAAGGAAAGCAGCACCCCTTTCGGGTTTCACCGGGCCAACGTGAATGGCCACGTGGCAGCAGCTGTGTGGCTCTCGCTTGTGCACACAGAGGCACACACTTCACTGAGTTCTCAGAGGCTGGGCTCCTTCCCACCACTGGGGCTAAAGAGCGACCAGTCCCACATATGGTGGACAAAAACACACAAAGCCACAGCCACCCGCAGACACACACACGCTTTCACACACAGTCTGCCTTTCACAGACACACGGACGCATCTGGTCCAAACAGATCAGTCTTCCTGAGACATCCATATACAATGAATCTTTCCTACACACAGATTCGGCATGCCTTAGGCAAAGACTCACTCTCTCAGCCTTCATATGTGCGGATTTCCTGAGACATATGCATCCGCGAGGGCGTGTGCAGCCAACAGTGCGTTCTCCCTACACACCCAGCCGCACGCTATTGCCAGCCACACGTCACAGTCTTAAGTGTAGTCAAGTGCAAACACAAACACCAGTTTGCCTGTACAGACGCCGTGACATGCTCTTACACAGTCATACACAACTAGCATCAGCTGCACACGCGCAGATGCCCACTTGCACTGAAACGTTCTACAGGAGTATGCAGACACAGAATGCGTATCAATATCTAGAGGTGGCGTAAAGCCTCGGAGTTGCATTCTCAATGCACAGGCCATACACACACACATTCTGCAAGCCTGTTCTTTCTGTGAGGTGAGTTTTCAAGCGAAATGGAGAAGAGTTGGGAGAGGGCACTCTTCTGCTGAGAAAGCAGAGAGACTGGGGCAGCCTTGACCAGAGGCACAGGGAAGGAACAAGCCCCAGACCGGCTTCCTGTGGCCCTGGCCCAGGCAGGAGCTGTCACAGGTCCCAAGGCTGGGGTTGGGGCAGGGGCATGAAGATGCTTCTGGGTGTGGCAGGGTGCAGCCTCCCCAGGTACAGCCCTTGCCCAAGCAGCAGGCCACTTCCCTGCTAGCACCATGGTACCGTCCCCAGCTCCGGGGCCGTGGTAGGGTGGGGGTGCTAGGATGAAGGCAGGTAGCCTCAGGAGCTTCAGGCAACACGTACACGCATAAGTTGGGGGCCCAGGAGGAGAACATCATGGGCAACCAGCATGTGTCTGAGGGCCTCACTGGGCCATATGGGAGCCTGACACCTGCCTTAGTGAAGGGCCAGGGGCACATGACTTTATGGAGTTACTAGATCCCACAGTATCCCCAAGCCCCAAGTCACACAAAGCACCCCACCCTGCGAGCAGGTGTGCCAGTGAGACCCAGAGAATAAAAAACAATCTAGAGAACAGGAGCAAGGACCAACCAGCCCTAACTCCAGACCACGGACTGTGAGGTGGCAGGAAAGGTCACACACCTGGACTGGGGCAACAGAATGTGCAGGGCCAGGAGGACAGACACACAGGGTCTGAGCAAGGAGGCACGCCCTGGGACGCTGCCTGCAAAGAGAAAGGGAAGACTCGTCCAGAGTCGGTCCCCCTCTCCCGCCTGGGATCCCTACCTCAGACAACCAACCTGAGCGATCTGTCCTGTCTTCTCCCCTCCCGCCCCTCCCCTGCATCTCAGCGTGTGCACATGCGTGTACCAACCTGCACACCCAAATGGTCAGCCAGGAGGAAGGGATCTAAAACAGACACTGCCACAGGACCTGGAAGACCTCCTCTCCCTCCCCCTGCCACGGCCCCAAGGCCCTCAGGTCTGGGTCAGAGAGGAGGGGCGCATCTCAGAACAGGGAACACATTTTGTTTTTCATTCTTCCCCTCAGATCACGGGGATTTATAATTAAATAAACCTGAGAGGGAGGAGAAGGGAGGCGGAAGCAACAGGCAGGAGCCCAAATGCCTCAGTGCTTATCCACGATCCCCACCCTGCAATGCAAGAGACCCGGGTTCGATCCCTGGGTTGGGAAGATCCCCTGGGGTCGCAAAGAGTCGGACACGACTAAAGCGACTAACACTAAGAGGACTAATGGCCCCCACCCCAGTCGCGGCCCTGCCAGCAAGCCAGAGGGCGGATGCACAGCTCGCCTTTAAGGGCTTCCCTGGGATCCTGGCCGCAGCCGGTCTGACCAGGAGTCTAAGGGCAGAGAGGCGACAGGAGACCGGGTGCCAGGGCCAGCCCTCGGGGCAGGGGCCGCTCCCACCCCATCAGGTGCCCAGCTGTACCCAGTCTCCCTCCCCACCACCCCCAGCTGCCCAATCCCGACAAACCAGTTTGACTCAGCACAACAGGCAGGGCTACAATTTTCAAACTATGCAGGCCTAGTGATTCAGCCTCTTCATGCTGTTTAATTAGTGGAAGGCCGGGTGGCAGAGGCCTTGCCCATGGCAGCTTTGGGCTAGCTTGCTGCCGCTGAGGCCACAGTGGCGGCGCGGGGCGGCAGTTCTGGTTAAAGGGAAGACGGTGACAGGCAAGCTGGTTCCCTCGAGTACCCGCCACTGTCCCTCGTCGCAGCTCTGAGGTGCCAGCTCAAGACAGACGGGTGAGGGGCACCAGAGGCCACTCAAACACATGGGAAAGCCACAGAAACCCGAGCCCGCTGTCAGTTTTCAGCTGCCACCTCCTCAGTGGTCACTGCCGCTGAGAAAGAGGTGGACTCACACACGCCTCCCTCCCCAGGGAGAGTCTGCCGCTGCAGCAACAGGGCTTGCCTGGGAGAAGGCCGACCAGCCCCGACCTCTTACATCTGGTAACTGTTTCTCTTTTCTCCAAATGGTCTCTTCCTAACAGGGACCTCCCTATCCTACCTGAGGTATGAGGACCCTGTGTTCTGGACATCCTTCTTCATCCCACACCCCGTTCCTAGTCCGCTCACCTACTGGACTCCACTCATGATCCCTAAGGGGAGAATGATCTTGGCTTGGGGGACTGGGGAACATGATACGAAAGAGGAGTGAGCAACCAGGTGGCCCTGTTTCCCCGTGACTGAGGGTAAATTCGAGGGCAATTTGTACGCATGTTGGGGGCGGGGAAATCAATTAGAGGGCAAGGAAAGGTATTTAACCAAGGAGGACAAGCAAGGACCCTGGCTCTATCCTCATGGAAAACTGAAATATTTGGAGGCAAAACTTTGGTGAACCCCAAGTGTGTAGATGGAAGACCAACTAGGTGCTAGTTGGCATCTAACCAATGAGACCATGAGGGACAGCACCCACAGCTTAAGAACCTGGCCTAAATATAATGACCCCAGAGGCCAAGGGCAAACCAAATACTAGCAAAACCAAAGGGAAGACTGGAGTAAAGGGGTGAGATCCTCCACCCATAAAGCTTGGGGATGCTGAAGAGATTTTCGGTGCTGGGTGTCCCACCTAGCCCTGCCCTCTGGCCTAGCCCAGGACCCCCAAATCTACCCATCCCCCATTCAAGTTCCTGAATAAGGATGGGGTACAGGCAGGAGTCAAGGTCAAGTCTCCTCCTACCCCATCCTTTCCCTCCCAAAGCTGGAGAGAAATGGAGGTTGGCGGAGGGGGGATAGCAACTTCCCCAGACCAGCTTCTCCTCCCCCCATCATTGCTTCCTCTAAGCTCCCTCCTGTAGGGCAAGTGTACACACCAGTTTCACTTTCTGGTGCTCCCCAAGGAGCAGACCCTAGGGTAATAATAATAACAACAGTTAATCCTTGAATAACAATAGCTATGTGCTAAGCACTTGACACACATTAAGGATTCAATCTTCATAACACCCCCTAGGAGGTGGGTTCCACTACTATCCCAGGTCACAGTGAGGGAGGGCAGGAAGGTGGGTAGGGGGACCACTGGGCTGGGGTCAGCGCCTGAGCCATCATCTCTCTTCTTTCTTTCATTCTCACACTAACTGAAGACCCTAAATTCTGATATATGGCAAACATGAAGGAATTAATGAAAGCCACACTTGGGAGGCACTGCCACCTTCTTAAGAGCGCCCCACACTGGCCTGGCCTCCCAGCTACCACCCACGCAGTCAGGGAAGAGCCCCAGACCCCACTTCACAGCTGAGGGAGGAAGGGACAGAGGAGGGGCCACAGCCCCACTGCCCTCTCTTTCCTGGGCTGCTGCAGCTCACCAGGCTTCTGCCTCCTGGTCTGCCCCTCATGTCCTGGGCCTGGAAAGCCAGATGCCAGCTCCCAGCTAGGACCTGCCAGCTGGGGTCTAAAGGGACCAGCAGATTGTGAAGAGTGACAAGGAGAAATAAAGGAAGGGATACAGGAAGAAGGGACACAGGGAGGGAAGAAGGAAGGACAGGGGTGAGCCTTTTCAGGTAGCCCTTGCTCACCTGACCCAAACCACCCCCCCTTCGCCCCACTCTCAGCATCAGCGTCCACCGCACCCCACAACAAGGGCTCTGGGGCCTGGCACACACAGCCCCGTAAGCGCGTGTGCTGGTGTCGGCTCTCCTAAGCTAAGACACAGACCTGGGAACTCCAGCAGGCTCACACCCTTGAGGCGATCAACAACAAAGCTCCACACTGGTTTCTCACGCCTGTGATCCTATCACACACATGTGGGTGAGTGTGCGCCAAGTGTGGGTGCGACCTCGGTGTGTCTGTCTGGATTTGCATGTGTCCACCCGTGTGAATCAGTCTGTCAGCACCAATGGGCTCAGAGATAAAAGACGATGGGGATTCAGAAGAATGTTTTTTTCCTCCTGGAGAAAATGAAAAAGCACCAGAAGATGCCTTTCTCTCGCAACTCTGTTCTTTTTTCCTTCCAACCTTCAAGTTTACCGACTGTGAACATGAGAACAAACCAAGTCACACAGAATTCATGTTTTTGTTCTTAAACTAAGAAAGTGACTAGATCGGTTAAAGATACTAGAAGTACTGCCTGTCATCTCAGTTTCCCCCAGTCTGTGGTGTCCTTTCCTCCACATTCAGGAAGGGTTTTATTGCCTCATTTAATGGCTCCAAAAATTTTAGAAAACCGTGTGTGCATGTATGTGTATCTGTCTGTCTGTCTATTGTTTGCCCGGTGTCAGTGCCTCTGTCCCCGCAGGCTTGTGTCAAGTGGATTATGTGAGCTCTCCCACGGGGGCCAAAACCACTTAGGCTGTTCATCCAGGCACAGTCCTGTGGAAGTTGGAGCACCACCCCCCTCCCAGCAGCCCTCTCTGCAGGTTTCACACAACCCACGGAGAAGCCTGGCCTTTTCCACTGGATAATGGGTAAGGCATCAGCTCTAGCTCTACCTGAGACAAACCCCACAACCTCTGGAGTTCGGTGGAGACCCCAGCACTGGGGGTGGGGGTCCTGCAAGAAGGCAGAGGGGGAGCGCCGGAGCAGTATGCAACGGCGGTGCACACAGCACCTTGTGGGTAGTTGGCGCTCGGTAAACCGTCAACAATAACAGGCTCCCGCCTCACCATCCCAGCAGCCATCCCCTGACAAAGCGGCGTGCACGCACTCGCTCTCCCGGTTAACTCCAAGAGGTTCCTCGCCGACGCGGCCCCTCAACCCGGGGAGCCCAGCAGCAGCCTCAGAGCCCCGGCCTTGCCTGGTGGGGGTCGCGCACACTTCCCTGCGACCAGGAGGTGCGGAGGACGCCGCTCCTCTATTCTGAGTGCCTGGCACTCCTACAGAAGCTCACCGCCGGGCCATGACTTTTCAGGGACGCTCACCCAGGTCGAGCTGCCTGCGATCCCACAACTGGCAGACAGCCGGCAGCTGGAACCTACGAGGCGGCGCCCAAGGCGTCCCCGCCACCCCAGCTCCAGCCTCTGGAGAGGGTGCGGGTGACCGAGCCTCCTCCGAAGTGCGCCTGGACCGTATCGGACCGACACCGCAGACTCACCCCCGGCCCCCGCTCGGGCGACCCGGACACCTTAACCCTTGGACGCACTCCCCCGACGCCGCTCACCTTCCAGCGCCCGGCAGCCGGCGGGCAGCAGCAGGGGCAGCAGCAGCAACGGAGAGAGCAGCGGCAGGAGCCCCGGCGGCAGCGGCGGCGGCGGCGGGCGGGCTCGGGCCATGGCCGGGACTGGCTCCGGGAGCCGAGCCGGGCCGCGCCGGGCCGCGCCGGCGGGGCTGCGGGCACCCGCAGGAGGATCCGCTCGGCAGGCGCGAGAAGGCTCGCGCACGGTCCCAGGAGATCCAGGCAAGGAGAGGGTGCAATCCAGGCAGTCGGCTCCGGGACCCAGGCGGCGCCCTGAGCCGGGCGATCCTGGGGTAAACGGGCAGGTTGGTCCTGGGGGAATCTGGACGGACAGGTCCAGGAGGATCCGGGGCGCTTGGAAAGCTCGGAGCCAGAGAACTCGGGGAGGCGGGCCGGGGCGGGAGGGAGCGAGTGGTGGTAGTTCGGTGTGCACAGTAATCCAGCGGTCTCCTGCGGGCCCGACTGGGATCTGAGACTCCGGGTGCGCGCGCCGTCCGGGGTCCGAGCTGGGTTCTTGCTGCGCCGCTCACGTACTCACTTCTGCTGTCCCCAGCGCTGGCGCGGCCGCTCTGGATGAGAGGGGCGGGGCTGTCCGCCTGCCTGTCATCGCGGAGTCCCCGCCCCTAGCCATCCGCCGCCCACTCACAGACCGCCAGGCGCGCTGGTTCGGCCTCAACAGCACTCCGCCGGAGTTCAGTTGGCAGCGGTTCCGTCACGCCCACCCTCAGGTTCTCTGAGGCCTGGGGTGGGCGGGGCCAAAGAAAAGATGAATTAGATTGGGCGGAGCGATACTGTCCATCAGAAGGAGAAGCCCGCCTCCTGCCCCCAGTGGTGATTAGTAACCGAACCTGAGTCCGAGGTGCCATTCACGTAAAACGAGCCGGGGGCGCCCCCGTGTGGTCTGTGCGTGCCTGAGGCCGCCCCCATGTGGCTGTCTTTACAGGCACGTCCGAACCCAACCTAATCGCGGCTTACGCACTACCAGGTGGGCGTCCTCTGCGACACATCCTGTGACCAGGACCTTCTCACTTGTTTATTCATTCGTGTATTTCATCATTCTTTGAGCCAAAGACTGACTAGAGTTTTCTGGCGATACAGCAATGGATAAGACAGAGGTTTGTGTTCTCTTGGAGCTAACACAGCGGTGGAGGCAGGCATGAAGTCATCACCGCAGAGTGTAACAGTTATGGAGGAAGGACGGAGTTGCTGGAGACCATGCGAGAGGCATGGCTATGTCTGGCCCTGAGGAAATGACATTCAAGTCGAAATATGAAAGATGAATAGTAGGCGAAGAATATGTGTTTGGGGACCGGGGAGGGCAGTCTCAAGCAAACCATACACGCTTTGTGTGAAGTCCCAGGGGCAAGAGAAACTGATATTCATTGGAGGAAATGGAAAGAAGTTCAGAGTATCTTAAATATAGAGTTGGAGGCTGAGGGGAGCCAAAAGGAAGCTTGGGAGTAGCTGTGGGGAGCAGAGGGTTTTTTTTTTTTTTTTTTTTTTTTTGGACTCAGAAGGCCTTCCTAAGAGCTAGGGTCTGAAGCAGGGGCATTACTTTATCAGGTTAACATGGCTTCTCTGGGAAGGAAGAATGAGAAGAGGCAAGGGTGGAATCAGGGAGGTCAGTGAGGAAGCTGTGCAGTGGGCAGGCAGAGGAAGATGGTGGCTTGGACCAGAGTAGTGGCTGTGGGGATGGAGAGAAGTGGGTAGGTCTAAGATATTTTAGGACACAGAGCTCAGGGGAATTGTGATTGTGTGGTTGAGAAGCATGGGGTAGATAGAGACATTAAGAAGAATCCCCAGGTTTCTGAACTGGGCAAATAGACTCCTACCCCATTTGCTCAACAAACGTTTGCAAAGTGCAAAAACACTGAAAAAAAATCAGTCTAGTTTACTAAGATGTAGATGTTATTATAGCCCCATTTTACAAACGAAACTGACATCTAGAAAGGCTTAGTGATTTGCCCCAAGTCACGGTGCTCATAAGTAGCAGGATGGGATTTGAATCAGAGTCTATAGCTCTTTTTTTTTTTTTTTTAAAGGATTATATAGCTTTCAGACTCACTCATTCTACTTCATCAGACACCTTAGGATCACTTAGGTGCCTGCTAAAAACTCAGAATTCTAAGCCACCCATCCACCTTGGATGTTGGGACTCAGAATTTCTGGGGATATGGAGCCCAACAGTCTGCATTTCAAATAAGCATTCCAGGTGATTCTGATGCACTCTAAAGTCCGAGAGTCACTATCACCATGCAGCCTCTCACTGTCCTAACTGGAGAAACACCCATCCCTCTGAACCTCCTCCAGATACCATGAGATTTCTCAGGACAGAGAGTAAGAGATCAGATTCTGAGCTGCCTCAGAAGCAAAATGGTCACACTTAATCCTTTGACCATGAAGTATCCTAGATCCAGTCCTAAAAGTTCCGTTAGTGTAAACTGATCCATGGATCCAGTGCTCAGGGAGATTGCTCTAGAGAGGTTAGTCCTACTGGCCAGAGGCATGTGAGGGTACATGGGGCTGGAGTGTGGGTGAGGGGTGGGGGAGGATGCCGTGAGATTCCCAGATTTCACCCCTTCAATCTGTTCTCAAGCCCCAGAGACTCCCAGAAACACCGTTCAAGGTTCTAGGTCACAGAAAGGATCTTGGAGATCACCTTGTGCAACTCTCCCATTGCAGAGCTGGAAGCCTGAGGCCCAGAGACAGGCGGGCTGGCCCTAGAGCCCCCTCTGCCCCGGGGTGCTGGTTGCAGTAGGACAGGGTAACATTTCGGCAGGTGGCCTGGCAGCAACACCTCCCAGCTGAAGTCCTGCTCGTAAGGCGGATCTGTGAGGCCGGCAGTCCTGTTTGCTCAACATCTGTGCCAGGGTAAGCCTCGCCCTGGACAAACACAGCCTGCCTAGCGGCAGGCACCCGGCTCCTTTGTTCTCAGGCCTGATAGCAGAGGCTGCAGGGCCAGCAGGTAACGGAGGGCCCGTCCTCACCGGATGTTGGCACTATGGTTCCCACGGGAATGGCTCCTGATCAAGAGGCCGACAGGCTGGAGGGCACCTGAGTACTGGCTACAGCAACCTTGGGCAGGAAGTGACCACCTGGCAACAGAACAGACATGAGCAGAGGGCAGGTGGAGGGACAGGAATAGAGAGCCAGGCCAGATAAGGAGGGCTTTCATCTCTGCAGGGCTAAGTGAGCAGACAGTCTTCGCCCTCTTATCTTTTCAGGCTGATGAAGTACCAAGGAACCCAGGAGCAGGCTCCTCCAGCTTTTGATTTGGAGTGAAGGGAGAACGTCCAGACTGAGGTCAAGATGCCTCTCTCTGGGCCCATCATTCTTTGCCGGTTTGTTTCCAGGAGGGAGATTAATGTAGAAGCAAAACCTTGGACTTTGGCATCAGAGGGAGCTAAGTCTAAATCCTAGCTCAGTCATTTACCAGCTGGGGGACTTATGATAAGAAGCTGAACCTTTCTGAGTCCAAGTATCCATGGGAATGAAGGTGGGACAATGATCATACTGCCCTCACAGGGCTATGATGGTGCTCTGACCACAGGGCCGGGAGCACTGCAAATATCTAATAACTGCAGGTGCCATATAATAATTAACACTCATGCCCCAGAACCAATCTGGACACACGGTCAGTTTTGGGATAATTAAAATAGAATGTATGTGAATTGAATTGGAGCTGGAACCAACTCCAGATTCTCTTTTTAAAAAATGATAAATATGTGTTCCTGGGTTTGTGGTTTGGGGATGGTGGTGAGAAAGACAAAACTAGGAGAAGAGGGCTTTGGGGAAATAAGTGATGGGGGATGAGTGCTTTGGGGGTTTCAGTTAAGAACTAGCGTGGAGGCAGAGAGTCCAGTGAGGAGGGCAAGAAGTGATGGTGACAGGGCTGGCTTTGTACAGCAGGGTAGTCTGAGCAATGGGATGGGTGGTCATTTATAGGAAGAGAAGTAAAAACTCGAGGAGGGGCAATGTGGTTGGGGCAGGAAGGGGGAATAGGGACTGAGGATGTCATTTTGGACTGGCTAGGTTTGGGAGGCCTGTCAGCATTCAGATGGGCTCATGGAGCTGACAGCTGACAACACCACTCCCACCTCCTTCGCTGACCTCCAGTACCACCTAGGCAGCCTCAGATCTGATCTCTCTCTGTCACTTGTAGGCACCACCTCAGGATCTTTGCACTGGCTATTCCCTCTGTCTGGATCTCTTCTTCTTCCAGCTCCTATAGAGCTGCCTCTCAGAATTTAGGTCTCCACTTAAATATCACCTTTCTGACCACTTTGATCTCTTCCCTCCTCCCCCACACCATCACTGTCTCTCCCATTGCACTATATTTTATTTTCCTTATACTTAGCACTAGTTGAGATTATATTACATAGTCATTTGTCTATGTATGCATTGTCTGTCTCCCTTTCTAAAACGTTAGCTTCCTGAGAGCAAGGGCTTGTCTTATTTTCCACTGAATCTGCAGTATAAGGACCACTGACCTGCATGAAGTAGCAATTTACTGAATCAGCCAGTAAGAAGGGCAAATATATGGGATTCCTATTGCCGCTTCCTCCTCCCAAGCCTATGGCAGACGTTGCTCATCAACTATGGGCCGTTTCCTCAATGCCATGCTGCAGACGGCCCTTGCCCTTGTCAATCTCTGAGAGTTGGCATAGGAAGTTCCACCAACCTGCCATCCCTGTAGTAGACAAAGGTCCTCTGCTGGCTACCATGTGATCATGTGTGAGTCTTTTAAAACTTCTTGGGGGACTTCCCTGGTAGTCCAATGGCTAAGACCCCAAGCCCCCAATGCAGGGGCCAGGGTTCAATCCCTGATCAGGGAATTAGGTCCCACATACTGCAACAAGCGTTCACATGCAGATCCTGAGTGCTGCAACTAAGACCCTGTGCAGATAAACATTTTAAAAACGTAAATAAAGCTCCACGGGCTTCAGTTTCCTCATCTGATGTCTCATCCGAGAGGTAGGGGAGACTCTCCACTCTTCCTTTATGAGCAGGGCTTCCTGTCAAGAACTGTGGTCATCTGAAGACATGCATTGAGCCACAATCACTCCCGCACTTTTCTCTTTCTCTGCTTTCTCCGTTTTCTCACCAGCCCCAGAAGGCAAGTCTAGAAATACCCTTTGACTCCTGGCCCAACAACACCCTCATGTTCGGATGAGGAAACTGATCTCAGAGAAGAAAAGTCAATGGAGCCAGAAATCTAACAAAGCCTAGTTGTCCACACGCAATGCTCTGGCAACAGCCATTCCTTTCCTCTGATTCCCGCAGGGCCAGGCACTGGCTGCCGTCAGCACCTCCCCTCCGGGATGGGAGCCGGGCCCGCAGCTTCCTTTATTCTCGGGCTCATTCCCAAGCCCCAGGAGGCGGGCAGCCTGGCTTCCGTCCAGGCCCTGGGCAGTTGGTGGAGGAAAAGGATGCCCCGTGGATTCCTGGCTCCTTCCCCCACTTCCGAGCTGCCCATTCAAGGAGGCGAGAAAGGTACAGGCCTCTTCCTCCACAGTTGCTTTCGGAAATTGGAAATTGCCTCGGGGTGTTTGGACCAGGGTGAAGTTCTCAGCTGTTCCAAAGCCAATTAACGCCCTGTTGGCAGCTTCTGGCCTTCATCTTCTTCCGATCCAACCTGGATCATCCCCTCCGCTTTCTTGAAGCTGTTCTACGGCCTGTATCTTCTCTGACAGGAGCTCAGTTCTGGCTTCCCTTGAGGAAGGGTGGAGGAGGAAATAGAGGAGTATTGACTAAATCTCTCTGTGATCTTAAGTGGAGGTGCTTTAAACATCTCCCAGAGAGAGAGATGCCTCAGTTGCCGCTGAGCCTGCCTGCGCAGAGCTCCTGTTTGCAAACTGTCTTTTCTTGTGGAGACACTGCACTTCCTTTTTCTAGGAGCTATTTGGGGAAACACTAATGTTTGCAGGAACAGAGAGCCAGCTCCCCGCTCAGGAGGACAGCGAGGACCCAGAGGGATCCAAAAGTGCTAATTAAAGACCAATACCCGTAGCCGTTTGGGGAAAGTTAAAAAATGGAAAAGACTGGGGCTTTCATGTTTAATTAGAAGGAAGAAATATCAGGGACTAAGGATGACTTTTTTTTTTTGGCTGCACCTTACGGCTTGCAGGATCTTAGTTCTCAGACCAGAGATGGAAACCCACACCCCCTGCAGTGGAAGTGCAGAGTCCTAACCACTGGACTGCCAGGGAATTCCCTAAGGGTGACTTTTAGGGAGGCAGATTTTGACTTGATATTTATCATTTCAGCCATTTATTGAATAGCTACTGCATGCCAAGTGTGAGGGAACAACTGTGATCAGGTCCCCTGACCGCAGGGAGGTCACGGTCAGAGGGGGAAGGCAGGTGTCCAGGAAACACAGGACAAGCCCAGGACAGTAGGGGGCCTAGGCACAGACATGCACCCAGCCCACCTTGTCAAGAACACCATGATGGGAGTGAGGGAAGTTTTCCTAAGGAGGCAGGCATGGAGCTGAGACAGGGCTAAGGCCTGGCGAATAAGAGAAGCTGGCCAGTAGAGGGTGACAGACAAGAATGCTGAGCAGCAGGCGTTCTCAGCTTCCACACATCAGAATCACCTGGGCAGTTTTTAAAAATGAAGGCTGCCCATGTCTAGGGATCTCAGCAGGGGGCAGGGCCTGGCACTGATGTGTCTTAGAAGCTCCCAGAAGGGGGATTTAGGGGAGAATGGATCCATGTATGTACATGGCTGAGACCCTTTGCTGTTCACCCGAAATTATCACAACATTGTTAATGGGCTGTACCCCAACACAAAATAAAAGTTCAATAAATAAATAAAAAGTTGAGCCTAATGTCGGAGGGAGGTCAGGAGAAACACCAGATCATAAAGTAGGTGTTGGGGGTGGTGACAGCCCAGGAGTCACTGGTGGGTCAGCAGTGCCACATTGCAGAGGACTTCAGCAGCCATGTGAAGGAGGTTGGAGTTCTCCCCAAGGAAGATAGGAAGTCCCCACAGGTTTTAAGGTTTCAGGGAGAGAAGTCGATCAGTTACATTTGCTTTACAAGGTAATGCCTTTGCGTCTTGCATTTCCCCTCCTCTTCCCTTCACCTCCACCTGATGTGAAAGGACCCCTAGAGAAGCCCACTCGGGACCACCAGGGTCAGTGGCTCTCCACCCCCTGGCCCCCGCCAGGGGCTCTCCTTTCCTCTGCAGAGCTCAAGCCCTCGCCAGATCCTGCCTTGAGTCTCTGGGTAGTGCAAGTCTTCTGTACCTGCCCCAGGTGGGGAGGGGTCACTGGAATCCCCAGCCCCTTCTCCCTGCTTGTCCCCGCTCCCCAGTATCTGCCCTGATACTGGCTCTGGCCAGTTTCATCCAGTTCCAGCCCAGCTGAAAATGGCCCCTGACCTGCCCGAGTTCTGCAGTCACTGGACAGGTGAGGCATTTGCTTCTCCCTGTTTGCCAAAGCTACCGCTCTGCGGTCAGACCCACTAGCTTCCTCCTTCTGGGAATGTGTGTCGTCAGGCCTGTCTGGGTCCCTGCTGCTACTCTCGGAGTCCCCACGGCACCCATTGCTCCCAGCCGGAGGGAGAGCAGTACAGCGGCAAAAGAACGGGGCTTCAGACTCCATCAGACTTGGCTTACGAACCGGACTCCACCTCTCCTCAGCACTGTGACCTGAGCAAGTCGCTTCCTCTCTCTGAATCTCCACTTCCGTATTCCTAAAATAACAACACCGACTTCCTAGGAGAAACATGTAAAAGCCTGAATGGAATACCTAGCCCACACTAAGTCATCAATAAATGGTAGGGTCATTTACTACTATTAGTCAATGCTAATTATTATTGCTAGTGCTGGACACTCTGCTAAATGAACAAAAGTTGTAGAACAAGGAGAAAACAGGATGCTCAGCTTGTAGCGTTACTTTGAACGCAGAACACAGGCAGTTTGAGAGACTTTTATCAGAGCTGGAGGCTACTCATGGGCCAAGGAAATGCTACCTACCTAATCGGCCCTTCGGACCTTTGGACTCCTGCTCCATTCTTGATATTTACACCCCGTTCTTGATATTTACACCACTACTTGCTGGCAGACCGACAGGGGCCTTTCAAAAATGCGTCAGGATGAAGCCTGGGACTGTTGTAACGTCACCGTCGTCTGGCACGGTGTGTGGACTGCGCACAAGAACACTGCCCAGGATTTGCATTGCATTCAGAGCTCCGAGACTGATGCTCTCACTCAGCTGATATTAATGATAAAGAGGCATGTTGGTTTCTCACTTATTTTTATCCTCCCCACCTTGGGAACTCTATAGGAAGGGGAGTGACAGTAGGACAAGACTTGGCCATCTCTGTCTCCTGTCTTCCCAGGGACAGAGCATCATAAACGGCTGTGATTGGAGGCCAGAAGCCTGCTCTGGTCTTCCCAGATCTGCCTTCCTTCTTTCCCTGATTAAATGAGGTGAGGGGTCCAGTAGGTGACTAAGTCTTGCCCTCCCATCAGCCTCCCTTTCCATAAAGTTCCCAAGGCACTGAGGATACAAATAAGTGAGAAACCAAGGTTCCTCTTTATTATTAATATTAGCTGAGTGAGCATCCCAAAGTCAGTGTCTCTCTGAGCCAACGGAGCACCTCCTCAGCCTCACAGTCCAGACCAGGGCCTTATCAGGGCACTGGCCCAAATGCAGAGCCCTCCCAGGGGCCCTGTACTTGTGCAGAAAAACAGTAGAGGAGAAGACACCAGCTCCCAGGATAGCCTGGCTGTCCATGGATTCAGGAGCATAGGTGAAGGAAGGGAGAGAAGGGCCACAGGAATGTGAGTGAGTTTTAATACATGAAACCCAGTCCCCACCTGAGCGTCAGAAACTAACCACGTAAATAGACATCCCTGGAAAAGGGCGGGGAGTGTCTCCACCTCCTACAAGGATACCCCAGAGAGACAGGCACGACTCCTGCCTGCATGGAAGCTCAGGTCTAGCAGGGCAAGTATTTACTGACCTGATTAAGTTGCTGTAATATAGTAACTCTGCAGCGCCACAAAGCGCACTCGGCAGGCCAGACCAGGCTCTGCTCAGGAAATGCTCTGGACACTGGAACGTAAGGACTGACTTACAGACTGGGTGAGGCACAGTGGGGAGAGGGGGTGGGGCAGAAAGAACCGCACTGATGGGCAGTAACAAATGAGAGCCCTTCCCTGATGTTTTCTCATGAAATCCAATCCCTGGGAAGTATTCTGAATGGCCCCTAAATGCTGCATCCCCCAGGCTTGCCTTTGGGAGTCTTATGCTACCTGGCACCGTCGGGGGACACCAGCTATGCCAGCGGCTCTTTCCCACACTCAGACCCCATCTCCACGGGCTCCTGGACATGTCCATTGGGGTGTTCTTCAGGCATTTCAACTCCAACATGTCCAAAATTAGACTCCTCTCCCTTCCACCCTCAACCCCCTACCTCCTCCTCTGCGTTCTGCTCCAGGAAGGACAGTGCCGTACACCAGGTGCCCACACAGGACACCTGTGCAGCTGCACAGACTTCTCTTCTTCCTTTTCTCCTTCATCCCATTCGTTATCAACTGTGACAGGTCTTAGCTCCTTAACATTCCTCTTCCTGCTCTCCAGTCATTCATGTCCTCCCATCCATCTTAACTCCTGCCTTGATGTAAGTTAGTCCTTCCTCTCTGTCCTGTTTGATTGTGATTCCCTTCTAACTGGTCCACAAACTCTTCACCACTATGTTATCCTGTTAAATTACTGTTTCTGATCAAGTGAGGTACCCCCCTATCCCCCACCCATGGTATAGAGATTAAGAGTGTGGGCTCTGCAGCCAAGAAGTTTGGGTTTAGGTCCTGCCACTCACCACCACTGTGACCTTGAGCAAGCCTTTTAACCTCTCTAAGCCTAGAAGGTGGAGATAATAACAGCATCTAGACAGTACATGGCTGCTGTTTTTGTCCACCCCCAATACACCACCTGGGCTTCCCAGGTGGCTCAGTGGTAAAGAACTTACCTGCCAATGCAGGAGACATAAGAGACACGGATTCGATCCCTGGGTCAGGAAGATCCCCTGGAGGAGGGTGTAGCAATCCACTCCAGTTTTCTTGCCTGTAAAATTCCATAGACAGAGGAGCCTGGCAGGCTACATACAGTCCATGGGGTTGCAAAGAGTAGCATATGACTGAACACACACTCGCGCAATACATTTCCCTCCTTCTCACCCTTCCTTTGGGTGACCTGCCCTTCCTCAACTCCACAGGGCAAGGTTGCCAATCACAGAACCTGACCCCCATCCCAGAGATGGGCATCGGCCCAGGTCAGGTCAGTCAGAGCCTTGTTCTGGGCATTGGAGGCCTGAGAGAAGTCGCGGGGACAGAAGGCAGCTGATGCTGAGCCCGTGGAGCAGCACCCTCTAGAGTCCACATACAGCCACTGCAGGCCCTGGTTCCACCCCAGCCCACCCTAAAGCGGGCCTGTCCATGGTTTCCTTCAGCTCGGTGAACTGACTCTCCGGTTCTCTCTCTCTCTTTCCACCCTCGCATTTCCTCTCTCCTGTTTTGTGTGTGTGTGTGTGTGTGTGTGTGTGTGTGTGTGTGTGTGTGTGTGTTTTCTTTCTTGAGTTAGGACCTGTTTCTGACTCTAAGGCCTAAAATCTACAGATAGCACTGTTGCCAGAACGAAATGGGGCTGTGCTGTCAAGCCCAGTTCTGAGAAAGTTAGCTGTTGGGAAGTTGGCCCCACCCCAGTCATCCTGGAATCAAAGCCTGCTAGGAGGTGAGACTCAGTGGAGACCACTCAGTGGACATAGCCATCAAATAGATGGCCAGCCATGGGAAGGCAGGGGACATGTCAGGTTTGCTGACCACCGAGCCCCACCTCCCACCAGGCCTGTACGGTGTCTGGTATTGAGCAGGCCCTCAGTTAACATCCACTCACTGTTGACTGATGTCCAGAACCTGCAGGTATAACAACTTCTTGTGCTTGCAGAGGGGATGTCCTTGTAAAACTTGGCCAGGCCTAAGCTCCTTGGCTGTTGTTATTAGAGGCTCCCAGAGTCCTCTAGCTCTGAATCTCTCTTCCTAGGAATTCCTCAAGCTTCAGTGCTGTGCTCTGGATGTCCATTAACTCTGTCTTTTCAGGACCACCTCCATCCCCTCACTTTGGGGAGCTGTCTCTCCCCAGTGCAACCATAGGATTCTAGTGGGCTTTCCAGTCAGAGGACCGCCCCCCGCCCATCATGGGCCCAGGGGTAGTTGAGGGACTATGGGAAGGCCATGGAGCTGCCTTCTTTTCCCAGAGCAGAAGTGCTAAGAATTAGGGCTTGCTGGTGACCATCCTCCCCGAACATGGAAACAGTCTGTCCACACAGCAGAAACTGAGACAGACAAAAATGAGGAAGGCGAAAAAGAGACTTGACCTATCATCTGAGTTCCTCTATTCAGTCAGCTTCCGAGATCAAGCCCTCTAGGTGCAGGATTGACTCATTTCTTCATTCAGGAAACTTGTACTAAGCGCCTAGTGCATAAAGAGGAATGCAGAACTAAATGAGATCCTGTCACTGTCCTTGGGGGAATAATTCTGCTGTGATAGGCATGTGTGCGTGTGTGTGTGTGTATGTGTGTGTGTCTACAGTCATCATGGATCATGGGGGAGGCACAATTGCAAGAGGGCACACTATTATCTGGGCCTAGGTGGGGGTGGGGCAGCTCAACAAAGACTTCATGGAGGTGGTAACCCCAGAGGCGTCTGGAAACGCTTCTGGTAGGAGTTATCCTCAGTGGGTCTATTCTTTAAAGTAAGAGACTCAGCTGCTGAGGCGGCTCGGTTGGAAATCCCATGTGGACTTATTTCTAAGGATAAGCCTTTGTCTCATGAGCATGCTGCTAAGCTGGTGGCCTGTGCCTGGGAGGTGGCCCAGGGCTGGAAGAGAACCCCTGAATGCCGGTGGCCTGAGCTGTCTCCCACCACAGGTCTCCCATTGTGCCCTGTCATTTCCTCCGGAAGCTTTAACACTGGAAGGCCGCCCTGACCTACCTTTTCAGGTTGATCAGATGGCCCAATTATCCATCTAGGATCCCAGATTGTCTGGAAGTGAATGGACAGGAGTGAGGGGGCTGTCTAGTAAAGAAAGTGCCAGGGGGAGTCCAGCCATCCACAAGCTGTTAGCTGGAGCCGGCTGCCCACAAAGGATCTCTTTGTAATTCCAGGAGGTGGTGTCACAAGAGCTTGGCCGCAACTCACGAAGCACGTCCAGGAACCGTTTTTGTGAACGGGCTGGCAGGGAGCGCTGTCTGGTGGCCTGGAACAGATTCTGATCTTGAGGAGCCTGGGTGGGGGAGGGCCTTCCAGGCTGCCCGGCACCACCTGCCCCTGAGCTGGCCGTCCCATGGGCAGTGCCTGGGAAGCAAGCCCAGGCCTCCTCAGTGAGCGCACCAGACCTTCTCAGGGGAAGGGGCTGTGATCAGCTCTCTGAAAGTTTCTGAGGGCTTGTACCTCCATCTTCAATCTTGTTTTTGCAGCAACAGTGGCGGCTCTGACCCCAGGATTCACAGCCCCCAGGCTCTCAAAGTCCTCCATCATCTGCATCAATCCCAGCAGAGTATCAAAAATCAGAACACTTTGGATAGGAAATTGATCTGAATTGTCGCTCTTATAGCTAGGGTGACCGTGTAATTTATCTTTCCAAGCTAAGCACTTTGAAGAGTCAAAGAAGATGCTTATTAATACTTTTGCTGGGACAACTGGCATGAACTAGGATCATGCCAGGCAAACCCAGAAGATTGAGCTCCCTGTTTATTCCTTCAAACACAAGGTCGAGACAAAAAGATGGTGCCTTGAAGCAGATTGCTGGTGGAGATGGCCAACAGGCACGTCCAAGTTCCCAGCACACTCCACGTCTCTCACTCCATGTTTCCTAACAGGATGTTCTTCCTGAATTAATAATGGCACAGCTTGCCTTAGCGACCTCCATCCGGGCTTTGCTGAGGACTTAACAGCCAAGAACGTGGTCTAGATGCATTCCCTGTGTGACTGTTCTGTTGTTTTTATCACAAAAGGCTATTCAGCCCAGAATAGGAAGGTAGGCTTGTACACATGAAATCTGGCTCCACCAAATGTGGGGGAGGGCATAGGGCACATAGCTGGCACATAGACTACAGGAACTGAAGAGCACAACACCCTGAGCCCAGGAGCTCCACTCCTGCGTGTGCACCCACCCTTGTGAAACTCTCCCATGCCGGCACAAGGTCACCCACACAGAAATGTCTGTGGTAGCACCGTCTATAATAGCGGAAAATTGAGAGCAACCTAAGGGGCCATCAACAGAATCGTGACTTTTAAAAAGTGACTGTAAAAACAATAGAAAAAACGGGCAGAGGATCTGAGTAGACATTTTTCCAAAGAAGACACACAGATGGCCATAGGCACACGAAAAGGCTCACAGCCATTTGCAACAACGTGGACGGACTTGGAGGGTAATATGCTAACTAAAATAAGACAGAGAAAGACAAATACTGTGTGATCTTGCCAACATGTGGAATCTAAAAAATAAAACAAAGTAATGAATGTAACAAAAAAGAAACAGAAAGGTACATTAGGAGTAAGGGATTAAGAAGATAAACTATGATGTATAAAAGAAGCTACCAAGATATATTGTACAGCACAGAGGATACAGCCAGTATTTTGTAATAATGATAAATGATGTATAACCTTTAAAAATTGTGAATCACTGTGTTGTACACCTGAAACATATATAATATTGCACATCAAATATACCCCAATAAAAAAATGTTTAATGCTCTATCCACAGGGTGCGCTAAAGTGAAGCTCAATAAAATGAAGTATGCCTGTACTTTTAAAAGAAAGAAAAGGTTCAACATCACTAATCACTGGGCAAATGCAAATCAACATCATAGTGATAAACCACTTCACACCTGTTAGAATGGCAATTACGAAAAAAAAAAAAAACAAGAGATAAAAATGCTGGTGTAGAGAAAAATGTAAATGAGTGCAGCCACTGTGGAAAACAGTATGGTGATACCTCAAAAAACTAAGAATAGAACTATACAGAGAACTACCATGCTGCTGCTGCTGCTGCTGCTAAGTCGCTTCAGTCGTGTCCGACTCTGTGCGACCCCATAGATGGCAGCCCACCAGGCTCCCCCGTCCCTGGGATTCTCCAGGCAAGAGTACTGGAGCGAGTTGCCATTTCCTTCTCCAATGCATGAAAGTGAAAAGTAAAAGGGAAGACGCTCAGTCTATCTGACTCTTAGCGACCCCATGGACTGCAGCCTACCAGGCTCCTCCATCCATGGGATTTTCCAGGCAAGAGTACTGGAGTGGGGTGCCATTGCCTTCTCCAAGAACTACCATACGACCCAGCAAATCATGTCATTCTGGGTATTTATCCAAAAGAAATGAAATTTAAAAACACAAAAACATATCTGTATCCCCATGTTCGCAGCATTATTTTCAATACCCAAGACACAAAAACAAGCCAAGAGTCCACTGACAGACAGATGGATAAAGACAATGTGGCAAGTATGCACAATGGGGTGGTGTTCAGCCCCAGGAAGAAGGAGATTCTCCCGTCTGTGACAACATGGACAGACCTTAAGGACCTTACACTAAGTGAACTGTCAGACAGAAAGAGACAAATACTGTGTGACCTCGCTCATATGGAGAATCTTATTAAAAAAAAAGCAGAATTCATAGATACAGAAAACAGACTGTGGTTGCCAGAGGAAGGAGGTGAGGGGTGGGCAAAGTGGGTGAAGGTGGTCGAAAGAGACAGACTCCGAGTTATAAGGCAGGTCCTGGAGATGGAGCATACAGCATGACGACAGCTAATCAGTCTGGATTACACATTCGAAAGCTGCCGTAAGAGTAGGTGTTAAAGGTTTTCATCAGGAGTTCCCGGCTGGTCCCATGGTTAAGAATCTGCCTGCCAATGCAGGGGGTATGGGTTCAATCTCTGATCCGGGAAGATCTCACATGCCTCTGAGCAACTAAGCCCAAGCACCGTAGCTACTGGGCCCACGTGCCCTCAAGCTTGCGCTCCACAACAAGAGAGATCACTGCAATGAGACGCCCGTGCGCTGCAACTACGGAGCAGCCCCTGCTCGCTGCGACTAGAGAAAACCCAAGTGCTGCCACAAAGACCCAGCACAGCCAAAAAATTAATTTTTTAAAATTTTCATAAGAAGAACATCCATAACTCTGCGTGGTGATGGATGTTACTTGGACTTATTGTGGTGACCATTTCACAATACAGACAAACATCAAATCATTGTCATACACCTGCAACTAATACAATGTGATATGTCAATTATATCTCAAATTTCAAAATACATAAGTAAAAATTTTGGGGACTTCTCTGGTGATACAGTGGATAGGAGTCCGCTTGTCAGTGAAGGGGACAGGGCTTTGATCCCCAGTCTGGGAAGATTCCACATGTGGCAAAGCGACAAAGCCCGTGCACCAGAACTCCTGAGCCTGTGCCCTGCAACAGGAGAAACCACCGCAACGAGAAGCCCAGCCCTGCAATGAAGACAAGCGCTTGCTCCCCACAACTAGAGAAAGTCCAGGCACAGCAACGGAGACCCAGCGCAACTTAAAAAAAAAAATTTAAGTGATGATAAAACATAATTTAGAGATACATGTAATCAACATGGATAAATGTCAAGAACTATTTTGAGAAGAAAACACCAATAGCAAGAGGTTTTCATTGCTTTGACACTAAATGGTTCAAAACATGCAGTAGAATACCATGTAATGTTTATGAATTTTTGCATGTATGGTAAAGTTATACAAAGATGCATGAAAATGATAAACACCAAATTCAGGAGAATGGTTGTAGAGGAGAGGGTTAAGGAGTTCAGTTGGGGACTACAGAGGCTTCAATTGTGTCTATGATATTTTATTTCTTAAGCTGGATAGTGAGTAAGGCAGACTCATTCTACGCTTTTGCCTGAGACAGGTCTGCATTCTAATTCAGTCCAAGACTTGACTTCGGGTATCTTAGACAAACCACTTAACCCGTGCACCCATTCCTTTCTCTGTAATGGATACTCATGGTACCCATGTCACAGAGTGGTGGTGAAAATCCTTCCATAATGTTTTTGGGTTTTTTAAAGATTTTTTTGACATGGACCATTTTTAAAGTCTTTATTGAATTTGTTATAATATTGTTTCTGTTTTATGCTTTGGTGTTTTGGCCGCAAGGCTTGTAGGATCTTAGCTTCCCAACCAGGGATTGAACCCACACCCTGTGCATTGAAAGGCAAAGTCTTAACCACTGGACCACCAGGGAAGGTCCCTTCCATAATGTTTTGCAAGGATTTACTGTGTTGCCTGGGCTTCCCAGGTAATGCTAGTGGTAAAGAACCTGTCTGCCAGTGCAGGAGACATAAGAGACTCAGGTTGATCCCTGGGTCGGGAAGATCCCCTGAAGGAGGGCATGCCAATCCACTCCAGTATTCTTGCCTGGAGAATCACATGGACAGAGGAGCCTGGCAGGAGTCCATAGCATCACAAAGTGTCAGACACAACTGAAGCAACTTAGCCTGCACACATGAATGTATGCACGCACTGTGTTCCCTATGTGAAGGTGCCATCTTGGTTCCTTCTATAACAAGTCTGGTGGCAGATGCTCCAGAAATGGCAACTGCAATGTGTGGGTGCCCACGACTGTGCCCGGGCCTGGAGTGCAGCAGTGTCTGTGTGATGTGGCCATTTGCAAAGACACCTGCCTGCAGCCTGGTGATCTCTGGCCAGGCACACAGCCCAAGAAATCTCTGCTCGTCTCCTCTATCCCTCCCTCCTTCCTGTTCCTCCTCCTGATCATTTCCAGCACTACAGAGGTAGATGCCACAGGCACAGCTGTCAAGAGGCAACACTGGGATTCTAATCCAGGTATCTTGAAGATGAAACTCTTCCCAGTGAAATCAGGGACCCGCACCCTTACTCATTGTAGAAACACCTGAGGATCTTTAAAAACCACCCAAGCCTGGACACCACCCTTGGACTCTCCAGATACCACGAGCATGCGGCTCCCTGGGTGAGTGATGCCGGCCAGCATTGATTTGACACTCTCCAGTTCATGTGTGCTCTGCCCTTCCCTCACCCTCCACCCTAGTCCAGCATCATCCTCAAGGAGCTATAACTCCTTGCCAGCCCAGATCCCCTAGTCTGTGAACTTTCTTGACACAGAGTTTACACCTTGCATCTCTATTCTCCCAACATGCAGCATCATCTCCAGCAGGGTTTTGGAGGAGTGATCAGAACTCTGTAAAGGGGAAGAAGAGGGACCGAGACAAGGAAGTTGCCAAGAGGCAGACAGACTTGGCCTGCCCAGCATCTGAAGAGGAAGAAGGGGATGCCCATCAAGTTCTGTGCTCCTTTCGGGAGGAAGTGTTCCAGAAGAAGCAGAGGCTGACCCTTCCTAAACGGGTACTGCCTGTGTTCAGATTCTATTTATCTTGCCACCACCAACAAAGCGGGGATTTCCTTCTCACATTTCTTGTTTCCAGAGATAGAAAATTCTGGGACAGGAAGGCAGCAGGAGATGACCCACTGCAGCCCCCAGTCAGCCTCGTACAGAAATCTTCTCAGAACCAGCTCTGCACGGCCCCAGCAGGACCTTACCCCTTGTGGAGCAGGCAACCCGAACGGCTTTGATTATTAGAAAATGCCTCCCTTCCTGTGTCAGAGTTCAAGCTCTGCCACTCCTACCGTTTGGTCCTGGGCCCACCCTCTGTGATGACATCTTTCTACACATAGGCCACAGGGAGGCGTTTGGGTTTTATTTCAAGTGAAATGAGGAACAAGTGAAGCCTTCTTAAAGGCCTGGCAATGTGATCTGGTTTATGATTTTAGAAGAACTTCCTGGCACTATATGGAGTCTAGATTGTAGGGGAGGAAGAGCAGAACCCAGGCAATGTGCCAGGAGGCTGTGGGGATAAGTCAAGTTGGAGGTGATGGTGGCTCGGGCAATGGTCTGGCTGTGGGGATGGGTTTGGGATGTGTTTTGGGTTCAGAACCAACAAGATTTGCTGATGGATTAGATGTGGGTGTCAAGTATTAGGCTGATAGGAGAGAATTTTTATCTTTGTGTGCCATCTTGCCTTAGATACCTTTTCTTTTTTTAGCTAACAGAATCAAGGCATCTGTTGAGTCATTTTTGCCTGAGAAGAGAAAGAGAAGAGAGGGTTGGAAAGAAAGCTGTGGTCTGACTTTCCTCTGCCCCTGCCCTAGGAGGGCTCAGATCAGGTTGGCTGACTTCAACCCCCTCCCCAGTGTGACCCCAGCCTCAACCCACACAGTCTCAGCTCCTGCTGAGCCTCGCTCTCTGCATGACAGAAGAATGACCAGCGGTAATGGAGGCCAAGCCTGACTGGCTTCTGAGGACAAACTTCTATGCTTTCCAGCTCAAGGATTAGTGTTGCCACAAGTCAGAGTTCATGAAGTTCAGAGAGAATCCACTAGAGGGCACTGCAGCACTGCCCAGAATAGACCATTCCAGGACGGCTTTTTCACCTATTGAGTTACAGAAGCACCTACAGAATTGAGCAAACTTTTAGCCAGAGCCCTAGGTTAGATGCTGAGATACAAATATTACAATATTATATTTGTATATAAAAATATGCATAGATGCTGTCTCCAGTCAAGTTGGGAGAGCAGGGTGGGGCTCGGTGTCCTCAGAGGTGGATAAGGCACCAGGATTGTTCCCAGGAAGGGTCAGTCTGTGACTTTTTCCTGCTTCTGGGGACTTAACTATAGGACACATGCATACATACCACACATAAAGAGCACACACACATACATACAAACAATACACGCATGCACAAACCACACAAACCACATACACATACACCCTGCAGTCCTGGGCTCAGGGTGTCCGTGAGACCGCAGGCTATGGAGCAGGTGGGCTGGAAACACTGAGAAGAGTGTGCAGCAGAGCAGTGCCGGGTTTACAGCTTGAGAGAACAACCCCCTAGCCCCTAAAGAATCCACACATCATTAGAAGCACTGTAAACAAGCCTATTAAAACACACATGTTGACCACATATGATCCAAGGGTTACATGAACTCATCGACACCCACTAACACATTAGCATAGATTTACTGAGCACTAGGGTAGGGGTGGGCTTTTTGTCAGAGGGTCACAGGGGAGAATGCTAGCCAGCCCTTAAAGGGGCTTTCTGTGTACAGACACCATTTGGGGGCCTGTGTGTTTTCTTTCTCTTAATGCTCACAGCACCACGGTGGGCTCTGACGTTATCCCCAGTTTATAGAGGGGGAACATTAAGGCCCAGAGAAGTGATATGGTTTGCCCAGGATCCCAGAGCTAGGTGGGCAGAGGGGCTGTGATCCTAAGTCTGCCCTAAAGCAAGCCAGAACTAGTTGGGAGACACGTGCATACAATGATCCAAACCAACACACAATGGGCCAAAAAAGAGCAACTTCATTTTCTTTCTGGTTCTGTCTTTCTAAGAACTTAACATGTTTAGCTTGCAGATCCTCACCTGAGAAGGAAGGGGAAGCCCCCTTTAGGTGCCCACCCCCCACACTAGTATCTGCAAGTGGCCCTGTGTTACCCAACAACACAAGCAGCTCTGAGCCATATGACCCAGCTGACACTGCGGTGCTGAAGTCCTCGGTGGTGGGAAAAGGGGCCTTGTGGGGTTGGGGACAAGCTCTAGGGAGACTCACAATGAGACCCCTGGGTTCACTAGCAAGGCTATGTTCTCTGCAGCAGAGAACTATGCATCCACCAATAAAACAAAACAAACATGCATGGGGCCGAGCAGCCAGAACTGCCCACTGTGAGGTGGGTCTTGTCAGGCCCTCCGAGCTGTAAGATCTGGTAGGCCCAGCATCGGTCCACTGTAAGGTGAAGATGGCTCAGCCAGGGCTGAGCAGGGGCAGGACCAGAAGCCACAGGCCTGCTGCACAGCCCCCACCACTGTGGCCCCAGTGCACTGCCCTCAGCTCTCTCCCGGGTGGGACTCCTGGCCAGTCAGCCAGGGGAGGAAGAAAAAGCCTGAGCTTGGGTTACAGATGGGCCAGCTTCCTATACACGTGTAAACTGAATGTGATGTTAGCCACACTACAGCCTCCTCTAGGGTGGCCTTGAAAAACAGGGATGCAGACCTCCAATAAACAGGTAATGTTTCAGGTGGTACATCTCATCATCCCCTTTGTATGGAAAGAGAAGTGTCCTCAAGTTAGAATATGTACAATACATAGGCAGTGATTGATGGCTTGGCTGACTGGTCAGGGGCCTGGAAGGAAGAAGATTGGAAGATAAGTGCTGGGCAGAGGATGTGAGCAGATACATGAAAATGGGCCCAAGTGTGAAGATCTTGGTATTACATGGTAACACCCACCAGAGAGCATCTAGTGAAGAGGCTCAGAATAACCAAGTAGGTGAAATGACCCAGTCAGCAGATGTCAGCCAGCCTCCTTCGGCTAGCTTCTGCCAGTGGTGCCCTGGGACCAGAGTGCATCACAGCCCCTTGTTGTTCACAGCAAAGCACACTGCATGCAGGCAAAGGTGCAGCTCTCGACCTTCACCTCAGGTGGGCCTCAGCACTGCCCAGCAGGTAGACTACAATCCTCCAATCCAGTGGCCTTCAACCTGGCTGCACAACAGCATCTCCTGGGCAGCTTCTCAAAGACGCCCGGCCCTGCTTACCCCAGACTAAATGTGGGGCCCTTGGGAGCGCAGGGGCTCCCAGGTGATACTGATGCAGGTGGCAGAAAAGGACTCCTCCTCGCATCACTGAGGGGAAGAGCCGATGATGCCGTCTAGTCTGGATACCCCCTTGCTGCACAGAGGAGGGGCCTACATGACTGAAGTGTGGAGGAAGCAAGCTGGTGTGAAACTTGTCTTTCGCATTCCTTGTCTTTATCCATGAAGCTTCAGAGCAGTGATACCAGCGGGAACTGAGGCACTGAGGGCCCCTGCTTCCCCCACCCAGGACACACAGAGGTTCACAGATCAAGCCATAGTAGTCCCGGGCTGTGGCCTCAGGCTCTTAACTGCCATAAGAGAAGCCACTTGTTTTAAAAGGACCAGGCCATCCTGTACACCTTTAACTTACACAGTAATGTATGTCATTTACTTCTTATTAAAACTGGAAAAAAAAACACAGTAAAGGGCCCTAGGATAGAGGCTACATTCTGCCTCTCTAACCATGAACCATGGGACCTTACCTTAAGTCTGATCCTCTATTTCTTCATCTATAAAATGAAGATAAATATCTATTTCTCAAGATTGTTTTGAAGTTTGGATAAAAACCATATATATTGATATTTTGACAACATTAAAACACTAATACAATACAGTGTGTTCTTTTTAAAAACTTAAATTTTACTTATTTAAAAAACAAACAAACAAGAAATGGACATATATGGGCAAAATTCAAAAAATAAATGACCCTCCCTCCCATGCCCCTGGTAACCATTTCTACTTCTGGGAGGCAACTGCTGTTTGCAGTTCCTCAGGTGGTAACCAATGTATTCCTAACAGGAGTTCTGCCACACCAGACAATTTCCTGTACAGACCACGAGGCCTACTGATTTTGCCAGATTCAGGCTTCTCTAATGTTATGGAGCACTGACTACATGCCAGGCTCTTTCACACCCACTCTCTTGTAATTATCAAAACCAAAACAACAAGAAAACCTGTAAAGTAGCATTAAGACTCCTACTTTTCAGCTCCATAAACTGTGGTTAAGCAGTTTGGCTAAGATCAGCTCAGGAAAGTCATAATACCAGGGCCCCAATCTAGGACGTGTAACTCGCACGCCCTAACCACTGCTCCACGGCCACTCCAGAAATCCACCCATGTGCCTGCCATCCACCATCCACAAGCACCATCACAGTCCACTTAGCCCCTGTGGCTCCTTAGTCAGCTAGGTCTTCACTGCACATGGGTGTTTTCACGTCTTTTATTCTTTTCTGTAAATACAGTGCATGGTGCCCGTAAGCAAGCCCACATGCATTCCTAAAGTCTTTCCTTTCTAAGGAGACTGCGTTCCCTGAGGAAGGCAGCTGGTGAGGTACCTCCCGTGGGCCTTTGCACCCAAGCCAGTGCCGCCACAAGACCAAATGCCCCAGCGGTAGTGGCTGGGCAGCGGGGGTTCCTGCTCAGGGGGCTGGGACCAGGCCTCCTTCTGCATACACACACCCACTGCACAATCATTCTCATCTTGTCTTTCCTGGAATCCTCCCCTGCCCTGGAGGAGGTTGGCACATCCAGGTGGGGACACCAGAAGCCGTGGGTCCTGCATGCAGGACGTGATCCAAGCTCATCCAGTGTCTGGCTATCCTCAGCTCTGTGCTGTGCCCGCAGGAGTGCCAGAGAGAAATCCTGGGACCTGTCTGCCCAGCAGCCCCTTGGGAGCAAGCGCTGGGCTTCCTGCGGTATCTGAGACTGAAAGACGGTCCTCAGGGATCCAACAGCTCCTGTGACACATCCCTGATCCACACGAGGAAAAGCAGGCTTGGAATACGGATGGGGTCTGGGACGGAATTTAAACAAATTTCTCATTAAATGGGTTTCTCATTTACAGATAGGGCCTATTGAAAGTCAGCACCTCCCTTCTGAGAAGTTTAAGAAGATTCCCAAGGGCGTGGCTTGAATGATAAAGAGGGAAGAGACAGGAAGGAAAGGTTGGGCCTGGTAGGGGCTGGGAGAGGCCATGGAAGAGGGTGAAAGAAGAGAAGGAAGAAGGGGGTGGGAGTAGTCCCCAGACACCTGGTGGGAGAGCCTTGGAATAGAGAAAGAACAAGTGAGAGCCTGGAGACTACAGCCGACTTCCCAGTGGGTCACCTCTTCTTGGCGGGTCATCAGTCAATCCATCAGTCAGCATCCCGTAGCCCATCCCTCCCATTCGCTTTCAAGGAAGGTTAGATTTTCACCAGACTAGTCGCAAGAGTCAGACACAACTGAGCGACTGAACTGAACTGACTGAGTCAACTTTCCACCCTATTCCACATTCTTAACTGACAAGCAAAGAGTATTTTAGGATTTTGGAATTATCTACCTGAGTGGAATTCTCAACCTACCCCCACCCCTGTCATGTGAAAAATCTAAAAAAAGATAAACTGCATTTTATGAGTTTTCCTAAACTATTTTGTTGGGGGTGGTTTTCTGCTTTTAAAATTAGTGCATCCACATTGGATTTCTCCAAGTCCCAGTTCCCTCGCTGGCACAACAGGGTTATTAACGGTATAGACTCCAAAGGTTTGCCTCAAGAGTTAAAGGAGACGAAGTCTGTAAAGTGCTGAGCACCGTGTTTGAGGGTGTTTGGTGCACAGTAAACATTGGTAAATGTTAGCTATTACTCTGTAACAGCTGAGTCACTTCCAAAACTGAGACCCAATTTGCCAGCTTCCAGTCTGGTCCTTTTCTCTATCTTGACTTTAACGGCTGTTAATTGTTTCACAAGCTAAATTTCACTTATTGAGGCATTTCTCCTAGGCTGTCTTGGAGAGCAAGCTCCCTTAGTAAGTAAAAAATGTGACTCAATTTATAAAACTTCTATTTTTGTCCCCCCATTTTTAGATCTATCTTCTTCTTCCATCAGCTGAGTTGGATCAGATAAAACCGTGAAATCTCTCCCCATGCAACATTGATAACTGTTGTACAAAGTGAGGAACTGTCTGTCTACTCAAGTATCTTAGGGCCAACTATCAACAAAAACAGATTAATATTTTGTAGAGAGCAATTTGCAAACTTAGAGAGCTGAACCAAAACATTTAACATCCAGTGATGAACAGCTTGTCAATAATGAGGTCCTTTGTATGCAATGCATAATTCAGAAAGGAAGTAGAGACTCATCTGCCTAATTTAGCAAACTTTAAAAGATAAAAAAGAATGAATCCTAAGGAATTAATCTGTGATGGAGGGGAAAAGACCTGTTAAGATGTTCAGCAATGCATTATTTATAGAGGCCCCAATGATACATAATCTAAATCTCTCACAATATGAAAATGGCTAAGTAAAATCTGTCTCATCCAAACATTCAGCATATCATGCAGTCTTTAAAGAGGTGCAGCGTTAAAATGGTGGTTATGGCCATATGCTCTGGTCTTAGGTTGCCTGAGTTCAAATCCAGACTCCACCTCTTAGACAACCAATTTCTCTACATCTCTGTTTCCTCGCTTGTAGAATGGAGGTTAAACTAGTATGTACCTCAGAGTGTTGTTGATTAAACATAAAGCCCTTAGAACAGTTGCTGGTGAACGGTAAATACTTAACACAGGCTAGCTAATACCACGCTGCGGCAGGGACTGCTAACATCAAATCCTTTTCATCACCTTCTAGGCTGTTGGCTAGACTACAAAATGACCTGCCTTTCATCAGTTAGGTACAGCTATGTGGCGAAATTCAGGCCAACAGAAGGAGAGAAAAATGATGTGTCTCTGCTAGGCATGGTCCATACAGAACTCGCATGCACTCTCTCAGCTCTAACCCTACTGCTGGCTTGATGCAAACAAATGTTATGATCAGGAGGACCCATTTGGCTTCCTGTGAATTAGAAACATTTTATTGTTAAGTGTAATTTAGGGATTCATCAATTACAGGAGCAAACATTAACTACTGTACAAACGGATTTTTACATTACATGAAAAAAATATATAGGATATATAAATGACATATCAGAGTCTGGGAGATGTCCCCCAATATTTGTTTTTCCTTTTCTAAAAAATCTTTTGGCTGCACCACATGACATGTGCGGATCTTAGTTCCCTGACCAGGGGTCTAATCCCAGCCCTACAGTGGCAGTGTGGAGTCTTAACCACTGGACCACCAGGGAAGGCCTTCCACCTTCTTCTTCTTTTTTTTTTTTTTTTTGATGAGGAAAACTTAAGCACAGTAAAGTGCAAAGATCTCAAGTGTATAAGACAAAAGGTTTCAATAAGGTTTAATTCCTATGCAACCAACACATTAATCAAAACACAGGCCATGTCCATCACCCCAGAAAACTCCCTTGTGCTCAAACCCCACAGACAACCATCATTCCAATGTCTACCATCATAAATCAGTTTTGCCCCTTCTTGAACACCATGTGAATGGAATCATGCAGTATATACCCATTTGTGTCTGGTTTCTTTCACTCAACAAACATGTTTTTGAGCTTCATCTGCACTGCTGCATATAACAATACTTCATTCTTTTTAAACTGTTAAACAATATCCCATTGTCTGATTATGGCACAATTTGTTTATTAGTTCTCCTGTTGATGGACATTTGGATTATTTCTAGGTTTTCACTATTGTGAATAAAGCTACCAGGAATATTCATGTACAAGTATTCTTATAGTGTTTTTTGTTTTCATTTCTCTTGGGTAAATGTCTAGAAGAGAAATTGCTGAGTGTATTCATGTTTTTATTGCTCCTGTAACAAATTACCACAAACAGTGGCTTAAAACAACATAGATTCATTATTTTATAGTTCTGTGGTCAGAAGTCAGACACAGGTCTCGCTGGGCTAAAACTGTGGTCATCAGGGCTACATTTCTTCCTGGAGGCTCTAGGGGTAACTTAGTCAGCTCAGCTGCCATAAGAAAGTACCATAGGCTGGGTGGCTTAATCGACAGGAATTTAATTTTCTCAGGTTTGGCCCCAGAAGGCTGAGATCAGAGTGCCAGCACAGTCAGGTTGTGGTGAAGGTTTTCTTCCTGGCTTATACATGGCCCCCTTCTTACGGTGTGCTCACAGTGGTAGGGGGCTGGAGATGGAGGGGTCCTCTCTGCTGTCTCTTTTTTTGAAGGGCACTAATCCCATCATGAGGGCCTCATTCTTATGACCTCATCATGCTGGAGAAGACTCTTGAGAGTCCCTGGACTAAGAGGAGATCAAACCAGTCAGCCCTAAAGAAAATCAACCCTGAATATTCGTGGGAAGGACTGAGGATGAAGCTGAAGCTCCAATACTTTAGACACCTGATGCGAACAGCCAGCTCACTGGAAAAGACCCTGATTCTGGGAAAGATTGAGGGCAGGAGGAGAAGGGGACGACAGAGGATGAGATGGTTGGATGGCATCACAGACTCAATGGATGTGAGCTTGAACAAACTTTGGGAGATAATAAAGGACAGGGAAGCCTGGTGTGCTGTAGCTCATGGAGTCACAAAGAATCAGATGCGACTTAGCTACAGAAAAGGTGAACGTGAACGTGAAGTCGCTCAGTCGTGTCCGACTCTTTGCGACCCCATGGACTGTAGCCTACCAGGCTCCTCTGTCCATGGTATTTTCCAGGCAAGAGTACTGGAGTGGATTGTCATTTCCTTCTCCAAGGAACAACAACAAACATGAAAGACTTCCAAAAGGCCTCATTTCTAAGTACCATTACACTGGGTTTAGGGCTTTTAACATATAGGGACCCATCAATTGCGGAGGGTGATAGTTCAGTCCATAGCAAGGGTGAATCAGTTTCTGGACTTTTTTTAGCTTCTAGAAGCTGCCTGAATTCTCTGGCTTATCGCTCCCTGACCTCGTGATTACACTGAGCCCACCTTGATAATCTGAGACAAATTCTTAATCACAAAATCCTTAATTTAATCACATCCTCAGGGTCCCTTTTGCCACATATTGTAATATAGTTACAAGTTCTGGGGATTGGGATGTGGACATCTTTGTATGGGGTCAGGGGGTATTGTTCTGCTACCACACCGGGTTATAAGATGGTATATGCCACCCCACTCCAGTACTCTTGCCTGGAAAATCCTATGAACGAAGGAGCCTCATAGGCTGCAGTCCATGGGGTCGCTGAGTCGGATACGACTGAGCGACTTCCCTTTCACTTTTCACTTTCATGCATTGGAGAGGGAAATGGCAACCCACTCCAGTGTTCTTGCCTGGAGAGTCCCAGAGATGGGGGAGCCTGGTGGGCTGCCGTCTATGGGGTCGCACAGAGTCGGACACGACTGAAGTGACTTAGCAGCAGCATGTTTACCTTTACATAAAAAGCTGCAATACAGTTTTGCTAAATGGTTGTCCCATTCCATTGATACATAGACACCAGCAATATATGGAAGTCCAACTGCTCTACATTCCTGCTAACCCTTGGAATTTCAGTCTTTTTAATTTTATTCATCCTAAAGGGTGTAAAGCAATGTCTTACTGTGGCTTTAATATGTATTTCCCTGATGACTAAAAAGTCAAGCATCTCTTGTGCTTATTGATCAGAGAATTTTGTTTTATGAAGTTTTTCTTTTCAAGCCTTTTATCTATCTTTAATAAGGTTGTTTGTCTTTTGATTACTGATGTATAAGAGTTTGTTTTGGGGGCTATGCCATGTGCCATGAAATCTTAATTCCCTGACCAGGGACTGAACCCATGCCCCCTGCAGGGGAAGCACGGAGTTCACTAGACCTCTAGATAATTCCCTACAAGAGTTCTTTTTGTATTCTGGATAAAAGTTCTTTGCCATATATATGTACTGTGTGGAGGAGGGGTAAACTCCTCTCTACCCTTCTTGACCAGTTCTTTTGGCTGGTCTAATAATTAAATTGACATGAGACAGATTAGCAGGAGAAAAAAAAATTGTACATACATAAGTTTTGCAGAACAGGAACCCCCAAAGTGACCAAAGAAGGCTATTCATATATCATTTTTTAGACAAACAATTATTTGTGAAGATTTAACAAAGGGGCTTGGGCTTGGATGGTAGATGAATGAAGAGGTAACAAAGTTTGTTTATCCAGCTTTCTTAGCCTTGAATTCCCTAACTTTGGGTGATAAGAATGATTTCTATCCTGGTAGAGGGAGGATAACTTCACACGGAAGATTTAGTTCCTGCTTCAGGGGGAAAGCGGTGGGGGTGATGGTGGTTAGAGTGTTTTTTAATATTTTTCCCCAGATATTTCTCAACAACCTCCCATCTCTGGGTGCATGAATGTGACCCAATCCTGGACAGCAGCACGCGAGTTAATGTGCTGTGCAGGACTCCCAGCTCAGGCCCCGACCGGGACTGGAGGGTAGTGTGACTTGAGTGAATTGTCGTCCCTCACCCCACTAGCTGGAAAGCAGCCAGGATGCCAGGCGCTAGAACAGACGTCCCAGACAATGAGAGAGAAGTCATGTGTTGAGAACAGAAGGGCAACAAGAAAGGAGCTTAGGTCCAGACCCCCTCAAGCTGCCATACCAGATCTGCACTGTCCACTAGACTTTCATCCAACAGAGAAACCAGCTTCTATTTTTTGTAAGGCACCTATTTTAAGATCTTTTTATTGCAGTCACCCTATTCATTACTTTAACTCTAATACTCCTCTTCCTGGTAATTCTCTGAGATGGCATTTGGGTATATAGGGGATAGAGTTTGTATGATCTTGTGGTGAAGGGGAGGACGGGTCCCTAAGTTCCTGAGCATAGGTACTGGTACTGCCTCTTATTTTTGTAGCCATGTTTCTTCTCGGTCACTGAGCAGACATCTTGCCAACATTTGTTGCTAGCATCTCTAGCTGATAAACTCGAAGTCTTTCTTAGCTTGTTCAGAATCCAGCGGTCCTTTCAATGAACTCTTCACTCCAGTCTTACTGGTGCCCCATGAAGCCTGGCTGGAAATCCCATTTAGGTCCCAGCCTGGAAGACCGCTCAGTCCTCACTTGTAAGGTCAGTCCCTTATTCCCAAGGATATGCAGGAAATTTTGGACACCTTTCATGCCAACAAACACAGGAAAAGACTCTTGGTAGCTAAATGCTGGACTTCTGTCTACCTAAACAAGCAGAAGGGTTGCGCCAGGTGGGTACCTGGTGAGGCTTCTCTTCCCAGAACCCCCAAAGAAAACAGAGTTAGAGGCCTCTTTTTTAATAATTTTATTTAATTAATTACTTACCTTTTGGCTCTGTTGGGTCCTCGTTGCTGCATGGGTTTTCTCCAGTTGCAGCAAGCAGACTCATATTCAGTGCACCAGCTTCTCACTGAGTGGCTTCTCTTGTTACAGAGCCCGGGCTCTAGGACTCACGGGCTTCAGTAGTTGCAGTTCCCAGGCTCTAGAGTACAGGCTCAGTAGTTGTGGCACAGGGCTTAGTTGCTCCAGAGCATGTGAGATCTTCCTGGTGGTTTAGTTACTAAGTCGTGTCCAACTCTTGCGACCGCGTGGGCTGTACCCCGCCAGGCTCCTCTGTCCATGGGATTTTGCTTCCCTTGTAGCTCAGTTGGTAAAGAATCCACCTGCAATGCAGGAGTCTGTCTGCAATGCAGGAGACCTGGGGTCAATTCCTGGGTCCGGAAGATCCCCTGGAGGAGGAAATGGCAACCCACTCCAGTATTCTTGCCTGGAAAATCTCACGGGCCGAGGATATCTTCCTGGATCAGGAATCAAACCTGTGTCTCCTGTATTGGCAGGTGGATTCTTTACCACTAGGCTACCAGGGAAGCCCAGGGGTCTCTCTTCTGTTTTGACATTCCCTTCCATCTATCTACCTATAACTCTGGGACACTCAGGATGCACAGCTCTCACCAACTGCTCCTCCTGACCTCCTCTTCTGCCCACAATCCTCCCTGAAGAAGGGCTGGCTATGTTTCCCACTTCCTCTTGGTAGTAGTTCTCGCTGTGTAGACATTTATGCTCAAGTCCATCCAAATTGGTCCTTGATTTATTAAAGGCTAAGCTTCAGGATAAAATCATTCTTCTTCTTTTCTCCACAAAGGCTGGCATCTGAGACCCCTGTCTTGCTAACAGGGTGAAGGAAGTCAGCATTGAGACTCAGTCTCTCAAGGGCCTCCCAGCCCCAGGCAGTCCCCTCCCCTCTTTTTCTGGGACGTGCGCTTCATGGCTCAGCCTTGGAAAAGAGAAGCTGAAAGAAATAATGATTTATGGAGAAAATTAAAATACACGAATTTAATGTTGTTCCTGGTGCATATTTTATCTCAGTTTGTCGTTCATATTTTCACTCTGTTTATGGTGTCTTTCAAGGACAAGCCTTTTTAATATTTATGGTGTCAAATCTGTTAGCTTTCCTTTAATGGCTTCTGGGTTTGGTGCCCTGCATAGGAAATCTTTCTTCACTCTAAGACCAAATAGAACTTTTAATGGCTGCAAAATATGCCATGTGAAAACATGCAAATATGCTCTAATTTATTTACAGATGAATATTTAGTGTGCTTCTGATTTTAAGATATCATAAATAATGTAATGAACATTTTTGTAAATACACTTTTTTCTTCTGCAATTTAAATCACTTCTTTAGGATAGATTCTTAAGAGGTTCATGGGTCTTTTTCACTATTTTAAAAGCCTCAACAACAGTTAAATATTTACCTTTTATAAAGCTGCACAAGCCAACAAAATGCCAAATTCCCTTCTTTTGCATAGAACTGCAGCTGCTCAGTGTGGTGACATTTATATTTCATGTTGATTAGAAGCTGAGGTAGTTACCAGTGACTTTGATTAATAAAAGAACACAAAAGCAATTATTAGTCAAAAAATGCAGTTGGTTTTGTCAGGCGAGTGTATGCTCCTCAGTTCTGTCTCATCACAACAAAGATTTGGAGTAATGGACATTAAAGCTCTTGGTGCGTCACAGCTCTTGGCTCTTGGACAAACTGTGTTATAGCTCTTAGACAAATCAGTGTTACAGCTCTATTTTATTTAGATAATAGCAGGAGAATCCATCCTCGAAGTGTGAGGGCATGCCAACCCAAAGATGCTAAGAGAAGAGAGTGGAGGAGCACGCCAGCGTGTGGGAGAGAGAGAGAGCACGCTTTGGCTCCTCTTTTTATATGTTTTTCCCTCCCCCTGGGCCTGCCCGCTGCAAATTGGGCTAGCCAGGAGTGCTGTTGGTTCTACCTGAGGTCCTCACTCAGGTCCTCGGACCTTCCTTTGTTCTATTTTCACGGGCTTTTCGTTTCCTTTTCTTTTATCCACCGCCATTTTGGACTCCTGTTTCCTATTCTAACTACCTAAATTCCCCATCAAGAGATGGGAGGCCCAATTCTTAGGGAATAGGGGCATCGAGGTCTTTCTGGCTACTTCCTGCTGAATTGGGACGGCGAGGGGTAGTGGGCCTCCCCCTCTTGCTAGTCTCAGGCCTCAGAGTCCTCATAGCGGTGTCCATCTAAGGGTGAGTGATGTTTTCCATGGTCGGCTATAGTTTTGTGTCTTTGTTGAACTGGCACCGCATGTTGTAGCTTGTTGACCTGAGCAGAGACAAAACAGGTTCAGTTCAGTTCAGTTCAGTTCAGTCGCTCAGTTGTGTCCGACTCTGCGATCCCATGAATCGCAGCACGCCAGGCCTCCCTGTCCATCACCATCTCCTGGAGTTCACTCAGACTCACGTCCATTGAGTCTGTGATGCCATCCAGCCATCTCATCCTCTGTCGTCCCCTTCTCCTCCTGCCCCCAATCCCTCCCAGCATCAGAGTCTTTTCCAATGAGTCAACTCTTCGCATCAGGTGACCAAAGTACTGGAGCTTCAGCTTCAACATCATTCCCTCCAAAGAAATCCCAGGGTTGATCTCCTTCAGAATGGACTGGTTGGACCTCCCTGCAGTCCAAGGGACTCTCAAGAGTCTTCTCCAACACCACAGTTCAAAAGCATCAATTCTTTGGCGCTCAGCCTTCTTCACAGTCCAACTCTCACATCCATACATGACCACAGGAAAAACCATAGCCTTGACTAGACAGACCTTAGTTGGCAAAGTAATATCTCTGCTTTTGAATACACTATCTAGATTGGTCATAACTTTTCTTCCAAGGAGTAAGCATCTTTTAATTTCATGGCTGCAGTCACCATCTGCAGTGAGGTTAGACAATTGATAATACATGAAACAATCATAAGCGGCATCAATATGGCATAACAAGGACTAGTACGGGCATTAGTCAATTCTACATTCACATCGCCAGGATGGCTCAGGTCCCTCCTTTGTCAGGGATCAGAATATCTATCTCCTGTCTGTTTTGGAATACAGTCCCTGCCAAGCTGTGCTGGCTCTTTAGAGCAATCCTGAGAAATCTTATCCCCAGAAACTTAATTTTGGGGGTGTTCATTAGAATGGCACTCATTTGCAGTCCTGAATAGGTGTCTGCGATCTCCCAGGGGCTCACAGGTGTATTGAGTGTCCTCTTCTGTCTTCTTCCATGGCTTGACTCATGAGTAGTGAATCCAGGAGTCGTGTCCTGGTACTGTGACTGCTGTGGGGGTAGAAAGTATTACAGGGTAGGGTCCCATCCATGGGGGCTGTAGTTGAGCATTTGGGAACCTATCTTTCCAGACTTTAATTAGGACTTGCATCCCTGGAGCACATAGTGGTGTCTCCTTAGAATCTTTTGGGTCCTGGTTCACACCCCGCAAGCGTATATCCTGTTGGAATTGCCCAGTGGCCATGGTATAAGACTGGAGGGTCTGAACCTCTGGATCTAGGAAGAGGTCATTGACATAAACAAAAGGTCTCCCATGTAGCATCTCATAAGGACTGAGACCAAGCTGTTCCTTAGGGGCAATGCAGGTGCGGAGGAGAGCTATTGGTAAAGCCTCCTTCCATCCCAGGGAGGTCTCCTGGGTTATCTTTTTTATCGCTGATTTTAAGAATGGGTTGGCTCTTTCTACTTTCCTGAAGACTGAGGCCTCCAGGCACAAAGGAGATAATAAGTAATGGCCAATGCTTTAGAGACCCCTTGGGTGACCTTAGAAGTAAATGATGTCCCATTGTCACTTTGTAATGATGTGGGCAGACCAAATCTTGGAATGAGTTCGTGGAGCAGTTTTGTTTTGTTTTTTTACTACCTCCTCAGCCTTCTCAGTCTGGGTAGGAAATCCTTCAATCCATCCTGTGTATGTATCTATCATGACTAATAGGTATTTACACCCTTGAGAAACTGGCATCTGGGTGAAGTCCATCTGCCAGTCCTCTCCGGGGTAAGTCCCACGTCGTTGAACGGGCTGGGCCAGCTGGGGTCTTCGAGCTCCTTGGGGGTTAATTGGCAAGTGGAACAAGAGGAGACCACTTGCCTTATAGTTGTTTGGAAGCCTGTTCCTCTGAAGGACCTTTCTAGTAATCTTTGGAGGGCCTTTTCTCCTAAATGAGTGGTGGCATGTAAGGAGTTAACCAACTTCCATTGAAGGTTTCCAGGCAGAAAAAGGAGTCTCTCCTTTTGGAATCACCCCATATGATCTTCTTGAAAGCCCTCACTCTTGGCTTTAAGAGTCTCACCTTCAGTATATGAAAGCGTTTCTGGCAAATTAGTCTGTGGAACTAAGGTGGCAACCCCTATTAGGTCATGGTTCTGTGATGCTGCTCTCTTAGCTGCCTGATCAGCTGTTTGGTTCCCTCGTGCCACTTCCGTGCTCCCTTTTTGGTGTCCTTTACAGTGGGAGACAGAAACCTCAGTGGGCAGATGGACTGCCTCCAAGAGTCACAGAATTTGACCACCATATTTGATTGGGGACCCTCGGGTGGTCAAGCAGCCCCTTTCTTTCCAAACAGCAGCATGTGCAGGTAGCACCAGAAAGGCATACATGGAGTCAGTGTAAATGGCTACTCTTTTTCCTTTCCCCAGCTCTAAAGCTCGAGTCAGGGCTATGAGCTCAGCTAATTGGGCTGAAGTACCTGGTGGCAGAGGCTTAGCCTCTATGATCGCAAAATTGGAGACTACTGCATACCCAGCTCTCCTTTATCCATCTAAGACAAAGCTGCTTCCATCAGTGTACCAGATTTCCTCAGGATTGGTTAGAGGATCTTCTGACAGTCCCTCTCAGGGTTTTGTCCAGTGGTCCAAGGTTTCTAGACAAGAGTGAAAGGGGAGAGAGCCCTCAGCGGTAGGCAGGAGGGTGGCTGGGTTAAGAACCTCACAAGGGGATATAGTGAGGCCTGGATTTTCCATCAGCATTACTTGATATCTGAGGATTCTTTGATCAGACATCCATAAATTGCCTCTCCCATTTAGGAGTTGTTTTACTTGGTGGCTGGTAAAAATAGTTAGTTTGCCCCCAAAGGAGAGTTTTAAAGCATCTTCTATCATGATTGCAATAGCTGCAAGATTTCAAAAGCAGAGGGGCCAGCCTCGGGCAGTTGGATCGAGCCTCTTGGATAAGTAAGCTACAGGCTAGGGCTCAGATCCCAACCTTTGAGTTAACACTCCCAAGGCTATTCCCTCTCTTTCTCGGACATAAAGGTGGAATGCTTTTTCTGGGTCTGGCAAGCTCAAGGCAGGTGCCTGAGTTAAGGCCTGTTTTAATGTAGCCTCTGCCTTCTCAGAGGAGTTCCCCACATCAGTAGGATTGAATCATCCCGTCCCTTTAAACTTTCATATAAGGGCTGAGCAATTAGACCATAGTTGGGTATCCAGATTCTACAATATCCAGTTAGCCCCAGGAAAGCTCGCAATTGTTTTCGAGTCGTGGGGGAGGGCAACTGGAGGATTCCTTGTACCCGACCAGAGGACAGCCTCCTGGACCCGTGTGTAATCTGAACTCCCAGGTAAGTGACCTTTGCCTTGACCATCTGTGCCTTAGCACAGGAGACTTTATATCCCCTCTCTGCCAAAAAGTTTAGAACCTGAATTGCATGTTGTTGGGAATTTTTTTCACCTGGAGAGCAGATTAGTAGGTCATCTACATATTGTAATATTTTCCCATTAAGTTCCAGGCCCAGATCTAGGAGATCCTGGCTAAGGGCCTGTCCAAACAGGTGGGGGCTATCTCTGAACCCCTGAGGTAATATTGTCCAAGTCATCTGTTGGTGTTTTTCTCCTGGGGCCTCCCACTCAAAGGCAAAAAGATTGGGATTCTTTAGCCAGTGGTATGCAAAAAAATGCAACTTTGAGATCCAAGACTAAACCACTTGGCACTGGGTGGGATTTCTCCCAAGATTACATAGGGATTGGGTACTATGGGATGGAGGGGGACTACAGCTTCATTTATGATCCGGAGATCTTGAACCATTCGCCAGGTTCTGTCCTTTCTCTTTACTGAGAGGATTGGGGTGTTTCATGGTGAATTTGTGGGGACCAATAGCCCACAAGCAAGGAATTTATTTATTAAAGGCTGTAGTCCCTCCCAAGTCTCTCTTTTGAGGGGATATTGTTTCCGGTTAGGAAACCGAGTGGGATCTCTGAGGACAATGATGACCGGTTCAGATTGGTGGGCTCGTCCAGGGATCCCCTGGTCCCACACCTGGTGGTTAATTTTATCTTCCCATAGTTTTTGGTCCCTCTCTATTGGAGAAGGTGTAATGGGTTCTTCAGTAGTAACCAGGAGCTGTAGGGTTCTAGGGGCTGTAAAGCTTCCCATCAAAAGGGTGGTACCCAGTTTAGTGAGTATATATCTTCCCAATAAGGGAGTAGGATACTCAGGGACCACCAGAAACTGGTGGAAAAATATTTGCCCATCCCAGCAACAAAGAAGTGCTTGGGTGAATCTTTTAGAAGTTGCTTCAAAATGGTACAGGTTTGGGAGAAGGTTCTGGAGTAGGAGATCAAGACAGAGTAGGTAGCCCCTGTGTCAACCAAGAAATTCTCAGACCTACCTGCCACATCCAGTTGCACCCTTGGCTGCAGCCCCGTGATGGTTATCTGTGACAGGCAGGCTGGCTGGAGGGGGCCGCTTCAGTCCTGTTGAACCATCATGAGGGAATGCTTGGTGCTTGACCTTGAGGTTCTTGGGTCCCGAGGGCAGAGTGCTGCCCAATGTCCCAGTTGATGGCATTTGTAGCAAGCCGTTCGAGGAGACTTGTCACGGTTTGGACACTCTGGCCCAATGCCCTGCCTGTCTACATATTAGGCATTTGCCTCGTGCCTTGTCCTTCAAGGACTTGGGGTTTACCACAGGGCTTCCCTGGAGGGCGGCCAGCATCTGGGCATGCCTTGCCTCTTTCCTTCTCTCCCTCTCCTGGGCCTTGGCCTCCTTCTCCTGTTCTCTGTTATAAAAGGTATTGGTGGCTGTCTGGACCATCTCATCTAAAGAGGCAGCAGGGTCCTGTTGCTGTAGCTGTTGTAACTTAATTCTGATATCTGATGCACATTGGGACAGGAATTTGTCCTTTAAAATCACCTGTTCCTTGTAAGAGTCTAAGTCCAGATTGGTAAACTTTTGGAGGGCCTCATTTAGCCTTTCCAAAAAGGCAATGGGGTTCTCACTGGGCTCCTGAGTTATTGCTGAGACTGGGCACAGTCTCACAGTAATAGGCTCCCTTCTGTTTCCATGGTTGGACTTCCTTAGGGGTGAGTCTTTCTGAAGCTTATCCTACCCAGTACTGTTGCAACCTGAGAGCCAGGCATCCCCACCCGGGTCAGGGTGCAGATCCCCAGGCAGGGTGGGGCATGAAAGCCTCCTGGAGATTGAATCCCTGGACAGGTTGAAGCGTGACAGCCTCCCAAGAATTGGGTCCCTGGGCAGGTCGAGCCGTGATGACCTCCTGGGACCCCTGGGACTGGTGGATCCCCGAGCAGCTTGAGGTGTGACAGCTTTTTGAGGACCAGATCCCTAGGCAGATCAAGGCAGGTTGACCTTCTGGGATCCCCGTACTGGAGTTGGGCGTCCCCAAGATCTCCAGCATGACCAGTGCTTGGCAGGATTAAAGGGTTGGATATTATACAGTATTTCCCTCCCAAGGCCAGCTATTTTCTGGTTGTCCCTCCAGAAGACTGTAGAGGCAACATTGTAGGCCCGGATGGGGCTGAGGAAAGGAGCGTGAAACAGGAGGGAAGGAGGCAGAGCACAACCTTTGAAAGAATGACATAGCACAAGGGCATAATGCAAACCGATTAAAATCAATTGGGTCCAACATGACAAATCAAATTCAAGTAAACCTTAATCCCCAATCTGTAAGCCAACAGACACACCCAGAGGTGCCAGGACAGTTCTAAGGCACTGTCAAAAGAGGGAGGAGTGGGTGGTTCCCCAATGGTTGGGGTGATCCTCCCACTCACTAGCATATGAATTCACCCCGCTTGCAAAACCTAGCCAGGCCACATTCCATGGCCCCAGCCCTTGCCCTCAACAATGGCCCACACTCTGAAGAGTGGCTTCTCCCTGAAACCTAACAAATCCACCTCTTACTTATTGCTTTGTCTCTCACTGAATTTTTGCAATGAGACATCAGAGCCTGAGCTTCATTAGGTCCTGAAGCCAGGCATCCTGGCTTTTGGCTGGGCTCGAGTCCTGGGAGAGAGCTGAGGGACAGGAGGAAAAAAGCAGTGAGGAAAACGTGCCAAGGGATCCTCTTCATAGCCTGCCAGAAAATCTGCTAAATACCTGACCTGTGCTCACAGATTTCATTGGCCTGATCCTTGGCACAGAGAAGATTAAGGACAGAAGAACCCCCACTGGCTTGGGTAACAGCTACTGGGGCTCAGCAGGTAGTGCCTTTGGGACATACCAAAGAGTAGCCTCTCCAGAGTCCCTCAGTTCACCCACTGCCACTCGGCTGTTCGAGGTGGGTTGAGGAGACAAGAAACGAGAGATTGTAAAGGAATTAAGATTTTGTTAGGCATATGTCCCTCCAGCCATAGGAGCGAGGACCTTCTTTCTACCTTAACCAGAGGTCTTCTGGAATCTGAGACTGAGCCGTGTTAGCTTTATGCTGAGTTTGTTTTTTGGTTTCCTGGTTTCCAGCTCGATGGGCCTTTTGTCACTTCCCTTGCGAGATGTCAGGCGAGTGTATGCTCCTCGGTTCTGTCTCGTCACAACAAAGATTTGGAGCAATGGATATTAAAGCCCTCGGTGTGCATCACAGCTCTCGGGTCTTGGACAAACCGTGTTATATAGCTCTTAGACAAATCAGTGTTACAGCTCTATTTTATTTAGATAATAGCAGGAGAATCCATTCTCGAAGCATGAGGGCATGCCAACCCAAAGATGTGAAGAGAAGGGAGTGGAGGAGCATGCCAGCGCATGGGAGAGAGAGCGCACGTGCTTTGGCTCCTCTTTTTATATGTTTTTTCCTCCCCCTGGGCCTGCCCTATGTAAGTAGGGCTAGCCAGGAGTGCTGTTTTTTCTACCTGAGGTCCTCACTCAGGTCCTCAGACCTTCCTTTGACCTTCCTTTGTTCTATTTTCGCGGGCTTTTCCCTTCCTTGTCTTTTATCCACCGCCATTTTGGACTCCTGTTTCCTATTCTAACTACCTAACAGTTTGATATACTAAATCCTTTTGAAGACAGGGGGAAACATAATAGAAGTGTTCCTTATTTTTGCAGAGAAGTCTAGAGAAGAAGAAAAGATTATCTTAAAGACATTCAGTTAATTCAAAGTAATCAGCTTCTGGGCTTCCCAGGTGACATGAGCGGTAAAGAATCCGCCTGCCCATGCAGGAGACATAAGAGTCGCAGGTGCAGTCTCTGGGTCAGGAAGATCCCCTGGAGAAGGACATGGCAGCCCACTCCAGTATTTTTGCCTGGAAAATCCTACGGACAGAGGAGCCTGGCAGGCTACAGTCCGTGGGGCCCCAAAGAGTTGGACATGACTGAAGTGACTTAGCATGCACGCACAAACAGCTTTTAGATTTCATAGCCGCATGAATAAACTGATCATCCCCACCCTGCCATCATCACATCATTTCTTCCACATGCCCGGTTTTGCTTTAAGGGAACCCACTCAGCTCCCCCACACCAAAACTGAGCCATGCTGTACAGGCTTTGTCACCCCTGACCCCTGCACACACCCACACACCCACACACGCCCCCCCCAACACACACACACAAGAAAACAGAGCTCCAGAGATGTGGTTACACATGAATTGGAAGGATAGTTTTCTGAACCTGAGTCCAGTGTCTTGTGAGATGCAGTACAGCACAGAAATCAAGAAATTAGATTCTCAAGTGAGACATTCTGGGTTAAGAGACTCAAGACTCGGCATCTTACCAGTTGTTGGCCTTGGGAAAGTTTATTTAACTCCCTGAAGCTTAGTTGCTTTTTCCATAGAAGGGAGACAATACAAGCACTGACCTCCAAGAAAAAATTGATCAATACCAAAGTATAAATCACAGGATGACATAGAAATGGAAGAGGTTATCCATTCATAATACTAAGGTCTCCAGGCTCAGGGAGTACATATAATACAAGCAACAATATAAGTGATAGCCACTAAGAGCATTTCACGTTAATGCTTCTATTCAAATGTACTCATAGAGTTTGCCATAACCAAATTTACCTCAGTGGGACTTTGTCCCCTGTGTTCACTCAGGCAATCATACATTTATAGGGAGTTTATGAAAACTCTAGCAGGACGAAGGTAAGCCCAAAGGCCAAGTTTCAGGGACTGGGATTCCCATCCCCATACAGTGTGTAAACAGATGCCCCAGGAAGTTAGATGAACAGCTAGTCCAGTTGAGGGAAATCTGTGAACTTCTGCCTGAGTTTTCTTCTTAAAATAGGTAACTTCTGTGGTTTTGAGAGAAACTTTTTTCTTGAAATCGGAATTTATGTTTATTGAAGAAAATTCAGAAAATAGTGATAAGCAAAAGGTAGAAAATATAATTTGTAATCCCATCTCCTAGGGAAAAATAGAGTTGGTATATTTTTTTGCATCTTTTTTGTGTATGTATGCATTTATGTGTTTGTGTGAGACATACTTTTTGAAAAGCCCAAATGGCACCCATCCCATATAGACTATTTTATTTTCACTTTACCATAATCCTAAATATTTCCCCATGTCAACACACAAGGCCTTACATTCCTGCTGCTCACTACTGTGCTGAGACAGCAGCACAGGTCCCACCGTGGAGCTAGTGAGAAATGGAGCATCCCGGGGCCCACTTCAGATCTGCTGAATCAGAATCTGCATCTTAACAAGCTCTCCCAAAGGATGTGCCCCACAGGGTCTGAGGAGCATCAGCTGACAGCTGACAGTGTTTAAAGGCCACACAGTCTCCCATAGCATGGCTGAACCATAATAGATTTCACCTCTCACTGGTGGGGATTTTCTTGCTTGACAGAAGCTGATCCCTGGAGGATCTTGGACTTCCCAAGGCTGTCCTTGACCTTCTTCCCATTCTCCCTCTAGCAGAGAACTCTTCCCTGGCTGTGGGTCCCCTCTCTGTTCCCCGTTTCCCAGATGACCTCTTTGGCCCCTTCAGAGTCCACCCTCAGGAGACTTCTGACAGCTGGGGAGATACATCCTTGCATGTTCTCCATGGGCTGAATGCACCTGCTCACCTCTGTCATCACCTTCCTCCATCTGGACCCCCGGTATGGAGCCACAGACTTTCCTCAGGCCTCGTGGAGGCTTGGAGCAGAGCCCTTGGCCAAAGCAATGCCCGGGCCCCTCCAGGGGGCAACCCAGGCTCAGCAATGCCTCAGCCCTTCCTGAAATTCCTTTCAACCTGCTACTCTCATAATCCCTTCTCACTCTGGTAAACTTCAGCCCAATCTGAACTGCCCCCTTAAATGCTGCCTGGGCCTCCACTTCCGGCCCCCCCCACATCTCCCTGTCCCACCCTCAGCCCCTCCCTTCCACAGGTCCCCTCTCGCATCAGGAAACCCGTCTCAGCCCCTCCTCTTCACCCCCAACTTTCCTCCCATCCCTCCCCTAGAAACAGCCTCCCACTTCTCACCCACGCCCTCACGCCTCCCTTTCCAGCTTCCTCAATTTTCACCTCTCCCCCAAATTCCAATCCGGTCCCTGGGAAAGGAAAAGCGCCTCTGGTCGCACCCTGCCTGTGTGTGGTCCGAGGTGGGGTGGGGGTCGCTGGGGGCGGGGGAGGAGGATGCCCTGCCGATCCGCCCACCCGGGCTGGAGAGGGCTAATGGAGCCCTGTGTGCCCCTGCTTGTGGGCGGATGTCAACGGCCGGGGTGCCACTGGGTGAAAAGGGGCCAGTGACGGCTGTGAGGCAGCCCTGAAAATTCTCCCCGGTCCGCCAGCCCAGGGGAGAGCCAGATACGTGCGGCGAGTTGGGCAAGAAAGAACGACAGTGAACAGTAAACTATGACCCCGACCGCAACCACCTCGCTGGGCTTCCGTGGGGGCTGGGTGTCCCGGATCAGAGCCACCGTCCCCGGGGCGCTGAGAACTAAAGTCCCGAAGAACCAAAGGAGAACCGAAGCCGGATGCTCGCGCTGCACCTGCCGCGGTGCCGCAGGGAGAGACGACGGGTCCCACGGCGCCCTCCACAGCCGAACTTCCTCCCTTTATGCACTTTTGATAAGCAATTGGGAAAGATATTCTCAAAATAATACAGATAAGCTTCTATTTTCACCGATCAGAATAGTAAGCTTCTTTAAAAGAAAAAAAGAGAGGTTTTTTTGTGCTTAGTCCTGACAAAGATGCAGAGGCAGGTAGTCAACCATGCTCTGCCCGGCGGAGAGTGAACAGGTCCATTTCTGGGCAAAATGTAATAATGCTAAGAACTGAGGCTTCAGTGCTCACACAGTTTGATACTGTAATTCTACATGTGAAAATGTTTCAGAAGGAATAATCCCCAATACTCCCCAAAGCACAGACATCCTTTGTGCTGAAAAATGACGAAGAGCTTATTAACACTGGAATCAACATATTGGGAATTGATAAGTATATTACAATAAGTTGGGATATCATTCTGTCATTAACAACACTGATGAGTTTTTGATAACATGAGGAAATCTTAAGAGAAAGAAACAGAATTTCATATATATGGGATAATCACAAGTATACAAAAATAAACATAAAAGACTGGAGAAAATGGGAGTGGGTGATTTTCCCTTTTACCGTTTTATGAACTATTTCAGAGCTACATGTAGATATAGAGACTAATTTAGCCATCACTAAGCACTAGAAATGCAACATTCTGCCTGATATGGCCCCTGAGGGACCCCTGAGGGAAAACTCTACATGCTTTTATTAAATGTGAATGATTCCTGAACATTATATAACATTGCTTTAACTATTTCAAGCTTTCTTATTCAGATACTTCTGTGACTTGCTTTTTCCAGTCAATATCATGCTTTGGATATTTACCCATCCTGACTCACTGTTGATAAATTCAAATCTGGTTCACTTAGTAAATGAGTTAATATTCATAAGCAACTTAGAGCAGGGTGCTACATGAGTTTTGGGGTTTTTGATAAATACAAATCCATTTTCCCTGAGGTATAGTATACTACTGTGTTAACATTAGGTTGCATTTATTTATCCATTCTCCTACTGATGAAAAAATCAGACTGTTTGTCTTTTGTTCTGACTACAAACAATGCTGCTATGGACATTCTAGTCCATATCTGCTTGTGCACGTTTGTGAGTGTGAGAGTTTCTGTAGGTGCACACCTAGAATCGGGGCTGCACTGTTGCAATGGATGCTCAGCAGCAGTGCGGCAAGTTACTGCCAACAAATGAGTCATCATGTTCCCAGTCCTCACTCCCACGTTTGCTATGGTCAGATTTGTTCATTTTCCCCCAAGTTTAATGGCCCTGTAGAGAAGGCAATGGCACCCCACTTCAGTACTCTTGCCTGGAAAATCCCATGGATGGAGGAGCCTGGTAGGCTGGGCGACTTCACTTTCACTTTCACTTTCATTGGAGGAGGACATGGCAACCCACTTCAGTGTTCCTGCCTGGAGAATTCCAGGGACGGGGGAGCCTGGTGGGCTGCCGTCTATGGGGTCGCACAGAGTCGGACATGACTGAAGCGACTTAGCAGAAGCAGCAGTATATTTCTGGATGCTTTTAATTTGCATTTCCCTGATAACCATGAGTTTAGAGGTGAGGTATCTATTCACATGTTTACTGGTTATTTGTATTTTTTTCATTCTGTAAACTCCTTTTCCTCACCTTTTCCTTTCTTTGTACTGCTGTTGTCATTTTCTTGTTGACTTACAAGAATTCTTATATATTTTGGATACTATGACAATAAATGTGAATGAGCTGACTTTCCACATAAAATATAGCAATTATTAAATCAAACAACAAAATCCAAATATATAATGTTTATTGGAAGCACACTTAAAATGAAGTAATACAGAAAGGTTGATGATTAAAGAAATGGCAGATAAATGTAAAGAAAAGGAAAGAAGAAATAACAACATAGATCATGTGAAACTTAAGATAAAAAGTACTAAATAAGACAAAAATAATGTGTAGTCACAAAAGGCACATTTTAAGAAGAAGGCATTAGTCATAAACCTCTAAAACTAAACATCTTGGCAGCCAAATATATAATGCAAAAACTTTTAGAAATATAAGAAGAACCTCATTTTAAAACATGCATGCATAATTAAAGGAATCTAATATAATTCTTTCAAATTCTGACAGATCTAGATGATAAAAATTTAGCCAGAACATAGAAGATTTGAGTATTAAAATCAACCAGCTGAATTTAATAAATGCATATAGAACTTTGAAACCTAAAAATACAGAACATGCTTTTTTTCTTATATCAATAAAATATTTAACTATTTATATAGCATATTTCAATATTATATATATTTCTATGTTCATGTATCACATATATTATATATCCACCATGTACTTGGCCACAAATAAAACTTAACAAATTCAAAAACGTGAAGATTTTGTAAGATGTGTTCTTCTGATCACTGTTTTAGAATTCAAATGAATAATAAACAGAGGACCCCCAAACTATTAGCAACTTAGAATAAAAATAACCTCTAAATCAATACATAAATCAAAATAGAAACCAAGAACTCTCTAGAAAGCAATGAAGCATATGTTTTAGTGTTAAACCCATATTCCGGGGAAAATTATAGTCTTCAATGCCTTCACTGTTAAAGAAGGCTGAAATTAAAGGAATCAAGAACTCTTCTTAGGAAATTAAAAACAAACAAACAATCTAGCCAAACAGATTAGTAAAAGTAGAAGCCAAAATCACTGAAATAGACAAAAAAGAAAGAAGAAATCACAAATCTAATTTTTGTATCGTGGTAAAATATACATGATATTTATCATTTTAACCTTTCATAAGTGTGCAATTCCATGACATTAAATACATTCATAATGTTGTCTAACTATCACCACTATTTATATTCAAAACTTTATCATCATCCTCAACAAAAACTCTGTACCCATTAAAAGCAACCCCTCCTTTCTCCCTCCCCACCAACCCCTGGTAACCTATTTTCTGTCTCTATGAATCGTTTACTCTAGATACCTCATAAGTGGAATCATTACAATATTGGTCCTTTTGTGTCTTGTGTATTACAGTAAGTATGTTTTCAAGATACATACATTTTGTAGCATGTATAAAAATTTAATTTCTTTTTATGGTTGAATAATATTCTACTGTAAGTATATTCTACATTTTGTTTATCCATATTTTGGTTATCTGTTGATAGACACTTAGACTGTTGCCACCTTTTACCTATTGTGAATAATTCTACTATGATCATTGGTGTACAAGTATTTGTTTGAGTTTCTGTATTCAATTATTGGAATGTATACATAGGTGTGTAATTCCTGAGTCATATGGCAGTTCTATGCCAAATCTAAGTGTTTTGTAAGATCAACTGATCAACTGATCTTACAAACAAGAGAGACAATGCCCACCATCAGGGGCAAACAAGAGAGATCAAATATAAGCAGTAGTAGAAATTAGAAAAGCCATACAGATACAAAAGAGAGAAAAATAATTATAAGACAATATTATTAACAACTCTATAACAGCCAACTGGAAAATCTAGAGAAAACTGTTGAACTCCTGGAAAAATACAAATTGACACCAAAAGAAACAGAAAATTCAAATAGATTGGTTACTACAAGAGACCAAAAAAGTAAAAACAGTACAGTGTAAGAACAGAAGGACACTGCTTAACTGTGATAAAGAATATTCACCAAAAATCAGTAGCAAATATCTTACTAAAACAGTGAAACCTTCAAACCATTTCCATTAATATTATGCAGGAAGAAGGGATACCCATTGTGACTGTTATTAGCTAACTTACTTTAAAGGGTCTATAAAATGAAAGTGAAGTCGCTCAGTCACATCCAACTCTTTGACACTCTATGGACTGTAGCCTACCACGCTCCTCCATCCATGGAATTTTCCAGGCAAGAGTACCGCAGTGGGTTGCCATTTCCTTCTCCAGGGGATCTTCTTGACCCAGCGCTCGAACTCTGGTCTTCTGCATTGCAGGCAGAGGCTTTACCATCTGAGCCATCAGGGAAGCCCTTAAAGGCTCTATAGCATTATTAAAACAAAATAAAATTGTAAGAATAAATTCTGACAGCAGAAAAAAAGTTCTGTACTTGCAGACGGTGTGATTGTATATTGAGAAGAACCCAAGAGACCGTAGTAAAAAAAAAAAAAAAAAAACTATCAAAGAAGAAATAAATAAACAAGATATTTACAGACTGCAATAACTACTCTGCAGGAAAGGAACAGAGTAATGATAGAAAGTAGCTAGGCGAAGGACCCTGCTTTAGACAGGCTGTGCGAAGACTCTTGAGGGGGTGGATACTGAAACTGGACCTGGGCAATGAGAAGAAAGAGCTCAGGGTGGCATTCCAGCCAGGGAAAACACTGTGTGCACAGGGAGCTTGAGGAACTGCAGGAAGGCCATCATGGATGGCACCGCTGGGAGGGGGTGGTGCAGGCTGGTGGTGGGCATAACCCTGGGTCTGGCACTGGGGTTGGTACTCGGCGCGCAGAGCCCCGGGACCTCAGGAAGTTCAGAGCTTGCCCACTGGAGGGCAGTGGCGCGCTTCTCAGAAGAGACCGCCCAGGAGCGTTCGGTTCTCGATCCCGGCTCCAGTATCCCACCGGAGGTTAGGAAAACACGCCGCCAACATATACACAGGCCGTAGAGGAAACGGGGGCAGACCGGTGGAAGAAGCCAGGTTAGGGATCAAGTTAAGTTGGCCCTTAACGTAGAGGGCAGCAGGGGTACTTAGTCCTGTTTGAGACTGAAACTCCTCTCACACCAGCTCCGAAGCAATTTTCCCAGTGTCGCCACCACGCCTGAATCCCCGCGTTAGAATCACTGCACTTATTACGGAAGACCCCAGTCAAATGCGCATGTGTTAACCACTGCTGCCCAGGGACATCTCGTTAGTCCCATGGGACACAGTGACACGTTAGCGCAGATTAAATTTGCCCTGAAGTGGGATTGGGGAGATCTTTGGGCTGTAGGTTGTCAGGGATGTTGTTACTGCCGCAAGGACTGCAATGATGACCACTGTTTATTCACTTGTTTCTTGCCAGGTATCAAAGAGCTTTGTTGGATTATCCCCCCTAATAAAACAGCATCTTGAGATCTCTTTTTCTGCTGGATTTTCCCACTGCAAAGTTACTGTTTTTCCCTTCTTAATTAATGAATACTGGGGGAGGAGGGAGTTACAGAGACTCTGCAATATTCTGCTTTTCCTCAAACTTCCCCTCACTTCTCCATATCCTTGGACTGCCTCTGCAACACCCCTCCAGGCTGGCATTGGTGGCTTTTGCTCTTGGTTCAGCTTTCCTTTCCCTCCAACCCCACGAGAGTAACTCACTGCGTTTGCATCTCCCGCCCCCTCAGCTCCCGTCCTCTGCTCATGCCCCTCCCCCTGCACCTGGCATCGGCGCTCCTGTGGGTTTCGATGTCCAGGCTCTGGACCCCTCTGCGGACCTCTTCCTCCTTCATCTGACTCCACTCTTGTCCTCTCTTCTCCCCTCCTCCCCGGTGGATTCCTCCCTGGTGGCTCCTTCTTTGTTGAATTCCCACATCCTTCAAACTCCACAAATCATATCCTTTACCATTTTCTTGGGAAGAGCCAAGCCTGGATCCTGAACCACACCGTTGGGCTGCATCCTCCAGGCCCACAAGCTCTGTGCTTGTCCAGCTTCAAGACCAAAGAGCGAGCCTGGAGTCAGAAACATCAGTGGCCTAATGCATGTGGCGCTTACCTGTCTGAAGCGAGGTTCTGGAGCGACACCCCACCGCACTTGGCAGGCAGGACACAGCCGGCTTCACTTGCCGGGGGCAGGGGAGGTTATCAGATATGGGGCACTTGTCAGATTGGCTCATGAGTTACCAGGGAAACCAGCAGAGGCGCACGTCCCTGCTATCAGGTGGAGATGTCCTGCTCTCAAATTAGAACGCTCATTAGCTGGGGTGGGGTCAAGTATGTAGGAAGGTCAGTCAGGTGAGCAGGGTAGGTGCAGCAGGCAGTGGCTGAGCAGGTGTACAGGCAGCGAGAGAGCCACCACTTTGGGTGGCCTGATGATAGGTATTGTTGTTGGTGTCTAGTCACTAAGTCGTGTTTAACTCTTTTGCGACCCCATGGACTGTAGCCCACCAGGTTCATCAGTCAGTGGGATTTCCCAGATAAGAATCCTGGAGTGAGTTGCCATTTCCTTCTCCAGGTTATATGTATGTTAACTTCCTAATCCTTTCTCTATATTCTCCAAACGTCTCCACCTCCACAAGCATCCTTTCCTTCTTCCATCCAATCTCAGACAACCAGCAAAGGCCTCTGGGGCCAGCTGGAGCTCTGACACCACCTGGTAGAGTAGAACGAACACTGGCTTTGGGGGAAGTCAGATCTGATGTGGCTCCTAGTGCCACCATTTACTAACTATGTGACCACTGTCCTTTCCTTTGAACTTTCTGAGCATCAGTGGACCTGTCGGTGACGTCTGGATAAAAACACTGATTATTAAATATTTTAAGAATTAATATTGATGTGTGACAAGTTCCTGAAACAGACTCTGACATGTAATGCTCAATAAATGGTGCATGTGTGCTCAGTCCTGTCCGACTCTTTGTGACCCCATGGTCTGTAGCCCGCCAGGCTCCTCGGTCCATGGGGATTCTCCAGGCAAGAATATAGGAGTGGGTTTTTATTTCCTCCTCCAGGGGATCTTCCCAACCCAGGGATCGAACCCGCATCTCCTACATCTCCCGCATTGGCAGGTGGGTTCTTTGCTCTGTGCCCCCTGGGAAGCCCTCAATAAATGATGACTATTATAATTATTCATGGTATGGGTCCGACTCTCTCTAAAAACTTTATGCATTACCTCTCCTCTCTTCTGTGTTTTCAACCTCTCACTCCCAACTGGTTTCTTCCCTCAGCTTATGAACAAGGTCAAACCTCTCCCATCTTTAAAAACAAACTAAATAAATAAATAGAAAAACAAAAAGTCCTCTGAAAAAAAAAAATACCCCACCAGCTCCCACAAGTATTTTCACACCTGGTCAGGAAAGGAGAACTTCCACAGGAGGGAATCCTTGGCTTAACTAATGCCTGGTTCTCCATCACCTGTGGGAGTTTCTTGTCTGGCCTTTCTGAATCAGAGAATTGACTTATGTCATCAATTCTGGAAAATTCTCAACCATTATCTTTTCAAATATTGTCTCTGCTCCATTTTCTCTCTCCCTTCCTTCCAAAACTCCAGTTAAACATATATTGGACTTTCTCATTGTATTGTCTCATTTATCTTCTCATCTGTATTTTCCACCTTGGAGCCCTCTGGGCTTCGTTCTGAATCGCTTCTGACTTATCTTCCTTTCCACTTTCTTGTTAACCTTATTGCATAATCCTACTTTTCAGTTCTATAAAATCTAGTTGATTCTTTTTAAAGCCAGCAATCTGCTTTCAGAGTTTCCATATCCTTACATAAAACTTTAAATCCTGCTTTTATCTCCATGGACACAGTAAGCATTGCTTTATTACAAGTTGAATCTAGTGACTCTAGTGTCTGGGATCCCAGTGGGTCTGTTTCTGTGGCTTCTGCTGATTCTATCACTTATTTTGTTGTTTGTTTTACATGCCATGTATGCTGGTGTACTTTCTGCACACTTTATCTGAAATGACTATTTTGAGAATTAATTTGAGACCTAGGCTCTTCTTCCAGAGAGGGTTTTCTTTCCTTCTGCCAGAACCTGAGGTCACTCAGTCCAGGAACAAGACCTGAGGATATTCTAGATGACCACAGAGTCAGTCCCTGCCCCATATCCAATTGCAGCCCTTTAAGGTCTCTGCTCAATGCAGAAGGTGGGCATAATGGAAAGAAGAACAGAAGGGAGGGGAAAAGAAGGAAGGAAAAGAGACAAGAGAATATGTCTTTATATACAGGGTGAAGATGGGCTTGGATAGAGATGAAACTCTTTACCTTAGGCAGAGTTCTTAGCCACAGACCACAAAACTGTCTTTGGCAGTTTTACTTAGAAAGGAAGTTTAGTACAGATATCATCTGGAGGGCTAAGATCCGAGGTAGAGTCCAGGGTGGGTGTGTAGCCTGTGTCCACTCCAAGGGAGGCCATGAAGGACAAAGGACAAACCTGGCATTTCTAGGTCCTTTTGAGGACCTGGACTCTTGCTGTGTCTGCCCTGTAGATGGGGAATTCCTTAAAAAGAGGAAGAGGGTTCAAATACTGAGCAGACAAACAGAATAACTATGTCCATTAAGCTCCCCCTCTCCTCCACCCCTGAACGGTGTGAGCTTGAGGTATGTCCAGAAAAGTAAGAACCTGAACTCTGTTGATAGCCAAGGTTCAGAGGTCACTGACCCCCTGGAGTCCTTGACAAGAACCTTTGCAAGAAGAAACAACACAACACCAAAGAGAATATTGGCTGCAAAGGAGGAAGGCATCTTCTACTACAAACCCCATTTCTCTTCAAACCCAGAAGGTCTAATTGAGGGTGGCTTCAGAAAAACTGGGAGGCTGGTCCTCAGCCTTATTCTCCACCCAGCTTCCTGCAGCCACAGGTATTGTACTCTGAGAAGATAGTCTAGGTGGAGGACCGGGGAGAGTGATCTCACAGAACGGAAGAGCCCCACAGAGCTCTAAGAATCTTCCTGCATGTGGGGTCCCCTCTCTCATGGAAAAGGAGCTATTTCCACCTTACTTGGCATCAGCATCATTCCCTGGGGAGAACCGCCAGGGATCTAAACCAACAAGACCAGGGCTGTCCAAGCTGTCCATCGAAGCCATTGCCCATGGAGCCCCAGCCCAGAGACCCAGCTAGGCCAGTGGCAAGCCTGGGCAACCCTTGGTGATGGCATTACCATGGGCCAAGAAAGGGCTGGAAGCCAGCAGCCCCAGGCCGCAGCGCCCCCGAAGGCCTGCTGAGGGCAGCACTGCAGGGTCAGTGCCCAGCACACAGTACGGGCGGTGCGTCTACATCTGACCCGCAATGAGCATCCCAGGGCTGACTCTTGCAGACAGAATTCCATAGAAGAGAAGTTCTGCACGATCCTAAGACCCTCTGTGACATTGCAAATCCTGGGGGCAAAGAACCACTAATAAGTAGACACGTGTTCATCAGACTGGACTTGTAGTCCCAGCTGGTGAAACCTGGTGTGGTGGTACCATGGCTGTAACAACACACACAACTGTCACATCGTGTCACATTCTCACACATTAGCCTGATGCTGGGGAGACGTCACGTCTTTGAAAGCACAGGGAGCAAAGTGGCATTACTGGGGCACTGCCTCCTGCCTCCGGGAACACCTTCTTGAGAGGTAAACTACCTGCTTATTTGCTGAGCCATTGCCAGGCTCCTCCTGGCAGGATGCGAGGGGCAGCTGTCCCCTGTGATGAGTCCTGGGCTCTTCTCAGGGGGATGTCCCTGCCCTGCTGGGACCACATTTAAGAAGAAATGTGACAGCACAGGTGATGGAAGCAGGTACTCTTGGAAGAGGTGGGGGAAGCAGTTGCCTTCTTGCTGCTAAGTCGCTTCAGTCGTGTCCAACTCTGTGTGACCCCATAGACGGCAGCCCACCAGGCTCCCCTGTCCCTGGGATCCTCCAGGCAAGAACACTGGAGTGGGTTGCCATTTCCTTCTCCAATGCATGAAAGTGAAAAGTGAAAGTGAAGTTGCTCAGTCGTGTCTGACTCTTAGCGACCCCATGGACTGCAGCCTACCAGGCTCCTCCATCCATGGGATTTTCCAGGCAAGAGTACTGCAGTGGGGTGACATTGCCTTCTCCAAGTTGCCTTCTTAGTATCCATCATACTAAGTTCTGTTCCTAAGGTTAAGCAGATGGTGATGGTGGACTAGGAAGAGGCTGAGAAGCTGGTCCTTCTCCACATGCTAGGGCAGCAGGTACCTTGCTCCTTTTGCTTGGCATTTGGAGCCATGATGAACTGGGCATGTCTGGCAGAGAAGCACACGAAGAGGGATTGGACAGCCAGTGCCTTGGGTGTGGGTATTCAGGGCACAAACAGCCCGCTGAAGAGCCCCCTGGCTGCTGCAGCTGTGGGTGATCGCGTGACTCCCCCTACCTCCTGCCAGAGACCCCAAGCTTCCTCGCCACCTTCCGCTGGCCCCTGGCCTGAGGAGATATTGTGCTGCCACCGTCTGCAGCCTCTGGCACCACTGCTGCCACTCCTGTGTAAGGGCATGTGCCAGGTCCCTCCATGCCCGGTGAGCCCCAAGCTGGAGCTCAGGAAGCTGGGGGCAAAGGTCATGCTGCAGCATGGAACTCCAGGCTCAGAGCTGTCCTTGGAGGAGCCCCACAGGTGGGCAGACTAAAGTGTCCTGAGTGTCATGACTGTCTATCCCATGAGCTGTGTTCTTGTTTCCTGGAGCTGTTTAGCTCCTGAGATGGCTTCAGGACCTGTCTGCCTGTCTGTCTCATGGTGTGGGGGTGGGACGGATTCTTCATACTGATCCAGAAAGGGTCTGGATGGAGAGAGAGGATTGAGCAACATGTCTGGACATGACGTTGCTGACCAGCTTCTTCTTTCACTGAAGCATAACAAAAATACAGACAAGTGGGTAAATTATAAGTGTGCAGCTCAATAGATTTTTTGCAAATCACCTGTGTAACCAGCATCCAGTCAAGAAATAGAAATGTGCCAGAAGTCCCTCCTGACACCTCCCAGCCACTCCCCCTCACAAAGACCACTATCCTGACTTCTGACACCGTAAGTTAGTTTTGCCCATTGGAAGAGGTAATAAGAATAGAATCATAAGATATTGCTGATGGACTTTAAAAGAAAAAAAACAAAAACAGAAATATCTAATACCTAATGCTGGGAGTTTTGCTTTGGATGATATTATCACCTAACATCATCATCCTCACACTTGTAATAAACCCAGGCTCCTCTGTCCATGGGATTCTCCAGGCAAGAATACTGGAGTGGGTTGCCATGCCCTTCTCCAGGAGATCTTCCTGACTCAGTGATCGAACCTGCATCTCTTATGTCTCCTGCATTAGTAGGCAGGTTCTTTACCACTAGCATCACCTGGGAAGCCCAAGCTCACCTCGGGCAGTGCAAAAACAGACCAAGCAGCGCTGTGCTGCAGAAAGTGTTTAGAGCAGATTCACACACTCAAAGTCTGAAGGGAGGGTAACTCCAGTCTTGGAATGCTCAGGAACCTTGGACAGAGTGTTGGATTTCAGAGAGTCTGGGATGGGTAGGCAGTGAGTCAACTTCACCTACATTTCAAAAGGTAGGGCGATGCTCCACTAACATCTGAATCACACACTAGATAAGCACGACATCTCATTAGAGGAGATACAAAGAACCACACGTGGGCATCCTTATTTGATATTAACTGGCAAATTTATTCCTGTGTGAGTTACACCTACATGAATCACCTGACAGGGCTGAAACAAACCAAGCACATCCAGGTCCGGAAAAAGAGAAGCGTGGGAGAAGTTTCCAGCCACAGGTATGGAACGGGACCAGGAAGAAAGCCTGCTGGGCGAGGTGTCACCATCCAGCCACCCAAGAAGAAGAGCTGTGAGGGGCATGGAGAGGGTCTCCAGGGCCAGTCTTGGGCAAGGGACAGACAACTCTTAAAGGGACAGTGAGATTTCCTCACACCTTTCCCCAGCAGCAGCAATAAATGAAACCTGAACGGCTCCAGTTTGAGTCTCCCAGGGGAGTAGGAGGCCAGTTCAAGCACGAGGGGTTCAAAACCCGTCCTTCCATCAGTCACCACAAAGAACGTAGAATGGTTTTCAACCTGACAGCAAATGACATCACCAGGAGAGAGTTCATCTTTCACTTTAAAAAAAAAAATTGTGTCTAAAAAATACACAATATAAAAAGGTACCATTTTAACCATTTTTAGGGACACAGTTCAGAGGCATTAAGTGCATCGATACTGTTGTGTAACCATCACCACTGTCCCTGTTCAGAACTCCTTCATCTGACCGGACTGAGACGGTCCTCATTAAACACTAATACCCATCCCCCCTCCCCCAACCCCTGGCAACCAACCTACTTTCTATCTCTAAGGATCTGACCACTCTAGGTGCCTCACATAATACGGATAGAAGTGGAATCATACAGCATTCGGTCCTTTGTGTCTGCAGGGGAGATTTTAAAAACATGAATGCCCAGGCCCAACAACTCCTGATCAATAAACCAGAACTTGGGGGCAGGAACCCCTCCCCACAGCAAACACATCCGAGCACCTGCTGGCTAATGCCTAAAATTCCTTTAGATGTGGGTAAAGCTAAGGATTTTTCCTATTTCAACTGGAGATGAAAGGTTTAAAATGACTGACTGAGATATCACAGTGACTGAAACTCATCTGCTCAAGATTAAACTATCAGTCAACAAGCACAGATGACTGTTATCAGGCACTGTCTCCTTCTGAGACCCAGGAGCACTCAGATGACAGCAGATGATGAAATGGGGTGAGACAGACAAACTAGAGACTTGTGGTCACTTTTGGTGTGGGGGCTGGTAATAAAGGTTAGTTCTGTTTACCTTTACTTACCCTGTGGACAAAATAGGAGTTGGGAGTAGAGGAATTTAGGTCCAACACAGCTGTGTACTCACCCGGTTTACTGGAACATGGCCACCCTGACATATGGTTCCCATCAACTATATTTTTGCATGATTCTTGAATCCTGCCTCCCACCCCCCACCTTTTTCTGTTTGGCTGCACTGACTTCATTACAATGGAACTTCTCTTCCATGGGTTCTAATTGAGGCATGACCAGTGCCTTGTTCAAGAAGAGTTTCTTCTGCTTCTTGTTTCTGCAGAACTAGGAATACATAGAAAACAATCAGATAGGTTGGAGAGATACAGACATTTGCAAAATAACAGAATGACAAGAAAGGTTCACACCAAGCCTGGCCCTATCTGTGAATGAAGAAAGGTATGGACTGGGGACTGAGAAGGACCTGAATGTTTATTTATTTTTTAAAATCCTGAAGCAAAACATGACAAAATGTTAACACTTATGCATTCTGTGTTGGCATTTGCTATGTTATATTACTCTTTTTACTTGTCTTCATGACCTTTGGTGTCTTTAAAAGTTGCCAGTATTGCATATATATATAAAAGCTGTCAGTATTGCATATATAACTGCACATGATTATAAATGTATAAAGAAATATTTTTATGACTAAAGAGAATTCTTGAAGTTTTTTATGTTAATGATTTTATCATAAAATTAAGTTAATAAAGCCTCACAGAAAAGTTGAAAAATATAAGAAAATAGAGATGCAAATTAACATTTCCCATAAAACTACCATCCAGAATGTGCCACAGTTAAAAATTTTCAGCATTTCTTTTTATTATTTTTGTTTGCACTGGGTCTTCATTGCTTTCATGGGCTTTCCTCTGGTTGGGGTGAGCGGGGGCCACTCGCAATTGCAGTGCAGGAGCTTCTCATTGTGGTGGCTTTTTTGTTGCAGACCATGGGCTCTAGATGCATGGGCTCAGTAGTTGCAACAAATGGGCTCAGTAGTTGAAGCACACAGGCTTAGTTGCTCACAGCCTGTGGAATCTTCCCAGAGCAGGAATCGAACCCATGTCCCCTTGACTGGTAGGTGGATTCCCATCCACTATACCACCATGGAAGTCCCAGAATTTGCCACATTGTGATGTCTTGATAGCTAAGCTTTTTCTCCAGGCATTAAATAATTGCAACATTGGTTTTAAATTTTCAGATAGCTTCTGATTATAAAAATAATACTTTCTCATTATTAAATGGAGAAAAAGATAGATAAGGAAAGAAAATTACTCATGGCCTTAATACCTGGAGTATCTCTGTCAAGGTTCTTGATGGCAAAAACCAAAATCTGATTCTAGTTGTGAGGAGAAAGATATCATTGGAAAGACTGGAATAGCATACATCAACAGTGGGGAGATGGGTTTCCCAGGGCTGTTTTTATTTCCTTCATCTCCTCTTCTGGTCTTTATGTAATAGGTTGACCCAAAAATTCAGTCAGATATTGAATGGCTAGACCCTAATACCAGAGAAGGAAATGGCAACCCACTCCAGTATTCTTGCCTGGAGAATCCCATAGGCAGAGGAGCCTGGCAGGCTACAGTCCACGGGGTCGCAAGGAGTTGGACAAGATTGAAGCGACTTAGCACGCACACAGAGACCCTAATGCCAGTTTGATCCTGGTTTGAACATTATTTCTACGATGGGAAGGAGTCACTCAGTGTCACAATGGCCTTTTTGTTGAGGGGAGAGAGCTTATCATTTGTCATTCTCTAGCATTTTTCTTGTTTTCTTGAGTATTTATGTCTTGTCTCTCTTCTTTGTTGTATCTTCAGGGTTGGAACAGCATCTGGCATTAGCAGTATTCACTGTTGAATGAATAAGTGAATCAAAGAGACTTCGGTGGTCTTACCTACAAAGTACCTTCCTTTAACTACCACTGGACATGTCATCTAAGAAGCCAACCTGGGGAAGCACCATCTTTCATCTGCGTTCCTGCCCCCCACCTCTTTGTGCGGCAGCAATCCTAATACATCTCTGTGTCCGCTACCTGCAGCCAACACCATATCCCTCTTTTTAGCCTGTTTGCCTTGTACCTTGAGGAGCCTAAACTATCCATGTGATGCCTCTGCTTCCAGTTCAATGACATCATCGTGTCCCTTGATGGGTGTATTCTTCCCTTTGGTGTTAAAACTCTCAACCCTCAGAGTCTAATGTTGCTAGGATGGAAAAAATATTTTTATATCTGTTCACTAATGCAGCGGCCATAAGTTGGTGGGTTTTTTTTTTTTTTTTTGGCTCATTATTTATCATTCTTTACCACTTTTATTTGTCATCGAGGAGTGGGAGGAACTATGTCATCCTCTGTGGGAGGAAGTCGGTATTCTTAAGGCTACAGATAAGCTCCACCCCAGCTACCACAGCCACACTAAACATGAGGCCACTGAGCACACACTGGGTGGAGGGGAAGGGAGCAGAATGCCATTGCAGAGTGGACTGTCCTGGTCCCTGGTCACTGAAAACCCCCACTGGGGGAACATTTTGTTCAGCATTCACAAGAGATGAATATTCTGGGCCCATTCCAAGAGTTTGAGCCTTTAATTCTTCCCCAAACTTCTTTGTTATAAATCCTCTCATCTGAGTTCTTTTAGGCCATTGATCATATGACAAGATTTAACTATTACCCAGGAATTAGTGGGCCTTCGTCGGTGGCTCAGTGGTAAAGAAGCTACCTGCAATACAGAAGACACAGGAGACTCTGGTTCAATCCCTTGATCAGGAAGATCTCCCTGTAGGAGGGCACGGCAACCCACTCCAGTATTCTTGCCTGGAGAATCCCATGGACAGAGGAGCCTGGCGGGCTTCAGTCTATAGGTTCACAAAGAGTCAAACATGACTGAAGCAACTGAGCGCGCGCACGTGCACGCGCGCGCGCGCGCACACACACACACACACACACGCACACAGGATTTAGTGGTCCTTGAGCTGTTCCAGAAAAAGTAGAATTTTTTTTTAATGCTAATATTCTGTTCAAAGTTCTGCCCTCTAGAAGTGTTTGCTTTATACGCTGTTCTTCAGGACCATCTGGAGCAAAACTATAGCACTGCTTGGCACATCATCTCTGGGAGAGCCACCTGGAACCAAGCTTGACTGTTCCCTCCTCATCAAGTAGCCAGAGAGAGCTCTACTCTCCTCTACTAGGTGTTGGCAAAGGGAGCAGAGGGAGGCGGAAGCATGCTAGGAATGTGAGCAACACATTTCCGCCACTTATTTTTGCTTTCAGGTCATGCTCAAGCCAGGCCTCATTGTACATATCAGTTTGATGATGGAGCATTGTTATGCAGCCTGACGTTAGATTCAGAAAATATCCGGAAAACATGGTTACCATACTAGTGTTCAGTATGGAAAGTGTTAAGTTTCCAGAAGAGCCCAATAGCAAGTTAAGATTCAGTTTCTCAAAATGTCACTCTGCTATTTGCCAACACGGTCATGGTTTTGCTCCAGAATCATGAAGCCTTCACTGTGATTCTCATATCTGGACTTGACACAGCCTCCATGAAATTTATTACCTCTGGATCCACTATGCAATAATAAAGCGGCTGGCACTGCAACCTGGGCCAGTTGGAAGGTCTTCCCTTACGTTGACCTCCACCTAAAAACAAACACATGTGGACACTCTACCCAACAACAACAGAACATAAATTCTTCTCAAGTGCACGTGGACCTTCTCCAGGAGAGAACATGGGTTAGGTCACAATTCAGAACACTTTAAAAGATAGATGTCATATCAAGTATCTTCTCCAACCACATGGGATTAAGTTAGAAATCAACTACAGAAGGAAAACTCACAAATATGTGGCAATTAGCACAGTCTTAAACAACTACTGGGTCAGTGTTTTACTCTGCTTGGGCCACCATGACAAAGTATGACAGACTGAGTGGCTGAAAGAGCAGATATTTATTTCTTCAGCTCTGGAGGCTGGGCAATCCAAAACCAAGGAGCTAGCCAATTCAGTTCTTGGTGAAGACATACTCGCTGGCTTGCAGATGGCACCTTCTCCGCCAGGTACTTACAGAGCAGACAGAGCATTCTCATCTCTCTCTTCTTATAAGGACATTAATCTCACCATAGGGGCCCGACCCCCATAACCTCCTTTGAACCTAATTGCCTCCTAGAAGCCTCAGCTCCAGCTACCGTCACATTGGGGTATTAGTGCTTCAACATGTGAACTGTAAGGGGACACAAACATTCAGTCCATAACATTCTGCTCCTTGCCTCCCTTAAAGTCATAAAGATATGCAAAAAATTCATCCCATCCCAACAGTCCCAAAAGTGTCAACTCATTCCAGCATCAACTCTAAAATCAAAAGCCTAAAGGTTTATCTAAATAGTATCTAAGTCAGCTAACGGTGAGACTTCAGGTATGATTCATCCTGAGGCAAAACTCCTTCTCAGCTGTGAACCTGTCAAATCAGACAAGTTGTGTGGTTCCAAATACAGTCATGGGACAGGCATAGGCTATATGTACCCTTTTCAAAAGGGAGAAAGTGAAAGGAAAGGGTTATGGTCTTCAGGAAGTACGAAAGTTAGCAAGGTCAATATCATTACATCTTAAGGCTAGAGAAGAATTCTCTTTGGTCAGATACTCTGCCCTTAGTCCCTTGGAGCAATGGTCCTGCCTTTAAGACCCATTGGATTGGCGACACCATCCCTGTGGCTCTACTTGGCAGGTTACCACCCCACAGCTCCAGGTGACCCCACCCACAAGGTTCCAGAAGACCACTGTCTGGCCTGTTGAGATTGAGGTGGTGTCCCCCCCTCCCCACATTTTGAAACCAAGGAAGCAGCCCCAATGATCTCTGAATTGCCTTCAGGGTCATTTTCCCCTTGTCTTGAAGAATAGCGCATGTTCACAGCCAAATAGCTTTACCATCCAGTGCTGCCTCTAGGACCTAAGAAGCCAAATAGGCTTCCCTCGCTTAGTCTCAGCTCCACTCCCTTCGGTTGAAACTGGCAGTGTTTCTGATGGGGTGGCTGATCAGGTCTGCAGTCTCATCCCACGCTAATCCCCTTATCAAGAGGTTGTTGAGCCACACCTTCATGTTCTCTTCAGAACAGCTCTTTCACTTTTTGCAATAAGGACAGGCTGAGAATTTTGAAGTCCGGTTCTTGCCTGGGAAATCCTGTGATTAGAGGAGCCTAGTGTACGGAGGCTACAATCCATGGAGCCACAAAGAGTCAGACATCACTTAATGACTAAACAACAATAACAATAATCAATTAGCAGGCACCAAGCCTCTCTTTCAACACTTTGCTTAGTAATCTCTTCAGTTCATGGCATCCAGTCCCATGATTTGGGCTTCCCTGGTATCTCAGCAGTAAAGAATTTGCCTGCAATGCGGGAGATCTGAGTTCAGTCCTTGGGTTGGGAAGGTACCCTGGAGAAGGAAAAGGCTACCCACTCCAGTATTCTGGCCTGGAGAACTCCATGGACTGCAGTCCATGGGGTCGCAGAGTCGGACAAAACTGAGTGACTTTCACATTCACGTTCACAGTCCCATCCTTTAATGGCAAATAGAAGGGGGAAAGTGAGTGCAGTGACAGACTTTACTTTTTGGGGATGATGACTGCAGCCGTGAAATTAAAAGACGCTTGCTCCTTTGAAGGAAAGCTAAGACAAATCTAGACAGTGTATTAAAAAGCTGAGGCATCACTTTGGTGATGGTCTGTGTAGTCAAAGCAATGGTTTTTCCAGTAATCATGTATGGATTTGAGAGCTGAACCATAAAGAAGGCTGAACTGTGGTGTGGAAAAGACTCCCGAGAGTCCCTTGGACTGCAAGGAGATCAAACCAGTCAATCCTAAAGGAAATCAACCCTGAATATTCATTGGAAGGATTGATGTTGAAGCTGAAGCTCCAATACTTTGGCCACCTGAGGTAAAGAGCTGACTCACTGGAAAAGACCCTGATGCTCGGAAACATCGAGGGTAGGAAGAGAGGAGGACGACAGAGGATGAGATGGTTGGATGGCATCACTGACTCAATGCACATGAGTTTGAGCAAACTTAGGGAGATAGTGAAGGACAGAAAAGCCTGGCATTCTGCAGTCCATGGGGTCACAGTCAGAAACAACTTGGTACAACAACTCCCCAGTTAAGTAGGCAATTTCTTTTCTCACAAATTCTACCTTCCACAAAACACTAGAACATGAACATAACTGAGCCGAGTTCTTTGCCACTTTTATATGTACCACCTTTTCAACATGTCTTGTAACATGTTTCTCATTTCCATCTGAGACCTCACCAGAAAGGGCTTTATAGCTCATATTTCCACCAACATCCTGTTGGTGACTATTTAGGCATTCTCTAAGGAAAGGGACACTTTTTCTATAGTTGTCCTTTTTCCTTCTAGGTCATCAACTGAATTATTTTAAGCTGTCCCTTCATGGCACTCTTGACCTAGAATTTTCTAGCAGGTACCTCCAGACTCTCCCAATTATCCAGTGGCAAAGCTGCTTCCACATTCTTAGGTGTTAACAGCAGCATCTCACCTCACAGTACCAAAATTCTGTCTTAGCTCAATCTGCTCACTGGGTGACTTAAATCACAAATATTTATTTTTCATGTTTTATAGGCTAGAAATCTGAGATCAGCGTGCCAAGATGGTTGGGTTCTTCTTTTTTTTGGTGGGGGGAAGGGGGGGAGTCTTAACCACTGGACTGATAGGGAAGTCCAGATGGTCGGGTTCTGATGAAAGCCTTTTCTCTGACTTAAAGACAGCTAGCTGCTGGCTGTGTGCTCACGTGGCCTTTCCTCAGTGCATGTGTATGGAGAGAAACACCAGACACAGGATAGGTAAGGAAACAGAGGACTTGAACAATACAATGAACCAACTAGATGAAATATATATGAACACTCTACCCAACAACAACAGAATTCACACTCTTCTGAGAGATCTTCATTTCTCTTCCTCTTTCTGTAAGGAAATGAATGTCATCACAAGGGTCCCACTCTTATGACCTTGATGTAAGCCTAAACATTCCCAAAGACCCCGCCTCCAAACCCTATCACTCTGGAGACTAGAGCATCAACATGAATCCTGGGGGAGACAAACTTTCAGGCCACAACAGGTACCATGTTTATTTTTATTATTATTTGCTCATTTACCAGTGAGATTCATTGTCTTGTATTTCATAGGTTGTTAAATTTATAGTTTTTGTTAATTTATAGTTTTTCTTAGATGAATAATCACTTTATATCCTTTACCCATTTTCCTATTAAGGTATTCATTTTTAACTTCTTGATTTATAAAAGCCTATTATACTGTAAGAAGACTAACACTTTGCGACACATAGAGAAAAATTTCAGTTTGTTTTTCTCTCAAAATTGTTTTTTAACAATAATTTTGATACATAAATTATTAATTCTGATGTTGAAATTCTGTTTAAAAACCTTCAAATTTTTAAAAATAATTAAGTTTTTTACTTTCTTCTTTATGATTCCTACTTTGGTATCATTCATAGAAATACTCCAATAACTTCAGCATCATGGGAATTTAGCAAGAAATATTAGTAATAACTCTAGTAAAGTTACTAATAATCCTGTCATTTTTTGAGTATTTACTATAGATCAGATACTCTACGTACATTGTTCTACATGGATACCTCAGAGTTATTGCAGGTCTAGTTCCAGATCATCACAATAAATAAAATGTCATGGGTTTTTGGTTGGTTTGTTTGTTTCTCAGTGCATGTAAAAAAAAAAAGTTATATTTACACTATATACTATGGTCTATTAAGTGAGCAATAACATTGTGTCTAAAAAAGCACCTAGTTAAAAAACCTACCCTAGTTAAAAAGTATTTTATTACTTTAAAAAAACAATTACAATAGCGACATCAAAGATCAGTGATCACAGGCCATCATAACGATATAATAATAACAAAAATGTTGAAATATTGTGAAAACAACCCAAATGTGACACAGAGGCAAGAAGGGAACAAATGTTGTTGGAAAAATGACACCAATAGGCTTGCCTCAATAAAGCAAAGCACAATGACATATGTCTGCATTTAATCCTAACAACAAACCCAGAAAGGAATTATTATTCCCATTCTACAGATCAAGAAACTGAGGCTCCAGAAGACAGTAACTTGCTTATCGTTCTGTGAGTTGCAAACGTTGGAGCCGAGATTCAGTCACAATGCTGATAAACGAGTAGATCCAGTCCCATCCTGACTCTGCTGTGTTGGCTGCTGGGTCCCTTCCCCAATTCTGAGCCTTCATGTCACCTGTAAAATTTGTTTGGTAATAACTTTCTCACAGAATTGGTGACAGATTTAACTGAGAAAAAAATATATATATGTAACATGCCTGGCACCAAGAAACAGTCAGTAAAAGGGAGTCAGCTGCCACCCTCTTGGCTGGCATACCCAACTGTCTGCCTCCCCTCTCCTTGTGAAGTGGTGGGGTGGAGACTGTGAGAGAAAGGGCCAACAGTGAGGGGCAAAGGTTGGAATCCCAGGCCTAGGATCTAAGTAAGGAACAGAGTGAGGCGCAAGGCACAGACACCATCACGCCTCCGAAAGAGCCGCTCCCACCCGGGAGTGACTCAGAGGCTTCTGCACCTTCCCCTGCGTGGGAAGCACAGGTGCGGCCAGATCAGGAGAATCTCCCATCGCTCAAAAGCAGCCACTCTTGCTCCCGAGAAGCTCCGGTGAGGTTGCTGCTCATCTCCAGCCAGTGGCCCTGCCGCACACACCGGACCATGGGGACCCTCGGGGGACACCTGGTTGCAGCGCTGCTGTTCCTCATCGTAGCGCTCTACTACTCCGTGCTGGTGTCCTTGGCTCTGCTACGGGGACAGAGGTTGCTCAAACGCCCTCTGCCCCCGAGAGACAAGCGAGGGCACCGGTGGTGGCAGCTGGTTTCTGTGGAAGCAGTGGTGAAGGTGGTCTTCTCCCTGATCGTTATCTTGCCCGAGCTCTTCTACCCACCGGGAGCAAACCGGATGGTGATGGTGGACTGGGAGGACCCGAAGCGGCCGTTTGTGTTCCAGGACACCTGGCAGCACGTCACCATGTACGGGTTCTTCCTCCTCAGCGGAGTGGTGGACATCGTGAGCCAGGCATGCCAGGCGCGGCAGAACATGAAGCTGGAGCGAGCGGCGGAGGCGCTGGCCTTCTGCGTGCTGGTGCTGCTGATGATAAACCACATTGAGAACAAGAACACCCTGGAGAGCCGCGTGCACGCCCTGTTCATGCTGCCTGCCTTCCTGGTCGGCTTGGTGCTCATCATCGAGGTCTGGGTCCCGGACCAGCCCTCACTCTGGGTGCTCAAGACCTGGATGGGGCTGGTGCTCAGCAACTGGCTGCTGCATCTAACCGTCCTGATATATGCACCTCCCTCCGGACAGCCCTGGAGCGGGGACAACCCTGTGGACCTCGCCTTTGTCACCACCTTCTTCTGCTGGCACCTGGGCTTGGCGGCTGTCATGCTGGCCGCCATCTATGGCCTCTGCAGCCTCTGGCACCATCGTTTCTCCTCCTGGAAAAGGGCCCCAGGTGCCGAGTACCAGCCGTGCCCCCTACATGAGGGCAGTGAAGAGCCTGAGAAGTTCAGGGCAGGGGCCCTACAGCTAGACGGGGGTGTCTAGGTACAGAATCTATCTCGGCACTTCACCCTTTGTAATGAGGATGCCCACTGTGTGCCTCGTGCAGGAACATCCTGGGATCTGCAACGTGGCTTTCCATCACAGGGGTCCCATTCCCTGTTCTGAAATGAACAAGGATCACTTCTGTCTACCACCCTCTTCTCTCCAGCCCTGTCTCTCTCCTATCCTGTCAAAGCCAGAGTGGATCCTTATCATGCATTCACATGAAGCAAGAATAGTAGTGGTTTCCTCTGACAGCTTTTGGGATCCAAAAGGGAGAGAAGAAATGAGGAAACAGAAGAAAATGGAGGGTGTCTGGGGGCATGGCAGGGCTCTGTATGTCTGGGGCAGAGCTGGCTTGGTGTGTGTGCTGCGTGGGCCTAGAGCTGAAGTAGCAAAATGGGTCCCAGGGAGAGAGCTCTGTTTTCCCATCGTGGTAAGGGCTTCTGCTTCTTTATGTCTTTTTTCTTTTTAATTATTCACTTATTTTAATTGAAGGCTAATTACAATATTGTGGTGGGTTTTGCTCTATTACTCATACTAAATGGGGCAGGAAGAAGAACTGGTTTTGTTGTTACTGTTTTCTCATCTAACGTGGATGAGGCTACTTCTGCCTGAGGGAACGAGGGATGAGGGGATAGGGCAGCAATCAGGTTAGCAGGGCTCAAGTCTGGGGAGGAAGGAAGTGAGGGAGGGATTCCCAAAGGTGGGTGTAAGAAACGAGGATTATATTTGTATAATTTTAGGTTGTTTGGTTTTTGCTATGACATAAAACTCCATTGCTTATGTAGAGTCTTTCAGTAAAGTCTATGATACACATACACATGTCTGTATGAGTGATTCTGGGGTGAGATCAAAGAAAAGGCCCAGGTTTCAGTTGATGGGAGCAGAAGACAAGGACCACCATGAAACTTGGGGCGCAAATGACCTCAGCAGTTCTGGAGACGCAGGGACTCCAAGCTGAGAGGGAATCTGAGAACGCCAGCTCCTGGAACCTGCAGAACTTTCAGCCACTGTACTCACTGAGCTCCTCCCAGAAGCAGGAGGTGTTAATAACTTCACATCCTCAGTGAAACATATGAAAGCAAATATATAAAAATACTTATCTCTGAGTACAACTAGAAAACTGCTCTTGACAGCACCTCTCTGCTTATGTGAGATGATAAAGCCAGCATTTGGAAGTCTGAAGAGGCAGGAAAAAGGGAGGAGATGCTGACCACAGTGGTGGAGAAAGGACCACAGAGAAAAGTGCCCACACAATGAAGCAGCTGCAATTCTGCCACACCCACAGAGTCAGAGGTGCTGTCCTCAAAGACAGAAAAGCTCTATGAAGCACAGAGAGGAATATGCATTTGCAGATGGAGGGCAAGATGGGCTGTACATTGTCCTCCAAAACATCACAGGACACTCCCTAAAGAAGTAGGGTGCATGAGTGTGGAGACGAGCCCTGGAAACAGTGGGATAAGGCTTAAAGCAAAGAAGGGGAACAAGGGAAGGAACGGAAGTCGGACAGGGGCCTGGCAAGTCACAGGGCAGAGCTTGGATGGAAGGAACACTCTGGGTCTAGAAAAGAGAAATGACTTCCCCCAGCTGGAGCCAGGCCAACCTCAGCTTTCCTCCCCAACCTAAGGAAAGGCCAACATCCTTCCTTGTGTCCCCACCTAAAAACCCAGAAACAGAGTCAACTTTACCCCAAAGCTAGTAAACCTTAAACTTCAGGTCCCTTCACTTCATTCTTAATTCTTTTTTTTTTTTCTGGAGAGGGGCGCATCTCTCAGTTTGTGGGATCTCAGTTCCCAGACTGTGGGCTCCAGCAGTAATAGTGCCGAGTCCTAACCACTGGACCACCAAGGAATTCCCAAGGCCCCTCACTTTATATTTCTCATATAAAGTCTTGAGAGGGGCCATAGCAAGTGTTCATATGATCACTTATCACTGAGAAACTGCAAAAGTTAGATTTTTCTATTCTTTTTTTTCTCCATAAAATGTGGCTGTGCGCCCTCCCTGAAAACTCAGCACAGATTTACTTTCAGGATGACTTATGATAAACACATCTCTTCCTGTTAGTAGTGAAAAGTAAGAGTAAAAGTTAGTCCCTCAGTGACGTCCAGCTTTTTGGGACCCCATGAACTGTAGCCCACCAGGCGCTTCTGGCTTTGGAATTTCCCAGGCAAAAATACTGGAGTGGGTTGCCATTTCCTTCTGCACCTGTTAGTAGAGCATCCTTTATTCAAAGATAAAGGTAAGACTCTTCTTCCTTTGGCTTGAAAAAAAGAAGTTTAAAATGCTAATGACATCACACACTGGCTGAAAACCACCTTCCAAATTAGAATCTCTCAGTCAACAAATGTAAATATCTTATCAGATGCTGCGCCTGATGCAAGGAGCAGGAATTAAAGGTGCAGAAAACTGATGGCTTCCTGTTGACTCAGCTGGTAAAAGAATCCTCCTGCAATGCAGGAGAGGTGGGTTCAATTTCTGGGTTGGGAGGTTCCCCTGGAGAAGGGAATGGAAACCCATTCCAGTATTCTTGCCTGGGAAATTTCATAGACAGAAGAGCCTGGTGTGCTACAGTCCATGGCGTCGCAAAGAGTTAGCCATGAATGAGCGACTAACACTAACACTTTTCTTCACTGAGGCAGAGGTGGGAGGTAATACACAGATGTGGGTTCTGCTTATCTCACTTGTGCTGGATGCAGAATTCCTGTCCTGCACATCTGGCCCTTGCCCAGAGTATTAGTCATGGCTCTCTAGGGAATCAGAACCAATGGGATGCAGATAGATAAAGAATTCAAGGAACTGATTCATAAGATTGTGAAGACTGGCAAGTCCAGAATCTTTAGGGCATGCCAGCAGGCTGGAGACCCAGGGGAGAGTTGAGTTGATGTTGCCATCTTGAATCTGAAGGTGGCCTGGAGGCAAAATTTAGTTTTCTTCAGGGTACCTCAGACTCTTCTTTTAATGCTTTCAACTGATGAAATGAGGCCAAACCACATTACCTAAGTCTACTGATTTAAATCTTCATCACATTTGTAAAAATTACCTGCACAGCAACATCTAGACTGATGTTTGATCAAACAACTGGGTATCATGGCCCAGCCAAGTTAACACAAAAAATTAGTCATTATACCCAACATAACAGAACAGGACCACTCAAATATGATTTAAGTCAACATGTTTGTCATGTGTTGGAGACCTTCCAAAAGAGTAGTAATAACTTCATTTTGGGTTTTCCTGATGGCTCAGACAGTAAAGAATCTGCCTGTAATGCAGGAGACCCAGGTTCGATCCCTGGGTCAGGAAGATCCCCTGGAGAAGGAAATGGCAAGCCGCTCCAGTATTCTTTCCTGGGAAATCCCATGGACAGAGGAGCCTGACAGGCAATAGTCCATGAGGTCACAAAAGAGCTGGACCCGACTTAGCAACTAAACAACAGCAACAAACCTCATTTTAAATGAACACCATCATTATAGGGTCTGACTACAGTGTGACTACAACTATATAATGTTCTATGGATTCCTTCCCTTCCCTGAACCCTCCAGAAGGAGAATGATAGAGCGATGGGTGTGCTGGTAGGTGACACTGAATTTTAAATTTAAAAAAAATTTTAATAAATTTTTTTAATGAAAAAAGAGGCTTTTTTTTCTTTTCAGGTTGTATATTTTAGACATCTTAGAAAATAACAAAAAATAGTTTAAAGTATTTGGAAATCTACCATAATGCTCTTACCCAGCATTAATTACTGCCTCACAGAGCTAAAAGGGTAGGATATTATTTCAACTACCTTAAGAGGGTAGAGGGCTTCCCAGGCAGCTCAGAGGTAAAGAATCCACCTGTAATGCAGGAGACGAGAGTTCGATCCCTGGGTCAGGAAGATCTCCTGGAGGAGGGCATGGCAGCCCACTCCCGTAGGGAGTAGCCTGGAGAACCCCATGGACTGAAGAGCCGGGCGGGCTACAGTCCACAGGCTTGCAAAGAGTCGGACGAGACTGAAGTGACTGAGCAGACATGCGCAAGAGGGCAGAAGGCAGGGTTAACATCAGGGGCGAGGCCATTCCTGGTGATACTGCCTCTGTACCCGATGACCAGGGGAAGGTCGCTGAAGATAAGGGAGTCCAGAACTGGGAGTCTAGTACTATGAGAAAGAACCAAAGATACTGACATGGCTGGAAGATGGCAACCTTGGTGAAAAGAACCTGGAGCCCAGTTCTTGGTGAATTTGGAGGGGGGCAGTGTGGTAAGGCATCAAGGAAGTACAGAAGATAGAGAATGCGACTAGCATGAGCTTCAAAGGAAGAAGTGATCAGGGTTAAGCAGACATGGTAATATCTACCCTACAGAGGTATTCTGGGAAATAAATATGGTTCTTCATACACAACACTTAACACAGAGTGTTGTGTATACCATACAGCAGACACTCAATATGTATTAGTTAGAGATTCTGAATACACATACAGGCAATGACCAGACCATATATTGAAAATGAAACTCTGACCCACAGTCTGCAGCAGCCAGCCCAGGAAGCCAGTCTGCGATCTACAAATCAGACTTGTAGAAAGTTGGCCAGCTATCACTCACTATCAACCAGTCCAGGTAGCCAAACAATAATCCCTATAACAACTGATACACAATGGTCAGGACCTGATCAATAACTAACAGCTTCCCTAATTTACTCCTTGGAAGAAAAGTTATGACCAATCTAGATAGCATATTCAAAAGCAGAGACATTAATTTGCCGACTAAGGTCCGTCTAGTCAAGGCTATGGTTTTTCCAGTAGTCATGTATGGATGTGAGAGTCGGACTGTGAAGAAGGCTGAGCACCTAAGAATTAATGCTTTTGAACTGTGGTGTTGGAGAAGACTCTTGAGAGTCCCTTGGCCTGCAAGGAGATCCAACCAGTCCATTCTGAAGGAGATCAGCCCTGCTATTTCTGTGGAAGGAATGATGCTAAAGCTGAAACTCCAGTACTTCGGCCACCTCGTGCAAAGAGTTGACTCATTGGAAAAGACTCTGATGCTGGGAGGGATTGCGGGCAGGAGGAGAAGGGGGCAACAGAGGATGAGATGGCTGGATGGCACCACTGACTCAATGGACGTGAGTCTGAGTGAACTCTGGGAGTTGGTGATGGACAGGGAGGCCTGGCGTGCTGCAATTCATGGGGTCGCAAAGAGTCGGACACGACTGAGCGACTGAACCGAACTGAACTGAATTCCCTAATTTTTGCCCTGTTTCTAGCTTAGGGAGCTTCCCCAGTGGCTCAGATGGTAAAAGCAACTGCTTGCAATGCAGGAGACCAGGGTTTGATCTCTGGGTCGGGAAGATCCCCTGGAGAAGGAAATGGCAACCCACTCCAGTAATCTTGCCTGGAAAATTCCATGGATGGAGGAACCTCATAGGCTACAGTCCATGGGGTCGCAAAGAGTCGGACACAACTGAGTGACTTCACTTTCTAGCTTAGGACCAGCTGGAAAAAGCCAAATATGCATCCCTAAGCAATCACATGAGACTCCACTTCTAGTTAGCCTGCCTACAGCTTCCCTATGACAACAGCTTCCAAGCAAAGCATCCCCTGAAGGCTTCTGTTTTTTTCCCCACCATGATGCTTTCCCATTCCTCTGCCTACCTGAGCCTTTGCCAAAAAGCAAATAATGGCAGCTGACTCCCTTGCTGCAGCAAGCCTGAAAAGAACACATTTGCTTGTTCTCCTTTGATTGGTTTTCATCTATTTGCACATGTTAAATTCTTTCATTTATTCATTTAAGCTGTTAATGTTTATTGAGCATATACTATATGCCAGACTCCATGCTAGGATCTGAGAATAAAGAAGTGACTCAGATGCCCAGGTGTCTGACTTCAAGCCAACTGTGGCTGTGGGAGAAGAAAGGCAAATAGACAGCAAGGCAAGCGCAGTCTGTAAAGGACAGTGATGAAGGGCAACTAAGTCAGACTTGAGAATCTGGGAAAGCTTACTAGAACAGTGTGGAGACAGGGGCCTGAAGGAAGAAACCTGGAGGAAGGGAAAGAGCGGTGAGGAAACTGGTCAGGAAAAGAGAAAAAGCCATAGGAAAGTCCCCAGGTCATTGCATAAGCACTGCAGAAATTGCATGAAAGTAGGATGCTTCAAGACAAGCCAGGAAAGTAGAAGGCAGACAAGTGTCTGAATCTTTCTAGGCCACTTGAAGGCACTTAGCATTTATCCTAAAACTGACAGTAGTGATCAAATTTCCATTCTGGAAATATCACTCAGGCTCCATGTGGATGAGGCCTGGAGGAAGGCAAACCTGGAAGCAGGGAGACCAGTTAGGTGACTAACAAGTGATGGTGGCTGGATGAGAAGAACAGTGTGTGGATTGGGGAGCTGATTTAGACCTCCCCAACCAGGACATCCGGAGGAGGCAATGGCACCCCACTCCAGTTCTCTTGCCTGGAAGATCCCATGGGCGGAGGAGGCCTGGTGGGCTTCCATCTCTGGGCTCGCACAGAGTCAGACACAACTGAAGTGACTTAGCAGCAGTAGCAGCAACGAGGACATCAAGGCTGGAGGTCAGTAGGGGAGGCGAGGGGCCTGGGGAGTGGGACAAGCCAAAGCTTGCATAGCTGAAGAAGAAAGTAAACTCAATCACTGAGAAAATGAAATCCATGATGGGGGCTGTGGAAGAAGAGATGAATTCTGGATGGAGACATGAAATTAAGGTGCTGTCCTGGAAAGCAGGTAGATGTACATGCCTGGAGCTCAAGAGGAAGGGATGGGTAGAGAGGGCAATCTGAAAATCAAAAACAGTCATTAAATCATTGATGAGGATGGATGAGATCGCCCGAGGGGAGGGTACAGGGAAGAGGGCTTGGAACAGGACTTGGAGGACAATAAAGAGTAGCCAGGGAAGAGGGAGGAAAACCAGGACTTTGCTGTAATACAGAAACCAAATATTGATGCTGTCTTTATAAAGGGAGTAGCAAACAAAGGTTTGCTTCTTGTTTCCAGTTCCTCCTTCTCCTCCCCAGGAAACAACATTGGGAGGGAACTTACTCTACGAGTTACTAGTGGAACTGGTCCTGCATTGCCCCATAGTGTTGCCCAAGCTGCATCAACAAAGTGCTGGTGTTGGTACTTATCAATAAATAAAACTGGATGATGAAATAATGAGGAGAGATGCACACACTTAGGACAAGGATGTCCCCCTAAGCCACACCAGCTGAGGGTGTTACCAGTATCTTGGTGAGGTGGGGCTGGGAGTTAATTTAAGGGCCACAGTGGGCATTATTCTGGTTTGATGACTGAACAGTATACAGTTAACCACTCAGTTCATTCTGCTTGTACTCAGTCATGTCCAACTCTTTGCAACCCCAGGGACCATAGCCTGCCAGGGTCCTCTGGAATTTTCCAGGCAAAAATACTGAAGTGAGTTGCTATTTCCTTCTCCGGGGGATCTTCCCAACCCAGGAACTGAACCCATGTCTCTTGAGTCTCCTGCATTGGCATGTGGATTCTTTACCACTGCACTACCTGGGAAGCCACTCGGGTTATGGAGCACCTACTGTCAAACTTCCTTGTTCTTCACTAGACTGCAGGTACAAAAGGGACCATGGGAAGGACATTTCAAGTTCTCCCACCTCTTCAACCCTGGCTGAGGTATCCCTCCCCATCCTCACAAGCCTCTCTCTCTCTCTACCCCTCTCTGAGGTATGGCATCCCCTCACTGGCAATGGCATCCTTGGTGGCAAAAGGGTTTTCCTCTCTAATTAGCAGTTCTTTAAAGACAGTGACCCAAGTCACCCAGCCCCCCTCACCAAGGAAAAAATGTCCTTCCCGCCTTCTCCCAGCGCTGCCTGCCCACCCTCATAGGCCCTCTGCCCTCCTGAAAATAGTTCCTTAACTTCCTCTGGCAACCCCACTCTCCAGGTACACATTCCCCAAGAACCCAAGAACCAGTCTCAGAGTGGCAGCATCCTCACTGCCTAGCCCATCGACCTGTCCTGATGTCTTGGGACAGGAGCTAGGAGCGTGAGTACTGGGAGACAGAATTGGAACAGACACTTGATTTTTACTCACTTTGTACTTCTGATTGTTTGCTCCCAATGAAACCAAAATTAAAACTGTGCTAAGTGCACGGAGCTACCTAGTAAACTGTAAGGCATGCACAGAGCCCAGTCCTGCCAGGCTGTCCCTGGTGCTGTGCCTGCTCCGCGGCTACCCTCTTGTTAAAGAGGTTCTCGGCCAGGGTGCTAGGGCCCCTCACTCCTGTGTGCTTTCCTCTCCCCTTCTAGGGGCTGGGGCAGAGATCAGGAACTCAGCCCCGAGACCACCTCTAGTCAGATAAGAGGCTGCGGGGTCGCCGCCACGCCTTTGCGCGACTATCCCAGGGGGCGCCCAAGGGACGACCGCGCAGCATCGCGCTGGAGTATCTGCCTCGCCGCCGCGGGGCCGGGGAGAGGGCAGGGAAGAGGTTGTGTATCCGCTTCTCCCGCGTCGTTGGTACCGTCAGCTGCCTGGCAAGACACAGATTCAGGACGCAGAAACTGCGCGGCTGAGAAGGTTTCCGCGTCCTGCGTGGATGCCCAACCGGGACCCCCTAGCTGCCGAGCGCTCTTCTCCCACGCGGGCCGGGCAAGGGCCGGCTGGCCCCAGGTGCTCAGAGGTTACACGCCTAATCTGGGAAAATGAGGAGGGAGATGGCTGAATCAGGGAGGGGTGGACTGATTCTTAGAATCTTTTCTGTGTGCAGTATTTCTCTAGCTCCTTCTAAGCACTCGAGAAGAATCGGCGAACAAAACGAAGTTTCCCGGGCTCTCAGATCTAGAGTGAGAAGTAGCATTGACCTGATTAGTTCATATGTTGAGGTTTAGCCCTAAGAATCTAGAACCACCACCTCCTCCTGCTGCTGCTGCTGCTAAGTCGCTTCAGTCGTGTCCGACTCTCTGTGACCCCATAGAGGGCAGCCCACCAGGCTCTGCCGTCCCTGGGATTCTCCAGGCAGGAACACTGGAGTGGGTTGCCATTTTCTTCTCCAATGTGTGAAAGTGAAAAGTGAAAGGGAAGTCGCTCAGTCGTGTCCGACTCTTCCTGACCCCATGGACTGCAGCCTACCAGGCTCCTCTGTCCATGGGATTTTCCAGGCAAGAGTACTGGAGTGGGGTGCCATTGCCTTCTCCCACCTCCTCCTACACGCTGTTAAAAGCAAATTCCTTGACAAATTGCTCTCCAGTGTGCACCAAGGGAGGCAGCAAGTGGCAAAAGCACGCTGATTGGGAGAGGTTGGGGGCAGGAAGAGCTATACCACTGGGAAACACAAAGCCTACGTTAAGCAGAGAAATCTTATTTTCATTGGTAAAACATCTTTTATCTTCATCATTGGGGCTTCTGAGAATTTCCTAAGTGCCCACCAACCTCTTTTTTAGTCACTAATATTTGAAAAATAAGAAAAGATGGCAGTTTCATTCCTCAGGTCATAAAAACACTTCGGTTCACTCCTTATTCAACAGTTTCTGGCAAGATGGTTGAGACGCCAGATGTGGTGACAATCTGTTAGAAGAAATAGATCGGGTTTGAAAGGCAAATGATAGGGACTCACGAATGTTCTAAGTTAGAAATAACAATGCTTAATGACCCGACAGTAGTGCCCCAAACGTCCAGTTAACAGGAAGCGCAGAACAATTGACAAAGGATCAAAACTAGAGCACCAGCAGACTAAAGGGACTCCAAACAGGTCCTTCCCAGGCATGTCTCTCTTCTTTTCTTTCTTTTTTTCTCTTCCTTGTGATGAAAGCTTGTAAGGTCCACACTCATAACAACTTTCAAATATCTGATACACTAGTATTAGCTGTAAACCCCATGATTTATTTATTTATAGCTTGGAGTTTATGCTTTTTAACCTTCTTTCATTTCACCCACCCGCATCTCTGGTGACCCCCAATCTGCTCTCTCTATGCATGAGTTCAGTTTCTGTCTGTTGTCTGTTGTTAGAGTCCACATATAAGTGGGATTATATGGTACCGATCTTTCTCTGATTTATTCCACTTAGCATAATGTTCTCAAGGTTCATCTACGTTGTTGCAAATGACAAGATTTCATTCTTTTTCATGGCTGAATGATATTCCATTGTACATTTATACACAGCATTTTCTTTGTCCATTCATCCACTAACAGACATTTAGGTTGCTTCCATATCTTGGCTTTTGTAAATAACGCCACAGTGAACATGGGGTGATAGAGATATCTTTTCTAATTAGTATTTTTGTTTCCTTTGGATAAATACTCAGAAGTGGAATTGTTGAATCACATAGTGGTTCTATTTTTAACATTTTGAGGAACCTCCATACTGTTTCCACAGTGGCTGCACCAACGTAGATTCCCACCATCTGTGCACATCCTCACTAACACTTGTTACTTCTTGTCTTTTTGGATGACTGCCATTCTGACAGGTGTGAAGTAATATCTCACTGTAGTTTTGATTTGCATTTCCCTGATGATTAATGACATTGGGCACCTTTTCATTTAGTTGTTGACCATCTATATGTCTATTTAGGCTTTTTGCCCATTCTTTGATTGGGTTGTTTGTCTTTTGGTTATTGAGTTGTATGAACTACCAGACATCTTTAATCATAGCACCACCCTGTAGGATTAGAGTTTATCCTTTTAGTCTGCCTCAGTTTGAGACTCAGGTTTAGCAACAAATGCTAGTCAGAGGCCTGGAGAGAATCTCATTGTATTAAAATATGCATTATCTTTCAGTTTATTGTATATGCTCTATGATCTTAAAGATCTTTTAAATTCCTAGTGTGCATGCATTGAATGAGTATTGAAATTTCAATACAGGAGATACGAACTCTGAGATATTTCTTCACTCTTTTGCTCCATGTCATATGAAAGGGTTTTTTTCCTTCACTATTCATAAATAAGGCCAATGTGTCATGAAAATATTGTTCTTCTTTATACTTTCTTCTTTGACAGCCTATAATTTGCTTGTTATTGCTGTTTCCATTAAGGCTATTATTCCTTCTTTCTCTTATCATATATAAATGACCTGGTATGTTATTGTTTATTTTAACACCAATTTAAATTCTGATGATAGCTGGAACCACTCTTTCATTCTTCTGCATTTATTGTAAGAAAACATTTCCAATGTTCTTACTTTTAAATCCAAACTGACTTATATAAGGGAGTGCAATCATTTGACTCTATTATGTGTTTTAGTATAATTAGGCTACAGCATTTACATATGGAAATGTAAATTACTTAATTATGGATCATTTTTATGTCTTCTTTTAATTTCAGTTAGGACATGAAAATTACAAAAGCCATCCCTGACACCTGGGAGTCAGCCTGGCCCTCAGTGCTCAGCATTGTGTTCTCCCATGGCACATTAACCATTTCAAAGATCAGCAGGATCAGACCAGGCCACTCGGAGAGCTTGATGGATCAAGATGAAAACAAGAGCACTCTGTAATCATGTCTGAACACAGACAAATGTGAATGTGGTCCAAACCAGAGAAATGACTAAACATCTCCCTATGTTGGCTAGTACGGGTGACTACTGTTTTACAATGATAGCTTTCGCTCTAATACGCCCTCCTTCTGGGCAACATTTATCAAAATATCCAACTATAGGACAATTCCCTCTTCTTGATAGCACCCAATTCAAAGCAAAGCACCACTTTCATGAATCTTCCCGAAAGTCATAAAACAAACAAACCCTCCAAGTCCCCTCTCTGTGGTGTGTATTCTCACTTGCAGTGAGCAATAGGTTTAACTTATTCAACTGTAAGTATGTTCCTGAGGATCTTTGGTTGGGAGGCATTGACAGATATTACAGTGTCATCTGTCTATCTATCTAGCCTTTGCAATAATGTATGTAGATAAATTATATTATGTATGAATTTCAGTTCAAGATAATACAGGGGCTTTACAAAGTATTTGTTATAAAAAGAGGGTATTGACTTTGATAGTCGATAGTAATTTTCTGAACTTGATTCTGTCTACAGGTAAATCATGGTACACTGTTTTGTCTGCATATAAATCCTGTGCGCAAATGCAGGCTTCACACAGGATGTCACTGACATGAGCAAGTAGTGTCATATTACACACAGAAATTCCTGAGACTAAATACAGCACAGCTCTTCTGCTCTGCAACTTCAGAAGAATGATTGGTTAAAGGAAACCAACTGAATAGAAGAAAATATTTGCAAATCATAAATTTGATAAGGTATTAATATCCAAAATATGTAAAGAAGTCATACAACTCAATAGCAAAAAATAATCTAATTTTAAAAATGGACAGAAGATCTGAATAAACATTCTTCCATAGAAGACATAGAGATGGCCGATAGGCACGTGAAAAGATATTCAATGTTGCTAATTATTAGAGAAATGCAAATCAAAACCATAATGGGATACTACATCACACTGGTCAGAATGACCATCATTTAAAAGTCTACAAATAGTACATGCTGGCAAGGGTGTGGAGAAAAGGGAGCCCTCCTACACTGTAGGTGGGAATGTAAATTGCTGCAGCCACTATGGAAAACAATATAGAAGTTCCTCAAAAAACTAAAAATAGAGTTGCCATATGACCCAGCAATCCTTCTCCCAGGCATATATCCAGACAAAGTTATAATTCGAAAAGATACATACACCCCGATGGTCATAGCAGCCCTGTTTACAATACCCAAGACATGGAAGCAACCTAAATACCCACTGATAGATGAATGGATAAAGAAGATGCGGTACATCTAATGGACTATTACTCAGCCATAGAAAGAATGAAACAATGCCATTTGCAGCAAGCTGGATAGACCTAGAGATTATCATACTAAGTGAAGTAAGTCAGACAAAGACAAATATCATATGATATTACTTATATGTGAAATCTAAAATAGGACATAAGTGAATTTATCTATGAAACAGAAACAGACAGACATAGAAAACAGACTTGTGGTTGCCAAGGAGGAAGGAGGAGGTGGAGAAAGGATGGATTGGGAGTTTGGGATTAGCAGATGCAAACTATTATATATAGACTGGATAAACAACATTCCTACTGTATAGCACAGGGAATTATATTCAACATTCTGTTATAAACTATAATGGAAAAGAATATGAAAAATAATATATATATATGTAAAACTTAATCACTTTTCTATACACTAAATCTGCCTGCAGTGCATGAGACACAGGAGACGTGGGTTTGATTCCTAAGTCTGAAAGATCCCTGGGTCGGGAAGATCCTCTGGAGGAGGAGATGGCAACCCACTCCAGTATTCTTGCCTGGGAAATGTCATGGACAGAGGATCCTGGCAGGCTACAGTCCATGGGGTCTCAAAGAGTCCAACATGACTGCACAGGAGCACTGTGCCTATTATCCGTATCCATATGCTAGAAGCTAACTCAACATTGTCAATTAAATATACTTCAATAAAATAAATTTTCAAAAATGGATAACTCGGTGGACATGTATATTAACAGTTCATGGTGCTCTAAAATCTAGCCATTTGTCATCATTTTTGCCTCTGTGCACAAGCATACACACACACACACATTAAAAAAACAGATGGAGAGATAGGATGTGTGGTTGCTTGCGTCTCCGTGATTACATGAAAGGTGCTTGACTCAGTGTGTGTGGCTGAGTTTGCAGGACGATCAGGCAGTGCTGTTGCAGGCTTTTGAAAGTGTAGGCCAGGCTGAGGGGCAGGGGAGGTCATGGGAGAAACAGAGGACAGGTTGAACATACCTGAATCAGAACTCAGTTGGGTATATGGATAGTTGTGTACCACATGCTTCAATATATTACCTTTGTGCCATTTTTTTTTTTGATAATAGAGACCTCCCAGAAAATAGTTTTTATTACCATGGAAGCAACACAGTCCTACATTTACACACGACTTTTGGACTTCATTTATTTCACTGTGGCCTGGGATTCTTTCATTTCATCAGGTGGTGAAGAATAGAGGCTCAATTGGAAGAGAAGACAAGCTTAGAGAAGTTAGCCTTCAAAAGTGGCCTCCTTGGGACGGCATCAGAGTAACAGTGAAATCATGAAAAATGGCAAGGAATCCAAATTGAATATAAAAATACAGTTTTCTTTGCATTGTGCTAAACATCTGTTGCTAATTTTTTTAATGGCCCACAAACCTACGTTGCCAGAAATTATAGCTGAGGCTCAATCTGTGGTACATACAATGGCATTAGAAAAGGGAATTATTGTTTCTATGAAATCATTTTTAAGGGTTTCAACCCTTAAGCATTGAAGGCTTTAAGGGTTTCAACGCTTCTGTGTCAATTGTCAGTAATTTTGAAAACAAACTTCCGCAGCAGCTTTTTGTAGTCCTTAACCTCACCGATGTGAGCAGAGTGCTTTCTTATCCCCCAGGGGGCTCTCATCCACCAGAAATAAAAATGTCCAGCCTGATCTCATTACACAGCTGATGTTCAGCAGATTTCACCATCTCTTTGATTTTTCTTAGAACAGTATCATCAGAATTCAGTGGAATAAAAATATCATTTCAGCTGGATTTTTTTCCTGTCATGATTTATACAACCTATAATTCACTGGTAATTTGAGTTTTTTTCCTACAATATGTTATTCACCCTATTTTGCAAGCCTTTGTATGCTTAGTCACTCAGTCAGGTCCGACTCTTTGCAACCCCTTGGACTGTAGCCCACCAGGCTCTCCTGTCCATGGGGATTCTCCAGGTAAGAATACTGGAGTGGGTAGCCATCCTCTTCTCCAGGGGATCTTCCCAATCCAGGGATCAATTCTGGGTCTCCTGCACTGAAGATGGATTATTTACCATCCGAGCCACCAGGGAAGTCTATGCTATCAACTTTACAAATATGTTTCTTTGTAAAAATCTTCACTTTATCTTACTGGGGTCACTGTTTATTAGAAAAGAATTGCAGGGTTTGCATGTTGGCAAGGATTCACTGTGGGCAGCTATAAAACCAAATCTTCAATATTCAACTGAATATTGTTGACTCTTTTCCTTTAGAAATGACATTTTGTCATATAGACTACATCACTATATTCCTATATAAATGTAGAATCACCATGAAAATGACAGTTAAAATGCAGACAGATTTGGTGACTCCAATAATACCAGAGGATTGCCACCAGTGACTTCTTAAAATGGTGAACTCTTTAGTAAAGTATTAAATAAAACACAGTACAATCTTTCCTTGATATTTACAGTTGTTGCTTCCCAGGAAATTTGGTATTTAACTAAACCTTGCCAATTAACCCCCCAAAACAAGTAAACACTTTGTGTTCATTTGTAAAATGAAATTATTTCTGGGCTCAAATAATTATAAGCAGGTTTTCACCTACGTAATTCCAGGTTCAGTTAGATTATAGAAATGGATCATTATAAACAAGTTTTTTACTTCTATTTAAAAGTCCGAATTGATGCTTTTAAACTGTGGTGTTGGAGATGACTCTTGAGAGTCCCTTGGACTGCAAGGAGATCCAACCAGTCCATTCTGAAGATCAGCCCTGGGATTTCTTTGGAAGGAATGATGCTAAAGCTGAAACCCCAGTACTTTGGCCACCTCATGCGAAGAGTTGACTCATTGGAAAAGACTCTGATGCTGGGAGGGATTGGGGGCAGGAGGAAAAGGGGACGACAGAGGATGAGATGGCTAGATGGCATCACCGACTCGATAGACGTGAATCTGAGTGAACTCCGGGAGTTGGTGATGGACAGGGAGGCCTGGCGTGCTGCGATTCATGGGGTCACAAAGAGTCGGACACGACTGAGCGACTGAACTGACCTGAACTGAGGGACACAAGAGAAATCTTTTGCCAGCCCAACAAAATGCCAGCTTTAACCCCTGTTTGTCATGACCAAAAAATACAAATTTCCTAAATACTTTAGGGAGCAGTAGTGCCCTGCAGAGAACCATTAATCGTTATGAAGATACAATGACATATCTGTGGTTTACAAGCTAGGTTACACCTAATTTTTATAAAAAATATAGTCACTCAAACATGACCAGGGCTGTTTTAAGAACTTTTTGAGGTTCAGTCCCACATGTTGGAGGCCCTACCTTAATTACAGCAAGCATTTAAAAATGCACCCTCATCCTACAGCAAATATACTAATAGCCAGACCTGATATGTACCAGGCACATTCTAAGTAATTTACAGCCACCCTCTGAAGTCGGCCGCTTCCCTGGTGGCTCAGACAGTAAAGCATCTTCGTGCAATGCGGGAGACCCCGGTTCAATCCCTGGGTTGGGAAGATCCCCTGGAGAAGGAAATGGCAACCACTCCAGTACTCTTGCCTGGAAAATCCCATGGATGGAGGAGCCTGGTAGGCTATAGTCCATGGGGTCACAAAGAGTCAGACACGACTGAGCAACTTCAATTTCTTTCCTTCTCTGAAGTAAGCACCGTTATTATTCCCATTTTGCAGATAAGGAACAGGCACAGAAAGATTCAGTGACTTGTTCAAAATCACACGTGTAAGCGGGGAAGCCAAAATATAAAGCCATGCACTCTGATGCTGACATACTATGGCCTGTGAACCCTCTTAAAATTTGTATTTAAGAATAATTTACGGCATCATTTATGAGTTAGCTGAGTTTCAGTTGACAATATTTGTCAGTTTCAGTTGCGGAGCTTTTGTTTTGTGTTTTGAGCCAGTCATTTAATTTGAGGTCTCAAACATCATGGTAAGGTCCTTAAAGTAAGTAAGTAAAGTCACTCAGTCGTGTCCGACTCTGTGACCTCGTGGACTGCAGCCCACCAGGCTCCTCAGTTTATGGGATCCTCCAGGCAAGAATACTGGAGTGGGTTGCCATTTCCTTCTCCAGGGGATCTTCCTGACCCACGGATCGAACCCGGGTCTCCCGTGTTGGAGGCAGACGCTTTAACCTCTGAGCCACCTGGGAAACCTTAAAAGGCCTGTGAAAGTGAAAGTCATTCAGTCGTGTCCATAGCCTGACAGCCTCCTCTGTCCCGTGGAATTCTCCAGGCCAGAGTACTGGAGTGGATAGCCATTTCCTTCTCCAGAGGATCTTCCCTACCCAGGAATCAAACCCACATCTCCCACATTGCAGGAGTATTCTTTACCATCTGAGCCACCAGGCCAGCCCTAAATGGCCCGTAGACCTCTCGTAGTAAGCCTGCATTGTCAAAACATTTTCCTTGCAATCAGAAAGACCCACATCAACTTCTCAGAAACCCACCCACCTTCTCTCTCCTGGTTTTTAGAGTATAGTTTCTAAAACACCATGATCGGGCAATCCTAATCTTTAATTTTAGTACACACCCTTCCCTGGTGGCTCAGACGCTAAGAATCTGCTGGAGACCCAGGTTCTATCCTGGGTTGGGAAGATCCCCTGGAGAAGGAAATGGCAACCCACTCCTGTATTCTAGCCTGGGAAATCCCAAGGGAAGAGGAGCCTGGTTACTACAGTCCATGGGGTCACAGAGTCAGACATGATTGAGTGACTAACACTTTAGGATAAGTGTTATTATCTCAATTAATGGAAGAGGAAACTGGTATGAGAGGGACTAAAGTCCTCACTCAATGTTCACATTGCCTAAGAAATGACAGAAGTGAGAATTCAATCCTGGTCCTTAGGGCTCCAAAACCTCTGTCCCTCATTCTGTTTAGTTCCCATGGGGCTTTCCTGTCCTTTTGCGTAATACTCCTTCCTTGGTATACGGAATGTCAGCAGGTTTCCTAATGTCCCACCACCCAGTTCCCATCAGCATCTCTTGCTTTCTCTTGTAAGGAAGTTCTTTCCTTACAGCCACTGCCCTCCTATTCCAGAGCCAATGAGGCCCAGACTCTTGTCAGAGCACAGCCAACTGCAGAGGGTGTTCTGGATGCGGAACTCCGGAGGAGGATTTTCTCAATGCCAGACCTCACCTGCTCCTCTTTCCCTGGGCATTAAAATCACCCATCACTTCTTCTGACCATCCTTAGAGATCCCTCCTCCCCACAACCCCAGAGGCCATGACTGCACCAAATTCCCCCTCACCTTGGTGGCCTGGATCCTGAGGATCCAAAGCATGGGGAGCAGATATTACCAACTGGTTCCCCTCTCTCAAGACTCCACTGGCCCTTCACCTGGAGGCCTCAGAGACTGAGGCTGAAATAGCCAATTTTTATTGGGCATGTTGTCAAGTAGAGAGAGCGGAGAGAAGCGAGGGAGTGGGGACACAGGCAGAGAGAAGCAAATAAGAGACTCCTCGTATAGCCAGATAGAGAGAACGCACATGTGCACAAAAACAGGGGAGAGGAACTTGGTTCCCAAACTCTCCTGAGGTCAAGCCTCAGGCCTCATGAAATCTGCCAGTATCCTTCCAACACACTCCCTTCTTGCCACCGAAGTTCCTTGCATCACCTGCTGAGTCCCACTGCAGCCCCAGGGGCAGGAGAAAAGGGATTGGCTCATTAGTCCCACCCTCCCAACCCATCCCAATCTGGCAGGTTGTGGCACTATGAGGACCTGTTACCTGCTCACCTCTGAGTCACAGATACTTCAATAAATGATATGGTGTTGAGATAAGAGATGCCAGTGCCATAAAGGATGGTCTAACTCTGAAAAAATAAAAAAGTTACCAGTTAAGAGAGTTAAGAGGCTCTCATAGAAATTTCAGCACGAAGTGAAGATGCTCCAAAATGAGACTAGAAAACAATTTGACTAAACAGCATTTTCAGAGAAATACTTCTGGCATTTAATTGCAGAACTGCTACAAAGGATAGAGAAAACCTTCAAAATTTTATTTCAAGGAGGAAAAATAGCTTCCTCTTTAGAAACCAAACTCAGATAGGTGTTGGGACAGTAGAGATAAAGGATTTAGGGGAGTGAAGTTTGAATCTTAATATGGCAGATATAGAAATAGAAGAGAATTTGCATATGATGAATTTATTTTGGAACTATCAACTTGAAACCATGAAGATAGACGTATTCTACATGAAAGTAAGCATCAGTTCAGTTCAGTTGCTCAGTTGTGTCTGACTCTGCGACCCCATGAATCGCACCACGCCAGGCCTCCCTGTCCATCACCAACTCCCAGAGTTCACTCAGACTCACGTCCATTCAGTCAGTAATGCCATCCAGCCATCTCATCCTCTATCATCCCCCGTCATCCCCTTCTCCTCCTACCTCCAATCCCTCCCAGCATCAGAGTCTTTTCCAATGAGTCAACTCTTCGCATGAGGTAGCCAAAGTACTGGAGTTTCAGCTTTAGCATCAGTCCTTCCAAAGAAATCCCAGGGCTGATCTCCTTCAGAATGGACTAGTTGGATCTCTTTGCAGTCCAAGGGACTCTCAAGAGTCTTCTCTAATACCACAGTTCAAAAGCATCAATTCTTCAGCACTCAGCTTTCTTCACAGTCCAACTCTCAAATCCATACATGGCCACTGGAAAAACCATAGTCTTGACGAGATGGACCTTTGTTGGCAAAGTAATGTCTCTGCTTTTGAATATGCTATCTAGGTTGATCATAACCTTTCTTCCAAGGAGTAAGCGTCTTTTAATTTCATGGCTGCAGTCACCATCTGCAGCGAATTTGAGCCCCCCAAAATAAAGTCTGACACTGTTTCCACTGTTTCCCCATCTATTTCCCATGAAGTGATGGGACCAGATTCCATGATCTTAGTTTTCTGAATGTTGAGCTTCAAGCCAACTTTTTCACTCTCCTCTTTCACTTTCATCAAGAGGCTTTTTAGTTCCTCTTCACTTTCTGCCATAAGGGTGGTGTCATCTGCATATCTGAGGTTATTGATATTTCTCCTGGAAATCTTGATTCCAGCTTGTGTTTCTTCCAGCCCAGCGTTTCTCATGATATACTCTGCATATAAATTAAATAAGCAGGGTGACAATATACGGCCTTGACATACTCCTTTTCCTATTTGGAACCAGTCTGTTGTTCCATGTCCAGTTGTAACTGTTGCTTCCTGACCTGCATACAGTATTGCTGAAGCATGGCTTGGAGAATTTTGAGCATTACCTTACTAGCATGTGAGATGAGTGCAATTGTGCGGTAGTTTGAGCATTCTTTGGCATTGCCTTTCTTTGGGGTTGGAATGAAAACTGACCTTTTCCAGTCCTGTGGCCACTGCTGAGTTTTCCAAATTTGGTGGCATATTGAGTGCAGCACTTTCAGAGCATCATCTTTCAGGATTTGAAATAGCTCAACTGGAATGCCATCACCTCCACTAGCTTTGTTCGTAGTGATGTTTTTTAAGGCCCACTTGACTTCACATTCCAAGATGTCTGGCTCTAGGTGAGTGATCACACCATTGTCATTATCTGGGTCATGAAGATCTTTTTTTGTACAGTTTCTGTGTATTCTTGCCACCTCTTCTTAATATCTTCTGCTTCTGTTAGGTCCATACCATTTCTGTCCTTTATTGAGCCCACCTTTGCATGAAATGTTCCCTTGGTAGCTCTAATTTTCTTGAAGAGATCTTTAGTCTTTCCCATTCTATTGTTTGCCTCTATTTCTTTGCAACAGTGGAAGTGAGAAATAGATTTAAGGGACTAGATCTGATCGATAGAGTGCCTGATGAATTATGGACGGAGGTTCATGACATTGTACAGGAGACAGGGATCAAGACCATCCCCATGAAAAAAGAAATGCAAAAAAGCAAAATGGCTGTCTGGGGAGCCTTACAAATAGCTGTGAAAAGAAGAGAGGTGAAAAGCAAAGGAGAAAAGGAAAGATATAAGCATCTGAATGCAGAGTTCCAAAGAATAGCAAGAAGAGATAAGAAAGCCTTCCTCAGTGATCAATGCAAAGAAATAGAGGAAAAGAACAGAATGGGAAAGACTAGAGGTCTCTTCAAGAAAATTAGAGCTACCAAGGGAACATTTCATGCAAAGATGGGCTTGATAAAGGACAGAAATGGTATGGACCTAACAGAAGCAGAAGATATTAAGAAGAGGTGGCAAGAATACACAGAACTGTACAAAAAAGATCTTCATGACCAAGATAATCACGATGGTGTGATCACTCACCTAGAGCCAGACATCTTGGAATGTGAAGTCAAGTAGGCCTTAGAAAGCATCACTAAGAACAAAGCTAGTGGAGGTGATGGCATTCCAGTTGAGCTATTTCAAATCCTGAAAGATGATGCTGTGAAAGTGCTGCATTCAACATGCCAGGAAATTTGGAAAACTCAGCAGTGGCCACAGGACTGGAAAAGGTCAGTTTTCATTCCTACCTCAAAGAAAGGCAATGCCAAAGAATGCTCATACTATCGCACAGTTGCACTCATCTCACATGCTAGTAAGGTAATGCTCAAAATTCTCCAAGCCAGGCTTCAGCAATATGTGAACCGTGAACTTCCAGATGTTCAAGCTGGTTTTAGAAAAGGCAGAGGAACCAGAGATCAAATTGCCAACAACCACTGGATCATGGAAAAAGCAAGAGAGTTCCAGAAAAGCATGTATTTCTGCTTTATTGACTATGCCAAAGCCTTTGACTGTGTGGATCACAATAAACTGTGGAGAATTCCGAGAGAGATGGGAATACCAGACCACCTGATCTGCCTTTTGAGAAACCTATATGCAGGTCAAGAAGAAAGTAAGTATAGTGAGGTTTATATTATTTTTTAAAGGTACTTACTAGTACATTTGGAGAATGTAATGAGCTGTATAAATCTCCTTTGCTGGTGAAAGAAATTTTCATAACACAAAATTATACATAATTTTGCACATAATTTCAGGAAGTACTCAGACTCCAAATACCGCAGAGAAAGTTGGGGATTGCTAGTCAATGAGCACAGTGAGGAGGTCAGGGGATAAAAAATTACTAGGAATAATTTGATTAGATATCAGAAGTAGAAGAATTCTTTTTTTTTTTTTAAACAGCTGCACTGGGTCTTAGTCATGGCAAACAGGATCTTTAGTTTCGGCATGTGGGATATAGTTTTCTAGCCAGGGAACAAACCTGGGCCCCCTGCATTGGGAGTGCAGAGTCTTAACCACTGGACCAGACCACCAGAGAAGTGCTAGAAGTCAAAGGATTCTTGATAAAGGCAGGCCATAGTGATCAAATACCAAGGATAGCAATATTCTCAGTACACTGACTTAGCAGATTCTTTGCTAAAACAGGGCCTTACCTGAGGTGCTGTGCTCTACCTTATAGCCCCTCCAGAATGCCCCAAGTCTAGCCCCGCTATGGACCCCAGCCCACTTTACTCTAGCTAAGTCTATCTAGATCCGCTCCCTGAAGTACTCCTTTCCATGCTCACTTTGCCAGTTCCAGACTCTGAACTCAGCAGTGACACAGATGGTGCAAACCCTGCCCTGCCCTGCCCTGCCTTACCCACTAGATCGTATCTCTCAGTTCAGGGGCTTATCTATATACCCAGGCTTGTGGGGCCAGCAAAATGGAGCATAGCACAACCAATAAAGTAATGATTGCCTGATGATCTAGAGAGATATTCACAAGTCTGCATCATGGAGAGCAGGTATGTAGATATGCTTGTAATTAGACATTTTTGTCCAATTACTGTTTCCATAGGAAACAGTCTTGTAAGCATCATGGCTGAATTCTCTGTTTCTTTTCTGGCTTAAATATTTTTCTGGTTTTACTACTCACCACAACATAGATAGGTTTCCCTTGTGGCTCAGCTGATAAAGAATCCGCCTGCAATGTGGGAGACCTGGGTTCAATCCCTGTTGGGAAGATCTACTGGAGAAGAGAAAGGCTACCCACTCCGGTATTCTGGCCTGGAGAATTCCATGTACTGTATAGTCTATGGGGTCATAAAAAGTCAGACACAACTGAGCGACTTTCACTTTCACTTCACTTTCACAACATAGATGAATTTCACAGAGACAATGAGAAAGAAAGTAGACACCAAAGAGTAAGTGCTGCATAACTCCATATAAGTGAAATTAAAAAACAGGAAAACCAATGTATCATAATAGGAGTCAGGATAGCAGAGTTTCTATGTTGACTGGGACTGGAACCAGAGAGATTTCTGGGGTACTAGAAATGTTATTTCTTGATCTGGGGGTGGTCATGTGGGTTGATATACTTGCAAATTTTTCTTGAGTAGTACCCAGAAACATTTATTATGGGTTCCTCCCTTTCCCAACAGCATTTCCTGATGGCGTATAGTGTTTCCCCTTGCTGATCTGTTTCCTGGAATTCCTGGGTCCCTTTTCCTCCTTCCTGACCCTGGAGATTTTCCTCTCTGGAAGTTCCATCTGAAGCTAAGAGCTACCAAATGGAATTAAAATACTCTTAATCAGAGGACTCCAGATTCTCTGTTCCATCTGCCAGTTATCAAGTTATTGCCTTTCAGCTCCAAGTGTATATATAGCTCAGTGATAACTGAGCTGGACCTTAAAATATTTCTCCTTTGCTACCTGGCCAAATGCTAAACTTTCTTGGTAGTGGACACTGGAGAGAGACCGGAGGAGACTGGAAAGAGATGGGAGGAGGAAGGGGCCAGCCTTCCAGGTTCCATTGTGTCCCCCTGGACAGTGTCCTGCAGCAGCAGACTTCTGCAGCACCTGGTGGCTCCATGCATGGGGTTTTTTGTTTTCTCTTATAAATTTTGAGGATTCATGGGGATTCGTGATCTGCCGGTTATAATCTAAGTAAGGCATGGGACCTTATTAGAATTCTGCCAGTTTGACAAATACTTTTTGGGTTTTTTTGGCCACATGGCATGTGGAATCTTGGTTCCCCCATCAGAGATCAAATCTGTCTCCTGCACTGGAAGTGTGGAGCTCTAACCATTGGACAACCAGGGAAGTCCCTACACACATGGTTTTTGTAGCACCCTGCAGGCAGCAGCACTGGTACCTCTCCGTGGAAGCTCCCTGCAGCCCCCAGGGAACTGTTCCTCAGTGAGCCCTTCTGGCTCAGGGCCTCAGCAGACCTCACCACCCAGTGAGCCCTGGCTGCCCCTTCAGTGAGGTCTGGAGCTCAGCCTCAGAGGGAGACCCTCTTACAAAGATTAGCTCCTCCTTTGTGTCTGTCTCAGCTCTAGGGGTAGTGACTGCTCCCTAAACCCCTACTCCTATACTCATCTGAGTTTTCTCCACCAAGTAAGCCCACCTTTCTTTATCCCAATCCTCTGTTACAGTTAATTATTCTTTGTATTAAACTTTCCCTGCTCAACTTTCTGTATGGTTTCCATCTCCTGATTGGACCCTGATTGATACATTCCCCTTGTGGGGTTGTAGCAATTGTCTGAGTAGTGATGCACTGTTCTGCTACCAAATTACGGAGTGATCCTGGGTATCTTAGTCTGACTGGGCTGCTATAACAAAATACCATCGACTGGGCGCCTTAAACAGCTAATGTTAATATCTCAGAGCCCTGGAGGGTTTAAGTCCAATCTCAGTACTAACATAGTGGGGCCCCTGGTAAAGGCCCCCTTGTGCAGACGGCCACCTCTGTATCCCCACATGGCAGAGAAAAGGATCATCTGTGTCTCATCCTATAAGGGCATCAATCCCACTCATTATGGCTCCACCCTCATGACTAACAGTCTCCCAAAGATCCCACCTCAACATGTAAACACACCAGGAGTTACAATTTCAATATATGAGTTTAAGGGGACACAAACATTCAGTCCTAACATTAGAAAAGTCACTTTTCCTCCCCGGTTTCTCCTGGGGTAAAATGAGGGGACGTCTGCTTATCCTCTTCTACCTTCATGGAAAAATTGTGAGAACAGAGTGGAAGCACTGTGAGATCCTCGGTGGAGCTATTCCGCCTACTAAAGTGAAGTGAAAGTGAAAGTTGCTCAGTCATGTCCGACTCTTTGCCACCCTATGGACTGTAGCTCGACAGACTCCTCTGTCCATGGGATTCTCCAGGCAAGAATACTGGAGTGGGTAGCCTTTCCCTTCTCCAGAGGATCTTCCTAACCCGGGTCTCCTGCATTGCAGGCAGATTCTTTACCATCTGAGCCACCAGGGAAGCCCTCCACCCACTAAAATGGCTCATAAAATTGACTGTTATGTAATCAACTGCCACCCCTCCCGCTGCAGGGAGGGAAACAAGGGTGGAGGAATGCAAGAAGGCCTGGAGGCTTCTGGAGGTGAGCAGGGGCAGCAGGGTCTCCAGGAGACTCCAGACAAGGGCAGATGGACTTGCTGGTAGCCCAGTGGTTGGGACTCTGCTTTGCAATGCAGGGAACACAGGTTTGCTCCTTGGTCCCGGAAAATCCTACATACAGCAGGGCAATTAAGCCTGTGCACCACAACTACTGAGCTGTGCTCTAGAGCCTGGGAGCCACAACTACTGAAGCCCGTGTTATGGAGCCCATGCTCTGTAACAAGAGAAGCCATCGCAAAGAGAAGCGCCACACTAGAGAGTAGTCCCTGCTCGCCACGCTAGAGAGAGCCCAGCAGAAACAAAGACCCAAGGCAGCCAAAAATAAATAAATAATAAAAATTTAAAAGGCAAGGGTAGATGGTAAGACCTACACCCTGTCTCGACCCTCAGATTAAGCTGATAGTAGGAATATACCCAGATGGCGCAGCAGTAAAGAACCCACTTGCCGATGCAGGAGACTCAGGTTGGATCCCTGGGTTGGGAAGATCCTCTGTTTGTTCTGCTAACACTCTAGTATTATGTTCTTGCAGAGACTGTAGCTGACCACTTTCTTGATGGGGTCTCTGTGGAAGGAAGTAGACCTGATGGAAGGCAGGAACAGGTTGGAGTGATACAGGAGCCTTCTTGTGTACAGATCTTCTTGGCCACAACTCTGACTTCAGCCACTGCTTTGGCAAACAGTTTTGCACAACCTTCAGTTCTCAGGCTGAGCAACCTGACTGTGCGTTACCTTGGGCCCTTACTCCCTTACTCTGAAGTCCTTCTTCCCTGTGTCTTCTGGACCCTTCTTCTACATTTCTTCCCATTAGATTATTATTATTAAAAATAGTGTATGTTTGTTTGTGGGGAGCATGATTCCCGAGGGAGCAAGGCATCTTATCATTGATCATCTTGCACTCAGAATTCATGAACTCGAGCATCTGACCAGCAGACGTCTGCTCACTGCACAGCCCTGTCTTCTTGGTCTGGAAATTTCCCAGCTGGCCCTTGGGGGTCACGGGCTTCCACCTCAGGTAGCAGGGCCCAGCATCCTTGGTCACTTTCACATCACCATTGCTGGGGGGTTGACTTCCCCGACAGGCTCTGGGGCCCGGTGTCCAGTTGCAGTCGTTTGGCCACCAGCATTTCGATGGCCTGCTTCCCCTGCTCCAGCTTGCTGGCAGCTGCCTGAAGGGTGGAGGAAGTGCTGCCAGCCTCGGGGCTGTCGTTGGAGGACATCTCCAGGTCGTCCTCCAGGTCACGGATGCGCAGCTCAGCAGCTTTTTTGCAGCCTGGCTTCTCTTTCTCCTTGTCATCCTCCTCCTGGTCCTTCCACCACCACTGCTGCTTGATGCTTAAATGGTTCGGGACTGGGTTTCTCCTCTCCCACTCCTCCCAGGCCGTGAGCGTGCAGCCTTTGGACAGTGGCATGAAGTTGTACCAGTTGTGCACCTGGAAGGCCTCAAAGGCTCTGTCAGGGCACTGGGTGAAGATGTAATAGGATGTGCGCTCTATCACGCCTCCCCTCTTTATGCCCTTGAACTTCCAGCCCAATTGGCCCTCCACCTGAAGCAGCCAAGGCTGGTCCTTGGGCTGGGAATTCTTGAGGACAATGCCGTATTTCTTTCTTAGCGCTTCTTCCCTCATCTTGCACCTGAACCCCCTGCCAGCTCCCGACTTGGGCATCTCCTCCTCTTGGTAAATTTTCTTGTTGCTCAGGTCGCGTTCCAGCTGGGCCTGATTCCAAGTAGCGAGGTTGACTTTATCGGCTGCATTGAAAGCCATGATATTAAAATTTTTGGTGGTATTTTTGGGAACTCGGACGACATACTCAGTGACATCCTGACTGCTGGGGCCGAGGGCCACCATGGGCGATGGTCAGGGTCCAGTCGGAACCTCGTCCTTTTCGCTTCCTGCGAGGTCTGTGTCCTCCGGTCTCTGGGAAGCCACCCTCGAGAGATCAGGTCTCTGGTCTAGATTAAGGACCCCAAGCCCAGGCGGGGTACCATCGATGCTGAGAAAAGCTATCCGGAGGCGGCGCTGGGTCAGTGGTCAGCCTCGGAAGCCTCCCGTGCTGCAGCTGCACCTGCACAGGCTCCTAAATCGGAATAGAAACTCTCCAGCAAGCCTAGTCCAAACAAGCTACTCCAAGCTTAAGGCAGCACCTTCTGTGCCCGGCGCGCTGGCTGCCAGAAATATATATATCCATCCAGTCACGAGGATAACGTCATCATGGGATGACCCAGTAACGTTGATAACCCAATCACACCGATGACGTCTCACGCGGATAATCCAATACGTTGCTAACCCAGTCATGCAGAGTCCTATGTAGCTTTTTTGGTTCATCCTGACCTCTGGTGGTTCAGAAGGTAAAGAATCCACCTGCAATGCGGAAGACCTGGGTTCGATCCCTGGGTTGTCAAGATCCCCTGGAGGCGGGCATGGCAACCAACTCCGGTATTCTTGCCAGGAGAATCCCCAAGGACAGAGGAGCCTGGTGGGCTACAATCCATGGGGTCACAAACAGTCGGGCAAGAGTGAGTGACTAAGCACAGCACAGCCCAGTAAATATAGGTTCTTCCCAGAGTCCACTCTTGGGCTTGATTCTTAATGTACACACTCTCTCCAGACAGTCTTGCCACTCACATTGCTTCAGTCTTTACTTTTATTAAGCTACTTCCCAGCTCTCCAACTCTACTCCTGTATTCCAGACCCACATTTTCAACAGCTGTCTAGGGGCTTGAACAAAGAAAGCCAACCAATATTTCAAACTCAGGTAGTTCTTGCCAAAGAATGACTGTTCTTTTGCTGTATGAAAGGCTCTACACATTTAAAGTGTTTTCTATTTTTACTATAATGATTAAGAAAAGCACACACACACACACACACAACACGACACACTCCTGGGATTCTGAGCAAGAGGAGTTAGTGAGCATCCCTCCACCACGCCACCACCACCCCCAAATTCTCAGTACCTGATTTTGTCCTCCACCTTGCCTCCACCACATACTTCACAATAAATCTATAGATATGGACTTACCAGTAATTAAAGCCAACAATCTTGGTTGTGCATCCCAATTCCTGCCCTCATCTTCCATATTTCTAGCTCATTCCCTTATTAACCAGACTCCACACAAGGACCTAAAGTCCATTTTTCTCAATCTCTCTTTCCCCAGATGTCCCCTCTTCCCTCCTTGCCAAATTTAACTTCCTCAGCCAATTTTTACAGTTGCTCTTTTTATCACAATCTAATTCCCCTGCCCCTCTTTCACTTCATGATACTCGATTAGAATCATGAGAAACCAAGTTAAATCCAGCCCTACACCTCCTCCACACCTGTCTTCGTGCACCTGAACCTGACTGGAGAAAAAGATATTAGACTGCTGACTGTTTTCTCTTTCAACTCATGACCACGAACCTCAAGCACATCTCGATTGTATGTAGCCAGACAATCATCTGATATATCCTATAATCCTTTCACTCTCCTACAGGTTTGAATGACGATTTCTTCACCCGTTTTCCCCTCACACCTCCAACACCTTCTCTGTCTTCACTCTTTACTTGCAACCTTGCTTCCTGCTTTACTGAGGAAATGAAATCTGTCTGAAAAGAACTGTGCTGAACTTCCACCTACAGCATCTGAGCTGGCATATTCTGTATTACCTCCTTGACTATGGATAAACCTTCCGTGGTCCTGAGTAAAGCCAATCCCTCACCTCAAGGACATCTCCCCAGTAAATCTACCTCTTTCTCTCTCACAACATCAGTTTCCTTCTCCACTCTTTTCCATAAACATACAATCGTACTATCATTTCTCCTAATGTTGAAGAAAAACTCTTGGCCCTTCCTTCCCTTCTAGCTACCATCCCATTTCTCTGCTCCTCTTCCTTAAAAAAAAAAAAAAAAAGTCACTTGAAGGTATCCTTGTACTCATTGTCTCCAGTTCTCTACTGAGTCCGCTTCAGTCAGGCTTTGGTCTTTTCAAAGGTCTTGAAACAATATCACCAGTGACTTCCGTGTTGCAAGATCACTGTCTCTTCCTCTTGGAGTTCATTGCCTCTTCCTCCTGGAAATACTCTCTAATAACACACCACAATCTCTGAGTTTTCCTTCTTCCTCACTACTACTCCTTCTCAGCCTCCTGCTTCTTCAACTTGTACATCTTTACTTTGGAGCGCTCCAGGGCACTCTTTCACTTCTCTTTCTATAGAACTCCCTTGGCAATCTCATCTAATGTTATAGTGTTAAACATCTTTTTTTGACCAGTCAACATTTTTTAAAAATTGAAATATAGTTGACTTACTAATATTGTGTTCGTTTCAGGTGCACAGCAAAGTGATTCTGATTTTTTCCAGATGATTTCCCATTATACATTATTATAGGCTATGGACTACGGTTCCCTGTGCTTTACAGAAAACACTTGTTGCTTGTCTATTTTATGTAAAGTAATTTACATCTGTTAATCCCATGCTCCTAATTTATCCTTCTCTCCCTCCCTTTCCCATTTGGTAAGTTTGTTTTCTATGTCTGTGAGTCTGTTTCTGTTTTGTATATCAATTCATCTATATTCTTTTTAGATATCATATAATATTTGTCTTTGTCTGACTTTCTTCACTTAGTATGATGTTCTCTAGGTCCATCCATGTTGCTGCAGATGGCAATTTTTCATTCTTTTTACAATTTATTTATTTTTGGCTCACTGAGTCTTTGTTGCTGCATGAAGCCTTTTTCTAGTTGTGGAGAGCAGGGGCTACTCTCTAGTCTCAGTGTCTGGGCTTCTCATTGTAGGGGCTTCTCCTGCTGTGGAGCACAGGCTTCAGTAGCTGTGGCATGAGGGCGATTAGCTGTGACTCAAGGGCGAGTGTGTAGGCCTCAGTAGTTGCAGGTTGCAGGCTCTAGAGCGTGGGTTCAGTGGCTGTGGCAGAGGGGCTTAGATGCTCCAAGGCATGTGGAATCTCCCTGGACCAGGGATGGAACCCATGTCCCTTGCACTGGCAGGTGGATTCTTATCTACTGCACCCCAGGGAAGTCCTTATTCTTTTTATGGTTGAGTAATATTCCACTGTATATATATACACCACATCTTCTTAAACTACTCATCTGTTGACATTGTTAAAATGGCCATACTATCCAAAGCAATCTACAGGTTTAATGAGATCCCTATCATAACACCCATAACATTTTCCACAGAACTAAAACAAAAAATTCTAAAATTTATGTGGAACTACATGAGACCCAGTATCAAAAGGAATCCTGAGGAAAAAGAACAAAGCTGAAAGCCTAATTATCCCAGACTGAGGACAATATTACAAAACTCTAGCAATCAAAAGAGCAGAATATTGACACAAAAATAGACATACGAATCAACAGCACAGAATAGCGAGCCCAGAAATAAACCTATATATGTAGGGTCAATTGATCTTCAACAAAGAAGGTAAGAATGTACAGTGGAGAAAAGACAGTCTCTTCAGTAAGGGCTGTTGGGAAAGCTAGACAGCTACATGTAAGTCAATGAAGTTACAGCACACCCTCAAACCACGTACAAAAATAAATTCAAAATGTTTAAAGACCTAAATATAATACATGACACCATAAAACTGCTAGAAGAGAACATAGGCTGAACAGTCTCTGACATAAATCATACCAATATTTTCTTAGATTGGTTTCCCAAGGCAAAAGAAATAAAGGCAAAAATAAACAAGTGATACCTTATCAAACTTAAAAGCTTTTGCACAGCAAAGGAAACCATCAACAAAATTGGAAAAAAGGCCTACAGAATGAAATAGTATATTTCCAAATGTTGCAACTGACAAGGGGTTAACATTTAAAACATACAAACAGCTCATACAACTTAATATATATTTTAAAAACTCGCTCAAAAAATGGACAGAAGACCAAAATAGACATTTCTCCAAAGAAGACAAACAGATGGCCAACAGGCACATGAAATTAGTGATCAACATCACTAATCAGAGAAGGCAATGGCACCCCACTCCAGTACTCTTGCCTGGAAAATCCCATGGGTGGAGGAGCCTGGTAGGCCACAGTCCATGAGGTCGCGAAGAGTCGGACATGACTGAGCGACTTCACTTTCACTTTTCACTTTCATGCACTGGAGAAGGAAATGGCAACCCACTCCAGTGTTCTTGCCTGGAGAATCCCAGGGACGGGGGAGCCTGGTGGGCTGCTGTCTATGGGGTCGCACAGAGTTGGACATGACTGAAGTGACTTAGCAGTAGCAACATCACTGATTGTTAGAGAAATGCAAATGAAAACCACAATGAGGCAATACCTCACACCAGTCACAATGGCCATCATTAAAAAGTCTATAAATAATAAACGCTTTTTGTCCGTCTAGTCAAGGCTATGGTTTTTCCAGTGGTCATGTATGGATGTGAGAGTTGGACTGTGAAGAAGGCTGAGCACCAAAGAACTGATGCTTTTGAACTGTGGTGTTGGAGAAGACTCTTGAGAGTCCCTTGGACTGCAAGGAGATCCAACCAGTCCATTCTGAAGGAGATCAGCCCTGGCATTTCTTTGGAAGGAATGATACTAAAGCTGAAACTCTAGTACTTTGGCCACCTGATGCAAAGAGTTGACTCATTGGAAAAGACCCTGATGCTGGGAGGGATTGGGGGTAGGAGGAGAAGGGGATGACAGAGGATGAAATAGCTGGATGGCATCACGGACTCAATGGATGTGAATCTGAGTGAACTCCGGGCGTTGGTGATGGACAGGGAGGCCTGGCATGCTACAATTCATGGGGTCGCAAAGAGTCAGACATGACTGAGTGACTGAACTGAACTGAAAACATATGTGAAGAAAAGGGAACACTCTTACACTGTGGGTGGGAATGTAAATTGAGGAAGCCATTGTGGAAAACAGTATGGAGGTTCCTTCCAAAACTAAAACTAGAGCTACCATATGATCCAGCAACCCCACTCCTGGCCATATATCCAGAAAAGGTGAAAACTCTAATCTGAAAAGACACATGCTCCCAGTGTTCACAGCACCATTATTTACAGTAGCCAAGACATGGAAGCAAACTGAGGCTCCATCAACAAATGAATGGATACCACCACGTGCAGTATCACATGGCATGCAAACATGTAAAGACAGGGAAAGATGTTCCATATAGCACATAACTACACTTTCAACATTACATTATGTAGGATGTGACACTCAGCTCTGGGGTAGAGGCAGGATCTTTGGTTGCAGCCTCACCCAGAAGTCCTGCTTCGAACCACAGGCAGATGCTCCTTCAGTCCTAAGACCCACCATATCAGGGTGCATCTGGGCCAGGAGTAATGGTCAGGATCACATCTACCTCCTGATGGTTCTTATACCTATAGTCCAACCATCTTCTTTCCTTTCCCAAGGAGGCTCCTTTTCTTTTAAACATTTAAAACTCTAACAGAAGAGATTTCTAATTAAAATTAGCAGATTAAACATCTCTGTTTATTTCCATTCCCTCCCACATCCTTTCTAAAATTAAAATGAAGGATTTTTTTTTTAATGGATAAACCTACAGCTACAAGAGAATGAGAAAGAAGGTCCATCAGCCAATAAGAGATTTTGACAAAATTCTGGAAGACAGGAAGCAAGAAGAAGGAGTGACAACTAAAGTCCAGAATAAAGGAAGCTGCAGATTTGAATATTGGCACAGAGAAAAAATACCGAAAAGAGCTGTGTCGCCCTACAGAATGTCAGAGAGGTTCAGTTCTCTAAGGAATCAAGTAGAGTAGTACAGAGAGGGCAAGTAGGGCTGAAAACACGGTGGCTAATTAAAAGTCTATGTAGAATTTAAGCAACCCCTCCATTCTGCCCTTCCCCCACTTCCCCTCTGGTCAAAACAGACTTCTACCCTTCAGTGAGGAGAATAGAATTTCCTTCCCTAGAGAAATGAGTGGCCCAGAAAATAGAATTGCCCCTTATGGAATTAGAGGCCCCAGCATAACAGCAGGCTCCCACACCATCACCCCAAAGCAAAGCCCATCCCCATCTCAACATTCACTCAGGGCTTCTCATATCCTTTTTGTGCCATGCTCTTAAATATGAGCAGTTAATTGAGAATCACTGGAAAACTGAGGAATGCTTCCAAAATAAATAAAATCAGGATTTTAAAAATGACTCTGCAGAGTTCACATGGGATAATGATAGATTCTTACATCCAAATCTCTTCTTACAACCACTAAAACCCATGCAAATTAACAAGGAGAGCAATTCAAATCACATAAAATCTGTATCTACATTGTGACTACAAGGCAGAGATTACACAAACTTTAATTTACATGTAAAAAGGTAACTAGACATATGATATCAGCAAAGCTGGCTCCAGAGTTCACTTCAGAGCAGAAAATCAGGTGAAGACTGAAGGGAAGAAGGATGGGGTCGGGAGAATCCTAGCAGTGGGAGAACATGGATAAAAGTCATCACTTTGCAAAGACAGGGTCTCATCTTGAGCAGAAGAATGCTGAGAATGATTCTCCAGCTCCGGCCACAAATGCAGGAGCTATTGCAATGTTCATGCCCAAGAAAGACCTGCTTGCCATCTATGAACTCCTTAGGGAGGGGTTTGTGGTGCCAAGTAGGATGTCCACAGGCCTAAACACCTCAAGCTGGCAGAAAAGAATGTGCCTAGTCTTCATGTGATGAAGAGCTTGCAGTCTTACATCACCAGCCTACAGAAAGGGACAATTAGCCTGGAGACAAGCCTACTGATACCTTACCAGCAAGGCATCCAGTATTCCTATGATTACCTCCATCTGCCCCCTGAGACATGACTACCACCCTGCACTGCAGCTGTCCTGAGACTGGCCATAGCCCAAAGGTCTGGAGGGAGAAAACCTGCAAGATTCACACGAGGGGAAGCTGACAGAGATGCCTATAGACCAACTGCTGTGCCCTCTGGTGCCTACAGGAGCCCCATGGCCAGGCTGAGTCAGCAACCAAATTCCAATTAATAGATGTGTTTGGCCATGGATGTGGTAGGCCATCTCAGTAAAGCTGGAAGAGATTATTTAGTGTTGAAGAAACCTCCAGGCAGACCTGCAGAAAGGAAGGGGTGGGAGAGAGAGAAAGGAGGGAGGAGGGAGAGAGAAAGACTGAGAGTAGGCCTGCCAGCTAGCAGGCCAGGGCATTAGCTACTGAGGACTCTAGGAGAGACTCAAAAAGGCTCAGGACCAAAAGTAACAGTCTCTGAAAGGCTCCCCTCCTGGGGAGAGAAAGCCAGCTTAAAAGTGGGAGGCATTACTTGGAGACTAGGAAATGGTGGACAGGAGGAGCCCTACAGAAACGAAAGAAAATCACAGAATCAGAAGACACACCAACCTCTCCCTCACAACAGCACAAACTATTAAAGAAATCTCACTCCACTTATCTACAGAAGAGGGCGTTCCAGAACTAAGAATCTTAGTAAACCACCAAGTCCTTTTCTTCTCTCCCAAAACAAACACCCGTCATTAGCAGACCAGGAAAATTCAACACACTGATATAAACAAATCACAGGTAGCAGGTACACTAAGCCACAATGAGAAGAAAATAAGTAAGAGTACAGTATCTTCAGACGATGGTTTTATTCACCTCCAGACCACAAACAGATGAAAATTGTGACTCAATATCCAACACTAAATATTACCGAATAGGCACTTGAAAATATAAAACACCAAAATTCAAATTTTCTGGATGGGAAATAGACAAAAATCAAGATGTGAAATGAGCTGATCAAACTCAGAAAAGAGATAGAAGGAAAAAGAATAAGTTATGTATAGACATTAACTCAATATGTTGTACATCTGAAGCTAATATAATGTTATGCGTCAATTATACCTCAATAAAATCTTTAATTGTTTCTCAATTTAAAAATTACAGAAATAAAGATTAAATCACAAGATGCCCAAAGGAGAATAGATGCAACTTCAACTGAAAATATAATAAGGGATATAGCCAAGAGAAAAAAAGTGAATAAAGGGATAAAATGATCAGAGAAAACGTGATCACTGTAGAGAACAGGCAAAAAAGGCATATACATATATCTGGGCTTCCCCCAGTGGCTCAGCGATTACAGAATCCACCTGCAATGCAGAAGACGCAGGTGACTCAGATTCAGATTTGATCACTGGGTCAGGAAGATCCCCTGGAGGAGGCATGGCAGCCCACGCCAGTAATCTTGCCTGGAGAATCCCATGGACAGAGGAGCCTTGCAGTCCATAGGGTTGCAAAGAGTTGGACATGATTGAAGCGACCGAGCATGCACACACACATACACAAAACTGGATTTGCTGAAGAAGCAAAACAAAACAATGGAATGGAAATAATATTTAAAACTGTAGTCCAGTAATGACTACAGTAATGATTACACAACTGTGTATTACTTGTCAAAACTCATGAAACCATATACTTGAAAGTGAATTTTATTTTATATAAATTATACCAATACAAAGTAGATTGTAAATTAAATAAATATGATGTGTTTAACCCAAAAGTTATAATCCCAGAATACTTTCTGGAAATAAAAATGACCTAAATCTACATGTCAAATGTGTCTGTGTATGTACATAGGAAAACTGACCAGAATAGTCAACTCTGAGACATATCAGGGTAAAACTATAATAGAAGTAAAAAAAAAAATTCTGTTGATAAATTTTCCAAATCAAATACAAAGTAAGAAAAATCAAGTTGTCATCCTATTGGATAATCACTATTACTAAAATAGTGAAAGAATGCATAACTGACAATTTAACAGAAAGAAAAGGAAATTATAGAAAATATTTTATTAATCCAAAAGTACCCAAAAAGGAAGGAAAAGGGGAATATAAAACAGGTTTGTTCATCCAATTTACCAGAGGGAAAAGAAGAAATTAAAAATTGGCGGCTATGACAGGGTAACTGGCACTGGACTAGCCCTCCTGGCGTAAGTAATTCCAAAACTAGACAAAAAGTATAAAGAAATCTTTTTTAGATACTGGGACAACCAGTGATACAGAACGGTGATCCCTAAGAGAGGAAAAGCCCATGTGAGCTCCACAATTACCTGGCTTTCTTCCTGGAGACAGTTTCTAGACCACAGGACAGAGAGGCAGAGCCCAGGCAAGAACAGTGGGTCATTGAGCTGAGGAGGCAGAAATCAGAGTCTAGGGCTGTTGAAACAGCTGAAATGTGCGAGACCGGGTACTGCAAAGGAGAGAGCTGTAAGAGAAGGAGCTTTGGAAATCAGTGTAGGGGTCCCCTCAAGGGTTTGACTGAGTACTCAGCTGAGCATAGGGAAATGAGAGTCTGCAAAGCCTGGCAGAGAACAGCTATTGAGAAGTTGGGAGCTGCTCAGACATTCCAGAGGTCTCACAGGACTGGGAGATGTAGCAGTTCCAACCGGTCAGAGAGGCTAAACAACATGCAATTCAGTTAAGGCCTCAGAAAGGCCACGCCTTAGGAGTAGGGTTAGTCTAGCCCTAAGGAAGGACTCCTCCAGACCAGTCCTAATAAAGCTTAAAACAAGCCTTGAAGAAAAAAACCTAATTGATTCACCAGTAAATCAAGTGCCTGCTAAAACAAACCTCAACAACCTTTAAAGGAAAGCCGCATGATTCCCACCACGTAGCATGTACAATGTACAGCTTGATGGTCAAATCATTAGACAGGTAAAGTAGTAGTAAGATGCAATTAAAAATCAAGGGAAAAAACAGTTTAAAAAAACTCAAACAGGGTAAGAGGTGTTGGAATTGACACAGACTTTTAAAAAGCCATTATAAAATTGTTCAAGGATTTAAAGGGGAAACTGAACATAGTGAGTGAACAATTGGAGAAATTCGGTAGATAAAGGCAAACTATTTAAAAGCATCAAATGGAAATTTTAGAATTGGAGAAAACAATATCAGAAATAAAAATTTGCCAAATGTGTCAAAGAACAGATTAGATGCTACAGGGGAAAAAAATCAGTTAACTTGAAGGCAAGGCAATAGACTTACCAAAGTGAATCACAGGGAGAAAGAAAGCAAAAATTGATCAACACCTTAGTGACCTATAGAACAATATTAGGCAGTCTAACAGGTGTAACTGAAGTCTCAGGAGATGTGAGATATTATAGCATGAAGAAATATATTTGAAAAAATAAGGCTGAAACATTTCAAATATCTCAGATTTAAGCAGAAAATATCATCCCACAAATCTAAAGAAGCTAAAAAAAGAAGCTAAATAGAAAAATCTTAAAAGCAGAGAAAAGTAAAACATGGAATGTACAAAAGTTTTTTTAAATGATGAAACATTGACTTAGAGAGAATGCAAACCAGAAGACAATGGAACAACATCTTTAAAATACAGAAGGGGAAGAAACTGCTAACCTATAACAACAATTCACTCAGTGAAAATATCCTCCAGCAGTAAAGACAACCAATAAAAGGGCCTAGAACTCCTTGGAGAAATAGCTGGTTCCAGGACTAGGACATGGAAAGCACAAGATGAACCTGGAACATCTTACAGAGCCAGGAAGTGCTGATGAAAGTGGAGGGAATGGTTAAGTTTGAAAATCACCACTTTGCACCACTTTGCACTCATCACAGTGAAAAACTGACTCAGGACAACTGGTACAAAATCTATGGGGGAAAATCTGATAAGGAGCAGGATATTTACAAGGTCTTAAAATTTCTCCCCAAATATGTCTTATTAATTTCAAGGGAAAACAAGTTGATAAAGCAGATAACAGCTTGACTGGGTAATCCAAATCAGTATCACCCACGATGGGCAAGTGAGCATGTGCGCCTTTAAATGTGATGCCCTGAAAAGAACACAGAGTTGTGTGCATATTATTACTGCCCAGGATGAGTAAACTGACTGTACATGTAAAGAAACAACGAGATGCAATCTTAAGTGTGCAAAATTACCTAGTGAGTGTACTTGCCAGAAATGTTTAACCTATTTAACATAATCCACAAGATGGCTAGTCCAAGCTCTTGAAAAAGTCAGTACCCTAAAAACTACCCAAAAAATGTGTAAGGGAGAACTATTCTAAGTTAAAAGAGAATAAGGAAGTATGATAACTAACTGTAATATGTGACTCTTAACCCAACCCTGGATCCAGAAGGAAAAAAAAAATGCTATTAAAGTAAGTTTGAGCAGAAATGGCAGAATTTTTTTTTTTTTTGGCCACTCAGCAAGAAAATTAAAAAGCCTAAAAAGCTAAATCTGCTGCTGCTGCTAAGTCGCTTCAGTCGTGTCCGACTCTGTGCGACCCCATAGACGGCAGCCCATCAGGCTCCCCCGTCCCTGGGATTCTCCAGGCAAGAACACTGGAGTGGGTTGCCATTTCCTTCTCCAATGCAGGAAAATGAAAAGGGAAAGTGAAGTCACTCAGTCATATCCAACTCTTAGCAATCCCATGGACGGCAGCCTACCAGGCTCCTCCGTCCGTGAGATTTTCCAGGCAAGAGTACTGGACCTAAAAGCCTAAAAAACTAAAAAGCCTCTTGATGAAAGTGAAAGAGGAGAGTGAAAAAATTGGCTTAAAGCTCAACATTCAGAAAATTAATATCATGGCATCTGTTCTCATCATTTTATGGGAAATAGATGGGTAAACAGTGGAAACAGTGTCAGACTTTATTTTGGGGGCTCCACAATCACTGCAGATGGTGATTGCAGCCATGAAATTAAAAGACACTTACTCCATGGAAGGAAAGTTATGACCAACCTAGATAGCATATTGAAAAGCAGCGACATTACTTTGCCAACAAAGGTCCGTCTAGTCAAGGCTATGGATTTTCCTGTGGTCATGTATGGATGTGAGAGTTGGACTGTGAAGAAAGCTGATCACCGAAGAACTGATGCTTTTGAACTGTGGTGTTGGAGAAGACTCTTGAGAGTCCCTTGGACTGCAAGGAGATCCAACCAGTCCATCTTAAAGGAGATCAGTCCTGGGTGTTCATTGGAAGGACTGATGTTGAAGCTGAAGCTCCAGTACTTTGGCCACTTCATGTGAAGAGTTGACTCATTGGAAAAGACCCTAATGCTAGGAAGGATTGGGACAGGGGGAGATGGGAACGACAGAGGATGAGATGGTTGGATGGCATCACTGACTCAATGGACGTGAGTTTGAGTGAACTCCAGAAGTTGGTGATGGGCAGGGAGGCCTGGCGTGCTGTGATTCATGGAGTCTCAAAGAGTCAGACATGACTGAGCGACTGAACTGAACAGCAAGGCTTGCAGGATCCAATCAGGGATATAACCCAGGCCCCATGCAGTGAAATCTTGGAGTCCTAACCAGTGAACCACCAGGGAATTCCAAGTAAAATTTAAGTATGAACTGAATATCAGAAGATATTATTCAGTTAGTGATATGTGTTTGGAGTGTAGTAATGATCTTGTGGTATGTAGGAAAATGTCCTTATTCTTAAAAGAAATATATGCTGAAGTACTTAGGACTAAAATGATGATGTCTACAAATGATTCAGAAAATTAAAACAGTTTGTAAATGTGGCAAAATACTAATGACTGATGATTAGGGAAAGGATATATGAGTATTCAGTGTACTATTCTTTCAACTTTATGCAAGTTGGAACATTTTTTAAATAAAAAGCTGAAATTAAAAAAAAAAAACACAGGAAAAATGACCTTGGAGAAAATAAGGCTAACTCGGGGAACAAGAGAAAACTTAAAAATATACATACAGTATCTTCAGGGAAACTCAAGAGGCTATTACAAGCATAAAAAAGATTGCCTTCTCCATAAAAAAAGAACAGAATACTCTAAAACTAGAAAATTCAGTAAATAAGATAGCACTCTTAGAAATTAAAAATTGATCAGTGAAAAAATTTTCAGTAGAAGGACCAGTAGGTCAGAAAATAAATTTTTTAAAAATGACAAAATAGGAAATGTGAGAGAAAAGAAGAGAGCTATAGATATCAGTCCAGGATTGCAACATCTGACTAAAAATAGCCCTAGAAACTGGAAATAGAAACATATGGGGGGGTATTTTCAAAATAGAAAACAATAAATTTTCCTAGAGCTAAAAAACTTTTGACTTCCATCCAAGATCACAGAACAACGAATGAGAAATAACTCCACCAAGGCATACTTGGGCTTCCCTGGTGGCTCAGATGAAAATCTGTCTGTAATGCAGGAGACCAGGGTTCAGTCCCTGAGTCAGGAAGACCCTCTGGAGAAGGGAATGACTACCCACTCCAGTATTCTTGACTGGAGAATTCTATGGAAAGAGGATCCTGGAGGGCTACAGTCCGTGGTGTCCCAAAGAGCTGGACATGACTGAGCGACTAACACACACACACACACACACACACACACACACACGGCATACTTAAACCATTTTTGTGAAGGTTCAAGATACTCGGGATACAGAGACTTAAAAGATTCCAGAGATATAAACAAACACACTAACAAGTCACCTGCGAAGAGCCAAGAGTCGAGTAAGTTTCTGAACATTTTGACCAGATAGCCTGATGCTCACAGCCCTGGACGGAGCACACCTCGTGCCGAGAACTCGCCCTGTGGAGGGCCCAGGTGTGCTATGCGCTAAATAGCTTCAGTCCTGTCCTACTCTGAGACCTACGGTCTGTAGCCCGCCAGGCTCCTCTGTCCATGGGATTCTCTAGGCAAGAACGCTGGAGTGGGTTGCTGTGCCTTCCTCCAGGGGATCTTCCCGACCAGGATGCGAACCACAGTCTCTTATGTCTCCTGTACTGGCAGGTGTGTTCTTTGCCTCTAGCACCACCTGGGACCCCAACACCTTTGTTAGTGGCATATCTTTCTTTTTCACAAGAAAGTGAATCACTGCAGTGCAAGGAACACCAACTTATCCACCTTTATACCCCCTCTCTTCTTCATGTCTAAAGTCTTGCAAAGAATACGTAAGTTCTTTTGAATAAGTTATAGTCAGTCTCTGTCTCTCCATCCCTCTCATTACTTCCTTCTCTCCCTTTTCTGTCCCCTTCTTTCTCTACTCATTTGTTCATCCTGGAAATGCTGATGGAGATCCTGTGTGCTGGGTCAGGGGCTATCAGATGAACAAAGACCAGTCACAGGTTCCAGGAATTCACAGCCATGAGGAGACAGACTCTGTAGGGACGTGGCACTCCTGGGAGCCTGGCAATCTTCCTCCTCAAACTAAATAGTTTAATGCTCCCTATTCCTTTTTTTTTTTTTTTTTTAAGAAACTAGCTGTTTTGTTTATTTATTTATCGTTGGCCATGCCACACTGCATGGGGGGTTTTAGTTCCCTGGTCAGGGATAGAACCTGTGCCCTTTGCCTTGGAAGCTCAGAATCTTAACCACTGAACTCCAGGGGAGTTTCAACACTATTCTTAAACTTGAGTTAAACATTAGGCTAGGCTTCAGCAATATGTGAACTGAGAACCCCCAGTGTCCAAGCTGGGTTTTGAAAAGGCAGAGGAACCAGAGATCAAATTGCCAACATTCATTGGATCATAGAGAAAACAAGGGAATTTCAGGAAAACATCTACTTTTGCTTCATTGAGTATGCTAAAAAAAACCTTGGACTGTGAATCACAACAAACTGTGGAATATTCTTAAAGAGATAGGAATACCAGACCGTCTTACCTGTCTCCTAAGAAACCTGTAGGTTGGTCAAGAAGCAATAGTTAGAACTGGACATAGAACAATGGACTGGTTCAAAATTGGGAAAGGAATACATCAAGACTGTATATTGTCACCCTGCTTATTTAACTTTAATGCAGAGTATGTCATGCGAAATGTTGGGTTGAATGAATCACCAAGTTGGAATCAAGATTGCTGGGAGAAATATCAACAACCTTAGATATGCAGATGACACCACCCTAATGGCAGAAGGTGAAGAGGAACTTGATGAACATCTTAAAAAACATCTTGATGAAGGTGAAAGAAGAGAGTGAAAAAGCTGGCAGAAACTAAGATCATGGCATCTCGTCCCATCACTTCATTGCAAATTGAATGGGAAAAATTGGACACTATGACAGACTTTTTTGAGCTCCAAAATCACTCTGGAGTGTGACTGCAGCCATGAAATTAAAAGACGCTTGCCCCTTGGAAGAAAAGCTATGACAAACTTAGACAGTGTATTAGATAGCAGAGACGTCACTTTGCCAACAAAGGTCCATATAGTCAAAGCTATGGCTTGTCCGGTAGTTATGTATGGATGTGAGAGTTGGATCATAAAGAAAGCTGAGTACTGAAGAATCGATGCTTTCTAATTGTGGTGCTGGAGAAGACTTCAAGGAGATCAAACCAGTCAATCTTAAAGGAAATCAACCCTGAATATTCATTGGAAGGACTGATGCTGAAGCTGAAGCTCCAATACTTTGGCCACCTAATGCGAAGAGCCAACTCATTGGACAAGAGCCTGATGCTGGGAAAGATTGAAGGCAAAAGGAGAAGGGGGTGACAGAGGATGAGATGGTTAAATAGCGTCATTGACTCAATGGACGTGAGTTTGAGCTATCTCTAGGAGATAGTGTAGGACAGAGGAGCCTTAGCGGTCCAGGGTGGATCGCAAAGAGTTGAATATGACTCAGCGACTGAACAACAACAAAACAAGCATGAACTGAATTTTCTATTTTTCTGATTTAAACTTTTAGCTAACTTTTTACTTATGGAATTTTGTAGAGGATGAGAGTCTCCTGAGGAAAGAAAAGGTTGCCTCTTCATACCCTGCAGGGAGAATCCACAAGTTCCCTCCATCTGCTGTAGCTCCTCCCCGTGTGAGTTGTTCCTTGAAACAGGAGGCCACAGGATGCCGACAAGGCCTCATCAGCAGAACTGGGCCTGATGATGCCAGCGGGAGCGACGCAGGGACTCTATGTGCCCGGGGAAGGGAGACAGAGAGGATGAGGCTCTTCACACAGTTCCCAGAGGAGCATCTCCCCCTAGTGGCCACAAGTGGGAGCTGCTGAGCTCTCAGCCAAGGAAATGCCAACGGCAAAGTGTAAGGCTTTCCACATACACACTCCACCCCACCCCACGCCCACGCTGAAGACACTGGACCCCCTTTCCAGAGTCTGGCCTGCGGAACAGGCACAGGCCACCTGGAGTCTGGGTTTATACAACCTGGGTCCAAGATGGAACTTACAGGGGTACTAGACTTTCCTTTGGAGAAGGCAATGGCACCCCACTCCAGTACTCTTGCCTGGAGAATCCCAGGGACAGGGGAGCCTAGCGGGCTGCCATCTATGGGGTCGCACAGAGCTGGACACGACTGAAGCGACTTAGCAGCAGCAGCAGACTTTCCTTGGCTGTACCAGAGACCTCTGCCCAGGCCTGCTCTGTGAAAGCAGCTTCCAAAGGAGCCCCTCTGGGGCCTTGATGAAGTGAAGTGAAGTGAAAGTGAAAGTTGCTCAGTCATGTCAGACTCTTTGTGACCCCATGGACTATATATATATATGGAACTCTCCAGGCCAGAGTACGAGTGGGTAGCCTTTTCCTTCTCCAGGGGATCTTCCCAACTCAGAGATCAAACCCAAGTCTCCCGCTTTGCAGGCGGATTCTTTACCAACTGAGCTATCAGGGGCCTTGATAATGAAGCTTATCTACAGCACCCTTTACACAAGTTCCTTCTAAGGCCAGGGGAGTGCCCTTAGCAAGATGTTCACATGGACACGTTTATGCAAAATCTGCAAGAGTAAGATTTTGGGGGGTATTATTTTCCCAAAAGGAGGGTCTCACGAACTTCTTTAGCTTTATATGCTAAGCCGCTTCGGTCGTGTCCGACTCTTTGCGACCCCATGGACTGTAGCCCACCAGGCTCCTCTGTCCATGGAATTCTCCAGGCAAGAATACTGGAGTGGGTTGCCATTCCCTTCTCCAGGGGAACTTCCTGACCCAAGGATCAAACCTGCGTCTCTTACGACTTCTGCATTAGCAGGGTTCTTTACCACTAGCGCCACCTGGGAATCCCTTTTAAGCTTTCAGTTCAGTTTAGTCGCTCAGTCGTGTCCGACTCTTTGCGACCCCATGAATCGCAGCACGCCAGGCCTCCTTGTCCATCACCAACTCCTGGAGTTCACTCAGATTCACGTCCATTGAGTCAGTGATGCCATCCAGCCATCTCATCCTCTGTCGTCCCATTTTCCTCCTGCCCCCAACCCCTCCCAGCGTCAGAGTCTTTTCCAATAAGTCAACTCTTCACTGGAGTTTCAGCTTTAGCATCATTCCTTCCGAAGAACACCCAGGACTAATCTCCTTCAGAATGGACTGGTTGGATCTCCTTGCAGTCCAAGGGACTCTCAAGAGTCTTCTCCAACACCACAGTTCAAAAGCATCAATTCTTTGGCGTTCAGCCTTCTTCATAGTCCAACTCTCACCTCCATACATGAGTACTGGAAAAACCATAGCCTTGACGAGACGGATCTTTGTTGGCAAAGTAGTGTCCCTGCTTTTGAATATGCTATCTAAGTTGGTCATAACTTTCCTTCCAAGGAGTAAGCGTCTTTTAATTTCATGGCTGCAATCACCATCTGCAGTGATTTTGGAGCCCCCCAAAATAAAGTCTGACACTGTTTCCACTGTTTCCCCATCTACTTCCCATGAAGTGATGGATGAGGCTGAGAGGATGACCAGATGCCATGATCTTCGTTTTCTGAATGTTGAGCTTTAAGCCAACTTTTTCACTCTCCTCTTTCACTTTCATCAAGAGGCTTTTTGGTTCCTCTTCACTTTCTGCCTTAAGGTTGGTGCTGTCTGCATATCTGAGGTTATTGATATTTCTCCCAGCAATCTTGATTCTAGCTTGTGTTTCTTCCAGCCCAGCATTTCTCATGATGTACTCTGCATATAAGTTAAATAAGCACACGAACTCTATACATATCTGACTCTGACTGTCACATAGTGGCCACTTGTTGTAGAGCTCTCTGAACAGTTCTTTAACTCAAATATGCAGTCCCCAACCCCACTTCAGCCCCTGGAGGCCACAAAGGACTTTGGGAGGGCAGTCTGTGCAGGAGTCAAGAACATGGGTTTGTAAGTCAGGCAGATGTAGTCACGCGTCCCTCCTTCTTCATCTGGAAGACTGGGATAATACTCTTTGGGCTGCTGTGAGTACAGAATGCAGAGAAATACTTCTGTCTGATGCCTGGTCAGTAGGAAGTGCTCTAGAACAGTGGTTATGGGAAGGTCCATAAGTAGACATCTACTCTGGGAATGAATATATGTACATCTCTAACTTCTTCTCAATGGTAGAAAATCCACCTGCCAATGCGAGAGATGTGGATTCGATCCCTGGGTCAGGAAGATCCCCTGGAGGAGGAAATGACAACTCAGTTCAGTATTCTTGCCTGGGAAATCCCATGGACAGAGGAACCTGGCCAAGCTATAGTCCAAAGGATTTCGAAGAGTCGAACACGACTGAGCGACTAAGCACACAATTTCAATTCAACTCTCTATATGAAATTAGACCAAATAAAATTGTCAGTATTTCACTATTTTTTGATCTATAGAAATGGCAGTTTCACATGATTCCCCCCAATAGAACATATGGTGACAATAACTACATAGGGTGACTGGAGTGTAGGTAATTGGTAGAGACCCCAGTACCTCTCATGGTATATCGTGCTTTGCCTGGAGAGGCTGAGGGAGGCAATTGGATTCCTATCTCTCTGCTCCTTTTGGGAGTCCTGCTCTGTAACCATAAAGGCCTCTGATAGAAAATAAATAAGTCATGGGAATGCAATGTACAGCATGGTGACTTTAGTTAATAATACTGCATTGTATATTTGGAAGTTGCTAAGAGTAGATCTTCGGAGTTCTCATCTCAAGAAAACTCTGTGTGGTGACAAATATTAAGGCATTGTGATCGTATTGCAATATGTATAGAATTGAATCACTATGCTGTGCACCTGAAGCTAATATAACTTTACATGTCAATTATACCTCAGTTAAAGTTATTTAGAAAGTTCATCAGCCAGACCACAGAGGATCCCTCTGCCTCCAGCACTCAGTCCCTCTGTGGCACCAGCTGCGCTCTGGATCGCAGCTCTTGTCCGGAAGGCGCTGCAGCTCTCCTGGCCTCTTCCTGTCCCAGTCTTTGGCACCTAACCCAGAATCTCTCTTTTCTTGCCTGGCCCTCAGGGAAATAGGGCCCAGGTGGAGTCCACACTGCAGAGGGACTGAGGGACCTGGAGGCCACCCTCCTCCAGCCTCATGCTGTCCCTGAGGGTCATAATCTCACGAAGGTACCCTCGGGCTGCTTATTGAACTCTTTGCACCCCAAGTGGTTTACCCAGGCCATACTCTCTGAGAACACATGCAGAATCCCAGTGCCCCTGGCACAGCCACAAAGCACACTACTGACAGCCATGCTGGGCGCTCAGCTGGCCAGCAGGTCAGACCACAATCACAGGTGCCCTCGAAGAGCAGAGCGGAGGATGCCACACAGATTGTGCCAGTGGTGTTCTCTGAGAAGCAGAGGCTGACTGAGCTGAGAGGCACAAAATCTGCTGGTGAGTAATGCCAGGAAAGAAAGGGGAGGCAAATGGACTGGGGATGGACCAGTGTCACGATGCAGACACGTCCGTTTCTGCCAGCCCCACGGGAGCTCTGGAACAGAGATGTCCAGGGGTTCCTGTTCAGGCTCAGCTCAAAACTGGAAACTGACCTTGATCGTGGACCCAGATGCCGAGGCTGTCATCTCATCTCACATCTCTAAGTTTCTCAAAGGAGAAGCAGGGAGTGCAGCTCTGTGTCTTGTTCAGTGCGTGCCTTGTGCTGCATGGACGCGCTTTTCCACACACAAGGGGCCAGACTCTGGCGGCCTGTCCTCTTTCACGAAAACCTACAAGAGGGAAGTTAAGGGGATGAAATAGAGACCCCATTCACTCTGTCTGGTCTTGGGGCCACAGCCGGGACCCATCGCCTCCCTCCTCTACCCTTCATTCTAAATTATCCTTGCCCTCAGCTACCACCTGCATGGTCTCAGTGGTGTGGTCTCACGCCTGTGGTCTGACCCAAGGCCTGGTTCTTGAGTCTGAGCCCATGGAAACAAAGAAGACGCACATCCAGACCCTCCTTCAAGAAAAGACATGCTGGAACTCCCCTGACGGTCCAGTGGTTAAGACTGTGCTGCCACTGCAGGGGGCGAGAGTTCCATCCCTGGTCTGAGAACTAAGATCCCACATGCCAAACAAATGACGTGGGCAAAAAAAAAAAAAAAGATGTGCTGACCAGCCTCAAGGGGTGTGGCTGCTGACGGCTTCCAGCTGTTCATCTCATTGGGGTGGGCCCCAGCCTATCGCTGAGCAAGATGGCGGCACAGGGCCCAGCTTTGTACCAGTCTTTGCTCTGGAACTGCCCCACTGGGTGGCAGTTTATCATATTTCCCTTTCCATCTGATGGCTGCCCCTGCTCAGTCCTGTCATCCCCTGTTTTTCACACTCGTTGCCCTCCAGTGAAATCTCTGCTCCAACTCTGCATGCCTAACTCTCTCCGCAACTGGTTCTGGAAAGTCCAACCTGCAGCACTCGGTACCAGCGGTGGTCCCGGGAGGCATTCACCATGGGAGAGGTGCCAAGCAAACAAAGTGACACGGGCAGCCTTTATCAGTGGCCACCCCACTGTCATCATGATGGACGCATGAGCCAAGTAAACAATGATGGCAGAGAAAGAGGCTGCTCAAGGCCCCAACGGCATGTATTCACTCTTACCAAAGGCAGTCTAGCTGCTGCAGCCTCTGAATGTCCAATCTGCCAGCAACAGAGACCAATGCTCAGGGTGGTGTTACTCCTTGAGGAGACCAACCAGTCACACAGTAGCAGGTTGATTGCACTAGGTCCCTTCTATCCTCAAAGTCAACAGTTTGACTCACAGAGATAGATAACTCACATAGGTTTGTAGGTTTGCCTTTCGTGCCCATAAAGCATGAAATACAGCACTAGTTGTTATAGAATGCCTGATTCACAGATGAGGAATCCTGTACAACATATATCTTTTCTAAGACTGTACTGAGGATTTTTGAAATTTATTAAGTTATTTATTTTTGGCTCACTGGGTGTTTGTTGCTGCACACAGGCTTTCCCTAGTTGCAGCAAGTGGGGAGCTTCTGTGGCGCACAGGCTCTAGGCTCACGGATGGGCTTGGTAGTTGTGGCATACAGGTTTAGTTGCTCCATGACACATGGAATCTTCCTGGACCAGGGATCGAACCTGTGTTCCTTGCATTGGCAGGCAGATTCTTAACCACTAGACCACCAGGGAAGCCCCAAGGACTTGTTTTAATTGAGTATGGTGAGATCTGCAGATATGAAAATGAGTGTCATGAAGGAAGAAATTTATACTCACAGATTTCAAGAAGGGCCAGTGTTGGTCAGGAGGCAGAAGAGGGGCGGAGCATGACTTGAGCCTTTTGGGAGTTCTTGTGAGAAGGAATGGACAAGGCAGGATAGATATTCTGAGTAAGTTCAGGGTTGGATAGTTTGAATGGTCTCCTTGGGCTCTGGGGTATAGAGGTGGATGCTCGTTAATTGGTACCTGGCCATAGCCTGGTTTAGAACAGGGTATGTGAAAGTTTGATAAAGGAGAGAGTTGGGAATGTGGGGCCTCTGGACTGACTGGTTTTCACATCAAAGGTGCACTTGCAGGGAAGTTGTTTGCTATCTCTAGGAATTAGCGAGCTCTCGGGGGACAATCTCTCCAACATCAAGGCCCCAATGGCCAGGGGATCAAGATTACGTGAAACACGGATTTCCCTGGCAGTCCAGTGGTTAGGACTCTGCGCTTCCACTGCAGGGGGCACAGTTCTATCCCTGGTCAGGGAACGAATCCTGCAAGCCATGCGGGATAGCCAGAGAATACAGGAAATATGTAAATACAGACCATGTGACCTCTAACCGGGAACTCCTTTGCAGCAAAGGAAACAAGGCATGATCCCAAGAGTCGCCAGCCCCATTACCTGCCACATCACTCGGAGGCAGAAATTCAGGGATTGGGTACTTTCCAGCGTGTCTACCCAGAGTCCCCATCCCTCGTGTCCCACAGATCTGCCTTGGATGAGTATTCAGCCATCTTTGGAGCCATATTATGTTACTCAGCCACTCTATTAAATCCTGACTTTCATCTCCAGCTCTTTTTTCTTCATCAACTGTGTAAGATGAAGAATTCTTTGTAAATTGCCAAAGAAACCCTTAGGCTCTCACGCTTATTTTCAGTTGCTTGTTTATTGCCCTCAGCTTTTCATGATGTGCCTGTAGGTTATCAACCCGACTATTCATTCCCATTTATCCATATGTGTGTGTGCACACATGTGTGTACAATTACACAGACATGTTTTTCTTTCAAATGCCTCTGCCTACCTTTTTAATGCCTAATCATCACACAGGCTAATTTGTTATTCTCTACCTACACATTCTCCCAAGTCACCACCAGTGAAATATTTAGTGATGAGGCCAACAACCTGTGCTGGGGGCTGTTCATACTCCACCTACCACATGGGATGTTGGCCTCTCTGCCAGCCTGGTGATGGAGTGATAATTTCTCAAACTCCATTTTACTGACTAATTTCTCCAACCACTCCTAAAAACAGATGCTAATATGGAATAAGGAGTCTAAAAGTTTCACGGGTGAGTAGCACTTGTGAAAAGAAAAAGGAAGATGCTGGAGTGGGCAGGGAGAATTCTCCAGCTATGACGCAGGCCTGCTGGGGTCTCTGCCTGCACACGTTGCTCATCACCCACTAGAGGATCTGGTGCTGGGGGGAAGTGGCTGGGCTCTTATGACACCACCTAATTGGGCAGCTGGCTGGAGGTAACCCTGAAAGGATGTGCTGTCAGCAGGAACACTGAGGTTGACCCTGAAGGAGACTATAACTGAAGCTGTCAGCTCACCAAAGCTGGGCAGCTGGGCAGCTGGGCAGCAAGTCCTTTCTGGAAGGGGTATCTGAGAGCAGCAGCTTCAGAGTGCAGCAGAGATGATACGACACACAGAGAACTGGTTTTGTGTGAGCCTGGGCAGAGTACAGTCAAAACAGAGAGTCACTTCCCTGGTTAATCAAGTGGTGTTGGGTAGAAGATTACCAAGAAGATAAAGCAGGAGGGGATTCTGCAGACAGAGAGAACCAACTGGTCAAAGACCAAGGCAATGAAAAGCATGGGAATGTTCTAGAAAAATACAGAGAACTCAGAAGAGCTGAAGCATAATGTTGGTAGGAGGTGGGATACAGGCATGAGTGACAGAAGGGGATAGACCACACAGGATCTTGTTTGCCCGGCCATGTAACTCCAGCCTGCAGCCAACACAAGGCACTTGAAGAATGTTCATTAGGGAAATGGCACCATCAGCTATGAATACTAGCAGGCCCTGTCTAGCAGCTATATAGAAAAGAGAAACCAGGAGGTGGACAGGCCAGTGAGGGTCAGGAGGATGCTTTCATGGGCCAGCAGAGAGCTGAGATGGGGTGGTCAGAGGAAAAGGAAAGTCTGCCTCTGCTGGAGGAAGAACAGGCTGGATGTGGTAAGGGACTGGTTGTGGGGGTGGAGGAAGAGAGGAGCCTAGGACAATGGCCTGGTTTCTGGCTTGGGCATCCAGTTGGTTGTTCAGAATTCAGTTCAGTCGCTCAGTTGTGTCCAACTCTTTGTGACCCCATGCCCTGCAGCAAGCCAGACTTCCGTGTCCATCACCACCTCCCAGAGCTTGCTCAAACTCATGTCCATTGAGTCAGTGATGCCATCCAATCATCTCATCCTCTGTCGTCCCCTTCTCCTCTTGCCTTCAATCTTTCCCAGCATCAGAGTCTTTTCCAGTGGGTCAGTTATTCCCATCAGGTGGCCAAAGTTTTGGAGCTTCAGCTTCAGCATCAGTCCTTCCAGTTAATATTCAGGACTAATTTCCTTTAGGATTAACTGGTTTGATCTCCTTGCAGTCCAAGGGACTCACAAGAGTCTTCTCCAACACCACAGTTCAAAAGCAGTAATTCTTTGGTGCTCAGCTTTCTTTATGGTCCGACTCTCACATCCATACGTGACTACTGGAAAAACCAGAGCCTTGACTAGATGGACCTTTGTTGACAAAGTATGTCTCTGCTTTTTAATACACCGTCTAGATTGGCCATAACTATCCTTCCAAGGAGCAAGCATCTTTTAATTTCATGGCTGCAGTCACCATCTGCAGTGATTTTGAAGCCCAAGAAAATAATGTCTCTCACTGTTTCCACTGTTTCCCCATCTATTTCCCATGAAGTGATGGGAACGGATGCCACGATCTCAGTTTTCTGAATGTTGAGTTTTAAGCCAAATTTTTCACTCACCTGTTTCACTTTCATCAAGAGGCTCTTTAGTTCCTCTTTGCTTTCTGCCTGAGGGTAGTGTCATCAGCATATCTGAGGTTGTTGATATTTATCCCAGCAGTCTAGATTCCAGCTTGCGCTTCTTCCAGCCCAGCATTTCACATGATGCACTCTGCAGTTGGTTGTTCACCTACTCCCAAAAGAGACCAGTCCATGTACTCTCTCCTTCTGCCCCAGTCTTCTCTTCCCCTTGACCCGTGGTCTCTTCTCCTCACCCCATGTTCCTCATACCACTGAACATTGCTTATCCTCCTGTCTACCTGAGGCATATGAACAGCAGACAGTCCAGAAACAGAGCCCAGAAGAGGCTGCCAGGCATTTCCCATGGACAGCTCACTTGATACAGCCCCTGCCCAGGTCATCTCTCAGCCCCAAGCTCTGGGGCTCTTGGTCCCATGGAAATGGGTAGTCCAATAATTAAGCCCCCCACTCCCACCCAGACCTGCCTCTTCTCCCCTTCTGCCTCACCCCCATCCCCCTGCTTCAGTCCTTGAGTCTAGAGTTTCCTCTTGTGATCTCTTACCACAGGGCCCTCCACTTCCGATACCTAAACCTTCAAGACCAGATTCAACTGCCACCTCTTCCCCGATTCCCCCACGTGGAAGCCTATCTGCCCCTGTCTCTACTGGGCTTGGTGTTGTCCTCTCCACGCCATTTAAAACCTCCATCGTGAGATTTTAAACTCTTCTATGTATCCTTTGCTACATGTCAAGAACCCAAAGACAATGCCTGCTCTAGGCAGGGCCCTGCGCAGAGTAGGGGTAAGGGGTTTGTTCAGAGAAGGAGGAAGAAGGCAGAGCCAAGACCTGGTGGCCAGGACAAGAGGCAGACGTGGCCCTGGCCTCTCAGGGCAGGAGGAACCGAGTGTCAGTGGCTCCATCACCACCACTGTGTCTTATCAGGGCAGCCCAGTCAGGGCCTGCAGCTGCAGCCTCAAGGCTCAGAAACAGCACCAGTGCAGGGGTGCAGCAGAAAGCAACATCCAGAACCTGAGTCACAGCCCTTCCCTTATAGCCATGGAAAGACCTAGGAAAGGTCAGAACATAGGGGTTCAGGTGAGGGTGGGGAACTTGGCCATCAATGGTGGTGAGCCTGGGTTTGTATTCACTGGCTGGTGAAACCCAGGGCACCCCAGTTGACGTAGTAATACATGATAATGAGTGCCATCTATTGTACCGCCACGGTGCCAAGTACTTCACATGCCTTCTTCTAACAGTGGGATGCAAGCTCTGGGCTGAGGAAGGGAGCAGATTCCTGTCTGTCGTAACGGTACCGCCCTGTTCTGGAACCTGGCCATCAGGGAGGAGCCCGGCCAGCGCTCAGTTACTTGAACATGACTTGGGCCCACGTGGGGCCTGTGCCCTCCCCCTGTGTGGGCAACAGAGGTGGGGCCACAGGGCCTCTTCTGAGAGTTAAGAGGTGGGGAGAGTCACTCACAAGCCCTGGCCCTCCAGCAGCCTGCTGGCTGAGGCGTGGGCACTCTCTTGGGTCACCTGACTCTGGCCCTGCTCATCTATTCCACTGGGCTCTGCTGTGCAGTGATAGTGTCCCGGGCCCTCTCACGGGGGCAGAAGCTCCTCTTCCTCCCACTCCTCCCAAAGGACAAGCAAGGCCAGAGGTGTGGCAATGAGTGCGTGCAGAGGCAGTGGTGAAGATGGGAGCCAGCATGATACTGATCTTGGGAGAGTTCTTCTTCCCACCTGGAACCAACCATTTTCTCCCAATAGACTGGGAGGACCGTTGGAGGCCTTTCCAGCATCACAATGCATGGCAGCATGCCACCATCATTGCGTCCTTCCAGCTCAGTGCCCTGGTGGATCTCATGAGCCAGGCATGGCTGGCGCAGCAGAACATGAAGCTGGAGTGGGCGGCCACAGCCTTGGCCCTTGTTGTGATAGTGCTGGAAATGGTGGCCCTCATCGAGCACAGGAAAGCCCTGGAGTTCCAAGTGCACACCATGCTGATGCTGCCTGCCTTCCTGCTGGCCCTAGTGCTCACCATCAAGGTCTGGGCCCCTGACCAGCCCCTATTCTGGGTGCTCAGGGCCTGGCTGATGCTGGTGTCTGGCTCCCGGCTGCTAGTGGAGACCTTGATGTTGCATGCCCCACTCTCCTTGCAGCCCTGGCAGGCAGACAGCCCTGTGGACCTTGCCTTTGTCACCACCTTCTTCTGCTGGCTCCTGGGCTCAGGGGTTGTCATGCTGGCCACTGTCTATGGCCTCTGCAGCCTCTGGCACCATTGCTGCTCCTCCCGGAAAAGGGCCCCAGGTGCCGAGTACCACCCGTGCCCCCTAGGCGAGGACAGTGAGGAGCTTGAGCAGTTCAGAGCAGAGGCGGTGCTGCAGGATGAAGTCATCTAATCAAGACTGTCCTTCTGTCCCCAGCTGTGCTTTGCCTTGTCCCTATAAAGCCGTATAAGGGTGAGTGACACTGCAAGGTCTTGGGATCCACAGTTTATCTTCCTATCTCAGAAACCATGTTGCTTGTCCCCAAATAAACCTGCCAGCTTCCAGGATGGCTTTTTAATGCTGTCAGTCTATCAGCCTCTCTGTCTAGCCTACTGTGTGAATATGGTTTCCAGGCCTCTCTGTGGGGACTCCAGGACTTCTTCTCTAGTTGCTTCTAGAATCCAGGAGGGGTAAGGGATTGGAAGGTAGGAGAGGAACGTGAATTGCATGGCTAACCCAGTCTTCCCAGCCCCATTACATCACTGATATCTGATAGGAAAGTCTCCCTTTCTTGCTGTTCTTCTTAAAAAGTAGATTGTCTCTCCTTGACTTTTCTCAAAATTTGGGATACAGCTACTTTTTGATGTCTGGTAATAAAAAACACAAAACTCAAGAAGATAAACCTCTCAAGGGTGGAGAACAAAGGAGGCAACAGAATAAATATGGTGGTCTTAAAACTAGCAGCAGGTTCCCGAATATATCAATAGGTAAATAAAGGGAAAGACTAATCATGGATGAACATGAGAGTTTGTCGTGATCCAAGGTCATAATTAATCCGTCGAAGATCGATTTAAAGCTGTGGATAGAAGTAAGCATGAAGTTGTCTCTTGGGTGGGAAATCCTGTGTGCATTTGTGCCTGAGGCTGGAGAGTTGAATGTGAGAGAGAGAGATGGTAATAGCGGCTCTCCTCCACGTTTGTATATTGTGAGGATTTCAGATGCCTTCATTCTTCTGTTCTTTTTGTTTTTGTGTTCTATGTTAATTATAGGAGGCTGGAGAACTTGTTTAAAAACAAAAGTGACTCTATTCCCTTCTGCTCTGAGGGGAAAGGGGGCAGGGCTGGCGTAACTGGCAGCAGATTCTGGAGAGGAGAAGGGGGACCCAGGCACTTAGTGGAGGCTGAGCCTGGGGTGGGGGGAGGGATCTGTGAGGAGTTCCAGCTACTGGGATGTTTTTTTTTATGATGGTTGTTTATGCTGGATGGCTTTTCCATCAGTAAGGCAGCTAAAGAAATGTGAAAGATGATGGGAACACAGAGGGAGATGTAGGTTACCAAGATTTTGCATTTCTTAAAACTGATGGTGGGCAGGGATATCTAATAACTAATGCTAAAACCGTTTGTCCTGTGATGTAAAAAATCCAGCCTTTTCAGAATTAATGGCAGAAGTTGTTAAAAATCTAGATTTATCTTCTTCAACAGATGTTAGCCAAAGGGGGATCAAAGTTGTGATTGTACAGCAATTTTTGAGGTGAATTATGAATAAAAATATTTTTAATCTACACTTTTCAATAAAGTCAGCTTCTCAAATAAATGTTTTGGGGACTTCCCTGGTGGTCCAGTGGTTAAGACTCCACGTTCCCAATGCAGGGGACCTGGATTTGATTCCTGCTCAAGGAACTAGATCCCACTGGCTGTAACTAAAAGATCCACACGCCGCAAAGACTGAAGATCCTGCGTACTGCAAATAAGACCTGGTGCAGCCAAATAAATAAATATATATCAAATAAATGTATTGTGTAACTGATTCTAGGGGAAAACAAAGTCAAGGGACATATCTGAGTTGGTGGGATGCAAACGATCTCAGCAGTACCAAAGATGCAGGGAGGGACTCAGAGCTAAAGGGAACCTCAGAGTGTCAGCACCCTAGAGTCCACAGGAATTTTCAGAGCCTGGGACTTCTCCCAAATGAGGAGAGGAGGTGCAAATAAACCAGGATGTCAACTGACACACTATGCAGATGAAATGAAATACAGCTCAAGCAAGCTCTATAGAAATAGGTATCCCTTAGCCCAACTAGGAGTCCACTGCTTCTACTGGAATGAACCTCCTTGCATGGGTTGTATAATCACAACATTTGGAAGTCTGGAGAGACAGAGAGAAAGGAGAACATGCCCATCGTAGAAAGGCATGCAAAAAGGATTGCAGAAGGGATTGCAAATTGAAATCCCGCTAGTGAGAATGCTGCAATTCCATGATGGATTGTGTGGTCAGAAATGCTGTCATCAGAGGCTGGAAATCTTCAAAGAGCATAGAGCGGTTTTCCAAGAGGGCAGGCAAGTTGAGCTGTGGTTTGAGGTTCTCACTGGACATCATCTAAAGGAGCCGTGTTCTTGAGAATTCCCTGGCTATCCAGTGGTTAGGACTCAGCACTTTCACTGCTGTGGGCCCAAGTTCGATCCCTGGTTGGGGAACTAAGATCCCACAATCAGCACAGTGCAGCAAAAAAAAAAAAAAAACAGAAGAAACCGTGTCCCTGAGCATAGAAAACAGGCTATGGGAACTGCATGGCAAATAATTAAGTTAGAGGAAGGACAGCAAGGTAAGGGACAGGGAACAGGAAGAGCCTGGCAGACCCATCCTGGAGGACGGGCCTCAGATGCCTGAGGACAAAAGATGCCTCATTCCTCCCCAGAAGCTTCAACAGCTGGAACCAGACCAGCCCCCGCTTATCTTCCCAGCGAAGCAGGGACCCCCTGAGGAGAGAGCAGGCATCTAATTCTGGAGATCTAATTCAGGTGGACTAGATCAAATTTCAAGAGCCCTGTTGGCAAACATGTCTCTACACCTTCTAACCAAAGACCCAAGGGTGAGCAGATGAGCAAAGATACACGGAGCACAGGCTTCCAGCTAGCCTCCCGCAGAGCAAATTCTCACAGTTGGCCCTGTGTACCTTTGGGGGCCCTGCTGACAACGAGCAGCTTTCTCTACACATCTGTGCTCTCGCCCAGCTCAGCAGGAGTCCGGCCAGGCAGACATATGACTCACATCCACAGATTTCTCAAGTGCTTTTGAGACTTAAAAGAATGCCAGCTTCCTTATAAAAGGAGCTTACTCTCAGATATCATAATTGAGATGTCACTCCATTGTGCTATTTCCATGGAGGAAAAAATAATATTGACTCATTTTTTTCTGCTCATAAAGTAATAAAAGTTCATTGGAAAACAGCTGGAATCTCAGAAATGTATGAAGAAGAAAATTAAAATTGCTCACTAGGCTGACCATTCATTCAGTCAACAAACTGGGCTCAGGTCTGCTTTGGGCAGCAGAGACGAACAGAACTGATAGAGTGCTTGCTCTTGTGTTGTTTCCATGCTAGTGAGGAAAGCAGAAAAGAGACAATTCAACAAGCATAAAATACATCAGGTCATAATAAGTAGCATGAAGAATAAACAGGACAAGGAGAGCGGGGAGACTGGGGGTGGGCGTAGTATGAACTTCATATTTAGAGAATCAGATGACATTCTACCCAGAAAGAAGCAAAGAGAATTTTGATAGTGTTTTCCTTCCAATCTTTTAAATATATGTTAACATTCTTGTTGGAGAAGGCAATGGCACCCTACTCCAGTACTCTTGCTTGGAAAATCCTAAGGACGGAGGAGTCTGGAAGGCTGCAGTCCATGGGTAGAGAAGAGTCGGACACGACTGAGCAACTTCACTTTCACTTTTCATTTTCATGCACTGGAGAAGGAAATGGCAACCCACTCCAGTGTTCTTGCCTAGAGAATCTGAGGGACAGGGGAGCCTGGTGGGCTGCCATCTGTGGGGTCGCACAGAGTCGGACATGACTGAAGCAACTTAGCAGCAGCAGCAGCAACATTCTTATTATTGGTTGGTTTTCAGATAAACACTTTTAAATCATTTTTTTTCCTTAAAAAAGTAATATTTGTTCATTTAGAAAATCTAGAGCATATGGAAAAGTAGAGACAAGACAAATCTCCCACAATCACACACCCAGAATCATCCTTCTGTGTCACATTTCTCTCCTTCTGTGTCAATTGTCAACCCACATAGTACTCACACTAGGGAATCCTGCTTTTGAGAAAGTACCAGAGGCTACCATTTCCCCTTTTGCAGGAACAGGTCTTCAGAAAAACCCAGGTGCTGCCCTGTCTGGATGACCCTGGACTCTCCAGTCAACATGTTACTACTGAGAGAGTTGGACCCAAGTAATATGTCCTAAATGCCCAGAGTCAAGTCTCAGAGAGATGGGCCACCTTGTGTCAGACTCAAAGGGAGCTGAGGTGCAGTATTTGTGTCAAAGGTAGAGGCATGAGAGGGGCTAAAACCCCCAGGGGGATCAGGCAGGAGCCAGAGAGAAGCAGCAACAGTCTGTGCCCAGAACCAGAGCTGCAAGGCCCTCCACTCCAGAGGCTGGGCAGCCCAGGCTGCTCTTTAAAGCTCCTACAAAAGAGATGCCATTGTCTTAGCAAGCCCCAAAGATTCTGACCCTCCTCTAAGGAAGAAAGGTGGATGTTACCAACTGCAGTGGTTCCTTCCCTCTCCGGCAGTGTCTCCACCCTGACCACATCCCTCTGGGTCTGGGCTTTTTCCTTCTTGCATCTTTTTCTCAGGAGAACATTCTGAACTTATGACCCTTCACACTCACCCCTACGCCCTACCCAATCAGGTCGTTAGAAAGTTTCATAAGCAATGATGCTCTTCAAAAATCTTTGAGCATGACCACTGAACCCTGGGAAGGGGTTGGTTTTCTGTGATGGGTAGAAGTGGCTGATCAAAGGTGTTGGGACCTTCTCGGGATCTGTGCTCATGTCCTGCCTATTTCACTACAGTCCAGTACTTCAAGCAGTCTTTGCTCATTCTCCTATAAAGTCTTGCTACTTTCTAACTGCGTGTCAGTATGAAAATTATTGCTCTTTCTGAGCCCCAGTTTCCTGGGACTGGTAGGAATTGGTCCTAGCATCCCCCAATTTCACAGTTGCCTAGGGTCAGAGCCCAGAGTCATCAGCACAGAGCTTGGGAGCCCCAAAGAGGCAACAGGGAGCCCCAAAGAGGGGAATCCCACTTGGTGGAGAAGAGGCTGGGTACAGGCTAGTTCCATGTGGAAGGTGTTACAGAAGCTGGGCCTTGGAGTCCCTCTAGCATAGTTTTTAAGAGCATGAAATCCAATCTTGGCTCTGCCACTTACCGTGATTATCAACAACCTAACCACTTCTTGGCTTCAATTTCTTCATCTTACAACTTCAGTAAGGATGCCTGTCTCGTAGGTGTGTTGTGAGTATTTACAGGTTAAAGACAGAGAGGTCAGCGTCCTATCTGGACTCAAGGTGAGGGCTCAAAAGTGATTCTAATTATGTTTATATTATGAGCCATGATTAATATTTACCGGGTGAAGACAGGTGAGCAGTGAGGGCGCGTCAGGCAGAAGGAACACCATTAGCGTAGGCTTGACCAGACGAGGTGTGTTAGAGACAGAAGACCCATCTGTGGGGCTGGACAGTACGCTGCTGGGGTCTCGGGCCCTGGGAGTAAGATGGAGGATGAGACTCCAGCGCCCTCCCCTACTCCTCTCCCCAGCTCACATTTCCAACCCCCATCACCTTCCAAGAATTCTGTACAGAAATGCCAGCCACACCCTTGCCCCTCTCCACCCTTCACCTTCTAGAGTGGGAACCGTCTCTCTAGCTCCCCCACTGCTGACAGACCCTACTCCCTCAGCACCAGCTGTCTGGCCAGCCCAAGTCTCCTAAACAGTCCTCCTGCCCCCACCACAGTGTTCCCTTCAGAATACACCCCACGCAGGTCCCGGAGCCAGCTCCAGGGAATGTAGGGGTGGTCACCCTACAACCTCCACCTGCCCGCTGCCCCTGCACCGAGCGCGGGTGCAAAGCACTTCACAGGCCGCCTTTCCCTCCATGTCACCCCTTCCTTCTCCAGAGTCTAGACAACAAAACCACCTGCCTTTACCAAACGCACCACCAAAGTCTTTCTGGGTCATCGCATGTGCTCGTCCGCCTGTCCAGGATGCCCTCCCCAGTTCCCCTGAAAACATTCTTTTTGGATCATCTGTATCCAGTACACTCTCCCTCCTTAGGTGCTGTGTGGCTCTGGAACAAGCCTCGATGCTGGAACTATTGCACCATGTGCTCCGGGAGACCCCAGCGCCCCACTGCCAGGCCGCAAGCTATCAGCTCATTTTTACACTTGTCAACACCCGACACAGTGCCCAGCTCTTCTCAGAGGCTCCACCGAAAAGTGTGGAGTGATTGAGAGTGGAAAAAAAGGGTCAGAGCATGGAGAGAGGGTTGGGGGAAAACACCAAAGATTTGGAGGCCAAAAAAATGGCATCCTGTGGTGGTTTAGGGAGGTGGTCATGGGCACGGAGAGAGCAGACTGGCTGTGCCCAGAATGCTGGGACTTCTCCACCTCCAGAGAGCAGCAGGAAGAGGAGAGCTGTGCACACCCACTAAGAAAGGCCGGTGGCTGTGAGGAGAGAGGAGGGTAGGCCCTCCACCTCCCCTTCAGCAACTCCTTTATTAGAGGGCTCACTGCTGTGCTGCAAAGAAGCAGTTTATTGAGGCAAAAGCAGAGGACACATTCAGAGAAGGGTGCTGGCATCCTTGAGAATGAGGGGCACACCCCAGGGATCTTTGCTCCCCATTTTAACTTACTTTTAGCCCTTTAAATAGGTGGGGGTCTTTTTTATTAGGGGTGGAATATTCATCGAGGAGAGGGTTGAGTTGTGGCCTGGGTTGCACCAGCTTGCAACCAGGTCAGCTTCCGGTCCCATGCATCTGTCTCCTGAAGCCACTGGACATGCACTCTAAGTACTGTTTTCTCTTAAATTTGCCCTTACTAGTCGAGCGCTGCATGTGGAAGGTCACACAGGGTCATCAGCTACCTATGCATTTTTATCACCCATGCTCCATGGTGGCTCAGATGGTAAAGAATCTGCCTGTGATGCCAGAAACCTGGGTTCAATGCCTGGGTCTGGAAGATCCCCTGGAGAAGGAAATGGCTACCCACTCCAGTATTCTTGCCTGGAGAATTGCATGGACAGAGGAGCCTGGTGGGCTACAGCCATGGGGTCACAGAGAATCGGACAGGACTGAACGACGAATATTTTCACTTTCGTGTTTTCATGGTCAGCATCTCTTGCTCAGATGCTAAAAAGTTTCTGTTTTAGATGCCATCCCTCCATGCACCATGGCTTCATTGAGTGCAAAAGAAGGAGGTGGCTTTGCCTTCTGCCCAATGCCTCTACATGAGGAGGCTCTCCTTGGACCCAGCCCCTGTCTTTCCCACCGCATGATGAAAGTGTCAGGGCTCAACTAATCAGAGTCCATTCACAGCATTAACCTACGTCATATTTCCTCTCTGGTGCCAAGCAGCTCGCAGATATTTGCCCCACTGATTTGGCCCTTTGCCAAAGATCCAAATGCTTTGCCGGTCTAGGCAGTTATGGATCTGAGAGCCGGAGTGGCTCTCCCGGTGTCAGAGTAAACAGAGAGGAGGCTTTTCTGAGGAGCATGGCCATGAGCTGTTTCAAGGGCAGAAGCTGTGACTGCATCTTTTATTATTTTCCCCAATGTAAAAAATATGCCACCTAATGGTATATGCCTTGCTTCAATGACATGAAAAAAGTCATGAAATAGAAATGAAAAATGGAAAAGAATTCATGAAAAGAAAGTTAAGAAGCCTTCTTAACAAAGATGGATTTATAACGGGGAATTAGAAGTGTTTCTAAAATACCTCTTGCTGTATATTTTATAAACAGAAACAATAACCAAAGCTGTTAATTCTATCTGCTTCCTATACCAAGGAAAAATTCCTTACATGTGGGTGTCAGGAAGCCTCAAATAAATGGAGGGGATTTAGCCAGGGTCTCCCAGAACCCCATCCTGGCTGGCGTTTTGCCTTCGAGGCCCCCTCCACTTCTACACCGAGGTCATAGTGGGACACTGCCTGCCTCAGCTTTCTTCTCATCACCCGGCCCTTAACTCTTCACTGTTTGGCTTTGAACCCAGCCCCCAGGTGAGGCAACTCCCAAGGGCTCCCAGCAACCTCAGTGCTGCCCTTGCGGCCTTTTCTAGCGTCTCTGTGTGTGCCCTTCCTCTCTCTCCCGCTTCCCCGCAAGTCTCCCGTTGCTTCTCCCACCACTCCTGCCCACTGGTTCCTCATTTTATCCTAACCTCTTAAGCACGAGTAATTTCCTAAATTCCATCCTTGGTTTGCTTTTCTTCTCTCCATGCACAGGCTCTCTCTGAGTTTCTTTTACCCTTCCGTGCTTCAAGATCTACGTGGCTAGCCCTAAGCTCTTTCTCCAAGCTTGAGATTCACAGATGGTAGCCTATAAATAAGAAAGATCACTAACAAATGAAAAAAAAAAGATATTTTTTAAATCTGCAACTCAAAATTATGAAGGGGTCCCTTGATGGATTAGAAACCATAAAAAACTTCTAAAGATGAAATGCTGGTGAAATGCTGATGGGTACTGGGTTGAAGAAACACAATAACACAATCCAAAATGTGGACGGGACAGCACCAGGCCCAGAGGAAGGAGTGCTCGGGAGCTGGAGGGGACCAAGGCAACCCAAACAGAGAACCACCAAGGGGAGCAGTGTTTGGTCTCCAAAAACCAACCCCTGCCCACACTCACTCAGACACCAGCCAGTCAGAAGCGACCAGAACATCTCCCTCCCGGCAACACGGTGGTTGTGGGCTGGAGTCAGAGAGAGAAGGCAGGGTGCGGTACACACCAGAAACTGGAGCATCCATGTCACAGGACCAGCCACAGCCAGCCCCCTGTTCCCACCTGCCTGCCCTCTCCTTCCCCACTCACCCCCATCCCGCTGTTTTCCTGAGCAAGTAGCAGAAGCAGATACTAGAGAGCACCACTCAGCCCCAGTGAGGAGCACAGTCAACAGTCAGCACAGGCTTGCGCAAGGCTACATCATGAAAAAGTGGAGCAGACGACAAAAAGGAGCAGTCAGAAGCAAAGTTTATTCTCAGCAAGACCCAAACATAATCCAAATGCTCAGACCAGTAAGTGAGGGTCTGGCATGCAAGAAATAAGAAGCAGGCTGTGCCGAAAAAGAACCAATGAGAACGCTTGAAAATTAAAAATACCATAAAGGAAATTAAAAAATTAAGCTGATGAGCTGATAACAAAGTAATGACAGTTTGTAAGAATTACTGAGCTGGAAAATTGAGCTGAGGGATTCTTCTGAAATGCAGCACAAGAAGAGGAAAATAAGAATCAATTTAAGAGATGTGGAAAATAGAGTCTAAAGTTCCAATCTCCTTCTAACAGGTGTTCCAGAAAAATAAAAATAGAATAGAGAGGAATTTTTAAAGAAATGTTAAAACTAAAAATTAAAATAGAAAATAATGTAATGTGTTCCCCCTGCTGCTGCTAAGTTGCTTCAGTCGTGTCCGACCCTGTGCGACCCCATAGACGGCAGCCCACCACGCTCCCCCGTCCCTGGGATTCTCCAGGCAAGAACACTGGAGTGGGTTGCCATTTCCTTCTCCAGTGTTCCCCCTAATCAGTACTAATAATTTACAATTTTACTGGATGTGCTTCAAGTAATATTTTTAGAGAAATAAAACTACAGATAAAACTGATGTTTCTTCTGAAGCAATACCACTATAATGAATTTATGGATCTTTCCAAGTCCATTTTTTATATACACACACACACATATATATATAAGAGGAAGCCCATTTGCTATATAATACACATGTGTACTGTACAATAAATGGGCTTCCCCAGTGGCCCAGCGGTAAAGAACCTGCCTACAAGCAGGAGATGCGGGTTTGATCCCTGGTTCAGGAAGATCCCCTGGAATAGAAAATGACAACCCATTCCAGTATTCTTGCCTGGGAAACGCCATGGACAGAGGAGCCTGGCGGGCTATAGTCCATGGGGTCACAAAGAGTCAAACACGACTTAGCAACTAAACAATTGAACAAATACAGTGCCGTTGCATGTAGCTTTAAAGTTTACTTAAGTAATAATATTCTGCACATATGTTGTTATAACTTGGGGTTTTCACGTAAGAGTGTAAGTTCTAGCTTTCTCCACATTTACAGAGAGTAAACCAGTTAATTTCTCTGGACTGCTATAGAATGTCTCATAGTATTACTGACTATACCACATTTTGATATAGTACTTTATCTATAGATGGATTTATGTAATAGTTCAAATTTTTTTACCATCATGAACAATGAAACAATATAAAAATATGTGCTTTAGGCAATTGGGTGAAGCTTTTCCAAGTATATATCTAAAAGCAGAGTTGCAGAGTGATAGGATATCCACATTTCCAATTTTACTATATTCTGGAAAACTGCTTTTCAATTTATACTCCAAGCAGTATATGGCTGTCCCCACTTTTCCTCAACTTCACCAAGACTTAATATTTTCATACTTTTTAATTTTGCCAGACTGATGGATAAGAGATTATACCTCATTATAATTTTTATTTGTATGACCTTGATTTCTAGTCAGTTTGACCACCCTTTCATAGTCTACTGGCCATTTGAGATTCCTTTCCTGTGAATTGTCTCTTTGCCGTTTTTAAAACTGATATATAATTGACATATAACGTTATATTCATTTCAGGTGCATAGCATAATGATTCAATACATTGCAAAATGATCTCCGCAAAAAGTCTAGTTAATATTCATCCACACACATTAACTATATAATTTTTCTTTTGTTGGGTATTTTTAAGAACTACTATCTTCAGTTCAGTTCAGTCGCTCAGTCGTGTCCGACTCTTTGTAACCCCATGAATCACAGCACGCCAGGCCTCCCTGTTCATCACCATCTCCCGGAGTTCACCCAGACTCACATCCATCGAGTCTGTGATGCCATCCAGCCATCTCATCCTCTGTCGTCCCCTTCCTCTCCTGCCCACAATCCCTCCCAGCATCAGAGTCTTTTCCAATGAGTCAACTCTTCACATGAGGTGGCCAAAGTACTGGAGTTTCAGCTTTAGTATCATTCCTTCCAAAGAAATCCCAGGGCTGATCTCCTTCAGAATGGACTGGTTGGATCTCCTTGCAGGCCAAGGGACTCTCAAGAGTCTTCTCTAATACCACAGTTCAAAAGCATCAATTCTTCTGTGCTCAGCTTTCTTCACAGTCCAACTCTCACATCCATACATAACCGCAGGAAAAACCATAGCCTTAACTAGATGGACCTTAGTCGGCAAAGTGATATCTCTGCTTTTGAATATGCTATCTAGGTTGGTCATAACTTTTCTTCCAAGGAATAAGCGTCTTTTAATTTCATGGCTGTAATCACCATCTGCAGTGATTTTGGAGCCCCCAAAAATAAAGTCTGACACTGTTTCCACTGTTTCCCCATCTATTTCCCATGAAGTGACGGGACCAGATGCCATGATCTTCGTTTTCTGAATGTTGAGCTTTAAGCCAACTTTTTCGCTCTTCTCTTTCACTTTCATCAAGAGGCTTTCTAGCTCCTCTTCACTTTCTGCCATAAGGGTGGTGTCATCTGCATATCTGAGGTTATTGATATTTCTCTCGGCAATCTTGATTCCAGCTTGTGCTTCTTCCAGTCCAGCGTTTCTCAGATGTACTCTGCATAGAAGTTAAATAAGCAGGGTGACAATATACAGCGTTGACGTACTCCTTTTCCTATTTGGAACCAGTCTGTTGTTCCATGTCCAGTTCTAACTGTTGCTTCCTGACATGCATACAGATTTCTCAAGAGACAGGTTAGGTGGTCTGGTATTCCACTTATAGACATAAGATATCTACTATCTTAGCAACTTTCAAATATACAATACAGTATTATTATGTATGGTCACCAGCTATACATTATATCCCCAGAAATTATTTATCTAATGACTGGAAGTTTATACTTTTGACCCCTTTCACCCATTTCACTCAGCCCCTCCACCTTCTGAATCCTTTTTTCAGTTGCGTTTATAGTATTTTATCATAAAAATGTTTTAAATTTTTACATAGTCAAATTTATCCTCTGGTGGGGGATATCTCTTTTTAAAGAATGAGTGTTTCTTTTTTTATAGTTCCAAAACTAAAAGGGTTTTTGAGGCAGTATTTTATTTTATTTTTCTGTTTTATTTTATATTGGAGTATAACTGATTAACAACGTTATGATAGTTTCAGGTGGACAGCAAAGGGGCTCAGCCATACATACACATGTATCCATTCTCTCCCAAACTCCCCTCACATCCAGGCTGCCACATAATATTAAACGGAAGGACCTACAGTAGGACCTTGTTGGTTACAGATTTTAAATATACATGAACATGTTAATCCCAAATTCCCTAATTGTCTCTACCCCATTCTTCCCTGCTGGCAACCATAAGTTAATTCTCTGAGTCTGTAAGTCTGCTTCTATGTCATAAATAAGCTCATTTGTATCATTTATTTTCAGATTTTGTACATAAGGGATGTCATATGATCTTTTTCCTTCTCTCTCTGACTTACTTCAATGAGTATTTCTTGAACCTAAAAAATTTGAGTCCTCAGAATTGAGAGGATACTGAGTGTCAAGCAGAGTGAATATAATAAATGCCCATCTAGACCCAAAGTCAGAGCAGGCAATGGCACCCACTCCAGTACTCTTGCCTGGAAATCCCATGGACAGAGGAGCCTGGTGGGCTACAGTCCATGGGGTTGCTAGGAGTCGGACACGACTGAGCGACTTCACTTTCACTTTTCACTTTCATGCACTGGAGAAGGAAATGGCAACCCACCTCAGTGTTCTTGCCTGGAGAATCCCAGGGACATGGGAGCCTGGTGGGCTGCCGTCTATGGGGTCGCACAGAGTCGGACCTGACTGAAGTGACTTAGCAGCAGCAGCAGACCCAAAGTAGTGAAACTTCAGACATTCGTGGTGGGGGAGAATTGTTACTTGTGCAAGTGTTTGCAAAGGAACCAGAAGAGAGAGGGGGAGCTGTCTGGGTCCTGGGAGAAACAAGCACAGAGCTGAGGTCTTGCTCATTCTCTGGCCTCAGGCTGTCCTGTGTAGCCACTTCATAAATCCGCAGTGCCTCGGGACATTCCTGCGAACAGAATTCTGGAGACTCATTAGGGAGCATGGATGGAAGGATTTTGTTGTCACTGTTATTTTGGTTTTTGAACACAATAACTAACAATTTAGAGTTCACAAAGCATTGTTTACACATTAGGCTGAACCACCTTAAACTGCCATTTCTGAGAGTGAAAAGACCGTTGCATACTGGCAGTTTCCTAGAATTCAACCTCACACATGATTTCATTTCATAGTCTTAATTCTGTGAGATTTGCCCCGTTATTATCAACTTTTTTTTTTAACAGAGGAGCAGCCAGTGGGGCAGGAAGCTTAAGACCACGGACGGGGGCTTTAAGACAACTAAATGGTGGGGAGGAGGTAGTCTGCCTGGCTCCATCTCCCTGCCTGATTTGGATAGTGCTTCCTCCATCTGAGAAATGGGAAACACACTGCATGATCCCCTCTCCCCGCAGGAAGATCGTGACTGTCATAGAGCTCATCTGTCTTCTAGGGAGATTAGGCTCAAGATAATCAGGGGCAAAAAAAAAGGGCTGTTGCCCATAAACCTTGGCCTTGGCATTCAGACAGACAACATGCTTCAAGTATAACATATGAGCTGGAGGAACATGTGTCAGAGCAAGCGCAGACTGCATATCAGAGAAGATCAGGTGGGTAGGGAAGAAAGAATGATTGCTGTATGTGTTGCAGCTGCTAAACGCTCTGTTCAGAACCCTAAGCAACCGTATGCTGTTTCCCTGCACCTACAGTATTCCAGGAGGAAAGCCTCCAGGCCTGGATGACATCCTTAGCAGGCCCAATATTTTCTGCTCATTTTTAAAATAGGGTCTGCAATCTCTTGGGGTTGCAAACACAGTCTGGATTCAGTACTTGGAACGCAAATACAGGCTTTCATCAAAACTCAGGACTTCTTTTTACCTTAAATCCTCTCTCTTCCCCCGGCCTGGCCTGCCCAGCTGGACCCCGCAGTGGGGACCGGGGAGAGAACTTGGCTTCTGCTATGGTTTTCCACTGGGTCTCCCCAGCCAGTTGCCATGGCTACAACTCTGCTACTCCACGGGAGCAGGCGGTGAAGGGGCAGCAACAGCTGGCAGTTGACTTCAAGCTTCCTTGCCAGGCAGATGTTGAATTCTGCCTCTTTCTCATGAAGTGCTTTAATACCCTCTCCACAGACTTCCCTCCCACTCAGCCCTTTCTTCCCAAGTTCTCCCTAACCTGTGGTTGTATCTCAAGTCCAGTCTCATTTCAGCTGGTCATCTGGGGGTTCCTCAGCACCAACCCTTGGCTAGAGGGGTCCCTCCACACAGGACCCAAGACATGGAGCCCTCATAGGCTCTCTGCTGTGAGGTCCACATCTGACCAGCAGAAACTCCCATGCTTCTGGTATCCCAAAAAATCTCTGGGAGAAGGAGGTTGTCCCAAGGATGATGGCAGCTGCCCAACAAGAGCAGCTAGTGAGCCCTTCTCTTATCTTCCAGACTCCCTAAGTGCGTAAGGGCCAGGCCCCCAGGTCCCAGATCCAGGGTTCATATGTTAAGCACTTGGAGTAGCCGTCTCCACCCCCAGACACTCACCCTCACTAGGCCTGAGGTGAGGGAGCAGGCACTCACCCCAGCCCCAAGACAGGACTCACAACACAGATTTCTTCAAAGAAATCCTCCTCACAATATCCTTCTGCCTCCTCTATTTCTACTTTTTCACAGTCTCAAAGGGGGCAAGGGGTTTCAAGAGTCTTGGAACAGATGCTGGCATTTCCTTAGAAAATCTCCAGAAGGTGACTTGGCATCGCACTTTGGATTTTCACATCTATAATACATGTTAATGCCTGGTGGAAAATCTAGTTTTAAGGTCCTGTTACATTTATATGCATTGACTCTTTACATTCATAGGAACAGATAACATTTTTTTCATTTTTAAGGATGAGGAAAACTCATCTCTGAGGACTTGTTCCCAAGCTCACAGAAGCATGGAGGAAAGAGGCCCAAATGGATTGAGGAAACACTGAGGCAAAGCCATGGCAGGGATCCCAGCACAGAGGTGAGGCCAAGGTCACCCAACCAGTCAGTGGTGGAGCTGGCATTCCAACCAGGTCTGTCTAGGGTTGCCTGGGAGGGGTGCGCTCACTGGCCACAGAAAGAAGATGAAGGCCCAGAGGGAAGTGCCTCCTTCATTTGGGACCCAGGACCCAGGTCACCATAAGAGGCTCTGGGCTACTAAAGGACTGACGTAGGTCAGCTCCTGTGACTCGGTCCAGCCTACACCCTCACAAGACGCAGTGGGACCTAGTTTCAGAGAGAGGGATGGGAGGACTTGGGTTGTGCAAAGGACCGATTATTCTACCGATCTGCCAACAACCCCTTCTCAATGTGACTTTCAACTCAGAGGAGGGTGCCAAGAAGCCTGACTCACCTAGTCCAACATCCAATCCAAACACTGTGAGGAAAGGGCTCAGCTCAGCCAAGACTATAACTGCAGGAGGACGGGGAATCTGTGCTGGGATCCGAGCCATGTCCTTGCCTCAGTATTTCCTCGATGTATTTGGGCCTTCTTTTCTCCATGACTTCCGTGAGCTTGGGAACAAGGCATGCTGGGACTTCAGCAGGTGATCCACAGCTACTGCAGAAAGGTGCTGAGAGGTGAGAGAGGGAGGAATGGACTTGCCTGGTCCTTAGAGGAGGGCAAGCATATGACACTGGCCAGACAGCAAGAGGGGCTTAGTTTCATCGCTGATGAGGTCCAGTCCGGTGGACAGTTCCAACACAGTAGTTACTAAGCCATGTTCCAGGTGGGATGGGAGGCAGGAAGGAGGTACAGGAGGGAGAATATATATATATAATTATGACTGGGGGGCTTCCCAGGTGGCGCTAGTGGTAAAGAATCTGCCTGCCAATGCAGGAGACTCAAGAGACTTGAGTTTGATCCCTGCATTAGGAAGATCCCCTGGAATAGGAAATGACAACCCACTCTAGTAGTCTTGCCTGGAAAATTCCATGGACAGAGGAACCTGGCGGGCTACAGTCCCTGGGGCTGCAGACACAACTGAGTGACTGAGCACATACACACAGTTATGACTAATTCGAGTTGCTGAACGGCAGAAACCAACACAATAAAGCAATTATCCTCTAATTAAAAAAAAAAAAGCCATGTTCTATTCACAATGCAGTGACCACTGAACATCATAGCACAGAATGCTTAATTATATGAAGAGATATTTATAATATTGTTTAATAAAAACTATGTGGAAAGAATCTGCCTGCAATGCAGGAGACCTGGGTTCAATCCCTAGGTCAGGAGGATCCCCTGGAGAAGGGAAGGACAACCCACTCCAGTATTCTTGCCTGAGAAATCCCACGGACAGAGGAGCCTAGCAGGCTACAGTCCATGAGGTTGCAAAGAGCCAGACACGACTGAGTGACTTCTTTCACTTTCTTCGTGTGAAACAGAATTCTGTATTTATAAAAGCAGTGCTGTTGCTTGAACAAATTTTCCTAGAGGACAAGCCTAAAAGGTGCTGTCTGAGTTCTTGGCTCCACTGATCACTGTGGGTCCTGAGATAACACCTCTTCAAATAAATTCCTTATCTACCCTTAGGTTGCAGCCAAAGACTTGGGGTCAGTACAGGGTCCAGTCCCTTCCACTTCCTATGGCCAGAGCCACCCTCCTGCGTCTCTCCCACAGCCCCTCTCAAGTGTCTGCTTGCCAGTCTTCTACACCCTCTGTAAACCAAGGGAGCTGTCATACCACCATGTCACTTCCCCAGACAACTGGGCCACTCACTGGGAACCCATCTGCTGAAGGAACCCTTCAGTGATTCCAGGAAGCTTCACCCAATCCTACCCCGAATTTCTGATGGGGGCTGCATCCCTGAGGCCAGAATGTATTTTTGGCACTTTCTCAATGAAGAACACACACATACACCCCCACATTTAATCTAGGACAATTTCCCTTGCAACAAAAACACAAACACACATATAAATGTTGTTTTGTTCTCATATGTAATTGGTTCACCAGTTCAGTTCAGTCGCTCAGTCGTGTCCAACTCTTTGCAACCCCATGAATTGCAACACGCCAGGCCTCCCTGTCCATCACCAGTTCCCGGAGTTCACTCAAACTCATGTCCATCGAGTCGGTGATGCCATCCAGCCATCTCATCCTCTGTCGTCCCCTCTCCTCCTGCCCCCAATCCCTTCCAGCATCAGAGTCTTTTCCAATAAGTCAACTCTTCGCATGAGGTGGCCAAAGTACTGGAGTTTCAGCTTTAGCATCATTCCTTCCAAAGAACACCCAGGACTAATTTCCTTTAGAATGGACTGGTTGGATCTCCTTGCAGTCCAAGGGACTCTCAAGAGTCTTCTCCAACACCACAGTTCAAAAGCATCAATTCTTCAGCACTCAGCTTTCTTCACAGTCCAACTCTCACATCCATACATGACCACTGGAAAAACCATAGCCTTGACTAGATGGACCTTTGTTGGATTGAGCTAAATTCATATGTAGGTCTGAAAGACTTCTCCAAGAACAGTCTGTTGGAGAGGCAACTCCACTGCCCCACTACAAAGGTGATCTTTCAATATGTTGTGCAAGACAGTCTGGCTTCTCCAGGTCACAGCGCCTCAAACCTCTGTGTGCCAGAAGAGGGTCTTTGCAGGGTTTGCACAATTATAGACCTGTAGGGAGATTGCTCAGGACAAGGGGGCGCTATCTTCTGACACCGAGAACTGTTCTGCTTGTAGCTCCAAAATTGCAAGGTGTAGATTCTATTGGATTTGTTTGTTCTTATTCTTTCAGTCAGAACAAAGGACTGACTTCTCCTGTTATGTGTTTATACCTGTATATGTATGCTGAGCAGAGAAAGCAACGGCACTTCACTCCAGTACTCTTGCCTGGAAAATCCCATGGACAGAGGAGCCTGGTAGGCTGCAGTCCATGGGGTCGCTAAGGGTTGGACATGACTGAGCGACTTCACTTTCACTTTTCACTTTCATTCATTGGAGAAGGAAATAGCAACCCACTCCAGTGTTCTTGCCTGGAGAATCCCAGGGACATGGGAGCCTGGTAGGCTGCCGTCTATGGGGTCGCACAGAGTTGGACATGACTGAAGTGACTTAGCAGCAGCATGTATGCTGAGAGAAAAGTCTGGAAGGAAACACAAGATGTAAAAAGTGATTATGGCAAAGGCTTAGAATTATTCTTCTTTTCTTTTATTGTTACCTGTGTTTTCCATAATAAATGTTCCTTCTCTATTTGCCATAGAAGCCAAAGCCATTGTCTTGAGCTACCTCAAAGTCCTGTTGCCTTCTCTCCACCCCTTCCTTATTTCTGTACCCACCTCTGTGTCCACAGTCATCCTTCCCTCCAAAACTAGAGACCAAGGCAGACTTTCTTTCTGTGTCCTGACTACCTCTGACTGTCTTACTATGCCTAATATGTAAAACTGATCTATTAACACATTATAGAGGTGTTGTCAAGAATCATACTCCTGATAAGTAAAAAGAGCTCTCAAGAGTCCCTTGGACTGCAAGGAGATCCAACCAGTCCATTCTGAAGGAGATCAGTCCTGGGTGTTCTTTGGAAGGACTGATGCTAAAGCTAAAACTCCAGTACTTTGGCCACCTCATGCAGAGTTGACTCATTGGAAAAGACTCTGATGCTGGGAGGGATTGGGGGCAGGAGGAGAAGGGGACGACAGAGGATGAGATGGCTGGATAGCATCACCGACTCGATGCACATGAGTTTGAGTGAACTCCGGGAACTGGTGATGGACAGGGAGGCCTGGCGTGCTGCAATTCATGGGGTCGCAAAGAGCTGGACACGACTGAGCGACTCAACTGAACTGAACTGAACTGAACTGGTGGTCCAGGGGTTAAGAATTCATCTGTCAATGCAGGGAACTCAGATTTAATGCCTAGTCTGGGAGGATCCCACATGCTGAGGAGCAGTTAAGCCTGTGTACCACAGCTACTGAGCCCGCATGCCCTAGAGCTGGTGCTCCACAAAAAGCCACCATGATGAGAAGCCCGCAGGACACAACTAGAGAATAGCCCCCGCTGTCCACAACTAGAGAAAAAGCCCATGCAGCAGCAAAGACCCAGGGAAGCCAATAGATTAAATAAGTAGGTATGAGCCCAGGAAATGATAATGATGATCACTGTTTTGACTCAGTACCTCAGTTTACCTCATCTGTAAAAGGGGGTCGAGTACTGACCTCATAGGTTTGTTGTAAGGATTAAAAGAGTTAAATAGTTGTTAAGCACTTAGAAGAGCACTTATACATAGTAAGGGCTCTATTAGTGTGTGCTAGTAATAGTGTTACTAGTGCTGATTAGCATTGTGAATATTACTGCATTCCTCCATTTCTGCCAAAACCTTGACTCATTAGTTATCTCTCCCTGTCTCCCATATTTTAAGCCTCTCTCAGTCTTCAAATTTCCTCCCTTACTTTCTTCACAGTCAACTATGTCCCACCCCCTAAATTCACACCGCAATGTTACTGGCCTATTTGTGTCTATCCTTCAAGTCCAGGAATCTGAAAAAAGCAGGTTTGGAGACTCACTCTTCCACGTGTGCTCACATGCAGCTCCCCATTGCCCACGACACAACACAGTCTTCTTCCTCCTCACCTCTCCAAAGAGACTCCTTCAGCGAAAACCATTAATAGCCTTCCTCTGCCAAACTCAAAGGACACTATTCAGTTTTTATCTTTCTGGACCTTTCTTCCTTATCCGATCTCACCAAAAGGGACTCTTTCCTGAAACTTTATCTTGCTGCCCCTGTTTGCCTCCTCCTCTGGACTCGGCCTCCTTGCCTGGATTCTTTCTCTGTCCTCCTCACTTAAACACTGATATTCCCCAGGGCCTGTGTATAGCCACCCGCCTCCCTGGGAAAGCTCATCACAGACTCAATACTCATATCCTCCTGAAACAACCAAGTCTACACTCCTAGCTCTGGCATTTCCCCTGAGCTCTAGACCACATGTCCTAGTACCCACTTGATACTCACACCTGGAGGGCTCCCATCACTGTCTAAAATTAAACTCAGTGGCTCAATGGTAAAGAATCCGCCTGCCAATGCAGGGGACATGGTTCAATCCCTGGTCTGGGAAGATCCCACATGGCAAGGAGCAACTAAGCCCATGAGCCGCAACTATTGGGCATGTGCTCAAGAGCCCAGGAGCCACGGTGACTGAAGCCTTTGCACCCCTGAGCCTGAACTCCACAACAAGAGAAACCACCGCAATGAGAAACCCACACACCACAACTCAGGAGTAGCCCCTGCTCATCATGATCAGAGAAAGCCCGCTCAGCAACGAAGATTCATCGCAGCCAAAAATAAATAGATAAATAAATAAACAATAAATAAATAATTTCTAAAAGAACATAAAACATTAAAAAAATTAAACTCATCGACTTCTTTGACCTACATGCCCTCCAGGGCTCTTACCTAAAGAGATAAATTGTCAGGTGGCAACTCCACCATTACCATCACCCAGTGAGAGGTTCAGCGAACCTCCTAGGCTTCTCCCTCTAATCACACCTCCGCCAGCACAGTTCATCTCTCTAGCTTTGCTCAAGCCTATCTACATCTCTCCACAGTCCCTGTCAGAGGCAGACACTGAAAGCCTGTCTCAGTCTCTCCTTCCTCCTCCTAATCTTGCTCCTTTCACATTTCCCTCTTTTTCCACTTAATCAGCCAGTCAGTCAGTCAGTCAACCAACAAGGATGGGTTGAACACTTTGCCAAACTCTAGGAATGTGGCAAGCAAAAAGACCATGCCCCTGAGGGAGCTCAGGATTTACTGGGAGAGTTCAGTTCAGAGTTCAGTTCAGTTGCTCAGTCGTGTCTGACTCTTTGCGACCCCATGAATCACAGCACGCCAGACCTCCCGGTCCATCACCAACTCCCAGAGTTCAGTCAGATTCATGTCCAACGAATCAGTGATGCCATCCAGCCATCTCATCCTCTGTCGTCCCCTTCTCCTCCTGCCCCCAATCTCTCCCAGCATCAGAGTCTTTTCCAATGAGTCAACTCTTCACATGAGGTGGCCAAAGTACTGGAGTTTCAGCTTTAGCATCATTCCTTCCAAAGAAATCTCAGGGTTGATCTCCTTCAGAATGGACTGGTTGGATCTCCTTGCATTCCAAGGGACTCTAAAGAGTCTTCTCCAACACCACAGTTCAACAGCATCAATTCTTCGGCGCTCAGCCTTCTTCACAGTCCAAATCTCACATCCATACATGACTACTGGAAAAACCATAGCCTTGACTAGATGGACCTTAGTCAGCAAAGTAATGTCTCTGCTTTTGAATATGCCATCTAGGTTGGTCATAACTTTTCTTCCAAGGAGTAAGCGTCTTTTAATTTCATGGCTGCAATCACCATCTGCAGTGATTTTGGAGCTCCAAAAAATAAAGTTTGTTTCCACTGTTTCTCCATCTATTTCCCATGAAGTGATGGGACCAGATGCCATGGTCTTCGTTTTCTGAATGTTGAGCTTTAAGCCGACTTTTTCACTCTCCTCTTTCACTTTCATCAAGAGGCTTTTTAGTTCCTCTTCACTTTCTGCCATAAGGGTGCTGTCATCTGCATATCTGAGGTGATTGATATTTCTCCCAGCAATCTTGATTCCAGCTTGTGTTCTTACTGGGAGGGGCCACCATCAACTCCAGTGTCATGGCGTATGGACACACAGGGATCTCAGGAGTCCTGTCTGAACTAACAGTTATGTAGATCTGGGTTATGATGATTTTGACTACAACATTTCAAACAAACAAGCAAAGATGCTCACTACCTTACATCTAAATATCCAACACCCTGCTCTGGGGATTCTGGTATTTATCTTTCCCTGGTGTGTTTACACTGTATCCTACATACATATATATATGTAACTATATATAATATTCATGTTTCCAAATTTCATGCAAAATGGATCACACTCTACATATCATTTCACAAAGTGATTTTTTCTCAACATTATGCTTTTGAGATTTATCCATATTTATATATGCACATTTTCACTGCTTTGTAGTATTCTATTTATTTATTCATTCTCTTGTTGGTGGATATGTAGATGATTTCCAGTTTTTCCCTATTATAAGCAATGTTATATTGGACTCTTTTTTTTATGCACGTCACAGGACTTTACTCATGTTTAATCTTCTGGTAGCAGGATGGCTTTCAAGTGGAATCTGATGACGTGTACCATCTCCGACTGCTCGTGTGAGGATTTCTCCAGAAGTCAATTGCAGGGTTGAAGGACATGCACATCTGAGGTTTAGCAGACCTTGCCAGGTTGCTCTTCAGTGATTGTACCAATTTATTTCCCCACCAGCTGCCTATGAAAGTTTCTGCTTATCTACTCTGCATCCTTATAAATACTTGGTAGTAGCCCTTTTTAATTACTTCACCAATACGGATATGAAATGGTATCTTCATACAGTCTAAATTTTTTTCCTTGATTATTAAAGTAGTTGCTCTTTCAGATTTCTTTTTCTTAATCACCCTTTCATATTTTTCTATTGTATTATTTATCTCTTTCCTATTTCACTTGTAGAATTTTTTTTACAAACTGTAGATATTAATCTTTTGTCAGTTCTCTAAGTAGCAAATATCTTCCCCTAGTCTGAGTTTCATCTTCAAGTTGCTTGAAGATGTCTTTTTTGAACAGAAGCTGTTCATTTAAAACAAGTAAGATGTCATTCATTCCTTTTATGATCTATTTTTGTGTTCTGTTTAAGAAATCATTACTTGCCCAAAAGTCTTCTCTCTATATTTATTCTAAAAGCTTTAAAGATTAGCTTTTTAGTTCTTTATTTTGGAGTATGGAACTAGCAGCCTAATTTGATATTCTTCCATGTGGATAACCAATTTTTCAAGCATCATTTATTTTTAAAAGTAATTTGTTTCCCTTACTGATTTGAAATATCAGCTGTTGTGTATCTTTTCCATATGTGCGTGGGTCTCTTCCTGGGCTCTCTGTTCTGTATCACTACCCTGCTCTCTAATTACTATTCCTTTACAACGCCACTAAGCCTTATCTTGTAGGTTAAGTCTTCCTTCCATCCTACCTCCTTGTGTTCTTTTCCAAAATTATCTAGCTCTTGCTCTTCTCTATGAGTTTTTAAATCATTTTGTCAAACTCCATCAAAAAAACTTCATTGGAATTTTCATTGAAGTTTAATTAAATTTATAGATTATTTGGGAGAAATTGGCATGAACATTGAGTCTTCTGATCCATGAACATATGTCTCTTCATTCATTTTCAAATCTTTTTTTGTATTCTTCCCACAATGCTTTGTCATCTTCTTCATAAAATTTTTCCTGTCTTCTGTTAGATTAATCACTGGGCACTCCACACTTTATCTTGCCATTATGAATGAGATCTTTATTTTTCCTATTACGTTTCCTAACTGGTCATGATTGATGAGTAGAAAGACTAGTAATTTTTTCAGTGTTGACCTTGTGTCCTGAAATATAGCTGAATTGAATTAAATACTTTAATTGTTTATCTGTAGATTCTTTTTTGTTTTTGATTGGTTTGTTTGTTTTTTAATAAATCAGGCTTTCACTGTTCACAAGGTTATTTGGGAGTTGCAAAATTTTTTCCCTGTATTCCCCTATTCAATCTGGGCTGCCACAATCAGACAGACTGAAGACACAAGGACACGTTTTTCTTGCATCTGTAGTGGAAACCTTAGCAGACAGTAAGAGCTCCAGGCTTGTCAGATAGATGCATTTTATGAATAAAATCTTTTGAATACCTATATAGGCAAATCTGCCAGAAGAACACCTGCATTTCTTCCTTTCCAGTTCTCAAACCCCTTATTTTCCCTGGTGCTTTTGCACTGGCAAGGTTTTCCAGTGGGGAAAAATAAGTCATGATAGCAGGCATCCTTGTCTTACTCCTAAGTTTAAAAGAAATGCTGCTAAAATTGGGCTATGTATGCTTGCTGTGGATTATTGATGGGTAATCTTCAACGTGTTCAAAAAGTTTCCTTCTAACCCCAAATTGGTAAGGTTTATCATGAATGAATTTAAAATTTCATCAAACGTTTTCTCTGAATCTGTTAAATGAATATACATTTTCTCCTTTGATCTTTTGATATGGTGAATCATATTTATAAATTTTTCTAAGCTAAGCATTCTTGCACTCTGGGGCAAACTCTAATTATACACCACTTATTTCATTTTGTTAGTGTTTTTGTTTATAACTTTTGCATCTAGAAGCTCAACTGTGTGTATCAGTCCTCTACTGCAATAATAACAATTGTCCTAAACTTAATGATTAAAACAATAGGACTTCCCCGTGGTTCGGTGGTAAAGAATTCACCTGCCAATGCAAGAGACACAGATTGGATGCCTGATCCAGGAAGATTCCACATGCCGTGGAACAGGTAAGTCTGTGTGCCACAGCTATTGAGTCTGTGCTCTAGAGCCCGGGAACTGCAACTGCTGAGCCCACGTGCTGCACATACTGAAGCCCGCACCCTAGAGCTTGTGCTGTGCAACAAGAGAAGCCTCCCCAGTGAGAAGCCCTTGTACCACAACTAGAGAGTAGCCCCCACTCTCCACTAACTAGAGAAAAGCCACATAGCAACAAAGACCCAGCAGAGCCAAAAATAAGCATGTAAATAAAAACAGCAATAAGCATCTGTTCTGTCTTAGTTTCTGTGGGTCAGGAATATGTGAGGAATGTAGCTGGGTGGTTTTGTCTTAGGGTCTCATAGAACAGCCATCCAAAAGCTTAACTGTGACTGGAGGAAACACATCTAAGGTGACCCACTCATATGACTGGCAAACTAATGCTCCCTATTGGTAGAAGGCTCAGTTCCTCATCACATGGCTGTCTCTGCAGGGATGCTTGAGTGTGTTTATGACATGGCCACTGGCTTCCTCTAGAGCGAGCTGTCCGTAGGGTAAGGCAGAGAAGCTCTAGTGGCTTTTATGGATTCGCCTCCACAGACGTATGCTGTTACTTCTGCAGCACTCTAGTGAACACACAGACAAGCCACAGTTCACTGTGGGGATCTACATAAGGATGTGAATATCAGGAGATTTGCATCACTAGGGGCCATCTTAGAGGATGGCTACCAGTGAGATTGGTTTATAATTTTCTTTTCTTGAGCCAGTCTTGTTTGGTTTGTATCACAGCCTCAAAAATTAACTTACCTGCTTCAAGTCTATGAAGTAGTTCTTTGAAGGTTCAATAAAACCTTCCTGCTAAAACTCATGTATTTTGAAGAGAGAGATGTTTGATTCATTGTATAATTATTAATTGCTAATCAAAAATTTCTATATATTCTTGGGTCATCTGAATATCATATTTTTAGAAAAATATCTATTTTCTCCATTTTTAATTTCACTGACTAGAAATTGCTCTATCATTCTCTTACTATATTGTTTTAAATTTCTACTTTATTTCTAGTTATGTCTAGTTTTTGTTTCTAATATTGCTTATTCATGACTTTTTTTTTTTCTTAATGAATCTTGCTGAGAGTTTGTGTGTTGTGGACTTCCCTGGTGGTCCAGTGGTTAAGAATCCACTTGCCAATGCAGGAGACACAGGTTCAAACCCTGACCTGGATTCCATGTGCCTTCAGGCAACTAAGCCCGTGTGCCACAACTACTGGAGGCCATGAGCTGCAGCTAATGAAGTCTGAGTACCCTTGAGCCTGCGTTCCACAAAACATGCCACCTCAATGAGAAGGCCGCATACCACAACCAGAGAATAGCCCCCGCTTGCCACAACTAGATAAAGCCCATGCACAAAAACAAAGAATCAGCACAACTGTAAATAAATAAATAATTTTTAAAATAAATAAAAAATAAAAGCTTGTATATTGTATTTTTTTCACTAAACTGCTTTTCTATTTTGTTTCTTTGTGTCCTACTTTGCTAACCTCACTATTTTTACTAATCTCCTCCCCTACTTACTTTATATGCAGAGTACATCATGCAAAATGCCAGGTTGGATGAATCACAAGCTATAGTCAAGACTGTTGGGAGAAATATCAACAACCTCAGATATGTAGATGATACCACCCTAATGGCTGAAAGCAAAGAGGAGCTAAATAACATCTAAATGAAGGTGAAAGAGGAGAATGAAAAAGCTGGCTTAAAATTCAGCATTCAAAAAACTAAGATCATGACATCCAGTCCCATCACTACATGACAAACAGAAGGGGGAAAAGTGGAAGCAGTGACAGATTTTCTTTTCTTGGACTCCAAAATCACTGCAAATGGTGAGTGCAGCCATGAAATTAAAAGACACTTGCTCCTTGGAAGAAAAGCTATGACAAACCTAGACAGTATATTAAAAAGCAGAGACTTCATTTTGCCTGCTTCCCTTGTGGCTCAGCTGGTAAAGAATCCACCCGCAATCAGTCCCTGGGTTGGGAGGATCCTCTGGAGAAGGGAAAGGCTACCCATTCCAGTATTCCAGCCTGAAGAATTCCATGGACTCTATAGTCCATGGGGTTGCAAACAGCTGGACATGACTGAGTGACTTTCACTTTCACTTTGCCATCAAAAGTCTGTATAACCAAAGCTATGGTTTTTCCAGTAGTCATGGACAGATGTGAGAACTGGATCATAAAGAAGGCTGAGTGTCAAAGAATTGATGCTTTTGAACCATGGTGCTACAGAAGACTTTTGGGAGTCCCTTGGACAGCAAGGAGATGAAAACAGTCAATCCTAAAGGAAATCAACCCTGAATATTCATTGGAAGGACTGATGTTAAAACTGAAGCTCCAACAATTTTGGATACCTGATGCAAAGAGTTTACTTATTGGAAAAGACCCTGATGCTGGGAAAGATTGAAGGCGAAAGGAGAAGGGAGTGGCGGAGGATGAGATGGTTAGATAGCATACTGACACAATGGACATGAATTTGAGCAAACTCTGGGAGATAGTGAAGGACAGGGAAGGCTGGCGTAGTGCAGTCCATGGCATCACAAAGAGCCAGACACAACTTAGCAAGTGAACAGTAACAACAACACTTTACTTGGGTTTGCTCTGTTATGCTTTTTCTAGCTCTTTGTATTGATTGTTTAATTAATTTTAATCTTGTCTTGTTTGTAATAAGTGCCCGAAAAATGAGATTTGTTTTGGCTTCATCCTACAAGTTGTGATATGTGGTATTTTTGTTATCATTCCATTCTAAATAGTTGGTAATTTCCACTGTGATATCTTTGTAACTTCTTTATTTAGGAGTGACTTCTTACAGTTCTAAACATGTGGAAGATTTAATGTGATTTTTATTGTTAATTTTCAATTTATATGTTTTGTGGTCAGAGAATACAATTTGCATGGTGTTGACTGACATCCTTTTCCATCTAATACGCAATTAGTATTTCATAACTGTTCCAAGTGTTTACATTCTTTTGTTCATTCTAAGTCTCAGAAATCCTTTTGTGAACCCATGAGAAAATGGTCAGCTAGACGGTCCAACAGTGAAATCTACCTTGGACAAACCCCACTGATACATACAGAGCTGACAGACTGCTTTTTATATTTTATCCTAAATATCAACAAACAAAAATCATCATCAATCATTTGAATTTCTTGTGTGGAGAAGCAAAAATAAACAAGTAAATAAGAAGGAATTCTTAGGAAATAAAGACAATTTGAGAACAGGGAAAAAAATTGTTTAAAAATCTGTAATTAGTATCTTCAGAGAGACAAGTAGAAATATGTGAATAATAAAAATATGAGTAGAGAAATGGAATTTTAGAATAAGGTTTAGAAATAAAACCAAGGAATCTGAACGTGAGAGAGATTAAAAATAGCCGAGAAAAATAAGACCTTTAAGTGATTAACCCAGAAAGACCAACATTCAAATAATTTAAAAATCTACAAAGAGAAAACGGAGAGAGAAAAGTATCAAAAAATAATTTAAGAAAGACTTTTAATAAAGGACATGAGTTTCCTAGAGTAAGAGAATCTCCACATTCTCAGGACAATAATTTTAAAAAGATCCCACCAAAACATATAATCATTAAATATCAGAACAATAACGATAAAAGAGGCCAAGATTTTTCCAGGAGAAGAAAGAACACTTATATAGGATCTGGAATCAAAATATCAATGAACTCCTGAAGAGTAACACTGGAAGCTAAGATACAAGAGAGTAGTGCCTTCAAATTCTGAGGGAAAATTATTTCTCACTCAGAATTACATGTATAGCCTAACTATCATTCAAATGTGATGGTAGAATATACATTTTCAAGGGTGAAAATGCTAAAAAAAAAATTGAGCCTAGGTCTTACACACCCTTGCATAGGAAGCTGCAGGAGAATATACTCCATCAAAATGAAGGAATAAATCAAGAAAGAGGAAGATATAAGACACAGGCTATAGGCAAAGGGAATCCCCAGGTTGACAGAAAAGGAATGTCCCAGGAAGACAGCTGGACAGCAGGCCTAGGTGCAGCCACCCTGTTCAGAAAGAAGGGGACTAACGGTTCTAAGAGGCAATGTCCCAAAGAAAAATATGAAATTAATAGATTACCTAACACATTCAGACATATTGAGAATGAGTCACTCCTAGGAATGGAAATCTAATCAAACAAAAAAAGATAGACCATTTTTATCACCAGAGAAAACAGAAAGTGGTAGAAGAAAGGAAATGTCGTCATCTCACAATTCAAAGTTTGCTGTGAATAGTACTGATGTGGCCATACTAATTGAATAACTAGAAAATATGATATAATTACTTTGAAAGGGAAGTGCTGGAGAATTTGGGAAGGAGAAAAATAGCATCATCTTCCAAAACAGGAAATCAATATATAATACTTAATGAAAAAAAAGGCATGTAAAAATATGGAGGCAAATAACAAGAACATACTAGCTAAAGGGAGTTGAAAGTGTTTGCCTTTAGTGGATGGGAACTGGGATGGAGTAAGAGGGAACAAGGGGCTGCAAATTTTCATTTAAATTATATAGGTGTACCTTGGAGATAGTGCAGGTTTGGTTCCAGACTACCTCAGGAATACAAATATTGCAATAAAGCAAGTCACATGAATTTCTGGTTTCCCAGTACATATAAAAGTTATGCTTATACTATACTGTAGTCTATTAAGCATGCAATAGCACTATATAAAAAAAATAATGTATCCATAATTTAAAATACTTGATCACAAAAAATATTATCATCTGAAACTTCAAGGAGCTGTAATTTTTTGCAATAGTAACATCAAAGATCACTGATCACAGATCACCATGGCAGATAGCTTAATAATGAAAAAAGCTTAAAATATTGCTAAAATAACCAAAATGTGACAGAAAGACACAAAATGAGCAAATGCTGCTGGGAAAATGGCACTGATAGACTTTTCAATGCAGGATTGCCACAAGCCTTTGATTTGTAAAAAACAACAATAACAAAAAACATAGTATCCATGAAAAACAATAAAGCAAAATACAATAAAAAGAGGTACACCTGTATTAATTATCTATTGTATAAAAATCACCCAAAACTAATCAATTTAAAATAACAATAAATGTTTGTTACTTCGTTTTGTATCCATGAGTCAGAAATTCAGGAGTTTAGCTAGGTGGAGAATCTCTCATGAGATCATAGTCAAGAGCCCAGCCAGGGCCATAATCATCCGAAAGCTTGACTAAGACTGAAGGTCCCCTTTCCAAAGTGATCCGCTGGCATACCTGGCAATCAGTGCTGATCATTTGCACAAAGCCTCAGTTCCTTGCCACACAAACCTTTCCTTGGGTCCACTTGAGTGTCTTCACCACATGGCAGTCTCCTTCCCCCAGAAGAAGGAAGCCTAGAGGAAACCCGGTGGAAGCTGGAATGTCTTTCATCATGTAACCTCAGATGTCATACACCATTACCTTCTGCAACATCCTATCGGTTGCACAAGTCAGCTCTATTCAGTGTAGGGGTACAACGCAAGGGTATGACTAAAAGGCAAGGATCATTGGGGACCATCTTTAGAACCTTTGAGAATTAAGCAACTTTAAAAAATATGTATATGCATACTTTTAACAAAAATAAGAATTTTTAAATTTTGTTCATAGTCAATGCTCATTTAGATTTATCAACATATCTTTATCACTTTCTGTGGTTAACATTGTTCCTTGTACCCTTCCGTTTCTTTCTGGGTTCATCTTTTCTTCTCAAAGTACATCCGATAATTCTTTCAATGAGAGTATATATGGAAATGCCTCTTTTTCTTTTCATTTTAACTGCAAGTTCAGTTCAGTTCAGTTCAGTTCAGTCACTCAGTCGTGTCCAACTCTTTGCGACCTTATGAACCGCAGCACGCCAGGCCTCCCTGTCCATCACCAACTCCCAGAGTTCACTCAGATTCACGTCCATCGGGTCAGTGATGCCATCCAGCCATCTTATCCTCGGTCGTCCCCTTCTCCTCCTGCCCCCAATCCCTCCCAGCATCAAAGTCTTTTCCAATGAGTCAATTCTTTGCGTGAGGTAGCCAAAGTACTGGAGTTTCAGCCTTAGCATCATTCCCTCCAAAGAAATCCCAGGTTTAATCTCCTTCAGAATGGACTGGTTGGATCTCCTTGCAGTAACTTGGTATAAAAGTCCAGCTCGACTTTGAAGCTTCTACTCCACCATCTCTCGTCTTGGCTTTTGCTGAGGCCAGAAGTTCCTTTGTAAATACTCTCTTTTGGGGCCTACTATAAGGTCTTTTTCTCTTTGCATCTGATCGTCTGCAATTTCTCCCCAAATATTCTCTGCTACTACTCCCTCATTTATTACTTCACTGTGGCTCCATTCACTTTTTTCTTCCAAAACTCTTATTGGACATACATTGTCCTTCATGCAATCTGTCCGTCATATCTCATAACTGCTCTCACATTTTTAAATCTTTGTCACCATGTACTATATTAGTGCTAATTCCTATGTCTTCTAATTCACTAATTCTCTCTTTGTATCTAGTCTACATTTATTCTGTCTACTACATTTTTTAATGATCAAAGCTTTTGTTTCCAAGAGCTATAATTAATTCTTTTTGTATCTCCTTGTTCTCATTTCATTTCTATCTGCCTCCAATCATTTCTTGTTAGTGTTAAACTTTAATTTGCCTCTTTAGGCATTCAAAACACTATTTTTAATTCTTTACAAGATTTTCACAAAATTAAATTAATCTGGAATAAATTCAAATTCCAAATATTGATTCTGTGACTGTTTTTCTTACCGTTAAGTATTTTTCTTGTATTTTGATTTGAATCTCAGTGAGTTGGGGAATTTTTTAAATTTTGTTTTAATATCTATTTTTCACTTTGTCTCTGTCCTGAGCTGGGACCTCCAGACCCAGTTGAAAACCAGGTTCTAGAATAGCGCTTTAGGGCTCCCACTCTGCTGTGGTATGAGGATATCACAGACCCAGACGTGTAGCCAGAGGGTGGCTTGGCTCAGCTCCTAGTCAAGAGTCTGTCTTCATCTTTCCACATTTTAAGCCCCAGGCTGTACATGGACAATTGGCTTTATTTTTTTCCTTGCCTCTTTTCACAAGCAGAGGGAGCTTCACCCCACCCCTGGCTTCAAGGAGCCTGGCTGTTGTCCCCTGTCCTACACAGAGCTTGTAACCAGGAGCTAAGCCTCTGGCAGCTACTGCTGCTTTTAGACCCCGAGGCCATCAGGCCCTCAGCTCTACTCATCACATTACATTTCTGGTACACAAAGATATCTATCTTGGTTTAGGGCCCAACTATGTCCTTTTGTTTATCATTTTCTCTATTTTATTTATTATTTCTCTGTATTTGGAACAGAGGGCGTAGGCCACAGCATGAACTCACTATGCCATCTCAGCTAGAAGTTGGGAACAGAATCATGTGGTTGCCATACCTATAGAGAAGACCCATATTTCCTTTTATTAAATGTGAAAGGGGATCATTTTCTTAAAATTCAGCAGGCTTTTATACATGGGTTTGCTAGGAATACTGTGAGCTGTTCTTTGAAAGGGGAGGCCACAGGGTGCAGAAAAGGCCTTCAGTTCAGTTCAGTTCAGTCGCTCAGTCGTGTCCAACTCTGTGCAACCCCATGAATCACAGCATGCCAGGCCTCCCTATCCATCACCAACTCCCGGAGTTCACTCAGATTCACGTCCATTGAGTCAGTGATGCCATCCAGCCATCTCATCTTCTGTCGTCCCCTTTTCCTCCTGCCCCCAACCCCTCCCAGTATCAGAGTCTTTTCCAATGAGTCAACTCTTCGCATCAGGTGGCCAAAGTACTGGAGTTTCAGCTGTAGCATCATTCCTTCCAAAGAAATGTCAGGGCTGATCTCCTTCAGGATGGACTGGTTGGATCTCCTTGCAGGCCAAGGGACTCTCGAGAGTCTTCTCCAACACCACAGTTCAAAAGCATCAATTCTTCGGTGCTCAGCCTTCTTCACAGTCCAACTCTCACATCCATACAAGACCACAGGAAAAACCATAGCCTTGACTAGACGGACCTTAGTCGGCAAAGTAATATCTCTGCTTTTCAATATGCTATCTAGGTTGGTCATAACTTTTCTTCCAAGGAGTAAGCATCTTTTAATTTCATGGCTGCAATCACCATCTGCAGTGATTTTGGAGCCCCCCAAAATAAAGTCTGACACTGTTTCCACTGTTTCTCCATCTATTTCCCATGGAGTGATGGGACCAGATGCCATGATCTTCGTTTTCTGAATGTTGAGCTTTAAGCCGACTTTTTCACTCTCCTCTTTTACTTTCATCAAGAGGCTTTTTAGTTCCTCTTCACCCAATCCTCTCTCAGAATAGAACAAGGCCTGTGCATAACAGCAGGGAGGGGCCCTGGGACCCTAGTGGCCACAAGAGGAGCTGCAGCACCCACAGACAAGGAAATGCCCACCAGAGTTAAGGTTTTGTCGCAAAGAGTCGGACACAGCTGAGCGACTTACACTTTCACTTTCAAGCACATCCAGTCCTGGCCGACCTAGAGCCTGTGGGGATGGCCCAGGCAGCCTGAAGGTCTCACCAGGCCTCAGGATGGAGTCCTCCCTGCTGTCTCTTCTGCTTTGCCAGACCTAGTCCACCTTACCTGTACTAGTTTTGTGAAGGCAGCTACTTCCTGCCTGGCACTTCTGAGCATCAGAACCTTGATTCTAGGGACTTCTTGGTCCAGACAGCTATTTGAATGGGTTCCTTAATTCAAATGTCCAGAGGACCCACACCTTCATTGAGACCACACAAAGGACTGTGGGAAGACAGTCCATGCAGGCATCCAGAACATGGGTTTGGAGATTAGACAGACAGGAGTCTAATCTCTGTCACTCACTAGTTGTGTGTCACTGGGTAGGTTACTAAACCTCTGTGCCACTGCTTCTTCATCTATAAATAATGGTAAGACTTTCTTACTTTAATGAATTGCTATGAGAATAGATTCTTTACCACTAGTCCCACCTTATTCAAAACTGGGAAAGGAGTACGAGAAGGATGCATTGTCACCCTGCTTATGTAACTTATATGCAGAGTACATCATGTGAAATGCCAAGCTGGGTGAGTTATAGGCTGGAATCAAGACGGGTGGGAGAAATATCAACAACCTCAGATATGCGGGTGATACCACTCTGAAGACAGAAAGTGAAGAGAAACTAAAAAGCCTCTTGATGAAGGTAAAAGAGAGTGGAAAAAAGCTTAAAACTCAACATTCAAAAAATGAAGATCATGGCGTCTGGTCCCATCACTTCATGGCAAATAGATGGGGAAAAAGTGGAAACAATGACAGATTTTCTTTTCTTGGGCACCAAAATCACTGCAGACAGTGATTGCAGCCATGAAATTAAAAGACACTTGCTCCTTGGAAGAAAACCTATGACAAACCCAGGCAATGTACTAAAAAGCAGAGACATCACTTTGCCAACAAAGGCCCATATAGTCAAAGTATGGATGTGAGAGCTGGACCAAAAAGAAGGCTGAAGCCAAAGAACTGATGCTTTCAAACTGTGGTGCTGGAGAAAGCTTTTGAAAGTCCCTTGAACTTGAAGGAGATCAAACCAGTCAATCCTAAAGGAAATCAACACTGAATATTCATTGGAAGGGCTGATGCTGTAGCTGAAGTTCCAATATTTTGGCCACTTGATGCGAGGAGCCAGCTCCTTAGAAAAGACTCTGATGCTGGGAAAGATGGAAGGCAAAAGGAGAAAGGGGCAGCAGAGGATGAAATAGATATTATCACCGGCTCAATGGACATGAGTTTGAGCAAACTCCAGGAGATAGTGAAGGACAGGAAAGCCTGGAGTGCTGTAGTCCATGGTGTCTCAGAGTCAGACATGACTTAGAAACTGAACAAAAACAACAACAAATGAGAATAGAACCAGATAATCAGATAACTCCATCTCCTGTGTACATGATCCCTGTTTTAGACATGCCTGGAGAATCCCAGGGACAGGGGAGCCTGGTGGGCTGCCGTCTATGGGATCACACAGAGTTGGACACGACTGAAACGACTTAGCAGCAGCAGCAGGCTCTTATAGCCCCTTCCTATCCTGTTCCTGGGACCTATAGCCTTCGGTCAGCCTCTTCTGGGTCTTGGGTAGCCAAGATGGGAGGATTTTTTTGAGGAAGAACCAAACCCAGATGGAGTTACAGCAGAGGCCCCACAGGAGGACCAAAGTCCTCCAATCTAAAGCTGTTCTTGAGAATCACAAATTCACAAACACACCCTCCAGCTGCTGGTGCCCCAGTGGCTCCTATTTAACTATTACCCATCCAGTGGCCTGCAGATTATACTCTCAGAACACACACTGCTAGAGTGTGCAACTCACTCCTTCAATTCAAGTGCAGTCAACCTGGGCTTTCAGCTGGTCAGTCAGTGACTTATGAGGCACCCGCCCTGTGCTTGCACTGAGGTCCTAAGGGAAAGTCAACCCCTGCTCTCAAGGAGTTCACAGCAAGGTGGGAAGCCTGAGTGCAGACCCTCCTGGCTGGACTCAAATGACTGCTGTAAGGAGAGGTGCAGTGCACAGGAGAGGCTCAAATCAGGGCCAGCCTAGGACCACCAGGTACACTTTCCAGAAGAGAGGTTCCTTGAATGTGGAGTAAGAATGTGCCAAGGACAAACCTCATCCATTTGTTCAACAAATTTTTTTTCACCATCTGCCACCCTCTCCTCCACCATCTCCTGTGTGCTGGAGATTCCACGATGCTAAAGAGAACAGCAATTGCCGCCATCCAGGTCTTGGCCCAGCATTCACAGCTGGACTCTGGCACTCTCTTGCAGAATATAAACAATTCCACAGAACATCAACTTCAGACAAGGCCACTCTGTGACCAAGATGGATCTAGATAGAAACAAGCCACAATCCTGGAAGGCCTTTCTGATGCCCGCCCCCACCCAGTACTGAGAGCTGGCAGCTCCCCATGGTGTGTGTTCTCCTCTACTGCAATGAGCAATAAACCTAACTGGCTCCACTGCAGGTGGGTTCTTGGTGGTCTTTGCGTGGAGGGTGTTACAATGATGACCAAGAGGTAGGATTTTAGTGGAGACAATGAAATGAGGGGAAAGCCACATGGGGACATGGGGGAGGAACAGTCCAGGCAGATAAATAGCCAGTGCCAAGGCTCTGAGGTGAGATGACAAGAGTGTTAGAAAGCAACAAGTAGGCCAACCTAGCAGGAATAGAAAAAAATCAGAGTAGGTATTCCAGACAGAGGAGAAAAGACTGAACAAAACCTCATGTAAAATAAAGTAGGACCTGATGAACTAACCTATTTGCAGGGCAGGAATAGGGATGCAAAGGACAGACTTGTAGACACAGCGAGGAAGGAGAGCGTAGGACAAATTGCGAGAGTAAGATTGACAAAAATACACCAGCATGTGTGAAATAGCTGGGGGGAAGATAGTGCATAGCGCAGGGAACTCAGCTCAGTGCTCTGTCATGACCTAGCGGTGAGGGATGGGGGTGGATGGAGCGAGGCTCAAGAGGGAGGGGATTTACGTATACATAGAGCTGATTAATGTTGTAGAGCAGAAACCAATATCATAAGGAAATTATACTCTAATTTTTAAAAATAATAACTAAGTAATGAAAAAGAAAGTAGGCCCTTGCCTGGCAAGCATGAGTAGTTCTATGTGGTTGAACAGGAAAATCAATGTGTCTTTGTTGGGCTGCACTGCCAGGCCTATGAGCTCTGTGCTTGCCCAGTTTCAAGACCAAAGAAAAAGCCTGGAGTCAGAGACAGAAACATCAGTGGTCTAGTGGATGGGGAGCTTACTAGTTTAAAGCAAGATCTGGAGCGACACTCTGCCATGTGCAGCTGATGGAAGGCTTGATATGGTAGCTTCACTCCCAAGGGCAGGTAAAGGTTACCAGTTATGGGGAAACTGATCATCAGGTTGACCCATCAGTTACCAGGGAAACCAGGAGAAGGGCACACCTCTCACCACTCCTGTGATAAGCTGGTGGAGATGTTTTGATCATTCACTGGGGCAGGGGCAAGTATGCAGGATGCTCTGTGGTGTGAGTAGGGTGTTGGTGAAACAGGCGCCGATAGAGCAGAGATATACAGAGAGCAAGAGAACAGCCGTCTTGGTTGGCCTGATCATGCAGCCTTGTTTTGAGGAAGAGGGAGGAGAGTCTTTATTGCCTTTTTAAAGAGATGTTTAGCAAAGTTACCATGGGGTCCTATACTCTGTTGAAGCCACATTTATTTATTTTTCTTTGATAAGGTAATAGGTAAATAAATTGATACTGTCTTTGAGCAACAGCTTCCAAAGGGAGACTGCCATCTTTTAGATGATCCTGCCAACTCACCTGTGGAGTTATAACTCTCAAGACATCTAGGGGAAAGTCTGGCCCTTTGGTGTAGGTCTAATAGGATAAGGTAGGCTCAGCATTTGTGTGGTCTGATGTGATTTAAGAGTGAGGTGGATTGAACAAATTTTATCACCAGCTGCAATTTATGCCCTGGAAAGAATACAAAAAAAAAGAGTTTGCCTTCTCATTGCTGGCAACATAAACCGGAAATTCCCCACACCAACTCAGGGCTGCAGGCTGCAGGTGTGAACACACACACACACACACACACCACACTCTACCATCATTGACCCCCGAGCCCAGTCAGCTCAGGACTCAGTACCACTCAGCAACTAAAGTTTCCCCAAGAAAAAGTTACGCAAGTAACTGCCAAGTACTGTTTTAGCATTGGCATTGAACAGAGAACCAGAAGTGAACTTTTAACTCTTTCTTTCTCTATATATCCTAAAATGTCTGTTTCATTAAAATTAATAGAATCAAGTACAGTCTGGTCCATGAAAGGAGTAAACCCTGACTTGGGGCAGAGCCTTAAAAACACCATGTACTCAATTTCCATTTCTTACCCTGCTGCCAATCAGGAGCCATGGAAGTGCTTTTGAACAGAAGGGAGATATCATCACATTTAGATGTTAGAAGAATCACTCTGGTAGCTTAATGGCATTGGAGTGGGCCCACGCATTCATCTCCACTGCTTTCTGAAATTATTTTTCTTTTTTTAATGTTTTTGATATTAAAACCCATAAGGAAAGAGAGAACAGGAGACATGTCAAAAGCAACATTTTGGAAGCTGGAAAGCAGTTAGACAAATGGTAACCAATGAAGCAGAACCAAGCAAGTTCAGGCCTGAGCTGTGGGGCAGTAAAGAAAAACTCCTTTTTATACCCCAGAGCTGCCCAATGGCTCACAAATCTGGGGCACCAGGCCCCTGTGACAGTGGAGAGAGGGGAAGAAAGCCGATGGAGGTGGAGTCAAGAACAGGAGAACTGAAGATCGCTTCCGGCCCCACCCATCTCCTGCTTCCCCTTATTCCCACAGACACCGGAGGCATTTTTATCTGAAAGGGTAAAATTGAGTGTCCCTGGACTGGTGTGCCAGCAGAGTGAGGGCAGGGCCCCACACTGAGAACGAGGTCAAATGCAGGGTTACACACTGAATACTGAGCCATAATCCATCCACAGCCTCCTCATCTATCTGCTCCCCCAAAACCAGCAGCCAGGGCTCTCACCCCCAGTCACAACACTGGAAGAGCCACCCGAAGGAGTCCAAGCAGCCCAAGAAGAAAACTCCAAAGATCCTGAGAGCCACAGCTGCTGTGAAACAGCCCCGCCCCGTCCAGCCCATCCTGCCACACAGCTTGCAGCAAACCAGCCGGACCCAGTGACCCCACGGAGGGTGAGAGAGGGAGGCGTTCAGAGGAGGCCTGGCTTCTGTTCACCTGGTCCCCAAAGAGACAGACCCATGTGCCTTCTGTTAGGAACTTCCTCCTCCTGGCCTGGCACCTTTTCCTCCCCTGCTCCAGGTCTCTTATGCCATCAGCACACATCTCTTGTCTCCTGGGTCCACCAGTGCAGAGGGCCAGGCAGGCTCTCAGGCCTAGGATGCAGGCCTTGGTCCCAAGGAGGGGAGTGACCATTTCCTCAGGACCAGGATGGATGGTGCCGTCCAAAGGGGTGAGGGGTTGGGGCCTGAAATCTCTCAAGCGCTGCCCACGGCAGGGTCTCCCCTCAGGAATGCAGACCTCGGGGAAATATTTTTGGTGGAGGCCCATCAACATCAACCATTCGATTTGATAATGTACTGCCAAAATTCATGGGCCCGCAGGAGCCACACCGATGGATTGAAGAGACACTTCAGTATTTCTCTATTGTCCAGTCAGAGTACTGAAGACTCTAATATACAGGAACCATCTCTTCACACCGTTTATGGCCAAGGTTGTCATTCTTAGCTAACTTCATAAATCTCACAGGGAGGAAAGGGTAGCAAGGCTGCCGTTTACTCAGAGTGCTGTGGCTCTTCAGAACCTGTTTATACTGAAACAACAGAGACTGCCCTGCCTCTCTGGTTCTCTAATGTCATGTATTTAATGTCAGCTCCATCACTGCATCATCTGCAGCGCGGCCCTGCGTGCTGGCTTCTGGTAACTCTCTCAAAGCTTGTAGGGTGCTTCCTTGATAATGATCACAAATGCAAGTCTTACTCAAAGTATTGGGGAGGAGGCAGGAAAGCAATTATTTATTTTCTATTATGTTAAATTTGCCACTGGGGACTTTACAGTGTGAACATAGAACAGCACATCTTCCAACCATGACCCCTCTAGAATGCTTTAGGCCATAATCGTGGTATTTTTAGAATGTGACCTCTTTCCCTGTTGGCCACAGCCCTGCCTTCCACACTCCATGGAAGGAAAGGTGAGGATGCCCACGGCCAGAGCAAAAGGAACAGTCTCGTTCATGTCCCCCATCACCTCATGGCAAGTGTGGACCCCCAGGGTAAAGGTCCCTGTGGCTAAGCAGAGAATGCCCCACAGGTGTGTAGAGGCCCCCATCAGGGTGGGGAGGGGGCACAGGGAATACTCGCTGCCACCCCCGCCCGTCTCAGGCGCTGCGGCCCCAGGGCAGCCCGTGGTTAGAGCCCCTCCAGGCCAGAGCCACACTGTGGACACACACAGGCAGGCTCCAGGGCTGGCAGCAGCCCAGAGCCTTGAGTTTGTCCTGAGTCCCGGGTGACTCAAACTCATGTGATCCCACACAAACATACAGCGCCGGCCAGCAGGAGCAATCCACTCACAGGCGGCCCTCCGGGAAGTGGGGTCCCAGCACAAGCCCCAGGGCGACACCATTGGTAGGAGTTCCAGAACTCCTCAGGGCATCTGGTTCACCCGATACCCAGGGCGGAGAGTCAGCGGAGGGGAGGGCCAGGGCCCGGGGCCCGCGTGAGTCCTGGGACTGGCTACGGGCTCTGCCGGGAGGGTAGCCCGGCTCTCAGTCATCCAAGTGGGACTTGGAAAATTTTGAGGAACAGGCTTCTAGAGCCCATAACCCTCACAGGACCAGTTTAGGTTCTGGGCATGCGGCCCAGCCCGTCCCAGACATCCAAGTGGGTTTTCCGGATACTCCCAGGCAGGCAGTCGAAAGCACTGAGACCTCTGAGCCCCGCCTGGGGCAGAGTCTTGCTTGCCCACATCTAAGGACTATACTGGCCCAGGAACACAGTTTACCTCCGAGCCATCCTTTCAACCCTGAATTGTGGGGGCCCTTGGCTGATCAGTACAGATACGTATGATATCCAAGACCTTCTCCAGGCTCTGTCCAACCTCATCCCCCGACACCTCACATTCCTTCTCCCATTCCGCTGAACCCACACTCTCACCTTGAAATCCCCCACCCTAGGACCTGGGGTCTTCCCTCCTAGGGCATCATGTACGTCTTAAGGATCCTCCGCAGCCGGGCTCAAATACCACCTCCTCTCCATCACCCCAGCTGGGAGTGTGTCTGTCGCCAGGCCTCTGCTGGACTCAGACACCGTTCCCATCACTCCCAGCTCAGTGTCACTGGAGTTCATGCATGTCAGGTCTCCATACCAGACAATGACCTGGAGGGCAAGGTCTCCACTGGGCAGGGCGTTGATTAATTAGAGCAGAGGATGGGGAGAGGAGCCAGGAAAGAAACACGAGGGTCCAGAGGAGGAGACAGGTGGGAGGAGCCCACAGTAAAAGGCAATCCTTGCGTTTGCAGAGCAATAGAAACCAAGTTCTCGGTAGCGTCAGTACCACTGCTGCCCACAAAAGAATGCATCATCTCACAAGCATACTTTGGCCCCTAGGAAATGCCTCAGGGTGCCTGCCTGGCTCACAATGGTTCTCTCTGTATGGGAATTCCTCTGACCTACCTACCCACACCCCCACAGAGGTGGGACCCAGGCAGCCACAGTTCTCCTGTGTGACTCCATTCTCAGGCCAAATTCCCTCTCCAGGGATGTGGGGCTCAATCACAGCCAGGGAATCTCTGAGCACAGATGAGACTGAGGATCTATAATCCAAACCCCCAGCCCCAACAGTACAGACCACTTTGTACTTGGAAAGGCAGCAAAGACCAGTGTCCAAACTGCAGCGGGTGAGCCACGATCAGAGATATTGGTCAGTCTCATTCAGAAACGAGTGACAGAATCCCAGATCAAAGCAGCTTGAGCAAAGACGGACAGCTCTGATCAGCAGCTGCCAAATGCAAGAGTGCTGCGTCCGTGTGACAGAGCTTTGTCCTTCTCTGCACTTCTTGACTCAACTCGGATCCACTTCTTTCCCATCCTAGGTATAGACGACTTTAGAAATGCTGGGAAAGAAATGAACACAACATTAAAAACCAGCTATACTTCATTAAAAAAAATTTTTTTTCAATGCCAGGGAAATAAGAATTCCTCCCCTCATGTTCACAGCTCTGCCCACAGAAGACTAACTGATCTTGAACTACTCATCAGCCCTGAGGGAAGAGGTAGCCAGCGAAGGTGATGGACGCTCTCCCCTGAACACCTGCGTGCACCAGGGGTGAGGGCTGGGGGAGGAGGCGCCCAGAGCAAGTATGGTGAGCCATCCAGAAGTCCACTGACCACAGAGCTGTTCAGAGCAGAGAGCAGTGCCCAGCTCCAGCCTCTAAAGGCCGTGCACCTCCAAACACATTTCTCCCTTTTTGGTTAGTCTTGCTGAGGATGATTTCTGTTACATGTGACCAGAAAAGCAAGACAACCCCAATCATGTGTATCCATAAGCACAAGAAAAAGTCTTGGTGGTTGTACCAAAATTTTAATAGTAGGTATTCCTCAGTATTGAGGTGACAGGTTATTTTAGTTTTGCTTTTCTATATGCTTTAAAAAAATTTCCCCCACATTATATTAATTTTACTTTTATTATATAAGTACTAAATACCTGATGTAGCAGAAATTGTAAAAAAAAAAAAAAAAAGAAAAGTGTTTTTCAGTAAGAATCTTGACACTCAGGGATTGTTGTTATTGACCTTAGACACACACACACATATTTTGGCCTGTGGAATTGAATGACACCACCCTGCAGGTACCGTTATGCCACTGAAGCTGTCACAAAACATTTGGAGACATTAAAGTAGTGTTCTGTACCCATGGAAAATAACTTGAACTCTAATCACGTTTGAGGTTCACACATGTACAGACAGAGGTAATACCAATTGGGTGGACGGTGAGAAGGTCCAAAGGAGACTCAGAACACGAGTGGCACCTGAAACCCAGAAAACTAATCACCCTGAAAGAGGAAGTGGGCCAGACTCAACACCACCGTGTGAGGGTCAGAGGCAGTAGCGAGATCAAGATGCCTGGGAGGCAGCTCCGGAATACCCCAAAATCACCTCCTCCTAGAATGAAAAGATCTGAGGTTAAAGGGGCGGGAGAGGGAACACATTCCAGGGATGCTATGAAGGAGTGCGGCAGCTGCTGACCGTTATGTCCTAACCCCACTCCTTTCCTACGACATGTAGCTCTAAGAAGTCTAGTCCTAATAAACCAGATGCCTGGCTGGTTCCTTCTCAGAGTATTTTTTATTTATGTTTAATTGGAGGATAAAGCTTTAAAATATTGTGCTGGTTTCTGCCATACAACATGAATCAGTCATGAGTATACACATGTCCCCTCCCTCTTGCACCGCCCGTCTAGGTTGTCACAGAGGACTGGGGGAGATCCCTGTGTTATGTGGAACTTCCCACTAGTTATCTCTTCTACCTGAGTGCTCAGTCGCCCAGTGGTGTCCAACTCTATGCAACCCCGTGGACTGTAACCCACCAGGCTCCCCTGTACATGAGATTCAAAAATACTGGAGTGGGTTGCCATTTCCTCCTCCAGGGGATCTTCCCAACCCAGGGATCAAACCCAGGTCTCCTGCATTGGAAGTACAGGTTCTCTACCACTAGCCCACTCCAGTATTCTTGCCTGGAGAATTCCATGGACAGAGGAGACATAGGGTCACAAAGAGTTGGACTTGACTGAAGCGACTTGGCACATGGCGCACAATCATCTCAATCATCTCTGTTTCACTTATGGTAAAGTATATGTTTCAATGCTACTCTCTCAAATCATCCCACCCTCTCCTTCCCCCGTATGGCCAAAAATCATGTCTGCGTCTCTATTCCTGCCCTGCAAGTTGGTTCATTAGTACCATTTTTCTAGATTCCATATATATCCTTTAAGATGCACTATTTGTCAGAGTATATTTATATTGAAGAAATAGAATCTGTGCCTCCTGATATGATCAAATGGGAAATATAAAGCACCTCTATGAAATGTTCCTGTGGAAAATGAACCAGAATCTAATCAAGACTCTATATTTAACTTTCAGTTTACAGGAAATACAGGGATGGAGGAGCAAAATAACAGCACTGCAAGGACAGAATACATCAATCTAAAATGTGAATCATTCTCTAAAGACAAGAAATCCAGTTGCTCCAACAACAACAACAAAATGTCGTGAAATAGAGAAGGGGAGGGACTATAATAGAAAGAGAGGATTTGAGAAACAAAATGAGAACAAAGAGGCATTTAAAGTGGCATTCCAAAGTTAAACATTAGAATCATCATATAACCACCAAATCTGGCAATTCCATTTCTAGATAAATGCCCAAAGAATTGAAAGCAGGAACTCAGCCAGATACCTGTACACCAATGTTGATAGCAGCACAATCCACAATAGCGAAAAAGCAGAAACAACCCAAATACCCATCATCATGTAAATAAATAAACAAAATATCAACTGTAACAATGCATACAATGGAATATTAACCTTAAAAAGGAATGAAATTCTGATTCATGCTGCTACATGGATGAACCTTGGAAACATTATGCTAAGTGAAATAAGACTGACACGGGGGCAAATACTGTATGATTCCATTTCTATAATGTACATAGAATAGACAAATTCATAGAGACAAAAAGCAAAATAAAGGTTACCAGGGGTTGCGGAGGCGGGGGGCGGAGTTCAGGAGTTTTTGTGTAATCGGTGCAGAGTTTCTGTTTGGGATCATGAAAAAGTTCTGTGATGATGGTTGCACTGTGCATGTCCTTAATGCCCTTGAATTGTACACCTAAAAATGGTTAAAATGGCAAAACTTATATTATTTGTGCATGCGTGCTAAGTCACTTCAGTCACGTCCAACTCTTTGAGACCCTGTGGACTGTAGCCTGCCAGGCTTCTCTGGGATTTCCCAGGCAAGAATACTGGAATGGGTTGCCATTTCCTTCTCCAGGGAATCTTCCCCATCTAGGGATGATCCTGCACCTCCTGCATTGGCAGGTAGATTCTTTACCACTAGCGCCACCTGGGAAGTCCATGTTATATATATTTTACTACAATAAAAGAATTCTATCTTTATTCCTATCTTGAAAAATATTGAAGGAAACCCATAAACACAGCCCACAGCAACGTGTTAGAATCTCTTCACTCTGGTGCCCACTTCCTTCTCACCCCACATACAGGAAGGAACGTCACTCAGTCCTGTCCAGCTCTTTGCGACCCCATGGACTATAGCCTACCAGCCTCCTCTGTCCATGGGATTTTCCAGGCAATAGTACTGGAGTGGATTGCCATGTCCTTCTCCAGTGGATCTTCCCCACCCAGGGATCGAACCCGGGTCTCCCGCATTGTAGACAGACGCTTTACTGTCTGAGCCACACCCCACATAACACTTCTGCACAATCCTCCACATTCACCTTTACCCCTGCCCCGACTCTCTTACCACTTGATTAGGTAGATGGGCTTAGCCTCACTCCCACCAAGAAAGAACGCTTCCTCAGGGCTGGGAAGAAAAGGGAGGATGAGGTTGGCTGTGAAGGACTCTGACAGTGGAAGGGCTGTGGTCATGCCCACAGTCGTCATTTTCATCCCGTCACACAGTGGAGATGTGAGTGTTCAGTTTCCTCTACCAGAACATAACCTCATCCTTTCATAGGCATGCCTAGCATTTTCCACCCCCTTAATGACTGTCACACCCATCAGATCCAATTACAGCGAAGTCATTGAGTGCCAGCTCTGTGCCAAGCACCTTACAGACCTTCTCTATAGTCCTATAACAATCATGCAGCTAACCACTATCTTACCATTTTGCACTAAACTTAGGCTCAGACATGTCAAGTGACTTGCCCAGGGTCACATCAAAAAGCGTCAGGCCTTGGTTTCACACCACGACGCTAAGCTGCTGTTAGTTCAGTGCAGCTATACTGTGAAGTTTCCCAAAGCAAGTTGGTGATGGGGGTCAAGCGACCAGAAGGGTTACTAGCAAAGCAGGCTGTTCCGGCTCCCCAGGTGCCTCCTACCGCACCCCCAGCCCCACCTCTCAACTGCCTCTCTTTTCCTCACAAAATGTCACCTACTAAGCCCAAATCCGCTCAGCTGAGTCTTCTTGGCAACCAGAATGAATACAAACGTTGCAAACTATTAAGGTGACCGCAGTTATGCAGGGAGAACTCAGTCCAGCTTCGGAGCTGCCTTTGACTGACCCCGGGGAGCGGCCCCGCCCCGCCCGCCGGTGGCGCATCCCTGCCTCCCTCTCACTCCCCTTTCCAGCGCCCTCGCGGCTCCTGCTGTCCCCGACTGGGCTCCACTGTAGGCGTCCAAATGCATTCCTTCCTCATCCGAGGCGCCAAGTACCTGCCCGGCCCGTTTTCTAGCTAAAGCCAGACCAGAGAACCGGCTTTACCCCAAGGAGAAAGCATTCAGATGAAAATCTTCGGGATTTTCATCTGGTCCCTTGGCCCCAGTCTCTGGCTGTACCCAGATATGGCAAAAACAGGCACTGTCTCTCTTCAAGCTCGCGACTATCCATGGCAAAAGCTCAGGAGATGTGTGACAATGGGGCCAAGTAAAGAAAAATGGGATATAATAAACACAGTATACACAGTAAACACAGGATAAACTCAACAAAACCCACAGAAGGAAGCAAATACTTCAAAAACCTTTGTTTTCTCTGCAAAGAATTTATCCTGGGTTTTTTCTCTAACCAAATTTTCTACTTCAAGCAAATATTATTTTTGTAATTAAAAAAAAAAGATCATTCACTAGAAATACCATCTGAAGTGTTCAAGGAAATCATGGTCTATTCATGTGCAGAAAAAAAATTAAGGGAAAAAAATCAAAGGTAAATGAGGATTTTTTCTGAGTTGACATTTTTATTTTATTAAGTAATTAACATTTTATACTGTCCTGTTTGCCAAAATAGAACATTACATTTTGAAGAATGTAGAATCACTCTTGAAGAACCATTATGTCTATGATCAGACAAAAATAAAACCCTGCTTCTTTCTGTTCCTGTCAGGAAGTCCTCTCATTCCTCCCTGTCTGAAAGAGAGGAGGGAGAACTTAAAAGCTATTTCTGAAGGTCTTCCCAGGTGCCATTTTAAGTGGTACCTCCGTTGGAACCTATGAGAAAAAGTTCCTTCATAATGACATCAATCTTGCTTAAAAAAAAAAAAAGAAAGAAAGAAAACCCTAAAACTTATGAAAAACACAGTTGATGTGAATCATATGTCTGAGTGGCCAAGTTCCCACTAAGCTGCGAGAACACAGATGTGCAGGACAGAATTCCTCTCCACACAGCGACTATTCCTCCCTGGAGCTATTGAAGGTAAATAGCCCAGCCCTTGTCAACGTCTCTGCCTGCAGGCTGGGCTGCAAAAATCCCTATTTCCTTACCTCCTCCCTTTCAGGCTACCTTTTTTCTAACTTTTTCCTTTCAAAAAGTAGCAGGATATGACACTAACCATTTACTGGTTACTTGTTGACTGGTTGTTCTACTTTAGCAGGTGACCTAATATCTTAACCAGTCATTTGCATTTTAAAACTCCCGTCTTCCAGTTGTGGAAGGGAAAACATCTGCTAAAGGAATTTCAGGCATCAGCCAGCAGGTGCAGTTATGTTTGTCTTGGGGGAGGGGGTGAGCCCTGGAAGTAAATGGGATTTAGAACTCCTGGGACCTAGTGGGGTGGTCAGAAGGAGAGGTGCCAGGCCTCCCCACCAACCACCCCCCCCAAAAGGCAGGCTTCCCACTCCTCTGGAAGACAAGCTGAAGCTGGTCTGATTCCAGCTGCTTGGGAAGAATGAGGCATCTTTGGTCCTCCAGTCTCTGGAACCCACCCTTCCAGGATGAGTTGACCAGGTACTACCCCCACCATCTTCCCTCTGCTCCCCTTCTTTCTCTTTAACTCCTTTCCTCAGAGTTCTCTTGCATGGTGCTTCTTTAGGTGGCATTTAGTGAGATTTCAAACTACAGCCTTCCTTGGCTGCCAACCTGAAAACTTCTTCGTTTCATGTGGCATTTTGGCCTCTAATGTTTCCAACCACAAAGTATGTACTTAAACTGCAACCTCTTCCTTGGTAGAGATTTTGCCGTAAGGTTCCTTCCCTGTTGTGAGTAGCACTTCTTTCCTTCTTCATTTTCCAGACTCAGAAATGCCTGGATGGGTTGTATCTTGTAAGCAAACCTTACAGGCAAAACTGACACAGTAAGGCATATGGCCTAATTGTACAGGGTAATAGATATTTCTTTAACTCTTTCCCTAGTCATCCTTCGTCTTTATGTAGTATATAATTCAACTGTTAGAAGAGGAGATTTCATACAATTCAATCAAGACCTCATCCTCTGTTCTTATGGAGATCCACTTCTCTTCCTAATATACCAAGGGGCTCTTTTTCTCAGAATCTGGTCTCTTGAGTTTACTTATCTACTGATGTATTGATTTTACATGTATCTCAGATTATGGCAAGTCTCTTTCCTTCTCTCCTGATATGGAACTTAAGCCCACTCACAATTTTTTAAAATCATTATCTATGGTTCATTCCCACCCCTCCTTCAAGTCTATTCAAATGTCTCCTCACCAGAGCATTCTGTGGGCATCCTCATTAAAACTGCACTCAGATCCTCCTTCCCGAGAACCCCTAGTTCCCTGTTCCTGCTCTGTTTTTTCCATAGCCCCATCTTTTTCTGGCACACTGTACACTCATTTTGTGTATTGTCTGTCCTCCTCCACTAGATTATAAACTCTACACAGGCAGGACTTTCAGTCAGTTTAAGTCACTGCTGAGCCCCTGTAACCAAGAACAGTGCCTGGCACCGAAAAAAAATGCTCAGTAAATATTAGTTGAGTGAATAAACTTAGAGTGGCATGGCACATTAGCTGAAAACGTGGAATGATTGCTACTCACCCTGTGTTTCTGGGCCCACAACATCATGTCACCAGGAGCCTGTCAGCAATGCAAACTCTCAGGCCGACCCTAGACCTTCTGAATCAGAGGCTGCAGTTAAACAAGCTTCCCAGATAAGACATATGCAGATCAAAGTTTGAAAAGTTTGATCTATATAGCCGTGCAAACGACTTAAACTTGGACAATCCTGTTCTTAAAAGATTTTCTTATATGTGAGAAATAGGTAATAGGGGGTCTCTGGAGAGGAGACTTGGCTGGCCAAGGAGATAGAGATGGAAGAAAGAAACTATTCCCTAGGAATTATCTTGTGTCTTTTGCATGCAATTAATAGCTATCCCTGGTGGCTCAGAAGGTAAAAAATCTGCCTGCAACGCAGGAGACTGGGGTTCGATCCCTGGGTTGGAAAGATCCTCTGGAGAAAGGAATGCCTACCCATTCCAGGATTCTAGCCTGGAGAATTTCGTGGACCAAGGAGCCTGGTGGGCTCCAGTCCATGGGGTCACAAAGAGTCGGACACAACTGAATGACTCACACTTTCACTTTCACTGCTAGTGATAAAATTGATTACTTGTGAGATAAATAGTATATAGTAAAAGGTCCTTGCTGTGTCTCCACGGAATGCTTCTCTGGCCTTCTTCCTCTGTAGCCTCTTGTCTTGCTGCTTTTATCTGCCACCCCAACTCTCCCTGCCAACCAGTATAAAGAATACAACTCCGCTGCTACTCACTTAGAAGGCAGAAAGGACTACAGAAGCTTTGAGTTTTAAAAAACAAGTTCAGGACTTCCCTAGTATAGTGGTGCAGTGGACAAGAATCCGCCTGCCAATGTAGGGGACATGGGTTTGCTCCCTGGTCTGGGAAGACTCTACGTGCCACAGAGCAGCTAAGCCCATGAGCTTCAACGACTGAAGCCTGCATGCTCTGGGGCCCATGAGCCACACCTGCTGAGCTCGAGTGCTGCAACCACTGAAGCTCACTGGTCTACAGCCTGTGCTCCGCAACGAGAGGCCACCACAGTGAGAAGCCCGCAACCACAGCTGGAGAGTAGCCCTGGCTCTTCGCGACTAGAGAAAGCCCGATCGCAGCAACAAAGACCCCGCTCAGCCAAAACTAAAATGAAATAAATAAGTCATTACAAAATAAAGAAAGAACAAGTTCATTGGCTTTGTTTTTTAGATTCCTGTAAGGGAGAATGAGACAGAAATAAAGGAAACAGAAAACTTCACATTGTAACAAACACGAGTGTAAATAACAGATGCAGTGTGGATACTCCACTCTCTCTCACAGACCACACTTCAGCAGTGTGTGTGTGTGTGTGTGTGTGTGCAATACACAAACGCCAATGCTCCCAAAAATCACCTTAAGAAGACACAAGCTTGCCTCTGCTTTCCTCTCGTCTTCCCTCATCTCCCTTCAGAGTGGGGGTTGGTCAGGACCCCAGCACTCCATGTTAAGCACCACGGCCATGAGGAAGGGTGCCAGCAACAACAGGCAGCTCCATGAAGCCCACCAGCTCCGTGGCAGAGCTGTCGCCCCAGTACCCAGACGGCAGCCTCACTGCCCACTGCATGGAGAAGAACTCAGTGGAATCCTTGTCACAACTCTCCTCCCACTGGCCCCTGCTACCTCCACTTGCCTGCACTCCTGTCCCCCTGCGTAAATGGAGGGAGATGGAGAGTAAGGAGTCTCTGTCCCCACAGTAGGATCGGGGGCTCAACTAGGCATGAGAGACTCCAGAAGATGAGGGAAAAGGCCTGGCCTCTCGCAAGGAGGCTGCGTCTCAGCCCAGGATCCAGCCCAGTCAAGGCAGGTGGACAAGAAGAGAGGTGAGGGACTCCTCCCAGGGGCAGCTGGGGTACTGGAGACAGCCCCACCAGCCGTCTGCTGCCCCCAGAGGATGAGACAGCTCAAAGCCTGCCCAACACCCATCAGCTGAGGAGCTGGAACCCCACTTGTGGGCTCCGATCATGCCCTGGAAATCAAATCACTGAATGTCAACTCACCAAGTGCCCTGACTTGGAGAGGATTTTTTCACCACTTTTTCAAAATGTCTGGGATTTTGCCTCCTCTGTCACTTTAAATGCAGAGGATCAGATTTCCCTGAAATGCAGTCTCCTGCCTTGCTTATTTGTGCAGATTTATATGTGCTCCAGCCTCTGAGCTGATCATACAAATACCCTCAGTGGGTCAAGGAAAGCATTTCAGCCACTCCACAAGTAGGAACAAAGGTACTACAGGGCCAGGACCCCAAGTGGGGCTCTGGCCAGGCAAACAGAAACCTAGAAAAATACTCAATGATTTCTTAATAGCGGTTATCTAGGGCTTGGAATTCTTTCTAACAGGTGAATTTTTCTTTCTTTCTCATACATTTGCATATTACCACATTCACAGTGATTTACGATGATGAGCAGAAATCACTCTGGCAGCTCCCTTTGTTCTTGAGATCATGTAGCAAAGCCAAACACTGTTATATGGGGCAGCTCCATTCTCAGGGCACCATGATCACTTCAGGATCCCTGTGAGTTTTCCCCCTTTTGTCCTCTACAACAATATATCTCCAGTATTCCAGACTGTGCTCTGTTTTTTTTCCCTTCGCTCATCCTCTTTGACTTCCTAAAATCTGGTGAGCTAAAATGTGCCCACTCCAGCACACTCTCTCCTTATCCCAACTGTGTCACTCTTTGAAGCCACTTTGTTGGGTCAGAAGTGTCACACTTTGTTTTTCCAGTTCCCATTATTTCATAAAAGACTAAGAGTGAAATGCAATGAAATAATCCAGAAACTTTTTTGAAAGCAACCAACTCTTGTTTAGAATGCAGGCTATCCTACACGTTGAGCAGCTGACATGCATTAGAGTGGTGGAACCCAGACTCCATACTCCCAGGCTGCCTCTCCGTCCCTCACTTCTCCCCCATCCTGAGGAGGCACCCTCTGTAGTCTGTAGTCATACATTATTCAAATACCTGCACAGACATTCAGTTCAGTCACTCAGTTGTGTCTAACGCTTTGTGACCCCATGGACTGCAGCACGCCAGGCCTCCCTGTCCATCACCAACTCCCGGAGTTTACTCAAACCCATGTCCATTGAGTCGGTGATGCCATCCAGCCATCTCATCCTCTGTCATCCCCTTCTCCTCCCCCCTTCAATCGTTCCCAACATCAGGGTCAAACATCTCACATCAGGTGGCCAAAGTATTAGAGCTTCTGCTTCAGCATCAGTCCTTCCAATGAATATTCAGGACTAATTTCCTTTAGGATGGACTGGTTGGATCTCCTTGCTGTCCAAGAGACTCTCAAGAGTCTTCTCCAACACCACAGTTCAAAAGCATCAATTCTTTGGCACTCAGCTTTCTTTATAGTCCAACTCTCACATCCATATATGACTACTGGAAAAACCAGAGCCTTGACTAGATGGACCTTTGTTGGCAAAGTAATGTCTCTGCTTTTTAATACACTGTCTAGATTTTCTTCCAAGGAGCAAGTGTCTTTTAATTTCATGGCTTCAGTCACCATCTGCAGTGATTTTGTAGCCCAAAAGGATAGTCTCTTACTGTTTCCATTGTTTCCCCATCTATTTGCCATGAAGTGATGGGATCAGATGCCATGATTTTAGTTTTCTGAATGTTGAGTTTTAAGCCAACTTTTTCACTATTCTCTCTCACTTTCATCAACAGGCTCTTTAGTTCTTTGGTTTCTGCCATAAGGGTCGTATCATCTGCATATCTGAGAATATTGATATTTCTCCCAGCAATCTTGATTCCAGCTTGTGCTTCATCCAGCCCGGTGTTTCTCATGATGTACTCTGCGTATAAGTTAAATAAGCAGGGTGACAATATACAGCCTTGACGTACTTCTTTTCTGATTTGGAACCAGTCTGTTGTTCCATGTCTGGTTCTAACTGTTGCTTCTTGACCTGCACACAGATTTCTCAGGAGGCTGGTCAGGTGGTCTGGTATTCCCATCTCTTTCAGAATTTTCCACAGACATTGACTTGGCCCAAAATGCACTGTTGGCTGGCAGCAGCGCCATCAAGTGATGGCTCTGAGTGGCTATCCTTCCTCTGACAGATCCAAAATCTGATGCTAAAAGATAGCCCAGGGGAGTCACTAGAGAACGCAGAAAGGTGATTCTCAAAGAGGAGGATTGTATGTGAAAGAGTTTTCTCTTCAAAAACCAGGTGTATCAGAACCACCCCAGTTTTTCCTCTGGTTAGGGTCCCTGTGTATTACCTTCTGTCTTTTTCTGCTGGAGAAGCTCAGAGGCTCAGTCAAACTTGCTGCAAAGTAGAAGGCCTGACTGACCCCAGGGTAACAACTGTAAATCCTGCCAGCACCTATTTTGAGACACCATGCGTGCGTGCATGCTAAGTTGCTTCAGTCGTATCTGACTCTTTGTGAATCCAGGAACTGTAGCTGCCAGACTCCTCTGTCCATGGGATGCTCCAGGCAAAATACTGGAATGGGTTGCCATGTCCTCCTCCAGGGCTGAGACACTAAACCACTTGCAAAAATGCTGGCCTGGGCAGGTCAGCGGAAACTAGTGTCCAAACACCGCTCCCAGTGGCCTGATTCTTGAAGCTCTATTCCATCTCAAAGACAGCCTAGGCCGCTCTGCAGGATCTAATCCTACACCGGCTATTGTGTCTTTTCCTGCTCCCCAAAGGTAGAGCGAAGCCCGTGGAGCCAGTGCCCCTCTCTCTCCCTACCGCCCCTCAGACCATTCTCCACTGGGGCCCACTTAGGCCCCTGGTCACAAAGAAACAACCATTAGCTCAAAGACTGGAAAAAAAAAGTTTTAATAAATACAAAAATCTCCAATAATGACTCTGCTCAGCTCAGGGGCAGCAGGAGTGAAGTGTGGAGGGGGCGGGGACCCTTGGTGCTGAGTGAGGATAAATTAAAAATCCCAACAAGCCAGTGACAGTATGTACAGAAGGAAAGGGGTTGGGCTTCCAAGGCAGGGGCCGGAGGGTGACAAGGCCAGAGTTGGAACGGACATGGCCTTGGTCTGCCCTGGCTGCCCCTCCCCCGTGTGCAGTTGTGGTTCCCAGAGGTAGTGGGGGAGGGGGAAGAGGCAGAAGAGAGGGGCCAAAGGCACTGGGTTTCCCGCAGGAGAATATGAGGTCCTCGGTGCCCCTCCTTCCCTCGGCCCAGGCCCCATCCTCTTGGTCATACGGCCTTCTGGCTGCTCCCTAGGAGCCTTCATCTTCTTTCCCAAGCTCTGGGACTGTCCTGGTCTCTGGGGCTGCTGGGAGACAGGAGGGAGTGAAGTTTGGAAGAGGAACAAGGGGGTGGGGGGACACAGAGGACACAGTGGAGCTTCCCTGTTCTGATCTCAGAAAGGTCAGAATTCTTGAAGCAAGTCAGCACACACCAGCTGTGTGACTTTAGCCTAGTTGCCTGATCCCTTTGAGGGTCAGCAAATTCCTTGGTGAAGAAAAGGCAATGGAGACCAAGCCTACAAGGTTGCTGTGGGAGGGGACAGGACCACACTTGTGCAGCAGAGGGCACTGCGCCTGGCACATGGCCAGTGCTCCCTCCCCTCCCCAGGCTTCCCGGACCCCGCACTTACGCCGCCGCCGGGGTGTGCAGTGGGAGCAGCAGCGGCTCTCCTTCCCTGGGCCGCAGGACAGTGGTGGTGAACAGTCATCCCGCTCACAGTGGGGCACCCCTGCCTGGTGCAGGACAGACCAGATCCTGAGGGTCCCCAGAGGTGCCGGGGCACAGTGACCTTCAGCCTCCTAGGGGAAGCCCGCCCCCCAGGAGCCTGCCCTCCCTGGGAAGTTCCGCTCCCCCAGGCCAGGTCCACAACGCCTACCTCACATAAACCCCCACTCACCCCACATCTGCAGGTAATACAGCTCATCTCCCCAAAGGGGGGCACTGAAGGGTGCCAGCTCTGGCTCTCTGGGAACCACTGCCCTGCAAAACGGCAGCCTCGGGGCCCATCAGCCTGCATGGGGTCCCCCAGTTGGGGGTGGGCCCCTGACCCCACTGTTGGCAGGGAGAGGAGGTAAGGAGAAATAGATCAGTAGATGTGAGCTCTGTGAGGGCCATCCAGGCCATATTTGTCACCTAGCAGTTTCTGGCACTTAGTAGGTAATAAATTTGTATGGATGGATGGGTGGATGGGTGGGGGGGTGGGTGCATGGGTGGGTGGATGGATGGGTGGGTAGGACAGGAACTGGATTCCATCACAGCCCACTAACACATGCACATTCTTCTGCTGCATGTAGATCCCTAACTTCAGGCTAGGCAGAGAGCAGCGCTGGGTAAATGCTGAATTAGCTAAGACATCCCTTCCCTCCACCTTCAAAAGGCATCCCCTCGCCACGCATCCGCCCCACCCAGGACAAGGCATGAAGAGCCTCATCTGCCCCTAGAGGCCCCGGTGCCCCTGTCCTCCTTACCTGGACACTGCTTGCAGCAGTCAGTGGGGTTGGCACGGACGGGCTGGGCACAGGCCAGCCGGGGACACTGCACCTTCTCACAGTGCACCTCCCCGGTGCCCCCCTGCAGGGATCCATGGAGTGAAGGGTGTCAGGAGAAAGGCAGAACACGCAAGCCTTCTGCCTCCTCCTTTCCTTTTCGTATACCTCAGACGTGTGACCTTTTTCACTCAGAGGTCTTGTAGTGAAAGTTGCTCGGTCGTGTCCAACTCTTTGCGACCCCATGGACTATACAGTCCATGAAATTCTCCTGACCAGAATACTGGAGTGGGTAGCCTTTCCCTTCTCCAGAGGATCTTCCCAACCCAGGGATTGAACCCAGGTCTCCCTCATTATAGGTGGATTCTTTATGAGCTGAGCCACAAGGGAGGCCCAGGAACACTGGAGTGCGTAGCCTGTCCCTTCTCCAGGGGATCTTCCCAAGCCAGGAATCGAACCAGCGTCTCCTGCACTGCAGGCAGATTCTTTACCAGCTGAGCTACCAGGGAAGCCCAGAGGGCTTGGACTGCGGTTTTACATGCATGCCAATTGGCTTCAGTCATGTCTGACTCTTTGGAACCCTATGGACTGTAGCCCTCCAGGTTCCTCTGTCCATGGGATTTTCCAGGCAAGAATACTGAAATAGGTTGCCATTTCCTGCTCCAAGGGATCTTCCCCACCCAGAGATCAAATCTGCATCTCTTGCATCTCCTGCACTGGCAGGCGGGTTCTTTACTCCTAGTGCCATCTGGGAAGCCTGGGGCTTTAACCTGAACTCAAATCTTCACTGTAGCTCTGCAAGGTAGGTGCAACCATCTCTGCTTCTGGGCGAGCAAAGTAAGACTCAGGGACATACAGAAAGTGCCCAGGGTTACGTGGAGCTAGTCAGCTGGGAGAGCCAGGATTCACCCAAATCAGCCCTTGCCCTTTTCCTACAGGAAGCCAACTCTCAAAGCCCAGGGACTGAGAGTTCCCTGTGGCCTGGTGGTTAGGACTCGGCACTTTCCTGCCATGGGTCCACGTTCCGTCTGGGGTCCTGCAAGTCACGTGGTGTGTGTGCTGTCTATGCTTAGTTGCTCAGTCGTGTCCAACTCTTTGCGACCCCATGGACTGTAGCCTGCCAGGATCCTTTGTCCATGGGATTTTCCAGGAAAGAATACTGGAGTGGGCTACCATTCCCTTCTCCAGGGGATCTCCCTGACCCAGGGATCAAACTCAGATCTCCTGCATTGCAGGCAGATTCTTTACCATCTGAGCCACCAGGGAAGCCCAAGTCCCATGGTGTGGCCACCCTCTGAAAAGATTGTGCAAAGGACTTCTCCTATTATTTTGACCACCAAGACTGGGCTTTCCTCTCCCAGAAGCCCCCTCTCCCACTCTGAAGATCTTAGGGGTTCCAGCATCAGAGAAAGCTGGGCTGCCATACCTTGCAGGTGCAGACAGCACACTTAATTAAGCCAAATGGGGGCACGACAGGGTGCCACCGGGTGCCTGCTGCCCGCCAGCTCCGGTCACCATCAAAATAGCAGCCTGGTGGGAGACAGTGCCCAGCGCCATTAGTGCTGAGTTCATTACCTAGGTCCACAACCCAGGCTTGAGCTTCAGGCCAACCCCACAGTGGTCTAACCCCAGGGCCCACTTGTGGGCCAAGGACTTTAATGAAGCCTCTCAGGTGTCAGTTGTAACCTGTGCCCCTCAACCACCTCCATCCCAGGAAATACACTCCCCCTCCCACTCCCCCTCAATCCTACCCAGCAGCTCCGCTTGACTCCCCACCCCTGTATTCACACACTTCCAGCTCACCCTCGCCAGGGTCCCTGTTCCTTGGCAGCCCCGGGAGGTCTTTGACATCTTGTTTCTCTGTTGATCCAAAGAAATAATGAAGGCAGAGGATGGCCCCCTTCTTGCTTCCCTCCCCAGAGGCCTCACCGCCCCCCATGGTGGCCCCTCCATGGCCTCTCCACTCCTGCAGGGCACTCACCCGGGCACACAGGGCAGCACTGGCCCGGCGCCTGCACTGGGCTTGGACAGCTGGGAGGCGGGCACACCACGGGGTCACAAATCACCGTGCGTCTCTGCAGGGAGAGATTGAGGGTTGGTTCCGGGGCTCCAGAACCCAGGCCCCAGTGCGCCCTTCCGGGGCCTCCTACCTGGCAGGTGCAGAGCGAGCAGAGCGGGTCATAGTTAGGAGCCCAGCGAGCCCCGTGGGGGCGCTGCTGCCCCTCGAAGAAGCAGGTGTTGGGGTCTCGGAGCCGACCGGGGCCACCTGGTCTGGCTGGCGCTGGGGTGTCTGGGCCCGGCACAGCGGGCAGTGGGGCCACCATGGCCGCCACCGCCTCCAGAGCCCCAGGCACCTGCACTTCTTTGTCCCCTGCTGCCGCCAGCCGCAGGCCGCCCACCTCACATTGGTTGGCAATGTGCACCTGAGAGGAGAGGCAGGTTGAGGCAGCACCCAGGCTCCCTCTTGCATCTCCACCAGTGGCAGCCAAGACATCCAGAGCACCCACTGTGCCCCAGAAGGATGCTCTTAGCCACAGCACTCATCCCAGCCACCAAGAACAGGTGGTCAGCTTCTTGCCTCATTAAGTACCTAGTCTGGCTTCATCCTCTCAGCGAGGTAGGGAGTGTGTGCAATTCTACCGCCCCCAGGGTTCGGAGAGGGCAAGTGGCTAACAAAGAGCACCACAGTACTCACCCAAATCTGACCCATCCCAACCGGCCCGCACTGCCTCCCTACCTGCCCTCGCAGCTCCCCTTGGGGGCTCCCCTTGGTGGTGATCAGCAGGGAGGCAGAGCCCTGAGCCAGGTGCCGCAGCAGCTCGGGCTCCAGGTCCTTCACGACACCCTGGGCCTGGCAGCAGACAGAAGAGGGGACAGAACAAGGCACTCTCGGACTAAGCCTGCCATTCCCAGTTTCTCAGGTAAGGAAACTGAGACCCAGGGAAGTTAAGTAAGGTCTCCAGAGAAGCAAGCCCATCAGCAATGGTGCAGAGCTCAGAAGCCCCAGGTCTACAGCAACCCAGCCCATGTCGGGGGCTTGGTCCTTCCCACCCACCCCTTGGAGGTCCAGGACATTACAAACTACCCACGAGATCCCAGCAGAGTAGGACACAGGTGGATAAAAGGATACTAAAAGGCTGAACCAGATTCGTACCCAGGTCTGTCTGACTCCTGAGGCTTGCCTGCTCTCTGTTTCCCCTGCCCAGGCCCACAGAGCCTTTCATGCTAAAAAGCAGCTATTTTCCAAACTGCCTCGCACCAACACCTCCTCACCTCCGGGCCGTAGAATCCCTTCAGCAGCCGCCGGGGCCCCGGCATTCCAGGAGGCCCGAGGAGGTGGGCAGTGATGGTGCCCTGCTCTGAGCCACCAAGCCCTGCCAGCAGCACTTCATAGTGTAGATGACAGTGGGTGTCCAGGGAGAGCCAGGCGTGCCCTGCTGCCTGGCTCTGCACCGGGGGCAACACCAGGGCTCCTGCCAGGGGCACAGGCAGTGCTGGATCCAGACAGAGGAGAGATGACTGATGAGAAGATGGCTGAGAGCAGCGGCTTAACTCCCATCTCCCTCGGCACAGACTCCACAAACTAGCAGGCACTGTCCACAGGCCCAGGGCTGGGGAAGCAGCAAGGCAGAGGCCTGCATTGTGGTGAGAGGGACCATTTCCCGGCAGGGCCACCCTGAACATCCTCACCTTCTCCAGATGCCACCTGGAGCTCAGGTGCAGAGAAAGAAGTGCCAGGCTCTGGCCCTCTCGCACCATCCCTCACATGCTTGAATTAGAGGACACCAAAGGTGGGGGCAGACCCCTGGAGCACTCACTGTCATGGCGGGCGCTGTGCCCACTGTAGGGCAGGGCGGCCACGTGGCCCCGCAGCTCTCCATCTGGGAAGTCCTTGGTGCCCACGTTCAGGAACAGCTCATTCTGCAGCAGCATATGAGCCCCCCGGGCACCCAGCCCAGGGCAGATACCCACGGCCTGAGAGGGCAGGGAAGAGTGAGCCCTAACTGCAGCCTGCCAGGCCCCGGATGAACCCTCCTCAGCTTTCACACAAGCCCAAGATTCTGAACCCTTTCCATGCTGCTGTGCATCCCTACTAAACCCATACACACTGCCATGCACCAGTAACACTGGCTAAGAACTGGCAGGCCCAGGTTCAAGACCTTTCTCTGCTACTTCCTACCCATGCAACCCATCTTGAGGAATTATTTAAGCTCTCTGATCCTTCTCTTCATCATCTGTTAGATGAGTAATGTGAGGGCCAAAAATAATGTAAGCAAGGCAACCAGTGCAGTTTGTGGCATCTAGAAAGGATCAATAATAAATGGCAGTCATCGCTATTATGTTTAATATTATATGATCTGCTGCACTGGCCTCCCTATGTAACTCCTTCCACTGGATACAAGCTTCCTGAAGACAGGAGCCACATCTGATTTTCTTTGTACTGCAGTCCTTAGCCCAAGGCTCACTAAAAAATGAGTCCAGTGAATCAATGCATCAGTGAGAGAGACTGCAAGTGAGTGAATAATGCCAAACATCCCTGTTCATCCAACAGGCTTCCCACGGCCCCCCAGCACTGTCAACTCTGCTGCCTGGGCCCTGCGGCCCTGGTCTTCCTGAAGCACTCACCCTGTGTCCTCCCGGCTGGAGTCCAACCATGTGGCAGAGGACAGTGTGCTGGTTCCTCCGCTGAGGCTTGGTCTCCAGCGTCATGGCCACCACCTCACTGCCTGTACCTACCACCTGTACCTGGAGGGCAGGAGTGGGGAGGGCAAATGAGAGTAGCAGAGAAGGGCTGGGCCCTGAACCTTTGTAGTCTAAAGCCCCGCCCTGCCCTGCTGCCTTCTCACCTCCTGCACCGCCCCTGCCCCACCCCTGACTCTTACTTGGTAGATCAGGGAGCCGTTTCCTAGCAGTGTAAGGCTGGCTGAGCCCGCTGCACCCGTCTGAACTGGGATCAGGGCATCCGCCCCGCAAAGGACACTTTGCAGGACTGCAAAGGGGAGGGACAGGTGGACGCAGGCTTGCCCCACGGCCATTCACACCCCAGCCCCCAGGATCCCTCCTGTACCCACCCTGGCCCCTCCTCTGGCACTTTGCTGTGCCTCTCACTGTGTGTGCCCGGGGTGCCCGGCTTCACCCTGCCTCACCATCGCAGCTCTGCCTGGCTGCAATGTGTCCACTGATGCGTAGCCCTGGCCCACTTGCCCTCTCCAGGGCCATCTGCAGCTCCCCCAGCACCAGCCAGTCCATCTCCTGGGCTGTCAGGTTGGGCAGCACTTCAGCAAAGCCCGGTTCCTGGGGGCAGAGGAGGGTGCGGTGGGCACAGCAAGAGGCTAGAGCAGGCGGCAGTTAGAGCCAGACCCTCACTCACCTGGGCTGAGGCATTGGCTTGCAGCTCTCGCAGTAGCTTCCCCTGGTGTAGAATCCGGAGCCACAGGGGAACCTGGGCTGGTCCTGCAATAGCCGCACACATGGAACCTCTGAAAGATGGGTGCTCTCCCTACCCTCTTCACGTGTCTGCCCCCATCCCGCTTACCCCCACTCCTGGACTCCAGGAGCCCACGGAAGAGCAGCAGAAAGTGCAAGGAGTCCTCTGTGTCACTGAGAGTGAGTAGGGCGATGCCCCCTATGCCTGGCTGTGGGGGGCCTTCCAGGGTCAGGATGGCACTGAAGGTCTCTGGGGAAAAAAGGACCACGAGAGCCCATCAGAAAGTGCCCCCCTCAGCTCACTCCATTTCTCGGGGGGCCAAGAAGACTCTGAACTTCATGTCCAGGAGTGATTGGCTCCCCTCACCTGCAGCCAGGGCCCGGTGCCGAATGAGAGGTCCCCAGACCTCCCCTGAAGGGTGAGTGGGTGTCACAAGTGCCACATACAGCTGTTCTGCCCTAAGGAGTCGCAGGGACAACCGAGGCACTGCCCGCCACACCCCGCAGACCTGGAGTGGAGAGACAAGAAGGCCCTCTCAGTATACAGGACATGCCTGCTGAGAGGCCCATGTCTGGTGAGAAAGGAATAGGGGAAGCTGTCCCCAGGCTCTCCTAGGACGTGTAAGAAAGGGCCCTGGAACCAGATGCCAGGGTTCAAATCCCAGATCCTCCACCAGCTAGTTGTATGACCTTGAACAAATCACATTCTGCTACTGAGCCTCAGTTCCCTCATCTGTAAAATGGGCATCATAATGTCAGTGCCTCTCTCCCACTGGGCTGTTGTGAGGACCCAAGGAGGCAATGTAGAGCATGCTCTCAGCATAGCGCCCAGATGGGATAAGTACTCATAAATGGCATCATCTCACCAGGCCATCTTGGGTGGGCGCTGCAGGGTGTTCAAACAGGATGCTGCCAGTGGAGTCAGAGAAGCGGATTCGGGTAGGGCGGTCCAGCCTGGTAATGAGCATCCCTTGAGCACCGGCTCTGAGCCTGGGCCAGAAGCGCTGCTCCAGCCTCTCCAAATTCTCCCTCCCTGGCCCCGGGCTGACCCCTCCTCCCTCCTTCCTCTTTCTCACCGCCGGTAGGAGATGGAGAACCGCAGACTGGAGCGCTGCAGCGACACTCGAGCCCGCGCCACCGCTTGCGACCTTGGCCCTGTCAGCAGCGCCACGAAGTCTGCGAGGGGAGGAAGATGTCCCTAGTTCGTCATCCGCTGCTGCGGCCCGGCGCCTGTCACAACCCCAGTTCCTACCCGGCCCCTGCCTACCTGTGTGGCCGTCTCCACGCCCCCGATCCTCAGCTCCTGGCTCCCCACGGTCGCTGTAGCTTCGGTGCTCTGGGTCGCGTGGATACTCGAAGGCCAGGCCCGTCGGCTGCTTTTCCGAACTGCTGTGCTCTGCACCGGGGGTGGGGGACACGTGTTTCGGGTGGGCAAGGAGAGGGCCAGTTGACCGTTCCATTCCGCGCAGCCACGCATCTCGGCCCTGCCGCCCTCCCCTCTCCGCGAAGCCGGCCTTACCCTGGGGGCAAGTCTGGCAGCAGTGTCCAGGCAGCTGGCGCGGCTGCCCACACGCCAGGGTTGGGCACTCGGGCTTGATGTTCTTGCAGCTGACCCTGCCTGCGCCCCTTGCGCGGCGACCCCACTGAGGCTGCTCACAGAGAAGACGGAAAGCCGAGTGAGGGCAAGACATCAATTGTTGAGAATCAAAGGCAAGCCGGGAAGGCATCGGACAAGGTCAAGGTCGGCCCACGGAGTCAAGAGTGCTTTGCTACCTACAAGCTGCGTGACTCTAGACAAGTTACTTAACCTCTCTGGGCTGTGCGGTCCCTGTCTGAAAAACGGGAGCAATGATACTCTCTGTCTAACGCGGCTGTACTAGGAGTTAAGTGAGAGATGAAATGGAGTTGGCTAAGAGCCTGACACATAGTGGACGATCAATAATAGGCAACACCTGAGACTTGAAGGGGGCGCTTCCTCTCCTCTATCCTCCCTCGTGCCTCCTCCGCCAAAAAAATTATCCCAAATATCTGCAGACTGGCTTCTTTCTCTTCAGCAGCTCCGGGTCCATCCGACGTCCCAAGACCTCAGCGCTCCCCGACCCACAGGGCCCCCGGCCACAGCCATTGGGTCCACTCACCGCCTCGCAGGCGCACAGCACGCAGCGCATCACCCCGAAGGGCTCCCCCAGGTCCGGGTGCCACGTCTCGTCCAAGGCATAGACCTTCCCGCCGAAGGAGCAGCCTGCGGGGACGGGCTTGGCTGGCGGCCGCTGTCCCGCTCCTGCCGTGTGCCCGCCCCGGGCGCTGCGGGCCGGGCCCCGGGTCCCTGGGCACCCCACCGGGCCGCCCGCCGCGCCGAGCCACCTGCGCCCTGCGCCCCCTCCGGGCGGGCGCAGACTTGCCCCGAGCCGGACTCCCCGCCCGCGCCTCCCCCGGGGCGCCCACCTACCTGCTGCTCCCCGAATGGGCAGCGGCTCCTTCTCGGGCCGGATAGGCAGCGCGGGGTGCTCGGGGCCGGCGCCGCGGGCCGGCCGGGAGCCGAGCAGCAGCAGCCCGAGGAGCAGCAGCGGGGCCGGCGGGGCCGGGAGGCTCGGCATGACGCGAACGGGACAGCTGGGGAGGCGGGAGGGAGGAGGGAGCAACAGAGGGAGGAGGGAGACGCGAGGAGGGCCGGGCCGGGGGCGGTGCGGCTGGAGGGGGCCGGGGCCAGGGCCCGAGCGGTGCGGTGAGGGGCTCGTCGGGCGGCCGCGGAGTCGGCGCCGGGCCGGGCGGGGCGGGAGGAGCGGCCGGGAGGAGCGCGGGCGGGCGGGCGCTGACCCGGGCCGTACGCGGCTCTAGTGCCCCAGGCGCCGGCTCTGGCCCGTTTTATGCCCCGCGCCCGGCGCCCCGGCCGGGGGCCTCCTCCTCAGCAAACGGGGCGGCGGCGGCGGCTCGGCGAGGGGCCGGGCTGAGCCCGGGGGGTCCGGCCCAGCAGCAGCGGCCCGGATCGCGAGTGGGGGAGGGGAGGGAGGGGCTGGAACCGGGCAGGGGAGGAGGGAGGGGCTGTAGGGGAAGGGGGAGCGGAGGGGATAGGGGGAGGGGAGGGACCAGGGGGCGCAAAGCGGGGAGGAGAGGCGGATCTGGAGCCCCCACCACCACCCACCCGCTGCCGGCGTCCACGGGGCAACTGGACCAGGAGGTGCTTGTCCGGCCCGGGACGGGAGCCCCAGGCCACGGAGGGGCAGAGACGGCCTGAGGCCTGGGCCGGCCACTGCGCTAGGATTGAGTTCCTGCCGGAAGGATGAAGAATTGTCTTTAAGGATGACAACGGGCAGGACGGGCCCATCAACTCATCTTCGCCTGTCTCTGGGCCCACAGCACCGCTCAATCCCCACACCACTCTCATTGCCCAGCCTGTGTCCCTACATCCCCTCTGAGATCTCTCCTCTTTCCTCTGTCCCTGGGATAGGAACTTCGCCAGAAACAGATGGTATCCCCTTTCTGTCTGCTGACAGCATTTCTCTCCCTACTATTACCTGTGCTCAGGCCCATCCAACCATCCTCCTCCCCAGCCTGACACACTTCCCCACCCTCTTCCTTCACCTGCGGGACCCTCTGCCTCTCCACCCTACCCACAACCTCTTTTGTCTTACTTTCCCGGTCATGACAGCCTCCCTGCCACCTCCCACCCCCACATTCCCACCATCCTCCCAACCATCCCAGCACCCTCCTTCTTAATCTTGGGAGGCATCTGGTCTGGCTGAACTGGAGAATTCCGGGATCTAGGCCATACTCCTTAGCAGAGAGCCCCATCCTTGGGAGGAGGAGCAGGAGAGAGCCTGAGGATGAAGTGGGGGGGGGGGTGGGGGAGGAGGTGGGAATAAGGTCAGGCCCAGAGGCCCCTGAGGACAGACTGTGGGGAGAGTGGGGCTGAGGAGAAAGCAGAGGAACTAGAGCCAAGGCCAGTGGAAGAGGGGGGCCAGCAGGAGGTATTTGCGGGGGAGGTTCAGCAGCTGTCTTTCCTAAGACAGGGACACATGGGCCTGGTTATTCCTCTTGTCACATGTGGAGTGGTAGGAGATGGGAGAGAGAGAAAGACAGGGCAGGCAAAGAGGGCCCTGGCACAGAGATAAGTGGGCTTAGCCATCAGAGCCATGGGGCCCCAACAGAGGGGCACCTGAACCTGGCTTAATCCAGCACACGCACCCCCTCACCTTGAAGTCCTCTCAAATTGTCCAGACTGCTTCCTGGAAACGCTGACCCCTGACAGGGTCTTCTCTAATACAGGCAGTACCCACATTCCCACTGGCGAAGGAGGAACAAGACATGACCCCCAGGGTGTTATTGGTGACGAAAGCAGGAAAGCAAGAGCCTTAACAGATTTTAGCAGCAGGTGTGTTGTCTAGGGGAAAGAAATTTGGACAGCCAGAGACCGAGAGACCCACCAGTCTAAAACCAGACCTCTGTACCTCTTCCTGAGGGGTGAAAATGTCCTGCCAGATTCCTCCTAGGAAAAAAACTGTTTCCCTCCCATCTTCTCCCCCAGCCATCTCCCAGATTTCCCAGCTCCTAGGAAGACACAGATCCCCCTATTCAAATCCTCCGTGTGGTATGCGTGAGTGGGAAAGCTGGGCTCCGTTAGTGAACCATGGTCCAGGCAGGGGCTCCAAGTCCTACGCAGGTGGGAGGAGAAAGCGTCACTTCCGGGGGCCATTGCTTATGTCTAGTGGCTCCCTGCTCTCTGATTGGGCAGAATTGGCCTGGGCAGGCTTGTGACCCCAGTGCCCCAGAGAGGCAGTGCCCCAACAGCCACCTGTCTTCCTACCTATCTGCTCCCCAGAGTGCTGCCTGCTCTGGACCTGAGTCCTGGAGCCCTTCTCTACCCGGTGAGTGACAAGCCAGGTTTGGAGTTAAGTGAGGGTAGGAAGGACAGGAAAGAGGAATTGGGCTCTCTGCTGGGGGAGGGGTAGGCAAACTGGAACCTACAGGCACTGACCTTTGTCGAGAAGAGTGTGGCCTTCCCAGAATGGGAGGAGCAGGACAGAGCAGGGGTAGGGGGTGGGGTGCTGGGTTCTGAGGGACTGATAACAGACTTAGTGGAATACAGCACAGTCCTAGCTGGCCCTCAAGAAAGGGGACATGAGCCCAGGGAGAAAACAAGAAAGAAAGTGCTTTTCGGACTTAGGGAACATGGCAGCGAGGTGGACACAGCCTCAACCCCCATTCATACCCAGTCATTCCTAATGAGCTTAAGAGGTTCTGAATCCTGGGGCTGGGAAAGCTGGGCCAGGCAAGCCAGGGCACAAGGAGAGGGTAATGGGAGGAGGGCTCATGAATGTTGACAGACCTACAGGAAATCCCAATATTGAATCAGGTGCAGGCCTCTTTGCACAACTTGTGAAAGAAGAAGGAAGCCATGTGGGGGGTCCTGCAAAGGAACCGGAAGGGGTCTGCAGAGGGGGCAGGGAGGAAGGTGAGGGCTATGAGACCGATATGGTGGGTGTCTAAGGTGAGGTAAGCTCTGTAAGGCAGGCATCAGCTCACCCAGCAGGTGCTCATTCCTGGGCAACTTGCTTCAGGAAGGAAGTTCCAGAACTGTTAGCCCATCTCTTCTCCTTGAATAACCAAAGAAAAACCCCTAGAGGCTTTATGTGTCGGAGTAGATAGAAAAAGAATGAGAGATTAATTTCTCCCACATCATCTTCTCAATCTTTTAATCACCGACTTTTAGTAGTTCGGTTTAATTTTGGTCCAATTCTCCTCAACCCCACTCCCCAAGCTACCCCTGAGCAAATTGTACATGTTTGCTAGCTCCGGGTCCTGGCCCTGGCCCTATAGCCATTTCCAATCTTTCCTCCAGGCTTGAGCCCCAGTGCGTCCATTCTCTACCCCCATTCCAGGTTTTCTCCAACCAAACAGGCAGGGTTGCTCAGATTTTGAGGTAGTTAGATGTGTGTGTACATATTCTGTCCTGCTGCTCTTGGCGGGGGCCTGGGGCACTGGCGCCACCTCAGAGGTACTGAGGAACTTTGACGAAGAGGAGACACTGTCTGGGACAATCACAGAATGACTGGAGCAGTTGGGGCTTTAGCAGTTCTAGGCTGGTCAGCATCTCACACCCTCCCAACGGGTCTATTCCCCTAGCCAGGCAGAGTTTCTTTTCCTTGAAACTCCATTAATTGTTCATCATTCTTGTCACTTGCAGGATAGGTTCTAAATCCTCCTCCTCCTTGGCCCACCTGTGCCCCACCTGTGCCCCGCCCCACTCTGCCCAGAAGTGCAAGAGCCCAAGCCGCCTCCATGGCCCCAGGACGGATTCAGGGGAGAGGCCCCATTCAGGGAGCCACTCCAAGCAGACAGCCTGGCCAGAATGGAGCTGACTGGTAAGAAAACCCTTGGGAGAACTAGGGCCAAATCAGAACCTGGTAGAGGGAAAAGAGACAGGAAATGTGCTGTGGTGGCGGGATGTGGGGGAGGCGACCTCAGAATAAGGCCTCTGAGCAGCAGATTCCCTGGATTTCAGGTCTGGGTCCTAAATAGGAATTTCTGGACTGCCAAACGACAATGATCTCTTCCTTATCCACCCCTTTCAACTTCACCTCTCCTCATCTAAGAATTGCTCCTCGTGGTCATCCTTCTCCTAACTGCAAGAATAACTCTGTCCAGCCCGGCTCCTCCTGCCTGTGACCCCCGACTCCTAAATAAACTGCTTCGTGACTCCCATGTCCTTCACAGCAGACTGGTGAGAATCCCCAAGCACTCTCCCTTCTGCCCACTTAACTGGAGATATACCCTCACTCCCACCACTCCCTCTCACTCCCCAGTCCAATCACTATCCTTCCAATATTGTCTTAGTAAGACCACCACCACCACCCCCTGATCCGATTACTACCCCTTTACAAAGATTACGGTTTATAATCAAATGCTCTCTTAAAAGCTCCGGTCTGGTTGTATTACGCATGGAAGCCTATCCTGGTAATTGGGCCACCATAACGTGCCCTCTCCACCACCCCACCAATCTCTTTCAACAGAGCCAGTGTCCAGACGTTAACCCTTTGTCCACACCTGTCCTTCTGCCTGCTGTGGACTTCAGCTTGGGAGAATGGAAAACCCAGACGGTAAGAAAGCCATCCTTTCCCTTGGTTTCCCTAATCCTGTTTTCATCTGTTTCCTACTGATTCCCATGGATTTTTCAAATTTTCTGAGCTCTCTTTTAAAAAGAGCTCCACTTCAACTTGGCCACCCTAGCCCAATATACATTCTACTATGGGGATATCTTCTGGACAAGATGATGGCTTGTGGCCCAGTATGTTAAATAGAGTCAAGGCTGACCATGAAAAGCTTGATAGAGGTCTCTTGTGGCCATGCCTTTGACCTATTTCCATTCAACCTTTCTTTTTTTAAGGCAAGAAACAGTAGTCGATTTATTTTGTAGCATACTATTGGCCTCCTTGACCTTTAAATTCAGATTTTTCCCTTTTTTCAGCTTTATTGAGATATCATGGGCATATAACATTGTGTAAGTTTAAGGCAGTATACAACGTGTTGATATAATATACATATATCATGAAATGATTAACATTAGCTAGTACCTGCATCACATCTTGTAATTAATATTTCTTATTTATTTTTTTGGCAGCACTGCGTCATCTTTGCTACATGTCTTTTCTCTAGTTACAGAGAGCAGGAGCTGCTCTCTAGTTGCAGTACACAGACTTCTCATTGCGGTGGCTTCTCTTGTTGTGGAGCACGGGCTCTAGGGCATGCAGGCCTAGGTAGCTGCAGCTCAAGGGCTCCAGAGCAGGAGCTCAGTAGTCGTGGCTCATGGGCTTTGTTGCCCCACAGCATGTAGGATCTGCCTGGACCAGGGATCGAACCCATGTCCCCTGCATTGGCAGGTGGATTCTTAACCACTGGATGACCAGGGGAGCCCTAATATTTCTTTTTTGTGGTGAGAACATTTAAAATCTACTCTCTTAGCACATTTTATGGAGAAGGAAATGGCAACCCCTTCCAGTATTCTTGCCTAGAGAATCCCATGGACAGAGGAGCCTGGTGAGCTGCTGTCCATAGGGTCGCACAGAGTCAGACACGACTGAAGCAACTTAGCATGCATGCATGCATACATTGAAGAAGGAAATGGCAGCCCACTCCAGTGTTCTTGCCTGGAGAATCCCACGGACAGAAGAGCCTGGTGGGCTGCCATCTATGGGGTCGCACAGAGTCAGACACGACTTAAGTGACTTAGCAGCAGCAGCAGCACATTTCAAGTGCACATAATTCAGTATTATGAACTGTAATCACTGTATATTAGACCCCCAGAACTTATTCATCTTAATCTGTTCAACCTTAAGTTGGTGTGAAGAAGCAAGACGGATCTATCATCCTCTGATGACACAAAACTGGGAGGCACAGCTAAAATAACAAAAGACAGAATGAAGGTTCAAATTGCTAAAAGGCTAGGTCAAAACCAAAGATGTATATAACAGATGTATATAAAACTCTGGATGTGTGTGAAGTAACTGAATAAAATCTGCTTCCAACTTTCAGGCCACAGTGCCCCTGCTTTCCTCACATAAATTTTTAGCCCTAGAACTTACTATGAAAAAGACCTTGGAGGGTTGGATTGCCTCAAACTTAGCATTGTAATATTACTGAAGCAGCAGCTACTTAAAAAGCTAGAGATCCTAGGTGGCTTTAGATGTTTAACATCCACTTTGTAGAAACATTCCTAAAAAGCTCTATTCTGAGTGGACTGCATGTTTAAAAAAATTTTTATTGGAGTATAGTTGCTTTACAATGTTGTGTTAGTTTCCTTTGTACAGCAAAGTGAATCAGCTGTACATATACATATCCCGTTTTTGGACTTCTTACCTTTTAGGTCACCACAGATCTTTGAGTAGAGTTCCCTGTGCTATACAGTAGGTTCTCATTAGTTACCTATTTTATATATGGTATCAATAGTGTATATGTGTTAATCCCAATCTCTGAGCTCGCCCCACCCCCCATTTCCCCCTTGGTATCCACAGGTTTGTTCTCTGTGTCTGTGGACTACACTTACACTACTGCACTGAGTACTAGCTATCTTCTTTTAGATGCATGCTAATTTACTCAGGGGCCCATATTCAACTAGCATGTCGAAGCAACCTGAACAGTGAGAGGTTAGAAAATACGTTATGTGAGGAATGGTTTAAAAAAATACTAAAGCTCATGTGATTGGGTTGGAGAAGAGTAGCCATCATGGTAGAGCACAGATTGCTTTAGTCTGAGACTGAAGAACCTTCTAGAAGGGAGTACTGCTGAGCAGGTCAGCTCTTCTGCCCTCAAGACACCTAGAATTCCCTTGCTTCCCTCACGTCTTCTGGGGACCAGGCCAGGGAGGAGGGGCAATTGCTAGTGATCCTTGTAGATTCTGTTCTGCCATTTATCAGTAAGTCCCTTCCCTTCATCTTTATCATTTTTACGATGGTCTCGTATCTAAGGATGTTAAGCTTTTAAAAATCATATGATCCTAACATTCTGTAGAAGGAAGACTGGATTTGCAGCACTAGAACCAAGAGGTAAAAGCTATAATAGGGCAGATTACAGAATAATGTAAGAACGGGAAAAAAATAAAAATAAAAAGAGCTTTTCTTACTGAAATTACGTGTTAAGAGCCAGCTGGGTTACCGGACACTGGAGTTATTCAAGCAGAGGCTGATGACCAATTGTCGGGAGACTGAAGGAATTCCTGTGCTGGGTGGGACCTAGGTCCTGTCCAATTCTCAGCTCCTATGATTCATTCTGCTGGCTGCTCTTACAGGCTCCCCACCCGCCATTCGAATACCCTTTGAAGCTGTCCGCTTCTCTCTTCCATCTCTTTCCCAGGAGCAGACCAAAGCACAGGACGTTCTGGGAACCACGACCCTTCTGCTGGAGGCAGTGATGGCAGCGCGGGGACAGCTGGGCCCCACTTGCCTCTCATCCCTCCTGGTGCAGCTTTCTGGGCAGGTCCGTCTCCTCCTTGGGGCCCTGCAGGGCCTCCTAGGAACCCAGGTAAGTCCCCAGTCAAGGGAGTTAGAGAATATTTCTTTTCTGACTCAGTCCCCTTAGAAAATTCTGGAAATCCTGAGAGTGGAAGAGCTGACCTGCTAAGGAGTGCATCCTCCCAGTCTCAAAGCCTGGGTTCTGGCACCTTATCTTCCCCACGTAGACAGGCAGGCATGATATCTGGCCCAGGTCTCTGGCCTCAGGCCCATCCTCTGCCCTCAGCTTCCTCCACAGGGCAGGACCACAGCTCACAAGGATCCCAGTGCCATCTTCCTGAACTTCCAACAGCTGCTCCGAGGAAAGGTGCGCTTCCTGCTGCTTGTAGTGGGGCCCAGCCTCTGTGCCAAGCGGGCCCCACCCGCCACAGCTGTCCCAGGCAGCATCTCTCCATTGCTCACACTGAACAAGCTCCCAAACAGGACTTCTGGATTGTTGGAGACCAACTCCAGTGTCTCAGCCAGAACTACTGGCTTTGGACTTCCGAACAGGCTGCAAGGATTCAGAGCCAAGATTCCTGGTCTGCTGAACCAAACCTCCAGGTCCTTAGGCCAAATCCCTGGACACCTGAATGGAACACAAGGACCCTTAAGTGGAATTCATGGACTCTTTCCTGGGCCCTCACCCAGGGCCCTAGGAGCCCCGGATATTCCTCTGGGAACTTCAGACATGGGCTCCCTGCCACCCTACCTCCAGCCTGGAGAGTCTCCTTCCCCAGCCCATCCTCCCCCTGGACAATACACACTCTTCTCTCCTTCGCCCACCTCACCCATCCCCACGGTCCAGCTCCAACCCCTGCTTCCTGACCCCTCAGCCATCACACCCAACTCTTCCAGTTCTCTTCTAGTTGCAGCCCACTCTCACTTCCGGAATCTGTCTCAGGAAGAGTAAGGTACTCAGCACTGCCAATGTCAGCCTCCACGTACAGTCCCCTTACTTGTAGGAGAGGCCCTGGGAGACAACTGCAGCTATACAGGCATACCTCATTTTATTGCTCTTTGTAGATACTGTATTTTTTACAGATTGAAGGTTTGTGGCAACCCTGTGTTGTCAGATGATGGTTAGCATTTTTTAACAATAAAGTATTTTTTAATGAAGGTATGTGCATTACTTTTTTAGACTTGGTGCTGTTATACACTTAATAGACCACAGTATCATGGAAACATGACTTTTTTATGCACTAGGAAACCAAAAGCAAATTGTGTGATTTGCTTCCTGTGATATTCACTTTATTGTAGTGGTCTAGAACTGAATCCACAATATCCACGAGGTAGGCCTTTATCAGATTTCCTGCTTTCACCGGACACCCAAAGTCCTGGTGAAGGGGGACATGCAGGACAGAAAAAGTATAATTTTTTACTATATGCCAAAAAACTTCAAAAGCTATTTTTTAAACCATCAATAATATTCACCAGAGCAGTTAGTTATCTCTGGTCTATTTTCTGCACAAATTTACAACTTACTAATTTTCTATATATTTTTCATGTGATAATTCTACAAAGGCCTGACCTGGCCTAGCTTCTGAACAGAGGTAGAACTTATCTCAGGGGAAAAAAGCCTGTGTTTTCTGCTCAGAACTAAGGTTAGTCTCTCTATTCTCTTTACTATCATTTTTAATGGAGCTCTGATCCCCTTTTCTTAGGAGACCCTTACTCTGGAGAAATGAATGAGAGTCTCTCAGAAAATTTCCTCCATAACAGACAAAACTGAGAGGGATTAAATAATGAAGAAACGACAGGACTCAAAGCTACCTGAAAAGTGAAGGGAAGATGTTCTTCTCATGGGCAAATGATCCCTCCCTTCCACCCCCCACCCTGAGAGAAGCTAACAGGAAGCTCTGGAGAGCCTTACACCCCAGGTAAGGCTGTATAGATGGGGTCAGTCAAGACAAGATGAGACTTGGATGTGACAGCTGAGCAAACAGCCAGCACTTCAGCAGCTCAGCAGGAAGCTTCGCCAGGCGCGGGTTCCTGCCTCCCTCCTGTGGAGGTCAGGGGGAAATGCAGGAAGTGGCTTGAGTCAGTCTCCCAGGGATCACACAGCAGGAGGGGCAAGTACAAGTCAAGTGCAAGTTGAAGGCTCATTTCCCAATTCCCAGAAGTATCTATCTGAAATGCAAACCTGTGTGACCACCATAAACTCTGCCTGGGGATGTCTAGAAAACAAGCTAGGCTTATGGGGCTTTTTGAATAAATGTCACCTTGGTACTTAGGAAGAAGAGGTTTATATTGCCCTAAACACTCCATTGCAAAGGTCAACACTACCTCCAGAGGCTCCTGTAGGAAAGCTGTTGGAAGCTTTTCCCCTCCCACTTCAAACTCCCCAAAAGACAGCAAAAGCTACCATTAGGTAGAGGAGCCAGAAACCTAGGGTTCCAAACACCACAAAAACCCCAGGGTCATTAAAGGCATTCCAAAACAACAAGAGTGAAAGCCCTCATGTCAGGAACTTAATGCACATTACCTTTAACACTCACACATCCCTATAAGGTAGGTTATTAACATCTCTGCTTTACAGATGAGAAGCAAGTTCCCAGTGGTTTCATAGCCTGTGAACAGGAAAAGAAACACCCTATGCTGACTTAGTCTGGAGCCCAAATGCTCCCCAGTGTGGTGCATTGTCCAATGTATCAGTGTCTCTATTTATTGGAAGAAATTTCCAAGTCCTTAGAGAGTACACATCAACAGTTAAATGAGTTCTGAGTAGAAAACCAAAGCTCTTGGTGGGGCGACCAATTTAGGCATCTCCAGGTGTTCCCCCCACCCCACTTCCTGAACAGAACAGTTGCCATGGAGAAAAAAAAAATCAACAAACGCACAAAGCTCAAAAGTGCTGTCCAAATCTCAGATGGTGACAATTTCTGCATAGAAGAGAATCCGTTTATCCACACTACAAATTCCAATGTGGAGTCAAGGGAATGGTAAGCAGAAATTTTAATTTACTGAAATATTAACGGAGGCTAAATCTAATGATCAAATGAAACACTTCATGGTACATGAAAGCCAGCACCCAGTACATGAGATGCAAAAGGGACCGAAGACAAAGAAAAGTTTTCAGCACAGTCAGCTGAGACAAAGATGGCAAGGCTACAAAGAAGTACATAGCCAGAAAGCTCCAGGCATCCAGGGCTGGCATCTGACTTACCCTGGGGCAAAGGCAAACAACTCATGGGCTGCTCCAGTGTAAACTAACTTGCCTCTATTGAACGTCTAACCCGTCATTCTATCTGGCTGATTCTGTCCCTTCCTCCCTTTACAGAAAAGACAAAAAATTGTTACAATGAGGACACTCTTATCTCTATTCAACTGTATGCCAGCTCTCTTTCTTTTGCCACCCCAGGGCAGCTAGGACAGTCTGCTACCCAACAAACCATTATTGGTAATTAGGTTCCCTTTCTTATCTAAATCCATCCTTCTCCAATCCCTACAAAAAAAATTTTTTTTGACTGCATGGAAAAGGTTCTAGGATTCCATAAAAATTCACCCCAACTCAATTCATGTCCTATTTCCCTCTCCCCTCACTCTCCCCCACCCCACAGTAAAGCAAAGGAAACATCTTTTCTCCACAACCACCCCACCCATCCTTCACCCCCCTTCGGAGGCCATTCATTTTCAACCCATTTCTCTAAATACTATTCCTAACACCTCCAGTAAAGACCTGAAAATGATGGGGAAGGAAATACCCCAGGCATCCCAGCAGGACGACCAGCTCCCATGGCAAAACTGGGAAATCAAGAGACAACAGCTTAACACACACAAAAAAATCTTTCTGAATTGTTACCCTGAACTTACCAGGGGAAATCAGGGTCCCATGTACTTCGAGACCACAAATGCCAGGCTGAAGACCGAGCTCAGATGCTGGAGTCCTTGCAAGCATCACCGCTGCCTCAACTTTGCTCTCCCCGCTACTGTTAAATTAGTGACTGCAGTCAGGCTAGTGTATTGTCCAGGGCACTGGCACTGAACTGCCAACCTAATTGGTATTGCTGCCCTGTCCATTTCACTGGTCTGTGTGGCAGCTCTCTGTTCAGTGTCACTGGTGAAAACCACCGCCACTTACCCTCCCTCCAGGTCACCACTAGAATGTAGAGCAGAGCTAGCTCATCCACTTGCTTCCACAACCACCAGATCGTTCTTGCTCTCATCTTCAGAGTCGTGTCCCATGTTTGTCTCTAAAAGCCTCATCTCAAAGCTTCCATAAAAATGATGAATGCATCCAGGCTATGCAGGCAACACATTCAAGTCAACGTGATCTGACTTCCTGAGAGACTGAAAGTGTTGGAAGAACATAAGCAAGGCTCCTTGCCTATTCAAAATTCTGTGCCAAATGGGTGGTGCCCTCAGGAGCCAAAAGCACAACACTTTCTCTCCCACACAGAAAATCACCTTGGAGGGGAAATGTTGGGGATGGTCAGCCACGAGCCTGAGATAATCCTGAACCCAGATACTGAAAGGTTGGGATAGATCCTGTAATGACACGTGATCATCTGGCTGTGGGCCAGAAACGTAATGTACCACAAGCAAGTTGAAAAAAATGATTTTAAAATGGGAAAACCTTTTTTAAAAAGGAAGGGAAAAGAGTCTGAAAAAGTAAAGTTTAATTTAAAAAATCATGTACATAAAACATCTTAAGCTCTCCCACTGGGTCTTTCACCGGCAAGTCAGTTTCCCACTGAGTCCAGATCTGCTAAAGATGCACTCAGGGTGGACAGAGAGTCAGCCCCTTTTGAACAGGTGAACAACAGCAACTGCTATTCGGGTTGAACTAACATCCAGGACCTGAGTGACTAAGCAGCAAGGCTAGCTTCCTGGGTGGTTCAGAAGGCCAGTTTCTTCATGAGCAGATACACTCTGGAGTCCACTTCAAATCCATGCAGGTTGTTGGCATCACCCTGCAGCCTCATGAGCAGGCCCCCATAGGACACGTAGGCAGAGCTGAAACAGAAGACCCAGTCCCGTGAGTCTGAGTGCCAGAGCAAAAACTGCTACTCAGCTACTCTCCATGCCAGCCTAAGAAAAAAAGGCACCCTTCTAGAGTTCTGTCATTAGGAACCAAATTTCAGACAAAGATGACGGCACAGATATGTGCAAGGCAGTGTTTTTTATATCAGAAAGGTGGAAAATACTCCATGACCAAAATAAGGGAAATGGTCAAATCAATTAAGATACATCCATTTATTGGAATGTTACACAGCTATAAAAATGTTTAGGAATTTAAAAAAAAATGTTTAGGAAAAGCTTTAAATTGACATGAGGAAACATGTTTTACATAACATTAAGCAAATGGAACAGAACAAAACATTGTAATAAACAACATGATCTCAAAGAAAAAAGTACATAGGAAAAAAAAAACCTAGAACATTCAAGAATGTTTATGTAGAAGATTCCCTCTGGTTATAGAATTATAGGTGACTTTTTTCCTTCTTCATATTACTTTTCTGCTTTTCAAATTTCTTGCAAAGGGCACATATTGTTTTAATAAGGTTTTAAAGAAAAGGAAAAAATAGTTGGGCAGAGAAACCAAAGAACTAGGGATTGGATTGCAGAGTAGCAAAACACACACACACACACAAACAAAAAAGCCTAGCAGTTTAATCACTTATGCTGCATTTAGTTCTTGGAGAAGTAACTTTCCTTGGCATTTCACTCACCAAGATTAACAGTTTCTCATTTAGATCACAGGCCTTAAGATCCTGACAGAGGGCAAACTGACCAGCCTACATTTCAGACTGAAACTGTTCCCAAAACAGTTCCTTTCTGGGTCCCGCTAGGTCTGAGGTGCTTGAAGAAAGAAATCCAGGAAGCCTGAGGATGGTCCAGATTTTCAAAGCATAGCCCAAATTCTCACAAAATGAGAAGGGAAAGGGCTCTCACAAGACCGAGGAACTTACAGGCGTGTTGCTGCTTCAGTAGAAGTTTCGTCTCCCTCAATCCTGTACACTTTCCCATACATGACATACTCAAATTGGTCAGCCCTGTGGAAAATAGGGGCAGTTATTCTTAAATACAGTTAACAAAAGTAAGAGGCCCTTTAAAAAAATGGTAACTGGTAACTATACGCCAGCATCATAACACCAGGCACTTTCTAAACGTGATGTCATTCAATCCTCACAGCAACCCTGTGAGCTAGGTATGACCATCAATGTTACTGATGAGAAAAAACTAAGGTTGAAGGAGGTTAAGGTTATCCAACAAATAAGTGGTAGAGCTGAGATGTGAACTGAGTGGGCGTCCAAAGCCTTTCCATCACACCAAACTCCCTCCCAAGACACAAGGCCCACAGAGCCTAGGTCATTCAGTGCTCATTTCCTCCACTATCAAAAAGTGACAACTCACACTGTAATCACTGCTTTGGATAAACACCTGGATGTCTGGATTCTTAAGTGCTGCACTTTTCTTAAGCTAACAGAGTCTGCTGATAATCATTTATTTCATGAATTAAGTAAGGGTCTTTCTATACACCTATCCACTTAGTCCTCAGGCACATTTCAGGTGCTCCCTTTTCCATCCCCTCACCTGGAAGGCCTATCATCTGTGGGGTTGTATTCACCATCATCCAGAGTACCATCTTCATATAAGGTACTGGCTATGACCAACCGGAACTTGTCACCTGAAAACAACAGCGGTAGCAGAGGGTGGAGAACAGCTGAGATGGCATAAAGCCTCCTGCTGTTTGTGTTCAGTACTTACCCAAGTCTACAGGGTAAATCTGAATGTTTACATCAAGGATGAGGTCCATCTTGAAAGATTCACTCTCACAGTGCAGCCGAGACACTGGAGGGGAAGAGTGGCAGAAGTTAACTGCCTGTGGCCCAGGGCAGACCCTACAGGGCAGGGCAGACAGGTACTTCAGGGGCCTGGATGCAACAGAATACTCAGTCTAATGCAGTCTGTATCCACTGGCCTCTCATCTACTCTCACAGAAGTACAGGCTCAATCAGAATCACACATGCAGGAAGGAAAGGGGAGACAACCTGTGGCCAGTGGACAGAATCCACAGAAAAGAATCAAAGATACTCTGGCAATAAATAATATCCAGGTTCTAGGCCAACCTAAGTGATTAAGAAATAACCTGATTTGGGGCAAGGTATTCATTCATCCTAAGGTTTCCTCTTCCTGTGTCAGGTGCTGTGCTAAGGGGATTGATGATCAAGATGTGTAAGAACTGGTGTTTGTCCCGAAGAACTTATCAGTGTCCAGGCAAAGGAAGAGACACCCAGGACAATTATTGATAAATGACAGAATAAAGAGGTGTATACCAAGCAGTCTACTCTTAAACTCTGAGAAGATTTTACAAAGAGCTAAAGACTCTGAGGAATGGGTTGTGAAGTCGGATTATTCACTGTACAACCTTGGGTGGGCTGCTTAGCCTCTCAGAGCAAAATGGGTAAGACACCGCCTACTCGTGGAAGAAAATAAGTGAGACAAAGTGCGTGCAAAGTGTTAAGTACAGCGCCCGGTCCAGAGCGGGGAGCGATTATAAAAGATGCCTGGAGTCCACCAGCACCAGGAGAAAAGGCCACCCAGGCATCGAGCACAGCTTGTGTGAAACCAGGGAGAGCTCGGGAGTCTCCGTTTTCTTATCTATAAAATTATTTCTCGAGTGAGGTCCCCACACCAGGACCCACCGGTAGGGAAAGGCCACGCGAAAGTGGGTGGACAAGCGGCCTGGGGGCGGGTACCAGAGGAGATTAGCCCCTTCCCCCGAAACCGCCCCTCCAAACCTTGCTTACCTCGGTCAAACTTTTTGCCTTCCGGGTCAATGTCTTTTACATCAAAAATATCCTCAAAAAGGATGCCCGCCATGGTGAGGGGGCCACGAGAGTAGCAGAGAGACTGGGCGCGCTGACCGCGACGACTAGGGGTAGCGCACCCCCTCGCGTGGAGGAAAAGAGGCGCGCTAAGACGACGCAGCGCTGAAACGGCAGCAGCAAAGGAATACAATAACGCATGCGCACAGAAGAACTGTACCGCAGCCACTTCCGCTGCCTAGCTCTCGGGGCTTCTTAACTTCCGCCCCGAACGATTGTTTCCCAGAGGTTTCAGAATTGAGGGCTGGTTTCGGGTCCAGAAAACTCCGCCCCGGGCGGCGACACGATGGGTCCCACCTCCGACAGAGGTGGCGTCGCGTCCGGCTCTCTCCCGAGGCTCTACTGCGCCCTCTTCAGAAGCCGGGTCTGGAAGACTGGAATGCTCAAGCGGCCTGCCCCAGCCAGGGACCTTGATCCTTGGCCCAGAGAAGCCCGGCCCGAGCCTTACTGTGCCGGTCTGCGTGCCCGCCGAGGGCAAGTCCGCACAGAGAGCGAGGGGAGCAGCACCCCGCCCCCAGGGCGCTGGCCCGACTGGGCGCAAAACCCAGCCCTTCCTGCTGGCACCCAGGCCGGCCCGGGCCGGCTCGTCCCAGCTGGATGTCACCTGAGCCGGGTCCCTCCAGTTTGGGAATTTGCCATGATGTCACCATGGGGAAGAGGAAAGCCTGCACCGTCCCCTTTCCTGCTCTCTTCTCTCACACCACCCCTTCAGCAGGGCATTAACCCCAAACCCACTGCCCTCCTCGAGCCCTGCCCCTTAAGCTCTGTTCTTCCCTTTCCGCTACCACGGTCCTCTCCTTCTAGACAAGCTCTCCTACGGGCTTCTTCATCCTGGCACTACCCTGTTCTACAGACGCCACCTCTTTCTTTACATTGCCCCTTCCTCTAGGGTGCCAGCTCTCACTTCGACCCCCTCCTGGGCACTGCTCCCTTACCCGGGAGCCCCCTGCGACCTCCCGCGCGCCCCTTCACCCCGGCGCTGCCTCCTCCTGCACACTGCCTGTTTCCTGGGCACTGGCCTCTCCTGACACTCTCCCTAACGCTGCTCATACACTAGTGCTCACCCCCTCTGCTCTGTCCTCCGGACCCTCATAGAGAACGCAAAGCCCCAGCAGGCCGTGTTCCCCCATGGCTGCTAGACGTCAGCACCTACTCCGGTTTCTCTTTGGGCCCTGCCAGGGAGAAGCGACCTCTGTCCCCACCACGCCCGCCTCCCAGGCACCTAGACCTCCCTTCCCTCTGGCCTCACCCATTCCCGTTCCCTCCCCATCTCCACCCCAACCCCCCGCACTAGCCGAAGGCCAGGTGGCTCAAAGTGCACCTCCCTGGGGGTGTTCCTGGGGGACCCGCAAAGAAGGGAAGGAGAAAGGAAGGGGATGAGAGAGACCGAGGGTCCTAATTCCAAGCAACCTCCGTTTCTGGGCCTAGCGACCCCCTCCGAGTTCTCCCCTAGCTTTGTTTTTCACCCCCCAGCAGAGCACAGGGACCTTTCCTGGCCAGTCAGCCGTTGGCCCCTCCAGTGAAGCAAGAGAGGGGACCGCCGCTGAGGGATTGGGCCCGAATCTGATTTAGACGGCTCGGCAGCCCCCGCCCCAGGCCCTACCGAGCCCCGGCCTGTCCAGCCCCTCCCGACCCGGCGCGCAGAGCCGCAGCCGCGGTCCGGCCCCTCCACGTGCCAGCGGACCCGCCCCCGCCCTGGCCCGGGACGCCCCTCTCAGCCACCGGCCTCCACCGAGTGGGGTCGCGGGCTCGCGCGTTGCCCGCGCCCCCTGCCGCCTCTCCCGAGCCCGGGAGGCGGCCTCTACGAGGACCCCGGCCGGGCAGGACCCGCTCCCTCGGAGGGGCCGGCGGGCGGAGCAGCGCGGAGGGCACCGCCCTCGGCCCGCCCGCCTAGGAGGGGACGCGAGCGGGAGGCTGTGCCAGCGGCGCCCGCCCGGGGCCCGCCGCACTCTGCACTCGGCCGCCCGGGCTGCGGGGACGGGACGGCTGTGGGCGCGGGCTCCGCGGGCCGGGAATCGAGCCGGGCCAGAACCTGAGCCGCGGCGGGAGGCCAGAGGGCTGTGAGCGGAGATGGCGGCGGCGGCGGCGGGGGCGGCGGCGGCGGAGGAAGGGATGGAGCCGCGGGCGCTGCAGTACGAGCAGACCCTGGTAAGTGAAGCCAGCAGAGCCCTGAGGAATGTGCTCCCGGACCGCTGCTCCCAGTTACCTGTGGAAGCGACGAGGTCCGGGGGGCCTAATCTAACCCCGTCCCGCCCTCTGACCTGGGAAAACTGACAGCCTGAAGGGCTAAAAGGCGGAAAGCTGCACTCAGGTCTCTAGCTGAGGTTGGGGGCCTGCACAGGACAAGGACTTCAGCTGCTTGTCCTAGTTGTCCTTCTCTCTACTCACCCCCAGCAACGTTTTCCTTGCTCCTCCCCACCACCACCTGGGGCGAGGGCTCAGCACCCCACTACCCCTTCCCAGCACTACCCACATCCTTGGACATTCTCTCTCTCCACTGTATCTCCACCATCCAAAGACATTCCTTCTGTCTCTACTTTGTGCATGGCACGTGCTAGAAGGATGATCAGACCCAAACCCAGCCCTGGCCCTTACTGCTGGAGTGGCCGGCAACCCAGCATGGGTAGGAATCCTTCAGTTGATTCTTTGGGGGAAAAAAGGTTACCTGCTACCCTGGGGAACAGGAGCTTTACAGGAGGATGGGTCAAGCAGGAATGGGTGTGAGAATTGGGACCTTTGTCCAGGCTGACTCTGGATGTCCAGCCCCTACCCACCCCAGGGCCGGCCCTCAACATCATTAGAAGCAGGGGTCCTGGGGATCTGAGCTGACTCACAGCCGCCACTGTAACTTCAGTGTTTGAGAAACCTTTTGCCTCTACTTGTGTCACTGGGGTGGGGGACCCAAACTCTAGGGAAGGGAGTGGGCCCTGTAGCTCGTTTTTATCAGTGTGGGCTGGAATTTGCCCAGAAGGAGGCAGGGAAGGTACTTCTCCAGGAGGAGGGGGCCTGGGCTGTGTCTGAGGCAGGGAGGTGCCCAGTTATAAGAAAAGTGACTGGATGAAACAGGATGACAGGGAGAGGTGGCAGGGTGGGGGTGGAGCAAGGGGAGAGGGGTAAGCCTTTGCACAGCCTGGGACGTGTCTGCCAGTCTGCATGGGCCAAGAATGGGGTATTGGTCAGGGTAGCCGGGCACCAGCCACGTCTCCTTCTCCTGGTCTCTATCTCATCTCTGGAACAGAGTTCTCAGGGTCAGGCTCTCTCCTGGGCACTCCCTGCTCCAGCCTCTCCCCCTGGTCCTTCCGATCCCTTTGTCTTTCTCACACACTCACCTCCCCCTCCTATGCTGTCGCCTCTTATACGCTACTCTCTCTCTTCTCCTCCTCCCTTCTTCCCCTCTAGTCTCCTTTCTCTTCTGTGCCCCTTCCCAGACTCCCCCCGCCCCTCGCCCCGACCTTTCTCCACTCTGGTTCCCTCTCCTCCCTTTCCTGCTCTCTATCACACACTCTCTCTCTCTCTCTCTCTCTCTCTCTGTGTATCTCTATCTTTCCCTCCCTCCACTCCCCCCCAAGCCCCAACAGGAGCCCTTTGTATCCCGAAGCTCTGCGGGTGGCAGCCGGAATCTACTCCTCCCCACCCCCCAAACACACGCCCAGCTTGGCAGGTCTAGCCACTGCTCGGCCACTCTCCCATCCCATCACCCCAGCATCCACAATCACAGCCAAGCCATCAGCTTCTGCTGTCCCCTAACCCACCATGGGTCTCAGGGCAGCTCCAGAGTGGGGCTGAGGTCACCAAGTACTCTCTACCCACCCAGAGAGACTTTCCACTCCCAGCTGGGCTGACAGGCTGGGGTGGGAGTGGAGAACGGGGACAAGGGGATTAGGGTGGGCGGGAGGGGTGCAGCTGAGTCGGTCACAGGCCAGAGGCCCAGCAGGAACGTGATAAGGATTGGGGCCCCGCCTGTTCCTAGGCCCAGCTCAGCTGCCCCCAGTTCCATGAGGCCCTTATTGTTACCCATGTGCCCTTGACCATCCCCTATTCTCTGACCTTCCCTCCGCCCACTTGCACACTGCTTTAGGTTTTTCCATCTTTTCCTTCTCTGGGGCTTTCCCTCCCGCTCCTCCTCTTTTGCTCCCCGCCTCCCCAGGCTTGTGAGAAGAGGACGATTATTCTGCCACCCCCAGAGCTGTGTCCCTGTACCTTGGCTGTTCCCATCACTCCAGCCAGAACAGCCCCCACAATCTGCAGTGTGCATTGTTCCCACCCAAGCCAAAGTGGGAAAATGGGTTTAAAAAGGGGTACATAATGTGGGGGCTGGGAGAAGGGGAGTTGAGGCCCCAGGAGCTCTCCCTGCCTCCCTACTCTGCCCTTGTCTAACCCCCATCTCCTCTATTACTCAGATGTATGGGCGTTATACTCAGGACCTTGGGGCCTTTGCCAAAGAGGAAGCTGCTCGGATCCGCCTGGGAGGGCCTGAACCCTGGAGGGGTCCACCTTCCCCTCGGGCTCCCCCAGAGCTCCTGGAGTATGGACAGAGCCGTTGCGCCCGATGCCGCAGTGAGACCTGGGTTGGGGCAGGGAACTTGGCTGAGCTGTGCTGAGGGGGACAGAGGCCACTCGAGCTGCCCGGGAGGGGAGGGGCGGGGGTGGACAGGGGTAGGTATGCTTTGGTGCCAGCGTCCCTTTCTTCCCTCGCCTGCTCCCAGTCTGTACCGTACACTGCCATAAGTTCCTAGTGTCCAGGGTTGGTGAAGACTGGATCTTCCTAGTCCTTCTGGGGCTCCTCATGGCCCTGGTCAGCTGGGCCATGGACTACGCCATCGCTGCCTGTCTGCAGGGTGAGGACAAGGGCTGGTGGGGAAGGGCGGGAGAGAATAAGCCTGCTTCCTCCATGCCGCACTTGTCCACTGACCACTTCCCCTGGCCTGCCTGACCGCCCTGTCTTCAGGCGTAATCACTGCCACTCCCATAGGCCACAACTTCTTGCCGCCGTATCCAGCTGACCCTATCACCTACAGTGATCTTTGTCTCAGTGAATGCCCTCTAACCCCTCCCTACCCTTTGTTCCCCTGGCTCTATGCAGTACTCCCTGGGACAGCGGGTCACACAACTGTGTCTAGTGGCCAGGCAGGGACTGGGTGTATGCACCGGAGTGCCAATGATATGTCCTCTCTCCACAGCTCAGCAGTGGATGTCCCGGGGCTTGAACACTAACCTGTTACTCCAGTATCTGGCCTGGGTCACCTACCCCGTCGTCCTCATCACTTTCTCTGCCGGATTCACACAGATCCTGGCTCCTCAGGCTGTTGGTACAATAGGAGAGAGAGAGAGGGCAGAGATGGGCCTCTTGAAACAGGCACATCCTGTGACTCTCCTAGGATTGTTCACCCCCTGCCCCAGGGTCTGGCATCCCGGAGATGAAGACCATCTTGCGAGGAGTGGTGCTGAAGGAATACCTCACCCTCAAGACCTTCGTAGCTAAGGTCATCGGGCTGACTTGTGCCCTCGGCAGTGGGATGCCCCTTGGCAAAGAGGTCAGTGCAGATTGGGGAATGAAGGAGTCCCTCCCAGGGGAGGATGAAGCCGGGCCAACATCAAGGTGTGCCCCAGCCCCCACTCACCACCTACCTCTACCTCCCAGGGCCCTTTTGTGCATATCGCAAGCATGTGTGCCGCCCTTCTCAGCAAGTTCCTCTCGCTGTTTGGGGGCATCTACGAGGTAAGGGGGACGTTAGGGGAAGGTATAGGGGTGGGGTGGACTGCTGAGCCCACGCTAATGCCTACTCCCCTTCCCACCACTCTTCGCCAGAATGAATCCCGGAACACAGAGATGCTGGCCGCCGCCTGTGCCGTGGGGGTGGGCTGCTGCTTTGCGGCTCCCATTGGAGGTGGGCAGAGAGGGTCAGCCCCAGCCCAGCCCTTGAGTCAGAGGCCATGGGCCAGGCCCAGGCCTCAAGGGCCCTCTCCCTGTCCCCACCCCCCGCAGGTGTGCTGTTCAGCATCGAGGTCACCTCCACCTTCTTTGCGGTGCGCAACTACTGGCGGGGCTTCTTTGCTGCCACCTTCAGCGCCTTCATCTTCCGGGTCTTGGCTGTCTGGAACCGAGATGAAGGTGGGGCAACATGGTTCAGGAGTTGAGCCCTGAAATGGTTCAGATGAGGTGGGGCCCTCCAAGGCTACACCCACCTCCCTCTGCTGCTCTGTTTCCCTTCAGAGACCATCACGGCTCTGTTCAAAACCCGGTTCCGGCTTGACTTCCCCTTCGACCTCCAGGAGCTGCCAGCCTTTGCTGTTATTGGGTGAGGAGCTGAGGGAGCTGAGGTGTGGGAGAGGAGGAGGTGAGAGAATGAAGACCTCCTTTTACGAAGGTGCTTCTTCCCTCTCCAGTATCGCCAGTGGCTTCGGGGGAGCACTTTTTGTCTACCTGAACCGGAAGATTGTCCAGGTGATGCGGAAGCAGAAGACCATCAACCGTTTCCTCATGAAGAAGTGAGTTGATTCTTCCTTGGGTTGTATGAGGGTCATTCCCTTGGCGATGGGGAGGGGAGGCGTGGTAACAAGTGAGACACAAATAGTGGCCCAGTCAAAAATGGGCAGTCCCTGGAGGAAACTGTCCAATGGTGCTTTCCAGACTGAACATTTTGACTTTTATTTAAATTACCTGAAAATTGCCACTTTTGAATTTTTAGTCAGTGGCAGAGGGCATTTGGATCAAAGACTAAGGCTTCCTGTAGCCCTTGAGTTGGCCCAGATAGCAGTGCCCCCTGAAGAATGCTTGAGTCTTAGCTCTTCCTCCTGCTCTCGCAGTTGAGACCCCAAGGACTGGGAGCTGGGCGGCTTGAGGCGTGATTTCTCTTGGGACTGACATGCTTCAGGGAAAGGGCAACCTGCTCCCTTGGCACCTTCGGTCAGCTTCATGAGTAACCCTAGCTTTCCCCAACAACACCTTTACTCTTAAGTCACCACAAAGAGACAGAGGCAGAAGCTTGAGGGTAAGGCACGGAGTCACAGCTTTAGAGGTGCCCACAGAGGGCTGGGGGGATGGATTCTCCTCTGCTGCTACCTACTTAGGGAGTGAGGAGCCGAAAGAAAGACATTAGATGGCCTGGATGGCCATCACCTCAGGGCCATTGTATCATGAGCGGCAAAGGAGACCTTTTCTCAGAACTGTGTGCTTTTATTTAAGAGCCAAAGCTCTGCTGTGACCTTAGCTATAAGGTATGTGAGGGCACCCAAGCCTATCACCAGCCTGAGGTTGGTATCTGACGCTGTGAAACCTGCATCTCTTAGACGCCTGCTTTTCCCGGCCCTGGTGACTCTACTCATCTCTACTCTGACCTTCCCCCCTGGCTTTGGACAGTTCATGGCCGGACAGGTAACCCCAGGCCAAAAAGGAACATGTACCTTTTCTTGAGATGTATCCCTTTGAAAGCCAATAGCCCTTGCTTGCCTATGGGCCCCTTCCATTTCCATCCTATCTGTCCCCCCAGACTGAGGCACCCTATTCACCTACAGCTCTCACAGAAAGAGACACTGGTCACCCTGTTTGACAACCGGACATGGGTCCGCCAGGGTCTGATGGAGGAACTAGAGCCACCTGGAACCTCACAGGCCTGGAACCCACCACGGGCCAACGTCTTCCTCACCCTGGTCATCTTCATTCTCATGAAGGTGGGGCCCCTTACATTTGTATAGCCAACACAGGCTTACTAGGTATGCGGCACTGCTCTAAGCACTTTCCGTACATTGACCCCTTTAAGCCTCACAGCAGTGCTATGAGAGAGGTACGAGTAGTGCCCTTGTGTTAGAGGTGGGAAGTCGAGGCACAAGAGGTTAAAAGTAACTGGCCCAGTCACACAGCTAGATAGCAAAGTGAGGAGCTGAACCCAAGCTAACTGGTTCCAAAGTCCTCCTTTTCCTCACCTCTGGGGGATTCTGAGATAACTGGGACATTTGTGTCTGACTGATAAGCAAGGTAGGCTTCTGGGGTGGAGCTGGGGTCTGTCTGGGGCCAGGTGGTGCCTCTACCTGTTTGAACGACCTCCTGCCTGCAGTTCTGGATGTCTGCACTGGCCACCACCATCCCAGTGCCCTGTGGGGCCTTCATGCCGGTGTTTGTCATTGGTGAGTCCTCAGCTGCCTGTTCCAGCCTGCACCCTCTGGCCACCCCTTGGCCGTCCCCTCTCTGCCTGGGAGCGGGTTTTGGTCCAGCCCCAGCCCCAACCCCCACCCCCGCAGGGTAGTCCCCTGCACTGAATGACCCACCGGCCCCTTCCCCCACCCTCTGACCCTCTCTCTTCCTAGTGTCCCTGCCCTCCCCCTCCACTACCTGTTTCTCTTCCCACCCCCCTCCCTGAAGGAGCAGCATTTGGGCGTCTGGTAGGCGAAAGCATGGCTGCTTGGTTCCCTGACGGCATTCACACAGACAGCAGCACTTACAGGATTGTTCCTGGAGGCTATGCAGTGGTGGGTGAGTACTCCAGGTGTCTATCCCACTTGGAAAACCCCTATGGCTGGGCCATAGGACCTGAGGCTCTGGCGCCCCCTGCCGGCAGAGACCAGGCTTCCCTCAGACGTACAGGCCCATTCCCCAGGATTGCAGCCCTGAGGGTCCTACCCAGAGTGGAGGGGTTGCGGGGGGGTGGTCATCTGGGGCCTGGGCACCCTGAGGAGACTGAAGGTGGCTGTCCCCAGGGGCGGCTGCGCTGGCAGGAGCAGTGACGCACACTGTGTCCACGGCCGTGATCGTGTTCGAGCTCACAGGCCAGATCGCCCACATCCTGCCTGTTATGATCGCCGTCATTCTGGCCAATGCCGTTGCCCAGAGCCTACAGCCCTCACTCTATGACAGCATCATCCGAATCAAGAAGCTGCCTTACCTGCCTGAGCTGGGCTGGGGCCGCCACCAGTACGGAGGGCTGGGTGGCGAGGGCGGTGCGGGTGAGGGGCAGAAGGCATCCTAGCACTCCGTCACACACACCTCCAGCAAGTGAGGCTGGGAGACCAGCCGCCCTGCTGCCTCCTGGCCAAAACCGCCCTTGTCCACTCCATGGGCAACTATGGCTGACCCACCTGATCGAACGAGGGCAGAGGGTGCTCCTGGGTCCTTCACCCTTGTCCCCATAAGCTCTGGGGCCTTCCCTGTAGCCCTGGGATGGTAGTACTCCTGGCTGCCCTCCCTATACTGACCGCAAAGAGAGTGCCTCTCTCGGCCCTCAGGCAGTACCGGGTGCGAGTGGAGGACATCATGGTGCGGGACGTTCCCCACGTGGCACTCAGCTGCACCTTCCGGGACCTGCGGCTGGCACTGCACAGGACAAAGGGCCGCATGCTGGCCCTAGTAGAGTCCCCTGGTGAGCCAGGAGGGGGGGACCAGGAATGAGGGTCATCTCCCAGCGTTGCTGCTCAGGAAGGGGGAGGGGCGGGAGCTCAGGACCAGCCTCCTTGGTTCCCAAGGCAGTAAGCCAGCAAACCTGGCCAGGATTTCCCCTGGGTATGTGGCCTGTATCCAAGGCCCCCCACTTGGTACAACAGAAGGCCAGTGGGTAGGAGGGCTTCTCCCCAGCTCCTGAGTCCTCCCACCTGTTCTCTCCAGAGTCCATGATCCTCCTGGGGTCCATTGAGCGTTCACAAGTGGTGGCATTGCTGGGGGCACAGCTGAGCCCAGCCCGCCGGCGGCGGTACATGCAAGAGCGTCGAGCTGCCCAGACCTCTTCACCCTCCGATCAGGAGAGTCCCCCCAGCCCTGAGACCTCCGTCCGCTTCCAGGTGAGGGGGAAGGTGTCATGGCAGGGCCACCCAGACTTTGTAAACGCCATCGTGTAGACTGTATGAGAGGATGGCGACACAGAGGTGGTCAGGGACCACAGGCTCCCCAACCCCTTCCTGCCTATGCAGGTGAACACAGAGGACCAGGGCTTCCCTGCAGCCCGGGGTGAGACTCACAAGCCCCTGAAGCCCGCTCTCAAGAGGAGCCCCAGCAACACCGTGAATGTCAAGGAGAGTCCTACAGGTGAGCCCACCGGCTAGCAGGATGGAGTCAGAGACCGGCCCCGGAGACCCACAAGGTCCCTGCCCAGATGCACCAGGGACAGCAGCAGGATGCCTGTCCCCTGCCCTGCTCACCTCTCCTGGTCCTCTCCAGCAAAGGTGGCACTGCCCTCAGGGCCTTGTGTTTGGGAACACAGGGAACGTGGAGCAGGCTGGCATCGCCCTCAGAAGCCTCTTCTGTGGCAGTCCACCCGCCGAGCCCACCTCAGAGGTGAGTGGCTGGAGCCTCTCCATCTGGCGCTTTCTCTCCATCTCTCTCTGACACTGAGACCACCTCTCTGTTAGCCTGCAGTGCCTGCCTCCATCCTCCCTGCCCCTCTGTCCTCCTGGATGTCAGCAGTCCCTGTGGTGTGCCCTTCCTCCCCGCCCCACCACTTTCCCTCACTTCCCTCCTCCCTATAACATCAACTCCTCTTCTTTCTGGTTTGGCTCTAACAAAGTTGGAGAAGTCGGGGAAATGTGACAAGCGCAAGCTGAAGCGGGTCCGAATTTCCTTGGCGGTAAGTGCTCCCTTTCCTCCTGTGGCTCCTCCGGAGCAGGAGACAGGGAGGGCCAGACTGTAGGTGGGGCAAGCTTTCCTGTGCTGGGGAGAGACACTCCCTTCCCCCAGCCCCCAAGCTGTCAACCTTCTTTCCTCTCTCCTAGAGCGACTCAGACCTGGAAGGCGAGATGACCCCTGAAGAGGTAAGGTGTGACTGGACTCTAGACTCTGTTTCTTCCTGGGTGTGTTCAATCATCATCTTGGCTGCTGTCCCCGTGGGAGGGACTGTGGGGTAGGAAAAGAGGCAGGCTGACTTTCAGGTAGCTGAGAGCAGCTGTTGGCACCTCCCTAACCCTTCTAGTCTTGTCCCCTTAGATTCTGGAGTGGGAAGAGCAGCAACTAGATGAACCTGTCAATTTCAGTGACTGCAAAATTGACCCTGCACCCTTCCAGCTGGTGGAGCGGACCTCTTTGCACAAGGTAGGGCCAGAGGCCCAGGGATACCTGGGCCCTCAGGAGCACAGGGTGGGGATCTAAGTCCTCCTACAAGCTTGGACTCAAGCCAGCGAGGGGAAAAAGAAACAGCAGAGAGTGGGCTCTGTGCTGACATGTTTTTCAAACACATCGCTTCAAATGATGGGAGGCCAAGAGCCTGGGCCCCTTAGCCCCTTCCTGTCTACGGTAGAGCCAGGCATCATTTTTTCTGTGCTCAGCCTTGCTCGCGGGAACTCTGCACCAAAACAGCAACAAAGACAGGGCTGGAGCTGAGTGGAAGCCAGAAGGCCTCTGACCCTCTAGGGTCAGAGTGAGGCAGGAGGCTGCCAGCGCCTGAGGAGGCTGATACACTCACAAAGGGAAAAAATGGGTGAGAAACAGGCAGGAGAAGAGAATCTAATAAACAAGTGAACAAACATCCAAGTAGGACTGGGGACACTGCAGAGAAGAGATAAACAAAGATGAGAAGTGCCTAGCAGGGGGCTTGGAATGTCAGACCCCAGAAAGTCTGACTTAATGTAGGCCAAAGGAAAACTGGCAGGGACACAGGAAGATAGCTAAGCAGAAGGGCAAAACAGCCTGCAGAAAACCAGAGTGCAGACAGGTTGGTGACGGGGGAGGCTGATGCTCATGGAGGGCAGGGGTTCTCTTTGCAGGACTGCCTCAGGCTCCCCAGGGTGAAGTGGCCAGCATCAGTGGGCATCTTCCAGCCTCTCAGGGAAGGCAGGGAGCACAGGTACACCAGCAGGCTGCTCAGGCAGACACCAGGAGAGTTTAGCTAAATTGTTGACAGATTTAACGGGCAAGCCTCTGAGGCACGGGGGATGAGAAGGAACATTCCCAATGTCTGCAGCTTGGGCAGCTAGCTTAGACACCATCTTTGCCCAAAAGCCAGCCTAGCCAGCCAGCCAGACAAGGAGGGCAGGAAGAACAGGGGACAAAAACAAAAAAAAAGCAAAAGGTAATAAAGGAACTTACAAGCCTTTGGGTAAAGACCCCAGATCAAAATTGCCATGCAATTGCAAGAAAAAAAGAAGATAGGCCTGTGAATAATACATCTGGCTTTTATTTAAAGCCTTTCTTCCTAAGACTTCTAAAGCTTTTCCACATCTTACTTAATCCTCAAACATCGCACGATGATAATGAAAATGCTGACATTTTTTAGTGCCAGCTACGTGCCAGGCAGTGGGCTAAGTTCATGTTTAATTTTAATCTTCACAACCACCCTGTAAGATGGATATTGTGATATTCTAGTTTTTATGAGGACATTGAAATTCAGACAGGTTAAGCGGTTTGTTCAAGGTCACACACCTAGTAGAGAAGGAAATGGCAAGCCACTCCAGTATTCTTGCCTGGAGAATCCAAGGGACAGAGGAGCCTGGTGGGCTGCCGTCTGTGGGGCTGCACAGAGTCGGACATGACTGATGTGACTTTAGCAGCAGCAGCAGCAGCACACACCTAGTAAGTAGCAGAACTAGGCCTGGAATCCAAAAGCCTGTGGATTTAACTATATTTATACATGAGGAAACTGAGGCAGTGAGGAAGTCACTTGCCCAAGTCACTAAAGCAGTCAGGCCCAAGGGCAGATTTCCCAGCCCTACTTCCAGGATTCTTTCAGAAGGCCACACTGTCACTCTCCCTGTCAATTCACTGTTCCTAAGCCTAAGAAGTACAGGCCTTCTAGTGAGCTCCCTGGTGAGCTCCTAGTGAGCTCTGCCATCCTAAGAGCTTTCCCAAACTTGAGTTAGACCCCAGACTCCCCAGAATGGCTCAGAAGACCCTTCCCAAACCCGCCTCAGCCTGTCTTTCCAGCCTCAGATGCCATCAGGCATCCCAGCTTCAAGCCTCACATGATCACTCATCCTTTTCTGAGAACATCCATTTCTGCCACACTCAACCCTTCCCTCATGACACCATCTTTTAAAGTCTCCTGTTGGTTGTCTAATTAAATTAAAATGAAAAGGACAAGTAGATGTTTGTTACAAACTTAAAAATCAGAGGAAGAAAAGAAGCCTTTGAGGAACCAACCAACAGAAGTGCAAAGAACTGAAAGCGATAAGAACATAAAAATGAGAATTCAAGCTGTCCTTGTAGGCCTGAGTCAGTAAGTAGTCCAGTGAAGTGCAGGAAGAGAATATTCAGGTGAGGAATACATGGGAGACTAGTTAGGAACCTGTGCAAATGGACATCTCACACCAGCGTTCATTCAGGGCCACCTGCAAAGCACCAGTGGGTAGAGGGGAGGAGCCAGAGTGCCAGCAGGAGGCCAGAGGGCTGAACCTGAATCCTACCATGTGGTAGCCAGCTTTTTAACCCTGTCACATTTCTTAGCCTCTCTGTGCTTCACTTTCCTTATCTATAAAATGGGATCATTGTACCTACATGATAGGGTTTTCTGAGGATTAAAGTTAATAACTTATATCAGTGCCCAGCACACAGTAAGTATTCAATATCCTTTCGGAATTACTACTGCTGCTTACACTGAGAAACAACCAACAGGAGACTTTAAAAGATGGTGTCATGAGTGAAGGGTTGAGTGTGGCAGAAATGGATGTTCTCAGAAAAGGATGAGTGATCGTGTGAGGCTTGAAGCTGGGATGCCTGATGGCATCTGAGGCTGGAAAGACAGGCTGAGGCGGGTTTGGGAAGGGTCTTCTGAGCCATTCTGGGGAGTCTGGGGTCTAACTCAAGTTTGGGAAAGCTCTTAGGATGACAGAGCCAATTTGGGGGGAAAGGAAGCAGAAAGCAGAACCCATTACAGTGTGGCAGCCCTATCCTGGTGAGGATGCTAAGGGAGTTTGGGAGAACCACCAGGATGTTCAGAAAGTCAATCAGTAAGGCTTAGTGGGACAAGTGTTTTGCAAATTTAAAAAGCATATTGTCTGTCAGATTAGAATTGTGGAGAACTGAAAATCAAGGGGAACTATTTAATAGGATCCTTGGGAGATGAAAGGGATTCTTAAACCATAAGGCAAGACTAAAGGATTACTGAAACAGGAAATCTTATAACAATGTTTCCCTCCAAAGGCAGATGATGAAATTAAAGATAACTTGTAGCACACAGGATTCAAGCTAGATAGGAGGAGGAACTTGCTAACTAACCACAGGACAGTTATGACAAGGGCATGGAAGGAGCACAGGAACGCGTATTCTAAAACTGAACTTCTAGCTCCCTTTATGATTACTGTCATGCCTCAGGTAGAGAAAGTTAGTTAAGTCCTGGAAGTCCTTTTCTAAAGAATTTAGCAACTGTATAATAAAACATTTTAAAACTGTTAAGATGATTACAATGAGTTCTGAGTAACTGGTACTCTAGAATCTGGGTTATTAGTGCCCATTTTGATTCAAATATTAAGCCCAAAGGCTTACAAGTAAACTCAGAACAGTGCGGTAAATGATAGGCCAAAAATTCCAGGAACTGCTGAGTCAGTAGAGTGTTTTTCAAGACATCTGGCCTGAGAAAATCCACTTAGAGCATGAGGGGAACTGCCTGACAATTTCTGAACCCTTGTTGATTACATTAGAAGGCCTGGGGGGAGGGCCCAAAGCAAGGAAAACATGGGGAGGGTGGGTGTGACTGTTGTCCCCCTGGACTACAAACTGCATCTCAGAAGGAGCCGGGATGCTAGCTGGGCTAGCAGAAAAGGCAAAGTGTATGAGAAATGTAGAGTGCTGCAGGCCAAAATTAGAGGGGTATCAAAGCTGGCCGGCCCCCCAAGGGCCCACGGGAAGCATGTCAGCCACAGAGGTGAGTTACAGGTGGAGGATTCAGGGCCAGTACCCCTAGGGGGAGTGGGGTGTGTGTGGAACTTGGGTCCACGACTAACCGGACAGCTGCATAGGATGACAGGGGCTGTGCATAGTGTGACGAGAAGTTGCCTGGGGCTGCAAGGCTACTTCTTACTGATGACCTTGAGCAAGTCACTTCAGCTCTGAGCGTCATGCTCCTCGCCTATAGAATGGATACCATACTTACTTCTCAGGCACTACCGAAATTAAATGCCCATATAGGAAAAACCTAGCCCAGTGCCCAGCCAGTCATCTTCTGTCGTATTTCAACAGTTGTTCTCTGTCCTCCTTTCTAACATGGAATAAAGAAGCCTTCCCTTGTCCCTTCCCCCATCAACGTAAGCAACAGGAACATTCCCACTGTCAAGTTTCTGAGGCTTGGTTACAGAAACGTTCTCATTATTGTTGTTTTTCCTCTGGTGGTCCTGTCCCCTTCCCCTCACCATCCATGACACCCCTTCTACTGCCCTCTGCCACCTTGTCCTGGGTCCCTCTGGCCTGTACCGTACAGCTCTCCCCTCACGTATCAAGTCCAGTGTGTTTTCTCCCTACCCCACAGACTCATACCATCTTCTCACTGCTGGGAGTGGACCATGCGTATGTCACCAGTATTGGCAGACTCATTGGAATTGTCACCCTGAAGGAGGTGAGCTGATGGCGGCCAGCAGAGCCACTCCCACAAAGGCTCGGAGGCTTCTCTCTAGCCCACCTGGGGGAGCACTGAGGAGGCATCTGAGCAGGGAGCCCCGAGTCCACACGTCTGACCCTCTTCCCCTTCCAGCTCCGGAAGGCTATCGAGGGCTCTGTCACAGCACAGGGTGTGAAAGTCCGGCCGCCCCTCGCCAGCTTCCGTGACAGTGCCACCAGCAGCAGTGACACCGAGACCACCGAGGTGCATGCACTCTGGGGGCCTCGCTCCCGCCATGGCCTCCCCCGGGAGGGCAGCCCTTCTGACAGCGATGACAAGTGCCAGTGATCCCCTCAGGTGTGACCTGGGATGGCAGTGGGCTTGGCTGTCGGCCCAGATCCTGCGGCTTTCCTGTTCTCTCCACCATGGGAACACAGAAGCTCCAGCCTCGCCTCCAGACCTGGGGTGCTAGCTTCTCCCAACTCATCCTACCTGAAATCTGAGCCGGTGCCCACCTGCAGCAAGTGTTCCCAGGGCAGGAAGGTCAGCACTGGCCTGGCCAGAAGGGGGTGGGTTCGCTTGACCCCTGCTCCCTCTTTGAGAGGGAAGGGGTAGAACTAAGATGGGTTTATACTGGAACCTCCAATGACCAGATGTATATAGAGATTTACAAAGATTTTTATATTAATTTAATAAAACAAATTCTTAAATAGAACAAAATAAACACCTAATGAGCCACTTATATATAGAATGCCTGTGCCCTTCAGCTCTGTTCTTACCTTGGGCCCTCTCACCTCCCAAAGTCTACAAAGCTCCAAATTGAGCAGCCACTCGCAGCCCCCAGAGCTGTAAACTCCAGAGCTCGCTGTCCGTGGAATGCCGGGTCTGCAGAGGCCGCCACTGCTTGCTCATCCAGACCCCAGCTGAGGCTCAGGCCCCAGGAAGGTAGCTTTGCCCTTTTGTTCAGCCAAGAAAGACACAACCCTCTTTCCTCCCCAAGGAGAGACGCTCCCTCATGACTGTCTTTTGTTGGCACAATTCCAACAACTGCCTGGCATTCATGTGGCCCCCTTGTGGCCCTCTCTGGAAGAACATCCAGATCACTGCTCCGTGGCAATCAGGGCCATCCCTTCTTCCAACTCCACCCTAAAGAGAACTCCTGAGTGAATGGGGCAGCCTTTGGGCTCCGAGCCACCAGGACCCTGCCCACACGTCCTTCAAGTAGCTGGGGAAAGGCCTAGACCCCATCACAGGGGCCAGGAAGAGGGCCAAGGGTACAGGCTTTCGTCTTTCCATGGCCTCCCAGAGAAGATCCGACTGAAAGAATAGACTGAGACCCCTCTTTAAGAAGAAGAAGATTTAGAGATGATGGAGAGGTGAAGCACAGCACAAGCCCAGCTAGGCGAGGGGCCCTTGGGGGGACAGCTCGATCCAGAGGCTCCAGGAGGCTTGGAGCCAGCCCCCCCGGGCGAGGGCAGTTCTGTCAAGCACTGCACATGGACTCGGAGGTGAGAAGAGAAGCAGAGGAGAGGCAGGGGTAGAGGGTGGGAGAGGTGGGGCTCCCTCCTGCTCTACAGTCCAGTCACAGCCACCGCCTTAGGGGTTCACATCACCCGAGGAGGAAATGTGTACGTGGTGTTTTTGATTTAAGAACATGAACATCATTGTCTGCCACAGCTGTAGCCATGCCCCAGGGGCCCCGGGCATCCCCCGGCAAACCCCAGGAGTGGGGGCAGGACATGCGCCCCCAGCCTGGCCTCTCCCTCCTCTGAACACTTTCATGCAAACACACAATGGAGGAGTGAGTGCTCCCAGGAGCCCTCCAGGCTTTGGAGCTCTGCTGGAAGCCTCGCCCACGCTGGGGCACGGAGGCTCTGTCCCCAGAAGCAGCCAGGGGACACATGCCACCACGCGGCATGATTTGGGTCACTGTTCCTCCGGCTCCACCTCATCCTCGTCTAAGGACACCACCCCAGAAGAAGCTACGTCAGAGGCTTGCCGCTGCCGTTCCCAGCTGCTCACTGGTGGCAGGCAGAGTGGCTGGCAGTCCTTGCAGGGGGCTGGCTCCTCCTCAGCGGGAGAAAGGCAGGACTCTGTGAGGGGCGAGCTGTAGAGGGAGTCCTGGGCCTCCAGCGGGCCCAGGCTGCGGAAGGCACTTTCCCGGCTGGGGGGCAGTTTGGCGAGGAGCAGCTCATCGCCCAGCAGCTGGGAAGCCAGGCGGGCTGGGGAGCCCAGCAACCCGTCCTCCAGGCTGCACAGACTAGAGCACAGGGTCTCTGGGGACACGGTCTGCGAGCAGTCGCTCTCAGGTTCCACGGAGCCCTGGCGCACAGGCCGGGAGAATCTGTGGCCAGTGAAGAGGTCCTGGAGGTGGGGCCCCAGGGGCAGCTGCCCAGCCAGGTCTGCAGGGGGAGAGAAAGAAGACAGCCCTGCTAGCCCCATTTCAATTGGCCTGCCTAGAAGCCACATCCTCCCGGCTCCCAGCCTTACAGGAGCTGAGTAACTTGGAGCAAGTTGCTTAACCTCTCAGTGCCTTAGTTTCCTTAACGGTGAACTGGAGGTTATAACTTCATGGGATTTTTGAGAGAACAACAGACTCTGGAACTTGGTGAGAGTCAATAAATACAGGGATACTGTACATGGCGCAGGTGGCTCACTGCACAAGGGGCACCTATCCAAGGCTGAACTCAGCCCACAGTCCCTGCCAAGCAGCATGCCCTAGCATGAGGCTATCCCCACCAGAAAAACGCGTCCCTGTTTCTAACTTCCACAGATTCCACAGGGGCTAGTAGTGGCCTTGGATAAATGTTGGTCGTTATCATTATATCAAGGGTCAAAACAGGCCTGGAACTCAAACAAAAGCACTTGTGGTTCAGGCATCCTAATCAGTCCCCTTAAGACCACAGCAGCAATCCCCAATCTGCTCTAACGTACTGCCCACCCTGGAGAACTTGTTAATTAGCCAGAGGGGATGGGCCACCGGGTAGAGGCAATCTTCAAAGGCATAGAGGTGGGGGGATGGTGGCCTGTGAGGTTTGAGCCTAGAAGCTACAGAGAAAGTCAGCCACGTGGTTTAGAGACTGGAAGATGAAAGGAGGGCCTTTGCACAGCTGCACAGCCCCTGCAGGGTCCCCTCTGCAAGCCCGGGCCCAGGGAAAGATCCACAGGCAGGCCTCGGCTGGAGGGATAGGGCAAGGATCCGGAGCTGGAGCCAGAGGCCCTGTGGGGTGTCCCGGCCCAGCAAGCCTTCCTGTTTTCCTGGGGCCCCAGCCCTGCAGGGAGCTGTGCTGCTGCACTGCAGCTCCTCTGAGCTGCTACAGCCAGCCAGAAGGCTGCCTTGAGAGGGCAAGGCAGGACACAGCAGACCCTCAGAGATCAGCTGCACAGAATGCATCGGTGAGGTCTCTGGGCTTTTTGTCTGTTTGTTTGTTTGAAGGTGGCTCTGCCGGTAAAGAATCTGCCTGCAAAGCGGGAGACCTGGGTTCAGTCCCTGGAATGGGAAGATCCCCTGGAGAAGGGAAAGGCTACCCATTCTAGTATTCTGGCCTGGAGAATTCCATGGACTGCATAGTCCATGGGGTCGCAAAGAGTCGGACACAACTGAGAGACTTTCACTTGAAGGATTGTGAAGCCCAACTGCACAGACAGGCAAAGAAGGCTCAGCACCTATGGAAAAAGAACCACTGCCATTTCCAACTGCTGACTGCCCACTCACCAGCAGTAGCCAGCTGTCCTGCCCTTGGAATGTCAAGGACTGTCTGGACAGTCTGTCCTTCTCCTCTCCCCTTCTGCAGGCTGAGGACATTTTGGGTCTCCCTTTCCAAAACAAAGGCTGAGCTCTGAACCACAAGGCCTGTCAGGCGGGTTCCACCTCTGCTGGCAACACTAGCATGAGATATCTCCCTCACCTGAGTCAGTTCCCCCAGCAAAGTCTTCGTCATAGGATTCATCAGTGGAGTCCTCACCGTCCACCGAAGACCATGCCCGGAGCTTGGCTTCTGCAATGGCGAATTGCTCAGCCACTCCTGACAGGAAGGACAGAGTTTGTTTAGCAGAGGTGAGCTAAGATGAGGGCTCAGCTTAGACACAGGGGAGGGAAGACACAGCAGTACAGAAAGACTCCAACCCCCACATCAGGCCCAAGGAGATGAAAATGAGCATCCCTACGATAAACCCTTTCAGTACCCACCTGCTGCAAAGCGAGCCTCCTGTTCACCCTCACTGAGGTCTGAATAGGAGGAAAAGGCTGATTCCAGGGCAGCAGGAGAGTCACTTGGCTTGCTCCAACCCTTCCACTCAATGAGGTGAGCCACTCGGCCCTGGGCCATGGCAGTGGGCTTTGTCACGTGGTCCTTTACCACCTGGGAAATACCTGGAAGAGGGTGCAGAATGAGGAAAGCTGGTAAGGACACAGACCAGGGAGCATCTGGGAAGAGAGGGGAGGGGTGATGGTAGTTAAGAGTCCATAAGTGTCTTTGGCTGGGAGGAGGAGGAGGGAGCTGGGATTCATTTGAGAAAGAGAGGAAAGAGGGAGCCCAGCCAGAGCTCGCAGTCCCCAAGGGCATGTGCAAAAGGGCAAAGGGGGTGCATACCATGCAGCGAGGATCTGGCCAGCGCAGCAATCTCCTGGATAGTTAGGGCTCTCCGGGACTTGGGCAGCATTGCGATTGTATCTCCAACATTCACCTTGGGTGACAGCATCAGAGGGTGAGTACCCCTCTGTCAGCAGTGTCCCCCACAGGCCCATACTCCACCCAAGGCATCAAGCAGATATGGGAGCTTGGAAGAGATGCCAGAGCATCTCTGATGTCCCAGTAGCCACTGCGATACGTCAGAAAGTAAGAGGCCAGAATCCGCAAACTGTGTCCACCCAGGAAACAACATAGATGTGAGCAGGCCCAGGGGAGTAGAACTGCAGCTAACCCACCACATCCTGGCTTGCAGGGAGGGAGGCAGGTTGAGAAGTAAATGGAGTGGGGCCTTTGAGAATAGCAAAGAGGGGAGGCCAAATGCATGGCAAGTGGGACTTCTCCAGGTCCTCTCCCCCTTGCCCATCTCAGTCTTCAGATCCTCCAGTTCTCGAGCCTACAAGGGCCACAAACTCAGTATGATCAAAACCAAGCCCAACACCTTCTCCTCATATATGGCCCTGCTACGAGACTTCCTGACTTCACTCCAACCCACCATTCTCCCATTCCACCTGGCTCCAAAGTTACCATCAGCATTACCATCAGCTCTCCCCTAAGCCTGCTTACCCAGATCTGTTATTAACAGCTAACAACTCCATCTCCAAACTGCCTTCTATACTACTGTCATCCTTTCTACTCCTGCTGCCACAGCCCTTTCTCAAGGGCACGCCCTCAGTGGCCCCTGCTCAGATTAGCGCAAGTGGTGGTCCCCCAAGTTCCAATCCCACACTGATTTCTCAGCCCAGAATGTTGTGTATGTAAGTGTTCCCCACCCTGCTTCCCATGACTGGTTCTTCCTCATCTTCAGGGTCTTGGCTGAAATATCACTCTCTCCGAGAGCCTTCCTGGCCACCCTAGCAGTAGTCCAGGCTCCCTCTGTAGTCTACAGCCAGTTGCCATCCTCTACCAACAGACCCTGTGTGTGTCCCTATGGTCTGTCTCCTGTGTTTCCTTACTTCTTGTTGGTTTTCAGCTCTACGAGGAACCTGGTCTCCCTTGGTCACTGCTGCACCCACCCTGTGTTTAACACAGGGTCTGGTACAGAGCAGCTCTGAAAATACATAGGCTGAATGAATTAGGCAAAGTATAAAAATAAAAAAGTAATTTTCCTGGAGTGCAACTGGTCACAACATATCCCTATTTAAAATCTTTCCTGGGTTCTTCCAACGCCCAATGAAGTGGAAGCTGCACGGTCAGGCACTGAAGGAATCCATTCTGTGAGTCCCTAGGCTGCTTCCAGGCCTGCTTGGAATCCACCAGTGATTTCCTCTGTCCAGTGAAAGCCCACCTTTCTGCCTTCCCTTCAGGCAAGGGAAAGCAGCTTTCCCCTGGGCTAAGAATGCCATCCTTGCCTGACAAAATGATCCCTATCATTTAAGGCCTGATTCTCAAGTGCCACCACCTTTGAATTATGTTTTCAGTCCACAGTTTCTCTGTCTTCTCTTGTATGCCTGCACCCCCAGCTCAGCAATGTCCTTGCATCTTTCCTGAGGGATTTTGGGGTGGCAAAGCCTCAGTCTGATTCACCTGGGTTCCTACCTCCACCCTACACCTAGCTCAGTGCTCCTTGGCAACCCTGGGAAACGTCTCCCTCAATGAATGAATGAAGTCAGAGGCACACGCCCCATCCCCGGCACTGCTGACCTCTCCTCCAACACGTTCCCACCCCTCAGAAGAGGGACTCCACCTGCCCCCTTGACCTCAGGCCCACCCCGTCCCTTCAATACCTGGCTGACAGGGCCCCCAGGGTGGTGCCGGCAGCTTCAGGCCCAGCCTGGGGGGCGGAGCACCTGATGGGTGTTCCCTGGTTCGTTCTCCCGCCCTCCCATCACTCCCCCCAGCCATCGCCATCCTTGCCTGCGCTCGCGCAGCTGCAGCCCAGGCCCAGAGAAAAAGGTGTATGTCTCCCTGGCAACCCATCACCATGCAACAGGGTCTCCCGGGATACGGCCCGGGATGCGCTGACGTCAGGGCCCAAGGCTCAAGCAAGCCCGCCCTCTGGCACAGCGCCGAGCAGAGCAGACCGGCGCGCGGGGGCGGCCTTGTGGCCCCGGCGGCCGGATAGCGCCTCCGCTTGCAGGAAAAGGGAGCCAGAAGCAAGGCTGGCTGGCGGAGCGGGGGTGGGGCACACAGATACCCTTCGCGTGGATGCAGGGGGCCCCCCTTCCCCCTACCAACACCAGGGGCCCAGCACCTCTGGCAAGTCCTGGCTGTCCACTGAGGAAGGGCGGGAGGACCGGCTCCAGCCTCGGAGAGTCCGAGCAGATCCCAAGGAAGACAGAGAGAGGCCTCGAGGAAGTTCGATCCACTCCACAGCCCACGCGGGGTCCGAGGCCACTGAGGGGTGGGGGAAAGGCTTTCAGCTGGGCTCCTACTTCTGCCAAGATCCTCACTTTCATCCGCTGTTGCCCTCCATACCCCATCCCCCAGTCCCTAGAACCTAAGCATCCACCTGGTGCTCTCCACAAGCCTGAAAGCCCCCATCCTCACAGCCCTGACCTTCAGGCCTCCGGGGCCATTTTGTGGCAGACACTCCCCACCATCTTCCTCAAGATATATTCTGCCATCAAAACCCTAGGTATGAAACCTAAACTTTGATAAATTCCAAACCTTCTCAGGTTTCTCAACCTACCCATTCCTCTTGGAAAACACACCACATTCTTCCACCAACATCACCCCCTCTCCCCACCACAAACTTGGACCCTTTACAAGCTTGCTATGGTTCTTTCCTCTGGCCAGCCTCAGCTTATGCGCAGCTCTTTACTCTTCTTTTCTGACAAACCTGTGATTGATTTTCTTCTGACTTTTGTCCCAGTCCCCTAAGGCTTTTTCCTGATGCCCTGTCTGGCCCCAGCCTGTCCATTCCTATCTCAGCCTGGTTCCCAATAGCTACCCAGAGTAATTTTCCTCTTGCCGCCTGAGCATCCTACTCCTCAGCTTCCCATCACCTCCCAAATCACATCTATGTCCCTGGCCTCACCTCTTCGACTTGTCTGACAAGTCCATCGTCCTCCGGGCCCTTCACGCTGCCACAGAAACATTTTGCCCAGCACAGAAATCATAGGCATGCTGGCTGTGTTGATGCGGAGAACCAAAAGCCCAGAACCGCTCCAGGCTCAGCTCCCAGTTCTATTCCTATTTTGGCTCCGGATGCTGAGCCAGTCCCCTCCCCACTTGGAACCTGTGCCTAGTCACAGAAGGAGAACACTTCTGCCTCATGGCTTTGAGGAGGTGGGAGTGCCTGGGCCCAGCTGAGCTCTCTGGAGCTCAGGAGCTGAGGCCCATCCCCTAGACAGTGCCAACAGGCAATTGTACATCACAACTGACCTTTAGCTGGAGCAGCCGTCTCTGTCCCTGAGCCTCAGCCAGCTGGTGGTCCCCAGAAACGCTACCAACCGGAAGGAAGACACAAGGTTACAGGCCAGCCCTGGCCCCCAGCTGGTACCTAATCAGGGCTCTCTAGGCCAGTCATGGGGTCAGCCAAACTCTCCTGACTACAGGAGGGAATGACTACCTGAACGCCAAGCCTTAGCAGGGCCAGAGGGATCAGAGCAGCCTGCTGCTTCTCAGCTTCAAAAGTCATGAGATTAATTTAAGACTACAAATCCTAGAATTCCTCATGGGAACCCCAGTCAAATACATGTCTCAGCTAGAGTCTCAGTCCCAAAGAACCTCAAGTAACACCCACACTAAGGCCTCTGTGCCTGACCGCCTGCCCTAAAAGCCCAGGACTCATTTCAAACCCAGCCCTACACACGGCACAAGTTACTTACTGCCTGGCTTTAGGCCTGGGGAAATCCATGACACGGGAGTAAAGTAGGCTGGCCTACCTCAGACACTAAACTAAGGCCAGGCCCCAGTGTGCACCACGACCTATAGGAACCAAGGCCCAGGCAGTGGTCAGCAGTTGTGGAAAGGATGCCCCAGCAGCCCCCCTCTGGGCTCCTGTTTCCCTCCACAGGGCAGAGTGAGTTCTGTTTTTGTTGGGAGTGGGGTCGGGGACTAAAACAGTTTTTTACAGATGAGAGGTGATCACGTGCTCACAGGTGCCCCCAAATGGGGCTGCAGTCCCCTTCAACCTGCAGCCTCTGAAGGGGGTAATAAGTTTGGTCAAAAACTCCATGGTAGGATGCTTGGCCAGCGTCTGCAGGCTACCTCCTGAAGGGGGCTGGGACACAGCTGGAAGACAGGTTCCCAACATAGGGCCACTCCCAGGACAGTGAGAGGAGAGGTGTAGGCAGAGGGGGAGGTGACTGTGAGTGGGCATGCAAGGTCAGTCGCCACGGGCTGGAGAGGGTTGAGCAGCCCTTCTCTAGGCTGTGCGCCTCCTGCCACCCTCAGCGCTGGGGATGCAAGCGGAAAGACCACGAGTCCACCCTGCAGAGCCCAGAGGCAGTAGCAGGCCTTAGGAGCGAGCCTGAGTCGGTTAACCCCCCTCCCGGCTCGGCCCGCTCCTTCCTCTTGCCGGGCCCGCCTCCCCAGTGCAGGCTCCTCCCTCTCCCAACACCGGCCCCCTCCTCAAGGTCCCCACCCGCCCGCGGCGGCCCGCGCACCGGGTAGCCTCAGCCCGATTCCCCAACCTGGGCCCGGTCTCCGCCTCTTACCCTGACTCGCCGGGCTCCGGGAGCCGATACAGCCCATGACCGGGCACCCAGCCACGCTAGCCCGCGCTCGGGGTCCGGGCCATCGCCCGGCAGAGGGTCGGGCCGCGGCCGCCACCGGGGAGGGGAGAGCCCGTTGAGAAGGGAGGGGGGTGGGAGCCGCGCGTCCGCCAACGCTCCCGGGAGAGGGAACCGGGCTGGTGACGTAAGCGCGGGGGCGTGGCCACCGCGTCACCACCCAAGGCGGGCGGGGCGAAGCCTACGTCACAGCCACGTAGAGGCGGCCTGGGGCCGAGTCTGAAAAGATTAGTCCTGTGCTCCCAGACCCAAGGCACCGAGGGTGAGGACTGGCGGGACGGGTCACGCTCACTCTTTGGGCCCGGGCTGCTACTCATACTGCATAGGGGCAGAAGACATTCTTTGTATCCTGGGCTCTCATGTCACAGATGAGACCTCAAAGCCGTAGCAACTGCTAACTTCAAAACAGCCTGAAACCTGGGTCTTCACAGAGGTCTTACAGCACATTGTCATAGATCAAGACCAGCAAGTGTATCCTATTAAGTACCCCATAGCTATGCCCCCTTTCTCCCCTCCTAATCTACAGGAGCCCCACCATGTCCATTTTTGAGGGCCAACCATCCAAGCCAGACTCCCTTAACTCTCCAGATGGTGGACAGGGGAAGAGGAAAGAGGGGTGCCCAGTTAGAGGGAAAAGTGTGCTACAGTGCCAGCTCTGGAAAGGAGGCTGCCCACCTATCCAGACTCCTTCTCCAGAGGGAGCAGGCCATAAAGCAGAGAGGCAGTGAGCGTAATTGAATTCATGTTTAATAATTACAGGCACCGTGCCCCCCCTTCCCCCTGCCCAGGCAGCAGGGGTGGTGCAGGGGCTGGGGCATATGCCCCCAGCAGCGAGGACGGCAGTCCCAAGAGTGATTTTCAGAAAATAAAAAAGGACCCCAGGGGCAGGCGGTGGTGCCCCCCCCAAGACACACCAAATTTCAAGACTTTATATATAATATATCTCTGTGCCCCGGGGGGAGGAAAGGGACACCTGGCAGCATCTGGAGGGGGGGCCCCAGGCAGCCCCAAGCCATCCTGCCTCTTCAGCCACTTTATTAGCTCAGACAACATCGCACTACAGGCACCCACTGCCACCGCCGCCGCTGCTGCCGCACCCCCCTTGCAGTCCAGGCGGCTGGCTTGGCCATCCGAGTGTCCATGGGGCTCCAAGTCCCCGGCCCCACCCACCCTCAGTTGTGGTCAGACTCCTCCTCCTCCGCCTCACGAAGCCACTTGAAAAAAGTCGTGACAGACTTTAGGGCCACGCCCTTGCCCTGCTGCTCAGCAGGGTCCTTGCTACTCTCCCAGCTGTAGAAGGCGTCCTCCTTCACCACGTCCTCGTCATACAGCGCGTCGAAGAACATCCCAAGCAGGTCTGCAAGCAGGCAGAACAGCAGTTAGAGGCATGCTGTCCATAAGCACCCCATCCCACCATCCAGGAATCCCACCCCTAAGCGCCACTGTTGAAACAAGGCCCTGACATGCTGACATTTGTGTGTCTGGCCATTCCAGAGTGACTAGGTCTCTGACACCATGCTAATCTCATGATCTAACACACTGGTTCGCAAGAATGAGTCACTTGGCCAAAAGGTACAAACCTGCCCAGCCTCACCTCAGCAGCTTCAAGCTTCTCCCTGCAGAATTGGTACTCCTGAATTTGAGGCATCACAAAAGGCTGAGATATATCTCTCACAAAAGTCAAGGGTATAGCCTGGAACATTCACTAATCCCACCTCTGGCCCCATTTTACAAATTCTGACAAACTTGACCCTAATTTTCTCTTACTTTCCACACATCTCCTGAACATATATCCACCCCCTCTCTGGCCTTGACACTCTGACGTGTGATGTATGCTTTGCCAGGAACATTGTTTCTCTTGTCACCTTTTATCACCTTCCTAGTGAATTCCTTTAGGCTCAATTCAAGCACCCTCTCTGCTCTGCTTCTCCCTCGCCCGGAGCTTTCAGTCAGCCTTCCAAAGCACTTGTACAACCCAGAACATAATCTATTCCATTCCCCACATGCACTGCCAGTCTTTCCAAAGAAAACAGTACATTCTTAAAAGCAAAAGGAGGTTGAGAAGTTGATTACATTTCTTTTGAATACAGCATAGAATCTAGAGTCCAGGCCTCGTGAAACACCGACTGACCATCTAAGAGAAACTGCAAGCCAGGATGTTCCTCAGGCACACACCCTCAAAGCCACAACCGAGGCTATGGACAGATAGCCTCCAACCTCTATCCCTCAGCAATGGCAGCAACTGATCACTTATCCCAAACTTGTTTTCCAAACCCCATGCATACGTATCCCAGTGACTCTACACAATCAATGGATCCATCACTCTGCCCCATATTTATAAGCCCAAGCTTCTCCCACCTGAACACTAAAAGCCTCCTTTTAACACCTACTATCTCTTCACAGACAAACAAAAGATTTGTCTTTTGACAAGGGATTAGCTGAATTCAAACATTTCTTCTAGGGACGTCCCTGGTGATCCAAAGGCTAAGACTGCCATGCTCCCAATGCAATCGGCCTGGGTTCAATCCTTGGCCAGGGAACTAGATCCCACAAGCCAGAACTAAGACTTGGCTCAGCCAAATCAAACAATAAAAGTATTTTTAAAAAATCTGTCTGCACTTGCTGTTTACTTCCTGATTCAGGGGAGTATTACCCTGTCCTTTCCAATCCAGATCCTGCCCCCTGCTTTACCAAATACTGTTTCTACCAGGGTAGCCCCATGTTTTCACATACCAGAGGCCCTAATTTTCAGATCTGTTCAAGCAGCATCTAGCATTATAGACCATTTCCCTCTCCAAATATGCCCTGTGCCTCAAGAAATGGGCCTTTAAGCCCTGACCTCTTCCTCTCCAAATCAGATACCCTGACCTACTACCTACCTGACTGACATCTCTGATCATCCCCACCAGGACCACAAACTCAGTATGACCAAACTCAACTTGATCCAGTGGTCCCTACTATCATCTCACCTGTTAAAACCATCCTAGGAGTCATATATGACTTCCAATCTATCACCCTATCCCCAGGCTGGTGTGTCTTAAATCTGCCCACCCCTCTCCCATCCCCATTTCCACCAGAGAGGCTGAGCCACTACCAACATGCCTCGATCAGCCGATCTAGCCACATTCACCCCACTCCAAATCACTCTTCCCACTAATGGCCAGGATGATCTATACACTAAAAAAGAATTTTTAAAATCCTTGCTTAAAATTCCACAAAGGCCAACTTTCCTATCCTTAGGCTAAAGTCCCAAACTCATCCCATGGTTTACAGAGCCCTACATGACCTGGCCACATCCATCTCTCCAACGCACTTGCCTCACGTACAACTGGCTGCTGTGCTCTTCCACACTGGCCTTCCTTTTTTACCTTGTATCATGTTTTCAACCTCAAGGCCTCCCTTTACATATACAGTTCATATACATATAAGTCTCCCCTTTCCCCTTTGTCATTTAAGTCCCCATGGGTCAATTCCCACTCATTCCCTCTGACTAGGTAAATTCTCCCAGAGTATCCTGCAGGACCCATCTTCCAACACTTACCCAACTTCATGATCATGTGGGAACTATGTTTGACTTAATCACTGCTAATACCCCAACTCCAATGCCCTGGTACACAGTGTGTGGCAGGAGTACAACCTTAGTCACTCAGTCGTGTCTCTTTGTGACACCACACTCTGTAGCCCTCCAGACTCTCCTGGCCGTTGGATTATCCCAGCAAGAATATTGGAGTGGTTACCATTTCCTCCTCCAGGGGATCTTCCCCACCCAGGGATCGAACCCATGTCTCCTGCATTGCTAGGCAAATTCTTTACCTACTGAGCCATTGGGGAAGCACAAAATAGGCAGTCAATTAACCTTCAAGGCCAAGGCTAACTCCTTCCACTTGTCAGTAAGGAAACAGTGTTGGAGAGAAAAGGACTCAACCATGAGAATATTTTGCTCTCCAGGGGCCACTCACTTTTCTTCAGTTGAGACCCTTTCCACCATTGCCCCCTACAGTCTAGTAGTTCCTCCAGCCCACCCACCCTCACCATCCCCGTGGCCTGGTTCTTACTAGGGGGCTGGTCTAAGGTCACTACAAGGGCCTGGAGAGCATAGAGCGCCTGCAGCTCCTTCTGTTCGTCACATAGGTATTTCTGTAGCAGTTTCGCTCGTGCTTTCAGCACTGCAACATCCACTCGGAGAGAAGACTCAACTATAGGGAGAAAGACAGGGTAAGCAGAATAATGCACCCTCAGCCTGGTTCAGAACTAGAGGTAAAGACCAAAACCACCCACCCTTGCCCCACCAACTCCCTGGCTCCTCTTACAGATAATTGCAGAATAGCAGACAGTTGTCATGAGGGCTCGAACTAATGTGTTGGATGTCACCTGCTGCTCGTTCAGGTTGGCCTGAGCAGGAGAAAGAGAAACAAATGGCTCAAAAGTTCTAAATTATGCCTGGAAGGCTCCATTCTTGTTGCCCCCACCAAGCACCACCTTCTCTCTCTCTCTCCACACCAGTCTCAAGGAGAAACATACCTCTATCCAGTCAAACACCCGCTGGTTACTGCTGCCCTCCTGCAGCAGCTTCTCCAGCTGCCTGCGCAGCTCCTCGAAGGAGAGCAACCTCTGGCCTGGGGCTTCTGACTCCTCTCCCAGGGTATACTCCACCTTCTGCAAGCAGAAAGGCCCATGTTCGGGAGGTAAATGCATCACACGAGGTAACAGAAGAGAAGAGGACTGGCCGGCCCCAAGTGCTAGAGTCCACCCAAGTGCTAGAGTCCACCCAAGTCCGGTCACAAACCTGCGCAGTGACAAAGGCACTGACATCCTGGCCTTCAGGCAGAAATTCCTTCCAGCTGAGTCCAGCCTCTCGCCACAGCGTCCCCACCCTCTTAGGACCCTGGAAAACATTAGACCAACTCAGTAGACAGCTCTCGTTCTCTCCAAGAATCTAATAGCTTCACAGATATCATCTAACAAATGTATACTGTAATCTCACCAGACACCTGCAAGCAGCTCAGGATGTTAAGATACTGCATGGAAACAGTGCACCCATGGCCACAGTCTAGTACCGACCAAAGACATCAGTCAAATAACCATCCAGTCACGAGAAGTTACCTACCACAGCGCTATGAGACTCAGAAGATGGCCTGAGAGCCTCTCGGAAAATGTCAGCTAGGTCACAGGACTCTCAGAGAATTACTGGACCACAAAAGGTAAATGACCAAATCAAAACACCTCATCCAAGCCTTCCACACTCATCTACATTTCTCTTTCTAAAACAGTTTAGTTTTTCATTATTCCAAGTAACAAATGCTTATGGGAAAGAACAACTTCTAACAAGTATTCAGCTCCCAAGTCCAGAAAAATTTAGAAGCAGATGTAACCCCAACGCAAATCAGAAAACGGCAGTGTTTCGAGTTCATTTTCTCTAAAGGGCAACAGATTCTGAAGCCATCGCAGTTTTACAACAACATAATCAGGATGATGTCATCCACTCTTGACAAAAGTACTTCATGGACTTTAAAAATGTCCATCTTAACACCATTAAAATCGAGTTGTCTCACAGCTGACATACCACATTTTTAAAATAAGACTAAGTTTTTTCTTTCTTAGCAGTGCATAAATGTCACAAAATCCATGGCACCTTGGAGTCAATGAAATACTACTAGATCAATATATTTTTTCTTTTGAATTATTACTCTATACTTCTTAGAAACTATCTGGTATACATTTTTACCTAAAAGAATATGAAAGGACAAGTCCTCTCTGATTCAAAGACTCCTCCGTGTTCCAGAGCTGAACTCTTTTAAAACTGTACTTCCTGACATCTCACCATCACTAAATACCACAGTCAACTTGCCCTTCCAGTCATTTCACCTTTGTATTTGCTAGTCAATTTTAATAAAGCAGTTTTTGTCCTGAACATCATCAAACAGACACCCCTTTGCAGTTTCACAGTACTTTGCCCAGTATGTGGTCAATGTTCTAAAAGAGGCTAGCTGAATGAATTAACTCATCAATCAAAGGCCTAGGACCTTGTGCTCAGTTGCTGAGTTCTGTCCAACTCTTTGCCACCCCATACTGTAGCTGCCAGGCTCCTCCGTCCATGGGATTTTCCAGGCAAGAATACTGGAGTGGATGGCCATTTCCTTCTCCAGAGGGCCTTAGATTCTCATTCTCCTCCAGCCTTGGCCAGAACCTACTATAGGAACTGGTCTGAGCAAGAGTGCCAGCCTCACCATTTTCCCTCCCAGGTACCAACCCAGCACCACCATCCTGCCAAAGGACCATGAGGCTTCAGGGTCACCACCAGCACCCCAAACCACATGGTGGGAAGAGACATTCTAAACAAACCACCTCTGAAAGGCTCACTCACCACGCTTTTGCACAGGAGCCCCAGGATCTCCAGCAACAGGGAAGCAGCCTTGCCCAGGGGTCTCAGAGGTTTTGTTATTTCCCTATAAGATAAACATTCTGTTGTTAAATTAGCCTCCCACACACTCTCAACATACTAGCCCATCAGTTCCTAAATCCAGGGCTCTGACCCACCACACCTCCTTTCTCTCTCCTTCTTATTTTTACCTCCCCTCAATTCCACCAGAGGGGGCTTACCTGAACAGCTCCCCCATTGGCACCCCACCTTCCTGCAGAATGGGCGTTATCAATTCTGCTAGGTAGAGCCACACATGAGGGATGTCAATTTCCATGTCTTCAGCCAACTCTAGAATTTCATATAGCCTGCATAGGGAATTCAAAGTCAGGACCTTCTAAGACAAGCCTGCACTCCTTTGTTGCCCTCCTTTTGAGGCAACAAAGGCATGACTAAAGGCATCAACTGCAGGACCCTCCTCAGGAACATTTCCTAAACACGGGGCAATTATCTCACACTAAGTGAAAGTCACTCAGGTGTGTTCGACTCTTTGTGACCCCACAGACTATAAGGTCCATGGAATTCTCCAGGCCAGAATCCTGGAGTGAGTAGCCTTTCCCTTCTCCAGGGGATTTTCCCAACCCAGGGACTGAACCCAGGTCTCCCGCTTTGCAAGCAGATTCTTTACCAGTTGAGCCACAAGGTAAACCCAAGAATACTGGAGTGGGTAGCCTATCCCTTTCTCCAGCAGATCTTCCTGACCCAGGAATCGAACTGGGGTCTCCTGCATTGCAGGTGGATTCAGGGAAGCCCTATCTCACACTAAGGCCACCTTCTTCTCCTTAGACAGCTCACCCCCAACCACGCCAAAACTTATGTTGACCAGAATGGCTGAGGAGCCTACACTCTTATTCAAGGTTCACAGGTCCTACGAAGGAAAGAAAGATATAAGAAGGTAAGAACGGGAGGCCTGCAGAGGCCAATCATACCCTTGGTAGTACTGAGCAGTGGAGAGGTGCCCGGCACAGAGCAGCTGGTGCAGCAGCCGGCCCATGTGCTCCCGCGCGATGGCGCTGCGCTCCAGCGTGGACTCGATGCCATGCCGTACAAAGATAAAGAGCAGGGAGGGCGAGGCCAGCTCCTGCACGCACTGCACTGCCTCCTGTGGGGGCGCAGAGCACAGAAGGGAGGCCAGTCACTGTGTGGCTCAGACCCTCCACCCCTGCCTGTCAGCACATGCCCCTTCCCATCCACCCTGTCATCCCTCACTCAGACCGCTCTCACAGCTTACCTTCATGTCATTGAGATGGAGGTACTCCTCAATGATGGCCCTGGACTTCTTCTCCAGCTCCTCTTCAGAGAGCGCAGCCTTCGGGGGACTCACCGGGGGGAGGGCAGCTTCTCGCTTCACTGAGCAGAGAAAAACATATCACAGATTCATCAGTTCCAGTCTTCCTAGCAAACAGGGTCTGAAGCCCTAAAGACACGGTCTGCGGACTGGTTGGTCCCAAACCAACCCACATTCTTCTCTTCCCCTCCCCTGGCCCCTTACCAGCTTCCCGCCCGCGGTCCCGATCCTCCGTGAGGCTAGCTGCCTTGCGCAGTCCATCAGGCTGAGAGGGCCGCTCTCTACTCCGTTCCTCCACTTCCTTGCTGAAGCTCCGCTTGGTGGCGGGTGTCCGGGCGCGATCAAGCCGGTCACCACGGTCACCTCCCCGTTCACTCCGCTCTAGGCGGTCTCCCCGGTCCCCAGCTTTCTCACCTCGCTCCCGGCTCAAGCTACTCCTAGAAGATAGGCACATCGTCTCTCACCTGTACCGCCCAGGTGCACTCCAGTTTTGACTATCAAACACGCTGAGCAACTGTCTGGCCTTGTTCCTGGCAGCAGGAATACACCCCAACTCAGTCAGGAGCTCTGAGCATTACAGGTGTTAAGAATTCCTGTGTTAGCAGCCAAAACCCAGTGAGCACTCTCAGTGTGATGAACAGAGACACCAAGGAAACCTCACCTCTGCACCACTCGTCTGTTATCTGTGCTTTCTGTTGGCACTGTTTGTTGAAGGGCTGAGAAGCGATTCAAGGTACTAGTAGCTGGACGAGCAGCTTCTGATGCTGGGGAAGCAGAAAACTCAGATTAAAGACACCTGGTCCTAGTTCTGGCACTAAGGTAGTTCAGTCCCCAGTCCCGAGTACGCACCACCTCTATGATCCAACCACTATGCAGTGAAAGCCTCCCATACAGACAAGGCTCTGCCCTCAAGAGAGCTGAAAAACCACAGTGACGGTGGCCTCCATACCTGCATCAGAGGGCTTGGCTCCTGAGCCTCCACTGCTACCCTTGCCCCAGCTCAATCGGCCTCCAGGTGCAAACAGCTGGTTATTAGAATCAATGGAGCCAGGCTGAGGAAGGAAAGCGAGTGGAGAGTCATGGGTCTGATCCAGTCAAAGCCCCCAGCCAGCCCCTACCACACAGAGCCACAAACACCCTAGACCAGTAAATATTTCAGGCTTTACAGACCATACAGTTTCAACTAGCTGACTCTGCCACTGAAGCACAGGGGCAGTCACACACAGCACTCACAAGGCAGGACTGTGGCTCTGTGCCAGAACCTTATAGACACTGAAATTTACATTTTATAAAAATAATTGTCACAAAGTATCACTTTTTTCCTCCAACCATTAAAAAAATGTAGAAAATTCTCACTTATAGCTTGTGGGTATATAGAAGTACAGAATGGTTGGATTTGGTACACATGTCAGGGTGCTGATCACTGGTTCAGACCAATGTGAACTCACTCCCTAGAGATGGCAGTCCTGCCCAGTAATCTAACTAATTGGTCTAAGGGGGAAAACTCAAGTTGTCACCTTCCCAACTTCAGGAAGCAAGGGGACTAAGATCCAAGCCTATGCTTAAGGCCCGTCTGACCACTCTTTTATTCTCCCATCACGAACCATCATCCCTTCCAACATATACACCCCTACCTTTGTGATCTTGGTGAGTCGAGAAGTGTCAATAGGGCGGCTGCCCTTGCTGATGGGTACTGTGTTCCAGCCACCATCATCCACAAGTGGAAGGCCACGGCCTGGAACAGCAAGGAAAGCACACTGGAATGATAAGTAAGTCCCAGCAACTCTGTTCCGGGGAGCTGCCACCAGCCTCCCTTCCTCAGATCCTCAGTTCCATCACGGGGTCTCAGTGGCCCAGACACGTGGCACTAATAAGAAGTCATCATTGGAAAGCATAACCCCTCACACTGTCCCCCCCCTCAGTCCCAGCCTCAAACTCACTGATGGGTGGGCCTGGAGGGCCACCTCGACGCTTGTCACTGCCCTTGGCCATTAGCTGCTGCACTTTTATGTGCTCCCGATGCTCCTCCATCTCAGCTTCCTTGTGGATTTGGTCAATTGTCTTGGGACCCTGGTCCCCTCGGCGTGGCACCCAGTTGCTCTGTGGGACAAGCCAGTCACAGGGTAATTACATCAGAGAAGACCAGACCAGTGTCAGGAAGTGGGGGCTGTGGGGTCAGAGGCAGCAGACTGACAGTGGAAAAGAGGGAACACACACCTTTCGCAGATCCAGCACGTCCTGCAGCATAAAGCGGATCCGGGATGAAGTCTTCTTTTCCTTAATGATTTTTTCCATCTGGTTGAAATACTGATCCATCCGGGGCTAGCAAGAAGCAAAGGGATCAAGGTCACCTGCAGATACAGACCCCACCGCTCCTCAGGCTTTCAGCCCTACCACTGCAGCTCAGGGGCACACAGTGCCATGCCGACACAACAGCCGAGAAGGGTTCTGGTCAGTGTGCGGCAGACCCCACGTGCTTCAGCCTGCCTCACCCGTACCCCAGGACCCCTACCTTGGCCTTCTCAAAGTCCAGGTCTTTGCCAATGGTGGTGAGCAGACGACAAAGGCATTCAAGGGACTCTTCATCATGGTTCTTTAGTAGTTTAACCACACAGTCATGCATGATTGCCTCTGTTAACATCTTCAGTTTGAACAGCTCCCCGATAAACTTGATATTGCCTAACGAGCGCCGCCGGGCTATGTCTCGAGCCTCTTCCAGCTCTTCTTTCAGGCGCCCCCGTTCCTCTGCCTGTCGGTCATAGGACAGCGGTCACATCAAAAAGACACCAGCCACTCAGTTAAAACCTTCCCTCTACTACCTGGATTCCTAAACCTAGCAACAAGCACTCACATTCTAAGGCAGAGAACCCCCCAAACACCACTATCCCCACTCCCACTTCTGCAGCTGAGGAGCAACTGGGTGAAGCAGCGGAACTGGGAGTGGAATTTCTCTCACCGTAGCAGCTTCATCCATCTCTTTTTGCTTCTTCTCAAAAACCTCATCATCATCTTTGTCTTTTTCAAACTCCTTCTGACATCGATTTAACAACAGTTTTCGGAAGTTCACAGTCACTGTTGGCTTTTCTGTAGTGGGCACTTTCAGCTGTACGTCAAAGAGAACGTCACATTCAGACCAGTCGAGAGCAGGGCAAGGAAAACCCTCCAAAAGTCTTCAACTACGTGACCCCTGAAGACCTCTGGCCCGGCTCTGCCTCCTTCCGGCTGCCACCACCAGCATAGGATGGAGGAGAACCAAGAAGCTGGACTCAGAGGCTTAGGATGAGAAGTAAGAACTAGACCACAAAGCTTAGAGAATGGTGGAAACTAACCGCCATGAGGCAGCGGCACATGTTGGCATAGGCCACGGAGAAGTTGGGTTCTGAAATGGCCTTCTCGAAGATGAGGTCAATGACCCCTTTGAGACGTTCCTCGGTATCAATGGCTAGCTGCGTCACTTGCTTCATCAGCTGCTGGAACATCTGGGGTGTCAGCTTATTCAAGATGGAGCGCACCCTGCGGAACAGGTCCTGGAGAAGAGAGGGAACAGAGAAGTCATAGAATCCAGTGACGTGTTCAGGGGCTGCAGGGAGTGGGGGAGGGCCACGGGGACTCGGATAGGTGCTAGTGATGAGAATGGCCAGAGGCAGAGGTCATCCTGGCTCAGAGGGTAGACCTTGAAGAAAACTGGAGACCAAGGCACAACCTGCAGGTACCTGGGTTTTGCTGCCATCAGCATCCTCTTCTCCTCGGTCCTTATCAGCCGCTGTCCGCTTGCTACTGGGTTTCCAGGCCTTTTCTGCTTTGTTTAGCTTTATATCTTCGGTCATTGACACTGTGGCAATGATCTTGCGTGGCTCCTTTCGGGGGCCCTGCTGAGATCGCCGGGGTCCCAGGCCAGCCTGCTAAGCAAGGAGCGGGGACAAAAGACAGGGAACCAGTCAGCACAACGACCACCATTGCCTACATCTCCAGGGCAGACTTCTCCCCACCCCTCAATGAGCTACTGGGGCCAACACCCCCAGCACGTCCCTTGCCAGTCCCACTCACCGGCCCTCGGGGCAGCTCCCCACCTGGCCCACCCCTCGGGGGCCCACGGTTGCTAAGGGCTGGTCGGCCAAGGTTGGCAAAGGATGGAGTGAAGTCTGGGCCACAATTTATGCCCTGAAGTCTAGAGGGGTCCAGCGGTCGCAATGGTGTTTTATTGGCCTGTGAAAAAGACAGAAAAGGTATCAGAAACAAGACAGGGCTAGCTACTGACCACTCTTTCAGGACCTCTGGCTCCTCCTCAGTCAGCCAACCAGCATAAACTCTCCCTCAGGCCTACCAACCTTATCCAACACCACATCACTGATGTGGGGCAATCCCTCAGGCTTCTGCATACTGGCAAAGATGAACTGAAAGCCAAGCAGGAACTCTCGGTCATAACGCTTTTTCTCCTCAAGGTTTAGAGGCTTCCACTGATCTACAAGGAAGACAGGATGAAGCAATCACACTGCTCTCTCCTGGGTCCTGACAAGCATATTCAACCCTCTCACCCCTTCTTTCCACATACCTGACTTATATTCATATTTCTGTTCCCCCGGCTGGATGTTCTCTGCATTTTGAATCTTGTCCTCCTTTGACTCCCAGGTCTCCTCTCCTTCCTCAGACCGCAGGGCCACACTGCTGCCCTCAGGCTCTGGGCTGGGATTGCTGCCTACAGGAGGCTGGTTTTCCGCTTCTGGTGCCCCTGGGTTCGCCTGGAACCATTGCACATTCCGTTTTGGTTGTACTGTCTCCACTGTTCCACACCCACACTCTGCCCTGCTCCTTCCACATTCTGCTCCCTTACCTCCTTGAAGGCATCTAGAAGGTCTCCTACAGCCTCCTTCTTATTGAGCTCCTTAATTTTCCGTCTCCTCTTTGGCACAGACACTGCCACTATTTGGGGGGGAGGAGTGAGAATAACTTAAGGAGTACCCCAACCTCTGGGAAAAATAAAAAGAAGTCACTGTACAATATTCCCTTTTTTTGTCACATCCTCTCTCAACTTCCAATTCCTCAATCTAGCCCTTGAGAGTTCCATTGCAGGGCTTCTATGACCCAGACACAATGGCCCAAGAGCTCACCCATCAACAAAGGAAAAAACCACACCCAGGCTGCCCTACCTCCACCATCCAGTAGCACCTTACCTTGGGTGGCTACTGCCACCTCCAAATTCTGGGATAGCTGGGCTGGGACAGGGGTGCTCTCAGGGGGGAGAGGTTCCTCTCCTCCCTTCTCACCCTCAGCTTCTCCTTCCTCTTCCTCTTCTTCCTCCTCCTCCACGTCCTCCTCCTGAGCAGGGGAAGCCACTGGAGGAGGCACAGCTGGGGTAGCAGAAAGGACAGTTGGGGGAGTCACTGACACTGTAGCCTCCTTGGCCTGTTCCTCTGGTTCACTGACTGGGCTTAAGTCCACAGGTGGTGGTGAAGGGGCTCCGTTGAGTAGCTCCTCAGGTTGGGCAGTTGGAGCAATAGGCATGGGGGATTCGGAGGGACGAGCTGGAGGAGGGAGAGGGGCAAGCTCTGGGCTTGACTCCACCTCTGGTTCCAAATTCTCAGATGGCACTGTGCCATTAGGCTCAGGAAGAATTTCCACCTTGTGAGATGCCAGGGGGCTGGGAACCTGGAGAGGACTGGAAGAGAACTCAGATTCTGGAACCGGTTTGCTCAGCGTCACTTCTACTTCCAATATGGGTTCAGCGAGGGGAGTGGGTTCTGGAGAGAGGCAACATGGCTCCCCACTTTCAGGGGGCGTGGGGGTTGATTCTTCTACAGAGGTCTGTATCATCCCTGTTGTCATTGTGTCCCCAGGAACAGAGAGGACTGCGAGATTATGCTCAGACCCCGGTTCCAAGACTGGGGGTGGTGACGGGGTCGGAGAAGGTGACGAAGGCTGGGATTCTGAAGGGCTGTGCTCCGGGCCAGGCAGCCCTGGCCGCTCCCCACTGATTGCTCCCTGCGACCGGTCATCTGCACCATAGGAAGAACAGGTAATCAGAGGCAAGCCCTTCCCTGTGATTGTTGTTCCTCCTCCCAGCCAAGCATTCCCAACCTAATAGCCCCTCCTACACATACCAGTCTTCTCCCCCTAGGTCTTTTTCATTCCCACTCAAAATCCAATCTGCCCTTAAATACTACTATACTTGAGACCTAAGTCATTCTTCTCTGACACCCAGTTCAAGTCACTCTACTTCCTTGGCATTTTCAACACTCCTTTTCCCCATAAAAGCCAGGCCCCACCTGCTTACTTACCTGGCCGGACGACGACAGCAACCTGGGGTGTCTCCCCATTAGCCTGAGGCTCCAGACCGCCTCCCGTCTGCAGAACACAAAGGGTTACCAAGTTTGCCCTGAAGAGTCCCACAACCCTGCTACAGCCATTTCTACTTTAGCTGCCTAGAAATCCAGGAAAGCAGGGAAATAAGTGCCTTATTTGAAGAAAAAGATCAAGGGACCTGGGAATCCAGGGAAGAACAGCCATCCCAGTCAGGGCATCACTCAAAGGACAGACAGTACCTGGGGAGGGGTGGGTGTGGAGGCAGTACGGGCCCCAGACATGATCTCCTCCGTGATATCCTTCCCTCCTTGGTTTGGGTCTCGAATTCGGATCTGGGGAAAAAAAGCTACGGGATAAGTGGGAAACAGGAGCAGCCCACCTCTCCACCCTGCCCCACTCCTGAGACTCCAAGCCAACCCCCCCACCCCCTACTGGGAAGCAGGTGGGTGGGTGCCAGAAACCCTGTGAGTTCTACTGTCAACCCATCCGGCAGCTCTTGTAGTCTCTGCCCTGGCCCCCACCCCTAAGACACTCTTGACCTCACAGAGCAGACACGTACATCACAATGCCCCTCCCTCCCTTATCCCTGCCCCAACAGTCCCCAAGAAGTGGCTGCATGCCTGAGGGCCCAGGACCCCCATCTAGCACCCATCCGGCTCACTTGTGGCTAGTCTGCCTGATCTCTGGGGGCAGGGCCCAGATCCAGTGGGTGGAGCCAGGGTGACTCAGCGGCTTCCCCAGCCCTGGCACCCTATTCTGGGCACCACGCCCAGGGCTTGAGGACTGAGCAGGGGCGGAGGCCTCAAGAGCTTCCAGGACTGGGGGGTGGGGACACAGAAAACAAACCATTTTCAAGGCAAGCCACCAGAAACCCAAAACCAAACTTAGATATTATGGACAGAGAACCCAGGTCTCTCAAGAATTTCCCTACCAGACACTTCAATCTTCTAGTGAGCTTCTTCCATACTGAAATCGTAGTACCTTAAGAACAACCTGAGCATTTCGCACATCCCCATTCTCTGCCTACTCTCAGGTGAAGATCTCCCTCAACTTCCTGCTCCCTGACCCACAAAGTGCCTGACCTTGATCCTTGCTTTCCCAGATGTCCTACAACCCCTTGCTGCTACTCACCGTCTTCCGCTCCCTCTTGGGAGCAATCTGGGGTGGCTGGTTCATCAGAACAGGTGGGGGAGCCACACCAGTGGGAAACTGCTGCACACCCTGCGCTGGGTAGTAAGCGCCAGCTTGGGGGAGGGGGGGACAAGGAAAGGAAGAATAGTGGCAGGGTCAGGGCCCAACCACAAACAAATGCCTGCTTGAGCACAAATGCCTCCCAGCCCCCGGAGAACCTCTCATCACCCATAGCCGGCCCCTTACCCTGCCCCACCCTCCTCCTCCCCAAGGGAATTAGGTGTCTGTCAAAGCTGGGGAACCAGTCTGAACTGCGTTTACAAGAATTCCTAACACTGACACACACACCCCTTGTAGGCAGGCACTCCTTCCCCACCACACACCAGCTACTATGTCTGTTCCTCTTCTACCCCGTAAGGTAACATGGATGCATCCCACCCCCAGCAAACACACACATATACTCTTAGAGAGCAGCAACTACTTAACCTGAAACAGAATCAGGTCTTTGGCTGGGAATGATAAAAACAGATTTGCCAACCCTGTTCCATTCAACCTGAGTCCAATTCCAGTCTCCAGCCCTCTGCTAAGGGGCAAGGAAACAAAAAGTAACATTATGAACCAGGCCCAGGATGAGGAAAATTCCTTAAAGCAATGGTCTCCAAAATGGGATACATTCTTTAATATCATCCATAACCTCCACTTGTTTTTGACAAGCAACATTGTTATTTGTTTAAATTATGCATACGTATAACAAACAAAAACATACACGTATTAGAAGTACATACTCAAAATTTTTCCTGATGGTCAAAAAATTTTGGAAACCACTGCCATAAAGAACAGACTAATCCTTTCCTAGAATATAAATGAAAAACAGCTACAGAAACCTCCCAAATCCATGTTACATGGGCTCCCCCCAACCATGGAACAAGTGTCAGGGAATATTTACTGACAGGTCCTCAAACTAGCACCTGAACTATATTCCTTGATGTGGGGAGGACTCTACAACTCTCAACAATAGTGTAAAATCCTCTCCCCACCACCCCCCAATACCAGTTACATATTAAGCACCAATCCTGACTACCGCTATCATTTTTAGAGCAAGAGACAGGCCTGGGAAGGGTCCTAGAAATTAGGCAAGTTTAAATGCTCCCTGGGACTCACTCTCCGACTTCAGACCCCGCTTACCGTAGGTCCCAAACTCTGTAGGGCTTGCACCTGGGTAGAAGCTTGGGGCTCCCGGCTGCACAGGATACTGCTGTGTCGGGACAACATATGTGGAACGGCCCTGATGGAGGGGATGGGGGATAAGGAGGGGAGAGAAGGAGTTGAGGGAGCTATGAATACCACATCAGACTACAAAGAGAATGCAGGGCAAGACAGGACAAGCCAACTCTGGGCAATGACCAGAAGAAAGTCCCACCTCTAGAGGAGAGATGGGACTGGAGGATCTGGGTTGGGGGAGGTGGGGGAGCAGGGACAAGGTTGTGTGGCTTCAGTACCCAAGCCTCCAGCCTCACCTGTCCAGGGATGTAGTAGGCCCCCTGGGAGGCTGGGTAGGAGATCTGGGAAGGGATCATCATTACTTGGGATCCAGCAGGGTAGACATGGGCAGCTGGGCCAGGGCGGGCAGGGGCTGCACTCTGCACTCGGGAGGCTGCACTGCTCGGGGGCTGGGCCCGGCTAGGGTAGAAGTGCTGTCAGGAGGGAGGAAGGCAGTTGGCACTGGGCAGGGGAGGAAGTGGACAGCAAAATGGCCATTCCACTATGTCTCTAGTCTGGAGAGAAGTACCAGGGGCTTTGGAACATGGGACCAACACTGCCAAGACTCACTTGACCAACTGATGGTTAAGTGGCCTCCTGAACTCACGTGTGCCCTCCAAACTCAGGTACACACTTTGCACTCGGTATATTTACTCCCTCCCTGCCATGCATACTCATGTCACCTCCTCCACGCTTTCCTTCAGCAGAGGCTTCCTAACACCCAGATGCATCATGCCTAAGTAAAGCCTTTTTCAGCAGCATACTCCCCAGCATGCACTGCACCATCCTAACGTCCTGAGGAGCTAACCGCTAACATGCAACTTTCCCAGTTCCCAGATACGCGCTATGCAAGATTTAGCCCCTAACATGCACTGGTCAGCCTCAGACTGAGGACCTGGACAACCAACAAGTCCCCACCCTGAGGAACCCCAGTCCCTGTGTCTAGCCCCTGACTAGGGAGGAGGGTAAGGGTGAGACCAGGAGAGAGTCCAGGATTAGCAAAGGGGTATTACCTGCAGAGACCTGAATCCTCCCTGAGAGCACATGGGGACAGGAAAGAAGAGAATTATCCCCAAGGTGATGAGGGGGAAAAAAATGAGGAGGCAGGACAAGAATCCGCTCCCATTTAGTGAGGAAGAATTTAGGAATAGAGAAAGGTAAGAACCAGCTGGAATGTTTCTCTTCCCACACTCCAAAGAGAAAGAAGGGATGAGGAACGGAGCAATGGCGACCTCCTAGTAAAAGGAGGAAATAGGAAAGCAGGAGTTGGCAGCAGGGCCCAAAGCGCTGCCCCCAGTTCTCAAGGCACCAGAACCCCTAGCAATGCCATCCCCACCAACAACATACTCTCCGAGGGGCCAGCCACCGTGAGTAATCAACAGTGCAAAGTGCAGAGCCGCATGAAAGAACACATAGCAACTGTCAGGAAACTGGGGCAGGTACAGGGCCTCCAGAGTTTCCATCCTAGGCCCAAACTGGCCTAAGCTTTACATGGCTCCCACCCAGGCCCCCTACTCCCCTCCCCACAGCCCCTCACCTGGCGGGGCTGAGAAGGCGTGTTCATTTGTGTCGCTTGAGGCGTACTGAACACCACCGGTGCTGTCTGCCCCGGGGGAAACGCTGGCTGAAGGGGGGAGACCAGATTTCAGCAAGAGGGGAAACCCAGGTGGTGCAGAAACTCAAGCTGATGAAGGGGAGCAGATCCGTGGCAAGAGCCTCAACAGTCCACATACACCCTCCCCAAGACAGCCCCTGGGAACAGCCTGGGGGCCCTGTCTCAATTTGGCAGCAGGAAGCTGCACTTTGCCCTGACACAGAAGGGGGTGGGAAAATCCAGAGGTTGGAACCTGTTCCTGACCCGGCTGCCTGGTCTCCCCAACCCCCACCCCAGTCCCTGTTAATTCCTCCCTAATTACCTGTGGGAGTCCAGGGGATGGGGCAGGTGGGGGGCCTGTGGGCTGTGGAGCTTTGTTCATTTCATTTGGTGCCACATCAGGGTCCCCCCAGCACCTGTTGGGAAAGAGTGAGGCTCAGAAAAGGAAAGGGACACAAACTTAAGGCAAATGGAGTGGGGGAGGGGTTGAAGCAAGGGCTGGGTCCCACAATGACCCCGGGAGGCGCCAAGGGGGTAAAGGAACATTAAAGACCCAGCTTATGTCCCCACCAACACTCTGTCAAACCCTCACCACCTCCAACCACCCCCCGATCTGCTGAAACAGCCCTTCACTCACCCCCTCGGTTAAGAACAAATCCACGGTGCGGCCTACAGGTTCTGGGCATCCGAGGGCCTGGGGTTGGGAGGTGAGGGGTATCAACCTGGCTCCGCGGGGCCCAAGACCAACCAGACCGGAAATTCCAGGTCTCGCTGGCACCAGGCTCCCGGATCACAAACGGAGCTAGCAGCTTCGGCCGTGGTGTCCCCACCCCCCACCCGGGGACACCGGGTTCGGGGCCTGGCCCAGGGGCACACGAGGCACGCCTGCCGTGGGTAGCAGCGGAGGCACCCACGCGGGGCCAGAGGCGAGGCCTGCCGCCGCCCGGCAGTGGAGGCCAGGAAAGGCGGCAGTCGGGCCGTAAAAGGCCAGGCGGGCGGCGGCCGAAGAAGAGCCGGTCTGAAGCAAGTGAGGGTCGGCCCGGAGGGCGGGCGGGGCCGGGGGCTCCTCCCTGCCCGCCGCCGCCGCCTCCCTCCCCTGCGCCCTCCCTGCGCAGCGCCGGCCAGTGCCAAAGAACAACGTGTCACTTCCCGGCGGCCGGGCCGCAAAGGGGGGAGGGGGCGGCGGGCCGGGAGCCGCGGTGCCTGCGCCCGCGAGGCCTCCTCGGGTCGGGCCGAGGTGGCACTTAGCGGCCGGGAAACCCGGCGCCCTCCCGGCCTGCGGGGACCGCATATTCCGGCCCCGCGCTCCCCCACCCCCACCCAGCAGCCAGGCCGAGCCAGGCCGGGCACACGTGGGTCGGGGATCGGGCCCTGGCGGGCCGGGGCCCGGGCTTGGGCCGCGGGGCCAGGGCGCTGGGGCGGCGGCGCAGGGTAGCCGATCCCGGCCCGGATGGCGGCGGATGCGGGGGGAGGGGGTGGGGGGGCCGGGTCGGGCCCGGACATGGCGGCTTTACCTTCAGTCTCCTTCAGTCCGCGCGGCCGAGCCCCACGCAGCCGCACAGACGTAGTCCACAACCATTTCCGGCTCCCCGCACGGATCCCGCTCGGCGGCCACCGCTTCTCCGCAGGCGCAGCCGGCAGCCCCACGTGACCGGCGCAGAGGGCGGAGCAGCGCCCGGCGCCGCGGAGCACATGGGATTTACCCCGCCTTATCATGTGACGGCGACTGCCCGCCTCTTGTCCCCTCCCGAACTCTGGAACTCCCAGGCCGGCCCGTCTCCGCGTCTGTGTTCCGCGATTCTTTGGTTCATTCATACTTTGAGTAAGCATTTATTGAGTGCATACTGAGTGCTAGGCGAAGTGCTGGCTGAGGGTTGAGAATACTGACATTAAAGACTCGGTCCCGCCGAAGTAAACCATGGACAAAAACGGAAAAAAAGACAAATTAGGTAGCCTTTGAAAATAATGTAAATTAGATATAGAACTATTAAACTGGGTGTTAACGCTAAAAGAATTGAAATATTCTAAGTAGGGAGTAAGGCAATGGCACCCCACTTAAGTACTCTTGCCTGAAAAATCCCATGGATGGAGGAGCCTGGTTGGCTGCAGTCCATGGGGTCGCGAAGAATCAGACATGACTGAGCGACTTCACTTTGACTTTTCACTTTCATGCATTGGAGAAGGAAATGGCAACCCACTCCAGTATTCTTGCCTAGAGAATCCCAGGGATGGGGGGAGCCTGGTGGGCTGCCGTCTATGGGGTCGCACAGAGTCGGACACGACTGAAGCGACTTAGCAGCAGCAGCAAGTAGGGAGTTAGATTTGTCTTTTGCAAAGATCAGCCACTCCCAGGGAGGGACTAAAATCAGTCATGGAAAGTTCAAATAGTGATGGGATAAGTAAATCCAAGACCTCTCCCTGGCAGCCAAAAAATTTTGAACTGCCTGAAGGGACATACTAAAGACAAAACTGCTTAGAGTCAGCCTGGATTTTAATCCAAATTTCTCTACTTACTCTCCCAGCGATGTACCTACTACCTACCTACTTAATACTTATTGTAAAATGGGAGTATTTGAAACTATGCAGTCTGGCCCAATTCTGAACTTTTACCCACCCTGCTTTCCCGCTATTGGATTGTGAGGTTTAAAAAAGTTCTTGTGAAAGTGCTTAAAACTGTGCCTAGGTACCTAGCAAAAGCTATTTTCTCTCTCTCCTTCCCACCCAACTCTTTGTGTTCAAACACATATAATCTCAGAAAACATGTTGCACCAATGATGACCTTTGTGATTTCAGTTAATCTTCACAATAGCCTACAAAATGTATTGTATTACTATGCATTGTATTATTATCCCCATTGGAAAATAAATGCAAAAAAGCAAAGTGACTGTCTGAGGAGGCCTTACAAATAGCTGTGAAAAGAAGAGAAGTGAAAAGCAAAAGAGAAAAGAAAGGATATAAGCATCTGAATGCAGAGTTCCAAAGAATAGCAAGGAGAGATAAGAAAGCCTTCCTCAATGATCAATGCAAAGAAATTGCATTGAGGAAAACAATAGAATGGAAAAGACTAGAGATCTCTTCAAGAAAATTAGAGATACCAAGAGAACATTTCATGCAAAGATGGGCCCGATAAAGGACAGAAATGGTATGGACCTAACAGAAGCAGAAGATATTAAGAAGAGGTGGCAAGAATACACAGAAGAACTGTACAAAAAAGATCTTCATGACCCAGATGACAATGGTGTGATCACTCACCTAGAGCCAGACATCCTGGAATGTGAGGTCAAGTGGGCCTTAGAAAGCATCACTACAAACAAAGCTAGTGGAGGTGATGGAATTCCAGTTGAGCTATTTCAAATCCTGAATGATGCTGTGAAAGTGCTACACTCAATATGCCAGCAAATTTGGAAAACTCAGCAATGGCCACAAGACTGGAAAAGGTCAGTTTTCATTCCAGTCCCAAAGAAAGGCAATGCCAAAGAATGCTCAAACTACTGCACAATTGCACTCATCTCACACGCTAGTAAAGTAATGCTCAAAATTCTCCAAGCCAGGCTTCAGCAATACATGAACCATGAAATTCCAGATGTTCAAGCTGGTTTTAGAAAAGGCAGAGGAACCAGAGATCAAATTGCCAACATCTGCTGGATCATTGAGAAAGCAAGAGAATTCCAGAAAAATATCTATTTCTGCTTTATTGACTATGCCAAAGCCTTTGACTGTGTAGATCACAATAAACTGTGGAAAATTCTGAGAGAGATGGGAATACCAGACCATGTGACCTGCCTCTTGAGAAACTTGTATGCAGGTCAGGAAGCAACAGTTAGAACTGGACATGGAACAACAGACTGGTTCCAAATAGGAAAAGGAGTACGTCAACGCTGTATATTGTCACCCTGTTTATTTAACTTCTATGCAGAGTACATCATGAGAAACGCTGGGCTGGAAGAAGCACAAGCTGGAATCAAGATTGCTGGGAGAAATATCAATCACCTCAGATATGCAGATGACACCACCCTTATGGCAGAAAGTGAAGAGGAACTAAAAAGCCTCTTGATGAAAGTGAAAGAGGGGAGTGAAAAGTTGGCTTAAAGCTCAACAGTCAGAGAATGAAGATCATGGCATCTGGTCCCATCACTTCGTGGGAAATAGATGGGGAAGCAGTGGAAACAGTGTCAGACTTTATTTTTTGGGGCACCAAAATCACTGCAGATGGTGATTGCAGCCATGAAATTAAAAGACGCTTACTCCTTGGAAGGAAAGTTATGACCAACCTAGATGGCATATTCAAAAGCAGAGACATTACTTTGCCAACAAAGGTCTGTCTAGTCAAGGCTATGGTTTTTCCAGTAGTCATGTATGGATGTGAGAGTTGGACTGTGAAAAAAGCTGAGCACCAAAGAATTGATGCTTTTGAACTGTGGTGTTGAAGAAGACTCTTGAGACTCCCTTGGACTGCAAGGAGATCTAACCAGTCCATTCTGAAGGAGATCAGCCCTGGCATTTCTTTGGAAGGAATGATGCTAAAGCTGAAACTCCAGTACTTTGGCCACCTGATGTGAAGAGTTAACTCATTGGAAAAGACTCTGATGCTGGGAGGGATTGGGGGCAGGAGGAGAACGGGATGACAGAGGATGAGATGGCTGGATGGCATCACCGACTTGATGGACATGAGTCTGAGTGAACTCCAGGAGTTGGTGATGGACAGGGAGGCCTGGCGTGCTGCAGTTCATGGCATCGCAAAGAGTCGGACGCGACTGAGCAACTTAAGTGAACTGAACTGAACTGAACTGAACTGTATCAGAGTAACTTAAGCTCCAAAGAGAGAAGAGCAAAAATAGACACACAGGAAGAACCATAAGGAGAATGAAAATGTACATATAGCTGCTCTCTGTTACATTCTTGGAGTTCTGTACATTATGGTATATGGCTGCCTCCCTTCTCTGTTCTCATTTCTCTTTCTACGAAAACTAATAAATAAAAATCAATTACTGCTTACATGACGATTCCTTCTTAGCTCAGAAATCACTCTGAAACTTCAGGCAGGGGACTTCCCTGGTGGTCCCGTGGTTAAGACTTCACCTTCCCGTGCAAGGGGTGTGGGTTCTTTCCTGGTTGGGGAGCTAAGATTCCCCCGTACCTCACAGCCAACAAAACGAAACATGATTTTTGGTAGAAATCAACACAATGCTGTAAAGCAATTATCCTTAAATTAAAAATGAATTTAATTTAAAGAGTATTTAAAAAGTCAACAATGATAGATCCCTTCTCAATATTCTTCATACAAACATCCAAAAACACAGTAAATATTTTTAAAAAAAGCCTAAACATAAAACAGAAGCAATTATTTTAACAAGTTCAATACTTTTAAGATTTTTCTTTTAAATCTTAAACTCCCATCAGAATAAGGTACTACCTAAAACACTGCTGTGTGCTTAGTCAGTTGTGTCTGACTCTCTGAGACCCCCATGGACTGTAGCCTGCCTAATCACCCTAGGCATCTTAAATTATGCATGCCTAGATAGAAATGTGTCATTTCTCCCTACTTGAATAGTGTCCGCCTTTTGCCCCTAAATGTGTCTTGCTCATGTATTCTTTCTCAGTGATTAGTGCCCAGGCAGGAAATTTGGATTTCATCTTATATTCCTTCCTGTCCATGTTATATCTCATTAGACATCAGGTGCTATTGGTGTTTGAATTAGAATCCAGTCCTGTTGATTTTGTATTTAAAAATTCTTCTGCCCTCCCCATTTCTACTGCCCCAATTCAGTTCATTTCACTTACTTGGTCTCCAGGCCTCCATGGTGAGCTTTCTCACCGAGATAGCTAGCTGAGAATGTCCCTTTCCTGTTCTTTCATTGGTGCCCATAGAGACACTGTCAATTTCTTAACAAAGCTCTTCTAAACCTGATCTAAGCCTGTGTCCCTAGCTCCTAGCACAGTTTCCCCTAACTCTATGTAACACTTAGCCAAATCAAACTATCCATGGTTTCTGAAAGCAAGTAGCTTGTCTGCCTTCTTGCTTTTGCTACTCCTGTGGCTGTATCCTGCCCTCTTTTCCTCTGGATAAACTTATCTTTCTTCAAGAATGTTTTCTCAAAAATCTCCCCTAGGGAATACCCTGGCAGTCCAGTAGTTAAGGCTTTGCCTTCCATTGCAGGGTGCAGGGGGTTCAGTCCCTGGTCAGGGAACTAAGATCCCACATGCCTTGAGGCCAAAAAAACAAAACACAAAAACAGAAACAATATTGTAACAAACTCAGTAAAGACTTAAAAGTACTCGCCTGGTGTCCCAGTGGTTTAGAATCTGCCTGCCCATACAAGGTTCAATCCTTGGTCTGGGAAGATTCCATATGCCTCGGGGCAACTAAGCATGTGCATCACATCGACTGAGCCTGTGGTCTAAAGCCTGAGAGCCACAACTATGGAAGTCCAAACACTCCAGAGCCCCACTAAGCAACAAGAGAAGCCACGGCAATGAGAAGTCCAAGCACCACAAGGAAGAGTAACCCCACTCTCTGCAATTAGAGAAAGCCCATACACAACAAAGCAGCCCCCTAGCAAAATAATGAAAAACTTAAAAAATGGTCCACATCAAAAAAAGAAAACTCTTCCCTTACCTATTCAGGCACTTAGGCCCTATTTCAGTGATCCCAGAGTATTTGCTCAGACTCCAGCATAGAGTTGATCGCAACATAACACAATTGTTTTCTTCTTCTTGTAAGCTTTGTGAGGATAGATTTGTTTTTCTCTATTTATATACTCACAAACTAGAAAGTCTAAAGCAGAATGTCTCCATTTATTTTTTGCTGAATGACATTAAATGTGAAAGCTTAAGAGCCATTATGAAAATTTCTTAAAGCACAATCACTAACTTGGAAAGAGAATTACCTTTCATGTTTTCATTTCATAATCACTAATTTTTTTCATGTTTGAAAACTTTAAGTATGTTACAAACTGCACATATTTAAAATATACAAGGAATTAATTCCCTGGTGGTATAGTGGTTAGGACTCTGCACTGTCACTGCTGAGGGACTGGGTTCAATCCCTGGTCAGGGAACTAAGATCCCACAAGCTGGGTGGCCAAAAAAATAAATAAGTACAATTTGATTAATTTTGACAGATATATGATCACCACCACTACTACAATCAAGATACTGACCAATTCCATCCCTCTCAAAAGTTTTCTTCCTTCAGAATCATCTTTCTCTCCACTCCCATCTATAGATAACCATTGATCTGCTGTCACTAGAAATATATAAACAAACAGAGTAGGTACTCTTTTTGTTGTTGTTTTACTAGGCCATTTATTGATGACCTCTTAAGTGCCGATTACTATTCAGAGGATAAAACCACAGTTCAAGTGTTTGATAAATGCTAGCAATTATCTGACAGGGCCATCTGTTCTCCTCCACTGCATCCACAGGGGTCCAGGCCCCTACCAGCATTGTAGCTATACTCATACCAGCCCCACCAGGGAGAAGCACTACAGATCATGAGTGATTATATTCCAGGAAGGAGGCCATTTCTTTCCCATTGCTCTACTAAAGAGGAAGGTCAGGGTCAAGCTTTCTTGCACCATTTTTGCAAGAACAGCCTAGAGGTAAATGTTAACATGATCAAATCCCTCAACTAGCAGCCTCCCCAAAAGGACAAGAGGGTTATAGGAGGTAAAGATGTCCATTTCATTCAGCAGCACAGAAGTCAAGTAAGGAAGAGTGGGGCTAACTTCGGTGCCTCGTAAGAAGAGAGATCCTTAGTCCAAAGCCAGGGAATGATGGGCTTGAGGTGGGTGCGCATTGGCAGGTGGGAACAGGGGGGATGCTTGGGACCTACAAGCCCCTTGCAAAGTTATTTGTAAGAGTTTGCATAAAAATTTGTATACATCTCTCTCCTAAAAGGAGAATCATGGCGTTTATAAGCTTTTCAAAGTTCATGCCCCTTAAAGATAAACCACTTTTTAAGATGATTAGGAAAGAGGGGAGAAGGGAAAGGGGCTTGGCTTTTTCCATTCACAGCAGCCTTCCTGCTAGCCCAGGCTCAGAGCTGCTACAAACAATACCTTCTCACATCCACTCTCCACCCCAGTGTGGCCTCCAGCCACAAAATCCCAGAAAATAGACACAGAGGGACCTCGGGGATAAAGGTCTTTATTCAACAAAGTTATCTCACTCAGTAACAAAAGAAGGTCTGGATTCCCCTAAAGGTCTGGAGCAGTGTCCACCCCTGGCAGCAGGAAGCATGACCTGCTGACATATCAGCTGCAGCTCAGAGCCTCTGGTGGCCACTTAGAGGTCATAGTTGGGGTTCTTCCGAAGGATAACAAAACCTTCTAGAATAGGGGTGACGGGAAGAAACTCCTCAGTGGCCAATTCTGCCCGCTCCCCGTGAGCCAACAACACTGGGGTTGTGTGCGTCTGGAACCCTGTGATGGTCTTAGGCTTGCCGGCCTGGCCCACCACATCCACTGCCTGTAGGGTGAGAACACTGAGATGAAGGACTCTTGATAGGAGTGCAATAGCAACCCAGTGCCCATCCCAGTTTCAGAGAAATGGCATATATGCATTCTACAAGTTCTGGAGTACAGCCTGGGCCCTCCCCTCTGCTCAGCCCCTCACCTGGCCCACACGGACGGACACCGGCAGCGGCCGCAGCTCCTCATCGAATGTGACCAGCATTCGGGGCTGCATGGCAGCCACCAGTCCATATAATACATAGTGCGACTTGCCTAGGATGACTGAGGGAAGCACACAGGACAAATACAGTTAAAGGCATCAGAGCAGGTCTGGCCTAAATCTTGGGACCCCACTCCAGCCCTGATTCTTTAACCCCTCAGCTGTACAGCTGAACTCACAGCCCTCCCCACAGACACCCTACTACAAACTGGAGATGCCACCACCTGACTCTGCCTAAAGCCCACAGACTCGATAATCACTTTTCCCCTCAGGGCAGAAAATGAGCTCGGTTCATCTTCAAAAGAAATCTCTTTGGTTAAGATCAAAAATGTGAGAGATGGAAGTCTCATGAGGCCCAAAGAACCTCAGAAACCCAGAGGAGTACACAGTTAACTCGGGTCTTGTTCCTAAATTACCAAGGAGGCCCTGGTTAGGGGTGGAAAGAGGGCACTCTGTGCCACCAGGTAAGATTCCCGACAGGAACTCACTGTTGCGAACATCCAGGAAAGAGACAAGCACAGTGAGCAGCCCAGCCACAGCCACTTGACTCATAAGCTGCCGGTCACTGTGGTAGGGGCAGAGGGTGAGTGTGCCTTTCCCTAAATGTGTCAGGCCCTGGGGGAAAAAGTATACAGAGAGAAGTGAGGGTGGGGAAGTCACGTCTAAGGAGAAATCACCTAACTCAGCCACACAAATCTCACAACGCATTCACATCCTCCTTTCCAGGCCAAATTTAAGGTTCCCTTCACACAGCGTCATGTCTCCCTTCCATCACACAGACACTTCCCCTGGCACACTCACTCTAAGGAGAACAGTTCTACTCTTTACCTGCGCCAAGCGCACCATGAAGAGGTTGTTGGGGTCCTTGGCATGATACTGGGCTAACTGGCGAAGCATCGCAGCCAGACGGGCATTATTGGTACCTGGAAATATTAAGTGTTACAGAGGCTTGAAAAAAGGGCTTCAACCCTTCCCCCAAGATGCCTAAGATTTCTTTCTGACCAATACTTACCACTGCCCACCATGCCCATGGCAAAGATGGAGTTATAGGACACTTCTGGGTCAGCATCATGAGAGAATTTGCTTAGGGTATCCAGGATGTTGAGTCGTGGATTTGAAACAGAGATTAAGGCCAGTGCTAAAGGCACAGCCCTTCGGAGTGTAGGCTCCCCATATCTCAGCTGGTGATAAAATAACAAGAGTGTCACAGAAAGCAGAAAGAACAAGCTCAGTTACAAGAACAGACAGATGGGTAGATGGGGCCTTAACTTTTGTAGCAAGGGTGCAGCAGAAAGACCATTTCCCAACTGAGAAAACCCATCAGGGAAATCTCCTGGGGGAATTCTAGGCATCAAAACCAATACATTTCAATCTTCATGTGATACTCACCAGGTGGCCAAAGGTTCGTAGTGCCATCTCTGCACCAATCTCCTCCCCCATGGCAATAAGGGCGATCCCCAATACAGCCACTCCCTGCAAAAGAAGAGCCAGCAAAGCCCAGTAAGCTCATGGAACAGAAAACTCACCCCTGACTCAAGCCATCTAAGAAGAAAAAGCTGTCCTATGGGGCACACCCTGACCCCTCATGCAGGAACCCTGTCTTGTGCTATTTCAACACTCAGCAATGCCCAGAGAGGCTCTAAAACAAACCCAAATCCATATTATCTTTTCCCAGAGCCTCCCCGGAGTGTGCTCAGCTGCCCACAGAACCTGATGTGCTCCCATGTCAGCAGGGGCTTCCTTCTTGTCCTTGTCCTTCTTTTCCTTCTTGTCCTTGTCTTCCTCTTTTTCCTTGGAGTCAAAGTGCTCACTGCAAATGTGGAGTAGCTGCTGCACCTTCAGTACATTCCCAGAGCCTGGGGCAGGGTGGTCAGGCAAAGAAAGGGAAGAGATGAGAAGGCACCAAGGAAAAGCTTCCTCTAGGAACACAAGCTAAAGAATCTAAGGCGATTCAGGATGACTAAGAAAGGAGGCCCAAGAAAGAAGTGACACGTCCCTGAGGAGGAACAAACACACAGACCTGCATAGGCACACACATCCACAAGTGTGTTGGCGAAACTGCGGAATGGCTCAGACACAACCTCCAGAGCGGCCAGGATGGCCTCGATAGCCTCTCCCTTCCCTAAAGGAGAGGTTCAAGGGGTCAGAGGACAGGTACTCTCTTCCAGCACAGCCTGACTCATAAACTCTCCCTGTTGTATCCAGTTAATACCAGACTTTTGCCCAAAGAGACATTCTCTCACCCAGATGGTTGAGGCCCAGTCCAAGAGGAAGCCAACGGGCGTAAGTATCCTTGAGCTCAGTCTCTGACTTCTCCATGATGGTCTGAAGGATGGTGGAAGTGACATCGCCATTGCAGGAGCCCACTGCTATCATTCCACAGGCCAGAGCTGTCACACCTGCCACCTAGAAATGGGAAAATCAATACTTAGCATTACTAAATATCAAGTTATCAAACATTAAGTACTAAGTTATCAAATATTAAGTAAGTTGTTAAAATAGTTGTTCACCTATCTTGATTCAAGATAGCCAACTCAGAGTCCACTGAAACCACATTAGGTAACAACCCCCTTCTGATGACAGGCCAAAATGACAAGAGCATCAAGCAGCCACTACGCCAACTCCTTTGCATACTATTAACATTTAATCTTCACAAAAACCCCATGAAACAGGTTCTACTGTTATTCCTTATATTGACAAGAAAAAGGATGCCTAAGGAGATTGAGTCACAAGTCCAAGATCACACTACTTGTAAGCCAAGGTGGCAGGATTTGAACTGAGGTCTATCTGACTAAAACCTATGCTTTTGGTCATCACACTTTATTTATCCATCACTAAAATGATTCTACACAAGTAAGAAAATTTAAGGTTGGCTAATGACTAAAACAGCATACCCACCCCAAGCTGGGTAAAGTTCCTCCCCACTCCAGTCTGATACTTCCTCATGGATCCCAAGGGCTGGAACTCAATACTAAAACATTAACTCTTTAGCCTCAATGTCCCCTGAGGCTTAGAAACCCAATTCCAAGCAATTTCACTGAAATGATACAAATCCCCACTCTCTCCCCTCCCCCACAACACACACACTCTTTTCCCCACTATTTATGAGAGACCGGAAGGACTCAGAATACCTTATCTCCCCTAAATGATCAACCACCACTATTCACCTCCATACTGGACTTGGAATCTCCCATCACAGGTAGCAGCAGGGTGAGAACATCTTCACGATTGGAGCCAGCATAGGCCAAGCCAAGCCTGCAAAAGCCAAAAAGAGACAGTCCCCAACACACACCCGAGGATAAGACAAGGAAGAAACAAAAACAGGACTGGTCATTTCAACAAATAGTCACCAAGAGCCAAACAGGCACAGTGGTAGTCTTTGGCTATACAAAGGTGGAAGGGCCCAATTCTGTTTTCACAGAGCTTACAGGCTAAGTACTATCAAAAGGAGAAGCAAGAAGCCTTACCCAAAGATGGAACCAAGTCTCATGGTGTTGCTGTTGTGGAGGACGTAGTCTGAGAGCAGTGCCAGGGCAGGGTCACACTCATTCCGGACACCGGAGTTCACAATGCCACAGGCCAGGAGGGCTCCTGACTACAAAACGCAAACAGATTCTTCACCTGGGCTACTCTACCTTCCTCACCACAAAGGATGCCACATGGGCCTCATTATAGCATCTGCCTCAACTGGAGTCAAAAACCGGGCAGACCTACCAGTGAAAAGGAGGCCCCAAGAGGGCCCTAGCACATGGGAGGGGGATGTCTGCATTAGCGGGTTGTGCCTAGACCAACCTTGATATAGTCCTCGGAAGAGTACAGGTATTTGTCAATCTGGGTGAGGCCACCATCCACATCCCACAGCAGAATCATGCCAAGGGACGCAGCTGCACTCAGCATTCCTATACCAGGGAAAATCAGTCAGTCTTCCAGGCTCTACCCTTGAAAACCGTTATAAAGAACTCTCCAAAGAACTGCCTTGGGAATCCCTTATAACAACACATGCACCTACAAGGACAAAAAGACTGAACAAAATTACACAGAATAGGAACAGAATTATACCATGGTCCTTGTTCTTATAAAGCCATTTGTTGCCATCATCTGTCAGCAGCTTGTCTTGACCAAAGGCCGCATTCACAAAGCCATTCACAAAAGAGGAGGCCAGATTCATACGGGCAGAGTCCACCTGAGAGCCACTGCCCCCAAACCCTGCAAAGGAGGGGAAAACAATGAAGGTTTAGAGTAGAACAAGAAAGGAACATAGCATGACAGGTGATCCTGAGCTGGCCCCTTAGAATCCTCCATCTGTGGCCCCCAGCAGTGACATAGGGAGAACCGTGTGGGAATTCTGAGCTTTATAGGACAAGCATATTGGGCCAAGCCAACACTCAATACAAGAAACACAGTTTAAAAAAAAAAAAAAAAGAAGAAGAAACACAGTTAACAATCCTCCAGTCCCCACACACATGGAGATGTCCACTCACTGTTGTTCTCTAGGTGGGTTTTATAGATGTCATCAGGCACCTTGGGCTCCATGATGTCCAGCTGAAAAGAAGTCAGAGGGTCACAACTGCTCCCCTAGTCCTCCCTTAGCCATCCCTTCTGTTATCCCACTGAATGGCAATTCTAACCAAGGAGAGTCTAGTCAGAAGCATCAGGGAGGTAAAATGCCAGGTGGAATCAAAACCAAAAAACCTTGATGGGTAAGGACAAAGAATCTCACCTCTCGAGCTAAAGCCAAGAAGTTGCTGTTGAGCTGCACATTGGACATGATCTCTGTCAGGTCTTCATACTCCTCCACATCTTCGCTCAGCTCCAAAAACACCCCATGCCGGCCCAGCATGAATGCCATTTGTTTCTGTACAACCCTGTGGGAGACAGCCGCATCTGCTCAGCCGCCATCCACTAGAATAACCTTTCAAGCCCTAACCAGAAACTACATGTCCCAGCACCTCATGCAAATGTCCCATCCATCAGCTTATCACTTCACCCACTTTTTCCTTTACATACACGTCTTTGCAGGAGGTGAAAATATCTTCTACCAGCTCCATGTCATTGAGCATCAATGCCAATCTCAGAGCTTCAGGGAAGCGACTGAATTTCCGGAACACACCCAGGGCACATCGCAGTAGGGCAGAGTTTTCAGGTTCAGGCACGTAATTCACACAACTACCAAAGTAAAGGAATCAGATATTAATTTACCTTGTTTAATTCACTTACCTGATACTGGATACCTACTATCAGTTCAGTTAAGTCACTCAGTCGTGTCTGACTCTTTGAGACCCTATGGACTGCAGCAAGCCAAGCCTCCCTGTCCATCACCAACTCCCAGAGTTTACTCAAACTTGTGCCCACTGAATGGTGATACCAGCCAACCATCTCATCCTCGGTTGTCCCCTTCTCCTCCCACCTTCAATCTTTCCCAGCATCAGAGTCTTTTCAAATGAGTCAGCTCTTCACATCAGGTGGCCAAAGTACTGGATGCCTACTATACACCAAATATTACACTAGTTATTGGGACTACTAAGGAGACATGATGTCTCTGTCTTCAAGAAGTTCACAGATGTTAACAAATTAACTACAGCTTGATGTATCTTTGAAGCAGACACTCTTGGAAAATAAAGGAGTCACAATTGACAAAGAAGTACTGGAGAGAGTAGGCCTGCCACCCTTCCCTACCTGGCTCACTTACCTGGTGAGATAGAGGCAGACCTTTGCATAGGCATTCTCATCAATGTCTTTCTCCAGCATATCCACCTGTTCAATTTCCATGAGCAAGTCGCAGGCCTCATGCTCTGCATTGTGGGCCATGTTGTAGGGGACAATCTCCTTTACCAGGGTCAGCAGTGGCTCCCGCTGTGTCTTCTCCGCATCATCCAGCTCCTGCCACTCTTTAGCCACTTCTCCTGCGAGATGCCTATGGACAGGCCCAGACCATTAGAGTAACAGACTTTCACGGGAAGCACTTCCCTGTGGGTCATCAGAGAATTCACTATCTGGAAAACTCGATACACTGGTACTCTAAGACAGAACTCAGGACTATAACTGAGAACCTCTTCAGCTTCCCAAGAAGAAAAGGTCTTACCTGACATATTCATGACCCCATGATGCCAATTCCTCCTGGGACCCCACAAGACGATATTTGAGGCACTCACGCTCCCCGCTCATGGTCATGGCCAAAACAGAGATGATGTCAGCAGCAAAACGCTACAAAGAAACCAGTCCTTTGAAGTCAAATTCAGGGTAAGGGGAACGTTACATTATGGAATCAAGATCACTATCACTATTCCCCAAAGTAAATGTTAATTATATCACCAATCTCATGTTAAAAACTTAAAACATTTTATATTACCTAAGCCTGCTGCAATCTCCCTTTTGAACCAACATGATTGGAGGGTGCTAGCCAGGGGAGAGTAGAGAAAGATGGAGACTAAATTTTATTCCAACTGCAATAGTAAACTATTTAAAAGTTTTAAGCAGAAAAGATTCACACTCTAAAGATCACTATAGCTGCTCTATGAAAGACAAACTGTAGGAGGTCATAGACAAAAGGAAGAGAGTCAGTCAGTTGGGAGGCTGCTGCAGTAGTTCAGGTGAAAACTGAACATTTCTTGGATTAGGGTTGTACCAACAGGCAGAGAAGTTACTGAGTTGGGGGTAATAGTCTAGAGATAAAACACATGGAATAGGTGCATGGGATGTAAAGAACAGAAAAAAATTAAGGTTAAAGGTATATTGATAAAAATCATGATAATAAAATCCCAAGGTCCAACATAAATGACAAAAACATTATCCCTTCTGAAAACAATCTTCCTATCAACTCACTCTTACGTTGAGTGTTTTGATTATGATGAGTTCTGTTGAACTTGCTCAGGATCTCAGGTCTACTAGGCTTCCTGAGATTCACAATAAGCCCCATGGTCTAGATGAAGAGGAATTCCCAAACTAGGCCTCCACCAGCTTCTGGAACAGTTTTACCTTATTCTCCCCAGGGGCCATGTTCTCATAGATCTCCTTCAGTTTGCCATAGTGCGGACGCAGAAATTTGAGAGGTTTAGGTACTGAAGTCATGGAAGTTGTAGAAGAACGAATCTGCCTCCGCAGTTCCTCCAGGGCTGGTCGGTACAGGGAAGTGTCCTTCTCCTGACCAGGGGATATTAAGGCTCAGATAAAAGAAATCTCATCTCTTAAGTCATAATGCAGAGGTGTTTAACAACTCCCCTAGGAAAGTAACTGTGTCTCATCCATCTGGATTGTCCAGCTCCCTGCACACACGCACACATACACACACACACTGCCTGGCACAAAAACAAATGTCCCCAGTTAAGAGTTCAAGAACTGTTTCTCCCATTACACGAAGCCACAAAAATGTTTCATCTCTTTTTACTCCCCTCCCTCACAACATGATGGCAACATGACTCTAAAATACACTCCATCCTTCCCTATACCTCATATAAGAGCTGCTGCCCAAAGTGGAATAAAGCAAGTGAGAAAGATTCCTATATGCACCGGCTCTTGTTAACACTGTGACTCACCCCCAATCGTTCCACGAGCATCTCCAGTTCATCCTGAAGTTGTTTGTCCTCCTCAGACTGGAGAGTTGGAGGAAGAAGCCCATCAAGAGAAGCAATCTCAAACACATCCTCCTCCCAATCACCCTGGGGCAGGTGGAGAGTGAGCCTGCCTCCTTAGGGGGGACCAGGTGGACAAGGAGAGTGGGAGTGAGAAGACCTGGTGGGAAGGCAGCCTGGCTTCTGGGCCAGGCTCTGCTTGAAAGCCGTTCTGAAAAACGGGGGTGACAATTACCAGCCCGAGCCCACCTCACGAGAAGGCGGTGAGGAAGGTGGTGAGGACTGGCAGGGGCGGCGGAGGTGACAGCGCGGAACGGAGGATGGGAGAGGGGACAGAGAGGCGGGGTGCCGGGAGCCCCGAGAGTCGCCCTATCTGCCCTCTCCCGGGGTCGGCGGGGCCGCTGGGAGTCTAGTCCGAGGCCTGCGGGGCCGCCGTGACTCAGCCCACGGCCGCCTCCTCCGCCAGCTCCCGGGGCCGCGCCTCACCAGCTCCTGCTCTTTGTCCTTGTCTCCGGCATCCCGCCGCTCCTTGCCGCTCGGCTTCTCGTCCCCGCCGCCGGGAGACGTAGCTGGGGGTTGCTGGGGCTGCAGTGGTGCCTTGTCTCTGCCACCCTCCTCCATCTCCACCGCCAATGCGGGCCCGCTGCGCGCGCACTCCCCCGTTTCCCAGGTGTCCTTGCGTGCGTCGTCCACGGCACCTCCTCCCACAAAGCCCGCCTGCGACCGGAAACTCCGCGGCGACCCACCCACCCTCGCAGCCTGGGAGTCTCCGTCCGCGGACCTCGCTCTCCAGAGCCGCGAGAAAACTACAATTCCCAGCTTCCCACGCGCCATAGGAGCCCCAGCGGCTCGGACCTGGAGTTTCCCGAACGCTGTTTGGGATTCGGGGGCGCTCGGTGCAGTAGGAGTTGAACTGGCTGTGAGCCGAGGCCGTAGTGTGAGTAGTACCCAGTGACACCCCAGTTAGCTGCGTGGTGGGACAAATGGACGACATTCTTGAAGTACTGGACTGTTGATTGCAGTCTTTGTGAAGTTTGTATAATGTGTCTAGCCCCCTGGCATATTCACCTACTAACATTCCTCTCCCGTTGAAGAAGGAAATGGCAACTCACTCCAGTATTACTGTCTGGAAAATCCCATGGACAGAGGAGGCTGGCGGGCTACCCATGGGGTCGCAAGAGTCGGACACGACTTACCGACTAAATCATCACCACCATCACCACCCGTTGAAGAAGAGTGCTGTGATATTACCGTGAGGATGTGGATACCATCTTAAATCCACCTGCGGAGCCAGATGGAGTGGGAAAAAATACATCCAGTCCTACGCCCTAAGGCGAAGTTCTGGAGCTAAAAAACGGAAGAAGATAAGGTCTTTGTCCTCCATGTGTCTTTTGGTCTTCCTCTCCCTGTTATGACTTAGGAGGGATGTGACCAACGCAGTTTATGTCAGGTCTTATTTTAAATTATATATATTGTTATCACAACCTTTTGAGTTTGGTAGGATTGTGCCCATTTTACAGAGAAAAATCATAGTAAGTAATAGAATCAGGAATGAAACTCGCTCTTTCAATCTCCCAAATTCTTGAGTGTTTCAGGCAAATCTCAAAAGTTCTTCCCTTAGGCCTCCGTGTATGTATCTGGAAGGTGAGAAAAGAAGTAATTCTGCTCCCCTTCATCTTGTGGGAACACTCACCATTTGGCCTGGAGTCTTATTTTATGGATTCTGAGTCATTTAAAAAAATGCAGAAAGTGTTTGTTTAAAAAAAAAAAAAACCAGCACAGTTAGCATTGAATGAATGCTGGCTAAATATTTGTATAGATGTTGACGTAAAGGTCTGATGCCCACTTTAAAAGCTGTTGTTCCTTTCCACTCAGTGTTTGAATTCTGGGGATGACCTTCCACTTCCATCACCAGTGACTCCCCCAGCCCTAGTGTGCTGACAGAAATTGGGTGGTACATAGTGGTAAAGAATCTGACTCCCAGTACAGGATATGCAAGAGACATGGGTTTCACCCCTGGATTTGGGGAAATCTCCTGGAATAGGAAATGTCAACCTACTCCAGTATTCTTGCCTGGAAAATCCCGTGGGCAGAGAAGTTGACAGGCTACAATCTACGGGGCCCGCAAAAAGTCAGACACGACTGAGCGACTGAGACACGTGGACACACACACACACACACACACACACACAGCTATTCTATTTTGTGGCTTCAAGATGTCCATGTTTTGTCATGCTTTCTTCAGTCACTATAGAGATATTTCTCCTAAATCTTTCCTATTTCCATGACTTCTTCTGTCAGATCTCAAATTTTGTCTTTTATACCAATCATATCCCCACCATTACTTTAGAGGAGATGGGGTGATGTTGTGGCATAAAGCACCGGCTGTTAACAGCTGGTGACTCCAGATGAAGAGTATAGGAATGTTTGTTGTACTTTATTTCAACTGTTTTTTCTGTTTAAAATGTTTCAAAATTTAAAATTTGAGGATGAGTAGGAGAACATAAGCTTTAGAGAGGATAGACATGGTATTTAAATCCAAATTCTGGACTTCTTTGGTGGTTCAGTGGTTAAGACTCCATGCTTCAAATGCAGGGGGTGCGGGTTTGATCCCTGGATGGGAAAGTAGACTCCGACACGCCATGTGGCATGGCCTAAAAAATAAGTAAATATTTTTTTAAAAATAATAAAACCATATATGGCTGAGGCCCTTTGCTATCCACCTGAAACTATCTCAACATTGTTGATCGGCTATATTCCAATATAAAACAAAAAATTAAAAAAAAAAAGACAGACCCAGTCAGAAGCAAAAACTGGAAAACAATAGGGAACTAATGCATTAATTATGGTGCATCTATATAATGGAACAGCATACAGCCTTTCACAAAAACATGTCCTAACATGGAAATAAGCTGATGACTTAGATCATTGAATAAAGTATATTGTGAGTTTAAAAAAAAGAACACACACCAAATTCTGCCCTTCACCAGCTGTGATATTTGGGCAAGCTTCCTAACCTCTCTGTTTGGCTTCTTCTATGAAATTTGAGTAATTATCTCCCTCATAAGTTTTAATGAGAATAAAATAAGAGTATATAAAGTGTCTGGCTAGTTGCCGGGCAACTGGAGAAAAAGCAGTTATTATTTTCCAGCTTCCTCGGATTTGCAGGGCTGCCCCTTGCTCCCTACCTCCAAGCACTCAAGCCCCAAACCTCTCTGGCCAAATGCAAATATCCCACAATTATTCTCAAGGCTTGATGATACATTGATGACCTGCCTCAAGCTTCATCTCAGTCAAATTGCTCTCTCAGAAGCACTCCTTCCTACCATTTGGCCGGACTCCCAGCCTTGTGACCAAATTGCTCTCCAGTCAAGGCCCATCACCTTTCCCTTCGCACCACCTTCCTTCAAATTGCACCCACTGACCAGCCATGCTTCCCCCAAACTTATGGCCTGAGCTGTAGAACTCCACCTCTTCTGGAGGCTCTGAAAATCATTCAACCCAAAGCATCATTTCTGTAACACTAGAAATGCTCCAGACAGGACAAACCATTGCACTGTTTCCACTGGGCTGCTACTTTCTTTGCCTGATTTTTTTCAAAGTCAGATTGCATTGTGGCCCTTCCTACCATTAATTCCCAGGACTGACAGGAGTTGTTACAATCCCCTCTTTTTCATAATGACTGTTACAACTTCCCTTCTTCTGTTACAACCTCTTTATTATGCCCCTTTCCCCTACCTCCTTCTGATCAGCCTAAACATTTTACTATTCCTGAACATGCTCTGCCCCTTTGAGCTGGATCAGCCTTTTCACTTTGCTGTTCCTTCTGTATGGAATACCCTTCACCATTTTTTATTTTAAAAATTTATTCAGTTATTTACTTTCAACTGCATTGGGTCTTCGTTGTGGCACGCAGGCTTAGTTGCCGTGCGGCGTGTGGGATCTTAATTTCCCGACCAGAGGTTGAACCCGTATCCCCTGCATTGGAATGAAGATTCTTAGCCACTGAACCACCAGTGAAGTCCCCTGCTCATTACTGTTTTTAGCTGGCAAGTTTTCCCATCCTCTGTACTCCAGCTCAGTATCACCTGTGTAGGAAGCCTTTCCTGTTCTTTCAGGTTATCAATTTCTTCCCTGTGTTCCTATGTTGCTTGGTACCTACCTCTCCTTCACTCCACTCTGAGCTCTTAGAACAGGAACTGTGTCTTATTCATCTTTGTACGCCTGGCACCCAGTCTAATACCTGGCTTGTGGTAGGCCTTGACAAGTATTTGTTAGAGAAGTGAATGACTGAATGGCTTTGCATTCATCTTCAGGTCATCTTTGTATATGATAACGGCCCACTAGGAGTCTCTTTGGAGCCCAGAGCTCAGCACTGGGAAACTCAGGAGTCTCCACTTGTGAGTCAGGATAGGTCTACTGACAGTGTGCTTATTTTATGGGCGACTCTCTTGCAATGTGACATTTCCAGAGTAACTCCAGGTATGAAATTATGTTGTTTGGCATGTCTGTACTGTGCATTGGAATTAGTCCAACGTTCATGGGACAGTGTAGGGTATGATGGCCCAGCACCTTAACTAATAACTGCTGTCATGTACCCACTGAGGAGCACCATCCTTTATTCCTCCTGCTTTAACACACAAGAGCATATGACAGATGGGCTTTTGTCAGCTTGGCAGGCTAAGGGTGAAGGTTACATCTGTCACTTGATGTTCACCTTGCCTTGCCTCTGGAACCAAGCACCTGCAGAGTGCTCAACAAACAGTGTTGCCTCACTTATTTTCAACATGTGCTTAGGTTTCCTGTAGCTACCTGGTCGTCATATGTACCGGGCCTGAGTGAGCTGGGTGCCATGGAAATGTACCTGCTGCTAACAGCCTCACTTGGAAGCACAATGAAATTGCCCAGAAGAGATATATATGCTCGAGTCTCAACTCTGTCATGACTTAAGAGGACTAAATGGTGGTGATTAAGAGCATCTGAATTCTAAATTTGACTTTAATGCAGTGTGTCTTAGCTGACATTGGAAGTTATATAATTTTTTTCTTTAGTTTCTCTACTTGTAAGATAGAGACAATGATAGAACCTCCTTGTAAGCTGTGGGAATTTAATGAGGTGATATTTTTAAAGTGTTTAGTACAGACTTAAGCAAAAAAGAGACTTGGTAAATCAGGGCTTCTGCTTATTATCATTATTTGACATGTTGACCTTTTGCAAATATGGAGTTTTAATGCCACAGTGGCCAGCTGGTCAGTATTCCAAGCTGGTTTTTGAAATCAAGTGTCAAGGGAAGGGCAAGGCTTTATACCAAGCCTCTCTCCTCCATCATGACACTGACATCATAAATCCCATTCTCTGTGCAACATCCAAACTTCATAAGCCAGTTCTTAATATTTCTTTGGGTTCTAGAACTTGCTAAGCCCCTGAAGCCACTTATTGAAACATTAAAGCTGATCTAGGCCTCTGAGATCATCTCATCCAACCCACTTATTTTACAGACTGCCAAGGTTACTGAGATCTGAAGAGGGGATAAATCGTGCCTGGCGTCACAGTTGCAGGTGGCAGAGCTGGAACCAGAACCAGGTTTCCAGATGTGACAGCTCTCCTCTTTACAGTACACTCTGCGGCCCCTCCTAGAGCTGCGTTCTCAGAGCAGAGACTCAAGCCATGCTTTCCCTTGATATTAAGAGTTCCCAAGCCCACTTTCCCCAAGGAGCCAGCGATTTCCTTCCCTTGGTGGGCAGCCACATATCCAAATCACTTGATAGAGACAGCTCTTTATGGGGCAGTCTGATGTTGGGACAGGATACAGCATGCAGGACACGTGACCAGGAACCCATCAATCATTAACAAAGCTTCACTCTTACCCTTCCTAATTTAATAAACCTACCTATACTTAAACCTTAGGGGACACTACATTATAAAGAGAATTGAGATTGGACCCTTTCCACTGTTTTACTCTGGTTCTCATTTTACAGATAAAGAAACAGGCTCTTAGAAGTTAGGGGACAGGCTGAAGCTCATATAGCGGTCAGAGTTTCAATTTCAATCCAGGTCTCTGACTGCAGTGAAGTGATTTTGGCAAGATCTGTAAAATGGAAACTGGAGCACGTATAGCATATGTTGCTGTGAGGATCAGATGAGTTCATGAAGGTAAAAGTGCCAACAGAAGAGTCACCTGAGGGAAGGAATCATCTTCATCTTGGCATCACCAGCGCCTGGCACATTATTGGTAATCAATATATTGGGCTGACCAAAAAGTTCATTTGGGTTTTTCTGTAAGATGTCACAAAAAATCCAAACAAACTTTTTTACCAACCCAATACTTATAAATCTATAAATTTATAAATGAATGAATGAAGAAAGTAATGAGTCTCCTAGCAGAAGTGCCTGGAATACAGAGGTATTCCATGCACGCTCCATCTCCCTCACTTGTTCTGGAGGGTGGCAGGCTCTGTGGCCACCAAACCTGTGGGCTCTGTGCCTGGCACCTGGTAGGGCTTGATGAGTATGTGTAGGTGGAATGAGTGACTCTCAGGAACGCTAAGCTTTTGAGGACATGGAGAAATGCATGTCTTCTCATCACAAGCAGAGGCTAGTGCTCCAAGCTGCAGGGAGTGAAGTTCTACCTTGGCTAGGGCTGCCTTCCAGGGCAGGGTAAGGGCCACCCATCTTCCAAGCCGACCCTGGCCAAGTTGTTACCCAGACTCAGTGTCAGGCCCGGCTACATGCGTCCATGGGGGCCACAGATGACCCTTCCAGCTATAGACCAGCCAGGGGTGGGACATGCCCACCAGTGAGCAGAGAACGTGCTCCACTTGCCAGGCTCAACTTTGTGCCATTCCTCATCCTACCTTTTTGTCTTTTTTGGGGTTTCAATTTTCAGTCCCCTGTGTCTGGTGAGTGAATAAATGAGTGCCTAAAGAGTACCTGGCATACAGCAGGTAGTCAATAAATACTGGTGGAATGAGTAAATGAAAACAGGACTGAAGGAAGAGACAGAATGACTGATGCGTGTCTATTTATTGGCACAGGGTCCTCCAGGGCCAAGACCACTCCCTCCCCACCCCCTTTCCTGTAAAAATAGACTCTGTCCTTCACTTTTCCTACTCTATCTGCTTTCCTGCTTGGTCCGGGGAGAATCAGTCACCCCCTAAGACTTGTAACCCCAAGATGCAGGGCCTAGCATCCCTGACATGTACACGCATCCCCGCTGAGCCCAGGGACCCTGGGAGGCAACAGGAAGGTTTGTGAAGGCTGTTGGACTTCCACTAAGAGCTGAGCACAGGGCGTCCGTCAGAGAGGGCTGGCAGCAGTATTAGGAGCAGTAGCACGAGGAACATGGAATAAGGGTCGCCCCTGGGGGCGGGGCTGAAAGGAGCTCCGTCTGTGCCCGAGGGAGCGGTGAGTGAACCTTGGGGAGATGTGTGGGAGGCACATCTGCTGACCCCTGCGTGGCCAGCAGGCACAACAGGCTCTGTGGCCACCAAACCCACTGAGCTGGGGGCCTAAAGAGGTGGACCCCTTCTTGTGGGAGCTGGTGGCCCCTGCCCAGGCCTCCTCCAGGCAGGGTGACACAGAACATCACAGTGAATGGTAGGGACTCTACTGGAGGCAGGGGCACCTCCAAAGCAGAGGCACGATGTGGTGGCTGAGGAGGGACTAGGACTCATGTCACACCTATGGTGTGGAGGGACAAGACACAGCCCAGCTGGCATGTGCCTTCCCTCAACCCAAGAGCAGACAGCCTGGCTGGGCAAGCTACCCCAGGCTCCGGCACCCGAGCTGGCCATTTCTCCCCCGACCCAGGTCTACCACACCTCACAAAGCTGCCCTGAGTTCATGGGGGAGCCGACAGGGCAGCCGAAGTGCCGCAGGAAGTCGCGGGAGTTGGAGAGAGTGCCCAGCACGCGGAAGCGGGCAGGGCTGTGGGGGTCGGTCACCAGCCCCTCGTGAGAGCTCTCGGGTGTGCGGACCGAGCACCACACCTGCAGGCCAGGACAGACACGAGGACACAGAGTGTCTAGTGTGGGCGAGGCTCCTGCCCCAGCTGCTGCAGAGCCATCCCAGGGACACAAGGCACCACCACCCCAGCCCCTTAGCTCAGGAGGCCTCGGGACGCAGAAGAGGGCTTAGCCAGCATCGTAGCCCCAAGGCCTTGCTATCAGCACCAAGGGAGGAGAAGGCGCCTGCCCTCTGAAATTCCTCGAAGGCCTTTCAAAGCTGCCTGGACACAGGGCTGCCCAGGATGGACGTGTCTGAGGGGAAGAAGTCCAGCCCCGGAGACTGTCTGCTGTAGTGCAAAGTACCTGGAGACCTTGCTGAGTATGCCACTTACTGTCTTCCTGGGTACCCCTGGACGAGCCAGTCTGTCCCCGAGCTGCCTCCTCCACAGCCACCTCACAGAGGCATCATGAAGATCAATCCTGCTCCCTACCCCCTGCCCTTTGAGATCTGCAAAAGCCTCCTGAAACCTCCCTTCTCCAGCCTCCTCATGTGCTTTTGTGGGCCCCACAGGAGGCTGACCGTGAGGCCCTCCCAGACCACTTTCCACACTCCCACTTCAGCCCCATTTCACAGTCCCTTTTCCTGCATGCCCCAGACTTCTAATGACATGCCTGGGAGGTAGCGGGAGAAGGGCAGACCCCTGGCCTTCCAGAAGGACAGTACCTGGGCAAATCCCACAAAGAAGAGCTGGTGGTTGGTGAGTCCCACAGCTGGCAGCTGCTGCTCCTCCCCGTGCTTTCTTAGCCATGCTTTGTAAGCCTGGGGTTGGGAACACAGGTGGCAAGCGTGCTGGGGCCTGCCCTGCCCCCGCCCCCAGAACAGGTGAGCCTTAGCCCTCAGAGGGCCACTCACATTGTAGGCAGCCTTAAGCCCCCCATTGTCAGCAATGTTCTCCCCCAGCGTCTGGCGCCCGTTGAGCTTCTCCCCGTTGACCTTGTACTGGCTGTACTGCTCCTCTATGCAGGCCGTGTGGTTCCGGAAGGCTGCCAACGACTCATTCTGCCACCATGGCCGAAGGTTCCCTTCCTTGTCATACTCCCGCCCTGAGGAAAACGAACCTTTACATCCTACTGAGACCAGAACTCAATCCTTGGGGGCACCAGCGCCCCCATCGCCTCTCATCCACAGACCCCTCCCTCTGCGCACCCGCCTCCCATCTAGGGTCCATGGGGCCTGCTCCCAACATCCCAAGGTTTTACAGGAGCCATGAGCAATTCTAGGCTGAAGGACACAACTGCGTGGACCTCTACCTTGGTCATCAAAGGCATGTGTCAACTCGTGGCCCATCACCACGCCGATGCCACCAAAGTTCAGGGCCCTGGGAGGTGAGGAATGTTGAGTGAGGGCGTGGTGGAGGGACACCTCGCTCTCACCCCCAGCCCTGCTCCCAGCTCACCCGCAGGCCCAGGCCCCAGCACCCAGTCCCTCCTGCCTCAGACACACTTGGGGTGGTTGCAAGCGTAGAAGGGGGCCTGCAGGATGCCAGCAGGGAAGACGATTTCATTCTTGGTTGGAAGGTAGTAGGCGTTCACTGTCTGCGGGGTCATGCTCCACCTGGGGGAGGGAGAAGCTGAGACAGAGCCTGACTCTCCTGATGTCCAGCAGCCTGACCTACATCCTGAGGCAGAACCTGGTGCCTCATTTGGGATCCATCTTGCTATCCCCTTCTGTCTGCTCTGAAAACTTCCCCCACCTCTCCTGCTGTCCCAAGTGTCGGCAGCCCCCATTCTTACTGGTCTCGGCTAGGAGGCTTGCGGAGCTGGTCAGCCATCACCTTAGCAGAGAAGTTGTATAAATTCAACATGTTCTGGAAGAAGGAATCTTCAGACACTTCATACTATGGGAATGGTAAGAAGTAGAAAACAAACAAGAGAACACATTAGAGAAGGTAATAGTCCCAGTTTGGCTACTAGTTAGCACCTTTCCGAGCCTCAGAACCTTGGACAAGTTATATAACCTCTCTGGGCCTCAGTTTCTTCAGCTGTAAAATGGGTGTAAAATAGCTAACAAATAATAACTTGTCAATATTATTTTGCAGGTACTTTACTTTTTTATATACTGTCTCCTTTGATTATCACAACAATCTTATCAGGTAGGTGCTAACAGGACCCCCTTTTACAGATGAAGAAACTGAGGCCCAGAGAGGTTATATAACTTGTCAAAGGTTACAGTTGGGTAGAAACAGGTTTGACTGCAAAACTCTACTTGTAAACACTCCATTCTGCTGCTGTCCAGCCTGCAGCCTGGCATAGAGCCAGCATTTGCCTCTGAAAGGAACCAACAAGCACCTCTTGCCCTCGCAGTGCTTGAGCCCTATGCCCCACCCCACCTCCACAGAGCTAAGGTTCAGTACTCATAGGCAGGTACTCACCCCATCATAAACATCATCCAGCTCTTTGGGCTCCAGGATGAAGTCCGGGAAACCAATCATATCATAGATGGCATCTGCCTGAAGAGACCAGGTTAAGGATTTCCCTCCCCAGACCCCCCCCAAAACTGTATTCTCCATCCTCACCTCAAGATGGCGCCCCAACCCTGGCCACTGCTCACTTTCTCCTTGGCTGCCTGGCGGGTCTTCTCATCCATCCAAACCAACTGTCCCAGAGCCTCCTCAAAGGCGGTCCGGATCTCGCTGATCATCCCCTCTGCCTGGGAGGGAGGGTGCACAAGTCGGCCTCCCCCACACATTAATGCATCCTTTGTCCCTGTCCACCATGGTGCCCCATCCCTGTCCTTCCAAACTCTTGAAATAAGGCTGAGCCTCCGGAGAGAATGAGAAAGAAACATGATTTGTGAAAGCACTGGGACTGTCATGGTTTTTTTCCTAATGAATCGAAAACACTGATAAGTTAACTGACTTAACATTATAATTTAATATAGTGCTTTGATTTTTATCTGATTATGAAAGGCAGGCATTAATAGCAGAAAACTGGAAAACTGAGAGGAGTTGAAGAAAATCGATCATTTAAAAACCCTATCCCTCAGGGACTCCCCTGGCAGCCTAAGTGGTTAAGACTCTGTGCTCTCAATGCAGAGGGCATGGTTTTGATCCCTGGTCGTCCTGTGTGACACAGCATGGCCCCCCCCCCAAAAAAAATCCTATCGCTGAGATAACTCTTTCTAACGTTTTAATTACCTATTTCTAGTGTCTTTCCCTGATGGGATATTCATATATAATACAGAATTATGTTGTGCAATATATATATATATATATATAACCTTTTTTTTCACTTAACAATCATCAGTTTAATGCTGCCTTATAATCCATCCTAGTCACAATTTGTTTTTCCTTTGTGATCTCATGGACACCCGCCAGACTCCTCTGTCCATGGGATTTCTCAGGCAAGAATAATGGGAGTGGATTGCTACTTCCTTCTCCAGGGGATTTTTCTGACCCAGGGATCAAACCTGCATCTCCTGTATTGGCAGGTAGATTCTTTTTTTTTAGATTCTTTATCACTGAGCCACCTGGGAAGCCTTTTTTCTCTTTATGTACATACAGATAGAGGCAGTGAATTTTAACTAAAATGAAGCGTAGTGTTGGAAGGACCTTGAAGACTCACAATTTCCTTGCTCTGCCGGTCAAATGTGGCCTTCACAAAGAGGGAGCCCAGAGCAAAGCCAAGAGCGTCATCGGTGTTGGAGATGCAGGTCTGCCACCTCGGTGTGCAGGACTGGAAGGGGAAAAAGTAGGTCCCTAGAGATGGCTCTGCCCTCCAGTCTGAGGGTCTTTCTTTGTCTCTGGGGGCAGCCCCTCTCAGCTCCGCACATCAGAGACCTGGGCTTGGGGTGCCATCTGTCCCTCAGACTCCAGGGAAAATGAAGAGCAATACTGCAAAGCATGCCAACCCCAGCAGTGAAACCTCAGGAGGCACATGTACGCTGCCCACTCTATTCTCAGCACTCTCCTCCTCGTAGTTTCTCAGAGGCCCACTGGGGCCCAGACGTTTCTTACTCAGCTGTACATCTCAGTCTTACATCCAGTCAGTCCCACATGCCAGAAACCTGGGAGTCACCAGCTTCCTCCATCTCCCTATTTCCACATTCAGCCTATCACCAGATTCTAACTCTGCTCCTTAATCACTCCTCCATCCACCCTTTGCCACTCCCCTGCCCTATAACACTATCATCTCTTATCTGAAGATTTCAGTGGCCTCCTAACTAGACAGTCCAACTCCATTTTCATCCCTCTCCCCTGTCACTCCCCACCATCTGTCTTCCATTTAGCTGCAGAAAGATGACCTAATATATAAATCCAACCAGTTACACCCCTGCTTAAAACTGTCCCAGGTTCTCCATCCCTGAAAGAAGCTAGGCACAGCATTCAGGTCCCTCTATGGATCACTCCAGACCAGCCTCACCACCCTCAGCCTCTCGGGTGCCCACTCCTCAAAGTCATGCCAGAACACAGGCAACGCCACGACACTCCTCCTGGCCTCTGGGATCTGCACATCCTACTCCTTCAGCCTGGAATGCCCTTCTCCCTTCCATTACTCCACCCTCCAGGTAAAACGTGCTACCCCACCTCTGTCCTACATCACAAAGAAGGTCTTTCATTCAGCGTGAGCACCCCAGAATATAATGTCTGTTTACATATCTCCTTCCCCCACTTAACAGGGCTTCTTGAAACTGAGAATGGCACTTATTCATTTTCTTCTTCACTCTCGTTATCAAAGTTGAGTGTACCGGTACACTTATGTGAATTTAGTCCTCATAACAACCCCACAAGAAATTTCTGTTTCTCCAACCCAGAAATGAAGAGACAAAATGGTGGTGGAGATATGCTCAAGGTCCCATAGGCCAAAAAATGGAGGAGTTTGGACTGGAACCTAAGGTTAGCTTGATTCTCAGCCATGCGCTCCACGTGTTAATTAAATGGTGTCTGACACACAGGGGGTGTGAAGCATCAGCCTGACTGGATTTGAAGGTGGGAGCAGAGTTAGAAAACCCACCTTCTTGGTGCCATAGAGGGTCTCCAGCAGCTTCTCTTGTGCAGACTCAAAGCGGTGGTCCAGGCTTGAAGTTGTCTTCTGTACCAGGTTCCAGATCAGATAATTGTTCAGGACACTGGTATGCAAGTGACCAGAACATAAGATAAAGGCAGGAACCATTTCCGGCCCCCCAAACCAGCTCTACCAACATGCAGATAACAGGAATCCCTTAGAGTCATTCATGGGCATTCTCCCAGAATCCCTCTCTCTGATCCTGGGACCACACACCTGCCTGTAAAAGTCGGGGTGGAGCAAGGTATGGGAACAGAGACCACAGTGGGCCCCCTGAAGCCCCAGCCTAGGAGAATAGCCTGCACAGAGCCCTGAACCGCACCCCTGACACTGTGGGCTCCCCCCAACCTTGGCTCTGTGCGGTTGATGAGTTCCGACACCTGCTGCAAATAATCCGTCCCATACACCACCACAGGCTCGGAATCACCCAGCTCCAGCGGTGACAGCAAGAAGGACAGAAACTCCAGCCAGTCCATGGAGGGCGCCAGGGCCTGTGAGCAAAAAGTCTCAAGCCTCCCTGTCCCCTTGGCTTTCAGCAGACCCCTCCCCCACTGGTACACTGGAGCTGGGAGCCCTTTCCATCGCCACAGCAACAGCTACTAGCTGCTTGGTGGCCCCTTCCTGAAATAAACCCATTTTTAGGCCTAAGTGTACTTCAATCTGGGAACCCAGTCACTTATTATATACAGAAAACAACCATCTGTGATATTTAGTTGGGCTACAGATTTTCAAATATTTTTCAAACAGTTGGATCAACTCCCCAGACACCATGCAGGGTCCCTACATACCTGGTCTCTCCTCCAGAACCCCCCTTACCCAACTTCTCCATAATTCAAAGACTAAGAGGTTGATACCTGGCACAGTAATGGCCTTCCAGGAGATGCTTCCATTTCTCTTCTGACTGTTTTGTGGGCATCTTGTACAAGTTGTCACAGATTTTTAACATAATCCCTCTATGCAGCCCCAGGCAACATGAAAGGGGCCAAAGGATGGCCCAGTGGGGGTACCCTAAAATGGACACTATTTTTCCTTCCAGGATAGCAATGGTGAAACCGAGCAGCTCAGAAACAGTAGGGAAACAAGGAGAGGACTGCCTGTCTCAGGTAGACAACACAAAGGGGAGCTGGGTGGCCTGGGCTGGGGGCTGACCCCTTCCAGTGGTGTCAGTTCCTTGCCTGCCCCACCTGCAGCTCTGCAATGCTCATCTTGTGGTAGATCTTCTCCTCATCCCGCCGCTGGTCCTGGGGCACTGTGATGTTGGCCAGTTCTATCTCCAGCTCCAGCACCTGCCGCATCTGCTCCCGCGTGGAGGTTGGCTGTCCGCCCAGCAGCATCCCCAGCTCCTCCATGTAGTCCAAGTAGGCAGTAAGAACCTGTCGGGGCCCCGAGTCATCCTCAGAGCCCAGCAACAAGTCCTGCCCAAGGCTGAGAGGACTGTTCCGGCTGCTGCCCCTGCCCACCATCTCTTCCGTGGACCTTCCTCAAAGAAGCTCTCTGAGATGACCCTCATCATTTCGGCCATACTGCTTATCATCATCTGCTAGGATCTTTTTTTATTTGTGCCCTTGCTCATCATCTGTTTACCCAAGGAAAAGGTAAATTCCAGGAGCACATCATTCTAGGTTACAGAGGCGTATTTACCACTGTATCCCAAAGGCCTGGAAAAGGGCCTAGCACAGAATAGGTTCTGTGCAGTGGGTGGCCCTGCTTCCCATATCCCTCAGCCCTTCTCATTTCCTGAAGCCCTTCTGCTTTTCCCAGCCCCTCAGTGACCATGTGCTTTCACTTAACAGCTGGGTGGACCCCATGGAGGAATTGGTGTACATTTGGCTTTCATTCCCTTCTACCTCCCATCCTGCCAGGCTTCAGACTTGCTGCCTTCCCCTCTGGCCTCCAAGGAGGAAGGAAACACAGAGAAAAAATATGTAGTGACTCCATGTATGTACATGTATCAAATTCTCTGCTAGGGCTTTACATGTATCTCCTGCCTCCTCCACCACCAGAGCCCAGGCAACCCCATAAACTGAGTACTAGGTTCTGTTTTACAGACAACATGACTTCTTGACTCATACCATAAACAAGCAGATGGCAGAGTCCAAATGTGGCCCAGGCTCCATGATTCCAGGGCCACAGCCCCAGCACTGCCTGGGCTCCGAACAAACTCATGTCGCCTCAGCCCCTGCTGGCACTTGAGCTGCATAGGAGCAGGGGCTATATGCTCTGCTCTCCACTGTGTTCTCAGGCTCTAGCACAGCATCTGGCACATCGTAGGTGGCCAATAAATATTGTTGACTGATGGATGAAATCCTGTGCACAGACCCTCAGCCCTGCTCAGCACTGACTTCCTATGGACCTCCCAGGGACCACTTTCACTCTTGCCCCACTCTGGGCTCCCTTAACTGCCAAAGGCCATCTCTTCTTCCATTCTCTGTACTTCGAAGTATCTCCTTTTTCCCACCTCCCTTCTTCCTTGCTGCTGATGTCATAAGTCTGAGTACCAATTCCAGTCATCCCAGCTACTAAGGGGGATGTTTGGTTCAACCAGTGATCTGGCCAACCCCTCCCCAACTCACCCCTCTTTCCCTACCTCCTTACTTTCTGCTTAAGACTTACTTTTATTTATTTATTTATTGGCCACACCATGCAGCTTTCAAGATCTTATCTGGGCTGCTGGCATTGGAAGCATGGAGTCCTAACCACTGGATCACCAGATAAGTCCCAAGACTTACTTTTGAGACTTTCCTGAACTCTGCAGATAGGATAAGAAACCTCTGGCGCTGCAGCTTCCCCAAGATGCAAGCACAGAGTTCCTACTCAAGACAACCGGTAACGCACTAAAAGCTGAGTCAACCATGCGGTTCTCTCCTGAATTCTCAAAATTCCTTCCTCTCCTGACTCAGGTGACATGAAAACCACAAATCTGTTCACACCACTCCCCACTTTTGAGATTCTCTTTCCATTTCTTTTGGGATCAATGCTAAACTTGACCCATAGTGTTTATGTATAACAGGACTCTACCAACCTGTCCAGAACTTGGACCACTCTCTCCTCCCACTCCCCTCTCTAATATGTCAACAAGACATACCCTGTCCCCTCTCAGAGCTTTTGCATCAGCAGTTTCCTTTGCCTAGGACTCTCTCCCTCTTCTCCACAGCCTACCCTCACCCTAAGACCAGGCTGGCTCTCTGTTAAAGGACTCTCGGATTGCCACACTTCTCCTCTAACAGCAACTGTTCATAGGACAACTGTGTGAGTCCTGTTTCCTGCCTTCTCTTCCACTGAATGGTAGTGTCTTGCTCACCACATGCTAGCGGAGAGTCTGTCTGAGGGATACTTGGTAATGTTTGGGGGTGAATGGAAGAAGCACAAAGCCCTTCCTGGTTTCCTTGCTCCATAGAAGTCTCTCTTCCTCCCTCTGCCTCTTGAAATACAAGGATCTCCTTCTTTTTAGTCTCTAGTCTTGGCCCCCCTCTCACTTCTCCTAAGCCTTTGTCGAGGCTTTTAAGGAGAGGCCCCTCAAGCCTTTGGGTCCCTCCAGGCCTGTACTCTCTTCAGGACCCCACTCAACCCTCATACTTGCCTGCTGACCTCTCCAGGGAGATGGTGCCCAGCTCCCTCACACTCACATCACTGAAACAGGCAGCTCCCACTTCGAGTATCTGCCACATACAGAATCATATACCTGCATCCTCCTGCTGCCCCCAAGCATGCAATGAAGTAGATGCCATGATCCCCATTTTTCAGATGAAGAAACAGCCTCAGAGGCCTTCATCAACTTGCACCAAGCTGCCAAGCTGGGATTAAAATCAAGGTCTGACTTCAAAGTCTGTCTTTTCCTGTGATAGCAACACCCAACCCACAATGTGCTTGAAACTGGTTGTCCTTGTAAATACCCCAGATTCTCTAAGGACCACTCCATCCCACCATCATTCTGGCACACAGCCTCAACTATCTTTATCTCTTCCTCCTTCATCTCCTCTCTTCTAACATCCAGGCATCAACAATTCATGATTTGGACTTATAATTATGTCTCTTGTGGGGCTTCCCAGGTGGCACTAGTGGTAAAGAACCTGCCTGCCAATGCAGAAGACTAAGGGTTCGATCCCTTGGTTGGGAAGATCCCCTGGAGAAGGAAATGGCACCCCACTCCAGTATTCTTGCCTGGAGAATCCCATGAACAGAGGAGCCTGGTGGGCTACAGTCCATGGGGTCACAGAGAGTCAGACACGACTAAAGCCACTTAGCACACACGCATGTCTCTTGCATCCTCCCCTTTCTGATTTTCCCTCTGCCACTTCCTCCATTTGGGTCCCCAGAGACTCAGAGCCTGGAGTACTGCAGACACTTTTGAGTAACTGATCTCCAGGCTCCCTCTCTTGCATCTACTTTTCACACCCAGCCAAACTGCCTTCCCAAAGCAGGGCTCACTGGGGCAGTCCTGGTCTGCCCCAGAGCATGCAGTGGCTCTCTGGGGGCTATACAGTAAACTCAGTGTAGCACTGCTGCTGCTGCTAAGTCGCTTCAGTCGTGTCCGACTCTGTGCGACCCCATAGACGGCAGCCCACCAGGCTCCCCCATCCCCGGGATTCTCCAGGCAAGAATACTGGAGTGGGTTGCCATTCCTTCTCCAATGCATGAAAGTGAAAAGTCAAAGTGAAGTCGCTCAGTCGTGTCTGATTCTTAGCAACCCCATGGACTACAGCCTACTAGGCTCCTCCGTCCATGGGATTTTCCACGCAAGAGTACTGGAGTGGGGTGCCATCGTGTAGCACCACAGGTCCCCTCAATAACTAGTCCCTACCCACCTTTCCACTCTCTCATCTGCTTTGAGCTCTACACTTTGCCAAACTGGATCCCTTCCTGTTGTCCAAACACACCTTAGCTTTTCCTTCTTCAACACTTTTGTTTAAACTCAGCATGCCCTCACCCAGCCCCAGACATTCTGCAGGGCCTGGCTCAAATGCAACCTCCTGAGGAAGACTGCTCCAGCTGTAGTTTCTCGCCTGAGCCCTAGAGGCGCCTCTTGTGAGCCTTGCTCTCAGCTATCTAGGCCCATGAACCCATCTGCACTGAAAGCATCCTGTGACAGAGGCTTTGAAATGTACATCTCACAATGGGTGCCTGTGTTTTCCTGGAAAAGTAAGGGAAGGAAAGAAGGAAAGAAGAGAAGAAGAAAGGAGGAAGGAAAGGGTAGAAAGGAGCAGGGGAAGAATGCAGGGAGAGGAGAATGACACCGCAATAGGGGTGTCGGGTGGATATTCTGAGAATCCTCCTTACTTTCTCATTGGCGGTCCTGTTTAGGTAGTAATCTCGAGAGGGTAGAAAGAGCCCAGACTGGTCCACCTGCAATAGCAAGATGAGCAGTGAGCCCTCCCCCTGAAATCTGGACTCTTGTGCAGGAAGACCACCCCAGCCAGCCCGTCACAGGGGAAGGGAGTGTGGCCTCAGCAAATAGTCCATAATTCCCTCCCCACCCTTCCCCAGCCCAGTACCTGGATAATATTGCTGTTGGAACTCTTAGAGTCGGCACTGACGTAGACAGTAAAGAAGGGGGTGGCCCTATACGTCCCTGCGACTGCCTTCAACACCTCCATGAAGTTGTCCTGGTCCCAGGGCCCCGTAACGTTCCAGCCACCAATCTGAGTGGAGACCATGGTGGCACCTCTGGCACAAGGCCCCCGAAGCTCTCTGGGGCCACATCCTCTCCCAAGGCCTGTCTCGCTCCCCCACCCACAGCCGACCCCAGGAGCCTACCTTGTCAATGAGGTCTCGCAGTGGCTGGGCACCCAGCTCCTCGATGCGCTCCACCTGTAAGCAGGAGAGGTAGAAGCGCTGCGTCTTCCGTTCAGCTTCACTGCTGGAGTTGAAGGTGGTGTTTTCTGTCAGAAAGAACACAGGTCCAGGTGGCAACCATGCCAACCGCTGAGAAGGGTCCGGACCCTTGCTTGATCCCTCTCCTTGCCTTCTCAAGGGGGCACTGCTCCTAATGTAGACATGGGAAGACTGTCAACCACAGCAGAGCAGAGCTTCCTCTCCCCTGTCCAGGGAGACTCTGAAAGATGTCGAAGCCCAACAGATTCCCTGGTGTCTACCACCCCTCAGCGATGCTCCAGTGCTCAGAGAGCTCCTTCACTGTCCTCAGAGATCTGCTCTCTCAACCCATCTCCACCATTCAGGAGCCCCCAGTGTCTGTATCCCCTATCCCAGGAGGGCTGGCAGTCATCCCCTTATTCATTCCTGGACATTTATTGAGTACCTACTAAGTGCCGAGCCCTGTGCTGGCATGAGGCACATACCTGATACAATGCTCCCCTGGTAGGCCCACTCACCAAGCAGGTGCTTCAGGATGGCTTGATTCTGGTCCCAGAGACTGTTAAAGGTGTTCCAGCGAGAACGCCCATCAGGTAGAGGGTTTCTCCGAATCCAGCCTCCGCAGGAGAACTGGTAGAAGTCCTCACAGGGGCTCACTCCACGGTCCAGGGACTCCAGGATTTTTCCAGCCACTCGAATGCAGGCCTCTGTGAGGCAAGTGCTACGGGATGGGTCTGTGGCAGGGGACATGAGGGGTGGGGTGTGGGGAGGGTAGGGGATAGTCAGTCTGGGAGAGGCAAATGCTTTGCGAGGGGCCATGAGGCCCTCCCTTCCAACAGGGAGGTTGGGAGGCCAGAGGACAGCTGGCAGAAGTCTCCCCTCATCAGCCTCCAGAGTCCCCACAGCTAGGAGGGCTAGTGACAGGAGTGGAAGTACCTACCTCTGTGGTACTGGACCCCCAGGGCCACCAAGCAACCCAGAAGCAGGGCAGCAAGCAGTAGAGAGACACCAGCCAAGATCAGCTCCAGCTGGGTGTGCAACCGCAAGAGGCGACTGGTCCTCTTCCGGAATCCCGCCTGGGGAACAGAGGAGGACCTGGAGTAGCAAGCTTCAGGTGGGCGACCGGACCACAGAAGTCCTCCCGGAGGGTGAAGGCCCAGGCAGTTTCCAGAGCCATGGAGCAAAGACTGCTAACAGGGTTAACTTGGGGCACAGGGGCAACGAGGCAGGCTGAGTTGAGCCCTGAGCCTGTTTTGTGCAACGTCATGGCTTAGAGTCGCCTCACCATAGTCCTAGCGCAGAGGCCAGAGATGGAGCTGAGGTGGGGGCAGGTGACGCTCCAGGGCAACCCAGAGAGCTCCTGGGTGTGCCTGGCGTCGTGCCAGGGCTGGGGGGGCCTGGTGAGACAGGGAGGACCCCCTTGCCCACCTCCACGGCGTCCGGGGAGGCCCCGCCCTCTACGGGGGTCTCGGGAGCGTCTTCATCCCGCAGTGTGGCGCGTTTGTACTCCACCATCTGCCAGACAGTCGGGGCGCCGACCCAGGTCAGGCAGAGAGGGCTGCGCGCCCACGGCCCTGCCCCCGCGCCCCTCGCCCGGCCGGGCCCCTCCTGCTTCAAGTGCGGGGCCCCTTCCCTCCAGCCAGCCTGGGTCCCTCCGACCCCTGCCCGTCAAGTTAGTCCGCGAGCCGGAGCCGCTTCCCAACGCCGCGGGCCCCCCCACCCCCCGCTCCTCCCAACCCTGGTCCTCTCCCCCGGAGCCCGGGGCCCGCACTCACGTTGCCGCCGCCGCCCAGCTCCTGCAGCGCGACGCTCATGGTGGAGTCGGGGCCGGCGGCACCTTAGGGCTCCCGGCGGCTGGCTCTCGCCCAGGCCGTGGCCTCGGCCCCGGGCCGGGCCCCGCAGCCGCCGCCCGCCATCGCCACCGCCCCCGCCTGCCGGCGCCCCCCTCCCGCCGCGGCGCGGCGCTCCGGGCAGGGGTGGGGGAGGGGAGGAGCGCGCCGGCCGCGCCCCGCCATCCGTCCGGCGCCCGGTCCCGGCGCCCGGTGCCCGCGGCCCGCCCCACAGAGCTGCACCCAGCCAGAGTCACCCGCCCTCCAGAAGCTCCGAGTCTCCCTCCCCGCTTTGGGGTCAGCACCCCATCCCAGCAACACCCTCTTACAAGCCTCCCTTAATTTACATTTCTTTGACCCAGACCGAAAACCCTGCTCAATCCCCGAAATTGCAGGCCCTCCCCATTCCCTTCAAACACCTTTGAGAAATTACGCTCTTAGGGGAACGTCTTCCCCCAGCTGTCCGCACGGCCCCTCTTCAGCCAACACCCACAGAGCAGCGCGCCCGAGGTGACCCACATTCAGGGTGTCAGCACCATATTTATACGGGGAGCACACAGACCCGAAGTACACAGGCAGGCACTCAGCCCAACACACGTCCCACAAACACACACACACAGCACCACGCACAGACTGCGTATGCACACAAAAGGTATACACTTACCAGGCACCCAGAGACAACATGTGTTCTGCCCTGAGGTTCCGGACACACATTCAACACACACACACACACACACACACACACAAGTGCTTGGGGAGCATACAGACACTGGGCACACTCTGAGTCCACCCTTACACGCTGCTTCAAGACTGCACTTTACTCTCCAAGATAATTGTGTCATCAGATCATCTCACAAAGGGAGGGTTACAGATGGTGACAAATCGGCAGGGAAAAAAACAGCCATGCACAGATATTTAAAGAAAAGACGAGTTAACACTTCTAACTTGAGAAAAGCAAACCACTTTATTTGGGAGGTTTACAAGAAAAAAAAAAAAAACCACCAAGCAATATTTAACTGAAAGGCAATAGTGTGGCATCTATGCATCTGCCATCTGCCTTCCATATTGTCATTCCTTAATCAGGCCTGGTGGTGTTGCAGTCTGCTTCACTGAAGAGTATCTGGTCGTTGAAAAAAAAAAAAAATTTTTTTTTTTTAAAGTGCCTCATTCTCATCCCACCTCTCTCAATTTGACCTGAGAAGGTTTGGAATGGCAGCAAATCCACACCCTGGATTCTTGACTCTAACCTCAGTTCTCAAACATCTTGCTGTGAGCATCTCCAACATGGAATGCTCTTGTGGCTGAGAAAGGGTAGATGATGTACGACTGAGAAACTGCTGGATTTCTTTCTTTTGGCATTTTTCACCCCAAAACTGCATGTTCTCAAATAAGAGGCAGTACAGTGTCATAGTTAGGATGAAGGATTCTGGATTCAGGCTCAATTTCCTCTCTGGTAAAATGGAAATAAGAATAGTATCCATTTCAAAGGATGGTGGTGAGAACTAAATGAAACAATACTTGTAAAGTTCTTAGGACAATTTCTGGCACATAAAGGGTACTCTTGCTGCTACTGTTATTGTTGGTGTAGTTATTATTAAAATCCTATAGGTGGAAATGAGAATTGTATGGCTGGAGGAAGCCTGTTCTGCTTCCCAGATGGGAACATGGGTTCTAGGTTAATCAGGGGTTCCCTGAGTAAGGAACTTGCTCATCCAGCCACACTGTGGTCTGCAGCAGCACAACCTTCTCCTGTCCACATGGGGCACGTCTCTGGAGTTCATATTCAACGAGATGACAATGTGGCATCACATTGCTGACCTCTTTCCCACTTCCCCCAAGCCTGGATGGAGGGAAACGTGGCCACAGGGTCAGTCCTGTCATATGGAAAATCCCACCATGACATGGCCATGTGAGTACAAGAAAACTTCTTTATAAGGACTTTCCAGCAACAGACTCATAGAAATAGTCCCATGGCTGTTGTAATACCATGCTGTAAGTAGCAAGCTTATATAGCACTGTACCATGGCCAGCCACTGTTCCAGGTATTTTTACATCAACACACTCATTTATCTTCATGGCACACAAAATGGCCATGTGAGGAAACCAAGGCATAGAGAGGCTGTGATACACAGCCAGTGAGTAGTAGAGCTGGAATTCAAATTCAAACCCAGGCAATCTGACTCCTTTCTTGGAGAGCACTTTGGCAATATGAATCAAAAGGAGTAACACTTCCTCCCAACATTAGTTGCTAGTCTTCTGCTACATCTTCTCTGGAAGAATAAGGGGAAGCACATAGTTTTCAAGCCAAACACACCTGGATTCAAATCCGGGCTCCATTCTTTATTAGGTATATAATCTTTATTTGAACGCTCTGAACTTTCATTCTTCTTCATCAAGGTGGGATCATTTCTACTCAGTGTATTGCTGTGAAAATTAAATGCAACCACATAAGAAAGAGGCTGGTACCTCTATATACAGTATTTCCAGTTTCACTAGTTTTGGCCTAAATGGATATTTCCTTTCAATGCCTCTTTCATAACCCAGATAGTTTATCAGGTTCACAACTATTCCTGACTACATGTTAAGTACCTTATGGCTTGGAGATTCTTCTATTTTATATAACTCTATTTTACTTCCTCTGTGTTTATAATATTTGACTCTGTTTTATTCTCATTCTATTATTTTTCTATTTTCTGCTCTTATTTTCCTATAAGTTTAATTTTATGAGGTCAGTTTTTCTCTAAATTGGTTGTGAACTGAAAGGGAATGGAAAATGTTTTATATGTTAACCAATAAGAACCGTATAGTCATGAAGATAACACACACATTAGTATCCAATGTTGACAAAGATGGGGAAAGTGAGCATCTTCATATATTGCTGGTGGCTTATAAACTGATATGGTCTTTTTGGCAATATGTATCAACAGTTATGGGTACATAATTTTTTACCTAGAGAGTTGAATTCTAGGAAATTGTTCTAGGAAATAAGCCTGTTATCTACAGCATGATTATCTACAGCATGTTTGTATCAGTTAGCTTTGAATGAATAACAGACTGCCCAAACTTAATGGATGAAAATAGCAAACATTTACTTTTCAGGTTCAGCAGGTTGATTGCGTGGTTCTTCAGGTCTGGGTCAGCTCACCAGGAGCTGAATGGCGTAGCTGAATGACATAATTTACATGTTTGGGCCTCAGCTGAGATGACTGGGCCCAGTCTCTGTGTGGTCTCTGCTTCACCAGGAGGCTAGCCCAGGCCTCTTCATATGGTGGTATCAGAATTCCTAGCAACCAAAAACCGGCAAGCCCCAGTACATAAACACTTTTCAACCCTCTACTGGCATCAAATTTGCTAAGGTCCCTACTGAGAAAAGCAAGTCAAATGATCGAGCCCAGATTTAGGAACGGAGAAAAAGAGTCTACTTCTTGATTGGAAGAGCTACAAAATATTTGGGCCATTTTTCTCCTATACCATATGTTCATCACAGCACCATCTATAATAACAAAATGGGAGGGGATTCAATGCCCAAAGGTAGAGGTCTTGTTAAATAACTCAAATATCCATACATACATCCAAACATTCCATCATTTACAAATGATGGAAAAGAGTTAATACTATCAGGAAATGGTCTCCATATAGTTAAGTGGGAGAGAAAAGTAATTCTAAAATCTCATTTTTGTGAGGCAAAAAAGTATAAAAGCATAGGTTAAAAAAAAAGATTGAAAGGACATGCAATAAAATGTTAATCAATGTATCTAATGATGAGGTTACTTTTAACTTCTTTATGCTTTCCTGCATAAGAGCTAACAATTCTATTATCTAGCACTTGCAAAGCACTTTATGAATGTTAAGTTATTCAATCCTCATGATGACTCAGTAAGATAGAGTCTACCAATATCATTGTCCAGATGGGAGAAACTTAATAACATACCTAAAAAGTCACACATCAAGGAGAAGGAAGATTCTTGCTTTGAATCTAAACTCCATGCTCTTAACCATGAATCACTTTTTAAGTCAACTGATTTGTCTCAGGTCAGAGTGTGATGTTTGATAAATGGACTATATCATTGGTTTCAAAAGTTTTTTTAAAAATCACTAAAACTCTTTTATTGCAAATGTAATTTATACTCCAGAAGTATACAGAATAAAAGATGACTTCATTCTGCCAGGATCCCTGTACCATTCTCAGAGATAACCATTATTAGCACTTTGGTGGAGAAAGCAATGGCACCCCACTCCAGTACTCTTGCCTGGAAAATCCCATGGATGGAGGAGCCTGGTAGGCTGCAGTCCATGGGGTCGCTATGAGTTGGACACGATTGAGCGACTTCACTTTCACGCACTGGAGAAGGAAATGGCAACCCACTCAATGTTCTTGAGTCCCAGGGACGGGGGAGTCTGGTGGGCTGCTGTCTATGGGGTCGCACAGAGTCAGACACAACTGAAGTGACTTAGCAGTAACAGCAGCAGCAGTTTGGTATGTATTTCTTTCTTTTACTTATGTATTTACTTACCTAAATACACTGTGTGTGTGTGTGTGTGTGTAAGTGTGCATACGTATGTGTGTATTCTTTTTCACACATGTGAAATCACACTCTACACTTGTTATTTGATGATATTTTGACAGGTCTTAGAGATCTTACCATGTCAATCCACAAAGATCTGCTTCATTCTTTTTTGTAATTTATCAGCCTCTGCTAAAAAGAAGAATCCCAGAAATACCTTCATGGTATAGGCTTTCTTTGAGGGACAGGGCAAGACATGATCATGAGAGATGTAAAAGGATGACCCCAAAATACTTGTAACATTGTATTTGTTTCATAGGACTGCTGTAACTAAGTACCACAAACTGGGTGGCTTAAAACAGAAACTTGTAACTTACCAACTTAACTTATAATTATCTGGCAGTCCAATGGTTAGGACACTGTGCTTCCACTTTAGGAGGTGAGAGTTTGCTCCCTGGTCAAGGAACTAATGCATTGGGGTGCAGCCAGAAAACAAACAAAGAACAAAGAAAAAACTAAAAAGAAAAACAGGAACTTATTTTCTCACAGTTCTGGAGGTGAGAAGTCCAAAATCTAGGCAGGGCCATGCTCCCTCGGTAAGCCCTAAGGAAGAATCCCTCCTCGCCTCTTCCATCTTCTTGTGGCTCCTAGCAGTGCTAGGTGTTCCCTGGCTTGCAGCCACACCGGTCCTATCTCTGCTTCCTCCCAAGGCCTTCCCAAGTGTGTATATGTCTTGTGCATTTGTCCTCTTCTTACAAAGACACCAGTAAGGGTGCACCCTAATCTAGTATGACCTTAGCTTAATTTAACTAATTAACATCTGCAAAGACCCTATTTTCAAATAAGGTCTATTCTGAGGTTCCAGGTAGACATAAGTTTTAGGGGAGACCCTGTCCAGCTCACTACACAGGCCTACGGTTTCTGCTTGAATAAAAGTGTCATTAATACTCAGTTGTCAAAAGGCATATTATTCTGCTGAGAACATACGGATTCAATCCCACTAGTAGGTTCTGAGGGGCTTTCAAAAGAAATTCAATGCATTGTCACAACAATCCAAACAAACTTTACTTCACTTTACCTGTGAAAATGAATCTTCATCTCATGGACAGGGATGCAGAACATCAGAATTTAAGTAGAGGATCATAATTTAAAGAACTCACTCTGGACTTCCCAAGTGGTCCATTAGTTAACAAATCCGCCTGCCAATGCAAGGGACACGGGTTCAATTCCTGCTCTGGGAAGATTCCACATGCTGAGAAATGCCACATCTACTGAAGAAGCCCCTTTGCCTAGAGTTAGTGCTCGGCAACAAGAGAAGCCACCACGATGAAAAGTCAATGCAACAGAATTAGAGAGTAACCACTAGAGAAAGCCCACGCACAACAGCGCAGATCCAGTGCAGCCATAAATAAATAAAATTATTTAAAAAAATAAAGAACTCGCTCCAAATTTTCACAACATAGCTGAATCATGTATTACTATATCTTTACAATTTTGCACTTATGTCTTTTGCCTTAATCACAATCCAGCATGTGGCTTACAGGAGTAAGATTATTTAAGAAGGAACTAACCAAATAAACTCCAAGTTAAATTGCTATTCCTCCATTCTCTCTCATTCTGAGAGGAGAAACCAGAAATGTTTCAATTCCCCACCCAGTGCTCTCATCTTATTCTTGGAAAGAACCCAGATGGGCCCTTGATCACTTTTGGTAGGGTCAGTGCATTACCTCCTGAGACAAGTCACTTCACCTTAAGACAAGTTCTACAAAACTATTAGTGTAGGCTCTGTCATCTCTAGGCTTCACACTAGAATATGGAGGCTCAGAGAAGTATGTATGCATGTTATGCAAATACATGAGAAAAAGATTGGAAGGATTCGTGTGATTTTCCATATCTCCCTAAAATGTTACGAGTACCAGTGAACTAATTAAAAAAAAATAATTGTGGAGTCAATTAGAAAACTATTTGCTCACACAGGAAGTGGTAGAGCTTGGATTGGAACCCAGGGCTGAACAACCTCTAGCAGGGGTGGAATTCTTTGGACTCTCCCCTAGTAACCCTGAGCTCCAGCTTTTCCTGTCCTTCCAGGTCTGGAGACTCTGCTCACCTAGCAGGGCTTCCACCTCCAGCTCCAGACCTCATCCCAGAGACCAGGACACAGCAGAGGAGGGTTTGATAGGGCTGGGCCTTTGGTCTTTGGTCTTGAGTGAGGCTGTACAGGTGGCTTTTCTGGAGGCGCAGCTGGTAAAGAATCCGCCTGCAATGCGGGAGGCCTGGGTTCAATCCCTAGGTTGGGAAGATCCCTGGAGGAGCTAGTCTACCCACTCCAGTATTCTGGTCTGGAGAATCCCCTGGACTATAGGGGTCGAAAATAGTAGGACATGACTGAACAACTTTCATTTCACTCAGGTCTTTGGTCTTGAGTGAGGCTGTACAGAGGCAATTCTGGCACTCCCGAGCCTTGTCCTAGGGCAGCCATGATGGCATTCGCCTTTGTGTCCCTGGAACTAACAATTGTTGAAGGAAGAAGACCCAGCACTAGGCTCCTCACCAGCTATGTGATTTAGAGGGAAGGAGGAAATGGGCTTTGGGAACCGTAGAGAACCCTCCGCCTTGAGTATGGACTTAATGATTATTATTCGGATGATTATTATCCTTATCAGCGCTGTCGTCACTATCACCGAATGTGCGACACCTCCCTCCCCCAAGGCCAGAGATTGCGCCAGAGCCCCAGCCCGCTAGCAAGCAGGTGACGCCGCCGTTGACAGCCAGAGGAGGGAGGAGAGAAGAGGGTGCGTGGTCTCCAGTGCGGCGAGACGTGTCACGTGATCCCCAGCACCCAGGGCGGAGACACCCTCTATCCCTCCCCTTCTACCTCCGGACTCACCGGCGCGCGTCGCGTCCTCAGGCGCTCCGGGCTTCCCCGCGTCACCTGCAGCCAGAGCGCCCCCCGCGACGCCGTCATTCATTCTTCCTACACTGCTAGCGCAGCGCGGGCCTCGCGGGCTGGAAGAACCGCAGCGCGCAGCGCGCGCTTTGAGCCCGAGTTTCGGCACTAATCTCGACTCTCTCCTTGGAGGAGTCTCGGTAACTGGGCCGACACGCGCTCACCAAGGCAGACCTGCACCCCCAGCCCTGTTGCTGGAGCCGAAACTCGGGCTCAAAGCCCCCGCCGAGCCCTGCGGTTCTCCCAGCTCCTGAGGTCCCCAAGTACCACCCGGGCACACAAGAACCCAAGCATGGATATAGAAGAACAGAGACACTTAAGAGAGAGACGTAGACACCTGGAGTAGGAAACGGCAACCCACTCCAGTATTCTTGCCTGAAAAATTACAAGGACGGAGCGTGGTGGGCTACAGTAGTCACTGGTGTCGCAAAGAGTTGGTCATATACTCATGCAATGTACAATACATAATTTTTTACTGCTGTGTAAAGCAAAGGTCTTTCTCAAAATATTATAGCTTAAATTTTAAAAAAGAGAGACGTAGACAGAGACTAGGACACAAAAAGAAATGGGGCACCGAGGCAGAGACACAGAGACGTCCAGATAGACTGACAAATAAATAGGCACAGACAGAAACAGAAGGCGGTCACAGAAACAGACTCCAGATGACAGTTTCAGACCCGAAGAGCAATCCCACACGAGAGCACGCCAAAGATGGGGACACCACTCGTTGGCCTGAGCTATTCCTGCGTCCTGCGGGTTCCCGCACACCTTCCCGCGTATCCGACTCTCCCCCCGCTACGCTTCCGGTGTCCGCCCAGCTTCGAATGCTGGCCCTGCTTCCGGCCCCGACCCGCTCCCCAATTCCCAGCGCCTCTAGCAAGCATCTCAGAGCTCGTGTGCAAGACTCTCCTCCCGCCCCTGGCATGCCGGGGTCGCTCCTGCCTTCCCCCCAGTCCCGCCTCTCCCCGCCAGGTCCTGCACCCGTTGTGGCCGGGTACGGTTCGCCCAGGCGCCACTCCAGCCAATGGCAGGACTCTCCCACTTTCGCTCCCGTATCTCCGCAGAAAGCCGGAGGCGCTCGGGTCCCGGCACACACATACACACCCACCCCACCCGCGGCCCGCCTCCCTGCCTCCCAACCCTGGCCGGTGTCCGCCCCCCCTCCCCCGCGCCCCGCCCGCCCCGCTCTGCGGCAGTCGGGCGCTCATCGTCATTCCGCTCTCACCGCCGCCCCCGCCCCCCGCGCACCGCCCCCGCCCCCCGCGCACCGCCCCCGCCCGGTCCCCGCCGCCGCCACCGCCGCCGCCGCCGCCGCCTGCCCAGCGGCCGGGGAGGCGGAGGCGCGGGGGAGGAGGCCCCGCTTGGCTCCGCAGCCCCGGATGCTGCATGACTTCATCCTTCCGCCGGCTCCCCTGCTGAGCTAGGGCCGGTCCGGCAGCTAGCCCGCCGCCCGCGCCCCGCCGCAGTCCCGCGCCCGCCATGTCCGAGATCCTGCCCTACAGCGAGGACAAGATGGGCCGCTTCGGCGCCGACCCCGAGGGCTCTGACCTCTCCTTCAGCTGTCGCCTGCAGGACACCAACTCTTTCTTCGCGGGCAACCAAGCCAAGCGACCCCCCAAGCTGGGCCAGATCGGCCGAGCCAAGAGAGGTACACGGCCGGGACCCGAAGTCGCCGCTTGACCCAGAAATCCTCCCCTGGGCGCCCCCCGGCTGCAGTTCCCCGCCAAGCGCCCTCAGCTCTTGCCGCAGACCAGCGCAGCCAGCCGCGGTTTGGGGGTGGGGGGCGGGTAGAGGGTGGTCCCTGCTGCAGTGTTGTGTCCCCCTCTTCCCCTCTCCTGGGAACGCAGTGCCCCGGATTCGATGCTCGCCACCTCTGGAAGTAGAGCCTTGGCACACGGGCGAGGGGGAGGGGCCGACCAGGGCATTCGGGGCTGCCTGAAGTGGGGACGTTGGGCGACTGGCCGCTTCTACACGATCAAACGCTGAGTCGGTGTATGCTACGGAAGAATCTTCGCGAGGGGAGGGATGCCGATTGGAGAGTGGGCAGGGGGCGGGGGTTCGGTTGTCCTGGTTGTTTGCAAGGGGAAGGGGCTCTGTTGGTACCAGGATCGGAAGAGGTGTTGAAACCACAAGGTTAGGTTGGGGAGAGGGCTGGAATAGATGGAGATTCGGGTTGAGGAGGGGATTCTGTTGAAGGGAGGGTGGAAGTGGGGGATCCCATGAGCAAAAGCTCTCCGATCAGCTTGGAAGTAGGAGAGCTCAGGCGGCGGGAGGGTTTGGACTGGAAGGTTGAACGGCTTGGAGTCTTAGGAAGAGGGGCGTTCCTCCGCAAGGAGAGGAGCGGGTCTATGGGAGCTGGGGGTCGGCCTTGGGTTGAATCGGCAGCAAAGAGCAAATGGGCAGGGCACTGTAGCAGGGGGTCTCAGGGGCGTCTCTGGGCCACGGGCAGTAGCTGAGTGGGGCGCGAGGACGCGGGGCCCAATTCTCGCCGCTGCCCCCCGAGGCCGCGCGGCTGACGCGCTTTCTCCCTGCGCAGTGGTGATCGAGGATGACCGGATAGACGACGTGCTGAAGGGGATGGGGGAGAAGCCGCCGTCCGGAGTGTAAACGCGCCGGCTCAGGCGGCGGGCTCCGGGCCCAGCCCCGCGGCGGCCAGGAGCGCGGGCCGGCGATGCGGCTGCCGTCGCCCCCCGCCCCGGCCCAGGCGCCCGCGGGCGGGGACTGCAGGGCCGCGCCGCCTTCGGGTTGCAGTCGCTGCCGCCGCCGCCGCCAGGCACTCCGGAGCTGTCCTCTTCAGCACCACGGCGGCGGCGGTAGCGGCGGCGCGGACCGGCCCGGAGCCCGCCGCCGCGCTCTTGCACTTTAGAACCTCGGGCCGCAGCCCCACCCCGCACACCGGAACGGACAGAGACCCGCGGCCCTCAACCCCCGGCCCGTCCCCTCCCGCACGGCTCCCCTGCCCCGCCCCTCTCCGGCAGGTCTAGTCTGCAAATCGACTGCCTGCCCGTGTCGGACCTCGCGCGCAGCCAGGGATGTTTGGCTGCGTATTTGCATGAGCTTCCCACCCCTCTGAGCCCAGCTGCTCCTCACCCCTACCCCTGTCTGGCGTGACCCCAGCCTCAGCCTCTTTCTAAGGGACTTCCTCAGCACATTTGTATTTTTATATCCGACTCTTTGTTTACTAATCCCCCTCATGGTTCATGCCCTGCCCCCCACGGTCTCGGCCACGCTCTTCTGCGCCTGGCAGAAAGGATGGGTGTTGAGGCTGGGATGGGACAAGCCCCCAACATGGTAACCAACCACATGACCAGTCTGCCCATGCCTGATTCCAGGCGGCTCTCTGGCAGACCTCCTCCCCTCAAGGTATCACCTTCCAAGGGCCCAGGTCTGATTTTACCTTGGACCTTTGCGTCCTGCCCCTGGGATTCCAAACGGGGGCTGCACTGCATCTTTGGATGACACCTGTGGCCCTGGAGATGTTCTCAACCCCTGGGGGTGTCCTTTGTAAATGTTCCTCCATCCTCACTGTACCAGGAGTGAATAAACACAGACCTCCCTGTGTGTGTGTGTAGCTGCTGCTTTGGTTTGCTAAAAAGTCAGCCCCAAATGGCTCCAGTTCTTTTTAGGGAGGGGATAAGGTATTTGGGAATCTCAGGTCCATGTTACTGACAGAGAAGGGTTGCCAAGTAAACATAGGCATGTCAGTCTGGCCTGGAAACACCATAATAGTGTGGTCTCCTTGGGTAAATAATACAACCTAAGCAGGATAGGTCACCAGAGTTGGGGCTGGAGCTGGGGTCAGAAGCAATCTAGATTTAAAGTCTGCAGCCCTCTGTCAATTAATCTACATTGGATGGGAGTCAGTAACAGGCCCCTGGGATGTAAGTGTCCAAGGCTGGCTGGCATGCAGAAGGGCTGTGCTGGAGATGAATTACTGGTGATTCAATATGTTGGGGGAGGCCACTGGGGAATCCAAGAGAAGTCTGAACCTGTATTTTTTTCATGTGGGGTTGCTTCCATCAGCTCTATCTTAGGCATGATGCCCCTGGGGTGTGAGCACCTTGGACTTGACCACCCTGAGTCAGGAATACCAAATACTTGAGCCTGGAGCAGAAAGGGAGGCTGAAGGACCATGTTTCTGGCCTCACAGCTGAATGGCACTGAGGAAATCCTCATGATCTGAGTCCTGGAGGAAGCAGGGTGGGGTGGGAGGTCTAGGGGGTGAGAGGATCTGTGCCCCAAGGGCCAGCTGGGCCACACTGAGCTCTTTGCCCTTCTGCATGAGGTAGAAATGAAAGTGGAAACCATTGCCATAGGTTGCATGCCTCAAGGACCAGCCATAATGAGCTTGAGCATAGTGTCTTGTCCGAAAGTGGGGGGCAGCAGAGGTCAATGAGATGAACCGGCCTGTAGGGACCAGCACTCGGCTCACCTGCAAGGCAGATAGAGAAGCCACTGGTGAGAAGCCCACCTCCAGGTTCTCAAAGGTCAGTACTGCACCAGATGCCCTCCCAGTGGGACCTCAGGTTCTACCCTGCATTCAGTAGCTCAGGGCTTTCCAGGGCAAAAGGGTGAGGCTCCCTCTCTGCCTCTGGCTGTTCCATGGGGGTCAGGCTACATCTTAGATAGGTAGGAGCACGGGAATGATGTCAGATGCAGGGGGCACTGCTTTCCTCTCAACTGCTGACCTTCCCTATCTGGGATCTGGCCACAGCCTCATCTCTGTGGCAACTCAGTATCCAGTCCTTAAACTCTGGGAGCCTGGCCACTCCAGCCCCCTATAATCTTGACCCAGCTTAACATCCTCTTCCTTTAGGTAACCAGAGTCCTGAAGGTGACCCACTACTTGCTCCAAACCATGCCTCCCCTGGCTTCTAAGTTCTTCAAGTCTCCTAAAACCTTAAGCCTTCATCCCCAGCTCTTTATTTATTTATTTACTTATCCCCCAGCTCTTTAAAAAAAAAAGCTGTTTATTTATTCTTGGCCTTGTGGCCTGTGGAGTCTTAGCTCCCCAACCAGGGATCAAACCTGTGCCCCCTTCAGTGGAAGCGAGGAATCTTAACCACTGGACTACCAGGGAAACCCTCCCCAGCTCTTGAACAGCCCTCTTTCCCTTGTTGCTCCCTCACCTCATTTAGCACCTGGTCCACAGTGTGGACACCTTCAGAGGACACAGTCCAGGGATCCTGTTCACCAGTTAACAGGGCATCCAGTGTGCCCTTCTCAAGCACCACGTCAAAGGAGCCACTAGGGAAGCCCAGTGCCCGCACGTCCATGGTCTCCCATCGCAGCGTGGGCACGTGGGCATACCGAGCCCTCATGGCAGCCACCACTACTGATGAGTAGTCCACACTGGTCACGTCAGGGAAGCCCCGAAGGAATAGCTCGTAGCTCAGGGCACTGTTTCCACAGCCTGGGGTGAGAAGGGGTGGATGACAAAAGGTCTAGGTTAGCTTTGGTTCTCACCTCCGCAATTATCCATCCACTCTTGGACTGTTTTCTTGAAGCCCAAAGCCTCCTGTACTGAGGGAGAAGCAGCATGGCACAAGAGCATGAGCCCAGGAGTCATACAGATTTGGGCACCTGTCCTGGCTCTATCATTCCTGGCTGTGTGGACTAAGGCAAGTTGTTTACATACTAGGAACTTGGATTTCCTCGCCAGAAAAATGAAGACAATACCTACCCTACATACAGGATGTGATGCGCTAAATTTAACAACTAAAACACCCAAAGAGCAGGATCTCTGAACTTAAAAGTTCAAGGATTTGGGTTCTGATATCCTTAGTCATATATCCCTGGTAAGTCATTCAACTTTCAACTTCAGTTTTCTCAGACTCAGAATGGGGACAATATTATAATATAAAAGTTGCTCAGTCGTGTCTGACTCTTAGCGACCCCATGGCCTATACAGTCCATGGAATTCTCCAGGCCAGAATACTGGAGTGGGTAGCCTTTCCCTTCTCCAGGGGATCTTCCCAACCCAGGTATCAAACCCAGGTCTCCTGCATTGCAGGCGGATTCTTTACCAGCTGAGCCACAAGGGAAGCCCAAGAATACTGGAGAGGGTAGCCTATCCCTTCTCCAGCGGATCTTCCCGACCCAGGAATTGAACCAGGGTCTCCTGCATTGCAGGTGGATTCTTTACCAACTGAGCTACCAGGGAAGCCCTGGGGATAATACTGGCATGTAGTATTATTAATAGGATAATCCTAGTATTATCCTAATTCCTAATCTCTCCTCTGATGACATCAACTGTGGGAAGACTTCATGTTACCGGTTTTTAATCTTACTTGGGTTTCCAAGGCAGAATTAACAAGTAGAAGGGAAACTTAAGTGGGGACACACAGTGGAGATGACTGCCTATATTAGATTGGCCAGAAAGTTTGTTTGGGTTTTTCCATAACATCTTATAGGAAAACCCAAACGAACTTTTTGGCCAACCCAATAATTCCTTCATGTACGCTTGAGCACCACATATTGTCATTCTCTTGATGAACAGAGCCCCTGTCATCAAGGAGCTGATGCTCTGGTGAGGGCAGCAGATGTGTAATCAGGCAACTGCCTCATAATGTGATGAGTGTTTCAATAGGGACAGGCTGCAGGAGCACATGGGAGAGTCCCTGTCCCCACCTTAGGTGGGTGGGCTAACAGGTTCAGGTGAACTGACAACCAATCAAGAGTCTTGAAGAATCATTACACTCTGGTGGGAAGTTTCTGGGAACCAGTCCCAAAGGGATGGAGGGAGGGTGGAGGTTAGAGGAGTGGATGTGGACCTACTGCCCAATGGGCGTGGCCTTCCTCAAGGATCTGTTGGCCTCTTCCAGGCCCTCTTGTGGTCCGAATCACCGAGAACAGGCCTGGATGACAGTTCTTGGTGGCCTCACATGGGGATCCCCAGATCTTGGGATTAGATTGCCTTTAATCCCCATTTGCCTCCCTGAGAGGATCACAAAATAAGCTGATGGGATAGCCCTAATCTAACAGGCAGAGCTTGGCACCTGGACAGAGGCCAGATACTGCTGACTGGTCCTCAGCTGCCCTTCTTGTGTTACTCAGACTCTGGGGCTCAGGAAGAGTACTGTGTTGCCTGGGAAAACCCAATGTGTGCCTCCCAACACTGGAACCACAACAGGCTCTGGGACAGAAGGTGAGGGTGATTGAGCAGGAGACCCTAACTCAGTTCAGGCTGAAATCCCACTAAGTTCTCTGACCCACAATGCCTTCATCACCCAGCACCTGACCTCATATGCCTGCAGTGCTCTGTCAAACTGTGGACAGACCCATTGTCCCCTTTGGTACAGGAATGGCGTCTTCTAAGACAACTTTATTAAAGATGCAGGGAAAATAAAACTTGACCACAGGGCCACTTTACGCCCACAAAGCAGTGACTTGGGACTAACAACTAAGATGAGACTTGGAACAGCTACTGTTTCCCTAGGTGGGGCCTTAGGGAAGCAGAGCTCTGGATCCAGCATCCAAGAATGCATCATATGGGAGCCCAGAGCTATGTGAATGCTATCCCCAACACCAAGCGACTGAAGTATAAACCAGAATACGTATTCACTAATTTATAACAGGAAAAATAGCCATAATGGGGTCTGGACAGTCAATCCTCTGGTCAGTCCCTTGTGTCTCTAGGAAATACACACTTAAGACAAAAATATAATCAGAAGATTCTACAGAACTTGGAGTCAAGCAAGAAGAGAGAACCAGAGAAGTATAATGACAGCAAAACCGGGCAGCCACATACACTCATCTGCAATGAGGAACCTAGCCATAGGGACTAGACACACGAGTCTTTAGGCAAGGTCCTCTTTCTCTGAGCATTCCCAGAGAAAGTGCCTCTCTGACTCCCGTTTTCAATAATAATAATGATAGCTAACAGTTTTTGAACACTGGGTCCCATGCTAAGTACTTTTATAAGGATTATCTCAGTTTATTTTCCCAGTGGCTCCATAGAGAAGATACTATCAGCAGCCATCACCATTTTCTAGTTGTGACAGCAACTGTATAGCCTGGAAAGCCTAACATATCTACTATTTGGCAGTTTTCAGGAAAAATTTACTGAACCCTAAGCTAGAATAGGTCTCATAATATTTTTCACTAACTTCTAAGGGTTGTCATGAGGATTAAATAAATTAGAAAGGGCCCACCACATTCCCTAGCATCAGGTGTTCAATGTTCTTTAGGTGAAATGTGACACAGGGTACTCCCCAAGCTGTGGGTCCTGTTCTTAGATCTTGGGAATTCTGTCTGGAAAGTTTTTCTTTTTGATCTTTAGACATTTCCCTCCTCTATCCAGAAAAGGATACCTCCTAGTCAGGCAGAATTTAAGGCAGTTTTTCTCTGCCAATCACCAGAATCAGCCTGCAGGCTTGTTGAAAATACAAATCCCTGGGACCAGCCTTAGACCATCCCTAGAATTAGAAAATCAAGGTGGGTCCAGTTTTCCAGGTTATTACACTAAAGCTTGAAAAAGATAGATCTATGTTAAATCTATAAATAAATGTAGTGGTTTAAAGCCACAAAATTCAAGAGAGTTTTTAACCTCTGGCGGGAAGAGCTTTAGGGGCCCACACAGAAAACGTTGAATATACAAGGCTTTTAATTTTGTTGGGCATTTTTCTAGGTATCTTTCATCCTCACTCAATCATCTTAAAAGCTGTAAGTATGTACTCTTTTTTTTAAAGGCTGAGAAAATGGAGGCACATAAATTTAAGTATTTTGTCCAGGATTCACAGGTACGATTCTATGATTTTGTCCATGATTCCACAGCTAAGATGACATGTGCCAAGATCCCTACATAATTGGCTGCCTCCAGGGTCCAAGTTCTTAAGCACTTTGTGGTTGGAAGAATGCTCGGTTTCTCAAACTGAGTAGGGTATATACACACATTCGAGTTATTATTTATGCTTTACATATATTTACATATAAATGTCTCACATATGTGAAATATTTCACTTAATCATACACATGCTTTTAAAAATATCAAGATTTTGGGAGGAAATCGGTTACTTAATCAAACTTCACTGGAGCCCTCAAGGCGGGCAGTGGAAGAGAATTCCAAGGTCGGGGTTAGGTGGATCTCTTAGAGACCCATCCTGTTCTCAGTCGTGTCCGACTCTTTGAGATCCCGTGGACTATAGGCCACCAGGATCCCCTGTCCATGGGGATTCTCCAGTCAAGAATACTGAGGCGGGTTGCCAGGCCCTCCTCCAGGGGATCTACCCAACCCAGGGATCGAACCCTGGTCTCCCACATTGCAGGCGGATTCTTTACTGTTTGAGTCACCAGGAAAGCCCTACCCACAAGAACTTGTTCCTTCTGGGGAATCACACCAATCTTGACTGCACTCTCCCGTCAGAGGGCGCTATCCTCATCCTCACTGCACAAGGCGCGGGGGAGGAAGGGGGGGAGCGGGATGACAGAGGACCAAGTTTGTTAGTTTGGAGAGTCAAGAGAGAACTCTCTAGGAGACAATGACCCAGTGGCGCAAACAGAAAAGCGCTAGGCATTCCGCTCAAGGTGAACTCACGTACCTTATCCAACTTGAATTCGCAGTCCCTAAAAGTGAATTCGGGGCTCAGAGTTTATGATTTGTCCTAAATCATACAGTCAACTAGCGCTGGGACTTGAACTAGGTCCTCTGAACTCGCCAGTGCTCGAGGCGGCCTCCCCAAAGTTCGTAACGGGGTCATGGGTCACCTACCACCTTCAGACTCAGAGAGACTGTCTTTCCCCTGAAGGTCCCGGGACTAAGAATCTTTTCGCTCCTGTTTGCCCCGGCGAAATACTGCCGAGATTCTAAAGGTACTGGATCCTGACTTCTGACAGGAGTGTCCTGGGAGAGCGGCCGGCAGAGCGAGGGCGGGGCCAATCCAACCAGCTCCACCTGGACTGGGCAGCCCCGGAACAACCCACCTAGCACGAGGATACGGTCCAATGGCCGCAACTCCGGCTCTAGGAGGTCACGGAAGGAAGAGAAGTCTCCGAACCACTCGTAGGGGGCAGAGTCGGCAGCGCCCTGGTATCGGTGGTCCCAGTACTGGACCTCGCGGTACCCGCAGTTCTTCTCCGGTAACTCCGGCACCGGTGCGGAAGGCCCCAGACAAGCCATTGCTTGCGGCTGCCGGGCAGTGAGGGCAACTGGCCCCCACCTCTAGGCGGGGCGTGGTGCTCCAATGTAGCCAATGAGAATGGTGGTATATGGGAGGCGTGGCCTTTGTGTCTCCGCCGGGCATCTGCAGTTGCTCAACATAAACACGTGGAACTTCCGTCCTCTGCTAAGCGCTCCGGAAAGAATCTTCCGGGTGGGAAAGTCGTATTATCCATACGCTGAATTCTCTGGATGCATTGCTCACTAACTTCTGAGAGCCACACTCATGGTGTCACACATTCTGGGTCGTCACTGCTGCTGCTGCTAAGTCGCTTCAGTGGTGTCCGACTTTGTGCGACCCCATAGACGGCAGCCCACCAGGCTCCCCAGTCCCTGGGATTCTCCAGGCAAGAACACTAGAGTGGGTCGCCATTTCCTTCTCCAACTGGGTCGTCACTACCCACCTCATTTTCAGTTTGACAAGCTCACTCCATTAAGAAGCCTGAATGTTAATAAGAGATTCATTTCTTCCCAGTTTTGAGCACCTGGAAGGCTCTGAGGGGTGGCGGGAGTAGTGCGGCCACGGGTCTTGCTCTCCAAGGAAGACGGGCATGAACGCAGATATCAACACGGGCGAAGTGTTATGCTGGGCAGGGGTGGGGAGGGGAGTTGCGGAAGAGACAAGACGCGGGCAGAAAGAAACGTTACTTTTCTGGGCAAACGTTCGATTCACATTAGCGCCTTTGCGCCCAGGGCTAAGTACGTACTGAGGAGTAAGACTATTCCTGCTCGTATGGAGTGTGCACTCCATCAGGGAAGACAGATGTGAAAGCAGGAAATTTTCGAGGCGTAAACAAGGACTCAGACAACTCCTGTCTGCGCTCAGTCCGTTGCGACACGTGGCGCTGGGAGCGGAACCTAAGTACCAAAGAGTCGGGCTTCCGGGGTAGCGGGCCCACAAGAGCGACGCACCGGCAAGATGGCGGCAGGCCTGCGGAAACGCGGCCGGGCGGGTCCCGCAACCCGGGCAGCAGGACTGTGCGGGCAGTGGCTGCGGCGCGCCTGGCAAGAGCGGCGCCTGCTGCTGCTGGAACCGCGCTACACGCTGCTGCTGGCCGCCTGCCTCTGCCTGGCGGAGGTGGGCATCACCTTCTGGGTCATTCACAGGGTGGCATGTGAGTGCGCCGAGGGGGAGGGGAAGAGGGGGAGGGAGACCGAACCCCCAATAAAAACTGGGACCCACATTCGGAACTCAAACTTAAACCCCTGATCCACTCAGCCATCAATTGCAGACCAATATCTTTTACCCAAATCCAAAGTCTGCTCCACAGAAAACCAAACTCGATCTTAATCTTCCCCAGAAAACCTGGGTCCAAATTAACGGCTGCTGCTGCTTTTCTGCGGAGAAGGCAATGACACCCACTCCAGTACTCTTGCCTGGAAAATCCCATGGACGGAGGAGCCTGGTAGGCTGCAGTCCATGCGGTCGCTGAGTCGGACACGACTGAGCGACTTCACTTTAACTTTTCAGTTTCATGCATTGGAGAAGGAAATGGCAACCCACTCCAGTGTTCTTGCCTGGAGAATCCCAGGGACGGGGGAGCCTGGTAGGAGGCGTCTCTGGGATCGCACAGAGTCGGACACGACTGAAGCGACTTAGCAGCAGCAGCAGCAGCTGCTGCTTGTCTCTATGGCTTTGGACATGTCACATCCCTTGCTGGGTCTCAGTCTCCTCATCTGTTGAATTTTGAGGTCTCGAAGTATTTTCTCTGTGATGGCATTTTGTTACAGTCAGTTCGGCATTATTGGTCACTCCTCTCCAGGCAGAAAGCACTGGATTTAAAGCTTACTTGCTAAAGACAGTTAGTTCACTACATATTTACTAAGTGCTTATTATATGGCTAACACCATACTAGGTGCCAAGGGTATAGTGGTGAAAAAGATAGACAGATTTCCTACTTGTGTATGCAGACCTGGACAAAGATAAGTTAACAGAAAATTACATTACATTATATTCATCATAATGGTACTAGACAAAGTTCTATAATGGACAAAGGTGGGCACTTCAGCCAGACTTGAGGAGTCAGAGAAGGCTTCCTAGAGTCCTTTTCCAACAATAAGAGCTAGTTCCCCAAGGAAAGAGAGAAAGGGGTGGGGGGCAGATTATACTCTAGGAGAGAATCCTGTTCCAAAGAGCTCCCATTGAAAAAGAAAGTCTACTTCCTTTGAAGAAATGAAATAATTAGAGTTGGAACACAGAAATCAAGTGAGGGTAGTACTAAGAGATGAGATTTCACATCATGAAGGTATCTCTAAGCTGTGTTAAGGAGATAGTATGATGATTAAGAATTTAGAGCTCAAGAAAAAAAATAAAAGAATTTAAAGCTCCATGTGTGCCAATCTCAACTTTTCCCTTCCTAGCTTACTGATCTTGAGCTAGTTACTTAATCTCATTAATTCATAGTTTTCTAAAAATGGGAATAATAAAAAAACTTGGTCTTTATTATCTAAGAGCCGTGGGGAATCACTGAACAGTTTTAAGCAGAGAAATGTGATGTTTCTATTATAGGATGAGCTCTCTGGTTGCAGGGTGGACAATAAAATGTAGTGCAGTGAAAGTGGAAGCTGGGAGCCTAATTAGGGAGCTATTGCACCATTGACGCTAGAGATTGTTACACCCAATTGAGCGGAGAAGGATGAGACAGATATTTAGGATGAAGAATAGGCAGGACTTGGTGACTGAGGGTTGGAAATGAAAGAGAAGTATCAAGGATGTTTCCCAGGTTTGTGACTTGGGCAAGTGAGAGGTTAATGGTGCCATTCATGGAATCCAGGAAGGGGACCACATTTGGAGTGGGAAGTTCTGAGTTCCATTACAGACATGTTTGATTTTGAGATACCTGGGTTCATGCAGAGAATAGATCAGTTAGAGACGGGATTATGATAGAAATCCCAAGAATGAGCTAGAACTCTGTGCTTTGATGGAGTGAAGCAGAGCAATTCTGGACCATGAAGTAATCACGTCATCCTGTCCTTTTGCAGATACAGAGATTGATTGGAAAGCCTACATGGCTGAGGTAGAGGGCGTCATCAATGGCACCTATGACTACACTCAACTGCAAGGTGACACTGGACCTCTCGTGTGAGTGGGGTCAGAGGTTCAGTGAGGATGGGAGGGGCTGGCTGGATGACAGGCTGAATAGCTTGACCTGGGCTCATGTTCCTTCTCTTCCAGGTACCCAGCTGGCTTTGTGTACATCTTTATGGGGCTTTACTATGCCACTGACCGAGGCACTGACATCCGCATGGCCCAGCACATCTTTGCTGTGCTCTACCTGGCCACTTTGCTGCTTGTCTTCTTGATTTACCACCAGACCTGCAAGGTGAGTTCTCACCACCAGGAACAGGGCCCCCCAGATTGGGAGGGCTGGGGAGTGGGGACGGTTCAGGGTTGGTGAACTGACCTTGTCCCCCACTGTGCCCACCTCTCAGGTACCTCCCTTCGTCTTTTTCTTCATGTGCTGTGCCTCTTATCGTGTCCACTCCATCTTTGTGCTGCGGCTCTTCAATGATCCAGTGGCCATGGTGCTGCTCTTCCTCAGTGTCAACCTCCTGCTCGCCCAGCATTGGAGCTGGGGCTGCTGCTGTTTCAGGTCAACACCCCTCCCTTGTGGACCCTTCTTTCATTTTCTGTATTTCCATCATTTTCTCCCCAGTTTTCTGTAGCAGAGGGAGTAAGGGAGTGGCCAGACAGTGCAGGTCAGTTAAGGGCTGCACTCGCATCCTGCGAGTCCAGGATGTGTAGAAAGTCTCCATCCCCAGGCGCCTGCACACACACCACCCTCTTCCTATCCTGTTTCCTCCAGTCTGCTTCTGTGGTTGGAGTTGGTCAGTTGCACTTTCTAAGTACTCAATATATTATTTGTAGCTCAGTCTGAGTGTAGAGACAATGTATCAGCTCCCTATCCCAGCCTCTTCCCAGGCTGCCTTAACCTCTCCAGAGGTTCTGAGTATGAGTGCTCACCCTCTGTCTGGAGCTTGCTGGCAGGGAATGGGGAGCTGCTGTGGTGATGGTCGGGGGTACATGGCCCTGATGAAGCTGATCTTCACTCTTCCTCCCCACTATCCACTCCAGCCTGGCAGTCTCTGTGAAGATGAATGTGCTGCTCTTCGCCCCTGGATTACTATTCCTTCTCCTCAAGAAATTTGGCCTCCGTGGGGCCCTCCCCAAGTTGGGCATTTGTGCTGTCCTTCAGGTATTCCCTCCTTACCCTGTCCCCTTTCTGATGAAGTGGCGGCCACTCTGTCTGGACTCCTTTTGTTTTTGAGACATCCTCAAAGCCAGGGGACAGAGTTTTGGAGTTGATTCTGATCTGGACAGCCACCACCTCTAGACTTTGGTTTCTTTAGCTGTAAAACAAGGGTGTTGAACTAGATGGTCTCAGAGAACCGTTCTAGCTGTGCACATTTATGACTGCTGCTGCTGCTGCTGCTGCTAAGTCGCTTCAGTCGTATCCGACTCTGTGCGACCCCACAGATGGCAGCCCATCACGCTCCCCCATCCCTGGGATTCTCCAGGCAAGAACACATTTATGACTAGATGAATTTAAATATAAAGCACTGTTACTACGTCCTTCCTTGGCCTTTTTGGCCCAAGATTTTGGTCTGGGTGGGTGGGCTGGCTTTCTTGCTATTCCTAGTGGCAATTAGGGAATCTCTGGGATCTATACCCTATCCTTCCTCCCTTCAGTGATCAGCATGAGGCTGAGTGTGAGCCTGGGCAGCTGTGCTGATGTCACACTCATCCTCAGGTGGTGCTAGGGCTGCCCTTCCTGCTGAAGAACCCTGTCGGCTACCTATCCCGTTCCTTTGACCTTGGCCGCCAGTTTCTCTTCCGCTGGACAGTGAACTGGCGCTTTCTCCCCGAGGCCCTCTTCCTGCATCGTGCCTTCCACCTGGCACTGTTGACTGCCCACCTCACCGTGCTCTTGCTCTTTGTGCTCTGCAGGTGGCACAGGTGAGAAAGCGGGGCAGTTCCTTGGGCAGACGTAGGGGAAGGAGTGAAGGGCCTAGGCCTTAGGGGCTGCTTGGGACATGTTGAGCTCTGTGTGGCCCACTATGGTGGTCTGTTAAGTTGTCTTCAATGGTTCCTCCCCAGGACAGGGGAAGGTATCCTGTCGCTGCTAAAGGATCCCTCCAAAAGGAAGGTTCCACCCCAGCCCCTCACACCCAACCATATCCTTTAAGTCATGGGAAGGTAAGTCTTGCCCTCTCCAGGTGCAGATAGGGTCCTGCTCAACTAACCCTGGACAGCTGCTGATCTGGGAGAGGGAAAGGAGGCTCCAGTAATAGCTACAGGGTCCATTTGTAGAGCTCCTACTCTGTACCAAACCCTGTGCTGAGTACTTTACATATTTAAGCATGTTTTATTTTTAATTCTAAATATCACTGAGTTACCATTATGAGGGGGCACCCTCTGCTTAGCGCTATCTTAAGAGCTTTACATGTGTTTAAAGTTCACAAGAAACTGTTTTATCCTCATTTTACAGATGACAAAATTAGGGCTTTAAAAGGTTAAGTAATTTGCCAAAGTCACACAGCTAGTGAGTGATGGCTCCCTAGGCCTTTCAGCTCTAGATTTTATTGCCTCCACACAGACTGAGGAACAGGTCCAAAGAGGTTCAGAAATGTGCCTGAAAGTATGTATCTAGGAACTACAGAGCCAGGTGCTGTTAGACACCCCCAAATTTTGTCCTCCCTGCTTTGAAATCTCCCTACCCCTCTGCTCCTGCCCTTGGCCTTGACCACCGCCTACAGATTGTTTCTACCCTCTTCACCTCCAACTTCATTGGCATCTGCTTCAGCCGCTCCCTTCACTACCAGTTCTACGTTTGGTATTTCCACACACTGCCCTACCTCCTGTGGGCCACGCCTGCCCGCTGGCTCACTCACCTGCTCAGGTACTGGCTGGGACAGCCCTGGGGGAGAGGACAGGGGTGGGAAGCTCCTCATCCCAAGGCCATGACCTCGGAGGGGCAGTGGGTGAGCTGAAGAGCTGCAGGCCTAGAGACAGGATGAGACCCAAAACTTCTCTCTTCATTCTAGGTTGCTGGTGCTGGGGCTCATCGAGCTCTCCTGGAACACATACCCATCCACGTCTTGCAGCTCTGCCACCCTGCATGCATGCCATGCAGTCATCCTGCTGCAGCTCTGGCTGGGCCCCCAGCCCTTCCCCAAGACCATCCCACACAGCAAGAAAGCCCACTGAGACCCAGCTGTTCTCTTCCAGTCCATTCTCGGGACCCCGGATGGGGATGGACTCTGCCCTTCCCAATAAACCAAGTCTCCTCCGCAGCCTCCATGGAGGTGCCTGGACCGAGCTGTGAGAGACAGGCACGTGGCAGATAAAGAACTCATTAAGACAGTCCCAAGAGGCACTTTATTGCATAGGATCTGGGGGCTGTGGCTCTCTCCCCTCCTGCTGCAACTGCACAGAGCTCAGAGGGGAAGGGGCAGGGGCAGAGGGTGGGAGGGGCAAGAGAGAGCACAGGCAGGCACTTTTTGTGGGGGCAGGAGGATTCTGTGGAGGGAATGAGAAGCAGTGGGGACAGGCTGTCGCCAGCCCACCCCTTCCCAGCACCGAGAGGCCGGCTCTGGGTGGCAGTGACTTTGAGTTGGTTGGAGGGGGTGCCAGCCGGAGCAGTGGGTGACCCTCACATGTTTGCGGGGCTGTAGCACAGCAGGTGGAGCTGCAGGTTCTGGTCCCAGTGACGCAGCAGCAGGAAGAGGCCACGGGCTGCAGCCTTGAGGTTGGCCAGGTCCAGGCCGTCGGGCAGGTGCTGCGCCCGCAGCCAACAGTCAGCCTTCGCAGCTGCCAGTTCCCACTCGCCGAAGGCCCCCGCACAGCGGTGCTCCAGCCACGCAAGCGCCACAGCCGTGGCCCAAGTCCGGCCCCGCAGGTCAGCGCCACCAGGCCCTTCCGACCCCTCTGAGGCCTCAGTGTCTGATCCCCGCCCACTGTCCACCTGGCCTGGACCCTCGGAACCCGAGCTGGGGGACGGGCTGCAAGTGGCTGTGGCGCTGCCACCCTGGCCAGCACTGGGGGCTAGGAGTGCCCAGGGAGAGGAGGCCGAGGTGGGGCTGAGGCTGGCCCGGTGCACGGCAAAGGGCGAGGCGCGGCACAGGCGCTCCTGCGAGATGCGCACTGCCGCGCAGAACAGGGCGTCCAGGCGGAAGGAGCCGGGCGCCTCCTGCAAGCGCACCTGAGGAGAGAGGAGGTGGGGGGAGAAGCGAGCTGAGGCGGCGCCCTGGCCCTGGCAGCACCACCCTCCACCTCCCGAGTCCTCACCAAGGGCAGGTAGTCATGGCCGCTGCCTTCACTGTTGCTGTCATTGACTTGGCCCGTGTTGGGGCTGCAGAGTCTGTGGCTGTCTGGGTCCCTGGACTTCCAACGGCCCAGGCTGATCCGAGAGGGAGGCCGGGGAAGCGGGCGATAAGACCCTCCTATGGGGGCTGCATGGTCCCCCAAAGCAGAACTGGAGTTGCCAGTTTGTTCCGGGTCCCAGCCACCTGCCAGAGAGTCTCCCTTCAGTCTTGACTGGAGCCATTCAGTGGTGGTCCCTAAGCCTGCTGCTCCCTACTCCGTTTCCTCAAATGTGAGTGTTACCTTTAGAGTGGACAGCTGTGGGGAAAGGAGCTGCATCTACATGGCTTTGAGAGATAGGAGGGGTACGGGCAGGTTCAGCTGGCTCTGTACGGGCACAGAAGATAGGGAGAAGTTTGGGAGGGTGGCCAGTGAGGTGAGAACTGGCTCCTGGGAGGCCACCTGGGACAGACCTTGCTTACCTGAGCTCTGCACCTGCAGGGCTGAGGGTAGGACCTCCCTGGTGGTAGCGTCCACAGCTACAGGACAGGTGAAGCGAGAAGGGGCAGAGCTGACCTTACTTGTCTGAAGGGCTCGGAGCCAGGACCTCCGGGCGTGACCTACAAAACCAAGCAGCAGCATGTGGGCTGGGAGGGTGTGCACGCCCACCACCCACTCTCTACAAAGAGGTTCACAGAAAAACCCCTGCTCCCATAATGCCATGGTTTCTTCCTTTGTCCTTTCTTTTTTTTTTTTTTTCACCAGCACCTTGAGGCTTGTGGAATCTTAGTTCCCTAACCAGAGATCAAACCTTGCCCTGGCAGTGAAAGCGTGGAGTCCTAACCACTGGTCTGCCAGGGAATTCCCAGCCCTTTGTCCACTTTTGAACAGAATGGAGTTCCTTCTTGGGGCCAGCTCAGACTCCTCAACTTTGACAAGAAGTGGTTAGGCTAAATGCTCAACCACCTTGTTATTAGCAAGGCTAGGCTCCCTGGCTACCCGCAAATGCAACATTCTGGACACAACCCGGAGGAAGCATTGAGTGGTGCCTTTTCCATCCACTCATTTCAGCACTGCCCTGTAGAATTTTCTGTAATGATGGAAATATCCTGCATCTGTGTGATCCAGTGTGGTAGCCACGGGATCCAGTATGTGTTATTCCTTAGAGTCTCCACTAAGCATATGAAGTATGGCTAGCGCAACTGAAGAACTGACATTTTAACTTTAATAATCTTCCTAAATGAGAGATTTGTTTTTACATTATGGGCACTGTGAATCATTACAAGATGAAATTCCCTCTCTGTTGGCTGCTAGGAAACTTGGCCAGTTTTGGGTCCCCTGCTTGCAAAGGTACATAACCTCATAGTGTATATCTTTAATATAATCTCATTTTCTGTTTCCTTTTATTATCCCTTCCCCTCACATTACCCTGCTTAAATTTTTTTCTTGATAATGTGGGTGAGCTGCCTCAAATCATTTGTGAGCAAGGTGAGGTACAGTGAGGGATCACACAGGCCTATGCCTCTGCCAGTCTCTGCCCCGTATGGTTTCCTTGAGCCCTGACTGCGCCCACCAGGAACTCACCCCAGTCAGCCCTGGTCTCACCCCCTCTTCGAAGAGCCAGCTGCTCATTGTCCCGAACCACAGAAGCTGCTGTCAGTCGATGGAGTGCTTGGTCCCAAGCATTATCTCTTTCGGGGGGTGACGGAGGCAGTGAGCCATCATCCTGAGGCCCCCACAGCGTCTCCAACCCAACACCCACCTCCCAGCACACGGGCTGCTCCCCACACAAGGCCCGGATCACCACATGGCAGCGTGGAGCCTGGGGAGGCTGTGCTACTGCTGAAGGAGCCAGCTCCCCATTGAGGGGAACAGCGGTGAACAAGAAGGGTGGTTCCATCAACATGTCCCAGTCCATGGGGGCTGGGGAGAGCAGATTTCCTGGGGAGAAACAATGGTAGGAGCAGGGGCCACGTGGTGCCCTGGGCTCCACCTCCCCACAGCCTCCTGGGTGACAGAACGCAGCTTCCCCATAACCTTTACCTGAGTCATCCAGGCCCTGTCCCAGCTGCTGCCCTGGCTCAGGGCCTGGCCCATCGGGTGCTACACCTAGAGAGGGGTGCCGGGGGCGTCCAGGGACTGGGTTCACCCGGCCTTGAGGGGATGAGAGGCTTCGGCCAGCCAGAGCCACTCTGCGTCGACGGCCCAGCACCTCAGCACTCAAAGCCCCAGTCTGCACCTGAGAAGTGGAGTCCACTGGTCAAATAGTGCAGAGCTCCTAGCCTGATCAGACAGACATACAAGACTAGCCACATGCCCTTTTGTCTGAAACCCTAGATGGCTGATCACCACCCTTAGGGGTGAGGCCAGGCTCCCCTGGCCCCTGGCCCCCTTCCCTGTGTCATCTCACAAGCCCATTTTACTCATGGTCTTGTCTGTTTTTACTCAGGTCTTTCCCCTTTCTGCCTGATTGACTTCTTATTCTTCAGAGGAGGCTCTTGCTTTCCCGACTCCCTCAGACAGGGTTAGTCACCTTGACTCTGAACCCCCATAATGTCACGCTTCTGTGCTTGTCAACATGTGTCGCATGGTATCATCATTATATATCATCATTACCTCTCTGTTTTTTCAAGTAGACTTAATAACCACTGCACAATCTATGGCATACAGCCAATGGTCAATAAACGTTTGCTGGATACATGGTGGGATGTGGATGGAATCTCACCTTGACTGGAGCCAGTGGGGATGGAGGCAGGGGACAGGAGCGGGAGCTGGCAGATTCTCCCCAGGCTAGGCTTCGGCAGCCCTGCTGAGAAGGGGGATCCAGGGGAGTGTTGCCCTCAGGGGAGCCCGGGCCCTGGGAGACAGGGGATGCGCTGCTGCCTGTGGAGCCTGGGCCTGGCTCTGGGCTGGCAGAGCAGTGGGTGAGCACATACTGCTCCCTGATGTACGAGGACTGGAAGATGCGGTGCCATATGGCTGTGTCAGAAGAGGGATTAGGTCCGGGGTCCGTGACTGGGTCTGTCAGAGCATCAGTACCTATGGAGAAGTAGAGCAGATCCCAGCCCTGGCCTCTCCACCGCCCACTTCCCCTCTAACACACACACACACACACACAGGCACTCACTCCGCTCTGAGTCCCCAGCAGCCCACGGGCTGGACAGCTCTGCTGACACAGTGCCTGTTCCCAGTGGCTCTGAGGTGCCAGTGGGCTCAGTGCCAGGGCTGGTGGCAGATGGTGCTTCCTCTGGGGATGGGAACACTGAGCCGCCCAAGCTCTGCCAGCCAGGCTCTTGGCCCTGGAGAGGGATAGACATTGAGGAGAAAAAAAAAAACCTGATTATAGTTATACACTCTATCTTTTTCCAAACAGGATTTAAGATGGCTCACTGCAAGAGGCAATAAAGATTATAAAGCAGAAATGAAAACCCAGTACTAAGAAAGGAGGAAACATATATGCTGACCACAGCATTACTAGAGCTGCTATGACTGGGCTTCAGGTTTGGCCCTGAGCTTCCTGGCAGCCAGGGAAAAGGCAAACAGTCCATTTTACAGCTCTCCCAATCAAAAAGGAGCTAGCATGCTTGGTTCTTCTAGAGAGAGAAAGCTTTTCCTAGTAAAAATAACTCATGTATCCAACTCCACCTCTGTGTCAAGTATCCTACCAACAGTGTGCAAGTCATGAATTTCTAATTAAAACACCCCTATGAAAAAAGTCAGTGTAAGGGTCTCAGAGAGGTTGACTGACTTGCCCCAAATCAGATGGTCAGTACACAGCAGAACTGGGATCTGAGATTTCATCAAGACGATGCCCTGTGTGGCCCTGAGTGTTACAGGAAATAAGCTAAATGTTGCTTTTTGTAGGGCACCGTGTGAAACAATGAGCAGGTTTCAACAAAAACCTCAAAGCTAATGCTGGTGCTGCTCTCTGTATGCTTTGGTGACCAAAGGCATCACTCTGTAGGACAGCTCAGTGGGAGATCTTATGAGGGAGGCAGGCTGCAGTCACCTGAGGGACCCAGTTTGGTCCCTGGGGAAGTCTAGAGGGTAGCAGTAGATGAGTTTGGCAGAGAGAAGCACCGGGAAGAGGAAATGGTTTTTTTTTTTTTTTGGTTTTTTTTTTTTAGGAAATGGGTTTTGAAGAGACACAGGGGCTTCAGCTATCCCAGGCCCACCTCCCACCACCCCCCAACCCAGGCCTACCCCCGGGGGTTGGGACCGGAAGCCGTCCACCCTGAAGAGTGAGCAGTAACCAAGAAGCTGGTCCCCGGGATAGAGCGCGGGGATCTCCCGGGGTGTCAGCAGGGCCTCTACTGCATCCGGAACAAACCAGTCCACAGAGATGTCACTCAGCGCGGGCTCCAGTGCCTTCCTCAGGGCCTGCACCAGCTGTGAGGAATGACCAGAGGGAGCCCGCGGGAGAGAAAAAGGTGCCACACAGCCAGTGGAGAGGGGAGGCCACCCTTCTGCTGCCGCTATCTGCCCAGCACCTTGCTGAGGCAAGCAGGGCAGGGGCAGGCCTGGGTCAAGAGGAGGAACAGGGGTAGGAACAAGCAAGGAGACGGAGTGTTCAGTCCTCAAAGCTTAGTGTGAACTGTCCTCCTGGCCTGTGCCATGTGGATGGGGCTAGGCTTTTCAAAGACATGGCTCAGTACCAGGACACAACTTAGGACAAGGTTTAGGGAGTAGTCAGAGGCCATGTCCCCCGCACCTTTGGCCTTCTGCAGCACCCCACAGCAGGGTGCCCGGAGACCTCACAACCTGACCAGGATCTGTTTCAGACTCAGTGCCACTTGGGAGAAGGACCCTGAGGAGAAGGGAGCAGGGCCCAGGCTCAAGCTCACCATGGGCTGCAGCCTTTCCCCAGGTCTCAGGAAGTAGGCCTGGCCCCTGCTGAGAGCAGACAGACCCTGGAGCAGCTGGCGGCAGGCGCGCCCCAAGCCAAAGGAGAAGCACCTGACAAGAGAAGGGGAGCAGCTGTGGCCTTAGCAGCCCTCTTTGGGGGCCCAATCTCAGGAGCCTGGCTCTGCCCACTCCATCCTACCTGGCTGCCCCTCTATGCCACCTCATGAGCTCCAGGGTCTGGTGGGTCACAGCAGCCACGGGTGAGGCAGCGGTGAGCAGGAAAAGCTGCCTAGGGTGGGCCCTTTGCTGGGGCTGCCCCAGGGCCCAGTCCAGAGCAGCCCACACATCTGGGGTGCCGTCCACAGCCTGTAGCGTCTCAACGCTCTCACAGATCAGCTGCACAGCTTCCTGGGGGAAGAAGGCTTGGGCTGGGCACACCGGGCTGGGAGGACTCTGTGTGGGCACACCCAGTTACTCAGGTGTTTCCGACTCTTTGCGAACCCTGTGGACTGTAGACCACCAGGCTCCTCTGTCCATGAGATTTCCCAGGCAAGAATATTAGAGTGGGTTGCCATTTCCTCCTCCAGGGGATCTCTTCAACCCAGAGATCCAATTTGTGTCCCTTGCATCTCCTCATTCGCAAGTGGATTCTTGACCACTATGCCACCTGGGAAGCCCCTGAGATGTCTCTACTGACCCCCAAATCCCTAGGTCACACTCACATCACTGCAAGGCCGGCTCTCTGGGAAGAGGGGCTGCACCGAGATGCCAAACATGGCAAGGTTGATGAGCGTCTGGGGTGGGAGTGACTTCACAGCCAAAACGATGGCATCCTGGGGAGGGCCAGGGAAGGCAGGGTGAGGCAGGCCCCACTGGCACCAAGATCAACAAGGGATGAGGGGCCAGATGAGGGAATCTGGGCAAGGCCCAGATCAAGGCCCAGTCACAAGTGTGTGACTGTGAGAGAGACCCCAGCGTGCAAGGACGACTCTGAGTTCCTGTGAGAGACATTTGACCATGGCGGTGTATGTGAACCCTGGGGTTTGGGATTAGGTGTGACCTAGTGTAAATTTGGGATTCCCTGGTGGCTCAGATGGTAAAGCCTCTGCCTGCAATGCGGGAGACCCGGGTTCAATTCCTGGGTCTGGAAGTTCCCCTGGAGAAGGAAATGGCAATCCACTCTAGCACTCTTGCCTGGAAAATCCCATGGATGGAGCAACCTGATAGGCTACAGTCCATGGGGTCACAAAGAGTCGGACACGATTGAGTGACTTCACTTTCACTTTCACTTAGTGTAAATTTATGTATGAGAGGTGGGTCTTGTAATCTGGGAGAAACATATGTGTGTGAGTATGAGAAGGAGAGAGGTAGGGGTGTGTGTGTGTGTGTGTGTATGTGTGTGTCTTTGAGAGGCAGCCCCCAGCCCACCTAGACCCACTGCCTCGCCCAACCCCCAGCCCACCCACACCCTGCCCCACAGGCCTTGTGTGCCACACTACTGCCATCCAGCAGGAAGAGGAGCTCCCGTGTAGCTGTGCCCAGGTGTCCGGGCTTGGAACTCAGGTCCGGGCAGAAGCTCAGCACCAGCACAGGGTTCAGCAGGATGTCCTTGTGGAAGCGTCGCTGCAGGAAGCACACCTGAGCACGGGAGCCCCAAGTCATCCTGGGCCAGGCTTCCTGAAATTCCCACCTGGGCTGGCAGCAGGACTTAGCTCTGGGACCTTTGTCCATGCAATCCACCCAGACAGGGCACCCTTTTGTGTCATCTGAATAAAGGCAACGGCAGAGGCAGGTGGCTGTCCTCTGCCTGTGTCAGTCCTATGCCCCATCCTCTGAGACACGTTCCAGGGAGACTTGCGTGGGCCTGCTGTGATAGAACTCATCAGCCTGTCTCAGTGGTAGCAGCTACTGAGAGCTCCCACTGAGAGTAGAGGCCTCCTGCCCATCCCAACCTAAGCCTGCTCCCCTGTTCCTCCTGCATTAATGCAGCCAGAGGTGAGGCCAGGACCCTAGGCCATTATACCTGCCGGTCCCCATCACTGTCCCTTCGCAGCAGCCTCTGGAAATCCCGACGGGCTCTCACTCGGGCCTCGTACTCTGCTGAGCTCAGACTGCCGGCCTCCAGCATCAGGTGGGGCTGGTGGGGCTCTGGGGAGGAGGGGACACAGCTCTGTCAGGGAAGCTCCCCTCTTTAGATCCCCAAGCACTCAGCCCCACCAACCTGGGAGAACTCTGCAGGCTCAGCCTCCCTACACTGCCAGGCCCACCCTCACGAATTACTCAATTGTTTGGCTCTGGGCCCAGAAATCATTGAAAAATGCTCCCCAGGTGATGCTGAAGCAGGCAGCACTAGCCCACCATGTGCCCTAGTCTCTCACCACTGGGGTGCAGCAGGATCTCCAAGGCCCGGTCACAGCGGTGGCCCTCTGCCAGTGTGACACAGATGGTGGCTGCAGAGCTGGCATGAGGTGGGGCATCAGCCCGAAGAGCATGAGAGGGGCTCTCCAGTCCTGAGGGAGTTAGAGGCAGGAAGAGGTGATGATCACGCCATCCTAAGCCAGTCCCGAGAGCACTAATATCACCTTCCCAGACAATAATGGGGGGCAGGGGGCAGGATCATGACTGATTCAGCTCAGCTCTCAGAGTCCAATCTATAGGGTAGACAAGGGGGGGGTCTGCCTGCTTTCACGGTCTGGGAGGGGACATCCCAGGTGTGTTCCTGGCTGGTCAAACAGTTCTATATCAACCAACTGCTGATTTAACATTCTCCTCCACCTTTTGCACAAGGAAACTCAACTTCATCACTTGGACTGGTCTCATTGTAAGCATTGCTCTTCTCACTGGTGAGTGGAGTGAATGTAAAGAAATGACATCGTTAAACCTACAGGTGTGAGTGTTGCGTGGAAGTAGCCAGCGGATGATCCCACTGGGAGACTAGAGGTTGCTAGGTCTTAGGTCCCCATCTTCTTTGTACTCTGCTCCTCCCATCCCTGAGCCTTGAGTTGTTTCCCAGTCAGCTACACGGGGAGGGATACCCACCTGCCAGCAGGCATGGCCCAGTCACCAGCATCTCAAAAGAGAAGGTGTACGGGGCAGGGCAACGGGCCGGGCCCAGGAACACATCCCGAGGAGCAGCTGGCTCCTCCCAGGCTGGCCCTTCACCCTGAGGGCTGCTCACTCCAAAGCAGCTGGTGGGGCTGGAAAGGAACATGAGGAGGGTCACTCGGCCACTACCAGGGTCCCTAGCCCCTCTGGCTGACTGGCTCCAGCCCTTTCCCACCCTGCCAATCCCCCGGGACACCCTGCCAAGGCCCCCTCACCCGCACTAGACCCAGAGAAGCCGAGGGAGGGACGAAGGGAATCACCATAGGCCCAACCTGTCGTCACAGAGCCCCGGAGGCCTGGGGGGCCCCGGTGGGCCTGGCGGGGCCAGAGGGGTGAGCACAGAGGGCAAAGCCACGTGCAGCACCCCGTCAGGCCTGGAGGGCAGCTCCCGGCTGCTCCGCAGGGTCACTGTCATGGTGCCGGCCGCGGCGATGAGGCCTGTGGGCAGCACCAGCGTGGACCGGGCCTGGGCCAGATCCAAGACAAGATGACCTATGAGTGAGGAAAGGGATCAGAGGGGGCTGGAAGCAGAGGAGATGGGGGAATACAGGGTGGGAGCAGGCACAGTCAGGGAGCTTGGGCAAGGAGAACTCTGTGAGGTTGGAAGGATGCTGGGCTAATGCACTGGTGATGTAAGATGGAGGCATGAGATGAATGGTGGTAGAAGGAGAGGCAAGTTGATGGCAGAAGGATCTGGCTATCATCAGGAAAGGCAGAAGTGACATCATTGCTAATGGAGAGCTGAGGAGGAGAAGGGGGATGTCCACACCACCCCCAAGGTCCTGTGGGACGCATACCCTCTGCCTCTCTTTCTTTACCTGCTCCAGCCTGTTCAACCCGTAGGCCTCATTTCCCTAAAGAATGCTTATTGACATCTCCCATTGCCTGGGACCCTCCCTGCTCACAAATACCCTGCACATGAATGGTTGAGGGTTGAGGACTCCCCACTGCCCACTAGCTGTGGCTCCAGAATTTTCTTCTCGTTTTTCTTTTTTTGTAGTTCCAGAATTTTCTGCCCAAGAGGAATTCAGGAACAGTAATCTATTTGGAAGCTGGCTAGAGGATATTTGCATACCAAGTATTCCATTTTACTTAGACCAAGGGGTTTGTTTGGGGACTGGTGATATCATGGGCAGCACCGCTGCTGCTAAAGGGAAGATGGCCAGGTGTCTAAGGTGGCAGTCAAAACCCTACATGGTTGGGCCCCAGCCTACCTTTATAGCCCTCCTGAGCCTCATTTCCCCAGGATGATCATTTACCCATTCTTCTGAAAAATACTTGCTGAATAAATGAAGGGGAGAAAAAAATGGAAGGAAGAAATGAAGGTAAGAAGGAAGAAAGGGGCTTCTATCTCCAGCATCTGAGGCTTGGGACAGCCTGATACAGTGAAGAGAACACAGTGTCAGGTTTTGAGTCTCTGCTCCGTGACTTCTGATTCTGTCTTTTGTTTAGTAACTCTCTTGTTTAGGGGAGCCTTGATTTCCTCATTTATAAAATGGGGGTCATAATTATATGACTGTGGTGAGGAATGAATGAGACAATAATTGGAAGCACCCAATATGTAAAAGGCTGTTGCTGTTACTCTTGTCATCTGTTAGAGGGGGAAGGAGAACAACACTTGCATTACCTACCTCTCTGGATTCAAAGGAGGTGACACTAGTGACTGAAGCCGTGAATCACTATAAACATGAGGCATTTTATCACCGTTACCCTGTATAACTTGCTTCTGAACCTTTGCTTACACCGTTGCCCCTGAGTAGAGTGCCTTTTCTCTCCTCTCAACCTTCCTACTACATCCCACCCTTCCTTTCAGTCAAATGCTGGCTTCACCTTCTCTGAAATATTCCCGAGGCCTCAGCCCAGAGCTCCCTTAATCCTCCAACTATCTGCTCGGCTTGTGCCAGCTCTCAACACCACTGCATTCTGTCCCTCTTCTTACCCAGATAGTAAACCCCATGTGTAGGAATCAAGTGAACGCACAAATAAATAAAAGAATGGAGTGTGAGCCAGGAATCCTAGCAGAGAGGAGGGCTTCTATCTCCTCACCCAGCACTCTCTGAGCCCCTTTGGGTCACTTTTTTTGAGAGATGCTGGGACTCAGAGATGACCAAAACACCGTCCCAGGCCCCTGAGCGAAAGCCCCAGAGGGGAGAGCCTTGTGGACTGCTTGCTGTGTCTGTCCACCTGGCTGCAAGCCTCGGATCAGGCCTGGTTCACATCCCACCAGCACCTGGTCAGCGTCAGGGGCCCAGTCCTCTAACGTCATATGAAAGGGTGAATCAATGAATGAAAAAACATTGACGGGGAGCGGGGCGGGGGGACGGGACAGGGAGGGTTGGGATGCAGAGCGGGTGCTTGCAGAGGGGTGGGATGCACAGTGCGTCTGCTTCCAGAAGATGGGGCGGGGAGCGCCCGGGACTCACCCTGCGCGCAGCGGCGGGGCGTTGAGGCCCCCAGCGCGGGGCCTAGAGCGCTGCAGCAGGCGGCCTGCGAGCGGCGCCGACTCTGCAGCTCGAAGGAGACGCGCCGTCCCGCGGCCTCCGCCTCGAAGCCCGAAACCACTTCAGCCTCCGCCAGCGGATACACGAACACGCCTGGGGCGGGATGAGGGCACAGGCGATGTTGGACCTTGCCAGGCCGGCGCTTGTCCACCACCCCACGCCCCCGGCCCGGGCCTCACCCTCCACCGGCTGCGGCTGCGGGTTGTGGTAGGTGAGCCGGGCCCGCAGGCTGAGGCAGGGTCCGTTGGCGCAGGCCCGGACCCAGGAGTCCGTGAGGGGCAGCGGCGTCCAGCTGGAGGGGCAGTACAGGCCGGGCATGGTGCCCTTGGGGGAGGGGGCGCTCTATGAGGGGTGCGCAGGGTGAGTTCGGGGCGCCCGGCCCCACCCTCCTGAAAACCGGCGGGGAGATTTTTAACTCCGGCACGGGGACAAGGACCTGCTGGGGGCGCGAGGCTGAGCCCTGGGAATCGACCTGGCGGACAGGTGGCGAAGGGAGGGAGACCGGGGGTGGGGGGTGGGGGCGGTGGCGAGATGGGCATCCTCGCCGGTTACCTGGGAAGCCCGGGAGGAGCGCAGCTGCAGGCAGCACGGGGACCGGGGAGCGGAGGGTTAATGTTTAACTGGAGCTCCGGGCGCCCAGCAGTCCCTTCACTGGCTCCTGGAGGGGCGGCGCGGGTGGAGGGAGTGGGGTGTCACAGTTGTTCCATTACCCCCTCCCGGGCCTCACCGCCACCCCAGTACCTGCCGGCCCCGCGGGGCTCCCCGCGGCTGCCAGCTGTTGGAAGTGGCGCGGGTGGAGAGACTGAAGATGCTCTGGGTGGGGAGCAAGGGTTTAAAGGGCCAGCATCCTTCTGGGTGCACCTAGCCCAGCAAAGGTTAGCAGGGGCAGAGTGGGATGGGGAACCAAAGGGCTGCAGTCTTTCTCTGGCGCCTCAACTGAGAGGGGCGCTGAGACGGGCTGCAGGCCGGAGTGGAGGGGGTTCGGCTGGGATGAACAAAGTGGGAAGGGAAAGGAAGGGGTCTTACGAAGGCAAGAGCGGGAGAGGTGGCCGGGGGATTCCGCAGGATCTGTCCAGGACACCTCTCCCGATCCTGGTAGAACTGATCTGGGATGGGGGTTGAGGGGGGGACGCTGCAGTCGCCGCTGCCCCCACAGCCGAACTGTCAGGGGATGCTGCAGGCTGGGTCTAGGGATCATCCCCCTCCCCGCGGGCAGCCGCAGCCTCACCGTCGCGTCCTCTGCGGAGTTCTGGGCGGCACGACAGGACTGGGCTGGGTGGTGCTGCCTCTGCGCCCCGGGCTGCCTTCAGTCTGGACACCTGCGGGGCGCCGGCTCTTGACTCCCGCTGCGACCGCTCTGGGTCCGCACAGGGGCGTCGGCCCTAAGGTTGCCGGTCCCGCCCCCGCTCGGAAGGCCGCCCCTCCAGCCGGTCTCGGCCCCTCCCGCCGCTGCGGCGGGGCTGCTGCTCCCCGCCCCCTTCGGGAGCGGTACCGCCTCCGCGCCAGCCCCGGCCGCTCCAGCCCCTGCTGCTCCAGCCAGACCCGGCACCGCAGTGCAGGAGCCGCATCCCGGCCGCCGCACAGCCCAGCATTAGTGCGAGACCCGGGCCTTTGAAGCCCCGCCCTTTCCGTCCTTCCGGAAATGAAGCGTTCTGCAGGTGCAGCAGAAGGGCTCAATCTGCAGGCCCCCCAAACCAGCACTGCAGCAACTCCAGCTACCCCGATTACCTCTACCCTCTTCACCCCTCTCCCCCACAATGGCTCAACTTTTCATCACTGCAGAGACCCTAATCACCGCAGCGAACTCCAGGGCTGCATCACCATAGGACCCCCATCCCAAAAGCCCGACCCTTTCCTTTGCAGAGTGCTCCTTCATCACTGCAGAAACCTTCCCCATCCTGCAGGTGTCTTCAGCTAGTGTGACCACTTCAGTCCACTCCATGCAGGGATTCCCATCACTGCAGCGATTCTTCCCCCTCCAGTTGCCAACCTTCCCACCACTGCAGTGCCATCTCCCCACTTTTTTCTGGGGATGGGGAGGGTTGGCGGATTGCCCTCTCAGGCTATAACTTCCAGGAACCTTCAGTTGCCCACCACCTTGGAAGTGAGGCCTTTCAACCTGCAGAGCCTTCTGGTGGCTGTAGACTGCCCCATCATAGAAATGACCTCCACCCCAACTACATCACTGCAGCACCGGCAGGAGAAAACATCCCCGCGGCCTGTAATCAGGTTCTTTTGTTATCGGCTGGACTGACAGCGTTATGCTGCAAAAGATTAGGAAAGTCCATAAAATCTTCCCCCAAGACCCCTGGGAAAGTGACCATGTCTGGTGTCACCCATGCAAACTTTGTTGCAGTGGCCACACTCACCTTCTGCAAAGAGAGCTTGAGGAGACCTGGGAGTGGGGGGCAGTCAGTGAGGAGTGGGCTTTCAAGTTAAGCTTGGCATTCTCACTCCTCTCTATTTACTCTATCCTGATTCTAGTCACTTATTCCACACTGGTCCCAAGGGGACCCTCTGCCTTCTTGAGCACTGAACCCCCCACTTCAAGCCTTTCACTGGCTCAAACCACTTAGCATAGAGGAAACAGCTTAGCCTTTTCCCAGGGAACTTCATGAGTAGAAATGCACAAGGATGATACAGGAGGCATAGCCAACATCACAATGATCTAGTTCACTGGGAGCTCCAGCAGAGTTGCAGCCCTATTATTTCCACACTGTCTAAGCCCTGACTGCATGTCCTTTCTTCTCCCTTCTCTATTGAACCCTCTTCCAGCCTCATTCAGAGTTGAATGTTCCTCTACCAGGCTTGGGGAGAAATGGTAGATGGTGGGGTTGGGGGTGGGGTAGACGGGCCCTCCGGGGACTCCAGGTCCCTAGGCAGTGCCAGCCCTGACCTTGAGGGCTCCATGGAAGTCCAGGCAAGTGACCACCTCCTCATGGGTGTTTTGTGCTTTGCCCCTTCTGAACAAGCCAAGAGCTACATGTACAAACACAAAGCTGCAGGGAACAGTCATTCAGTTCAGTTTAGTTTGGTCGCTCAGTCGTGTCCGACTCTTTGTGACCCCATGAATCACAGCACGCCAGGCCTCCCTGTCCATCACCATCTCCCGGAGTTCACTCAGATTCATGGCCATCGAGTCAGTGATGCCATCCAGCCATCTCATCCTCTGTCGTCCCCTTCTCCTCCTGCCCCCAATCCCTCCCAGCATCAGAGTCTTTTCCAATGAGTCAACTCTTTGCATCAGGTGGCCAAAGTACTGGAGCTTCAGCTTTAGCATCATTCCCTCCAAAGAAATCCCAGGGCTGATCTCCTTTAGAATGGACTGGTTGGATCTCCTTGCAGTCCAAGGGACTCTCAAGAGTCTTCTCCAACACCACAATTCAAAAGCATCAATTCTTCGGCGCTTAGCCTTCTTCATAGTCCAACTCTCACATCCATACATGACTACTGGAAAAACCGTAGCCTTGACTAGATGGACCTTACTTGGGAAAGTAATGTCTCTGCTCTTGAATATGCTATCTAGGTTGGTCATAACTTTCCTTCCAAGGAGTAAGCGTCTTTTAATTTCATGGCTGCAGTCACCATCTGCAGTGATTTTGGAGCCCCCCAAAAAAGAAAGTCTGACACTGTTTTCACTGTTTCCCCATCTATTTCCCATGAAGTGATGGGACCAGATGCCATGATCTTCGTTTCCTGAAAGTTGAGGTTTAAGCCAACTTTTTCGCTCTCCTCTTTCACTTTCATCAAGAGGCTTTTTAGTTCCTCTTCACTTTCTGCCATAAGGATGGTGTCATCGGCATATCTGAGGTTATTGATATTTCTCCCAGCAATCTTGATTCCAGCTTGTGTTTCTTCCAGAACAGTCATTAAGGGTCCTCAAACACACAAAAATTGAAAAAGACGTCCTTGCCTCGGTTCCCGAGGAAAGCTTGACTATACAACAGTGTCCAAGGAAGATGGTGTCTCTGTCAGAGACTAGAAAACACTCAAAGAAGCCAAGCTTTGCTGGGAAGCTGGGCTGGCCCTAAGATCCTCCTGCTGGGGAGGCTGTCTAAGCTGAGGCAAATGGAGTGAAAAGTGGGTCTGCAGCTCAACCAGAGGTGTAAAGTGTCTTGCAGGATGGGGTGAGGGTGCAGGCAGCCAGGCCCTGGAGAGGAGGGGGTTCTGTGGAGGGGCTCTGAGGCCCAGCTGGGAAGCATGCTGATAGAGGGGCTGCAGCCTGGCAGGTGGCTGAGGACCAGAAGGGGGAGCACAGACCCAGAGGGTCCCAGAACCCGGTTTCAGGAGGTAGAGGAGATTCTAAGCAGGGAATGGCTTGGAGCCTGAGTGCTCTGCCATGTGCCAGGTGTAGGGGACATGGGGGAGAGAGAGCTACAAAGGCATAGCCTCAGTCTTGGAAGGCTCACACTCTGGTGAAGAAGGCACACACACAGTTACCATAGGCTAGGATGAGGGCTGCATTACAGGGATATCATAAGCACTTTTAGCTGGGAGCTTTTAGGAGCAGCAGCTAACCTGATGGTTGAACGGGGAAGCCATGTAAGTAGAATCCTAAGCGGGAGTTATGCAGTGAAGAGGAAGCAGGGGGTCAGCTCACCAAAAAACGAGGTCAGAACTAAGGAAAGGCTAAGTAGGAGTGCTTTGTCGCTGTTGTTTTCTCTAGGTTAATATTTGTCAAGCACTTACTACTGGCCGAGCACTGCACTATGCATGAATCAGTCACCTCCTTTAATGATGAAAATAGCTCGAGACAAGTACTATTACCATCTTACATGTGAGGAAAATGAAATGCAGACAAGTAGCTTGTTCATGATAAGCTAATAAAGCTGTAGAGCCAGAATGTTGAACTCAGATGGGCTGCCCTCAGACCACAGACTACTGTGAGAGACAATACAGTTGCTACCACAGACAATACAAATTTATTAATGTTTATTTTGTGGTTTATTTCTCTTTGATTTTCCCTAAATCTCTTTTTATTCTGAATTTTTTAAAAAGTTGAGGGATTTCTCTAGAGGTCCAGTGGTTGAGACTCTGCGCTTCCACTGCAGGGGGCATGGGTTTGATCCCTGGTCAGGGAACTAAGATCTTGCATGCCTCGCGGCACAGTCACATACACAAACAAAATAAGTAAGTAAATAGAGATATAGTGACATATACCAAGGAATTAGTTTTAGGTGCACAACAATGATTTTTTTAAAATAATTTATGTATTTTTTATGTATAATTTATATTTATGTATCTTTGGCTGTGCTGCATCTTCATTGCTGCAGGGGCTTTCCTTTGGTTGTGGCAAGTGGGGGGGCTACTCTTTGTCACAGTACATGGGCTTCTTGTTGGAGTGGCTTCTCTTGTTGCGGACCAGGGGCTCTAGAGCACGCAGACCTCAGTAGTCATCGTGCAGGGGCTTAGTTACTCCACAGCATATGGGATTCTCCCCGACCAGGGATTGGACCATTGTCTCCTGCATTGGCAGTCAGATTCTTTACCACTGAGCCACCAGGCCAAGGAAGTCCTCCAGCACAATGATTTGATTTATTTACATACTGCAAAACAATTATCACAGCAAGTTTAGTTAATATTCACTTACATTTCCTAAATCTCTTAATATACTTCCTTTTGAAAATCCCCATCAGTCTTGACTGACCTCAAGAAATAAAAGGACAGGTAGAGAACAGGAGACCTTGTGCCCAGCCACTGGGCAGAGGTGGGAGCCAGCGGGACCCAGGCAGGGAATGGGACAGGTCAAGTGGTTGAACCTATAGCTCACATTCACCTCTTGAGCCAATGAGAGCCTCTGGGAGTGACTCACTCTTTCCACCACGGGCCCTGGCATACAGTGGATGCCCAATAAATGTTGGCTGACTCAGTTAGAGGGATAACGTGAGAAAACTTACTGACTCTGTTACTGAAATTGACCCTATCTTCTAATCTCTGTGTGAAGCAGTCCGCTGGCTGCCAGCAGACTGTCCCTGTCCAGAATACCTGCTCACCTTGGCCACCACCAACCTAGCCTGTAGGCTTTAGCTTTTCCTCTGAGCTGGCCCAGGACGGACGACTGAACTTGCCCCTCCCCCCACCCCAAGTCAAGACAACACTGGCCAGTTTAGGGCCAAAAGTGCCAACAACCTTTATTGAGGGTGGTGCTATGGGGTGGGGAGAGGGTAAATTTGAAGGGAAAGCATCTCAGAAAATGCTCTGCATCCAGGTCACTGTTGCAAAGCTCAACTCAGTTATCTTATGCTTGTGGGCTGCCTCCCTGTGTTTGGGGCCAGTAGATGTGTTTTCTCAAACCTCAGAAGCGTCTACACACTCATATTGAGTTCCAGGAGACTTACGTGTAGGAAAAAAGTGTTTTTTCCTGCCTGTGTGGTGCATGTTCAGTCGTGTGTGACTCTTGGCTTAGTTCATTAGTATTCCCTCAAAAAATATTTCTTGTTGTATGGTTAGGTGGAAGCCACACCAGGAAACAAGACGGTGGCAGATGCTTTTCCTTATGAAAGATACCAAACATACATTGACATACCATTAATTTGTTAACTTCTGATTTGGAAATATTTTTTTAAGTGTACAAAAATCTCAAGATTAGCATTTTTCTGAACTATAGGTTCTTCACATTGTGCTTCTTAACCCTAAGTAGTTCAATATGTCTTTCTTAAGAACAAGGACACCCTCTTACATAAACATAGCATAGTTGTCAAATTCTGGAAATTTATCATTGAAAACAGTTCTATTGTCTAAACTAGTTAATATTCTAATTTCACTAATTGTTGTAAAAATGGTCTTCAAAATATTCCCTTCTCCTATTGAATCCAGATCACACATTGTGTTTAGCTGGCAGTTTGTACGTCAACTTGGAGAATGGGTTTGGATGAGATTAACATTTAAATTAGTGATGAACTTACAAGAGGGAAGGGATAGTTAGGGAGTATGGAATGGACATGTACCCACCGCTATATTTAAAATGGATAAGCAACGAGGACCTATTGTATATCACAGGGAACTCTGCTCAATATTATGTAACAACCTAAATGGGGAAAGAATTTGAAAAGGAATAGACAAATGTATGTATATAACTGAATCAGTTTGCTCTATACCTGAAACCACAACATTGTTAATTAGCTATACTCCAACATAAAATAAAAAATGAAGAAAAATTTAGTTAGTGAACTATAAGTAAGTAGTGTGTGTTAGTCATTCAGTCATGTCTGACTCTTTGTGATCCCATGGACTATAGCTTGCCAGGTTCCTCTGTCCATGGAATCCTCCAGGCCAGAATACTGGAATGGGTACTGGGGTGGGTAGTCATTCCCTTCTCCAGGGGATCTTTCCAACCCAGGAATTGAACCCAGGCCTCCCACATTGCAGGCAGACTCTACCATCTGAGCCATCAGGGAAGCCCAAGAATAGTGGAATGGGTAGCCTATCCTTTCTCCAGGGGATCTTCCCGATCTAGGAATTGAACCAGGGTCTCCTGCATTGCAGGCAGATTCTCTTCCAGCTGAGCTACCAGGGAAGCCCATAGTGTAGGTGGGCCTGACCCAATCAATTGAAGGCCTGAATAGAACAAAAAGGCTGACCTCTCGAGCACGAGGGCATTCTCTAGCAGATTGCCTTCAGATTTTGTCTGAATTATCACAGATAATGTTGGCAGATTTGTTCACTGTAATGCTACTATTCTTTTTTTTTCTTTTTGGTTAAATAAGTACTTTTGTAGTGATTGCTTGATTCTATGTAACTCTCCTGATCTTCATCAAGATCTTGCCTACAAGTTTTAGCCTCCATTAATGTCCCATTTAATATTTTATGTCAGGTTAATTGAAGTATAATTTAAATACAACAAAATTTACCATATTTTATTTGGTAAAACATGTATACATAAAATTAACCATTACAGCTAGGGAGAGAATTCAATAAGGTAGCTAGATATACGATCAATCTTCAAAAATCAAAGCTTATCTCTACATCAGCTGTAACCAAGTAGAACATGCAATCAAAAAGATGCTTTCACAATGACAACAATTATAAAGCACCCTGGAATTTATTTAACAAGATCATATGAGACTTCTATAAAGAAAACTATAATGCTCAAAGGACACAGAAGGTGACCCAAATAATCAGAAATGTATAACAATGTTCATTTTTCTCCAGTTAATCTATACATTCAGTGCAATCCCAATTAAAATCTGTGAGAATTTTCTGAAGTGTGACAAATTTACTCCTATATATATATGTATGTACAGAGAAAAAAGTTTCAAAATTAGCAATCAACATATAAAAAGAAGAGAGAGGTTAGCTTACCCTACCAGATACCAAGACATACTATAAGATTGCAGTAATCAAACCAATATGCTAGTGTTAGCATACAGAACCTGACCCATGTGTGTGACATGATATAAACGAGAATATGTGTGCATGTTAAGTTGCTTCAGTTAAAATGCAACAAATGTGGCGTCATCATCATTGAAGAAAGGATAGGTTCTTTGGTAGATAATGTTGGAAAAACTGGTTCATTATACAGAGAAGGTGAAACCATGTTCATATACAATACATACATAGTGAATTCTAGACCATTCACAACATAAATAAGAAAAATAAAACTATACAATTAATAGAAAAACAATGTTGCAGAAAATCTGTTACCTAGGGGTGGTAGGGAAGGACTAAAACATTTCAAAAGAACAAATCACTGCTGCAAAACATTGATGATTTTGATTATACAAAAATTAAGTATTTCTTCTCCACAAGATACTTTTTAATTACAGAGGGGAAAATAGCAATTTAAAGCACAGAAACCTGGCAGACACCACCTTAACCAAGTAATCAAAGTTAACATCACCAGTAATGGGACAAATTGACATCACATGCCTCCTGATAAGATGTACTGAGAAGGTACAGCCTCACTTCTGTGATATTCCTACCAAAAATGCACAGCCTGAATCTAATCACAAGGAAACACCAGACTAGCCCAAACTAAGGGACATTCTCAAAATGAATATTCTGTACTCTTCTAAAATGTTAAGGTCATGAAAGATATAGAAAGGTTACAGAACTGCTTCAGACTGAAGGAGGCTAAAGAGATAGGTCAGCTGAATGCAATGTGTGATCCTGAATCAAACATATATATTTTTCTTTTTATATAAAGGAAATTGTTGATATATATGGTAACATTTGGATAAATTAGTATCTGATCTCTAGATAATATTATTATATCAAAGTTTATTTCCCAATTTTGATAATTATACTGTGGTCATGTAAGTAAAGTCCTTGTTTTTAGAAAACAACATATTGGGTAGTTAGAAATAAAGGAACATTATGTCTACAACTTACTCATAAACAGTTTAGGAAAAAATACATACATACACCCAACACAGAGAATGTGGCAAAGTGTTATAATTTAGGAATCCAGCTGAAGGAAAGAGCAGAATTCTTTGTTGCATTTTGCAACTTTTCTCCATGTCTTAAATTACTATAAAATAAAATGTTACAAAATTAAGGATTTCTGTTTAGTGAAAGACACTAAGGAGAGAGTTAAGGGCTGCCACAGTGCCTGAAGAACTATGGACGGAGGTTTGTGACATTGTGCAGGAGGCAGCGATCAAGATCATCCCCAAGGAAAAGAAATGCAAAAAGGCAAAATGGTTGTTTGAGGAGGCCTTACAAATTGCTGAGAAAAGAAGAGAAGCTAAAGGCAAAGGAGAAAAGGAAAGATATACCCATTTGAATGCAGAGTTCTAAAGAATAGCAAGGAGAGATAAGAAAGCCTTCCTCAGTGATCAATGCAAAGAAATAGAGGAAAACAATAGAATGGGAAACAGATCTCTTAAAGATGGGCACAATAAAGGACAGAAATCGTTAGGACCTAACAGAAGCATTAGCTATTAAGAAGAGGTGGCAAGAATACACAGAAGAACTGTACAAAAAAGATCTTCATGACCCAGATAACCACAATGGTGTGATCACCTATCTACAGCCAGACATCCTGGAATGTGAAGTCAAGTGGGCCTTAGGAAGCATCACTATGAACAAAGCTAGTGGAGGTGATGGAATTCCAATTGAGCTATTTCAAATCCTAAAAGATGATGCTGTGAAAGTGCTGCACTCAATATGCCAGCAAATTTGGAAAACTCAGCAGCGGCCACAGGACTGGAAAAGGTCAATTTTCATTCCAATCCCAAAGAAATGCAATGCCAAAGAATGTTCAAACTACCGCACAATTGTACTTATCTCACACGCTAGCAAAGTAATGCTCAAAATTCTCCAAGTCAGGCTTCAACAGTACATGAACTTCAAGCTGGATTTGGAAAGGGCAGAGGAATCAGAGATCATACTGCCAACATCCGTCAGAGCATCGAAAAAGCAACAGAGTTCCAGAAAAAATCTACTTCTGCTTTACTGACTACAGCGAAGTGTGGAGCACTTTGACTGTACGGATCACAATAAACTGGAAAATTCTTTAAGAGATGGGAATACCAGACCACCTGACCTGCCTCCTGAGAAATCTGTATCAGGTCAAGAGGCAACAGAACTGGACATGGAATAACAGACTGGTTCCAAATTGGGAAAGGAGTACTTCAAGGCTGTATATTGTCAGCCTGCTTATTTAACTTATACGCAGAGTACATTATGAGAGATTATTTCAAGAGGAAAGGGTTTTCATACAGAAAGAAGAAAAAGAAAAAAAGTAAGTAAAAAAAGAAAGTTCCTTTGAGACAGACTATGTTGCTCCTTCTCCATTTACCAGGAACTGTTCTAATTTCTGTTTATTTTCCTGGCACTGTCTACCTTGATTTGTCACTGAAGGGTGTCCAAGCTAAATTAAACAGAGTGTTTCTTTCTTGGGGCTGGAATTAAATAACTTGGGTCAGCAAGTATGATTACTAAAGGCTTACCAGAAACTGTTATTAGTACCATATTATGTCTTTGATTAAATTTAAAAAAATATTTATTTAGCTGAACAGTGTCTTAGTTGCAGCATGTGGAATCTAGCTCCCTGACCAGGGACTGAACCTGGGTCTCTTGCATTGCGAGTGAAGGGTCCTAGCTGCTGGACCACCAGGGAAGTCTGGTCTTTGATTAAATTTTAGAGGGAAAATAATTATTTAACAAACTAGTTTTGTTTCACAAATAAAATTTTTTCCAAACGCAATGTTAAGCTCCAGGTGGGTTTGGCAGGTGCGGCTACCCTAGGGCCTCAGTACCTGCTGAGGTCATCATAGCACAGAGCTGCTCCTTACCACTCAGATCCTGAACACCAACATGGTCGGGTGTCTTGCTGTGCTAGAGTGGGCAAGCTGAAGCATTGGGCCCATTCTGACCTCGGGGCAAACCCCAGCTCAGAGACTCAGGAGCTGGGTAGACCTAGGCAAGTTTAATTTAGTTTTGTTTTTTAAAGCATTTCTGGATTTCCATTTACTCGCTTATAAAATGCAGATAATCCATGCCTTTATTAGTTTGTTGTGAGGATAAAACAAGATAATTCATGTAAAGTGATTAGAATAAAGCTTGGAACATAGTGCCCAATAAACTATTATCATTGTTGGATCAAGCCAAGCGTTTCTGCCTCACACTACTGAAACTTTAGATGAGACTGATGTATGAACCAGGTGTCAGTTGATTAACTTATCACTAGAAACACAGTCAACAGGGGCCCTGAAAATCCATTTTTTCTGGTTAGTACATCCTCTCTGGGTGAGAAGGGTCACGCAAACTAAGTCACAAGCCAAAGAAACCAGATAAAGTTGGAATGGAATGGGGGAGTTAGTGAATGGAGCTCAGAGGCCTGTGGTGTCAAGCTCTGACAGACTAAGACATTCAATGTCTGTGAAGGACAAGACCTGCCAGAGGGACGAGCCACAAGATAGAGTCTGCTTCTTCTCAGGCAGGTCTGGGGAGCCCCACTGAGCAATTTTTAGTCTGTCCATTGCAGGGTTCTGGCATTCTTGATTTGAATATTTAATGTGTTCTTCAAATCACTTGCGTTCTTCCTTGGCTAAATGTACACTCATCAACCTGATGGTTCTTAAATGTGCCCCCAACCCTGAAACACACATATACCAGCAAACCACAATGTGCCAACTCTTGAATGGCTTCTACATCTCAACCATTGTTTGTTGACTCTGACTAGTTTTACACAAAGACAACTCTACTCCCAAGTTGAGTGTACTGCACGATAGAGTTCATGCAGAAGAAAGAGGGAGAAATCCTTGGTGGTGGTGAGAGGTTCAGAATGATGACTATGCTCAAAGGTCTCAATCAGTCAAAAAAAAAAAACCAAAAACAACGACCCTAGACTCCTACACTGATGGGGAGTATTGAGTAAGGGAACAAATTGAATATAGAACATTCAGAACGAGAGGAGCATGTGAGTGTGTGCAGAATAATCCAAAGAAAATATTTATTCAGTGGAAGAAGAATCCAAGAAAAGGTCCTTCTAGGTTCAAGGACACAAAATAGGAGGCGTGGGTACCTGTCTTTTTGACTGAAGCACCATGACCAAACACAGTGGATTTTAGCTGTAGGATACTGTAAGCAACATTTCACTAAAACTCAGTAAAGTGGTGAAGGTCACAACTAATAATCATCATAATGGCTAACCATTACGGAGGGCTTCCCTGTTGGCTCAAGGAATAAAGAATCTGCCTGCAACAGATGAGAGTTTTGCTTATATTATCTAATAGTCACCATAACCCTACAATGTAAGGACCATTTTTAAAAATTTTAAGTATTTTTGGCTGTGCTGGGTCTTTGGCGTTGCCCACGGGCTCTCTCTGGTTGTGGCAAGTGCTCTTTATTGTGGTGCACGGGCTTCTCACTGAGGCGGCTTTCCTGGTTGCAGGGCGCAGGCTCTAGGCACAGGGGCTTCTGTAGCCGCAGCACACAGGCTGTGTGCTCAGTGTAGCACAGGCTCAGGAGTTGTGGCGCACAGGTTTAGTTCCTCCATGACATGTGGGATCTTCCCAGACCAGGGACCAAACCCTTGTGCCCTGCATTGGCAGACAGATTCTCAACCACCGGACCACCAGGAAGTCCTGTAAGAACTATTATTCTCATTTGATAGATGAGGAAACTGAGGCACAGAGAAGCTTAATTTGACAAGGTCACAGAGCTATTAGATAATAGGATCCAGACTTGAATGTAGTTCTGACTCCAGAGCTTGCTTCCTAATTTACAACCTTAAAGCAAATTAAAATAAGGTCACAGCTGGTCCTCCTCATTTCGGGTTCAAAATATTTTTCTAAAAGAACAGGAGGGCACATGACCCTGGGCATACTCACTGGCGTGCATGATAAGACATCGCCCACTGTATGAATAGCTGTAGAGCAAAGCTGAGAACAGCCAATTGGAAAGATGTGAGAAGGCTGAAGACCTGGATACCTCAGTTACCACCCCATCTCTGCAAGCACAGAGGTATCTGAACCTAAGCATGTAACATCTCTCTGCCTCAAGCTTCTGTTCTATAAAATGGGAGTAACTCAGCAAGAGTCACATATAACAAGATTATTGAGGAGACAAGACTAAAAGAGAACATTTGTGAAAGCATTCCTTGGTGTTAAAAATGCTGTAGCATGGGTTGACAAATATTTATTTTAATTTAGGGTTTCAAAGGTCTCCCTTTATAAAGTGCAGCAGAAGTCACTTCCAAACCACCCATTTATTTAACATAAAGAAAAGAGAAACCTAGAATTACCAACAGGGTATGCCTTACACATATTATTAGTATGGGCTGAAATTGCATGGTTTCTGCCTCTCCCCATGCAACTCAGTGGGTTCCAGGCAGTTTCACACTGTGCTCCTGCATTCAGGCTTTCTGATTCTTGGTTTAGCAGATGAGGACTGTGGAGTGGCCCTCCTGGGGCCATCATCTTGATGATGGCCTGGAGTGCTTGTCTGTGCTCGTGAGAGTCTGCCTGTCTCCAGAGGAGGCTCCAGGCTGCTGTCTTCTCACTCCTCCCATGAAATGACACCCTCTGGATCCATGACATTTTACAGTTTATTAAAAAAAAATTATTCCATTTACACAGGAACTTATCTAATTTAACCCTTTCTCCTACCCATGAAACAGGCAAGATAAACTGCATTATGCCCATTTTATGGATAAGGATAATTTACTCCGGAGATGTTGATTTGCCTAAGATGCAGTCAGTGGTGCATCACTTCCCAGGTAGTGCAAGTGGTAAAGAACCCACCTGCCAGTGCAGGAGATACAAGAGCAGCAGGTTTGATCCCTGGCTCAGGAAGATCCCTTGCAGGAGGAAATGGCAACCCACTCCAGTATTCTTGCCTGGAGAATCCCAAGGACTGAAGCACTTGGCGGGCTACAGCCCATAGGGTTGCAGAGTTGGACATGACTGAAGTGACTTAGCACACATGCAGTCGGTGGGAGAGCTGGGCTAATCCCAGTGCATGACTTTTCCACTATACCACACGTTTTGAATCACTTAATGAACGAATCACAGAGCACTTAGATTGTGTCAGCCATCGTGCGAGCTATTCCTTATGCATCAGCTTGCTCTCCTGAAAGAAGCATCTTCAAACCCCTCATTTCCCATCCCATGCAATTAATGATGAGTTTTAAGTGACAGAATTAATAAATTCTCACTATTCAGCATGTCACACTAGGAGCCGAGCAGTAGAGCAGTGCGGCCACTCAGAGCTGTGCTCTGGAGCCAGATGATCTTGTATCCTCCCACTATGTCAACTCCATTTCCTCATCTATAAAAAAAGGGACAACAACTGCGCCAGTGCAGGGGGTTGTGAGGATTTAGTGTAGGTAAACCAACTACAGTGCCAGTTACATAACAAGAGCTCAATAACGATTAATTGTCATTTTCTTAATTCTTTTTAAAGAAGACAAGGAGACGTTTGAAAACAAAAATTCACCTCCATAATATCATGTCCCAAAGCTTTTGTATCAAGGCTCTGGCCCAGAAAAAGGAGCCCTTCCTACTCTGGCAGAGCCCACAAGCCCTTGCCTGTGCACCTCTACCTCTGCTGCTCTGACCCTGTGGCTTTAGGGCTGGAAGCTCTCCTTCTCCAATGTCATGCCCTACTTTTTCTCAATTTCCCCCAAATATTCACCTCTCAAGCTTTTGCATGTGGGGTCTTCATTCCCCAACAAGGGATCAAACCCACACCCCCTGCAGTAGAAGCAGTCTTAACTGCTGGACTGCCGAGGAAGTTCGCTCAAGCATTTTTACTGAGCACTTCTTTACATGCTGGGCATGGGAGTGGTTGCTGTGATGAGCTTTCAGGAATAAAAGACTTGGCACACTGGCTGCTAAACACCGATGGCAGCGAGTCCTCAGCTGTCACTTCTTAAAGGTAACTGCCTCAGCTGATGAAATGTCCTCTTCCAATGTCCTCATCGCTCCTTCCAGTGGCATCCAGCACTCAGACTGTTCAATTTGGTGGAATAAGGCTGGACCCATTGCCTCAACTCAGAACACCTTGCCAGCTCCAGAATGTGGGGTTGACTGAGGCCTTCATTGGGCCTGCATGTAGCTCAACTTCTCCCTCTGCTCAATCTGGAGTGCTGCACTAATAAACATTCCAATCTCTTCAAGCTGCTTCCCAGGGAACCCAAACTGTGACAGGGACAGAAGATGCAAAGATGAGCAAGCCAGGGTCTGGTCTTCAAAGATATCCAGGCAAGTGGGAACCGCAAGGCTAATGGCAAGGAGCTTACAAGTGAAGGACACATAAAGTGCACTGAAGCCTGCCTGGAGGGGGCCAGGGTTGAGGGGAATCCATCATTCCAGGTTCAGCCAGGTTTTGGGCCCACCCTGCTAACCTGTGGGATTTCCCAGACTCTGACATCCAGTCTACACACTCAGGCTTTGTGACAAGCCATAGTGCTCTGATGTTGGCGTTGTTTGGTTTGCCATCTGAGGGTGAGCCTGACCCAGGCCTGGAAGGTAGCTCTTGGTAGGATGCTGCTGCTGTGCTGTGCTTAGTCGCTCAGTTGTGTCAGACTCTTTGTGACCCCATGGACTGTAGTCTGCCAGGCTCCTCTGTCCACGGGGATTCTCCAAGCAAGAATACTGGAATGGGTTGCCATGCCCTCCTCCAGGGGATCTTCCCAACCCAGGGATTGAACCCAGGTCTCCCGCACTGCAAATTCTTTACCATCTGAACTAACAAGGAAGCCCAAGAATACTGGAGTAGCCTATCCCTTCTCCAGGGGATTGTTCTGGCCCAGGAATTGAAATAGGGTCTCCTGCATTGCAGGCAGATTCTTTACCAGCTGAGCTACCAGGGAAGCCCTTTTAGTAGGATGTTAGGTTCTAAATGACAAACTAGGCTGGAGAATGGCCAGTGAGGGTAAATGGTCCCTTCTTGGCTTACATTTGCCCGGAAACCAGTGAGAATGTAAAGTTGTCTACATCCCACAAATCTTGACAGCAATTCCAATGTTGAAATAAACAACTGACTGGTACCTTCAATTGCTGTGTAGACTTGTTTGGAAGGATCTATGATCCCTCTGTATTCCCCCTCCTACAGGGGACCAGCAAGGCTGCCTGAGGCACTGGTGAGTGTGGTGAGGCCAGCAGAAGCAGGGAGGCCAGGACTGCAGAGGCCTTTCAACCTGGCCAGCTCCTGACTGTTAAGGCTCTGGTGGAAGAACCAGCCTCCCAGGGGCACAAGTTGGAAAGGCTCTCTAGAGTAGAAGGGGGAGATTCCTTATGTCAGATTCCTCCCTTCTCTCTGCTCTGTGTTTCTTGGGAGAGCAGACTGACACTACCTGAATTTTCTACCCATCTCCCAAATGCCCCCAATCCCCGCAAATTCACCTTACACACTTATTGTAGGGTTCTTCTCAACTGCTGCAATTCACTCATCTTAATTTTCTGAAGGCCTGCAGTGTAGGTCTGTATTGTCACACATACAGGCTCTTATTTAATGGAATCATAAAACTGGGAGCCAGCCTAGAGGCCATCTAATGCTGCCTCCTATTTGAAAGAGTCCTTCTTTATATAGTCATGGGGCTGAACAGTTCCAGAGTTCAGGAACTGTAAGAAGGCAGTTTGAGTTGTTAAAGTTTTTCCTTCCTTTGAACCCAAACCTGTCTACTCTAGAGTCACTCAGAAAAAATGAACTGCTTTTTCTTATGATGGCCCTCCAAGCCATAGATTGGACACAGAGGAATCACTCTGAGTGCTTATGTAGACCCCGAGGAGGTATACAAACGTCGACTTGTCATGGCTACCCAGCTAATTAATATAGGTGAGCCCTTCTATTACCAGTAATAGTGCTGGGATCTGATCACAGATCCAATTCCACTGCTCTCCACACACACAGCCACCTCCGAAGAAGCACTCTGCCACTGAAGCTTCGGCGGCATTTCTCTCAAGAACTGGGAAAACTCAGACACGGACAAGCTGGTGAGGGGTGAAGGGGCTGACGAATAGGGAGGCACAGACCCTACCCCGGATGGCCCCAACTGGCCCACATGCAGGTCTGAGGTTGGAAGAGAGTGATAGGGCCTGTGGTCCTTGGAACTGTGAGGATGCATGTGGTCACAGACAAGCCTAGAACACCACCTCTTGAGGACTCCTGAGACAGGGGCTGAGGAAGCAGGAAGATTTAGTGACCCTCCCTGCTGGCTGCGCAGCAGTCCACTGGTGCAGAGCCTTCCAGCTTTATTCTTCTTTACCCCCAGACAGGTGTATCCTCCCCAGCGACCTGTATCACAAGACCCACAGTGGCTGGGTTAAGATTCCTTGGTTGAACTTTGTGATGACAATTCTCCACAAAGCCGACGTTTCTTCTGTTGATGCTGGTTTCTCCAGTCATTAAGAGGAAAGCAATTATAGTGTCTTCTGCACGACAATTACATACAGTGGCTGAGTATCCAGGAAATACTACTTACAAATCATACTACCTCTGTTAAACAACTCCCTCTCCCCATTTAAACACTGGTTAATTTGAAACCAAGATGTTCTTTTTCTTTGCCTTAGACCCCATTCTCAATTTCCTACTTCCCAGGCCTCTCCTACATGGTTAAGAGAAAAAGTAAGGAACAAAAAACCACTCAAGCAAAATGGGGACAGTTTCTCACTTTTCTCTTTGGCCCCAAAGGGTCAAATTCAGAGAAGAGTGAGCCTAGGCCAGAGATCACTGGAGAAAGCAGTTGGCAAACCATGTCTGAGGCCAGGTTGCAGAATCAGCTTACTCATTCAAGCAGTGGGGCTGAGACAGCAGAACCCAGACCCCTTCAGCTAAGCCTTGGCTGGAGAGCACAGCACTGCAGTGATGGAATACACTGCCCTTCATTATAAGCTTGGTCCACTGCAAGGTCGACCCCCAGCAGCTTTAATGACATCTTCCCCCAGGGGCAACACTGATGCTTCCACAGCCTCCTCCACATGACAGATGCAAATGTCACAGGAAAATGCCAAATCAGAGAGACTGCACCCCTTAACCATGGGCAAACACTGCAGCCCTACACCAGGAGCAGCAGAGTGAGCAAGGGAGATGCAGGGATATTTAATTTACACAGCGGCCATCAGAGCCCAGTCACAGCTGGGGCAGTGGGAGGAGTCTAGAGTCCTAGAGGGCAGCCCCCCCACTCCCTTCCCCTTGGAGGACCCGTCCTCAAAGACCCTTAGGTGGGGCTCCCGGGTTGTGCAGAGGATGCTCCAGTCAAAAAGAGAGATTTATGAATGCTGTCCCCAAGAAGTCCGTGGCAGGAGATGGCCGCCTACACGGTGGCCCAGGGGTCTGAAAGACAGTCCATGTCCTGGGCACAGTCCTCAGCCTCATGGCCCTAGAGGAAGCCCTCACGGCGGAACTGTTCCTGGAGAAGAGCTCGGTACTGATCAAATCCCCCCTCAACCCGGGTGACGCCGCCTCCTTCGCACACCCACAGCTCCCGGCACACCAACCGGATGAAGCGCTCGTCATGGGACACCAGAATCACACCACCCTGCAAGACAAGAGACCGTGGGGCTCTCAGAGGGGCCCAAAGGCATGCTGAGGCCCAGGCAGGAGTGGGCAGCTTGAAGGTACACTCACCCTGAAGTTGTTGAGAGCACGGCCCAGAGCCTCAATGGTCTCCATATCCAAGTGGTTTGTGGGTTCATCCAGAATGTAGAAGTTGGGACTGGAAGGCAGAATCCAGAAAGGTGGGAAGTTAGGGGGCTGGGAGAAAATGAGCTCTGATACCAAGGCAAGACAATCATTTTCCATTGGGCAAGAGGGGAAAGTAGAGGGCAAAGTTCTAGTCAAGCCGGCTCACCAGGGCATGGTCATCTGAGCAAAGGCCACCCTGCTCTTCTGGCCCCCAGACAAACTGGCAACAGGGCGCACGGCCAGTTCTCCAGAGATGCCATACCGGCCCAGCTGGTGACGGTACTCCTCCTCAGGTCGTCCTGCAATAGGCCCCACCCCACCATGTGGGTTTCAGGCCCAACTCCCTCCCCTCACCATCCACCCAGCCCCACCCCCATTGCCCACATTCTTACACCCAGACTCAGCAACCCAAGGTAAGCCTAGGGGGAGGTGTCAGGCCCAGCCCTCTTTCCTCAGCTCAAATCCCTAACGCACCAGGGAACTTGCGTGCTAGCAGTTCCACAGCACTGACATTCAGGTCCAGCTGCTCCACGTGGTGCTGGCTGAAATAGCCAATCTTCAGATTCCTGCAGACAGATGGAAAGGTGGAGAGGGGATGCAAAGCAATGACCATAAAGGAGTGTAGCTACAGCACAGGAGGAGTTGGAAAGCGGAGGTATGGGCCCCACCTGTGAGCATGTCTGATGCCCCGAACAGGGGTCAGGTCCCCCATAAGCAACTTCAGCATGGTAGACTTCCCAGCCCCATTCTCCCCAACCTGTAAGAAGACACATGAGTATATAAAGAGCATCCCTGAATGGGATACAGAAGCAGAGGAGATGAGAATAGATCCCAGGTAGTCCCAGTGACTCCAACAACTAAAAAAAACTATTTTTAAAGAACTGTAGAGAAAAATGAAGTAAACACTAAAGCTGTGAAGGGGACCAATACCCAAGTACCCACTAAGTGCAAGGGAATTAATTCTCCCAACAGCAGGGCAAGCTGGATGTTATCTCTCTTCTAAGAATGAGGAGTCTGTTTAGCAACCAAGCTAAGAAATGGCAGAGTTAGCATCCCAAGTCTGACCCTGAGCCATGCTCTCTCCTCTATGTTCCACAGTTAGGAGGACACTCAGAGCTGAGACCAATAAGACAAAGTTCAGTCCCAGCTCACAGAACAGAGATGGCAGCCATACCACACAGATGCGAGATTCAAGATCGGCAGAGACAGAGAGACGGCTGAAGATGACGTGCTTTGGGTCATAGTAGAAGTCCACCTCATCCAGTTGCAGGATTGGTGGTGAGAACTTCTCAAATCCATCGGGGAATCTGCAGGAGGTGGGGTGATGAGCCTGAGGGCAGCCCCAGAAACAAGAGCTTCCCCACCTGCCCCTCTGACCCAGCACTCACTTCATCACTACCTCCAGCTCCTTATCCACAGGTTTCAGCTCTGGTCTGAGGAGAGAGGAGACAGACTAGATTTGTTCTTTAAAACATGGATTTGTTCTTATCATACAAGTAATACATATGCTGAAAAGAATAGAGGTTTTTTTTGGGGGTAGCTTTTTGTTCTCCCAGTTAATATACTATATGTTTCAATGTCACAAGATCCTAAGCCTTACGATTTTAAGCTCCCCTACCACCTGTATGTCTAGAAATGTTGCTTCAAGATTAAACTTCCAATACTCTTTTGGGTATATAACCGAAAAAAAAAATACTGATTGGAAAAGATACACGAATCCTTGTGTTTACAGCTATATTATTTACAATAGCCAAGACAAAGAAACAACCTAAGTGTCCATCCATCCACAGATGAATGGATATACATATACACACACATATACAATGTGTTGACAAAGGTCTGTATAGTCAAAGCTATGGTTTTCCCAGTAGTCATGTATGAATGTGAGAGCTGAATCATAAAACAGGCTGAGCATCAAAGAACTGATACTTTTGAACTGTGGTGTTAGAGAAGACTTTTGACAGTCTTTTGAGATCAAACCAGTCAATCCTAAGGGAAATCAAGCCTGAATATTCACTGGAAGAACCGATGCTGAGGCTGAAGCTCCAATACTTTGGCCACCTGATGCAAAAAGCTGATCCATCGGAAAAGATTCTGATGCTGGGAAAGACTGAAGGCCAACAGGAGAAGGGGGCAGTAGAGGATGGGATGGTTAGATAGCATCAACAACTCACGAACACCAATCTGAGCAAACTCTGGGAGACAGTGAAGGACAGAGAAGCCTGGGGTGCTGCAGTCCCTGGGGTTGCAAAGAGTCGGACACGACTTAGTGACTGAACAACAACTCAGCCATAAAAACAGAATGAAATTTTGCCATTTGTAACAAGATAAATGGACTTGAAGACTATGCTAAGTGAAGTCAGTCAGAAAAAGAGAAATACTGTATGATATCGCTTATATGTGGAATCTAAAAAAATAAAATCTAAAAGAACAGATTCACAGATATAGAGGATAAACTAGTGGTTACCAGTGGGTGGAGGAGAGGGAGGGAGGGGTAAGACTAGGGTAAAGGATTAAGAGATACAAACTCCCAGGTATAAAATAAGCTACAACGATATATTTATTAAACAACACAGAGAATATAATCAATATTTTATATTAAGTATAAATGGAACATGATCTTAAAAACTGTGAATCACTACGTTGTACACTTGAAACATATAATATTGCACATCAACTGTACTTCAACAAAAAATGCCTCCAAAGCTCAACATCATTAGTAACAAGGGAAATACAAATCACGATTTCAAAGAGCTATCACTTCACATCCACTAGGAGGGCTAAACTTCAAAAGACAGATAATAAATGTTGGCAAAGAGGTGGAGAAATTGGAATCCTCATATACTGCTGGTAGGAATGTAAAATGGTGCAGCTGCTGTTAAAAACAGTTTGGCAATCCCTCAAAATCTTAAACATAGAATTATTACATAACCTAGCAATTTCACTCCCAGCTATGTAACCAAGAGAATAGAAAACACATGTCCACACAAAAACTTGTTCATAGCAGCATCATTATTCCTAACAGCCCAAAACAGGAAACAATCCGAAATGTCCACCACCTGATGAATCATTAAACAAAATGTGGAGTAACTGTACAATGAAATATTATCTGGCCAGGAAAAGGAGTAAAGTACTAATCCAGGCTACATGATGAACTTCAAAGACATGACATTATGCGAAAGAAGCCAGACATAAAAAAAAGATCACAGGGACAAATCTGTCTATATGAAATGTCCACAATTACCAAATATATACAGACTGAAAGTAGACTGATGGTTGCCAAGGTCTGGGGGCAAGATGAGCTCTCCAAGAGTAGTAATAGAATAGAATAGAAGGCCTTCCCTGCAGGCCTTTCTGCAGAAAGGAAGTTAAAGTTGATTTGTAGGAAAGGAGAGATCTAAAACGGGAGGGTAAGATGAGAATTGTAGGCATTCCCTACAAAACGAGAGGAGTCAGGGCCTGGTCAGGGACACTGTACTCACAGTTTCTCCAGCATCTTGAGTTTGCTCTGCACTTGGGAGGCTCTGTTGGCATTGTAGCGAAAACGGTCAATAAAAACCTGCAGGTGGACAAGTTCAGGCATGTTCAGCTCCCTCACCCCCTACAACTCTAGTACACATGGGATGGGGCGGGTCCCCAGTCCTGCCTGCTCTCCCACCTGGATATGCTGGCGATACTGTTGCTGGGCCTCATATTCACGCTGCTGATTGAGCAGTCGCTCCTGCTTGCTCTTGATGAAGGTCTCAAAGTCTCCCCGGTAACCATCCAGCCGCTGGCTGTGCAGGTGGATGATGTCTGTGGCTATGGCATTCAGGAAGTTGCGGTCATGGGAGACGACCAGGATTGTGGAGGGCCACGTCTGAGGGGGTCACAGGATGGCAGGCCCGGTTTGGGAGGGCAATCAGCTCCCAAACCCCAGAGGCCTTGGAGGCAGACGCTCCCCAGACCTGCTCCACACCTGGAAGCACTCACCTGCAGATAATTCTCCAGCCATAGGATGGCCCTTACATCCAGCATGTTAGTGGGTTCTGAAAAAGCAGGGGAGGACATGTTTGGGATTGAAGGGCTGGAGAACTGGAAACTTGGACAACGCCACCCTTCTGCACCCAAAGTCAGGGTGCCGCATTTCAAACTCACCATCTAACAGCAGCAGATCTGGCCTATGGAAAAGAAGAACACATGGTTTGAGGTTTCAGGTCAGCGACTTGTTGCCACCTCCCAAGAGCCAAGCTCATCCTCCACAGTATCCACATACAGGTCCAGGGGACTCACCTAGCAAACAGAGCCCGGGCCAGGGCCAGTCTCATCCTCCAGCCACCTGAGAACTCCCTAAAGAGACAGAGCTGCATCAGAGGCGAGTGTTCACGAGAAGAGGCAGAGGCACGACCAACAGTGTTCAGAGCCAAGAATGGTAGGGGCCACTCACCGGGTGGGCTGCTGCTGCATTTTGGGGGTAAAGCCAAGCCCAGCAAGAATAACTGATGCCCTAGGAGTGAAGAAATGAAAGAACCTGATTGGAACAGGTAACAGAAAGGAAAGATAAAATCTGAAAGAAGGAAAGGAATTTTAAATACCTGGCAGGTGCTTTGTCAGCCTCGATCTCCTCCAACTTGGCATAGATTTCTGCCAGCTGTGCAGCTTGTGAGCCCTCAGCCCTAGGAATGGGGGGGAAGAGCTATCAGGCTGAGCGGGAGAAGTTTACTACTTTATCCTGCACCTCAGGACAGTTCCAAAGCAGGCTACTGGCTGCACTGTTGCTGGGACAGGAACAGAACACAGGAAGGACTTGCTCACAGCAGTGAGGGCAATGGGCACCATGCCAGGAACAAGGAATGCACAGCTCCACTGAGCCAAACTCTAAGCCCTGCTGCTTACTAGGATGGGTATTTGAATGGTGGATTGTGCCAGCATGGCAGGCACTCTGCGAAGCATGGCTGCTGCTGGTCAGTCTGTCCCAGGGAGCCCTCACCTGCCAGCGGCAATCTGGGCGTTGAGCTCCCGCTCCCGACGCAGCAGGTCTTCTCGCACCGTGTCACTCTCCAGCACACTCTGCAGGGCAGGGGTGTCGTCTCCAGCAACCTCTTGCTCCACATGCAGTAGGGAAATGTGGGCTGGAACTCGCAGGCTCCTGGTGGCCAGCATCTTCAGCAGCGTCGTCTTCCCCAGCCCATTCCGACCCACCAGGCCATAGCGGCGGCCCCATGCTAGGTTCACATCTGCTCCAGCCAGCAGTACCCTGCATGGGTAGCAGGAAGATGACAAAAGGGGGCTCTAGAGATAGCTGCACAGCAAGTTTAACAAAAGAAACCTAACTATTTTTAGCCCCATTTGACCGCTCCAAATTCTCCTTTAACTGTAGGAAAAAAAAAAAAACAAACTGTCAGCCCCACTCCCCCCCAACCACTCCCTCACCTATCGCCAAAAGACACATCAAAGTTCTCAATTCGCACATCATAGGATTTGTTCTTTCCAGATGATTCCAACCGACTTTCCTTTCGGCTGCCTGCCTGGCTGGCTGATGCCTCTTCCAAGACTCTTAAAAGGAGAAATGGATGGCTTTTAGCACTCCCAAGGAGCCTTCCATCTCAATAGGGACTGCTCTGCTCTCTTCTCAGCCCTTTTCACTAACTCACAGAGGGTTGCTGGTCTTGAGTGTGTCCTTCTCTGAGCGCTTCTCCTGCTTTGCCTTCAATCGAGCCTCAGCTTTCTCTAGCTTCTTTGCATTCACCGTCTAAGGGTCCAAACATAATGCATTTCATCCTATGGTGTGGGCTCAAGGACTCAGGGAAAGTCAATCAGAAATGCCCCAGGAAGACACTCCAATACTTAGAAACAGTCAACTCTCACCCCCACCATAGACACAGACCCCTCCCTTTCTTCTTCCTCTCCCTCCTCACCGAGGACTGTTCCCTCTTTAGCAGGCCTGGAAGTTTGGTGCCACAGTCTGTAAACAATAAGAAAAGCAGTCACCTTCTCCCTAAGGAAACGGAAACTAACATTTTCAGTGACTAACATGAATCAGACACAGACCCATATGTTTAAAGGAAAGCTTTACAAATCCTGGAGACAGATATCAATTCTCTCAACACTTAAAACAAAAACTCAACTCACAGATTAAGGATACAGCGGCTAAGAGCAGTTAAGCAACTCTTACAAGATCATGCAGTAGGTTAGTAAGCTGCAAAATTGGGAAGTGAACCTAAATCTGTCCAGCTCCAAGACCCATGGGTCCTACCACACCCAAGAGCTTGGAGACCTCCCCAATCTTAATCCCTTTAATGGCTCATTTACCCTCAGTAAAGACATCAACTAACTCCTACAACCTTGTCCTGTGGAAAAGAGGTACCAAGAGTCCTGAGCCCCAGAGGGCAGATGGCTAAGGAAGGGGTGGAGGACGTAGAGCAGCTAGTTCAATCTTCCCTCTCTCTCACCGTAGTTCTCTGTTATCTTTGACAACTGGATGGGGGCGTCTAGTAGCACCTGGCTGTTTCCCTGGGTCTGTGGTTCCGCCCTTGAGGGTAGGGATAGAAAGCAATGGGTTAGAAGAGCAGGAAAAAGCTCTATGGCCATCAGACCTTCTTCTCTCACGTCTTGTCACCTGACCGTCCGCTCTCCCGTCTCCCCCACGAATCCCCCTGCCCTGGCACGTACAGGCGCAGAGTGTTGTACATGCGCTGGCACACGGCCCTGATGCCCGCGTCATCCTTGCTGTCCCCGGACACCTCCTGCAACAGTTCCCCCACAGCTTCCACCAGGTCATCCACAGACTCGAAGTCCGCACTGCCGCTGTGCAAGACGCCTAGGGAGGGCGTGTCAAGACACGAGGAAGATACCAGGTAAGGTGGACATACAAGTAGTTTTGGTCCCCGTATTGCGGCCCCAGTCCGGGCTCCAGACCCAACTGGTCCTCGGGACAAGAGGTCACACAGAGGAGAGGCCTAGCGGCGGTCCCCGCCACTGATCTGCCTTAGTACTTCCCCCCGCCCTGACTTCCACTTCGGCATCCCCAGCGCGTTGATTCGGTTCGGCTCACCAGTCACGTAGTCGAAGACCTGTCCGTCAATTTCGGGGAACTCGCTCCGCAGGATTTCAGCGCAAGTCGCCATGTTCCAGTCGGGCTCCCGTCCGCGCAGTCGCTGTGAGACCCCGGTCAAGGCCCGCCCCCTACCGGTCCCCCGAAAGCTCGCCCTTCCTTCCAAAGCGCATGCGAAACGGTGACGTAAGAAAGGCGCGGAGTGCGCAGAACCCGGTGGGAGGGGCGAACGGCGCTGGCGGTACCGTACGCAAGCGCCGCTCAGAGTCTCCGCCGAGACGCACTTTCTGCGCTTGCGCGACTCTTTTTCACTAAAGAATTAGCCACATGTACGATTCTCACAGACTTCTGGGAGGTGGAGATCCTGCAGGGGGCGAGGGCGGGGTGCAGGGAAGCTCGCGGTTTATCAGGCCATGAAGGGAACCTCCCGAGAAGGGCGGTCGATAAAGCACATTGGCCTTGCTAGATTCTACATGCTCCTCAGAGGCGCGTCAGCCGCTGCGTGCTTGTCCATTTTGGAGCCCGCTGAGCATTGCTGACTCACGCTGGTGCCTGAGCTCTCATAAGCCCCTGGTGCCTTTCTGTGCAGTCGCAGATTTTGTTCGGTTTTCAGGCCCTATGGGCTGCTTGTCTTATCAGGTAGCCAGCCCGCCCGCGACCTCTCACACTTGACGGCTCAGCAGACCTTCGCGAATAACGCCCTTTGGGCCTTCCATCACCCCCGGGCACTTCCTCACTGACAGCCACTGGGCAAGAAAACCAGATCGACAAGGTCTGTGTAATTTCATTAGTATTCCCAACCTACACCCAAAGCAGACTTCTCCGCAACCTGAGTCTCAGTAAGTGACCGTAAAAGGGCCTTTCAGTGTTTCCCTGGGGTAAAATTAGGCATTTCCTCAAAATGCTACCGCTTCACATTTAATGTGAATATTCTTCCAAACTGGCTCCAAAATTGTCAGTTAAAGTCACACCCATTCATCGTTTTGTCATTGAGGAATAAAGATTTCCATTTTATTTGAAACACAGGGAAAGTGGAATTCTCACAGGAAACTACAAAACTGTCTGGTTTCTTCAACTTGCAAAAGCTGAGGGAGAACCTGTGGCTTTTAAGATTTTACAGGCATCCACCAATCAACGGACCTTGTTTGGATCCAGATGTAAGTTGTGACAGTTTTTTTGTAGGCCACTTGGATTAAGCATGAACAGTTTGGATGTGACATTAAAGAGCTGATCACAAGTTGAACCACTATGATGGGAGTTCATTACATATTTTCTACTTGTTTGAAATTTTTTCTTAATAGATTTCTTAGGTTTAAAAAGGCAGAGACTAAGCAAGGAAAAACTGGTGATGGCAGATCTTTGCTCCAACACATTAGCAGAATATGGAGCATTCCCCTCAGGGTCCTGTTCACACAATTCTTTGGCAAGGGGGAGGCATGGAGGGAGGAATTATCTAAGAGGCCTGCCTGCCTGTTCAGTGACCCAATGGATTGTAGCCCGCCAGGCTCCTCTGTCCATCGGATTTTCCAAGCAAGAATACTGGAGCGGATTGCCATTTCCTCCATCAGGGAATCTTGCTGACACAGGATCGAAGCCTGATCTCCTGCATTGCAGGCGAATTCTTTACCACTCAGCCACGGGGGGCGGGGGGAGCCCATAAGAGGCCCGGGAAGAGTGAAATTTTTCCTTTTTACAACATACCCACCAAGGTCTGGGAAGCCTGAATAACTAAGAAGAGGATAAAATTAAGAGCTCAGTCAGTTTCTAAGGATGGCTGGGAAGACCAAATGTACACCTTGCTTAATCTCTGCTAATCAGAAAAATACCTGCCTAAAACTGAGGATGATTTTCGGTAAGAATTTCTACCATCAGGGAACTGAGGCCAGGTGGGCTGCTTGCCCTTGAGGCTATCAGCGGGGCATTCTGGGGGAAATACCTGTCAGGGTAAGGGCTTGGTTGGCCCTGAGGGACATAACAATTAAGTTATGACAAAAGAGAATTCCACTTAAGGCTGAGTTAAGACAGGGGAGGGGCAGTCCCACCAAACCCTCTCCCCTGTAGCTCCCACTTCAACACTTAGCCAGCAGCTCCGTTCTACAGAGTTTATTAGGTTTATAACTGGACGAAGTCACATGTGTACAAAATGAAGCTCACACTATCCCAAAGCAGAGTAGGAATTGAGGGCTGGGGATCCGTTACTGGCCTTTGGGGGAGCTCCGACGTGAGGGGCAGCCAACCCTCCCACTCCAGAGATGTGGCCACAGGAGAGGGGAGGAGGAGGAGCCCACTTGGCTTTGGTCACAGAACTCAAGAGCCTGGCAGTGGGCTAGGGCAGGCAGATGGATGGTGGAGTAGGAGCCTCTGAAACCACCCCGTTCGGGGAGCCCAGGGACTGCTCCACCAGTCCCACTCGCAATGTGCTTGGTCCAGACCTAGACTCGGGGGCTAGTGCAAAGGGCAGGCAGCAAAGCAGGAGGGAGGAGACACTGATGTGTGGTGGCCGAGGGCACCCAGACCTGTGGAAGAGGGTGGGTGGGGAGGTGGGCTAGCGGCCACCAGGCAGCTAGCAGCGGGTCTCATAAATGCCGCTGCGGCCAATGTAGCGCACCCATTTGATGACATCGTGGTCGCTGTAGTTCAGCTTCGGTTCAAACACCTTCAAGTAGCGCACCTTGAGGCCAGAAGGTGCGAATGGCACCTGGGCAAGGGATAGCTCCAGTTAGGGATGTGGCCTTCCTTTCATAGCCGGTCTCCTTGCCCTGCCCTACCTCATCTCTCTACTAGAAGGGTTCGAATGACTGGGACCCTGAAAGAAGCTCTGGGAAGCTGGGATGGTGAGGGGCCCCCTAAGAGGTTACTAAAGAAGAAAGAATAACTAGCAATCTGGTTTGGGTTTGAAGTCAGGCCCTGCCTGTGATGACCTGAATCAGTTCCTTTAATCAGCAGGTGACAGCAACCAAAGACCTACCTTAAAATATACTTATCCTGCTCAGTTTTATGGACTTAAACAGTACGGTGGAAAAAATTACATGTCTAATGTGCATAAAGCAAAGTCAGCCCATTTTCCTGTCTTGTGTCTTACTGAGCATGCATGCAATCTCAGTTTTTCCCTAAGAATTGTTTTATGACAAGCCAAAGGAAGTCAAAGATTTTTGTCAGTGTGAATATCAATTTCTAGGAGGAAGCCTGCAGGGGAAGAAATGGGTCTGTGAATTAAAATCACTTCTCTCAGGGGTCTCAGTTTCATCATCAGCAAGGTGGTAGGTGCAGAGGTTGACTGGAAGGATTTCTAAGGTCTTTCCTAGCACACATTGCTCTAGGCCCCTTCTCTGCCGTACCTCAAAGTTCATTGAAATGGGGGGTCGAGCCCATTTCTTCTTGTCGTTGGTGGGCAGCAGCTCAATCTCAGCGCTGATTTGCGATTCCTTCATGCCTGCCATGCGCTTGATCCTGGAAACACAGGGTCAACAGGCAGCACGGGCCCCTGGTAGCTAAGAAAACTTCAAGGGGGGTTACTGTCCCTTTAAGGAGGTTGTGGGGGGAAAAGAACCCAGAAGCTCAGGGGAGGTGCCAGGGCAAGGCAAGGTGGTGAGGACTCTGATAACCTCTTGCTATGAAACCTTGGGTCTGTTATTCCTTTAGCACTGCAGGCTGCATGCAGTTTCTGCTTAGACACATGGCCAAGCTATCCCTTGCTCTCTACTTCACAGAGGTACAAGGGCAAATGGGGAAACGTTAAAGAATCGTGATAAAAGCATGCATGCATGTACTTCAGGGCAGGCATGTGCACAACTGCACAGAGGTACAAGGGATGAGGACACAACCAGGGGCTCCAGGAGAAGCAGTCACCCCCACTCCCTCAATACACACACGTGCATGCACAAAAGGTGACACTTAACAAGAGGGTACACGAAGGCTTCTTGAGCCCTGTTGTGCTCTCACGAAGGAAAGACTCACTTCCACACGATGGCGTTCTCACTGGCCTTATACTTGGCCTTCCCCTTCATGCAGATTACCTGCACCCCACTAGTGTTCAGTGGGGTTGGGATCCGCACCTAGAAGTGACACATGTGTCAGGGAGCTCTACTGAATCCTGACATCACCTGCCTTTATACTTAAGAGACAAGTGCTGCCTCCTCCGTAAACCCCTTATCCTCACCTCAATCTTCTGAGCCAGTAGTGAGGGTTTGAAGTTGGACTTAATGACCACCTTGACCTCCAGCTTGGTGCGTCCCACTTCCCGAACTAGTGGGATCACGCGAAAAGGAAGGATGATGTCCTTGGTGGTGCGATACCTTCAGGGGTGTGACAGCTTTAGGTTGGCACAGCAGAGCCTGTCCTCCCCCCCTCCCTGCTCTCTGCCAATAGTAACCCCTGCTCCTCACACCCAATTGGCACCTCATGAGTTCAAATTCTCCATCTGGTGGGATAAAGCTGATGCTGCGTTCAGAATCAAACTTGCTGAGTCGCACACACTGGTGGAAGGTGCAGTCATCAATGGCAATTGATTGCTTCCCGCTGCAAGCAGGGATAGAAGGTATTGTTGGTACACGAGGATGGCAGCAGTGAGTCGGGCTGGGAGACCCACCCACCCACAAAGGCTGCAACAGCCTGGACAAGGCTTGCACTGTAATCTATGGAAAGCTGCCAGAATGCAGCTTTCTCACTTTGGGGGTCCCTTTCCTAGAGTTACGGATGAGTGGAAGCTTTGCAAACTCATTATCTTTTGAGAGTTCTGCTGTATGAACACAAAAGTTTCAGGCATAGTGGGCAGAGGCCATCAGTATGTACAGAAGAATCTTGGTCCTTGGGACCAAAAAAAACGGGCTTACTCTGAGTAGGGTGAGGACAACCCCCTCATCTCTTCAACCCAGATACCAAGAGCAACCAGCCAAGCACACCCTTGAGAAGTGAGAGTTTGCGTTACTGCAGACATGCAATCTAGAAGGAACCTGTGATTCACCAGGCTCTGTTCAGCCATCCAAGGTCCACCCTCTCCCACAAGCTACCCTGCTTTGGGCACCTCTTGCTTGTTTCATCAGCTGTGCCTTTGCCTTGCTTCTCAATGACGATCTTGTCATTCATTCCAAACTTGCACTCAGGCATGCCACTCAGATAGCTCTTCATCACCACCCGGCCTGACACATGGGCGCTCAGGACCTGCCCTGGTGATGGACAGATAACCAGAAGCAGCTGAGTCAGGACCAATATCCTGCCCTGGCTCCCCTCCAGCTTCATCACGCGAGGGCCCTCACCTTGCGGGGACATGAGGAGGTTCACACTCTCCAGCACATCCAGGAAGAGCTCATTCCGGCGATACTTGATGCCCTCCCGCCGCCAGCCAATCTGCCCGGTCACCTGGCTGGTGATCTGAGACTGCTCTTCTTTTGTCTATGTGGGACGCAGAGACAAACAACAAGGCCTCACTCCTCGTCCCCTTCAATTCTCTTATCTCCATCCCCACTCCAACCTCATCCCCTCACCCTTCTAGTCCACACCATGTGACCCATCTTCCCCCATGGGGCAGGGCCTGGAGAAAACTGAGCAAAGCTGCAAGGGTGGAAGCTGAGGGAACAGCTTACCTGATGCTGGAGAACACAGAACCAACACGGTGCCCACAGGAAGCAGCAGATGAGCGCAGATGTGAAGAGGCAGGCAGAAAAGAAGGAGAAGGCTATGAAGCCTGGATCCCAGAAGGGGACCCAGGCTTTCTCCTCCTGAGGAATATCAAGCCTCCAGAGCAGCCCATACCCCCCTCCCTGCAACATAAAAGGAAACTGCTTGAGCTGTATTCCCAGTAACAGAGATGCTGAGTTGGCAAGCTCCAGGGGTGGGAGAAGGCCACACAGAGCAAAACAGGCCTGCAGTCATGGCAGAAGGCTCAGGCCAGCACTTCCTATCAGGGATGGGCTCATGAGTCAGCTTAGAAAAGGCCTGGGGGCCAGCTGGGATGAAGGGAAGCTGGGCTCCACCCTGTCTATAGCCTGGACAGTTTGAGTACCTGGCTCTTGATGCCCTGCTGGGTGATGAAGGTTTTCAATGCACCTGTCTCCGAGTTCTGTGGGTAGCCAAAATCTAGGATTTCTGCAAAAGGAAGGGATTCATCAGCTCCTAGAAAAAGCTGAAGACTCCTACTTCCCATCCCTCCTGGCCTGGATACATCTGTCCAGCATAGCTCTAAAAGACATTGTAGCATCATCTACAGCAAGATTTTTCTAGCTTTGTAGCATTTACTCTAGAATTTATGCTTTATAGGAAAACAGTTAAAACATCACATTTTTTTCAAATAGAAAAAAAATCAGAAGAGTCACATGGCCAGTGGGTAAGAAGTCCAGAAGCCCTAAGCCCTTAAAATACAGAGAGTTGATGTGGAAAGGTGGAAGGACTCAGTTCACTTAAATCATACCCTACAGAGGTAACTGCATCCAGAGGAACCTGTAATATCACATCCTCATCCAGGTTCTGAGGCAGCTCTTGATATGAAAAGCTGGTAGGACAGTCAGTGTAGTAAGGCCCAAACCACAAGGTTAAGAGAATGAAATGTGCTTAACTGAACAGCAGGAGGACCAGCCACCAAAAGACCTTTCGGCCTTCCCCCACCTCTACTCGCTAGCCTATTTCTGTATTCACTTCAGATCAGTCTTTAGGTCTGGATTTGGACTGTCCTCCTCCTGGCTCAAAAGACCATATAGGAAACAAAGTTTAGAGAGCACAGGAACGAGCCTCAGACCTACTCCCACCTCCAGGCCAGGCCCCACCAGGCTTATTCCCACCCGGGACCCACTGCCCCACCAGCCTCACCGTCCAGCAGCTCATATATGAGCACAAAATTGTTCTTGATGTTCTCTTCGCTGATCTTGCCAAAGTATGCAGCCATTACGTCACACATCTTATAGAGGAATTCGAAGACCATGGCAGCATTGACATTCTGCTTGGTGACAGCTGCCAGCCAGATGTTGGACCGTTTAACATGGAAGAAACTGGTGCGAGCGATGTTAGTGACGGGGCTGCGCACCTGCTGCCGGGCGTGGATAACATTGACCCGAAAGGCGTCCACTGCATTCCTCCTGAGAGAAAAGAGTACACAGAGGCTGCTCAGTACAGGCACACCTCACTCCGTGGGGATCAACCACAGCTGCTAACAAATAGCCACCCTCCTCTCTGCTGAAGCCTGACACATACTTGAAAGCCAATGCCTTAACTGTCGGGCCAGTTTTCTAAGACTCCTCCCAGCAGGGGCCCAAGAGAAGGGCCAGAGCCAGGCTGACATCTGGCCACGAGAGACAGGGAAGTCAAGTGGCAATGACAGTAGGGCAGATAATAAAGTGACGTCTATCGGATTTAGAGAAATACGTTCCTGACTCCCATGCCTGGCTGCAGTTTCCCTGCTGCCACCTCTATAGCTTCTCAGTAAGCTCCAGGCCCAGAAAAGAGAGAGACCCTGCTTCTTCTCCAGTCTTTCCACTAGCGGGGATGGCTGAGTCCTCCAGAAGGTAGCAAAGCCAGCATGCCTTCAGAGAAGGCTCTAATATACTGAGGGAAAAGCCAAGGGGTCACAGAGCTGGGTCACCCATGCTTGTCCAGGATCTAATTCCAGGGCAAGTTCAGGGATGAAAAAAAGAATGAAGAGAACAGTGATGGGGGGGCAGGGGCCCCCACCCACCTGTGCCTGGGCAGCAGCTTGACAGGCCGCTTACCTATTGCTACAGCAGCCAATGAGATGGGATGAGAGAAATGACGCCACCGGGAAGAGGAGAGTGACAGTAACGAGAGAGAGGGTTAGAGACACAACACACTGGGGTGGGCAGCACACACCATGCGGCGGAAGCAGATGGGCCACAGGCAAGGGGTGGAGAGCACAGCAAGGCATGCAAGACAGTGTGTGCCCTGGTCGGCTCAGCCAGGCCCTCCAGGGCCGGAGGAGGGGTGTGGATGGGTACAGGCATGCCAGGCGTTGCCATGTCTCTAGCTCATGCCCCACCACCAGCCAACAAACAGGCACAAAGGCCAGGCTATACCCATTCGCCATGAAGCTGGGAGCCACTGTAGCAGGCCCATCTCTGACTGTCTAGTCTAAGCACTTCCAGGAAGAAAAACAGGGCAGCATGAACCAGAGGAACCTAATCTCATCAGAGCTCCTGAGGCTAGGACAAGTCCCCTCTGTCAGGGAAGGTCAGTGGCATGCAGGGTGGGGCAGAATAACTGAGGCTGTGTCTCCCGGTAGAGGTCTGAGGACACAGACAAGGAGCTGTTCCTGGTCTACTCTGATAGACCAGAAAAGCAGCACAGCCTCCCTGCCCATCCCTCGGTGACCCAGAGAATGCCTCAGGCTTGCTCACCACCTCTCTTCCTGGAGTGGCCAAGAGGAACTGAAAACAGCTGAGTCAGCAGCCTGACTCCTGAGAAAGGGAGTGGGAGAGGATTCGGCAGCCTGAAGAGTCCAGTGAAGGCTCTCACCACAAGAAGGGCTTTTGAGAGCAAGACTTAGATTAGTACTGCCAGCATGACCACTAATTCCACCCGCTAGAGACAGATCTCCCTTCTCAGAGGAGGGATCAACCCTTCAAGCAAAAGCACTCATCTCCAGCAACTAGGTCTGTCACTACAGGGAACAGGAAGCAGCAAGGCTAGGAGTTCCTAGGACTGTGGGGGTCCTGCCATTTCACAGGTCCCACTGAGTGGCCAGCAACTGGCTGCTTGGCCAATACCACCAGACCTAATGGGAACCAGGCTGTAATAGCTGAGCATCCAGGATGCAGCAAGGGGTGGGGAACAGTCCAGATCAAGCCTCTGGGAGAAAGAGACCTGGCCCTGCATGCTGGAGAGGAGGGATGGGAGTGGGGGCACAGCTGGCTCAGCCAGGGCACTCACCCGATGTCATCTCGGTAGACCCGGGAGATGAGCACCTCCCCCTTGTGATTATAGATGAATAAGCCTCCAATCATGGCGGCAGCTCAGTCTTCGCAGCCCATCGCTCTGAGAAGAGACCTAGGATAGATGGGGGCAGTGTAAGGGAAGGCGGCAGAATCTGAGCCCTGTCCCCTAAGGGGCTGTCCAGGTCACTGGCTGGGCCTTTTTCCTGATTCAACCCTCCAGCAAGTGACCCTACAGTCCTTTCAGCCAAGCCCCTCCCTTTCACCAGGCCCCAGTTCCTGTTTATCCCATACTGGGAGGAAAGGAGAGGGACTTAGGCCCAGGATTCTAAGGCCGTTCTGACCCTCCCTTTCCTGGGACTGAGCCCAGAGCAGCCCCCTCCCCCTTTCACAGCGCTGAGCTCAGCAAGGCCCCTTCCTGTGCAGACTCTCAATCAGGCTCTAGCTGGTGAGTCACTGCAAAGGCCTGCCTGCGGCTGCAGGAATGGCGGTAGGAATTACTCCAGCTGGTTCAGGCCTGGGGCCCCCAGGCAAAACTTTAGGAGCGCTACTCTCAGCCTCCACTACCCTTCAGAGAAGGCAGCATGGCCTGAACCTTCGACTCTCTAATTCACAAAAGTCTAAATATTCTAGGAAAGGGTGTGCAGGGATTAGGGAGGAGAGAAGAGAGCCCTAAGGCCCTGACATCAACCCAGGAGTGCTGCTCCAACCTCTCCCAGGCAGTCAAATAAACAAGCAAAAGAGCAGAGAAGAAAGGCCCCAGCCCTGACAGACTACACTTCGGTGACCCAAGCAGCTTATTAGTTATTTCTGACCACCTCTCTTTGAAATAGAGAAGCTCCCCCTCAGCTCCCAAGTAAATAAGAATACAGGGGTGTTGTGAGGAAGGGGAGAGCAGGTTCATAAGATCAAGAGATCCGTCCAGTAGAAATTCTGATTCCAGACCTGCAACATAATTCATTTCTGACCTGAATGCCTAAAAACAAGGGGCAGAATCCCGGAACTATCTAAATTATTTGGGTCCAACTAATTCAGATTGTTTGCAAGGAGAAAAAGGGTTTAGTTCTATATTTCCTGGATTAGCCTTGGTGTTAATTTCACAAGAGGGGCAGTTTAGGAGACTTTCAGTTTCTAAACTGGAAAATAAAGTGTATTATTATAGCAGTCAAGGTGTCCCAGGATGAGAGAATAAGTCTCTCAAAGTGGTGGACACTTCCCATTCCTCAGTCCCAGAGACTAGGAGAGAAAGAGCAAAATGGAGGTAGGGCCCTGGGCAAATAAGCAAGTTCACAGGGATCAGGTGGTAGGGAACTCAGGGCATCAGAGAAGCAGAGATGGTGCCCAGGTCAGGAAAGGAATATTTAGTTAAGGGATAGACTGGCAGCAACAGCAAGGCAGTGTACTCAAGTGAGCCCACAGCAGCAACAGAGCTGGTGGGGGCACCTGGAGAAAAGAGTTTCCAGTATGGCAAAGGTCAAGGCTTTGAAGAGGAAAACACGGCAGGGTGAGACTAACAGTGGTGAATAAGGGAAAGCTGGGGAGACGTAGCTTGCTGTGGTATGCAGGTGTACAAGCATGCGCGGGTGGTGGGCTTTTCGCCCCGGGGAGGACATCACGGGTAAAGATGGTTCCACAGCGTGCGGGGGCTGTCACTCAACTGCAAGGAGAGGGTGCCGCAGAGTGGGGACCTTGTCACAGTCCAAGGAGGCGGCACAAGGAGGTGTCACTGTCCTAGGGGATGGGGGAATTGTCCTTGCCCCGGGAGGAGGAGGCGCCGAGGGCTAGGAGGTTGTCACGATCTCAGGGAGGGGGCCGCCGCGCGGCGTCCCTGTCTGGAAGGATTCCAAGAGGGTCTCCCTCTCAAGCGAAGCTCCGGGGGGGTCAGGTGGAGGGCATCGCCCCGCGCCCGTCCTGCAACCGCGCCCCGGGCGCCCCCGCCCCGCCGTCAGCTCCATTTCTGATCTGAAGGCTGAGGCCACTCCCGGGTGTGGGCTGCTTTCCGCGTAGCGCAGTGCAGTGAACGACAAAGCTAGGCAGCCAGGGAGGCGTCCTCCCTCACCCCGTATGGCGAGATCCCGAGCTCACCTGGTGTCCGCGGCCCTCTGCTCGGCCGGCCCGGCCACTCTCCGGATCCCAAGATGTCCGCCCGCCCCCTGCTCGCCTGCCCGCTGCCTCGGCTTTCACTGCAGTGTTGCGGCCCCGCCCCGGCCTCAACTGCGCGTGCGCACCCGCCGACGGCGCAGACTACAAATCCCAACAGGCCTCTCGGCCTTATCTCTTACAATTTTAAGCGCCCCTAGATTTCGTAGAACTACAACTACCGACAGCCTTCGAGACTCGAAGGCGGGGCTAGGCGTGCCTTGGGGGAAAAGTAGGAGGGGCTTTATTCGGCCCCACCCGAAATACACAATCCAGAATACGCTGCTATGCTCACTTCCTTTTCCTCATTGAGCATTCTGGGAATTGTAGTTTCTGCAATCCTTCTTGTTCCTCTTTCAGAGTTTGTGAGAGCCTCAGCCTGGGGTCGCTAAGAGTTGGACACGACTGAGCGATTTCACTTTTACTTTTCATTTTCATGTATTGGAGAAGGAAATGGCAACCCACTCCAGTGTTCTTGCCTGGAGAATCTCAGGGACAGCGGAGCCTGGTGGGCTGCATAGTCCAGTCTATGGGGTTGCATAGAGTCGGACATGACTGAAGCGACTTAGCAGCAGCAGCAGAGGATTACTGCCATATGTTGAAGCCCATCTGTTAAGCCTTGAATTGCTGTAGGCCTTTCAGTCTCCAGAGTCCGAGGACTGATTGCCATTTTATACACACACACACACACACACACACACACACACACGCACAGGACTTGGCAGTAGAAATGTTTGTGCTGAGTTAACTGCTTTATAACATGACCTCTGATTTCCCCAAGCTTTTTTGCATCGTATATTTGTTCTAGACATGAGCCTTTTCCCAGGAATCAAGACTTAAGGTACGGGGCAGGGAGTAAGGAATCAAATATTTAGAAGAAAAGCTAAAATTTTTCAAAATATGTTTGTGTTCTACCTCAACTATATACCTATGGGCCTGTGAGGTCCTCAAGGTCAGGACCTGTGTGTCTTCTAAGGTCCTCAAGGTCAGGACCTGTGTGTCTTCTACTGACAGGCATATATGTGGCTTAGAAAACCATTGGCAAGTTGAGTTTAACTGGACATGGGATTTGAAATCCCTTCTTTGATAAATGATCTTCACATTCAAGCTAAGAGGAGACAGAGCCAATCCTAGCACAGGAAAGGTCTGCCTGGCTCTTGCAGGACCTGAAGAACATCTGTTGGCTCTTTTCTTTCTGTAGGGAGACATACCATGTTGCCTTCCCTAGGCAGGGCCGAGCCCATCATGAGAGGAAGCAAGAGCAACAAAGGGCAAACCTAGTTGCAAATCCTACTATTCCTAGAATTCTCCTGATAGAAACCAGAATATGGCAGGATGAAAATCTGACCTCCTACAGATCAGGGTCACAGTCTTAAGCCATGAAGTGACTGAATACAGGCTCGTCTAATTCTTGAACCAGCACTCAAGGCTTACTCCTACCTTTCTAGGAGCTTTGTCCTCAACACCTACCCTAAAGAAAGTAAAGTCACTCAGTCGTGTCTGACTCTTTGCGACCTCATAGACTGTAGCCTAACAATCTCCTGAGTCCATGGGATTTTCCAGGCAAGAATACTGGAGTGGGTTGCCATTGCCTTCTCCAGGAGATCTTCCCAAACCAGGGATTGAACCTGGGTCTCCCGCATTGTAGGCAGACGCTTTACTGTCTGAACCACCAGGGAAGTCTCAATATTTACCCTACCCCCCTACCAATTTAGAGTAAATAATAATGATAATAATAATAGTAGTAGTAATAATAATAGCTACCATTTATTGAGCACCTATTCTACTGTGTGCCAGGCACTGTGCTAGGCACTTTTCGTACAATATCTAATTTAAATCCTCACAACAACCCTGTGAGGTAGGTATTATTATCATTTTACATATGAGAAAACTGAGGCTCAGAGAGATTAAATAACTCTCTTATCACACAACCAAAAAGTAGTAGAGTTGGGATTCAAACCCAGAGTAACCTGACTCCAAATCCCAAGCTCCTGTGAACTAGAGTAGAGGCAGAGGGGAGAGGAAGGACCAAATTCAAGAAAACTTGGATTGGAATGGATATGATATACTGACTAGTAAAATATGGGAAGGAATTTAAGCCCATAAATGTTTCTAGCTGGTGAGCCTATTAACAGTGATGAATGTAACCAGGATTGGAATTCAGGAGGAACATACTTGGCGGTACGGAGGGAAAGAGTTGAGTCTATCTGGACATGTCCAAGGAGATATCCAGCAGGTGATAAAAATACCGATCTAAAGATAAAGGGCAGTTAGGGATGGAGATATATATTGGGGAATCACCAGCATATCAATGGCAGTTGACATCAGGATGGATGATTCTATTTTGGAAGTAAATAGAGAGGAAAGAGAAGTGGACCAATGATGGAATACAGGGACCCTTAAGGCATGAGCAATAGTGGAAGAATCCTCAAGAGAGTCAGAGATGGTGAAACCAGAGGAGGAAGAGAAGTACAGGAGGCAGCCCCATAGTAGTGGCTAGAGGCAACCATGGTCTGGGCTGGGAGCAAACCTAGAGCTCCCAGAAGGAAGACAAGACTGAGTTACACTTCTAACACAGCCCTTAGGCACCCCCCCCCCACCGACCCCAGGAATATGTGTTAAATGAATGAATGCCAAAATACCCCTACCCTAGTTTACACCAAAACTTGGGAGCTTAGGACTTCATCTTACTCTTGACACCCCAGGTCTAAAAATATGGAAGCCTAGGTGAGCCAGAATTTATAGAAGAGGCTCATAGAGAAAGCTGTGATTTGTTTAAATGGGAGAATACGATTAAGGAAAAAAAATCACCCCACAAAACCTGGTACTCTATCTGAAATCCCAGAAGTCCTCCTGCCCAACCTTGCTCTGAGTTATGATGACTGTGAAAACACTGTTAGTTGCCTGGGGTATCTTGTGCTGAGTCCAGCTTATGGGCTTTATTCAGATAGGAAGATGATGGGCACATGTGTGGGAGGTGTGAGGGCTATGAAGAGAGAAAAGTCAGGGGACCAGCCCCACAATCTGAGAAGAGGACTGGGAGAGAGGGTCCAGCCCTCTGGTCAGGGACCAGCCCTGAGGCTTAAGTGAACTTGCATAGGCACGTGTGTGTGTGAGAGAGAAAGAAAGAGAGACAGACAGACAGGGAGAAAAAGGGAGAGAGGGAATGAGAGAGCAGAGAACTCTGGGGAAAGGGGAACAGAGGCTCTCGTAGGTGGGTGAGAGGCTGGGGTGATTCTCAGAAGTCTAGTGACTTGACATGTTTGTTGAAGTGTGGGTATGGGGGCTGAATATCCTTGGAAAGCCCTGAGGGGCTGCTGAAGCAAGGTTCCTGGTCTCCTCAGAGGCTGGGCCTCCTCTCGCTGGGGACTCACAGAAAGTCAAACAGCCCGAAATTCTTGGCTGCTCCAGGCCCAGGAAAAATTGGGAGAGGAAAAAAGAAAAGAAAAGAAATGTTTCAGCCCAGAGGTGAGATGAGCCTGCTGATTAGCAGGGTTAGGGGTCTGAAGGAACCAGCACATGGGGCAGGCATGGGGTGGGTGTAGGTTTGGGTGCAGAGCAGAGATGTTCCCTGGGATCTGCTAGCAGCTCAAGCAACTGAGGGGGCCCTCTGGGCTTCTGCTAAGGTTGCGTGCAGGCAGGGTTAGTATGCATGATTACTGGAGGGGACTGCAGCTCTAGGGTGCAGGGCTGAGGCAGTAGGTGGGGACAGTTAGGAGGAGGGGCAGATGAAGCAAGTCTTTTTTGGTGTCAGTATTAAGGGAAAAAGTCAAGAATCATGCATGCAAGATTAATAGAGGGATGATGCCGCTAAATGAATGGTGAAAAGGAACTGGGAGAGGGGAGGCAGGGATGACGGGTATGCAGGTCTTCAAGGGCACTTCTGGGGTCAATTCTTGAAATATGTGTGTACGGGGTTGGGGGAAGGTAAGGAGCAGCACTAGCCATTTGGGTCCCAGGGACATGAACGATCCTGGGAAGTCCTGCGCAGCAGTTAGTGGGCAGAGGGACAAGCTGGGGCCGGTGGCAGGTTAAGGGCTGCATTGCCAATCAGTGGGTGCACCCCACCCTCGCTGCACCCAGCGAGCAGTTAGCGCGCCTGGATTTAGTTCCATTTATTTCCCTTTCAGGTACCAGACAAAATAAAAAAGACGGACGGAGAGAGGAACGCAGCCAGCCTGGGGCGGGGTAGGATGGTAGTGGGGGAGGGGCCCTGCTCACATCACATCCACAAAGAACTCACTGGGGTTTCCCATGGCCATGCGGAAGGACTGTCTGCTGGCGGTCAGTTCGGGGGGCACGGAGGCCAGGTCGCGGCCCGGAGGGGCTCCCGGGGGCCCCATGGCCGCGGGCGGTGGGGGCATCATCAACATGGGGGGCCCGTAGAGAGGGGGCACCCCAGGGGGGCCGTAGCTTGGGTGCGTGTGATGGCTGCGCAGGCTGCTGGCCAGCGAGTGGTGGCTGCGGTGGCTATGCTCGCTGGCGGCAGGACCCGAGCGCTCGCTGGGCGCCCGCTCCCGCGGCCCCCGCAGGCTGCTGCGGGTCGTGTGGTCCGATTCGCTGCCACTGCCGCCCGACTTCGAGTCCCCGGCCTTAGGGTCCTTCTCCTTCCGCCGGTCGCTGCCACTACGATTAGAGCCACTGCTCCGGCTGCCTGCAGGGGACAGGCAGGGACGGGGTGGGAGACACTCAGAGCTTGTGGAGGAAGCCTGGGGCTCGCCCGTGGCCCTCTCCTCATTACCTTCACTGTGCTGACTGCTGGCACTGCCCCCGCCATAGCTGTACCCCAGCTCTGGGAAGCCTGGGTGCGGATTGTAGGGGTGTGGAGGCGGCGGGTACTGGTAAGGGAAAGCCATGGGCCAAGGGGCGGCCCCTGGGTGCGGCAGAGGGGCCAGCGTGTCCTGGTCGGAGGCGCCGCTGGAACCGTCGTGATCGTGGAGGGAGAGGTTGGCCATGTCTGTGGAGGGAAGCCGAGGACGCATGAGCCGGGTCTGTCCCATGCCTCCGCACCCTTAATCAGCAGAGAGATCCCCAGCCTAGGTCAGGTGGATGTGCTTGGGAAGACAGCGACAGCAGTGGCTGCCAGAATGGGAAGAGGGATAGGCCAGAGATTGCTCACTCCTTCAGACCCCCTCTGCCACCCTCCAGAGGTGGTAGGAAGGGAGACCCTGCAGAGACAGGCCCAGAGAAAACCGTCCCTTGGAAGGTCCCGAGTCACCACTTCAGATGGTCAGATGCCCAGTTTCTCCTGCTTCCTCAGTGGGCTGGAAGAAGGGGCAAAATTCTTATTTGGCAATTTTCTCCTCAGTTCGCTTAGAGGGTAAACAGTAGGGAGCGGAGTATGGGAGGCTGAAATACCAGATAGCCACCAGGTGTTGCACACCTGCCCTTCATCAGGCACAATACGAAGCACTTCATCTCATGCAAGTGTTATCACAACCCTATGAGGAAGGTATGTTTAGTCACATTTTTTTTTTCCAGATGAGGACAGTGAAGTCCAGAGAGGTTAAATGACCAGCCAGAAGAGGTCAACCCGAACTGTAGAAGCTCAGAATTGCTAACTTTACCTTTCCAGATGAGGGCATTAGTAAGAAGAAAGGAGTAGTTTGGGGAAATTTAGGTGAAATTTTGCCCTCCTCACTCACTTAGGACTAAGATCACACCCCATCTGTACCAGGTTCCAGAGCTCTGAGAGCTGCAGTTGCCCTAGGGGCCAGTTGTTGGATCCAGGCTGAGCCCTTTGATCCCAGCCCTTAAGGGAGCTGACCCAAACTTATATGGGAGGAGGAGTCAGGAGAGGGAGCTGAGGCAGCCGATGAAGTCTACCAGCCAAACCATCCATGGTCAAGGCCAGAAGCTAGCATGAGTGGTGGTGGTCATAGGAAGCAGGCAGCTGACTTGGTGACTACTTCAGCCACTAGGCTGTCATCCTATGGGCAGTGACTGTGTGCTCCTGGGCTACCCAAGTCCCCAGCTCTTCCCTTTGAGCTTGCAATATTCCCAACTGAGTAGACCTCGGCCAGTACAAAGGAAAAGGCCTGTTCTGCCAGCATCTCCCTGAGCTCGGCTTCTGGTGACTTGGTCCATGGGTAGAAGACCAGAATGCCCTTGGGATGGACAGTATCTCACAGTATCTCTGAGCAAAAGCCACACCTATCCTGAGAAGCTTTATGTGCCTCTGAAGGTTTGGGGCCAGGGCTGCCTTCTCCTAAATAATGATAATAATAATTATATTTGATTGAGTCTAAGGAGTCACTGATTATAAGATGCACTCCAATTTCAGATATTGAAATGTGAAAAAATGTTCTTCTTAGAATCAATTAAATACGATAAATGGGTAAGCTTTTTCTTTTAGAGCAATTACTGTGGGCCAAACATGGCGCTAAAAGCATTATATACATTAAGCTTATATCATTCTCAAAACAAACCTATAAGATAGGTTTTACTATTAACTCCCATCTTACAGATCAAGAAATTGAGGCACTGAGAGGGTATGTCACTTACTCATGTTCACTCAGTAAGGGTGGAGCTAAAATCTGAACTCAGAACTGTCTAATTCCAAAGCCTTATGCATCTATTATTCCTCCTCCATGGGGCCATGCTGGAGCTGCTGAGGCCCAGGGACACTCCCCTCCATGCAGGTACTTGTACTCCACAAGAACAGCCTTTCTAGTGCCTTGCACCTAAGCTGAAGCAGAGGCAGAACTGGCTTCTGAGGCTGGGCTTCAGCTCCCAATCCTGAGCCTTGCTGTCCTGTTTTGAGGACTCCCTTCTCTAAGGGCTGTCTACTGGCTCTGGAGAATGGGGCTTCCCTGCAGACTTCTGCTTAAGAACCCTCACTGGCTTTGTATTGTCTCACGATCAAGTCCAGATCCCTTGATACAGCTTGCAGAATCCTCTACAGGCTGGCCCTGTCACAGATTTTCCAGCTTCAGTGTGAGGCATAGCTTCAGGGGAGCTGAAGGCATAGCTTCTGAGGAGGCTGGGGACTTGAGGCCTCTGGCCAGCTCGTTTCTGTCTTAGTGGAATCTGCTGTGAGGGTGAGCAGGAATCAAGGCTAGGAACTCTGACTGGCCTTGTTGGGGCAATGTTTCTGCAGCACTGTATACCTAGGACAGCCCTGATGTGATGGGAAGAACAAAGGCTCTGGAGCCAGAAAGACCTAGACTCAAGGTCTCGCTTCTCTGCTTCCAGCTGTGAAACCTGGAGTAGACTACTTAACTTATATAAGTCTCAGTTTCCTCATCTGAAAACAGAATCATCTCCTCAAGGGCTTTAGGGAGGTTGTGAGGATTGAGTGAGAGTGAGATGATGCTTTAGAAACAACCAGCATGGTGCCAGGCACAGAGCAGGCACTCAAAAAACGCCAGCCCCAAGGGGGCTGGGCAGGGAAGTGAAGAAGAACTGGTGCGGGCTCTGCCTAAGAACTGGTCTGGGCTCTGCCTCTACCACACAGAACTGTCAGGTCTTGAGGCTCCCCCAGCTCTACTGCCCCCTAATCTGGGTTCCCTAGAGTCTGCTGCCACATCCACCCAGGCCACTCCCACTTTCAACCAGGAGACGGGGCAAGGAGGCTGGGGAGGCACGTACTGCCACAGAGGTCGCCGAAGATGTAGTAACACTGCTCGGAGAAGGTGATCTTGTTGACAGTGTGGCGGATGAAGCCGGCTTTCAGCAGGTTGCTGGCATACTTGCGGGCCTCTCGCCGGTCAGTGAAGCCTTCCACATTGTGGTACAGCCAGTCCACCACATCCGAGCCTGAGGGCAAGGCTGCCACTTGATTGGGAGGCCCACCAGACCTGGGCTCTTCTGACCTCATAGGAGCCATGAGGCTGGTGCTGATTCCAACTCCAAGGGGTGGCCCAAGGGAGTTCTTGGGTCCTGGCCTGCCCCGCCCCACCACTTTCCACCCCATCCTTCATCCCACCATGGGGCCCTCTCACCGATGAAAGCGTTGGGGATGGTAATCTTGAGCCACATTCGGTCACGGACCTCTAGCCCGGATTCAGGGGAGGCCATGGCTTTTACTATGGCAGCCATGTCACTGTGGATGGACAGGTGGAAGTCGTCTAGGCCTGGGGGTGGGAGGTAGAATGGTGAGGCAGAAAGGGGCTATGGAGTCAAGTACACAGGAGTTTGCATTCCAGCTCTACTGCCTAATAACATGGACCAATGTCAGGCAAATTACCAACATTTGGGACACTCAGTTTCCCCTTCTGTAAAAATAGGGACTTTAATATCTATTTTACAAGGATATTTGAAGAGAGAATTAAATAATATAAATGAAGGTGCTTAGCCCAGTGTACAATGTATGCTGTGATAATAGAAAGGCAGTCATTTACTGAGCGCTTACTTTATGCCACACACTGTGCTTGATGTTTTACTTGTATCCTCTCATTAAACCCTAGAAGCCTGGTAAAGTGCATATCATCAGTCCCATTTTACAAGAGGAAACTGAGGCTTACTGGGTGCTCAGTACAGGTTCAGAAGCAAACGGTTTGGTGAGGGTCAGTGTCCACTGAGGGAAACTGCAGAGTGAGGTGGCTGGAACAGACCGACTCTCCTCTCCAGCTCCCTCGGATGCTCAAGCAAGAGTCTCCAGGTGGGCCTTCAGCAGTCCCTTCCAGCTGGTCCTATGTGCTGGACCCAGGGGTCAGGGTTGGACACTCACGCTCTGTGTCAGGGATGGAGCTGGTGATGGAGGAGCTGGTGGAGGTGATGGTGCTCAGGGAGGGGCTCATGCCGTAGGCAGGGAAGGTGCCGGTCATGGCTGCAGTGTGGGAGACCCAGGCTGCGGGGTCAATGGGTCGGATGGGCTCACCTGCGGGGAGGATGAGGAGTCAGGGACTACCTGCCCTGCCCACTGCCTGGCCCAGTAGGGTAGGTGTGAGGTTCAGGGTAACACAGAAGGAAGGAGAGACCGGGCTCACATATGCTAAGCACCAGCTTTAGGGCCCAGTCTCCCATCCACTTACTCCTGGGCAGTGTGAAGCACCCACGTGGACTTGGGTCCCAGCACTTGGCTACAGTCAAGGTGATGGGCCTGAAAGCAAGGGTGTCCCTAGTGAGGGCAGGATGTGTGGAGGCCAAACCAAGCCCCTTCCCTGTTAGTCAGAAATACCTGCCCTCTCCTTCCCAATGCCATCCATACCCTGGTTTGTGTACAATTTCCCGAAGTACTCGGACCGCGTCATCGTTACTCATGTTCTCAAAGTTGATCTCGTTTACCTGGGAAAAAGGACCAGGAGTGGAATACGCAGCTGTGTTGGGGAGATGGTAGGGAAGCTAAGTTTGGTGGGCTAGGGGGTCTTCCCCATACCAAGAAGCAGGATACAGAGGGTGTGGACATTTCCCCGTCTCCATCCATACCACCACCCAGGGTGGGCAATGGTACCTGTAACAGCATGTCTCCTGGCTCAATGCGTCCATCAGCAGCCACGGCCCCACCCTTCATGATGGAGCCGATGTAGATGCCTCCATCACCACGCTCGTTGCTTTGGCCCACAATGGAGATGCCCAAGAAGTTATACTTTTCTACAGGGAGTAATAAGAACTTGAGACAGGAACGTTCCTACCCAGATTCTCTCTTCATTAGAAAAGGGTAGAAAGGGACAAGAACTAACATTTATTGAACTTGAATCAGGCACTGTATTCTGCATACTCAAACATACTTTCACTTAATCCTTGTTGGCTACGAGGTAGGAACTCAATCCTGTTTTACAGAGAAGACAAATGAGGTGCAGAGAATTTGAGCCATGAAGTGGCAGAGTTAGGGTTCAAACTCAGATTTAAATTCCAAAGTTGGGGCTCTTTTCACTACATCCTGCTACCTCCTAAAGAAGAACACCTAGGGCAGAAATCAGAGACCAAGAATGTAAGGGATGGAAATTGGAAAGTGGGGAAGCATCAGAATCAGTTTAGGAAGCCTTCCTGGGTGCCATTCTCTGCTTCCATAGTGCTTATCTCTGTCATAGCTCTGATCATGAGATACTGAATGGATCAGTGTATGTAGCAGTTTATGCTTATGAAAGAGAGCTCCTTGAGGGAAGGGAACATATCGTGTATCTCTCTGCACTCCCGGTGTGGCACGTAGCAGGTGCTGGAAAGTGTCATTTCACGAGACTCACCCATGTTGAGAGTGACGGTGATGATGTTGAGCGACATGGTGGAGTCCGTGATGCTGCTGAAGGATGAAGACTGGAATAGACAGAGGCCCTGAGCAGCAGGCAGGGGTGGCAGGAACTCACTGCTCCCACCGAGCTCTCCCTCAAGGCTAGCCCTCAGCACCACCTCCCCTCTAGGATGCTTTACCCTGACCCAAGGGGAAGGATCGAAGGAAGCACAAACTCTCGTCTTGCTGGGGGCAGGGGGGCTCCATCTGCTCCACCCACCCCAGCGTCTTGGCCCCATACCCGCTCAATCCGGGAAACCTTCTGCTTCCGCCGCCGTCGCTTGTGTCTTCTCATCAGGCGTGAGGCGCTGCTCTGCTCTGTGGAGCTGCTGAACCTGTGGGGCCCACAGTCGTTCCCCACCAGGCTGGCCCAGCCCTATCCCAAAGAGGCATCGCAGGGCCCGGGTCCCCACCACAAAGCCCACATCCTGCCCAGAGGCCCAGCATCCTCAGGGGTCAGGGCTCCTACGGGTCACTTGTCCCACAGTACCCAGGAAACCAAAGCCCCACCTGCTGGTGGAATCATCCTCATCTGAATCAAAGAAGCTGGTGGTCTCCAACTCGCTGCTCATCAGGGTGGAGGAGCTGTCATAACCCCCTGGCTCTCGTCGCCGCTCCCCCTTGGCAGTTCCATTCAGCCGGGTTGCTGCAGGGGATGGAGGCAGCTGGGCTCACAGTGCTTGATGAAGGAGAGAGGGAGGCAAGGACGAGCCAGGGGCTGTACTGGGGCCAGGCCTATCCAGAGCTCAGGAAGGAAGGCAGAGAGTTGGGTAGCTGGGTGGAAGGGGCAGGGAGAGATGCTGGGGGTGGGGAAGGTGTGGGTTCAGGGAGGACGCACTGTGCTCTGGGCCATCCCTCCGGCGTGGCCGCTCTCGCTGGGCGGACACCAAGGAGTCTGTCTCTGTGTCATTGTCCAGGTTCTCCTGGCTGCCCCCACCAGCGTGAGGGCTGTAGGGAAGAGAGGACTCGGTGGGGGAGGGCGCAGGCTGGGGGCCCCCTCCCCCAGCCAAGCTAAGCTGAGGCAGCCCTCCCCCTAGGGGCTCTCCCTACCCTCCGGTCACACTCACTGGAAGGATGGGGGCCGGGAGTCGCCGATGCCTCCTGTGCGCTCCATGGGCGGTGGCAGTTCTGCTGGGCTGTCAGCACAGAAGGGCGCTGGTTCTGGGTGTGAGCCTTCAGCCGACACCAGCTGATGGGGAGAAGATGCTTGGGTACTGGGGCACAGAGGCCCCAGGGAAAAGGGGCTAGCTGGCTTCTGGCAGGGCATGAAGACTTGGGGAGAATGAAGCAGGGGCCATGGGGGGAGAAGAGACGGGACTGTGCAAGGTCAGCTGAGACGATGAGGAGGCTGAAAGGCATGGGCTGGCGAAATGGAATGGGAGCGGAGAACAAGGGTCAGAAGTCCAAGGTGGAGGTCGGCACGTGACAGAAGGAAACCTGGCCAGTGCCACAAAGGACAGAGGAGACGCTTTTTGTCTCCAGTGTGTACTTCTGTCCCTTTCCCCACTTCCCACCACTCTCACTTTTCACCAAGGCTATAACATGATCTGGAGTGAGAGAGTTCAGTTAGAAAACTCAAGGAAGATTCAGATACTGAAGAACCAAACCACGGTCTCAGCAATGCCTTTCCTCCATCCAGCTCACTGCAGGAATGCAGGTGGAGAGAGGGTTGAGGCGAGCTCCTTACCCAGGACACCACCCGGCCATTGAAGCAGGGCAGCTTGGCATTGTCATCCGAGATCTCCTCCTTCACCACTCTGCAGGGAAAGGAGGGCGTCAGACTGAGCTTTCCGGGGTGGGAAATACAACCCCAACTCTCAGGGGCTCCTCTACCCTGAACTGGGAATCAAACCACCAGCATAAGCCTGTTCAAATGGGAGTGGGGGCGGTAACCCAGGAACAGATCTTTATCACCACCAGAAGGACACCAGCCATGCCCGGGCCAGCTGCCTTCCTGGGGCATTCTCCTGGCCATCGAGTGACTGCAAATTACACCTGATAAATCACTGTCCCCATTGAGCGCAGTCACCCCTAGAATCTCAAGAGCGGTACTCATCCCCCAACATGGCTCTCCTGTGCTAGATTTTATCTTTCCCTCTGAACCTAAACTAGGAAAAAACACACCCTTATCACTGTCCTCTTCTCAGCTGGGAATCCTGACATTCTTCTGGGAGGTGTGGATGAGGAATTGAAGGAAATTAGAAAAGAGAAGGGGAGAAGGCATTTACCAAACATCCCCCACTGCCACTATGACACTGGTAACAACTCCCTTCATTTACTGAGCATGTACTATGGGTCAAGCACTGAGCTAAGCAGTTTACTAGTATTACTTCATTTAATATTCTCAGCAATGCTGTAAAATAGATACAGATGGGGAAGCCAAGGCTCAGCAGCTTCAGAAATTCACCTACAGTCACACAATTAATAAATGAAGAGCTAGAATTTGAATCCTGGTCAGCCTGATTCCAAAGCTTTTATTCTTACCTATTATACCATCTTATCCCCCTACAGTTAGAATGTATAATCTTCACATCAGCCTCACTGTATAGACAATATGATCTTGATTTTATTAATAAGGAAATAGAATCAGAAACTTATTCAAGGTTACAAGAGCTAGATGTCAGGGCTGGAATTCCACTCTAAGCTCATCTGACTCCAAAGCCTATATTCTTCCCAGGGTATTTCACATTATTTCCCATACAGTGATGGAGGTGATGTGGGTCTGTGTGGAGGGTGGGGTTGTGGGAGACAGTGATGCGGGGTATAGGTGAGGCAGGTAGCATACAGTCTCAGGTGTGCAGTTTGGCCTGGTGCATCAGTGAGGCAAGAAGTCAGATTATAACTATAGTTTGGGGCCAGGAAAGGGAACAGAAAAGCTTGACACCCCCCTCCCCTCCACCCCCTGCCAGACTGCATCAGACATCTCAGGAGCTCAGAACTAGAAAGCTGTGATCCAGGGCAAGAGGAGGACATGTGCCTGGAGCTCCAAGCAGAGAGGGAAGACAGGAAGGAGGCTGGGAAGCCCAGTCCTCCCGCGTTCTTAAAGCAGCTCCTGCCCAGAGCTAGGGACGTGCTTGGCTCCTAGTGATGCTCACATTCCTGGACTCACAGCCAAGTTCAAAGGCTGAGCATACCCTCCTCCCTCCCATTCAGCTCTGACTCCTCAACCCCACAGCGACCCCAAGAAAGCAGCTCAAATCATCCTGCGTAGGCGCACCACAGAAAGCCTGGAGACAGAACAGACTAGAAAACAGAGACACAGACATAGCTCAGACCCACTAGCCAGCCTGATCACAGGGGACCCCAAGCTTGTAGCTCCCATGGGAATTGGGGCTCAAATTGAAAGGAGGTATGTAGGCCATGGGGCAAGGACTATGACCTTCTCTGGAGAGGGTCTCAGCACCCCTGTGGTGGGAAACTGCTGTTGGGTCCCCACCACCCCCTCCCCCTGGAGGCCCCACCACACAGCTCCACACTACAGATGTTTCCTCTCTTTGTGGGGGTCACCGACAGGTCACCAAGGCTCTGCTGACTCACAATGATCAGCTGATCTTCAGCAGCCTTGAGGGACTTCAGACAGGCCTCCCCCTCCCACCATGGAGCTGAATGGCTCAGGGTTCCACAGCACTTATACACTCACAAACACATACATACCAAGTGGAATCAGACAAATCTGGGTTCAAATTCCAATTCTGCCACTTATTAGCCCTCCTCTCTTAGAGAATTTTCTTAACTTTTCCAAGCCTTTTCTCATCCTGGTAAGTGAGATTTGTAAATGCCTGACATAGGCCAGACATACACTAAAACCTAGTTATTAACTTTGTCAATTTTTTGCAGGATCCATACTCTCTTTCTAACTAGGTGTAAGTTTCTAAGGGCAGGGACCAAACAAATCTGCTTATCACTCATTGTTCAATCAAGTAAAAAGCCTTTGCTGAGAGCCCAGTGGGCTTTAAGTTTTGTGCTCGCCATTGCATGGTGCTCAAAAAGCATCAGCCCTGGAGCCTACCCTATTCTTGGAGGAACTGACCAATGCACACAGTTCATGTGCGTATGCTGCAATGGAAGCGATCGGAGCTGTAAGGGCAGCAGATGTGTTTCCCGGACAGACATCTGCTGAGTATTACTGAGTGTAGGCTCCTGGCTACGACCAGGGTAGGTGTAAGGATAAACAGGAATAAGTGCCATAACTTTCAAAAGTACAACCAAGAAGAAAGAATTTGGACCTGGAGAAGATCAGGGAAGAGAAGTACCCCAGGTAGAAGGCCCAGAGCCAGGCCAATGTGGGATGTGGCACCGGGAGCAACACGCTTAGCAGCCCGTGCTGTTCCTCCCACAGCTCATGGCCCCTCTAGTAGCTTGTTCTCCCATCCACCATCTCCTCAGTGCTGAAAATGTTTAATGTTTATTTCTATATCTCAAATAATTTAAGAGGACCGGGCCTACCCTGAGCTTGACAAATATTTCTGGAGACCAGATGGGGGTTGGGAGTCCTCAGACCTTGCACACCAGAACCTGGTGAGTGAGCCTGGAGAGCTGGAGGAGACAGCAGCCTTCCCTCCCTGACCCACTTCCCCATCTGTCAGCAGGGGTCACAGGGCCCTGCCTGACCCCTTACCATGGGGCTAGGATAGGGGGCAGCCCTGTCACCTCCACAGCTTGCCAAGGCTCAGCATCTCCCTCAGAGAGGATGTATTTGTTAAGTGATGGTGATAATAATACCTACAGTTGTGTGATTAATGCCTTGACTTTGGAGCCAGGTTCCTAATAAGCTCTGCCACTTACTAGCTGTGTGACCTTGGATAAGGAAGTTACTGAAGTTTTCTGTGCTCTAGTTTCCTCATCTATAAACTGAAGATATTACTACCTGTTCCACAGGACTGTTAAGAGGATCTGAATGAGTAAAGATTTGAAAGTCATTTAGATCAGTGTCTGCACACTATAAGCACCATAAAAAGAGTTTAATAAATGAAATATAGATATATACATTCATCAGCTATTAGTTATCTGTGACAAGATAGCCCTACCAGGTCTCCTTATCATTAATCCTTCTGGGGATAAACAAGATCAATCTCCTCTACTTCATTTTTACCATTGTTCTCAACACTGCTAAAATGGCCTACTCTAATATTTTACAAAAGATGGTTCAAGTGCAAGTACCACTAATGAATGCAAGATGGTTTCAGGAGTATCTGAATGAATGTTTAACTCAAGAGTTAAATATTTTTAAACATAGTTTAGAAAGAAATATAAATAGAAAATCAGACCTGTGGTTCCATATTATTGATTGGGTCAAACTAAGAGTGAGTGGACTGACAGTGGACTCAAAGATATTAAGTCAACAGTGAGTAGCTGTAAATGGGGGCCCTCTATGACTTCAGTTAGGCCTGGCTTGACAGCAGCCTGAGGACAGTGGGAGGTGGCCCACAGAGGTCTAGGTTTAGGAGGTGGGGGCGCTCGGCCTAGTGGATTCTGGGATGAATAGAGGGTAGAGACACAGGCCTAACCTAGTCCCTTAAGGCACTTGGCCCCAGGCTGGCCCCACTGGACTCCAGCTGATTTTCCCCTATCCCATACCCTGAGGCAGTATCTTGGTCTCTTCTAACTCCACTCTTCCCTTACCAGACCAAGGCATCTCCCCAAGTCCCCCCACCACTCCCACCCCTTGCAGATGGATCCTTCTTCACCATCTTCCAATCGGGGGTGTCTATCTCTGGACTGAAGCCAGGCAATCATTACTACACCAGGAGTACTCCACCCAAAGGCAGGAACAGCAACAATCAAAGACAGTTAGAAGCTGAATAGTACTTCCCACCTTATAAAGCACTTTCACACATATGAGCTCATGGGATCATCAAACCCTGAGTTCCAGGGGGAAAGGTGACACGAAAACATGCCAGGCAGAAGACAGAGAAGGTGCTAGCATCCCAGAGCCAGGAGGGCTAGGGGCCTTGGAGAGAAGCCAGAGTGATGAACACCAGGGAGAAGAATGTCTCCCCTTACTCAGATCTGGGCCTCGGCTCTGAAGAGCACTGTAGGCCTCAGGCTACGGCTGGAGAGGCAGCCTTTAGGCCTGTAGGGCCCAGGAAGGCCTTCCCCGCAGGCCTTCAGGCCCAGTGCCCAGTTACTGCGGGGCAGGCTAATGTGAGGGCCTCCCCCTCCCCAGTCCCCTGGGAGTTGGAGGGGAGGATGAGGGGATCAGCCAGGCTCCCCCTCCCAGGCCAGCTGCTACAGAACCTTCCTTCTCCAACATTCCATCCCCTCTTAAAGGGGAAGTCACTGCTTCCAAACTCCGCCTGTCCAAAGCCCAGCAGCTGGGGGAAGAAGACTCTGCCAGTGGGGGAGGATGAACACCAAGAGACCCTTCCTAGCCCTCTCATTCAGGCTCCGAGGCCTTTTCCAAGGTCTCCTCCTTGGCCACCATCTGGAGGAAAGAGGCCTCTGTTCTGCGAGGGAATCTGCACCTGGGCTAGCAGGGACTCCTCCACCGGGGTGAGGCGCCCTGCTCCCTGACAACATCCCGAATGGCCCACAGGGGACAGAGGAGACAGCTAAGTAAACATCAGAGCTGCAGCCTTAGTTTAAGCCTGAGCAACCCTCAGCCAATTCAAGGTCCCACAGCATAGCCCCTAGATGCTCCATATTCCAAATATGGCTCGGAGTTGTGGAGCTGAAAAGATGGAGAAGGCGAAGGCCGAGTGCCAAACACCCTGAGTCTCTGCTAGAAAGGTGGCTCCGTTGGCAGGAGGGCTGGGGACTGCACTCTGGAATGGGTATGGGGGGTGTGTCTGTCTGTGTGGGCCGCTGGTTTCTGAGGAGGTGAGGGAGCTTGACTGAGCTGGAACTGACTGCTCTTAGGGAGTTGAACGTCCCCTTTAAACCAGGGGGCCAGGGTCCCAAACAAGAGGGGAAAGGGGAGCCCCTAGAGGGGCTGAAAGTCCAGCCTCTGAAAAAGCCAACGGGGGCCGAATGGCCGCGTGGCCCCTAGAATCCAGAGTAGGGCTAGAAGCCAGCGTTGCAAGGCGTGGGGGGTGGGGGTGGGGTGGCGTCCGAACTGGTCGAGTGGGCCCCTAGAAGCGGAGTGGCCGGGGTCCCCTGGAGGCGAGGCGGAGCCATCCTCACCCGAAATCGTCGTCCATAGACTTGAAGAAGAACTTATAGCTGGGTCGTTGCAGAACGCCCTTAAAGTCCGCCAAGGTGACGCGCTCGGCGGGCAGGGGCAGCTTCACCAGGTACGGCGTCTCCTGCCCGTCCAGGTGGTAGATGATCTTGGTCTCGCCCATGGCTCCGGCCTCGGGCCCGGCGGCCCCCGCGCTGCCTGCTCGGGAGGCCGGGCCGGGCCTCTCGGGCGGCGGCGGCGGCAGCGGCGCTCGGCGCGGCCCAGCGGCTCAGCCCAGCTCCGCGGCCGGCCGCGGCGCCAGCTCCCTTGTTCTCCAGCCGCTCCCGGGTCCCAGCGCCGCCTGCCGCGGTCGCGGCCGCCGCTTCCGCTCCCCACTCTCCCGGCTCGGCTGACTTCGGCGACTCTTCCGGTGGCCGCGGCCCTCCCGGCGCTGGGCCGCGGCCCGGTCCACTCCCCGCCCCCGACCCCGGCGCGCCCCGCCCCGGCGCGGCCCCGCCCCCGGCCGCCGCCGAGCCGCTCTGGCCTCGCGGCAGATGGCCTGGCTCTCCGCCGGACTCGCGGACACCCCGCCCACCCACCAGGCGGTGCTCGGCTCCTGCGCTCTGGTCCCAGGGCCGGGGGGAGCGTGGCGGCGGTCGCCTACGCCCCCAGGGGCTGGTTGGATAGATCTCTCCAGGATGGCCGGGTTCCCGGACTTTTCAAGGCTCTGGCTCTGGACCCAAGGGGATCGGCTGCTCCTCTGCAGCTGGGGAGGCATTAATGTAGGGGTTGCTTTGCTTCCCAGAGAAGGGGTTCTGACCAAGTATCTCTGGAGGATACAGCCTCATCGACCTGGCCTTTTAGGGTCTGCTGAGAAGCATAGCTGCTCTCATTGAGTGTACCTGACAACTGCTTAAGGACAGAACAAGATCGAGTTCTGATTCCTTCTTGTAACCTCAGTACCTAAGTGTGAAGTAGTGATTTAATAAATGGACTGAATGCAGAATGAGCTTAAGTATGAAGATGCCTGCCTGACTGGGACATGAAGTCTCAAGCCAGGGCTAAGTATAATCGTTTCTAACAGATCTCCTCATGCCTAAGCTTTAGGTAACTTGTTTAATACTGAGTGCCTACTATGTGCAAGGCATACTGCATGAAAGAGCAAAACAAGGCCGATAAGGCTGTTCTTAGGCTCTTCACTCATTTGGAAGGAGGCACAGTGTTCAGTTGCTCAGTGGTGTCTAACTTTTTGTAACCCCATGGACTGTAGCAACATACAGGCTTGTAAATAAATAAGTTCAGAGTGACAAATGCTATGAAAAAGAGTAAAACAGAGTGATGTGATAGTAACAGGGGAAAGAGTAATATGGGAAGTCAGAGAAGGGCTCTTCCATTTGCCTGAAGACCTAGAACTAGTGAGGAAGCATCTATAAGGTCTGGTCTTGAAGGAAGAGCATTCTAGGCAGAGGTACAGACAAGTATAAGGGCTAAGGCAAGAATAAACTTGCCAATTTTGAAGAACAAAAAGAAGGTCATTGTGACTACAATGATGGTGGTAGATGAGTGTCAGGTAGGCTAGGACCAGACCACATAGGTCCTTTTAGGCCACAGTAACAAGTGTGGGCTCCTCCCACTCCATTTTGTATATTGTTGCCAAATAAGCATTTCAAGATTAAGGACCTTTCAGATACCTCTTCAGCTTAGAAACCTCTCCACATTTTGCAGTACTTTCCAAATATCCATAGCATGATATTCAAAGCTCTGCATAATCTAACCTCTACCTACCTCTACAGCCTTTTTTTCATTGTATCCTGTCTATAAAGTTTTGACTTAAATCTGTTCAACCTACTTGTTAGCCCCTGCTCATGCACTGAATATATTTTCATTTCACACCTTCCCTTTAAATTTTTATCAAACTAATATGCATGCATAGACAAATATCAAGAAAATGTTTAACAGCAATCCTGTTTCATTTCCCTCCTCACCCCGACCCGTGTACATTTTTTAAGCTCATATTACTTCTTGATTTATACATTGTGTAAGTCTTTCAAAATTTTTATTTATTTATGGCTGTGCTGTCTTCCATGGCTGTGCACAGGCTTTCTCTAGTTGAGACGCATGGGCTCAGTAGTTGTGACGCTTGGGCTTAGTTGCTCCAAGGCGTATGGGATCTTCCTGGGCCCAAGACTGAATCCATGTCCCCTGCATTGGCAGGTGGATTCTTAACCCCTGGACCACCAGGGAAGCCCTGATTTATGCATTCTAGACATTGTTTATTGATTTCCAATTTTGATGGATTTACCTTTTCTCTACCTCCCCTAACTTCTTAGGATTTTGGTACTTAGTATTGACATTTTGACTATGTTTCCAACTTTTCTTTCTGGCATTAATCATTGCCTTGCTCTTGCGTTTGCTTTTTTATATAGTGTACTTATCATTAAGTCTTTCCACATAATCTAATAGCTTCTCAATTCATATTTTACTAATTCAGTTAAATGTACTAGATAACCCATTGGCTTTCTTTTCTGGACCCTTCCATTCCATTGCTCTGGTCTGCACTGCTGGCTGTCTCAGTCTGTGAACAGCTCTCATCCTTGGACTTCTTTGCATTATTCTCTGAATTCTCTTTACCTCTCCTCTGTATTGGATTCCAGTTTCCTCAATAATTTGCTCCTCAATAGTAATAAAACACATCCTTTGGTAGTTTCCCTTGAAAGCATGAGAAATAAAAATTTGGGGTGAACTATTATGGAAAAGAATCTGAAAAAGTATATATATATTAATATGTATAAAACTGAATGACTTTGCTGTACACCTGAAATTAACACATTGTAAACCATCTATATTTCAATTAAAAGTTTTGAGAAAAAGATTAACTGGGGAGAAACTTGAAAAGATGAGAGCAAGTATTAACAATTTTCCTTCAGAATTCTGAGTCACTCCATTGTCTTCTAGCTTCCAGTGTTGCTATTAAGTGATCAGTCTGATCTCTTAATTTTTCTTAAGCATTTGTATAGGACTTGTTTTTAACTCTCTTTGCAAGTCTTTAGGAAGTACTCTTTATCCCTGGGGGTTCTCAAATTTCTTGGTGATATGCCTTGGTGCTATTCACTGTGCTAGGCATTGGGTGAGCACTTCCCATCTAGTTCAACAATCCTTTCTTGAATTATTTAGTAACATTACTACCATTTTTTCCTGTTGTTTCTGCAACTCCTGCTACATGTTGGACCTTCTGGATTGATCCTTTCTTCTTCACCATCCACTTTATTTTTAAATGATTTCACCTTTTTGCAAGATTAAAAGTATTTCCAAACTTTCCCCTATCTAATCGTACAGGTAAAATATTCAGAATTAAAAACTCAGTAAGTATATAAGGATGGACATAGTATAATCTCCCTCCTATTTGGTTTTGTACTCTTCCAGTTTTCCAGTAGGAAAAAAATCATTTACCTATTTTTTTAATTTCTAAGAATTCTTTTGTTCTCCAACTTTTCCTTTTCATAGCATTTATTCAAAGACACATTATCTTCTCTGAGCTTTGAGAATTATAGCATTTTCCTCCCTAAAGTTTCCAGAAAGCTACTTTGTGAATTCCTTAGTTTCAATTTTCTGTTTGTTGTGATCTCTACCTTTCATATTGCAAGTTTCCTCAAATGTCTGCTGCTGCTGCTGCTAAGTCGCTTCAGTCGCGTCTGGTGGCCCTTAATGGTCTATTCACATTTAAGAGTGAAATACTAAAAGGCTAATTGTAAATTCTGTCCATGTACAGGGCTTATTAAATAACCAGCTTCACTGTAGGGTGATGAGTGGGGGGAAGATGGATTTTTTTTTTGAAACAAAAATATATTTGTAGGCCTTTTGTCTGCAATTGTTTTGGCCTAGGGGCTGTCAGTTGTGATTCAGAGCCCTGCCACTCATATACTTTCACTTTATCCCTCATTTTCAATCTAGCCCCTCACTCTCATCCCCACCATGTCTCCTATTAAATCCAGTGGTTCTAAAGGTTTATACTTTCCCTGAGGTTCTGAGATTTCACGGTGCTATTTTTGTTCATTGTGCTGGGCACTCACTGACTCTTGTCAGTTCTAAAAACTCATGACCTTTGGGTTTAGGAAATCTTTATAAGTAGTTCTTTGAAAATTGCCTCCCCACCATTTCTCCAATGACTAAAGCTCCTATCTCTTGCAGAGAAGTAGGGGTAGTCACTCGGCTGGATCAGATAAAGGACCTGGGGGGCTTTTTCTCATACACATCTCTGATTCCCCTCTCCCCCAACCTTAGTTCTCAGCCCCAATCCGTACCCCCTCTCCTGAGCCTCTTCTGGGTTCGGAAGGGCACACTGATTTGCTTCTTGTTAACAATCACCTCAGCAGGTAGAGCCCATCTCATTCTGCTCTGCTAGCTCAACCTTCACCTTCCCATTTACTTTTTTTCCAAAATGTTTATGTCTTTCATTCATTGCTGTCACCTTGTTTTCCTTGTCATAGAGTCATGTGCCTTTTTCGAAAAATTCCTCTGTTGACACTGAAAGGGGTTTTGGAGGGAGTAAAAAGCTCATGTGTTCAATCTGCCATACTCAAGTGGAAACCCATTGCTTTGCTTATAATGTTCTCTTCTACTTTTCTTTTTTAAAGCCACTCAGGTGTCACAATCCTGTAAGCCTTCTCCCTAAGCACCCAAACTAGAAGGAATATCTTCCTTCTAAAAAGTTCTACAGGCCACTTCTGATCTCTGCCACCCACTAGGTATAAATTAGAGGTACTCTACAGTTAATTGTACTTAACTGCCCCATGAGGTCCATCTATAACCTTCACATGCTTTCTAGTCACTAGGTCCTGTATTTGACAAAGAAGTGAAGTGAAGTGAAGTGAAGTCGCTCAGTCATGTCCGACTGTGGACTGTAGCCCACCAGGCTCCTCTGTCCACGGGATTCTCCAGGCAAGAACACTGGAGTGGGTTACCATTTCCTTCTCCAGGGGATCTTCCCGACCCAGGGATCGAACCCAGAAACTGAGATTTACTGAATAAGAAAAGCAAATTAAGCCAAATCCCAGCCACCCTGTTTCTCCCTCTTCAGAAATACTGAGTAATGCCCCTTCACACTCCTGAACACAGTTCAGTATGCCCTTCCTCAGCTTACTCCTTCTACCCGATTGAAATGAAGAGAGGCAACCATTTTATCTGATGTCCAAGAGGGCCACTTGTTACCAGAGACATCTGCCAGAGTTAAGTGTTAACAGAGTGAGGATTATAGGAAAGCAACAAAGAACTCAACAAGATAAGACAGAAGGGCATGTCTCACAGTCCAAGTTAAAGCAGACAATATTGGAACCTGACAAACTCCAGTTCTAGAGTCTAATAACAAATCCTTGCTCTATCACTTACTACTTATGGGACCTCTATGAACTTTAGACTCCTCTCATCGGAAAACGGGGATAAGACCTACTTCATACGGCTGATGTGAAGATTAACTAAAATAACACATATGAGGGGACAACCCATCTCAGATTCTTCCTCTGTTCTTAAGAATATCCATTGCTGGCCTGAGGTTGTATTTGCATCTGGGGGGAATTTCCTTTCACTGAGACACTGAAAATGGTGAAGGAAAAAGAATTCTGGATGAGGATCAAGTCCTTAACTTTACCCTCCAAAAGTCATGAGACCTTGAACAAATTCCCTTATTTTGAAGATGAAGAGTAGCCCTGTTTCCCTGACAGTGGACCTGGATCAACTGGACAAAGCATGTGATGGACTGGCAGGTGGTTAATGGACTTTACATATTCTTGGTATCATCACCCTCTGAAGAAAAGTGTTTGGACTAGGACTCTCTATGGAACTTGGTTTGGGCACAACACTCCAGGACCACAAATTGGTCCACAAAGGCTGGAAAAGAATCTAGCCCCTTCACTATCATGACCATGGCAATGGTCAACTAGTACCATGGCACCACAGTACCATCTAGTGGACACAACACCCCTCTTCTCCCTCTCCACCAGGTGGTTAAGAAAAAGCTACTACTACATCAGAGGTTCAGAACTCTTTGGTCACCTACATCAACGGCTGATCAATCAGAGTTGGAGAGAAACCAAATATACCCCCTCTCTGTTTTTTTAATATTAACAAATACAAGCCGCAGAGAGGGCCAACTGCTCTCTGCTATTCCCTGAGGGGAACCAGAGCACAAAGCTGTTCCTCTGGTCTTCCTCTAACAGCAGGGCCTGCTTAGCTCCTCCTTAGGCAGAGCTGTTATCCAGCCCAACTTCCTTCACGCTCACTCCCCAGTCAGGATGGGAGGCACACGGTTGCTGATGGTGGGAAGAATACTGTAGTTCCAGCCTCTGCTCCAGTCTCAGTTCAGATGGTGGTCACTCATCCTTTTGAACTAGTCTCTCACTTGTCCTGGCCCAGAAACCTTGAGGTTAATCAACAACACCCACAGGAGCAGGCAGTGTGACTTCAGTCATCTTCAGATGACTCCTCTTCTGCCTCTTTTAGCCACTGGATGAACCTTTGCAGCTGTAAGGAAACAGAGTGGAGAGCTTTGTGCGTTATGGACGCACATAACCCTCCTGTTCTCCTTAGCGAATAAACAACCAGAGGCTCAGGGACCAGCCACCTGGAGTCTAGGGCCGGGAGCCAGGGAACCAGACACCCACTGCAGTCAGAGGAAGGCAACCTGACTCACCTGCTGATTCTTGCGCAACTGCTGGCCTTTGTCAGTTACCTCCCTTTGGCTGAACCAGCTCAGAATTGTTTCCTCAGCCAGGATCTCCAGTTGGTAGAAAGCCATCAGTACCTACAGAAGGCCAGCAGAGGAGGTCTCAGGGGCCTTGCAGGGTTCAAGATACAATGGGTAACAGAGGAAGACGCAGCACGATCTAGTGCCTTCCTACCAGGCCCTCAGCTGCCTCCTATACACTGTGCAGTCTCCTCCAAAACAGACAAGAGTGAGCTGTTCACTCTGATACTGGGACAGGTCTGACTTCTGTAACTGTAGTGCTCCACACATTCCCAGGACAACCTCCAAATGGCTGCCTTACTAGCTTGGCTCCAAGCTGTACTATCTCAGCAATGAGCACAACACTACAGGTAGATGACACTATTAACCAAACTCCACATGGATTCATGTCAGTCTATACTGTGTCTCCATGGAGGTCACCAAAGCCTGTTTCAAAGTAAATGCAAGACTATATGGCTTGGGGTGGTATTCACCTTGGCCATGGAAGTGCTAAGAGCTTCATGCTCCAAAAAGAAGTCCTCAATGGCTGCCAAAGATTCCAAATGATCAGCGGCGCGCTTTATGTAGTTCCTAAAGACAGGGCTCCAGGCCTTGAGCAACTGTGGGAAAGAGGAGAAGCTGCAATATATTCCTGAGCATGTACCTAGACCTGGACAGTAAAGAGAATCAATAATGATAACATAGGTCTTTCAAGACAAGAGGTGGTTGCCTGGTGGTCTAGTGGTAGGATTTGGTATTTTTGCTGCTATGACCTGGGCTCAATCCCTGATGAAGGAACTGAGATCCCGCAAGTCACAAAATTAAAAATTAAAAAAGACGAGAGATTATACAGGCTTTGTGGAACTATGTCATAGGCACCTGGGAGCTGCTGGAAGGACTGGAGAAAAAGAAATTTCCTAGGGAAGGTGAAGAGGGTCAGATGCTGCAGGCTGCTTCAAAATATCTGTTCCCAGTCTAAACGTTCACCTTATTCTGGGTCAGATCATTTTCAGTCGGAGTATGACAATCCAGTCCATTCTGGGTATGCCTTTGGGGTCTAGTACCATCTGAATACTGGAATCTCAAAGGCCACTCATTACTGAAACTAACTTGACTCCCCTGGACAACCAAACCTGCTCTAGAACCCAATCTGTGTCCAGAGGCAAGGAGAAAGGAACCACAAGTAACATATACCTCATAAGACCTTCTACTCCTGATTTCCTTTAAAGTCAAGCCCCCAAAATGTATACCTGTCTCCACTCAACCCCTTGTACCCAGCCTCAATCTTTGCTTACGGGAATCAACAGGGCACAGTAGCGGTTTGGGTCTAGCGGGGAATCCATTTGTTGCAGTGGGAACTCCAGGACCACATGGCTCAATACTTGCATCACTTCCTTCAGGCTTATGTTGTAGGCATACCTGTGGGGACACTGGGGTGACACCAGGGCCTTCACTGGCCCTTTCAGCATACTGTAGGACTATGACTTTGGCAGGACATTGGGGAAGAGGAAGTCAGATGCAACATGCAAAGGGAAGATTTTGGAAGGAAGAAGTCTATGCTGAGGCTAGAACAACGTTCTCTGTTTCAAATGCTACCAGCCTTGTCCAGTCGCGATGTCAAGGGAACATGTTCCTATTTGGGGAAGAATTAGGAGAGAACCTCCACCACCTAGGATTACCCCGAGAAGATGAGAATAGGGAGAGGCTGCTCTTACTTGAGAGAATTTATCTCCAGGACCAGATTGTCACAAGAAATGTTCTCCTCCTTGCCCCGCTGTAGTGTTCCCAGGACTTCATTCTGAAACACTAAAATCAAAGCAAGAATAAGTTCATGGGCCAATATTGCTCCAGGACGCTTTAAGTCATCCAGTCCTCACTTTATGCCCAACCAAACTGGATGTTCTCCTCTTCTGTCCCAGACACTGCTCCCTTGGCCACGTACCTTTGATGTCATCCATCTGTGGAGAGCCTGCCCGGCTGCCTAGCTCTTCAGAATCCATACTTTGCTCACTTTCAGTTTCACTCTCTTCTTCCATGTTGATTCTGAGTCCTGAGAATCCAGAAGGGGTGAGAAAAAAGAAAACGGAAGAGCCCCTGACAGAGAGCAATATATCTGCTCTGTCTGCATGAATAAATTAATGAACAAGCAGTCTGATTCTGATCCCCTGCAGAAGAAAATGGCAACTCACTCCAGTATTTTTGCCTGCAGAATCCTATGGATAGAGAAGCCTGGCAGGCTACAGTCCACTGGGCCATAACAGTCAGACATAACTTAGGGACTAAACCATTGCCAGTATGATTCTGAAGTGTTCAAACTCCCTCAAAATAACCTGATTTAGATAGTGGGTTGCAGGAATGAGGCCTAGCTTACCCCATAGATTCTGCCGTAGTTCCTCCTCTTCCTCCATGTTCATGTCTGCAGCTTTCCAGAGGTAGCCCTGGCCTGCAACTCCGACTTCTGCTGGATTGTAACCTGGAAAAGACACTGATCTTTACCAAGGGCCCAGGAGAAGCACCAACCCCTTAGGAGGAAACACTGGTATTTCTATGGGGCAGAGAGACACACAGATGCCCCACACCTGCTGAGTCTCACACCTTTCAGCTTCACTTTCTCCTTTTCTTGGTCAGCCCCAGAATCATCACTGAACTGACCATCATCCTCATCATCCTCTGCATCTGGAGAGTGCAAAGAGATCACCGAGCCCTCAGGCAGCATGATATCTGGGCCTACTACCACCTGGAGGAGAAAAAAGGAGTGGGTGGCACAAATCCATTAATGTGTGGGACAAGTACTCCCTGCAAAGGAGAGTGACTTTACTAAGTCAAGTAGAAAGCAAATGAAAACCCTGGATTGGGAATTTCAATTCAGGCTGGATTTGGTGGACATAAGGCACTTTCTGGCTCAGCATAACCACCACTCAGCTGTGCCATGTGGAGCAGGTCTTACCTGGGAAGTAAGGACACAGTGAGGCTTCAGTGTAACATTTTCCTTGACCTCAGCATTGTCACAGAGCAGAGACTGATGAATATGTGCTCCAGCAGCAACTCGGACCCCCTGCCACAGGAAGGCCTGGTCCAGCACCACGTTATCACCTGGCTCAGGACAGGAAAGACTCCTGGTCACCCATGGCTCCAATTCCAGACCAGACCACTTTTCAGACCATTTGTGGAGAATGGGGCTGACTGACACCAGCAGAGCTCCCATCCAGCTCTACCACTCCATCCCCAAATTACCATAAATCCCTTCTTCCTCTCTAAGCTCAGGCCAGAGACCAGAACATTGCTCAGCCTGACTACCCTCCACCAGTTTTACAACAATTTGACTATATACTGAACTTAAGAACCTGAGAACCTTTAAGATTTCTGGAGATCCCTTTCAAGAAACTTATTAGAATCACACTCCTGTCTAAAAGTAGAACCAAATTATTCTACCGCTTTTGTTTTGGTACATTTTAAAGTCAGAATCTTATTGTTCTCTTAATGGGGCAGTTCCATGAGAAGCATCACTTTCTTATAACCAAAGTGAGTTATTAAAGAGTATAAAGAACCCTAGACTTATAATCAGAATCAAGTACCTGCATTGCCTCTTATGAGCCATGACCTTGGAGGGACAACCACTTTTAGCCTTTTTGATTATCTATAAAACTTATCTATAAATAATACCTCACAAGGTTTTTATGAGGATTAAATGAAATAAAGTACACAGAACCCCTTTGTAAACTGCAATGTACTGAACAGGTGTTATTGCATGTTAATTATCCAGTTGGTCCTGAATGTGAATACAGGGTACCCTGGAATGCGAAGAGTCACCCAATAATAGGCTCACAGACCACAAATTAAAAGTATCACTGTTTTTACATTCCTGTTCCTTCCTTTATTAAGGCAGCCACTCTAGTTCCTTATTCTCAGGGACTATCCCTCTGTATCCTTTTCTGGACTCATGGGGTTCCCCCAAGTTCCTGCTCCTAGGATGGCCAGCTTGACCTCCCTACCTATACTCACCAATGTGACAGCCAGGGCCAATGACACTGTTAGTGATGGAGCAATTGCTGCCAATGACAGTGCCAGAACCTAAGAGCACGTTTTCCTCCAGGATGCTGCCATGGCCCAGGCTGACCTCAGGCCCTCGGTAGATGTTATGTCGGGAGTGAGTGCAGCTCTGGGTTGTGCTGTCAGTGAAGTTAGCCTCTGGGGTGAGAGGGTAGACCCATCGGCGGATGACATCTGCGCAGACAGCAGCATACATGTGTAGGTTGGAGACCCGGGCACCATATTCCTTAGTTGTTACATGCATGTGGATCTGGTTTCCTAAGATCTAAATGAGGAGAAAAAAAGGTCACCCAAGCAAGCAAGAGAGAAAGAACATCCCCCAGTATAATTCTCTTCTAACTTCCTTAAATTCCCTACTGCTTCTCAATGTCACAGCCAAGTGGCCTGAGACTTTTTTCTGTACTGCTTCCCCCTCACCTCCAGCTATTTTCCTTCCTCCTACAGCTCAATAAAATATAAGACGGGACCAAAAGTCTCCCCACCTACCCAAGGGAAAACAAAATTTCACATTACGTGTAATGGTGGATAGTCACGTTTTTAGCAATCAATTTGTTGATTTTGAGATTTTTTAACATGTCACTGGTGGTCAGATGGTATTGGGGATCTGACAAAAACGAAAAATGAATCTTCTGTGTGTCAGCAGGGTCTACTGTCCCTGAAGTTGGTGAAAATAAAAAAAGCAAATGAAGAAAGAGAGGGAAAAAGGCAGGGTTGGAGGGGTAGGGGTGGGAAACCAAAAGTTATCAGCGTGAGATAATATTACAGCCCTCTTCTAAAGAGGCACTGGGAGCCTCTTATTACCTCCTCATTCACTAACAGGCCTCGCACAAAGTCATCTCGTGTTTGATAGTCGAAGTTGTCTGTAAATAGTTGAGCCACCTGTGTGGAGAAGTCAGAGGGGGATGATGTTAAGTACTATTCTCTGGAAGCAAACATAGCCTCCTAGAGACATATCAGACACTGTGACAGCAGGACATGGGCAAGAATCCCAAAAAAGTCAGCCAATGAACTATTGGGGTCAAGACGACAACACCTCCTTGCTATAGAACAGATAAGAGAGAGGGGGAGAAGAAATATACCTTGTAACTTAAGGGGGTGGTAATACACCCTCAGAGTTTTCCTCGGTGGATATGCAGCCTTTGACCTGAGGAGCTCACCTGAGGAGAGCAGATGCTGATGTGACAATCAAGTAAGTCATAGCGAATCTCCACTCCATCTCCACTGCCCTGGAACAAGCTCTGTGGAGAAGTTACAAGGACTTAACTCATCTCTCCTGCTGAAGCCTGTCACCTTCCCACTTCAAGGACCCCAGATAAACACATACCAGAGGGAAAGAAAAACGTCGGAGGCCTTGGGTCTTCTGGAAATGGAGCACCTGATTTGTGGCACTATCCACGGCCACTACCACGTTGTCCTCATGACAACGAGTTGGGTGGCTGGGGGATGACTCCTTGAAGATCATCGTCATCACAGACACATTTTTTTCTAGCTTCCTCCTTAACCTATAAAGGACAGGAAGGAGATAGCTGTAAAAAAGCAGTCCTAGGGCTCTGTTGGTCCCAAACCCTACCTCTACTGTTTTCCCATCCTGACCTGTGTTCTTCCAGGGCTCTGGTAATATTGATGTTTGAGATGACATCCCCATACACCAGAAGGAAGTCAGAGCGCACCAAGGCTTTAGCATCAACATCACGGAGAACATCCCCCAGTGATCTATACAGCTCTGATGTAATTATTCGAACCACATTGAGGGATGTTGGGCGGCACCATTTGGATTTCCTAAGGGAAGGGAGGGGTGAGGGGAATGAGTAAACCAAACATAAAGATCATGCAGAGCTTCTCTATTCCCCCACCATTCAACATTCACACTCCTTTGCTGTGATTTTTTTGGAGTTTCTGCCAGCTTCTCCTCCACTTCAAAGAGATTAATGAACTATAATTAATGGTTTCAGTATAGTGTCTTGTTTTATGTATATAATCTTGTTTGATGTATATAAATCTTGTTTTCAGTATATAATCTTGTTTTATGGGCTAGAGAAGCATGGCTATTTCCTCTCCATTCCCTGACCCATCCCCAAACATGGATTGGAACTAAAAATCCCACTGAGACTTAGGTTATTTGAAGTATTCTAGGGACAAACTTTTCTCTTAAAGTTCATATCACATTTAGGAGCTGTCTGATGGAGATCATGCTAATCCTAGCCTTTATTTCCTAAGCTTCCTTAAATCCTGAGAGTCACTCTTTATCAAAAAGATTTCACTCAACATTTGTTAAGTGTTTACTATGTGCTTGGTACTAAGCTAGGTACCAGGAATACAAAGATGAGGAAGAGCTCAACATTTAGAAGCTCAGTGGAAAAAAAAAGATGTTACTCTTGTAACTGGCAGATTGGAGCCACCAAATAAAAAGCAAAACTCACTGGGACTAAACTTTATGAGATTCAGAAAAAATTCAAATGCTGTTCTTTAATCTTTGTCACAACTTCAGCTACTCTCCTCCTAAGTGGAGAGAATGCCCTTAGACCTTACAATGGGATACAAATAGACACATTTTTCTCCCTCATAATTTCCCCTTAGTTACATTCATCCTAAGGAAACCAGGGAAAAAATGGTGAAACACGGAAAGAAAAGTTGCAGAGCTTACAGTAAATGTTCCTTGATTTGAGCAGCTTTCCAGCAACAAAAGACAAAGGTTTCCTGTACACCTGTGGCAGTCAGAAATTCCAGAGTGTAGTCAATTAGTGCCACATTGGCCAGGGGCAAGAGGACCTGGAGGATAAGAGACAAAAAAAAGTCTGAAGACTTGTTATCTGTGAGGATCCTCTGAGAAGCATTCTTCCCCCTACTTCAACCACAATTTCACTCTTCTGTCAGTATTTTCAAACACTAGTTTTATCTTTCCTATTTAAAAGTAATCAGGCTCCTACCTTTGATGTTTATGGAATGCTCTAAACATGAGTCTGCTGTGCTTAGTTGCTCAGTCATGTCCAATGTCCAACTCTTTGCAACCCCATGGACCGCAGCCCACCAGGCTCCTCTGGCCAAGAGGATTCTCCAGGCAAGAAAATTGGAAGTGGGTTGCCATGCCCTCCTCCAGGGGATCTTTACAACCCAGGGATCGAATGCAGGTCCCCCGCATTGCAGGCAGATTCTTTACCCATCTGAGCCACCAGGGAAGCCCAAGAATACTGGAGTGGGTAGCATATCCCTTATCCAGGGGAATTTCCCCACCCAGGAATCAAACCGAGGTCTCCTGGATTGCAGGCAGATTCTTTACCAGCTGAGCTACTCCGGAAGCCCAAACATGAGTTTAACGTGTTGCAATCTGGATACAGTAAACACAGAATTTACTTGCTTAGCATCAGACAGAGCTGATACAGAACAGACAACCCTGATTTCTAACACTAGAAATCAGTCATACCTCCAGAAACTTAGGCCTTTTTCCCTGTAAGATTTCCTTCCTTGATCTCTTTCTAAGAGCCAGGGGCTAGCCATCCCAATCAGTTGCCCCAAATAAATAGCCAATTAGACTATCTGGAGGTGGGGTGGGGAGTCAAAGACGGTTTTCCGAAAAAAGAATGTAAGTCCTTTTCTTTGAAATGGGGACTGCTGAGGAACCCAGCAATCATTAGGAGTAGTTCAGTCCAATTCCCCAGTGTCTAGACAATACAGGGGATGCTGGCAACCAGCCACTGAACCCGTTCTGTTCTCCTTTTGACAGATGGCACTGACTGTCATCAAAAGCTGGAAAGGAAAAAAGCACACTGTACAAGATCCAAAACAGCTGTTACTATGGGATCAGACTAGTCTGCTCCTTTTTTAGGCCCAGAACCTCCCTTTTGGAGGCAAAAGGAGGTAACATTTTCTTTCACCTAAGAATCTCTTTTTCCTATGCATAAAAGCCGCGCAGCCTCCTCTTGAGGCACTGAATCCTCGTGTGAAGGCTTCTCACAAGCACTGGTCCAAGGTTAGTTCTGCGGGCCTCCCAAACCCGGAGGTGAACAGCACTACGCGTGCCCAAATCTGCCAGCCACTCACTTGGTCAGGGCTTTTGACCGTCTCTCCGCTTTCCTCCTAACCAGATAAACACGATTTCTGGGAAAGAGAGTGGGCACAAGTCCTTCCAGAGGCCGCCTCACCACACAGTATTACTTGCTCTAGCCCTGCCACCTACAAGGCCCTCCGGCAGCTCTCGAGCACGTCGCTCACCCGAGGCTGGTCCTTGGAGATGGGGAAGAAGCGACGGTTGAAGCTGTCGGCCACCAGAACTGCTTGTAGGGGCGGCGGCGGTTCCTCCTCCGCCCCTCTGGCCGCCCCACCACCGCTGCCGCCGCCGCCTCCCGGTCCGCCGCCGCTGCGCTTGTTGACCTGACTGGCTAACGCACCAGGCGGCGCCACCACAGTAGCCGCCATCTTCTCTCACGGCCACCACTTCCGCACGGAAACTGACACGGCACACAGTAAGGGACAAAAAGATCCAGCACTCGAAATGCGAAGGAGTAGCGAAAGAAGGGAGGGAGGAGCCGAGGGCGGAAGAATGCGCATGCGTCTCCCCTAGGTCTGCCTAAGGGCTGAGCTGCGAGGCAGAGAGCAGTGGGGCCCAGCGGCGCGGGTGCGGCCAGTTGAGGCCGTCGGGCGGCGAGGAGGGGTTTTATGGCAACAAATGTTGCCATCATTTGTTCCTGAGCCAAACTGCCGTTCTTAGGGGATAATGAGACTCGTACTCTGCGAAGCGGCTCTGGATGTATAATCTCCACTCCGTGCTTGCGTGCTAAGTCGCTTCAGTTCAGTTCAGTTCAGTAGCTCAGTCGTGTCCGACTCTTTGTGACCCCATGAATTGCAGCACGCCAGGCCTCCCTGTCCATCACCAACTCCCGGAGTTCACTCAGACTCACGTCCATCGAGTCAGTGATGCCATCCAGCCATCACATCCTTTGTCGTCCCCTTCTCCTCCTGCCCCCAATCCCTCCCAGCATCAGTCTTTTCCAATGACTCAACTCTTCGCATGAGGTGGCCAAAGTATTGGAGTTTCAGCTTTAGCATCATTCCTTCCAAAGAGATCCCAGGGCTGATCTCCTTCAGAATGGACTGGTTGGATCTCCTTGCAGTCCAAGGGACTCTCAAGAGTCTTCTCCAACACCACAGTTCAAAAGCATCAATTCTTCCGCGCTCAGCCTTCTTCACAGTCCAACTCTCACATCCATACATGACCACAGGAAGGGACAAAAAGATCCAGCACTCGATGGACTAGATTGACTAGATGGACCTTAGTTGGCAAAGTAATGTCTCTGCTTTTGAATATACCATCTATGTTGCTCATAACTTTTCTTCCAAGGAGTAAGCCTCTTTTAATTTCATGGCTGCAATCACCATCTGCAGTTATTTTGGAGCCCAGAAAAAGAAAGTCTGATGCTGTTTCCCCATCTATTTCCCATGAAGTGATGGGACCAGATGCCATGATCTTCGTTTTCTGAATGTTGAGCTTTAAACCAACTTTTTCACTCTCCTCTTTCACTTTCATCAAGAGGCTTTGTAGTCCCCCTTCACTTTCTGCCATAAGGGTGGTGTCATCTGCATATCTGAGGTTATTGATATTTCTCCCAGCAATCTTGATTCCAGCTTGTGTTTCTTCCAGTCCAGCGTTTCTCATGATGTACTCTGCATTTAAGTTAAATAAGCAGGGTGACAGTATACTGCCTTGACGTACTCCTTTTCCTATTTGGAACCAGTCTGTTGTTCCATGTCCAGTTCTTACTCGCTTCCTGACCTGTATATAGGTTTCTCAAGAGGCAGGTCAGGTGGTCTGGTATTCCCATCTCTTGAAGAATTTTCCACAGTTTATTGTTATTTATGTAGACTTGTGAGTGCCCTGAGGGTAAGAAATGTCTTACTCGGTCTGGACTCTCCAAGGTGCCAGCTCACATTAGGTGAGGAGAAAGAAAACGGAGGACTACAATTTTTAATGTGCTGGGATCTGGTGGAAAAGAACCAAATTATGTGTGGCTAAAATTTTATTCTTTTATGACATCTTCATTTATTCAATCTGTCAGCATTTATTGAAACCCTACTCTGAGTCTTAATCAGATTGGAAATAAATTTGGAACCAAGAACTGTATAAAGTGGAGTTGGACGTAAGCCACAAGACTGGAGTCTTGAGAAGTGTGGCATCCTAAGGGAAAGAGCCCGTGACTGCGGCGCGTCAGCCAGGCCTGCCGAAGTGCGGGACCTTGGGGACACAGTGGAAACGGGGTGAGGCAGTTTGAGTGTCCTTTGGTTTTAAGGAGCTTTCCAGCAAGGCAGCGCGCTCCTTCAACACGAGAACTTTCGGTGTTTCACCATGTGGCAAAGTTTCTGCAAGGGTCTTTACCTTAACCCATGGCCGCGTGGCATGTCGGGATTCGGAGTTCCAACGGCTGAGCTTTGTTTCCACGCAGCGGCTGTGGCTTGGCCCGCGTTCGTCAGGAACACTCCTCGTGGGTCTGATGGGCCTTGTCATTTCTTCCCTGTACCAGTTAGTGACGGTGCTGAATGAAAACTATTTCTTCAGAATTTTGGAAAATTTAGCTTGGAGAAGGAAAGGCAGACGGCAACTCAGTAAATGTTTTCAACTAAATGAGTATACATTGCAGAAGATGTTTGACCGTCCTACAAACCCACAGGAAGAAAGAGAAAAGAGGGGTGAGTAAATAAACAGGACGCACACAAGAGGGTTGTGTGGGGGTGTGATGAAGGTATGGAAAGTCCAATTGTAGAAAATTTTAAATGACTCCAGACACTTCAGAAAGTGCTGGCTCAGAAGGTAAAGAATCCGCCTGCAATGCAGGAGATGCGGGTTCAATCCCTGGGTGGGGAAGATCCCTTGGAGAAGGAAATGGCATTCGATTTCAGTATTCTTGCCTGGAGAGTCCCATGGACAGAGAAGCCTGGCAGGCTACAGTCTATGAGGTCGCAGAGAGTCAGATAAGACTGATTGAGGAACACTTTCACCTCAGAAAGTGTGAGTGGTAAATCCAGGCCTTGTAATTCTGTAGATCCGTAGCTGGATAGATAAGGTTTTAACAGATGTCTGTTACAGAGACTCTTTCTTGACCTGTTGATTTTTTTTTTTTTTTTGCTTCCAAAACTTAACAATAATAAAGCAGAAATGGGCAAAGGACTTGAATGGACATTTCTCCAAAAAAAGATATAAAAGTGGCCAGCAAGCACATGAAAGGTGTTTAGCATGACTAATCATTGTGTGCTGTGCTGTGCTTAGTCATTCAGTCATGTTGGACTCTGCAACCCCATACATTGTAGCCTGCCAGGCTCCTCTGTTCATGGGGATTCTCCAAGCAAGAATACTGCAGTGGGTCGCCATGCCCTCCTCGATTAATCATGAGTAAGTGCAAATCAAGACTGCAATGAAATATCACCTCATACTCATTACGATTACTGTTATCAAAACAAACAAACCCAGAAAATAAGAGGCATTAGTGAGGTTGTGGAGAAATTGGAATCTTTATATACTATTGGTGGAAATGTAAAATGGTGCAGGTTCTATGGAAAACAGTATGGTGGTTCTTCAAAAAAATGAAACATACGATTACTATGTTTCCAGCAATTCTACATCTGGATATATACCCCAAAAAAGTGAAAAAAAGGACTCAGATATTTATATATTCATGTTCATAGCAGCATTATTTATTCATGATAGTTAAAACATGGAAGCAACCCAAGTGAATGAACTGACAAACAAAAGGTGCTGTATATATACAGTAGAATATGATTCAGTCTTGAAAAGGTAGGAAATTCTGACATATGCTACAAAGTAGATGAAACGCCATTGTGGACATTATGATTTGTGAAATGTCAGAAAAAAGACAAATACTATAGAATTCTATTTATATGCGATACTTAGAATAATCAAAATCATATAAACAGCAGAATGATTGGGGCTATGAGAAGGAGGAGAAAATGGGGAGTTATTTATGGGTATAGCATTTCAGTTTTACAACATGAAAAGAGTTATGTGCAAGGATGGTGGTGATAGTAGCACAACAGAGTGAATATACTTAAGGCTACTAAACTGTACACTTAAAAATGGTGAAAATAGTAAACTTTGTATTATGTATATTTTACTAAAATAAAAAAATTGGGAAAAAAGCTTTCTGGAAACCACAAATTAACAAACCACACACACACACACACACATACACACACACACACACCACATAGAAAAACTACATAACGAAGTAAAAATTTCTTCCCCTACTTCTCTCACTCTATACAACTCCCAGAGTTATAACCATTACATTAAATGGGTATTCTTTCTATTTCCCTGCTAGATTTATGTATCTAGGCATAGAGTTATATGCCTAAGCACATATATACACACACACCATTTTCATGTATTCAAACACACACACACACACACACACACACACACACACACACAAGAGTTCCAGATGTATAAGCTGGGTTAAGAAAAGGCAGAGGAACCAGAGATCAAATAACCAACATTCATTATATCATAGAGAAAGCAAGGGAATTATAGAAAAACATCTACTTCTGCTTCATTGACTATGCTAAAGCCTTTGACTGTGTGGATCACAATAAACTGTGGATAGTTCTTAAAGAGATGGGAATACCAGACCACCTTACCTGTCTCCTAAGAAACTGTATGTGTGTCAAGGAACAACAGTTGGAACCAGACACAGAACAATGGACTGGTTCAAAATTGGGAAAGGAGTATGACAAAGCTGTATATTGTTACCCTGTTTGTTTAACATATATGCAGAGTACATCATGTGAAATATTGGGCTGGATGAATCACAGACTGAAATCAAGATTGCTGGAGAAATAACCTCAGATATGCAGATGCAGATTTCTCTCTAATCACAGAAAATGAATAGGAAATAAAAAGCCTCTTGGTGAGGGTGAAAGAGGAGAGTGAAAAAGCTGGCTTAAAATTCAACATTCAAAAAACTAAGATTATGGCCTCTGGTCCCATCACTTTATGGCAAACAGAAGGAGAAAAAGTGGAAAGTGACAGATTTTATGTTCTTGGGCTCCAAAATCACTGTGGACAGTGACTGCAGTCATGAAATTAAGACACTTGCTCCTTGGAAGGAAAGCTATGATCAACCTAGACAATGTATTAAAAAGCAGAGACATCTCTGTCGACAAACGTGTATATAGTCAAAGCTATGGTTTTTCCAGTAGTCATTTAAGGATGTGAGAGTTGGACCCTAAAGAAGGTTGAATGCCAAATAATTAGTGTTTTCTTTCAAACTGTGGTGCTGGAGAAGACTCTAGAAAGTCCCTTAGACTGCAAGGAGATCAAACCAGTCAATCCTAAGGGAAATCAGCCCAGAATATTCATTGGAAGAACTGATGCTGATGCTGAAGCTCCAATACTTTGGCTACCTGATGCAAAGAACCGACTCATTGGAAACGCCCCTGATGCTGGGAAAGATTGAAGGCAAAAGGAGAAGGAAGCAACAGAGGATGAGATGGTTAGATAGCATCACTGACTCAATGGACATGAATTTGAGCAAAATCTGGGAGATAGTGAAGGACAGGGAAGCCTGGAGTGCTGCAGTCCAAGGGGTCACAAAGAGTCAGACATGACTTAGCAACTGAACAACAACAATAACAGTATTTACCTCATTAGTTTGTTGTGAGGATTATATGAGATAATATATGAAAAGCCCTTAGAACACTGTTGACACATTATCAATGCAATATAAGTGTTAGCTATCATTATTATTATTTTGGCTGTACTGTTTGGCATGTGGGATCTTAGTTCCCCAAAAAAGATTTGAATCCATGCACCCTGCATTTGCAGTGTGGAGTTTTAACCACTGGACTGCCAGGAAAGTCCAGGTATTAGCTATTATGATGATGATATGTTTTTGTCTACAACAAATTTAATTTTTATTTAATATATGGTGGAATGTAGACAAATTATAGCTATTTTCAATGATTCTGTAACATTCTATAGTTTGGTATATCATTATTTGTTTCTTGTCTGATAAACATTCAGATTATTTTTGCAGTTTTTTCTATTGCAAATAATGCTGCAACTATTAATATCACCTTTCTATTGATATCTTTGGGTTTCCCCAGTGATTCAATGGTAAAGAATCTGTCTGCAATGCAGGAGCCGTAGGAATCAGGATTTTGATTCCTGGATCATGAAGATCTCCTGGAGGAGGGCATGGCAACCCACTCCAGTACGCTTGCCCGAAGAATCCCATGGACAGAGGAATCTGCTGGGTTACAGTCCATAGTTGCATTGGACATGACTGAAGTGAATTAGCACATTGATATCTTTATACATTTGCATTTATTTCTTAAAATTGTCTTTAAAATTTTTAATTTATTTTTGGCTGCACTAGGTCTTCATTGCTGTGTGTGGCATTTCTCTAGTTTCAGTGAACAGGAGCTACTTTTCGTTGTGATGTGCAGACTTCTCATTGTGGTGGCTTCTCTTGTTGCAGAGCACGGGGCTCTGTAGTTGTGGCACATGGGCTTAGTTGTTGTGACCTGTGGGTTGTAGAGCTTGGGCTCAGTAGTTATAGCACATGGGCTTAGTTGCTCCTCCACATGTGGAATCTTCCTGGACCAGGAATCGAACCCTTGTCCCTTGCATTGTCAGGTAGATTGTTATCCACTGTACCACCAGAGAAGTCCTAGAATTTGTTCTTAAAGGAGAGTGATTAGTTCAAATTGAATTCAATTTCCATGGCAGGGGACACTCTGTTGAACTCACTGTGAAGCCTGCTGAACCTTCATTGCTCTTGGTGTTGTGAATACTTAATGGCTATCCTTGGAAAATGTGCCATTTTGCCCTGACACAGGCAATGTATGAGAATGCCTGTACCTCTGCTGCCTCATAAACAGAATGTGTTGTCAAAGTTTGGGCTTTCTATCAATATGTAGGGGAACAGAGTATAATTTTAATTTGCACTTCTCTTAGTTTGAGTGAGGTTGAACATACTTTCATATGTTAAAAGACCATTTGTATTGGTCAACCACCAGTTCTAGTTCTTTTTGTAAATCAATATATTGCCATTAAGGTTTCAAAATGAGTCTTGAATATCAAGTAGTCTAGAATGTAAGCTCTGTGAAGACTGGGGCCTTCTGTCTGTTTTATTCCCTGCTGTGTGTCAGGTGTCTAGAAGAGTACCTGGCACATGGTACATGCCCAGGAAATATTTGCTGGATGAATGACTGGTTGTTGCCAGTCAGTAAGGGAGAGTCTTACTAACTTTAGACTGAGAAGTAGAAGTAATTTCAGGCTCCTCCAAGCTGAGGCTTATGCTTCTTGTTTTGTTTTTTAATTGTAGTAAAATACATGTAACATAAAATTTACCATCTTGGGACTTCCCTGGTGGTCCAGTGGTTAAGACTCAATTCTTTCACTGCAGGGGGCACGGGTTCTATCCCTGGTTGGGGAACTAAGATCCCATTTGTCGTGACACATGGCCAAAAGTAAATAAAATAAAGTGCATCATCTTTAAAAAAATTACCAAGATGGTATCCCAACCAGGGACAGACACGTGTACACCCGTGGTGGATTCATGTTGATGTATGGCAAAACCAATACAATATTGTAAAGTAATTAGTCTCCAATTAAAATAAATAAATTTAAATTTAAAAAATTGCCATCTTAACCATTTTAAGTGTACAGTTCAGTGGTATTAAGTACATTCACATTGTTGTGCTTCTAACACCACCATCCATCCACAGAACTCTTCATGTTGTGAAACTGAAACTCTGTATCCATCAAACAATATTAATAATTTCCCATTCTCTTCTCCCCTATTCTGCTGTCTACATGATTTTGACTATTCTAAGTACCTCATTTAAGTAGATTAAGTAGACTCATACAATTTTGTTCTTTTGTGACTAGTTTATTTCACTTAGCATAATGCCCTCAAGTTTCATCCATGTTGTAGCATATGTCAGAATTTCCTTCCTTTATAGGGCTAAATAATATTCCACTCTATGTATACACTACATTTTACTTATCCATTCACTGTGAACCCAAGTGAAACAATACTTGGGTTGTTTCCGTACTTCAGCTAATCATGAACAATGCTGCTTTGAGCATGAGTGTATAAGTATCTGTTTGAGTCCCTGCTTTCACTTTTTTTGGGTATATACCCAGAAGTAGAATTGCTGGGTTGCATGATTTAATCTTAAGCCACCATACAGTTTTCCAGCAGCTGTACCATTTTACATTGTCACTTACATGCATAAGGGTTCCAGGTCCTCCATATCCTCACCAAAGCTTGTTATTTTCTTTGAAAAAGTTTTTCTTTTATAATGTTCATCCTTACAGGTGTCAAGTGATATCTCATTGTGGTTTTGATTTACATTTCTCTCATGACTAGTGATGTTGAGCATCTTTTCATGTGCTTATTGACCATTTGTATATATTCTTTTGAGAAATGTCTATTCAAGTCTTTTGCCCTTTTTAAAATCAATTTTGTTGTTGTTGAGTTGTAGTAATTGTTTATATATTCTGGGTATCAATCCCTTGTCAGGTGTATGATTTTCAAATATTTTCTCCAGTTCTTCAGGTTGCTTTTTGACTCTGTTGGTAGTGTCCCTTGATGCACAAATGTTTTAAATTTTGATGAAGTCCAACTTACCTGTTTTTTTTCTTTTGTTGCCCGTACTTTTGGTGTCATATTCAAGAAATCACTGCCAACCCTGTGTTTTCTTCTAACTGACACTTTTTTCCTCTCCAGGTTCTACCTGTAAAGATGCCAAAATAATGGTTTGATACGTCCCCTTCAGAGTACCGTTGATACATGTATAAGAATTGGACTTTTCTAGACACTGCCAGTCAGGGCTTTGGTTTTTGTATGTATTGAGCTGATGGATTAGGGCACTTTCAGGGTAAATCTTAGAGCCGTTCATGCTTCTCAGCTGGGCTTACTTGTTGCTTAGTGATCAGAGTTCGTGATCTGAGCCACAGTCAGCTTCTCCATCTTTGGCTGTAAAGAATATAATCAATCTGATTTTGGTAATGACCATCTGGTGATGTCTATGTGTAGAGTCTTCTCTTGTGTTGTTGGAAGGAGTGTTTACTATGACCAGTGCATTCTCTTAGAAAAACTCTATTAGCCTTTGCCCTGCTTCATTCTGTACTCCAAGGCCAAATTTGCCTGTTACTCCAGGTATTTCTTGACTTCCTACTTTTGCATTCCAGTCCCCTATAATGAAAAGGACATCTTTTTTGGGTGTTAGTTCTAGAAGGTCTTGTAGGTCTTCATAGAACTGTTCAACTTCAGGTTCTTCAGCATTACTGGTTGGGGCATAGACTTGGATTACTGTGATATTGAATGGTTTGCCTTGAGAATGAATAGAGATCATTCTGTTGTTTTTGAGATTGCATCCAAGTACTACATTTTGGACTCTTTTGTTGACTGTGGTGGCTACTCCATTTCTTCTAAGGGATTCTTGCCTACAGTAGTAGATATAATGGTCATCTGAGTTAAATTCACCCATTCCAGTCCATTTTAGTTCCCTGATTCCTAAAATGTCGATGTTCACTCTTGCCATCTCCTATTTAACCACTTCCAATTTGCCTGGATTCATGGACCTAACAGTCCAGGTTCCTATGCAATATGGCTCTTAACAGCATCAGACTTTACTTCCATCACCAGTCACATCCACAACTGGGTGTTGTTTTTACTTTGGCTCTGTCGCTTCAATCTTTCTGGAGTTATTTCTCCACTGATCTCCAGTAGCATATTGGGTACCTACCGACATGGGGAGTTCATCTTTCAGTGTCCTGTCTTTTTGCCTTTTCATACTGTACATGGGGTTCTCAGGGCAAGAATACTGAAGTGGTTTGCCATTCCTTTCTCCAGTGGACCACATTCTGTGAGACCTCTCCACCATGACCCATCCGTCTTGGGTGGCCTTACACAGCATGGCTCATGGTTTCATTGAGTTAGACAAGGTTGTGGTTCATGTGATCAGATTGGTTAGTTTTCTGTGACTGTGGTTTTCATTCTGTCTGCTCTCTGATGGAGAAGGAAAAGAGGCTTATGGAAGTTTCCTGATGGGAGAGAACACTCAGGTATGACCTAAATCAAATCCTTTATGATTATACAGTGGAAGTGACAAATAGATTCAAGGGATTAAATCTGTTAGACAGAGTGAGTTCTGAAGAACTATGGGCAGAGGTTTGTGACATTGTATAGCAGGCAGTGATCAAGACTATCCCCAAGAAAAAGAAATGAAAAAAAGCAAACTTGTTGTCTGAGGAGGCCTTACAAAATAGCTGTGAAAAGAAGAGAAGCAAAAGGCAAAGGAGAAAAGGAAAGATATACCCATTTGAATGCAGAGTTCCAGAGAATAGCAAGGAGAGATAAGAAAGCCTTTTCTCAGTGATCAATGCAAAGAAATAGAGGAAAACAATAGAATAGGAAAGACTAGAGATCTTTTCAAGAAAATTAGAGATACCAAGAGAACATTTCATGCAAAGATGGGCACAAATAAAAGACAGAAATGGCATGGGACCTAAAAGAAGCAAAAGATATTAAGAAGAAGTGGCAAGAATACACGGAAGAACTATACAAAAACGATCTTCCTGATCCAGATAATCACAATGGTGTGATCACTGGACTAGAGCCAGACATCCTGAAATGTGAAATCAAGTAGGTCTTAGGAAGCATCAGCACGAACAAAGCTAGTGGAGGTGTTGGAATTCCAATTGAGCTATTTCAAATCCTAAAAGATGGTGTTGCAAAAGTGCTGCACTCAATATGCCAGCAAATTTGGAAGACTCAGCATTGGCCACAGGATTGGGAAAGGTCAGTTTTCATTCCAGTCCCAAAAAAGGGCAATGCCAAAGAATTTTCAAACTACCACACAATTGCACTCATCTCACATGCTAGCAAAATAATGCTCAAAATTCTCCAAGCCAGGCTTCAGCAATACGAACCGTGAACTTCCAGATGTTCAAGCTGGTTTTAGAAAAGGCAGAGGAACCAGAGATCAAATTGCCAACATCTGCTGGATCATTGAAAAAGCAAGAGAGTTCCAGAAAAACATCTATTTCTGCTTTATTGACTCTTGCAAAGCCTTTGACTGTATGGATCACAACAAACTGTGGAACATTCTTAAAGATGGGAATACCAGACCACCTGACTTGCCTCTTGAGAAATGCAGGCCAAGAAACAACAGTTAGAACTGGACATGGAACAACAGACTAGTTCCAAATTGGGAAAGTAGTACGTCAAGGCTGTATATTGTCACCCTGCTTATTTAACTTATATGCAGAGTACATCATGAGAATTGCTGGACTGGATAAAGCACAAGCTGGAATCAAGATTGCCCGGTGAAATATCAATAACCTCAGATATGCAGATAGAACCACACTTATGGCAGAAAGTGAAGAACTAAAGAGCCTCTTGATGAAAGTGAGAGAAGAGAGTGAAAAAGTTGGCTTAAAACTCAACATTCAGAAAACTAAGGTCATGGCATCTGGTCCCATCACTTCATGGCAAATACATGGGGAAACAATGCAAACAGTGAGAGGCTCTATATTATTGGGCTCCAAAATCACTGCAGATGATGACTGCAGCCATGAAATTAAAAGATGCTTGTTCCTTGGTAGAAAAGTTATGACCAACCTAGACAGCATATTAAAAAATAGAGATATTACTTTGCCAGCAGAGGTCCATCTAGTCAAAGCTATGGTTTTTCCAGTGGTCGTGTATGGATGTGAGAGTTGGACTATAAAGAAAGCTGAGTGCTGAAGAATTGATGCTTTTGGACTGTGGTGCTGGAGAAGACTCTTGAGAGTCCCTTGTACTGCAAGGAGATCCAACCAGTCTATCCTAAAGGAAGTCAGTCCTGAATATTCATTGGAAGGACTGATGCTGAAGCTGAAACTCCAATACTTTGGCCACCTTATGTGAAGAACTGACTCATTGGGAAAGACCCTGATGCTGGGAAAGATTGAAGGTGGGAAAAGAAGGGGACCACAGAGGACAAGATGGATGGATGGCATCACCAACTGAATGGACATGAGTTTGAATAAGCTCCGGGACTTGGTGATGGACAAGGAAGCCTTGCATGCTGCAGTCCATGGGGTCATAAAGAGTCGGACATGACTGAGCGACTGAACTGAACTGATCAGAGCCAATTTTTCACTACTGTGAGTGTTTATTTTTCTAGTTTCTTTTAGCTCTGGAGTCATTGTTCTGAAAGTTGAGAATTCTTAATATGCTATTGGATAGCTGAGATTTTTACTGTTCATGTCCTAGCTTGCTAGTCTCTCTTTTTTTTTACTATCACCTCCAGAGATGTAACTAGTCTCCAGAGATATGACAGCCCTCTTTGTCCAGGCTGAGCGTTGAAGAAAAATAACTTTAAACTCTTTCAAAAGCTCAGTTAAAACAGGTTGAGGTCATTCAATAGAAACTTCACTTAAAAACTTAAGAGAGGAGAATGGCAGAAAAAAACAGAAAAGAAAATGTTCTTTGCCTAGGCCCTGAAATACTGGAGTGGTTTATGGAGTTAGGCAACACCACCCCCTAGAGGTCATTGTCCACCAACCTACTCACCAATTGTTAGACTGTTGAGCCTGAATCAGTTCACTTCAGTTCAGTTCAGTCGCTCACTTGGGTCCGACTCTTTGCGACCCCGTGAATTGCAGCGCGCCAGGCCTCCTTCTGTCCATCTAAACTCCTGGAGTTCACTCAAACTCATCTCCATCGAGTCGGTGATGCCATCCAGCCATCTCATCCTCTGTCATCCCCTTCTCCTCCTGCCCCCAATCCCTCCCAGCATCAGAGGCTTTTCCAATGAGTCAACTCTTTGCATGAGGTGGCCAAAGTACTGGAGTTTCAGCTGTAGCATCAGTCCTTCCAAGGAACACCCAGGGCTGATCTCCTTTAGAATGGACTGGTTGGATCTCCTTGCAGTCCAAGGGACTCTCAAGAGTCTTCTCCAACACCACAGTTCAAAAGCATCAATTCTTCGGCGCTCAGCTTTCTTCACAGTCCAACTCTCACATCCATACATGACCACAGGAAAAACCATAGCCTTGACTAGAGGGACCTTTGTTGGCAAAGTAATATCTCTGCTTTTTAATATGCTATCTAGGTTGGTCATAACTTGTCTTCCAAGGAGTAAGCGTCTTTTAATTTCATGGCTACAGTCACCATCTGCAGTGATTTTGGAGCCAAAAAAAAAGAAAGTCTGCCACTGTTTCCACTGTTTCCCCATCTATTTCCCATGAAATAATGGGACCAGATGCCATGATCTTCGTTTTCTGAATGTTGAGCTTTAAGCCAACTTTTTCACTCTCCTCTTTCACTTTCATCAAGAGGCTTTTTAGTTCCTCTTCACTTTCTGCCATAAGGGTGGTGTCATCTGCATATCTGAGGTTATTGATATCTCTCCTGGCAATCTTGATTTCAGCTTGTGCTTCTTCCAGGCCAGCGTTTCTCATGATGTGCTCTGCATAGAAGTTAAATAAGCAGGGTGACAGTATACAGCCTTGACGTACTCCTTTTCCTATTTGGAACCAGGCTGTTGTTCCATGTCCAGTTCTTTTTTTTTTTTTCCATGTCCAGTTCTAACTGTTGCTTCCTGACCTTCATATAGGTTTCTCAAGAGGCAGGTCACATGGTCTGGTATTCCCATCTCTTTAAGAATTTTCCACAGTTTATTGTGATCCACACAGTCAAAGGCTTTGGCATAGTCAATAAAGCAGAAATAGATGTTTTTCTGGAACTCTCCTGCTTTTTCAATGATCCAGCGGATGTTGGCAATTTGATCTCTGGTTCCTCTGCCTTTTCTAAAACCAGCTTGAACATCTGGAAGTTCATGGTTCATGTGTTGCTGAAGCCTGGCTTGGAGAATTTTGAGCATTACTTTACTAGCGTGTGAGATGAGTGCAATTGTGCAGTAGTTTGAGCATTCTTTGGCATTGCCTTTCTTTGGGATTGGAATGAAAACTGACCTTTTCCAGTCCTGTGGCCACTGCTGAGTTTTCCAAATTTGCTGGCATATTGAGTGCAGCACTTTCACAGCATCATCTTTCAGGATTTGAAATAGCTCAACCTCCACTAGCTTTGTTCGTAGTGATGCTTTCTAAGTCCCACTTGACTTCACATTCCAGGATGTCTGGCTGTAGGTTAGTGTCACATCTTCGTGGTTTTGTGGGTCATTAAGACCTTATTTGTACAGTTCTTCTGTGTATTCTTGCCACCTCTTCTTAATATTTTCTGCTTCTGTTAGGTCCATACCATTTCTGTCCTTTATTTGTGCCCATCTTTGCATGAAATGTTCTCTTGGTATCTCTAATTTTCTTGAAGAGATCTCTAGTCTTTCCCATTTTTCTTTTCCCATGTATTTCTTTGCATTGATCACTGAGGAAGGCTTTCTTCTCTCTCCTTGCTCTTCTTTGGAATTCTGCATTCAGATGCTTATATCTTTCCTTTTCTCCTTTGCTTTTCGCTTCTTTTCTTTTCACAGCTATTTGTAAGGCCTCCCCAGACAGCCATTTTGCTTTTTTTCATTTCTTTTCCGTGGGGATGGTTTTGATCCCTGTCTCCTATACAATGTCATGAAGCTCCGTTCATAATTCATCAGGCACTCTATCTATCAGATCTAGTCCCTTAAATCTATTTCTCACTTCCACTGTATAATCATAAGGAATTTGATTTAGGTCATACCTGAATGGTCTAGTGGTTTTCCCTACTTTCTTCAATTTAAGTCTGAATTTGGCAATAAGGAGTTCGTGATCTGAGCCACAGTCCGCTCCTGGTCTTGTTTTTGTTGACTGTATAGAGCTTCTGCATCTTTGGCTGCAAAGAATACAATCAATCTGATTTCGGTGTTGACCGTCTGGTGATGTCCATGTGTAGAATCTTCTCTTGTGTTGTTGGAAGAGGGTGTTTGCTATGACCAGTGTGTTCTCTTGGCAAAACTCTTAGTCTTTGCCCTGCTTCATTCTGTATTCCAAGGCCAAATTTGCCTGTTACTCCAGGTGTTTCTTGACTTCCTACTTTTGCGTTCCAGTTCCCTATAATGAATGGGACATCTTTTTTGAATGGGAAAGGCTAAATAAATAGGAAATGCCTGGCTGGTTGAAGCACAAGCTGGACTCAAGGTTGCTGGGAGATTTATCAATAACCTCAGATATGCAGATGACACCAACCTTATAGTGGAAAGCAAAGAAGAACTAAAGAGCCTCTTAATGAAATTGAAAGAGGAGCGTGAAAAAGTTGGCTTAAAGCTCAACATTCAGAAAACTAAAATCATGGCATCTGGTCCCATCACTTCATAGCAAACAGATGGGGAAACAAGGGAAACAATGACAGACTATTTTCTTGGGCTCCAAAATCACTGCAGATGGTGACTGCAACCATGAAATTAAAAGATGCTTGCTCCTTGGAAGAAAAGCTATGACTAAACCTAGACAACATTCTAAAAGGCTGCGACTTAGCGACTGAACAACAACAACGACTAAGATGTTGAACATCTTTTCATGCTTATTGGTCACTTATATGTCTTCTTTGATGAAACGTCTGTTCGGATTCTTTACTACTTTTACAATCGGTTATTTGTCCATTGTTGAGTTTGTAAGAAATGTTTGGTTTTCTTTTTTTTTTTTTGCTTTGCCATGTGGCATGCAGGATCTCAGTTCTCTGACCAGGGATCAAACCTGCACACCCAGCATTGGAAGTGCACAGTCTTCAAATATTTTCTTCCTCTCACTTTCTTGATGGTTTGTTTTAGCTCTTGCATCTAGGTTTAGAGATCTGCTCTGAGTTAGTTTTTGTGTATGGTGTGAGATAGGGATCCAAACTCATTCTTTTGCATGTTGGTATCTAGCTATCCCATCACCGTTTGCTAAAAAATATTTCTTTTCCCTATTGAATTGTCTTGGTCCACTTGTAAAAATTAATTGATCATAAATATTTATGAACTCCCAGTTCTGTTTCATTGTTCTATATGTCTTTCCTTAAGTTAGTACCACAATATCTTGATTATTGTAGTCTGTAGTAAGGTTTTAAAAAAGATTTATTTATTTATGGCTGTGCTGGGTGTTCATTGCTACGCAGAGCTTACTGTAGTTGTGGTGAGCAGGGGCTTCTCTCTAGTTGCAGTGTGTGGGCTTCTCACTGTGGTGGCTTTTCTTGTTGCAGAACATGGGCTCTAGGGTGTACAGGCTTTAGTAGTTGTGGTGCATGGGTTTAGTTGTGCTGCAGTCTGTGGAATCTTCCTAGACCAGGGATTGAATGCATGTCCCCTATATTGGTAGAAAGATTCTTAATCACTGGTCTGCCAGGGAAGTCCATTGTTGAAATAATTCTTAATTTTATTTTCAAGTTGTTTATTGCTAATGTATATAAATACTTTTTTTATGTATTGATCTTGTATCTTATAATCTTGTTTAACTCATTCATTAGTTCCAATAGATGTTGTAGTGATTCCTTCAGATTTTCTATTTATAAGATCCTATCATCTGCAAGTAGAGCTTTTATTTCTTCCTTTCCAATATGGATGCCTTTTATTTATTTGTATTGCCAGTTGCCCTGGCTAATAGTACAGTGTTGAATGGAAGTGGGAAAAATGGGCATCCTTATTTTGTTCCCAATTTTATGGGAAAAAGTTGCAGTGTTTTGCTATTTACTGTGATGACAGCAGGTTTTTCACAGATGCGCTTTATCAGATTGAGGAAGTACCATTCTATTTTCAGTTTGTCGATCGTTTTTATACTGAAAGGTGTTGGATTTTTGTTAAATGCATTGTCTGTATCTGTTGAGTTGATCATGTGGGTTCTGCCCTTTGTTCTTTTAATATAGTCTTACACTAACAGTTTTTTGATGTTAACCAACCTTGTGCTCTCGGGTAAGTTCTGCTTGTTTCTGGTGTGTAATCCTCTTGATGTGTTGCTGGATTTCAGTGTGTTAGTACTTTGATGAGAATCTCTGCTTTTATGTTCATAAGGGATATTGATCTTTAGTTTTCTTTTTATAATGTCTTTGTCTGATTTTAGCATCTGGGTAATAACACGGGTCTCAGAATTAGTTTTGAATTATTCCCTCTGCTTCTAATTTTTGAAAGAGATTGTGTAGAATTCATATTAATTATTCTTTATATATTTGACAGAACTCACCAATGAAGCTCTCTGGGTGTGTGGGAAGTTTTTTTTTTTCAAATTATTGCAGTCATTTTAGGTTTGTTTGATATTTTATCATGATTAAATTGAAGTTATACATCTTAAATCTCTTACTTTATAGATCCCTTCTTTTGCTCTCTCTTTATATTTGCAATTTGTGGGGCAAAAAAGTTTTGAATGACGAACATTTAATGGCTCACATTCAAAAATGACCATATAGCAAGATAATAGGCAGTTTAAGAGTGAAAGTAATTTCTATATATTTTTATATCCCTCTTGATGGACAGGGAGGACTGTCATGCTGCAGTTCATGGGTCGCAAAGAGTCGGACATGACTGAGCGACTGAACTGAACTGAACTGAACTTAGCATATAAAGAATCAGGCCTCTCTGTTTCTACAGAGAAACAAAATATATATTTTCTGAAGAAAAAAAATAGAAATCTTTAGATGGTAAGAAATAGACTCTATGGACTTTCCTGGTGGCCCAGTGCATGGGAAGACTGCACTTCCAATGCAGGGGGCATGGGTTGGATCCCTGGTTGGGGATCCAAGATTCTATATGTTGCACAGTCAAAACATTTTTTTTAAAAAAGGAAAGAAATTGACTCTTGTGATTGTAGAGGCTAAATCTGTAACATAACCTGAAAGATTGGAAATTCAGGTAAGAGTTGCTTTGAAGTGCTGAGTTTGAAATCTGCAGACCAGACCGGGAGGCTGGAAACTCAGTCAGGGTTTCTGTGTTGTACTCTACTTTATTAAGGTATAATAGACAAGTATGTTGCATTATTGAGTAAGAATTCCTTCATCAGAAACATCAGTCTTTGCTCTTCAGATCTTCAACTGATTGGATGAGGCTAACCCACATTTTGGAGGGTAATTTGCTTTATTTTAAAGTCTGTTGATTATAAGTATTAATCACAGCAACATTCAGTCTATTTTTTGACCAGGGAACTGGGTATTACAGCCTAGCCAAACTGACACATAAAATTAACCATCTCAATCACCAAGATGGATATTTAGGACAGAGGCTCCTACTGAAGTAGAAAGGTAAAAAAAAAAAGACAGTGAAGATAATGTTTAAGGTATCTGATCAGAACATTTAAAGACGTTATGAGAGTAAAAAATGTGTTTTTATTTTTTTCCAGAATTTTATTTATTTTTTTATGGCTGTGCTGAGTCTCTAGCTGTGCAGGCTTTTCCTCTAGTGTTGACTCACAGGGGCTACTCTCTTGCTTCCGTATGCAGGTTTTTCTTGTTACAGAGCACGGGCTCTAGGGTACACAGACTTCAGTAGTTGTGGCATGTAGGCTCAGTAGTTGCAGCTCCCAGGCTCTGGAGCACAGGCTCAATAGTTGTGGTACACGAGCTTAGTTGCTTTGCGGCATGTGGGACCTTCCTGGATCAGGGATCAAATTCATGTCCCCTGCCTTGGCAGATGGATTCTTTACCATTGAGCCACCAAGGAAGCCCTTCCCAAAGTGTTTTTAATTAAAACATTTGATAGATGAACTAAGAGTAGAAATGGTCACTACTGAGAACTGAATTGGTTGTCTAGAAGATTGATTATAACACAAAACCAACCTACAAAGAAATGAGGGCATGATGAAAAAGAGTGTGGAGGGCAGATCTGCTAACCTGTGAATAGCAAAAATTCCAGCACAGAGAAAGATTAGATGGAGGGCAGTGTTGCTTAAAACAGACTGTCTTGGTGGGGAATCAGTATAATAATTTAGTTTTGGAAATTAATGAAAATATATTGGTCTAATTATAGTTATTAGGAACATGATCATGAAAGTACTTAAAAAGTATTATAGGACTTAAAATTTATAGGAGGAAAAAAATTAATAGAAATTAGACCGAGCCAGCAAAAGTGAGGGAATGGCAAATAGAGAAAACAACACCAAGGAATATAAATCGTAAACAGAAAATGTATGGAAGGACTAAAACCAACTGTATTTTTTCTAAATGCAAACAAAGCTGAATCCATTTATCAAAAGAAATGTTGAATTAAATAAAATCCAGCTTTATGCTGTTTACATAACTTCATCAAAAGCAAACTGACAAGGAAAGGTGGAAAATGCGTACCTGAAAGATGCACAAGAAAATGGGGAGCTTGGTCACTGGAAACAGAGATGAAAGGTAGACATGTTTTACTCTTTCATACCTTTTAATATTTGTACCTTGTATGCATAATAGTTTTTCAAAATTAACCAAAAATTAATAAAATAATTAATAATTAATTTATTAAATAAATAATTGATGATTGATAAAATTAATAAATAAATATAAAATAAAAAATATTCTGCCTGCCAATGCAGGAGATACAAGGGACTAGGATTTGGTTCTTGGGTTGGGACAATCCCCTGGAGTAGGGAATAGCAACCCACTCTAGTATTCTTGCCTAGAAAATTCCATGGATGGAGGGCTTCAGTCCATGGAGTAACAAAGAGTTGGATACAACAGCAGGTGTACACACACACACACACAGAGGTAGAGTAGCAACGTTATTGTCATACAAATGGAAATGAAGTTCAGAACACATTGAATGGAATAGATAGTGCCATTATTTAAGGATCAAATCAGGGACAATTCAAGATATAATAACCATACACTGTTATGGATCTTATGAAATAGCAGTCAAGTATATAAAAGAAAAACTACAACTACTCAGATAATTTGAATAAAATAGCACACACGGAGAGGATTTAAATTATTCAATCAATAAGCTCTATTTATAGAAGTACATGTAAATAGGGAATATATACTTTTTAATGTCCTGAAACAAAAAATCAATCATGAATCCAGCCAGAAAGAAATTTTATAAATTCAGAAAGTTTCTAAAGTTCGTGTGATCTCTGATGATAATTCAGGAAACTAGAACTTAACAATGAGAGATAGCACTAGCAAAATCCACTTATCCATGGATATAAGAAACACTTTCCTAAATAGGTTTTAGATCAAGGAGGAAATAAATACTCAAGTTATGAACTGTCCTGGAACTAATAAAGAAGAGAACATTTCATTCTAAAACCTATAGGATACAGCTCAAACTGTGTCAGAGTAAAATTTATAGGAAGACTGAGAATATTTTAACTGAGAATTCAACTTAGAAAATTATAGAATAAAATAAAAATAAATTATGAGAGTATTAAATTGAAGTTAGTGCAAGAAAATGAAAAAGATGAATAAAAGCTTCTATCTATAAGTAAGAAGGGCTTTCCTGGTAGCTCAGCTGGCAGAGAATCTGCCTGCAATGCAGGAGACCCTGGTTCAATTCCCTGGATCAGGAAGATCCCCCTGGAGAAGGGATAGGCTACCCACTCCAGTATTCTTGGGCTTCCCTGGTGCCTCAGTCCGTAAATAATCCACCTGCAGTGAGGGAGACCTGGGTTTGATCCCTGGGTTGGGAAGATCCCTTGGAGGAGGGCATGGCAACCCACTCCAGTATTCTTGCCTGGAGAATCCCATAGGCAGAGGAACCTGGTGGGCTACAGCAACTTAGCACACACATGAGTAAGAAATACATCTTTAAAAATGCCTAAGAAATTAAAACTTCTAGTACAGGACATTCGTGACATTGGGTTGTCATCAAAGCTTTATCACAGGCAGAGGGATACACGATGATATTTTGAAACTATCAGTCCTGGATAGTTAACTTTTTATCCCAAAACACGATAAAGAGCCAGAGTTGTCTGCAAAATGATTTATTGGGGCCAGTTAAGCAGGCAGAGGAGGCAGAACTGCTATGCAGGAGATATAAAGGAGAGCCCAGAATCTCATGGGAGAGCTGAGAGAAGCCAACAGAATGCAGGAAGAGGGATTGTTCTTGTAATTGTAATTGGGTTGAGACTGACTGGCAGGGCTGGATTGAGATGCATGGAATGTAGCAGGAAACTTTATCATCTTTGGGGTCGTTACAGTCAGTACTCAACAAGCACAAAGACCTGGCTGACCCCTGGAGGCCAAAGCAACTCTGAGCTGGATGTGCAGGAGCAGACAGATGCCATGCTTAGGTGTTCCAGAGGATGATGACTGTGATAATGGAAGTGGCCAAGAAGAGCAGGTAGAGGCAGAAGAGCAAGGTGTCCATCATGTGGCTGAACTGCACCCACAGGCTGGCCAAGTGCTGCTTTTGAGCCTTGTCTTCCTGCTGGGCCCTCGTGGACCCAGGGCACCCATTTAGCTCTGTCTCTCTGGGACCTGGCAACTTCTGCACCAACTCCATGGGCTCCTTCACACCTATGGAGAGACAAATTCAGCCATGGGCCACCAGGGTCAACTGGGGAATTGTGAGGGCAGGGAAGGAGATAGGAGCAGAAAAGCGGAGGTGATGGAAGAGGAAGCCTGGGCAGTGCTGACTTCCCTCACCAGGCAGGTGGGCAAGGCCCGTGTTTCCCTTCTGGGGCACAGCGGGGCAGCATGTCCTTGGGCTGGTGCAGTGTAGAAGCAGGAAATGGAGCCAGCGAGGCATGGGTGGGGGCTGGGTGGTGGCCAAGTGCAGCAGGTAGGAGATGAAGATGGTCTCCAGCAGGCTGAGCACCATCAGGGACAGACACAGGGCAAAATAGACACCTGGAGGGAAGTTGGGCCTGCCTGAGGGCCAGAGGCACCAGCCAGGACTTCGTTCTTCTCTTCCAATCCCACCCTGGGAAGCACAGCCTCTTTTGCCCAGTATATCTCCCTTCCCTGAGCCAGTTCAGCCAGTCCCTCCCACCCTTCTCTTCTGAAGAGCTGGAGGGGCCATACTGATGAGGGGGGTGCCACTGGCAGGGAGTAAGTCATTCATCATGAGCAGGAAGACGTTGTAGCCCAGCAGAAGAGTTATCTTGAATGGGGCACGGCTCTCGCTTCCTGCTGGCAGATAGAAGCTGAGGGCGTCAATGGTGACCAGAAAGCTACTCGGCACCAGGAGATTCATAATGTAGAGTTTGGGTCTGCGCCTGATGGCCACCTAGTGAGAAGGAGAGGAAGGGAAGTGAATATGGGATTCAGAGGCTGCTTGGAATAGTAGTGACTGTTTCTGTCTCTGCCTTCCTCATTGGTCTCTTATCACTCTGGCATCTGGAGCTATGCAGACAGCTTCATATTTTGGTGTAGAACTTGCCAAGGGAGAGTTAGATTAGAGCCATGAGCTTTAGGAGGAGTATGTGGCTAGGCAGCAAGAAGAGAGGGTTCTGGTCTCTGGCAGAAGTGGTAAAACTGAGAAGCCCTGAAACTTGGGAGATATCCATTTGGTGGAGATTGTAGGCAGCAAGCAAGAAGGAAGGAAAAAGCAAAGGCCTCTGAACTCACATAGAAGATGATCTGATCATATAGGTTGGTGCCCACAGACTTCTTCGGGGTGGCCTTGTTGATGCCCAGGAGCTCCCATTCTCCATGGGTCTGAATGATGTTCTGGGATGTGTCTGCTATTTCCCACACTTCTTTCTCCATGCCCAGCGATATGTACTCCACTGGAAGGAAGAGCCAAATAATTTTCCAAAGATAGTCTCCTGTTGACTCAACTGAACTCTTTTCCCATCCTTTCATTCAACAATTTTTAAAAGTTCTTTATAAAAAATATTTATTTATTAACTTGGCTGCATTGGGTCCTAGTTGTGGGATGTGGGCTTAGTTTCTCCAGGGCATGTGGGATCTTAATTCCCCAACCAGGAATTGAACCTATGTCCGCTACATTGGCAGACAGATTCTTAACCACTGAACCACCAAGGAATTCCCTCAACAAATATTTTTGAATGCCTGCCATATGTCAGGAAATTTGCTAGCAGCTGGGGATGGAAATGCACAATATTTTCCTAACTCCCTAGGAAATATTTTATGGAAAATATTTAAGCATCCAAACAGACTTAATCTTTGCTGCACTTGGTCACTGTGCATGCTAAGTCACTTCAGTCATGTCCTATTCTTTGCGATCCTATGGACTGTCGCCTGCTAGGCTCCTCTGCCCATGAGATTCTCCAGGCAAGAATACTGGAGTGGGTTGCCATGCACTTCTCCAGGGGATCTTCCTGACCCATGGATAAAACTTGTGTCTCCTGCAGCTCCTGCATTGCAGGCAGATTCTTTACTGCTGAGCCACCAGGGAAGCCCATTTGTCACCATTTATTCATAATTTTTTATACATTATTTTCTGTTGCTTTATTGGTTGCTGTTATTCACTCCATCCCTAAGACTCCACTTCAGCTCACCTGTGTAGAGAAATGAGCTGAAGGTGAGGGTGCAGTTCTGCTGGTCAAAGGGGAAGTAGAAGATGTTCAGGTTACAGATGCTTACCACCTTCATGGGTTTCTTATACCTGATGCGACCTTCATTACTTATGAATGCCTTGAGGCCTTTTGGGGTCTTATCCACATCCATGCTGTAAGAGAAATGAGGTGGGAGGCAGGAGCAATGTTTTTTCTTCTTACCCATCTGCTCCTTTCTCAGCCATGTAAGACCACTTATAGTGGCCTTTGGTAGATTGTGCACCATTGTTGCCAGAAGGCAGGGCTTCCCCAGCCCTTAATACGCACAATTCCGTGATGAAAATGTCTGGGAGCCACAGGTTCTTGGTTGCCACACTGATCTTTGAGATGCCGTCACACTCCTCTGGGTTCCAACTGATAAATGGGTTGTCCCAGACCTAGAGCCCAGATGGAGGAGAGATTGAGAGCCTGATAGGAATCAGGGTTATTTTCTCTGCCTTTTAAATTTTTCTTTAAAAAAGAAGTGCTATGAAGTATTTCAAACACATAGAAAAGTATATAAAATAATGTAACAAACATCAGTGTATCTAACACCGAACTCTGTGGAGTCAGTATTCTGATAAATATATTTTGGCTTTTTTTCAAGAAATAAGAATTGCAGATAGAATTGAAGCTCCTTATGTCCATTTCTTCATAAACTTTGATCCCTCTGCTTTCTCACTTCCATGGGAAATTACTGGTGATCAGAGAAATCCTGTCCTTTCTGCAGAAAGGTTGAGATTCAGAGTTGAAAGGTCAGTGGCTCAGCCTCTCTGAGATAGAATTGCCTTCGTGTGAAGTAAGGGCAGGGGGTAGTGGGATTGAATGAAATTAGCTTTCTACTTAGCTGTTTATTTTCTCTTTAGTGGAACATATTTTAGAAATTTAATTTTAAATTCCTAAGAAATAAGATTTTGGGGAAGGGGGCTACTCTTTGTATTTTGTATTATAGTCAGAGATTGTGGTCTAGATAACTTTTGCTTTCCTTCTTGGTAGCCAAAAATATGGTCAGTTTAGGGGAATATTCCATTTGTGTCAAAAAGATTATGCATGATCATTGTACAAAGTTTGATATGTTTATTAAATCAAGTTTCTTAAAAATCACTATATGTTTATTCTTTTTTGACTTGATTTTTGAAAGCAATTTATTGATGCCTTTCACTATACTTGTAGATTTTTAAACTTCTCTCTCATATGTTTCAATGTTATGTTTTGGGGTACATAAACTATCATAATCTTTGTTTAAAATCCATTCTGACTGTAAATATAGAGAGAGAATAAACAGTGTTGGTCTTACCATTTCCAGCCACAGAAATGATGACAAGAGCTGTAACTGTTCATCCTGTCAAAAGAATTTCCTGTTTCCAGCATGTTGGTGGTACAAAATCTGTGCATCCCAACCGTTGCTCATTTTTGTTTATCAGGCCCCAAGGTGTGTAAAAGCTGTGCTGTGGTCAAATCCAACATTACTGGTCAAGGACAGAATCTTGATCAAAACATGTGTTAGGCCATGGGCAGAAGAGTTCATGGCAGGACTGGATTAGAGTAGTGCTTCTCAACCCTGGCTCTATCTTTGAATTACTTGAGGAGTTTAAAAAATTCTAATGCCCATGTTCCATCTAGTCAGAACTTCTGAAGGGGAGCTTGGACATTGGTGTACAGCCAGGGAAGAGAGTCAATGGGTGACAAGAATCTTCTGTGTATGATTATACGTCATTCTGCTGAACTGGATAGAACTTCTTTGGGATCCCCACAGGGCACATGCTTATAGCAGTGATGGAGGAAGCTTCGGTGTGTGGTTAAGGGTTTGGGGGGTTGCCTTGCTGGGAGTGGGGAAAAGGTTAAGGATACTAAGGAGGGCCAGAGAGTCAGTACTCACAACATTTAGGATGGCAGACACAGTGAAGGAGATGTTGACTATGGTGGGGATGCTGAAGTTGATGACTGGACGGAAGGCCTTTCTTTCAAACACTGAATCCAGAGCAGTGGTGTACATCCCGTTCTGGCCAAACCCTGTGCAGTTGATGGTGAAAGTACTGCCTCTTCCTGTAGTCAACATAGAATGTGTGAGAATTAGGGGAGAACACTTATGTTCCCTATATGAGAGGGTCCCAGGTCAGGAGCTTGGGGGTAGCCTGTGATATTAATGATAGTGAAGTCGCTCTGTTGTGTCCGACTCTTTGCAACCCCATGGACTGTAGCCTACATGGGATTTTCCAGGCAAGAATACTGGAGTGGGTTGCCATTTCCTTCTCCAGGAGATCTTCCCGACCCTGGGACTGAACCAGGGTTTCCCGCATTGTAGGCAGATGCTTTACCATCTGAGCCACCAGGGAAGTCGATATTAATGATACCTAACATTTATTGAGCATTGAGATATAGTTCAAGCCCCTTAAATGGATTACCTTATTTAATCCTTCCAAGCCCCTATCAGGTAGAAACTATTTTTATCCTCATATAATAAATGAATTAACTGAGTTTCAATAAGAGGAAGTAAATTTCTGCAGTCAAACAGATCGTAAGAGGTAGAAACTGGACTTGATGTAAGCCCAGGTTTGTCTAATACTGCTGTACCATATACCCCCTTAGGTATCATTCTTAGGAATGAGATGGAGAATAGGGGAAAAGGATCACCATGATCCAGGTGCCAGGCACTTTCTACAAGGTGAGGAAAGAAGGGTTGGGCTGGAAGGCAAATGATAGAAACTAATGTGGTGAGCTGAATTAGGGCTCTGGGCTCCTTGCTAATGTTTTTTTCTCCATGCAAAGCATGCCCAAATCTTTATGCAAACACTGAGCCATGGGGCAGCAACAGCCATCAGAAAGAATTTCATTCCCAGGGCCCCAAAGAGAACATATCTGTTTCACCTTAACCACCCCAACCTTCCTTCCCCCTATTTGCCCCTCAACCCTATATCAGCCTTCTAATTTGAGCTTTTGAGGTCTTGCCTTCCCCTTTCTTCTGACTAGTAGATTCTAATTTTCTACTAGAGCAAATTTATTAGAGAAGTAGCAACCTGGAATGAGAAATAAAGACGGTTGGTGACCTCTGTGATGAGAACATCAAGCCTTATCTTTTCCCAGACTGACAGTGCTCTCCAGGCAAATCCTTGGATCATTCTGTGAGCGATGAATATTCATTTGTCAATCACTGTGCGTGGCCAAAGGACATTTATCATGTTTTTTACTGCCTAGACTAGGTGTACAGTTTGTGTTTCTTCTCTGCACTGGCCTCTAAAGCACCTCTTGTTCAGTCCTCTCCTCAATGAATCCTCTCAAGCCCCTATCAGTTAGAAACTATACTTTTGTTTTCCTACACCTCCCCCTTCCCAAAAGTCACATGACAACCTAAAGGGATAAAATGCCATTTATTGGCACCTATCAAATGCCAGGCTCTGTGTGGTCTTTCTCATTGAATCCTCACAATGCTTCAAGGTGGTCCTATTTTACAGATGAGAAAATGGGAGCTCTGAGAAGTCAAGCAGTTTGCCCAAGTTTACACAGGTAGCCAGCTGAGGGACCAAGATTCAAACCCAGACCTTCTAGTGCTAAAACCCATGTTCTTTCCAGTATACCATGTTAACTCCAGTATACCAGTAAAGCACACTGTAGCTTTACTCTCCACCTGCTGCTCTCTGACATCTTACCTAACCTAGAGCACTTGGGGAAGTAACTAGTGGGGAAGTTATAGCTGAAAGTGGGCCCTTTGCCGCAATGGAGTAGGTTTCAGAGCTATAGAGAGAAAGAATTACACCTGTGCATAGAAAGGTGGATAGTCTTGGAGGCTAAATGGTAGAGAAAACAACTGGGGATGGTTCATGAAAAAAAAGTAGAAGAGTCCTTATGTAGCATGTCAACAGAAGGGGATCTTCTATCTTTCAGAGGAGAGCCTATTTGGATATTATGGTAACATAGTTATGAAATAATTATGCTCATCTTAAATAATTTCTAGAAGTTGGAAATTTGAAAGCACATCTTAGGTGTTCTCCCAGAGAGGGTCCTTGCTTCTTTTCCTGTGTTGCCCATGTCTTACCTGGAAGCAGAAGACTGAGAACAATATAGAAGGAGAGTCTCTCCCTATGGAACCAGCTTCTGTCCATCTTCTTTGTCTAAATTCTCCTATGAGCCTGTACCAGGACCCAAGAATTCCCAGACTAAAAGAGCACAGGCCACACCTAAAGTCTAAGTTTGAATACTGATAGGATTAGCTGACCACGGACATTTGTAACCTCCCTGGAAACAGAGTTCCGGTTGTCTTGTCATTGCCCTTGCTTGAGGTTTAAGGCTTCTCTCTCAGATGTTTCACTACAACAGTTGTGGTTGTGGATTATCTGATATTTACTATCTTTAGATATTGGTGTGATCTCTCAGTCTGTAGATTCATCTCTTTAATTCTGGAAAGTTCTCAGTTATTAAAAAACATTGTTTTTTTTCTATTCTCTCTTATTAGACATCTGTTGGAGAATTCCTTCTATCTCAATATGCCTCTTAACCTCTTTTATTAGTTTCCTATAGTTTTTGTGACAAATCACAAACTTACTGGCTTAAAAAAACCTCTATTTGTTATTTACAGTTCTGTAAACCAGAAGTCCGAAATTTGTCTCAATGGGCTAAAATCAATGTTTTGGTGGGACAGCATTCCTTCTGGAATGTTGCCTCCTATAGGAGCAAATCCATTTTCTTGTCTTTTCCAGGTTTTAGAGGCTGCCTGCGTTCTTGGTTTAGGGTCCTATTTCTCTGTCTTTAGAACCAGCAACACTGAGTCATTTCTCTCATTCTAATGCTTTTCTACTTATATGAAACTTTGTGAATACAGTGTGTCCACCTGGATAATCCAAGCTAATTTTCTCATGCCATGGTCAGTTGATTAGCAACCATAATTCCATCTGCAACCTTAACTCCCCCTTTTCCGTGTGACCTAAACATATTGGTAAATTTTAGAGATTGAGATATGGACATCTCTTGTTGTTCAAGTGCTCAGTCGTGTCCTACTCTTTGTGACCCCGTTGACTGAAGCACGCCAGGCTTCCCTGTCCTTCACTATCTCCTGGAGTTTGCTCAGATTCATGTCCATTGAGTTGATAATGCCATCCAACCATCTCATCCTCTGTCACCCTCTTCTCCTCCTGCCCTCAGTCTTTCCCAGCATCAGGGTCTTTTCCAATAAGTTGGCTCTTTTTATCACATGGCCAAAGTATTGGAACTTTAGCTTCAGCATCAGTCCTTCCAATGAGTATTCAGGATTGATTTCCTTTAGGATTGACTGGTTGGATCTCCTTGCAGTCCAAGGGACTCTTAAGAGTCTTCTCCATCACCACAATTTGAAAGCATCAATTCTTCAGTGCTCAGCCTTCTTTATGGTCCAACTCTCACATCTGTATATGAGTATTACAAAAACCATTGTTTTGACTAGATGGACCTTTTTTGGCAAAGTGTTGTCTCTGCTTCTTAATATGTTGTCTAAGTTTGTCATATCTTTCCTTCCAAGGAGCAAGCATCTTCTAATTTCATGGCTGCAGCCATCATTTGTAGTGATTTTGGAGCCCAATAAAATAAAATCTGTCACTGTTTCCACTTTTTCCCCATGTATTTGCCATGAAATGATGGGACCAGATGTCATGATCTTAATTTTTTGAATGTTGAGTTTTAAGCCAGCTTTTTCACTCTACTCTTTCATCTTCATCAAGGGGCTCTTTAGTTCCTTTTTCCTTTCTGCCATAAGGGTGGTATCATCTGCATATCTGAGGTTATTGATATTTCTCCCAGCGATCTTGATTCCAGCTTGTGATTCATCTAGCCTGGCATTTCACATGATATACTCTGCATATAAGTTAAATAAACAGGGTGACAATATACAGCCTTAATGTACTCCTTTCCCAATATTGAAACAGTCCGTTGTTCCATGTCTGGTTCTAACTGTTGCTTCTTGACCTGCATACAGTTTTCTCAGGAGGCAGGTAAGGTGGTCCAATATTCTAGGGGACCACTATTCTGCCTACCATATGTCTCTTTCATATTTTTCACCTGTTTATCTGTGTCCCTAGTGATTTCCTCAGTGTTAGCTTCTGGGTAACAAATTCTCTTCTCAGCTGTGTATATAATGTATACCCTCTGACCAAATAGCCCTAAACCAAACACTCATAGTCATGTAATCAAAATTTAAAACTATTCTGATTTCTCTGAGATGCCAACTTTGACATTGACTTCAAGCTTTCTTCATATGCATGTGACCTTACAGCTTCCTAGGTAAATCAGCTACAGTAAGTCCCCTCCATACACACCTTCAAGTTGTGAACTTTCAAAGATATGAGCATGCCGCTGGATGCCAGCTCTTGTACTGTGAAGTGAAGTCACTCAGTTGTGTCCAACTCTTTGCGACCCCATAGACTGTAGCCTACCAGGCTTCTCTGTCCATGGGATTTTCCAGGCAACAGTACTGGAGTAGATTGCCATTTCCTTCTCCAAAGATACTGTACTGTATGATTTTAAATGTCTTCTTTGTGTCTGTATTTTAATGTATTGTTTGTGTATTATGACTATGTATTATTTGTGTGAAAAGTATTATAGGTCTATTATAGTATAGTACTATATAGCCAATTGTGTTAGTTGGGTACCTCAGTTAACTCTGTTGGACTTAACAAATTGGGCACTCTCGGAAAGGAATTCATTCCTAGTGTATAAACACTGCAAGTTTATGCAGTGACAAAGAATGTAAGTTTCTAGTAACCAATCACAATAGAAAATAGTATACTTACTCGTTCACGCTTTATAAACTGAGTCGTAACCACTGAGGGTCAAGCTTCCTAACCACTTCTGGTTGGAAGTCTCTCTATTCTCAGTTTGTTTCTTGCTGAATGATATATTCACATCAAATAAAGTTCTCTGAATTTTCTATGACAGAATATATTTATTTTACAATTTCAGATCATTTTATTACACCTAGTTTTTAGTATACTAACAGTTTTGTTAACTTTGTCTCTTCATGGTTTGTTTCCTTATGTGATTTTTATTTATTTATTTGTTTAGTTCCACTGGGCCTTAGTTATGCCATGCAGGATCTTTTGTTGCAGCATGAAGGTTCAGTAGTTGTGATGTGAGGGCTTAGTTGCTCCGTGGTGTGTGGGATCTTAGTTCCTTGACCAGGGATTGAACCCGTGTCCCGTGCACTGCAAGGTGAATTCTTAACCACTAGACCACTAGAGAAGTCCCTGAAGTGAAATATTTGTAAATGATATCTTTCTCCTTGCCTGATCTCTTCAGAATTTGGAAACTCTTATTGAATATTCTTAATTTCATGACATATTATGATTATATTTTTATGACAGTATGGTTACTGGGATTGATTTAGTAAGAATCATCTCCTCTTTACTAACACATTAAAAATGTTGATTAAATAACCAGTGCCCTGCCTGCAATGTTGTATTTGAGAATGATACTTATTCAATCAAAGGTGGTCAGACACTTTTTTTTTTTTTCTTACCAGACTGCAGCAGGTTTAATAGCAGCCCCAAAGGTATGCCCAAGTTGTAACCTCCAGAACCTACAAAGAGGACCTGATTTGGAAAAACAATCTTTGTACATGTAACTGTGGATTTTGAGATAAGCTCAGTCTGGATTAAGGTGGGCCCTTGTTTGTGCTCAGCTGCTCAGTTGTGTCGACTCTTTGCGACCCCATGGGCTGTACCCTGCCAGCCTCCTCTGTCCATAGACTTTCCCAGGCAACAATACTGGAGTGGGTTGCCATTTCCTACTCCATGGTCAGACACTTCTAAGGAATGAAAGTTGACTTTATGGAGCCAATGCTTACAAACCCTTCCAGGAATACTGGCTGTTACCTAACTTACAGGGTTACCAGCTTTTAGGTAGGTAAGGCCACCTTCTGCCAGACTCAAGAATCTTAACGTAGCCTGGGGTCTTCAAGAACAGAGAAATTCACCCGATGGGTACTATAGCTGCCTAGCCTCAAGAGGCTTTTAAAAGTCACATTGGAGGTTTTGGGGAAAACCTACAGCAAAGCAAATTTAAGAATGCCTAAAGGGCAAATTACAGCTTTTTTTCTTTTGCCACTGTAAACAGTGAAGTCATATGTTATGAGACCAGCCTTATCTTGTGATCAAGAATAATCTTTCTTTGAGATTATTTTTGATTAAAAGGGAGGAAATTATAGAAAAAAATTGTACTTCAATGAAAAGCTAATGTTTTGGGTAATTGTTTCCAGTTTTCTGATTCTAGCCCTGTCCATTGCCTTTGAATTATAGCTCATATTAACTTGCAGGTAACTGAGTATTCTTTACAGCATTGGATTTTACTTTCACCACCAAATCCATCCACAGCTGAGCATCATTTCCACTTTGGCCCAGTCACTTCATTCTTTCTGGAGCTATTAGTAATTGCCTTCCACTCTTCCCCAGTAGCGCATTGGACACCTTCCGACCTGGCAGGTTCATCTTCCAGTGTCATATCTTTTTTCCTTATCATACTGTTCATGGGTTCTTGCTGTGAAAATACTGGAGTGGTTGCCATTCCCTCCTCCAGTGGACCACGTTTTGTCAGAACTCTCCACTATGACCCGTCTGTCTTGCTCAAAATCCTTCAAGCTAGCCTTCAGCAGTATGTGAACCAAGAACTTCCAGATGTACAAGCTGGATTTAGAAAAGGCAGAGGAACCAGAGATCAAATTGCCAACTTTAATTCGATCATAGAGAAAGCAGGGGAATTCCAGAAAAACATCTGTTTCATTGACTATGCTAAAGCCTTTGATTGTGTGGATCACAACAAACTGGAAAATTCTTTAAAAAAATGGTAATACCAGACCACCTTACCTGTCTTCCTGAGAAAACTGTATGCAGATCAAGAAGCAACAGTTAGAAACAGACATGGAACAATGGACTGGTTTTAAATTGAGGAAGGAGTACAACAAGGCTATATATTGTTATCCTGCTTATTTAACTTACATGCAGAGTACATCATGCGAAATGTTGGGCTGGATGGATCACAAGCGGGAATCAGGATTGCTGGGAGAAATATCAACAGCCTCAGATATGCAGATGATACCACCCTATTCGCAGAAAGTGAAGAGGAACCAAAGAGCTTCTTGATGAGGGTGAAAAAGGAGACTGAAAAAGCTGGCTTAAAATTCAGCATTCAAAAAGTGAAGATCATAATATCTGGTCCCATCACTTCACGGCAAACATATGGGAGAAAAGTGGAAACAGTGACAGATTTTATTTTCTTGGGCTCCAAAATCACTGTGAACGGTAACTACAGCTATGAAATTAAAAGATGCTTGCTCCTTGGAAGAAAAACTATGACCAACCTAGACAGCGTAGTAAGGAGAAGAGACATCACTCTGCCCACAAAGGTCTGTCTAGTTAAAGCTGTGGTTTTTCCATTAGCCATGTAAAGATGAGAGTTGGACCATAAAGAAGACTGAGCACTGAACAACTGATGCTTTCAAATTGTGGTGCTGGAGAAGACTCTTGAGAATTCCTTGGACAGCAAGGAGATCAAACCAGTCAATCCTAAAGGAAATCAACCCTGAATATTCATTGGAAGGACTGATGCTGAAGCTGAAGTTCCAATACTTTGGCCATGTGATACAAAGAGCCAACTTATTGGAAAAGACCCTGATGCTGGGAAAGATTGAGGGCAGGAAGAGAAGCGGGTGAGAGAGGATGAGATGGTTGGATGGCGTCAACTACTCAATGGACATGAATCTGAGCAAACTCCAGGAAATAGTGAAGGACAGGGAAGCCTGGCATGCTGCAGGCCATGGGGTCGCAAAGAGTTAGACACAACTTGGTGACTGAACAAGAACTGAAGAATATTGTCAAAGACAAGATCAAATAATTAAGAAGACTGATTTTATTCAGGCTATTGTAATAGGGAAATCACCTAGATCCATGGATCAGAATACATTTTTATAGAGAGAAGTAGACATATTACAGGTGAAAATTTACAGTTGAGTTTGTTTTGTAATCAGGAAAGTCTCAGTCAGTTGAACAGGAAATGTTTATTTCTGTGTCTAGCTAGTTTCAGGGGATAAACAGTGCTAATCTCAGTTAATCATTTATGTGACAAAGAGCTAGTAGTTGAGGCTCTGTTCCTGGCCTTGTTAGGGTCTGGGCTCACAGGTAAACAACGAAGTTATGAGAAAGAGTGGGCAGGGGGAATGGTGGTTCTTTGTAGTTAGCCATTTCCTGGAACACAAAGGGTGGGGAGATTTCAGAAAGCAAAAGATTGGTAGGTTGGCTTCTTAACCATTGTTGTTTTCTCAGAACACAGGTTCAGGTAAAGTTCAATGTTGTTAAAATGCAAACTGTATCTCATCCTATAGAGTTACAGTGGAATTCTCTCTCTCTCTTGTGGAAAAATTGCCTTTATTTGCAATTCAGTATCTTTTCTCCATACAGATTTGTGCTTCTTGACTTTTGAATCAATTATAACATCTGCCTGGTTCTTTCATATCATATGAGTCCTATCAATTCTTTTTTTTAAATTTATTTTTATTGAGGTAACATTGATTTATAACATGTTTCACGTGTACAACATTATATTTCTACTTCTGTATGCTCTACCACCAAAAGTGCTCACCACCAAAAGTTTAATTTCCATCTGTCACCATAGAGTTGATCCCTTTACCCATTTTGCCCTCTCTTCCCCTCAATCCCTTCCCTTCTGGTAACCACTACTCTGTTCTCTATATCTACATGTTTGTTTTTATTTAATTTGGTTTCTTCATGTATTTTGATTTTCTGTTTATTTTTAATATTCCAAATATGAGTGAAATCATCCAGTATTTTTTCTTTCTCTATCTGACTTATCTCACTTAGCATAATACCCTCAAGTTTTCTTCATATTGTCACAATGGCAAGATTTAATCTTTTTATGGCTGAGTAATATTCCTATTATATGTGAATATATATATACATATTATATATGTGTATACCACATTTCTTTATCCATTCATCTATTGATGGACACTTAGGTTGCTTTCATACCTTGGCTATTGTAAATATGCCATAATAAACATAAAGGAGCATATATCTTTTCAAATTGGTGTTTTTGTAGTCCTTGGATAAATACGCAGAAGAGGGGTAACTGGATCATAGTGTAGTTCTAGTCTTAATTTTTTGAGAAATCCTCCATGCTGTGTTCCATAGTGGCTGCACCAATTTACATTCCTACCAACAGGGTGTAAGTTTTCCCTCTTTTCCGCATCCTCACCAACACTTATTTCTTGTCTGTTGGATAATAGCCAATCTGGCATGCATGAGGTGATATCTCATTGTGTTTTTAATTTGCATTTCCCTAATATTAGTGATGCTGAACATCTTTTCATGTGCCTGTTGACTATCTGTATGTTTTCTTTGAAAAAATGTCTATTCAGCTCCTCTGCTCATTTTTAAATTGAGCTGTTTTGGTTTTTTGTGTTGAGTTGTCCGAGTCCTTATTGAATATACCGTTTGCAAATATCTTCTCTCATTCCGTAAGTTGTTTCTGTTTTACTGATGGTTTCCTTTGCTGTGCAAAAGCTTTCTAATTTGATGCAATTCCATTTGTTTATTTTTTGCTTTTGTTTCCCTTGCCTGAGGGGACGCATCTAGAAAGATATTGCTAACACTGATGTCAAAGAGCTTACTGCCTAGGTTTTCTTTTAGAGAGTTTTATGGTTTCAGGTCTTTCACATAAGACTGTAATCTATTGTGAGGTAGTTTTGTGTGTAGTGTGAAATAGCAGTCTGGTGTCACTATTTTTTAGCATGTGACTGTCTAATTTTCCCAGCACCAGTTATTGAAGAGACTATCCTTCCTCCATTGTATATTGTTTTCTCCTTTGTTGCAAATTGTTCACATATCCATGGGTTTATTTCTGGGCTCTCAATTCTATTCTATTGATCTATGTATTCCACACCCCACCCCCAATACCATGCTGTTTTGCCAATACCATGCTGTTTTGCCAATACCATATTGCCAATACCATTACTATAGTTTATAATATAGTTTGAAATCAGAGGGTGTGATACCTGCAGCACTGTTCTTTTTTTCTTGGGATTACTTTGGCTATTCGGAGCCTTTTGTGGTTCCATTTAATTTTAGAAAAACATTTTGTTTATTTCTGTGAAAAATGTCCTTGGTGTTTTAATAAAGATTGCGCTGAGTCTGTAGATTGGTTTAGGTAATATGAACATTTTGACAGTTAGTTTTTCCAGTCCATGAGCTTGGAATATCTTTCTGTTTGTTTGTGTCTTCCTTAATTTCTTTCAACACAATGTCTTATAGTTCAGGGTATAGGTCTTTTACCTCTTGGGTTAATGTTATTCCTAGGTATTTTATTCTTTTTGTTGCAATAGTAAATGAGATTGTTTCCTTAATTGCTGTTTCTACTAGTTGATTGTTAGTGTATAGAAGTGCAATAGATTTGGGGTTCTTTTTGGCCATGCTATACAGCATGTGGATTCTTAGTTCCTCAGCCAGGGGTCAAACCCATGCTCCCTGCATTGCAAGCATTGTCTTAACCGCTGGACCACCAGAGAAGTCTCAGAAATGCCGTAGATTTTTGTATATTGGTTTTGTATCCTGCAACTTTACTGTATTTGTTTATTGTTTCTAAATAGTTTTTTTTGATGGAGTCTTTAGGGTTTTCTGTTTATAAACTTGTGTCATCAGAAAATAGTGACAGTTTTACTTTTCCCTTTCCAGCTCTGATGCCTTTTATTTCTTTTTCTTGCCTAACTGCTCTGGCTAAGACTTGCAATATTATGTTGAATGAGTGGCAAGAGTGGGCAACCTTGTCTTGTTCCTGATGTTACAGGGATAGCTTTCAATTCTTCGCCATTTAGTGTAATACCAGCTGTGAGTTTGTCATATGTGGGGTTTATTATGTTGAGGTAAATTCTTTCTATATGCATTTTATTGAGAGTTTTTTTTTAAATCATAAATGGGTGTGCAATCTTGTTAAGTGCTTCTCCTGCATTTATTGAGATGATTGTATGGTTTTTTATCCTTCCTTTTGTTAATGTGATATATCATGTTGATCACTTTGCAGATGTTGAACCATTCTTTACATTCCCGATCATGGTGTGTAATCCTTTTAATATATTGTTGTATTTGGTTTGATAATATTTTGTTGAGGTGTTTTGCATCTATGTTCATAAGATACAGTGGCCTATAATTTTCATCTTTTTGTGTTGTCTTTGGCTGGTTTTGGTGTCAGGGTGATTTTGGCCTTGTAAAAGGAATTAGAAAGTATTCTCTTCTTTAAATTTTCTTGGAAGAGTTTGAAAAGAATGGGTAGTAAATATTTTAATGTTTGCTAGAATTAACTTGTGAAGCTATCTGGTCCTGATCTTTTGTTTTTTGAGAGCTTTGTTTTAAAATTTTTGCATAAATATTTATTATGCCTCTCACAAAGACAGACCTCTTTTTGACATAGTCACAATACTAACAATATTCCTGTAATATCCTAAAATATATAAGTAGTGTTCACAATTCCCTGATAGATCAGTTTTTTAAATTAATTTGTTTTAAAATTAAAGGATAATTGCTTTATAGAATTATGTTGTGTTCTGTCAAACCTCAACATGAATCAGCCATAGGTATACATATATGCCTTCCCTTTTTGAACCTCCCTCCCATCTCCCTCCCCATCCCACCCCTCTAGGTTGATATAGAGCCCCTGTTTGAGTTTCCTGAGAGATATAGCAAATTCCCCTTAGCTATCTATTTTATATATGGTAACGTAATTTCGATGTTACTCTCTCCATACATCTCACCCTCTCCTCCCCTCTCCCCATGTCCATAAGTCTATTCTCTATGTCTTTTTCTCCACTGCTGTCCTGAAAATAAATTCTTCAGTACCATTTTTCTAGATTCTGTATATATGCATTGTGAAAGTCTCATAGTCATGTCTGACTCTTTGTGACCCCATGGACTATACAGTCCATGGAATTCTCAAGGCCAGATTATTGAAGTGGGTAGACTTTCCCTTCTCCAGGGCATCTTCCCAACCCAGGGACTGAACCCAGGTCTCCCACATTGCAGGTGGGTTCTTTACCAGCTGAGCCACAAGTGAAGCCCATATATGCATTAGTGTATGATATTTATCTTTCTCTTTCTGACTTACTTCACTCTATAATAGGCTCTAGGTTCATCCACCTCATTAGAACTGACTCAAATGCATTCCTTTTTACGGCTGAGTAATATTACATTGTGTATATGTACCACAACTTCTTTATCCATTTATCTGCCAATGGACATCTAGGTTGCTTCCATGTATTAGCTATTGTAAATAGTGCTGCAATGAACAATGGGATACATGTCTTTTTCAATTTTGGTTTCCCCAGGGTATATGCCTAGGAGTGGAATTGCTGGGTCATATGGTGGTTTTATTCCTAGTTTTTTAAGGAATCTCCATACTGGCTTCTATAGTGGCTGTATCAATTTACATTCCCACCAACAGTGCGAGAGCATTCCCTTTTCTCCACACTCTCTCCAGCATTTATTGTTTGTAGGCGTTTTGAAGACGGCCATTCTGACTGGAATGAGGTGATATCTCATTGTAATTTTTGTTTGCATTTCTCTAATATTGAGCAATGTTGAGCATTTTTTCATATGTTTGTTAGCCATCTCTGTGTCTTCTTTGGAGAAATGTCTGTTTAGGTCTTTTTCCCATTTTTTGATTGGGTTGTTTGTTTTTCTGGTATTGAGTTGTATGAGCTGCTTGTATATTTTGGAAATTCTTTGTCAGTTGTTCCATTTGCTATTATTTTCTCCCATTCTGAAGACTGTCTTTTCATCTTGCTTATAGTTTCCTATGCTGTGCAAAAGCTTTTAAGTTTAATCAGGTCCCACTTGTTTACTTTTGTTTCTATTTCCATTACTCTAGGAAGTGGATCATAGAGGATCTTGCTTTGATTTATGTTATTGAGTATCCTGCCTAAGTTTCCTTCTAAGAGTTTTGTTTTTTGAGAGCTTTTTGATTATTGCTTCAACCTCTGTACTTGCGATCACTCTCTTCAGATTTTCCATTTCTTCATGATTCAGTCTTGGAAGGTTGTACAATTCTAAGAATTTGTCCATTTCTTATAGGTTGTCCAATTTGTTGGCATATAGCTGTTCATAATATTCTCTTATAATCTTTTGTATTTCTGTGGTATCTGTTGTTATTTCTCTTGTTTCATTTCTGATTTTATTTTGAGGACCTTCTCTCTTTTTTCCCTTAGTGAATCTAGCAAAAGTTTTGATAGTTTTATTTATGTTCTTGAAGAACCAGCTCTTAGTTTCATTGATGTTTTCTATTGTCTTTAAAATCTCTATTTCATTTATTTCTTCTCTGGTCTTTATTACTTTCTTCATTCCACTGACTTTGGGCTTCCTTTGTTCTTCTTTTTCTTGTTCTTTTAGATATAAAGTTAAATTTTTTTGTTTTAGAGTGTTCTTGTTTCTTGAGGTAGATTTGTATTGATATAAACTTCCCTCTTAATACTGCTTTTGCTGTATCCCATAGGTTTTGGTGTATTGAATGTTCATGTCTTTTGGTAATTTTTAATTTTTCCTTTGATTTCTTCATTAACTCATGGTCGTTCAGTATCAAGTTGTTCAGTCTCCACATATTTGGAATTTTTTTTCCAGTTTTCTTCTTATAGTTGATTTCTAGTTTCATACTGTTGTGATTGGGAAATATGCTTGATGTGATTTCAGTCTTCTTAAATTTATTGAGACTTGTGTTTCAACATATGATCTGTCCTTGAGAAAGTTCCATATGTACTTGAGAAGAATGTGTATTATGTTGTATTGGATAGAATCTGCTATACAAATCTTTATTAAAACAGTTTGGTCTAAGGTTTCACTTAAGGCCATTGTATCTTTGTTGACTTTCTGTGTGGATGACCTATCCAAGTCCTCTACAGTTATTGTGATGCTGTCAATTCCTTCCTTTAGGTCTGTTAATTGTTTTATATACTTTGATGTTCCCATGTTAGGTGCATATATAGTAATCACTGTTATGTCTTCTTGATGAATTTTACCCTTTATCATTATCATTTATCATTTCCTTCATTTAAAAAATATCTTATTTATCTTTCCTCTTCCAATTGTTTCTAGAAATCTATCTTTTAACTCAGTAATTATCTTGTCCATTTCCATTGCTTTCTTATACATCCTTCATCTTGTTTAGTGAGTTCTTTAGCTGCTTCGTTCTTTTTTAGAGTTTTCATCTGTTTAATAAAGTATTCCTTCTGTTTATTAGTTTTATTCCTGAGTTCATTAAACTACCTTTCTGAATTTTATTGTAGCTCATTGACCAATTTCTGGAGAACTGTCATTTTCTTTTTGTGGTATAATGTTAATTGATTATTCGTAGCACCTGATGAACTATTCCTCTGCCTGCACATTTGAAGTAGCGACAGACTAGAAGTTAGAGGCTCTTCTTTTTTTCTGGTAGGTGGTGCTATAGGACAAGTTTTTGGTTTTTCTTAACCTGGGCTGCCTTAGGTTTTATCAGCTCTGTGACGGGTGTGGCTCTGTGCCTTCTTGTAGCTTCTTATGCCCCCTGGGCCGTTGCTGCCTTGCTTCTGCCAGTGCTGCTGTCGTTGCCTCCTGTTGCCCTGGGATGGTGGGCCCTTCCCTTGCCGCTAATTTCCCCTGAGTCACAGGATCCACCCCCTGGCGGGAGAGCTAGGATAACGGGGAGCCCAGATCACTCAGGCACTTCTGTTCTGGCTGGTGTGAAGGTTCACAGGCTCCACTGTGAGTCTTGGGGGAGGAGCCGAGATATGGATGCCTCAGTGTCAGGAAGGACGGGCCCCAGGCCCCACTGCTGCTGCTCCCCAGGTGTCTGCGGACGCTGGAGCTGCTAGAGTCGTGTGTTGCCTCCCCTGCTGCCGCCATGTCCTCTAGGGCTGTGGATTCAGCTGCCATGGCCCGAGGCCCAGGATTGCCAACTCTGCTGTTCCTGCAGTTCTCCTTCCTTGATGTGTTCCCGTCTACTCTCTTTTAGATGTACAGACGTTTGAAATTCTGTGGCATCCTGGTGTGTTGGGCAGAGGTAACTTTGTTGAATTTTGGATGTCTTACTGTAGATTGAAGGGGAGAGACAGAGAGGTTTATTTATTTTTTAAAATTTATTTTTGGCTGTGCTGGGTCTTCATTGCTGCACACAAGTGGTCTCTAATCACAGCAAGTGGGGGCTTCTCTTCATTGTAGAGCAGAGGCTTCTCACTGCAGTGGCTTCTCTTGTTGTGAAGCACAGGCTTTAGGCATGTGGGTTTCAGTAGTTGCAGTACTTGGGCTCAGTAGCTGTGGCTCTTTGACCATAGGGTAAGAGGTCTTCAGTAGTTGTGGTACAGGGGCTTAGTTGCTTCATGGCACTGTGATCTTCCTGGACCAGGTATTGAACTTGTGTCCCTGCATTGGCAGCAGATTCTTATCCACTGTACCACCAGGGAAGTCCCACAAAGGAAGCTTTTGATTTCACCATGTTGCTGACATCACCCAGTCAATTCTTTAATATGTATCCCTTTTTATATTTGTACAAGTGTCAAAATTTTGCCTTTTTTTTCTGAAAATTATCTTTACACAGTATAATCCCTAGAGTTTTTTTCAGATTTCACCAGTTATACACATGTTCATTTGTTTGTGTGAACAAGTTATTTTCCGAGGGTTCCAGTAAGAAGCAAGGAAATCATGAGAGCTTTGGAAAGTCCAAAGTCTGATGTTGGCCACAGTGAAGACTGACACCCTGAGTTAAGAGTTATCAGAGTAAAATGGGATAAATCTTTTGATGGGGATCATTCTGGATCCAGAGTCTAATGCTTAGTTTTTCATGTGCAAGAATTACTGTATCTGCTTTCCTTGGCTATTACCTGGATGTGTTAAAACACAGGATTAAGAGTTAGACAAAATTGGATTTAAAATGGTTCTACTGCTTCCTTCCTATATGATCCTAGGGAGGGATCTTTTTCTTTTTCTACCTAGATGTGTGTGCTGTGTACTAAGTAGTGTCCGACTCTTTGTGACCCTATGGATCTTAGCCCACCAGGCTCCTCTGTCCAAGGGATTCTCCAGGTAAGAATACTGGAGTGGGTTGCCATGCCCTCCTTCAGGGGGATCTTCCTGACTCAGACCGGGATCGACCCCGAGTCTCTTATATCAACCTGCATTGGCTGTCGGTTTCTTTACTAGTAGTGCCACCTGGGAAGATATCTAATGCTAATATCTGCCTCATAGTGTTGTTGTAAGGATCAAATGAGATAATGACTGCAATGGGCTTGGCATATAGAAAGTATAGTTAATCTTTGAACAACATAGGAATTAGGGCATCTACCCTCTGCATAGTTGAAAAATCTGCTTATAACATAGTGGGACTTCCATGTCCGTGGTTCCTCCTTATCTGTGGTTCTGCATCTGTGGATTCAACCAATCTTGTACTGTGTAGTACTACAGAGTTTACTATTGAAAAGATTGTGAGGACTTCCCTGGTGGTCCAGTGGCTAAGACTCCACACTCCCAATGGAGGGTCCTGGGTTCAATCCCTAGTCCGGGAGCTAGATCCCACATGCTGCAACTGAAAATGCCTCATGCCACAACAAAGATCCAGCACAGCTAAACAAATAAAGAAAAGAAAGAAAAGAATCTGTGTAAAAGTAGACCTTCTCAGTTCAAACCCATGCTGTTCAAGGGTCAAGTGTACTCAGTAAACAATGGCTATTATTGTTAAAACAACTCTTCTGTGTTCAAACCAAGGAAAGGCCTAAACTAACAATCTTTCATGAAAACTGCAAAAACCACTATGTCTTTATTTCACTCTAGACCCATTAATACTCAAATAAGCAGAGTTCTTGCTCAACAAGAACAAATGGAGTAATAGTTTATCAACTCATCAACTTCAACAGTAGATCAATGATGAAAATCACAGATGCATGCTAATTGATACCTGTTCTTTGTTTTCTTTGCAACTTTTATATTTCTTTTCATGTAAGAAATAATGTACGATCTATAAGACTGTTCATGTAAATGATTTTACAGATCAGCAAAAACCCAATAATGTGTCCAAATTCTTGTCAGGAAAATATGAGTAATGTAGGTATGATCTTCTGACATATCTTGGAGTCACTAATGGTATCAGAGGGGTCAGTAGGGTCCCCACTGGAGGGCTACCGGTAAGAGACTCCTGAAGGGCTGACAAATCCAAGAACTTCTTTCAGGTTTTCCTTTCAGCTTTGCATTAAAACCTACTTCAGTATTCTTACCTGGGAAATCCCAAGGCCAGAGGAGCAGAGGAGTCCATGGGGTCACAAAGAGTGGGACATGACTTAGCAACTAAACAGCAGCTGCAAGGATTTGCTAATACAGGATTGCCAAAATGAGGCATTTGTAAACTAAAATTTGCACATTACTCAAGTGTCCTCAGGATTCAAGTTAGGCACTCTACTAAGATCCTGTATTCCCTGAGAAAGTTAAAAAGCTCCTGCCTGCAAGCAGACACCCTCATGTCAGAATTCTCTCAGTTTCCAGGGGTTTTTGTTATCAATGCATTAGCAGCATTGACCTGAGGTGGTTGAGCTGCTATTATTGCTTTCTGATAATGATCTGGTAGCTTTGTTTCATCATCACCTATTCAGTGTCATGTGAATTGTTTGATTTTCTCCTTCAAGGTGCTGCAGTGCATATTTGCATCAAAAATAGTTTTAGCAATCCTGTGTTAACAAGGCCTTGCTGCTGCTGCTATTTATTGCCTATTTTAAAGTGTATAGGGTATTGTTTGATTAAAAAGACTCATGTAAACTCATATTCTCTTATATAGTATAAACAAATCCATATGTAATTATAGCAGTAAGTTTGCTGCAACTTTTAATTTTGTTCCTTTTCCATTCTGTTATTATCACCAGTTCTTTTTTGAGTGAGGCATTATTTATGGATGAATAAAATAGATTCCATGATCAAAACCATTTGAAATATACTGTTCTAAATTCTTTGAGGAGATTATTAATGCTCACCCTCACAATCCTTAAGCATTGCACAATAGTAACAAAGTAACCAACATGGGACTCTCCCTCCAATTTCTCACCTTGCTCATCCAAAGGTCCTGGCTGCTTTCATCTACTTCCATAAATGTAGAGCCTGTTTATTATGCTACATCCTAACCTTTCCTGATGAATCTATCAGGATGATATCCCAGGACACATCTCATCATTATCTCATCATTCATTTCTTGGCTGGCACAAATGTCATTTTCCCACAGAGGTTTTCCTTGAACATTCTGTTTATCTATTCTATTTCTCTGTCCTGTTACCCTGTTTATTTTCTTTAGGACAGTTATCAGTATATCATATCATCAGTGTCCTCCTGTCTTTTGAGTCTTCTCCTGTCTGTCTTATTCATTGCCATATCCCCAGCACCTAAAAAATATCTGGAATATAAGGAAGCACTAAGTACACTAAAGATTGGTAAATAATGAATGAGTTCTTTGCTCATTCATTTAACATTGCTGTTCTGGGGAGCAGATGACGGGAAGGTCCACAGAGGCAGAAGCTTTCATTTAATCCTGATGGCATGTTGCATGTATTGGAGGTCTACCTGCCAGCCAACCAGTGGGGATTATCAGCTACCCCAGCCCAGTATTTTCTTCTTCAGTTGCAGCAGTTGAAGCAGGGCTGCTCTTCTTCATTGCATCCCCCAACCTCCTCCATCTCAATGGGAAAGAGTCCAAGGCTCTGGAAACTTGTCTTAGGTGTAATGTTTGAATCCCTTTCTCCTATCAAAGAGCCCTAACTGGTCTGGCTGTGAGGATTTCATATAATTGGAAATGGTGAAATCTGTGCGTGAGCTGAAGCTGTGAGTGATGTCAACATATGGGAAGCATGTAGAGCTGATAGATGGGTAGGGAGCTGAGGTCTGTGAGCCCCTGGTGAGTCATCCAAAGGTCAAGGAGGGCCAGGGGCAGACATTGATGAATGTTGAATATATGTATCTGGGAATTGGAGAGTCTGGGAGATGACAGTGGGGAGCAGTGGAATGAGAGAATAAGCTGGAAGTGGTAAGCAAAGAGAATTTTGTGGTGGGGTTATTTATTTTTTGGTGGTGTTTAATGTCTCTATTGAGATATAATTTACATACTATTAAATTCACCTACTTGAAGCACACAGTTCAGTGGTTTTTAGTTTATTTGCAGAGTCACGCAGTCATCACCACTATCTAATTTTAGGGATTCATGTCGATGTATGGCAAAACCAATACAATATTGTAAAGTAATTAGCCTCCAATAAAATAAATAAATTTATATTTTTTAAAAAAGAACATTTTTTTTATCATCCCCCAAAAGAATCCTGTACTCATTAGCAGCCACTCCTCTTTCATCTACCCCTTTCCCCACTAAGTCCTAGGCAACCACTAATCTACTTTCTGCCTCTATGGATTAGCATATTCTGGATATTTCATGTAAATAGGATTATATGATATATGATCTTTTGTGACTGGTTTTCCTTGTACTTAGCATGTTTTCAAGGTTCGTCTATGTAGTAGCCTATACCATGTGCTTCATTTCTTTTCATGGCCAAATAATATTCCATTTTATGGGTATATAACTTCTTATTTATCCATTCTTTAGTTGATAGACACTTAGGTTGTTCCACTTTTTTGCTATTTGAATAATGTCACTGTGAACATTTGAGTACAAGGTTTTGTGTGGACATATGTTTTCATTTCTCCTCGGTATATATCTAGGGATGGAATTGCTAGATCATGTAGTAATCTTGTGTTAAACACATTGAGGAGCCGCCAAACTGTTTGCAAAGTCTGTACTATTTGCATTCTACTGGAACTTTTTCTGACTGGTGGTTTTATGAGTTTGTTCTGGACACTTGAGCCACCTGAATACCACCAGAATGAGTATGTTGGGATTCTGCTTGGATCTCACTATTTAACTTCTGCTGCACAAACCTCTGGATCCCATGAGGCCCATTTGCTATGCTGCTAAGTCACTTCAGTTGTGTTCAACTCTTTTCGACCCTGTGGAACATAGCCCACCAGGCTCCTCTGTCTATGGGATTCTCCAGGCAAGAATACTGAAGTGGGTTACCATTTCCTGCTCCAGGGGGTCTTCTCAACCTAGGGATTGAACCCACGTCTCTTATGTCTCCTATATTGGCAGGTGGATTCTTTACCACTAGAGCTACCTGGGAAGCCCAAATTTTGGGACACAATCCTTTTCCAAAGTTAAGAACCCATCTTCTCATTGACTTTTCCTTTTCTGGCCATGACACACAGCATGCAGGATTTTAGTTCCCCAACCAGGGATCAAACCTGTGCCCCCTGCAGTGGAAGCACAGCAGTGTAACCACTGGACTGCCAAGGAATTCCCCTGATCATTTGTTAAGGTTTTACCTAAATGTAACCCCAGAGGTTGCAAAGAATATAATCAATCTGATTTTGGTGTTGACCATCTGGTGATGTTCATGGGTAGAGTCTTCTCTTGTGTTGTTGGAAGAGGGTGTTTGCTATGACCAGTGCATTTTCTTGGCAAAACTCTATTAGTCTTTGCCCTGTTTCATTCCATATTCCAAGGCCAAATTTACCTGTTACTCCAGGTGTTTCTTGACTTCCTACTTTTGCATTCCAGTCCCCTATAATGAAAAGATATCTTTTTTGGGTGTTAGTTCTAAAAGGTCTTGTAGGTCTTCATAGAACCTTTCAGCTTCAGCTTCTTCAGTGTTACTGGTTGGGGCATAGACTTGGATTACTGTGATATTGAATGGTTTGCCTTGGAAACGAACAGAGATCATTCTGTCATTTTTGAGATTGCATCCAAGTACTGCATTTTGGACTCTTATTGACCATGATGGCTAGTCCATTTCTTCTGAGGGATTCTTGCCCACAGTAGTAGATATAATGGTCATCTGAGTTAAATTCACCCATTCCAGTCCATTTTAGTTCGCTGATTCCTAGAATGTCGACGTTCACTCTTGCCATCTCCTGTTTGACCATTTCCAATTTGCCTTGATTCATGGACCTGACATTCCAGGTTCCTATGCAATATTGCTCTTTACAGCATCGGACCTTGCTTCTATCACCAGTCACATCCACAGCTGGGTATTGTTTTTGCTTTGGGTCCATCCCTTCATTTATTCTGGAGTTGTTTCTCCACTGATCTCCAGTAGCATATTGGGCACCTACTGACCTGGGGAGTTCCTCTTTCAGTATCCTATCATTTTGCCTTTTCATACTGTTCATGGGGTTCTCAAGGCAAGAATACTGAAGTGGTTTGCCATTCCCTTCTCCAGTGGACCACATTCTGTCAGACGTCTTCACCATGATCCACCTGTCTTGGGTGGCCCCATGGGCATGGCTTAATTTCATTGAGTTAGACAAGGCTGTGGTCCTAGTGTGATTAGATTGACTAGTTTTCTGTGATTATGGTTTCAGTGTGTCTGCCCTCCGATGCCCACTTGCAACACCTGCCATCTTACTTCCAACAACATAAGAGAAGACTCTATACATGGACATCAGCAGATGGTCAACACTGAAATCAGATTGATTATATTCTTTGCAGCCAAAGATGCAGAAGCTCTATACAGTCAACAAAAACAAGAACAGGAGCAGACTGTGGCTCAAATCATGAACTCCTTATTGCCAAATTCAGACTTAAATTGAAGAAAGTAGGGAAAACCACTAGACCATTTAGGTATGACCTAAATCAAATCCCTTATGATTATACAGTGGAAGTGAGAAATAGATTTAAGGGACTAGATCTGATAGATAGAGTGCCTGATGAATGATGGACGGAGGTTCGTGACATTGTACAGGAGACAAGGATCAAGACCATCCCCATGGAAAAGAAATGCCAAAAAGCAAAATGGCTTTCTGAAGAGGCCTTACAAATAGCTGTGAAAAGAAGAGAGGCGAAAAGCAAAGGAGAAAAGGAAAGATATAAGCATCTGAATGCAGAGTTCCAAAGAATAGCAAGAGGAGATAAGAAAGCCTTCTTCAGCGATCAGTGCAAAGAAATAGAGGAAAAGAACAGAATGGGAAAGACTAGAGATCTCTTCAAGAAAATTAGAGATACCAAGGGAACATTTCATGCAAAGATGGGCTCAATAAAGGACAGAAATGGTATGGACTTAACAGAAGCAGAAGATATTAAGAGGTGGCAAGAATACACAGAAGAGCTGTACAAAAAAGATCTTCACGACCCAGATAATCATGATGGTGTGATCACTCATCTAGAGCCAGACATCCTGGAATGTGAAGTCAAGTGGGCATTAGAAAGCATCACTACGAACAAAGCTAGTGGAGGTGATGGAATTCCAGTTGAGCTATTTCAAATCCTGGAAGATGATGCTGTGAAAGTGCTGCACTCAATATGCCAGCAAATGTGGAAAACTCAGCAGTGGCCACAGGACTGGAAAAGGTCAGTTTTCATTCCAATCCCAAAGAAAGGCAATGCCAAAGAATGCTCAAACTACTGCACAATTGCACTCATCTCACACGCTAGCAAAGTAATGCTCAAAATTCTCCAAGCCAGGCTTCAGCAATACGTCAACCATGAAATTCCAGATGTTCAAGCTCGTTTTAGAAAAGGCAGAGGAACCAGAGATCAAATTGCCAACATCCGCTGGATCATGGAAAAAGCAAGAGAATTCCAGAGAAACATCTATTTCTGCTTTATTGACTGTTGCAAAGCCTTTGACTGTGTGGATCACAATAAACTGTGGAAAATTCTGAAAGAGATGGGAATACCAGACCACCTGACCTGCCTCTTGAGAAACCTATATGCAGGTCAGGAAGCAACAGTTAGAACTGGACATGGAACAACAGCCTGGTTCCAAATAGGAAAAGGAGTGTGTCAAGGCTGTATATTGTCACCCTGCTTATTTAATTTATATGCAGAGTACATCATGAGAAACGCTGGGCTGGAAGAAGCACAAGCTGGAATCAAGATTGCCAGGAGAAATATCAATAACCTCAGATATGCAGATGACACCACCCTTATGGCAGAAAGTGAAGAGGAACTAAAAAGCCTCTTGATGAAAGTGAAAGAGGAGAGTGAAAAAGTTGGCTTAAAGCTCAACATTCAGAAAACGAAGATCATGGCATCTGGTCTCATCACTTCATGGGAAATAGATGGGGAAACAGTGGAAACAGTGTCAGACTTTATTTTTTTTGGCTCCAAAATCACTGCAGATGGTGACTGTAGCCATGAAATTAAAAGACGCTTACTCCTTGGAAGAAAAGTTATGACCAACATAGATAGCATGTTGAAAAGCAGAGACATTACTTTGCCAACAAAGGTCTGTCTAGTTAAGGCTATGGTTTTTCCAGTAGTCATGTATGGATGTGAGAGTTGGACTGTGAAGAAAGCTGAGCGCTGAAGAATTGATGCTTTTGAACTGTGGTGTTGGAGAAGACTCTTGAGAGTCCCTTGGACTGCAAGGAGATCCAACCAGTCCATCCTAAAGGAGATCAGTCCTGGGTGTTCACCGGAAGGACTGATGCTGAAGGTGAAACTCCAATACTTTGGCCACCTCATGCAAAGAGTTGACTCATTGGAAAAGCCTCTGATGCTGGGAGGGATTGGGGGCAGGAGGAGAAGGGGATGAAAGAGCATGAGATGGCTTGATGGCATCACTGACTCGATGGATGTGAGTCTGAGTGAACTCCGAGAGTTGGTGCTGGACAGGGAGGCCTGGTGTGCTGCGATTCATGGGGTCGCAAAGAGTTGGACACGACTGAGCGACTGAACGGAACTGAACTGAACCCCAGAGGTGTATTGTGACCAGACAGTCCTGTCAGGCCTCATGTCTCCATCTGTTCTTGTATTCTATTCATTGCTTTCTCCACACAAAGCTTTCCTAATGTCTAGCCCAGTAGTTTCAGCTCTAGCTGCACATTAGAATCTCCTGGGAAGTTTTCAAACATACCAAAACCCATGCCAGAGCTTCTCATTTAGGTGGTCTAAGGTGAAGCCTGGGTTGTAAGATTATTTGAAAATTTCCTCAGATAATTCTGACGTGCAGCCAGGATTGAGAACCATTGCTCCAGCTAGAAGAGTCCTTTCTCCTCTGAACTCTATAGCAGTTTTTTTTCCCTCTGTCTCCTGTTGGCTGCTTTGTACATGCCGTGTATCTTAGTTCCCCAACCAGGACCCCAGCAGTGAGAGCACTGAGTCCTAACTACTGGACCGACAGGGAATTATTGCAGTTTCTCTTTAATGGTGCTCAACAAAACTTTAAAAACGTGTTCTACATTTCACTGAAGTTATTTACACACGTATTTTATTTCTCCAGCTGTGCCAGAAGCTTTTTGAGGACAGATATTGTGCTTCATTCTTCAAATCTCCAACAGGGTTCAGTTCAGTTGCTCAGTCGTGTCCAACTCTTTGTGACCCCATGGACTGCAGCACTCCAGGCTTCCCTGTCCATCACCAACTCCCAGAGCTTGCTCAAACTCATGTCCATCGAGTTGGTGATGCCATCTAATCACCTCATCCTCTGTCGTCCCCTTCTCCTCCCACCTTCAATCTTTCCCAGCATCAGGGTCTTTTCCAATGAGTCAGCTCTTCTAACAGGGTTACCCAAGGACGTTTGTTTATCCCCTCACCTGGGCTCAGTAAACATTCATTAAGCACAAACCTATCCCTGAAAAAAGAACTAAAAATAGCAAAACCGCATGACCTTGAGCAAGTTACATAACCTCTAAACCTCTTGGAAAATACTTGGTTACAGCCAGTCTTGGAAAAGACTGGTCCCCCACTGGCATTATCATGGAACAACGTGCAGGAGCCAGCCTGTCAGGAAGTTATCTGACGTCTTCCTTGACCACCCTTCTAAACTTGCAGCTCCCTCCCTGCATTGCCCATTCTTTGCTTTTTCTCGTTGGCACTCAGCACATACTCTGTGTTTCACTTCTCTTCTTTATTGTCAGTCTCCACCCACCCGCAATGTAAGCTCCCTGTGGATAGAGATTTTTGCCAGCCTGGTTCACTGCTGTATCTTCAGAATTCAGAATAGTACCTCTCAGGTAGTAGATGCTCAATAAGTATTTGTTAAAATAATAAATAAGTATTTTAGCCTATTTTTAAAAAGAGGTTTAATCCCTGACCTCTACTCCAGCAACATGAATTATTTTTTGGTAAATATTTGTAGTCTTTACTATAAAGCCTTTCTTTTCCAATAAAAATTATATTTCTAGCATAAACATGTATATTCTGAATTGTGTTTTGGAAATATAATGTCATTTCTGAGAGCATCAACAGTGGTTCTGTTTAAGCCCAGGGAAGGTTGGAGCAGGGATCATGGGCATGTTTTGGGGACTGTTGTATGTGAACTGGAGCAGAGGAACAGGGTCTGGGATGGTTAGTGGAAGCCAAGGAAACCTGAACACTGGGTGTTCTTGCACCACAAGAACTCTACTCCTAGGTGTTCCAGAGGACAAGGACCGTGGTGACAGAGGTGGCCAAGAAGAGCAGGTAGATGCGGAAGAGCAGGTTGTCCATCATGTGGCCGAATTGCACCCACAGGTCAGCGAGCTGGGCTCTTGTCAATCCTGAGCCCCCATTCAGTTCTGCCTCTTTGGGTCCCAACTCCTTCCCTCCCAGTTTTCCTGGTTCCTTCAGTCCTGTAGGGAGGACAGAGATATAGCCATGAAATGGGAAGGAGACAGGATTAGAGAAATGGGAGACTGGGAAGTTGGGCCCAGTGTAGACAGGGTGAGCAGTGTAGACTTCTCTTACCAGACAGGTGGGTGGATATAAGGCCCAGGCTTGTGTTTTCTTTGTGGGGCACAGCAGGGTAACATGTCCTTGGACTGGCGTGGCGTAGAAGCAGGGAGTGGAGCCAGCAAGGCATGGGTGGGGGCTGGGTGGTGGCCAGGTGCAGCAGGTAGGTGATAAAGATGGTCTCCAGCAGGCTGAGCACCATCAGGGACAGACACAGGGCAAAGTAGACACCTGGGTGGCAGGAAGAAGCACACTCAGGTGAGTCAGGTCCAGAGGGACCACCAAGCCCCCCTTTCTTCTGTCTCACACCTCAAGCCTTTTTTAAGATTGACTGCACCTTAGGTGCCTCAGCAGATCTAGCCAGTTCACTCGCCTACCCTGCCTATGTTTTTTTTCATTTTTCATTTCCCAACTGTGAGGTAGGGGACATACTAATGAGGGAGGTGCCAGTGGCAGGAAGTAAGTCACTGATATTGAGCAGGAATACATTGTAGCCCAACAGGAGTGTCATCTTGAATGGGGCACGGTTCTCGCTTTCTGCCGGCAGGTAGAAGCTGAGGGCATCAATGGCGACTAGAAAGCTACTGGGCACCAGGAGGTTTATGACGTAGAGGGTGGGCCTGCGCCTGATGGCCACCTGGTGGAGAGGGGAGAGCAGAGAACCAGGTGAAGTTAGAACTGATGTGAAACCAAGGGATGAGTCCAGTCCCTTCTTTTCTTTCTTTTCTTTTTTTTGGTCTCCACCATACAGCCTATTGGATCTTAGTTCCATGACCAGGGATCAAACCCGCACCCCCTGCACTGGAAGTGCAGAGTTCCAACCACTGGATCACCAGGGAAGTCCCTCCCCTTCCTTTCTTGATGTTCTCACTCCAACAGTAACTCTTTTTGGGAGGAGCAGCTTTTGTGTGACAAATAGGACTCCCCCATACCCACTGAAGAAAACCTAGGCCAGGGATGATAGGTTCAGAGATGGGGGTTGCTTTGGGGACTTGGGAGAGAGGAAGGCTGTGAGGGTTATGGTACCTAGGGACTTTTTTGGTCTTAGGGCAAGTGGTGAAAGGCTCTGAGACTTAGAAGGGTCTGATGAGGAAGCTATGGGGGATGAAGAGTCATGCTGGAATCTCTGGCCTTACATAGAACATGATCTGGTCAAAAAGACTGGTGCCCACAGACATCTTCGGGGTGGCCTTGTTGATGCCCAGGAGCTCCCACTCTCCTTGTGTGCGGCCAAGGTCACGTGAGTTATCCATTATCTCCCACACTTCCTTGTCCATGCCCAGCAACATGCTTTCCTCTGCCGGGGAGACAAACGCTCAGTTAATATCTGCTCAGCACCTGCTGTATGCTGGGATTGCAGAGATGATTCAATGACTGTTTTAGTTACTTTTTCAGCTAGTCCTATAATGTGACTTCCTTGCTGCCCAGTTGCCTCCTTTCAGTTTTGGGCTTTTTCAGGAAGTCTCTAAAATTCAACTTCTCCCCACCATCCACACACCCACAACTAGCAAATACTCCACTATCCCCTTTTATACATAAAAAAGTGACTTGGCCCCTGAATGATTTTTTGTTGCGCCACTGGTTGATCTCATTTTACCCCAGTTACTCAGTGCAACTCACCTGTATAGAGGAAAGAGCTAAAGGTGAGGGTGCAGTTCTGCTGGTCAAATGGGAAGTAGAAGATGTCCAGGTTACAGATGCTGGTCACCCTCATCGGTTTGTTATACACAACGCGACCGTCATTAGACACATATGCAGAGAGGCCGTCCGGGGTCTGATCCACATCCATGCTAAGTGGCAAAAGTGGGGGCAGGCATCTGTTTAAGTTTTGGTCTTAAGTCAAGGTTTCCCAATGCTGCTGCTCTGCCATCTTTTCTTTTTTTAAAAAAAAAATTATTCATTTTAATTGGAGGCTAATTACAGTATTTTAGTGGTTTTTGCCATACATGGACATGAATCCACCATGGATGTACATAGGTTCCCCATCCTGAGCCCCCCTCCCTCCTCCCTCCCCATCCCATCCCTCTGGGTCATCCCAGTGCTCCAGCCCTGAGCACCCTGTCTCATGCATCGAACCTGGACTGGTGATTAGTTTCATGTATGATAATATACATGTTTCAATGCTATTCTTCCAAATCATCCCACCCTCACCTTCTCCCAGAGTCCAAAAGACTGTTCTATACATCTGTGTCTGTTTTACTGTCTCACATATAGGGTTATTGTTACCATCTTTCTAAATTCCATATATATGTGTTAGTATACTGTATTGGTGTTTTTCTTTCTGGCTTACTTCACTCTGTATAATAGGCTCCAGTTTCATCCACCTCCTTAGAACTGATTCAAATGTATTCTTTTTAACAGCTGAGTAATATTCCATTGTTATATGTACCACCAGCTTTCTTATCCATTCGTCTGCTGATGGACATCTAGGTTGCTTCCATGTCCTGGCTTTTATAAACAGTGCTGTGATGAACATTGGGGTACACATGTCTCTTTCAATTCTGGTTTCCTCGGTGTGTATGCCCAGCAGTGGGGTTGCTGGGTCCTATAGCAGTTCTATTTCCAGTTTTTTAAGGAATTTCCACACTATTCTCCCTAGTGGCTGTACTAGTTTGCATTCCCACCAACAGTGTAAGAGGGTTCCCTTTTCTCCACACCCTCTCCAGCATTTATTGCTTGTAGACTTTTGGATCACAGCCATTCTGACCGGTGTGAAATGGTACCTCATTGTGGTTTTGATTTGCATTTCTTAGATAATGAGTGATGTTGAGCCTCTTTTCATGTGTTTGTTAGCCATTTGTGTGTCTTCTCTGGAGAAATGTCTGTTTAGTTCTTTTGCCCATTTTTTGATTGGGTCTTTTATTTTTCTGGAGTTGAGCTGCAGGAGTTGCTCGTATATTTTTGAGGTTAATTCTTTGTCAGTTGTTTCATTTGCTATTATTTTCTCCCATTCTGAAGGCTGTCTTTTCACCTTGCTTATAGTTTCCTTTGTTTTGCAAAAGCTTTTAAGTTTAATTAGGTCCCATTTGTTTATTTATATATTTATTTTGCTTTTATTTCCATTACTCTGGGAGGTGGGTCGTAGAGGATCCTGCTGTGATTTATGTCAGAGAGTGTTTTGCCTATGTTTTCCTCTAGGAGTTTTATAATTTCTGGTCTTACATTTAGATCTTCAGTCCATTTTGAGTTTATTTTTGTATATGGTGTTAGAAAGTGTTCTGGTTTCATTCTTTTATGAGTGGTTGACCAGTTTTTCCAGCACCACTTGTTAAAGAGATTGTCTCTTTTCCATTGTATATTCTTGCCTCCTTTGTCAAAGATGAGGTGTCCATAGGTGCGTGGGTTTCTCTCCGGGCTTTCTGTTTTGTTCCATTGATCTATGTTTCTGTCTTTGTGCCAGTACCACACTGTCTTGATGATCTGCCATGTTTTCTGCCCACCGTTTTCTCATTTCTAGGGGAAAAGTTGATGAGCTGTGACTGTGCTCCTCTCTGAAGTGAGTTTTCAGTAGCCCCACTGCATGGGTTTGCCCTGCACTGCCCTGGCCTGCTCCTTGCAGAAGAGTCTTCCCCCAGCTTTTCCCAGCCCTGATACTCACGATTCTACGATGAAGATGTCTGGGAGCCACAGGTTCTCAGCTGTGATGGTGAGTTTTTTGATATTACCACATTCTTGTGGGTCCCAGCTGATAAACGGGTGATTCCAGCTCTAGGATACAGGGTGCAGAGAGATGGTTATGGCTCAGACCTGAAGCTAGTTTATATCAGCATTTGCTGCCCTTGAGTCCCTTAAAATATACATACATATGTCTGAATTTTTTCTAAATGTATGTACTATGGGCATATGATAAAACTTCAACAACTCCAGAAAGATATAATATAAAAAATAACTTTTTCCCTCCTTAATTCACTCCAACTCAGTTCATCTCCCCAACTCAGTCCCATTATTAACAGTTTTTTATACGTCATTCTAGAAAAAATATATATTCCAGAATTCGTTTGTACTTACCTGGACTCATACTGTGCACATTGTTATATATGTTGCTTTTTAATTTTCTTTAGCCACATTTCCTTTTAAACTCTGATTCCTTTTCTCTCTCTGGTGATAATGTCCCTCTTCTCTAGTTTACAAAGTCTAGAAACCTTTAAGGTTTATAGGAAAACCTTTACAGGAAACCTTAAGCTGGGGTGCTGGATACTTTTGAGCCTTGAAGCTTACTTAAGGGGTTCCAACTATACTGCCCTTTTTCTTCCTGTTTTTTCCATCTGAATTTCAAAATTGATTGGCAGCCCAGAAAGCTATTTGTCACCAGCAATGGCCCCATTCTGGTTGTATTTCCTTGGGCACTGTCAGTTTTAACAAATGTGATTTTTGCAAACAAAGCCAGAAAATCAGGCAAGGAGAAAGAGAGAAAAATGCTGGGATTACATACCAACTTTAACCACAGAAATGATGTCAGCAGCTGAAGTTGTGCATCCTGATTAAAAAAAAAAAAATCCCCATTCAAGATCATTAGTGCTATGAAATCAGGTCCTAGTCTACCTCTTCCCTTTGTTTCCTAAGTGGTCCCATGTTCAGTTTTTCAATTACAAGTCTCGAAAGATAGTTCAGAAAAATTCAGGTTGCACAGAAACTATAAGGAGAAAAAACAGCATGGGAGCCCATTGGGAATATGTTTTTTTTTTTCTTTTATTCTAAGTGGAATATTCCTATAAGGGCAGGATTCAAGGACAATGTTCCCTGCCAAAATGTCACTGCAGCATTCCCTGTCATGTCTCTCAACCCCATAGGATGAACATCAAACTTGTACAAAATCCATTCAGGAGGCTTATCGCTTACCACTGGACAGCTATAACGCTGGACTGACAAGGTAAAGAGTTCTTGTTTTCTATTGGCAACCTATAGAAAAATATAGCAGTCAAAACTTACCACTTCCAGGATGGCAGACAAGGTGAAAGAGATGTTGATACGAGTAGGGATGCTAAAATTGGTGACTGGACGGAAGTCCTTCTTGTTAAATACAGACTGGAAGACAGTGGGGTCTACCCCCTGCTGGTCAAAGCCTGAGCAATTGATGGTGAAAGTGTTTGCCCTTCCTGTAGAGAATAGAGACCCTTTGAGATGAGAATAGGGCTTTTGTGTTTTCCGAAGTGAGAGGAGAGCCAGGGCTGGGACCTGAGAGCCTCCCTGCAGAGAAAGAAATGTGGACACGGGGTGGTCATGTGAACCACCACCACCACCCGCCTTCTTGAACAAGAGTCCCAAAGGCCAAGGCTCTGGGACTTTCTTCCTGCCAGGGCTGAGGAGGATGGGCTGGTGTGGTAGGCAAATGGTGGAAGTTGATGTGGTGAGCTGAGTCAGGGCACAGCCCTTTCTTCCTGTGCTTTTGGTCCCGTATAAAGCCTACCCAAATCCGTATGCAAACTGCTTCTCTGGGGAGACCTCTTCCTTCCATAGTGGTGACCCTAAAGTTTTGACCTTTGTCTGACCAAACTTTTCTTCTCTCCAGCTCTATTATGATTCTTCCTTGTAGATACTGAACAAAATTCCTCTAAAATTTTGTTTCTCAATGTTCCCTTCCCACTTTCATGTTTTCTCATTTCACAAACATCTGTGTGATGTCAAACACGTGGAAACTTAAGGAACGTGGTATGCAATGTGAATTTATTGACTTCCTACAATGTCCTGTGCCCTGTGACCTTCTCAAACTCAGTGATTTCCTCTAAGATCTATGGGAGGCATTTTCATCATCACCATCTTGATAAGATCTCGTTGATCATCCACCATGTGGCTGATGGAGCTGTATGATGAAATGTTATAGTCCTTCTGCCCACCTCCCCCGCACCCCAACCCCAGGTGACTCTGGTTATTCCTGTAGCTAAGCCCAGCCTTTTCTTTCCCACGTCTCTTTTACATCTCCCCATTTCAATTATCTCATGAGGTACATCTCCAAACTAAGGAGAAGCATATCTGGGGGGAAGCAAACACTGTCCTTTTCCTCTATATCACCTCTCTACCACATCTGCCAAAGCAAGGTGGGAAGGAGTTATGTTATTGTCAGAAGGACCCAAACTACCCTGTTCATAGTTACTAATCTGGTAGAAGGACAAGTTGAACATTATTAATATAAAGGAGTGGAATCAGAGAGGCAGTAAAATGGAAGAACAGATGATTTAGTAGATGTCTATGCAGGCAAATGAGACAGGAGCTGTGTGTTCTGACTAGTGAAATAGGTTTTTCATCTGTTTCCCAAAGGAAACCAAAGCATAGATATTAGAGAGAAAAGAAATGTTTAACTCAACTCCTTTGGGTGCTTTCTAGTTCTGGGGAATGAGAGGGTTTCTGGAATTTTCTCAGAACAGTATTCCCCTCTTTCCCTGTTCTTGTCTCATCTTACCTTGAAGCAGAAGGCTGACACTGAGGCAGAGGAGGAATCCCCCTGTAGTGGACCACCACCCTTCCATCCTCCTCTTCTGGATTCTTCTCTAAGGACTCACCAGGAACCCCAAACCCTGGAACTTAAAAGAGTCCAGACCACACCTTGATTCCTGGTTTTAAATGCTGCTCATGACAGCTGACCACTCCCTAGTGAGAGGCTGTGGCCAGAGAGGTCACAGCAGAGTGTCCTGCTTTGCCCCTGTCCAAGTATGCCTTCTGAGCTCTAGGCATGGAGAAAATTGGGCCACTTATCTTTGTCTAGATAAGTGGTCTCAAATTTGAGTTACAAGGACCTTTCAGGAAAACTGGGGGACTTGGGAGATGGGGCAGGTGAGGTCATTAATAAATGTATCATGAAGTCCTTCTGGAAAGAACTGTGCCTCAGATAAAGTGTATGGACCACCAGGAAGGGATGAGTGTGCTCTTTTGTGGTGGGGCCACTTGCTGATTTCACAAGGCAGGAACATGTAATTATTTTGTTGCAGACCTAGAAATATATCCTTTGTCCAGCTAAGGACCTTAGGGATTACTGTCAATACTGAGTTAAGAAGCTTGCTTGAGAGTTTAAGTTCCATTTTTTGTGACATAAACCTTTCAGAACTCTGTCCCTGCAGCTAGCACCACAATACAGCTTCTTTATAAGGTTTCCTCTATCTAATTTTCCCTAACGTAATCCTTTATTTTGCCATTCTCCTAAAATAGAAGTCTCCCACTTACCCTTCCCTGTCTAATGTCTCTAAAGGCCTACAGCCCTGGCATCATCAGGTAATGTTTGTGAGTTGAAAAATCATTTGGAGGTTTGCACGTGTGTCTGAAAGCACCCCAAGTGGTTCTGATTCATACTCAGTTTATTGAAAACTTTGGGATGGGCTATATTGAGATACCACAATCAGGATATTGCTATTACTATTGATATACTCAAGATATAGAACATTAACTCCAAGATTTTTCATGTCACCCTTTTATAGCTATAATTACCTCCCTCCCCATTACTCTACCACCGGGCAACCGCTCACTTGTTCTCTATTTCTATAATTTTGTCATTTCAAGAATGTTATATAGACCAAATTATGCATATATAACCTTTTGGGATTGGCTTTTCTCACTCAACAAAATTCTTTGGAGATCCATCCAGATAGTTGCCTGTATCAGTACCACCCCCTTTTCCTGCTGAGCAGTCGTCCACAGTATGGATGTCACACAGTTTGTTTTTCTACCTGGTGAAGGACTTCTGAGTTTTAAGGGAAAACACTTACTTTGGACACCAAATGTGTTTTTTCTTCCCCCCTTATACTGAGCCATTTGGATATTCATTATCCACAGTTAGTGCCAGTCCCACAAGCAAAAGTCTCATTCCCACAAGACTGCCCCCTACTTCAGATGCCTATTACAAGCCCAGGTCTCCCACACTTCTGGACAACTGACTATAAATTGAGGGTTCCCACAACTCCATCCTCAGGTTTGATGGTTTGTTGTATGGCTCACAGAACTCATGGAAACACTTTGTTTACTGATTTATTACTAGCTTTGTTCGTAGTGATGCTTCCTAAGGCCCACTTGACTTCACATTCCAGGATATCTGGCTCTAGATGAGTGATCACACCATCGTGATTATCTGGGTCGTGAAGATCTTTTTTGTACAGTTCTGTGTATTCTTGCCACCTCTTCTTAATATCTTCTGCTTCTGTTAGGTTCATACCATTTCTGTCCTTTATCGAGCCCATCTTTGCATGAAATGTTCCCTTGGTATCTCTAATTTTCTTGAAGAGATCTCTAGTCTTTCCCATTCTGTTCTTTTCCTCTATTTCTTTGCATTGATTGCTGAAGAAGGCTTTCTTATCTCCTCTTGCTATTCTTTGGAACTCTGCATTCAGATGCTTATATCTTTCCTTTTCTCCTTTGCTTTTCACCTCTCTTCTTTTCACAGCTATTTGTAAGGCCTCCCCAGACAGCCCTTTTGCTTTTTGGCATTTCTTTTCCATGGGGATGGTTTTGATCCCTGTCTCCTGTACAATGTCACGAACCTCATTCCCATAGTTCATCAGGCACTCTATCTATCAGATCTAGTCCCTTAAATCTATTTCTCACTTCCACTGTATAATCATAAGGGATTTGATTTAGGTGATACCTGAATGGTCTAGCGGTTTTCCCTACTTTCTTCAATTTAAGTCTGAATTTGGTAATAAGGAGTTCATGATCTGTGCCACCGTCCGCTCCTGGTCTTGTTTTTGTTGACTGTATAGAGCTTCTGCATCTTTGGCTGCAAAGAATATAATCAATCTGATTTCGGTGTTGACCATCTGGTGATGTTCATGTGTAGAGTCCCAAAGAAAGGCAATGCCAAAGAATGCTCAAACTACTGCACAATTGCACTCATCTCACACGCTAGTAAAGTAATGCTCAAAATTCTCCAAGCCAGGCTTCAGCAATACATGAACCGTGAACTTCCTGATGTTCAAGCTGGTTTTAGAAAAGGCAGAGGACCCAGAGATCAAATTGCCAACATCCGCTGGATCATGGAAAAAGCAAGAGAGTTCCAGAGAAACATCTACTTCTGCTTTATTGACTATGCCAAAGCCTTTGACTGTGTGGATCACAATAAACTGTGGAAAATTCTGAAAGAGATGGGAATACCAGACCACCTGACCTGCCTCTTGAGAAATCTGTATGCAGGTCAGGAAGCAACAGTTAGAACTGGACATGGAACAACAGCCTGGTTCCAAATAGGAAAAGGAGTGTGTCAAGGCTGTATATTGTCACCCTGCTTATTTAATTTATATGCAGAGTACATCATGAGAAACGCTGGACTGGAAGAAACACAAGCTGGAATCAAGATTGCCAGGAGAAATATCAACAACCTCAGATATGCAGATGACACCACCCTTATGGCAGAAAGTGAAGAGGAACTAAAAAGCCTCTTGATGAAAGTGAAAGAGGAGAGTGAAAAAGTTGGCTTAAAGCTCAACATTCAAAAAACGAAGATCATGGCATCTGGTCCCATCACTTCATGGGAAACAGATGGGGAAACAGTGGAAACAGTGTCAGACTTTCTTTTTTTTGGCTCCAAAATCACTGCAGATGGTGACTGTAGCCATGAAATTAAAAGACGCTTACTCCTTGGAAGAAAAGTTATGACCAACCTAGATAGCATATTCAAAAGCAGAGACATTACTTCGTCGACTAAGGTCCATCTAGTCAAGGCTATGGTTTTTCCTGTGGTCATGTATGGATGTGAGAGTTGGATTGTGAAGAAGGCTGAGCGCCGAAGAATTGATGCTTTTGAACTGTGGTGTTGGAGAAGACTCTTGAGAGTCCCTTGGACTGCAAGGAGATCCAACCAGTCCATTCTGAAGGAGATCAGCCCTGGGATTTCTTTGGAAGGACTGATGCTAAAGCTGAAACTCCGATACTTTGGCCACCTCATGCGAAGAGTTGACTCACTGGAAAAGACTCTGATGCTGGGAGGTATTGGGGGCAGGAGGAGAAGGGGATGACAGGGGATGAGATGGCTGGATGGCATCACTGACTCGATGGACATGAATCTGAGTGAACTCCAAGAGTTGGTGATGGACAGGGAGGCCTGGCGTGCTGCGATTCATGGGGTCACAAAGAGTCGGACACGACTGAGCGACTGAACTGAACTGAATTGATATAACAAAGGGCTTCCCTGGTGGCTCAGATGGTGAAGAATTTGCCTGCAGTGCGGGAGACACAGATTCAATCCTTGTATTGGGAAGATCCCCTGGAGAAGGGAATGACAACCCACCCACTCCAGTATTATTTCTTGGAGAATTCCATGGACAGAGGAGCTTGGTGAGCTACAGTCCATGGGGTTGCAAAGAATCGGATGTGACTGAGTGACTAACTTTTTAACTTTTATATAATAAAGGATATAGATAAACAGCCAGATGAAACGATATACAGGGCAAGGTTTGGAACGGTGCTGAGTGCAGGAGCTTCTGTCTCTAAGGATTTGGGGTGTGCCACCCTCCTGGCACATGAGTTTGTCAATCCAGAAACTCTTCGAATTCCATAGTTCACGGATTTCTTACAGAAGCTTTGTTACATAGGCGTGGCTGATTATTAACTCAATCTGCAGCTCCTCTCCTCTCAGCAAAGCATGGGGATTGGAGCAGGAAGTTCCAAGCTTCTATGGCTTGGTCTTTCTAATGACCTGTCCCTATTCTGAAGCTATCCAGGAGTCTACCAAAAGTCACCTCATGAGGACATCATCTGGGAAATTCCGAGGGATTTAGGAGTCTGTGTCAGGAACCCAGAGCAAAGACCAAATATTGAACACAAGATGTTCCTAACACAACTATCGCTCAGGAAATTACAGTTTTAGGAACTCTATTTCAGGAATTGGGAGCAGAGATCAAATATATTTTTCTTCACAGAGTTGTTTACAGTTTTTGTCTATTATGCATAAAGCTGCTAGAAATATTTGTGTTGTGGTTTTTGTGTGAACATAGGTTTTCTGGAATAAATACCCAGAAGTGCAATTGCTGGATTGTTTGGCTGTTTTTGCTGTTTCTCATGGTCTACAGTAGTGAAAGCCTGAAATGCTAATCACTAAGCTAGCAGGGAACTCCCTGAATATACAGTTTATTTATTTATTTGGCTGTGCTGGGTCTTTGTTGCGGCATGTGAACTCTTGGTTGCGACGTGTGGGATCTAGTTCCCTGACCAGGGATCAAACTCCAGCCCCCTGTGAGAGGGGTGTGGAGTCTTAGCCATTGGACCACTAGGGAAGTCCCATGGGTGTAAGTTAAGTTACTTTACCTCTTTTCCTCAATTTCTTCATCTATCAAATGGATAATAGCAATAGCTCTTATCGTATTGTTATAAGGATTAAATAAGGTCATAATTTCAAAATGCTTAGAAAAGTGCTGGTACATAATAGCATGATATAAATATTTGTTAATACTAATTTCAGAGAACACAGTCTGACTGCTACTAAATTTTGAGAAATACTTATAGTCTACCTATAGTTGATTTTTGTAAATATTCCAAATGTGCTTACAAAGAATGTATTCTCCAATTGTTAAGTGTAGAGTTCTATATATTCTCATTACATCTAATTTAACTGTGTGGTTAAAGTATATTATTTTTTCAGTAATGTGTTGTCACTGTGAAATATATTGAAATCTCCTATTTTAATACTAGAACTGTCACTTTATCTTTGTAATTCTTTCCAGTTTTGCTTTATGTATATTTGAAGTTATTTTATTAAATTCATTCAAGTTTATAATGTTTATATCCTCCAAGTGATAGAATAAACATTTTATCTTTATGTTGAGATTCTCTTTATTCTGAATAATTGTTTTTGTCTGATGTTGCTAGAACCATTCCAGCTTGCTTATGATTAGTATTTACCTTACATGTCTTTTCCTATCTTTTACCTTCAGCTTTTCTATGTCCTTTGGTTTTAGGTGTGTCTTTTTAAAGTCCAACTAAACAAACACTACCTAAATTGTTGAGTTTAATACATTTACATTTGTTTTATTATTAACATATTTGGATTTACTTCTGCCATCTTATTCCATGCTCTGCTTCTTTTTTTCCTCCTTTCTTGACTGCTTTTAGTTTCATTTAGGATTTTCTTTCCTCATTTCATTTTTCCTCTCCAACCCTTTGTCTTTGTTTACCACTTTCAGCCAGTCTTCCAACTTATCAGTTCTTTTTTATCTGTGTCTAATTGAATGGCATCACCGACTCAATGGATGTGATTGAGCAAGCTCCCGGAGATGGTGAAGGACAGGGAAGCCTGGCGTGCTGTAGTCCATGGAGTCACAAAGAGTCAGACACAACTGAGCGGCTGAACAACAACAATTTACTTTAATTTATCTACTGTGGTTGTTAAATTTCAATAATTGTATTTTTAATTTTTTAGAAATTTTATTTGCTTCTTCTAATACATCTGCTTATTTTTATAGTCCTTTGTTCAGTGTAAGGGCTTCCCTGGTGGCTCAGAGGTTAAAGCGTCTGCCTCTGATGAGGGAAACCTGGGTTCGATCCCTGGGTCGGGAAGATCTCCTGGAGAAGGAAATGGTAACCCACTCCAGTATTCTTGCCTAGAGAATCCCATGGACAGAGAAGCCTGGTAGGCTACAGTCCAGGGGATCGCAAAGAGTCGGACATGACTGAGTGACTTCACTTTCACTTTCACTTTCACTTTCAAAGGTACATAATGGAATGAGAAATCTCATCTAGTGAGTAGTTACATGTACAGAATATATCAGAATTGTAAGTCATAAGAAAGTTGGAGAGAGAAAAGAATTTTTGTTCAGTGTACAAAATCTTCGCCTACCACAATGTTATAGTATGTTTTGCTCTATTTTTTTCTTTTTAATTTATTTTTTTTATTGAAGGATAATTGCTTCACAAAATTTTGTTTTCTGTCAAACCTCAACATAAGTCAGCCATAGGTATACATATATCCCCTCCCTTTTGAACTTGGCTCCCATCTCCCTCTTTATTCCACCCCTCTAGGCTGATACAGAGCCCCTGTTTGAGTTTCCTGAGACATATAGAAAATTCCTGTTGGCTATCTATTTTACATATAGTAATGTAAGTTTCCATGTTACTCTTTCCATACATCTCCCCCTCCCCTCCCCCCTCCCCATGTCCATAAGTCTAATCTCTATGTCTGTTTCTCCACTGTTGCCCTGTAAATAAATTCTTCAGTACCATTCTTCTATATGTATTCTTCATATATTCGTATATATGTGTTAGAATACAATATTTATCTTTCTCTTTCTGACTCACTTCACTCTATATAATAGGTTCTAGATTCATCCACCTCATCAGAACTGACTCAAATGTGTTCCTTTTTATGGCCGAGTAATATTCCATTGTGTATATGTACCGCAACTTCTTTGTCCATTCATCTGTTGATGGACAGCTAGGTTGCTTCCAAGTTCTAGCTATTATAAATAGTGCTGCAATGAACAATGGGATACATGTGTCTTTTTCAATTTTGGTTTCCCCAGGGTATATGCCTAGGAGTGGTATTGCTGGGTCATTTGGCGGTATTATTTGTAGTTTTTTAAGAACTGTCCATACCGTCTTCCATAGTAGCTGTATCAATTTACATTCCCACTAACAGTGCAAGAGTGTTTCCTTTCCTCCACACCCTCTCCAGCATTTATTGTTTGTAAACTTTTGGATGATGGCCATTCTGACCAGTGTGAGGTGATATCTCACTGTAGTTTTGTCTAATAACGAGCAGCTTTGAGCATCTTTTCATGTGTTTGTAAGCCATCTCTATGTCTTCTTTTGAGAAATGTCTGTTTAGGTCTTTTTCCCACTTTTTGATTGGGTTGTTTGTTTTTCTGACATTGAATTGTATGAGCTGCTTGTGTATTTTGGAAATTAGTCCTTTGTCAGTTGTTTCATTTGCTATTATTTTCTCCCATTCTGAAGGCTGTCTTTTCACCTTGCTTATAGTTTCCTTTGCTGTGCAAAAGGTTTTCAGTTTAATCAGGTCCCACTTGTTTACTTTTGTTTTTATTTCCATTACTCTAGAGATCTCTTCAAGAAAATTAGAGATACCAAGGGAACATTTCATGCAAAGATGGGCTTGATAAAGGACAGAAATGGTATGGACTTAACAGAAGCAGAAGATATTAAGAAGAAGTGGCAAGAATACATGAAGAACTATACAAAAAAGATCTTCACGACCCGGACAATCACGATGGTGTGATCACTCATCTAGAGCCAGACATCCTGGAATGTGAAGTCAAGTGGGCCTTAGAAAGCATCCCTACAAACAAAGCTAGTGGAGGTGATGGAATTCCAATTGAGCTATTTCAAATCCTGAAAGATGATGCTGTGAAAGTGCTGCACTCAATATGCCAACAAATTTGGAAAACTCAGCAATGGCCACAGGTCACTTTTCATTCCAACCCCAAAGAAAGGCAATGCCGAAGAATGCTCAAACTACCACACAATTGCACTCATCTCACACGCTAGTAAAGTAATGCTCAAAATTCTCCAAGCAGGCTTCAGCAATACATGAACCGTGAACTTCCTGATGTTCAAGCTGGTTTTAGAAAAGGCAGAGGACCCAGAGATCAAATTGCCAACATCCGCTGGATCATGGAAAAAGCAAGAGAGTTCCAGAGAAACATCTACTTCTGCTTTATTGACTATGCCAAAGCCTTTGACTGTATGGATCACAATAAACTGTGGAAAATTCTGAAAGAGGTGGGACTACCAGACCACCTGACCTGCCTCTTGAGAAATCTGTATGCAGGTCAGGAAGCAACAGTTAGAACTGGACATGGAACAACAGCCTGGTTCTAAATAGGAAAAGGAGTGTGTCAAGGCTGTATATTGTCACCCTGCTTATTTAACTTCTATGCAGAGTACATCATGAGAAACACTGGACTGGAAGAAACACAAGCTGGAATCAAGATTGCCAGGAGAAATATCAACAACCTCAGATATGCAGATGACACCACCCTTATGGCAGAAAGTGAAGAGGAGCTAAAAGGCCTCTTAATGAAAGTGAAAGAGGAGAGTGAAAAAGTTGGCTTAAAGCTCAACATTCAGAAAACGAAGATCATGGCATCTGGTCCCATCACTTCATGGGAAATAGATGGGGAAACAGTGGAAACAGTGTCAGATTTTATTTTTATTTTTGGCTTCAAAATCACTGCAGATGGTGACTGCAGCCATGAAATTAAAAGACGCTTACTCCTTGGAAGAAAAGTTATGACCAACCTAGACAGCATATTCAAAAGCAGAGACATTGCTTTGCCAACTAAGGTCCGTCTAGTCAAGGCTATGGTTTTTCCAGTAGTCATGTATGGATGTGAGAGTTGGACTGTGAAGAAGCCTGAGCGCCGAAGAATGGATGCTTTTGAACTGTGGTGTTGGAGAAGACTCTTGAGAGTCCCTTGGACTGCAAGGAGATCCAACCAGTCCATTCTGAAGGAGATCAGCCCTGGGATTTCTTTGGAAGGAATGATGCTAAAGCTGAAACTCCAGTACTTTGGCCACCTCATGTGAAGAGTTGACTCATTGGAAAAGACTCTGATGCTGGGAGGTATTGGGGGCAGGAGGAGAAGTGGATGACAGAGGATGAGATGGCTGGATGGCATCACTGACTCAATGGACGTGAATCTGAGTGAACTCCGGGAGTTGGTGATGGACAGGGAGGCCTGGCGTGCTGCGATTCATGGGGTTGCAAAGAGTCGGACACGACTGAGCAACTGAACTGAACTGAGGAGGTGGGTCAAAGAGGATCTTACTTTGATTTAGGTCATCTAGTGTTCTGCCTATGTTTTCCTCTAAGAGTTTTATAGTTTCTAGTCTTACATTTAGGTCTTTAATCCATTTTGAGTTTATCTTTGTGTATGGTGTTAGCAAGTGTTATAATTTCATTCTTTTATGTGTAGCTATCCAATTTTTCTAGCACCATTTATTGAAGAAGATGTCTTTGCCTTATTGTATATTCTTGCCTCCTTTGTCTAAAATAAGGTACCCATAGGTGCATGGGTTTATTTCTGGGCTTTCTATCTTGTTCCATTGATCTATATTTCTGTTTTTGTGTCAGTACCATACTCTATTGATGACTGTAGCTGTGTTGTATAATCTTAGATCAGAAAGGTTGATTCTTCCAGCTCCATTCTTCTTTCTCAAGACTGCTTTGGCTATTCGGGGTCTTTTTTTTCCATATGAATTATGAAATTTTTTGTTCTAGTTCTGTGAAAAATGCCATTGGTAATTTGATAGGGATTGCACTGAATTTGTAGATTGCATTTGGTAGTATAGTCATTTTCACAATATTGATTCTTCCTACCCAGGAACATGGGATATCTCTCCATCTATTTATGTCATCTTTGGTTTCTTTCATTCAGTTCAGTTCAGTCACTCAATTGTGTCTGACTCTTTGCAACCCCATGAATTGCAGCACACCAGGCCTCCCTGTCCATCACCAACTCCTGGAGTTCACTCAAACTCACATCCATCAAGTCGGTGATGCCATCCAGCCATCTCATCCTCTGTTGTCCCCTTTTCCTCCTTCCCCCAATCCCTCCCAGCATCAGAGTCTTTTCCAGTGAGTCAACTCTTCGCATGAGGTGACCAAAGTACTGGAGTTTCACCTTTAGCATCAGTCCTTCCAATGAACACCCAGGACTGATCTCCTTCAGAATGGACTGGTTGGATCTCCTTGCAGTTCAAGGGACTCTCAAGAGTCTTCTCCAACACCACAGTTCAAAAGCATCAATTCTTCGGTGCTCAGCTTTCTTCACAGTCCTACTCTCACATCCATACATGACTACTGGATAAACCATAGCCTTGACTAGACAGACCTTTGTTGGCAAAGTAATGTCTCCTCTTTTCAATATGCCATCTAGGTTGGTCATAACTTTCCTTCCAAGGAGTAAGCATCTTTTAATTTCATGGCTGCAGTCACCATCTGCAGTGATTTTGGAGCCCAAAAAAAGAAAGTCTGATACTGTTTCCACTGTTTCCCCATCTGTTTCCCATGAAGTGATGGGACCAGATTAGTGTCTTATAATTTTCTGTGTACAGTTCTTTTGTTTCCTTAGATAAGTTTGTTAGATATTTAATTCTTTTTGTTACAATAGTGAATGGGATTGATTCCTTAATTTCTCTTTCTGATTTTTCATTGTTAGTATATAGAAATGCAAGTGATTTCTGTGTATTGATTTTATATCCTGCAACTTTGCTAAATTAACTGATTAGCTCTAGTAATTTTCTGATACTACCTTTAGGGTTTCCTTCAGGGTTTTCATGTCATCTGCACACAGTGAGAGCTTTACTTCTTTTCCAATCTAGATTCCTTTTATTTCTTTTTCTCCTCTGATTGCTGTTTTGCTCTATTTTTTCCCCAGAATTTTTATAGTTTTAACTATTATATTTATGCCTATGATAAATTTTGAGTATATTTTTGCATATGATATGTGTCAATATCTATAGTCAACACAAATATCTGTTTTTTCTAGCACCATTCATTTAATAAGACTGTTCTTTCTCCACTGAATTATCTTGACCCATTATCAAAAGTCAATTGACTAACATGCATGGATCTAGTCTGGATCCTCTCTGTGTTCTATTGATCTATGTCTATCCTTACATTGCCTCACATACTGTATATCTAAAGTAAAACTTAAAATCAAATAGTGTAATTTCTTCATCTTTGTTCTTCTCTTAAAAATATTAGGCATTTGCAATTCTATATATATTTTAGAATCAGCTTGTCACCTCTCTAGAAACAAAAAACCTTGCTTTTATTGTGAATTAAACAATGCTTAAACAAATATACAAATTTAGGGGAGACCAAGATGGTTACATAGGAGTCTCTTAAACATCCCTCCTCCCATAGACACACACAGAGCAATTCCCTCTGAGAGAAATCAGAAACTGGCTGAGTGACTTCTACATGTTGGGCAAATGAGAAAATATCCACATGGAAATGGGTAGGAAAGATGGAGACATACACTCAATGTACACTAGTTCCTTCACCCAGCACAGTACCATATAAGCAGGAGAGAACCCTCAACTCTGGAATGAACCGTGACCTGAAGAGTGAAAGCTTTGAACCACACATCTAGCATCCCAACTTTTATTCATCTCCTTCCTTGTTGCAAAAATGATTTAAGATATTATACCTTTTAACTGAGGGCATAAAGGGAGATAAGCAAGTACAGTTAAATTACCTAGTTAAATGCATGGTTGAAAACAATCTGCCAATGTTCTTTTAATATCAGAAAGTGAGCAGTGATTTTAATCTAATGTAAGTTCAAGTCTGTTAACTCCATAAATAAGACTGCAATTACTGATCTAAAAATAATTAAATGAAAACCTATACAACAATGAATATGAACAAAATATTGCTATTTACACATGGCTAAATCTCACAAATATAACACTGAGGGAAAGAATTCAGACATAAAAGAATACCTACTGTAATTCCACTTATCTAAACTCTAAAACAGACTAAACTAGTCTAGAAGTCAGGTTAATGATTACCTTTGGAGAGAATGAATGGGAGCAACAACTGCTAAGGCCCCAATGAGTGTTTTTCCAAGAGTTGTTCTATTTCTTCACTTGGGTGGTGGTAATACAGGTGTGATCAACTTTAAAAATTCATTCAGTGGTACACACAAGATTTGTACACTTCTCTGTATGTATCCTAGATTGCAATAAAAAGTTTGAAAAGTTAAGGAAGAAAAACCTTTATTGTGTAAGGGTTTGGCATGCCAGCTGTGTGTTGCACTTAATATGTTAAAAGGTTGCATTAATGATTCAAAATATTGCTTAACAGTTATTGAATACTGAAATAAGAAACTACTTTGGATGACTGAATGTCTCAAATTAGTTTAAATAATACATGGAAGATGGATTCCAAGTGTAAGCCTGAGTAGAGTGAAAAGAAAGTAGCCTGTGAACTCAAGACCCCTGAGACTAGAATTCTAAGCAGATCTTTTTTCAAAAAGTATGAGGAAATAGGCAAGAGTTGTGGTCTTTGGTCCGATGTGGGAACTAGGCAAGCTGCTCCTTTGGGGTCTAGTGAATACCATGTTAGCACAGTGTGGAACAGGTAGTAAGAGAGTAAGAGAGACCTGGGCATTGGACATGTTGTCTTGGGATAACTTGGCAGAATTACTCAGTTTACCTTGAAGGGAAGAAACTTGAAGAATGATTTTATTTCCTAATTGCATTTTATCTTCTGTCTGCTAAATTGCACCTTTAGAAATCCTTGTGTTTGCTCAGTAAGCTTTCTGGTGTTTCATTGAGACAGATGGCCACACGAGTTATAGAAAACTCTCATGGTATAATTATAAAGTGCTACTTATTTTGTACAGATTCCTACCACTATGCTATATAGGTGGGAAATTAGTATCAGGAGTATCACCTCTGAATTATTAAGTATAATAATATAAATGAATTGTCTGATGGTAAAGAATCCACCTGCAAAGCAGAAGACCCTGGTTTGATTCCTGGGTTGGGAAGGTCCCCTGGAAACAGGATAGGCTACCCCACTCCAGTATTCTTGGGCTTCTCTGCTGGTGACTCAGATAGTAAAGAATCTGCCTGCAATATGGGAGACCTGGGTTTGATTCCTGGGTTGGGAAGAGCCCCTGGAGGAAGGCATGGCAACCCCCTCCAGTATTCTTGCTTGGAGAATCCCCATGGACAGAGGAGCCTGGCGGGCTACAGTCCATGGGGTTGCAAAGAGTTGGACACAACTGAGTGACTAAACACAGCACACATAGTAAAGGAGAAATAATAATGAAAGATGTTGGTATAAAGAAGGTGTAAGAGGAAATACAATAGTGACAGAGGAAGGTGAGAGAAAACAGTGTTGAAAGAGCAGACAGGCTTGGTTTTCAGCAAGAGAAACAGAGAGATGAAAGAAGAGAGGGGATAAGTATGAAACATGGTATTGTCTGTAGATATTCTGGATTTCTAGAAGATAGAAGGAATCAAAGGCAACTCACAGTAAGAATGGGCAGGTATATGGGGCACCAAAACAATAAGTAAGAAGGGATTTTTCTTAGAACTGTTTAGTGAATAAAAGAAACACCGAGGGACTTTCCTGGTGCTCCAGAGGTTAAGACTCCACGCTTCCACTGCAGGGGGCATGGGTTTGATCCCTGGTTTGTGAATTAAGATACTGTATGCCTCACGGTGTGACCAAAAAAAAAAAAAAAAAAAAGACAAGAAACACTGACATGTGAGAAGGTTGTGAGGATATATCGGATACTGCTAATAAAAGGAGAGAGTGGGAGCTTAGAAATGGCAACCTAAAAAGTTAGAAACATAATCAAGCATTTGAAGAGAGTAGTAGTATATCCAGGGCCAAAGAGTTCATAAATTTCCAATGTGTTCCCTTAACAGAGGTTTATACTAGCAAAAGGAGGAAAAGGAAATAAAGTGGTAAGTATATGTTTTTTTGAAAGGGAAAGGGATATTGTAAATCACATGTACATCCTCTGAAATTGTGAAATACCCTTAACATTCCTGCTGACACATCTAGGCTAGAGCTTAAACTATAGCTTAAACTATTTTGCCTCATTGTCAGGTCATGTTTTAAACTACAAGAATTGCCTCAGCCTTAACACATGAATAGGTGGTTGCTTTGCAAAGGATATTGTCAATTGTAATGGTCTTGGCACAGAAAACCTATAGTCACCTATGTGTGAGGTAGGACTGCAAAGTTGACGTCTAGAGAAACACAAACGTGGGGATGGGAAAGGACATGATGCAAAGGTGACCTTAAGGAATTTGAAATTCCTCAAAGTTGTGGTAAACACTTTTCATGTTAAATTATTAGCAGAAGTCAAGGGCAAGTTTCTGATTGTTTCTGATGTTTCGAGTAATGGAAAGAAGGAAACGTAAGAGAATCTACAAGCAGAAATACCATTGTCGGTGTAATAAGGACTGTTTCTAAGAACAGAGATAGTTGACATATAAGAATGGACTGCTAATTTTCTACATAAGTTATGGGAAAATAAAATAAAATATACCAAGATGGGATAAAGGGATTGCATCTAGAGCTAATAAACACTGATTCTTGGCTAGCTGGTGTTCATTCATACATTGCAACAAGTCTGTTAAGCACCCATGATGTGTCAGGCGTCATGGTACCATATACTGATTTGTAAAAATGGGTGAGACATTGTCTTTTAGGAAATCACACTCTTTAAGGAGAGTCAGAAATATAAATAAATCTCTGAAATCTATTCATCTAGTTGAATATAATTAAAACATAATACAGATATTCATCCTTGGTATTCTTTCACTTCCCCTTTCAATTTCTCTCTCTCCTCAGGTCCTTGCTCCCAGTTACCTGTTGGAGTCCTCCCCAGGATATGTGCTGGTGGGGATATGAAGTACTGTTAATACGGAACCCTTTTTTTAAAAAAAAAATAGGTTTTGGGGAATTCCCTGGCAGTTCATTGGTTAGGATTCTGTGCTTTCACTGTCGGGGGCCTAGGTTTAATCCCTGGTCGAGGAGCTAAGATCCTGCAAGCCTCTTGGGACAACTCCCCTACCCCACCAAGAAGGAAGGGTTTTTGGCAGGGAGTAAATATAATATACGCTCATTGAAAACACAGACTTCCCAGGTGGGTACAATGGTAAAGAACTTACCTGCCAACGCAGGAGATGCAGATATGATCCCCGGGTTGGAAAGATCCCCTGGAGTGGGAAATGGCAGCCCACTCCAGTATTCTTGCATGGAATATTCCATGGACAGGGGAGCCTGGTGAGCTACAGCTGATGGGGTCACAAAGAGTTGGACACAACTGAGTAACTGAACACGCACGCATTGAAAACACAGATAAAAATATAAAAGAAGATAGCAATCCTCATAATCCCATTATCCTGGACAAAGTTAGCTCTTGTTATTTTTGTTTTTCATGTCTAGCTCTCCATTGGAGAAATAAATGGCAACCCACTCCAGTATTCTTGCCTGGAGAATTCCATGGACAGAGGAGCCTGGTGGGCTATAGTCCATGGGGTCACAAAGGGACATGAATAAGAAACTAACGCTTTCACTCTCAGCTATTCATATCTTTCCCTCTGCATTTCTATCTAGCATTCTTTAAAAAAGAAAAAACAGAAAATTTTATATACATACTGTTTTATAACTTGTTTTTTCCACAGTATATATCATGGACCTGTTTCCCTGGTTTTGACATAAATCTACATTCTTACTTTAAACGGCTACAGAGCATTCCTTTATGTGGCTATAGGACTGTTTAATTTGAACTCTTTAATTGAGGCCCTTAATTAGTCTTCGTGGCCCTTCTTCAAGCATGTATATGTATTCAGAAGGCCTTCTCTTTGATTTTGTGAGATTAGAAGAACCTGTCACAATAAAACTTGACACAAAGGAAAGTGAAATGAAAATGGTTGATGAAAGGGACATTTTAAAATTTAAGTATGTTATAATAATTTCTTGCAAATGAGGTGATCTTTTCATTCTTTTGAATCTCTGAAAGTGTCTGAGAGTCTTCAAGTCAAATCCCATTACACCTGTTTAGAATGAAGTATCAAAGCTCCTAGAAAGGGGCTTTAAAAAATCATTTATTTTTTAATTGAAGGGCAATTGCTTTACAGAATTGTGTTGGTTCCTGCCAAACATCAACATGAATCAGCCATAGGTATACATGTGTGCCTCCCTCTTTAACCTCCCTCCCACCTCCCACCCCATCCCACACCTCTAGGTTGTTACAGAGCTCAGTTTGAGTTCCCTGAATTATACAGCAAATTCCTATTGGCTATCTAGTTTACATATGGTGATGTAAGTTTCCATGTTACTCTTTCCATACATCTCATTTCTCCTTTCTACCCACCCAGCTGTGTCCATAAGTCTGTTCTCTATGTCTATGTCTCCATTACTGCCCTGAAAATAATTACGTCAGTACCATCTTTCTAGATTCCATATATATGTGTTAGTATACAATATTTGTTTTTCTCTTTCTTACTTCACTCTGTATAATAGGCTTTAGGTTCATCCACCTCATTCAGTTCAGTTCAGTTGCTCAGTTGTGTCTGACTCTTTGTGACCCCATGAATTGCATGCACGCCAGGAGTTCACTCAACTCCTGAAGTTCACTCGAACTCATGTCCATCGAGTCGGTGATGCCATCCAGCCATCTCATCGTCTGTCCTCCTCTTCTCCTCCTGCCCCCAATCCCTCCCAGCATCAGGGCCTTTTCCAATGACTCAACTCTTCGCATGAGGTGGCCAAAGTATTGGAGTTTCAGCTTTAGCATCAGTCCTTCCAATGAACACCCAGGACTGATCTCCTTCAGAATGGACTGGTTGGACCTCCTTGCAGTCCAAGGGACTCTCAAGAGTCTTCTCCAACACCACAGTTCAAAAGCATCAATTCTTCGGTGCTCAGCCTTCTTCACAGTCCAACTCTCACATCCATACATGACCACAGGAAAAACCATAGCCTTGACTAGACAGAACTTTGTTGACAAAGTAATATCTCTGCTTTTGAATATGCTATCTAGGTTGGTCATAACTTTTCTTCCAAGGAGTAAGCGTCTTTTAATTTCACGGCTGCAATCACCATCTCCAGTGATTTTGGAGCCCCAAAAAAGAAAGTCTGACACTGTTTCCACTGTTTCCCCATCTGTTTCCCATGAAGTGATGGGACCAGATGCCATGATCTTAGTTTTCTGAATGTTGAGCTTTAAACCAACTTTTTCACTTTCCTCTTTCACTTTCATCAAGGGGCTTTTTGTTCCTCTTCACTTTCTGCCATAATAGGGTGGTGTCATCTGCATATCTGAGGTTATTGATATCTCTCCTGGCAATCTTGATTCCAGCTTGTGCTTCTTCCAGTCCAGCATTTCTCATGATGTACTCTGCATATAAATTAAATAAGTAGAGTGACAATATACAGCCTTGACGTACTCCTTTTCCTATTTGGAACCAGTCTGTTGTTCCATATCCAGTTCTAACTGTTGCTTCCTTAGAACTGACCTAAATGCATTCCTTTTTATGACTAATATTCCATGTGTATGTGCACCACAGCTTCTTTATCTGTTCATCTGTTAGTGAACATCTAGGTTGCTTCCTTGTCCTAGCTATTGTAAATAGTGCTATAATGAACGTTGGGGTCCATGTGTCTTTTTCCTTAGAAAACAAAATAGTGGGATTGCTGGATCATATGGTGGTTTTATTCTTAGTTTTTTCTCCATACTGTCTTCCATAGTGGCTGTATCAATTTACATTCCCACCAACAGTGCAAGAGGGTTCCTTTTCTTCACACCCTTTCCAGCATTTATTGTTTGTAGACTTTTTGATGATGGCCATTCTGAGCGGTGTGAGGCGATATCTCATTGTAGTCTCGATTTGCATTTCTCTCATAATGAGCGATGTTGAGCATCTTTTCATGTGTTTATTAGTCATTTGTATGTCTTCTTGGGAGAAATGTCTGTTTAGGTCTTTTTCCCACTTTTTTATTGGGTTGTTTGTTTTCTGATATTGACTTGCATGAGCTGCTTGTGTATTTTGGAAATTAATCCTTTGTCAGTTGTTTCATTTGCTGTTATTTTCTCCTGTTCTGAGGGTTTTTTTTTCACCTTGTTTATAGTTTCCTTTGCTGTGCAAAAGCTATTAAGTTTAATCAGGTCCCACTTGTTTATTTCTGTTTTTATTTCCATTACTCTAGGAGGTGGGTCATAGAGGATCTTGCTGTTATTTATGTCATAGAATGTTCTGCCTATGTTTTCCTCTAAGAGGTTTATAGTTTCGAGTCTTACATTTAGGTCTTTAATCCATTTTGAGTTTATTTTTATGTATGGTGTTAAAAAGTGTTCTAATTTCATTCTTTTGCATGTAGCTGTACAGTTTTCCCATCATCACTTATTGAAGAGTCTGTCTTTGCCCCATTGTATATTCTTGCCTCCTTTGTCAAAAGTAAGGTACCCATAGTTATGTGGGTTTATCTCTAGGCTTTTTATCTACAAGAGGGCTCTTTACCTCAGTGTTTGTGGAGATTATCATAAATGCATTGAGGAGCCAGTGCTTCCTGGAAAGTTATTTATTGGGACAATCAATCGAGGAGAGACTCCAGTGACCCCAGTCTTCAGTGATAAGGGAGTCAGAAGTTAGGTGTGGCTAAGGAACACTGAAGTGTGCGGGAATGAGGACCCACATGCCCGTGAGGCATGTGAGAGGTCAGGAGATTGTCTAGGGCAGCCCTAAACCTGCTTGGTGGGGCTGTGTTGTTTTGGGAATTTAGAGGGGACATGGTAGTCACTGGGCTTCCCTGATGGCTCCAACAGTAAAGAACCTGCTTGCAATGCAGGAGATGCTGGAGACTCGGGTTCATTCCTGGGGTCAGGAAGATCCTCTGGAGGAGGAAATGGCAGCCCACTCCAGTATTCTTGCCTGGAGAGTCCCATGGATGGAGGAGCCTGGTGGGCTACAGTCCATGGAGTCGCAAAGAGTTGGATACGACTGAAGCAACGGAACATATGCATACACATGGTAGTCATTGCAGGTAAGTGGTTAAGACTAGGAAAGGGCCTGTGTCTGGCTGGCCCTAAGACCATGAGAAACTTCATGCTGTAGTTTGTAGCGAGAAGTGGATATGGATGTCATGCCTTGGTGTTTCAGAGGACAATCACCATAGTGATGGAGGTGGCCATGAAGAGCAGGTAGAGGCAGAAGAGCAGGGTGTCCATCATGTGGCTTAACTGCACCCACAGGCTGTCCAAGTGCTGCTTCTGAGTCTTGTTTTCCTGCTAGGTCCTTGCTGACCGAGGGAACCCATTTAGCTCTTTCTCTGGGACTTGGCACATTCCCCACAAACTCCATGGGCTCCTTCACATCTACGGTGAGACAGAGACTCAGCTGTGGGCCACCAAGGTCACCTGGGGGATTGTGGGGAAGGAGTCAGGAGCAGAAAAGCGGAGGTGATGGAGGAGGAAGCATAGGCAGTGCTGACTTCCCTCACCAGGCAGGTGGGCAAGGCCCATGTTTTCCTTCTGGGGCACAGCGGGGCAGCATGTCCTTGGGCTGGTGCAGTGTAGAAGCAGGAAATGGAGCCAGCGAGGCATGGGTGGGGGCTGGGTGGTGGCCAAGTGCAGCAGGTAGGAGATGAAGATGGTCTCCAGCAGGCTGAGCACCATCAGGGACAGACACAGGGCAAAATCAACACCTGGAGGGAAGTTGGGCCTGCCTGAGGGCCAGAGGCACCAGCCAGGACTTCGTTCTTCTCTTCCAATCCCACCCTGGGAAGCACAGCCTCTTTTGCCCAGTATATCTCCCTTCCCTGAGCCAGTTCAGCCAGTCCCTCCCACCCTTCTCTTCTGAAGAGCTGGAGGGGCCATACTGATGAGGGGGGTGCCACTGGCAGGGAGTAAGTCATTCATCATGAGCAGGAAGACGTTGTAACCCAGCAGAAGAGTTATCTTCAATGAGGCAAGGTTCTTTTTATTATTATTATTATTTTATTTTAATTGGAGGCTAATTACTTTACAATATTACATTGGTTTTGCCATACATTGACATGAATCCACCAGGGGTGTATACGTGTTCCCCATCCTGAGCCCCCCTCCCACCTCCCTCCCCATCCCATCCCTCTGGGTCATCCCAGTGCACCAGCCCCGAGCACCCTGTATCATGCATTGAACCTGGACTGGTGATTTGTTTCACATATGATAATATACATGTTTCAATGCCATTCTCCCAAATCATCCCACCCTCACCCTCTCCCACAGAGTCCAAAAGACTGTTCTATACATCTGTGTCTCTTTGGTTGTCTCGCATATAGGGTTATCGTTACCATCTTTCTAAATTCCATATATATGCATTAGTATACTGTATTGGTGTTTTTCTTTCTGGCTTACTTCACTCTGTATAATAGGCTCGTTTCATCCACCTCCTTAGAACTGATTCAAATGTATTCTTTTTAATGTCTGAGTAATATTCCATTGTGTATATGTACCACCAGCTTTCTTATCCATTCATCTGCTGGTGGACATCTAGGTTGCTTCCATGTCCTGGCTTTTATAAACAGTGCTGTGATGAACATTGGGGTACATGTGTCTCTTTCAGTTCTGGTTTCCTCAGTGTATATGCCCAGCAGTGGGGTTGCTGGATCATATGAAAGTTCAACATTCAGAAAACTAAGATCATGGCATCTGGTCCCATCACTTCATGGGAAATAGATGGGGAAACAGTGGAAACAGTGTCAGACTTTATTTTTTTTGGCTCCAAAATCACTGCAGATGGTGACTGCAGCCATGAAATTAAAAGACGCTTACTCCTTGGAAGGAAAGTTATGACCAACCTAGATAGCATATTCAAAAGCCGAGACATTATTTTGCCAACAAAGGTCCGTCTAGTCAAGGCTATGGTTTTTCCAGTAGTCGTGTATGGATGTGAGAGTTGGACTGTGAAGAAAGCTGAGTGCCGAAGAATTGATGCTTTTGAACTGTGGTGTTGGAGAAGACTCTTGAGAGTCCCTTGGACTGCAAGGAGGTCCAACCAGTCCATCCTAAAGGAGATCAGTCCTGGGTGTTCATTGGAAGGACTGATGCTAAAGCTGAAACTCCAATACTTTGGCCACCTCTTGTGAAGAGTTGAGTCATTGGAAAAGACCCTGATGCTGGGAGGGATTAGGGGCAGGAGGAGAAGGGGACGACCAAGGATGAGATGGCTGGATGGCATCACTGACTCGACGGACGTGAGTTTGAGTGAACTCCAGGAGTTGGTGCTGGACAGGGAGGCCTGGTGTGCTGCAATTCATGGGGTCACAAAGAGCTGGACACGACTGAGCGACTGAACTGAACTGATGGCAGTTCTATTTCTAGTTTTTTAAGGAATCTCCACACTGTTCTCCATAGTGGCTGTACTAGTTTGCATTCCCGCCAACAGTGTAAGAAGGTTCCCTTTTCTCCACACCCTCTCCAGCATTTATTGCTTGTAGACTTTTGGATAGCAGCCATTCTGACTGGCATGAAATGGTAACTTATTGTGGTTGAGGCAAGGTTCTTATTTCCTGCTGTCAGGAAAAAAAAGCTGAGGGTGTCAATGGTGACCGGAAAGCTACTGGGCACCAGGAGGTTTGAAATGAAGAGGCTGGGCCTGCACCTGTTGGCCATCTGGTGGGAAGGAGTGTGGAGAATGTGGCAAATAACTGATGCCAGAGCGCTCAGCTCTATATTTGCTTATTCATTCTTTGCTGATGTCCAGTTAGGCTGGTCATGGGTTGACCTCTCTGGGTAATAGATGCATTGAATTGTGCCCTCTTCAGAAATCCCACAAATTTCATTGTCTAATTTCCCCTTATGTCCCACTTTCTGGGAACACAATTATAGACTTTTGTGGGCAAATGGGGCCCTTTAGACGATTGGACAGGACCATCCATTTTTATAAAATCCAGCTGCTCCTCCTGTCTTCAGGGCAGATGCCTTGAGGATCCTTCTTGAGGGCAGTTAGGGTAGAAAGTGGAATGAGGAGCAGGTACTCAACTCCTTAGAATTATTTTTACATCCTAAAGGGCCTTAGATTAAGAGGAAAATCAAGAGCAACTCGGAAGTCAAACAGGGGCCCTTGGACTTACATAGGAAATGATTTGGTCATATAGGTTGCTGTCCATCAACATCTTTGGGGTTGCTTTGCTGGTGTTCAGAAGCTCCCACTCCCCCTGGGTCTGAGTGACATTTCAAGGTATATCTGTTATCACCCACAATTCCTTTTCCAGGAGCATGCTGTCCACTGCAAGCAGGCCAGGGTTGCTCAGTCCAGAGTGTCCTCAAATCTGCCCACAAGATTCAATTCCTCCCCGACTGAGCTTCTTCCACAGATTCTCCTCCCTGTCCTTTTAAAGTAGGCATCTAGGTTTTTTCAGAAGTGGGTCATAGGACCAGCAATTCATATACATGTGGGCTGCAGCATTAGGAGGTTTGTTTGTTTTTTTTTTTTTTTTTTTTGGTTGTTAGGGTCAAAGTTATGGGAAGATTAGTTATGACTCAAACACGAGTCAAGAATTTTTGGAGGGACTTTCCTGGTGATCTAGTGGTTAAGAATCCACCTGCCAATGCAGGGGACACAGGTTCGATCCCTGGTATCCCCTGAATTGGCTAAGGGGAACTAAGATCCCACATGCCTTGGGGCAACTAAGCCTGTACCACAACTACTGAAGCCCATGTACCCTAGAGCCCATGCTCTGCAACTAGAGAGAAAGCCTGCATGCAGCAATGAAGACCCAGTGCAGCCAAAAATAAGGTAATAAAATAAATAAAAAGAATTTGGGGAGTCTTTCCTATTTTTCTTCTCAGTTCCCCAATTCTATGTGTTGTTTCAGTGGAATAAATCTTGAACAGCTCAGTATTTTTATAATTCCATGCATGCCAGTTATAATGATTTATTTGTCTGATTCTGCCATAGGACACATGGTAGCTTCAGTTACATTAATTACTGGTTAAAGTGTATTGGCTGTTAATGTTAACAGGCTTGAGCTAAAAATTATACACGTGCAGCAGGTCAGGGTCAGGTTAGACTCATTTGGTGGAAGGGCTATCTAAGGTAAAGCAGTAGTTTTTGTTTATTTTTTTCACTTTATTGAGAAATTAAAGCAGTAGTTCTTAATCCTGTCTGCACATTAGTGTCACCTGGGGAGATAGAAAGAAATCACAGTAGTAGAACCCCATTTGGAACAATTACTTGGAATTTCTGGGGTAATGCAAAGTTATTGGTATTTTTAAAAAGCTTCGGTGGGCAGCCAGAGTTGAGAAGCACTGATCTAAAACCTTCCTAAATAATGCCTGCATCACTGATACATCTTCCTCTGAACCCTAAATGGCTGCCACAACGTGTCTCACTCACCTGTGTAGAGGAGGGAACTGAAAGTGAGCATGCAGGGTCTGTTGGTCAAAAGGAAAGTAGGTGGGTTATAGGTGCTGGTCACCTTCCTTGGCCTGTGGTGCTATAATTCGACCTTGGCTGCTGAGATATGTAGTGAGACCTGGAGGTACCTGATCCACATCCATGCTGCTCGTGAGAGGCAGAGAGAGATAGGCGCTGTGGGTGCCTGCATCAGCTTGTGTCTCCCTCCCTTCCCAGGTCTTCTATTGTGCTCACTCTTGGGGCTATTTCTCTAAGGTCACTCTCTCTCGTCTCTTCTGCTCATAGTGTTTTGTGAGAGTCAACTCATTGAGGCTGTACCCTGATCTGAATCTGCTGGTGTCCCTGTGCCCTGCACTGACCCTTGGTTGCTCTTTTCAGATGGGCTTTATGCTGGCTTTCCCTGACCCGGATATGCACTATTCCACGATGCTGATATCTGGAAGCCACAGGTTCTCAGCTGATACAGTGAGTCTGTTGTTGCTGATGCACTCTGCTGTGTTCTAGCTAATGAGAGGCTTGTCCCACATCCACAGCCAGGTCAGTAGAAGCAGAGGTGAGTGATGGTGGAGCCACTCCAGCCCTTCCCTTTCTTCTTCTCTTTCTTTTTGGCCATACTAAATGGCAGGCAAAACTTTCCCATATCAGGGATCAAACCCGTGTCCCTTGCAGTGGAAGAACAGAGTCTTAACCACTGGACCACCAGGGAAGTAGTCTTTAAACTCTGATCCTCTTCCTCCCACTGGGGTCCCTAATGACCACACCCTATCTCCCCTACTTTGTTAGCCAAGTATCATTGGCAATGGAGAAGGAAATGATCACCCACTCCAGTATTCTTGCCTAGGGAATCCCAGGGACAGAGGAGCCTGGTGGGCTGCTGCCTATGGGGTTGCACAGAGTCGGACATGACTGAAGCGACTTAGCAGCAGCAGCATTGGCAAAGTACCCCTTAATGGCCTTTTTTATAGGCAGACATTAAATACAGCCTAAAACCACTTGGACCCAGGGTTGTACCAGTGCATTGGTCTGCAACCACTTGGCCATTTTCTTGGGTTACCAGTTCTATCTTCCTAAGCTGCCCAGGGAGATTTGTGTCCCCTGGACCAGTTCTAGATGGACTTATTTGGTCCAAGAAAGATTTATACATTGGGTAGAGGTCTGGAAAACCTTTAAGTCACTCTTAAAATTTAAACTTATAATTGGTAGTGGGAAAGGGGAAGAGTTGATCTGCTTTACAGTAGTAATCCACAGGAATGATGTCAGAAGCTGGAGCTGTGCATCCTGGTAAAGAAATTCCCATCCAGGCTTATTAGTGCAAAAAGATTTGGCCCCTGCCCACTACATATTCTTATAAATATTTACTAATTTATTGGAGCAGGCATCATTTTAGATGCTAATCTATCTTTTCCTTATTGTCTCCCCTTGTATCTAGGAACAATTCAGGTTTGTTTGGTTTTTTTAAAGAAAGGTCTTAATTTTGTTTTTGTTTTTTTATTTTTATTTTTTCAGTTAGAGGATAATTGCTTTACAATATTGTGTTAGTTTCTGCCATACATCAACATGAATCTTCCACAGGTATACATATGTCCCCTCCCTCTTGAACCTCCTTCCCACCTCCCACCACATCCCATCCCTCTAGGTTGTCACAGAGCATTGGGTTTGAGTCCCTGTACCATATAGCATATTCCCATTGGCTATCTGTTTTACACATGGTAATGTATGTGTTTCAATGTTAATCTCTCAATTCATCCCTTCCTCTCCTTTCCCCACTGTTTCCACAAGTTTGTTCTTTCTGTCTGCGTCTCCTTTGCTGCCCTGCAAATAGTTTCATCAGTACCATCTTTCTAGATTCCATGTATATGTGTTAATATATTATATTTGTTTTTCTCTTTCTGACTTACTTCACTCTGTATAATAAGCTTCATTAGAACTGACTCAAATGCACTCCTTTTTATTCCTTTTACAACTTCTTTATCCATTCATCTGTTGATGGACATCTGTGTTGCTTCCATCTCCTAGTTATTGTAAATAGTGCTGCAATGAACGTCAGTTCAGGTTTTAATTGGCATAAAGATCACTTCTTTCTGGAACCTTCCAGAAAGGTCAGGACTCAAGGATAAATCCTTTCTGAAAAAAATGTCACTGCAGCCTTCTTCTCTGTGTCTCCCCATCCCATAGGAAAACCTTCTAATTAGCCCAGAATCCATTCAGAGTACCTGTTGCTCACCACTAGACCAATACAATGTTGGGCTGAGAGGGCAGAGGATTATTATCCCCTGTTAGAAGCAACGGAAAGTGGGGACCAGGTCTCATCACTTCCAGGATGGCAGACAGATGAAAGATATGTTGACTTGAGTGGAAGTGCTGACCTTGGTAGCTGGACAGACCTTTAAGTCAAACAATGCTTGGAAGGCAGCAGAATCTACCCTATGCTGGTCAAATCCTGAGCAACTGATGATGAAAATGTTGCCTCTTCCTGTAGCGAGCAGAGACCCTGTGAGAGAGAGCCTCTGTTACTAGGATGGGAGCCTCTCTGCAGAGAGAGAAAACAGAGGACTCACTGGGAGGAGTGGGTAAGCCCTCCTTCTTAGGCCAAGACTTCTTAAGGTCAAAATCCTTCCTGCCAGGGCTGGAGAGGATGGGCTGGTCTGGTAGGCAAATGGTGGAAATGGATGTGGTGAGCTGAGTTATTACCTATTCTCATTCTCATTGTTCATCCTTATGCAAAATCTGCCCAAATCTGTATGCAAACTCATCCTTGATGTAATGGCAGCCACTTCAAGAAGGCCTGTGATGCACCCATCATAAGTCTCTTGGATCTACCTACTAGCACCACCTAGCACTGCCCTTGGACTTGTAGTCAAGGTCACTTATAAATCTGCTCTAATGATTTCTCATCCTCATTTTCAGGGACTTCTGTTTACCTAAAACAGAGTTAATTTATCAAGAAGATAAGATAGATAAACAACTGCGCTTACTTACTAAGCAGATATGGGAAACATGAAGTAGGTATTCTGAATGTGTGGTTATTTTGGTGCTTTGGCTTATTTTGCCCTTCTCAGATTTAGTGATCTCAGATAACTTAGGACTTATTTCTAGCACTGGGATCATTAGGCCATATCACTGGGCCAGTAGTATAGTAAGCCCTATGTGGATCTTTGCTCCTGGCCATGGCCAGGGAGCTATTTGGGTAGTATCTGAGCAGAATCTTTGCTCCATTTCCTTTTTTTTTTTTAATCTTTTTTTCCTGCCTTCTCCTCTCTTTCTCCATCTCTTTCCATAATATTTAAGGTACATACCCAGACTGGGAACAAATATTTCCCCGTGGAGGCAAAGTATCTGTTTTCTTCTACCTCAGATTGATTCCTATCCTCCCTTGATATTTTATTTACTCTTTCAGGGCTACTTTTATCATAGACATCATATCAAAGGAGGTAGGGAGGTTAGGATGAAGGTATGGTGAAAAGGGCACTGGAGGACAAGAAAAGGCAGATTTGGAAAGGTAGTGAAATGAGATCCCTATGCAGGCAGGAAGTGAGGAGAGCTCTGTGTCCTGAGCAGTGGAATGTCTTTCTATCTGTCACCAAAAGGAAATCAAGACACTGACATTATGGAAGAAATATTTAACTTGTTAATTCTAATGACCTTCACGTGCTAGAAGAAAGTTCCTATATATCCTTCAGAACCACACTCTGGTCTTCTCTGTTCTTGCCCCATCTTACCTTGAAGCAGAAAGTTGACGGTGAGACACAGGAGGAATCCCCCCACAGCGGGCCACCCTCCTTCCATCCTCTTCTTCTGGACTCTCCTCTGGGGACTTGCCAGTAGCCCCCAAACCCTGGAGCTTAAAGGGGCTCCAACCGTACCTTGGTTCCTGGTTTTGAATACTGCTCATGACAGCTGATCACTCCCTGGTGAGAGATTATGGCCAGAGAGGTCACAGCAGTTTTCTGCTTTGCCCCTGTCCATGAATGCCTTCTGAGCTCCAGACAGGGAGGAAGTTGGGCCAAGACTAAGGGAAAAGTATCCTGTTTGGCAGCTCTGTACTGAGCTCAATAACAAAATAACTCACTTTAATTAGAGAGTGTGGACTGGCGAAATAAGAATTAATACTTTTCTAAAGCCAGGGAATCTGCAGATTTGGAAAGGTGACAATATTTAGTGATTTGGTTACATATATATTAAGAATAATTGCAAATACCAAATTATAAATCTTTATTCATAGCTTCATTATCTATTGTTTATATTTTTCCAACATCCCCTAGCTAGATTTCCTCTTTCCAGTCTTTCTGCCTCCCTGATTTGTTCTCCCCCAGACTGATGTTTTCTATACAAGTTTTAATCTAGGTATTGATTCCATGATAATAGATGTCACAAAACTAAGTTAACAGATCTGTTTTTAACATTCTTGTGTTGTCAATAGTGATATACATTATCATAAACTAGTAAACTCAGCTACCATCAATATTAACGGCCTGTGTCAATGTTATGTCTTTTTTCACATCTTTATACAAAATACAAATAACCAAATGAGTGAATTGGAACATTGTTATATTAAGTATCTTAAGTCACATTTCCAGAAAGACTTGAAAATGTTTTCTTGCAGAAGGGATGAAGAGTCAGACCTAGAATACAAAAGAAACTTTGTTCAGAATGTAAGATCATGACAGTCCAAAATAGAAACCGCTAAGGAAGGCAGGACTGACTTGGGGGCCCAAAGTTGGAAAATATAGAACAGAAGGCTGCAATGTCTTTTGTTTAAAGTTTGAAATGTCTGTAGTCTTTCAGTCCTACCAGCTCTGTAAGTCATTGCTTCCCGTCTTTGGAAACTTGGCCAAGGGATTGGGCCATCATGTCATATAGGACCAAAGTACTACTGTGTCTGTGTCTACATGGACACACTCATAGCCTACCTGAGTTCCACAGGTAGGCTGTACTCACAGACCCTGGATCTAGGAAAGGAGGGTTAACTTCAAGCCTTGCTGCAAGTGGCTGAAGGTAGTTGATATATACCTTGTTTTTAATAAAGTTGGCTGAAAAATGGGACCTAAGTTCTGATTGTACTCAGTAGACATAGCTGTCAGGAGATGGAGGTGATAGAGGCAGGAGAAATAAAGCACTGAGGCACAGGCTTGCTTCCAACCTGGAGAATCAGAGTTTCAACTCTGGGATCTGGAGATCTCAGGGGCTATTATTACTCCTGCTGCTGCTGTTGCTGCGGGTGATAACTAACATATTGAGTACTTTATTGTATGCCAGGCACTGTATTAGGTTGATGCAAATGTAACTGTGGTTTTGGACCGTTAATTTTAAATCATTATAACTAGGCTCAAACACATCTTTATTAATCAAATTAGGAACCATTACAATCAACACATTTTTGCCAATGAGAAATCTTTGTTTATTCCTGTAGCATAAAAATCCATGTTTTTGGATTCAGTGAATTCTTAGAAAGCATTTTCTGCCTCCTACTGGTTATGGAAGTGTTTTCCCTGCAAAAAGTTGTTAAGATGCTTGAAGATCTGGTAATTGGTTGGCAAGAGGTCAGGTGAGTATGGTGGATGAGGCAAAACTTTGTAGCCCAATTCACTCAACTTTTGAAATGTTGGTTGTGCAACGTGCAGTTGGGCATTATTGTGGAGAATTGGGCCCTTTCTGTTGACCAATGCTGGCTGCAGGTGTTGCAGTTTTTGGTGCATCTCATTGATTTGCTGAGCTCACTTCTCAGATGTAATGGTCTTGCAGGATTCAGAAAGCTGCAGCAGACCACCGAACAGTGACCACGGCCCTTTTGTTGGTGCAAGTTTGGCTTTGGGAATTGTTCTGGAGCTGCTTCTCAGTCCAGCCACTGAGCTCGTCATTGCCAGTTGTCATATAACATCCATTTTTCATCGCATATCACAATCCGATCAAGAAAGGGTTCATTGTTGTCACCTACAATAAGAGAAGACAACACTTCAAAATGACGATTATTTTGATTTCTAGTCAGCTCATGAGACACCCACTTATCAAGTTTTTTAACCTTTCCAATTTGCTTCAAGCGCCGAATGACCATAGAATGGTCGACGTGGAGTTCTTCAGCAGCTTCTTGTGTCTCAGTTCTTTATGTGTAAAAGGATCAGCTTTGATGATCCTCTCAGTTGGGTGCTGTCAACTTCCAGGGGCCATTCACTGTGCTCCTCGCCTTCAAGGCTCTGGTCTCCCTTGCAAAACCTCCTGAACCACCACTGCACTGTATGTTCGTTAGCAGTTCCTGGGCCAAATGCATGGCTGATGTTGCAAGTTGTCTCTGCTGCTTCACGACCTGTCTTGAACTCAAATAAGAAAATCACTCAAATTTGCTTTTAGTCTAACGTCATCTCCCTAGTCTAAAATAAATGTAAAATAAACAGTAAGTAATAAGTCACTAGCAAAGAAACATAAAGTGAGAAATGCACATTAAAATGATGCATACCATAGCCACATTTATTTAAGAATGTATTCCAGTATCAAACAGCAAAGTTCAACAATGCAATTACTTTTGAACCAACCTAATATGTCTAATTTTATGTCATCCCCCAACATTCCTACAGTGCAGATACTGGTAGGAGTATGTGGAAAAAAAGAAATGGAGCCAGGTAAATAGAGAGATGGCAATGGGATCTTGTACTTTCTGATCATATTTTTGAACATAACAAACACATGAGGAAAATATAAATTTAGTTATTAACCACAAGAATTGAACACCTACAATCTATTGATCATCTTTTATAAAAATACTTAAAATGATGAACTAGAGAACATTTTCAAATAAAGCAATAAAAATGATAGTACTTAAAATAACCAGGGTTTCAGGTTTTCTAGTGCTTATGGTTTATAACAAGCTGTATAAGAATCACATAGTTTTTCATCATGAACACTGAGTCTCTTTCTACCTTCAGAATTCTTTACTTGTAAAAGGTGCTTTTCACGTTGGCCAGTCCTCCATCTCAGACAAATTATTAAGCACCTAGAATTCTTGTCTAGGAGACATACTGGCTTAGGTTAGCTCTCAGAGTTCATGCTAGCATGGAGTTCCTTGTTACCAATGTGGTTTGGATACCCGTCCTGCATATGCCTGCCTCCTCCTTTCCTTCTCCAATAGGCTCTCAGATGGGGGAAGGTAGCCATATTTAAACAGGACTTCAGTAGCTAGATTGTCATTTTCTGAGGCCACTAGAAATAGCTGTCTCCAACATTCTCTGGAATATCCTGGGAAGTCTCTAAGACTCTCATTTTAGCTCTGATACACGTCTCTCCTAAGCCAAGCTGTGGGCTTTGTTTGTCACTCATGACTAGGAGATGGTTCAGAAACTCTTAGCTGATTCAGGGGTCATTGTGGGAGGGTGAGGACTTCCTCCACTCTCAGCTTTCTCTGGGCATCTTTGGAATCTCCATCTTGGGTTCAGTATCTTTAGAATTCCTGAGCACTCAGCCATGGCCCCTAAAAAAGAGGCCCTGAATTTAGGCTTTAGCTGCTTCCTTGGACAAGTCTGAGGCCAGTTAGGATTCCTGTTTGGGTTGTAGTCCTGGATCTGTTGGAGGATACCATCAATTTAAGGTGTGGGTGTTTCTAGAAATCCTTGCATTCACCTGGGGTTTCCTAAACTTGAGTTGCAGCTTAGCAATGGGCATCCTCACCTGGAAAAGCATTTTTGTCATCCTCTAGCTGCCTTTTATTTTGGAGGATGACCTCATACAACACAATCCAGCCTTGAGGAGGATAGAATGCCAAGGTGAAGAATCTCTCTGGAAACTGTATAGCACCATCAAAGCTCCCAGGCTTCACACCTAGTGGTGTCACTCCTAGTCTGGCTTTTTCTAAATTATCCTCCACTGTGTAGGTTGTGTAATTTGAAATGCAGAGCTGACCATATCTTTCTTATACTTGAAATCTTTCAGTGGCTCCCATTGTCTGTAGCAGTTATGTTAAGATTGCTGAGTCTGAAAATTCGTATTTTCAACAAGTTTCCCAGGTGCTGCTGCGGCTACTCCTCCTGGGACCACACTTAGAAAACTGACCTATAGGATGAAATCTCCCTCCTTAGCATGATGTAAAGAACTCCCTGACTTAGGTCCCACCTATCCTTCCATCATGTTCCCTTGGATTTTATGTTACAAAAGACTTGTTCTTCTCTTTAATATGTATCAGAATTACTTAACGTGCTTTACCCTTACCACTCTGGCCCTAAATCAGAATGATAGCCCCGAATCAGAATACACAGCCTTGACGTATTCCTTTCCCAATTTGGAACCAGTCTGTTGTTCCATGTCCAGTTCTCTCACTTTCGTCAAGAGGCTCTTTAGGTCTTCTTCACTTTTTGCCATAAGACTGGTGTCATCTGCATATCAGAGGTTGTTGATATTTCTCCTGATAATCTTGATTCCAGCTTGTGATTCATCCAGCCCAGCATTTCTCATGATGTACTCTGCATATAAGTTAAATAAGCAGGGTGACAATATACAGCCCTGACATACTCCTTTTCCTATTTGGAACCAGTCTATTGTTCCATGTCCAGTTCTAACTGTTGCTTCCTGACCTGCATACAGATTTCTCAACAGGCAGGTCAGGTGGTCTGGTATTCCCATCTCTTTCAGAATTTTCCACAGTTTATTGTGATCCACAGTCGAAGGCTTTGGCATAGTCAATAAAGCAGAAGTAGATGTTTTTCTGGAACTCTCTTGCTTTTCTGATGATCCAGTGGGTGTTGGCAATTTGATATCTGGTGACTTTTCTAAAACCAGCTTGAACATCTGGAAGTTCACAGTTCACATATTGCTGAAGCCTGGCTTGGAGAATTTTGAGCATTACTTTACTAGCGTGTGAGATGAGTGCAATTGTGTGGAAGTTTGAGCATTCTTTGGCATTGCCTTTCTTAGGGATTGGAATGAAAACTGACCTTTTCCAGTCCTGTGGCCATTGCTGAGTTTTCCAAATTTGCTGGCATAATGAATGCAGCACTTTCACAGCATCATCTTTTAGGATTTGAAATAGCTCAATTGGAATTCCATCACCTCCACTAGCTTTGTTCGTAGTGATGCTTCCTAAGACCTACTTGACTTCACATTCCAGGATGTCTGGCTCTAGGTGAATGATCACACCATCATGATTATCTGGGTCGTGAAGATCTTTTTTGTATAGTTCTGTGTATTCTTGCCACCTCTTCTTAATATCTTCTGCTTCTGTTAAGTCCATACCATTTCTGTCCTTTATTGAACCCATCTTTGCATGAAATGTTCCCTTGGTAACTCTAATTTTCTTGAAGAGATCTCTAGTCTTTCCCATTCTATAGTTTTCCTCTATTTCTTTGCATTGATCACTGAGGAAGGCTTTCTTATCTCTCCTTGCTATTCTTTGGAACTCTGCATTCAAATGGGTATATCAACTCATACAACTCAATATCAAAAAAACCAAACAACCTGATTTAAAAATGGACAGAAGACCTGAGTAGACATTTTTCTGAAGATATACAGATGGCTAACAGGCATGAAAAGATGTTCAATAAATGTGAGTTAACTATCTGGCCTGTCAGTGCCCCATGAATGGAGACAGAGACACAGGCACCTTTGGCAGATGTAAGAAAGGTGTTTGGACTCCTCATGGGAGTCCTGAGGCCATATCAGAGAAGTTACCTAATGTTCCCGTGATGTAGCTGAGGAGGGGCCTCCACCTTGGGTGCAGTTTGGTGGAGCTGGCGGTTGGCAAAACACCCTGGAGAAGGGAATCGCAGCAGTCTGCTGCAGGTAGGCTCCAAAGGGCTGGAGCCAGGGCCTGGCCTTTTATTTTTGACTGCCCCCTCTAAGTTTCTAATGAAAGCGACACTCAGAATGGCCTAGCAGGAGCTACCATTTATTGAGTTTGTGCTATGTGCCCTATAATGTGTTATGTACTTTACTTAGTGTTCATATCCTCACAACTGCTTTGAAAGTTTAGCACCATTACTCCCAGTTTTACAGATTAAAAAACTGAAATACAGAGAGGTAAAAAATCTAAATCTTGCTCAGTGTCCGTCTAGGTGAAAATCAGTGGAATCCAGATTCAAACCCAGATCAGTCTAGTTCCATTGTTCTTTCCTTATTCTCTTCATTACTCCATAGCTGGGAAGTCTCATGGACTAGATTATTAGGCCTCTAGGTTTTCAAATATGAAATCACTTGGCCTAGACAATGTTTGGCTCCAAAGGCAGATGGTAGGGACAGGAGCTGTCGTTTTGCAAGTCATATACCAACACCTTTGTTAGTCATTCAGTCATGTCCAATTCTTTGTGACACCATGGACTGTAGCTCGCCAGGCTCCTCTGTCCATGGAATTCTCCAGGCAAGAATACTGGAATGACTAGCCATTTCCTTCTCAAGGGTATCTTCCCAACCCAGGGATTGAACCTGGGTCTTCTACATTACAGGCAGATTCTTTACTGTCTGTGCCACCAGGGAAGCCCTACCAGCATCTTTAACCTTAGCACATCCTAAGGGGGATCATGTTGCATGGCTCTCTGATGGCCCCATTCATCTGGGGCCCTTTAGAGACCAGATTTGGGATTATAACTGTAACCTGGCAAGAGCAGAATTGGCTGGTAGGAGGGGAAGTGAGGGCCGCTGTTTTGCAGCCCTGATGGATGGTAATCACATACAGAGGCAATTGGCCAGGGCTAAGGATCCAGGAGTATGGAGGCAGCCAAAACATCCAAACTACAGGGTGAGTCACTAGCTGAAGTCAGGTTGGCTACAATGCCTGGAACAGAAAAAGGGAGGGTTCTGGGACTCCTTAGAGGCGACTGGGAAAAGAGCCCAGGATGACTACTCACCTGTGGCTGCCACTTTACAGGCCTGAACAGTCTTGAAATGTGATAACCCATATTTATCACTTCATATTTCTCCACTTCATTTTTCTCATGTGAAAACAGGGAATTGTGCTTGAAAGTCTATAATTCTTTTCGTTTAGTGTCTCCTACTTCAAAGTTGATTTTGCACTCTAGGTGTCAGTCTGCATGATGAAAGGATGCTCTCTAGTATCACATTAGACTTTCTAGCTTCTGTAAGGCTATAAATGCTTTTTTTTAATCCATATTAAAAAAATAATTTAATCTGTGTTATTGGCTCCATTTCACAAATGAAGAAATTTAAACTTGGAAGACTAAGCCACCCATGCACTTAATGAAATCAGATTAGAACCCTGGGCTGCCAAATTCCAAAGTCTCTATGCTATACTATCTTTTTCCCTACTATATAGAAGAGCCAGTGCCAATGAATGATCAAATAAGAGAGTTTATCAAAGGGAGAATCACAGATTGGAAAGGATGGAAAGGATAGGCTTGAAATGAAGTCTGTGACTTCATATCCTAGAATGTGTCTTCAGGAAGAAGAGAGAGAGGCAGAGACAGTAATGAGATAATACACTTGAATGTTGGGTTAATATGGAACCCCCAAAATGTGGAAAACATGGTGAAATGCAGCTTATAATGGTTTAGAGAAAAAGAAAGTGAAAAAAATATGTGCATGATCCACAGGGCAGCAGATGAGTGGACAGTGAGGAGTTGTTGGCAGAAATAGGCCTTCAAATGCAAGGTGGTCCAGGCAGGACCAGTTGCCTGTCAGCAGGTTTTCCTATAGAGGTCATAAACTATCTTTCAAAGCCTTTCAGAGTTGCCCATAACAAGAGGAAAATCATTAGCCCAGAGGGTGCTTATCATATGATTCTGTTATTGATGGGACAGAGAAACAGCTACCACATTTGTTAATGTTCTGGGAGCTCTGTGATCTCAAAGTTTCTGTCTGATTATCCATTGTGTGCTAAGATCATGTGTTCAGATTTTGATTTTGAAAGAAATAAAATCACTATAATTGCATCATACCTTCTCTTACTGAAAGGAGATATGACATCTTAATCCATATGTCAGAAAAGATAAAGTGCGTATTTTCTATTCAGAGGGAACATAAAGTTATGTAATGGAAAAAAATGTGAAGAAAATAAATAGAGAAATATGTACCATGATGATAGGTGGGAAAACCAAAATGATGCAAGTGGATCTGACGTAATTTCTGAATCTCTTGAAATCTGGGTAAGTGAGCTACTCTGCAAAGTCAAGTATGAGTCTCCATGTGAGGTGACTGTCTCAGGATAGGGCACAAGAGTGGAACATCCCAAAGTATCTGGCAATAGATATCAGCAGCAAAAAGCTAAATCTGTAGAGAATATAAAGGGAAGAGGGATTGCCCAGATCAGATTTGGGGAAATATGTGCTTCAGAAAGCAGTGGAGGAAGTACATAGTGAACTTGGGTGTTATGTGGGTGGGGGAGGGAGGGGTGAGCAGTCAAAAAGACTGAGGGAGGGAGTAAAAGGAAATTGAAAAGCAAGTTTGTCTTAGGGACCCTTATCAGGGACTTCCTCTTCCTGGTTTTAAAAATATTTATTTTATTCATTATTTATTTGGCTGCACCAGGTCTTCATTGAGGCACGTGGGATCTTTCAGTCACATCATGCGAGTTCTTAGTCATTGAACTACCCGGAAGCCCCACTTTTCCTGTTTTAATTCTCCTATAGTGTTAGCTGATGAAGACTTTCAGTGGGTTGAAGTCTCAACAGGAGACTCTTAGAGAACCTGTCTAGTTTCATCAGTCTGGAGGGCTGTGTGGCAGAGGCTCAGTCCTGGGTCTCTAGCTAGCTGCCTCTGTTCACACTGCAGCTCTGTCACCTGCCTAGCCGTGGGAACTTGGGAGATAGTGGCCATCACTGCACTCTGTATTTCATCTTCTCATTTATCTTATCTCATTTATTTGAATATATAAAATGGGGATAGTAATATAAAAACAACAGTTTTAAAACCTAAAGAGTTTTGAAAACCAAATTATTTTTTATAAATCATTTGGTGGCAAAAGCTGACCTGAACTGATGTGGGGTTGTCCTTAATTTCATTTTTGCTACCAAGTGTGAATATTCATAGATTTCACTGCGGAAATATTGTGTTTGACTAGAAAGTGCAAAAGTTGGCTTAAAGCTCAACATTCAGAAAACGAAGATCATGGCATCCAGTCCCATCACTTCATGGGAAATAGATGGGGAAACAGTGGAAATAGTGTCAGACTTCATTTTTTTGGGCTCCAAATCACTGCAGATGGTGACTGCAGCCATGAAATTAAAAGATGCTTACTCCTTGGAAGGAAAGTTATGACCAACCTAGATAGCATGTTGAAAAGCAGAGACATTACTTTGCCAACAAAGGTCCGTCTAGTCAAGGCTATGGTTTTTCCTGTGGTCATGTATGGATGTGAGAGTTGGATTGTGAAGAAAGCTGAGCGCTGAAGAATTGATGCTTTTGAACTGTGGTGATGGAGAAGACTCTTGAGAGTCCCTTGGACTGCAAGGAGATCCAACCAGTCCATTCTGAAGGAGATCAGCCCTGGGATTTCTTTGCAAGGAATGATGCTAAAGCTGAAACTCCAGTACTTTGGCTACCTCATGCGAAGAGTTGACTCATTGGAAAAGACTCTGATGCTGGGAGGGATTGGGGGCAGGAGGAGAAGGGGACGACAGAGGATGAGATGGCTGGATGGCATCACCGACTTGATGGACATGAGTCTGAGTGAACTCCGGGAGTTGGTGCTGGACAGGGAGGCCTGGCATGCTACAATTCGTGGGATTGCAGAGCTGGACACGACTGAGCGACTGAACTGAACTGAACTGAGAGAGTGCTACCTGACTTGGGGTGTTAGTAATTTATATAGTACATGTATAATTGTTACCTTTTAAAAGTCTGAAAAATTTCACATTTGGTTCCAAGATATTTGTGGATCTATAGTTCCTACTTCACAAGCTTACTGTAAGGATTAAATATGCTTCTTCATATAAAGCACCTAGAAAAAGTGCCTGTCACATATTAAACTCAGTAACTGTTGGCTGTTATTATTACTATATTGTGTATTTTATAAAGGCTCACTTTGTTGAAAGCTGTGAGTTGAGAAACTGCCAAAATAATAACAGACAGGCTAATTTATTTAGGTGAATGTCAGGGCTCCTGATTTAAGCTTAGCTAGATCTTCCACATGCCTGGAGGGCTGGTAATGGTGAAAGGAGTGTTTGACAAGGTTCCAGAAACCGAAGAGTCAAAGACTTTCCTGAAATTAAACAAAGAAACAGACAACAACAACAAAAAAAGGCAGAGAAAATTAAAAGCAGAGTTAAGAGACACAAATTTAGTTGAAAGACCAGGAATCTGAATGAAAGGAGCCATTCAGGGTATAGCAGGGTATTTCTGCCTCCATACGCCCTGATTCCCATGAATTTCTACCTGAGTCCCAGCAGAAGGGGACTGCAGGGAAAGAGCATTTTACAGTTGCTCCTAGTGACTCAGTATCCAGCTGGGAACATCTGAGCTGTGGATTCAGCCTTCCAGTGGCCTAGGCTCCAAGGGGGCAGAAGCTCCTGCAGCATACACTGGGGTAGGACCTCAGGCCCACACCACCAGCAGTATTTCTGGTGGACACTGACAGCTTTTGCCACCCTTTGGGCATCTACAGTGACCAAAGGAAGCCATAAGAGGTTTCCTGTTTGAGGAAGAGCAGTGGAGAGGAAGAATCAGGGAAATATAGTTTAGTGAACAATATTGTGACTCTCTTTTTACTGCTAGCCTGATCAATGCAAAGGAAAACAACACTGGGAAAGACAAGAGATCTCTTCAAGAAAATTAGAGTTACCAAGGGAACATTTCATTGAAAGATGGGCTCAATAAAGGAGAGAAATGGTATGGACTTAACAGAAGCAGAAGATATTAAGAAGAGGTGGCAAGAATACACAGAAGAACTGTACAAAAAAGATCTTCATGACCCAGATAATCACGATGGTGTGATCATTCACCTAGAGCCAGACATCCTGGAATGTGAAGTCAAGTGGGCCTTAGAAAGCATCTCTACAAACAAAGCTAGTGGAGGTGATGAAATTCCAATTGAGCTATTTCAAATCCTGAAAGATGATGCTGTGAAAGTGCTGCACTCAATATGCCAGCAAATTTGGAAAACTCAGCAGTGGCCACAGGACTGGAAAAGGTCAGTTTTCATTCCAATCCCAAAGAAAGGCAATGCCAAAGAATGCTCAAACTACTGCACAATTGCACTCATCTCACACGCTAGTAAAGTAATGCTCAAAATTCTCCAAGCCAGGCTTCAGCAATATGTGAACTGTGAACTTCCAGATGTTCAAGCTGATTTTAGAAAAGTCACCAGAGATCAAATTGCCAACATCTGCTGGATCATGGAAAAAGCAAGAGAGTTCCAGAAAAATATCTATTTCTGCTTTATTGACTATGCCAAAGCCTTTGACTGTGTGGATCACAATAAACTGTGGAAAATTCTGAAAGAGATGGGAATACCAGACCACCTGACCTGCCTCTTGAGAAACCTATATGCACATCAGGAAGCAACAGTTAGAACTGGACATGGAACAACCAACTGGTTCCAAATCAGGAAAGGAGTACGTCAAGGCTGTATATTGTCACCCTGCTTATTTAACTTCTGTGCAGAGTACATCATGAGAAACGCTGGGCTGGATGAATCACAAGCTGGAATCAAGATTACCAGGAGAAATATCAATAACCTCTGATATGCAGATGACACCACCCTTATGGCAGAAAGTGAAGAGGAACTAAAAAGCCTCTTGATGAAAGTGAAAGAGGAGAGTGAAAAAGTTGGCTTAAAGCTCAACATTCAGAAAATGAAGATCATGGCATCTTGCCCCATCACTTAATGGGAAATAGATGGGGAAACAGTGGAAATGGTATCAGACGTTCATTTTGGGGGCTCCAAATCACTGCAGATGGTGACTGCAGCCATGAAATTAAAGGATGCTTACTCCTTGGAAGGAAAGCTATAACCAACCTAGATAGCATATTGAAAAGCAGAGACATTACTTTGCCAACAAATGTTCGTCTAGTTAAGGCTATGGTTTTTCCAGTGGTTAGGTATGAATGTGAGAGTTGGACTGTGAGGAAGGCTGAGTGCCAAAGAACTGATGCTTTTGAACTGTGGTGCTGGAGAAGACTCTTGAGAGTCCCTTGGACTGCAAGGAGATCCAACCAGTCCATTCTAAAGGAAATCAGTCCTTGGTGTTCATTGGAAGGACTGATGCTAAAGCTGAAACTCCAATACTTCGGCCACCTCACGTGGAGAGTTGACTCATTGGAAAAGACTCTGATGCTGGGAGGGATTGGGGGCAGGAGGAGAAGGGGATGACAGAGGATGAGATGGCTGGATGGCATCACCGACTCGATGGATGTGAGTTTGAGTGAACTCTGGGAGTTGGTGCTGGACAGGGAGGCCTGGTGTGCTGCAATTCATGGGGTCACAAAGAGTTGGACACGACTGAGGGACTGAACTGTACTGAAACTGAACTGAACTGATGACCTGGGAAATTTAGGGTTCAGATAGAAAGTAGTAGAATAAACTAAGGAAAAGAAATGCTTGCTAAAAATGAAAGATTGTGTTCAAGTTGTAATTAAGTTGCTCCCAAATCTGTGCTTTCCTGAACCTGCTGTCCCGCAAATCATACCACAGCTCTGGTGTAGAGCGATACAGTGGGGTCTCCACTTCCCCTAAGAAGCTATTGGAGGGGACTTCCCAGGTGATCCAGTGGCTGAGACTGCACTCCCTGATCAGGGAACTAGATCCTACATATCACAACTAAGAGTTTGTATGCTGCAACTAAAAGACCTGTCACAGGCAAATAATAATGTTTCCAAAAAAAAAAAAAAACCATTGGAAACAATGGGCCAAGACACTAAGACTTTCAAAATGAAAAGGCAAGTGTTTGGAAGGGAAATTTTCCAGTTCATGTGGGGTCATTTGTGTTACTCCCAAGTAAAGCAGATGCCATTTTCAAATGTGCTCTCCTTAGCCCAGTGTTCTTTTCTTAGCATGATTAAGGACAGATCAACTCTGATTGCAGTTAGCAGAATTTGGGATTATGTTAACACTCTTAGCCCTTAATGATGAATGAGTCACATGTCAGGCTGTGACAAAAGGCTTCACTCTATAAACAAGGGCTGCCTGGTTCTGGCACATCATTAATTGCAGAAGCTTAAATCCAGGATAACTGGATTTAGGAGGTTAGTCCATTTTATAATTCCTCGTAATAGATTTTGGCCCCTTCTCTACCATTTCCCTGCTTTCACATGTTATCTAGTAGAGTTGAAAAAAAAAAACAAAACAAGAATATCCTTCTTACTTTGGTAGTGAGAAGTTTCTACAAGAAGTCTCTCAACCTCAAAGTTTTCAAACTACAATATAATGCAGAGAAGAGCCAATGCTTTCTGCAAATGGGGTTTATTGGAGGAAATTCAATCAAGGAAGTATTCTAAGAACCTGAATCCTAAGGAGCCAGAAAGGCAGGACTCACCGGAGGGCTGAAGGTAGCTGATGGCATGCCAGAGCAAGGACTTGACTTGGAAGGGCTTAGGAAACCATCCAGATCTGGTCTGAAACTGTAGAGAAAATGGGATGAAAACAAGGTTGTTGCCAGAGCTGTAAGGTGGGATTTGGGCAGGGATGAGAGCCTGGCTGGTTTCAGGGGGCGAGAGAAGCTCTGGCCTGGAACTCGCAGGTAGGTATCTGCCTAGGTGTTCCAGAGGATGATGACTGTGACAACGGAGGTGGCCATGAAGAGCAGGTAGAGACAGAAGAGCAGGGTGTCCATCATGTGGCTTAATCGCACCCACAGACGGACCAAGTGCAGCTTCTGAGCCTCATCTTCCGGCTGGTTCCTCACTGAGCCAGGGCACCCATTTAGCTCTGTCTCTCTGGGATGTGGCACCTTCCCCACCAACTCCATGGGCTCCTTCACACCTACGGTGAGACAGACTCAGCTTTGGGCCACCAAGGTCAGCTGGGAAGTTATGTGGGGAGGGAAGGAGGTGGGAGCAGAGAAGTGGAGGTGATGGAAGAGGAAGCCTGGGCAGTGCTGACATCCCTCACCAGGCAGGTGGGCAAGGCCCGTGTTTCCCTTCTGGAGCACAGCAGGGCAGCATGTCCTTGGGCTGGTGCAGTATAGAAGCAGGGAGTGGAGCCAGCGAGGCATGGGTGGGGGCTGGGTGGTGGCCAGGTGCAGCAGGTAGGAGATGAAGATGGTCTCCAGCAGGCTGAGCACCATCAGGGACAGACACAGGGCAAAATAGACACCTGGAGGGAACTGGGCCTGCCTGAGGGTCAGAGGCACCAGCCAGGACTTTTTATTTTCTCTTTCCCCAGAAAAGAGGCCCTTTTCCAGGATCTCTTTTCGCTCTGACCTGATTCATCGGTCTGTGCCATGCCCCACCCTACTTTTCTTCTCCTAAAGGCAACAGGGGCCATACTGATGAGGGAGGTACTACTGGAGGGGAGTAAGTCATTCATCATGAGCAGGAAGACGTTGTAGCCCAGCAAGAGTGTCATCTTGAATGAGGCATGGTTCTCACTTTCTACTGGCAGGTAGAAGCTGAGGGCTTTGATGGTGAACAGAAAGCTGCTGTGCACCAGGAGGTTTATGGCATAGAGGGTGGGTCTGCGCCTGATGGCCACCTGGTAGGGAGGAGAGAGGGAGGCAGTTGAGGAGAAGGCTGGGAGCCTGCCAATCCAGGTAAGAGCAAGAATTTAGATTTGTCCCAGGTCAAACTTTCTATTAAGGAAATGTTACCTCAAGTCCCTTTCTCTGTTCTCCCTCTCCAGCAAAGTCATCTTAATCACCACATTGTCTTTCCATGGTTAATTCTACCATGCTGCTTACTGTTGAAATATATTTCATTCCTTCTTGGCCCATGTGTCAATTTTCTCCACCTAATTTTTTTTATTCCTGCCAATGTGCTCTCAGCAGAATTGAGGGACCAAATTCTTAGGTATTGTGTGCATTGTATTTCTGCTTGCTTTCCTCATCAAGGTGTAATCTCTAGTGCCTTTGCTGGTAGACGTTTAAAACCAGTGGGAGAGAAAGCAAGACAGAGCAGCCATTTTGGGATCACCAGGATTTGGAATCATAATATCCCTAAGACAGTGTTTCATAACTTTTCCACCCATTCTTTTTAAAAATAAATATAAAGATTCCTGTCCTCCCAAAAGTTCAAATAGCCTTGGCAGCCGGTGAGGGACTGAGGGACATGGAGTGGAGGTTCATGCTCATTGTAAATCACTGCGGTGGGAGCTTTGTTTCTTCCTCAGGGAGGATCCATTCAGTCAACATTTCCTGAGTGCCAGGTACTGTTTTAGGTACAGAAGATTTTTCAGTGAAAAGAGTGATAGCAACCTCTGCCTCCATGGAGCATGTTTTCTTGTGGTAGAGCTTACATTGTAGTGGAGGACATGAGCTATGCATGTAGAAGAAGATCCCACCCAGGGCCCCTGAACTCATATAGAAGACGATTTGGTCCTAGCCATTGGTGCCCGCAGTCATCTTCGTCATTTGATGGATACTCTGAAGTACCCACTCCCCCTTGCTCCAAACGATGTTCTGTGTTGTTTCCAAAATCTCCTGCACATCCTGCTCCATGCCCAGGACCATCTTTTCCACTGCAAAGGAGACCCAGGCAATTCAGCCTTCCCTGAGCCTCCCAACCCCTTTGCCCAGACTGTTGGATTCCTTACCACTTAGCTTCCACACCCCTTTCAGTGAGATTCACTCACTCTTCCAAGCTGTCTGTCCTCTTCTTCTCAAACCCTTTCTTTCTCTTTCAGCATGTGATTCTCACTTACCTGTGTAGATGAAAGAGCTGAAGGTGAGGGTGCAATTCTGTTCATCAAAGGGGAAATAGAAGATGTCCAGGTTGCAGATGCTGGTTACCCGCATTGGCTTACTGTATTTGATGTGGCCATTACTGTTGACGTAAGCCATGAGAACTGGCGGAGTCTGATCTGTATCCATGCTGAGTGTGAAAAGGACAGAGAGGTAAAAGCTGTGGGCTCCCCATCAGACCTGGCCCTCATCCTCTCCCAGGCTGCCCATTTCTGTGCTCCAGCCCCACTCATCTGACCTCCCCCTTCTACCTGTCTGCGTGTTCTGAGGGTTTCAGATGCTGCTCCTTTCTGGTTGAGTCTGTGCTTGGCCCCCATTGGTTACATCATGCTCTCCCCTGGAAATATGGTCTCCTTCTTGCTTTTTTCAGCCCTGACACTCACAGCTCCTCAATGAAGATATCTGGAAGATATCTGGAAGCCACAGGTTCTTAGTTACCATGCCCAGCTTCCTGATACCCCCGCATTCCTTTGCGTTCCAGGTGATGAATGGATTGTACCAGATCTAGAGAACACCATGGTATGGGATAAACAGGAGATGGGAACTGGCTTTAGTCTTCTTTTGTCTCTTCCACTCCACATTCCTTTCTTTACTCATTTCTTTGCTCTCCCACTGCACCTCTGGTTACAACTGTCACACTGTCATCGACAAACGTGTTCTGCTTTCACTTCTTCCTCAGTGCTCTCTGGGGAGACCTGGAGCTTGGCTTTGGATTCCCTGGGATGGAGCCACTGAAGTATTGGCTTCCATGATCTTGGTTTATGCCACTTGCTTCCTGAGCCCTGTCTCTGCCCTACTTAAACTGGCAAAATAAATCAGAAAATTTTATATTTTCATTATTGGTCCGGCTGTTTGAACTTGTTGAATCTGTGGATATTCTCAGCTTTATCCATTTTAATCCTCAAAGTTGGACCGTGCAGTGGAAAAAGGGAGGTACTATAGCAAAGGGGAAACTGAGTCCATCATACCATATTTAGCCACAGAAATGATGTCCTCAACTGAAGCTGTGCATCCTGGAAAAACAGTTTTCATCTGAGATCATTAACTAATGAAGTGAAATCCAATGACACCACCCACCTCTTAATCATTTACAAGGCTGTTCTGTATGGCAATTATGAGTTTTAATCATAAACCACTAAAAAATGTCGGTCATATAATCCAGGGTACATGAGAAATGCAAGTGAAAACACCAGTATGAGAGTAGTCCATTGGGATTATGTTTCTTGTGGTGTATCCCCCAAAAGGGAGAGCTTTTATCTGCATTGTATCGTTGTAGCATTCCCTGTCATGCCTCCCTATCCCATAGACTGAGCTCTTAACTTACAAAATCCAGTCAGTGCACCCACTGCTCATCACTAGATCATTACAGAGTTGGGTCAGGACTTACTACTTCCAGGATGGCAGACAGAGTGAAGGAGATGTTAACACGAATGGGGATGCTGACATTGGTGGCTGGACGGAAGGCCCTTCTGGCAAATGCTGCTTGGAAGGCAGCAGGATCCACCCCATGCTGGTCAAAGCCTGAGCAATTGATGGTGAATGTATCTCCTCTCCCTGTAGAGAGAAGGAACTTTGAGAAGAGTGCCAGGGCTGGGGTGTGGGGAATGTTTCTGCACAGAGAGACAGCAGGGGTTATGGAAGAAACAGGTAGACTCCTACTGCTTGGACTAGGCAGTGTGGGCTAGCCTGGAGTAGCAGGCAAATGGTGGAAGTTGATGAGGTGAGCTGAGTCAGAGCCCCATTCTCAATTCCATTCTCTCTCTCTCCATGCAAAACTTGTCTACATGTGTATGCAAACAGCCCTGAGCACCACTTTTTAGTGTCCTGCTATGTTCTTAACAATCTCACCACAAACCTCTGTCCTTGAGCCATTTGGGTGAATGTCACTGACAGATTTTGCAATCACATTTCTCCTCTTCACTATATGAACAGGGCATAGATGGTCATGAATTAATAATGAGAGAAATAATCAGGTGGGTAGTGAGAAATCCGGAGAAGGCAATGGCACCCCACTCCAGTACTCTTGCCTGGAAAATCCCATGGATGGAGGAACCTGGTAGGCTGCAGTCCGTGGGGTCACTAAGAGTCGGACACGACTGAGTGCTTTCCCTTTCACTTTTCACTTTCATGCATTGGAGAAGGAAATGGCAACCCACTCCAGTGTTCTTGCCTGGAGAATCCCAGGGACAGGGGAGCCTGGTGGGCTTCCGTCTATGGAGTCGCACAGAGTTGGACATGACTGAAGTGACTTAGCAGCAGCAGCAGCAGCAGCAGTGAGAAATCCATCTGTGGGACCTTAAGGAAGGAACTCAGTTTTCAATTTAATGATTGTATGTCTTTGCTTTGTGCTGTGATTGTTCTCTTCTAAAACTCAGGACTCATCACCACTGAGACTATCTTATAAACAGTTCCTTGATACACCTCTTATACCCAATCCTTTTTTAATCATACTTTGTGAGGCAGAAACAAAGAATGTATGTAGTAGCATCTCCTGGTCGAGTCTGTTTTTGTCTGTCTCTAATTTTGTGCTATACCTCATTGCTTAATCTCAATAATGAACAAGAAATTACTCTAGACTGGGAAATTATTCTGAAAAGTTGTACTGAAAAGTCACAACGGAACTTTTCATCTACCTCAATTCCCTTGGCATCTTTCCTTTTCATTTGCTTAAGAGAAATAAGGCTTCCCCAGTGGCTCAGCAATAAAGAATCTACCTGCCAATGCAGGAAATCTGGGCACTCAGGTCCAATCCCTGGGTCGGGAAGATCCCCTGGAGAAGGGAATGGCAACCCACTCCAGTATTCTTGCCTAGAGAATCCCACAGACGGAGGAGCCTGGTGGGCTACAGTCCATGGGGTTCCAAAAGAGTTGGACACAACTGAGGGACTAAACAACAACAACAAAGAGAAATAAGGAAGAATTTTCTTCTCTCAACAGCAGTTGATACCCAGAAACCGTGGGGTAGATTATATGCCTGGAAAGAGAATGACGTGGAGAAAGGAAAGAGGCCCATGGAAGCATGGGGAGTGGAGAAGTAGCTTAAGGGAAAAGCCAGCTAACACTTAGGACCCTAGAAAGTGCTATACCAAACTGTCAGTGTCATGAATTTCCATTTTTCCAAAATGAACACCCATTTGTTAACTAGAAATAAAAAGAATTAGCCTGGTTTCTCCGTTCCCAGACTTTATATGGATGCTGTGCTCTTGTTCTTGTCCCATCTTACCTTGAAGCGGCAGGTAGAGGATGAGGCAGAGGAGGAATCCTTCCCAACCTCGTTCCGTCTTCCTCTCCTTGGCTCTTCTCTGGGGACTTAGTGATGATGTTAATCTTAAAAGACCATAGGCCACACCTCACGCCCTAGCTTTGAATAATTCCGGTGTCAGGTGTCAATAAGCCATCTCTCTAACACCCCCCAGTGACAACAGAATCTCATAGAGGACTCCCCTACCCAGTGCCCTAACTAGACCTGAACCTGGTCTCCAAAAGTCATCTGACAAACCAGTCTGGAGAGGAGGAAGAAAAAATATTTTGTCAGTGAAGCAGTGCTAATGGCCTCCTCATACTTTAGAATCACTCTGGCATATAGGGCACCACGGGAAAGGCACAGAATGCCTGCTGTTTCCTTCAAGTAGCACACACACTTGTTTTAACCCTGCTGTCAGCTTTCCCCCCAAAATGGCGGGGGGCATCTTCTTTTATATAATCAACATCAGACTCAGAGATTTTATATATGACTTCTGTACTGGCAAGTCTTAACTTCTGACTTTTTGAGTGTGTCAGAAGCAGTTTGGACTGGAGAAGGAGTGGGTGGAGGGGAGATGGCAGGGTTTTCAGCGGAAGTTGATTTGTAAGGTCATGACCAATCTGCGTACAAATTCATGTTGCTTTTGGACCCGCTGGTGTTTTTTGGAAATTTATTAGTTGTTAACATTTTAAAAATTGGGAGATTTCATTTCTGGCCTCATTTGAAAAATAAGATCAAGCAATACTGGGCTCACATTTTTACTATACACAATGCTTTCTGCCAGAGCTGCAAAGTGGTTAACTCTTTGGATGAAGAATATTCTCTCTAGATCATCACAGTGTCTGTCACCAACTATTGTCTTATTCCTGACCAGCTCCCCTCACTTATGTTACCTCCTTGGCCTCAGTAGGTGTTCAAGTTTGCCTTTGAGTGTTAAGATTAATTTTCTTGTTTGATTCTTAAAGAGCCTTAGGAAGTAATTTCAAAATACCATGCCATGCCTAGATGATCACGGTCTTGTCAGATTCAGTTCAGTTCAGTCGCTCAGTCGTGTCCGACTCTGCGACCCCATGAATTGCAGCACACCAGGCCTCCCTGTCCATGACCAACTCCCGGAGTTCACTCAGACTCACGTCCATCGAGTCAGTGATGCCATCCAGCCATCTCATCCTCTGTTGTCCCCTTCTCCTCCTGTCCCCAATCCCTCCCAGCATCAGAGTCTTTTCCAATGAGTCAACTCTTCACATGAGGTGGCCAAAGTACTGGAGTTTCAGCTTTAGTATCATTCCTTCCAAAGAAATCCCAGGGTTGATCTCCTTCAGAATGGACTGGTTGGATCTCCTTGGGAGAATGTGCAAATATTTGGTTCCTGGTAGAAGCCAGACATATGCATACGTGGGCCAAAGTCATCAGTGGTTTCACCTGTTATTCTAGAGTGATTTCTGTTAGGGAAATCTCTAGGGAACCAAGGGAGATGTTGCTTCAGGGAAGAAGCTTTTCAGGCTAGTTAGTATGAGATAGTAAGAAAGGTCTAAGACCAAATCCTATTAGAATCATGTCACCCTCTCTCTGCCTCCTCTCTAAGGTTGAGAGGATAAAACCTGTCTTGCAGGAGTTTTATGTGCCTGGAGATAATATGTATACACTGCCTGTCCCATCCTAACCAGCTAATGAATTGGAGCAGCAATAAACAGTGAAAGTGGCAGTAAGAGTAGTTGTTATTGTTATCCTCGATGTCTTAAGATTATTCAGGTTGCTTCAGCCTGCATGGAATCTTCTGGACTTAAAATGTCTGAGTTGACTGAATCAACCCCAGTTCCCATGAGCAAGAGTGTTTCCTCTCAGCTTCACTTAGCTGAATGCTGACAAGGACAATCCTTCCATTCTCCTCAGCATCACTCTTCATCTTTTGAGACTTCTTTCCCCTTTAGGAAGTTTATTTACTTATTTTTTCTTTTTTAAAAAGATGAGTTTGGACCATCATTTCTCAAAGCATTTTCTTCAGAACTCTAGTTCTATGGAATGTTCAATGCTTTCCTGAAAAATCATTTTTCATTGTTCAAGTTCAAATAACTCTGAGAAATGATGAATTAAACAAGGAGAATCAGGTATTATTACTGTAGGATTTCTCAGAGTATTTAACTAAAATGTTAATGTGACTTGCAAATGTCATGTATATGATTTCCGACATGTAGTTAACTTTTGGAAATTTCTTTTTCTCAGACTAACTTCAGAACTAGTACTCCATGAATATTTTTGGGAAAACACTGCTTTAGGTAAATAGAGTAAATCTAGAAGAAAGAAAACTTGAAAAAAATTTGTCTTAGATTTCCTGCAGATAGAATGTAGAATGCTGCAGCTTAGGTAAAAATCAAGAAATTTTAAAAATAAATGAGGTAAGTGGTTTTTTTTTTTAGATAAGTATTTTAAACCTGAAGTTTGATTAGAACCATGAGACCCCACAAACAAATAGGAGATAAAAGAAGTATCGATTTCAAGCTATTTCTGAATCCCTGAGCAATATAAACTTAGACTGCCTCAAGGAGGAATTTTCTTTTCTCTCTTTTTCTTTAGATCAGTGACCTACCAGCCAGAAGCCATGTGTCATCCACCTAGATCTAATTTTAGGATGAGAATTTAAAAACATGCTTTGGTATTGTTACCTCTCAAAGATACTCAGAAAGAAAACATTTTAGGAGCTGAAGGACAGTGTTGGTTTTTCTCATTGGTTGTCTTGCAGTCAATAGTGGGTATAATTTATGCTTTAAGAGTACATATTTTTCCCTTATGGAATTCAATAAGTGAATTATTTTGAATGAAAAATAAACACAGCCTGCATCAGCTTAAAATTTTCCTGGCATTCATGCCAGAATTGTTATTACCAAGGAAGACCATAGATATTTATCACTTCGTCTGATCAAAAGCCCATATTTATAAAACATCACACCTGAGAAGCTTTTTGGAATGACTTGGAGTGACCATTCTTCCAGTCTGTCTAGGCCTGTCCTAGTAAGAAGGCTCCATCGTAGCTGGACTGTTGGTTCTGGCTTCTCTGGCTTAGTGGGACCCTGTTGCCTCTCAGTTGTGACCTAACGGGTTTCCAGTCCAATACTTCGTGATGTGGGAGAATCCTTCATGCGTATATTACTGTTAGAGATGTTAGATATACTGAATCCATTTATTGGCTTGAGTAAGTTATCCTTACTTGTCATTCTGGGAGGAGTAAAATTCTAAGGCCTGTAAAATCCTACACTGTGATGTTGGTTATTTTAATTGAGTAGATTTATGTGGATGTTCTGGGTGGTGGCAACAGCTAGAGTAAAAACATGGAAGCTTTAGTGTTGAGAGGACCTCAGATTTGAGTAGAAGAGCGACAGGAAATGAAGCTGTGGTATTATGTGGGGCCAGATCACAGAACGTCTTGTATACCAAGCTAAAGTTTGGTTTAATTGCATAGCCCAGGATTTCCCAAACTTGAATAAAGTTCAGATCTCTTTTAAGGGAAATAATTCTCCTAAACCCCTGATATTGACTTAAATTATTTATATTATAATATTACTTAATATGTATCTTCATAAAGCCATGTATAATGTCCTTATGCTCATAGTTCTTATACCACTATAAAATTAAAATAAATTTATAAATTACTACATACAAGACTACAGAATCAACACATCACTAGTTTAATGAGGTAGATAATATTGTTTTATTAATATTAGATAATTGCTGTCATTTTTTTCCTCTTAATAATGAAGAGCTAGTTTTTAGAATACCTGTCTGTTATTTTGTTGAGCCAACTTGATAATTCATCTCAGTATGCTGCTGCTAAGTCACTTCAGTCGTGTCCGATTCTGTGCGACCCCATAGATGGCAGCCTACCAGGCTCCCCCGTCCCTGGGATTCTCCAGGCAAGAACACTGGAGTGGGTTGCCATTTCCTTCTCCAGTGCATGAAAGTGAAAAGTGAAAGTGAAGTCGCTCAGTTGTGTCTGACTCTTAGCGACCCCATGGACTGCAGCCTACCAGGCTCCTCCCTCCATGGGATTTTCCAGGCAAGAGTGCTGGAGTGGGGTGCCATTGCTTTCTCCGATAGTAGTTCTTAAACCTTTTTTTAAAAAGTAATCATTCATTTCATTCTAACTACTCCCCCTAGTTGGGAAGTTATTACTGCAAAGGTGGGGAGTGTGTAATTCTTTCCTACATAAAGTGAATATGGGATATGATTTATCATAACATGCCTATACTGCTGTATACTGTGTGAACACTCAGCTTCTCCCACACAGTTCTCTATTAAAAATTCTGTGAAACCTTTGTCTGTAAAACATGTTATGACATCATTTGGCTTTCATTCAGTATTGTTTACATTTTAAATCCTCTTCTCTTCTTTCCTAATTTGCCTGAGACCATTAAAGGCACATTATTCTGTTGTACTGTATTGTTTCCATGATCATGATGTTAAATAAAAGATTCTGTTTATTAACTAATCTTTAAAAATATTTATATTTGGCTGCACCAGGTCTTATGTTAGTTGCAGCAGGCAGAATCCTTGATCTTTGTTGTGGCATGTGGGATCTTTAGTTGTGACATGTAGGACCTAGTTCCCTGACCAAGGATTGAACCTGGGCTCCCTGCATTGGGAGCTCAGAGTCTTAGCCACTGGACCACCAGGGAAGTCCTAACTAATTTTTTTTTAAAATCTTATTCTATGAAAATTGTAAAGTTGATCTGCAAATGAGAAATTTTGTTTTATAATTGGCAGAAGAATTCAACACGAGTGCCACAGCAGATGTGGGGTGATCACTCTTGACATTAGCTCCTGACAAGCTAGCTAGGTGAGGGTGTTGGGGGATTGCTGCAGTAGAGCATTTCTTACGTCACTGAATGGCACTACCATCCATCAAGTTCTGCAACCAGAAACCAAGGTGTTACCCACCACACCTCTCTTTCTCATCCTGCTGTATCTAATCCATCAACAAGGTTTGTCAATTTTACCTCTTAAATTTTTCTCATGAGTCTGTCCACTTCTCTCCATCTTTTCCACCACAATTCTAGTCCAAACCACCATCCTGGATGACAACAGTCACTCCTAGTTAGAAACTTATCTTCCATTCTAAGCTATCTAATTCTTCCTCCAGTCTGCTGGCCTCAGAGACATTTTCAAAATGTAAATTTGATTTCTCAACCCTTAACCTATTCACTTTTTAAAACCTTGCAGTGGTTGGCTTCTGCTGTTACTCTAAAGACCTTTAGCATGGTCTACCTCTGGAGACCTTCCCTTCCTTCTCCCACCACCTGGCCCTTGTTAAAGTTCCCTCCGCTTGGAGTGCTCTCTTCTCTGCCCTCTTCTACCATCTTCACTACTAGCTCCTACTGCTTTACTAATAGCTCCTAGTCTTCTTCAGATGTAACATGAACCTTTCTTTCCCAGTGCACAGCACAGTTACAGTTTAAATTTGGATTGATATTTATCTGACTCTAAACCAATGAGGTCAGGAAGCTTGTCTATTTTGCTTCTATTGTATCTCCATCAAATATTGAATAAATGAGTAGACTAGGTACATTACATAATATAAATATATTTAAAGATGTATACAATTCTGTATTGGAACATAGATTCTCTAGCTCCTTGCTTGAAGGTTGGAGAGTATCATCCCCTGAAACACTTCAAAACACAAATACACTTTGAGAAGAGGATGCTTTGCAATTAATACCATGTAAATAAGTTGTCTTTGGCCCAAGCTATCCTTGGACAAGCCAAAGTAGTTGGTACCTTAATGTATTGAAGCTTTGATCCAGGGTTGTATAGTGTTCATCTCTCTATATATTTTTTAAACCTACATAAACAAACCAACATATTTAAAGTATTTCAGGGAGATTTTTTGAGGCTTTTTATTTTATATGAAGGTATCAGATATGCACTTTTGGGTACTACAGTGTTTTAAGCAGGGTCAGAAGTACTAGTATGCCTTGGAGAGGTGGCTTGAGGTGTGTTGAGAAAGAAGTTTTCTTCTCCCACTGGATGGCCAGAGGTGCTTAAAGACTTCTCAACAGATACATGTTTATATATCTATAACTTTATATATCTATATGTATACAAACCCTCAATATTTTTCTGATAAACTGCATGTATCCTTATCGAGAGGAGAAATTATTTATTCCTATGATACTAAAACTTTTTTATTATGACATACTTACAGGTTACCAAAAAGTACAGCAAATGATTTTAGAAGCAACCTGTGTACCCACTGTGAAGCTTTGTTAAATTTTAACATTTATAAATCATTTTAAAAAATTGATGTATAGTTGATTTACAATGTTGTGTTAGTTTCTGGTGTACAGCAAAGTGATTCAACCATATTATATATATATATATAATATATATAAATATATATGTGTTCTTTTTCAGATTCCTTTCTATTATAGGTTATTATAAAATATTGAATATAGTTGCCTGGGCTTCCCTGGTGGTTCAGTTGGTAAAGAATCTGCCTGCAATGCAGGAGACCCGGGTTCGATCCCTGCATTGGGAGGATCCCCTGGAGAAGGGAATGGTTACCCACTCTAGTATTCTTATCTGGAGAATCCATGGACTGAGGATCCTGGCGGGCTGCAGTCCATAGAGTCACAAAGAGTCAGACACAACTGAAGCGACTGAGCAAGCAGCACTCATAGTTGCCTGTGCTATACAGTAGGTCCTTTTTGCTTATCTGTTTTATATATATTAATATGTATCAGTTAATCTCAAACTCCTGATTGTTTAGAAGTTAATCCCTCCCCCAACCTTTCCCCTTTGGTAATCATAAATTTGTTTTCTATATCTGAGAGGCTGATTCTGCTTTGTAAATAAGTTCATTTGTATCATTTTTTAGGATACCACACATCAGTGATATCATATGGTATTGGTCTTTCTCTTACTTACTTCACTTAGTATGATAGTCTCTAGGTCCATCCAAGTCATTTCTTGAAGAAATAAAATATTATAGGACAGATGAAGCCCCTTGTGTATCCCTCTCTGTTCTCACTGCCCCCCAACAGTAATTGGACCTCGAATCTGTTCTTTTTCCTGCTGAAGCCTGGCTTTACATTTTTAAATATACATCTTCATCTATAAACAACATATAGTTTTACATGTTTACAAAATTAATAGAAATTAATTAAGGATGGGATGTTTAGATAGCATCACTGACTCAATGGACATGATTTCGAGCAAACTCAGGGAGATAATGGAGGACAGATGAGCCTGGTGTGCTGCAGCCCATGGGGTCACAAAAAGTGGGACACAACTTAGCAACTGAACAACACAATAGCGATGAATACAAATGAGGTCATACAATTTGAGTCTTTTTGTAACTTAATTTTATTTATTTATTTTTGGCTGTGCTGGGTGTTTGTTGCTGCTCCGGCTTTTCTCTAGTTGCGGCGAGCAACGGCTACTCTCCAGGGCTTCTCATTGCGGTAACTTCTCCTGTTGTGGAGCGCGGGCTCTAGGGTGTGTGAACTTCAGTAGTCGTGGCAGGCGGGCTCAGTACTTGCTCCCGAGCTCTAGAGCACAGGCTCAATAGCTGTGGTACACAGGCTTAGTTGCTCCACTGCATGTGGGATCTTCCCAGACCAGTAATTGAACCCATGTCTTGTGCATTGGCAGGCAGATTGTTTACCACTGAGCCATCATGGAAACCCTTTGTAACTTATTTTTGCTTAACATTTTTTTTGAGGTCTATACATATTGATAACATTTTAACTCTTGTTCTTTAACTGTTGTATAATACTCTATTGTACAAATATCATAATCTTGTTCTCTTGTTAATGAAATTTAGATTATTTTCTCTATTATAGAAAATGCACAAGGAACATACCTCCTTGTGTGAGAGACCCTTTAGGGCAGCTTTTCTCAGATGATAGTATTAAGCCATAACACCTGAAGGTATTCACTGTGTATAAAGAATTAAGTTCTAGGCATCTAGAATGAGTGTGCCGTACGTAGTTGCTCAGTTGTGTCCGACTCTTTGTGACCCCATGGACTGTAGCCCACCAGCCGCCTCCATCCATGGAGATTCTCCAGGCAAGAATACTGGAGTGGGTTGCCATGTCCTCCTCCAGGGAATCTTCCCAACCCAGGGATCAAACCCAGGTCTCCTGCATTGCAGGAGGATTCTTTACCATCTGAGCCACCAGGGAAGCCCAGAATGAGTTCAGCTATGTGTTATCCTTGGGAGAATTGAGAAAATAGTCACTCATAATTTTGTGTAGGGTTTGATTCATTTTGCAGAAGCTCTGATTGAGAATGGCTACTATAGAGCATATATGTAGAAATAGAATAGCTAGGTTCAGGGTAGGCATATGTGATAGAACATTAGCTTTCACCAAAATCTGTTCTTTCCTTCTTCCATTGTGACGAATTGTAGATGGCTCCTAGCTGTCTCATTGAGAACTGCATTTTCTTGCTTCCTTCTCAGTTAGATGTAACCGTATGACTAAAATGTTACCAATAGAATGTGAGTGGAAATGAGAGATGTTGCTTCTTGGCTGATGCCTTAAGGCCAAGTCACACCTCCTTCACACTCCATTTTTCCTTCCCTCCACTTGGGTGACTGGTGGTGGCAATTAGTAGAGCAACTTTGGAAGCCAAATGTTGAACTTGACAGAGTTCACCCTGGGTCTCCACATAAGTGCCAAGACTACAACTATACTGCTGATCTGGTATACTCACTCACCTGGGACTTTTATGCAGGAGCGAAATAAACTTGACTACAAGACACTGAATTGTAAGGTTTACTTGGGATCTTTTTCATACTGTTCACAGGGTTCTCAAGGCAATAATACTGAGTGGTTTGCCATTCCCTTCTCATTTCAGATGCTAGCAAAGTAATGCTCAAAATTCTCCAAGCCAGGCTTCAGCAGTACATGAACTGTGAACTTCCAGATGTTCAAGCTGGATTTAGAAAAGGCAGAGGAACCAGAGATCGAATTTCTGACATTGGTTGGATCATAGAAAAAGCAAGAGAGTTCAAAAAAAAACAACAACAAACAAACAGCTGCTTCTGCTTTATTGACTATGCCAAAGCCTTTGACTGAGTGGATCACAACAAATTGTGGAAAATTCTTAAAGAGATGGGAATACCAGACCACCTTACCTCCCTCCTGAGAAATCTGTATGCAGGTCAAGAAGCAATAACTAGAACCAGACATGGAACAACAGACTGGTTCCAAATTGGAGAAGGAGTACATCAAGGCTGTACATTGTCACCCTGCTTATTTAACTTATATGCAGAGTACATCGCACAAAATGCTGGGCTGGATGAAGCACAAGCTGGAATCAAGATTGCCGGGAGAAATATCAATAACTTCAGATATGCAGATGACACCACCATTATGGCAGAAGTAAAGAGGAACTAAAGAGCCTTTTGATGAAAGTGAAAGAAGACAGTGAAAAAGCTGGCTTAAAACTTAGCATTCAAAAAAATAAGATCATGGCATTCGGTCCCATCACTTCATGGCAAATAGATGGGGAAACAATGGAAACAGTGAGAGACGTTATTTTAGGGGGCTCCCAAGTCACTGCAGATGGTGACTGCAGCCATGAAATTAAAAGATGCTTGCTCCTTGGAAGAAAAGCTATGACCAATCTAGACAGCATATTAAAAAGCAGACATTACTTTACCATTACATAAAGGTCCGTCTAGTCAAAGCTATGATCTTTTTAGTAGTCATGTATGGATGTGAGAGTTGGGCCACAAGAAAGCTGAGCACTGAAGAATTGATGCTTTTGAACTGTGGTGTTGGAGAAGACTCTTGAGAGTCCCTTGAACTGCAAGGAGATCCAACCAGTCCATCCGAAAGGAAATCAGTCCTGAATATTCATTGGAAGGACTGATGCTAAAACTGAAGCTCCAATACTTTGGCCACCTGAGATGAAGAACTGACTCATTGGAAAAGCCCCTGATGTTGGGAAAGACCGAAGGCGGGAGGAGAAGGGGACGATAGAGGATGAGATGATTGGATGGCATCACCGACTCGATGGACATGGGTTAGAGCAAGCTCTGGGAGTTGGTGATGGACACGGAAACCTGCTGTGCTACAGTCCTGGGGTTGCAAAGAGTCGGACACAACTGAGCGACTGAACTGAACTGAACTTGGGGTCTAACAGTACAGTTCATTTCCAACCTATTAATTTGGCCAACTGTAATGTGGTTCCATCAGTCAATACTCCACCAGCATGTGTGAAGCATCCTGTCTCTCTAGATCCTGAAAACACAATATTGTCAGAATTTTATGTTTCCCTATCAGGTGGGCATAAAATGGTATCTTGTTGCTAATTTAATTTCCATTTCCCTGATTATTAGTAAGATTGGGTGTCTTTTTCCCCCGGGCCCTGGTGTGCTTGAGACCTTGTATGTGCCCTTCAAGGGCGAAGTTTCTGTATTCCCCAGTTCTGTGGAATTCCTGCAATCAAACCCTGATGTTCTTCAAAACCAGATTCTCTGGGGGCTCCTTCTCCTGTTGTCAGACCCTCTGGCTGGGAAGACTAAGGTGGGGCTCAGAACTTCACTCCTGTGGCAAAACTTCTGTGGTATAATTGTTTTTCAGTTTGTGGGTTGCCCACCCAGCAGGTATGGGATTTTATTTTATTGTGATTTTGCCCCTCCTACCATCTCTTTGTGGTTTCTTCTTTGCCTTTGGATGTAGGGTATCTTTTTTGGTAGGTTCCAGTGTGTTTTTTTTTTGATGGTCGTTCAGCAGTTGTTTGTGATTTTGGTGTTTACATAAGACAGGTGAACTCAAGTCCTTCTACTCTACCATCTTGAGCTTATCTCCCTGGGTCTCTTTTGATATTTGAGTGGCTGCTTGAGTTTCCTTTTCCATGAACTGTCTATTCACATCATTTGCCAATTTTTCTATTCAGTTGTTTAGCATTTCTTATTGAGTTGTAGAAATTATTTGTATTAAAAACTTTGTCAGTTATAACTTGTAGTTTATCTTTTTGCTTTATGGCATCTTATATAGAAACAAATTTAAATATGATAAAAATTAATCAAACTATTTTATTAATTTGTTTTTGTATCTTATTTAAGAAATTCACAAAGATATTTCACATTTTCTTCTAAATGTTTGAAGGTTTTCCCTTTCAGCTGGGCCTTTAATCTATGTGGTATGAAGCTATAACCCCTGAATTTTAAGAAATATGGATAACCAGTTGTTCCAACATTATCCATAGTCTTTTCTTTCTTTCTCTACTGATTTGTAATGTTTTCTTTGTTACAGATCAGGTTTACATGTATGCATGAGTCTGTTTCTAGGCTCTTTATTGCATTGATTTATTAATCCATTCTTGGGCTGCTGCTGCTGCTGCAAAGTTGCTTCAGTCGTGTCCGACTCTGCAACCCTATGAACAGCAGCCCACAAGGCTCCTCCATCCCTGGGATTCTCCAGGCAAGAACACTGGAGTGGGTTGCCATTTCCTTCTCCAATGAATCAAAGTGAAAAGTGAAAGTGAATCGCTCAGTCATGTCCGACTCATAGCGACTCCATGCACTGCAGCCTACCAGGCTCCTCCATCCATGGGATTTTCCAGGCAAGAGTACTGGAGTGGGGAACCATTGCCTTCTCCACATTCTTGGGCAAAACACTGTATTAATTACTTCAGCTTTATTGTACATTGGTGTGCATTTTGTTTGTTTGTATTTTGCTGTGGTTCAAGTCACTTGGGATCTCAGTTCTTAGTTCCCCCATCAGGGATTGAAGCTGCGTGCGACCTTGTCAATGAAAGTGGCGCATCCTAACAGCTGGACAGCTGGGGAATTTCCTACATTGGTGTTTCATACTAGCTAAAGGTATAAAGGTAGAGGAGTCATTTTACCTTCCATTAAAAAAAAATCTTTGAAATGGATAATCATAATACCTATACATTGGGTTGACATGGAGATTTAAAAAACAAGTATGTAAAGCACAAGATACAGACTAGGTAGGCACTAAACACAGTAGTTATTTATGTTATGATGGGAAGGCAATGGCACCCCACTCCAGTACTCTTGCCTGGAAAATCCCATGGACGGAGGAGCCTGGTGGGCTGCAGTCTGTGGGGTCGCTAAGAGTCGGACACCACTGAGCGACTTCCCTTTCACTTTTCACTTTGATTCATTGGAGAAGGAAATGGCAACCCACTCCAGTGTTCTTGCCTGGAGAATCCCAGGGATGGCGGAGCCTGGTGGGCTGCTGTCTATGGGGTCGCACAGAGTCGGACACGACTGAAGCGACTTAGCAGCAGCAGCAGCATCTTGAAGGTACAAATGAAACACAAAGAGAAATGATCAGTCTATTTGGAAACCTCAGTTTCATTTATAAAAAGAAAGGGATAAATTGGCATGTCCTTTCTAAGGCTCTTGCCACTCTAAAAACTCATCCTGGCGTTTATTTTCTAGAACGTGGGCAGCACAACAACATGTGATGGACAGTGGGATTAAAGTGAGAAAGGTGACAACGCAGAGTGGTGAGCACGCAGTGGTAAAACGTTAAGGGCCATACAGATAAGATTAGGGGCCGGCTGGTCTCCTATAGGCTACGATGACCTTCACAGTGTTTTCTGGTGCATAAACGGCCAAGCATCGCCGTGACCGTCCTGCCTACAAACACTGGGCAGCCAGCCCACAGAAGGCTACTGTCAACCCTCCCGACCACTCAACTGGAACACAGAGCCTTGGAGAAGATTCCAGACAGGATCGCAGAAACTCTGGGGAGGATGGTGCCAGAGCCTGGAGCGCAATGGAAGGGAGGAGCGGCCGGCACCTCCTCCAGGGCTTCTACAGTGCTTCTGGGAAATATAGTTCTTAGCCGCGAAAGGAGCCTGGGGCTCCAGGAAGCGGGACTACAATTCCCTTCAGTCTTGGAAATTCTTTGTGCAGCACGCCTGCGCAGTCTGGCGGCCAATGCCGCTATAAAGGCTTGTTTTGCTCCGGGGGCTAATGCTCCGGAGCGTGGTCGAGTGGCCGGCGCGGCCGTCCTGGAGCTGGGGCACAGGTAGGTGTCGGTGACTGCCGCACTCCTTCTTTCTCCCTCGGATTGTCGCGGGTGCCATCCCCACCCAGTGTGTTTCGGCCCAGGGTAGGGGACTGCGATCGAGGATGCGAGCAGTCCGCGGGAAGTCGGAAAACTGAGAAAAGCGGCCTGGCCTTTCTCTAGTCTCCCGCCGCCTCATTTTCGGGACGCGACCGGGAGGGTTGGAGGTGAGGTCCTCGGAAGGCAGGTAGGGTGGGATGAGTGATCGGGGTGCCGGCTACATTCCCGGCTAACGCCACCAGGTGGTGCTACGCACGCGGCCCGTGTGTGTGGGTCGCTATCGCCTTTCCAGGCCAGAATTGGCCGTGGGAACGCCCTAAGGCCAGGGCATCCTAGGGGATGCTGGCCTGAGAGAAGCCCTCCTCTTCAAGGGTGTCGAGAGGCGGTTTGGGGCACTCCGGCATAAGCCGTACAGAGGGGATTGAGCAGCCAGCGACCTCAGAATTCATCGTCTCGTTTTGGCTACGGGGTAGATGGAGGTTCGTGACAGAAGCACGCACAGGAAACCCTTGGCAGAGTCCGGAATGGAATCCAGATCTCTTGACAGTCATTAGTGCCCTTTCCCTTTCCACCGCACAGAGCTGCGTGGGGCTTTATATTTATCACATAGGGGTCATTCGATTTCTACACAGACATGGGGGAGGCAGGAGGCAGATGGACACAGAAAAGACTGGCAAAGTTTCAGAAGGTTTTGAAGGAGAAGATGGATAGGCCATTCTGGGGTCTCCAGGGTGAGTCAGTGAAAGGTGCGGTAGGCTGGAGACAAGTAGATTTCAGGGAGGTGGTAAGTACATACCCTTGTAGCTTCAGGTCTTTTTGTGTGGCTGCAGGGCCTGGAACCACATTCCTGAGGTGTTGGAAACCTAAGGAATATTGCAATGAAGGCAATTTGGGAACACCAGTCTGGCTACTTCCAGGCCTTGCAATCCTGTGCAAACTCCTCCCCCCAGGCAGTTTTGACTGCATCATTGTGCAGGAGAAGGTCTACACTTAGCACTGAAGGAGTCTTGGTTAAAAAAAAGTTGCTGACCAAGAGACTTCTGTGCCGAGCAACTCTATGGGTTCTCTCACTTTGATTATTCTGTGAAGTGTCATTGTACAGCTCTGATTCAGAAGTAAATGAAAATCCTTTCCCTTTCTTCTCTCTTAAAAAAGACTTTTAAACACCTTTAAGGGAGAACAGAAAGAAGAAAAGAGGGAAATACAAATAGTACCCTCCCCTCCTGGTGGCTCAGAGGTTAAAGCGTCTGCCTCCAATGCGAGAGACCCGGGTTCGATCCCTGAGTCGGGAAGATCCCCTGGAGAAGGAAATGGCAATCCACTCTAGTATTCTTGCCTGGAGAATCCCATGGATGGAGAAGCCTAGTTGGTTACAGTCCATGGGGTCGCAAAGAGTCCGACACGACTGAGCGACTTCACCTTCACCTTCACCCTCCCCTCTGTCTCCAAACTCTGGCCTAGTGATCTTTCCTTAATTGTTTTCTTCAGATTTGGGCTTTGTTTGTTTCCCAGATCTATTGGACTTTCTAGCTCTTGGCTGGCCTTCCTGATACACAGAAGATGGAATCCTCCTTATGTTCAAGGCCAGGAGATAGTAGCTTTGTCCCTGGACAAGACCTGCCTACTTTCATTGCTCTACCTCTTGGCCCAGGAAATTAAAGAAGCAGCAGTGTTAGAGGGAATGGAAAATTACTCCCCACACTCTTCCAATTTAGAATAACCTGGAACAAAGTGACCAAAAGAAGCTGAGGTTACATGAATTCTTAGGCAATTAAGGTGATCCCTGTGGTCTTTCTGACTTGGCATTTGGCATTCTGAGTGAGTTTCTATGGCCTCCTTCCTTTCAAACTTGCTCCCCCCCTCTTGCCTTTTTTCAAAGCAGGACTGATTTTTTTTCTGCTTTCCAGATAGTTGGCGAGGTTGAGGAACCTTTGGCGGGGAAGGTTGGACTTCAGTGATCCCTGTAACAAGCAGGATTATTCTGATCTGCAGCTATATCCTGACACTGGGGACACTGGCAGATGCCAGGTCTGTTTATAGTTTAGGCTTAATGAGGTCTCAGTGACGTGATTGCTGCGCTCTTGGTTGTAAGCCGGTGTTCTTTATGGTGCAGTTTGTCATTGGACAAGGTGATTTTTTCTTTGAAAGATAAGTAGTTGAGCAATATCAACACAGGGTACTGGAGCCAGACCTCTGAAAAGTAAGAAGTCAAGCTTTCTTTTGCGCTGGAAACAAGTCTCTATGGTAGAGATTTAGTCCTTTTTATTTAGAGGATTCGTAAGTGTTCTTGTTTTCCGATACCTTAAGAAATGAATTGTAGCTCTCAGAATTATGTCCGCAATGTTGTACTTTTCATTCTCAGTGATTGATAGGAATTTATGGAATTCAAAAGGCAACACAGCTACAATTCTTTAGTTTCTAGTGAGGCTGTTATAAAAAGTGTTTTCCCAGCTTGTATCTGGGAAGCTTTGACCATCTTAGGGTGGAGGAAATGTTTTAGAGAGGGTATGTATGTGTTTTACTTTTTCTAAAGTAACCAGAATTGATACCGGGTATTGATTAATCAGGCTAACTGGGGTTTAGAACAGTGTTTCAGGTAGATACTAGATAAGACGTCATAGAACAGGGTGGGGAACAGGGTTCAGAACAGGGTTTTTGCTATTGTTTTTTTATAACAGCTTTGTTGAGATATTTGTATACAATGAAATTCACCTGAGTATAGAGCTTGGTGTTTGGTTAGTATATTAACAGAATTGTGAAATCGTCACCACTAGCTAATTTTAGGACACTGTCCGTAATCCACGGGGAATTTGTTTTTAAAATTCAGGTGTAAAATTTTTTTGGAACAAACTTAAATTGTTTCTGGAAAACCTTTTTTTAAAAGACTTATCTAAATGCTCTATGCATTGCAATTGAACTTAGTTGAGAAAAATAAAATGGTACTTGAAAGATGTTTGAGAATTTATTTTTATAGATATAATGACAGAAAACTTTAATGCTTTTGTCTCTTTCTCCCTATTTTAAAGTACTTTTACTTATTAAGCACAATTTAGGAAATACCTGTCCTTGATGCATTTTTAATTCCAGGAATTCTCAAGTGGAACCAAGAGTCTGTGAACCCTCCACTCACAGAAGATGAAGGACATTGACATAGGAAAAGAATACATCATCCCCAGCCCTGGTTATAGAAATGTGCGGGAGAGAACCAGCAATTCAGGGCAGCACCGAGACCGTGAGGACTCCAAGTACAAGAGAACTCAACCGGTCAGTGTTGCCCGGCCCGATTCCCTCTCCTTATCTGCTTGCTGTGCTAGACCATACCTTCTTTCGTCACAAAATGCATAACTGAAAAAAAGTTTCTTTTTCTTTACTGACTTTAGGTCATTGTTAAGAATTTATGGTTGTTTGTGAAGGAGAAGAGGTTGGCTCTCAACCTCTCATCTGTTTTTCCCCTTTGAGTTCTCCTCTGAAAAGGTGTTGCTTAAAAGAAGACAGTTTATGCAGGGTTGGGGAGGGGAAGGGCTGGGCAGGGAGCAGTGAGAATAGGAACCATTATACTTCTTTCTTGTATTTATAATTGTTCCCTCCCTCTGCCTCTGTTGTCTGCTTTTAAAAGGTAACTGGAGATTCTCATTCAGATTTCAGAGCGTACTTGGAACAATTTTAGATTGATGGAGGATAATCAGTTGAAATTTTCAAGAAAACCTATGAGTGTAAAAGAGTCTTTAGTGAATAATTTCCTCCAAGGGAAATAATGAATATGCATTTTAATCTGGAAGAAACATCGTCGTCATCTGGGGAAAAACTCTTGAATTGCAGAAGTAATAAGAAAGAATGGGGGTTGCTGGGTAGGAAGTTGAGGTTTGTGTTCATGTATTTGTTCTGTGAAAATTGGAGCAAGATATGGCTCTACAGCTGACACTGGAGTTTCATTAGCCTGACCTTACTTGTCCCTCTTTGCTATGTGAAAGCTGTTGCCTTATTATTAATCAACATTTTCTCACTGATGGATATTTTCTGTTTCTACTGTCTGTGGTACAATGCTTTCCTATTCAAGCTTAACTTTGGAGAAACATAGATTCACTGTAATCAGTGTCAAATCCTTAAGGTCCCAGTTCTGTACCATTTCTGTGTCCTTTTGTCCAGACTTTATGTTAACACATTTATTGAATATCTTTTGAATGCTTGACATTTAGTATAGCACTTATACTGGAAAAAGTCAGAGAGGATGAATAAAGTGGGGATGCTGTCAAGCTGTTAAGTCATCTGTGCCTTACTGGCTTAGGAATTAAAATAGTATCAATGGTAGAACCTAACTCATGAGATGCCTTGAGTATTAAATGAGCTAATACATATAAAATGCTTAGAATGGTGCCTGCCACATAGCCTATGCTCAAAGAATGTTAGCTCTTAGAGCTAGTAGTCTAGGGCATAAGAGGTGTGTGAGAAAGTTCTACATGTCATGCTAAGGAATCTTACTCTGGGCGTAGGGGAACTACTGGAAATTATTGAAAGGGTTTTTTTCTCTTAATTTTTTATTTGGAGATGACTGCAGATCCACATGCAGTTATAAAAATAATACAGAGAGATCCCATACACACTTTATCTGGCTTCTCCCAGTGGTAACCTCTTGCATCCTATAGTATAAAGTCACGACAGGACATTGATTGACAGGGATAACATGCACCCACTTCATTAAGACTTTGCCAGTTTCATGTGCACTTGTTTGTGTGTGTTCTATGCAGTTTTTTCCCGAGTAGATTCATATGACCACCATCACAGTCAAGGTACAAATCAGCGCCACCAAAAGGGTGTCTGGTGCTCCCCTTTTAGAGCCGCAGCCTCCTCCCTTGCCCTCTCCCCGTCTTTGGCAACCACTCATCTGTTTTCCATCTCTGTAATTTTGTCATTTTAAGAAAGCTGTACCAATGGGATTATATAGTACGTAACCTTTTGACATTGAATTTTCTCACTCAGCATTATTCCCTTGCGATCCATCTAATTTGTTGTGTATCAATTGTATTTTCCGTGTTATAGATAGACTACAGTTTGTTTAACCATTCATCTGTTGAAGGAAATGTGGGTTATTTCTAGTTTGTAGCTATTATAAACAAAGCTGCTCTGAACATTTGTGTATAGGATTTTTTGTGAATAAACCTTCCATTTCTCTGGGTAAATTCCAGGAGTGTAATTGCTGGGTCATATGTTAAGTGCGTGTTTAGTTTTATCAAAAACTTCAATACTCTTTTTTTCCAGAGTGACTGTTTAATTTTACATTCCCATCAGCAATGTGTGAGTCATCCAGTTTCTCTGCATTCTTGCCAGTATTTAATGTTATTAATTTAATTTTAGCCATTCTGATAGGTATGTCTGATATCTCATTGTAATTTTACTTTGCATGACCTAATAGCTAATGCAGTTGAGCTGAGATTTTTAAGACTTCATTTATCTTAGGAAGATTAATTTTGAGGCAGTATATGAAAAATGTGTATGAGAGAGAGAGAGACAAAATACAGGGAACAGTCTGGAGGCTTCTGTGCCAGCCCAGGTGAAAGAGACCAGGGGTCTGGATCCAAGTCTAATAGTGAAGATGGAGGAGAGGGGGGAGACTTAGGGGTATTTCTGGAAGGAGGGAGGGAGACATTGGGGTGCCTGTGGTAAGGCTATTGATGAGCATATGGGGAGAGAAAGAAGGAGAAGGAGGTGAGCATGAGTTTACTTTTGAACATGTGGAATTTGAGGTGCATCCAGATGAGGTGATCAGTAGACAGAGTACAGATAAGGAATGGAGCTGGGACAAGTTTTAGAGTCGTTAGTGCATCCATGTAGTGAAGCCTTAGTGAGCAAGCTTGCCCATGCCTAGCTTGTAAAACAGGAAGAGATGGAACCTGGAAAGATAGAGCGTGGTCCTGTGAAGTTTCTGAGGACAGAGGCCCTGTCCATTTGGTTAGAGCAGAGCTGACATTAGGGTCTGCAGTGGCAGCAGGAAGCTTTTCCTCTGTGGGTAGAGAAGGCTTGGAGGTGGAGTCACTGTTGTGCCTTTTGTCCTCTAAATTATTAAGTCAGGCACTAGACAGAAAGTTTCCTTCATGTGACTCAGCCTCATCTTGAAGAAACAGGAGGCTAATACCAACCACTTTTGTGAGATCTCCGGAGTCCACATGAATTTAATTTTCATTATCCTTTGATGTTTCCTAAACTTTTAAATATGGGTACTGTTTTCCTGTTTCTATTACCATATCCTGTAGCCTCTGAACTTTTTTTGTTTTTAACTTAAACTATTTCTTTTAATCAACTTTTTTCTTTTTGCTCAGTCTTGACCTAAGGAATAGAATTATAGGTTTATATAACTTTTTTACACATGTTAAAAGGCATATATAATGATCAAGTGATTTTAAAAATTCACATATCACCTAGAATGTTCTTGCATATTATCTATTAAAACTCCAGATTTCACAGATACAAATACATCTTCAACTTGTCTCATGTGTTAGCAGTTTGCTAAGAGGAAAAAAGCAAAATGACAAATTTCTGGTTCAGCGATGGTATAAAAATGGACAATTTAAGTATCTGGGAAGTGGAATGGCTGTAAAAGCATACCATTTACCTTTTTTAAGAATGTAAGTAGATAATTGGGTAGAGATTACAGTTTCGTGTCTTATGATCATAGCCATTGTTTCTGTATTAGTTGGTAGAGATGCAGTCTGGGACAAGACCTCCCAGATGCCAGCTCTTCCTATTATTATCCATCAGAAATGAAAAACAGTACCTCCCAAAGTAACAAAAGATAAGGATACATTTGTGACTCTTAATTGAAAAACAAGGTTTTATCCACCACCATTAGCCTTTGATAGGTTCAGTTTAACATGGACACATGAAACTGTCAAACAGAAGTCAGAAGTAAAGTGCCAACTATTAAATGCATTTTAAACAAGTTGGTGATTTTTTTTTTTTTTTTTTTTTTTTGCTGTCAGCAAAGTTTCAGAGTATATAGCTTGCCGCTTTCCTAATATTGTGACCAAATCTTTTGGAATACTCTTTGGGAAAATTGCTCTAATCATTCACACCTTCAGATACTTGTATCACATCTGCTTGCTGCTGCTAAGTCACTTCAGTCATGTCTGACTGTGCGACCCCATGGATGGCAGCCCACCAGGCTCCCCCGTCCCTGGGATTCTCCAGGCAAGAACACTGGAGTGGGTTGCCATTTCCTTCTCCAATGCATGAAAGTGAAAAGTGAAAATGAAGTTGCTCAGTTGTGTCCGACCCTCAGTGACCCCATGGACTGCAGCCTTCCAGGCTCCTCCGTCCATGGGATTTTCCAGGCAAGAGTACTGGAGTGGGGTGCCGTTGCCTTCTCCAATCACATCTGCTTAGAGCTAGTTAAAATAATGCATTTTCACACCTTCCTTTTGTTCAAGACTATTGAGGTAAAGCTTGTGGCCACACACAACTTGATGATTTGCAGACATCCTTTAATCCTAAAGTGCTAATAGGGGTGCCTTCTGGTGCTGTTAGTTCTTTGAGCCTAAGTACTAATCTTGGCTGGTGTTAGGCTGGCATTATTTCAACTAACATGAAGATTTATGTCCAGATCACTCCTTAACACTGTTCCCGTGTCTGAGGTGTGGCTCTCTGAGCATAGATCCTTTTCTTATAATTGCATTCAGATATGTACATGTTGATCACATAACTCTACCAACTCTGGTTGGTTTAAGATGTGATATATATATATTTTTTTAATTCAGCAAACATTTGAGCACTCTGCAAGATGTACACACAGCCCTGAATGAAGTGTTCTGGTGCACATGATGGTAAATTGAGTCTGGCCCTGCCTGCCCTCCCTAGAAGCTTCAACTCATAGTCATGTATGTAGATTACTAAAATTTAGATGCTGTGGAAATTAACAAGAAGAAAAGAATTCTTCAGTCTCTGAGATCAGGGAAGACTTCAGGAGGAGGTAGAATTTGGTTGGAGACTTGAAGAACAGGTAGAATTTGGAGAAATGAAGAACATGCCTGGTGGAAGAAAGAGCTGTGGGTAGAACCAACAAGCTGTGGGTAGGCCAACCAAAGAACTGTTGGCTTTGAGCATCAAGTGTGAAGTCATAGATATAGAGGGCTTGATCATGAGTTTCAGATGATGTGTGTATGTGGTTTTTGTTTTTTGTTTTTTTTTTTGCTAAATCTGCAGTTTATTTTGGTAGGTTTTTTTTTTTTTCCTCATTTTAAAAAAGGCCAGTGGGGTTTTGTGTTTGTTTTTCAAACTTTTAATTTTATGTTGGAGCATAGCTGATTAATAATGTTATGATAGTTTCAGGTAGACAGCAAGGAGATGATGTGTGTTCTTGAATAACAAACAGGCCAAGGAGTTGGTATTTTAGTTGCTTTAAATTAAAATTAAAGCAAAAATAAGACAAAGCTCTGTGATGCTTTCATAAGCTTTTTTTTGGTGGTGCTGGTTTTCTCACTGTGCTCAGGCTAAAGCCAAGGGTGACTGTTTTTTCCCTAGCATGTCTAATCTAACTAAGAAAGGAGGAAACATGCAAAATAAGGAGTAGTCAACTAAAGTTCATGGGCCTTTACTACTTTTCTCTTTTTGTCCTTTCTGTCAAGTGTACCACTGGTGGAATTTGCTTTCTACCCATGTTAGAATATTCTGCCTCTAGGCAAAGTAACAAAGCAAGTATTCACAGAGTCCAGTGACCTTCACCAAGTGTCTCCTTTAGTTCTGTGTCCGGCTGACACTTTAGCCTTGGTTGGAGTATTTGTGATTAGTGAGTGGAAGAACTATTTGGGTGAGCTCAAGTTATATGCTAGAGACAAGGATGTGAATAGTAATCTCTTACCAAGAAATAGGATTCTAGGATATGTTATTATGAAAGAATTATGGTCTCTTGCAGAAAATGTGCAGATTATGGAAGATTACAGGAAAAAATAAAATCACCCTTAGCACCTCTACCTAGGGACAACTATTGTTGTCATAAAATAGTTTTGTTTAGTACTTTAACAAAATTTGACTCTGAAAGCTCTTCTTTATGGATGAAAAGTATGTGAATTTTTCTATGCCCTTGTGTTTTCAGCGTCAAAAATATTACCTGTGAGTCTCCTTGCTGTTAGGAAGGAGAGCGGGGTGAAGGAGATTAGTATTGCAGTCTCTGCATTATTTTTCTCTTGATTGGTACTCAGTGACTCAGCATATTTTCTGAACAGTCAGTAATAGGATGAGTAAGAACACCTGCCTCCCTACCCCCCTTTTCCCTGAAGGCATCTATAAAGCTTTATAGAGCTTAGTACGGTATGATACGGTCTCTGGTCAGGTGCCAGATGTTGGTCTCCAATAGCAGCCTGGAGCTCTCTGCTGGGGATGACAACAGCACTGCCATTGGTGCAGAGCCCAGGTGGCTTTCCTGCATGGTGACTGAGTCTAGAGCCCGCAGGTCTCCTGAGGTTGGCCTGCTGCCTTGATCGTGAGCTCTTTTACGCCATCTGCAGCACGGCTGCTGCTTCTTAGCTAGGAAATGCTGCTTAAGGGGAATAAATATAGCTTGTTGGCACGAGTTAAAGGAGCTTTCTGTCAAAAGGGAAGAAAAGTATTGGAACTAGCAGCGTATTTTTCAAGCAATTTTAAATACTCAAGCCTTTATTTTGTTAAAATCTATAACTTGGAAGTGACAAATGGTTAATGAAAAATTTTTCATTGAAACCTGGATTTTGCTTTGAGGTAGCCTTGTACTGAAGGCTACATGACTGAAGCAACTTAGCAGCAGCAACAGCAGCAGCAGCAGCAGCAGCCTTGTACTGGGGCTTCCCAGGTGATGTATTGGTAAAGAAACTCACCTGCCAATGCAGGAGATGCAAGAGACATGGGTTCAATTCCTGGTTTGGGAAGATCCCCTGGAGAAAGAAATGGCAACCTGCTCCAGTGTTATTGCCTGGAAAATTCCATGGACAGAAGAGCCTAGCAGGCTACAGTCCATGGGGTCACAAAGACTGAGCATGCATACGCAGCCTTGTGCTAATGCTTTCTAAAATGTCTCACCATTCTGTCCCTTGCTTTCTCTTAATCAAAAATAAAAAAGGCCAATGCCAGGAACAGGGAACAGGGCCTCTGTAAGTCTTTGCAATAGTTGAACCTCTCAGTATCAAAGTTACAGACTAATATGAAGTTAATTTAGTACACAAAAGTCCACTAATTAGTAGAATTAATCTTATTAAGTCGATCCCTTCCCCCTTACCCCCCTTTTTGTGAGTTAACCTATTTAGATAATTAGATGCCATATTTTTTTTAATTATTTAAGATTATTTTCTGAATTAGCTGTTCAAAGAATCAACTCTTATTAGATATCAAATGACAATTTCTGTTGACTAAAGCAGGTATGATGTTAGGCAGTTACTTAGTTTCCTTAAATGTATTCTCACAGTGGAAAAATAGGCCAACTGCCCAAATACTCACCTTTACTTTGCATCTCACTATTGTCAGCGCTTCCAGCCTGCTCTCCAGTACAGGTCACATAATGGACCCACTCATGTCTTATTTGAGGCATTTAACACAGGCACACACAGTACTGGGCACTGAAGGGAGTTTCATTTACAAATTATATTTTGGCTTTTTTTGTTTTTTTTTAAGCTAAAGCCTGAAAGTCTTCAAGGGATTTTGTCAAATGTAAAATACCAACATTTTGTTATCTGCATTGGTGGTTCTCAGTTTAGGCTGCATATTAAAATCACTTGAAGAATGTTAAAAAAAGATACTAACACTCCAGACAAATTAAACCAGTCTCTGGGGTCATGCTCCGGCAATCAGTGCTTTTTAAAGCTGCCCTGGTGATCCTAATGTGTTACCAGCGCCAAGAACCTCTTCCCTAGATCTCACAGGATCGTCTTTTCCATCCCCTCAACCAGTGGGGCTTTCTTCTTCTGAGATTTATTTTCAGTTTATCCTTTGAAACCTTATCATTGTAATAACAAAGTTAATTTCATCCCCCGATGTAATAGGAACTTGGGGAAAGTTTCTTGGAATTTAGCTTATGAAACAACTGAAAGCCCTCCAGTTTTTCTCCTGATTCTGGGGTAATGCTAGATTATGAGGTATGGAAAAATACCTGTTTTACCATGGTGGTAACAAGGCATATCCACTGGTTTTACGTATTTATATTTGTGGGTTGTATTAATAGCAGATCCTGGACATTAGGGTAACACAGCCTAGTTACAAATGAGTGAGCTGGGGTACAAATTAATCCATAGCCACTGAGCAATAAGACTGAGGTTAGCAGGTTCCCCAACTCTGACTAGTGAGCCATTTCTAATATATTATGCTTCCTTCCTGTGAAAGTTGCATTCTGAAATTTTGCTGTCCCTCTAGACTGAAGTGGCCACTCCCTGGAATTTCTTAAGGGAAATGCTTGAGATGATCGGGATCTTGTTACTTATGCATTGGAATAAGAAATTGCTGAGATCTGGGGGAATTGTCCTTTGCGGTGTTAATTTATTGAGAGGGAGGATGGGAAAGCCTGAAGTCAGATGTTCTTGGAAGGGCATCAGCTTTTTTCATTTCTTTTTAAATTTAAAATAAAATGTAACTTTCTCTTTAATTTTTAACATTTTAAGTCTCTTTGAAAACTGTTACCTTTGTAACAGCTTCCCTTATACGTTTGTCTTTCTAAATGTTTATGGAGTGGGACACCTACGGCTATCCATTCCGTATTTTTGTTAATATCTTGTGAATTGAGGAGAAAAATATGCTCTAGGCTTTTGAGGCAAGTCCATTCTGATTGTGCCCCTAGGGCGGCTTTCTTTGTGGGGCGGGTCAGACCGGAGTATTGTAACCTTTAATCCCCTTGGAAGCAGAGAGGTGCACCTGGTTGGTTCCTCAGCCCCTGGGCTTCGTTCAGAAGGCTACCCTGCTGTTTGCTGTCAGGAAGGAACTGTTCAGCCTGAGGAATGACCATCGGCCCTTGGTATCTTGTCCCAGGGGCCTCCAGGCAGGGGGAAGCCCGAGGTTGCCCTTTCAGCAGACATTCCACTCTGGCAGCCTGTTAAAATGAAATGGACAAACTAGATAAGCAGAAGCCCTGTGGTGTGACAGTGAGCCTGTTATCACAGTCTTGGAGCACAGAGGAGGGAGGGCCCCTGTGCAAGTATCTCTGTTTGCTTATGGATCGAAAGTTCCTTACTTTCTTCACCCGATGGGCATATAAATGGCTCTGTGTTTCCCTGACCTTTATTCGAACAGTGGCTGAATCTAAATTTCACTGTCCCCTTTTGGTTCCCCAGCGTCCTCACCCTGCTCCACCTGAGTCTCCTAGCCAGAGTCCTCAGGAAGATACAAACAGCAGCAGTAATTTCTTTGTTGAATGTTTTCTCAACTCCTGGATCAAGCAGTATTTTTCCCTTTGGAATGAATCAGCTGCTGTGGATGCCTTCTGTGGCTGTGTCCTCTGTCCATGGAGAGCCCTTCAGTCTGCAAAGCTCCTTAGGAGCAATACAGAAAAATTAGTGCATCTCAAGAGAAGCCTTAAGAAGTTACTTCTAAAACTGATTTAAAGCATTATAATATAAAAAACAAATAGGCCATAAAACACATTTCCCTAGGTCAGCATACACCGAATACTAGCATGTGAGCTAAGTTTAGCTCTCTTGGGCTACCTTAGCACTACTGACATTTGGGGGCTAAATCCTTCTTTGTTGTGGGGGCCTGTCCTGTGCCTGGTTGGCTGCTCGGCAGCATCCCTGGCCTCTACCCACTGAATGCACAGTTATGACCAAAATGTCTGCAAACATTACCAGATGTCTCCTGGGCAAGCAAAAATCCTCCTCAGTTGAAGACTACTAGGCTACACTATCCAACACTGTAGCTGCCAGCCATAGGCAGCTGTTGAGCCTTGGAAATGTGGAAAGTCCGAATTGAGATCTGCCATATAGAACACATGCACCAGGTGTCAAAGACTTAGAACCAAAAAAGAATATAAAATACCTCGTAATTTTTTATTGATTACATGTTTAAAAGATACTATTTTGTATATATTGGGTTAAGGTATATTCTTATGGTTAAATTTCACCTGTTTCTCTTCCCTTTTTAGTATGGCTACTAAAAACATTTAAATTACATTTGTGTCTTATATTTTTTTCTGTTGGGCAACATTGCACTGGAGTGTCAATCTACTGTGGTTTAACCATTAATCTTCTATTAAGCATCTAGTCCCCTGTATACCATTGGGTTTAAATTATATCTTTTCTTGGGGAGAATTTTCTTTCTACAGTAATATTATGAAGACAAAGCATGTATAAAGTGTTACATGTGACCAGTTTGTTTCCCTGACTGCTGCTGCTGCTGCTAAGTCGCTTCAGTCGTGTCCGACTCTGTGTGATCCCATAGATGGCAGCCCACCAGGCTCCCCCGTCCCTGGGATTCTCCAGGCAAGAACACTGGAGTGGGCTGCCATTTCCTTCTCCAGTGCATAAAAGTGAAAAGTGAAAGTGAAGTCGCTCAGTCGCGACCCCATGGGCTACAGCCCACCTGGCTCCTCCGTCCGTGGGATTTTCTAGGCAAGAGTATTGGAGTGGGGTGCCATTGCCTTCTCTGGTTTCCCTGACTACCTGCCAGCAACTCACTAGAAATCCAGTCAAGGTTCAGATGTATGTTTTCTTATGTTTCCCTCTTTGTTCGCTTGGATTTTATCTCTATTTCTACTGATATTAAGGTATGTATAATTGTATCTTAAAATTTAAGTTTAATTTCTTGCTTGGTGACATTGAATTTAGAGGGTGAGAGATGGACACTTTTGAATCAATTTAGTAGATTATTCTGGATTTTGAACTTTTGTAAATACTAGACTATAACCTGCATGAAAGCAGTGATTTTGAGGTGTGAGTCTGTTTTTTCACTCCTGTTTCCCCAGCACCCAGAGCTGTGCCTGGCGTGTTGTAGGTCCCTCAATAAATACTGAATGGATGGGTAAAACATGTTTTTCAGTAAAAGCTGACTGTTCAAAATATTATGTTAGTTACCTGGTCACTTTTTTAGCTGCATTCTCCTTTTTCTTGTGCTGATTTCATTACACAGAAAGTTTTCCTTTTTATATTCAAGCCATCCATTTTGCCTTTGGTAAGTTTCTGACTTTGGGGGAAGATGGAGACTATTTTCCTTCCATCAGTGTGCTAAAATGCTATTTAATTCTCTTCTGTTTATTTCACCATTTTAATGTAACTTTGAGGGTTAATCCTAGATGGATTAATGTATGATATGAAACATGAATCTCAGTTCATCTCCATTCTGTTTTTTATTTGTCCCAGTGATATCCACTGAATCATATTTCCCTACCCTGTTATATTATTTATGTATTCATATAGCAAGCCTATATAGCTTGAGTATATAGAGTCAGTTTTCTTGGTTCATTTCCATTTTTAATCCAGTCAGTCTTAGAACATTGATAACTTGCTTTACAGAATGTTAATATATTAGAATATATTTGTTTTTACTTTAAATAGACATTTTTTTTTCGCTCGACTTGCTTAGCCAGGTAAACTTCTTTTGGAAAGCCTAGAAAGAAAGAGAAGTTAGGCATCCAGCCAGATACAATTAGACATTTGTGACATCTTTGCAGTTACTAGCAGGGTGATATAAATATGCTTTTACTTTATTTTAAAATATCAGTCTGTAATGTATTCATCTGTTAGCATCTACTCATCTTTGGTTGAAAAACCACCTGGAAGTGCACTTTTGCAATTAAGTAAACTCATCTGTTTATAGTCTAGTGTTCTAATCATGTATTTGTGATTTTGACTTTGGAAAGTACCATTTGCTTATAATGAGGTTAGTTTGGAGAGTCAGAGTTTATTTTAATCTGATACTCACCCTGGGAAAGAGAGGCAAGCTGGCTGTCTATAAAGATACATCCGAGGTCATCTTATACAGTAATGATTTATTTGCTTGTTTTTTCTTTGAAAGACACATAGCTTAGTAATTAAGAGCCTTAACTCTGGAGCCTGGATTCAATCTCTGCTTTTTAAAGATCTCTTCAAGTCTTTGTTGTTATTTCAGTTTCCTCAGCTGTAAGACAGGGGAATGAGAGTGTCTACCTCATAGGGTAATTGTGAGAATTATAGGAAGTTAGTATCTGTAAAACATTTAAAACAATGCCTGGCACACAGTAAATGCCATATTGGTTTGTTATAAGTTCGTTTGTCCACATTTTCCCATCACCTTCAAGTAAGTGGTTTGCCTTTACAGATAAATGCTAGTCATGAGATCTGGCTGCAGACAAAGAAGGCTGTCCTAACTTCCTCTATTTCTTGCTAATGTCCCAGAGTAGGTGGGACAAAGGCAGCCTTGAGTCGACAAAATAGAACTGAAAGTACTAAAGCTAATAGAAGTTCTCTTTTGCAATATCACTGTAATACACATTTTATAATGAGTAATTAAGCAAACTGGATATATGTCTAGTTGCTAGGAGCTATACTTTTTAATCCTATAATCCCACTGGTGGAATTTATCCTAAATAATCCAGAAAGAGAAAAATAAACTATAATTGTTTATTACACTGTTAATAATACAGAAAACATTAGAAGTGTATTGGTTAAGAAGATTTCTTAGTGGTATATCATGTAGCTTTAAATGATGATAATGCAGACTGTGGAGCAATATTGAGATATTCTAGTTGACATTTACATAATAGGTGCCAGGCTGTATACTGAGCCAGGGGCCAGGGATACAAACAAGAATTAGTCAGCCTGCCCTCCAGGAGCTCTTCTCTTGCCAGAAGCATCCCACTGCAGTGGTGTAGTACAGGGAAGAGATAGGAAGGAGGAAATGAATTCCCTAATCTTGAAACAATTAGGGAAAGCTAAAGGAAAGAGGAATGGTTGAGATAGTCCATAAGATTTATCAGGTGGATCAGTTGGTGTGTAATTAATATGTATCAAATGTTTGTTTAATACTTATACCCAATATTTTGCTAAACACTTTTCATTATCCTATTCATTCTTCTCAACACTTTGTGGTCTTCCCTGGTGCCTCAGCTGATAAAGAATCCACCTACAATGCAGGAGACCTGGGTTCAGTCACTGGGTTGGGAAGATCCCCTGGAGAAGGGAAAGGCTACCCACTCCAGTATTTTGGCCTGGAGAATTCCATGGACTGTATAGTCCATGGGATTGCAAAGAGTCAGACATAACTCAGTGACTTTCACTTTAATTCATTCTTCTCAACACTTTGTGGTAGGTGCATGTACCATTGTAAAAATGAGTAAGTTGAAGCTTAAAGTGACTTGGTAATATGCAGAAAGTTGGTGGCAGAATCAGCCTGTGAGCCCATATCTTATCTTCTAAAAGCCATGTGCAGGGACTTCCCTGGTGGCACAGTAGATAAAATCCACCTGCCAATGCAGGGGACACGGGTTCAGTTCCTGGTTCAAGAAGGTTCCTATGCCACGGAGCAACTAAGCCCATGCGCTCTAGGACCCTCAGGCCACAACTCCTGAGCCTGTGGGCTGCAACTGCTGAAGCTTGCATGCCCTAGAGCCTGTACTCCACAACAGGAGAAGCCACCGCAATGAGAAGTCCTCGTACGGCAAAGGAGAGTAGCCCTTGCTTGCAGCAACTAGAGAAAGCCCACATGCAGCAATGAAGACCCAGCATAGCCAAAAATAAATATATAAACTAAATTATAAGAATAAGAAAATAAAATCCGTATGCAAAACCACTATACTTCACAGAGGCCTCCAACTATGGGAAAATCCCACAGTGGCCTAAGGAGTGTAAATACTTTAAGATCATAGAGAGTATAGTTTTATTGGAGTAAGGGGGTTTTGTCTTGGTTTTCTTGATAGTGTTGTTTTATCATTCAAGAATTCTTGCCAGGAGCTAAACACCTGCTACTTACTGTTTTGAGAGTCCTGTCTTTGAAGGAGCTGGGGGCAAGTATGGAGCAGGACTTGAAACAGGATTCTGCGTGGATCCTATCATCTCCAACAAATATTTCACCGTTGTTATCTAGGCAGTGAGTAGGATATGGCAACAAGACTGACAGTTTAAGAAGCAGTTTTCCTAAAGCTATTCTTTAGGAAAGAATAGCAAAAATATGATGTAACTTATTAAGTGGGTTGCTTAGAATGATAACTTTCAGTTGTCTTAGATCAACAATATAGACTTTTCCATACCCTTACAGTGGTCATTCCTACTCCATGTGTTATTATTATATGAAAATATGAGAATTAATTTAGCCACTTTTCAACTACTTTTATGGGGGTTTTTCTTTGTCAGGATAAAATTATACTGAATGCCTTGTATGAAAATCAAAAACAGTACAAGAGCCCTCAGTCTCTTGATATGTTACAGGCGTTTTCTCATGCTGGTGTAGCACTCATGATATGCCTGGGGGAGTGAAACCTCGCCTGTCTGCTCTCATCTGAGTGTTTTTAGAGAACCTTTGAATTTCACATTCTCCACTATGGGAAGTAACTACCCGGAAGGTGGTAGAACATGACATCATGCGTATAGTCAAAGGAACAAAACTCATGCATTAAGATCAATTTTTGTTTGTTGTTATCATTAAATCCATTCACTTTTCTTTTCATAGCTTTTGATGAAACTAGGCATTTTAGAGATGAATAAAATGAAATCAGTGTACTATAAAGATAGAAATTGGAATACTTTTATTCCCAGTATCTAGGACAGTTTTGTATATAGGTGTTCTGTAAGTTATTTGTTGAAAGAATGAATTAAATAAGATGTGAAGATTTTAGTTTTCTCTTAATGCTACTATGCCATTCTTATATAAGAATGCTAATGGATGGCATACCAAGTCTTCTTTTTTTTAAAAAAACATAAGCTTTGATACTTCTTTCTTTCTTTCTTTATTGGTCATACTATGTGGCATGTGGGATCTTAGTTCCCCTACCAGGGATCAAACCTGTGCCCCCTGCAGTGGAAGCTCAGAGTCCTAACCACTGGACAGCCAGGAAATTCCCCCCAAGTTTTCCTTTTCTGATTCTGTACTGTCCAAAGATGTTTATAAAACTCTCCTAACTCTTGAACTTGGTTCTCCTGGAGATACAAAAGATCTAGAACAGCTAAACCAGGTTTGTAAAGGAAGAATAATAAAGTTGGAGAGATAGCACACTGTGCTATTGTAAGACTTACTAAATAGCTGCCTCTTAATATTTGAGTTGCTTCTCTTCTGTGTGTAAAAGAGGTAGTGTGTGAAAATAGAGACTCCACTTTGTGTAAGGTCCAGTGTGTTAGGTGCTACACCGCTTAACTTTTTCTTGATCCAAGAGTCTATTCTTTCTTGCTAGTTCACAATAATTGCTAGAAATATTTGTGAGAATGTCAGAAAAGAATAAGATTCCTTATAAACCCTTTCATGAGGAAAAGAATGGTTCTGCTTCTGTAACAGTAACTGCGGAAGTCACTTTGGGTTGATAAACAACAAGGCCCTATGGTATAGGACAGGGAACTATATTCAATATCCTGTGATAAACCATAATGGAAAAGAATATGAGGAAGAATATGTACGTGTGACCCTGTGATCCCACTCTGTATGGGGATATTTGTGACTCTATGATCCATGGCATATATCTGGGGAACAATATGATCCCAAAAGATACATGCACCCCAGTGTTCACTGTAGCACTGTTTACAAAAGCTAAGATATGAAAGCACCTAAATGTCCATTGACAGAGGAATGGATAAAGAAAAGGTGGTACATATATACAATAAAATATTACTCAGCCATTGAAAAGAATGAAATAGTGCCATTTGCGGCAACATGGATGGACCTAGAGATTATCATTCTGAGTGAAGTAAGTCATACTGAGAAGGGGAAATATCATATGACATCCCTTATATGTAGAATCTAAAATGAAATGATACAAATGAATTTATGAAACAGAAACAGACTCACAGACCTCCAGAACGAGCTTCCGGTTGCTGGAGGGGGAAGAGGTAGTTAGGGAGTTTGAGACAGACATGTACACACTGCTAAAATGAATACCAAACAGGGACCTACTGTATAGCACATGGAACTCTGCTCAATGGCTAATGTGGCAGCCTGGATGGGAGGGGGTTTGGGGAAGAATGGATACATGTATATGTATGGCTGAGTCCCTTCTCTACTCACCTGAAACTATCACAACATTGTTTGTTAATCAGATATATACCCCAATACAGAAGTTTTTAAGAAAGAATGTGTATGCATAACTGAGTCCTTTTGCTCTACTGTAAAAATTAATGCACTACTATGAATCAACTACACTTCAATAAAATAAAATTTAAAAAAAAGTAATTTGGGGTTACTTTTAGAATGAACAGGCAAAAATCTTAGATGTGTCCAGATTTTTGGCCCACCCTCTTCTGCCATAGTTTGAATTACATGCATTTTTATTAATATGATTAATTGGTTTTTATAAACTTTGTAGTAAATATGTATAACTTTGTATTTCTACCCATGAGACCCTCTGCTTGTGGAAGTCTGGAGAGGAGCTCTTTAGCTGGGCAGCCAGGGTGAGAGCCCCAGTTCTGCACTCCTTGTTGCTAACGAGAGAGAGAGGGGGGAGGCATGTGTGCATTCTGGGTTTTTCTGCCTGACAGAGCTGTTTAGTGGGGAGGGGTGTTGATTGTTAACTTTTTATCATAGAAAATAGGCAATAGAATTTGCAGTTAGTAGTGAAGTAATTGACTCTCAGTCTGTATTGGGAAATGAAAGATAAAACATTTTGGTGATAAAAATATAAATTTTAAAACATACAACACAATGAGTGAATCCTAATATAAACTGTGGATTTCAGTTAGTGATAACATATCGGTCTTGGCCCATCACTTGTGGCAAATGTAGTGCACTCATGCAAGATGTTAATTACGGAGGAGAAGAGGGTAGGTGAGGAGGTCTATGGGAGCTCAGTACTTTCTGCTCAGTTTTTCTGAAAGTGCTCAAATAATAATAATAAATGAAGTCTATTAGTATAGAAGTTTTAAAGTATCCGGTTGAATGTTCCTTAGTGAGTTCATATCACACAAATGAGTGTTTAACTTCCTGACCCTTGGGATTTCCTGGATGAGATGAATCAAGTTTGCAGTTTGAGCTGTTGTGTCAGTAGATTTGGTCCTCTCTGATTCTCTCATGTTCATTAACTGTGCTTTGCCTTTTCTCCCTCTCTGTTGAAACAGTTGGATTGCCAGGATGCCTTGGAAACAGCAGCCCGAGCGGAAGGCCTTTCCCTGGACCCCTCCATGCATTCTCAGCTCAGAATCCTGGATGAGGAACATCCCAAGGGAAAGTACCATCATAGCTTAAGTGTTCTGAAGCCCATCCGGACCACTTCCAAGTAAGAGGTTCTGCTAATTAATGGCTTGTCTGTGAAGCACCAGAAAAATTTGGGCTAAGATTATTTGGGGAAACTTGAGTTTAGTCATCAGTATCAGTTCAGTCGCTCAGTCATATCCGACCCTTTGCGACCCCATGGACTGCAGCATGCCAGGCTTCCCTGTCTATCACCAACTCCTGGAGCCTACTTAAATTCATGTCCATCGAGTCAGTGATGACATCTAACCATCTCATCATCTGTTGCTCCTTCTCCTCCTGCCTTCAATCTTTCCCAGCATCAGGATCTTTTCCAGTGAGTCAGTTCTTCACATCAGGTGGCCAAAGTATTGGAGCTTCAGCTTCAGCATCAGTCCTTCTAATGAATATTGAGGATTGATTTCCTTTAGGATTGACTGGTTTGATCTCCTTGCAGTCCAAGGGACTCTCAAGAGTCTTCTCCAACACCATAGTTCAAAAGCATCAGTTCTTCGGTGCTCAGCTTTCTTTATAGTCCAGCTCTCATATCCATACATGACTACTGGAAAAACCATAGCTTTGACTAGATGGACCTTTGTTGGCAAAGTATTGTCTCTGCTTTTTAATATGCTGTCTAGGTTGGTCATAGCTTTTCTTCCAAGGAGCAAGCATCTTTTAATTTCATGGCTGCAGTCACCAACTGCAGTGATTTTGGAACCTAAAAAATAAAGTCTCTCACTGTTTCCATTGTTAAGAGTGCTGTATACTAACTAAACAGCATATTTTAAGTGTTGGCTAGCCTCTCCATGTGTGTTGACAATTCTGTGCTCTGGGTTTTCTCTCCTCAGACACCAGCACCCAGTGGACAATGCTGGGCTCTTCTCCTGTATGACTTTTTCTTGGCTTTCTCCTCTGGCTCGCAAAGCCCACAAGAAGGGGGAGCTCTTAATGGAGGATGTGTGGTCTTTGTCGAAGCATGAGTCTTCTGAGGTGAACTGCAGAAGGTAGGCGTCTCTGGTCCACCCTCGTCTCCCACAGACTGGATATGTAGGGCCTGAGCTAGGAGTGTGGGTCTGGCAGTGCCACGATCAGAACTCTGAGTCTTTTTAGGATTTGAGCTGTGCTATAGAGGGAGGGTAGCCTGGGGGTGACTTTCTCTTTGCTCTTCTGCTTTATCTCCTATTTTACCTTGAATCCTGTTTTAACTACGGGCTTTCTCTCTCTCTCTCAGCCCCGCTTCTCTTCCTGAGTCTGCAGGGAGATTATGTTGCTGCCTTGTGACAGAGTACATTTTTGTGGTAGCCGATTGTCATGATTAAAATCTAGTTTACAACTTTATACTTTACCAGAGGATCCTTCAGCAAGGGTTGGGGACCCCTGAGAAAGACAGATTCTATTCAGGGATAATTTTTGTGGGTGGAAGGGAAGACTTTGGTTCTCATCATTTTCTGAATCCTGAGAGGCTGCCTATACAGGGTAAATATGTGGTTACCAGGAAGGGTCTTTTTTCCCCAGAAGGTGAAGACTCTGTACGTAACTTTAAAGGAGAGACTGGTGTGAGTGGGGGCAGCAGGGAGGCTGGGGTGTGCGTATTCCCTGGAAAGATGTGTAATGGAGGATATGTGCCCTTGTTAAGACTAGAGAGACTGTGGCAAGAAGAGCTGAATGAAGCTGGGCCCGACGCTGCTTCCCTCCGGAGGGTTGTGTGGACCTTCTGCCGCACCAGGCTCATCCTCTCCATCGTGTGCCTGATGATCACGCAGCTGGCAGGCTTCAGTGGACCAGTAAGTCCTAACCATCCTTTCTGACAGTCTCCAGGGGCCCGGCCATGGCCAGCTCTAACATTCTTATTCTGTTTCAGGGGTTGTGCTCACCTTTGGGCTAGTTAGCAACCTTAGAAATCCTCCAGGTCTGTTGCCAGGGCACAACTGATACTGAGTGAATAGTGGTTTGTGAAAACTGGAAGGATGAGGGGGCCGCATTACCAGAGACGAAGCGGAACTGGCTTGCTTCCCTGGGGTGGGGGTGAAGCTGAGTGATTCCGTTTCTGCACAGGACCATGCTGCTGTGCTGTGTGTTGACATGAAACAACAGTCCTGGTTCAGGCAGTGTGTCTTGCTGTGCTGTGAGTGGCATTGTGTGGCATAGGCTGTCGAGTTGGTGCTGGTGACACAGCGAAGGTCTGGAGGCAGAGTTGTCACGTGTTTGCCGGTTCTGTGGCAAAGGAGCCCTCGAGAAGCTGGAGGACTGTTGAGATTTTTAGAGTCTAACCTGAAGTTCATTTTCAGTTTTGGTTTATAGTGTAAGCTGCGTAGCAGGTGTCGGGGTGGCAGCCCTGGTTTTCCTAGTGTTGCTGAAGCAGAGTAGGAGAGAAGAGTGACTGTCACACTGTTCTCTGGACACCTGTTTCTTACACCCACTGTGCTGCCCTTACACTTGAGACTTTGATTAAATCTATTTTCTACATATTTGCCTTGAGGCATCGGAGCAGTAGTACTCCTTATTCTGTGCATTTTCCGTGTGTGGGTAAGCTGGAGGTTCATGGTTTTGGTAAGTATGGGCCTAAGATGCATGGTAATTAGGTAAAACTAATTTGCAGTTTTTCTGTTATGTTCTCTTTTTGTTGTTGTTTGTTCATTTGTTTTTTGTTTTTAATGTTTGATGCCTTTAAAAAGTTTTGATCTCTTTTCTGAAGCAGAGAACACTCCTTTTCTGGTATTGGGTTTCTTATTAATTGACCAACTAACACACTTTGGTATAAGTTTTTAAGTAAGAGGGACCATGTACCTGAATATCATGTCACTGACCAAAATGGCAAACGTTTTCATAGGACCAGCTTCCCCCAAGAAGAGCTTCTGTCATTGTTTCACTACAGGGCTGGTGGCTGCTCTGATCTTTCGAAGAATTCTTTCAGCTGGGTAGCACGGTATACAGGCTTCCTTGATTCTGTTTGGTCAATGCTAGAATTTCATTGGCTCTCCCACCTCCCCCCCCACACCAAAATTCCATATTGTTGGGATTTTAATTTTTCACTTGGGAAAAAAAGTTACTTATGCTTGTTCAGCTTGGGGGCCTTACAGTCACTCCCTTAAGCACCTGCATATTCTTTCAGCTCTCTTTTAAGGCACTGTGCACTGGACTACTAATCTCTAGTAAAGTGTCCTCAATGCCAGGGAAAGCTGAGAGCCTTCCTTCAATAGGAAAACAGCAGCACGCTTTTCCTTTTCTTCACTCTCTTTATGAAACAGCACCTTAAGGCCTGTGTTATTTCAGGAGACTTTTTCCCTGGAACGACCAAGAAAGCAGTGGTTCCATTCACAGTCTCTCATTGACAAAAAAAGATTTCAGATTGTAAGCAATGGAAATTTCTGTTTTTCAGAGCTCCAGTTCTAACAAATTTCTTTTTAACTGGAAATTGAAGAATTGGGTTTGAGATTACTATTAGCAGTGAGCATACCTTCCATCTGTGGATTTAAATCCTCTGGAAGAATATCCATTTTTTATTTTGCACATTTTCTAATATGTCAGGGCTTTCAAACTGTCTTCACCTGTTCTTACAGAAATCTACGTAAGAACTGAGTCCCCAGATACCATATATATATATATATATATATTTTTTTTTTAAATCTCCCCTCCAGCCTCACTGAACCTTGGTAGCCATATGCAGAGCTAATGAAACACAATCAAGTGAATGTGTGTTGTTTCATTTTTTAAACTGCTGGCTGGCCAGGGCTGGACATTAATGATCAAGATGGGTTTCAGTCACACCAGTGGACCAGCACTCTGCACATGGCGTCTAAGGGTCACCATAGTGTTAATGGAGAACCAAAATCTATAAGGGTATGATCCTGAACTCCGATGAGTGGCCAAATTGCTAAACTTGCAGAGGTGATCTGTGGCCTTCTTGGATAAAACAATTTTAGAAGACCAGGCCTGATTTATGATTTGTGTGTAAAGAATTAGCATCCGCCCTGTAGATTTGCAAGAGACGGCTTCCTCCTGCAGTGCAATCTCTTGGTGAATGCTAACTCTGCTCACGGGCCTTTGCGGGAAAGGACAGTGAAAAGCCTCTAGAGAGGTAAGTTTCCCGCCCTTCCAACCTCTCTCCAGCTGCAGCTTGCTTGGTGCTGTCAGGATCTGGATTTGGGGGGAGTGTCTCTGTAGTGGAACCAGTGACAGAAGCTGTTCTTTAGAATTTTCAGGATGGCTGTATTCTGCGGTCAGAAAGAGAGTCAAGCTGGGCAGAATCTCTCGCCAAGAGTTCAGGTAAGGTAATGTTTATTCACTGGGAATGGACAGCCAGACAGCTCTGCTGACAATCTCAAGTTTTCTCCCAGTTTGTTTAAATTTAAATGATAAATTTGTAACCTTTTAAGATGAAATTTTGGTTGGTTTTTTCATGAGAACCTTTTTATTTCCTTTGTTCTATACAAAATGGTTTGAAATGTAATTGTTTTTTATAAACGGTGTGTGTTGAAAATTCTTTAATCTGCTGTTTCCTCTTTTCCCTCCCCTTTGAAAGTTTTATATAGTGTAAGCATTCATTTTGTCTTTTACCCTCCCCCTTCTCCTCCCCTCTGGGAGTTCCTAATGCTATTGCCTGGTGCTGAAAAGTGGCACAATAAAGGTATGGGAAGGAAGGAACCCCAAACTACAACCTGCTGTCCTTTCACGCCTTCCTTTGGAGACGGCTCCGTCAGTGCCGAGGTGTGTGAGAAAATGCTTTACCGCACCGCCATCTTACTGAGTTGCTTCACGTGAGGAAAATGGGGTTCTGGCCCTGCCACTCAGTGACTCAGTTCCACATTTTGGATTGCGTACTGGAAAAGAAGCCAACCTTCTTGCTAGTAAACCAGCAACCCAGCTGTGTGCAGTGGTGACCCAAGCAGTGGATATAAAACCCAAAAATCCAAGGGAGGGGAGCGATGGGATACACAGTTCTTGGCATCTGAAATCTCCTATTTACTTGATCAGGTTGTTTTCTGAGACTTGACGGAAATCTGATTGGTGGGGATCTCTTAGGATCTAGTCAACATCTGGTATTAATTTCCTCTTAGGAAAAAAAAAAAAAGAAATACCGATCCACCCAGAGAGTCTGGAATTCAGCATTAGCTGCTTCAGGACGATTGCATCTGGCTTCCATTTTGGGCTGTCAGTCAAGCTCTGGCTTCCAGCTTCAGTGCCCTTTGCTATAAAGATTGGGGTAGATGGTGGATGGGTTTCTCCTTAATTTTGTTTTCTCCCTTTAGGGAGGGGGATTGGTTTGGCTTTCTTTTTGCTGTGGTTTGTTTTGTTTCATTTTTCGCAAGATCGACTTTAGCTGTAAGGACTCGAAAAGACTCTGAAGGATGCCACCCGTTTTTCCTGAGGCCTAGATTTTTGTATTCCGTCCTGAGCAGAGGTCACTCCTCATGGCCTAGTGACCCAATAGCACCAGTGATTTTAAGCAAGAGTCACCCCTTTGGGGAATTTTCAGTTTTGTTTTGTTTTTTAACTCTCTTTCCTTAGCAGCGAGGTCTTTATTCCTGGAGAATCTCCTCTGTTGCAGACTCACTGCAACTTCAGGAGCCCTAACCAATTTAAGTGCCGTCAGCTTGATGCGCTCCTCCGGACTTTGGAAACAGATCTCGGTTCAATGCTGTATTTCCACTGTGTGTAGTTAAAAAAACAACAGTCGCAGCCAGACGACCTGTTGGCTGGCTAGCCCTGTATAACTCAACTCTGTATGTTCCCATGTATGTTACCGCAATGCTCCTCCTGTTGTACAGTGTCTGTGAGATGCTCTTTGAAGATGGTACTTTTTTTTTTTTTTTCATTTTCAATAAAAGTACATGACCTCCCACTTCCTGGTATTTAATCCTGTTGCTGAATGTGCCTTGTGTGAGTGTGTGCTCCGGCGTTGCAGGACCTCAGAGCTGGAGGTGGCACTCGGTGGTTCTGGGGGCTGCTGCCTTCCCTCCCTGCAGGTGGTGTTAGACATGTGCTACCTGAGGTAACATGTTTTTGTTTTTGGGAGGGAGTGGGGCATGGGGGAGGGCCCGTGGGAGGGGCTCTGGATTGTGGATAGTCTGCTTTGTTTGCTTTCTTCTGTACTATTAAACTGCTGATGTTTATTTTCAGGAATGTTTTGCAAATGCACTTCTCACTCTTCCCCAGTCCAACTGTAGGTACACTGTTCCTTTTTATCAAATAAGCACGTTTGAAACGATCCAAAAAAAAGAAAGGTCTTAATTTCATGTAAAGAAATGTATCATTGTGTGGAGATACTGGAATAAGGTCAAATATATACTTTTTAATGATCAGTGTGTTGAGAATGAATTTCAGCTCATGGACAGGTTTATGTTACATTAGAAAGAGTATTAGTTTTGATGGTATCCAAAGGAAGAGAAGTTTCAAATTAGACCTGTTTCCTGCAAAATGCCCTGCATAAGTTGCCGAGGGTGGGCCATCAGCAATAATTGGTCCTCCGAGAAGGTCTTTCTCTGCTTAGGCACTTGTCACTATACAGTGGAGATGCCTTCTCTTTCTAACTTAACATAAAACTGTGGTGTGGTGTGTGGGTGCGGTGGAGATGCTGACAGCAGTGTGTGTTTCTCCCTGTAGGCCTTCGTGGTGAAACACCTCCTGGAGTACACCCAGGACACAGAGTCTAACCTCCAGTACAGCTTGCTGCTAGTCCTGGGCCTCCTCCTGACAGAAATCGTGCGTTCTTGGTCACTTGCACTGACATGGGCGTTGAATTACCGAACTGGGGTACGCTTGCGGGGAGCCATCCTAACCATGGCGTTTAAGAAGATCCTTAAGCTGAAGAACATTAAGGAGAAGTCTGTGGGTGAGGTGAGTGAGGGGTGATGGCTTCAGGGCAGAGAGAGAGCTCCCAGCCTGGGCTTTTTCCTTCCCTGGAGCCCCTGCTCTGTCCTTTACATTCCTGCTGAGCCAGCATCTATGTCCTTGCAGTGTCCACTCACCGCTGTTTGTATCTCGTAGCTCATCAACCTGTGCTCAAACGACGGGCAGAGGATGTTTGAGGCAGCTGCTGTTGGCAGCTTGCTGGCTGGAGGACCTGTTATTGCCATCTTGGGCATGGTTTATAATGTAATTATTCTGGGACCAACAGGCTTCCTGGGATCAGCTGTTTTTATCCTCTTTTATCCTGCAATGGTGAGTAAGCCTTTTTACTGTATTTTGGCAGCTTCTCCACAGATGAATTACTTCTGTTGGGCTGTATATAGTTGACACCTCTGAGGTATCACATCTTTGATTGGAAAGTTCTTTAAGCAGGTACCTGGTTTGGAAATGTCTGGAAAGAGCTAAATAGTGTACAGTCCATACAGGCAGAATTTTGACTTCAGAGGAAGTTGGATGTCATTAGAATAAAGGCAGTAGCTCCTACGTGAGATTTAAAAAGAGAGTGTGAGTGAGGAGAAGGTCAGCAGGTGAACTCTGCCCCCAGGTAATACAGGAACTGTTGAGTCACTCCATTTCGAGCAGATGCTAACTGATATAGCTCTCCTGCTTTCCTTTGGTACCCTCGATGTCTCTGATTATTCTGAGGGCAAATACTTGCGTTAACTTTCTTCCAGAGGAATGAATCAAGTACTATTATTATTTAAGAGACCACTTTTATTAAAAGGCAGTACAGGGACTCCCCTGGTGACCCAGTGGCTAAGACTCTGTGCCCCCAGTGCAGGGGGCCCAGGTTTGATTCCTGGTTAGGGAACTTGATCCCACATGCCCCAACTAAGGATTCCACATGCCGCAAATAAGACTCGGTGCAGCCAAATAAGTAAATAAATAGTAAAAATATTAAATTTTTTAAAAAAAGGCAGTACAACTACAGGATGCTCACTTTTATAATAATCTTAAGTGGATTTACTTCCCAGAAAGAGTAGACACTTCTTAATTCTAAATAAGCTCTGATATGGCATGACATTGTTTTTCCTTTCAGATGTTTGTTTCACGGATCACTGCATATTTCAGGAGAAAATGTGTGACCATCACAGATGACCGTGTCCAGAAGATGAATGAAGTTCTCACCTATATTAAATTTATTAAAATGTATGCCTGGGTCAAAGCATTCTCTCAGAGTGTACAAAGTGAGTTTAAAAACTTGGTGTATGTATATTGGCTTCTTTGCTTTCTGAGCACATTAGCTACTGGGAATCCTAATGTTGTAGGATCAGAATATCATATGTTCTTATAATATCCTATGACCATTATGTTGATAGGGATCTTAGAGACTGTCACTTATGACCTCGCCTCGTAAACGAGAAAACTGAGACCTGACTTTTCCCAAGATAACTCAGCTGGTTATGAGGAACTGATTCAGTTTCAAAACCCCATATCTATACTGTCACCCTGCCTGTGATTTTCTGGTCTGGACATGAGGCCATCACAGAAAACAGTAGCAAGTGGCTGCTGAGAGCTCCACTTCTGCCCCCTGCCCCCCACTCTCTGGGTATGTGTGCAGTACGAGTAGGCAGGTGTAAGAACCTGGGGGTGGTGCTGGGAGAGGAGCTGGGCCGGGGTTCGGGACAGCTGGACTCTGGGCCTCACTCAGTAGTTTTTAAGTTTCTTTTCAAATAATTGATTTGTGTTGAGTCACAAGGTTTTCAGTGCCTGGCCCTACTCTGATCCATAAATTCAGTGCAGACATAAGCATGTTGTACGTAAATGCCACAAAGTTTGGAGGAATAATTAACACCTTAGCTGGGCATTCCTAAAGATCTTAACAAAAGTTGAAATCTTGGGCCTTAAAAAGTGAAATTTAAGAAAAAATATATTTAAAGGCACTTTAGAGTTCAAATGAGAAGACATAGTTACAGTTAAATTTAATTTAAATATAATAGAAATGCCTGTTCATCAACCATAATCTTATAGTGAGCTAACCTGAATATGTTCCAATTAAAAATTTGGTGCAACTTTGGGTTGAACAGAAGAAATACAGTGTTCAGATTAAGGAAGCTGTTTTATTTTCACTGCTTGATTTGTTGAGTAAACCTTCAGGGACACTCCATAAACTTTATTTATGAGTGGTCATCAGAAGGAAGCGACCACTCAGAAGTTCCAGCAATGGATCGGGCCCCTTCTTTAACTTGTGAATTTGTTGCCAATAGAAAACAACAATTGGATGCTAACAGGATGTCTGCCAAGCCTGTTGTTGGCAGGGTCACCACTGATGGTCCCTTCTGGCTCTCGAATTCTGATTTTCTCAGTTTTCTAATCTTCTTTCTGAGATTCCACTCATCCTTCAGCTCCTGACTTTGGTATCTTTACCTGTGTGTATTAGCTTGAAAAGAGCATTCTTGCTCATTACAGATTTGGGTGAGTTATGTGATAAATGTTAAAGCAATGAAATGAAATTTTTTTTAAAGTATGGCTTGAGAGCTGGCTCTTATATATTTCTCAGTGTTTGGGACAGTGGTAATACCTTTAAGGTCAGTGTGTAGCCTCTCAAAAGAATTGCTTCTGTGTTTGAAAATGTTTTGAAAAGACTTCACTGCATTATTGTCATACTTCCTACTCTGTGGTCTTTTGAACTCCATGGTTACTCTGTTAATAAGGTTGTTAGTTTTGTAGATATTTAAGAAAAGTCATTCTGCTTACAAAAATTGTATTTTATCTCATTCATCTTCTTTCAGTCATTCTTACTGCTTTTTTGTGTGAAAGCCTCTGTCCTAGCCCCAATATACAGTAGGCACCCTAGTAAATCTTATTTCCTTTTTAATTCTCCATTATTGTTGTGTAGTCTTCCCTATAAGTACTTAAGCTAGAAATGAACAACAACCAGATAAGCAAACGTAACTGCCAATAGCAGACATGATTAATGTGTTCATTCCTTCTGAACATAAGAAATTTGCAAAAAGAATCAGACCAAGGCAGAAGGTGATTATTGTACTGAGAAGTAATGGCTTTTCTGTTAGATTCATTCCTATGACTTCATCCATTTCAAACCTCAGGCTTGCATACCAGCTTTCAGGATTAAATTATAATTGATGGTCATATTGACCTAGTTTTTGCATCGTAGATGTTACAGGGCCCTTTTAAAACCCATGGTGGCCAAAGATCTACCAAGTTGTGTTTGGTGACAGATAAGCAGTATCCCATAGTTTCTTTCGACTTGCTTTTTAGCAACTGCCTTGCTTTTTTTCCTTAGAAATCCGAGAGGATGAGCGTCGGATGCTGGAAAAAGCTGGGTACTTTCAGAGCATCACTGTCGGCGTGGCTCCTATTGTGATGGTGATCGCCAGCGTGGTGACCTTCTCTGTTCACATGACCCTTGGCTTTGATCTGACAGCGGCCCAGGTCAGTGAGCTTGGAGACATTTTAGAAACACCACATGTAGAGATGCTCTGGTCCTCTTATTACTAGACTTGGATTTTTCACTCATGCAGTTAATCCACATGGAAGAATGGAGATTTAGCCCCAGTGCTCAGATAATGTATGGCTTGTTTTTAGTCAGCTCAGCTTTGGGTTAATTCTGAAATACAGATCATCAATTGATTTAGATTCACTGAGAATTTTAATTGGAGGTCTCATAAAAATTCGATCTTTAAAAAAATGTATTGGAAATATATCTGACTCATACCAACGTTTGACAGTCAAGCTGTAGCCCTCCTTAAACCTGAGAGGAAATTGATGATGTTGTGTTACTTTAGTCACAGAGCCTCATCAGGCTCAATTTCTCCTCTTTTCCTATTTTCAGGCTTTCACAGTGGTAACTGTCTTCAATTCCATGACTTTTGCTTTGAAAGTTACACCGTTTTCAGTAAAGTCCCTCTCAGAAGCATCTGTGGCTGTTGACAGATTTAAGGTAAGTGGCTCCCTTCGCCCCCTTCCATGTCAGGATCTGTCCATGGCAAAACTAACTGCTGCCTTTATTCCAGTGGGCCACATGGGCTGGCTACACTTGATGTTTTTCACCTTTAGCCTTTTGGCAAGTTGGTAAGAAAGAAGTCAGTGAGAGACTCAGAGAGCCTTTCCATAGAAATACGACTCTTTACATTTTACAGACAGCCTATGTAGTTCTTGGCTCCCAAAATTTCATTGTTCCCCTTCAGAGCTAGTCTCTTTTGTCTGGACTTAACATGGATATTTGTTATAATTTACTGGGCCTTTAAGTGATTCAAACCTAGGCAGTTAGAATGATCAGGAGACTGTCAGCTTTTTCTCACCTTGATCTACATCTACCTTTACCAAAATGCTGCTGGTCATAAACTCTTTTTGATTCTTTTTTCTGTCCTGTATGTTGGTCATTCATGGTACAGGAAGTGCAGTGACATGGGAATAGTATAAAGCTAGACCAAACTGAGAAGTTTTTTCCTTGCAAGGGATTAGTTGATCATGCCTTGACTATGTTCTTTGTGCTTTCAGAATAACACAAATACATAACACAAATATATACAAGATATATTTGGGAGGGTGGAGGGAGATAGATATTTGCAAATGGTTAGTACTTAAATGAAAACAAAAAGAAACAGCACCTGTGTGGCTGGATTCCCAGCTGTTGGCAAAGTGGCTGTTGACAAAGCCACTGCTGAGAGTAGCTCCTGCTAATCCTTCTTGGCTGCTGAGAGCAATACAAAAGTAAGGTTCTCAGCCTTGTTGGTCAAGAAAGGTAGTCCTCAAGAATGTGCCCCCCCAGGCCCAACCCTCCATCACCCCAACCTGGTTGCTAGAAGGCCAAATTCCAGAGCCACGTGAAAAGAAATGGTTTAATTGTAATCAGAGCTTTATTTTGCAGAACCCACAATGTCTAGCTTTGACGAAGGCAGATTTTTTTTTAATTGAAAAAATCTTAATTGGATTTATTCAGTGATTCATGAATTGGGCAGCACGCAGTCTAGTAAAGAGAAAGAGCTCTGAGGAGCTATACAGAATGAAAGGATTTACAGGCAGAAGGGACCGGGAACAAGGATGTTTTCCTAGGCAGAAAACTGCATTGGTTATTGTGAGGTTACTCTCCTGTAGGGGATAATAGAGGTCTCTCCGGAGAAGGCAATGGCACCCCACTCCAGTACTCTTGCCTGGAAACTCCCATGGACGGAGGAGCCTGGTAGGCTGCAGTCCATGGGGTCGCAAAGAGTCAGACACAACTAAGCTTTTGTTTTCATGCATTGGAGAAGGAAATGGCAACCCACTCCAGCGTTCTTGCCTGGAGAATCTCAGGGACAGAGGAGCCTGGTGGGCTGCTGTCTACGGGGTCGCACAGAGTCGGACACGACTGAAGCGACGCAGCAGCAGCAGCAGCAGCAGCAGGGGTCTCTCAGGCATGTTTCCTAGCTAGTGCTGATCAGGTGATTCCTCACTGACTGGTTTAATATTCCATTCCTGGGAGAGGTGAAACTGTAGTTAAGTCCTAGTTTGGGGGTCGCCATCAGCAACTCTATTTGAGGCCTGTTGTTTTTAACACCCCATAGGAAGCAGACCAGAATTGATCCTAAATGGATCAATTTCCTCCTAAAACAAAAACAACATTTTTGATAGGATTCAAAACCAGGGCCTAGAGTCTCATAGTGTAATATTCAAAATACCCAAGATACAATCCAAAATTTCTCTACATACAAAGAACCAAGAAAGTTGGAAAACACTGAGATGACCTAAATGTTGGAATTATCAGAAAAAGACCTTAGAAATGAAAAGATAGTCTCAGCAGAGAAATAGAAGAGCTAGAAACTAACCAGATAAAAACTTTTACACTGAGAAAATATATCAATCAAGATTTGAAATATATTGAATGGCCTTAAAGATAGATCAGTTGAAATGATCTGTAATAATCAGAGTGTTCACCTCTAAGGCAGATGTTTTGACCATTAATTAGTCCCCTGTTTGTTTCTCAGTCTTCTTTAGTGAATGGCTTTGGTGACATTTTGGATGAAGAGATAGGAATTTATAGTGTAGATTTGTTCACTCCTCCTATTGTTTCTCGAGAGCTCGCTTTTCACTTACTAGTGAGAACTTATATTGGCAGATGGCTTTTCACACTATAGATCCTTCCTCTACCCAGGAAGTTTCAGAGTTAATAATAGAAGCAAAACCACCCACAGCTCTGCTATATACCCCATGAGAATAAGTCGCGTTCTGGCTAGTTCCTTTTGTCAGTCTTCTCCTCCTCCCCCGCCTCTACTTCTAGGAGGATGATAACTTATAGAAAGGCAGTGAGCAGCCGCCTTATAACTTTTCTGATAAGACAGTCACCACTATAGTGTTTCTGGGTTTAGCCAATAAAAACACAGTTAAAACCCAGTTAATAACTGCATGAGATGTACTTAGAGTAAAAGATTAGTCATTGTTTATCCTGAATCAGGATTTAGCTAGGTGTCCTGTATTTTATCTGGCAACTCTACGAGTGGTCCCCTCTTCTGTTCAACAGATACACTCCAATTTGATTGTTTCAATGACTGAGAGTAGTGTCTGGATGGTCATCATCCTCTGGTGAAGCTAAGGTTTATGGGTGATGTACCTCTAAGATTCTTGCCTGGCAGGTGCAAATCCATGTAGATATGAATTCAGGTGCGTGGGGCCCTTGTGTGCCTCAGTGTGTCCGGGCAGAGTGGCTGAGGCTGAAGTCCTCCTGGGAGGAGTACGGGGCTGTAGGGAGCCTGTGGGAAGGGAAAGTGTGGACAAGCTGTGCAAGTCAGAGGCACTAGCATAGTTTTTATAGTGCATAAGCCCTAAGAAATCCTTTTAGTAACTCTTTAGGGGAGAGAAATGACGGGAATTCTGTCAGCATGTGGTTCGGTCTGTGAAGGTGGGCAGAATATTTGGCATGTTATTCTCAGCCCAGTCTTCTCAGGAAGGCTCTGAACTAATGAAACCAATGGCTCTTTTCAAACAACTAAACTTTACTCTTTTTTTAAAGGTTGACCAAGTGCAAAGATTATCCAGATTTAGAAACATGACACTTCTGGGAAGATGGAGGATTAGGAGTGGGTAGGAGATGTGGCAGTTTAGGAGTGGAAAGACCAAGTTTAGGCGTTTAGGATTTAGGAGAAGGGGCTTGCTCTCAGGCAACGGAATTATGTGGTACACTTAATAGCACCTGCAAACTTTAAAGGGCTTTTAAAATAGTTAGGGGTTCTTGGTAATGAAGTGACTAAGGAAAGAGTCCTGCCACTAAAAGTTATCTTTTTTCTAAAGACTTTCTAATGTTTAAAAAAAAATTGTTTAATCATGTTGGGAATCCAACTGGTATAGCATCCTGTAGAAAAGATCACTTAGTTAAGGGAGGTGTCAGAAGTGGGTTCAAAGTCATGGGCCCCTGTTGGTTCTGGGCAGAGGTTTATTATGGTCAGTGTTTCCAGTGTAATTTCCAAGACATTTAGCTTTTCAAGCATTCCTCTTTTCTTCCCCTGACATGCCTCAGTGGGTTTGGGGAATGGGTGGGAGGGAAAAGTCTTGCTTTCTTCTCAACGGGGTGTCTGAGGGAGATACCTTTCCCTTTCATGCAAGCCCTTTGTTTGAATTCTCACAAGTTCCAAGGTCGGACTTGAAAGACATGAGAACTTGTTCTTGAGAAGATGTACTCTGCTGTCAATCAAACCTTAGGTACTCCTTTTTAACTGGAGAGAGCTAGGGCTGGTCATCAGCTCACTTCAGCCTATCCCTGTGCCATGTGGTACGTGAGGAAAGTGCCCAGGCTTAGGAGCCCTGCAGGAGTGGTCTGGATGGCAGAGTGATGAGGGTCAGGGCAGGAGAGCAATGTGCCCTTTGGTTTTCCCGCTTACATTTTACTGCCTACCACTCAGCAGCTCCTGAATGAGAACAGAGGGCTGCAGACCAGTCAGTTAAATATCCCTGGTCCTCTTGAGAGTGGTGGAAAAGGAAAGAGGAGTTTAGCATGTAACTGGTAGCATAGAGTGTAGGCCGATTGAGGAGGCCCCTGTCCTTCCCAAGGTGTCCCCACATTCCCGTGACCTCTCCATGGGCCTGAGGCTGGGCTACACTAATGAGCTACCTTTTGCCCTTCAGCTTCCTTCCACTGTATAGCCTGATGTGTTTTGCTACGTGAGTGTACGCCCTAGGCTTGTCTCCCTGGTCTTGATCCAGTGTCTCATCTTTGCACCTCTCTCACAACTCCTATCAGAGTTTGTTTCTAATGGAAGAGGTTCACATGATAAAGAAAAAACCAGCCAGCCCTCACCTCACGATAGAGATGAAAAATGCCACCTTGGCATGGGACTCCTCCCACTCCAGTATCCAGAACTCACCCAAGCTGACCCCCAAAACGAAAAAAGACAAGAGGGCTGCCAGGGGCAAGAAAGAGAAGGTGAGGCAGCTGCAGCGCACTGAGCATCAGGCGGTGCTGGCAGAACAGAAGGGTCACCTCCTCCTGGACAGTGACGAGCGGCCCAGCCCTGAGGAGGAAGAGGGCAAGCACATCCACCTGGGGAGCCTCCGCCTGCAGAGGACGCTCTACAACATCGACTTAGAGATCGAAGAGGTAACTGTCTCCCGGCTGTCCTCTGGGGAGAGGGGGCTGCTACCGGTCGTTTCGGCAAAGTGCTTCATGGCTGGGAGTGATTTTGCACTAAAGAGCCAACCTGGCCAGGTCAACTCTAGAAGGGATTCTTGGGAATTTAACACTAGAAATGAATAACAATAGAAATAAATAATAGAAATGCTCTCATGAGATACTCATTTTGTAAACAAGGAAATGAAGCATTCAAGCGGGTTTTCCACAATCTTGCCCTGAGTAGATTTGATTGTTATGTGTGAGCTGTAATAGTGATTTCTTATTATAACTCTGTGTGAGCTGCTCATTAGTGCTGGGCTATGCATAGCACAGAACCTGGCGTAGGTACTCCCAGTGGTGCTGTCATCAGCAATTCTATCGTAACTTTATTTTTTCATGAAAGTAAAGGCCATTATGGTATATGTGTTACAGCCCAGGACTAGAGTCTCTCAGAAGTCTCCCTATGAGGAGTGACTACCAGACACTCCAGCTTCAAGGCTTAACCTACTGAACTATGACTGGGGGCCAGCAGTGTGTTGAGGACTGCAGCATCCAGAAAATCCCAGGGGTATATATATCTGCTCACTCCACAGCCATTTGTCTTTAAACTTTTTATTTTGTACTGGGGTACAGCCAATTAACAATGTTATAATAGTTTCAGGTGAACAGCAAAGGGACTCAGCCATACATAAACATGTATCCATTCTCCCCCAAACTCCCTCCTATCCAGGCTGCCACATAACATTGAACAGAGTTCCTTGTGCTATACAGTAGGTCCTTGTTGGTTATCCATTTTAAGTACAGCAGTGTGTACATGTCCGTCCCAAACTCCCTAGCTATTCTTTCCCCCCACCCTTCCCCCCTGGTGATCATAAATTTGTTCTCTAAGTCTCCACAGCCATTTTGAGTGCCATCTGTCTGTCAGGCACTGTTATAGAGCATCAGAAACCAAAATCCATGCCCTCCCAGATTTTGCCTTCTTCTGAGCAAAGGCAGCTGGTAAACAGGTAAAGGGGCTACAAAGAAAAGGGGATGAAGGGCTTGATGGACAGCGAGCAGGTGTCACTGCAGTTTAAATAGAATACTTGAGGGAAGGCCTCAAACTAAGATTCTGCATTCCTCAGAGCACAGCCAAAAAAAAAAAAAGTGATAACAGGCATGATGCTTTTGTTTATTTATTTTTTTTTTACAAATTGAGGGCTTCTGTCAACCCTGCATCAAGCAAGCCTGTAGATGTTTTTTTTCCAACAGCATTTGCTTACTTCATATTTTTGTTATGTTTTGATAATTCTAGAAATATATCAAACCCTCCATCAGAGAACATTACGACTCATTGAAGACTCAGATGATGGTTAGCATTTTTAAGCAATAAAGTGTTTTTACATTAAAATAGATAGTGTTTTTTCTTAGACCTAATGTAATTGCACACTATATAGGCTAAAGTATAAAGTTCAGTTCAGTTGAGTTGCTCAGTTGTGTCCAATTCTTTGCGACCCCATGAATCGCAGCACGCCAGGCCTCCCTGTCCATCACCAGCTCCCAGAATTCACTCAGACTCACGTCCAACGAGTCAGTGATGCATCCAGCCATCTCATCCTCTGTCGTCCCCTTCTCCTCCTGCCCCCAGTCCCTCCCAGCATCAGAGTCTTTTCCAATGAGTCAACCCTTCGCATGTGGTGGCCAAAGTACTGGAGTTTCAGCTTTAGCATCATTCCTTCAAAGAAATCCCAGGGCTGATCTCCTTCAGAATGGACCGGTTGGATCTCCTTGCAGTCCAAGGGACTCTCAAGAGTCTTCTCCAACACCATAATTCAAAAGCATCACTTCTTAGGCGCTCAGCCTTCTTCACAGTCCAACTCTCACATCCATACATGACCACAGGAAAAACCATAGCCTTGACTAGAGAGACCTTTGTTGGCAAAGTAATATCTCTGCTTTTGAATGTGCTATTTAGGTTGGTCATAACTTTCCTTCCAAGGAGTAAGCATCTTTTAATTTCATGGCTGCAGTCACCATCTGCAGTGATTTTGGAGCCCCCCAAAAATGAAGTCTGACACTGTTTCCACTGTTTCCCCAGCTATTTCCCATGAAGTGATGAGACCAGATGCCATGATCTTCGTTTTCTGAATGTTGAGCTTTAAGCCAACTTTTTCACTCTCCTCTTTCACTTTCATCAAGAGGCTTTTTAGTTCCTCTTCACTTTCTGCCGTAAGGGTGGTGTCGTCTGCATATCTGAGGTTATTGACAGTTCTTCCGGTGCCGGGGTCCAGCCCCGGTGGATCCAGGGAACTCGAAGGGTGGACGGCGTTGGCGTGGAAAGACTTGTTTGTTTATTAATGTAAGATTAGATTAAGAAACTATAGTGTAGTAAGAAGGTTAAGTGGAGGAAGAGGGCTGAATAGCTTGGTTTACGCGGAAGGCCAATAAAATTCCAGACAAGGAATTTGCACCATCTACGTTGGGCCACCGGCGCCCACTTGAATATCTAAGGGTGCCTCGCCTTAAGCTCCCTTTCGTGCGGGTCTTAACAGCCGGGGCAAGTAAGTAGACCTGGCGAGCCTCCGCGCCCCAGATGGAGATTCAGCCTGAAGTTAAAGTAAAGAGCAGAGAGAGGGAAGGGGAGAGAAGAGGAGAGAGAGAGACATGGGGGGAGCCAGAGTCCCAAGAAACCAGGCCGAGAGACTAGTTCGAGAAACTGGTCCGAGAAACTGGCCCCCGGCCCCTGGCCCCCATCCTTTATTGTTTAGAAGGCCTTTTATACTTTTGATAAAACACGGAGATCAATGGGTAATACAAAATTATGTAGCATTCGCAACCCAGATTCTTTCCGTATATCATTTTGTATACAAAAGGTCTCAGGTGATTTACATTATCTTCTGGCCAAGAGGCTTGTTAACACTTTTTGGCTCTCTTCCTTAATGAATGTTAATTTTGTTTCCCCTGAAGTGTTTTTCTTTAATCTGCATCTCCTTAACGCATTAAAGTTACATCTCTATAGAACAAAGGTGCAGTGGGATATAACAAAGAAGGTACTTAACTCGAAGATCTAATGTTGCTAATACCAGGTCTACTACTTGTTTTTCTATATACCAACTATATCTAAAAATAAAGGATATGAAAGTTTGGCAGCAAGCATTGACTCAACAAATGAAACCTTTAATCAGTCCTATTCTAAAGATTTTGACTCTTCGGAAGCCCCTACATTCCTAGGATGTTTTAAGCTTCCTGTGCCTCCTGCGGTCAGGAGGCCTCAAACAATCACACTCGCAGAGTCCTGCAGGCAGGCTAGAAAGCCATCGGAGGGGTTTTTTGGATTGAAACACTCTTTCAAATGCAGAAGACTAAAGCCCTGACTTGACTTTTTCCAGAAAATGTCAGAAGAGTGGAAAAGCAGAGCACAAAAGCCGGCAGATTTTTGTTGGGGTACATGCTTAGGAATTTCCAGAGGGGTCCCTGAAGTCTGAGCACGCCTTGCGTATGTCAGCTTCCTGCCTCATGACCTTGTCACGGGCGGGATTCCTCACACTGGCTCCCGGCATTCCGGCAATCTTGATTGCAGCTTGTGCTAGTAAACATAACTAATACAAACACTGGGAAACCAGAACGTTTGTGTGAGTCACTTTAATGCGATATTTGCTTTACTGCAATAATCTGGAGCCAGACCTGCAGTATGTGCAAGGTATGCCTGTATTTGAGCAAAGATTTGAAGGAATGGGCCATGAGAATACATGGAGGAAGAAGAGCATTCAGGCAGAAGGAACAGAAGCACGAAAGCCCCGTGTGTGTTACCTGTGCTTTTCACAGGAGCAGAGTGAGTGTGGGAGAGAGGGGAGGGTGCTGAAATCAGAGAGGATAGGGGTGCCAGAGCCTTCGTAATGACTTCTGCTTTACTCTGAATGGATAGAAAAGCCACTAGAGGGATTGGAGGAGAAGAGTGATGTGATCTGACTTACAGATGCAGAGAATCATTCTAGCTTCTAGATTCAGAAGAGTGTAGGAAAACAAGGAGTGAAGCCAGGAGAACCAAGGAAAAGCATTGGTTTTCTGGACTGTGGTGGTGGTGACAGAGGTGGTAAGGAATGTTCATCTACCTCATTGGAAGTAGTCTTCAGGGGTTCTAATGTGGTGTGAGGCATGTTGTTGTTCAGTCGCCTAGTCGTGTCTGCCTCTTGCGACCCCATGGATTGTAGCACGCCAGGCCTTCCTGTCCGTCACCATCTCCCGGAGTTTGCTCACGTTCATGTTCATTGCATTGGTGATGCCATCCAGCCATCTCATTCTCTGACACCCTCTTCCTCTGTCCGCAATCTTTCCCAGCATCAGGGATTTTTCCGGTGAGTCATCTGTTTGCATCAGATGACCAAAATACTGGAGTTTCAGCTTCAGTCCTTCCAGTGAATATTCAGGGTTGATCTCCCTTAAGATAGATCTGGTTTGATCTCCTTGCTATCCAAGGGACTTTCAGGAGTCTTCTGCAGCTCCACAGTTCGAAGGCATCAGTTCTTTGGCATTCTGCCTTCTTTACAGTTACAAGCTGGAATCAAAACAGACGGGAGAAACATCAACAATCTCAGATATGCAGATGATACCACTCTAATGGCAGAAAGTGAAGAGGAACTAAAGAATCTCTTGATAAGGGTGAAGGAAGAGAGTGAAAGAGCTTGCTTAAGACTAAATATTGAAAAAACTGAGATCATGGGATCTACCCCCATTCAGTTCAGTTCAGTTCAGTCGCTCAGTCGTGTCTGACTCTTTGCAACCCCATGAATTGCAGCATGCCAGGCCTCCCTGTCCATCACCAACTCCCGGAGTTCACTCAGACTCAAGTCCATCGAGTCGGTGATGCCATCCAGCCATCTCATCCTCTGTTGTCCCCTTCTCCTCCCGCCCCCAATCCCTCCCAGCATCAGAGTCTTTTCCAATGAGTCAGCTCTTCGCATGAGGTGGCCAAAGTATTGGAGTTTCAGCTTCAGCATCAGTCCTTCCAGTGAACACCCAGGGCTGATCTCCTTCAGAATGGACTGGTTGGGTCTCCTTGCACTCCAAGGGACTCTGAACAGTCTTCTCCAATACCAGTTCAAAAGCAGTAATTCTTTGGCACTCAGCTTTCTTCACAGTCCAACTCTCACATCCATACATGACCACTGGAAAAACCATAGCCTTGACTAGACGGACCTTTGTTGGCAAAGTAATGTCTCTGCTTTTGAATATGCTATCTAGGTTGGTCATAACTTTCCTTCCAAGGAGTAAGCGTCTTTTAATTTCACGGCTGCAGTCACTGTCTGCAGTGATTTTGGAGCCCCCAAAAATAAAGTCTGACACTGTTTCCACTGTTTCCCTATTTCCCATGAAGTGATGGGACCAGATGCCATGATCTTCGTTTTCTGAATGTTGAGCTTTAAATTTTTTCACTCTCCTCTTTCACTTTCATCAAGAGGCTTTTTAGTTCCTCTTCACTTTCTGCCATAAGGGTGGTGTCATCTGCATATCTGAGGTGATAGATATTTCTCCCGGCAATCTTGATTCCAGCTTGTGCTTCTTCCAGCCCATCGTTTCTCATGATGTACTCTGCATATAAGTTAAATAAGCAGGGTGACAATATACAGCCTTGACGTACTCCTTTTCCTATTTGGAACCAGTCTGTTGTTCCATGTCCAGTTCTAACTGTTGCTTCCTGACCTGCATATGGCAAATAGAAGCGGAAAAGGTGGAAGTAGTGACCAATTTCCTCTTCTTGGGCTCCAAAATCATTGTGGAAGGTGACTGCAGCCATCAAATCAGAAGACAATTGCTTCTTGGCAGAAAGCAAGGACAAACCTAGACAGTGTGTTGAAAAGCTGAGACATCACTCCGTCGATAAAGATAATAGTCAAGGCTATAGTCGTCCCAGTGGTCACATATGGTTGTGAGAGCTGAACTGTACAGAGAGGCGTGTTACACAGATCCAGAGCTGTACTAAAGGGAAACAAAAAGCTCCTAGCTGTTGGAAGTTACAGACAAGAGGGAGATGGATGAGACCACATGAAACATGGCCAGCATGGCTCATCATTGGAGGGCGTGCAAGTCAGTTTTTTGACTTCAGTTACCTTTTAACAGCAGGCTTCTTATTTAATAACAGTTATCTTGAGGCAACTCTATTATATTGCTAATCAACTCTATTAGAGGATTATTTCTTGTAATCAGATAAAGTTTACTCTCTTCTTTCTATCTGTTGACCCTCCTTCTGCCCTTTACAGTCCATGTTCACATGACAGACGTTTAGCTATTATTCCCCCCAGCCCCTCTCTTTAGGGAAGAGGAGGGAAGTTAACATTTGCCTGATGTCTTCTGTGTCCCAGGCACTTGCTTCACTGTTGACATCTTCTTTAGCCACCGTGTAGTCGTCAGAACAGAGTTTTCTTTGTGTTAACCTGCCTGACCAGAGCAGAGTCTAAGCCTGTGACTTGGTCTCTTTGTAACCACTGGTTTGTAATCTCTCAGCCCCCTGGACCATGTCAAAAACTTTGTCAAGAATACTTTTATAAGACCAGTCTGCCTCCAGAATCCGTGTTCTTTCCACACCACCACTCTCCATCCCCTTCCTCCATGCCAGGCTTGAGGCGATAGAGTGTTGCTGAACAAGTGGGCCTGTTAAAATCATCTGTCTGTTCTTAAAAACTGTTAATACTGCCCATGGAGAACTCATCATTTTGCCTGGGGATATTCAGTTAATCACAGGCTTGGTTTTCTACTTTCATGTGGGATTGATGGTAAAAATATGCCCTTAGATTCTTGGGAATGTTTTGTAGAAAAATGGAAACAACAGTGCACATTGCACATAGTTTTTATTGAAAATGATTTATAGACCCTGAGGAAAAAATCATATAAAATAAAATGAAAATAAAATGATTTTCAAGAGTCCTGTCCTCTCTTTCAAAACCATCAATAAAAACAAGCAAGTTATCAAAAAGCATGGGTTGCCAACAAAGTAGGGAAAGGTTTGGGCCTTTCTAAAAGTGATGTGGGACCCCTTAATGCCCGTGGCATATTTAAATTTTCTAAAAGGCTTACACAGCTATTACCTCAGTGCATCCCCACAGAAACCCTATGACATGGGTGGCTGATGAGGGAGAAAAGAGGTAAGTGACTTGCTGGGTCCTCAGGACGACAGTTCCCATAGTGATGGACTGCCACTAATGTTTTTTTCCTCAAAGAAATCCAAAGTCCTTGACATGAATGGTCAGTATCCTTTAATGACCTTCCTCTCGCATGTGCTTTGTCCAGGGTAAACTAGTTGGAATCTGTGGCAGTGTGGGAAGTGGAAAAACTTCTCTCATTTCATCCATTTTAGGCCAGGTAAGATTTTGTTATTGTCCTGGGCATTTTCTGCTTCTTTCTCTGGATTCTGCTTAACAAGAGTCTCAGGAAAAATAAGCTTATTTCCTGAAGAGAGTCAGGAAAGGTGGAAACAAAAGGACCCTTGGTCTGTATCATGCTCCTGCCACTCCCCGCCCACTCTTACCCCTTAACAACAGCATTGTATCTGGGATGGGATTCAGCGGGACCCATGGATACCCAGCTCACTTGTTCCTCATGCCTTCTTTTATTCAGCATGTATTTATTGAGTACCGCAGGTGTGCCAGACAGTGTGTTGGGGAATGTCAGAGGTCAGAGACTGACAAACTACAGACTGCCAACAAATGGACCAGCCTCAGCAACCTCCCTGTCAGAGAGAGGGCCTTCAGGATTTGATCTAGCAACAAAGACCTGCTCCATTTTCAAGCTAACCACTGAAAGAATTATGCCCTCGAGGAGTTCATGGTTTGGTTGGGGTGCTAGGCCTTCTAGACACACTAGCACAGCCCAAGGCAGTGAGTGAATAGTGCTCAGAGGGCCCAGAAGTCAGCATTTCAAGTAGGCATCATCCAACTAAGACAGATTGTCTTCTACTATGTTTTAGAACCAAATAATCAGGAGTATAAAGCAAAACCCCATGTGCTTCTAAAACTTGGATTAAACGAGCTTGGCTTAGATGATTGAGATGAGGATAAATGTAAGATTATTCCTGCTGATGGATGAGGTCCTCTGAGTCATTTATCCATGTTGAAGAAATAACACAAGGGATTGGGGAAGATTTTCATGTAGCATCCACTCTATGGGTTATTTTGTCTTGTTCGGCATCATTGTCACAGTTGGTGGAGCAAAGGTGTTCAGGGTGGTCTGAGGAAAGCGGCATCCAAATCATTGGGAGGGACAGCTCCCCACCCCTGCCCCTTCTGGCTTATGAGACTGTGCAGAGGTTGGGCTCAGCCACTGGTGTTTGCTAAGAGCCAAGAACCTCCTACATAATTTCTGGTCATCAGCCAAATTTCAGGGCCAGTGATGAGAGACACAGGCGGACTGAAAGGGAGGATTGGTGGGCAGCAGTGAAATTGAAAACTGAATGGGTCTTTGCTTCTGGATCAAATCCTGACAGAGAGGCAGGGGCTACTTGTCAGCCCTGCTTCTTTAGAGTTTAGCTCCTTATTGGTGGTCTGCAGTGTGGGGTGTTTATTCTGTAGCAGCTGGAAGAGCTGGATTTCCACAGTAGACCCTCCAGGTTTCTGAACACTATGCATGCCTTATCTGGGAGAGTGCTTACCTGTGTGTGGGCAGTTGGCAGTATGTTACAGTCTTGTGTGTGTCCGCTGTGCGTTACTGTGTTTGAGAGGACAAGCTTGTATGTGCATTGGTTAATGAAACCGTTTCAAGCTGTAGTATTCATAACCCAAGACAAGCATCTACTGTTAGTCCCTTCGAAAGGAACCCTAATAGAGAGTAAAATGAGTAAATTGATTCATGTCAATCCCTGCAATTGAAAACATAATTCAAAGCACACAGCTTATCATATAATCTCTTCACATCAGAGTGGAAGGTCTGTCACCATTATGTAAATACTCTATGCTGCTGCTGCTGCTAAGTCACGTCAGTCGTGTCCGACTCTGTGTGACCCCATAGATGGCAGCCCACCAGGCTCCCGTCCCTGGGATTCTCCAGGCAAGAACACTGGAGTGGGTTACCATTTCCTTCTCCAGTGCATGAAAGTGAAAAATGCTAGTTGATGTCTAACTGGAATTTTTCCCCCCTCTGGTCCTCATTTTACAAAAGCAGCTGACCTAGCCAACAGCCTGGATTAATTCTGTAGATGAGTTGGTCTGCCCTCATCATGAGGCAGGGACTAGCTCTAAATCCTTGCAGCATCCTCCCCAGGGGAATTCTGCAAGCACTTTCTGGGTTCCTTTAATTAGAACAGTTTGCAGTTAGGAAGAAAGGATGATAAAGTAGCTTATGAGCTGCTGAATGAAATTTTCATTGATTCAAGTCATGGGTTATGCTGGGCTCCCATCACACATAATAAGCAAGGAGAACTTTGATTTTCTTGACTGCTGTGGAACAAAGGTGAGAGTGGGATTTGGATTCCAAAAGCATCCAAGGAAACCGACTAGACTGTCAACTCCCTTGTGGAACGTGGGGGGTTCTGCTGACTCCGGGTGATGGCTTTGCGTTGTGATGCCATTGGATGGTGTCTCTTTCCCTAGATGACACTTCTAGAGGGCAGCATTGCAGTCAGTGGAACCTTCGCTTATGTGGCCCAGCAGGCCTGGATCCTCAATGCCACTCTGAGAGACAACATCCTCTTTGGGAAGGAATTTGATGAAGAAAGGCAAGGAATGTTTGGTTTCTGTCGTGCTTTCCTCTTGGCCGTGGGAGATGCAAGGCAGCCCAAGTCAGCAGGCTCTACCCCAACCATGCCCCTGACTGGGTCTTTTTGTGTCCCTCAGATACAACTCCGTGCTGAACTGCTGCTGCCTGAGGCCTGACCTGGCCATCCTTCCCCACAGTGATCTGACAGAGGTACTGGCCTTCTGCCCCTGGTGGGCCAGGATGTCTAGCAGAGAGGATTCTGGTAGTTGGGGGCAGAGCTGTGCTGGAACTGCCTCCTAGGCATGCACCTTAAATTGTGGGAGAAGAACTTTCACTGGAGTTTTGCTCTCATTGGGACTTTATGTTAGGGACACGTTTGTTCCTAAGGGCAGGGATAGCAACATTGCCTATTTTAAGCACATAAATTTCATGTGTTGTGGATTTTAAACAAAATCCCATTGTTGGTGAACAGTTCATATTTTCTGCACTATTCATATTTAAAACCATTATTCAATCATATGCCTGTTGAGATTCCTTGAACTTTATTCTTCCAACCTCTTTTTACTCGTGTAACTCTCTAGAGAGCCGATTCCCTCTAGAAAGAAAGAGGCCTTAACATAAAGCTGCCTTTCATTGCTTCTCTGCCCTTGAGTAGTTCCCCGAGGCTTGTCTTTGGAACTGGCCCTCAGTGTTAATGCTCATCTTCCATGACCTGCCCTTGAGGTCTCTGAGGCTGACTTTTATTCAGTTGACTTCCGTTTAAGCCCTCAAACCAGATTGGAGTGGTTTGATTAATTTACTGGGTCTCAGATTCCAGTCCCCTGATTAGCAGCACATCAGCAACATCACTGCAGACTCTCAGCCCCACCAGAGACCTGAATCATGACTCAAGAGGTGGGGCCTCTCGGTCCATTTTAACAAGCCCTGCAGGTAATTTGTATACATGCTCTTATTTGAAAACCTCTGAATTAATTGAATTTTTTTTTTAAGGACAGCATTAAAAAAAAAAAAAGCCAGTTACTGTTTGACAATCAATTTTGTTTTTTCACTTAGTAACATTTATTAAGTGCTTGTTATATGCCAGCTGCCTGTGCAGAAGCTTCTGGGGGCACTGGGAATATAAAAGAAAAGGACAATAATCTGTAATCTCAACAAGCTTACAATTGGGAAAGACATACTGACAAATAGGCACCAAATAAGGTGATGAAAGAGTCCTCTTTCTTTTGGGTGTTAGTGGAGAAGGGGAGGGTAAGCTTCACAGAGGAGAGGATGCCAGAACTGAGCAGACAAGTACAGGAGAAGGCACGACAGTAGTCATGCGTGTTCATAATGGACACACAATATAACTGAGCAGACACACCTGCTCAGATCCCAGGGTATAGAAGGGGCATTGACAGTGGAGGCTAAGAGTTGCTGGAAAGCCAGTTGGTAAAGGGCCTGCTTTGTCAGCCATGTCTGGGGACTTAGATTCTATCCTTTAGGACTAAGCAAGATGGTCAGCTTTGTGTTTTGAAAAAGTCATTCTGCCCATGGAGAATGGATTGTAATGGGGCATCCAGAGGATGTGGTAAGGCTCAGACACAGAGTTGGTTAGTAACCAGATGGTTGTGGGAGAAAACGAGGCATTTGGGTTGATACCCCCAGTTCTGGGCCCTAGAGGATACAGCGGCATTCCATCCAGGAGGGGAAGTGAAGAGAAGGAGCTGGTTTGGGTGGAAGAGAGGAGAGGTGACTGAGGCAACCACTGAGTGTCGTTCTAGATTTGAACTGGAATCTTCCTTGTGCTTTCTGGGCTCCTATAGATTGGTGAGCGAGGAGCCAACCTGAGTGGCGGGCAACGCCAGAGGATCAGCCTTGCCCGGGCCTTGTATAGTGACCGAGACATCTACATCCTGGACGACCCCCTCAGTGCCTTAGATGCCCACGTGGGCAACCACATTTTCAACAGTGCTATCCAGAAGCATCTCAAGTCCAAGACGGTTCTGTTCATTACCCACCAGTTACAGGTATGTGCTTCCTTCCCCAAGCTACCCACCTTGACTTGGGCAGTCAGAAACAGGGAGGTGGGCTTGGTCCAGGTACCTTCATGGGGCTCCTTGAAGTCCCTGGAATCATGGTGTTCCCTTCCTCAGCAAATAGCCTCCTGGCTCATTGTACCAATAAAGCTTGTTGTACCAGATGGCCATCTGAATCAGAGATCCTTGGAGCATGTTAGCTTCTGCATATAAATCAGTAAGTAAAAGGGCTAAGAGGAATAGGCTGAAAATGGAGTCTGGGTAAGAGATAGTTTGGAAAGCATTCTGTTAACATCTATATGTGAGTGGGTACTGTTTAGGAAAAACAAGCTGTCTCACTCTGTCATTCCATAACAAGCAGCCACTTCAGAGAGCAGATCAAGGAGGTTGCCATCTGCTTTGCTTATGTTGTCTAGTTTAGGGGGCTAACCCCCCATTCTGCCACAGAAAGTCCAATTATGTGTACTTCTGCGTCTAGTAAAGGGATATAAAGTTTAATATAAGACTGTGTGGCTTCATCAGCAGATTTATATCAAAAACTGGAGAACCTGCTTTTTGAACTATATCACAAGACAGGATAAACTCAAGCAGGAGTTCTCAGTCTTAGCTCTCTGTTGGAGGGGCCTGTCCTGTGCATCCCTGGCATCTATCTACCAGATGGCAGTAGTACCCCCCTCCCCCCCCCCACCAAATTGTAACAATCAAAAATGTCTCCAGATATTGTCAAGGGTCCCCTGTGGGGGGCTTGGTCCCCTGGGGGGGGGGGGCTTGGTCACCTCCAGGTGAGACCCGCTGAAGTAAGGTATAGGTGTTTGGATGTATTTGCACAAATAATCAGCCACACTATGTTGTCCCTGTCTTTGTCTCCAGTACCTGGCTGACTGTGATGAAGTGATCTTCATGAAAGAGGGCTGTATTACAGAAAGAGGCACTCATGAGGAATTGATGAATCTAAATGGTGATTACGCTACTATTTTTAATAACCTGTTGCTGGGAGAGACACCCCCAGTTGAGGTAAGATTTGCGTGGTGTGTGTGTGTGTGTCTTTTTAGTGAGAGACAGATGTTACCATAGTGAATGATGGAGAAATCTCTACTGAACTCATTGTCTGTGTCTTGCTGGCAGGGGTCTTGTTTTCCAGTGACCAGACTACTATGCTTTAGTCCACACACTGGTTCTGTTCTAGGAGGGCAGGACTGTGGGACTAGAGAACCAGGGTCTTCTGTCACTGAGAATTCATCAGTAAGGCAATGACAAGGAAAAGGATGTGGGCTCCGTGTGTGCTATTGTTCAGTCATAACTCAATTTCTTAAACTCTATTAAATCCTAACCAGAGCATTACGAAAGCTCCTTTCTTAACAATCAAATGAATAATGTGGCAGGGAAGAGACATTAAATCCTGCATACATTTGAAAATTATCCATGGTGTCTTGGCTGCCAAGTTGGCACTTATTAACTAGCACCGACTGTGTCCCAATTACTGGTTTAGGCACTTTATAGATGTCATCCAGCTGATACTTTGCACAAGTTAGAGTGGATAAGAATAGCATAAAGTCTACTGTGTTTGGAATTTAGGTCTTTAGTGACTTTGGGGAGAGCAGGGTCTATGGAATGGCCGGAACCCAGACCTCAAAGATGTCAGGAGTTAGGGAAGTTACATAACTTAACTTTTAAGCAGTTGGAATGTCTCTTTTCAATAAGAGCAGCAACTCCATGGATGATTTGCTAACATGTCCTTTGGACATTTATCTGAATGGCCATATCATGATAACTGGAGACACTTTTTTTTTTTCATTAGATTAATTCAAAAAAGGAAACCAGTGGTTCACAGAAGAAAACACAAGAGAAGGGTCCTAAAACAGGATCAGTAAAGAAGGAGAAAGCAGTGAAGCCAGAGGAAGGTAATGAACCTTTTTGAGAATTGTCATTAAAGTTTTTGCTTTTGTTTTGTTTTGGCATTTTATTTGCATATATGTATTACATCCGTAGAAAAAGGATCCCATGGTTTTCCCTCTAGTGTGTTTTCACACACTTGCTTTTTGATGGTCCATGATGCCAGATAAGATTGTCAGTACAATGAAAATGATGGGATGGGGGCTCCCGTTTTTCCACATATTTGAGTTGCCCATCATATCTGGGGCTGATCCTTCCTCACTTGTTTAACCTGCCCATGAGGTTCACAGTAATTTTCCCAGCCCTGTGATCATCAGTTAAATTTGCCATTATAACCACACTTCACCATCAAGTCAAAAGCCTGATGATGACTGTGGCACATGGACTGGTAAGAACCTGGTGCTTGCCTCTCTTTTTGGCATTGATGATGCTCTTGAGGTCATCAGCCAGCCAGGGCATTCATGAGCGCCAGTACGGCAGTGCAGATGCAGAAAGATGATGTAAAGTGTGTCGTTAAAGTTTATCGGAAATTATGCCATGTAGCAATTCTTGCTGCCTGATACCATTGTCTGTTGTGGAACACCTGGCCTTATATCTCTAGAATAACAAGATTCTTATATGATTATCGGGAGACCATGAGGCAACTTCTGTTTGCTCAAATAGACCAAGGCAATAAAAATGACCTTTACTCCTATGCCTTTTTTTGCTATGCAGGGTGGAGTGAGGTGTAGGTAGTCATAGCTGAGTCATCTTGACTACGGAAAAATTGAATCATGGGTAGAGGTATACCTTTCTTTCCTGTGATTCATCCCTGCTCTTTAAAAGTCATGCCAACCAAAGCAAAGGCATGCCAGCTCTAAGAATGCCCACATCCTCAGTTAACCCCCCTCTACCCCCTCCCCTCGTACAATGATCACTCCTTGGCTTGTCCCAAGCAGGCACCAGCAGGGCTGTGGTGAAGAGTTATAGCCAAGATTTTTCCTGCTTGATTTTCCTATCCAGACTTCTTGGTCCTGTTTTTTAAACCCTTCATCTTATCAACCAAAACACATCTTGAGAGTTAGAGAAGCTGTTTGCAATACTTAAGGCATTTTCAGTTTTGTAAATAATAAATAGAAATGCATTCCTGTTTTAAAGTTATTTCTTCTGTGTTACCTTCTCACCTGACATGTTGAATTCAGGACTTTTTTTTTCTGGTTTGCCGTGTTGTTTTCATTTCCTTGGTCTTAAAACCGCAGCAGACATTGGGTGTTAGGAGTTGACCATACTGATTCTTTTCTTTCTTTTAATAAGCCCTGTAGGAGCTCTTGAATTCAGGTGTGATTGGAGATACCTTACTCTCACAAAGCAAACACAGCACAGAAGGCTGAGATATCTGTCAATTCCTGCCACAGGCAGTAGGAAAAAACAGAATGTCTTTAGGGGACATGTGACCTAGAGACTCTCATTGTAAAGTGGTCTCATTGTAAAGAGGCCTGTGTGGCTTGTTCCAAGATAATTGCACAGCTTGTGTGATAAAGAGGTGGGGCTTTCTCTGTATTCTCTTGTCAACATCAATCTCCTGACCAGTCCAGGGAGCCCCTAGGAAATATCCTTAAATGTTTTTTCTCCTCCCACAGACAGTCACCCCATCCTACTGAATTTACTTCCTGAATACTCCATCCCCATGGCCACAACCCTGGTTTTCAGTCAGTTCAGTCATTCAGTTGTGTCCGACTCTTTGTGATCCCATGTACTGCAGCATGCCAGGCTTCCCTGTCCATCACCAACTCCTGGAGCTGACTCAAACTCATGTCCATCAAGTCAGTGATGGCAACCAACCATCTCATCCTCTGTCATCTCCTTTTCCTCCTGCCTTCAGTCTTTTCCAGCATCAGGGTCTTTTCCAATGAGTCCATTCTTCACATCAGGTGGCCAAAGTATTGGAGCTTCAGCTTTAGCATCAGTCCTTCCAGTGAGTATTCAGGACTGATTTCCTTTAGGATTGATCTCCTTACTGTCCAGGGGACTCTCAAGAGTCTTCTCCAACACCACAGTTCAAAAGCACCAATTCTTCGGTGCTCAGCTTTCTTTATGGTCCAACTCTCACGTCCATACATGACTACTAGAAAAACTGTAGCTTTGACTAGACACATCTTTGTCAGCAGAGTAATGTCTCTGCTTTTTAATATGCTGTCTAGGTTGGTCATAGTTTTGCTTTCAAGGAGCAAGCATCTTAATTTCATGGGTGCAGTCACCATCTGCAGTGATTTTGGAGCCCAAGAAAATAACCCTGGTTCTTACCTTTATCATCTCCCACCGAGACTGTTACAGTTGCCTCCTATTAAATCTGTCCTCCACATGAACAACTAGGAGATCTAGTTAAAAACAGGAGACCAGCCAACTGCCTGGGGCCTGAGGCCTTTCAGTGGCTTCCCCGTTTCAAAGCAGCATTTTAAAAATCTTTTTCCTGATGTGGCACAGATAGAAAATCCATTCTTTGTCTGAGATGCTGGGATGCATGGAAGAGGCTACCTGAGGTGGCTGGTCTGGCCATCCCAAGCCCATCTCCTACAGTAGGGCTGGGAGTCAAATCTCTACACCCCTGTAGCCCATTCTCTTGAGAAGTTCTTGTCTGAAGGATAATCTTCAAATGCCTTTATCCTCTGACCACAGCCTGCTTAATCAGCCTTATCTCCCACCACTCCTTAGGCATGCAGAATGTTCTAGCCATGCTGAATTGGATATCTGTGTATACTGATTTCCTGTTTCCTCACACCTACGCCCATCATTTCCCCACCTGGCTGACTCTGGCTTACCTTTCAATATGGGGATTTTCCCTGGCAGTCCAGTGAGTAGGACTCCACACTTTCATTGCAGAGGGTGTTGGTTCAGCCCTGATAGGGGAACTAAAATCCGAGTCATGCTGTGCAGCTGGGAAAAAAAAAAAAAAAAGACACAATATGGACCACATAGAAAGTCTCACCTGGACCTCCCTGCAAAGCCCCTCACAGCTCCTCCAAGTAGGTTAGGTGCACTTCTTGAATGTCCCCATGCTGCCCTGCAAGTAGTTCCAGCATTGGGGTTAGCACATTTTATTATAATTTTGTACTTATTTATCTGTATGTGGATGAACTGAGCCAGGGACCTGGTCTTAATCCTCTTTGCCTCTCCAGGGCTTATTCCTGGGCCTGGTTCATAGTAGGTACCTGGTAGATAGATATTAAATGGATAAATGAATGCCCCTGGAAAGGGAGAAATAATTCCAACCTAGAGCTCTGTGAAACTGTGGGCTTTGGTTCTACTCTTCTACAGGTGACTTCATTTTGGAAAAGCAGCTTTTCCTTTCTGAATTGCGTTTCTCTTTTCCTCACCTAGGGCAGCTCGTGCAAATGGAAGAGAAGGGGCAGGGCTCTGTGCCCTGGTCAGTGTATGGTGTCTATATCCAGGCTGCTGGGGGCCCTTTGGCGTTCCTGGTCATTCTGTCCCTTTTCATGCTGAATGTGGGCAGCACCGCTTTCAGCAACTGGTGGTTGAGTTACTGGATCAAGCAAGGAAGTGGGGTAAGATTCCTCATTGATGGGAAAATTGTACGTCTAATTATATGGCCGTCTCTTCATATTCCCTGGCTCATCTTAGGGAAAGTGCTCTAGTTTTCTGTTAAAAGAGGTAATTAAACCCAGGATTAAAGAGATGAGTCCCTAAGATAACCTCACCAGGTAGTTGCTCCCTGACCAACTCACAGAGCAGTAGCGCTTACCAGGAGCACATCTACAGGCTGTCTGTTGTCATTAGAGAAGAGAGGGGAAACAGGCAAAGCCTGCCTTGTGTTTATCTCTACCAGCTCCCAGAGTTTGTTTCCTGTACCCTGCCTTGAGCCAAGAGTGGCCCTGATAAGGGCTTCTTGGATGTCCCTAAGGGTCTTGCCTCACAGAACCTTGCTTCCAAACAGAACACCACAGTGACTCAAGAAAACAGGACATCTGTGAGCAACAGCATGAAGGATAATCCTCTCATGCACTACTATGCCAGCATCTATGCCCTCTCCATGGCAGTCATGCTGATCCTGAAAGCCGTTCGCGGAGTGGTCTTTGTCAAGGTAGGCACTGGGGCCTCTGCTCCTCTTCTCCCTGGTGGCTGTGTGGTCAGGCTTCTGCCTGGCACCTCTTGGGTTTATTCTGAGTTGGGGAGCTCCTCTGAAGCAGGATGCCTCTTGCCGAAGTGACCTGCATCCCGTAGACTTAGCCCTTTCTAGTTAGCCACCTCCTTCCTCCATAGCCACTTGCCCTTCTCTGGCTTTGGACCCATGGAGTGGGTACTGAGCCTGCTGAGTCCTGAGTCTCTGATTGCTCTGTACTCTGCTCCTCAGGGCACATTGCGAGCCTCCTCCCGGCTCCATGATGAGCTTTTCCGAAGAATCCTTCGAAGCCCTATGAAGTTTTTTGACACTACCCCCACAGGAAGAATTCTCAACAGGTTTTCCAAAGACATGGATGAAGGTATTTCTCACTGCTTCTCTCTGTTGTGCTCCAGAGCATGAACCCCCCAGCACAGTGGCTGCAATATTTGCATCAGGAACATGTTAGGTTGGGCGTTTTCTCCATGTTGCAATTTCTCTTTAGGCTAAGAACCTATCTGATTTTTCATCTTTCATGTGAGCTCTTATTTGATCTTATTTAACCTGAAAACCAGTTCAGAGGGCTGAGCATAAAGGCTTTGGACAGGGTGTCTGAGAGTCCAAAAGACATATTTACTTGTGGGTGGTGCGTAGGTTCCTGGACAGGTTTGCTGGATGCTGAATGCTTCATGGGCTGTGCCAGCACCAGAACTTAAATACACTTGACCCTTGAACAACAGGGTGGTTGAGTCTCTGGATATGAAACTGTGGGTGAGGAACCACATCTATGGAGGGCTGACTGTAGATTACATGCAGAGTTTTGACTGCATGGAGGGTCTGTGCCTCTAACCCCCATGTTATTCAAAGGTCAACTGTACTCCCATAGCCCGTAATAATAGTGATGCTACCTGACATTTTTTGAGGGCTTATACTATGTTACAAGCAGTTTTACATGCATTATCCTAGCCATCATAGCAGTCCTGTGAGGTGTGGGTATCATTTCACCCACTGAATGCATGGGAAAGCTGATATCTAGAAAGGCTGACTAGCTCAAGATGGCACAACTATTAAATAGCAAGCTGGGAACTGAGCTCAGATCTTTTCGACCCCAGAACTAATGTTTTTAACTACTTACTGTGCTGCCTCCATAGAAGGAGTTTGTTTCACATGTTGATAGGCCAATGTATAGCTATGGCCAGAGGTAACGAGAGATCGAAACCATCACTGATACACAAAACAGTGATACACATGTGAATAATATGATCACGTTTGTATTAAACTCACATACGCACAGATGAATAGGAAAGAGACTGCTGAAAATCAGTGGTATCAACATGTCTCAGATTTGTATGAAAATAGGTGGGGGGAGGAGATGTCCAAAATGGGCGAAGAAAATGTTAACTCTTGGAGGTTCTATATTCTTCCAGTTTTTTGTATGTTTTAAATTTTTGTGTATGTTTAAAATTTTCCATGAAAAGTTTCTTAAATGTTAGCAGCAGTTCATTCATATTGGTAAGAATAAGACTATGTTTATTTAATTTTTTGCATATTTATTTTCCAAATATTTTATAGCAAACATATATTACTTTGCAAAGTGGGAAATGTTTAAGGGGGTTGGGCAGCACAGTGAAACAAAAAGAGGACACAGGTGAGAAAGATCACGTAAATGCTCTTGGGACAAGAAGAATTAGAGCAACTACATTTCCAGATTTTTATTTGGTCAGACTGTTTAAAATACAAAAATAGTCACAAATTTCAGATATGGCTCTTTGGGAGCCTCTTTTTGTTTTTTAAAAATTCTGGCTGTTTATGGATCCCATCCTCTGACACATGTTCCTTTACCGTTTCCCCAGTCGACGTGCGCCTGCCGTTCCAGGCCGAGATGTTCATTCAGAACGTCATCTTGGTGTTCTTCTGTGTTGGAATGATCGCAGGAGTTTTCCCATGGTTCCTCGTGGCAGTGGGGCCCCTTGTCATCCTCTTTTCAATTCTGCACATTGTCTCCAGGTAAACAGGAAGTCTTTGTGTCTTTCAGTGCAAAGGGTGAAGCCAGAGTTGCCAGTCCACCCCTCTGACACAGAACTCGTTCTCTCTCCAGGGTCCTGATCCGAGAGCTGAAGCGTCTAGATAATATCACGCAGTCACCTTTCCTCTCCCACATCACATCCAGCATACAGGGCCTTGCCACCATCCACGCCTATAACAAAGGGCAGGAATTTCTGCACAGGTTAGTTCCATGGGGGCAGAGGGCTCATCAGGGAGCCAACATCTCAGCATTTAATGAGAGTTTAAGAAGCCTTTCAAAGTCAAAATTGGGGATTATAAAGCTCATTACTAAGAGTATTAGTGATTTAATGATCTCTGCTGATTAAGATTCACTTGCTTGGTGGAACTCCCTTCTGAGAAAATGGGAAGACAAAAACAGATTTGGAGTTTTTATTAGCTTTCAGTTCTGAATGGCTATATTTGACAGAGTTTTGCTCCTTTTTTTTTCTTGGAAAAGTAAGATATTCATAGACAATAGATTGACATTTTATTTAGTTGTTAATATTGTTTGTGTGAAAAATTTGTATACTTATATAGTCATTGTGGAGATTTATGTTAACTAGAGGTTGAACTAGACTAAATGTCCTTCAGTAGAAGACTGGTTAAATAGGCTATGGTATCCCCATATAATGAAATATTATGTGACCCCTAAAAAGAATGAGACTGCTTCCTAGGTACTGATGTGGAATGATCTCCAAGTTATATTAGATGAAAGAGCAAGATACAGATGTGCATGTATAGTTTGCTCCTTTAAATATGTGTCTATAACATTTAGAATATCTGAAAGAACACACAGGAAACTAACAGCTGCCACTGGACAGTGGAAGTGAGTAGCTGGAGGAGGGCAGGAGAAAGACTGACTTTTCATGGTAAAACTTTTTGTACCTTGTGAATATTCTGTCTTATAGAGTATATAGTTCATTCCAAAAATTAAGTAATTAACGTTAAAAAGTAACTCTAGGATAGAAAGGTTTGGTTAAATAATTCTGAAAAATCTATCCTAACTTTAAGCAAAAAAAGAGTAAAATATGTTGACCATGTGCATGTGTAGGTATGTACCCACATAAACGTGAGGGCATTGGAAAAAATACTGGGAGGAAATGCAGCAGAATATGGATTCTGGTTTTAGCTGAGTGGTGAGAGTACTGGAATTTTACATTTCCCTCTTTTTTATTGTGTTTCCTGAATTTTCTCTAAAGTGCACATATCTTCTTATAAGGAGGAAAGGGATTTTCTTTAAGGCAAAATATCTGCCTACCCAGGCCTCCCACTCTGGAGTTCTAGTTGTGTGTGACCCCAGACCCTCAGGTGGGCTGAGAGCTGCTCTCTAGGACCCCTGATGACAGAGGGTCTCCTTCCTGCAGCGACTAAGGTTGTCTCTGTCTTTCTGTTCAGGTTTAACTCACTCACTGCTTCTGGTTCTTTGCTCCATGGCCTTGGGAAACAAGTGTGTCAGCAGACCATTTCTACTTTCTCGCATTCAGTCCAAGAGTCTTTTTCCTGCTCTTGTGCCATTTCTGCAGTTTGTATTTGTAACCTCTCTTTCCTCAAGAAAATGACCACTTACCTAAAACAATTCTCTAAAGCTTAAACAGCCTCTTTATTTGGTCTTCTTCCCTCTTGCTTTCCCTGTGCTGTTGAAGTAGATATGTTTTTCCTAGTATCTGGAATATGTTTCTTTCAAAGGGTAAAACTAGGAAACCCCTGTGTCTTCCTGTGTGTGGAGCCTGGAATACTCTGCACTCCTTAAGTTTCCATATCACTCTCCTGGTTACAAGCAGTAGTGTTATACTTTAGCATTAGCCCTCTACCCAGAACTCACCTGTGCTTTGGCATCCTCCATGACTGGGGTTGTGTGGTACTTTATTTACTTTATTAGGTGTTCTGTCTTCCTCACAGGTACCAGGAGCTACTGGATAACAACCAGAGTCCTTTCTTCCTGTTCACTTGTGCGATGCGGTGGCTGGCAGTACGGCTGGACCTAATCAGCATTGCCCTGATCACCACCACTGGGCTGATGATTGTTCTCATGCATGGGCAGATTCCCCCGGCATATGCAGGGCTTGCCATCTCCTATGCTGTGCAGGTTAGTCTTTGGGATGAGGGCATTGTCTTTCTCATACATTGGCCTAGGAGAGGCCTGGTAGGTGGCTCTGCCCTAAGCTGCTGTTTTACCTCTGGCTCCTAGAGCTTCTCCCCATCTGCTTTGGCAGTAGCACTGTGGACTGGAACACAGTCAGGCCTCCATATCCCCGAGTTCTGCATCCATAGAGTCAACCAACTGCAGACCAAAGATATTTGGGTGGGGAAATTCCAGATGGTTCCAAAAACTGAATTTACTATAGATGTACAACTATTTATGTAGCACATTGTATTTATAACTATTTACCAAGTCTTTACACTGCTTTAGGTATTATAAGTAATCTAGAGATGACTTAAAGGATACAGGAGAATGTCTGTAGGTTGCAGGCAATTACTAGGCCATTTTATATAAGGGGCTTGAGCATCCTTGGATTTTTGACAGAATCCTGGAACCAGTTCCCCATGAATGCTAAAGGTTGATTTTATGGGAATAAAGGGATTTAATTCTGTTGCATGTGTTTATGAAGTAGGTGCTGTTTTTTCTTAAATAAACAGATTTTGAAAATTGTTTCTCAATTGTAGATTTATGTCTTCACTAACCTTTCTTCTCTGGCCTCTTCCTAGTCTTCTAAGAAATACATATCCTCAATATACTACTTCTGTGTGTTTTATTTTCAGGCCCCAAATTTTCCCAGTACTGTTACATACGTAAACCTTTTTGGTGCTTAGGGATGGTTGAAGGTCTTCAAATAGCTCAGAGAATAGCGGGGAACTTAGCACTGACTAGATAGTTAAAGATGATAAAGAATTGTTACTAACTTTTTTAAGATATGGTAATGGTTTTCAAGGAGATTTTAAATTTTAGAGAGATAGAAGCTGAAGTATTTATGGATAAGACTTAGGCTATATGAGATTTGATTCCAGATATATGGAAGGATGGGGTGGTACAGATGAAACAATGCTGGTTGTAAGTTGATAATTTTTTTAAGATGAATGTTTGATACGTGGGAGCCCATTATACTGTCCTCTCTATTCTTGTATATGTTTGACATTTTTCTATATTGGAAAGATAAAAATAAGTGGCCAGAGGAAACCTAAGAAGAGATCTATATCTTTACAGATACTCAAAGGTATTTGTCCATGTCTCGCAGACTTAACTTGATTCTTGGAGGGCTGGGGGTGGGGCGTGGGAGAAATCTGTGTTATATGTACTTCTGTTTCAGAGTACTCAGTCTGGGGTGCACAGACTGGGGCTCTGCATTCAGTTTTGGCCCAGTCTCATTTCTGCTAACCTTCCTGGAAGCATTCTCACTGCTGCTCACAGGTTGATACAGTCTCCATTTATTGTTGCTGCTATATCCAGGTATAGGTGCAATTATGAAGCCCAGAAACTATTCAGCTACAGCTGAATTTCTGGAAATGTATAAACAGACAGAAAGCCTTTAGGTATAGAAAAGTTAGTGCCAGTACTGCAGTGCCACCTGGATTCACTGAGAGTTGCAGTTGATTGGGGGCTATTAGGCATTGTCTTAAACATTTGAAGAATGATTTGGTCCCTAAAGCCAGCTGCTGTCTGTCCACAGTTAGTTCTCACAATTGAGTTGTGATCCCTGAGGTGAAGGAGGTTTGCTGGCATTCCCTTGGTATATATTAATAATAAATTCTCTCTTGGATTGTTGTTTTCCATGATCAGTTGACAGGGCTGTTCCAGTTTACTGTCAGACTGGCATCGGAGACAGAAGCTCGCTTCACCTCAGTGGAGAGGATCGACCACTACATCAAGGTCAGGCTCCTGCAGGCCTTCTGCTGCAGTCTGACTTTTCGGGCAGCGGTTTTACCCTTTCACCGCCTGGAATAAATGTCCCAGGAAGATGCTTGTTTTCTCTGCCTCATCTTGTCCCACAGGAGAGGCAGCATCTCTCCAGTATGCATGGAATGCAAAAGAGAATATCATAAGATTTTCCTAAGTGTATTTGTGAATTGTGGTCTGATTGAGAACTTACATTCATCATCTAATTTCCAAAGTGTTCCTAACCTCGTTAATTCAGTTAAGCAGACAAATGTAATATTTTCCTTATACTATTTAAAACCAGGTGTTATTTCAAGTCTTAGTCTAGTTCATTTGGTTCTTAACCAGGAATGGCCATCAGAGTCCCATATGGAGCTTGAGGCAAAGACTAACTTGGGCCTCATCTCTAAAGATTCTGATGTAATAGGTTTGAGATAGGACCCAGACTTCTGGAGTTTCAGTGGCTCCATGCCTAATTCTATACTGTGTTCACAGTTCAGAAACCAGTTAACTGCATTGGTACTGAGATGATCCAGCTCTTCCCACCTTCCTCCAGGAACCCCTGCAGTCCTGCAGTGGGGCGGTATCTTCCTCCTAGTGCAAGGTCTGAAAGCAATTTTCTGTAGAGAGAAACAGCAATTTTCTTGAGTAGTTAACATTCTCATGTTGAACTCATTTCTCAGGAGTTACCTATTTTACAAACTGCCCAGAGACTTTTTTTTCCACTTATATCATCATTTACATGGGCAGAATACATTCCAACTTCCAACTAGAATATTGACTTACAAACACTGTTTTGAAGAACTGCCCTTTCACTGAGAACTAGTATGTTATGTAACTGCTTTTTCTAGCAGGGACATGTCCCACTGATTTGTTTTGGCAATGAACCTGATCAGTCGTAGGATATTTCTTAAACTTATAAATGACTGTTATCAGGAAGAATGGCAGATAGCTATCTGATAAATCTGCTAATAGCCATTTATGTTTATACATGAGCCTCTTGGCTGGGTACTCTGGTCTGTGGGCAATTTGTGACTGTACATGTTGTGTTTGATTTAGTATCACTGTTGGTGTGGGTCTCTTGCTGGAAAGGTCAGGGTGATGGTCAGCCATGGTACAGAGTGTACTTTGCACAAATCAGTCACATTCCTGAGAACTGGTTCCCTGCTGCCCATCCACAGCCTGGAAGCCTGTCCCAACACAGAGTTTTAGACTTGAGTCCCTACCCTCAGCCACCAGAGCACTGCAGTCTTTGACCTTTACTTCCCTGTGAGGCTATAGGCTCCATGACTAATCACCAGAGAGTTTTAAAAACATGGGGAGGTGTGACTATAGATGGCCAAAATTACCCAATAATTATTATTAAGCACAACATTATTAAGCTGGAATGGATTTCTAAAATCATCTAATCCAGTCCCTAGAGTTTACAGATGAGAAACTAAGACAAAGACTGAAGAATTGGTGTATCCAGTTCACGCAGCTGTTAGTGGTAGAGTTGGGATTAGTGTCTGAGTCTCCTGGATTGACTGAGATGGCTCAGGGTGCTAGGCTCTCATTAAATGTTCCATGAACACTAGTTTTGCTTCTTTGAGTTTCAGTTCAGTTCAGTTCAGTTGTTCAGTTGTGTCCGACTCTTTGCGACCCCATGAATCGCAGCACGCCAGGCCTGCCTGTCCATCACCAACTCCCAGAGTTCACTCAGACTCACGTCCATCGAGTCAGTGATGCCATCCAGCCATCTCATCCTCTGTTGTCCCCTTCTTTTTCTGCCTCCAATCCCTCCCAGCATCAGAGTCTTTTCCAATGAGTCAACTCTTCGCATGAGGTGGCCAAAGTACTGGAGTTTCAGCTTTAGCATCATTCCTTCCAAAGAAAGGCCATTGGTTTTCAAATGATGGAACCCTGTTTCAAGGGGAATGTTTTCAAAGAATTCCACTAAAATCTGCTGTGGCTAAAGAGGGATAGAAGGCCATTGTAAACTGCCAAGGGTAGAGGCAATTGTTCTCTGTCTGTTTATTGGTGATGAGCGTTTACTGCCAGGGGCTCTTTCGCAGCAAGGGAACAGGGCAGCAGCTCTCTCTATGGTTGCTACGGGTATCCTGGTCTTACTTCTGTGACAAAACCTTGCAGCTACCCTAGAATCTGTGGTCAGTCTGAACTGGCCTTTTCTGTCTCCCCAGACTCTATCTTTGGAAGCACCTGCCAGAATTAAGAACAAGGCTCCGTCCCCTGACTGGCCCCAGGAAGGAGAGATCACCTTTGAGAATGCAGAGATGAGGTACCAAGAAAATCTCCCTCTGGTCCTGAAGAAAGTGTCCTTCACCATCAAACCCAAGGAGAAGATTGGCATCGTGGGTCGAACAGGATCAGGTAAGGATCCCCTCTCTGAAGAAACGTTTGAATCAACCAGAGTCAAGTTTAGGGCCCACGATTTGCTGCTTATTGAATATCACTCTCATCTCTTCAAACCAGATTCCTGTTAGATGAGTAATTAGTGTCTCACATCTCTGAAACCACTTTTTCTTTTCTTCCCACATAATTTTTATTTAGTTGCAATCATAGGATATGGGAAAACAATAGGGAATGGAAAACCAATTCAATATTCTTGCCTAGGAAATTCCATGGACAGAGGAGCCTGGCAGACTACAGTCCATGGGGTTGCCAAGAGTCAGACATGACTGACCATGTGAGCATGTGTGCACACACACAGGATATGTAAAAGATGGTATTATACTTTTTAAATTTAATTTTCATAAGGTGAAACCACTTTTTGAGGTTTATTTTCAACACTGCTTCAAAACATTTAATATTTTTTCTAATCATCAAAGTATACATTCTCAATGCAGAGCACTTGAAACGTGTCAGTTCAGTTCAGTTGCTCAGTCATGTTCGACTCTGCAGCCCCATGGACTGCATCACGCCAGGCCTCCTTGTCCATCACCAGGTCCCGGGGCTTGTTCAAACTCATGTCTATCGAGTCAGTGATGCCATCCAACCATCTCATCCTCTGTCATCCCCTTCTCCTCCTGCCTTCAATCTTTCCTAGCATCAGGGTCTTTTCCAATGAGTCAGTTCTTCACCGCAGGTGGCCAAAGTATTGGAACTTCAGCTTCAGCATTAGTCCTTCCAGTGAATATTCAGGACTGATTCCCTTTAGGATTGACTGTTTGATCTCTTTGCAAAGGGACTCTCAAGCATCTTCTCCAGCACTGCAGTTCAAAAGCATCAATTCTTTGGTGCTCAACTTTCTTGTGGCCCAACTCTAACATCCATACATGACTACTAAAAACACCATAGTTTTGACAAGATGGACCTTTGTTGGCAAAGTAATGTCTCTGCTTTTCAATATGCTGTCTAGGTTGGTCATAACTTTTCTTCCAAGGAGCAATTTCATGGCTGCAGTCACCATCTGCAGTGATTTTGGAGCCCAAGAAAATAAAGTCTGTTAATGTTTCCATTCTTTCCCCATCTATGAAGTGCCATCTATGCCATGAAGTGATGGGCCCAGGTGCCATGATCATAATTTTTTGAATGTTGAGTTTTAAACCAGCTTTTTCACTCTCCTCTTTCACTTTTATCAAGAGGCTCTTCAGTTCCTCTTCACTTTCTGCCATAAGGGTGGTGTCATCTGCATATCTGAGGTTATTGATATTTCTCCCAGCAAACTTGATTCCAGCTTATGCTTCATCCAGCCCAGCATTTTGCATTATGTACTCTGCATGTAAGTTAAATAAGCAGAGTGACAGTATACAGCCTTGATGTACTCTTTACTAATTTGGAACCAGTTGGTTGTTCCATGTCCGGTTCTGACTGTTGCTTCTTGACCTGCATACAGATTTCTCAGGAAGCAGGTAAAGTGGTCTGGTATTTCCATCTCTTGAAGAATTTTTCAGTTTGTTGTGATCCGCACAGTTAAAGGCTTTGGCTTAGTCAATAAAGCAGAAGTAGAATATTTCTGGAAACATATAGCAAAGTACAAAAGGTGAAAGGTACACATAACTCCACTACCCAGAGATAATTAACTGCTAGCATTTTGGTGGATATCTTATTAGGCTATCAACAAATGTATTTTACAAAAATGAGGTACTTTTACCCACACTGTTTCATGGCCTATTTATAAAATTACCTCGTGTTTTCCATGTCAATTAATAGTCTATGACATGATTTCTATGCAGTATGACATAAAATTCTGTTTTATAGAAATGAGGTACTTTTACCCACACTGTTTCATGGCCTATTTATAAAATTACCTCGTGTTTTCCATGTCAATTAATAGTCTATGACATGATTTCTATGCAGTATGACATAAAATTCTGTTTTATAGATATATCATAATTTATATTAACCCAGATCCAATTGAAGGGCAGTGAGTTGTTGTCAATTTTTCGCTTTTATGAATAGCACCACAGCAACATCCTTATTTCTATGAAGTCAAAATATACAAAAAGCTTAAGGTCTTTGTGATGTGTTACAAGTATAGTCTCGTATTTATTAGAAGGCAACATAGCTCTAAATAAGGAATCTGTGTTCCTTTGAAGACAGAAATTATTTGAGTTCCCTACTGTTCTTAGAAGTGTGTTTCTTTCCGCCTTTCTTTCCTGAATAACATTTCAAGATTGAGTCTTGGCTTCTTTCACTAACCTGTTCACCCTTGTGTAAGAGTTCTCTCTGAGTCACTTCTCTTGAGCTTTCTGGGCTCTATGCTCCCTTGGCACCAAAACTCCTTTAGCTTTTTTTTTTCTTGCCATTAAAAAATAGTCTTTTCTAGTCAATTTACTTTAAAGAATGTGGTAATCAGAAAAGAAAAAGCTATTTCCTGCTCCCTCTTTGAAGGCATTATTTCACGTCAAAACAAGATACGGTCTCTAGGTTTTTACACTGGAGAGAGAATGCCCAGCCATGAGGGTGACTATACCCGTGGCTCTTACTTTGCTCCCTCCCACAGATTCCCTCTACTGCATTGGCCCCCTAGGGGTGCACTGCTCACCTAAAACCTCTGACCTCCCTTCTTGTGATGTCCTTTTAACACACTAAGACAGATCAAAATTTTCACCAAGACTTCATTAAAGTATAAGTAGATGAGAGATAAAAATAAAATAAAATAATTCTAAATAGCCTGACTTACAAAGTCTAAACTGTAATCTTAATAAGGTCCTTTCAAGACTGTGACATAGGTCCTGGCTGTCTGCCATGGTTATAACCACCTGAGGACATCATGGCTTTTTTTTACCAGCACATTCCATCTGTGCAAAGGTAGTCTAGACTCAGATCTTTTGTTAAAACAGAACAACTTAACCTATTTATTTAAGCACTATTCCTTCCATCATTCCTTCAAGATTTATGGTGCTCAGATAAATGGTGCTTATCATTTATTTGAGCACCATTCCTTCCTTTGAGCATCATTTATTTGAGCACCTTAAATCTTGAACCACTGCCTTGACACTGAAGGGGGCCCTCCACCTCCTCCCTTCTACCTGGGTGAGAGACCACTGGCCAGATCCCCCAGTCCTGCAAAAGCCACTCCCAAGAGGTAAGGCTCCTTGAGAACTGTTCTGCTACATGGATTCAGGCTTCCCAACTCGCAGATGGACATGAAGACCCCTTCCGTAAGGAGACGGACAGTCAGGGTTCCCAGAAGTTGTTTGACAGGGGTCAGATCTAGACTGCAGGTCTGTGGCTACAGACACTGGGGCAAGGCAGATATTTGTATCCTCACTGACCTCTGAGTAGACAGTCAGGAGGCTGCCATGAGGAGTCTCTAAGTACATGGAGGCAGACTAGAGGGTATGAGTTTGATCCCTGATTGGGGAGCTAAGATCCTGTATGCCTCAGCGTGTGGCCAAAATTTTTTTTTAAATCAATCAATCAATCAATCAAACTAGTTTAAAAAAGGTGGTTTTTTTTTTTTAAAGACAACCAGGAAAACTGCTCAAACAACTAAAAACCCATAGTTCTGCATCTAAATTGTGGGTCTGACTTGCAGAAAGATAGACAGGACTATGTCAAACTTATATTTTTTTGATGGGGGAAGAGCACTGAGCTTTTTAAATATATATGTAAGTATTTAACAAAGTCGTTTCAGTTCTCAGAATCTGTTTCAAGGAAATTTTCTGAAGTCGTTTCAGTGTTCAAAATCTGTTTCAGGGAAATTCTGCAAGGTAGGAGCAGTTTGAGTGATGACAAGGTCACCATAGCATTATTCTGCTGCTGCTATCTGGTCACTCAGTCCTGTCCAACTCTTTGCAACCCCATGGGCTGTAGCCTGCCAGGTTCCTCTGTCCATAGGATGTTCCCAGCAAGAATACTGGAGTGGGTTGTCATTTCCTTTTCCAGGGGATCTTCCCAACCCAGGGATCAAACTTGGCAGGCAAATTCTTTACTACTGAGCCACCTGGGAAGCCCTATAGCATTATTCTAGCAAGTTTTAATTAAACTACATGTGCAACATTAGAGGACTGTTTAAATAAGAGTACAGCCACAGAATGGAAATTATTGTAGCCACTAAAACTTTATCTCAAAAAGGTAATAATATAATTGAGTGCTTGCTATGTAATGTTCAGTGGAGAAGATAGTTACAATATTTCTCTGCTATCATCTCAACTCTTAAGGAAACAAACTAAAAGGAAAAGTGTCAAAAAAAAAACAAAAACAAAAAAAGCAGGACTTTCCTGGTGGTGCAGTGGCTGGCGCTCTGTGCTCCTAGTGCAGGGGTCCTGGGTCTAATCCCTGGTCAAGGAACTACACTCCACATGCAGCAACTTTAAAAAAAAGATCCCACAACTGAGACCCACTGTAGCCAAATAAATAAACAGATAATGTACATACATAATTTTTTTTTAAGCAGTAGTTAGATAATGGGAAATTGATGTTATCTGCTTGAATTGTTTATATCATTTTTTAAATGAAAAGTCAATTATGAAAGGCTATTCTGCCTATCACTGTGATCCTGAACTTGCTATTTTATCTCCCAAACCTGCTTTTTTATATTTTCCTATCAGTTGAGAATCCACAGTCACCCATTTTCTCAAATCCCAAACTCCTTTCCTTGTCTGTTTAGTTAGAACTCCCTTCACTAGCTTCGTGGCAGTGAAAGGCCTTGTCCTGTTTTTCTCTCCTGAGATAAGGGGACAGAAGAGAGACAACAGCTTGTCCTCTGACTTTCCTCAAGCTCCTAGCTCTTGGTTCTTGCCTGAGAAGCATCAAACCCTGTGTACCTGTACCTAAGGTGAAAAGGAGACGTTTTTCCATTTTACTCTCAGGAGAGTGTAATGGTCCCTCCCACTCCTCCTCAGGCTGCAGTATGTTGTATAAGCATATATGCTCGGTAGCTCCAGAGAGTTCCTTGTTTTTTGTTTTTGTTTTTCTGGCTATCACTTTCTGCATCATCTGAGTTATCTATGTTATCCATTGAAATAATGATTGAACAGAAATAGAAAAATAGATGATGTTGCCCTGAGAAGAAGCCAGTTTTGTCTTCTCAGAATTTGCCAATCGAATGACTCTTGCCTGTCTTCTGACTTATCAGGGAAGTCCTCTCTGGGCATGGCCCTCTTCCGCCTGGTGGAGTTGTGTGGAGGCTGCATTAAGATTGATGGAGTGAGAATCAGTGACATTGGCCTTGCTGACCTCCGGAGCAAGCTCTCCATCATTCCCCAGGAGCCGGTGCTGTTCAGCGGTACTGTCAGGTGAGACCTCAGCACCATGTGCTTCGTGCCGTGTCGCAGGCCAGGTGAGTGGGATAGAACCCCGCCAGGGACTGAGATCCAGTGGCCTCTGGTGCGGCACTTTCCCAACACCGTGCACTCCCTGTTGCAGGAAGAGCAGCTCCACAGTACTAGTCACCTCATTAGTTAAGCAGGACCCGGGAGCCTTGCAGCGGGATGGTAAGAAGTCAGACAGATCTGGACTGTCTGTCTTCAGACAAGTTACTTAGCCACTCCTAAGTTTGTTTCCTCCTCCATGAAATGGGGATGTTACTAAGATCTGTTGTTGTGATGATTGAATGAATTTGTACAAATTTTATAGAAGCGTGGAGGCTGGCGAGCATTCTGTGCATGGAAGCAGCCACCATCATCCCTCGCTGTCCTCTCTCCTAGGGACACTCAAGAGTTGCAGTTCTCTCCATGGTTTTCAGGCATTATTACTACTCATGGTTTCTCATTTTCTAGTATCTTCTGCAAACTTTTGGTTCTTACTCTGGAATGATGTCCCTCTCTGAAATCTTCCAGATTGCCAAAGAAAACATTTCTTTTCTCGACCTGTTATAACAGTAACTATTAAGGAAATATGTTTAACCCCATTGTCTTTTCCTGTGCTTTATCAGGCTAGCCTTAAGCTTTTGCCTCCTAAAAACAATGGGTTCCCATAATTTGTGTTCATTTCTATTAAAGTTGACTCTCTAAATAAAAATAGCTTCAACCATATAGTTGACCTAGATAGCACTTCTTTTTTAAAATCGCTCTAAAAGTGATATTGTCATTTTCTCTACTTTTTAGCAGCTTCCAAGAAAAGGTACCAATTTAATTTCAAATAACCACAGTGTTCAGAATTGTCTTTAAAACAGACTCATCCCCCCCCCCCCCCACTTTTAGAAATGGCATTTGAACTCACTGATTTGAGGAGGTTCGGTAGATAAATTGAATTCTTACCTATATTTATGTGGGGTCAGTACTCTTGGGTGTGTTTATTTTGGCATTTCTCTAAATCACTTGTGAATTTGTATAGTACAGACTGGCTCTGTTGATGATGATAAATGAAAGTGTTAGTCACTCAGTCATGTCTGACTCTTTGCAACCCCATGAACTGTAGCCCACCAGGCTCCTCTCTCCATGGAATTCTTCAGGCAAGGATACTGAATTGGGTTGCTATTCCCTTCTCCAGGGGATCTTTCCCACCCAGGGATTGAACCCTGGTCTCCCAAATTGCAGGCAGTTTCTTTTTTTTTTTTTTTGCAGGCAGTTTCGATGATGATTAATCATTCCCTTTGGGTAAATAAATAACAAGGTCAAACAAGCAACATCAAAGAGAATTAGAATTTATTGAAGACTCAAGTCTAAAGTTAAGAAATTGAGAGATATTACCAAATCTGCTCTTCTTTCCTGTAAATCTCTATTTTTAGGTGCCGTAGGAATGCCGTTGAGAATAAAATTGGCCTAATGATTTTTTGGCTCAGGACAAAAAAAAAAATTTTTCTTATTTTTTGAAAATCACCATTTAGAAGAGAACTAGAAAGTAAGACATGTTATAGACTTCCCATGAATATGCTGCTACCAAGAAGTATCAGTGTTCATTTCACATTTTTACAGCACTTCATTTAAGTCTGTGACTTGGCTTCTGGAGTTAACGGTTAAGAACTGATCTGCTGGCTGCTGTTTGTGGAACATTGTGGAAGCGCAGCCTGTTTGGGAGTCGGGGCCGTTTGTTACCAGCTCCAGAGGCGTGTTGCCACCTGATGGACAGGCTCAGTAGCTGGTGTGCTGCTGCCTGAGTTTTTAGTCATTGAGCTTGGAGCACTGTTTAGTCAGTCAGCTGTGCAAACCTAGGAAATCATATAAGTTACATTTTCTGCTTACTGGAATTTTGACTTTTTAGGTCATTAGTAGACACTGAGGACAGATTCAATCCCAGACCTTCTACCTTTCCTTTATCCTCTCAAGTTTCTCATAGATCCCAAAGAATATCCAGTGTTTGATATTGTTTTGCTGTTCTTAGAAAATTAGAAGACCTGTAATGAGTTTCCCAAGGCAAGGGCAGGCTAGATCATCTGCTCCCTCAGCTACCTCCTGCTGCTGCTGCTGCTAAGTCGCTTCAGTTGTGTCTGACTCTGTGTGACCCCATAGACAGCAGCCCACCGGGTTCCCCCATCCCTGGGATTCTCCAGGCAAGAACACTGAAGTGGGTTGCCATTTCCCTCTCCAGTGTGTGAAAGTGAAAAGTCAAAGTGAAGTCACTCAGTCGTGTCCTACTCTTAGCGACTCCATGGACTGCAGCCTACCAGGCTCCTCCGTCCGTGGGATTTTCCAGGCAAGAGTACTGGAGTGGGGTGCCATTGCCTTCTCCAGCTACCTTCTAGAGACTCCAAATTTTGGAACTGTATCTCCACCGCCTTTAAACAGCATTGGGGTGGGTACGTCTCCTGGAGATTCCAACTTGCAGTTAAAGTGTATCAGAAGGGAATTCAAGGTAAAACCAAAATTGGACAAACAAAACTCAGAATCTCGAAAGATAAAAATGTCTGAATTGTTCTGCATACAAATATCGATAAATCATAGACCAGATCATTTAGGGGCACACCCCTCCCTGGATTAGCCCTTTCCAATAGCTCATCCTAATCCGATCCATTCCAGTAGCTCATCCAGGCCTGCCTCATCCAGCTGTCTGGGTTTGAGCTCCTGTGTCTGGGCTCCTGTCTGTCTGAGGCCAGCCAGTACTTTCCTCTGCCGTTTGCTCTGATGATTATCTCCATGAAGAGAGGTCCGTTTTCATCCAGACCTAAATACTTTGGCTGACCTTCCCTCTTTCATAGTCCTGGCACTACTTTTCTTTTCCCAGAGGACCTATGCTTCCTGGTCTCAGGAAGCCCATCTCTTTGCCTCCACCCTCGCTTTCCATCCTTGTGGACTGTCTGCAGTCTGGCTTTGCTGGTGGTTAGTCTGCCCCTCAGAGGGACTAGTTGTCCTCAGCTGTCACTCTGGTGTGTCTCTGCGTCTCAGTCTCCTCACCGGGGATGAGCGCATCTCATCACTGGGAGCCTCTCTACCTAGCGTCCATCCATTATCAGGAAGCAGTGTTCTCACTTCTTCCTGTTCAGATGCTTTCTCTCCTTTTCTACTTGCCCATTTTATTTTATTTTTTTCCACTTTTGAGGAATATCTCAAGCTCTCAACTCAAAATCACAACAAAGATACCCGAGCCCACAGCTGATCCACCTCTGCTTTGGTTCATTCCGGGCCAAAACACCTTCAGGCAGAAGCACGTGGTGCTCTAGAAGAAATGGAAGCTGCTCCAAATTTGAAGCAGTTCTTAGAATCTCAAGGTTTTTCATTTGTCTTTTTATTATTTTGTTGTGTAAGAGGCCCCCTTTTACTTTTTTTGACATCTGAGTCTCTGTGGAATCAAGGAATCCCCAAAAGCTTCTAGTCTCAATGTCAGCAAGTAATGGTAAATCTAGGATAACTATGAAGAACACTAGATGTTATCTAAGTTTTGTTGAAGTCTTTCTGGCTGGGATTTTATATGAAATCTCTGTATCTTCATCTCAATTTTGCTGTGAACCTGAAACTGGTCTTTTAAAATTGTCTTTAAAAGAAGGAAAAGATCATTCTGGGGCGTTCCCTGGTGGCCTAGTGGTTAGGATTCTAGGCTTTCACTCCTGGGGCCCAGGTTCAGTCCCTGGTCCGGGAACTGAGATTCTGCAAGCTGTGGCATGGCCAAAAAAAAAAGTCACGCTGCACCAGACACTGCTACTCTAAAGAACAACAATAACAATAGTATTAGCTAAGCTTATTAAGGATTTATGTGGCCTACCGTCCTAAGCACTTAAATTGTATTAATTTATCAAAATTAAAGTGCTCAAAATTTGATGAGGGTAGGTACTATTATCATTCCTATTTATAGGTGAAAAAGCTAAAGCCCAAAGTGGTTAAATAACTCGCCCAAAGCTAAGAATTTGAATCTGGGCTATTTGGCTCAGAGCCTGGGTTCTTCCTCACCATACTTGCTGTGTTGTCTCCTGAAGTTCCTACCACACCCTCCTCAGTCATAACCTTGAGAGGTAACCCTGTCTCTCCAAGCACTAAGGTTGGGCCTGCTTCCTCAGGCGTCTTGACCGTTAGTTACCTTTCTTTTTCCAGTATCTTTAAAATTTCATTATCTGCTTTCAGATTTGCAGTAGGTCTCTGTCCCCTTTCCTGAGAAAAATTGTCACACAAACTCTGCTCTTCTCTTTAGTCTTTTTCATATGCTCTACTCTTAACTAAAAGCCAAAATCAGTCCATATTTCTGAATGACTATTTTGAGCTTTCCTTTAGCTTCCTGTCAGAAGATCTGAGGGTCCCGTAGTCTCCTACCCTGAAATCCCAAGGCTACAGGGAGGTGCCCACATGGACAGAGGACAGTGTGGTTCAGCATGGAGTCTTCTGTGTGCCTGGAAGGGATTGCTGTATCTTCATTCCCCTCAGGAGATACTCTTGACCGTATTTGGTAGTTGTCAATAGGTGAGCTTAGAATATTGCTAAAAATAAAATATAAAAAACCAAAGATGAAAATACACTTTGGGCAACATAGGACTCCAGGACTTCTGACTGTTAAAAATAACCTTCATTCTCAGATTTTCTTTCTGTCCATCCACCCAGCTGAGTACTTGATGCAGTGGATACGTAACTTTGCTTGCTTTCATTTTTGTGGGTCAGACCAGGACCATCTGGCCACTGTAATGAGGATGTGTTTTTGTTTTTTCCATTCTTGATTGAGTTCCCTGTTGAGATCAGTCTGGTCTGCCTTAATGTGTAGGTATACCGCCTGCTGGGGTTTCCCCGATGGCTCAAGCAGGAAAGAATCCGCCTGCAATGCAGGAGACAAAGGTTCAATCCCTGGATAGGAAAGATCCCCTGGAGAAGGAAATGGCAACCCATCCAGTGTTCTTACCTGGAGAATGCCATGGACAGAGGAGCCTGGAGGGCCACAGTCCATGGGGTGGCAAAGAGTCAGACATGACTGAGAGACTAAACAGCAACACCTGCTGGTGTACATAAATATTCCCTATATATCTGGAACCCATGGCTTAGTCTTGGGGGCTCCTTCAGCTGGCGTGATGGGCCTGGGCGAGGTTGAAGGTCAAGCCCATCCACATGTCTGCCGAGTCTGATGGGGCAGCTGCTCAGTGAGCAGGGTCTGCACTCTGGTGTGCTTCCTGCTTGTCTAAGAGACGTATCTGATGGTTTTACTGGATGTGTTTGTGTGCTAGGGATGCTGCAACAGTGTACCACAGACTGGGTAGTTTAAAACCACAGAACTTGACTCTCTCACAGTTCCTGGAGGCTAGAAGGATGACATCAAGTGTCAGCAGGGCCGTACTCTGAAGCCGGTAGGGTCCTTCCTTGCCTCCACTATGTGTTAGTGGTTTGCCAGCAGTCTTTGGTGTGCTGGGCTTGTAGAGTCATCATTCCAGTCTCTGCCTCCATTGTCACATGGGTTCCCTCCCTGTCTGTCTCTATGTGGCCCTCTCTCTAGGACTGGTGTCCTAGATTGAGTCTACTCTACTTTACCACTCCAGGCTGACCTCTTCTCACCTAATACTATCTACACTGATTTATTTCCAGATAAAGTTACATTCTTAGGTACTGAGGATTAAATTTCAGCTTATCTTTTGGGGGCATACTCTTCAACCCATGATGCTAGGCATCAGTGTACAGTATTAACATTTCCTTGGGACTTCCCTGGCAGTCCTGGGGTTAGGGCTCCTCACTCTCATTGCTGAGGGCCCCAGTTCGATCCCTGGTTGGGAAACTAAAATCCCACAAGTCTCACAGCCAAAAGAGAGAGAGAATACTTCCTAGACTAACTCTAGAGAAATTATCTGCACATTCCTTTCCTGAAAACCAGTATTATGGACCCTTCAGTCTTGAACATATATTTATTGAGGTCTTAACTCTGTGGAAAGGACTCGACTCCGCAGAATTGGGAAGAATCTGAACAAGTGATAAAATCTAAATCCTAAAATTATACGGTCCTTCCAGGAAGACATAGAGAAAGGGAAGATTTGAGCAGTAGGTGACAGGCTAAGCCAGAAATCCAAAAAGTGAGGTATCAAACCATAGGTAGCAGTTTATCAAGTTACTGGTGCTGGGAATTCCAGCCTTAGGTAAATACAAATTTTCTACAGGCAAACAGATCACAGTAGTAGAGACTGGGCAGTGTTCCAGGGAGCTTGGGGCTTGGAGACAGAACCAGAGTAAGGTGGGGCCTCAAACCTTAGGAGCCTGAGCAGGCTGTCAGGCTAGACCTGGATACATGGAGACAGAATAGGAATTGAGCTAGCAGAGCTGGCTAACAGGTAGATTCTAACTCAAGAAGAGGTTTTGCTGGCTCTAAATGGGAACTACAGTCAGAGCAGGAGCCAGATCAGAGCAGCCGGGTGCTAAACCACAGATCCTATTGCCTGAGGAAGAGTTGACTCTCTGTAATGGGCAGAGGCCGCTCTTCAGCATGCAGTCCTGTGGGGTGGCTGTATAGAGAACGCAGTGCAGGGTGAGACCAGGCAAAGCATGGTCTTTGCTCAGGTGCTTTAAACATAACCCCTGTTTAAAGCCAATGATTTCCCACGAGAGTAGGTACCCCTTCTAGGATGATGAGGAATTCTGGACCACCACAAAAGTCCTGGAACTTTTTTTTTTAAGTCTTTATTGAATTTGTTACCATATTGCTTCTGTTTTATGTTTTGTTTTTGACTATGAGGCATGCGGGATCTATGCACCCTGCATTAGAAGGGGAAATCTTAACCACTGGACCACCAGGGAATTCTCTTGTTTTAAAAAAGAGCTCTGAGCATTTTGGTTCAAGACTAAGAACCCTGTTATGATCCCCAAGGTCAAGAATTCTGCTATAAAAGTATGCGGAAGTCCATATTAGACCACACAAATAGGAGAGAGAATATTTTATTATGAAAACTTGCCTTGCTGTCTGGATAAATGTCTCTCAGAGGATTGTCTTGCTAATCTTGCTCCATGGGAATTCCCACCAGTCTGTTTTGAATCAGGGGAAAATGATTAACCTTTTATTCCCCCAGACTTGGGATGGAGAACATGTGTTTGAGTCTGTCCCTGATCTGTGGTATAACAAAGTTCCCCTAAAAAGGTGGCTGGAGAGGAGAGCCATAGACACAGATTTCATCAACCCTGATGCATGTGCAGACAGACTCCAGAGTGTTAGAGGGACAAGGATGATCAGGTGCTTTCAGCGTCTTTCAGTCTTGTCTTTTTGATTAGAAACGGGTGAGATTCTCCTTTGACTTAGCCTGTGGTCTGCCATTTCAGTTTTAGGTTATCAACAAATCGAACTGCCTTCTTTAACTGAGAGGGCTCTTCCTGGATGACATCCCTGCAGAGGTCAGCCTTCCCCATCTAGACTTTCCATAGGAAGGATCCTGGTGTTCAGGATCATGGGATTGTTGTGTCCACTTGGGAAATGTGCTGAGTATAAGAGTCAAAACCACTAAACAGTATAACCAGGCATTTAAAGTGACCACGTCCCCAGTCAGTTTAACAGCCACCAGCCATCAAATGTCTACCATGTTCCAGGCGCTGTATCTACACATCTCTAATGTTCACAGCAACCTACCAGGGCGTGTCACGTCACTATCTCCCCATTTTATAGGTGAGGAGACCGAGGAGTGACTTGTCCAAGCTCACGCAGATGGTAAGAGGCAGAGTAGGGATCAAGCCCAGTTGGCTCTTACTCTTACAAAAATGTTAGACAGTATACCCGGGCTACAACAGTGAGTAAGATCCAGAGAGGGATTCTAATCCAATGGAGGAGAGAGACAAATGAAACAGTGACGAGTACCATCATAAGGGTGAGCAGGGGGAACCCCCAGTCCAGGCCTGAAGGGCCAGAAGACACTTCCTGAAGACACCAGCTAAGTTGAGAGCTGAAGCATGAGAAGGAGGCATAGCCAAGGAGCAGGAACAGTATAATAATGGTGCAGTTCTAGTAGCTCTCACACACACTGCCAAGCCTGCAGCAGGCGCTCCTGCAAGCGCTTTACATGCGTGAATTGTAGTGCCCACAGCTGCCTTTTGAGGAGGTGCTCTTTTATTTTTTGGTTGCACTAGGGCTTCGTTGCTGCACAGGGGCTTTCTCTAGTTGCGGGGAGTGGGGGCTGGTCTTGGTTTCGGTGTGCAGGCTTCTCATTGCAGCGGCTTCTCTTGCAGAGCACAGGCTGTCGGTGCTCAGGTTACGGTAGTCGCAGCACTTGGACTTGGTAACTGTGGCATATAGGCTTAGTTGCTCTGAGGCATGTGGAGTCTTCCCAGACCAGGGATCGAGCCCATGTCCCTTGTATTGGCAGACAGATTCGTATCCACTGCACCACCAGGGAAGTCCAAAGAGCTGCTCTTTTATCCCTTACACTTAAGGAAACTGAGTGTAGAGAAGTTAGGCTAACTTGGCCAGGGTCACACAGCTGTCATTGATAGAAGCTGTGAAGGAATCAAGCAGTCCAGCTCCAGAGCCCTTGCTTTTTACCAGTGCCTCTCACGTCAAAAGGTGGGGAGTGATCTCGTGTTCTAAGTGGTGGGAAGCACATGTGTGAAGGGACACGAGAAAGTGGGACTGTTTAGTGAGTCTCCCAGGAGTTCAGAGATGGCATGTACCAGCCTGCACTCTCCTCCAAAGAATTCTTCGGTAATGACCTGCTTGTGTTTGCATACCCGAGATTAGTCACCCCAGACATGGAGACGAGTGTGGATCAGAACTAGAGTTCTCCCAAAGGTTTTTCTATTTCCCACACCTCAAGTGTAATTTATGAGCAAAGCAAATTATATTTAATATCTTTAAGATTACTAGACCCACAAATGTGATGTTTAGATCGAGACAAGACACCCAAAATTAATTCTACAGCCCACCTTCCACCCGGTATCTGTTTCATCGTCACCTGTTCACCTCATCCTCCACGACAAAGAGCTTCCTCTCCTGTCTTTAACACTTTAAGAGCTATCTAGTCCTATTGTTTTGGTGTCAATCTTAATCTCCTTGAGGTGCATACTTTTGGTATAGTAAGCAAGAACAGTTCCCAGACTGATTTTTGGTGCCAGTTAAATCCTTCCTCTTGAGCCCCTTTCTGCTTAGCTTTGTCCCTCCCCTTCCTGCAGGATCGGCTTCTTTCCTGGTCAGCTAGCTGTTGAGACCCCTGCCCAGTGACAGGGCTCTCACCCTGGTGCAGCAAGAGAGAGGGAGTTTCTCCTAGTTTATACATATAAGAGATGTATTTTAGTATGCATATGCGTAGGAAGAAATCTAGAAAGATATATGCCAAAATGCTAACAGTGTTTGTTTCAAAGGATCTGATAAGTGATTAAATATATATTGGTTTTAGGGAATTCTCTGGTGGTCCAGTGGTTAATACTCTGGACTTTCGGTGCAGAGGACATGGGTTTGATCCCTGACTGGGGGACTAAGATCCCACATGCTAAGATCATATATATATATGGGTTTATATATCTTATATATATATATATGGGTTTTTTTTACTTTTTATGTCTATATTTCCTAATTTTTCTATAACTAACTTGTATCATTTACATAATAAAAATAATACAGTTTTGTAAAGAAGAAAGGGAGTCTCATTCCTGTGACGGCCAGGCTGCAGCACGCCCGTCTCGGCTTCCACCTGTGGCCTGAGGGGTCTGAGCCGACTGTTTAAACCTTTACCACAGTCAGCCTGTGCAGGGTGGTTGCTTATGTGTTGGATCCCTGAGAAATTCCTATTATGTTTCTCATTAGATCAAATTTGGATCCCTTCAACCAGTACACGGAAGACCAGATCTGGGATGCCCTAGAAAGGACACACATGAAAGAATGTGTAAGTAAAGAACTGAGGGAGAACTTTGCTAGAATTTCAAGGATGGAAACTCGGTGATGCCATGGTCATTCCCCAGCCACCTCTGGCTGCCTCTGTCCAGCCCGGCCTTTCCCGCCACCTCCTGGATGTCTGTGGAGGAGAGCTTCAGAGCAAGGCTTCCCAGGCATTTCACAATGGGTATAAAAGTCGGTATTTCCCTATCCTCACCTCCCCTCTCTTATTCCCTCCCATGGTCATATTTCCCTTTTTATTGTACCATCCATTGATTGAGAAGATATTAATGACAACCACTCAGAGTTCAGTAATGCTTTTAAATCAAGTTCTATTTTATTAATCATAACAGTACAACATCCTTTTGAAGCATGTATATATGTGCAAAAGATTTATCACTTCTTGAGTCCACAGAAAGCATGCAATGTGCATATGAACCTCTCAGAGTAACTTACCAGGCACCCTCCAAGGGCCACGAACTAAGATTACCCCTGGCCTGGAGTGGGGTCTCTTGTGCTCCTGCACACTAGCCCAGGATCTCCTGCCCAGATTCAACTAGAGCAGCTCTGCCTTCATGACCTTCCTATTGAGCTTCTTCAAGCAATTTCATTTGAAGAACAGGTTCTGTAGTTTATAGGAAGAAAAGTTTGACAGCCATGGGTCTACAGCTTTGGCCTTCAGAAAGAGAGTAGTTTTGCTTACCGCATCTCTCATTGCATGACCGTATTTTCAGGACCAAAAATGACAGGATTTAAGGACATAAAAAATATTGGAATTTCTGGGACTTTTTGACGACATGAGACTAATAGATAGTTTAGTTGAAGTATGGAATGGCCTAGAAAATGTGGTCCTGCTACATGATCATCACACCTGTATGTTCTTTCTAAGTGAGCCAGATTCTTGGCTAATAATTCTTTCATCTGTTTAAGAATAATTTTACCACTGGGTTTTTTACAAAATTTAGCTTTGTTTTCTTTCTTTCAAAATTTAGGTTTTTTTTTTTTCTTTAACCCTTCTAATCCCTATTTCCTTTCTCCCTAGATTGCTCAGCTACCTCTGAAACTTGAATCTGAAGTGATGGAGAATGGGGATAACTTCTCAGTGGGGGAACGGCAGCTCTTGTGCATAGCTAGAGCCTTACTCCGTCACTGTAAGGTAAGGCAGTCTGGTGGGTGGCAGAGGAGGGAGTCAGCAGAAGCACAGGAAGATGGAAGAATAGCCCCATTGCCTGTGGCATGAGGTCCAAAGGCATTCTTGGCTCCGAGCCCAGTGGCACTTTTTTTTTTTGGTTGCACTGAATCTTTGTTGCTAGGCTTGGGTGTGGGCTTCTCATTGCATGGCTTAAAGCTCAACATTCAAAGAACTAAGATCATGGCATCCGGTCCCATCACTTCATGGCAAATAGATGGGGAAACAATGGAAACAGTGACAGACTTTATTTTCTTGGGCTCCAAAATCACTGCAGATGGTGACTGCAGCCATGAAATTAAAAGACATTTGCTCCTTGGAAGAAAAGCTATGACCAACCTAGACAGCATATTAAAAAGCAGAGACATTACTTTGCCGACAAAGGTCTGTCTAGTCAAAGCCATAGTTTTTCCAGTGGTCATGTATGGGTGTGACAGTTGGACCGTAAAGAAGGCTGAGTGCCGAAGAATTGATGCTTTTGAACTGTGGTGTTGAAGAAGACTCTTGAGAGTCCCTTGGACTGCAAGGAGATCCGACCAGTCCATCCTAAAGGAGACCAGTCTTGAATATTCATTGGAAGGACTGATGCTGAAGCTGAAGCTCCAATACTTTGACCACCTAATGGGAAGAATTGACTCATTGAAAAAGACCCTGATGCTGGGAAAGATTGAAGGCAGGAGGAGAAGGGGACAACAGAGGATGAGATGGTTGGATGGCATCACCAACTCAATGGACATGAGTTTGAGCAAGCTGCAGGAGATGGTGAAGGACAGGGAAGCCTGGCGTGCTATAGTCCATGGAGTTGTAGAGAGAAGGACACGACTGAGCGACTGAACAGCAACTACCCTGTTGAGCGTGGACTCCAGGGCTCACAGGCTTCAGTAGTTGCAGCTCCTGGGTGCTAGAGCACAGGCTCAGTAGTTGTGGCACTTGAGCTTAGTTGCTGTGTGGCATCTTCCTGTACCAGGGCTTGAACCCATGTCTCCTGTGTTGGCAGGTGGATTCTTCACAACTGAGCCGCCAGGGACGTCACTCAGTGGCTTTTTTTTAAGAGAATACCCAGAGATGTTTAACCTCGACACAATTTGGGTATATGGATATTTTGTTTGCTTTTTTGTTTTTATTTTTGATGGCCTCGAGCCTTCAGTTTCCAAGGGCAACTTGTTTCTGTCCTGTGAGTAGTTGTAGTATTGGAAGCCATAGACTTAAAAGATTTTAAAACTGTAAGACATGTCCAGACCATCAAATACAGTCCCCTCATGTTAAAACTGGAAAAGGGAAGTCCAGAAAAGTCACTCTTCAGAGTCACAGAGCAAGTGAGGTGAATAGTTTGTTAGATCAGTATTTTACATATTTGTGGAAATCAAGGCAAACATATGAATTTGAAGTTATATCAATTCTAAACAAAATAGTATTTTTACATTTGTGTGTACTTATTTAGAAAAAAACAATATATGATATAAAATTCAAAGCCTAAAACACATTTTGGTGAAACCTAGATTAACTAGAATGCTTAAGGAATTGGTTGGATCCCTCTTTCTCCTCTCTTCCCCGACAGATTCTGATTCTAGATGAAGCCACAGCTGCCATGGACACCGAGACAGACTTACTGATCCAAGAGACCATCCGAGAAGCATTCGCTGACTGCACCATGCTGACGATTGCCCATCGCCTACACACAGTCCTAGGCTCTGATAGGATTATGGTGCTGGCCCAGGGGCAGGTACTGAGACCCCAAGGGACCTTGGTTTGGCACGTGGCCTTGTCTGGGAGGAGAACTGGCCCCTGGCAGGATTGGGCTGATGGCCCTCGTAGCATTCAGATAAGCAGCCACAGTGACTCCAGCCTGGTTCCTTTTGCATGGGATGCAGCCCTCGCAGTCAAGAGATTGAGTCTGGAGCATGCCTGTTGGGTTCTCATGATGCTTTCCTACCTGCTCTTTTGTTGCTTGTGGACAGTAACACTTTGACTTAGGTCAGAGAGCATGTGTACTTTGTAGTTCACTCACAGGCCTTTTCCAAAGCTGTTGAGACCAGCCACCACACGTCTGCTTTTCGCAGTCATGTAGTGGTGCCAGACTTCTTGCTGTTCCCAGCTTTCCCACATACTGGGCCCCAGGCTTTTTCATTTCCTACTATTTCCTTTCAGTGCTGTTGGCTATAAACCATCTTGGGTCCCCTAAGCATTTCCACCTCTGTTTACTCATACAGTTCCATCTACCTAAAATGCCCTTTCCTGTGCTCGCTCTCCCGTGTGGACCTGCCTATACCCTGCCTGTCCCATAAGAGAGCCAGTGTCTGCCTCCCCTCTTACTGTACAGGGTGTCTGCTCTGGCACCCAACCTCATACCATCACATGGCCAGCCCCAGGAAGACACTTTGTCCTTATGCCTGTCTCTGTTGGACAGGATAGCCTTTCCTAAGAGCATCCCAGGAGATGTCCTGTTCTCTCTCCTTGGCCAGAGTCGTGTCACACACCTTTGCCCTGCCGCAAGGGAGGCTGGGGGAGTGAGTATGTGGCCTCTGTCTGGAGGCAGGTTCTGCCAGCACACTGTTCCGTTTTCTACTGCAGTGTGATTTCCGGTGACTGCCTAGTAGTCTATCATGGGAATGGATAATTGACTGAGTTGAACCCTTATACTCACTTCCCTTTTGTTTTTCTGCCAACTAGGACTCTTTTCCATCCATAGGCTTGGATCAGCTTGCACAGCAAGATGCCATTTACTTGGTATGCCTTTGACTTGAGCTGCAGTTTCTTCCCTCTGCAGCATATAGGACCTTTTGATTGATTCCTTCTTACACAAGGCTGAAAGAATGGAGACTTAATGTGAAGGCACTCTGGAGGTGTCTCTAAATTTTCTCTTCACTAAACTCTGGTTAGTTTTTTAAAAAGAGAGAGAACCCAGGTGGGCATGGCAGAGCTAGCTGAACTGCCACGTTGATTCCATCCTCCAGGGTTTGGGGCTTTGCCCCTCTTTCTGAGCTGTGGATCCTATAGGACACCCCGAGTGTCCCCAAGTCACCTTCCGTTGCTCTCTCCTTCCTCTACAGGTGGTGGAGTTCGACACCCCATCCGTCCTTCTTTCCAACGACAGCTCCCGGTTCTATGCCATGTTTGCTGCTGCAGAGAACAAGATTGCCGTCAAGGGCTAACTCCCCCAGCGCCGCCCACATCTCATTTTTTTGGAGCATTGCCATTCCCTGCCTGGGGCGGGCCCCTCACCGTGTCCTCCTGCCGAAACCTTGCCTTTCCCGATTTTATCTATCGCACAGCAGTTCAGGATTGGCTTGTGTGTTTCACTTTTAGGGAGAGTCCTATTTTGATTATTGTATTTATTCCATATTCATGTAAACAAAATTTAGTTTTTGTTCTTAATTGCACTCTAAAAGGTTCAGGGAACCGTTATTATATATGTATCAGAGGCCTATAATGAAGCTTTATACGTGTAGCTATATCTATATATAATTCTGTACATAGCCTATATTTCCAGTGAAAATGTAAGCTGTTTATTTTATATTAAAATAAGCACTGTGCTAAGAACAGTGCAGATTCCTTTCTATCATTTTTGTACAGTCTGCTGCACTAGAGGTCTGGTTTTGCTATTAGACTATAAGAAGGGTAGCGTGCGTTCTTCCCCAGCTGGCTGTTTCACGGTGCCGGGATTTCTGGGTGTCTGAAGGAAGGAGTGTAGCAGTAGCCGGCCCTCCAGGGGCCCCCCTGCTGCCTTCCCAGCAGCCACGCCGGGGTGGGGCAGAGCGGGGGCCACGGAGGCCGCGCAGAGCACCGTGAATTCTCAGGGCTCCTGCTTTCTGTCCTCTTGTCACCTCACCGCTTCTGTCGGGAGAGCAGTGGGTCAGAGTCCCAGACCCCTCTCCTCCCTCTCCACCGGGACCGAGAATCACAGACCCTTCCTCGGCCAAGGGGGAGCATCCTCCTGCCGTCCTCTTTTCTGCTGTTGCTTCTCAGCAAGCATTGAGTCTGCCCCGAGTGTCCCACTGCCTCAGGTTCCCAATGCTGGCCGGCGCACGGAGCTCTGGCGCCTTGAAACCGTCGGTTCCAAGCCCTGGAGCCCACTGCTGCTTGGCCCGATGGTCCTTCTTCATTTGCCTGGCCTCACACCCCCACAGTTGAGTGACAGGGTTCAGGATTTCGTGGGTCTGTTTTCCTTTCTCCCTGCGGTTGCCGCAGAGTCTCTTCCTCTCTCCAAAGTCCGCGACTTTAAGCAGCTCTTGCTAATCAGTGTCTCACACTGGTGCAGAAGTTTTTGTACTGTAAAGAGACCTACCTCAGGTTGCTGATTGCCGTGGGGCTCGGTGTGTTCCCACCAACCCCGGTTGTGCCGTGGGGCCAGTAGCTCAGGTGGGCGTGCTCACTGCTGTCATCCGTTGAATGGTCAGCATTGCATGTCGTGACCAACTAGACATTCTGTCGCCTTAGCATGTTTGCTGAGCACCTTGTGGAAGCAAAAATCTGAAAAAGTGAATAAAATTATTTTGGATTTTCTAAAACTCTTGGTGTGGAAAATAATTCTCTGGGAGGGGAATAAGCTGTCTTTGAGTGGCTTTGGAGTCCCAGAACCTTGGATCTGAATATCCAGCAGTGAAGTGACAGAGGGGAGGGGCCAGTAGTGGAGCTGACTAGTTGCAGCGGATGTGGAGTACACCTTGCCTTGAATCACTGCAGTGGGCCGAAGTCCCTGCAGCCTGTGTCCTGGGCGTGGTCACCAAATCAAGTTCCTGTGCTGCTGCTAAGAGTCGGAAGTGGAAAGGGTTGTAGTGAGATCGGTGGCTGTGGAGAAATGTGTTTTAAATGAACAGTTTGTTGAGGGTTCTCAGCAATCCAAACAATGTAATTGCTCTTTCAGCCAATTCATTCAGATTAATTTATTGAGAATTAAGTACCCATTCAAAAGGGTACTCATTCTAACATTTCTCAATATGTCATATTGTATGCAGAAAGCTTTTAAACTATTTGGTATCAGTTCTGCTGAGTCATCAATAACCTCAGATATGCAGATAAAACCACCTTTTATGGCAAAAAGCGGAGAAGAATTAAAGAGCCTCTTGAAAAAGGAGAGTGAAAAAGCTGGCTTAAAACTCAACATTAAGAAAATGAAGATCACTGCATCCGGTCCCATCACTTTATGGCAAATAGATGGGGAAACAATGACAGACTCTATTTTCTTGGGCTCCAAAATCACTGCAGATGGTGTTTGCAGCCATGAAATTAAAAGATGCTTGCTCCTTAGAAGAAAATCTATAACCAACCTAGACAGCATATTAAAAAGCAGAGACATTACTTTGCCAACAAAGGTCCGTCTTATCAAAGCTGTGGTTTTTCCAGTGGTCATGTGTGGATGTAAGAGACTACAAGAAAGCTGAGCACTGAAGAATTGAGGCTTTTGCACTGTGGTGTTGGAGAAGACTCGAGAGAGTCCTTTGGACTGCAAAGAAATCAAACCAGTCAGTCCTAAAGGAAATCAGTCCTGAATATTCATTGGAAGGACTGATGTTGAAGCTGAAGCTCCAATACTTTGGCTACCTGATGCAAAAAACTGACTCATTGGAAAAGACCCTGATGCTGGGAAAGATTATAGGCAGGAGGAGAAGGGGAAGACAGAGGATGAGATGTTTGGATGTCATCACTGACTTGATGGACATGAGTTTGAGCAAGCTCTGGGAGTTGGTGATGGACAGGGAAGCCTGGTGTACTGCAATCCATGGGGCCGCAAAGAGTCAAACATGATTGAGCAACTGAACTGAACTGAACAGCCCCTAACCCAGGTCCTCAGCTCCTCAAGCTGGGATTACATTGGAAGAACCTCCCAAATATCTAACTACCTGCAGGATTTTCCTGATCCATTCTGACTTGTACTCTGACTCAATCTGTCATTGATGTTAATCACACGCTCACGTTTTCAGTCTAATTTCACACAGCTCCCCTGTTTCAAACAGATGAATTCCTTCATCTGTGTTCAATTTGGATCTTTCAGGCTCTTTACAGCCATTCTGTGGGCATTATTGGGGTCTCCATCCGTCCAACTGGCTCCATCTAAGTCACCTTGTGCATGTCCTTTTCCCATCACTCTTGTCTGCTGACTTCCCCTCATCTGGTGTGAGAGGAATAACCTGGCCCGTAGGCCCTGGGAGGACCATCCATCACCTCCCATGGATGACCATAGGAACATGGACCTGCTGCTTTTCCTGCCTGAATCTCAGCTTCTTCCTCAGAAAAATTGGGAGCATAATGTCTATCTTATCTTACAGGGGAAAAACACTGAAAACTGTTTTGCAAGCAAACCACATTCTTTAGCTATTTCTGTGCTTGTGTCCACACCATAGAGACACATCCTCCATGAAATCATGAACTCCACATTGCAAAGAGTCAGACATGACTGAGCGACTGAAGTGCTGAGTCATCAGAAAATGGATGTTAAACCCAGCCGTTTTTATAAACCAGTATCATAGAAATTAAGGGGCTCAGCTCTTAAGTTGAAAATGCTCTCAAGTGCCACATTTCAAGTGCTTTGTCACCACCTGTGGCCTGTGGCTACACAAACATATTCAATAGAATGTTCTCGGCATTGTGGAAAGTTCTCTTGGATGGCACCAAGGTAAGCAACCACTTTTTTGGATGCACTGGAATTGCCCTCCAAGAATGGTAACAAGGGTGGCAGAAGGAACCCTGCATGGTCATCCCAGAAAAGCTCGCTGCTGCATATGACACTGACTTTCCCTCCTTCAGTTCTGTTCTCTCTATCTTGGGTCTCCTCCCACCTCTGTAACCTGCTTTGTCCCTTTAGGAGGAGGCATTGCCCTGCCTTCTGCCCTCTCCCTTTGTTCTTCTTGCCTGGATTCCTCCACTCCCAGCAGCACAGTGACAGACCTTCAACTATGGGCTTGGTCTGTCTTTAGGACCAGTCTCTGCTGCCTGCTGAGCGCCTCCACTGAGCACCAAGCCCCTCAAACAGCCTTTTGAAAATCAGTGTTCCTTGTCTTAATTAGTGGCTCCTCTGACTTCCTTAAGTCTTTCAGGCTAGAAGCCTTTAGTTATATCAGTTCTCCTGCCCCTTCCCAATAAACTCAGTCACTTCAGGTCCTACGCGTCACCATCACCACCCTCTTCTCTCCTTTTGCCGTAATTTAGACTCACCTCCCTTTCTTTTTTTAATTTGGTAGTTACAGCCTCATTGCTAGTCTCCCTGCCGCAGTTGTCCTCTCCAAATCACTGTATATACCACTTCCAAAATACAAACCAAAATGCAAGTTGATCAAATATTTTACCTTCCAAAAGTCTTCAGGAGACAGTTACCTATAGAGTGGCCTATATTCCTGAGTTTGGCAGCGTGTTCATTATCTGGCTCCAACCCTCCTTTTCTACTCAGTATTCCTAAATATAAGCCAATATTTTATTTTTTATTTCTTTTTGGCTGTGTTGGGGCTTCATTGCTGTGAAGGCTCTTCTCTGGTTGCAGCGATTGAGAGCTACTCTAGTTGCAGAGCACAGGCTGAGGTGGTTTTTCTTATTTTGGAGCCCCAACTCCAACTCTAGCCCCAACTCTAGGCTCACCAGCTTCAGTAGTTTCCGAACACAGGGGCAGCTCCCGGGTTCAACAGCGCAGGCTCAGTAGTTGTGGGGGGGGAGGGTAGTAGTCATGGTTCACGGGCTTAATTGCTTCAAGGCATGTGGGATCTTCTGGGATCTGGGATCTTCTGGGATCAGGGATCTAACCCATGTCTCCTGCATTGGCAGGTGGATTCTGAGCATCAGGGAAGCCCAAGTTGACATTTTCACACCTCTAAATCTTTACTATTTTCTCAACCTGGAATCTCTTGTCAAACAAATCCATGTTTTCCTTCTTAGGCTTTTCTGGTGGCTCAGATGGTAAAGAATCTGCCTGCAATGCAGGCGACCTGGGCTCCATCCCTGAGTCAGGAACATCTACTAGAGAAGGGAATCTACCCATTCCAGTATTCTTGCCTGGAGAATTCTATGAATAGAGGAATCTTAAATTCAGTTCAAATACTATGCCTTGCACAATGCCTTTCTCTTAAAACCAAGTTCCTCTTGGTTCCTACAACACTTTGCTCACAAATCTATTTTAAGGTTTATTTTCCTTTTGCTTTGTATATTATGGCTGGTTATTTCCTTATATTTCATCCCATGAATATAAACCTGAAGGCAGTAAATAATCTTATTAAATATACCCTTAATTATAAGGTACATTTTATATACCTTTTAATTCCTGCCTTAAGTATTATATTTTACATACAGAAGGTGCTCAATAAGTATCATACTACTTAGCCAACTTTTGAATGGTGCCTCAGTGAATATTTGTTAATAGAAATCAGTGTTACAGACTTTCTTTATGGTCATGGCAAAAAATGAATTTAATTTCTCCAAAGGCAAAGAAGTGGCATTGAGGGAAAGAGGCCTTATATAGAATGACGGGGTGTTGGGGTCTTTTAATGGACCAGAACCTGGTGGTCCGGAGTCGACGATAAGAACGTGAAAGAGAGAGCTGGAGGGAGGGAGAGAGAGTGAGAGAGAGAGAAAGAAAGACATGGGGACCCAAGCTCTGATGGCGCAAAAGTGCTTTAATGATCCTTCTGTGAGTATATACGGGCTGTTGTACAAGAAATGTCTTTTGACGATGATAAAGATCAGAAAACCAGACGAGGTAAAGCGACCATTACCAAGGGAACAAGGGATTAATAATGGTCACAAGGTCAGGAGACAACCCATATCTCAAGAAAGGGGGTCAAGACTAAGCAGTTTTTTCCTAAGGAGAATGTTTACTGAAGGAGATTCAAGCCTGTCTCATCCTATGATCTCAGTCCTGGGAGCGGCTTGCCGCTCCACTAGTTTCTGACAACAGAAACTGACAAGGAACAGAGGATTTATGAGAAACAGCATGTAGGAATACTCCTGTTAAACATTCTCTAACAACCGGGAATACCAGAGAGTCAGAATGCCCAGCATTTGAGGTGTGGCTCAATGATGTGACCGCTCCTCTCCTGCCCCTTTCCTGATTGATCACCTAGAAATAGGGCCCAGACTGAAAGAAAATGAGCTATGGGGGTGGGGGGGTTGTGTCACAGAAAGGCTCAGCTACTGAAAACTGACCTTGCACTGATGGTTGCCTGCTGATCATGTGCCATAATTTCTAAAGAGCTTCCTTTTTTTTCCTGACTATAAAAGTAATGCATGCTTCTTGTACAAAGTTTGGAAGAATGCAGACAGATGCAGTGAAGAAACCCAAAACTGCCTGAACCCTGCCATGGCAGTGTGTTTAGAACCATGGCCGTAGCAGTGTCCCCCATCTCACGGGCTATCCTGCCCGGTGACCTTGCCACCATCCCATGAAGAGATGGGGTCTGTTTCTCCACCCCCCTGAGTGTGGGCTCTGTGATAACTTTAACCCACAGAATGTGGTGGTTCTCTGCTAGTTCAGAGCCCCTTTGTGGCCTCGAAGAGTGGCTGCCTCTTGGAAGCCAGCCGCTGTGTCAGGAGTGCATCTATTGGGAGACCAGCGTTTTGTGAGATTTATAGAGCACATGGAGGGTTCCAGGAGGATGAGGGAGCGTGTAGAGAGAGAGTGAGGCCAGGGAGTACTGAGGCACCCAACTTGTGTGTGAAGAGGCCACTTAGGGAGTAAAACCTCCAGCCCCCATCCCAGCTGATGCCTCGTGGATTAGAGACGAGGTACCACTGAACTGTCCCCAAATTCCTCAGCAAAATTAACTTTTTTTAAGCCATTACATTTTTGGGTAGTTTTACAACACTACTGAAGCATCCATTACCCCAAAATAGCCAGTGTTACCTTGTATTCTTTATAGCTTTTTCTAAACATGCATTTTTTTTCTTTTTAAAAAAATTATAAAAAATATTATGGATGTGTTTTTGTTAGAAACTAAGAAAGCACTTAAACATAAAAAATATAGACAGTGGAAATGCATCTTAATCACATCCTACAAAGAAGGCAACCACTATTAACAATTAGATCTATATTTTTCCAGGTCTTTTTTCTAAACACATAACAGCATTATTCATTTAAGATAGAACTCATTAAACACAAAATTAGGATAACTTAAAACCACAGTTTGTATGATCTCAACTAATATATTGTGAATATTTTCTCATGTCAAATATTCTTCAGAAACATTTTAATAGTTTTATAGCATTTTCTTATAGAGATTCATTTATTTGTTTCATTAAAAAATATTTATTGAGCATATAATATAAGGCAGGCGCTGTTCTAAGAAGTGAGAAGTGATAGTACAGTAGTGAGTGAAACAGAAACATCCTTGCCCTCATGGAGTTTACATCTTATTGGGAGAACTGGTAATCAGTAAGATATGTGGAATATTAGATAATGATAAGGAAGAAAAAGAATAAAACAAGGAAGGGCACCAGAGGGTAAACTTTAGAGAAGCTGGTTAGTCTTACTGAGAAGATGGCTTTGGTGCGCTGTTCATAGGAACAATCCAATTTTGCTGGATATTTAGGTTGTTTCCGTTTTCATTTTTCCATATTTTGACTTTAAATTGATTTTTTTTTTAATGGAGAAGAAAAGAGTGGCTTTATTTCTTTGCCAGGCAAAAGGGGAACGCATTAGGCTAGTGCCTTAGGAACTGTGCCTTTTAAAGGCAGTTTTCATATCACCACTTTGTGCTCGCCCAGCTCATAATTCCCTGAATCCAAACAGATAGAGCGTGCTAACTGCTCTAACCAGCCAAGCTTTGAGCAGCTTATCACCATGACCCCACGCCTGTCACAGAGCAGTGTTGTGCTGGAGGTGTGGAGTGAGAGTCCTGCTCCTGTAGTCACTCTGAACCCAGGCTTCCTCCCTCCAGTCATTCTGGCGACCTCTAGACCTAAGTCCTCAGCCAGCTCCTCTCTGTAAAGCTAGTAAACCAGGGAGGAAAGAGCATGGCATGTTGAACAGGAAGTTTCTGTGGGCCCTGCCTAAAGATGGTATGTATTGCTTCCACTCAAATTCCACTGGTTAGAACTCAACTTCTGTAGCTGCACCTAGCTTTAAGGGAGGCCATGCAGTGTCTAGCTGTGTGCCAAGGAGGCGGAAACTGCTTTGAGGACAAAGCAGCTTTGGCAAATACCTAGCCACCTCGGCTGCAGGGAATTCGTGACCTGGCAAAGCCCATTTCAAGGTCTAGAAACAAACTGCTTGTCTCAAAATCCTCTATTTCATAATAGGTATTGATTTATCATATTTTAATTAAGGTTTCAAACATAATGATCTTTATAACCTATCAGTGTTTTCACCTTTGACTGGGAGCGAGAGTACTCATATTATCTGAGCACCAGTGTGCCAAGCACTGCAGAGGCACCTGCAATATGACCTTATTTAATTTTCTCAGTTATTATACTGGGTGGTAGTGGTGGTAGTTTAGTTGCTAAATCGTGTCTGACTCTTCAGACTCCATGGACTGTAGCCCACCAGGCTCCTCTGTCCATGGGATTTCCCAGGCAAGATTATTGGAGTGGGTTGCCATTTCCTTCTCCAATTATACTGGGTGGGTGTCATTAAACACATTTTTCTGATGAGGAAACAGGTCCACGGAGATTAAGTTCTCTCAGGTCACACATGCAGTATGTGGTAAATTACACAGAATTCAAACCCAGATGGTTTGATTCCAACTACTTGTAGTCCTCTTGCTTCAGAAATAAAAGCACGTGCTGGACCATATCGTTTCTAAGATTCCTTCCAGCTACGATTTTTTTTTTTTTTTTTTTTTTGGCCACGGCCACCCAGCACACAGAATCTTAGTTCCTTGAACAGGGATCGAACTCTTGCCTGCTGCAGTGGAAGCGCAGAGTCCTAACCACTGGACCACCAAGGAAGTCCTTCCAATTCTGATTACTGTTGGTCAAATACACCCTGAAAACCCTAGGTCCTGGTAACCTCACCTGAAGCATAGCTCCAGAACTGCATCCCTCCTCCTAGCTCCCATGAGGGAGATGAAGTGTTTCTGCAGGCAGGCAGTCACCTCTTTCCCTGGGAGCTTCTCCCCGCTCCTGCTGCTGTTTCCCACCTGAGCCCAGGCCAACTCCCACCCGCCCCTCTCGGGGGGACTCAGCATAGGAAGATGAAGCCAGCTGCTGCCAAGTGAGAACAGTCAGCGCTGGGAACTGGTCTCCCACAGCCCCCTTCCTAAAGGGAAGCCCCACCTCCCACCTGGGGGAGGCGCTGTGGGCACTCGGTTGCTGGGGCAGAAACACTCACCTTGCCCAGAACTGTTGGTTCTAGGGACTGAGGGACACTGTCCTGACCTGGGACAGATGTCCTGACAGCACCTGAGCTTCCTTTTTGTCCTTGACAAAGAATCTAGTAGGCTGCGGTCCTGGGGGCTAGTCTAACCACTGATGACAGAAAATGTGTTCCTTTCCCGAGGGCCTGTGAGAGACCTTCCCTCCAAGCCCTCAAGGATTGCGAGCCCTCACTTCTCATTCCCATGTTACTGACCAAGCCGCTCTTCCCTCCCAGCTTCCCGGTACCTGAACTCTAGCTTCTTCGGGATTCTTCCCACCACCCCCACCCCACCTCCCATCTCGCCCCAACCCCTCACCCCCCACCCAAACCCGGCCCCAAACTATTTATGGAGCATTCATTTAGTTCAGTTCAGTTCAGTCGCTCAGTCGTGTGTCCGACTCTTTGTGACCCCATGAATTGCAGCAGGCCAGGCCTCCCTGTCCATCACCAACTCCCGGAGTTCACTCAGACTCACGTTCATTAAGGGCTGGGAAATCTGTTGAGTGCTGAAGATCAAAAACAGACACAGGTAGCTTTGAAAAAGAAGAAAAAAATGTCTCTCTGTCTCTCTTTTTTCCTCCTGCCCTCCTCTGTGATCCTCTGCTCTTGCTCCAGGCAGCCAGCACCGGAGAACAGCCAGCATCTTTCACCACCCGGGAGGTGCCTGGACCAGCTCTGCCTGGGCTCTGCAGACACCCTTTCCTCCTGTCGGCAGTATTCTTTACCTTGAGGTCATGCCTTCTCATCTTGAGTGTGGAAGGATCTAAAGGTCTAATACAAGGATGTGAGCCCAGGGCCACTCCAAAAAGGCCTCTGGGTACCCCCTAAGACCAGCCACAAGAGTTCCCTGCCCAAAACTGTCCAGACTAGCCCACCAAGCTGCCTCATGGAGGCCAAAATCTTGAAGCAATCAATGGAAGGGTTTTCCCTAGAGCTGTGCTGTGCTCAGTCGTTTCAGTCGTGTCCGACTCTTTGTAACCCCGTGAACTGTAGCCCGCCAGGCTCCTCCATGGCATTCTCCAGGTAAGAACACTGGAGTGGGTTGCCATTTCCTTCTCCAGGGGATCTTTCCTACCCAGGGATTAAACCCACATCTCCTGTGTCTCCTGCACTGGCAGGTGGATTCTTTACTTGCCTAGAGGAGCCTTGGTGCCTATTTCCTTTGGGAGCTCAGCAGTTGACCAGGACTATAGGCACTCAGTCCTGGCCACACACCAGGTGATACAACCACTGACATTCATAGGTAGATAAGCAAAACAACGCTTGCCTGAGATAAGCAATACCACCCATTCTTAGGTATGGCCAGGTTTTCCCCATAAATCACGCTGCCTGAGACGAGCCTCGAGACCGCCTCTCTCTGCTTTCAATACTTTGTCCTGGGTCAGTACTGGAGTCACCCTCAGAGTTGGGCCCATGAGGAAAGCTGCTCATCTTCCAAAAGATCTCTGTTGACAACGTTGTCTACTAGGCAGCAGACTCGGGAGACCCCTTTCAGAATCTGCTGTTGGGAAAACTCTTGGCTTCTCGATGGAGTTTCTGGAGCACAGTGTGTCTCCACTCATTCCAGCTGACAAGAAGCTCAGGCGCTGTCAGGACATCTATCCCAGTTCATTTCCAGTGTCCTTCATAAGATTTTGGATCTTTCCATTTGACTGTTTAAAATACATTTGGTGTTTTTAATAAAAGCTTTCCTAAATCTTGTTTGCATGGAAGGAATAAGCTGAGTATAATAAAGACATTGGTCCGGTTTGTGAATAATTCACCGGCCCCTGGAGCTCTGTGGAGGCAGAGGGTACTGGATGTGGGTGTGCCTATGTGCTTTCCTGTGGGGAGGGCATTGACTGCCCTTTGCCATGCTCTTCAAACACCAAGCCTCCTCCTGAGCCCTGGGATCCTACACATGGGCAAACAGTGGCATGGGAGTGTCTTTTGCAGCTTCACTCACCCTCTTCAAATTGAGGTTGAAAGAAAGCAACTCCCTGTGGGAACTGGAACACTCAATAGTATTCCCAAGGCCGAGACTTCATTGCAGTGAGATGTCGTGTCATCTTTTCCCCACTTGCAAAGCCTGGAGACTTTCAGAGTTGGAGGCTGGAGGCTGTTCGTGGGGAGTGGTCAAACAGGGATCCTTTGGAGAATGAAAGAGACACAATTATTATTATTATAACATGCAAAGCAGGGTATGTCCCTGAGGGCTGGCCTTTGCCCAGGTTGCCTGGGTCTGGTCTGTGAGTCTGACCCTCCTTTAGTTAGGGATCCGGGGGTCTCCCAACCTTTCCCAGAAATAGCTCCAGTTCTCTGGGGACCTCCTCTAACTGCCCAGAGCCCACTGCATTTGTTCCCACTCACTTTCAGTAGGCACTAGTTGCACTGTGCAAATTCAAAACAAATATAAGAAGCACAAGTCCCTCTCTTTGTTCATGTATACTGAGGTAAACTTAGGGACCTCTCCTCCCCCACCTCTTCCCATTTCTTTTATCTCTCGTGGTCTCTGTGCCTCCTTATTTTTGTCTCCTCCCCTCTAGGGTGGAGGGAGAGGTGGGGCTGGGGCTGCAGATAGCCCAGAACTTGCTGGTGCCTGTGGAGTGTGTGTGTGGAGGGGAACACCCTCCAAGCCCTAAGTGCAGGTTCCCGGGGGTTTGGGTGGATCTCGAGATGAAAGCAGTCTTTTATCTGACATCTGTCACACTGCAAGAAGCAGTCTGTTTGGGGAAATAGCTCCTGCCTGGGGCACAGGCCCCTTAGCTGAGGCTGTGATATGTAGTCCTTATCCACTGTTTCTTCAAAAGCCTTGGAAGGCAGTCCCCCTGGATGGGGGGATGCAGAGAAAGGAAGAGTGAGTGGAAAGGGCATCTTAGTTCTGAAGAGAGGGTTTCTGGGTGCAGCATAAGACAGGATGCAGAGGCAGGCCTGGGGCCAGCCTGGTCCTGTGAGGAGGCCCCTGCAACTGCATCAGGACCTCTGGAAGTGTGACTGGCTCAGAGATTCTCACTTCTCTTTTACTCCTGGACTTTAATAAACTTCAGTTTGAGTGTGTTGGCATCCTCCCAGATGGGAGGCAGCTGTGGAAAAAGAAAACTGAACTTGGAGACAGAAACCTGGGTTAGAATCGTAGCCCTAGCACTTTCTTGAGCAAATCAGTTCATCCTTTCTTTCTTCATCCGTGAAGCAGAAGCAACAAACGTTAGCCCAACCTGGATTTGCCTTGTGGTGGCTGGAGAGCCAAAAGATACAACCCAAGCCAAAGAGCAGGAGAGGAGAAGGAGGTCTTAACTGCAGAAGTAAGGAGAACACGGGAGATCCTTCCCGAAGCAGTGTCTCCTCAAGAGCAAAACTGGGGAAATTTAAGCTAAGGAATCATGCAGATTCATGAAGGGGCCTGGGTGGTCCTCAGAGTCCAAGCTTCGGTTGACTAAAGTCACGAGGGTCAGAAAAGGGCAACATCATGGTCCCTCCGGCTTCCATTGATCTGGTGGTTGAGCCCCTCAGGCTAGTGTTTACCATTAAAACAGAGACACAGAGCTGGGAATCTTTACAACCCATATATTACCACTGTTATTTATACTTCTCTTGCCTGATAACACTTGTTTGTTTCTGTATTCTTTTGTTCCTTGTAGATCATTAATTACTGAAACCTGTTCAAGGGCCAGTGTTGTGGCCAGGCTTAGACTATAAGATGGCTTAGGCTAAAACTGGCTTCTCTATGTCAAGAAAACTGTGCTTGATTTTCTGTCTCTGGGGATTCAGTACCGTAACTGCTTAGTGGAACATCCTCCACGGTACTGTAGAAAGAATTGGTTTAGGGATTCGATGTGCAAACATCTCACCAGGGAAGGTGCTTAGCTAAGACATCTTTAGCTGATTTGAGTTGTTCCTAGAGGAACAAGAGGCAGGAGTCTGAGTTTTGTCCACCCTTAGCTTAGAATTCTAAAAAGAAAACAGGGAGCCTGATAGCCTGGGTGGCGATGGTGACTGGAATGATATGGAGGCCAGCTAGGAAGGTACAACTTGAGGGTGGTTTACCACAGGGTCAGACACTTTGTGTGGAAACTTCCTTCTAAGTGGGAACCGTGTGGACTTCCTTCCTCCATCTTACTGGGGAGCCCACACCCCACAACCCAACACTGAGGCCTGGCTGAGCACTGAGGAATGGGTTGGTGCCCTGGGCCCACCATGCCTAGAATTTGATGGCAGTCTGGGCCCTTGTGCTGGGTGTTTCTCTTCCAGGAGCCACATCCCCCCCTCAGGAGCCAGGGGGTTAGTTGGGGAGGGAGGGGAGTTTGTCAAAGTTCAACACACTTAGGAATGTTGACCAGGCAATCTCCCATCCGGGGAGGTTGCCTGTCTCTTAAATAAAAGGCTTCAAAGGATATATCTGTTGTTGAGGAGGCTCGACATTCCTAGCCAAGACACCCAGAATATATCTGGACCTGACTGGAATGTGGTCAGTGGGTCACAAGGCAGATGACAGACCCATCTTTCTATCCTACCACCATCTCCAAAACCAGAGCCACCACGACAGGCACTGACCAACTCCCTGCATCTGTGCAAAAGCCTCCATTAAAACCCTCATGACCGCCAGCACCACCCACCCCAGGCACCCCTAGAACACCATCCTCACATGCCCAAACCGCCAAAACCACCTGAATTCCCTCAGAAGGGTGTACCAGGTTACATGGGAGGTACTCCAAGCCCTCCCCCCAACTGCAGTAGGGAGAGAAGGGAGTGAAGCAGAAGTTTAGATGTGTGTGGAAGGACCACCATGGAGGAGCTCTCATGCAGGGGACACTGGTGTGCTCACACACAGGAACGTGAAGAACCATGGGACTGGCCTCGGGGGCTGCCAGTCCTTCTGTTAGTGAGTCCACATCACCTAATGGCAACTCGGGACTCTGAGCAATCAGGTGACACTGTTGGAGAAACCCAAAGGGGGGAGATAAGGCATCTGCCCTTAGGGACATGTCATATTGTAGAAAAACTGGAATGGATGCCCACTTAGTTAGCAGAGCCAAGGAGTCAAGCCAGAGCAAGGTGAAGACCATCATGGGTGATGGTTGGGTGTCTGGAGCAAGTGGATAGAGACTAGGGAGGTTGGCTGGAGAGAGGCATTTAGAGAAGTGTAATCTCTTAAGCTTCCCTAGTAGCTTAGACGGTAAAGCCTCTGCCTACAATGCAGGAGACCCGGGTTCCATCCCTGGGTTGGGAAGATCCCCTGGAGAAGGAAGTGGCAGCCCACTCCAGTATTCTTGCCTGGAAAATCCCATGGACCCGGAGCCTGGTAGGCTACCCATCCATGCGGTCGCAAAGAGTTGGACACGACTGAGTGACTTCATACTCACACTCAATCTCTTAAGCAATAATTTGAGAAAGAAGGAATCTGACATGTTGGAGAGGGGAAGGCAATTTTGTACTGGCATGTACATTATTCACAAGCACTTCCATCTCACATTGTCTCAGCTCATCCTCCTAACAGCCCTGTGGGGGGAGCATCCCTGTCATCATATCCAGATGAGATAGTCCTTGGAGACAGACGAAACTTCCAGAGGAGGAGACATGTGGGAAGGGCCTCCAGGCAGAGAGAACTGTGTGAGTGCAGGCATAAGAGATGAAGAAGCACCGCCTGTGGGGACGGAGTTAGTGACGCGTTTCCACATGCAGAGTGAGGTCTGAGGACCATTCGTCAGTCAATGGACCATTCATCATTCTGGGCCATTACAAATGATGCTGCTGCAAGCACTTGTGCACACATCTTGGTGTGAACGCATGTTTTCATTTCTTTTGGATGTATGCCTAGGGAGTGGAATTGCTGGGTCACACGGCTGTGGCGAACCATCTGAGACTAGATTGTTTCCAAAGAAGCAGCACAACTTTACATTTGCTACCGGGTTTCTCGCTCTGTAGTTTTTAATCGGATTTGACCAGTGGGAGACTGGGAGGCACATTACTTTATAGACATCAGAGGGTAGAGCAGAGTGTGGATGGGGTATTTATTTCCTGCAGGGTTGCCATAAACAGCTACACCCCACTACTGAAGGCCAGATCTCTAGGCAATGACCCACCAAGAGTTGCTGGGGGGTCTCCACCAAACGATGGGCTCCAGGATCTGCTCACATCTCCGTCCCTTGACTTTTTTTAAAAAAAAATTGGGGTAAGATGTACACAACATAAAGCTTACAATTTAAATCACTTTTAAGTATCACTTTTTCAGTGGCATTAAGTACATTCACACTGCTGTGCAGCCATCTCCTCCATCCGTCTCCAGAACCTTTCCATCTTCCTGAACTCACAGTCTGCACCCATTAATCAAGGCCCTTCTCCTCTCTAAGGCTGTAGTGGGCAGGCCTCCCCAGCGTGGCTGCCCCGAGTGCTGCACTGTGCCTTGTGATTCCCCTAACCCCTGCCCACACACCTTTGTAAATCTGTCTTTTTTAAAATTTTTATTTATTTTTAACTGGAGGATAATTGCTTTATAATATATGAGTCAGCCATAGGTATATATATGTTCCCTCCATCTTGAACCTCCTTCCCACCTCCCACCCCATCCCACCCCTCTAGGTTGTCACAAAGCATCTGATTTAAGCTCCCTGCATCATCTCTTCATTAAACTATCCTCAGTTTACTCGAGCATACCATTTATCTCCTGCCACACCTGGCACAACAGTTCTCTGAGGCAGTGCCTAAAATTAACATCTCCATTGTACGAATGAGAAAACCAAAGCAGGGGGAGGCCGAAAACTTGCCCAAGGTCCTCACCTAGTGAGGGGAGGGCTAGGATTTAGACTTCACCATCTGACTCCAGGATAGCTGAGATAAAAGCAGAGGTTACAGAACGTGACAAGTGACACACGCGGTCACCCCTGGGCAGGTAGAGAGTCCCAACTGACTAGAGGATGGGGCTGGGGTTGGGAGGTTGGTGGGGCCTCCAGAGAGGCTGCTTAGCACCTGGGCAGAGGGGAGCAAGACAGTCAAGCCCAGCTGGCATCGTGCTGAACCAGAAGAGCATCTCCTGGGGGAGGACCATGCCGCAGCCAGCGACTGCCCTGCCTTCCTTGGATTGACCTGGGTAGTCAACTGAGAGGGGCTGAGCTCCACAGGCCAGGGGTGAGGCTGCTCTGGGAGTGAAAGTGTCCCAACCTATTGCAGGCCAGAGCCCTGCAGCCCTGCTGAGTAGCAGGCCGGGTGTGACCGGTGTGACCAAATGGATTTATTCCATCGTGAGAAGACTCCCGGGGTTGCCTCCCTTCATGACACTGCCCGAAAGTGCTGGCATAAAAGCAGAGGTCAGGCAGTGGAGAGAGGAGGGTGGCCAGGGAAGACTAAAGAAACAGCTGGGGCGCATTGCAGCAAGGGCCGGAGGCCAAGGGGAGAGGGGGGTGCAGGCCTGAGATGTGCCCCCTGCTCAGTTGGCTGGCTTTACGGGCCGCCTCCTTCCTGCTCCTGAAATTCGGCATCATCTACTGGGAATGGAACCACCTTCCTCCTGGTCCCTTCCCCTTCCCCATCCTTGGAAACCTGTGGCAACTAAGCTTTCAGCTGCACCCAGCAACGCTGCTCCAGGTAGGGAATCTGTCTTGAGTTGGAGGCCCTCTGGAGGGGTGGGCACAAGGACCCTCCCCCTCAGCCCAGGGACACTAGAAGTAAGAAACTGGGCTCAGACACACATCAGGGTGAATCCTGCTCCTGCCGTTTGCTCGCGTTATGGCCTTGAGCCTTCATTTCCTCATCTACCCACTGCGGGGTTGTTGGGGGACTGCAAACACTGACTGTAGGGACTTTGCCCAGAGCTCACCCAAGAGGGTCCTGAGGCAGAGCTCCACAGCCAATGTAACGTGGTGGAGGGCACTGTTTCACCAGACTCTGCTCCAAGAGGGTGCTGTTTGTGGCTGGAAGCCATTTTCTGAAAAGCCACTTGAGTTGGGAACTGGGGAGATTGGGACCCCCAAGGGCACACTCAAGGAACGCTGTGGCATTAAGGCCCTTTCTGGGTCGGGTGGGTCCCACCAGTAGAAGGCTTCTGTTGCAAGGAGAGGGGTTCGAAATCCAGGCCAAAACTGATTTGTTGCTGAGAACTGGAGTTCAGTTCAGTTCAGTTCATTTGCTCAGTCGTGTCCGATTCTTTGCGACCCCATGAACTACAGCACACCAGGCTTCCCTGTCCATCGCCAACTCCTGAAGCCTACTCAAACTCACGTCCATTGAGTCGGTGATGCCATCCAACCGTCTCATCCCCTGTCATCCCTTGCTCCTCCCGCCTTCAATCTTTCCTAGCATCAGGGACTTTTCAATCGAGTCAGTTCTTCGCATCAAGTGGCCAAATTATTGGAGCTTCACCTTCAGCATCAGTCCTTCCGATGAGAACTGGAGGCTGGAGACAATTCCCTTCTGCATGACAAGGCTCAGCTCTCATCGATGACAACTAAGTACTCCTTAAAATTCTGGCTGAAGATATGCGAGGACCGTGGTTCCCAGGCTCCAGCGCTGCAGTGAGAGTCATGGGCCCTGGGTGTGAGGTTCTGGTCTTTCACTTTCTTCATTGGCCTCCATTTTCTTGTCTTTCTTCTTCCTCTTCTTCTTTTTCTCTTGGCTGTGCTGAGCAGCTTGTGGGATATACATTCCCCCACGAGGAATTGAACCTGGCCCCCAGCAGTGAGAGCGTGGAGTCCTAACCACAGAACCACCAGGGAATTCCCTGGCCTCCACTGTCAAAAAATAAAGATAATGATACGTACCTCATACACACACTGACGGTGTGCTAAAGCTAAAGTAACCTGTGTAAAGGCTGCACTGGACACTAAGCTCTGGAGAAAGTGTAGTGATAATTTACTATCTTCTGTAAAATGGGTGGAACATACCCAGCTCCCAGGGTCACTGAGGTTCAGCGATCAGACACCACATGTGTAAGTGCTGGGCCCTTATGCTAAGCCCCTGGGGAGCCTGTGATGTGCTCCGCTGGCACTCGTGCCAGCTGTGGGAGCCCAGGCGTTGGCTTATCTGATGAATGGGTGGCGAGCGCTCTGAGAAGGTGAGTACTGGGTGTGAGAAGGAGGGGCTTCATGCCAAAAGGAAGGTGCGGGGAATGGGGTCAGCTGAGCTGTCTCTGCAACCTGAGACGCCGTCTCTCCGCAGCTGGCCCAGACTCACGGCCCCATGTTCACAGTGCGGGTGGGTCCCACGCCGCTGGTGGTGCTGTGCGGCTTCCGGGCAGTGAAGGAAGCCCTGGTCTCCCACTCAGAGCCGCTCCCAGGCTGGCCCCTCACCCCACTCTTCCGGGACCTTGTTGGAGAAAGAGGCAAGGCTGCCCTCCCTGCTGGGGACAGGGTGGCTGGGTGGTGACTACACACAGGGGTCCAGTGGGGTGACCCAGAATTGTTGATGTGGAGAGACCTGCCAGGAGGACTCGGGTCTCCTCAGATAACCCTGTGCGAGGGGCGGCGGTGGCATGGGGAGGAACCAGCCCCGAGGGTTAAAAAGACCTGGGTCAAGTCTCAGCTCTGCTCCAGATGAGGCACTCACTCTCTGTCCCTCACTGTACCCATCTGTTAGATGGGGAGACTGACTGCTCTCACCTCCCAGGGACAGGGCAGGGGGGAGGTTAAGTGAGCCGCACACCCGAAGGTGCCCAGTACTGCACCTGGCTCAGCGAATGTCCTCCGCCCCCTGCTCTCCCCTCCAGGCCCTGTCCTCCTTTCCTTTCTTTATCTCCTCCTCCAGTTCCTATGGGGACTCTTAAAGGCAAAATCAGGTTGGCAGCCTGGGAGGAGGGCACAGCTGAGCCTGGATGGCACCAAGCTCATGGACCCCATGAGCCGCAGATGCCCCTCACTGGCCGGCCGGCCAGACAGAGCACCATCCCAGAGCTTACTGGGAAGGCCGGCAGGGGTCTGCCCTCCCCACCTGGGTGCGAGCCGGGCAGCCTTGGCCAGGGAGGCTGGGAGGGCCTGCTGGACATGCCGCACCCCTGGCCCAGGGGTCATCTGCAGCAATGGGCACAGATGGTGGCAGTAGAGATGATTTTGCCTGGCCAAGCTGCAGCGGCTTAGCCGAGGTCCGCTGGCACTGGAGCTGAGGCTGCAGGAAGAGGCAGCAGGGCTGGTCAAGGCCTTCCACCGGGAACAGGGTGAGGAGCGGCCTGGACAGCCCCCCAGTCCCTGCAGCACACAGCACACTCCTGCAGGGAGGCTGAACCGTGTGTGTGTATGCGCGTGCAAGTGCAGAGGAGTGGACCCTTTGCAGGTCCAGGAGGGGACTTATGCTACATCAGTAAATCGGAACTTTCTATAGTGTGGGCAGGTGGGTGGACACAGGCCCAGAATGCCCAGTCCTTGGGGAAGCCTGAAGCCCTTCTCTACAGATGGGGAAATGTCCTCCCCCAACATCTCGGGCCGTTTACACCACAGACCCTTTGCACATGCTCTTCCTCCTTTAGAATATCCTAATCCATACCCCTTCCCTCCCTGTGAGAAACCCCAGCTCCTCTCAGACCTGGCTGACATCACCTGCTAAGCAGCCCTCCCCAAATCCCAGGTCCCTGCATCCTTTGCTCCCAGCTGGGACACACCTGCCCCACATTCTAGTGTGTTTAAAGTGGTGTGTGTCTCCAGCACCTCTCCTTGCAAACCCAGCACCTGTATCACGAAGCCTGGCCCACAGATGGTGCTCAGTAATCATTTGCTGAGTGAACAACTGAGGACTGAGAATGAATGAATGATGCAATGAGCAGCCATATTCAGAGTGGAGGAGCGCTCAGCGCAGTGCTCTTTGCCTCCTCACTCTGAGCCCTGCCCCTCTGCTCCCAGGTGGACCCTTTGACCCTCAGGCACCATTGTCAGATCCACGGCCAGAGTCATCGGGGCCCCCATGTTCAGCCGCCACTTCCTCTCAGAGGATCCCTTCTTCCAGGAACTGATTCAAGCCATCAACTTTGGCCTGGCCTTTGTCTGCACTATTTGGTGCTGGGTAAGTTGGCGCTCAGGGAGGCAGGCGTGCGGGTCATTGGACAGCTGGGGGTCCGATGCAGGCAGGGGCCTCAGCCAGGGCATAGCCAGGTGAGTGTCAGTTAGGCAGGGGGAGGGCCACAGGGCCTGTTTCTAGGTTCCTCCTGGGATGCCCACATCAGAGGTCTCATCCCCCTTCAGCATCCCCAGCAACATTCTCAGTTCCCCTGACTCAGTGCCAGCACCTGAGCAGCCCCTGGGTGGGCCTCTTACCCAACAGCTAAACGACCTGTTCCCCTGGCCCTTCCACTGCCTACCTGGCCCCTACCAGGATATGTTTAGGTACCAGAAGGTTGTGCGGGGCTATGACCACCGGGAGATCAGCAGGCACAAACTCAGGACATCTGAGGCCCCCAAGGACTTCATCAGCTGCTACCTGGCCCAGATCATCAAGGTGGGCCAGAGAGGGCTGCAGAGGGCTGGAGGTGAGGGATGGGGTGGGGGTGGGGGGGTACAAAGGGGCAGTCTTCCCAGCTGCATCTCGTTTCAAAGCCATGGCCTCAGGTCCTCACCCTGGCCTCAAATCTTTCAGAGCATGCCAAAGCAGCCACCGTTTGGGTTTTTCCTCCCTTCTTCTCCCAGGCCAGTGCTCCTGCAGATATGGATAGAATGGGAAGTAGGGGACCTAGCTGATGTCAGAGCCAGCACCCCTGGAGCAGTTCCCTTTACCCAGAGAATTCTGGTCACAAGTCTAGGGACTGGCCAGGCCTCGCTCAGGGAGACCCCAGGGCTCTGTTAAAGGAGAGCTTCAGATCTGGAGCTGCCCTCCCCATCGCCTACCCACTAGGCCACAGACAACCCTGTCTCCACATTCAGTGAAGAGAACCTGATCCAGGTGGTGGTCGGCCTGTTTCTGGGAGGCACTAACACCATGGCCACCACTCTATACTAGGTGTTCATCAACATGATCCAACATGATCCAGCGTGGAGCCATCCAGGATAAGGGGGCCGATGGGTACACCCTGCTGACTGCCCCTGGGCTGTGGGCCTCTGGGCTGAAGGCACTGGCCCCTGTCACTGGCTTTGGTATGTAGCCCTGGGAAGGGGGGCCCTGCTCTGACTCCTGTGGTGTGGGACGTGTTCATGGCTTTGAATCAGAAGGGGGAGCGGGGTCAGGGAGGGGACTTCTATTCTTGGCTACTTAGTGAGTGATTCTGGGTAAGTAATTCAACCACTTAGAACCAGTGTGAGATGAGGCGGTATTATTTCACTCATTCAGTACTGATTCAGTACCTCTAAGTGCCAGGCCCTGTGTTAATGCCCACTCAAGATCACAAAGAAAATGTGGCTAGAGTTCTCTCAGGGACCAACTAGCCATGACCTAAGTTCACATCCTGGTTCTACCAGTCTTATGACCTTCAGCATAGTACCTGTCTGGTCGCAGCCTCAGTTTTCCCGTCTGTAAAATGGAGAAAACCGTTCCTACTCCATAGGACTCCTTGTATATAGAAAACCTGGTACGTAGTGGGTCCTTCTCCTTCCCTCCAGACCCCCTGGAGAAGCAAACTGCAAAATCTTGTTCATGAGCTCTGCCTTAGAGAGAGCCTGTCACTGTTGGGATCAAGGGTGGCTGAGTGAGGTGGGGCGACCTAGGAGCCCTGAGTCTCCATGGTTATCTCTGGGTGGTGACCAGGACAGTGGATAAGCTGGGCTGCAGCACCGTCCTGGGACCCACGCAGAGCTGCCTGCAGAGAGGGAGCAGCAGGAACTGGACGCAGTGCTGGGCACCTCTGGAGCCATCTGCTACAAGGACCACAAGCTACTGCCCCACACCTGCGCCATCCTCCACGAGGTGCAGCACCTCAGCAGTGTTGTGTAGGCGCCGTGCGCCAGTGTGTGACCTCCACTCATGTGCATGGCCACCGCGTCCCAAGGTAGGAGGCCCCCGTGTGAACTCACGACCGATGCAGCGCTTGCAGAAAGCACCCTTCACTGGGCAGCCTGCCCGGCACAGCCACCCCCTCCAGCTTCTGCCTGTCTGCTGGCTCTCTGTCAATCATCCATACATCCATCTCCATCTATGGCTTTCCAGACAAAAGGGTTATGATTGTGAAAGAATATACTCATTTAGGGATATTTTTAAATGTTCTGCACTGTTCAGAAATAACCCCTGCACATATTTTAATGTTCTTCTTCCCAATCTTTTTCTGTCCACGTTTTTAAGATATATCTATGATTATGCTGAATATGTAATTCTGAATCCTTCATGTGAGTTAACTCATTATTCTGATTCTTCTTCAGTATTGGTTCTCAAACTTCCAGAATCACCTGCAAGGCTTACTAAAATGTACATTAGAAAGAAAGGAAAGAGAGTGTTAGTGTTCACTTGTGTCCAGCTCTTTGTGGCCCCATGGGCTTGTAGCCCACCAGGCTTCTCCTTGCAAGAATACTGGAGTGGGTAGCCATGCTCTTCTCCAGAGGATCTTCCTGACCCAGGGATCAAACCTGGGTCTCTCTCATTGCAGGCAGATTATTTACCGTCTGAGTCACCAGGGAAGCCCCAAAATGAACATTGCTGGGCTCCATTCCCAGAGCACTGGGGGTGAGCCCTGAGAATTTACCTTTCTAACAGGTTCCCAGGTGGTGGAGATGCTTTGGGTCCCAGGACCACAATTTGAACACAACTGGTCCACATCACCATTAATGGCTGCATAACATTCCACCAAATGGGTGTTTTGTATTTCTTAACCCTCCTTATAAACTTTTAGGCCATTTGCACTTTATGTGCCTTAGGCTTGGTCTGCATTTTGTATTATATCCTTGGAAATGCCTGTCTAGTTTCTTTCATTTTATAATTAGGTTAAGAGGCTGTTGTTGTTTAGTAGCTAAGTCATGTCCAGCTCTTTGTGACCCCATGAACTGCAGCACGCCAGGCTTCCCTGTCCTTTACTATCTCTGGCAGTCTGCTCAAATTCATGACCATTGAGGCGGTGATGCCATCCAACCATCTCATCTTCTGTCGTCCCTTTCTCCTTTTGCCTTTGATCTTTCCCAGCATCAGGGTCTTTCCTAATGAGTTGGCTCTTCGCATCAGGTAGCCAAAGTATTGGAACTTCAGCTTCATCTTCAGTCCTTCCAATGAATATTCAGGGTTGAGTTCCTTCAAGATTGATTGGTTTGATCTCCTTGCAGTCCAGGGGATTCTCAAGAGTCTTCTCCAGTACTACAGTTTGAAGACATCAATTCTTCAGTGCTCAGCCTTCTTTACTGTCCAACTCTCACATCTGTGTGTGATTACTGGAAAAACCATAGCTTTGACTATAGAGACCTTTGTCGGCAAAGTAATGTCTCTGCTTTTTAATATACTGTCTAGGTTTATCATAGATTTCCTTCCAAGGAGCAAGCGTCTTTTAGTTTTATGGCTACAATTACCATCCGCAGTGATTTTAGAGGTTAAAAGGACAAGTACTGAATAAGGAGAGATAGAGAAATAAAGTTAAAAACTAAGTCGAAAACAGCTACTGTATATGTACATAAACTTGAGTCTGAGCTACCCTGGGGTCAAGACAAAAGAGGAAATCCAAATTAGTTATGATTCTCATGTAATAAAAGCAAGCATACCTGTATGAGGAAAACTTTGGAGGCTTATCACCCTCCAAGAAGTGATTATGAAGATCATCATTCATAACACAGTTTTGAAGGCCAGTAGACAATATATATTGAGTGGTGCCTTAAGTAGGAGTTTTTAACAGATACAGGAATGTTTTTCCAAATGATAGCTTCTTACCTCTAACTCATTTTACATGATGAAAGTTGGACATGAATACATTTTTGTATGAAGTAAAAAAAAAAAGATAGAGTTGAGGTTTATAGCTCTCTAGTGATCCAACTTGAGACAGGTTGCTGACATGAAATGGGTTCTAATAATTTCTAATAACTAGTAAGCTGCTCTCTGCCAAGCCTCACTGTGTTAAGGGATTTGTGTCCACTACAGCATTCAGTCTTCACAATGACTGACTGTCATGCAAATCCTAAGTAAAAGATGTTTATTGAATTAACTGTCTACCTCTCTTTGCATGCTCAGTTGCTTCAGTTTGTCTGAATCTTGTGACCCCATGGACTGTAGCCCACTGCGCTCCTCTGTCCCTGGGATTCTCCAGGCAAGAATACTGGAATGGGTTGCCATGCCCTCCTCCAGAGGATCTTCCCAAGCCAGGGATCGAACCTGTGTCTCTTCTATCTCCCGTATTGGCAGGTAGATTCTTTACCACTAGCACCATCTGGGAAGCCTACCTCTCCTGCTACATAATAAATTACCCCCAAACTTACAACATCAGCGTCTTACAACAACAGCATTTCTGAGAGTCAGAGATCTGAGTGTCTGCGGGTCGGGGGCCTAGGTGCTGCTTAGCTGGGTGGCTCGGATTCAGGATCTCTCGCGATGCCATGATGACGTTGTTGGGCTGCAGCTGCAGTCTCCCCTGAAGGCTCCATAGGGAGGTCCCACATCTTCAGGATTCAGTTGATTCTGGGCAGTTGGCTGGAGGCCACCCTCAGTTTCTTGACATTGGGAAGCTACAAAGGGGAGCTTAAAACAGCTGAACTCCATTAGAGCAAGTGAGGAGACAGAAGCCTTAGTCTTTCTGTAACCTAATCTCACATGATATCATGACTTTTGCCATATTCTATTTGCCAGAAGTGAGTCACTATAGCCAGCACACCCGCAAAGAGACAGGGTTTCACAGGGAGTGGATGCCAGGTATCAAGAATCATTTGGGGAGTGGGGTGTCATTTTAAAGAAGCACAGATGGTAAGGTTGCCAATTTTAATAAAGATGTGGCCGTCTCTTATCTTGGCACCCAGTGCATGGAGGTGACGGCCAGAGCCCCAAGCCTTCCCTCAGAAAGGGGCTTTGGCTCAGCGCTGATGCTCCAGCCTGCTCTTGCTGGAAGCCAGGATGGTACAGGATGGTACACCATGGAAATGATGGTGAGAGAGAACGTATGGGAGCCCAGTCTTCTCCATCATGACAATCTTTGTTCAACTCTTACAACCATGGTTCAGGGCAGATGTGATTGCAAGGGCCTAGCAGGATGTGATCATTAAATTCTTATTAATTTGATCAGACTTGAGGTCCCCGCCTCCATGTACTTTCTTCTTCATAATAATCCTGTCTTTTTGATGTTGTTGCTATTGTTATTCTTTTTTTAAACAGATAGCTTGTAAGAGCTCATGTAACTGCCCCGAACACACAGTAAGAAAATTGAGTTTAACTCATGTCCTTCTGATTCCAACTTTTTTTTTTGTCCTTTTTACCATACTCCCTGCCATACATATTGCTCCCAAAATCCCATTTTAGTAAAGTAAATAAGCCAGCATGTTGGATGGAGATGCTTGGCCTCGTCTATTGTTCTGTTAGGTTGGCTAACACTGAACAGTCCTCGGCAGTATTTGACCACCAGGTTTAGAGGTTAAATGTCTCCTGGATTGTAAGGACAGGACCATGTCATCAGCTCATTCTGCTGTTAGTCTGGTAGGAGGCCTCAGGCCCTGGTGGTCTAAGAGCTATACCAAATTAGGTCAAGTTGAAAAAGAGGGAACTAGAGTTCAGCTCTGTTTTATGCCATTTGGGATTAGAAATTTCCTTATTAATAGCACATTCTTGCCAATTGATTCTAGGAGTTTGTTCTGTGATAAGAGCTCCAGGGAACCATTAACAGCTTGGAATCAATATCCAGCTTTCCCAGCTCGGGCAAGAGATGTCTCCTTAAAGTAGAATCAAAGCTTGACAGTAGATCATTAAATGTTACAGATATTCCTAAACTGTTCTTAACCATTCCGACAGTCGAGTGACAGTGACAACAGCAACGGCCCCTAATCAAGCCCGTCTCCTAAGACATTTTATTTGATTATAGGCTCCAAGCTGCCATTTACAGGGAAGAAGTTGGGCTAGAGTCTCCAGGAGGCACTCAGCAGGCAGATGGCTCTATAATTTGGAGAAGGAGGGTTGCCCTTGTTGAGTACTGGCTATGTCTGAGCCAGTCCCACGAGTTGAGGTCGCTCAGTCACTTTGCAAGAAGTCCAGAACATCACCCAGAACAGGAAATAAATAACTCTGAAGGGAAAAGAGCATCTTGCCCGGAGCCTTTGTATCCAAAGGAGATTGTTAAGAACTGCCATAATGCAGAGGTTTCTTCATCCCAGGGAGGGAAAACAAGAGTGGGGTGGAAGTCCCAAAACTATAGCTAGGAAACAGCCTGCTTAGGCAGCAGCAGGAGCAAGTGCCTCCCCTGCAAAAGCCTCTGCCTGAAGCCATGGAGTCGCGAGGCCTGGGTGCCTGTCTGGATGGCTAGGGTCAGGCCCCTCCCTTCAGGCTTCAGTAGATCAACTGAAAAAAGCGGGGAGAGGGCTTCTGAAAGTATACACATTCTCTGTTTTGTGCATTCCTCATTGACTTCTCTTTGGTGTGCAGGCTTAAAACCGCTGAGTTTTTGTCTTTAATTTCAAGATGTCTTTGTCAAAACCAAGAATCACGTGGCCAGTTCTCTAGTCCCCCAGGGATGACCAGTTTGATTCTCTGGTGTTGGCTAAGGAGCTGCAGAATAAGAGGCATTCTTCAGAGCCCTGGGGCTGGGTGTCCCAGGTCCCGGGGGCCACAGCAAACCCCTTCCTGGCTCCCCTTGGGCCTCTTGCTCAGGCCAGGGACTGCGAGGCACGGAGCAGAAGTCACCAACAGGAACCGTTGGCTCCTATCTGCTCCCATCTGATCAGTCTGATTCCCTTTCCAGTCACTCACTTCTTTGAGGTAGAGTGAGGGCTCGGGTTAGGGTTAGAGGTCACCCTCTCCTCTCCCTAATTCTAAGGAGAGAAGCTTTCTGTCTCTTCTTCTCTCTCTGCCTCATTACTCAGTCTTCCTTACCCTTTGTCTGTCTGCTATTCCATTCCTCTTCTCGCTCTCATGCACACACACCACCACTGCTTGTTGCCCTGTGCAGGACGTGGTCCCCTCTGGTCCCCACCAGCCACTGGCCCTCTTCCTCAGAGACAGGAGCTGTGTCTCTAGCCAAGGCTGGGAGTCTTAGGATGGAGGTGGGTGCCCCTTAGCCAGGAGAGTAATGCCCAGCAACTTCACTGCTGTGAGGGCCTCTCTGCTGAATCTTTGGGCTCCCTGGCTCCAGGCGACTCTCGCCTGCACACCTAGTGTTCTCTGAGCTCATGTCAGCCCAGCGTCAGGGTTGGGTGCTGTGTCAACTGAGCTCCTTGAGCTACACCAGCTCGTCTCTGCAGGGCACCGTCATCTTGCCCAACCTGGCCTCTGCTCTGTGACCCTGAGTGTTGGGGGACCCCCCAACAGTTCAACCCTGGCCACCTCCTGGACAAGGATGGAAATTCTGTGGTCAGGAAAGTCTTCCTGCCATTCTCCCCAGGTATGGGGTGCAGCACTGGTTGTGGGTGGTGGGTGTGATGGGACCCCTGCAGGACCACCTGCTACCTCATGACCTTTCCTTCTGCTTCCAGGACATCAGGTGTGCCTAGGGGACCAGCTGGCTCAGATGAAGCTCTTGTTGGTGTTTGCCACCCTCCTCGGGACCTTTTCGTTCTAGCTGCCAGGGCGGAGCCCAGGGCTCAGGCTGGAGTACAACTTTGGGGGCACCCGGCAGCCCCAACCCCAGAAGATCTGTGCCATACCCTGTCTGAACTGCCCCCAGCCAGGTCCTAGAGAGGAGGTCCTATAGCTGACCGGAGTCTGGAGACTTGTCCCGCGCATGTCCCCCACAAAGACCTGCCTCAGTCTCTCAGCTCCTGAAAAGTTGGAGAAGAACAGAGTTTACCAGCTTAGTCGCTTGTGGTTCTCCCCAACACAAGCTCTGATGCGTGACATTGGAGGGTATACTTATTAAGGATTCTACCAATGTGGTTCAGTTTTGGTAGCTCAGTCCCTAGGATTTTATAAGGTTGGTTAAGACGTTTGGCCTTGAATCACCTCACAGGATTAATCTGGGGAGTCAAGTCTCACAAGGTAGCCGCCCAGGAGTTCAGAGAGAAAAACCATAAACGCAGTAATGTATCTCAATACTATTGATGCAGCCCCTGACAGTCTAAAACCTGGGAAGCTCATTTTCTGTCCTCTCCTGCCCTCTCCTGACCAGAGGCAAGAAGTGCATGCCCCTGCAGCCACAAGACCGGGAAAGATCTCCCCAGCAACCTAGGATGCCTCAAGTTTTAAAACATTGTGTTTCCAGGGACTTCCCTGATTGGCCAGTGGTTAGGATTCCACGTTTCCACTGCAGGGGGCATCTGCTCAATCCCTGATCGGGTAACCAAGATTCTGCATGCATGCCTTGTGGCTCGGCCTAAAAACAAAACAGAACACCCCACTGTGTCTCTAGACAAATATTGCTTATTAAAAAAGAATAATTTGGTTAGGAAGTTCAAATTAAAGTCAAAATGAGATACCACTACACACCTATTCAGTTCAGTTCAGTTCAGTTCAGTTCAGTCGCTCAGTCATGTCAGACTCTTTGCGACCCCATGAATCGCAGCACGCCAGGCCTCCCTGTCCATCACCAACACCCGGAGTTCACTCAGACTCATGTCCATCGAGTCAGTGATGCCATCCAGCCATCTCATCCTCTGTCGTCCCCTTCTCCTCCTGCCCCCAATCCCTCCCAGCATCAGAGTCTTTTCCAATGAGTCAACTCTTCACATCAGGTGGCCAAAGTACTGGAGTTTCAGCTTTAGCATCATTCCTTCCAAAGAAATCCTGGGGCTGATCTCCTTCAGAATGGACTGGTTGGATCTCCTTGCAGTCCAAGGGACTCTCAAGAGTCTTCTCCAACACCACAGTTCAAAAGCATCAATTCTTCAGCACTCAGCCTTCTTCACAGTCCAACTCTCACATCCATACATGACCACTGGAAAAACCATAACCTTGACTAGACGGACCTTAGTTGGCAAAGTAATGTCTCTGCTTTTGAATATCCTATCTAGGTTGGTCATAACTTTTCTTCCAAGGAGTAAGCATCTTTTAATTTCATGGCTGCAATCACCATTTGCAGTGATTTTGGAGCCCAAAAAAGTAAAGTCTGACATTGTTTCCACTGTTTCCCCATCTATTTCCCATGAAGTGATGGGACCAGATGCCATGATCTTCGTTTTCTGAATGTTGAGCTTTAAGCCAACTTTTTCACTCTCCTCTTTCACTTTCATCAAGAGGCTTTTTAGTTCACTTTCTGCCATAAGGGTGGTGTCATCTGCATATCTGAGGTTATTGATATTTCTCCCGGGAATTTTGATTCCAGCTTGTGTTTCTTCCAGTCCAGCGTTTCTCATGATGTGCTCTGCATAGAAGTTAAATAAGCAGGGTGACAATATGCAGCCTTGACGCACTCCTTTTCCTATTTGGAACCAGTCTGTTGTTCCATGTCCAGTTCTAACTGTTGCTTCCTGACCTGCATATAGGTTTCTCAAGAGGCAGGTCAGGTGGTCTGGTATTTCCATCTCTCTCAGAATTTTCCACAGTTTATGGTGATCCACACAGTCAACGGCTTTGGCATAGTCAATGAAGCAGAAATAGATGTTTTTCTGGAACTCCCTTGCTTTTTCCATGATCCAGCGGATGTTGGCAATTTGATCTCTGGTTCCTCTGCCTTTTCTAAAACCAGCTTGAACATTAGGAAGTTCATGGTTCACATATTGTTGAAGCCTGGCTTGGAGAATTAGTATTGCTAAAAACAAAGTCTTGAATCTAAGTACTGGAATTCTCACACACTGATGATGGGAATGTAAAATGGTTCAATCACGTGGGCGATTCCTGGTACAATTAAACATTATACCATACAATCCAGCTGTTTCACTCCTAGGTATTTAACCAAAAGAAATGAAAATATATATTTACAACAAAACATACTATATGATTCCATTTCTGTGATATTCTTGGAAAGGCAAAACTGTAGGACATAAAACATAAGTGGTTGGCAAGGTGTGGGAGTAGGGTTATGGGTTGACTACAAAGGGGCACAAGGGAACTTTTTGGGGTGATGGGAATGCTCTGTATCTTGATTATGGTGACAGTTACACAACTACATGTGTTTGTCAAAAAACATTGAACTGCATACTTACACGGGTGAGTGTTGTATGTAAATCGTATCTGAATGAATCTGACTTCTAAGAAAGAAATATCTTTTATCCTTTGAGTTATTTAAAAGATATACCTATGACTTGTAAAGAAAGAACAGATATAGAAAATTTACGGTTACCAGGGGAAGGTGGTGGGGAGGATAAATTGGGAGATTGGGAGTGACATATATACAGTACAGTTTATAAAATAGATAGCTGATAAGAATCTGCTGTATAGCACAGTGAACTCAGTACTCTGCAATGGTCTGTATGGGAGAACAATCTAAAAAAAGTGGATATATGTATAAGGGTGATTCACTTTGCTGAACACCGGAAACTAACACAACATTGCAAATGAACTATACCCAATAAAAATTATTTAAAAAAAGAACAAAAAGTGTCACTCATCATCTCCTTATATGAAGGGCTAAGTCAAGCACCACTTACAGTGGGTCGTGCAGTCACCAGCGACCGTGCGCCCTGAGGGGAATTCAGGGTAGAAAAGCAGGAGGATGCAAGGGCCCCTAGGTAGTTAAGATGCATATCTAAGGAATGATTTCAATGACCCCCAGATGCTTTCATCTTCCCTTACAGAGACAGGGGCTTCCCTTGTGGCTCAGCTGGTAAAGAATCTGCCTGAAATGCGGGAGACCTGGGTTTGATCCCTGGGTTGGGAAGATCCCCTGGAGAAGGGAACGGCTACCCACTCCAGTATTCTGGCCTGGAGAATTCCATGGACTATATAGTCCACGGGGTCGCAAAGAGTCGGACACGACTGATCATTACCTTGAGATGTCTGTTCTTTGTGATTAGTAGTAAGCTTTTCCTGCCTCACTACCTGTGCTTTCCCCGGTAGCTCAGCGGTAAAGAATCCGCCTGCAGTGTCCGAGAGGCGAGTTCGACGCTTGGGTCAGGAAGATCCCTGGAGTAGGAAATGGCAAACTGCTCCAATATTCTTGCTTGGAATATTCCATAGACAGAGGAGCCTGGCAGACTACAGTCCACAGGGTCGCAAAGAGTTGGACACAAATGAACGTGTGGGTGCACACACAATTTTCCCTCCCTTGCCTGTAAGGAGCAGTTCCTTGAGGCTCTGAGAGGCTGTCTTCTGGGCCACAGTCCTCAGTACTGGCCCTGAATAAAGCAGAAACTCACTGCTCTTATATTGTGTGTTTTTTCCAGTGGACAAAATGAACCAACATTTCTAATTAGTAGGATACCAGTCATCACTGTGATGAAATAAAATGCCTATTTTATGGCAAGACAGGAAAAAATTTAAGCAAAAAATTTCCTTGCAGCTTTGGGCCTCCCTGCTCCCCTTGAGAGTGTGAGGTGCATTGGCAGTAACCAGACCTCCTTAAAAGGTAGCCGTTGCTCTTAATCTTGTAATGGGCCATGGCGACACATGACCCACTCCTTCCTTTGTATGTGCAGATATGCACTATGTAAATTGTCAATAATACATCATTTGATGTACATTTGTCTCAAAAACTTACATAACTATGCTTTGACCTCTAACGGGTGGAACAGTCCTCAGAGCTTTCTGAAAGATTGTCTCCCAGGTTAGAATCCTCAGATTGGCTCTAATAAAAGTTTCCATTCCTTTCTTAGACCGACTATTAATTTTTTCATCCACAACTGTTAAACTGAACTGGGAAAATTCCAGCCTAAAATGAGGAAACTTGTATTAATTAGCCTCTAGTCTTTCTGCAAGCAAACGTACAAGTTTTTCTAGGCTTTTTTCCTTCTTTTTTTAAATTGAAGTACAGCTGATATTGTGATCCACACAGTCAAAGGCTTTGGCATAGTCAATAAAGCAGAAATAGATGTTTTTCTGGAACTCTCTTGCTTTTTCCATGATCCAGCAAATGTTGACAATTTGATCTCTGGTTCTTCTGCCTTTTCTAAAACCAGCTTGAACATCCGGAAGTTCACAGTTCATGTATTGCTGAAGCCTCGCTTGGAGAATTTTGAGCATTACTTTACCAGCATGTGAGATGAGTACAATTGTGCGGTAGTTTGAGCGTTCTTTGGCACTGCCTTTCTTTGGGATTGGAATGAAAACTGACCTTTTCCACTCCTGCGGCCACTGCTGAGTTTTCCGTTGACTGTGTGGATCACAGTAAACTGGAAAATTCTTCAAGAGATGGGAATACCAGAACACCTGACCTGCCTCTTGAGAAACCTATATGCAGGTCAGGAAGCGACAGTTAGAACTGGACATGGAACAACAGACTGGTTCCAAATAGGAAAAGGAGTGCATCAAGGCTGTATATTGTCACCCTGCTTATTTAACTTATATGCAGAGTACATCATGAGAAACACTGGGCTGGAAGACGCACAAGCTGGAATCAGGATTGCTGGGAGAAATATCAATCACCTCAGATATGCAGATGACACCACCCTTATGGCAGAAAGTGAAGAGGAACTAAACAGCCTCTTGATGAAAGTGAAAGAGGAGAGTGAAAAAGTTGGCTTAAAGCTCAGCATTCAGAAAACGAAGATCATGGCATCTGGTCCCATCACTTCATGGGAAATAGATGGGGAAACAGTGGAAACAATGTCAGACTTTATCTTTTTGGGCTCCAAAATCACTGCAGATGGTGATTGCAGCCATGAAATTAAAAGACATTTACTCCTTGAAAGAAAAGTTATGAACAACCTAGATAGCATATTGAAAAGCAGAGATATTACTTTGCCAAGAAAGGTCCGTCTAGTCAAGGCTATGGTTTTTCCAGTGGTCATGTATGGATGTGAGAGTTGGACTGTGAAGAAGGCTGAGAGCCGAAGAATTGATGCTTTTGAACTGTGGTGTTGGAGAAGACTCTTGAGAGTCCCTTGGACTGCAAGGAGATCCAACCAGTCCATCCTGAAGGAGATCAGTCCTGGGTGTACTTTGGAAGGAATGATGCTAAAGCTGAAACTCCAGTACTTTGGCCACCTGATGCGAAGAGTTGACTCATTGGAAAAGACTCTGATGCTCGGAGGGATTGAGGGCAGGAGGAGAAGGGGACGACAGAGGATGAGATGGCTGAATGGCATCACTGACTTGATGGTCATGAATCTGAGTGAACTCTGGGAGATGATGGACAGGGAGGCCTGGCGTGCTGTAATTCATGGGGTTGCAAACAGTCTGACACGACTGAGCGACTGAACTGAACTGAACTGAACAGTTGATATACAATGTTTCATATGTACGGCAAAATGACTCAGTATATGTGTGTGCCTGTGTGGGTGCTCGGTTGTATCTGACTCTTTGCAACTCCACGGACTGTAGCCCATCAGGCTCCTCTGTCTATGGAATTCCCAGGCAAGAATACTGGAGTGGTTGCCACTTTCTACTCCAGGGCATCTTCCCAAAGCAGGGATCGAAACTGCGTCTCCTGGGTCGGCAGGCGGATACTTTACCGCTGTGCTGCCGGGGAAACCCATCAGTTCAGTTCAGTCGCTCAGTCATGTCCGACTCTTGGTGACCCCATGGACTGCATGGGAAGCCCATATATGTATTTCTATATATTCTTTTTTTAAATTCTTTTCTGAAAAAAGATGATCACATTATAGGTTATCACAATATATTGAATACCTTCCCTGTGCTATACATTAGATCCTTGTTGATTATTATATGTATATAGTAGTGTGTATGTGTTAATCCCAAAGTCCTAATTTATCCCTTCCTCCCCCGTTCGAGTTTGTTTCTGTGTCTCTGAGTCTATTTCTGTTTTGTAGATTCCACATATAAGTAATATCGTATATTTCTCTTTATCTGACTTCACTTAGTAAGATAATCTTGAGGTCCATCGATGTTGCTGCAAACGGCAGTATTTCATTCCTTTTTGTGGCTGAGCACTATCTCTTACAGGCTTTTTGAGATCTTGAAACTTTCTCACAGACATGTTATTTTCTGTGTGGAACCATACCCAGGGCCTGGGGAGTCCAGAACGGGTCCCACTGGGGATGCAGGGTCCCAGAAAGTGGCAAAAAGCCTAGAGTTCTCTTGCCTGGATGACCCCCTCACAGGGCTGGCAGCTGTTTGTGACCCAGAAGCCTCTAAAGTTGCTTACCTGCCTCTTGAAAAATCTGTATGCAGGTCAAGAGGCCACAGTTAGAGCCAGATATGGAACAACTGACTGGTTTCAAATTGGGAAAGGAGTATGTCAAAGTTGCATATTGTCACCTTGCTTATTTAACTTTTATGCAGAGTACATCATGCAAAATGCCAGACTGGATGAAGCACAAGCTGGAACCAAGATTGCATGGAGAAATATCAATAACCTCAGATATGCATACGACACCACCCGTATGGGCAGAAACTGAAAAGGAACTAAAGAGCCTCTTGCTGAAAGTGAAAGAGAAGAGTGAAAAAGCTGGCTTAAAACTCAACATTCAAAAAATGAAGCTCATGGCATCTGGTCCCATCACTTCATGGCAAATAGATAGGGAAACAATGGAAACAGTGACAGACTTTATTTTCTTGGGCTCCAAAATCGCTGCAGATGGTGACTGCAGCCATGAAATTTAAGACACTTGCTCCTTGGAAGAAAAGCTATGACAAACCTAGACAGCATATTAAAAAGCAGAAACGTTACTTTGCCAGCAAAGGTCTGTCTTGTCAAAGCTATGGTTTTTCTAGTAGTCGTGTATGGATGTGAGAGTTGGATCATAAAGAAAACTGAGTGCTGAAGAATTGATGCTTTTGAACTGTGATGTTGGAGAAGACTCTTGAGAGTCCCTTGGACTGCAAAGAGATCAAACCACTCAATCCTAAAGGAAATCAGTTCTGAATATTCATTGAATATTCATGTGCTTTCTGCCATAAGGGTGGTGTCATCTGCATATCTGAGGTTATTGATATTTCTTCCTGCAATCTTGATTCCAGCTTGTGCTTCATCCAGTCTGGCATTTTGCATGATGTACTCTGCATATAAGTTAAATAAGCAAGGTGACAATATACAACTTTGATGCTGAAGCTGAAAGCTCCAATACTTTGGCCATCTGATGTGAACAACTGACCCATTTGAAAAGACCCTGATGCTAGGAAAGATTGAAGGCAGGAGGAGAAGGGGATGACAGAGGATGAGATGGTTGGATGGCATCACCAACTTGATGGACATGAGTTTGAGCAAGCTCTGGGAATTGGTGATGGACAGGGAAGCCTGGTGTGCTGCAGTCCATGGGGTCTCAAAGCATCGGAAATGACTGAGCGACTGAACTGATCTGAACTGACAAATCCAAGGTTGATTTATTTAGTTTCTTAAGTAAGTCATGCCCTGGAAGACATCACAAATGCTATTCTCTCTACCTAGAACATTTCAGCCCTTCTCTTCTCCTGGTAAACTCCATCAATTTCTCTAAGAAGCCTTTTCCCCTACCTCCCATTCCTTATCCCTTGACTGCGTTATTTCCCCCTCCTCTAAACCTCCAGAGAGCCTTCTCCTTCTCAAACCATAGCACTTCATCCAATGTATTTTAATTGCCTGTTTATTGACTTGCTCCCTTCTTCCTCAGTACAGTTCCATCCCCATGGAAAAGAAATGCAAAAAAGCAAAATGGTTGTCTGAGGAGGCCTTACAAACAGCTGTGAAAAGAAGGGAAGCGAGAAGCAAAGGAGAAAAGGAAAGATATAAGCATCTGAATGCAGAGTTCCAAAGAATAGCAAGGAGAGATCCTCACAGGATCTCTGTGAGGTCAGAGATAGTGTCTTCTAAAATATATCCCAGATCTAGGATACTGCCTGGCTTTACCAGCTAAGCCACAATGGAAGTGCAAAAATACTGGAGTAGGTAGCCTATCACTTTTCCAGTGGATCTTCCGGACTCAGGAATCAAACCAGGGTCTCCTGCCTTGCAGGCAGATTCTTTACCAACTGAACTATCAGGGAAGCCTATACTGCCTGGCATTATGTGTTTAATAAGTATTTATAGATTGAATGTGGTATTATTATAGTGCTCAAGGTCATCTAAATCAGAGTGAAGGTCTAAGAAGAAGGACTTAATGGAAATCAAAATGTCACCTCTAAATATGACTCTTTGACATAAAAGTTATTTTGGGCCGAAGGCAATTAAGAAGCAGTAAATGCAAACATAAAATAAAACATAAAAGCAGCAGCAAACGCAGACACTGCCCCTTCCTTTTCTTTCTAAAGGCAGAAAATAAATGTTTCCTTTCAAGGAGACAGATCCCTATCAGCCCAAAGACTGGAGACCAATGTGAAAGTGAAGTAAAAATGGAGTCAGTATTGCTAAAAGAGCTCTATATTTTAGAGAGTCGGGAAATCATTGAGAAAGTGTGACCTATGCACTTCTCAGGCTTCTCAGAGAATCTGACATTTGAACAACTTATTGTCTTAATTGCAGGATCCAGAAGATCTGTTCAGTGTTCCAGAAACTCAAGATAATTATTTAACTCAGCCTAAAATTAACTCCTTATTGCCAAATTCAGACTTAAATTGAAGAAAGTGGGGAAAACCATTAGATCATTCAGGTATGACCTAAATCAAATCCCTTATGATTATACAGTGTAAATGAGAAATAAATTTAAGGGACTAGATCCGATAGACAGAGTGCTTGATGAACTATGGACGGAGGTTCGTGACATTGTACAGGAGACAGGGATCAAGACCATCCCCATGGAAAAGAAATGCAAAAAAGCAAAATGGCTGTCTGAGGATGCCTTACAAATAGCCGTGAAAAGAAGGGAAGCGAAAAGCAAAGGAGAAAAGGAAAGATATAAGCATCTGAATGCAGAGTACCAAAGAATAGCAAGGAGAGATAAGAAAGCCTTCCTCAGCGATCAATGCAAAGAAATAGAGGAAAAGAACAGAATGGGAAAGACTAGAGATCTCTTCAAGAAAATTAGAGATACCAAGAGAACATTTCATGCAAAGATGGGTTTGATAAAGGACAGAAATGGTATGAACCTAACAGAAGCAGAAGATATTAAGAAGAGGTGGCAAGAATACACAGAAGAACTGTACAAATAAGGTCTTAATGACCCACAAACCCACAAAGGTGTGACACTAACCTACAGCCAGACATCATGGAATGTGAAGTCAAGTGGGCCTTAGAAAGTATCACTATGAACAAAGCTAGTGGAGGCGATGGAATTTCGATTGAGCTATTTCAAATCCTGAAAGACGATGCTGTGAAAGTGGTACACTCAATATGCAAGCAAATTTGGAAAATTCAGCTGTGGCCACAGGACTGGAAAAGGTCAGTTTTCATTCCAATTGCAAAGAAGGGCAATGCCAAAGAACGCTCAAACTACTACATAATTGCACTCATCTCACATGCTAGTACAGTAATGCTCAAAATTCTCCAAGCCAGGCTTCAACAATACGTGAACCATGAACTTCCAGATGTTCAAGCTGGTTTTAGAAAAGGCAGAAGAACCAGAGATCAAATTGTCAACATTTGCTGGATCATTGAAAAAGCAGGAGAGTTCCAGAAAAACATCTATTTCTGCTTTATTGACTATGCCAAAGCCTTTGACTGTATGGATCACAATAAACTGTGGAAAATTCTGAAAGTGATGGGAATACCAGAGCACCTGACCTGCCTCTTGAGAAACCCATATGCATGTCAGGAAACAACAGTTAGAACTGGACATGGAACAACAGACTGGTTCCAAAAAGGAGTGCGTCAAGGCTATATATTGTCACCCTGCTTATTTAACTTATATGCAGAGTACATCATGAGAAACGCTGGGCTGGAAGAAGTGCAAGCTGGAATCAAGATTGCTGGGAGAGATATCAATAACCTCAGGTTGTAGATGACACCACCCTTATGGCAGAAAGTGAAGAGGACTAAAAAGCCTCTTGATGAAAGTGAAAGAGGAGAGTGAAAAAGTTGGCTTAAAGCTCAACATTCAGAAAATGAAGATCATGGCATCCGGTCCCATCACATCATGGGAAATAGATGGGGGAACAGTGGAAACAGTGTCGGACTTTATTTTTTGGGGATCCGAAATCACTGCAGATGGTGACTGCAGCCATGAAATTAAAAGACGCTTACTCCTTGGAAGAAAAGTTATGACCAACCTAGATAGGATATTCAAAAGCAGAGACATTACTTTGCCAACAAAGGTCTGTCTAGTCAAGGCTATGGTTTTTCCAGTGTTCATGTATGGATGTGAGAGTTGGATTGTTAAGAAAGCTGAGCACTGAAGAATTGATGTTTTTGAACTGTGGTGTTGGAGAAGACTCTTGAGAGTCCCTTGGACTGCAAGGAGATCCAACCAGTCCATCCTAAAGGATATCAGTCCTGGGTGTTCATTGGAAGGACTGATGCTGAAGCTGAAACTCTAGTACTTTGGCCACCTGATGTGAAGAGTTGACTCATTGGAAAAGACCCTGATGCTAGGAGGGATTGGGGGCAGGAGAAGGGGACGACAGAGGATGAGATGGCTGGATGGCATCACCAACTCGATGGACATGAGTTCGAGTGAACTCCGGGAGTTGCTGATGGACAGGGAGGCCTGGCCTGCTGTGATCCATGGGGTCGCAAAGAGTCGGACACGACTGAGCGACTGAACTGAACTGAAAATAAACTCATGACAGCCTACCTGTTTATTAAACTCTTAGCCTAAAATAATATAGCCTAAAATAACTGGCAAGAATCCATCCCTTAAGGAAAAGGCCTTAAGGGACTGCCTCAGGGTCAATAATTTTTCTTTTTTTGGCTTGCAGGAGATTTGTTCCCCAACCAGGCATTGAACCCGAGTCATGGCAGTGAAAATCCAGAATCCTAACCACTAGGCCACCAGGGAACTCCCTAATTCTTGAACAACCTTGTGGCTTTTGCCTTTATAAGCCTCTGATTCCTTCTCTTACCCAGATGTTTCATTTTACTCTAATCTGTGCCTCTGAATTGTGATTCTTGAGACCCTAAGTAAAGCTCTTTGTTCTTTGCAGCCTCCATATTGATTATTATGAGTATTTATTACTAACAATTATTAATATTATTGTTTAATGAGACACTGGTGCAATCTGCAACAAACTTTGTTAACCTAACACTTATCTTCCTACTAAGGAGACTGGCTGTCGGCTTTCGGGTCGTAGTCTTTCCGTAGGTCGAACCTGGGCTTCGCCGCACGGGGGCGCTCTAGGTTGCTCCTCGGCACTCTATGGTTCTTCCTCGACCCGGAAGTGGTTTCCGGCTGGGGTTGGTAAGGTCGGGCCATGGTGGGGCAGAGGTTGGGAAGATGGCGTGGCGAGGCTGGACGCAGAGAGGCTGGAGCTGTGGACAAGCGTGGATTCCGCCAGTGGGCGGCCGCAGCTGCGAAGAGCTCACTGCGGCCCTGGCCCCGTCGCGGCTGCTCCGGCGCAGGTAATGACCAACTTCCGGGCTTCTCGCGTCTCAGACCTGCGATTCCGGCCGCGCATCCTTAGGTGCGGAGGCCGTGTGGGCCTCTAGTGCCTCCCCTGCTTCGCCCCCTCTTCTCGCGCGTCCCTCCTCCCTCTCTTCCCCTTACACCTCCGTCCAGTCTTCGCTTCTCGTCGCGCCACCTCGCCCCGGGCGCTCAGTGACCAGCCCCGGCCCAGATCTCCGTGAGCCCGCGGTAGCCTCTTTCTTGGGAGGGGCGTGTCGGGAAGGGGAAGTAATCTGTAAAGGGCAGATTGGGCACCATACCTCATAATCCCGCGAGCAAATAAAGAATTAACACAGCTGGTAGAGTGGTAGGGCCGAGATTTTATTCTCTTATCAACCTTTATAAAAGCTTTGTTTTTCTACATATTACTTCTTTAGAGGAATTTATGGGGGAAGGCGGAGTCAGAGGAGGGCATCTCCTTGCCTCTTGCAAAGTTATAGGAGAGGCTTTTCTGTTAAACGAGTTGAGACGGTGGAATATTTGGTTTTCAGATGACTTGGAAAGAAAGCTTCATTTTTCCTGAGTAGAAGCTGTGTGAAGAGTACGGTTTATAAGTATTTGCTGTTTTTGCATTAGAATAGTTCAACTATAAATTGAGAGCAATCCCTTAACTAAGGTTCTAGTATGTATTTGGCTCTGAATTTTCTTTCTGTTGTTTAACAGAGTTTGAGTTTCCTGTTTTCTTACTTGGTTAGGTGAGTGCCTGAAGTCTACCTGATAGATGATAGCAAGAAGCCTTGTGTTTAGTTCTACACCAGCTCTCCTGCTACTAAGTTGCTTCAGTCGTCTCCCACTCTGTGCGACCCCATAGACGGCATCCCACCAGGCTCCCCCGTCCCTGGGATTCTCCAGGCAAGAACACTGGAGTGGGTTGATATTTCCTTCTCCAGTGCATGAAAGTGAAAAGTGAAAGTGAAGTCGCTCAGTCGTGTCAGACTCTTAGCGACCCCATGGACTGCAGCCTACCAGGCTCCTCCGTCCATGGGATTTTCTAGGCAAGAGTACTGGAGTGGGGTGCCATTGCCTTCTCCGTCAACACCAGCTGTAGCCAGTGGTAAATAGTTGAGACTCCAGTATGGTGGAGCCATCCTTAATTTTCAGATCATCTGGATTGTCTGTATACTATATTTCCCAGGCCTTACCTCAATCCTGTCGACTTGCCCGGTGGGCAGGAGGTGAGTTGGGGGAAAGGAGGTGGGTTGTGGGAGAAAAGGGAATGAACCTGTAGTTCTAAACAAGCCCTGAATGTAGGATCGCAGATTTGTGGTAAATTGGCTTACATTGTACTTAACTTCATGATACAGGGGAACATGGAGCCTCAGCACTAACCGAAAACTCCTGAGGAGATGGGAGAGTGAGGTCAGGTGGAGTTAATTTATATCAGTGGTCCTGATTCCAAACCCCAGTTGAAATTGCATAGTTTGAGAGGGAAGAAGAGTGAATATAGCTATTAGGAAGCAACAGGTGTTCAATATTCAAGATCTGTGTTAGGAAGGGAAAGAAAAAGAACAACTTGGTTAAAGAGGAGGCTCCAGTAAAAATTGAAGACCAGTTGAAACAAATACATGTGGTGTTGAAGATTACCATCACAAGTTTTTAGTTTGTCATTCATATGCAGAGTTTGAAATTGACATTTTTTGCGGTGACATTGAAAAAGACATTGTGGGTAAGCCCGAAATGTAACTTCTAGAAAGAAGCAAGTTTCTTTGTATGTAACTTTATTAGATCTGCTTTCACTTCTCGGAGTTCTAAGATTAGTATATGGAGGAATGAAATCGGTGATATGGTTAAAACAGAGGTCTGGGCTTAGTCCTTGTGATTTTTTGTTGTAACAGGAGTGAAGTGTGGCTGAGAATTTGCTTTTTTTTTTTTTTTTTAACAAGAACTACAGGTGGGAATATTCCTCAAAATTTCTACAAACTATAATGGCAGGCCCAAGGCAGCCTGCCAGTGAAGAATGGTTTCTGTGCTTTAAAAGACTAAACACAGAGATTTAAGTTGTTTTTCACAAAGACTAAAATATTTATTGTCTGGCTCTTTACAGAAAATGAAGAACATCTCACTTAGAGTTTTTAGAAACTTTACCATCATCAAACTATTGGCAGCACTTCTGAAAAATGGTTTAGGCTTGAAAGAAGCCTGTATAATTTGTCAATTGTATGTATCATTTATATGGAGCGTAAATCTTAAATTTGGACTGAGATGACAGTCTTAAGATATATTTAAATACTTGACAAATTAGTAAATCTGGTATATTTATTTCCCTTTGAATCTTCCACGTATTAACTCAAGATGAGTTTTAAGAAAATGACTGTGACATGCTTATGCCAGTCAGGAGCTTGGTGTACCTCCCCCAACCCCAACCAAATGGCTGAAAATTCCAGGGTACTCTTTCCAGAGGGAAAGAGGGTGTGGATGTTATGCTGGGAAGGAGCCAAAAATGCTCACTGTCAGTCCTAGTTAAACTTTCCTATTGGAATTCTTCATTTGGTTGCAAATCCTATTTTTAAAATTCTAGTCAGTTAGGATTAACCTGTAGCTAACTATTGTAATTTAAGTGGAAATATTGTTGGAAGAGTGGGGGATTAGTTTCTAGCTCTTGCTATTCAAAGTGGTTCATGAACCAGCAGTTTAGGACAGGGGTTTGTCAGACTTATTTTATAAAAGCCTAGATAGAAAATAGGGCCATGTAGGTCTTTGTCAGATGTTATTTTTCTTTTAAACAACTCTTTAAAAATGCAAAAGCTATTTTAAGCTGGAAGACCAAATTCTCTCTGCAGGCCATAGTTTGTCAGTCTATAATTTAGGAGCTTGTTGAGAAATGCAGCATCTCAGACTCACCCTAGACCTACTGAATTAGAATCTTTTTTAAACAAGATCCCCAGATGATTTGTGTAGAGACTAAAGTTTTCCCCACATCTGTGGTAAATCGCAACTTTTCAACCCTCCCACACTTGAGAAACCTGGGGAGCCCTTAAAAAATACTGATGCTCTGGTCCCATCCCTGGAGATTCTAATTGAATTGGTCTGATGTGAAGCCATCGTGTCCTGTTTTTAAGAGCTTACCAGGCAATACTAAGGTATAATACAGGAAAGGAAAAGCTGTTTTCCCTCTACCAATCTTAGGTTTATTGGCTGGGGCCCTGCCAGACTAACAAAAAAACAGGTTAACAAGGGGAAAACATGCTTTGTATGTATACATACCTTGGAGTACTCAGTGATGAGTAACCGAAAGGGATGGTTAGAACTTGGTCTTATATAGCATTTTAACAAAAGAACCACAAAGTTTTAGAGAAATGAGAATGCAAAGGGAAAGGACTTTGAGTTTCTAGGGCAGCAAATAGTGGGAAGTTAATATGGGGGCTAGTTAGTAAAGATTGTTATGTAGATTCCTCTGATGCTTTCTCTGGGTTCATAAGGGTCTCGAGTTGTCTTGTGATTAACTTCTGTCCTTCCTGGTAGAGACGGGTGGGGGTACACCTTTACAAGTGTGTATCCTGCTTCTAGGCCTATAGGGGCAGGGCAGAGAGTTTTTCTTATATCTGCTGCTTCTCAATTGCCTTCAGCTCAAAACAATCCCCATGCCAAAGTGGCATATTTGGGGATGGAGTATTCGACTCCTTTTCAGGAGCCAGCTGTGAGAATTACTGTTCCAGGCTATGCTTTCAGAGTCATAACTGCTTCTGCCACAGTTAGGTGGTAGATTTTAAAACATGGCCATAGTCATTTGCAGCTTTTCTCATCTGAAGCTGGAATCTATTTCCCTTTTTCTTGAAGCAGGGTTGGCCTCGTGACTTGCTTTGACTAGTGCCATGTGGAGGAAGTAATGTGCAAGGTTCAGAGTCTGGACCTCAAGAGGCCTTGCAGCTTATCCTTTTCTGTCTTGGAACACTCTCGCTGCTATGGTTAAAGCTCTGGTTAGACTAGACTAGAGATTACCGAGACCATTTAGAAAGAGAGACCTAGCTAACAGCCAATACTGAGGCTCCAGATATGGCAGGGAGGCCATCATAGCCTCTCCAGCTCCAGCTGAGCAGCCAGATGACTGGCTGCATGAGCGATTCCAGATGAGACCAGCAGTAGAACTGCCCAGCCAAGGGCAGCTACCTCATAGAATCACGAGATGTAGTTACGCTTTTAGGACAACTAAGTCTTGGGGCGGTCTGTTATGCAATAATAAATGAGGCAACTGGGAATCTGCTGCTAGATAGGGATCTGCTGACCGGAGTAAGAACTGTGCTGCCTCCGCCTTCCACGGGAGTGACGCCTTGGGTGCTGCCTCCTCACTAAACCCAGTTCTGGCTGGCAAAGCTGATGAGAAGGCGTTGGTCACGTCACAAACTCTGACCGAAAGGGCATCTGGAAAACAGTTTGTAGCTTCCCAGTCCCTGCAGCATGGGAACGTACCTTAGGTGAAAGGAATAAGTGTTCAATGAACCAAGTCACAGTACTTAATTCTATCCAACAAGTTCTGTATGTCCAGCTGTAACATACATATACTGCATCTGAACTGTACCTGAGGCCAGTTTGTGTAACATGTCCTCAGCCCCACACTTAACTTCTGTTGAGATTCTCAAGATAAATATTAGTCTAGGCAAAAGGTCTGGCTTTGTGTCAAAGCCAGATTCCCCACTTGGCATGTCTGTGTTCCTTCTCGGGCATTGCGCTCCAGAATTGTAAATGAGCTGAAGAACTGTTGAAGTAGTCTTTCGTTAGAAGCGATTGAGTACGTGTCCTGTAGTGTTAAGCTATTGGAGATATAAAGAAATCTCATCCTTCATATTTCTTGGTCTAAAAAGAGAAAAATGTGGCCCAGTGGTTAGGATTACAGGAGCTCATTGCCATGGCCCAGGTTCAGCCCCTGATGAGAGAGCTGAAGTCTTGGGAACCTTGTGGCACAACCAGAAAAAAAAAAAAACAGCTGCCAACTACACTGGGTTACAGTTTGTAACCATTTACAAGGAAACATTGAAAGGAAATGTATTCCTATAACTTTGTGTCACACTTTTTGTTTTTTGAGACAGAGTGGTGTTTACTAGACCTCTCTGTAAATTCGGGCTTGAACCCTGGTAGCTCAGACGGTCAAGAATCTGCCCACAATGTAGGAGGCCGCAGTGCAGGAGGCCTGCGTTCAATCATTGGGTCAGGAAGGTCCCTGGAGAAAGGAGTGGCTATTCACTCCAGTATTCTTGCCCAGAGTCCCATGGACAGAGGAGCCTAGTGGGCTACAGTCCATGGGGTCATAAAGAGTTGGACACAACTGAGCGACTAAGCACATTAGTCTAAATTACTTTGGAGTATTTAAGAAAAATCAAATCCAATTGCAAAGGATTGACACAGTTTTAAAGGTGTTAGCAGTTAGGAATGCCCTTGGTTGTAAGTTAATTGTTGCTTAAATATATGAGAAGTACTTAGCTTAGAACAATTGGAGGTAGGTAACTGTTGTCTTTGCTCAGTAGCTCAAAAACTGTCAAGGTTAGTACCTGAAGTCCTTGGCCTTTCTCTTGACATTCAAGATTACTGCCCTGTCTCTAGAGACTTACATCCTTTTTTTCAAGGTTAAAAAAAAATGGGAGGGATGTGATATTAGTGACACCTCCATTTTTACTGGATAAGCAAAACCTGTTTTCAAGAGGTTTCTAAATAAGTCTCGTTTTGTTAGAACTCTGTAATATGGCCACCCCTAGCCATAGGAGTGGAGAAGGCGATGGCACCCCACTCCAGTACTCTTGCCTGGAGAATCCCAGGGACGGAGGAGCCTGGTGGGCTGCAGTCCATGGGGTCGCTAAGAGTCAGACACAGCTGAGCGACTTCACTTTCACTTTTCACTTTCATGCACTGGAGAAGGAAATGGCAACCCACTCCAGTGTTCTCGCCTGGGGAATCCCAGGGACGGGGAGCTTGGTGGGCTGCCGTCTCTGGGGTCTCACAGAGTCGGACACGACTGAAGCGACTTAGCAGCAACAGCCATAGGAGAGCCCAAAGCGAAGATATTTATCTTTCTTAGCCTCTGCAGAAAAAGCAGGCAATAGAACAAGAAATAGAAAAGTAGATTTGCAATTTGCCATTCAATAGTTATTTGCTAAAGGATAAAGCTTTGGTTTTCCCAGTAGTCAAGTACGGATCTGACAGTTGGACCATAAAGAAGACTGAACACCGAAGAACTGATGGTTTCAAATTGTGGTGCGGGAGAAGATTCAAGAGTCCCTTGGACAGCAAGGAGATCAAACAGGTTAATCCTAAAGGAAGGACTGATGCTGAAGCTCCAATACTTTGGCCACCTAGTGAACTCACTGGAAGAGACCCTGATGCTGGGAAAGATTGAGGGCAGGAGGAGAAGGGGCGACAGGATGAGACGGTTGGATGGCATCACTGACTCATTGGACATGAGCTGGAGCAAATTCCGGGAGATGGTGAAAGACAGGGAAGCCTGGCGTGTTGCAGTTCATGGGGTCGCAAAGAGTGGGCTACTACTTAGCATCTGAACAAACAACAAATTCATAAGCCTGGTAACAGATTCTGAAGGAGTTCAGAGCCATTCTGAGTAACAGTTGGCACTGTTTGAATAAGTACATTGCTTTCCAAAGCAGATTTTGTTGAAAGGAGTAGCACTTATTTGTAAGTACAAATTCTGACTTACTAAAAGTTTTAAGGTGAATTACTTTATCATTACCCATCCTTACCATGTGATATCTGAAAATCTGAACTGTGCTGTGGACTCAGTATTGAAGAGCAAGTTAGATGAGTAATAGTAGTAACAGTAGCTGTTCCATTTTTCTGAGTTTTATGTTTCCAGATGCCTGCTAGATATCACCTGGGCGCTCAAAACACTTTGTTGCGGAGGCTTACATATGGTAAAATGTTTAAGTGTTAAGTGTGTAGCCCTTTAGTGCTGACAAATGTATACACCTGTGCAACTGTCACCTAAAAATAATGTCCATCATTCCAGCAAGTTGCCTCTTGCCTCTTTCCAGTCAAGTCCCACTTTAAGCAACCACTATTGATTTTGATCACCACAGATATTACTATTTTTTAACCACAGATAACTTTCGCCTATTTTTCAGCTTCGTATATATATATATACATACAATCACACAGTCACATCGTGTGCTGTTTTGTGTTTGACTTCTTTTGCTCCGTTTTTTTTGAGATTCATCTGTGATGTGTGATCAGCAGTTTTTCATTGAGTAGTTCAGTTGGCCCTAAACACCTCCAGGTGTCTCATCCATGGATTCAACCATGTTGATGGGGAATGTCAGCTATATTTTCTATAAGGGATTTGAACATCCAGAATTTGGTATCTGCAAGGGGTCCTAGAACCAATCTCCAGTAGATACTGAGGGACAACTGTATTCCGTCATATAAATATACCAGACTTTCTCCTTTCCCCAGTTGATAGCAATTTAAGTTCCAGTTTTTTAGCTGATAGAATTGTGCCGCAATGATTGCAAGCATTTTAAACAGTGCCTACGATGGAGTTAATTCATCTCTCCTACTTTCCTGTTTTGGTGCTTCTGATTTTCCTTGTCTTAGTGAATAGTACCACTTTCCTTTCACTTATTCAAAATAAAACAAATAATTGTTCTTGATCCCTTCTTTTTTCTGAAGTAATTGTTGACCCTTTCTTTATTAGGGATTGGCCTTGATGGTAGAGATATAATGAATACAGAAGTGATAATCCAGTTACAGTACAGCCAGTGAATGAGAGAAGGTTAAGAGTATATACAAGGTATTTTAGGACTCTAGGAATACAGAGAATACACTCAGCCTGGGGGAGGTTAGGACTGCTTCTTGGAGGAGGACGTGAACTCAAGTTTGAAGGGCACAGAAGAAGTTAGAGAAGCACATCCTGTGACAAAGGAGCAGCATTGCTAAGTTTGACAGGATGATGAGACATTTACTGTGTGGTTCCAAGCAGGGGGATGGTAAATGTATTTGCGTTTAATAAAATGTGAAGGATGAATTGGAGTAAGGCAGTATTAAAAACAATGAAATCTGTTAGGAAATGGTAAAGTATTCCAGGCCGAAGGGATGAGCTAAGGGATTGTGTTGGACTTAAGGAGAGAATGTTGGTCCTCTGAGAGAGCATTTGAGGAGGCATTGAATGTTTGTGGAAGAATAATATGAGGAAAGAAGAAAATGCAACATGTTAAAATGTTTGAACTATTTAAATAAGCTGTTGACATAAACTAGGCATGGGATAAAGGACTAAATTAAGAATGGAAAGAATGTTATTTGCCAGAGTTGATTTTTAATTAGATGGTAAGAATTAAGGAGAAAGAATAATAACTTCTAGATTTTTAATCTTAGTGGTTCAGAGAACTGTGGGACCACTGAAGGAGTAAGGAAGTCAGAAAATGGAGCTGTTTGTAGAGGAGGCTGAATTCCCTTTTGAATATATTGGTTTTTGAAGTAATGGGGAGCGTGCCTGCATGCTTAGTCATATCCAACTCTTTGTGACCCCATGGACTGTAGCCTACCAGGCTCCTCTGTCTCTGGGATTCTCCCAGCAAGAGTACTGGAGAGGGTTGCCATTTCCTTCTCCAGCCAAGTAGAAATATTCAATATATAGTTGGAAATACAGGATAAGAAATTTGAGGCTGGGACTCGAGACGTAGATGTAAATCACTTACTTGTTTAGATGTTATCCAGGCCACAGAAATGAAATTTTTCTTTTTACTCAACCAGAGTGTTTCAGGTTGTGGGTTACAAAGATGGGAAGACCTGTCTGATTGTTTTCAAGCAGTTTAATGAGTGTAGAAAGGTAGTATGTTTAGAGTATAATGAGAACAGTCAGGAAGAGGCCTCTGCGGGGTCTACCTGGGAGAAATTACCATTTGACAAAAGAAAAAAGCTTTTTATTGGATTGTAAACTGTGTGGAGGAGGAGTACAAATTGTTTTATTTATTGATACACAGTAATAGCCCAAACATGCCCTGTAAAGCTGCTGTAGTTTGTCTGTCCTTTTTCAGAAGAGCATAGTTCACTGTTTTGACTGAATCCTCCCTGGGAGTAGGAGTCTTGGTGGCTTTGGGGTTGCAGAGTGAGTATAAACTGAGTTGGTGATGTTGCAGGATAAGAGGGGAAGCTCATAGAGGTTGCTGTTTGCAAGATGCAGTTCAGTTTCTAATCTGCCATTTTCTTCTGTAGGTTTAACTTTTTTATTGAGCAAAAATGTGGATTCAGAAAAGCACCCAGAAAGGTTGAACCACGAAGACCGGACACAAGTAGCGAAGCATACAAGAGAAGTGCTCTGATTCCTCCTGTAGAAGAAGCAGCCTTTTACCCTTCTCCCTATCCCATAAGGACTCTTATAAAGCCTTTGTTTTTTACTGTTGGGGTAAGAGCTCACATTAATATGAGTTACCTGCATGGCCTCAGGTGTGGCATTAAAGCACTTTTGTGTTTGGGCTTCCTTAATGACACATTGAGGGGCATCAAAAGGATCTGGAGTCGTGATTGTAGGAAAACATGAATCCAGTAATTGCTGTTAGCACGTGGTTCACTCATGTAAGCCCTGGAGAAGAAACTCATGGGCCTTTTATTTGTTATAACATTGTAGGTGATACTGAGTTGATATTTGGAATTTTATTGAAAAAGTTCTAATTGTAAACAGGTCCCAGGGTACTGTGAAGTTAATAAAATGGGAAACAGTGAAATATTCACCTAATAAGTTTCAGTGTACCCTATGTTCCTTATGTTCATAAAAAGCAATGAAAATGAAATAATATCCTTGAAACTATGTATAGGTCTATTTCTTAAAAAATTTTTTGTAATATATTTGTTTTATGTAGTTTACAGGCTGTGCATTTGGATCAGCTGCTATTTGGCAATATGAATCACTGAAATCCAAGGTCCAAAGTTATTTTGATGGTATAAAAGCTGATTGGTTGGATAGCATAAGACCACAGAAGGAAGGAGACTTCAGAAAGGAGGTAAAGATAAATATGGCTTTTGTTTGTTCTAGTTGATAAGTTTTTGAAGTCTGGTTATTATGAAGTGTTTTTAATAGCAACATTAGGTCAGTAGATATGAAGTCAGTGCACTTACTATTCTTCTTTATTCATTGTAGTAGTTTTAGTCACCAAGTTGTGTCCAACTCTTGCGACCCCATGGACTATAGCCCATGGAGCTCCTCTGTCCAAGGGATTTCCCAGACAAGAATACTGGGGTGGGTTGCCATTTCCTGCTGCAGAGGATCTTCCCAACCAGGGGATTGAAGCCTCATCTCCTGCATCGCCGGTGGATTCTTTACTGACTGAGCCACCAAGTGTTAACGTTTTACACGGCTGGCACTGTTGCAGTTAAGCGCTGCAAGAAGTTCGTCCCTCTACCCACATAGAGCAAGAATCACCACAAACAGTTGTTGGAAATTACTGTTTGCACTTTCTTCCGGTTCCACTAATGGCCACTGTTTTTACTTGCATCTCCTGGATGGATGATTTTGGAGTACATGTTGGAATCAGAGGGCGTTTTATGTTTGAGGGGTAGAGATACTGTGTGGATTTTTAAAAGCTGCTTAGTGCCATGATGTTTACATCTCTCTGATAAATACCTACTGTTGATGTTTCTAACTGTGCTTGGATTGAGGATGCAAGAAAAGGGTACAAATACAGAGCTTTTAGAACTTTTCCTTACTTCGTGTACATGTTAATGGCCTTCCTCGCCTTTTACAGAAAGCATATGTTTTATTTCATTTGACAGTGCTTACTGAGCAGAGCCTGTAGGCTATTTGTGAATCTTTCCTTTTCAGGCACTTTCTTGTTTTGTAGTGGCAGCACACTGCCCTCCAGTGTGGAGATGAGCTGGTGTCCTCGTCGCTTTTCCTCTTCCACGTCTTTCCTGGCCACTGAGAGGCTGAGAGGGCAGCCGTGGGTGTGTGGCCAGCGAGAGGCTGAGAGGGCAGCCGTGGGTGTTCTTTTTCTTAATGGTAGTTGAGGTTCCTCTAAGTAGGGAGGAATCATTCCTCCTTGTTTCCCCATCAACACAGGAAGCACGAGCCCTACCTGTTCTAGAGAGGCTTTATGTCAGAAGAACAGTTGATGTAATTTTGCAGGTAAAACCTGCAGTAATGAGCAATGGTTTTTATTTAGTACAATATGTTTGAGAAGATTGTAATGCTGATCTATTCCACATTCCTGGATCCCTTTAAAAGCTACAGGCTTCTGAAGTATAAAGTTTTGGTATCCAAATTATTCCTTGAAATGGTGAAAATGACACAAATGATATACATGATCTTAATCCCAAGATGAATTTGTTTGAGATAGGTAAATGATAGGATATAAAATGTAAAATCCTGTTAAAGTTGAAATAACACATAAATAAAACATGGGAAATGAAAGTCCTGGGAACCCATGCCACACTACTGCAGCAAGTAAGGTGTGAGAGCTCACATACATTTAATTTTACAGTTGACCCTTGAACAATGCAAGGGTTGGGGCACTGATCCTCCACGTAGTGGCAAACCTGCATATAACTTTATAGTTGGCCCTCCGTAACAGTGGTCCCACATTGGTGGGTTCTGCCAACTGCAGATGGTATAGTATATATGGTGTAGTACGTATTTACTGAAAAAAATCTGCATTTAAGTGGACCAGTGCAGTTCAAACCTCTGCTGCTCAAGGGTCAGCTGAATTACAAAAATGAAATCATTGTTGAATATGGATCAAATACATACTGATCTGTAACTTTTGTTTTTAACCTTGGATTTCTTTCAGTGTTAGTATACAAAGTCTGGCTCAAGTTTCATGGTGAGAACATGTATATATTTTTTAATTAAAAAGCTTTAATCATGGAGGGAATTTCCTGGTGGTCCAGTAGTTAGAACTTCAAGCTCCCTCTACAAGGGGACATGATTTCAATCCCTGGTCAGGAAACTAAGGTCTTGCGTGCCACCTAGTGTGACCAAAAATAAATAAATAAATAATACATGAATAAAACTTTGATCCTGGAAAATTTCAAAAGTAAAGTAACAGAGTATAGGATAAAGAAAATAGTATAATGAACCCCTGTCATCCTGCATCAACAGTTACTGACAGAGCGACTTTGTTTCATCTAGTCCCCTTTCTTTCCCATCCTTTCCCACCACTGATTACTGTAAAGCAAATTCTAGACATCAGCTCAGCATGCTCAGTCACGAAGTCTTGTCTGAGTCTTTGTGACCCCAAGGACTATAGCCTGCAAGCCTCCTCTCTCCATGGGATTTCACAGGCAAGAATACTGGAGGTGGTTGCCATTTCCTTTTCCAGGAGATCTTGACCCAGGGATTGAACCCGTGTTTCCTCCATTGGCGGGTGGGTTCTTTACCCACTGAGCCATCGGGGAAGCCCCATTCTAGGCATATATCAATTATAAAAAGTTCAGCATGTGTCCCTGACAGATTAGGATTCTGTCTTTTTCTAGACCTCAATCTAATATTATATACCTTAAGGTATTTTTTGGTAGAAAATATTCTTGGTTGGGATTTTAAAACTAGATTGGGCCTTGGTGCCTAATCACTTATTTGATAGTGTGCTGGGTGCCTTGCATGCACTGATATGCCTCACAGTAGTACTGCTAGGTATCTGTTACCATCTCCATTTTATGTATCAGGAAGCTGAAGTTTAGAAGTAACTTGTCGAGGGTCATAGAGCTGATCCGTGGCTCTGTGTAGAGGATGCAGGCTGTCTGACTGTAAAACACCAGTGCTTCCCGCTCTACTGCATAGTTATTATGTCTGTTGTTCAGTAGAGATTTTTACTGATGAGGACTCTCATTTATGCACAAAGCATTTTCTTTCTTGCTTTCCATTTACATAGACTGAAAGTATTTACCATAAGCAATTTTCCTTCTGTTTTAGATTAACAAGTGGTGGAATAACCTAAGTGATGGCCAGCGGACTGTGACAGGTTTGTGTTAGCTTACACGTTTTAGCCATTCAAGGGAAGAGAAATCAAACCAAAAGGTACAGTATGTCATAGTCAATGGCTTTTGTACCATGCTCATCAGTGGTTTAGAAGACAGAATTTCTGTACCTTCAGGCTAATGTAATGGTTTGAAAATATTGTGGCATAAAGGTACTGTATATATGAGGCTCTGAGTTATTTTCTAATTTTGATCTAGTATGATACTTATCAGATGATCTCTGTTGTAAAGTCCTAGCTTGTGAATAGCTTATGAGTAATTATTACTGTCCTATTAAAGTACTCAAAGGGAACGCTGATTAAGTACCTTATTTATGCAGCAGACTTTATACATATTGTCTCCCTACCTCACAGGGTTGCTTACAGAGTAGTTATCTCCCAGGAAACTGGCCTTCAGAGAAGGGACTTTTTGAAGGTCACACTGCTAGTAAGAACTGAGTTTCAAAATCCAGGTCTGTCTCATCCTAGAGCCAGTTTTCTCTTCTACACCATGCCGTTTATAAGATCCTCTTTAAATGTGAGCATAACATGTATATCACCATGATAATTTCATTTGTTTTTGGTAAGATTTTATGGAAGATAGCTGGAGAAGGAAATAGCATCCCACTCCAGTATTCTTGCCTGGAAAATCCCATGGACAGAGGAGCCTGGTAGGCTACAGTCCACGGGGTCGCAAAGAGTTGGACATGACTGAGTGACTTCACTTTATGGAAGACAGTTCTGACTCTTCAAGGTAAAACTTGTGCAATATTTTAAAAATTATGTAGTTAGTTATTTGAGAAACTCAGGAAGTGGATTTGTAAGTTAACAGTTGTACAGATAAAGGAAAAAATCTTCCTAGAGAAATAGCAAAATACTGCTTTCCCTCAAATATGGTTAGACTTAATGGTACTCTTAATTTTTGATACCTATTTAAGTGGAGAAAAGATGCATTTGTTTCTTCATTCAGACTATTTCATATGTCTGGAAGGTTTAATTTTTCTGTCTCCCTGATGGAATTGATCCAGTCTTCAAGCTTATGGTTTAGACATTATTTCCTGCAGGAATTTTTTTATTCTGAACTCATTGCACTTTTTAATAACTTCTGATGAATGCAGATGACACCACCCTTATGGCAGAAAGTGAAGAGGAACTAAAGAGCCTCTTGAAAGTGAAAGAGGAGAGTGAAAAAGTTGGCTTAAAGCTCAACATTCAGAAAACGAAGATCATGGCATCTGGTCCCATCACTTCATGGCAAATAGATGGGGAAACAGTGGCTGACTTTATTTTTCTGGGCTCTAAAATCACTTCAGATGGTGATTGCAGCCATGAAATTAAAAGACACTTACTCCTTGGAAGGAAAGTTATGACCAACCTAGACAGCATATTAAAAAGCAGAGACATTACTTTGTCCACAAAGGTCCATCTCGTCAAGGCTATGGATTTTCCAATAGTCATGTATCGATGTGAGAATTGGACTATAAAGAAAGCTGAGTGCCGAAGAATTGATGCTTTTGAACTGTGGTGTTTGAGAAGACTCTTGAGAGTCTCTTGGACTGCAAGAAGAACCAACCAGTCCATCCTAAAGCAGATCAGTCTTGGGTGTTCATTGGAAAGACTGATGTTGAAGTTGAAACTCCAATACTTTGGCCAACAGCAGTGGTCTTTTAATTTCATGACTGCAATCACCATCTGCAGTCATTTTGTAGCCCAAGAAAATAAAGTCTATCATTGTTTCCCCATCTATTTGTCATGAAGTGATGGGATTGGATGCCACTGATGCGAAGAGCTGACTCATTTGAAAAGACCCTGATGCTGGGAAAGATTGAGGGCAGGAGAAGAAGGGCATGACAGAGGATGAGACATTTGGATGGCATCACTGACTCAATGGACATGGGTTTGGGTGGACTCCAGGAGTTGGTGATGGACAGGGAGGCCTGGCGTGCTGCCAGAGTTTATGGGTTTATGGGTTCGCAAAGAGTTGGACACGACTGAGCAACTGAACTGAATGCAACCTGCTTTATATAATTGTACATGTGTTCTCTTTGAGAACAATGTTGAGATTTTTCGTTTTTGTGTAACTCCTAGCATGTATCTGGCACACAGTTCGGTTCAGTTGCTCAGTCCTGTCTGACTCTTTGTGACCCAGTGGACTGCAACACACCAGGCTTCCCTGTCCATCACCAACTCCAGAACTTGCTCAAACTCACGTCCATCAAGTCAGTGATGTCATCCAACCATCTCATCCTTTGTTGTCCCCTTCTCCTCCTGCCTTCAGTCTTTCCCAGCATTAGGGTCTTCTCCAAGACCACATTAGAGTCTTCTCCAAAACCACAGTTCAAAAACATCAATTCTTCAACTCTCGGCTTTCTTTATGGTCTAACTCTCACATCCATGCATGACTACTAGAAAAACCATAGCTTTGACTAGAAGGACCTTTGTTGGTAAAATAATGTTTCTGCTTTTTAGTATGTTGTCCTGGTTTGTCATAGCTTTTCTTCCAAGGAGCAAGTGTCTTTTAATTTCATGACTGCAGTCACCATCTGCAGTCATTTTGTAGCCCAAGAAAATAAAGTCTGTCATTGTTTCCCCATCTATTTGCCATGAAGTGATGGGACTGGATACCATGATCTTCATTTTTTGAATGTTGAGTTTTAAGCCAGCTTTTTCACTCTTCTCTTTCACTTTCATCAAGAGGCTCTTTAGTTCTTCACTTTCTGCCGTAAGGGTGGTACCATCTGCATATCTGAGGTTGTTGATGTCTCTCCCAGCAATCTTGTTTCCAGCTTGTGCTTCATCCAGTCCAGCATTTTGCATGATGTTCTCTGCATATAAGTTAAATAAGCAGGGTGACAGTGTATATGGCACATAGTGAAGACATTCAGTTAAAATCTGTGGAGTGACTCAGTGTTGATGAGATCTTGAATCAAAAGGTTGAGCTTTTTCAAAGTATATTGCCCGCTATATAATTGATTAGTCAGTGAAATCTTAATAAATGATAACTTTCAAAAGAAGCTCTGTAGTAACACTTGTGTTTCCATTGGAATTAATTGGGATTTTTGGTTTGTTTGCTTGTTTTTTGAAAATTAATAGTCTGTAGGGTAGCAAAGTTTTCATTTCTTTTGATATTTTCGGAGTATTGCACAGTTAGTTGATACCTAGTGTTCCTTGAAGATGATAAAAGATTTTGTCATTTAACATTTGAGGAAACGTGGGATCAGAAATTAAAACCTTTTTCATGCCAGGAAATAGTTTATTCAAAGACCTATATGGAGGTAGTTAAAAATCAGAATTCTTTCCCTTAGATGATGTTGCAGTCTGACTCAGAGCTTGAGTATAAAGTACTTCTAATTGCATAAATGTGAATGGTCATGCTAACGACCTTAAATATTTATTGTCAGGTTCATTAAATGACTTTTAAAGGCTGAAGCCTTTTAAAGGCTCAGTGTTATCTCAGACTCCTCTTTCGGGACATAATTATGCTGATAGCAGTGAATCTAGCCTTACAGCACTTGTTCATGGTGCTTTATAATCAGTTAGCCGCATAGTAAGATTTCAGTGGTTAATAAACTTACGCTTTAGTTATATCTTGTCTCTTTTCAGAGGTGCCAGTTCATTCCACTGACTTGCTTATGTGGCACTTTGGTTGCTTCCTTTAGGCTGATCCGAAGGGAGGTTCGCTTTGGTTGCTTCCTTTAGGTTGATCTGAAGTGAGGTTGGCTCAGCTGGCTTTTATTGATGATTGATTTACAGGGTGATAGATTTATTCTGTGCTACCTTTTCCTTGAATTGTGGATGTTCTCTGAGTGGTTTTCTTTTGTGTGTGTGTGTTTTGAAAGAACTGAAGTCCTTAGGAGGCCACTGACATAGAGTCTCAAAGCTCTGTGAGACTGACTAGTGTGCTTCTTTGCTCTGTAGTATTCATACCTAGACGCTGGCAGTTTAAAATCTCTAGCAGGTGAAAGGTTTTGCAGTTTTACACCAAACGTTTCATGTAAGAATTCTTTGCTGTCTGAATCTCGGTGGCAAGATTTTGGTTATAGCAAATTTAGACAGCCATATTTTTTATCCAGATGCGTTTGTTTCCTTAGCTTTAGGTGTAGCAAGGGGTATCTCAGGTTTATTCACATCTCTTTGGATTCCTAGGTTTGGATAAGAACAGTTTAAATCATAAGGGATTTACTTTATCATAATTTACTTAATCACTAAGGTGAAATTCATATATTCTCTACCATTATTTTAATGTCACCATGCACATTTATTCATTTCACAGTGATAGACTCCTGCTGCCTTGGGACAATCTGCTGCAATCTGGGCTATGAAGCAGCATCCAGATACCTGGGATCAGGGAAGGCTGTGTGGTTTATCAGAAAAGTAATGAGTGGAGGTTTGCTATAGCAGAAAGTGAAAGGTGAGGTGAAAACATCCTTCCTGAGAGCTGATAGCAGGTGATAGCTGCCCCTAGTTTTTGACCCTTCTCTCTCAGTTCGTCCCTGGGAGTCACTGTGTCAATATCTACCAAAGAACTGGTCTTAATCCCTTAGTTTTTTTTTTCTTACCTAGTTTAGGACTTTCTTTGGGTCTTAATTGTTATATAGATACATCTCCCTAAACTTCATATTGCTCTGAAAAAATTGTTAAAGTTCAGTTGGTGTCTGTAGGATGAAGGGGTTGCATCAAGTAGCATTCTTCAAAGTTAGACTCATCCCTGGCACTTTTATGTTTCAGCTCGTCTCCTGTATTGCCTTACTCTGAAGACTTTTAAGCCTGTCCTGGAGGTCCCCAGGCAGCCCCCGCAGGGAGTATTCCCCTCCATTTCTAGCTTGTAGAGGTGCCTGTGAGACCCTTGTCAGGTCTTCGTGTTGGCTCAGCAGAATGCTGACTCTGCTGAATTGGGATTCAGGTAAAGCTGAGACAGAAGAACCCACCAAATTATTGTATCTGAGCGAGGAGGGGACAGGGGGAAGGAATATGGGGAGCAAAGTCTCAATAAGAAGGCGTCACAGTTCCTATACTGGTTCATATCTACTGTCAGCTCCAAAGTTTAAGCACTGCTGCGCCCCAGGCCCCTGATCCTCGTGTCCTAACCTCTAAAGTCTATTTTTTTCTTCTTTGCTCCTCTGTTTCTACCAGGATTAGTTTATTTTTATTTTTAGTTCTAGGGGAAAGGATAACAAAACTAATGCTCTAGTGCCAACTAGGCTGCAAGTACCATGTTAGTAGGTACTTTGCAAATACACATATTATTGTTAGTCCTTATTATTAATCTTAAGAGCCCTGTTAGAAGTATCCTCATTGTTCAAATGGGGTAACTGAGGCTCTTAACTTTTCTGAGATCTTAACTTGTCTGAGATCACACAGCTAGAAAGGCTGGACATGAGAAACAAACTCTTTAGTTCAGAAAAGACGCCTTTTATTACATCCTTTCACTTTCTGCTATAACAAACCTCCACTCATTGCTTCTCTAATAAACCACACAGCCTTCCCTGATCCCAGGTACTGATGCTGCTTCATAGCCCAGATTGCAGCAGATTGTCCCAAGGCAGCAGGAGTCTGTCATTGTGAAATGAATAAATGTGCATGGTAACATTAAAATAATGTTAGAGAATATATAAAATAAAAAATAAATCTTTCTCACTATAGACTTCCATTCCCCATCCATAACCGTTGCCTTTTTAGTTGCTTAGGTATTCTTCCAAAGCATCTGTTTTATAGGCGTTTATATTTACACCTAACTATGGTTTCAACAATAAATGGTAGCATGTAATACATACTCCTCTACATCTTTATTATTTTCACTTAGTATTTTAAAATGACATTCCTTACTGACACAAATAGATCTATTGTATGCTTTTAAAAAATGTTTTGTTGAAGTGTACCTAGAAGAACTTGCACATGTCATCTTCATGTGCAACTAATTTTCACAAACTGAGCACATCTACATAACTAGCACCTCGATCAAGAAATGGAAATTACCAGCATCCCAGATCATTCTTTTGAATGGTGCTTTAGTAGTCCATGCAAATGAATGCTATTGTAACAAGTTTTCTGTTAATGGATATTTAGGTTGTCCTTAGTCTTGCTTTCATAGGAAGATGGATAGTCTTTTGGATTTCCCCTGATTCCAGGATGCTGTGGGACCAGTGCTTAATTTGTTTTGTGGCTATTTTCCAGGAGAAGAAATTATAGCCACTGTGTCAGGGCAACAGAGTGATCCTTGTGCCTGTAGTCCTGGTTCTCAGGGAGCCTGAGGTAGGGACTGCTTGAACTCAGTTCTTTGGCTGCTGTGGATGTATGTTCTTGTCAATGTCTGGACTGGCCACGTCTAGCTTCAGTCAGATAAGAGAGCTATGGAGGGATGAACTGGCCCATCTCAGAAACAGAAGGAATGCTGTAGTTAGCTACTGAACTCCACTGGGATAGTCTTTTTTCAGGAAAATAGAGAGGTTGTAACCCCTTCCTTGGCTAAAGAGGAAGATAGACTTGAAATCATTGAACTCCAAGCAGTACTTCCCGAATCAGTATATCCTTTTTTTAATTCATCATTAAAAATGAAAACACAGTTCGTCCTTGGACACCAATTTGAGGTTAGGGTGCTGACCATCCACACAGTCAAAAATCTGTGTATAACTTTATAGATGGCATTTTGTTGTTCTGCATCTGTGGAGGATTTCCCCGGTGGCTCAGATGATAAAGAATCTGCTTGTGGTGCAGGAGATCCGCTTTGATCCCTGGGTAGGGAAAATCCCCTGGAGAGGGAATGGCTACCCACTGCAATATTCTTGCCTGGAGAGTCCCATCGATAGAGGAGCCTGGTGGGCTACAGTCTGTGGGGTTGCAAAGAGCCAGACACAACTGAGCGACTGACACAAACACTGTGCAACCAACCATAGCTCATGTAGTAACATAGACTCTATTGTTGGAAAAATCTTCATGTAGGTGGACCTGTGAAGCTTAAACTCGTGTTGTTCAGGTGTTAACTTGAATACAATGCAGTGGTTTTTATTATATTCACAGGTTTGTGCTACTATCACCATCATGTAAGCCCAGAATATTTTCATTATCTCATAAAGAAACCCCATAGCCAGTGGCAAGTCTCTCCCTGTTCCTCTCCTCCATTCGTCCTTAGACAGTCACTTTCTTTCTCGGTGGATTTGCCTGTTCTGGACACTTCATAAAAATGGAATCGCATAATATGAGGCATTTTGTGGCTGCTGCTTTAACTGATGTATAGTATTTCACTTCTTTCACTCATGTGTAATGTTTTCAGAGCTCATTTACAGTGGCATGTAATGTGCTTCAGTATGTGCTTTTATGGCTGAATAATATTCCATTATATGGATATATCACATTTTGTTCATTCATCTATTGATGGACATTTATTTCCACTTTTTGGCTTTGTGTTATGATAATGCTGCTGCCAAACTTTCATATATGTGTTTTGTGTGGACATACGTTTTCATTTCTCTTTGAGTATACTTAGAAGTGGAATTATTAGGTCATATGGTACTCTGTTTAACTTCTTAAAAAATGTGGTAAAAAAAAAAGACATAAAATAACCCCATTTAAACCATTTTTGAGTGTACAGTTCAGTGGAGTTAAGTATATTCACATTGTTATGAAGCATCTCCAGAACTCTTCTTGTTTCGTGAAACTGACACTCTGTACCCATTATACAATGATTTCCCTTTATACCCCTTCCCCAGCCCTTGGTAACTATCATGGCACTTTGTGTTTCTATAATTTGACTATGTCAGATACCTCATATAAGTGGAGTCATACAGTACGTGTCTCTTTTGACTGCTGTTTCACTTAACATGTACTCAGAGGTCACCCATATTACAGCATGTGACAGGACTTCCTTTTTTAAGGCTGAATATTCCATTGTGTGTACGTACCACATTTTGTTTATCCTTTTGTTCTTTGATGGCCTTTTGCTTCCACCTCTTGGCTCTTGTGAACAGAGCTGCCAAGAACGTGGGTGTGCAAATCTCTGTGTGTCCCTGCTTTCAGTTCTTTTGGATATATACCCAGAAATGGGATTGCTGAATTATATGGTAGTTCCATACTATTTTCCATACTGTTTGCACCATTTTACAATCCTACCAACAGTATACAAGGTTTCTGATTTCTCTGCATCCTTGCCAGCACTTGAAAATTTCTGTTTGTGGTTCTTTTTGAAATGGGTGCCCTCCTAATGGGTGTGAGGTGCCATGTTATTGCGATTTTGGTTCCATTCCTCTAATGGTGTTCACTCACTGTAATCAGGTTGGCTTTTGTTGAGTTGTAGGAGTTCTTTATATGGTCTAGCTGTTAACCCTTTATCAGCTATGTGATTTGCAAATATTTTCTCTCATTCTGTAGGTTGCCTTTCACTCATGTTCTTTGCACAAAAGCTTTTAGGTTTGAATGTCACATCTGTCTATTTTTGCTTTTTTGTTTGTGCTTTTGGTGTCATATCCAAGAAATCATTGCCAAATCTAATGTTATGAAACTTTCCCCCTATTTTTTTCTAGGAGTTTTATAGTTTTGGTCTTAGCTTTAGGTCTCTAATCAGTTTTTAGTTAATTTTTGTATATGGTGTAGCAAAATGAGCAAGTATTTGAACATTTATCCAAAGATGACTTTCACATGGCCAACTAGCATATGAAAAGATGGTGTAAGGTAAGAGTCCGAGTGCATCCTTTTAAGTGTGGATATCTACTTTTCCCAGTGCCTTTTCTGTAGAATTGCCAGGTGGTTTTCTAAAGTGAGTGTACCATTTTATATTTTCTTAGGCAATGTATAAGGACTCCATATATTATTACTTGTCTTTTTCTATCAGCAACTACAGTTTTTGGGTATTTTTTTATTGTGATAAAATATACATAACATACAATCTATCATTTTAGTCATAAAGTGTGTAATTCATTGGCATTAAGTGCATTCAGTGTTGTGCAAACATCATCACTATTGATTTCTGGAACTTTTCATCATCGCGAACAGAAATTCTGTACCCGTTAAACAATAACTTCCTGTTCCTCTACCCCTTAGCCTTTGGTAACCACCATTCTACTTTCTGTTTCTATGAGTTTGCCTATATTTCATATAAGTGGAATTATAAAGTATGTTTTGTGTATGGCTTCTGTTTAGCATCCTGGTTTCCAGGTTCATTCACATTTTAGCATATAGCATAATTTCGTTCTTTTTTAATGCTGAATACTGGTTTTGTTTTCAATTAAAAAAACTGTAGTTGATTTACAATGTGTTAATTTCTGCTGTTCAGCAAAGTGATTCAGTTATATATATATATTTATACATGTACCTTCCTTTTTTAAAATATTCTTTTCCACTATAGTTTATCATAGAATATCGAATATAGTTCTCTGTGCTGTATATACAGTAGGATGTTGTTGTTTATCCCTTCTGTATAGTAAAGCTTACATCTGCTAACCCCAGCCTCCCAGCCCACCATGCCTCCTCCAGCTTCGTCCTGCTTGGGAACCACAAGTCTGTCCTCTGTGAGTCTGTTTCTGTTTCGTGTGTGTGCGTGTGTATGTTAGTTGTTCAGTCGTGTCTGACTCTTTGCAGTCTCATGGACTGTAGCCCAGCCAGGCTCCTCTGTCTATAGAATTCTCCAGGCAAGAACTCTGAAGTGAGTTGCCATGCCCTTCTTCAAGGAATCTTCCTGACCCAGGGGTTGAACCTGGGTCTCCCACATTGCAGGCAGTTTCTTTACCTTCTGAGTCACCAGGGAAGCCCTGGATAGGTGCATTTGTGTCATATTTTAGATTCCACATGTAAGTAATACGTCATGTTTGTCTGTTTCTGACTTCGCTTAGTATGAGGATCTCTAGTTGCATGCTGTTGCTATGAACGGCATTTCATTTTTTGTGTCTGGATAGTGTTCCATTGTATATACGTGCCACATCTTTATCCATTCATCTGCTGATGGACACCAAGGTTTTTTTCATATCTTGGCTATTGTAAATTAGTGCTGCTATGAATATAGGTGTGCATGTATCTTTTTTGAGGTATGTCTGGGATATATGCCCAGGAGTGGGATTGCTGGATCATATGGTAATTCTTAGTATTCAGAGAAACCTCCATACTGTTTTCCACAGTGGCCGCAACATCTTACATTCCGACAAACAGCATGGGAGGAAGATTCTCTTTTCTCCACACACCTTTTCCAGCACAATGGCCATTCTGACCAGTGTGTAGTGATACTTCATTATAGTTTTAGTTTTGGTTTGGGTTTCTTTAATAATTAGCAATGTTGAGCCTCTTTTCATGTGTCTGTTGGCCATCTGTATTTCTTCTTTGGAATTTAAGCCCTTGTCAGTTGCATTGTTTGCAGATCTTTTCTCCCATTCTGTAGATTGTTTTTTTCATTTTGTTTATGGTTTCCTTTGCTCTGCAAAAGCTTGTAAGTTTGACCAGGTCTCATTTGTTTTTGTTTTTATTTATTTTTGTTGCTTCGGAAGACTGACCTAAGAAAACATTGGTATGATTTCTGTCAGAATGTTTTGCCTAGGATCTTTTGCAGGAGTTTTAAGGTGTCTATCTTATGTTTAAGACTTTAAGCCATTTTGAGTTAATTTTTGTGTATGATGAGAGGGTGTACTCTAACTTCACTGATTTACACATGGCTGTCCCGCTTTCCCAACACCACTCAAAGAGACCTTTTCCCATTGTATGAAGTCTGAATAAGATTGCATTGTATGGATACACTACATTTTATTTATCCAGTCATCTGTCGATGGGCATTGGTTTGTTTTCACCTTTTGGCTCTCATGAATAATGCTGCTAAGAACATTTATGTGTAAGTGTGTTTTAGTCCCTGCTTCCTATTTTTTGGCATGTATATTTAGGAATGGAATTGCATCATATGATTCTGTGTTTAACTTTTTGAGAAACTGCTGACTTTCACCGTAGTTGCACCATTTTATATTCTCACCAACAATGTACCAGAGTTCGTTTCTCCTTATCTTTGCCAATGCTTGTTAGTTTCTTTTCTTTCTTTTAATAACAGCCGTCTTAATGTATGGCAAGTGATATCTCATTGTTTTGACTGCATTTCCCTAATGACTAGTAATGCCGAGCATCTTTTCATATGCAAGTGTCCATTTATTCTTTAGAGAAATGTCTGTTTAAATCCTTTGTCCAGGGACTTCCCTGGTGGTCCAGTGGCTTAGACTCTATACTCCCAATTCAGGGGGTCCAGGTTCAATCCCTGGTCAGGGAACTAAATCCCACATGCCACAACTATGACCAAGCACAGTCAAATAAGAAAAAAATCTTTGTACAAGGATTTTTTTTTTTTTTGGCTGGACCACGCTGGGATCTGGATCAGGGATCCAACCCTTGCCCCCTGCAGTGGAATCGTGGAGTCCTCATCACTGGACTGCCAGGGAAGTCTTGCTTTGTTCATTTTTTGAGTTGTCTTTTTGTTGAGCTGTAAGATTTCTTTATATATTTTGGATATTAGATCTTTTTTAGACATAATTTGCAAGTATTTTTCCTATTCTGTGCATTGTCATCACTTTACTAGTATTCTTTGCAGCACAAACTTCTAATTTTAATGAAGTCCATTTTATTCATTTCTTATTTTATTGTGCTTTATATCAAGGAAACTGTGGCCTAATCCATGGTCACAAAAATTTCCACCTTTTCTAAGAGTTTTATAGTTTTAGTTTTTACGTTTAGGTTTTTGATTCACTTTGAATTACAGTTTGTATTCAGTTTGAGGAAGGTGTCCAAATTCATTCTTTTCCTGGTAGATAGCTACTTGCTTCAGCACCATTTGTTAAAAAGACTATTGTTTTTTCTTAAAAAATTTTTTTTTAAATTTTATATTGGGGGATAGTTGATTAACAATGTTGTGATAGTTTCAAATGAATAGCCAACGGACTCATGCTATACATATAAGCCACCACATAACATTGAGCAGAATTCCGTGTGCCGTACAGTACGTCCTTGTTGGTTATCCATTTTAAATACAGCAGTGTGTACATGTCCATCCCAAATTCCTTAACTGTCCCTTCGCCTCTTTCCTTCCAACCATAAGTTTGTTCTCTAAGTCCATAAGTCTGTTGGTAAGTTCATTTGTATAATTTATATTTAGATTCCACACATAAAGGATATCATGATATTTCTCCTCCTTTGTCTGATTGACTTCACTCAGTATGACAGTTTCAAGGTCCGTCCATGTTGCTGCAAATGGCATTATTTCATTCTTTTCAGTGGCTGAGTAATATTCCATTGTATATGTGTACCACATCTTCTTTATGCAGTCCTCTTTTGATGGACATTTAGGTTACTTCCCTGTCTTGGTTATTGTGAACAGTGCTGCAATGAACATTGGGATTCACGTATCCTTTCAGCTCATGTTTTTCCCCAGTTATATGCCCAGGAGTGGGATTGCAGGGTCATACGGTAGCTCTATTTTTAGTGTTTTAAAGAAACTCCATCATACTCTTCTCCATAGGAGCTGTACCAGTTTACATTTCCACCAAGTGTAGGAAGGAGGCTTCTGTTCTCTCCAAACCCTTTCCAGCATTTGTTTGTAGATTTTTTATGATAGCCATTTTGACTGGTGTGATGGGATATCTTATTGTAGTTTTGATTTGCATTTCTCTGATAAGTAGTGATGTTGAACATCTTTTCATGTGCCTCTTGGTCATCTCTGTGTTTTCTCTGGAGAATTGTCTATTTAGATCTTCTGCCCATTTTTTGACTGGGTTGTTTTGATGCTATGAAGCATCATGAACTGTTTATAAATTTTAGAGACTAATCGCTTGTCAGTCACATTGCTTGCAAGTATTTTCTCCCAATCTGTGGGTTGTCTTTTCATTTTATTGTTTCCTTTGCTTTGTAAAAGCTTTTGAGTTTAAGTAGGTCCCATTTGTTTATTTTTAAACAAATTATCCTGGGAGATGGGTTGAAAAAGATATTGCTGCGATGTATGTCAGAAAGTGTTCTGCCTATATTTTCCTTTAGGAGTTTTATAGTGTCTGGTCTCATATTTAGGTCTTTAATCTATTTGAGTCTTTTTGTGTGTTTGGAATTGAAAAATGATCTAATTTCTTTTTTTTTTTTACATAAGAGACTATCTTTTCAGCATTGTTTAGTCTTGCTTCCTTTGTCATTAAAAAGGCTATTCTTTTCCCATTGGATTGTCCGGGACCACAATTTAAAAAAACAAGGCAGTTGACATAGATGTATGGATGTACTTCTGGACTCTCATTCCGTTCCACTGGTCAGTATGCATATCTTTTGGACATACTGTCTTGATTACTGTAGCTTTGTATTCTAAGTTTTTAGACTGGGAATTGTGAGTCTTCCAATGTTGTTAATATGGAGTGGTGTATTGATTACAGTATGTTGAACCAGTTTTGCATTCCTGAAAAAGTTTCACTTGGGCATGGTTTATAATTTCTTATATTCTGCTGAATTTGATATGACAGTATTTTCTTGATGATTTTCTATCTCTGTTCATAATGGTTATTGATAGTTTTCTTGTGATGTCTTTGTCTGATTTTGATGTCAACGTAAGGTCCACGCCGAAACTCAGTATTATTTGAAATAGAGTAACCCAGAAACTCAGTGTTATCTTAATTGAAATAGTTAGATCATAATAGATTAAGGTATGCCCTGAATCCGGTGACTTGTGTCCTTATAATAAGGGAAGAGAACAGAAAGACACCAATAGAAAAAACGGGCCTGTGAAGTGAGGGAGCCAGACATTGGAGAGGTGCTGCTGTAAGCCAAGAAATGCCAAGAACCAGCAGGACCTAGGAAGAAGGAAAGAGTCTTTCCTAGATTCTTCATAAGGAAGCATGACCCAGTTGACAGTTCTGTCCTCCAGAACTGTAGGAGAATACATTTTTATTGTTTTAAGCCATCTAGTTTATAGTAATTAATTATAGCAGCTCTCAGCATGTAATATACCAGTTAAGCCATCTGGTCTTGGGCTTTTCTTTTTTCATTTAAAAAATTATTTATTTATTTACTGTTCTGGGTCCCCATTGCTGTGTGGGCTTTTTCTCTAGTTGCGGTGAGCAGGGGCTACTCCTACTTGAGGTATGTGGGCTTCTCATTCATTGTGGTGGCTTCTCACGTGGAACAAGGCTCTAGGTGTGCAGGCCTCAGCAGTTGCAGCTCCTGGGCTCTAGAGCACAGGCTCAGTAGTTGTGGCGCATGGGCCTAGTTGCTCCACAGCATGTGGGATTCTCCTGGACCAGGGATCAAACCTGTGTCCCCTGCTTTGGCAGGCAGATTCCTTACCACTGAGCCAGCAGGGAGGCCCTTGGGTTTTTATTTATGTGAATTTTTTGATTGTTATTAATAATTCAATCTCTTCTTATAAAGTCCTATTCAGATTTTGTCTTTCTTGAGTCAGTTTCAATGCTTTGTCTTTCTGGGAATTTGTCAGTTTCATCTAAGTTATTCTCATTTGTTGATATGCTACTGTTCATAGTATTCTTAGAATCCTTTTTATTTCTGTAAGGTCAGTAGTAACATTCGGCTTTCTTTCCTGATTTTAGGGATTTTGAGTCTTTTTGTCTTTGTCAGTCTAGCTAAAGGTTTGTCGACTGTTGATGTCAAAGAACCAGCTTTCAGTTTCATTGATTTTTCTCTAGTTTTCTAGTCTCTACTTCATCCAAACTTTATTATTTCCTTCCTTCTACTTGGCTTTGTGTTTACTTTATTCTCCCCCCCCCCCACCACCCCAGTTTAAGTGGAAGCTTAGGTTATTGCTTTGAGGTCTTTTTTAGTGTAGGCGTTCACAGCCCTGTTTTTGCTATATCCTTTTAAGTTTTTGTATTGGCTGAGCATGATCTGCCATAACAAAATATTACACCATAGACCAGGTGCCTTAAGCAACAGAAATTAATTTTCTCATAATTCTGGGGTTCGAAGTCCAGCATGGTCAGTTTCTGGTGAGATCTTTCTTAGCTTACAGACTGCCACCTTCTTGCTATGTCTTCATATGGCAGGTACAGCCAGAACAGCTCTCTGGTATCTCTCTAATATGGACATTAATCCCATCATGAAGGCCCCACCTCTAAATCTAATTACCTCCTAAGGTCCCATCCCCAGATACTGTCCCATTAAGGATTATATCTTCAACATATGAATCTTAGGAGAACACAATTCAGTTCATAGCAGGTATGTTTTTGATTTTTGTTTTTTTTTTCCTTTCAAAGTACTTCCTAATTTTCCTTGTGATTTCTTCTTTGATCTATTTATTGGTTATTAAAGAGTGTGTGATTTTCGCATTTTTTTAATCACTAGCATTTATCAATAGGATGGATAAATATAGGTTGAAAAACATACTTGACAGCAAAATATCAAGTTGATAAGCTGGACTATAAAATGTATGTGTGTGTGTGCTAGGTTGCTTCAGTCGTGTCTGATTCTGTGCTTCCCTTTGGACTCCAGCCTGCCAGGCCCCTCTGTCTATCGAATTCTCTAGGCAAGAATACTGGAGTGGGTTGCCATGCCCTCCTGCAGGGGATCTTCTCCATCCAGGGATTGAACCCTGGTCTCTTAAGTCTACCTGTACTGGCAGGTGGGTTCTTACCACTAGGCCACCTGGGAAGCCCATAAAATGTATACATTTTTAAAAACATTAAAAAAAATTTTTTTTTACAAAGAGCGTTTACTATAATGGTCACTTACATCTTGTCATTCACATAGCAACAGTAGAGATCCCAGGGGTAGCATGCAGAACTGAAGTGCCCCAAGAGGACAGAGGCAAGAGCAGAATAATATGCTGAGAAAAGACTCTTAAGAGCAATACCAAAAAAAAAAAACAAACAACAGGCAAAAATATCATCACAAGATTGTACCTGAGTGATGAGAAGCTCAGTTTCAAATCCAGAAACCTAAGTTAACACTTAAATTAGTCTGCTTCATTCTTTTCTTTGGATGCTTAACCCAGCCAGCACTTCCATCTTGTAACCAAATCCAATGTGATCAATCACTAATCAGTTAAGGCCTCAGCTTTCTACTGAAGAGTTCCTGATAACCTGATGAAGATATATTTGCTCTGGCTTCAGTTAGCATGCTGTCAAGCATCTCTCTCTGTGCTTAACATGCCAACAAAGAACCGAAGTCTTCCTCTTCTCCTTATTCAGTATGAATACACACTTACAAACAGGAAGTGTTGACACCCCTTTTTAGTAAACATTCCTTTAGAAACGTTAAAAGGGGAGGCCCTCCCTCTTACATTCTACATATTTTTGAATTTTACAAATGTATTATTGTGTTATCCCACTGTTGTCAGAGAACATACTTTTTATAATTTCAGTTTTGAAATTTTCAGTTTGAAAATTTATTGAGACTTGTTTTGTGGCTGAACATATGGTCTGTCCTGGATAATGGTCCATGTGTGTCTCAGAAGGATGTGTATTCTCTTGAGGGGTATGTTCTATAGATGTCTGTTAGGTCAAGTTGATTTATAGTATTAAAATCTTCTACATCCTTGCTGATCGTCTAATTCTATCCATTGTCACAAATGAAGTGTTGAAGTTTCCCAACGATTATTGAGTCATTTATTTTTCCCTTAAGTTTTGTCAATTTTTACTTCATACATTTTGGGTTTCTATTGTTAGGAGCATATATGTTTATAATGGTCATATCTTCCTCGTGGATATCAAGATTCTTTTTTTTACCCTTTTGTCATTATGTAATATCATTCTTTGTCTCTAGTAACAAATACCATCTTGAAGTCTACGGTTTTTTTATTCTTGTGACTTTCTAGATCCCAGGAATATGTGAGGTTTTGTAAGCACCTGTGAATATCTCATTGCTAATATTTTCCTTTTGAGATTTTTGTTTAGTCTGTTATCCATCACCTCAGCCAGCTGGGAACTTAAACACTTGCCTATAAATTGCTTTTGACAGATTTCTCCTGTGGAATGAATTTTGCACTTGAGCTGCCAGTCAGATCAAATACAGACATCCTTGCTAGTGGGGTCTTCCAAGAAATTATTATCAGATAGGTCAGATGATGATAGTTCTTTGGGAACAAGGCTTTGGAAGAGATTCAGCTCCATTCTTCAGTCTCTGGTGGTTGCCAGGCAGCACTGGGAAAGTGGATTGTTTTCATGTAACTTATATCTGGAAAGTGAGGCCTGTGACTAGAGCAAGTTAAAATGCCTCAAAGCTCACTTTCTTACTGAGTTTCATCATTTTTCTTTAAAAAAAAAAAAATGTTGGATTGCTGCAAGCCTTTGGCTAGTTTCCAGACTTCTGAAAAAGTTGATTGTAACATTTTTGGGGAGCCAACTTTTTCACTGCTTTTATGAAGGAGAGAAGTTTTGGAGGTCTTTATTCCATATTCTTGCTGATAAAATCAAGTACATCACTTTTTGCAAAGGTAGCCACTGAGGCACCAGCAACCTTTCCAAATCAGTGGTGCCAAGCTAGTCCTAGGCATGACTGAGTTAGGAGGAGGCAAGTAATCCTTCTCCTAAATGAGGGTACAAACAGAGACCTTAAACACTTCTACCTCTAAAAGGAAAAAGAGGGGGAGGGAACCCTTTTCTTGGAGTAGTCTACATACTAGATATATGTACTATGGGGCTTCCCTGGTGGCTCAGAAGGTAAAGAATCCACCTACAATGCAGGAGACCCAGGTTCGATCCCTGGGTTGGGAAGATCCCCAGGAGAAGGGAATGGCTACCCACTCCAGTATTTATGCCTGGAGAATTCCATGGTGAAAGGAGCCTGGTGGGCTACAGTCCATGTGGTCACAAAGAGCCAGTTATGACTGAGTGACACACACACACACATACGACCCTCATGATGTTTAGCAAGTTTTATTCTCACTTTACAATGAGAAAACTGAAGTGAAGGCCGTGAAATGCCACAGGCCACAAACCTTCTAAGGGCATGCCTTTAGGATTCAGACCTAAAAAGGCTATTCCCTTTATACCATCATTTTCACTTTTTGAGTTATCACTGTGTGATCACTACATTTAGTCATATTTTCTCATCTAGTCATCTTTCAACTCTTTGAGTTTTGTGTGTTTGTTTTTTTTTTTTAACAGAAGAGAAAACTGAGGCTGAGATGTTAGGCCTCTTGCCTGGGTTACAGTGTAAGCAGGACAGAGTCAGTCCTGCTAGTTTTCTTCACCCTTAACTTTAGACAGTGTGCACTGCTTCTTCAGAGGATTGTCACCTTTCCTGCTCACTTGCTTCTGGGGACCAGTGTATACTGTTTCCCAGTTAAGGAGCTGTTTGGTGTCTGAAGTCCTAGAGTGGCCAAGGTCAAAAGAGATCCCCTTGGCTATCTGTGTCTCTGTCTAGTAGAAAGAGCACTAGATTAGAAATTCTGGCTTAGCAGAATGTTGCTAGAATTGAAGAAGTTGAAAGGGCTAGTTGCTTGTTGCTTAAAGAGATTGGAGGAATGAATACATGTTTAAATTTCTTTAATTCAAGTAGATGCGTGCCTACTGTGTGTAAGGAGTTGTGGTACCTAAAATTAATGTATTTTTTAAAGTTTGCAGTTCTTAATAACTTAGTTCTTCCCTAGAATTAACTATTGTGTCATAAACCTACTAGTCAATACACTTTTTAACTATTTTAACTACTTTGTCAAAAAGCTTACTTAATTTAGTGGTAGTTCTAACAACTTCTTGCAGAAAAATGAAAGTCACCTGACTCCCACATGTAAACATATTTTCAAAAGCAGTTGCAAAATTCTTCCAAACTATTCCTGAATTCTTAAATAATGATTTTTTGCAGACCTGTGGATCTTCATCTATATGGATGATCTTTTTTTTTTTTTTGACTTATTTCTGGGCTGTGTTGAGCAGTATGTGGAATCTTAGTTCCCGGATTAGGAATCAAACCTGCATCTCCTGCGGTGGAAATGCAGAGTCTGAACCACTGGGCCACCAGGGAAGTCCCTGCACAGATGATCCATAGTTGTTTCCGAAAGCTATTCAAAAGTTAAAGAAGCATACCATTCCCTTTGGAAAAAGAAGTGATGTTTTATAGCTTTTTTACTCTTGGCCAAAGAACCTAATTTTGTACATTACTTCTGTCTTTGACTTGGCCATTTTCAAACAGTAATTACAGATCTGATTATTTATTGAGAAGAAGTGAAATATGGAGCTGAGTGAAGGAAGTTAGCTCCTAGAGCATTTGCAGTTTTACAGGAATCTTCTGACTTTACCAACCCATGACAGTTTTGATATTCAAAAACATTGATTTCACTTTTCTTAACTTACCCCTCTCCCAAGTATGTAATACTTTTTTTTTGGTGATACTCTTTAATGTGGTAGAAAATCTTATTAATGTGGACTTTTGATTAGATTTTCTTTGTTTTTATCTTTAATTTCCTAAATTAGAAATGTTTATTTTGTAGGAATCATAGCTGCAAATGTTTTTGTATTTTGTTTGTGGAGAGTACCTTCTCTGCAGCGGACAATGATCAGATACTTCACATCCAATCCAGCCTCAAGTAAGTCTAGCTTGTGTGATTTTTATTTTGAGGTTGAGGTAATATGAAGCAAATATGCTTTATGGTAATTGAAGTACTATAAGAAATATGACTAACTTGTCAATAGTTATAAGCAAAATCTGGAGGACAGGCTGTAAGCTTGTGGCAGACAGGAATCTCATTTCTCTTACAGCTGTATCCAGGCACCTAAAGTGTACCTTCCACATAGTAGATTTCCATAAAAATTTTTTAGTGACTTGAGATCAGTGATCACTGTAAGTTTACTCTTTAAAGAGACTATTATATACAGTTTTATTTCTGTGATTTAAATAATTTACTAATTATTTTTTATAGCTAACTTTTTCCATAGGACAAGTTGCTTTTGTTGACCTGAGAATTTTTATTGGTTGCTACAGAAAAGAGATTTAAGGTAGCTTTGTACCACTTTGAAAAATGCTATCTTTAACCATCTTCTCCAATCTTTTAACTGGCTCTGGTTTGTTGTGCATGTTTTTTTCATAATGATAATGAAAAAAGTCTAAAATGGATCATTTTTCCTGGCTGTGTGTGTATGCACAATTACAGGACATTTTCTTTCTCTTACAGAGGTCCTTTGTTCTCCAATGTTGCTGTCAACATTCAGTCATTTCTCCTTGTTTCACATGGCAGCCAATATGTATGTCTTGTGGAGCTTCTCCTCCAGCATAGTGAACATTCTGGGTCAAGAGCAGTTCATGGCAGTATACTTATCTGCAGGTAATCAGCTTTCATCTCGGGCCTGTCCAGAGTTTAAGTGCTCTCACCTATCTGGAGACGGGACAAAGGGAATGATTATAGCCACATTCTATAGTAATCCTCAGTACATATTTGTTTCTCAGATTGTATATAGAGAAGGATACAAGCTGGTATAGTACTTAAGCATGTCATTTTTGTCTCCCAAGGCCTTGGTTTCTTTAGCTCAGGCCCACCATTTTATAGATGAGTGGTTCCCAGACTTCTCGGCTGCTTTGATCATGTGGATCTTTGTTAAATAACTTTACACTAATTTCCAAAGTGTGTTCAGTTTCCAGAAAGCTTTTGATTAGAGCTCTCCAGTGAGATTGTCAAGAATGAGTTCGTTCATTTTGTTGCAAGGATACATTAGCATGGAACCACTCTAGTCATCCTGGACTTAGCAGCATTTCTTTATCTCAGCTTGAAAATGATAACTCAGGATTCTGGGTTCCTAAACCCTGCTAAATTGGCAGTTGGTTGATTAAAGTTTGCTTGTCTCAAAAAACCGTGAACTTCCAGATGTTCAAGCTAGTTTTAGAAAAGGCAGAGGAACCAGAGATCAAATTGCCAACATTCGCTGGATCATGGAAAAAGCAAGAGTTCCAGAAAAACATCTGTTTCTGCTTTATTGACTATGCCAAAGCCTTTGACTGTGTGGATCACAAGAAACTGTGGAAAATTCTGAAAGAGATGGAAATACCAGACCACCTGACCTGCCTCTTGAGAAACCCATATGCACGTCAGGAAGGAACAGTTAGAGCTGGACATGGAACAACAGACTGGTTCCAAATAGGAAAAGGAGTATGTCAAGGCTGTAAATTGTCACCCAGCTTATTTAACTTATATGCAGTGTACATCATGAGAAACGCTGGGCTGGAAGAAGCACAAGCTGGAATCAAGATTGCCGGGAGAAATATCAACAACCTCAGATATGCAGATGACACCAGCCTTATGGCAGAAAGGGAAGAAGAACTAAAGAGCCTCTTGATGAAAGTGAAAGAGGAGAGTGAAAAAGTTGGCTTAAAGCTCAACATTCAGAAAACGAAGATCATGACATCTGGTCCCATCACTTCATGGGAAATAGATGGGGAAACAGTGGAAACAGTTGCTGACTTTATTTTTCTGGGCTCCAAAATCACTGCAGATGGTGACTGCAGCCATGAAATTAAAAGACACTTACTCCTTGGAAGGAAAGTTATGACCAACCTAGACAGCATATTAAAAAGCAGAGATATTACTTTGTCCACAAAGGTCCATCTAGTCAAGGCTATGGTTTTTCCAGTGCTCATATATGGGTGTGAAAGTTGGACTATAAAGAGGGCTGAGTGCAGAAGAATTGATGCTTTTGAACTGTGGTGTGGAGAAGACTCTTGAGAGTCCTTGGACTGCAGGGAAATCCAGCCAGTCCATCCTAAGGGAAATCAGTCCTGGGTGTTCATTGAAAGGACTGATGTTAAAGCTGAAACTCCAGTATTTTGGCCACCTGATGCGAAGGGCTGACTCATTTGAAAAGACCCTGATGTTGGGAAAGATTGAGGGCAGGAGGAGAAGGGGACGACAGAGGATGAGATGGTTAGATGGCATCACCGACTCAATGGACATGAGTTTGTGTAAACTCTGGGAGTTGGTGATAGACAGGGAGGCTTGGATTGCTGCGGTTCATGGGATTGCAAAGAGTCAGACACGACTGAGCAACTGAAGTGAACTGTCTAAAAAAAAATGTATTTTGTTTGCAAAATGTACTTAAAGCTGTAAAGTATAAAAATTCATTCCTAAAATCCTTTCATTTAAAAACAGTATATCTGCCAGTTATGTGTAGTGAAAAGACACTCAACTTGGAGACGGAAGACCTAGGTTCAGATCCTATTTCTGCTACCAGCTGTATCATGTTGCAGAAAAGACTATACCTCTCTGAGGGTAATGATACTCACTCTCATGACATGCGCTTGTAGAAAGGATGAGAATAGAAGCATCTACCACAAGGTCCAGAGTGGGTACTTAATCACTGTTAATTACTCATGTGCATCTAGTCCCTCAGAACAGAAGCTGAGTGCCATCTTTGGCCTATGTGTGTAGTTCTTTCCCCCGAGCATTAATGTCGTTGTAAGTACAAAGAGTCTCTTTCAAGTGCCATTAATTCCTGCTCCACAGAAAGTTGTTTTTCGAAGTTAGCCACACTCAAGGTCAGATGACATTGGTGCCAAAGGGACCTAAAAAATCGTCTAGTCTGGATCTGCAGCACATTCACTTGGCAAACTGGGTAAAATACAGACTCCCTGGTCCCGCTCCAGAGATTCTGATTTAGTGTATAGCATGTAGTCCAGAGAATTCCCAGACAGTTGGTGAGTTTGGGCCATAGTCTTTCTTCATACTGTGTAGATGAGGAAAATGAAAAGTAAGAGGTAGAGTGAATGACCATGTGTTACTTAGTAAGTGGTGCAGTGGCTCAGACTTTGCTTTCCCTATAATATATCTGAAGTGATAGGCAGGATAAGTATTTATGCCTGCACCTTGACTGAAGAAACCCAACTGTTGGTCTTCATGGGGTAGAGGTCAGAAATGGAAGCCATTTTTATACGTCACTGAAATTACTGAAATGTGATTTATTTCTTAGGTGTTATTTCCAATTTTGTCAGTTATGTGTGTAAAGTTGCCACAGGAAGATATGGACCATCACTTGGTGCAGTAAGTACTTCTAGTTAAAATTTTTCACTTCATTTTGAAATAATTTTAGACGTACAAGAAAGTTGCAAAATTAGTACAAAGATTCTTATTACCCTTAACCCTGTTATTAGCTACAAAACCACAATACAACTATCAAAGCAGGAAATTAATATTAAAATAATACTACTAACTAATCTGAATCTAATATAGAATGTATACATTTGTAAAGCCTTATAAATTTCAGGCTATAGCTTTTAGTCGTCTATATATACTTAACTGGCTGCTGCCGCTGCTAAGTCACTTCAGTTGTGTCCGACTCTGTGTGACCCCATAGACGGCAGCCTACCAGGCTCCCCTGTCCCTGGGATTCTCCAGGCAAGAACACTGGAGTGGGTTGCCATTTCCTTCTCCAATGCATGAAAGTGAAAAGTGAAAGTGAAGTCTTTCACTGATATGTACTGGCACAGAGTACATATCATGAGGAGTAGTCAAAATAGTGGGTATCCAATCCCCATAAACCAGAGAGCATTGAAAAATTCTAAATAGAGATTTGAATCTGGTACTGTATCCTCTTCTTTATCAGTATTTGTGTGCTATGCAGGTTGGACTACTAGGCACTGTACTTGCTAGAGACTGGGAATGCATCCAGTGAGCAAGATCACAGTTTCCTGGTCTCAGTTATGTTCTGGATGATTTTGTAAAAATTACAAGTCTGTTTTATTTTGCATTTAATGGCAAATTCTAGACATGTGGAAATCTTTACATATTTCTTTAAAGACTACACATTTAATTGTGCATAAATACTAATGCACTTAAATGTTTTCAAATAGAAATGTTATGTTTAAAGAAACTCTACAAATGTTTAATTTCAGAAAAGCACCCTTATGTAAAATAATCATGCCATAATTTGTCTGTTCCTCAGATTTGTGTCTACTTAATTTTCCTGATGAGGCTGATATCTTGTCCTGTGACCTTTATGCTTTAACTATAGCCCCCTACCCTTTTTTCTTTGTGGAATGTTTTCTATATAAAATTCGGTGCCAGTATAATTTATATATCTCCAATCTATTCTGTACCTCATTTGTCAATTAAGTACCTGTTTTGTGAAGACTAGTTGGATGAATCAGACATGGACTTTGACTTCAAATTTAGTTTAGTTGGGGAGCAAACATTACACACATCTGATATACACTGAAAGGGCTGAGTCGTCTTTAGAGGACATTGGAGGTTCTGAAGGTGGGAGTACGTTTCTCGTTAGTTCAGGGGATCTGGCATTTGGAATTAGACTGGGTTTGAATCCCAGCTCTGCCACTTATTTGTGATTTCCAGGGCTTGTTACTTTACCTCTCTGAACCTGTTTTTCAATATAAAGTTGTGATAACATGCCTATTTCTGATTTGCAATGCAGATGTTTAGAGAGCTTTTAGCATAGTGAGAAGCATAAGGTGGAAGTGGTGGTTTCTGTTCAGTCATCAAAATACTATTGAGCCATTGCAGGATGTAATTATTATCCCCCGATACTTTTATTCTTTCTTGGTTAAAATGAAAGAAAAGCAAGTCATCAGGTATATAGTATGCTGCTGCTGCTGCTAAGACGCTTCAGTTGTGTCCAACTCTGTGCGACCCTGTAGATGGCAGTCCACCAGGCTCCTCTGTCCCTGGGACTCTTCAGGCAAGAACACTGGAGTGGGTTGCCATTTCCTTCTCTAAGGCATGAAAGTGAAAAGTGAAAGTGAAGTTGCTCAGTCGTGTCCAACTCCCAGCAACCCCATGGACTGCAGCCTACCAGGCTCCCCCGTCCATGGGATTTTCCAGGCAAGAGTACTGGGGTGGGGTGCCATTGCCTTCTCCAGTATATAGTATATTTAATGAGAAACGTGGAGAAAAAAATACTATTGACAGAATTGTAGAAAATTAAAAGTACTGGCCTTATTGCCTTTGAAAGATGAAGATTGTTAAAGAATATTTGCCAGTTAACATTGGCACAAGGGAGCAAGAATATTGACTAGATTTTGGTAAGGATTTTGTTAGAGCTGTGCATGTTCTGAATCTTATTTAAAAATGGAATTTCTAACTAGTTATTGGCAGGAAGCTTTTCAAATTTTCTGATTTTCAAAAGTTTGTTTGCTGCTAAATATACCCTTAGTCTTGAGACGGCAGAGATCAATGAAGTATTTATTGTAGGAAGTAGCATATGTAAAAATGTTAGAATTTTTTTCCCTTGAAGTTGTAAATAGTTTTTGTAAGTTTTAGAAATCTGATTGTGGTTGATTTACAATGTGTTAATTTCTTCTGTAGACCTAAGTGATTCAGTTATACGTATATACTTTTACATATTCTTTTCCATTATGGTTTGTCACAGAATATTGAGTATACTTCCCTTTGCTGTACAGTATGATCTTGTTGTTTATCCTTCCTGTATATAATAGTTTGCTCTGCTAATCCCAAACTCTCACTCCTTCCCTGCCCTACCTCTTACCTACTTGGCAACCACAAGTCTGTTCTTTATATCTGTGAGCCTGGTTATATTTCATAGGTATGTTGATTTGTGTTGTATTTAGATTCCACATGTTAGTGATGTCATATGGTATTAGTCTTTTTCTCACTTTGCTTAGTATGATAATCTTTAGGTCCATCCTTGCTGCTGAAAAATGGCATTATTCATTCTTTTTTATGGCTGAGTAATATTCCACTATACATATGTCCCACATCTTCCTTATCCATTCATCTGTCAGTGGACATTTAGGTTGCTTTCATGTCTTGGCTATTTTAAATAGTGCTGCTATGTACATAGTAATGTATATATCTTTTTGAATTATAGTGTTGTCTGGGTGCCCAGAAGTAGGATTGCTGGATCATACTGCAACTCTAGTTTTTTTTGAGTGATCTTCATACTGGTTTTCATAGTGGCTGCACCGATCTACACTCTCATCTCCACACCGTCTCTAGGATTTTTTTATCTGTAGACTTCTTAATGATAGCCATTCTGAGCAGTGTGAGATGTTACTTTATTATAGTTTTGATTTGTATTTCTCTAATAATTAGCAGTGTCGAGCATCTTTTCATGTGTCTATCGGCCTTGTGTATTTCTCCTTTGGAAAAGTGTCTATTTAGGACTTCTGCCCATTTTTCAATTGGGTTGTTTGTTTTTTTGATATTGTATAAACTGTTTGTATATTTTGGAAATTAAGCCCTTGTCCATCACATCTTTTGCAAATAGTTTCTCCCCTTCTATAGGTTGTCTTTTTATGTTTGTGGTTTCCTTTGCTGTGCAGAAGCTTGTAAGCTTGCTTAGATCCCATTTGCTTATTTTTGTTTTTATTTCTATTGCCCTGGGAGTCTGACCTAAGAAAACATTGGTATGATTTATGTGAGGGAATGTTCTGCCTGTGATCTGGGAGTTTTATGGTATCATATCTTACATTTAAGTCTGTAAGCCATTTTGAGTTTATTTTTGTGCATGGTGTGAGGGTATGTTCTAACTTCATTGACTTACATACAGCTCTGCGACTTTCCCAGCACCACTTGTAAAGAGGCTATTTCCTGTTTTATATTCTTGCTTCCTTTGTTGAAGATTAATTGGTATGTGGTACCACCCCCACCTCTGTGTTGTGTTCTGTTGAGCTGCATGTCTATTGAGGCCAGTGCTAACACACTGTTTTGATTACTGTGGCTTTGTAGTATTGTCTGAAGTCTGGAAGGACTACGTCTCCTGCTTTGTCCTTTTTTCTCAGGATTGCTTTGACAATTCTGTCTTTTATGGTTCCATGTAAATTTTAGGATTATTTGTTCTAGTTCTGTGAAAAATGTCATGGGTAATGTGATAGGGATCTCATTAAATCTGTAGGTTGTTTTAGATAGTATAGTCATTTAAATAGTATTAATTATTCCAAGCCTAGAGCTTGGGATATCTTTCCGTTTCTTTGTATCATCTTTAATTCCCTTTATTAATATTTTGTAGTTCTGAGCATATATCTTTCACCTCCTCGGTGAGGTTTCTATTATTTTTTATGTGATTTTAAAGGGCATTGTTTGTTTACAGTCTCTGATATTTCATTGTTAGTGTAAAAAAACCGCAACTGATTTCTGTATGTTAATCTTGTGTCCTGCTACCTTAACTGAATTCACTTATCAGTTCTAGTAGTTTTTGTGTGGAGTCTTTAGGATTTTCTATTGATATATAGTAGCTTGTCATTTGTGTATAATGACAGTTTTACCTTTTCCCTACCAATTTTGAATACCTTTATTTGTTTTTATTGTCTGATTGCTGTGGCTTGGGCTTCCAATACCATGTTGAAGAGAAGTGCTAAGAGTGGGCATCCCGTCTTGTTCCAGATTTTAGCAGGAAGGCTTTCAGCTTTTCACCATTGAATATTATGTTGGCTGTGGGTTTGTCATAAATCGTTCTTATTATGTTATGTTCCCTCTCATTTTTGTAAGGGTTTTTATCACGAGTGAGTGTTAAAATGTATCAAATGCCTTTCCTGTGTATGTTGAGATGGTCACGTGGTTTTTGTCTCTTCTCGTATTGCTGCGTGTCACATTGGTTGCTTTGCATATATTGAACCCTCCCTGTGACCTGGGGATGAATCCAGCTTGGTCATGGTGTATGACTTTTTCATATGTCTTTGGATTCAGTTTGCTAATATTTTGTTGAGTTTTTTTGTGTCTGTATTTATCAAAGATAACTGACCTGTAATTTTCTTTTTTGGTAGTGTCTTTGCTTTTGGTATCCTGGTGATGTTGGCTTCATAGAATGTCTTTGGAAGTGTTCCTTCCTCTTCAGTCTTTTGGAAGAGTTTGAGAAGGAGCAGTATTAAGTTCTTCTTTGTATGTTTGATAGATTTCCCCAGCTAAGCTATCTGGTCCTGGACTTTGGTTTCAGGGATTTTTCTTTAAATTTTAGATTCTGCTTCATTTCTAGCAGTTGTTCTGTTCAAATTATTTACTTCTTCCTGATTCAGTTTTGGTGGACTGTATGTTTCTAGAAAGTTGTCTGTTTTTTTCTAGATTGTCAAATTTCGTGGCATATATTTGTTCATAAGTTAAGTCAGTCAGTCGTGTCCGACTCTTTGCGACCCCATGGACTGTAGCCCACCAGGCTCCTCCGTCCATGGGATTCTCCAGGCAAGAATACTCTAGTGGGTTGCCATTTCCTTCTCCAGGGGATCTTCCCGACCCAGGGATCGAACCCAGGTCTCCCGTATTAGAGGCAGACGCTTTAACCTCTGAGCCACCAGGGAAGCCCATATTTGTTGATAGTATTCTCTTAATGGCTTTTTGTGTTTCTGTGGTATCAGTTACGATTTTTCCTCTTGTATTTCTTATTTCATTTGGATCTTTGCTCCTTTCTTCTTGGTGAGCCCAATCAGAGCTTTGTCAGTGTTTTTTACCCTGTCAAAGAACCAGCTGTTTACTGTGTTGGGTTCTTTTTTCCCTGTTACCTCTATTTTATTTATTTCCTCTCTGATCTTTAATGTCTGCTTCCTTCTGCTAGCTTGAGGTTTTGTTTGTTCTTCTATTTCACATTCTTTTGGGTGGTGGGTTAGGACTGAGGTTATTTGAGGTTGTTCTTGCGTCTTAAAGAAGTTGTGTTGCTGTGAACTTCCCTCCAAGAGCTGCTTTTGCTGCATCCCATAGAGTTTGTATGGTTGTGTTTATAAATAGTTTATCATTGGCTGAATTTGCATACCAGTGTTATGCAATGGCACCCCACTCCAGTACTCTTGCCTGGAGAATCCCATGGACGGAGGAGCCTGGTGGGCTGCAGTCCATGGAGTCGCAAAGAGTCGGACACAACTGAGCAACTTCAGTTTCACTTTTTACTTTGATGCATTGGAGAAGGAAATGGCAACCCACTCCAGTGTTCTTGCCTGGAGAATCCCAGGGACAGAGGAGCCTGGTGGGCTGCCGTCTATGGGGTCACACAGAGTTGGACACGACAAGTGACTTACCAGCATTATGGATAACCTGTTTGCTGTAACTTCATTGATTTAGCTTATCACTGATCTAAACTATACATAAACTGATTTCTCATGCTTAGGAGAGTATCTTCAGTCTCTTTCTTACAAAGTTGCAAGTGAAACAAAACGATAGCTAGTGCAGATTCATTTGGCATTTCATTTTGACTTATCTATAGTGTTCTGGAAGGACAGGGAAGCATGGTGTGCTGCAGTCCATGGGGTAACAAAGAGTTGGATAGGACTTAGCGACTGAACACCAGTAGTGTTCTGGAGTATATCTCTTTGTGTAACTTTTTAACGTTTGCTCTGGGTACTACAATCTGTGTATATCACTACCACAATCTACTTGTGGTATCATTTTACTAATTTGAGTGAAGTGAGCCTTACCTCACTTTTTGCCCCATACCTTCTCCAGATTTTAATTGTCTTAAATATTTCCTTTGCATACATTTATGATTTTTGCTTCAGCCAATAAACATGAGTTAGAAAATTCCAAGATAGAAGGACAGTCTATTGTATTTACACATAATTTTTACTTTTTCCTTGATTCATTCTGATGATCCAAGATTTCCTCCTTCTGTCATTTCATTGTGTAGAAAACTTCTCTTAGCCACTCCTTCAGCCCCTAGCCAGTTAGGTCTGCTGTGACGGATTCTCAAGTTTTCTTTGTTCTGAGAGTGTTTTAATTTCCCTTTCATTTTTTTTTCTTCCCTTCATTTCTGAAGGATATTTTCATTGGATATAAAACTCCAGGCTCAGTTCTTTCAGCAATTGAGAAATGTTGTGCCACTTTTTTTTTTTTTTTTTTGACCTCCATAATCTCTGAAGAGAAATTCTTTGTTGTTCAAGTAGCTTTTCCCCTTGCAGGTAAGATGTCATTTTCTAGTACCACTTTCTAGACCTTTTCCTTTTTCTTTAGTTTCAGAAGTTTAACTGTGTGTCTCGTCATGGACATCTGTGTTTATCGTGTTTGTGGTTCACTCAGTTTCTTGCATATTTAGGTTTATGTCTTTTGGGAGTTGGTCAGCTGTTTCTTTAGGTCCCTTTTCTGCCTTGCCCTTTTTCTTCTCTCTTTCTGGGCCTTTGACATGGTGTTAGATAGTTTATTATCCCTAAAACCCCAGTAACTTTTTTTAAAGTCTATTTTTTCTCTGTGGTTCATATTGGGTAATTGCTATTCTGTCTCAAGGTAACTGATTAATTATTTCTGTCCTTTCCATTCTTCTTGAGTCATTCGTTGTTTTTATTTAGGTTATTACAGTTTTTAGTTTTCATTTTTCTTGATATCTTCTATTTCTTTGAGCCTTTCTATTTCTATGCTATTTTTTTTAACTTGTTTAAAGCATGTTTGTGATTGCTTGTTGAGCCACTTTTATGATGGCTGCTTTAAAATGCTTGTTAAATAATTCTAACATCTGTGTCATCTTGATGGTTGGTATCTTTTCTCATTCGAGTTGAGATTTTTCTGGTTCTTGGAATAATGGGTGACTTTAATTTTAATTTAATTTTATTTATTTTTTTGGCCAGGCCATGCTACTTGGGAGATCTTAGATCCCTGACTAGAAATTGAACCTGGGCCACGGCACTGAAAGTGTTGAGTCCTAACCACTGGACCTGTAGGGAATTCCCTGATAAGTGATTTTTAAGTGCAACCTGGACATTTTGGGTATTACATTATGAGACTTTAATCTTAATTAAATCTGTGTATCAGGCCTCCTCTGACAGTGCTCTAACCGCTACTGCTGGGTGAGGTTGGTAGTCCAGGTTCCCCACTCCAGCCCCTTTGACCGTGGTGGGGAAGGGCTCTTGTTGCTGCAGGGTGGGGAGTTCTGGCTCCTCAGTAGACCTCTGCTAATACCACTCTGTCTAGAAGGAGCAAGAGTGCCTTATTACTGCTGCGTGAGTGACCTCCACTGGCACCACCCTGTCAGAGGGTGGCGTGCCTTGTTAGTCTTTAAGAATGGAAGTCCAGACTCTGCACTCAGCTTTTGCTGATGGGGATCAGACCATGGTTGTTTCTGTAATGTTCTGGAGTAGAGTGGTTGTTGTCTGAAAACTTTTTGTCTTGCTAGACTGCTTTCTTGTTCCTTTGGCTAGAGTGAGCATTTTTGGGTACAGACCTATTTTGTCTGAGTTCATTTGTGTTTCCAGGTTGTGAGCTTCACCAGAGCCCAGTCTGAGCAGCATGAGGCCAAAAGAAAACTCACCACTATGTTGTTCCTTGGCTCCTAAGGTTTCTAGCTGGGCTGCTTTCCTTTCTAAGCTTTTCAGAGTTGTCTTTTATTTGTTTTACATATAACACCTGGGGTTTTTAGCAGTATGTAGCTTGCAGAAGGAGAAGGCAGTGGCACCCCACTCCAGTACTTTTGTCTGGAAAATCCCATGGACGGAGGAGCCTGGTAGGCTGCAGTCCATGGGGTCGCTGAAAGTTGGACACGACTCATTGACGTCACTTTCACTTTTCACTTTCATGCATTTGAGAAGGAAATGGCAACCCACTCCAGTGTTCTTGCCTGGAGAATCCCAGGGACGGCGGAGCCTGGTGGGCTGCCGTGTGTGGGGCCGCACAGAGTCAGACACGACTGAAGTGACTTAGCAGCAGCAGCAGCTTGCAGAAACAAAAGGCTTCTTAAAGCAAATTCATTTAAAATTCATAGTTTAAAAAAATCACGCACAAAAAGCTTTTATATGATAACATACATAAAGATTAAATAAAGAAAAGTATTTATGAAAATTGGTTTCCTAATAATGAGTTGACTTTTATGCATAACTTATAGGCTGTATAATCAAGTTATGAGTGGAGAATAAAAGATCCTTACCTTTAACCAAAGAGGCAGACCTCTAGGGTCTGTATGGGTTTGGGTTCATGACTCCCTGAAAGATTTGTTCTGGCTAGAAGTTCAGCATCTGCCCCCATAATCTGTTAGTATGGTGGTGGTTTAGTCACTAAGTCATGTCCAGCTCTTGTGACCCCCTGGACTGTAGCCCGCCAGTCTCCTCTGTCCATGGGATTCTCCAGGCAAAAATACTGGAGTGGGTTGCCATTTCCTTCTCCAATCTATCAGCATATACTATATTAAAAAGAGTGGATGTCAGTGTCACTGAGAATTTGAAAGTTAAAGAGTAACCCCTCACCTTTCCTGCTTTATAGCAGATATGTAACTTATGTATCCTAGATTTTTAAATAAAGCCTTAAAAAGTCAACAAAACTCAGAAGAAATCAGGTTGAGACCTTATTTTCTGAGAAAGGAAAAAAACCAGTAAAATTAAACTTTCTCTCCAATGAAACAAACATAACGTGGTTAGCTGAATTTAAAGACGAGCGTTAAAATCCTATACTATCGAAATTGCTTCCCCATTGTTGTTTGTTCAGTTGCTCAGTCATGTCTGACTCTTTGCAGCTCCATGAACAGTAGCACTCCAGGCTTCCCTGTCCTTCACAGCCTCCCAGAGTTTGCTCAGACTCGTGTCTATTGAGTTGGTGATGCAGTCTCTGTCTCCCCCTTCTCCTGCCCTCAATCTTTCCCAGCATCAGGGTCTTTTCCAATGATTTCGCTCTTCATATCAGGTGACAGTGTTGGAGCTTCAGCATCAGTCCTTCCAGTGAATATTCAGGATTTATTTCCTTTAGGATTGACTGGTTTGATCTCTTTGCAGTCCAAGGGACTCTCAAGAGTCTTCTCCAACACCACAGTTTAAAAGCATCAATTCTTCGGTGCTCAGCTTTCTTGTGGTCCAACTCTCACATCCATACATCTCACATACCACTGGAAAAACCATAGCTTTAACTAGACGGACCTTTGTTGGCAAAGTAATGCCTCTGCTTTTCAATATGCTATCTAGGTTTGTCATAGCTTTCCTACCAAGGAGCGAGCGTCTTTTAATTTCATGGCTGCAGTCACCATCTACAGTGATTTTGGAGCCCAAGAAATTAAAATTTGTCACTGTTTCCATTCTTTCCCCATCTATGTGTCATGAAGTTTTGGGACCAGATGCCATGATCATAGTTTTTTGAATGTTGAATTTAAACCAGCTTTTTCACTCTCCTCTTTGGCTTTCATCAAGAGGCTCTTCAGTTCCTCTGGGCTTTTTGCCATAAGGGTGGTGTCATCTGCATATCTGAGGTTGTTGTTATTTCCCCCAGCAATCTTGATTCCAGGTTGTGCTTCATCCAGTCTGGCATTTTGCATGACATACTCTACATATAAGTTAAATAAGCAGAGTGCCAATATACAGCCTTGACGTACTGTTTCCTGATTTGGAACCAGTCCGTTGTTCCATGTCCATTTCTAACTTGCTTCTTGACCTGTGTACAAGTTTCTCAGGAAGCAGGTAAGGTGATCTGCCTTAAAGAGATTCCCATCTCTTTAAGAAAATTTAAGAATTTTCTACACTTTGTTGTGATCCATACAGTCAAAGGCTTTAGCATAGTCAGTGAAGCAGAAGTAGATGTTTTTTTTTTGGAATTCCCTTGCTTTTTGTATGATCCAGTGGATGTTAGCAATTTGATCTCTGGTTCCTCTGCCTTTTCTAAATCCATCTTGTACATCTGGTAATTCTCGGTTCATGTACTGTTGAAGCCTAGCTTGAAGGATTTTGAGGATTACCTTGCTAGGGTGTGAAATGAGTGCAATTGTGCAGTAGTTTGAACAGTTTTTGGCATTGCCCTTCTTTGGGATTGGAATGAAAACCGACCTTTTCCAGTCCTGTGGCCGTTGCTGAGTTTTCCAAATGTTCTGGCATATTGAGTGCAGCACTTTAATAGCATCATCTTTTAGGATTTGAAATAGCTCAGCTGGAATTCCATCACTTCCACTAGCTTTGGTTTGTAGTAATGCTTTCTAAGGCCCACTTGACTTTGCACTCCAGGATGTCTGGCTGTAGGTTAGTGCCACACCTTCGTGGTTTTGTGGGGTTTTAAGACCATATTTGTACAGTTCTTCTGTGTATTCTTGCCACCTCTCAATATCTTCTGCTTCTGTTAGGTCTGTACCATTTCTGTCCTTTATCGAGCCCATCTTTGCATGAAATGTTCCCTTGGTATCTACAATTTTCTTGAGATCTCTGGTCTTTCCCATTTTGTTTTCCTCTCTTTCTTTGCATTGTTCACTTAAGAAGACTGTACCTCTCCGTGCTATTCTTCGGAACTCTGCATTCGGATTGGTATATCTTACCTTTCCTCCTTTGCCTTTTGCTTCTCTACCTAGTTGTTTGTAAGCCTTCCTCAGCAACCATTTTGCCTTTTTGCATTGCTTTTTCTTGGAGATGATTTTGGTCACCGCCTTTTGTACAGTGTTAACGAACTTCCTTCCATAGTTCTTCAGGTACTCTATCTACCAGACCTAATCCCTTGAATCTGTTTGTCACTTCCACTGTTAATCATAAGGGAGTTGATTTAGGTCATACCTGAATGGCCTAATGGTTTTCCCTATTTTCTTCAATATAACTCTGTATTTTGCAATAAGTAGCTCATGATCTGGGCCAACTTCCAGTTTTGTTTTTGCTGACTGTATAGAGCTTCTCCATCTTTGGCTGCAAAGAATATTATCAGTCCAATTTCAGTATTGACCATCTGGTGATGTCCATGTGTAGAGTTGTCTCTTATGTTGGAAAAGGGTGTTTTCTATGACCAGTGCATTCTCTTGGTAAAACTCTGTTAGCCTTTGCTTTGCTTCATTTTGTACTCCAAGGCCAAACTTGGCTATTATCACAGCTGTCTTCCTACGTTTGCATTCCAGGCCCCTATGATGAAAAGAACATCTTTTTTTTGGTGTCAGACAGTCTTCATAGAACCATCCAGTTTCATCTTCAGCATTAGTGATTGGGGCACAGACTTGGATAATTGTGATGTTGAATGGTTTGCCTTGAAAATGAATGGAACACTCAAGTACTGCATTTCAGACTCTTTCATTGACTGTGAGGACTACTCCATTTCTTCTGAGGGATTCTTCCTTCTTTATCGATGATTATTTTCTCCATCTAAAGTGCTCATTGTTTTTGTTTAGTTGCTAAGTCATGTCTAACTCCTTTGTGAACCCATGGACTGTAGCCCACTAAGCTCTATCCATGGGATTTCCCAGGGAAGAATACTAGAGTGGGTTGCCGTTTCCTTTCCAGGGGAATCTTCCCAACCCAGGGATTGAATGCAGGACACCTGCATTGCAGGCCTTTTGCAATTCCAGTGGACTCTTTACTACTGAGCCACCTGGAAAGCCTAAAGTGCTCATTACAGAAATTTAAATATTAAAGAAAATTCTTAATAGCCATTCTATGTAAAGCCAGTTTTTTTGTGACTGTAACTTATTGTACTTACTATTTTAAAGGTAGGCAGTCCCATTATCCTTCTAAAATTTTCTCAGTGTGACCTTTATATTACACAGATTTGAAAGTATTTATGTGTCTGAATAAATGGCAACTTGCTTTTTATTTTTTTTAATGACATTTTATTGTATTTATTTTTTGGTCGTACTGCACAGCTTGTGAGATCTTAGTTCCGCAACCAGGGATCAAACCCTGGCCCCTGGCAGTAGAAGCGTAGATTCTTAACCACCAGGCCACCAGGGAATTTCCACAGCTTTTTGTTTAGGAAAATGTTTGGCTTACTCTATGCAGATATCCTTTATTTTCACCTTTTTTAATCAGAGGCTTTTAATGAAAATGGACCCCCCCTTTGAAAAAAAAAAAAGGCTGGGGAAATGGTCCAGCTTTTAGGAGAGCAAAGAGACAGGGCGACTGTGCAATAAGTGGGGGAAATAGCCGCAAGGGCACTAGTGGAAGAATTAACAAGACTGGAGTATGTTCTGTAGATTAAATGAAAATATTGTATCAATGTAAAATTTCTTGAAATTGAGAACTATTTTGTAGGATATATTAATATAAGGAAGTATACACTGAAGTATTTAGGAGTAAAAGGGTCTGATATATGCCACCTACTCTCAAATGTTTCAGGATAAAAAAGTATTGTATGGAGAGAAAATAAGTGCAATGTGGCAGAATGGTAAAAGTTAAATCTGGTTCAGGAGTATTTTGAAGTTTTCTTCAAAGTGAAACACAGACCTAAATGTAAAACCTAAGATAAAAACTTATAGTAGAAAACGTAGAAAAAACTCATTGTGATCTTACATTAGACAAAGACTTCATAGTTGAGACACCACAAAGCAGGACCCATAAGAAAACAAATGATAATCAGGCTTTATGTAAGCTAAAAATTTACAATCTTCCAAAGACAGTGTTAAAAGATAACATCCTAAAAGAAAATATTTGCCCGTCAGAAGTCTGATAAAACGTGTGTCAGACTATATAAAGAAATTATAGAACGGGCAAAAGTTTGAACAGATGCTTCGAAGAAGATATATGAATAGCAAATAACCACATGTAAAGATGAACATCATTAGTCATTAGGAAAATGAAAATAAAGCCCATACTGAGATATCACTATATCTCAAAGATGATTAGATCATCCCAGGTGCTGGTGAGGATGTGGAGAAACTGAAATCTCGTATAATGCTGATGGAGTAAAGCACTGATACTGCTTTGGAAAAGTTTGGCGGCTGCCAAGCCCCCCCGTCATAGCTGACCATGCTTTGTTGCTTTTACTTATTTTAGTCTTTTGTGCCAGTCTGTGAGCTCCATTAAGGCAGGAGTTGTTGACTTTATTCCCTCTGTATCCTCAGCATCTAGCATAGGGCCCAACTGTTTGAATGAATCATGATCTTGAGATTTAATGTAAACAAGGGATTATGGTCCAGTTTCTCAGTTATTGTACCATCCAGAGAAATTGGGAACATGTGATATTAAGAAAGTTTAGTTACATTGTCATAATTTATCCAGCAGGTATTTCATAGCCGTCATCAATTTAAATTATGAAGATTTGTAGCAATGTGAGAAACACTATAGATGATAAAACTGTATAGCAATTATAATTTCAGTTATAACAAGAGATGATTGACTTACGGGTCATAAGGTTGTGAAGATTCGATTATTTTTATTCTCAGATACAAGATTGTGAAGGAAAGTGCTTCTCAAGCAGGCAGATGCATGTGTGTCCCTGGGAGGATTCTGTGAGGGGTGGGTCATGGAGAGCCACGGGACAAATTTGGCATGCTTTCCTGGAGCAGAACATTTGTTAAATTCTTTTAGGGAAAACATTTAGTGTTATGAAGTAGGATACAAAGTTCACATGAGTTATGATAAAGCATTAAATTTGGGAGGAATTCCACACATGTGCGTATTGGGAGAATTCATGCTCACTCGCTGATTGAAGGAGTTCTGTTGAGGTTTGAGAAGTCCATTTTTAGTCTCTAAATATGGTGATCATGTGACAGGGTTCCTGAAGTTTGTCAAGTGCTGACATTGTTACATCTTGCTGCCTGTAGTTTAGTCCTTGCCAGATGGTTACTGTATCGTGGACTTGGAGCCCCTTTGCTTGTTATTTTGTACATTAGTAATGGAAAGTTGTTTAACTTTGCTCCCCTAGAAATGTATGGCTTATAAGCTTTCTGGAAGAAGTATTTCTGCTTTAGACTTTGTAGTCCTAAACAGGTGAACAGTGAGAGTTTCACATTTTCCCCTATGTGTTGGTTTGCAGTCGGGCGCAATCATGACTGTCCTTGCAGCCGTTTGCACTAAGATCCCGGAAGGGAGACTTGCCATCATCTTCCTTCCAATGTTCACGTTCACAGCAGGGAATGTGAGTATTTTTATGACGTGAAGTGCTGGGGACAGGGTGATATTTTACATTGACTGAATTCTTGCCCTTAAATTAGAAATGTCAATGCTGGAACAATCAAAGTTGTATCAGTTCTGTTCTCTTTTCTGGCTTTCAGGCCCTAAAAGCCATTATTGCCATGGATACAGCAGGAATGATCCTGGGATGGAAATTTTTTGATCATGCAGCACATCTTGGGGGAGCTCTCTTTGGAATGTAAGTCTGAGTATGACTGACTGACATTTCTCAGGTCCTCTCCTTCCTTTCCCCTGAGTAAGGCAGTTAGTTCAGGTATGGAAGCAGGGCAGGTAAGGTTGTGAGGGCAAGGAAATCGCAGTGCGGTTTGCTTTGGTTTTGAGCCGCTTCACGTGTGCAGTGGGAATGGGAGACTCTTGGCCCTTCTCCTGCCTTGGTCATTTGTAGAGAGAGACACTCTGTTCCTTTACCCTACCCTTAACCTCATATCACCCCAACTCATGACCTGTCACAGTTCCTAGCCCTTCTTGGGTACTGTTCCCCAGCCCCCAGTCTGTGCTGTATTCTTCCCCTACTCTCCAGCCACCTCTGCCCTGCCCAGTCGCCACGCTGCTGACCTCAGCAGTGCTGGGCAGACACCCTGAGTGGGTGGAACTGGTCCTCTGCCTGCGGTGAGCGTGCCGGTGCGCGCAGCATGGCTGGGGTAGAGGCCGACGCCATCAGTGAGCGTTGACTGCTTACTGAGCATCTGCACCCGGATCCAAAGCCTTTTTGCCCGTCACACCATAGTGATTACAGTGGTCTTGTGGTTACAAGATCTCCCACTTGTGGTTCAGGCCTAAAACATCGCAGTGCTGTAGCGACGCCACCGTAGAACTGTAGACAGATGAGAGGCCCTTCAGCAGACCTGGTCTGTCTGGTGTGCTGGATCCATGATGGCCCCTGTTTTCTTGCATAAATGTTACCTTTGACCTTTATTTGATTTTTACTTTATTTCACGACAGTGGGAAAACTTAGATTTTTTTAATTAAAAATAAAAATCTATTCTTAGTGGAGCAGTTTTGCCCAGTAGGCGGTGGAACTAAGTGCCATTATGCCATTTATAATTTTCAGTGATGATTAAAGAATAGCATGTGTGAGTTCGAGCTTTAACAGCAGCACATTATAAATAGTAGAAACTGACCTGATATTATAGTATGAGAAACATAAAGATTGATGAAAGGGGTTCTGTTTTATGAACTCTAAATTTACCTGTATACTTAAATGTATACTTAAAGGAGCTTTTCCTCAGCAGTTTTTTATTTTTCTCAACTATAATTAGATGACCTTTTTCTGAAAACTGAATCAGGTGCATTTTTGAAGTCCAGGATCTGAAAGGCAGAGGAATCCTTTCTTTTTGCTGTTTCTAGTTTCAGCTCCTTTCATTTACTCGATCTCAGTCATATCCAGAATTCATCTTTTCTGACATCTTTAATCTAGGTTGAGAAATATGTATAAAACGGTACTGACTCTCTTAGTGACCTTCTGCACATTTCTTTGACTTTATGTCCCTAGAGCACATTTTATGGTCTTCACCTTGTACTGCTGCAGTAATGGCAGCTAATGTGTGTTGAATATTTACTATGTGCCTAAGCTAAGGTCTAATTTAATACTCTTAACATCCTGTGAGATATTCCAGCTTGTAGAAAGGAAGCTGTTGAAAGGAGGAATTGTCCAAGGTCACAAAGCGAGTCATTGCAGAGCTGGAGTTTCAGACTGAGCACTAGACTGTGATGCTGCTGCCAAAAAGAGGCAGAAGCTAGTTTGAAATATTTTCCTAATTTTAATTTAACCAAATGACCAGTTACATTTGAAGTTGGGCGTATAATCAAAACAATGTACCCATAAGATTAAAGTATTTGACTCTTTGCTTGAAATAAGGTTAAAAAGATTTTAGAAGACACTTTATTAATGGAAAGTCCTGACAAGTGTTTTGTTTCTTGTAAGAGTTTTATAATTGCATTTGAATCTTAGGGTGGTCGTCTTTCTCTTGTTTTAAGTATAGCCATCATTATTAGTAAATTCTAACTCTTGACATTTCGTACACTTGACATAATAAAAAAGAGTCCAGATTTAGAATCAGTCTGACCTGTGAGTGAGTCCTTGATTGACCACTTAGAAGCTGTTAGCATTTGGGCAAATGACTTTCTCTCAGACTCGGTTTCTTCATGTTTGTAAATGGGGAAATGATAGTATTTGACTTGCAGGGCTGTGGTGAATTAAAAGTAGTATGTGTGTGGTACTTCTGGAGTAGTCACGTTTGGTTCCATTCTACTTCCATCTTTTATATAGTCTGTGTATTAAAGGTAAGTCATTGATCTATGTTAAGTAATCAGCTATTTTAATATGCTGGTTAGTAAGTGACAGTGGCATTCAGGTTTTAAGATGTCAACGTGGTATCGTGGTACTTGTTATTTGTATGTCATACTGTTTGAATGTTGGACCTGGTTTGTTCTTCTTTTCCCCAGATGGTATATTACTTACGGTCATGAACTCATTTGGAAGAACAGGGAGCCTCTAGTGAAAATTTGGCATGAAATGAGGACTAACAGCCCCAAAAAAGGAGGTGGCTCTAAGTAACTGGGGCTGGACAATACTGGCGCGTCTGGTCTGTGCTGCCTGAAGGCCCAGGAATGCAGCGGCCCTGGAGTGACCACATCTTTGCTCCTGCCTGGAAGATACTCAGCATCTAGCTTTCCCAGTATTTTAAACTGTCCCCAGAACATGTCTCATTAGAAAGTGAATTATGACAAAGTTGTGAAATAAAGGTTTATATCTCTCTAGTTTGTAAACAGAGGGTGTGTGTCTCTTTTGAAGAGCACTAGTGCTGGCCTGGAATCTCACTGTTCGTTGTTCTATTTAACATGCGCCTGAACCTGAAGAGTGTGCACATGGAAAGGTCAGAAGTGCTTGCTTTTTAATGTCAGCCTTCTAGCACCTCTGCGAAATATTTACTTTTACTTACCTACCCCTTTCCTTGCTTGGTTGACAGGTAAAAATTAAGAACATCTTCTCTCTGGCATGGTCTGAAATAACAGCTGCAGTGTTTTCTAAATTTTTCCCAGGAAAGGTAGGTAATACTTTGTGGCAGTGAGTGTCATATACAAAAAGCTATTTTTAGGTTTTGCTTTCTAGGTTAAAATTAAAGCTAAATTAAGAATTAGAAGGAACTATCCTGGATAAATTCGAACTTGAATCTGAGCCTAACTGCATCTTACATTGGAAAATGTCCATTCTCTGAAGTGGAGCATCTTACTGACATAGCAGACGGGGGTTGTCGTAGTTTCACTGTAGTGGAACAACTTCTCATGATTGACCGTTATTTCTAGGAAATGTAATTTGAGAATTTAAAAGTTTTTCTTGAAAGGATTTATCGGGGAGTTTTGGGGTCTTTTGGTGATCTCAAAAGGTTATGCCAAATTTTGCACCTTGTGCTGTAGAGGGCCGGGCTTGTATGGTGGCAGGCACGGAGCACTGGGTTTCATGACAGTGAGAGGGAGCGGTGCCCACCTCACACGATGTTAGGAGCTAAATGGCAGTATGTGCCCAGCACCAAGGAATTGTTCGGCTATGGTGGTTCATCTTCCCCACCAGGCCAGACTCTTCTCTACTGTGAAATACTGGTCATTCTTGCCAGGCAGAGGATTCTATTCTAAACTAATGTCACTTCAAGGCAAGATAATTTTTTTTAACCTAGCCTTCATCTTGCCAGTAAGAAGCCAGGGTGGTTGTGTGTGGGAACCGCCCAAGGTCACACTGCTGTGCTTTGACATTTCTGAATATGTAGCTAATACTAACAACCCTGTGACTTACAGATGAGGCAAGAAATGTTTTTCAGAGATGGGATGGGAGGCTGAGATCATATGGACCTTCCGTATGGAGTCCAAAATGAGATTCATGTCTGTGGGCAGACCCGAAAAACAGGCAATGAAGAAGACAGGTCTCCTCTTTATGATTTGTGATGGTCTGAGAAGGCAGGTTTAGAAGGTCAAGTATCTACCTATGAGAGGCCTTGGAGGTCAGCGTCCAGCTCCAGAAGAACAAGCCAAACTGTCCAAGGCTCTGGCAACTGTCCCTACTCTCCTGTTTGCCCGCTGAGGTACCTTCATTCCTCATCTTGGCTGCTTTGCTGACACGTGATCACCCCAAGGCCATGCTCCGCCTGGCTTGTGCACCTTGGCCTCTGCCACCTCTACTGCGCTCGGCAGTGTGGGGTCCCAGAAGTGCAGCCTTAGCTTTCTTTTCTCTCTACTTCTGTGGCTTCAGTTACCTCCGTGAAATTGTCTTCTGAGCTCTGTCACTCTGCACCTGTGTCTGCTGCCTGTCAAACATAGTTCTAGGTCCTGGATCGCACTGTGCAGGCATGTTAAATGTCACTCCTGGCTTAAGCCAGAAACCTGGGCCATTCTAGATTCCCTCTCTCACCTCTTGTTTGTAGAATCCAGCCCCTTCTCTCCACTCTTAGCACCTGTGCGTTAAGTCCCAGTCCCTTGTCCCTAACCTGGCTGTAAAGACTGCTCTCCAGCTGCTCTCTGAAATGTCCTGTACTTCTCCATATGGCCACAGAGTGCTGAAAACACGCTAGTCATTTCCTGTTGTCGCCTGTGAAAAACGGCTTGTGTAGTGTGGCTGCCGAGGCCCTCCGTGATCCAGCCCTGGGTGCCTGTGGCTGAACCCCTGGGCCCGGACCCCTGCGTTCCCACCCGGTCCTGCTGTCCACCCTCACTGCAGGTGGTGAGTCCAGGCCCCTGGCCCCCTTTCCGCTGCTGGAAAGCTCTGGTACACTGGTTTCCATGTCTTGTCACCCACTGCTCTGTAAACCTCCTGAAGGCATCCAGCATTATTCCAGGAACACAGCAATAGTAACTGCTCTTTTAACTGTTTAACGAATGAAGGAGTCAAAACAAGAAGAGCTGCTCTTTTTTTTCCCCTCCTGCAGGACGGACTGTTGTAGTCACAAGTCTCCCGAGTGGCTGACCCACGGCCGTGGTACATGGAGGTCACACAGAGCAGGTGGGTAATCTGAGCAGGTGTGTCGTCTCCCAGTGTCTTCACAGAACACAGGGCTCCTCTGCTGCTGCCTTGGGTCATGGCCGGGCCCAGGCAGCTGAGCTGCTGCCACTTCGGGCAGTCATCGTGTCACGTCACTGTGCTTTCGAGCTAAGACCAGCAATGCAATGGTTTGGGAGAGGAATCTCTTTTGACTGGCCAGGGCTATACTGCAGTTCCTCTGAGGTGCAGGCTGGATACTGTCCAGGTATATGCTTGAGATGGTGCACTGGGTAATTAATGTTGTTTCGATAGTTACTAGTAACTGGTGTGCAGTGCACACTGAGGGCTTGTGTCAGTTCAGGAAGGCTTGTGTGGCCAGGGATTGTCTGATAACCTTGTTACGCCTGAAACAGACTGACCTTTAGCTTGGAGGATTACCTTAGCTCTGCACAGGAGGGAGAGGAACTTTTATAGCATAGTAGCCAAAGATTTGTGGCAGCTTTATAAAGCTAAATCAAGCCTTTGGAGCCATGCTTTAAAATTAGGGATTTTAGACCTCAGGAAATGTCAGTTGAGGGCTAATGTCAATTCTCACTGGAAGGCCGAATTGGTTGTCACAAATTTGGCATTATAAAGGCTGATCCAAATGCGTGTTCTCCGGGAAGTGCAGCCCCAAGTCTTCTCTCTGATCCACTCATCGCTTCATCTCGTGCTTGCCCGCAAGCCCCGTGTGCAGCCTCGCACAAATCTGGCAGCCTGTGGGCGGGGCCCAGCGGACTGTTCACTCAGTACCAGCTAGGAAGGGTTGCCATCCGGCCCCTGGGCTCTGCGAAGCCAGGTTCAGTTTGTAGGATAGCACTTGGGGAACTTTGGATTAAATTAAGGAACATTCTTCAAGTTGGATACTTGTAAGTGCCTCCAGCCGGTTTCAGTTTAACCCCAGCCCCGCTTCCGCACCCCTCCAGAGCCGAGCGCTCCGCGGAGCTGTGGCCCAGCCCTCGCTCCCTGGGTGGCGGTCCCAGGCCAGGGGGCGGAGCTGCGGCGGCGCGGGGAGGGCCGTGGGGGCGGGGCCGCAGGCGGGGGCGGCGGGGCCCAGGAGCGCGGGGAGCCGAGCGGCAGACGCCGGGCCGGCATGGCGTGGCCCTGCATCAGCCGCCTCTGCTGCCTGGCGCGGCGCTGGAACCAGCTGGACCGCTCCGACGTGGCCGTGCCGCTGACCCTGCACAGCTACTCGGACCTCGAGAGCGAGGAGCCAATCCCGGGCGGTGTTCCCTCGCGCAGAGGCCCATCTCCCGCAGGCTCCCGGGACCCCGGCCGGGACGTGCCGCTCACTCAGTACCAGCGGGACTTCGGCGTATGGACGGCGCCCTCGGGGTCCAGAGATGCAACGCAGGGACGCGGACCGGGAGCAAGCAGCCGCAGGGCCAAGCCCCCCGCAACCCCCGGCCGGGGGGTCTACGTGCTCCCCATCGGCGACGCGGATGCGGCTGCAGTGGCGACCACATCATACAGGTATGAGGCTGGGGGCAGGGGAGCGCATCGTACCCAGACCCCGTGGTCCCAGGAGACTGAATCGCGGAGCCAGGAGGACCAGGTGGGCAGGAGCGAGGAGGCGCCCGGATCCCCCATCCCACCCAACTTCGAGAGCTTCAGGCAGCCTGTGAGGTCACCCCTTTGATTCTCCGTTGATGCTCCCTGATCAGACTTGGAGTCAGAGAGCAAGCACTTCCCTGATGGTGAGCTCACTACCTCACTCTCTGGGGCAGTCCTGTCAGAAAGGCCTGCCTTCGTAGGAGTTAAAATCTTAATTTCCGCCAGAAGGGCCCAACCATGGAAGTGGTGCTCGCAGGCCAGCTGCCAGTGCCCTCCGGGGGCATTGGTGGTGAGGACCAGATGCAGGGCTTCTGGGTGGTCCCCTCAATATCCCACTGAGGGCAGCTGACTTGGCTCTCACTGACAGGCCTGTGCTCCTCTCCTGGATAAGTGAGGGCTTTCTTCTTACTACAACTGTGAGACATAGTCACTGTAGAAAGACTGGAAATTACAGAATTTACAACATAAAAATTAGTATCCCCAATCCTATCCTAGACTGGTAGTTCTTTCTAATCCTTAACATGCATTTGAGTTCATATCCATTTGTAGTTCTTACATGGCTGGGTTTGTAACTACATTTTTTTTTTTTTTTTTGTAACTACATTTTTTATTTCATGTATGTGGGTGTTGATCCCTGTTACTAGACGCTCTTCTATAACATGAGTTTTAATGGATGTGTAGTGTTTTCTCTTATGGGTATATCAATACATTACCCATATATAGATATGTACCTCCAAATAATAATGTGTTCTCATGTCATTAAATATTTTGGGTGTTGCTAATTTGGGGCTACTAAAAACACTGTTCTTTGATCTAGTTACTGCACTTAGAGAAAATTTCCCTACATGTAACCTTGAACATGGGGCGGGAGTTAAGGAGTTAAATAAGGTACATGTCAACAATGTACAGAAGGTGGAAACAGTGTCACTGTCCTACTGACATAGGGGACTGGTTAATTCTAGCTCTGCCATAGGAGAGACTAAAACAAAATGTCAAAAAAGATGCACAACAGTTTGTCTGCTACTATCTGTGTTGTGAAAGGGTTATTGATGTATACATATCTGCTGAAATAAGCGTAAAATGTCTCCGCATGGATACGTGAGAAAATCATAACCTTTAGGGAAAGGAAGGAAAAGGAGTTGTAGATGCTGCCAGGAGTAGAGGGAGACAGGGGCTCTTCGCTCTGCTGTTTTGAACCACTGCTTTGTTTTGGGGGCTTTCTTTTGGCCATGCCATGTAGCTTGCAGGATCTTAGTTCCCTACCAGGGATCAAACTCACGCCCCCTGCAGTGGAGGTGAGGAGTCCTAACTACTGGACCACTAGGGAATTCCCTGAATCACTGCTTAAAAGAAAAAGAAAATGTACATGTATTACCTTTAACAACAAAAAAAAATTTAGAGGAAAAAGTAACTTACAAGATCACCATTCTTATAGTAAATCTTTTCTTATACCCTAATTTCTTCAGTATGAATTCATACCTGTCGAATTAAGGGCCAAAAGGTATGAACTTTCCCCTTCAACTTTTACTTTTAAAATCAACTGTTTTGAGGTATAATTTCCATCCAGTAAAATCAATCAGATGGGTGACTTTTGTATACACCTGAACACATGATCGAGACACAAGAACATCCCATCTCCTCAGAGATTCCTTAGTGGGCTGGCAGGTTTTGAGGAACTCAGTGGGGAGTGGCTGTTGCAGGGTGGGTCTTGTGCTCAAGCCGAGCTACAGAAATGTGAAAGGCAGAGCACTGAGCTGCAGCGCTGGCGCCCTAGCCAGGCAGTGGAAGGTGCTGACTGCTGCATGACCAGGCCCTGATCTGAACCAGCTGGAGGGAGCTGATTGGTGACAGGCCTGGAAGGCCAGAGGTTCTGGGTGTGCCATGCCTTCACATGGCTGATGTTCCAGGTATAGAGCGGGGTGGAGCTTGCAGGGAGATAGCTTCAGCTCTGGGAAGGATACACTTTCCAATAATTAGAACTGACTGAGATGAGTAAGCTTGCATGGTGCTGAGTTCCTGCTCACTGGGAGTGTCTAAGCAAAGGCTGGACTTTCAGAAGCAGTCCCTCACCTGTTAAACAGATGGCAGGTTTGAATGTCCTGCTGGGTCCTTCCAGTTCCTGTGATACTAAAGGTACTGCTTAGCATGTACCAGAACCCAGGCTTAGGACGTCCCATAGATTATCTCCCCCAAGACTTTACAGTGTGTGTGCTTAGTCGCTCAGTCGTGTCTGACTCTTGTGACCCTGTGGACTGTAGCCTGCCAGGCTTCTCTCTTCATGGGATTCTCCAGGCAAGAATACTGGAGTGGGTTGCCATTTCCTTCTCCAGGGGATCTTCCCAACCCAGGAATTGAACCCAGGTCTCTTGCATTGCAGGCAAACTCTTTACCAATTGAGCTACGAGGGAAGCCCAAGACTTTACAATAACCCCCTGAAATCAGTTCAGTTCTTGCTGTCCCCATTCTATAGATGAGGCACTTGAGTGTCTGGCAAGAGGTCACGTAGAACAGAGTGGAGTTCCAGTGTTTCTTGCCCTAGATCAAATTTGTGCCCCCAAACAGGCTGCCATCCCCTAAGATGCTGCCTCCTCTCAATCAGGTAGCTGCTTGACCTATGTCTGGCAGTGGTTGGGCAAAAGTTGGGACCCACTACAGCTCTCCTTCCTGGTGTATAAACTTGGTGGGTCACCTGGTCCCTCTGACCCTTTCCTCATCGGTAAAGCAGGAATAGTAAGAGCTTGACTTGCCTGGGTCACTGCCAGAAACACAGGACTGCTGCTGAACTCGGCTCTCCTGTCACCCTGCAAGCTGACTTCTGAGACCCTCTACCTCCCAGCTCTACTACTGGTATGAGCAACTCCATCCCGCCTGCCTTCTTGCAAGATGCATGTTACCTAAGAAAACCATTTAAATAAATTCACAAAGCACAGATAATGAAGAGATCATGAGAGCCCAGAGATATCAAGGGTACTCGTGGCTGCTCCTCTCCACCCCAGCAGGTCTCACCTCACCTGGCCACTGGCCTCCAGATGAGAACTGACCTGCCTCACTCGCTTGCCTTCTCTCCAGAAGTGTGTGCGCGCACACTTCTGGCTCCAGAAGTGTGTGTGCGCGTGTGCGCACGTGCGCACTTCTGGCCCAGGTTCTAGTTCCACCCACTTCTGGCAGTTCTTCCTGTCATCTCTTTCTTTCCTCGGTGAGTCAGTTAAAGGGCTAACCGTCAAAGTGCCAGACTTGGCACTTTTTAAAGTGCCCAACTTGAAGGGTTAGGGAAGTTAAGGGATTTGTTTGAAGTCATGTTGGGCTGAGAACCAGGCCTCAGTATCCTCAGACTGGGCTCTCTGCAATGCCCTGGTAGCTCCCTGCCCCTCAGTAGGAGGGACTGTGGGCATCGAGTCCAGTTGAGGCTCATGTGAGGTGGATGATGGTGGAAATTGCTTGGTGAGGGAGGCACAGTGGACTCAACTTAGTCCTGTATTTTTATTATCTCCTGCCCCACAGTCATGGGGACTGCTCTAGCCCCTGGGCCAGGTCACTTCCTGCTTTGGGACCCCTGCAGCCACCCCGGGACAGCTGGCTTGGGCTGCCTGACCCAAGGCTCAGCTCAGTGCGGGGACAGAAGGGCACGCCCAGGGGAGGACCTGCTTCCCCAGGAGACGCAGAGCAGCAGATGGTGCAGCCAGCTGGTCTTTGAAACCTTGCAGCTTTGGAAGCAAAAATTATCCGATAGAGCCTTGGTCCAATCCACTTCCTGGTACCCAAGTGCTGACCATGGACAGACACAGCTGTGCCATACACACGTGGCCTACCCAGTGGTGCCCAGCTGTGCTGCGGCTAAGGAGAAAAGGCTGCTTTGTTGGCCTCAGGGCCTGGAACCTGGCCAGGACTGTGGATGGGATAGGCACGGACCCAGCCCACATGTGGGTACTGCCCCTGGTCAGCTGGACACTTTTACCCTTGGTCAGGGGCTCCTGTGGGCCCAGAGGGGGTCTCTGCTAATTTAGTAGGGGAATTGACAGAATTGAACTAGGTCTTTTTTTTTTTTTTTTTTTTAAGAGGAGTTAGTTTTTGTCAAAAGGATGTACTCTGAGCACATGGAGCTAGGCTGTGCCAGCCTTGTCACTTCCCTCCAAGCAGCCAGCAGTCCCTACCCCCATGCAGACCACCATCCTTCCCTGCTCCCGTGCAAGAGTGCCCATGTGCACAGCGCCATGCAAAAGCCATGCGGTCTTTAGTTTCTTGAGATGGTCACTATGATTTACTCTCTTACAGGAGTTAATAACACAGGTTATAGATAACTAAACAGACCGCTGGGCCTCACTTTCCTCCTCAGTTATAACCAGGTACGACCATGCCTTGCTGTGCGCTGTCCAGGCTGGCCCCTGCCTGGACCTAAGGGCCACCAGTGACACGGGCTGGAGGCGAGCGACTTCCGCTGGTTCTGGGCTTCTAGAGCCCCTTGACCTGGCCCAGAGACAGTACGGGGAGCCCAGCACATATCAGGAGCTTGCGGTTTACGACAAATAGGATACTGTTGTTGCCCGAGCTCTCTGCTCACTCCCAGTGCAGCGTGTGCCTGCTGCTCCCTGGCAACGTGGGAGCAAGTTTCTGGTGGAGCTGTTTGGAGTCTACTTCCTCTGCTAGTTCTGCCTCTGTGAGGAAGTAACATCAGCAGCCAGAGCAGCAGCTCAGCAGTGGACACTGGCCAGGAATGTTCCAGAAGCACAGGGCAAGAGCCGAGGCCCCTGAGGGACCAGCCAGCCCTGTACAAGGTTGTGATGTGTTCTGTTCCAGACAGGAATTCCAGGCTTGGACTGGAGTGAAGCCATCAAGATCCACAAAAGTGAAGCCCACCAAAGTCATCACAACCCACAGCTCTGGATGGGATGGCAGCCCCAGGGCCAGTTTCCAGGTCAGTGAGAAGCTGGTGCCTGGCCGTGGCGGGGTGTGAGAACAGCGGCTTTCCTTTGCAGGTTAGGGACTAGGTGTCAGATGTGGGTGGTGTAGGATGGCACTATAGCAGGGGCAGTGGTTTCTGAACCCCCGTCGTCATCGCTCACAAACTGAAAGCCAAGGTGCTGCTTTGTCGTTAGCCACGTGTGTCCCCCTAGCACTGGCTTCTCTGGGAGCAGGGTGTTGCCTCCCTAAGTCCCAGCCTTACCCTTGACCACTTGCTTAGTGACAAGCTTCCAAGTCCCTGAGTCAATGTAAGAAAGAGGAGGGGCTGGGAGATGTAGGGCTGTTCAGTTTCTGACTCAACCCAAAGGGTTTGGGAAACAGAAGGTAAGGTCTTGTGGACACCCCCCACCCCGACCCTTCAGGTTAGCAGTATGCAGCTGCTGGGAGGGGGAAAGTTGAGGAAGAGCTCCACTGATCTGTGGCCAAATTTCATTTTTCAGGCCCCTGAGGTGAGGAAAAAGTTTGCCCCTAACCCCTCAGCCATCTTTCAGGCCTCGGCTCCCCGGATCCTCAACGTGTGACTGCCCACCGAAGAGCGAGCCACAGGGGATCAGAACCCACCACCGGGGACTGCAGTGAGGTCTCAGGACTGGATGGCCCCGTCAGGGGAGGGGCCTCCGTTCTCGCCAGGGGGCACCACTCTGCAAGCCACACGGGTGCTGTGAGCAGAACAGGGGCACCACCCAGCTCAGTGCTGGGGCCCCGCCACCCTCTCCTTCCTTGGGAAGTGTGCGGAAAGCTTCAGATCTTTTTTTAATTGCCTCTTTAGGGCGCCCTTCAGTTTTTAAATCTGAAGACCTCGATCAACTCTACTGTGAACTGAATTGGTCTCTGGGGGTTGAGGAATATGGACATAACAGATTCTTGAAAGATCCAGTAATGTCCAGGCTGTATGATAATTTTATAACCTATGGTAACTCAAGGTAATGTCCTTGGATAGTCCCACCAGCGGCCCCCCACAGGTTGTAGAAGAAATCTTAGGTCATCACCTGCATGTGATTCATGATAGCTAAGTAACCAGGAACAAGCTTCCCAAAAGAACAGAAGAAGATCAATCATAGGGTTTCTTTTTTTAAAATGTAATTTCTTTATGGCCAAGATGACCCTGGTTTTAACAAAACATTTCTTGGGATGAGTGAAGTGCTGAATGAAGGATATTTATCTTGTTGGTTTCTGAGCCCCGAGTTGTAGTACTAACACCAGTTTTGTTCCTTTAGTGTATTGATGACTAGATGGGAACTACTATATAGTAAGAACCGCGAGTGTCTTTGGGGCAAGGGTGGCCCAAAAGGCCTTAAAATGTCATACATTACAGGGAGCTCACTAGCTGCTAAGGAACCAGCTCATTTTGGTTTTGGAAGTCCCGCTGCTGACTTTATCGATCAAGTCCAGCCAGTGCAGCACCTGGAACCAGCCTGGTTCTCTTTGCAAGCAGCCCTTGAAACATTTGTGTCCTTTTAGAGATTATAGGCACAAGCTAAGGACAGTTTTGGTAAGAAAACTCAAGGATTTCTCTTTGGATTTTTATCCCTCTCCAGCTCCCAAGTGACTTAGCCTGGTGAGCCTTTACTTTCGCCACAAGAGATGGCATTCAGGTTTCAGAAGCAGCTCAGAGTGGAGGTGGGGCAGTGTTTCCAGCTCAGGCTGCGAGGGGGCCATCCCCTCAGAGGTGCTAGCTCCCAGCTCTGGCAGGCACAGCCTTTCCCCTCATTCCAGCAAAGGAAATGATCTGAGAGAATCATTTAAAACAGAAAAGCAAAACCATATGCTTACACAAAGGGTTCTATTATTTCAGACTTCATTGGTTTGCATGTTAGATGTTCCTAAGGGAAAAGAGACTGCCTGCTGGGCCTTCTGTGAGAAGCAAACAGATTCACTGTACAATCTCAGATTTTACTAAAATGCAAATGTACTATTTCGGTTTCTTGTAACTTATTTATTTAATCATAAACACGAACGCCTTCTCATGGCCTCCTTTACCCTCCTCTTGGTAACGGGGTTTTGATGTGCCTTGGCTACCGCTGCTCTGCCCTGGGCTTGTAGATTCTGGGAATGCTCACCCAGGGCTGTAGTCGCACCGGTGTCATATGCAATATTGAACAGGAACCCAGATCTCCCCAGCCCCACCAGGAGCCTAGGGTAAAACGAGACTATCCTTGAAGCCAGTCTTGGGCACATACCTTGGTTCTCACTCATTAGCTGACAGCAGCTTAGACTTCTGTTTCCTAATCTGCAAACCCCACCCCCCCCCAAGAGAACTTAGGTCTCCGTGCAAAGCACAGCTGCTGTACGTGTTCTCTCCTGTGCAGGCACCCCTTCGTGGGAGCCGGCTCTACGGGCATCTGCTGCTTTGGTCCAGCAATAGCCCCTGTCCGTCACAGCCAGCTATGCCTCCCCCCTGAGCTTGTCCTAGGAGCCCCATCACTGCCCAAGAGAGGCCTGACCTTAGGAAGGCATCCTGCATGCTCAAGAACAGAGAGCTTTTCACAAACATCCCAATGCAACAGCTTTCCTTACTAGACTTCATTAATTATGAGATCTGAATTCTGAAGAAACTTGTTCCACTCACTCTAGGTCTTAATAAGGCTACTCCAGTAACATTATGTTAAGACCTTAAGAAGCCACTGAGATAATAATAGCCTCAACCATGTGGTCCCAACTCATGTAGGTCATATAAATAATACACATAAAGACAGAAATGTACTGAAATATTAATAGTGGCTATCTTTGAGAAGGGGAACTATGGGTAATTTAAAATTTTTTACATCTTACAATATTTGCTCAAGTTTCTATACAATAAGCATTTTTGTATTAAAACAGTTTAATGTGTTAGGTAATTTTAGCCAACAGAAAGAGTTCAAATTAATTATTCCATAACCAAAGTTAGCACTGCAGTAGCAGGCTTGATCAGCTGTGAGGAGGCCCAACCAGAGGGAAGGGCCCCAGTCACTGAGAGCAAGATTGGCGGTTCCAACTGAGAAAAACCCATTACAAACACTAATATTTTCATCCTTGTAATAACTCCAGGATTTTAGGTCAAACTCCAAAAAGCAGCATTTGAGAGAACTTTGGCTGTGCAGCCTGCCCCAAGCCGACGGGGGATCCTTTGAGCTCTTGCTGGCCACACACACAGGCTCCTCCAGTGAGGAAGAGAGTCCCCGATAAGGTACTGTGACACTGTCCTGTGGCTGCTGTCAGAACTGTGGCTGACACACAGAACACTCAGGAAAGGGGCCTAAGCAATGCCCCTATTCTTCCTCCAGACCATTTGACTCCCTAAAGGCTGATACTAAGTGAAGCCTGGTCCCAAGAAAGCTACATACTTGGACTGTCTCCCAGGGCCTCCTCCCCAAAGAACTTACCTTTGAAGAACCAAAGCTTCCAAAATAAAGCCTTTACTTCTTATTAAGGGTGGATATAAATAGTCATTTCTGAAATATTTCTGTAGTTCCTGTAGTTTTTTCTGTGCTAGCAGATGGTCCCAGCAGGACCAGGTCACAGGAGTAACTTTTTCCAGGCCTCAGCAGAGACCCATTCTTGCCAAACGGACCAATGTGCTTCCTGGTTGGAAGCTGTTTCCCTCATTGCCTTGGCTTTAAGGATGCTCTGAGCTCAATCAGGTTGTTTTCCTTCACTCTAGGCTGTCAGAAATCATATGTCCAGGGCCAACATGCATTCTTCCAAAACTGTTTCAGATTTTTATATAACTGTGATCCTTCTTCTACTAGCTGCAAATTCTTTTTGGAAAGAAGTAGAAGAATACACAAACCCCTACACCTCTGCCTCGCCCCAGCTCTTTGGGACCTAACTTAAGAAAAACCCTACCCAAGCGCAGTGCTCCAGACTCAGAAAATGCAAGTCGCTCAGTCGTGTCTGACTCTGCGACCCCATGGACTATACAGTTGATGGAATTCTCCAGGCCAGACTCCTGGAGTGGGTAGCCTTTCCCTGCTCCAGGGGCTCTTCCCAACCCAGGGATCAAACCCAGGTCTCCTGCATTGCAGGCGGATTCTTTAACAACTGAGCTATCAGAGAAGCCCCCAAACTCAGAAAAACCCGTCACAGATACCAAAAGATTTACTGTAGATATTGTTACACATTATGTTACATATTATGATACAAACACATCTGAAACATTAACATATATGAGGACTGTTTACTATTTCTTTTGCAAAAAGATAATTTCTTGAGGCTTTCATACCTAAGAACTGAATCTGTTCTCATTTGGATCAAATCTTCGATCCTGTAGATATGAGTCATCGTCCACTGGTAAATGAGTCTACACCTGCCCATTAACCTTGCCTGGAGTATTTTATGTATAGAATATCTGAGTCTTCACCACTAGACTATTTTATTCTTAACCAGGGCACATCCTATGCCTTACTGAATAGATTTCCTTCTGCACTTGCAGTCCTCAGATGCTGAATTTAAAAGGGCAGATTTCTCGTAGTTGCCTCCCTGTCTTTTCCTGAATTGAACGTCTAGAGGACTCAGGAAAACATGAATTACCTTGCTTGGGTAAGTTTCTTTGACTTGGATAGGTTTCAGATCTCCTTGGGGCAGATTCCTAACTGAGAGCAGATTCTTTACTTACACAGAGACTTTGTTAGGAAGGTTGGGGTACTGTGTCTATACTGAAACTGGACATCATGCAGGGTGCTACTAACCTGCCTTCTATCCACTCTGTCTCCCACGGACCGGGCTCTGCTCACGACCAGCCTGTTCTCACTGCTTCTGAATACTGACCTCCCTGTCACCTGGCTTTGACAGTCATTTCTCTACCTTTAAGGCACTCACAAGTGTTGTTTTAAACACTTTTCTTCTTGGGAACAATTCACCAACAGAGAAGAACTGGATAAGATAAACTTTCTGAGGGACCGTGGGAACCACTGGCCACTCGAGGTGGACTCAGCAGCAGAAGCTCCTGCAGACCACGCCAAAGTATGAACCAGTGCTCTGCTGGCACATCCTCCAAGCTGCGCGGGCCTGTGACTAACACAGTAAGGCTTCTCAGCTGTAGTCAAACCTTTTCCTGACCTGTGCTGGACTCTGTTCACCCCTTGACAATGCTGAGACTGGCTCCAGTGATATCCTGTGTTCCATGAAACAGGAATTCTCAGTCTGCAGCCTCCCAAGCTCGTGTGGTTTCCGCACAGGATCACTGCTTCCTGAGTCGACTCGGGGCTGAGTGCGGATCCTCCCTACCGTGGCCACTGCTTTGTGCCGAAGCCCAACCCTCCTCCAGATGTTATCAGGGTAACTGCTGGGGTACCTGGAACCCCAACCCACAGAAATGGGTAGAACTCTAGCTTGCCAGACTCATTTCCTACCTCCTGGAGGGAGACTCAGGCCCATGGTGCCCCCTGGAGTTTTCCCAGAGGACAAAAGGGCCCAATATAAAGTGGCCTAACACCCCGGACCCTCATGGAGCCTGCACAGAGAGTGAATAGATGCGAGCTGACAGAGCATGCATCCACTCACGGCTTAGCTCTAGAATCAGGAAACAAACTTCTGTCCTAAAGGGATTGACCTGGGACTGAACACTCCGGTGGTATTAGGTGGAGGCAATGGTTTGGTGGCCATGATACTCTGAGGCACACAGGAAACTCTCTCTTCTCCAGAAAAGAAGAGTCATCACAGTTCAAGGCTTTGAATCCTGCTTTCCTGGGAGCATATTCATTCCATTCACTGATCTTCATTCAGTATCCCCATGTGTTTGTTTGTGAGGAAGTCCAGAAAAGGAATGTTGCAAATGGCCTGGTGAATATTACTCACTGTAATTTCTTTGGGAATCCTGGTCCAAAAAAAAAAAAAAGTTAATTCTCTCAAATATCTAAATTAATTATATGGGGATAATAATGAGTGACAGCCATGGTTTGGGGCCACTCTGGGGGTGGGGAGCAGCTCTGTACCTTCTCTCCCCCTATCTCTCTTCTTTTCCATTAATCCCTCTGACTTGGGAGATGTGGCCTACCCTCTTCCCGGCTAGCCCTATTTAGGGCTCAAATCTAACTTCCTACTCATGGGCATGAGATGAATTTCAAGAAGTTGGCTGAATGATTAAGGGAAAACAAAGATTTTGAAGATTAAAAAAAAAGGAATGAAGTAGAGAACAGAATATTGCTGTAGTTCAGTCTTAGCCAGATTAAAGCTGAATCAAAGCACCATAGAACTTGGGGACCATGTTTCCCATCTCTTGGAAACTATGCCAGACCAAGTGTGATGTTAAATGTTCTTATCAAAAGCACTCAAGCTGCTTTGTGTCTTCACCGTCAGGACCATGGTGGTGAGCAGGGGCCGCAGAGGCACTCGGCCCACTCCTGGATCTCTAGCAGGACAAGCAGCAGCAACATTACTGGAACTCCTCTGTCCCCACTTTTTGTAAAGAGCTCTCCATACTGCCCACTGTGTTATATCCATGTCAAGTCTGACCTAATAATCCTCTTATTTAGGTCTCTTCATGACCTCAGGTACTCTGTTAAAGTTTTAATAAATTTACAACAGCCTTTAAACAAATACATTTGTTTCCTCTGAAAGGAATGCCAGGATGTGGGACAAAAGGAAAATTCAGCAACTCAGTCAGTGACAGGCCACAAAGAGGAATGGTCAGCCGGTGGGTATAGAGCCAGTGAGACTGAAGTTTAAATCTAGGTTCTATGATGTATTTGCTAGGAAAGCCAGGCAAGATAACATTTCAGAGCCCACTTTCCTGATTTCTAAAGAGGGAGTATGAGTTCTGCAACGAAAAACAAATTAGGTAACGTGCAGTGCTTGGCCCCAAGTCTGAAACACTGCTATTATCTTCAATGGCAAAGAATTGGTATATATTCAATCCTGTAACATATCGGAATCCTACCAAACAGTGTCTCTGCAGCAGAGACAGAGACAACACAGACTTCTCACAACCAAGAGACAGAATCAGGCATCTGCTTGGTCGTTTTGAGAAAGTCTGGCTCTGAGAATGTCCCAAGCATGGACACCTCCACCTCCTACTGAACTGATTTAAAGTATAAAACATCTTGATGGGAACTGTCAGGAAGTGAGAACTGTACCTGTTGTGCGATGCTGCCTGGTATCCAACTGCCAAAGCCTGTCTCAGGATGTCGCTGACTAGCTGCTCTGTAGCCTGTAACAGAAGATGCTGTTACTCTAAAATGCCACCTGCATGCTGGCCAGAGGGATGCAGCTGACCCCATCCTGGGCCCTAAATTTGGGAAACCACTGTATCTAAAGATCAATACTAAAGGTTTGAATAATAGGCCACAACTACAGAGGCCATGCGGAGAAGGCAAGGGCACCCCACTCCAGTACTCTAGCCTGGAAAATCCCATGGACGGAGGAGCCTGGTAGACTGCAGTCCATGGGTTCTTGAAGAGTCAGACACGACTGAGCGACTTCTCTTTCACTTTTCACTTTCATGCACTGGAGAAGGAAATGGCAACCCACTCCAGTGTTCTTGCCTGGAGAATCCCAGGGACAGGGGAGCCTGGTGGGCTGCTGTCTATGGGGTCGCACAGTGTCGGACACGACTGAAGCGACTTAGCAGCAGCATAGAGGCCATGATTCTGAATTGTGAATGGGGTGATTTTCATTAATCAGACACTGCTTTAATAAAGGAAACAGGTGAGGGCTATTTGTGAGGTATCCCTGCCCCTGGAGGGGATCCACCAGGAAAGAACAGCTGGGTAAGGAACCTGGTTCTGTCATTCTGTTGCCGAGGGCTGGGACAGTTATGGCCATTTCTGCTGTGACATGCAAGTCACCTCTGAAAGCACTGAGAGCTCTGACTTGCACTTCAGGCTACTTAGCACTTGAAATGGCATTTAAAAATATTGTTAGTGACACCGGCACAGGAACTCTTGCAGCTGCTTTGACACGCAGAGGAATTACAATTGGATTGATTTAAAAATAAGAAGAAAGAAATCATAAAGCCTGTCATCTGTGTTCCATTTCTGTCCTTGTCTTTTTCAAAGCATCCTGGGATCCAGTGTGTCCTGCCTGGCTGGCCCCATGGTGCTTCAGCCCCCGACAGCCCCTCTGCTGCCCACAGGCACCCACCTTCAAAAGCATGTCCTCCACCACCGACGCATACACGTTTTTATGCAGCGCCACAGGCTGCAGCGTGATCCCAATCTGGAAGAGCAAAAGAAGGCCTTTTGTTTCTATTTGTACATTAAAAACAGGCATATTTCTGATACCCAAGGAGATGTCTGGGTGGAAGAGACACTCTACAAATGTCCTAGACAAAACTCACGGAGAAGCAACACAGAATGTAACAACCAGAAGAATCTGTTACCCTATTGTGCCATGTTTCTGAGGGATTGTTGAAAATGCTATTAGAATCCTCCTCTCATGCCCAAATCTCCTTCATGAGAGAACACAGAATCTACTATTAATTCTGACAGTGGGGGCCACACACTGGAAAGCCTGCATCAGACTCTGAGGCCTTATTTGCAAAAGAAAGAAGATATACTTGGAAACTGCCCCATTTTTTATTTCCTCTGTAGGGGAAAAGAACAAGTCTCTCACTTGGGTCCCAGGCAGCCGTGCAGATGCAGTGAAGCTGCGTTCCACCAGAGGCATGTGGACAGTTCTCTCCTGCACCCCAAGGGAGTCAGTGCCACATCCACTCCCTGGCACGGCACTTGGGAGCTATTTAGAATGTCAGGGAAAGCACGTTCTGACATGCCTCTGAAGGGAAAGGTGCTTCTACTGAGGCAAATGAGAAAAAAGGAGATGAAAAATACGAAACTGCCTACACCTAGCTGCCTTTGCTCCAATGTCATATTTGATGAGCAAGCTCTACACGTGTGATTCACTTTCTTGCCCAAAGGCCCTGACATGGGAAAGCGGGTGCCAGACAGTTCGCCCAGCTTTACCATCTATATCTATCTCCCCAGAAAGTCTGGTGTCAGTCTCTAAGGCACCCGAGCCCCAGGTTAGGGGTCTCACAGCACAGGCCTTAGCCCCCTACCTTCTGTGTGATGTCACCAATAAATTCAGAGCCCGGTGTTGGTGGCAGGTAGAGTTTCATCTCTTCCTGTTTCTCTTCCTGTTCTTTCTTGATGTTTATCTTTAACGGCTCTGAGACGTTGAGGATGTCCACCTCCTCCTCGTTCTCCGGCTCTCTCTTCTGAAACTGCTGCAGGTCCTCCAGTTTCCGGCAGAGGTTGTCAGCAGATGAGAATGATGATGGGCACTCTAAATGAGAGGCAATCAGTCTTATGACTATGGCGACCAAAGAAAAGGGACTTTGCATCTCTAAGGGACCAAAAGCCTGAGACCCAGAAGGGTTAAGTACCAGGGAGCTGACTCCTGTCCAGTTCTAAAATTCTACGGACCTATAATTATAGGAACTAGTAATTCATAAGTGAGACAAGCACCAAGACAGGCATCTTGTGTTAAGACATATGTGCTATTAAGGGCAATCTAAGTCAAACAGCACATAATTCTGACTCTTGCCACTAAAAACGAGGCCATCCTCCCACCCCACTGATTAAAAAATTTTTTTTTACTTCTGGAGAATTTAAAAATGAACAGTGAAAAAATCACCCATGTTCTGCTTACAGCTGAGTACTACTACCATTTTAGTGTATACCATGCATCCCATCTTTAGCTGATTTATACAGAGCCCAACAGAGTATATATAGAGCTTTAAAGCCAGCCAGGGCTCTGGGAATGTTTTATGCATCCCTTTTACTTTATGCTAAGTGAGTGAGGTCGACATGGGGTTAAAGACTCCCAGCAGGATGGAGGCAAAGCATTCCAACTCTCTCTACTTTACTGGCAGGACGCTCACAGAGTTAATCAGTCGTATCAATAAGAAAGCCCAGTACAGGAAAAATACTGTGTTTTACATACCCTGTCAGAGAAGCACAGAAATAATCAACAAGGCCTCTGCTCTCCAAAGCACTTAGCAATAAAAATCTGAGAAACCCTCAAGGTTCTGGTATTAAATACCACTGGAGATCGGAGAAAGGGGAGGCCACCCTGCATTAGGGCTCTCAGGAAAGCTTCATGGAGAAAATGAGACTTGTGTTAAGTCTTAAAGGACCCCCCAGACTCTGCCTGTGCTCCGGCCTTCCTCAGACTGGAAGGTGAAGGGTCTGTTTTTCTATAAAGATGCGGTTAAAAGGAGAAAACAATACTTATTCTTTAAGGTGAAACTCAAAACATTCTCCCCATGTATCTTTATGCCCAGCTCCCCTGCACCCCCACCCACATACAGTTATTTGTATCTTTATAAAAAAACCATTTTATCTGCAACATTATTAGCTGTTTACACCTGTGCCTCCAACACCAGGCAGTACACCTCCAGACTAGGTTTTTGGAGATAAAATAACATAAGACATTGTCCCCATCTTCAGGGAAGAAGACTCGTAGGTCACAAAGGAAGAAGTACTTCTTCTGGGAGGAAAGGAGGTGGATTAAGAATGTTTCCAAAGGAGAACTAATGCAGAGGAGGGGGGCACCTGAATGAATGGTGTGTGTCTGTTGCATGCCATGGGCTCGAACATCCCTGGCTGGGACTGGGACACTTGGGCACAAATAGTTTGGTAGGGACTGTCAGTGGGGTGGATAAGACACATGGTGAGAGGTGAGTGGAGACTTTTGCTAACCCCTGGAGTCCTCGGGTCCCTTTACCTCAGGTGAAGAAAAGAGCTCTGAGACCTGCTGGGGCTGATGTAGCCTGAGAGCCCTGAAGGCTGAGAGACAAGCATGTGCTCCAAGGAGACGCCTCTCAGCTGCCCATGGTGCTGAGTACACCCCTCACCCCCTGCCTTGCTTACCTGGCTCACTGTCGATCTGGGTCAGCACATCCTCGATCGAGTCCCCATCATTCCTCAGGCTTTCGGGGTCAGGTGGGGTGTAGCCATGGCAGCGACACCAGTGAGCAATGTGCTTGGTTTTAAGTGGAGTCAGGTGGTGAAATCTTGGATTCTTCTCCAGTATTTCTTGTAAGACTTTTCGCATTGTCATCGCTCTTTGCCACTTAAAAAAAAATTAGGGGTGGGGGGCGCATAATGAAATCCTTCAACTTAGGAGCACATTCAAATAAATCACCCAATTGCAAATTACCATGCTAACCTGTTAGAATAATTTTTTTCTGAGGAAAAAAATCTGATGGTGTTTCTCCTCAGTTAAAAAAAAAAAGTATAAGAACGTTTACCTAATGTTTATAAAATAACTGAAATTCCTAAGCCTGGACTATAAGGTGTTTCAGCTGGTCCCAGCCTGTGATCTCCCACTTTCCCACCCTCCCTAAACCCATCCACTGGCTTTCTCAAAGCTTCCTACGCCTTTGTACTTGCCACTTCCTCTTATAGCCTCACTGTTTGGCAGAGTAGCTGCCACACTGAACAATAAATAGTTGACTTAATTTTAACATATTACAATTCTTTAAAAACTTTTAGAAATTTTTAGCAATGCAGGAAAAGAAAGTAGGTCTTTCAAAGGCTACCTACAAGTCTTTGGAGAATGAGATTTTTAACTAAGGAAAAAGTTCTATCATCAAATATTTAACAAAACATGCTGCAGAATTTATGACTGCTCCATATGACGATGTTTATGGAAGCAGCCAGAATGCACATGTGTTTGATTATTTTCTCCAACAGGCTCTCAGTGGTGGCCTGCATATCAAAGAGGCAGACATGGGATTACCTCAGCAGCTCTCCTTTTCCCAATGTTCCAGCCATAATACTGCTCCACAGATTTTGCAGAAAAACAGCTGGCATCTTCACCTAGAATGCACATATCCAGCAAATTCTGAATAAAGTTAAGATTTAAATAAAATCTTATTTGCTGGAGGCATGTCCAAGAAGTTTCTTTAGACCTCTTTATGGGCTACGTTCCTTACTAGGCAAATTCGATGCAACATAATACAGAAGGGCTTGTCCTTAGAAGAGAAGGCATCTCATTCATGTGTACTCAAAACAACAGCCCTCCTTGGGAAATCAGCTTCTGTGGTAGAGAAAGCTTCATCATGACAGATTTTCTATTAAAATAAATGGCAATGGCATTCCACTGGGAGCAGACCTGAGAACCAGCCCTGGCCTATTAACTAAGGTGCCTTGAGCAACCTACATCATCACTCTGGGCTTCAGTTTTCTTAACTGTAAAATCAAATGACTAGGAAGATGGCTCCTGAACTGCCTTTAAGCTCGAACATTCTATATTTGTACCTGATTTTTTTTTAAAAGATTAAAAATTTTTTCTGCTGGGCTAGAAGAATCATTGAAAATTAACTTCGAGCTACTTCAAAATGACCCCCTAAACTCTGAGGGGAAAAAATTAATTTTTGCTATTACAGCTGGAAAAAAAGCAGGGTAGTCTGTACTTGGCTCATCATTTCATAGTCCCATGAATGTGAAGTGATGATCTGCTTCATCCCTTCCCTCTAAATGTTCACAGGTGACCTTGCCCAAGAGCAGACACCTAAGTATCCACAGGCTGTCAGTCATGCTCTCTGTCAGAGCAACCAGGGCTGAGAAGCAAATGGTTCAGTCTTGCTAACAATGGGCAGGGACAGAGGAGACTTCACTGTTGGAGGTCTTGATAGTCGTGCAGTTCTAGAGTGAGTGACAGGAGTGTCATATGAAAGATACATGACTCTGGAATCAAAACTGCATGACCAAAAAAAAAAAACAAAACTGCATGACCTGTAGCTACTGTGATTTTGAACAGGTGACTCAACCTTGCTTATTCTCAGTTTTCTCATTTGTGAAATGGAGATGACACCATGTATCCCATGGAGGGAGTGAGTGAGTGAGTGAGTGAGTGAAGTCGCTCAGTCGTGTCCAACTCTCTGCAACCCCGTGGACTGTAGCCCACCAGGCTCCTCTGTCCATGGGATTCTCCAGGCAAGAATACTGGAGTAGGTTGCCATTTCCTTCTCCAGGGGATCTTCCCGACCCAGGGATCAAACCCAGGTCTCCTGCATTGCAGGCAGACGCTTTAACCTCTGAGCCACCAGGGAAACCTGGACCGTGGTTAAATAAGTAAGTATAATAAGCCTGCAGAGCATGCTGCGGGCAAATGCTAATTATTTTCCTTATTAATAAACATTAAAAACAAATGCAATTTTATATATACACTACATATTTATAATTTCTATACTATAACAAAAAAAATTCCTTCTGCAGATCAAACACAGTGAAAGTAGTAAAAGACTAACCGACTGACCAAGACAGTGTGAATTCTAAACCCTGCAAATAAGCTAGAGCTGTAGCTAAACCCCACCCCAAGATAACTACCGTCAGTATTAATTACAACACCAAGTGATTCAAATTGACTCAATACCCCAAGCAGGTCACAGCTTTAAACCACGCTCCCATATACTCAGTGTGGTCTTACTTTTTGCAGTAATTAATGGGATCTTCTTTACTACTGCTGTTAAGAGTTGCTGGATGGTCTCTAAATGGTCTATCCTAAGGAGGACAAAAGAAAATTAGGGTAGCAAATACAGACAGCGGTCTCTAACTGTGTGTGTGTGTATACGTATGAATTTATGTATGTATGAGATACTTCTCCTTTACAAGGGAATTAAACCCAACTATATCTGCAAGTCCTTCCTTCTATATATCGCTTTCTTTATAAACAAAGAGCATTTAATGCTTAAAGTCAACACTAAAACAGATGAGACCCCAGGAACGACAAATAATGCAAACTTGACATTTCCTTTTATATTTTAAAATAGTCGTGTAATCTTTCTGTAGTGTGACTGTCACTAGAGCAGAGACTCTTAGTGTTATTACAGTTCATGCTGTCACCTCCGTGACAGTGGCTAAGTCTCTACTGTCCAGCAGTTTGAGATACTTCAAAATATGCTAGAAGTGGTTTTGCCAGTTTGGAATGAGAAAATCTCAGTATTTCTAGAAGCAGCACTGAGTGGGTTGGGCCATAAAAAGGCAGCTGTTTAAGACTGGGCACACGTGTGGACACTGCAACACAAAATGTACACACACCTGAGCAATTACATCATAAGAAATTTCACACCCAAAGATGGAGGAAAGAAACTTCAAGTTGGCAAGCTCAAAGGGAGCTTGTAATTTCATCCGAGGCTCTTGAGGCAACCAATCAGGTGCCGTTTGGAGGTCACATCAAGGTGTTAAATGAAGCCTCCTGAGCTGTGCAGCAAATGGTAATACTTGTTCACCACACATGGACAGAAGCTTCTACCCATCAAAGGGCTTAATGCACACAGACAACTCTACATATAGTTGTCACAGGGATTTTTTTCCTCAAGTACCATGACATACTAAAGGCACACCCCCCTTAGAAAGGACTGAGGTAATTACTTAATGACATAGTTTCCCAGCTCAGAACTGTCTTCTGTTTTCACTGCTGTCTGACCATCCTGGGAGGGGCCGCTTGGTGCAGGTGTTTCCGGTTCGGTCTTCACTACAAGGGAATAGAAACAATGAGAGCGCTATTAGGGCTCAATGATGGCACGACACCTGTGGACAGAAACAATGGGAACCCAGTGAGGACGCTGCCACAGCTGCAGAGACACGGCCAGAGTCCTGGGATGGCGCCTGTCGTCACGGGATCAGCAGACAAGGGGAGAACTGTTAGCCTGCATCTCATGACAAAGGCAGGGCAATAAAATGGCTTTTAGATATTTCTTAGAGGGCTAACCATACCACTATGGAAGACCACACACATACACTTGAACAACGCCACATTAAAATACAGTGCTGGCCTGTTCTAAGTTTAATGTCTTTTGTTTATCATCTTTTAGCATTATCTTAGTGTTCTGAGACACACGGCAAAAAAAAAAATCAGATCTTTTGTACTGGGGAAAAATCAGAGCACATCACACGAGGCTTTTCAGTTCAGTTCAGTCGCTCAGTTGTGTCCGACTCTTTGCGACCCCATGAACTGCAGCACGCCAGGCATCCCTGTCCATCACCAACTCCCAGAGTCCACCCAAACCCATGTCCATTGAGTCGGTGATGCCATCCAACCATTTCATCCTCTGTCGTCCCCTTCTCCTCCTGCCCTCAATCATTCCCAGCATCAGGGTCTTTTCAAATGAGTCAGCTCTCCGCATCAGGTGGCCAAAGTACGGGAGTTTCAGCTTCAACATCAGTCCTTCCAATGAACAACCAGCACTAATCTCCTTTAGGATGGACTGGTTGGATCTCCTTGCAGTCCAAGGGACTCTCAAGAGTCTTCTCCAACACCACAGTTCAAAAGCATCAATTCTTCGGCACTCAGCTTTCTTTACAGTCCAACTCTCACATCCATACATGACCACTGGAAAAATCATTGCCTTGACCAGACAGACCTTTGTTGACAAAGTAATGTCTCTGCTTTTTAATATGCTGTCTAGGTTGGTCATAACTTTCCTTCCAAGGAGTAAGTGTCTTTTAATTTCATGGCTGTAATCAACATCTGCAGTGACTTTGGGGCCCAGAAATATAAAGCCAGCCACTGTTTCCCCATCTATTTCCCATGAAGTGATGGGACCGGATGCCATGATCTTACCAAATCTACTGATGGAAGATAACCGTGTCAGGAGCATGTCTTCCTTCTATAGTCTCTGATCAAAACACTGCATGCACACGCGTGTGCACACACACACTTCTTTTGCACCAGCTTCCCGGCCGACAGTCTATTCCCTTACGACGCATCTTGTACATGAGCACCAGTACACGCACCTAAAGGAGTGTGCTAGTGTCATTTTCTACTCAACATCCTTCAATAGTTTCATACAAGCAAAGGTCTAGAAGTGAGATGCACTAGTGTATCTTCCCCCTTTTCACTGATGCATAACTTGCAAAAAATGCACAAATATTAAGGGTACAGTTTGATAAATTTTACCTACATATACATCCATGCACCCAGCACCCCAATCAAAACACAGAGTATTTCCAGTCCTCAACCAGGGTCCCTTATGCTTCTAGCATTCCTCTCTGCCAATTCCACTTTAAATTTTATATAACTGGAATCACATCATGCATACCCTTTTGTGTCAGCGTCTTTTTGGCTATTAAAAAAAAAAGCAAAGCTTGTGTATGTCTCTCGGTGCACATATGCATGCATTTCCTAGAAGTGTACCTCCTGAACACATGTTCCATAACATGTCGATAACACATTTAACTTTATCAGAAACTGCCAAACTCATTTCCAAGTTATTATGTCAATTTGTAGCACCACAAGCAGGGTATGTGAGTTCCAGGTGCTTCACATCCTTGTCAACACTTAGCAATGCAGTTCTTTTAATTCTGGTGAAAGAATAGTATCACTATGGTTTTAACTTGCATTCCCTTGACAACTGATGAGGGTGAACAATTTTCCATTTCATTGTATTTAGACATCCTCTTCTGTAAAGTATCTGTTTATACTTCTTGGTCTTTAAAAAAAAAATTCAGCATCTTCTTCATACTGACTTTTAGGTCTTCTATATTCTGGGGAGAACTCCTTTGTCAGATATATCAATTGCAAACATCTTTCAGGATGTATGTGGCGACTTTCACTCTTAATTTTGTCCATCCGATACAGTGAGGTTCCTAGTATTAATAAAGTCTAATTTATCAATTTGTTCTTTCATGGCTACTTTTCTTGTGTTTTCTTTGCCCAAAGTCATGAAGATATTCTCATATTCTCTTCCAGAAGCTTTACTGTTTCATCCTTCACATTTAGGTCTAGGACCCAATGCAAATTAAATTTTATGATGTAAGGTAGGGGCCAAGTTTTCTTCTTTCCCCTAAATGGATATATCTAATTAACCCAGTACAACTTATTGAAAAGAACATCTTTTCCCTGCTGAGTCTGTCATAAATCAGGTTACCATATATGTGTGTGTCTATTTCTGGGCTGTCTTTTCTGTTCAATTATTCTATTTTGTCTCTTAAAAAAAGTTTTTTTTAAATTTCAAAACAATTTCTAAAGGTTATTTTCCATTTACGGTTATTACAAAGTATTGGCTATATTCCCTGTGTTGTACAGTACATCTCTGAACCTGACTTACACCCACTGGTTTGCACCTTCCACTACCTGACCCCTACATTCGATCTGTTCCTGAACCAATACTACACTATCTCAATTATGCAGCCTTACAGTATATATATATCTGATGACCCAAGTCCCCCAGCTTTTTGTTCAAGATTATCTCAGCTACTCTAAGCCTGTGCATTCCCATATACATTTCAGACTATCTTGTCAATTTCTAAACAAACACAAAAACAACACTAGAGATTCTGACTGGGACTGTACTGAACCCATGTCATTTTGGGAGAGAGAATAAAATCAGGTATTTCAGTAAATTTATATAATTAATTATAATTGTATATCCTTCAAGTTTTTAGGTCTTTAAGTTTCTCTCATAAATATTTAGTGGATTGTTGGCAGTTAATTTCTATATAGAACTCAAAGTGGTTTTTATATGTATACCAACTTGTATTGAGTGACCTTGCTAATTTCATTGTCAGCAAGACATTTCCTCCCAACCCCTAGTGATTCTGAGACTTCAAGAAGGAAGTCCTCAGAAAAACTTCAGACACTCTAGTTCTGTAGATGCAAGTATATGCTATTTATTTATTTGGGCCACATGGCACTGCTTGTGGTATCTTAGTTCCTGAACTGGGGACTGAACCTGCCACAGAATGAAAGCACCAAGTCCTAACTACACCAGGGAATTCCTGTAAATACAATCATTTAATCTGGCACTCAATTACAAAATCATATAATCAGTTATTTTCAGGTTGGGATAGCTATTTACTAGATAGGCTCTTCTAAGACTTACATATAATAGCCCCAACTAGAAACAAACCTAATGTCCACCAACAGTAGAAAGGATGAACATATTATGGGCTATCTATCCACCCCTACAGTATGGAATATTACTTAGCAACAACATGGCTGAATCTCAAAAAACACTGAGTGGGTGAATTAAATCAGACACAAAAGAATGCATGTGCTTCTACTAACATAAAGTTAAAAAACAGGCACAACTAATCTATCGAAGAAATTGAAACAGTGGCTGCCTACAAGGGATGGGAATTTCTATAGTGTGAATGGGATGCTGGGATCATGCATTTGTCAAAACTCATCAAATGGTATGCTTAATTAAAATCAAACAGAAATGCTCTGGTCCCTGTCCAAAATTAATTGAATCAGAATCTGTATGAGAACTATGATACATACCTGCTACTGAGGAGAGATGCTGGTCTAGGTTAGCATCTTTCATCATGACTGACATACTTCTCCTAAAAGAACTAATCAGTAAATACTTTAGGCTTTGTGGGTCATGTGAACTCAGCTGGAATGACCAAACTCTGAGGCTGCAGTGCACACACGGACAATATATAAATGAATCAGCATGGCCATGTGCCAATAAAACCTTATTTAAAAAATGAGCAGCAGCCTGCAGTCAGCCAACCCTTGCTTCAGATGGTCATCCTATAAGTTTCAAATCCATCTCTTCCCAAGACTATTGTGAGAGATCCTGGAATGCCTGAAAAAAAGTATTTCAAATTCTGACTGCACTGCCTTCTAGTTTTCTACACTTGGGAAGTACAGACTTAGTATTTCCAAACTTCAGTTTCCTTATTGCAAAATGGGTATTGACAGCTCTTTTCAGGTACTTTGATCAGTCAGTTCAGTTCAGTTGCTCAGTCGTGTCCGACTCTTTGCGACCCCATGAATCGCAGCACGCCAGGCCTCCCTGTCCATCACCAGCTCCTGGAGTTCACTGAAGACTCATGTCCATCGAGTCAGTGATGCCATCCAGCCATCTCATCCTCTGTCGTCCCCTTCTCCTCCTGCCCACAATCCCTCCCAGCGTCAGAGTCTTTTCCAGTGACTCAACTCTTCGCATGAGGTGGCCAAAGTACTGGAGTTTCAGCTTTAGCATCATTCCTTCCAAAGAAATCCCAGGGTCGATTTCCTTCAGAATGGAATGGTTGGATCTCCTTGCAGTCCAAGGGACTCTCAAGAGTCTTCTCCAACACCACAGTTCAAAAGCATCAATTCTTCGGCGCTCAGCCTTCTTCACAGTCCAACTCTCACATCCATACATGACCACTAGAAAAACCATAGCCTTGACTAGACGGACCTTAGTCGGCAAAGTAATGTCTGCTTTTGAATATCCTATCTAGGTTGGTCATAACTTTCCTTCCAAGGAGTAAGCATCTTTTAATTTCATGGCTGCAGTCACCATCTGCAGTGATTTTGGAGACCAAAAAGATAACGTCTGACACTGTTTCCACTGTTTCCCTATCTATTTCCCATGAAGTGATCGGACTGGATGCCATGATCTTCGTTTTCTGAATGTTGAGCTGTAAGCCAACTTTTTCACTCTCCTCTTTCACTTTCATCAAGAGGCTTTTTAGTTCCTCTTCACTTTCTGCCATAAGGGTGGTGTCATCTGCATATCTGAGGTTATTGATATTTCTCCCGGCAGTCTTGATTCCAGCTTGTGTTTCTTCCAGTCCAGCGTTTCTCATGATGTACTCTGCATATAAGTTGAATAAGCAGGGTGACAATATACAACCTTGACGCACTCCTTTTCCTATTTGGAACCAGTCTGTTGTTCCATGTCCAGTTCTAACTGTTGCTTCCTGACCTGCATACAGGTTTCTCAAGAGGTGGGTCAGGTGGTCTGGTATTCCCATCGCTTTCAGAATTTTCCACAGTTTATTGTGATCCACACAGTCAAAGGCTTTGGCATAGTCAATAAAGCAGAAATAGATGTTTTTCTGGAACTCTCTTGCTTTTTCCATGATCCAGCAATTTGATCTCTGGTTCCTCTGCCTTTTCTAAAACCAGCTTGAACATCAGGAAGTTCACAGTTCACGTATTGCTGAAGCTTGGCTTGGAGAATTTTGAGCATTACTGTACTAGCATGTGAGATGAGTGCAATTGTGCAGTAGTTTGCGCATTCTTTGGCATTGCCTTTCTTTGGGACTGGAATGAAAACTGACCTTTTCCAGTCCTGTGGCCACTGCTGAGTTTTCCAAATTTGCTGGTATATTGAGTGCAGCACTTTCACAGCATCATCTTTCAGGAATTGAAATAGCTCAACTGGAATTCCATCACCTCCACTAGCTTTGTTTGTAGTGATGCTTTCTAAGGCCCACTTGACTTCACATTCCAGGATGTCTGGCTCTAGGTGAGTGATCACACCATTATGATTATCTGGGTCGTGAAGTTCTTTTTTGTACAGTTCTTCTGTGTATTCTTGCCACCTCTTCTTAATATCTTCTGCTTCTGTTAGGTCCATACCATTTCTGTCCGTTATCGAGCCCGTTTTATATATATATATATGTATATATATATCTCACCAAGCAACTAGCATGGTGCCGGGTTATTTTAGGCTCTTACACAAGGTAGTTATCATTATTGTAGATGTTACAGATGTCAAAATGTTTTGTTCTAACACACTGTACTCTCTCCATCCAGTCAATAGTCATAAGTGTCCCCACTTCCAGCTGCCAACATCTGACCCTACTTATAGCTCCTTTACATAACTGTACACCCCAGGTGAGTCCCCTTGATTGGTCTACTCGCCCAAACAAGCCCTCTGAGTCTTCATCTCTACTGTTTCCTTAATCTGGCATGCCTCTCCATAGTAAAAAATGCTTCACTCTTAAAAGTTCTGGTTAAAATTCATGTTCTGTACCAAAGTGTTATCCACTTCCACAACCCCTCATGTTCTATGAACCACACATCCTAGACTGAAATATTTCAGCATTCATTTTTCAGATCACCTACTGTGCATTTATCAATCACTGTTTACTGTCTACTGCAACTCTCTCCAACCTGATTATAAATTCTTGGGGGGCAGAAATGATGCTTTACACATCTCTGTACTTCCCTCAATGAAGTCTGTATATAAACATCCTACGTATTTTTGAAGCGACTCACTCATGGATGCTGAAATTCAAGGGAGTCTTATGATAGTAAAGTCTTGCATAAAACTTCTGGGCAAACATACTGTGGGAAATGACATACCTTTTGTAACAGCTGCTGGAGCAGGGCTGGGGACAACTGGAGTTGGGGCAGCTACAGGCAGAATGGCAGGTGATTTGCTGGTAGAAAATGATTGAACCACTAACAGGCAAAAGAGGAGGGGAGGATACAAGAAATACAGAAATTATTTTAATGAAAATAATCTATCTCCCAAGGTGACAGCTCTACTGTAGATGACTAGCACAAAAACAATTTCAGTGTAACAGAAATGGTAACGTCCTTGCTTTACACACAGATTTATAAGGTGGGCTATTTACTATTAGCACCAGGGTAACTGAGCTGTTATTGTCAACCATAGAAATGCAGGCTTGGTCACTAACCTCATAAAGTAAAAACCCAACTGACCTGTACTCTCATAAATGTTTAAGATAAACTCCCCTGCTCACCTTTAGAAATGAGCAGTTATTTAGAAGTCAATGGATCACTTGGGTTTTACTTTCAGTCCCAGAGCTGGTGCCAGGGAGTATGGCGACAGCTCAAGGGCAGGCTGTACAAGGCAGGAATGGCCACTAAAGGACGGACTACAGACCTTCCCACCAGACAGACTCAGGGACAACCACACCCAATAGGTGAAGGACTCACCTTTATTCACAGGCATCAGTATCGTCTGCACACCTCCAGATGTGTTTACACTGAGTGGTTTGAGCTGGCTGGGGATCGTCAGGACAGCCTGCTGGGGATTGGATTGACTGGAGTGAATCTTTAACAATCCTAAAATAAGTTGGAAGATAAGGCCAAGCTGAAGATCAGATGCTTCCTTACAGTTCCTGCCCTCTTTAGCATTCACATTTTCTCACAGCAGGATGTTCTTAGGACATTTACTCTTTCGATAAAGAAAGAGCCAGAAGCATGAGGCAATGGATGAAGCAGGTTTCTCAATGAAACAATGATGCAACAATAATGATTTATTTTTACCCTGCTATCATAAGTAATACAAAAATTTTTGAAAAAGTGGAAATAATAGAAAAAGCCACAGAGTCCTACTGCAGACAACCAGTATCATCATTTTGAGATAGTTTTCTCCACTATTTATTTGTTTTACATACAGCTGTAATACATACAAACTGGATATAAAATTTTGTATTTTGATTTGGGAAATTATCATTTTCCTACCTGAAAACCTTCTCTGGCTCTGGGTCTGCCTAGAGTATGTTTCCAAAATTAGTCAAAGCACTTGGAGTCTATTTTAATCTGTTCCTAATTTATTTACATCTCCTTTACAACATCTCTACGTATCTAATGCTTCAATCTATGTACTCACCAGAACTTACAGTTTCCTATCTTTGTGCAGCCTTTATTTTTCAAACCAGATAGTCTCCACTTATTTTAGAAAGGTTCATCCTCTCCTATTTTGCTTTAAAGCAATTTCCATACTCCCATTTCCATCACAAAACTATTCTAGGCATTCAGAGGGCCAGTAAAAGTGTAACAAAAAGAGTATACAAGAAACAACAAAAATGCATGTTAGAATAACTTAAGAATACCAACAGAGGCTAAAGATACTTTAAGGCACTGGAATGCAGTTGGATTAAGAAAAGGAATAATCTCAAATACTTTTAAGAACAAAGCCTTCAATAAACAAAATCATTCTTTGGAATCAGTGAATGTTAGATCGTCAAGCAGTAATTAGTTACTGAGATGTGCTCCCCCCACCCCCGCCTAAGAGTACAATTACCTGGTTTCTTCATATTTTAAAAATTCTTATTTCTATTTTAATACTACATGCTTATCAGCTGAAAAGTTACAAAGGGCTAAAAGGCATATAATTAAAAACAGCCATCCTTTGCTCCACCTCCCTGTCTTCATCTTGTTCACAGGTAGTATCCACTTTTAACCCTTTTGGTCTTTTAAAAGAATGTGTATATTGTAGGCCTTGATTCAATCTGATGTAACATTTTAATGCTACACAATGACTTACTAGTAGGGTAGATAAGCTTTAGACCCTATCTTCCCTCTCCTCCAATAATGGCCTGTATTGATTCAAAGAATACCATGATACTATGATTCCATTTCATTTTCTGGAGTTAAAAATTTTCCTCCTTTTCATCTGCTTATTTAGTTCTCTATTTCAACAACATACCAAAGTCTTCCCATGTCCTTCAAAAACACTACAAACCTCCCCTTAAATACAGAGTTCTCCTCCATATGGTCAAACCTCTTAAATAATTTACACTTCCACTTTTAAAGTCAGAGCTATTCTTCCCAGGGTGCTCTGATCTGCTCCATCTAGACTGCTGGTTTCTAGGCCTGTGGCAGAGGTCTCAGCTGTGGAGCATACTTCATAGCTACCCTGGGAGTTCCCTTTGCCTTCCTTCTATTTTTGTCCTTTTTCCTGGTCTACATCTCTTAACACTGATGAAACATATATTTTAATTATGCTCCGAGACAGAATCACAGAAAATACATTTGAAAGGCTGCCTGTCAGAAAATATCTACCCTCATACTTGGTAAAGATTGGGCCAACTGCAGAACTGTAGACTACAAGAATTCCCCTCTAGAATTTTGAAAAGCTGCTTCCAGTACTGCTACTGACAAATCCAATGATAATGTAATTACTAAACTTTTCTGTTTACTTCTGGAACTCCTTTCAGTCTGATGTTGCCAGAGGTCCCTGATACATCAAAGCTTCTTTCTTAGTTTAGTGTCTACTTCTTGGTCTGTCCCCTGCTTTCACCCTGTGCACCATAGATTAATCTAAATGCCGTAGCCAATGACTTATTAAAAGATACAGGCAGCTCATGTTACTCCTTAGTGGAAGACCCCTACAATGGCTTCTCTTGGGAGTAAAAATCAATGTTTTTACAATGATTCACAAAGGCCCTATGTGATTTGGCCCCAACACTCTGACTTCACCTCCCAGTACTCTTTCCCTTGCTTACTCTGTTCCAGTCACAATGGGAAACTTGTTCAAAATAATTTGTAATGCACACAAAAAAATTAATTGAAAAATTATAAAGATTATACCTTAATTTAAAAAAAATCCACATATACAAAATTAATGGATAGTAGAAAATAATGAGTCCCTTATAAAACTATTATATAGAGCTTCATCAGCAGTATCTCAGGAAACCTGAACTTAAAGCAAGGAGACTTAATTTACTGCACGTTAAAAATCAGAAAAAAAGAGAAGGCATTCATTTCTTACAATAATAATTCCTTCCACTTCTATAATTTCTACTCCAGTGCTAATACACTACCTCTAAACATTCAGTTAGAAGAGAACAAGCAATCCTCATTAAAAAAAAAATTGGTCAATCTTAACTGAGGGGTAGAAACCATGGGAAAATAAATTAGCCTTAATGTTGGTACTTAACCATCCAAAAAGCAAATGAAACATAGGGTCTTGATTTGGAGTCATGAACGAAATTTATATGCAAAGTACATCGTGTGAAATGTTGGGCTGGATGAAGTTCAAGCTGGAATCAAGACTGCTGGGAGAACTATCAATAACCTCAGATATGCAGATGACACCATCCTAATGGCAGAAAGCGAAGAGGAACTAAAGAGCCTCTTGAAGGTGAAAGAGGACAATGAGAAAGCTGGCTTAAAACTCAACATTCAAAAAGCTAAGATCATGGCATCCAGCCCCATCACTTCACTGTAAATAGATGGGGAAAAAATGGAAATAGTGACAGACCTTATTTTCTTGGGCTCCAAAATCACTGCAGATGGTGACTGCAATCACGAAATTAAAACACTTGCTCCTTGGAAGAAAAGCTATGACAGATCTAGACAGCGTATTAAAAAGTAGAGACATCACTTTGCCAAAAAAGGTTCATATCATCAAAGGTATGGTTTTTCCAGTAATCATGTATGGATGTGAGAGTTGGACCATAAAGAAGGCTCAATACCAAAGAATTAATGCTCTTGAACTGTGGTGCTGGAGAAGACTCCTGAGAGGCCCTTGGACTGCAAGGAGATCAAATCAGTCAATCCTAAAGGAAATCAATCCTGAATATTCATTGGAAGAAATGATGCTGAAGCTCCAACACTTTGGCCACCTGATGTGAAGGGCTGCTGACTCATTGGAAAAGACCCTAATGCTGGGAAAGACTGAAGGCAGGAGAAGACAACAGAGGATGAGATGGTTGGATAACATCACCAGTTCAGTGAACATGAGTTTGAGCAAAATCCAGGAGACAGTCAAGGACAGGGAAATCTGACATGCTGCAGTCCATGGGGTCACAAATAGTTGGACCCAAGTAAGCAACTCAACAATGGAATCTAGTGATAATTATAGTAACAACATGGTCGGTTCTCCCTTGAGCTGGCCCACTGTTCTAACAGCATCTCCCACTCTAATACTTTATTTCCCTCTCATTCTGTCTCATCTCTGGAAATTCTTTTCCAACATGTGCTAAGACCATGACATTTTTGGTGGACCGTATAAGGAACCTGGGGTCTCTTCCCCCACTTATAAACTTTATTTCCCTCTCATTCTGTCTCATCTCTGGAAATTCTTTCCCAACATGCGCTTGGACCACGACATTTCTGGTGGCTCATATAGGGAACTTGGGGTCTCTTCCCCCACCTCCTCGCTTCTCCTTTCTCACAGGGACCCTCTGCCAACAGGCAAGTGCTGTGGAAGCAACTGAGGAACTCTGGCCAGGGTTACCCTCTGGTGTGTTCCAAAGGCCTCACTGCTCACTGCGCCCCAGTAGCTGCCACCCGAACGGGTAAGGGTCTCTCTTTTGTCTTCTTTACAACTGAGGACTAGGTCACCAATATTGTGTAGGCACAGGTCAGGCACTTAAAAGCCGTTAGGACACCTGCCACATGAAGACTCCCATGTGAGGATAAGGGGGACACGAAATGGATCAGGCCACAAGGGCATCTGCCCCAGCAAGACAAATTCTGTGCACTGTATCAGGCACAAAGTGGTTGAAGCAAAAAAGACCACTGTCCCCTGGCCACCGCCTCCCTGAAAGGATTTAAGGCCGATTCCTCAGCCTTAAAAAAAAAAGGAAAAATAAAAATACCCACATAAAAAAAATTTGGTCAATTTTAATTGGGAGGTAGAAACCATGGGAAAAATAAACGAGAATTTCCACAATCTTTTTTTTGTTAGTTTTGAAAATACCCAAGAGTAGTTAAGATGATTTATTTAGACTGAGGAGCTCACAAGCCTGTGCTTTTATTTTAGCAAACTATATGCAGTAAAAGGGAAGAATATCCACAATCTTTATTCAAAGGGACTGGGGCATGTGTTGTTGTTTATTCGCTAAGTCGTGTCTGACACTTTAAGACACCATGAACTGCAGCATTCCAAGCTTCCCTGTTCTTCACTATATCCAAGGTTTGCTCAAACTCATGTCTATTGAGTCAGTGATGCCATCCAACAATCTCATGTTGACCCCTTCTCCTCCCACCCTCAATCTTTCCCAGCATCAGGGTCTTTTCCAATGAGTTGACTATATGTATGTGTATGTATTTATGTATGTTTCTCTGTAGGTACATATGTGTCTATATATGATATATGTTATTGTTAAGTCACTAAGTAATGTCTGACTCTCTGCAACCCCATGGGCTGTATGTAGCATGCCAAGGCCCTCTGTACTCCACTATCTCCCTGAGTTTGCTCAAATTCATGTCCATTGAGTTGGTGATGCTATCCATCTCATCCTCTGTTGCCCTCTTCTCCTTTCTGCCCTCAGTCTTTCCTAGCATCAGGGTCTTTCCAGTGAGTCGGCAGTCCTTCGCATCATGAGGCCGTATTAAGTCATTTAAATAGCCTGTCAAAGAAGGTCAGATTTTTCTCTAAAATAGTTATGGAGAAGCACAACAGTAAGCAAACGTTTGGTTTTTACAGCTTTTTGAATTTCAGAATTGTAGATAAGGGAATGTGGACTAACAACGATGATACTAAAAATAACAATAGCAGCAATTATTTATATAAGGATTACTACATGTAACACAGTACCCTAGGCATTTAAACTTCATGAGGTAAGCATTAGGCAATCCAGCTTCAGGATTTGTGCTCTAGTTTACCCAAAGAAGTAAAAGGCACACTTTTCTGGGGCCATTCAGTATGGGCATGGAGATAGGATACATTTCATCAAACCTCAGGCATGTCATTCTGACACAACTTAATACAGTAACTACTGGTAAAAATCATGTCTTAGACTCAAAATTTACATCTTTACATTTAAAAATTTTACATTTTATGTGCTTTATGAAAGCAAAAAGAAATGTATGATGTTTTGCGATGAGGTCATTTCAAAACTGATGAGGAAAAAAAAAAAACTGATGAGAAATACCCAGAAGAGTTCCAGATGGCTGAAGTTTTTACTATATAACTTAAAAATTCTTACTCAATCCATAAAAACATTTCAGACTTGAAAATTTATACCTATATTTTAAATAATACTTCATCTAGAAAGCAGCTATATGAAAAATGCTTCCAAGTTAATGGTTTTTAATAATTTATTATACAAAATTTTGGCAAGAGTCCCCTGGACTGCAAGGAGATCCAACCAGTCCATCCTAAAGGAGATCAGTCCTGGGTGTTCATTGGAAGGACTGATGCTGAAGCTGAAAGTCCAATACTTTGGCCACCTCATGCGAAGAGCTGACTCATTGGAAAAGACCCTGATGCTGGGAGGGATTGGGGGCAGGAGGAGAAGGAGACGACAGAGAATGAGATGGATGGATGGCATCATCAACTCGATGCACATGACTTTGAGTGAACTCCGGGAGTTGGTGATGGACAGGGAGGCCTGGCGTGCTGTGATCCATGGGGTCACAAAGAGTCGGACACGACTGAGCAACTGAACTGAACTGAAGACCTTCCAGAAATATTCTAGACCAAAGAAAGGAAAGGGAAATAAAACGATGATACAACTGACCTGATACTGTGGCTTTTCCAGAGATGGGGTTTGGTGTGGACACCAGGGACGTGGCGCTGATGACAGAGGGGGCAGGAGCCTTGCAGGATCCCACGGCGGCCTGACTCATACACACTTGCTGCTGTCCAGAAGTTTTCATGACAGAACCCACAGTAGACGATGAACCAGGAGTTGTTCCTTCTGACTGCTAAACCACAGAACCAGAAATAATAAAAATTAAGAAGTAGTGTAACTTACTTACAACAGTGACTGCCATGTAGCACACCCAAAACATTAGCTAGTAGCTGTTATTAACTACCTATTCAATGTCATGCCGTGTAAAATAATTGCTTCTTTAGTTTGGTGGTTCCTACCCCATCACTTATGGGAAACAGATGGGGAAACAGTGGCAGACTTTATTTTTTTGGGCTCCAAAATCACTGCAGATGGTGATTGCAGCCATGAAATTAAAAGACGCTTGCTCCTTGGAAGAAAAGTTATGACCAACCTAGACAGCATATTCAAAAGCAGAGATGTTACTTTGCCAACAAAGGTCCATCTAGTCAAGGCTATGGTTTTTCCATTGGACATGTATGGACGTGAGAGTTGGACTGTGAAGAAAGCTGAGCGCCTAAGAATTGATGCTTTTGAACTGTGGTGTTGGAGGACTCTTGAGAGTCCCTTGGATTGCAAGGAGATCCAACTAGTCCATTCTGAAGGAGATCAGCCCTGGGATTTCTTTGGAGGAAATGATGCTAAAGCTGAAACTCTAGTACTTTGGCCACCTCATGCGAAGAGTTGACTCACTGGAAAAGACTCTGATGCTGGGAGGGATTGGGAGCAGGAGGTGAAGGGGACAACAGAGGATGAGATGGCTGGATGGCATCACTGACTCGATGGACGTGAGTCTGAGTGAACTCCGGGAGTTGGTGATGGACAGGGAGGCCTGGTGTGCTGTGATTCATGGGGTCGCAAAGAGTTGGACATGACTGAGAGACTGAACTGAAACTGAACTGATGTTTTCAGACTTCATGGGCCAGGACATTTTAAAAATTTCAAAATGAGGACGTATTATAGGATTACCATATTAAAAAATTCACCACCTATTCTATCACTTTATAAAATAAGGTCCGTCTAGTCAAGGCTATGGTTTTCCCAGTAGTCATGTATGGATGTGAGGGCTGAACTATAAAGAAAGCTGAGTGCTGAAGAATTGAGGCTTTTGAACTGTGGTGATGGAGAAGACTTTTGAGAGTCCCTTGGACTACAAGTAGATCAAACCAGTCAGTCCTAAAGGAAATCAATTCTGAATATTCATTGGAAGGACTGATGCTGAAGCTGAAACTCCAACACTTTGGCCACCTGATGCAAAGAACTGACTCATTGGAAAAGTCCCTGGTGCTGGGAAGGATTGAAGGCGGGAAAAGGGGACAACAGAGGATGAGATGGTTGGATGGCATCACCGACTCAATGGACATGAGTCTGAGTAAACTCCGGGAGTCTGTGATGGACAGGGAGGCCTGGTGTGCTGCAGTCCATGGGGTCATAAAGAGTCAGACACAACTGAGCGACTGAACTGACTGACTGATAAAATAGTATTTCAACTTATCACCCGCAATCGGACATAATCTCAGAATGTGAAAATGGAATAGTATGACTTTATTAAAAACTCACTGAAATATTTTAAAGTTTGTCATATTATTCAACAAACATCTACACAAAGCAGTGTTAAATATCAGGGTCCCGAGATAAAAGCCCTCAAGGAAAGGGTTACCAGACAGTGATGAAGGCTGCAGCAGGCAAGGGTACAAGGCAGAATGACAAGTGAGAAGGTTACTCCTTCAGCCTAGGGATGGGAGGGAGAGCACTGGGAGCGTTAGGGATATCTCAAAGACAGGAAAAGGGGGAGATAAGAGGGTCTTCCCTGGCAGGAGAGAGCATGCAGAAAGTCAGAGGGGTAAGAAAGAACATATATTCAAGGAACTGCAAAGTAGAGTGATATGAGTAGGCATGTGAGGTGAAGCAGTAGTTGCAAGAAGTGTGAAGCCTGGGAAGTGAGCACCTTGGAGTGTCAAGAGAATTCAAAAGGGAAACAGACTTTTCAACAAATGTTGCTGGCCAACTGGATATTTACAAACAGAAAAATAAAGTTTGGCCCCCTATCTCATACCGTATACAAAGACTAATTCAAAATGGACAAAGGGGTACATGCAAGGGCCCAAACTAGAAAACTCTTAGAAGAAAACAAAGGCTTATATTTTCTGACTTTGGATTAGGCAATGGTTTTTTACTAGCATAAACAAGCAATGAAAGAAAAACTGATAGGGGACTTCCCTGGTGGTGCAGTGGATAGGAATCCACCTGCCAATGCAGGGAACATGGGTTTGATCCCTGGTCCAGGAGGATTCTACATGCCACGAAGCAACTGAGCCGATGTCCCACAACTACTAAGCCTGCAAGCTGCACCTACTGAAGCCTGGGTGCTCTGGAGTCACACACCACAACTAGTGAGCCTGTGCACCTAGAGCCTGTGCTCTGCAACGAGTGAAACCACTGCAATGAGAAGCCTGCACACTGCAATAAAGAGTAGCCCCTGCTTGCCACAACTAGGGAGAGCCCATCCGCAGCAACCAACACCCAGTGCAAAGGATCTGCCTGTCAATGCAGGAGACATGGGTTCAATCCCTGATCCAGGAAGACGCTACATGCCACAAAACAACTAAACCTGTGAGCATGGCCACAACTCCTGAGCCCATGCACTAGAGCCCAGGACCCACAGCTACTGAGCCCGTGTGCCCTAGAACCCGCACTCCGTAACGAGAGGCCACAATGATGAGAAGCCCATGCGCCGAAACTAGAGCAACCCCCTGCTCTCCACAAGAGAAAAGCCTGCTCAGCAAAGACTCAGCACAGCCAAAAATAAATAATAAAAATTATTTTTTTTAAACTCTATTAAAAAGAAAATAGGTAAACAGGACTTCATCAAAGTTAGTTTTGTGATTCAAGAAAGTGAAAAGACAGATAAGAGAGGAGAAGATTTTTGCAAATCTGGTAAAAGACTTGTATCTAGAATATACAAAAATCTCCTACAACTCAATAAGAGAAAGAGAGTAAATAACCCAACCAAATAATGGGCAAAGGACCTGAACAGACATTTCTCCAAAGATAATATACAAATGGTCAGTAAGTATGTGAAAAGATGCACAATATCACTAGCCATCAGGGAAATGGAAATCAAAACCACAGTGAAATACCACTTCACACCCAACACAATCACTAAAACAAACAAAAGCTCCAAACAAAACAACAAGCATGGACAGAAACAATTATCAGCAAAGACTGGAAAAACTTTGAACCCTCATACATTGCTGGTGGGACTCTACAACAGTGCAGCTGCTTGGGAAACCAGTTTAGTAGTTCTTCAAAATGTTAAATGTAGTTACTATATCATCTAGCAATTCCTTCCTAAGTATAAAGACAAGATAAATGAAAACACAGGATTATATAAAAGGGCTACCCTCATGGCTCAGCCTGCAACATAAAACTTGTACACAAGTGTTCATGGCATCATTAATCATTATAATCAAAAGGGGAAAATAGCCCAAATATCCATCAACTGATGAATGGAGAAACAAAATGTGGTATATCCATAACACTGAATATTATTTGGCTACAAAAAGGAATAAGTACTAACACATGTTATAAAATTTATGAACCTTGAAATTATGCTAAGCAAAAGAAGCTGGTCACAAGTAGATTAGAAGCTGCCTAAGACTTGGGAGAAGGAGGCAGAAAATCGGAGTGACTACTACTGGGTACTAAGGTTCTTTTTGGAGTAATAAAAACAAAAAGTTCTAGAATTAGATAGTAGTGATGGTTATACAACCTTGAGAATAAAAACCACTGAACTGTATGCTTTAAAATGGTGAATTTTGTGGTATGTGAATATTTGAATTTTTTTTAAAAGAACAATTAGTCAGTGTGCCTGATAACTAGCTTATGTTTTGTGTTTTTTTTTTCTTTACTGATTTTATGCTTCATTATGATTTTCTACTATCATGCTACTTCTCACCTGTTGTGCAGGCCCATTTGCTGAGAGGGCTACAGCTGGGGAAGTGGCAGTTGTGATAACCCCTCCTGCAACTCTCAGCATTGTGGTTCCAGGCTTTGAGAGCTGGGATGTGGCTGGTACAGACTTCAAGGTGCTATCAGATATTTTCATTAGAGATGCCTGTCCCCCCGGGGCTGCCTGCAGAGACAAAACAGGTTGGAGTAATAACGTTACCCTGGTTAACAGGCACAATTCAATCTTTACCTACATATCCGGCCCCCCATAACACATCCCCAAAAAGGCCTTGCTAATCAAAACTATATGAAGTATTTATTTGTGTACTTTCCAACAAGCTCTCAAGTTTATGACGTTTTAATATAAACGTTCCTTTATCCCTGATGTAGACCAAGTAAATGAATGTATTTGCAAGTCACCGTTTGGCAGCTGTGCCTTCAAAAGTAGGAGACATTTGTTATTAAAAACCTGAGCCCAAAGTGCTCCTAAATGTAACACATAATGTTTAGACATGAAAATCTAATCAAGGGCTGGATTTAAATGGGTAATTTAATGGTGCTAGTATAGGCAGAGCATTTAGCATTTGAGACTCATTCAACAAATTACAGTTTTAGAGGTTTTGTCAGGTTTCAGCAAACTTTTTCTATAAAAGGCATGAGTAAGCATTTTCAGTTTTGCAGCTTGGTTAAATTATTGCATGGAGTCATGACTAGAATCCAGAAGAAGTAGCCGTGACATTAATCTATATTGGGGTCTCATGCAAATTAAAACCACAATGAGATATCACTTCATACTCACAAAAATGGCTACAATTTAAAAGAATGATGATACTCTGTGTTGTGAGGATGTACAGTAACTAGAACTCTCCCACATTACTCATGGGAGAATCAAATGGTACAACTACTTTGATAATGATAGATATAAAACTACACATCAGTTTTTTATACTTACCCTATGACCTAGCTATTCTACTATACAAATGATCTGTATAAGAATGCTCATAACAGTATCATTCATAAGTCAAAACCTGGAAATAACCCAAGCATCCATCAACAGGAGAGTAGAGTCAAGCAACAAAACATTACTCAAGAATAAAAAATCAAAAATCAATACACACATGGATAAATGTCAAAAACATTCTATTCAACAATAGAAGCTAAAAAAGTCTATAATTTTATTGATATGAAGCTCATGAACAGACAAAAGCTACTCAATGGTAACAGAAATAGAAAAATGGTTATATAAAAAAGTGGAATGAGAAATGAAGGTTATGTTTTAGAGTGATGGAAATGCTCTAACGTGTGACTGGGATAGGCTTGAAAGAGCACAGACATCCATTCAACTCACTGAGCAGTACACTGTGATGTACGCATTATTCTATGCAAATTATACCTTAATAAAAAGCAACAGCAAAGGTCTTAGCTGTGGCAGAACAAAAAAAGAAAGTCACTGCATTGGGTGCAACATGAGCAGATTAGAAGAAATTAGCTAAGATTTTAAAGAACTGCTTAAAGAATTCTGGAGCCTGATATCTGTTTAATATAGCAAAGAGCATCTGATCAAAGGGAATTCATCACTCAAGGAAACCAAATGCTGGTAATCTGAAAAGATCAACAAAACTGATAAACCTTCTAACTAGACTGATCAAGAAAAAAGAGAAGATATATAATTATCAAAGTCCAGAATGAAAAGGGGGACACATCACTAAATAGCCTAGAGACATTAAAAGGATAATTAGGGAAAATCATGAACTAGTTTGTTCCAAGAAATTCAACTACTTAGATGTAATAAAGGGCTTCTCTAATGGCTCCGACGATAAAGTATCTCCCTGCAATGCAGGAGACACAGGTTCAATCTCTGGGTTGGGAAGATCCCCTGGAGAAGGGAATGGCAACCCACTCCAGTATTTGTGCCTGGAGAATCCCATGGACAGAGAAGCCTGGCGGGCTACAGTCCATGGGGTCACAAAGAGTCGCACACAGCTGAGCAACTAATAAACACACAAACACACACACAGATGTAATAAACCAATTCATTTAAGGATATAAACTACCAAATCTCCTTAAGACTAAATAACCTGAACAGTCATATGTGTTAAATAAATTGGAACTGTAGATTAACACCTTCCCAATTAGAAAAGCTCCAGGCCACTACAGTTTCACTGGTATATTCTGAATAGTTAAGAAATAATACCAAGTTGATATAAATTCTTCTCTAAAAAGTGAAAGGGAAGGAGAAGTTTCCAACTCATTTTATGAGGTCAGCACTACGCTGATACCAAAATCAGACAGAAATTGCAATGAAAATTACTGACCAATATTCCCTGGGAAAATTCTAGACAAAATGTTACCAAATCAAATTCAACAATACTGTAAGAGAGTATTTGAAAATATCACAACCAAGTAGGTTTTATTCTAGGAATGCATGGTTGTTTTAACATTCGAAATATCGATGATTCACTTTATTAACAAATTAAAAAAAAAGAAAAACCACATGATCCTCTCAATAGACAGAGAAAAAGCATTTGACAAAAATCTGATGTGCTTTGAGAACTGCTGATCCACACACAGACATGAAAAGTGCATTATTTGTTAAAAATGGCGTCACACTGTCTATACCTTCTACACTTTGTTTCATCTGTAAGTTTTTGAAATTTAGCTGTAGATTCTCCTACAGATGATTATGATACCCCTCGCCCAGTCAAAATTCCCTGTCATTACTCTTCTGCCTATACTAAAGCAGCTATAGAAACATATACCAAGCTTCCTATAGCATTTACTTACAATATGGATAGTGTGGCTGATATAACCTATACTATTTAGAATCTCTGATACAAAGTCCCTGCAGAGAAATTTTTAGAACGAAGGGTCAAGAAAATCTGTTTCTTCTAAGAAAATATGATGTGGTTATTTTTCTTCCTCTCACAAGTAGGAGAATTTTACAACTGATCATCTTATTTAACTTTGGCAAATTTTATCAAATATACAAGATATTACTGTTTGCATATCTAAATAACTCTCTGGTCTCATCTTCTCATTCTACTTATATTTCCCCAAATCTTCATATTTTATTCTTATTATTCTATACTATTTTATCCCTTATTCTCTTAGGTAACTATAATTTCTCTGTAGAAAGAAACAAGCTGTAATATTTAAATAAATGCCATTAACTACCACATATTTGGTATGTGTGTGAATGTGCATTTACCTGGGTAAACAAAGTGGTTTTTTGTCCAGAGATGACTTTTAACGTCTGCTGTCCTTGTGCAGAGGATGTGCTGACTCCCAGTGTTCCTTGGACCACTGACCCCGTAGTCAGCTGTTTCCCAGATGTTTGCGGTGATGGCTGGCCAACTAAAAATGTGCCCTAAGTTACAAACAAAGACCTGATCAGTAATTTGTGAAGTTCAAATGACTTTAAATCACAAGGTCCCATATTATAAGCAACAATGCTCCCTTCATTTCTGCTACTCACAAAAACAAACAGAATAGCTCTCATCTCAGTGTCACTACCAACAGCTATCCCTGTTTCTCAAACTTTGCACTTGAGTTACACAGCAGGCTGTTGGAAGCTCAAGTTTTACAATCTAGTCCTCACAGCTGTATTACTAAGAACACCTGGAACCAAAATTCTTTTCCCTTACTTGGAGAGGAGCCAAGAAAGAGGGGAAAGAAAGGATTAGGGAAAGCAAGATGGTAGAAAGCTGTCCCTAACCTTGAATCCAATGTTAATTCCAAACCATAACTTGGTACTATCTGGTTACTCCCGTCTAAGAGAAAATTTTCAACTACACACTGATACTATTCCAAACCCATGAGAGGCAACAGCATAGCAAACATCTCTCAGGAAGACCTGGGTTTAAACCCAAACGCTACCAACTAGCTCAGCAGAGAGATCCTGGATAAGTTACTTAAGTCCTTCTGAATCTCTACTTGATTTTCTCTCAAAACATAGATAGCAAGCCCCAAATAACACAAATTTGTAACATGGCTAAAATGTTATTAATAGTACTGACCCCCTGATTCCAGAGCTGTAAAGGTAAATCCACTATAATTAAAGGCAGTCATTATAAATAACTAGGTGATTTAGAAGGTACCAGTGACAGATGACCATACCTGAGGGGTTTGCTTGAGGATGTAGGATGTGTACGTCAGATGCTGGGATATCCCTCCAGGGCCAGCAGGGTTCTGGGCTCCACCGGTTCCACCTGTTCCTCCACTGCTGCCACCGCCTCCCCCACCACTACTGCTGCCGCCACCGCTGCCGCCAGCTGAGCCAGACTGGAGGTCTGAAAATGCAACGAATGACAGCATAGTCATAAGAATACTAAAAGGAGCCGTAACAGAGAAAACAGATGAGCCCAGAGCAATGTTGTCACGAAGGCTGCATTCCTCCCCTTTCCTTCTTTCCTCCTTTTTTGGTGATACAGACGTCTGTGACAAGAGTGAGAATTTCCGGGTGCAGAAGATGGAAATATATTTACTTCTGACTGAATGGAGGTCAACTAGTTCAGCTCTGAGTACTGAAATGAAGAACTTCTCTTTGCAAGTGGGCTTAGCTGTGGTAGATTGAGTTGGATACATTTTCTAACCAAGTGTTTTTAATCAACACCTAATGTGCTCAGAGAAGAGCTCCCAAACTTTTTGGCATCTGATTCAATTTCAGTGAAACTGCTGGAATTTAGTGTAATTTTACAGTACTCTCTCTTTTCCATCTCACCCTGCTCTGGAAGACTTTCCTCATCTTTATAATGACTCCAGTCTATTTTGCTTTTCAAATTCCACTTTAAAGCCTTTGTACCCCTTTTTACTTTCTTTTTGGTGACATACAAAAACTAAACTCTAAGGAGCTCTCTGAATGAATTTTTGGAATACTTGCATTGTCTTCTTCTTACATAGCTAAATTTTTGATACATCACTGCTTAGGTATGAGGAAAAAACACCAGGGTGAGAGAGTGGAGATTACTCATTACAGTCAGTAAACAAAATCGTTGACTAGCTTCTGAAACTCAGTCCCCCAAAACCAAATTTCCCTGCCAAGTTTATGATGAATCTCTCTATCCAAAACTTTATTTCCCTTCTTGTACACTTTGACCTCAGTCCTGTGCTAACTGAACATTAATCAGCCAGAGTCAGAAGACTAAAACTGCCATTGTTAATAAAATCATTCATGTACTAACACTGTTGTTGCAAATAACATCACTGAAGTAAAAACTCAGTTTCTCCAGGGCAAGATGAGCGAACAGACCCCTGAGCCTTGGACCACCTGGCCAGAGAAACATAAACCAGAGACATGCTGACTCCCAAAACTATGACTAAGAAATGTTACGAGATGATGATTAACCCTGGCTTCTCTGTTCTTCCCCTTTAAAAACCCCAAACTCAAAGACCAAGCTGGAGTGGACCTGAGACTTGTTTCCCACTTGCTTGGTTGGTGCCCTGCAATAAACCCTTGCTCTGCTGCAAACTCCTCCTGTCAGAAACTGCCTTTCTGTACCATGGGCACACAAGCCCTTGCCTGGTTACAATCACACACTGCATTTTGGCAAGTGGCTAATTTCTAACGAACCTAACTGCTGTACCAATTATACTTCTGACTCAGACAGAAGTAATTCCTCTTACCCTTTCAACACCACCCAAACTGTTTTTTACTATATGTCAAAGCAAAAGTTTATAAACCATTTATATAAGTATAAACCATCTAATTTCTTTAGGGCTTTACATCTTATACACTAAAGTTGAGCCTGTATTTCTCTTGCCATTTCCCAAACTAGTAAATTTAAGATGCATATCTAAATAATGGCAAGCAGAGACACTTGATTCCAATCCTATTCCCATCCACTTCAAGATAAAAACAGGTGTTCAGCAATCTTCTCAGGTGTTACCAGTTTTTAGATACCCGACAGAAAGAACTCTTACTTCCAGCTTAGCCTTCTCCCCAGAACAGCTTCAACATCCTCACCTCTTCAGTGTATTTGTTCCTGATCCCAGACTCTTCAGTAGATAAATCCAAGAAAACAGTGTCACCTCCCAAGACTATGATTATTTTAAAAATCCATTGCTAGTTAAAATATTTGTATGGTTTAAATCCATGTGGGCAAATGCCACCATGTTACCACAAAGCTAACAAACTGCTTTCTGAAACAGGTAAGAACTGCCCCTCTGGTGGATGAGGTGAACATACTCAAAGACCCAAGAACCAAATGATTTAACGATGGACTCACTAGCATTGTTGGTAGCTCGCAGGATGGCTCCCTGAGGGATCAGCAGCAGTTTTCCTTTGCCCGAAGGGTTCTTACTGTTTGTTGTAAGGTAGAGTTTAGTGCCAGGAGGCAAGTTTGCCAAGTTGGCCAAATTAGTAGCTGGAAGCTGCAATGTTGCCATCACTAAAATGGTGAAGGAAATAAAGGGGAAAAAAAGAAAGAGGAAAAACAGTAAGTTAAGTTGGAACTAAAGGCAATGCTAGTCCTGAAATGGAAGCTAGAGAATGCTAGTTCTAAAATAAAATACTTATTCAAAAACGTTAATAAACATGGTGGGAATGTAAACTGATACAGCCACTATGGAAGACAGTTTGGAGATTCCTTAAAAAACTAGGAATAAATCTACCATATGACCGAGCAGTACCACTTCTAGGCATGTATCCTGAGGAAACGAAAATTGAAAAAGGCACGTGTACCCCAATGTTCACTGCAGTACTATTTACAAAGCTGGGACATGGAAGCAACTTTAGATGTCCATCAACAGATGAATGGATGAAGCAGCTGTGGTACATTTATACAACAGAATACTACTCAGCCATAAAAAGGAATGCATTTGAGTCAGTTCTAATGAGGTGGATGAACCTAGAAGTCAGTCAGAAAGAGAAAAAACATCATATACTAACACATATATGTGGAATCTTGAAGGATGGTACTGATGAACCTATGTGCAGGGCAGCAACGGAGATGCAGACATAGAGAACAGACTTGTTGACATGGGCGAGGCTGAGGAATGAGAGGGCAGCAAGCATGCAGAGAGAGCATGGAAGCAGCTACACTACAATATGTAGAACAGACAGCCAATGGAAATTTGCTGTATGACTGAGGGAACTCAAACCGGGCTCTGTAAAAACCTAGAGGGGTGGGAAAGGGTGGGAGGTGAGAGGGAGGTTCAAGAGGGAGGAACACATATACACTGAATGGCTAATTCATGTTGCTATACGGCAGAAACCAAACCAATACTGTAAAGCAATTGTCCTTCAATTAAAACAAAACAAAACAAAACTCTACAGTTTGCTTCCTAGATACACAATGCTTTAAAGGCTGATATTCTTAATTATCTTGCTAATTAAAAAATTTACATACTAGAAGAATCTGCTATAAACTATAAAGAAGTTTATATCTGTGTATAAATAGAGTGACCATATATCCTGGTTTGCCCAAAGCAGTTACAATTTATACCCATGTCCCAACTATAATTTGGGATTCCAAGGTGGCACTAGTGGTAAAGAACCCATCTGCCAATGCAGGAGATATAAGAGATTTGGGTTCAATCCCTGGGTCAGAAGATCCCCTGAAGGAAGGCCTGGCAACCAACTCCAGTATTCTTGCCTGGAGAAGCCCATGGACAAAGGAGCCTGGCAGGCTATGGTCCATAGGGTCACAAAGAGTTGGACACAACTCAAGCAACTTAGCATACAGCACCCACTATAAATATTAATAGTGACTCAACTCTCAAAAGCACTATGGTTTAGACAATTAATGAAATAATCACATTTCAAATGTGAAATAACATTTCCTTCGCATTTGTTTAAAGCCCCTTTATGGTCAATTTCTAGTAACGATGAATTTACTGATTTGAAACAAGACTTCTAGTCTCCCTCACTTCCTAAGAACTAATAAAAAACGCTATAGTCAACTACTGACACATATACTATGAAATTATAAGTCATCTTTTAAAAGTCTCACCTATGTCAAATAGCTTTCACTTACCACTTAGAATTTCCTTCTCAGTGCACATGGCTGTAAAACCTCTGAACATAAAAACTTTCTGCAGTTACTTTGCATTAGAATCTCCACCAAACAAACCCGACAGAACCACCTGAGCAGCCTCAGGGCAAGGACGCTCACTCCTCCTCCTGCCTGCGAGAGTATTCTCATTACCACTTCACTGTGCAAAGCTTTGGGAGGCAGAACCCTGGAAGCTGCCCCAAATAACCAGGAACTGATACTGAACTGAAGGCCATCTCTCTCCGTTATGACCAGAACTAATCTCATCTTAAATCACTGTGCATAGCAACAGTGGCTTTTAAACCAAATCTTAGCAACATCAGAACCGCAAACCTCTCTACCACGCACACCCAGAGCCTGTCCCCACGGGGCTCAAGGTCCCTGATCTGAACTCATCCCCTCATCCTTTCTTCCTTCACTTTCTTACTATGCCCCCAACCCCAGGAATTCATGCTATGATCCTTACACCTTCTAGAACCTTAGTCTCCTTGAACATTATTCTTTTTGTGGTAATTAAAACTGTCAGTCCTCTGAAGATAAGACATCCACAGGAATCCCCTAGCTATTTTCTGTTTTACCTCAATATCCAAGGTGTAGGGCCAGGAGGGAGAAGGCAATGTCACCCCACTCCAGTACTCTTGCCTGGAAAATCCCATGGATGGAGGACCCTGGTAGGCTGTAGTCCATGGGGTCGCTAAGAGTCAGGCACGACTGAGCAACTTCACTTTCACTTTTCACTTTCATGCATTGGAGAAGGAAATGGCAACCCATTCCAGTGTTCTTGCCTGGAGAATCCCAGGGACGGGGGAGCCTGGTGGGCTGCCGTTTATGGGGTCGCACAGAGTCGGAAACGACTGAAGTGACTTAGCAGCAGGAGAGGAACATTTCTGCTCTGCAGTATGGCTTTTAAACCATTATCACCGCTCACTCCAGGGGAGGAGAAAGAGCCCTGCCTCCTTTGAGGCTCCTACTGAGCTATATCTCCTTCTCTTTTCTGCTCTCATTTCCTGAACTCTCAAGTTACTTCCCCTCATTTGCTGAAGGCAGACTCCTGACTCAAAACTACTGTGCTCTATGCTAAAGATAATCATTCTCAGTGACAGCACTGTAGAAGACTTATTTAATTCTCTGCCTTCTCGGGTGCTATATCTTCCAAAGATCACTTCTCTGGGCCATCTCGAACATTCATTTTTCTTTTTAAATTTATTTATGTTTAATTGAAGGATAATTGCTTCATAGTCTTGTGCCGGCTTCTACCAAACATCAACATGAATCAGCCATAGGTCAAACACTAATTTTTAATGCCACAAATGAACTCTGTCATCAGCAACAATCCGTCACCTCTGAAATCTTCATTTTGGACATTCACTACCCTTCTATCCTCCCAACTCACAGCAACAACTCTTTAGCCTCATCAAAAATTAGTACATATCAAATGCCTTAAGTATATTTCTTCCTGCCCTCACAGAAATAACACATCAAGGACTAAAACATTCAGAGTGTTTCAACTTTTATTTAGTAGAGAATGCCTTAGTCAAGTATCGCCAAATGCTGCTGGTAAATGAACATACCAAGATCTTATATCTGAAATAGAACCCAAAGCGGAAATGAGGACAAATGAGTATTCTTCTTCAGACTTGAAAGCAGTATCAAGAAATATACTCTATTTCAACTGTTCTTTATCTCCCTCTCACACACACATCTTAAAGCAGAAGCATTAGTAGATCTCTATGTAAAATGTTACATGAAAAAGATTAACATGTCTTTATAAAACTCCTTACAACTTCAACCTACTAAGTTATCCTAGAGAGAACCAAATAGCAAATTAAATCACTAGCACAGAGGATTTTGGAAGGGGCTGTTGCAGAAAGGGATCTCAATTAGTATCAGTACCTGAACCCTGGGATCCACTCTTCTGAGGGCCAGCAGCAGTGACCTGAGCCTTGGTTAAGGTCTGCACCGGCTGAGCGACAATGGTTCCTCCACCTCCACTCACAATTGCCTTGGCAACTCCTTGGGTCACAACTTGCTTTGGACCAACTGCTTTGGCGACAGATGAGCTAGCCTTGGCTACAAGGATCTGACCACCACTGATTGCCACTGCCTGCTTCACTGTTGAAGGCAGAGTAGACCCAACTGGCACCCCAACAACCTGTTCAAAACAGAGAAAAATCCAGCAGTGCTTCTTCTCATAGTCCTTCAAGGTTTTAAAACAGTACAGTCACTCTGTTTCAGCAAAGAACAAAGGAAACTCCTAGACACAACACATATACTGTCAAATTCAGTTGTCTAGGAATGGTATCTATGATGTGAACAGTAGTATTTCTCACAATCTGGATGTTATTATAATAAAGTATTACAGCTTTTGTCCTAACCCCAGCTACTATCTATAACTTACTTTAATTATAAAAAGTAGTATATGTTAAAAAAATACTTAGGACAAACAGAAATGAAAAAATAAAACTCTACTCACCTTGAAATAATCTCCTAATTATTTACTTCTGATTCTTTTTAATGTACATTTTGAAAACAAAGATTAGGATATATATAGTTTTATAATTTTTAAATTTAACATAATGTTACAGGGATTTCTAATGCTATTGTTTTTCAAAAACATTTTTAGGTGACCAAAAAATAATGTATTAGAATAGATATATCATAATCTAAGTAAATGTTTCACTGCTGTGTCACTATTTAGGTAACTTAACATTACGAAAACTGCAATAAACATTCTCATATATAAACTATAAATTCCACTATATACTTTTAAATATCACCTCTTCATTAATTCCTTCTGTGCTTTCTCTGTCTGAAGCAATTATTTCTTCATCATTAGAACATCTAACAATTAGTGTCATTCATTATATGGTATAACATGTGACACCTCTTCCAACTGATTTTTAAGAAAAGTTATCTTTTTCTATACCCTCTAATCTTTTCTTTCCTTAAAGGTAGACATTCAGTTAAAAAAGAAAAAATGTAAGCTAGAAAAACATTTAATTCAATTTTTTTAAAAAAGGTTCCAGCACCAAACAATGAAAATTAGAAATACATTGTCCTGAAAAGACTATAAACTCTTTCAAGTAAGAAAATACTTTGGAGCTCTTTTAAAGCAAGGTCAATAGTAGGATTTTCAATTAGAAGGAACAACTTAATTAATGGAAAACTGGGGCAGTGTTTCCCACTCCCCAATTATTTATTTTATAAAGAACTCACCAGAAACTAGATAAAAAGACTATAAGGTTATAAGAACAGCAAAAGATCTAACTTCTAAAAACAAAAAAGATAAAGAAGAAAGTACTTTTCAACCATCAGACTGGAGGGGAAAGTTTTAAAGCCTGATGATACCAAGAACTAGCTAGAGGATATGGGGAGACAGGAACTTTTGTTCACTGCTGGTAGAAAGATAAATTTGTCCAGCCACTCCAGAGGGTACTGGGATAGCTACTAAAACTGAAAATTCACCCTATTAAAGCAGTTCTCCTTTTAGGAATATATCCCAGCTGAACCCCAATATCTATTCTCTGCTTCTCTCTCACAGTAGTACAGTCTCCGATTTCCAGGCACGGTCATGACCACACAAAATGCTATTTTCCAGCTCCTTCACACCCAGGTGTGACATCTCCTTTCTGGCTAAAGGGATAGGAACAGAAGTGGTGTGTGCGACTCTTCAGTTCTGCTCTCCCTAAAACCCCTTCCCCTTCCCTCTTCCTGCTGACCAGAAACGTGACTTGGTGGCATGAGGTGAAGGGGCCACAGGACGAAAACCAAATGCTGAAAATGACAGAGAGACATGATGGAGTCTACATTCTTGAGGACTGCGGGACCAGCACACCAGAACTGCCTACTGGTCTCTTATGTGTGAGAGAAATAATCTTATTTAAGCTTCTGGTTTGGGAATTTCTGTTCTAGTAGTTGAACTTTTTTCCTAAGACGTCTGTCTTACATTTCCAAAATATATCACACTTAATAATCCATTGACTAAGCTAAATTACATATATTTCATGTTCCTAAATTAACAAAGAAAACAAAGATCTAAAAGGAAAATAATATATGCAAATGATATCACTTACATGTGGAATATAAAAAATACAACTAGTGAATATAACAAAAAAGTAGACTCAAAAAAGAAGTAGAAGGAACTAGCAGTTACCAGTGGGGAAATGGAAGGAAGGAAGGCCAGTACAGGGATAGAGGATTAAGACGTACAAACTATTAGGTATAAAATAAGCTACAAGGGTATACTGTACAACACAGGGAATACAGTCAATATTTTATAAGTATAAATAGAGTATAACATTTAAAAATTGTTAATCACTACACTGTACACAGGTAACATGTAGTACTGTACACAAACTATATTTCAATGTAAAAAAAAGGAAAATAACACATACATGCACTTATTTTTTCTCCCCAATCCCATGCATCTGGCTTGCTTTTCTCTCCTTGTGCCAGCCTCTATCCTCACACTCAACTGCTTCAAAATGTCCAGAATATGATGTACCTAATCTCTCCAAAAGCCAAATAAAACATCACCATGTTGGCCACAGGAGGACAGTTGTTATTAGAAGAGCCTGCACATTAAGAACAAACCACTCACAAGATGAACTTCCCTTTCTTTATTCTCATACACTGAGAATGAGGAAGCCTGGCATTCTACTGGGGAAAGCCCTATGCAGGGTTTACGTCTATGACACCACAGCTAAGTCTCTTACGTAGGACACTGTAACCCCAAACTAGCTTAAAAACAGAAAAACAACAACCACCACCACAACATTTGGGCCTAGGGCCTGAAATCACTTACCAAATGTTCTCTTCTTCCCCTCCCACAACACTTGTCTCTGCTTTCCATGTTTCCTTCTATCAACAGTTTCACAAAGCAGTTTCACTTTTGTTCTGTACTGTTATAAACACTTAACTCTGATTCATGCTTTGATTCGGTGTTTTATTCCTGCCCTCCCTGTGCACTGTATAGACCTCTGCAAGTCAGAAACTAGCAACCTGAAGCTGAGGATTCATATATGTGACTTTCCCTCCAGACAATGAAAAATATAGCCACTTACGATTCGGTGCTCAATGATAGCAACTATTCCATGGTACTCACACACTGATATCTCACATAACATTATATGCCATCACTGATTTAGCACCTGCTCTGTGTTAGGTACTCGATATACAATGATCTCTAATTCTCCTACAGCACTGAAAGGCAAAGAAAGGGCAATGTTCCCTTTTATTAGATGAAAAAACAAGGTTCAGAGAGATGAATCTGCCCAGTTCACACAGGTAATAAGTGGCTGAGATCTAAGTGTGTAACAATCTCTAATTACAAAGCTCATGCTGTTTTAACTAAACCACACTGCTCCCTTCTCATGTGAACCACCAACTCCTTAGCTGTCTCTTTCATGTCAAAAGCAGCACCTCAATCCCTATAAAAAAACTAAGCTGTTGCCAAAGCTGTGTGGAAGTTAAGGGTACCATTCTGTTCACCCTTCTATTTTCTGGCTTGCTTTCTCTCATTGCACCTCAGCAATAAGAGGGACAGCCTGTATGTGCACACAGCTCCTTATCTTGAGTCTAAAGCAGGTACTAAATTTCTGGAATAGATGTCTTTTCTCATGTTCTGCTTCTCTGCAATTTTTTTCACACTTCTGTGGCTTTTCTTATCAGGTGCCTTTACATTTTATTCAAGGCATGGTTTCATTCAAGCACAAACCCATCATCCACTTTCTCTTGGTCCTACCTTGCCATTAGGTAGGTGGGAATGTGACAAGAAAGCCAATATTACTGGGTGAACAGATTTGCAAAATGCAAAAGTAACAAAAAGTGGAAACTTCTCAGAGTTTCTGAGGACGAAGTGCAATGTTATAATGATTCAAAACCCAAACCAGAAATACCATGTATTTCTAGGTGAACCAAAATAGATTTTAAACAACATATAGGACATGTCTACATGTCTGAGTACGAAGACCAGATGACAGTAACTGATTCACAAAAGGAATCTGGACAAAATGCTGATCCCTGAAGCCAAAACAACGGAAGAAGCATCAGGAAGTAGCTGGGGGTTGCCTGTTTTAGTGATTCTGCCTATGGAAACCCCCAAATCAGATTTGATGCTGTAGCTCTATGGTTCCTAAATTTGCCTGATCATATGAGTCAACAGGAGAGCTTTTTAAAAATCCAAACTCCCAGGGCCCCAGAGAAGTTCTGATCAGTAAGTCTGAGACGGGGGCCTCAGTATCTATACATTCTTAATCATCAGTTGAATCTTATAAGCAGGTAAGTCTGGCAAAGTAGTTAATGAACTCTTACAGATTTTAGAACCAACTATAACACTATGAATTTTTAACTCAATCTACATGCAGCTATCTAGACTAACCAAAATATCTAAAACCTTTCTCTATTTTAAAGTTGAAAAGCAAGCACTTCACATAATACTTGTAACAGCTTTAGGATATATCTGCCCTAAATTAAGTGAAATAATTTTAACTCTGGATGTTCTAAAAGCATGCTGAATGGCCCCAAATTTTAACAGGTCCAGAATGGGGAGTTTTGGAGTCACTAGACCTGGGTTCTAATTCTCTGTCACTTATTATAATAGCTGTATGCTCTTAAGGGAGTTGCTTAACCTCTCAGAGCCACAACTTCCTCATTTGTAGAACAGTGGTCAAAATAACCACCTTGCAAGGTTGTCTGAGGATTAAGACAATACATGAATAACAGCAGGATAAACTCTGACAGTCCTAAGCACCACGGATACAGGGAAACATGTATCTCTGCTTTACAATTCTCCCAATATGTAAATTCCCCAAACCTCCAGATAACAAAGAAAATAAACTCTCTAAGGAGCCAGGAATCACTCAACAGATCACACAGCCAGGACATCAGAGGTACAAACTATAGCACTCTTCTATCAGAAATAAACAAGTAAACAGTAAACCTCGATCCTTTCCATTACCCACTTTAGACCTGAATTAAGTAGACAGTTGTGTCCAAGACGTCAAGTGCCTTTACTGCCAGAGAAATAACACAGTGTCCCTTCACCTCTTGGACTGTCCCCGGCCCCTCTACAAAATATGTTCCTGCTCTTGTCAATGACTATGGCAAGAACAGGTAGATTTAACATAGACTTTAGTCCATAAGCTTTCCCAGGATCATCAATGATGCTCTCACCCTGAATCCTTGCACCACTTGGCCATGACTCAGGCAAACAACGTTCACTGACAGGTTGACTTCTCCACCCTTACCCAACACAAACCTTGGAGGGCTGAATCTTTGGTGACTGGGCCGTCCCTTCTCCAGTAGTTAGAACCTGTTTTTGAGGGGACACAGCTATCATGTGACCCCCTTTCACAGTCACATACTGAGGGAGTGGTGACTGGCTGGCAGCTCCTGTTGTGGGTACATGAGAGGCTTCACCAGGTTCTTGTTTGATGATTACCTTGCAACAAACATGATAATGATACTGAATAAACAGTCCATGAACAATGCTACTAATATTTGAATTTATTCTGTCTGCAGGAGTTAAGCCTGGTCTGTAAAAAATGACTCCGCTAGATGGTAAAAATACTGCTTAAATATAGCCTTAAATCAGCATGCATGCATGCTCAGTAGTATCCAACTCTTTGCAACCCCAAGGATGGTAGCCCACCAGGCTTCTCTGTCCATGGGATTTCTCAGGCAAGGATACTGGAGTGGGTTGTCATTTCCTTCTCCAGAGGATCTCCCTGACTCAGAGACTGAAGCCACATCTCTCGTGGCTCCTGCACTGGCAGGTATTCTTTTACCACTGAGCCACCTGGGAAGCCTAATACACCCCATAATAGCTATTAAAGGGACCAAAAGGAGGGTGCGGACTTGAGCCTTGCAAACCAATCTGGTCATTTGTTTTAGGCACTGGTGGCAAAATGGCACTAAGGAGAAATGCACTGTTGATGCTCGCTGAAGTTCCCATCTTTCTGAACTCCAGGGGAAGCCCTGTCAACAACACTAAACAAATGGAAGCACGTCTAGGATCCAGTCTTACAGATGAAACACACTAAAAAAAGTTTTATGTTGTGGGGTGGTAGCATCAATCAACTCCAACGTGCTACAAAAAAGATTCTATAACAAGAACTTAGCAATTTGTGGGATAATCCCCTCAGCAATACTTACTTTTGTGAAAGCTCCAAGTCCTCCAGTTATAGGTTTGGGGCTTTGAACTTTAGGGTGACTCCCAATTGGGCAAAGAGGTGGCATAGATGCAAACAAAGAATCCTCCTGCTGTGTTTGTAAAAATATGTATTGTACAATTAGGATAAAGTCAGTGATTTCAGACACTCTAGTCACTTACATTTAATACAAGCCTGTGACATTCTCCAGCAACATACACCAAAAAGCAAAACAAAAACCCAAAACTCTTTAGGGTCTTCCAAGTCCACCTGCATTTTAATTATTGCTTTTGAGGCTGATTCAAAGTAAGGCTATAACTTGGCAAGAACCCACTCATATGTGCCCACTATAAGCTGCAAAGACTCCTATCATACAATCTCTAATGTCTGGTTGACTCACTGGTTTCATGTCCAGTCCCCTGCCAGATGCTACTGAAGGACAGGTACTATATTCTATTTCCTTTTCTATCCCTAGAGTCTAGGCACTGAATAAAAAATGAACGTAACAGGTAGTTACAGTGTTTCAGTACACACACCCTTTCAACACTGCTTGTAACTTGGTCTGTTACCCTTATTCTGGAATAAATACTCAGGATGCAGAGGGCTATTTTTTCACTAAGAATTTTAAAGACAATACAGCAAAAAGGACAATTAACAAGACAACAAGGGGCAAAATTCAAAATTACTGTCATTTGTCTCTAGTTCTCAAATGCAAAAGCCAACTCTCAGAGGCAATTCTCCAAAATGTTGGGGGCAAGCAACAAAGTTAAAGGCACTGCTTAACTGTAATGAAATACCAGCAACAAATATGAAAAAAATACACTGGTAAAGAATTGAAGCCATTAAGGGAGTTTTTATAATTCAGGCATTCTTATAATACAGTGATCACAGACTACACTGAATTTAGAGAAAAACCTTGCCTTGGATCAGAAAACTATTCAGTATCATCACCATTAAGTGCCTGCCTAAACAAAGAAATGCTGTGTTAACACTAGTCATGTAAGAGATGATCTTTGAATTTTCAGGAATTCTCAAACAGGAGTTTTTACCTCAGAGGTTCTAGCCATAAGGCAGCCAAGACAATGACAGGCTGAATCACTAATCCAACAGTGCTGATTGTCTCTGCCAAATAGTGAGCAGATAACTAGTGCTATGATCTAAACAAATCAGATCTTGTTTGGGGTTCTAAATTTCAAAAGACTTCTTACCCTGAAGAAGGTGGGGGAGGGGGGAAATAGACTGCAGAAAAAGAAGAGTTTTTACTCTATTAAAAAAAAAGTGTAACAAAGCTGTCCAAACAACAAAAAAAATCATAGGTAAGGGAGGGGAGTTTGGAGTACTTGATCTTTATGATACTTTTTAGCTTGAAGATTCTACTTTATGAAATCTGCCGTATCACCTGACAAATTCTGGCTCAACCTGAATGTACCATTTTAGAAACTAGCAAAGTGCAATAAGAGTGTTACCTTGACAGCAGATGTTACAAAACTACTTCCATGAATTTTAGGAACTGGGGAACCTGTTCCTTGGGAGGCCTGAGAGGCAGTAGAGAGCTTGCTGGTAGGACTTCCTGACAAGAGAAGTCGATTTAAAAACAAAGTATGAACAAAGTAAAATTTACAAAATGGAATTCTGAAGCCATTTTCCACCACCCTGCTCTTCTCCCCACTATTTAGTGTTCATTTTGAAGGGTTGAAAACTTACAACCAGGAGATTATTATAGAAAAAACACTTAAGGATTCATCCCTTTAAGTTGACCACTTCATCCTAAAAAGGGACAAGAAGCTAATAAGGAAGTATAGTAGAATAAGTAAACTAAATAGACATTATGTATCTGTACTTTTATAGAAAGAGATACTGTAACATAAGGGTGGTGGTTATTTCACAATGTGCCAAAATGTATGCATTCAACTGAATGTGAGCTCCTTCAAAGTAGTTTCGCTAGACAGGTTACCTATCGCAAAATACTGACAACATTAAACAGTCTGTACTCTCTAAGTACAACTGTCTTTAGGGTCTGATCAAAGTAAGTCACATTATCAATAGTCAACAGGAGTCAAGACTAAAAATGGACTAATTTGGTCACCTCCTCCATTTACCAAACTTGCCTGCAGAGACTGGCTTATTCCTAAAACTAAACATCCACAAAGGACACCTTCTTAGCATCCCTAAGTGTATTCAAAAGGGAATCTCTGAAAGTAGAATTTTCTTAAAGGAGTTCTATAATTATAATCACTGTTAAAGAACATAACTTTTCCAAATACTTGCAAAGGCCAAATACATTAATCTGTGTTAAAAATCAATTAACACTGATTAAAAAAAAATCAGTCTCATTATACTCATTCCTCTTATTTCATTTCTTTTAATTAGAAGTGAAGGCTACAGGAATGTTTACACAGAGGAACGTGTGTTTAAACAGTTGATTGAAGAAAATGAGTAAAATGTTTTAAGTACCTCAAAGAAATCTAAAAAGCACTCTATTTATTTGAGGTTACAATGATAAACACAGTGAATCCAAAGACTTCTTATTCTTCCCATTACAGTTAAAACAAAAAAAACAAAAAACTAGAGTTCAGTTTCCCTCCCACATGCAAGTTTTATCTAATTTGCGGAAAAGTAAAGATTACCTTTATCACTGAGGAAAAACATATATGGCTTGGAAAGCTATTCCTGTTCTAAAGCTTAATTTAGAAAATTTAATAACCACGTTGTCCAAAAAAAAAAAAAAAAACATTCTAAATGAGAATATAATCTACATTTTTCTCTTTTTAGAAAATTAATTATGAGTCTTGAGAAAAAAAAAACTTAATTTCTACAAATATAACTTAAACAAAAAGTAAATCGTCTCTTGGAGAAAGAGCACTAGGGTTACTCTGATGTATTCCCTCCTCCTGTTCAAGGTTGAAGATTTCATTCTCCCATTATCTGGCTACTAAGTCACCTTGGGGATTGCATGAATATTGTTCAGTTCAAACACACACCTGCAGTAGGAGTGGAGGCTCCAATAACCTGCCCTGGCTTGTCCACGATAACATAAGGATTATTAATAACAGAACTGGTAGTGCCTTGCTTCACATGGACTGGAGTGGAAGTTGGGGTTCGAGGCAATGGCGAAGGACTTGGGGTTGATATGGGGGAACCTTTATTAATGAAAAAGAAAAACAAAATAAACTAAACAAAAGAGATATATTCAGTCTATCTAAGAGGATGCTAAAGAAAATGGAAGAGGGGCAGAGCCACCAGGACCAAGGTGACAAACTGGGAGAAGAGAATGAAATTTTCAGTTTCAGGTACTGAGAGCAGTAGCAGCAGCTGAGGCCAGGGACTAGAGTATTTCACCCTCTACATCCTTATCCATGGACAGCAGTAGCAGCAGCAGCAGTAACAGCAGCAAGGAGCCTGTTAGAAAGAGCCTAAGGTCCTACCCTAGATCTACTGAATATAAATCAGTATTTCAACAAGACCCCCCAGTAGCATATTGAAGTTGAAAACCGAGTGCTTTAGATAAGTGTGGAATTGCTGAATCCCTAGGTAACAACAACTTGGGCAGGTTGTTATAACACTGGTTACGCTTGAAGACACTAAAGTGAGGGAAGAAATTACTAAGTGAACATCTCGACTTAGGAACCAAATCTTGATTTGCAATGAATTTCTGATAGGAAAATACGAAACTCATCCACCCAAAAGTATCTCTCAATACCATGTCACAGACATAATCCAGAGATCCATGTTTCCATAGAACACTCTCAAAGGTTACTGACCAATACACCATTAAACACCCTCAACTGGCAGTGATCACATCGGTCATCCAAGAGTTTCTCTAAACTTCAAAACAATTTACATGTTCAGCCAACTCCACCTCTGAAGCAGCAAGTTCCAAAATGCTTCTAACTGGGGGTGGTGTGGGGTGTAAAATGATACATTCTTTACCTATCATCAGTTTCAAGGACTTGGATCATATTTCTGCTTAGCTATTTTTAGCACTGAAGACCACCCCCCCCATTTAAGTATTATATAGAGTCCTCCCTCTGCCTAGGTATTTCTATTGACTTTCATGTCTTCTCTAAGGGGGCACAGCCAAAACTATAAAGCATATTTCTACTAGAAGTTTACCTAACATAAATGTAAAACTTGTGACAAAGTGGACAATTCAACCTCAGTGAAAATGAAGCCTCAGAACTACCTACTGATCGTAGGAATGAGTAAATTTCTAGCGTGGCTGGTGAGTGTAAAAGATATCGCAACTTCAAATCAAGCCCTGAAGCTCAGCTACAAACCAAAGGCCACCAAGTTTCTCTGTTATTAGTCACTCTGGTTTCCAAATATAATCCTCGTCCTACCTTAGCTTTCCATCAGACATCCTAGCAAACAATTTACCTGTGCTGATTCTAGATGAAAATTTGACTGCTTTGAATTTTCTTTCTTTCCTCATTCAATTGTTTCTGTATGGATGACTCTTGTTTCTATTTTGTGACACTTCGGCTTTGCAAACCAATAGTGATTAACCTTCTGGGTTTTCTGTTGTTGTCTGGCTGGTTGTTTTGCCTACACGGCATGCAGGATCTTAGTTCTCTCCCAGGGATCAAACCTGTGTCTCCTGCAGTGAAGTGCAGCTTTAACCACTGGACTGCCAGGGAAGTCCCTAGCTTGCTTGCTAACTAAACAGAAACCCTGCTTAGAAGAAGCGAAAAAAAACCCCAACAACTAAAACGACTTTGCTTTGTCATTCTAACAATTTTTACACACACCAACTTCACATACACCATGTATACCTGAGACAATCTTGCAGCTCATGGTGATAGGCTGGAAGGATTTTCCAGGTGACTCAGGGTTAGGAATCTGACCTTGTGGCACAATTTTGCAGCTTGATGCTATTGGCTGAAAAGCTGAATTGCCATGAGAACAAAACGTAACCTTCTGGGATGTTGTCATTTTGGTGGGTGTTCGTTCCAATGAAGATGGCAAAGAATAAAATGTAGTGTGTCTCTCAGCTTCAGTGTTGGCTGGGAATCCTTCTTGAAATGAAACAGGCAAATAAGTCATCAATCGCTCTGAAATTTCTTATCATTTCAACAACTATTTAAGCCAGTTACCAGTAGTAAAATAAACAGAATAGACAGGTATTTAATACCGCTTTATATATTTTGGGGTGAAATGTAAATATCACACCTACAATCATATTTCATTAAAATGCTTGTTTCAAAAAATCAGAAAACATATTAACTAACAATATATAATAAAATTTACACAAGTTCATTATGTTCTCCCACTTTTTATATATGAATTGAAAAACTGTTCAGAGGAAAAACTCAAAAGAAAGCACATGTTTAATCTAATAATATCCTGTTTTATTAAATGCCCATAAAACAATGCAACTAAAATTTAAGAGGAATAAAGTTGAGATTTTTATAAAAGAACTAAAATATTAACACACATTAAAATGTAGGCTTACCAATTAAATCAATATGATTCAGAATCAATTTTATATTGTATCTGTATGTGTTACATAAGTAAACACCTAAATACTTCATTATATGCTTATATGCCTATTAAATGAAATGATGCCATGGCTTTTCTCAGTGAGTTCTAGGTTTTATGAAATGTTGACAAAACTTTATGAAAAAAAATTTCTGAGAAGAATAAGGACTTGGCTATTTTCATACTACCTCTCTGTAGGAGAGCAGCATGCCGACTTACGGAAAATTTCTTTTCCATGTACTCTTAACTCACTGAAGACAGCAGTTCACTATCAAGTGAGGGAAAGGAACGCTCCATACGAGGTAAAATGCATTTCCATACATGGAAAAATATATATTACCTTTCTCCACAGAGGTATCAGGTACTGGCTCATGTGACTGCTTTATCGGTGAGGACGCTTTCATGGGGGCTGGAATGGTCAAAGGCAAGGATGGTGGGGCATCTGAGATGTCTGACTCAGAGGACTGAGGATAAACGGAGTCTTCTCCCAGAGAATGTCGATGGAGCTCAACATCCACTACCTACATAACCGTGCAACAACTGGGCTCATGAATCTATCGTCAATGTCACAGAAAGCCCCAAACCCATCTCAGAACATGGTGCTCTAAGAAATGTGGCAAATGATTCCTAGTTATAATTCAATCTCAGTAACTAAAGGATTTACCCCAGGATATAATCTAATCTAGCTTAATAAATAACTCAATGAAACCAATCATAAAACTGGGGACTTTCCAGTTAGTGTTTCTGTACCTTAGAACACTCTCCCCTCCAATCTTCATATGACTGCCTCTTTCTCACCAGTAGGTCTCAATCAAAAGTCACCTTCTCAGAGGGGCCTTTCCTAACTAATCTAGCAAAAGCAATTCCCTTGTCTCCCAGCTATTCTCTTCTTTATAGCACTCATTTGTAAGTGAAATTATCTTATCTGCATTTATGTTTACTATATACTTTCTCCCCACTTTCAACACAACCAAGAATAAAACCCCTTGAAAATTGCAGCTGCTCAATTTGTTGATTTTTGTGTCCTCAGTACTTGAACCAGTGCCTAGCACATGGTACATGATCAATAAATATGTTCTGACCTAACGCAGCACATTTCCATAAAGAGAATAAGGTTTAACTTAGCTATTTCTCATCATAACAGCTACTGCTGATATATCATGAACACTAAAAAGTGGGGGGTAAGGGACAGGGGGTGGAGATGGGGTAAGAAAACAAAATTGAAGGTCTCATACCTCCTGATTTCAAAAGATATTATTACAAAATCATAGTAATTAAAAGAGTGTGGTACTGGCATAAAGACAGGCACATAGGCTAGAATATACTCTCACACACTAAAAAGAATCTCTCTCACATATATGGCCGAATTATTTTCTGAAGGGTGTCAAGACCACTGATTGGGAAGAGGATAGTCTTTTCAACAAACAGTGCTGAGAAAACTGGAGATCCACATGCATTAGAATGAAGATAGATGCTTACTTTATACTATATGGAAAAATTAACTCGAAGTAGATCAAAGACCTAAACATAACACTTAAAACAATAAAACTCACAGAAGAACATAAAGAGGCAAAGTATTGTAACACTGAATTGGGCAATGATTTCTTGGGTATGATACAAAATGTACAGTTATAAAAAACAAATAGGCTACATCAAAATTTTAAACTTTTGCGCATCAAAGGAACACAATGAAGAGTGAAAAGGAAAGTCACAGAATGGGAAAAAATACCTGCTGAGAGATTAATATTGAGAATATAGAGACCTCCTAAAAATCAGCTATACGAAACCAAACATCCAATTAAAAAATGGACAGAGGATCTGAATTAACATTTCTCCAAAGAAGGTATATGAATGACCAAAAATCCACTGAGTGACGCTCAACATAAATAATCATTATCCCCAAACCACAATGAAATACCACCTCACATCTACTGGATAATACAAAAAAAAGAAAACAATGAGTGCAGACAAAGATGTGGAGAAACTGAAATGCTTATGCACTGCTAGTGGGAAGGTAAAATGGTGCTGCTGCTATGATAAAAAGTGTGGCAGTTTTTCAAAAAATCAAAAACAGAATTACTGTATGATCCAGCAATTCCACCTCTGGTTATACACCCAAAAGTATTAAACACAGGGACTCAGACAGATCCACATTCTCAGCAGCATTATTTACAATAGCCAAAAAATGGAAGCTACTCAAGTGCTTTCATTGGTAGATAAATGGATGAACAAAATGTGACATATACCGACAACAGAATGTTACTCAGCCTTAAAAAAACGGATTCCCTGGTGGCTCAGACAATAGAGTCTGCCTGCAATGAGGGAGACCTGAGTTCAATCCCTGGGTCAAGAAGATCTCCTGGAGAAGAAAATGGCAACCCACTCCAGTATTCTTGCCTAGAAAATCCCATGGACAGAAGAGCCTGGCAGGCTACAGTCCACGGGGTCACAAAGAGTTGAACATGACTGAGAGACTGCAGCCTTAAAAACAAGGAAATTCTGATGTGCTACAATGTGTATGAGCCTTGAGAACATTGTGCTAAGTGAAATATGGCAGTCACACACACACAAAAGAACACTGTATGATTCTACTTATATGGTAGAGCAGTCAAATTCATAGACAGAGAAAGTAGAAGAGTGGTTGCCAGGGGCTGTGGGCAGAGGATGAGTTATTATCAATCAGTAGTTTCCGTTTTCCAAGATGAAAAGAGTTCTCTGGAGATGGGTGGTAGTGAAAGCTGCATGAAATGTAAATATATTTAATACCACTTAACACTTAAAAATGATTAAGTTGGTAAATTTTATGTGTAAATTTACCACAATTAAAAAAAAATAAATAAAAATGGGGGGAGAAACTTTTTTTACATTTAGCATTCATGTTTTTCCTAATTAAAAATGAAGATCAATTTTCATTCTACTTGTTCCCAAATAATACTGCAGGAAAATAACCTACCGTCTCTGCTCCAAGAGTCTGCAAGCCAGTGTAAGTTCTGTCCAGCTATTGAAAGAAGAGTATTAAGTTTTACTATGCTTACTTATAAACCTTAGGATACAATCTTATCTAAAACACTTTCACTGCAAGTCTTCCTTTCATAATATCTACTTTTTCATAATGTAAATTATTGATTTATCACATCAATAAAAGCCCTCAATTTTCTAAGAGAAAAATTGAATAAAATAAATAAAACAACTTCAGACATATAAGCAGTTATTATAAAGACAGGCTATAAAAATATACATGCAGTATGATGGCACAATTAAATACTCATGTATTTACTAAGCACTTCTGGAAAAAATGAAAGAAAATTTAGGCAATACTAGTAACTACCAGTATATTTGCATCATGGATGATTTATTTCAGAGTAGAGAAAGAAGTATACATTGAGGGAATGTTAATTATATAAACAAAAAAGTTACAATTACATACAAAGAAGATATGTTCATATTCTTGCATTTTATATTTTAAATTAAATTAAAAGTTAAAAAAGGATTTGTGGCAGCTTGCCAATATAAATCGTACACAGTAAGATCGAAAGGTAAAAATGATGAAGTGAGGAGGGGAGGGGAGAGGAGAAGAGGGGAAGGGGAGGAAAGGGGAAAAATACGAAGCCAGGGATAGGTTAGTAAATGTAAAATTTTAAAAGTTTGCAAGAATGTCCCTGACGGCTCAATGGTAAAGAATCTGCCTGCCAATGCAGGAAACTTGAGTTTGTTCCCTGGGTCAGGAAGATTCCTTGGAGAAGGAAATGGCAACCAACTCCAGTATCCTTGCCTGGGATACACCATGGAAACAGAAGCCTGGAGGGCTACAGTCCATGGGGTCACAAAAGAGTTGACACGATTTAGCGACTAAACAACAACAAAGGCTTGCAAGAGGTAGATTTCAAGTTTGGCTGAGCTCCTAAACAGTCAACACAGAGATGACAACTCAGTCATGAGATCTAGTATTCATAATTTAAAAGGCAATACAGGGTGGATTTATAGTAGCCCCATGGAAGAGATCTGGAGTTTTAATGCTTAAACCTTCACCAATAGGGTGACTGTATTAAAGATACGGGCAATTTTAAGGCTATATCCATTTTCATGTTCTCCAGAGCACAGAAATAACAGTCTCTCTGTAAACTGCACTGGCCTATATTTTACTTGTGGGACCTTGTTTTGCAAGAGACATTGACAAAACAGAACTATTATCAAAATGGCAAGAGAACTGGAAAGCATAGCATATAAGCAATGCTACAAGAACAGGTTTAGGCTGGAGAAGGAATGATTTAAGGAGATATGAAAGTTATCAATAAACATTTTTAGAATTCTTAATAAACAAAACAAAATCCTGTTCTGTTCTACTCCAGAAATCAAACAATGATAAATGAGATCAAGGTTAGAAGAGGGGGGCAGGGGTCACACAGTTTTAAGTAAACTTAGGAAAGAAGCTTCCAAAAGTTTATTTACTAAACAGATAAATAGAAATGTCTGGGGAATTACTGTGCTCCGTGGTGATGACTAGGAGAGGTTCAGATGACTATTCAAGGATGCAGGATATGTGAATTCATCCTGGAAACTTTAAATGCTACAGAACTCTTAACAGAGTCTTTAGTATGCAATATAATTATTACAGTATCAAATATAGATTGTTATATACTACAGAATCTCAGAATACAGATCACTGTGGACTTTAATAACCAAGAAAAGCTACACAGGAACTTAAAGAATGGAAAGAATCCACACCGGCATACGAGAAGGGAAGAGGATAAAAGACAACATCAAAAAAGGCCCCCAGTATCTCTGGGACATGAATAGAGACTGACCTGACTGGAGCAGGACGTTCACACAGATTAGTGTGACATAATTTAGGGGAAGTATGTCAAGTCAAAATGTGAAGAGTCTCCAATTCCAGGCAGGGGAATCTAAACTTGAATAACAGATATTCAATCAAAGCTTCTCAGAGAGGAATAACATAACGGTTCTTGTGTTTGAAGAAGAATAATCTGACAGTGGTGTACAGAATGGACTGAGGGGAACGGAGATAGACTGGAATTAAAAAGGCTAATCAGGAGACAGAATAGACTAATGGCCAAGAAGAGTGGGAAGGGTGAAGGATAGTCTATAAGAAAGATTATGAAGAAAGAGTCATGGTCGGCAAGTGAATAAATATTTAGAACACAGAGGGATAAATCAAAGATGGTTCTGAGAGTTAACAAAGAAACAGCAGGAAATATGATACTCTAGTATAAATAAAGATCAATGGTCACAACAGAGGTGCTTAAGTTCTCAAGGCCAATCAATAAATGATAAATAGTAAATCTGAGAAAAATCTGGTAACATTTTAAATACTGCTGTTTTAAAACTGTCTCATTCACCAGAAACTCTGAGTGATAAGGACAATACAATATGTGTAAAAACTATGCAAACAATTCCCTTTATTTTAGGGATCAGGGCTGAGCCCAGTGCAATATAAGATGGCATGTGCAGTGCTTAAAATAAGTTAAGGGGAAAGCAAGACTATTTTAGACCTTCCTCTAAGTGGGAACATATCCTGCCCTACTGAACAAAGTGGCTAAATATTCTTTATTTGGTTTCAGTTCTTCACTGAGGTTTTAAGAAAATCTTGTTTTACAGTAATCTCTAGAAAATAACTTAAACATGAAGTTTAGCAGTGCTGTTTACCAACAATGGAGGACAAATTTCAGGTGGTTTTAAGGTTGAAAAGGGTACATTTGTAGAACAAAGGGAACAAAGAGGGAATTTTGAAAATGTACTCAGATTCATCTGGAAGCAATTAATGGGAATAATGTGGTAAACCGCAAAGTAAGGGTACTTTGGAAGGAGTTCAACATTAGGATTATATCTAACAGACAGAAAATGTACATGAGACTACTACAGAGAGGGGCATAAGGGTAATTTACAAAAATGCTCTATCTTCCAACTATGAACGCTAAATGCTTATTATATAAATTGGAAAAGAAACATACATACACAGAAAAAAGGGGCAGGAGAAACTGTCCACAATGTCATTACTTCAATTACTCCAACTTTTTAGTTTATTTGTGTTTTTTTCCATCTATTTAAAATCTTGGTTGACCTCATATTATATATAGTTTTATATTTATGCTTTTCACTTACTATAATGGTAGTTTCCCCATGTACAGAAAACACTTTGTAAAATAAATTTATAATGGTTACATAATAAACCATGTGGATATATCAGTTAAGGATTCCAAAAGTAGTACAACCCTGCACAGGACTTTATATTTTCTAAAATATGTTCACTTCTATCTTTATTCTTAGGAGATAAATAGACAAGGATTATTATTTGCGCCTCTTTCTACAGAAAATTAAGATGTAAAAAAGTAAAATATAGATTAAAAAGGAAAAGATTTCATTTACTTATTAGCCCCAGGTAACACAGTAATAGTGAGCTCTGATCAGAGATCAAGTCTTCTGATTATTCAACCAGCTCATCTTTTTAAAGAACAGAGTTTGTTGCAAAGTGACCCTTTCCTCAACATTTAGAGGACAAATGCTGCAGCAGTAAGCAGAACACACTCAAACAGATCTATCCTCCTTCCACTATCTGAAGTGGTTAACTTCTCTCAGAAGGTCTAACCTACCACTTCAGGTGCAGGTGAAAAGAGACACTTCATTTCTGGGGAGCAATGCTTTGTTTTGTTACAATACCTTCAGATTATGTATGATATCTATCCGCTTGTTCTGGCTGTCCTTAAAGTGAACTTGCACTCTGACAGGAAACTCACCCCAGCCTCTTCTGGTCAAGTGAAAAGGAGGCTCTCTAGGGAAAAGCAGATATTAATTTATTAGTTCATTTTCACTCTCTCATTCTAGAAAAGGAAATTTTCCCATAATGGGTAAGTTAGAACTTCACATGTTTCTGACAATTATTTATATTTCCTTACTTGATGCTAAATCAATATGCTGAATTTTGCTAAACTGCTAAACTATAGAAGAAAAAAATTCAACTCAAATCTACATTAAACTTTCAACCACTGAATACTTAGAGCTAAGACACTTACACCATATAATCCAGTGTCATTATTTTCATAGACAGGGAATTAAGGTGATTTGACGGTATTAAAGCCAGAACCCTGGACTGCTACCTGACAGAGGCTGTGAGGGACATTCCTTACCCCTAAACACTCACGTATTCCTCTACTCTGGCAAAAACAAAATAAACCATATTCAATCCAAAGGTGACAAATTTATTTAAGCTATCTACTAAGAAGACTTAAAAAAAATTGTATCTGACTTTACATAATTTTAGTGAATAGAGAGGAATGTGTGATTGCTAATGAGAATTTTCAGTCAAAACTTAATTTGTGAAGGAAATAAAAAGGAAGAGTGATGAGAAAAAGACTGGTTTGCTGTTGATAATTGGTGTTGGGTACATGAGGATTCAATATACTCTACTTTGTCTATGTCTGGAATTTTCCATAATAAAAAGTTTAAAAATGTAATTGAGGCCCCATTGAAACCATGGGGGTCAATTGAAACCATGTACTTAAGAATAACACGGTTTAAGTTAATGGAGGAAAGAGAGAATGCTTTAAAGTGAAAATGTTCATTATGAATCACTGGTCTGGAATTACTATAATGAGAAAGGATACCAAGACTGCAGGGAGAAAGTACTTTCAGTGGGATTTGCTTTTGGAAAACTAAGGAGAGACGTGAATTCAGTAAGGTAGAGGGAGTCCAAGAACACACCCTGGAGAGGAGTCCAAGAACAGATATGAATCATCAGGCACAAGGCCAGAGGCTACCAGGAGAACCTAAGGCAGGAAAAACCCTGAGTATGACAGCAGCCTGGAAAGCAGTGAAAGGAACAGCTGTATTATAAACTAGGGAAAAAAGAAAGCAAAGAAACAAGAGTGCTTTGGAAGAAACCAGCTGAGATAGCAAGAGAAGTAGCCATGATGTCAGCATAAATTCAGACAGAAATAAAAGAGACGTGGGATCAAATGAGAAGGTTGACTTGAGGCAGCAGTCTGAAAAGGAATCCAAAGTCAGAGATACAGTGGGGCCTAGAAACATAGTGGACTTAAGAATAATTAAAGAAAATTCTATAGATGATAGGTTTAGTCACTTAAATTCCAGTAAAGCTAAGTGAATGGCCTAAATTCATCTTGTAATATTCGTCAATCATACTGTTTGTATGCTGAACTTCTCTTACAAAGGATAGAGTAAATTAGTTGTGCTCCATCATTTATAGTCTAAACTTTAGTGAATGGATAGGAAGGACTGCAGGAAGACAGAAGACACACAAACCAGGAAAAAGGAACAAGGATTTTAACAGGAAATTCCTCCTTAACCATATTTTTGGAAGGAAAAAAGGAATCTAAGACCTACCAACAGATGAGACATCACCTACCGAATATTCTACCTCAAAAGATATTATGCGTTTCACACAACAAAGGACTGCTTCCCTTGAAGATAATTCTGTATTTCTAGATTCCTCAAAGGCTTTCCTGGTAGCTCAGCTGGTAAAGAATTTGCCTGCAATGCAGACCTCGGTTCAATTCCTGGATCAGGAAAATCCCCTGGAGAAGGGACAGGTTACCCTCCAGTATTCTTGGACTTCCTTGGTAGCTTAGACAATAAAGAATCCGCCCGCAATGTGGGAGACCTGGGTTGGGAAGATCCCCTGGAGGGGGGCACGGCAACCCACTCCAGTATTCTGGCCTGGAGAAACCCCATGGACAGAGAAGTGTGGTGGGTCACAATCCATGGGGTCACAGAGTCAGACACGACTGAGCAACAAAGCACAGCACAGATTCCTCATAGAGGGTGAAATGTATCAATAACCAACAAGAAAAACTCACAGAGTACTGGACTTTAAAAATGGCTTTCTTAAAAATATAGAATGAAGCATAACTCCTTGTCCAACTAATTAATTCAAATGGCCAGTCTTTTAAGATCACTTCTAGTTACCCCAAATCCACTATCTAATGAAACTTCCTATTACATTTCTTTTTTTAATTTAAATAAGCTCTGGCCAGTTTAATTATTTTAATTGGAGGCTAGTTACTTTACAATACTGTACATGTGTCCCCCACTTCTTATCCATTCGTCTGCCGATGGACATCTAGGTTGCTTCCATGTCCTAGCTATTGTAAACAGTGCTGCGATGAACCCTGGGGTCCACGTGTCTCTTTCAATTCTGGTTTCCTCAGTGTGTATGCCCAGCAGTGGGATTGCTGGGTCATATGGCAGTTCTATTTCCCATTTTTTTAAGGAATCTCCACACTGTTCTCTATAGTGGCTATACTAGTTTGCATTCCCACTAACAATGTAAGAGGGTTCCCTTTTCTCTGCACCCTCTCCAGCATTTATTGTTTGTAGACTTTTTGATAGCAGCCATTCTGACTGGCATGAGATGGTACCTCATTGTGGTTTTGATTTGCATTTCTCTCATTATGAGTGATGTTGAACATCTTTTCATGTGTTTGTTAGCCATCTGTAGGTCTTCTTTGGAGAAATGTCTGTTTAGTTCTTTGGCCCATTTTTTGATTAGGTCATTTATTTTTCTGGTACTGAGCTGCTTGTATATTGAGATTATTTGTCAGTTGCTTCGTTTGCTATTATTTTCTTCCATTCTGAAGGTTATTTTTTTTACCTTGCTTATAGTTTCCTTTGTTGTGCAAAAGCTTTTAAGTTTAATTAGGTCCAATTTGTTTATTTTTGTTTTTATTTCCATTACTCTGGGAGGTGGGTCATAGAGGATCCTGCTGTGACTTATGTCAGAGTGTTCTGCCTATGTTTTCCTCTAGGAGTTTTATAGTTTCTGGTCTTACTTTTAGATTTGTAGTCCATTTTGAGTTTATTTTTGTGCATGTGTTAGAAAGTGTTCTGCTGCTGCTGCTGCTAAGTCGCTTCAGTCGTGTCCAACTCTGTGCGACCCCACTGATGGCAGCCCACCAGGCTCCCCCATCCCTGGGATTCTCCAGGCAAGAACACTGGAGTGGGTTGCCATTTCCTTCTCCAATGCATGAAAGTGAAAAGTGAAAGTGAAGTCGCTCAGTCGTGTCTGACCCTCAGCGACCCCATGGACTACAGCCTACCAGGCTCTTCTGTCCATGGGATTTTCCAGGCAAGAGTACTGGAGTGGGCTGCCATTGCCTTCTCCAGAAAGTGTTCTAGTTTCTTTCTTTTACAAGTGGTTGACCAGTTTTCCCAGCACCACTTGTTAAAGAGATCGTCTTTTCTCCATTGTATATTCCTGCCTCCTTTGTCAAAGATAAAGTGTCCATAGGTGTGTGGATTTATCTCTGGGCTTTCTATTTTGTTCTATTGATCTATATTTCTGTCTTTGTGCCTGGCCAGTTTTATTAAAGAAAATTTGTACACAATTTACTTTTCACCAGTCTGTGCTGGCATGCTTCTGATGATATCAGAATCACCTGGATCAATGATAGCCAGTGTGCATACCCTGCAGTATTTTCCACATGCTGTGCCCAATTCAGTATTATTGCCACTGTAGTGATGGACACCAGTTTTGGCCAATCAGCATAATACTCTATTTCAGATTTCCTCAGGGCTGGGCAATTGCTGGTGAGGATGACCAGTTTTGCTTTGCCTTGTCTGATCATTTTCAGAGTCTGCTTATAGCCTAGCACATACTTTCCACTTTTCTTAACCAGCTGAAGCCCAGAGCTGATTGACTCCAGTGACTCTGTTATTTTCTTTGCGGCCACCATCTTCTGGTCTTAGGTACAGGATGTCCCCAACCAAGAGCATCTGCCAAGATGGCCAGGGAGCAAGAAAGGGCTTACATTTCTGAAGAGCTCTGTTATAAAAAAGATTTCATTTTCTTCCTGCAAGTTGTATGCTTTCTGCAATCACAAATAAATTCTTCCTCCATAGGACCTTCAAAAAATCTAAAACATTCCACTAAGCTGTCCACCCTGAAGGGTAAACACATTCTGTTCCTTGTAACAGCAGCAGAAGCAAATACCTATATTGTTTAGCATAATCCTACTACTCTTCTAAGCTCTTTATATCTATTAACTAATCTAATCTTTATAACCACAATATGAAACATCCTGAGACACAGTGAGGCTAAGTAACTAGCCAAAGGTCACAGAGCAATTAAGTAGTGAATCTGAGATTTAATCTCAAGTAACAGGCTCCAGAGTGCTGGCCCCCATCCCCCACCCCCGTGATCCTTTTTTTTTTTAAATGATACAATTTGAAGAGGCTCACTAGGACAGTCCTTTGGGGGCCTAGTCCATTGTAGTCTCTCACATACAAAGGCCAGGAATATTTTAACACCGGTACCATGTGTTCTTCATGTTTGAAATCCCTGTATCAAGTCCTAAGCCTAGCAAACATGTAGTGACTATCTTGTGCCTAAAATCAAAGTTTACAGTCACAGCTTTTAGAAAGTTGGCTAAGGATGGCCATAGCAACTGAACTTAATGGAAAACAGATGGTTTGTTGGAGCAGAATCTACCCATGCTCTTCATCAAGTAATGTGCTCTGACAAGGAGATTCACAGTGCATGGGAAACACACATGCACTTTGGTTCAGAGAGATTATCCTTAAATTTCAAGTCAGCTGAAAAGATCTCACCTACTCATCACATTACTCTAGATACTTTGACACAAGAAATATCTTAAAAGTCTCGTAAAGAACACAGAGTTAAATTAAATCAAGAACACAGGTTAATGTTCTGTCATACCTGAAGTTTAAAGTTCAGTTCTAAGGAGAATATTTTAAAAATACAGATAAACTGGAATGTGCCAGAGAATATAACCTGGAGGGCAGAGGAACACAAAGTCACATAAACAACTGAAACAAATGTGGATGTCTGGCTTGGAGGAAAACAGAAGAGACCTAACAGTGCTCTCAAAATATCTGAACAACAGCTATATGGAAAAGAGTTTATAATGATTCTGTGTGGTGTCACAAAATATATGGAAGTGTACTGGTTAGAAGTTAAAGGAAGTTAGGACTCTCCTCAATATAATTCAGTTCAGTCGCTCAGTTGTGTCCGACTCTTTGAGACCCCATGGACTGCAGCATGCCAGGCTTCCCTGTCCATCACCAATTCCTGGAGCTTGCTCAAACTCATGTCTATCAAGTCCGTGATGCCATCCAACCATCTCATCCTCTGTCATCCCCTTCTCATCCCACCTTCAATCCTTCCCAGCATCAGGGTCTTTTCCAATGAGTCAGTTCTTTACATCAGATGGCCAAAGTATTAGAGCTTCAGCATCAGTCTTTCCAATGAATATTCAGGACTGATTTCCTTTAGGATAGACTGGTTGGATCTCCTTGCAGTCCAAGGGACTCTCAAGAGTTTTCTCCAACACCACAGTTAGAAAGCATCAATTCTTAGGTGCTCAACTTTCTTTATAGTCCTCAATATAATTAAAAACTTCCAAACAAACATAGCCACTTACAAATAGAAAGGCCCACATCACGAATTCATCATTCACTCAACATGAAATGAGCATTTACTATATGCTAGGCATGGCTCTAGATAAAGACAATTAAGAAAAATTCCCAAACATCCAGAAGTTCTGAATCTAGTAAGGGAGACATACATGTAAATTAGTAAGTGTAATAACAAATGTATATACATTACTTGCTATGAAAACAGAGGTATGGTTGATCATTAACAAACTGTTTCTCTAGAAACACAAGCAAGGTTCTCTTTTAAAATACTATTTAAAAATCATAGTATTGTACTTAATAAAACACAGTAAAGTATGCTCTTGGGAAAGGTATGTGGTAATAGTTTAATGCACAACCTGTGAAAAACTTAACTGGTCAGACATAGCACCACAGTTAATTATGGAATACTGTTAAAGTGGCATGAGTCAAACAGAAAATGTGAAACCTCATAAATTTCACAAAACAAAGTTCATTTACAATTAACGGAAGATACTCTAGATGTAAAAGACAAGAGAGAAATTTGACAAGGAGCTATGGCATGATCTCTCCCCTAGATTTCCTCAGACTTAAAATACAATCTGATAAACGTGACCTTTACCTACAGATTGGATTTCTTAGTAAATATAATTTCATATATTATTGCATGATACTCTTCTACAACCTAAAGGAAGCCATGTGTTTCACAAAGTCCAATTCTTGGGATGAGAACTGAGAAATAACATGGGCACTGATTTGCATCATTAAAGTATTAGGGTTTTACATAATGAGCTTCTAACCCCACTTTTAGTAAATCAGATGTTTATCATCAATAAAAAAATATGATTAATACATTTTAACTGATTCACATGTTTTATATTAAATAAAATGCTTTCCTAAAACAGTGTTGTTGTTGCTGCTGTTTTACTGTATGGAATTTTTTGCCTGGACATTAAGACATATTTTTTATATTAATATTTATACCTTTATGGACAAAGTGCTTTTTAAACTCACCTACTATTTCTTAACAAAATCACTAAAATATCTGTACTTAAACAATAGGCTAATTTGGAGTTAGGATATCTAAACTCAGAAAATACTGTTAATCTTAAGTTATCTTAAAGTACAAAATATTGTTACTATTCCAAGAATTCAAGTAAACAATCATTTACTTGTATTTTAACCCCTGTAAGAAAGTAGGGCAAAGAAGGAATCATTGAGAAAGTTAACTTCTGAGTTATATCTTAAAGGATAAATGGCAGATCTTAAGAAAGACAGCTACACTGTGTACACATAAGCATATGTATGTGTGTATAAGCAAAGAAGACAGACAATAGGAAGATGGTATTCCTAGCAAAGAAAACAAATCTAGGTCACCAGTGGAATTCTAGGTGAGGCTAGATGAGCTGTACTGGGTATTTCTAAAAGGTTTCATGAACCAGGTATAGATTGAAACAAAATCACAAGGTTTTTTCAACTCTATTGTCTGAGAGCCTATGAATGTACTTGCTCCTTTATCAATCTGTACCATTAGAATAAAACAGAACAGCAACACTTTTCCAAGGTTCTATCAAATGAAATATGTCAAGAAAATAAAGGAAGTAAAAGAAAAAAACCTTGTTTGCACTGGAAAACTCTTACACTGATTCATTCTCTTGGGTAGACAAGATAGAAAGATTCAATATCATGAAAAGTATGAAAATTAATCATTAATTCAATGTGATTTCAATCCATAAATCGACACTTAGAATCTAAAGTAACCTGGAACAACATATGTACTCAAGAATGACCAAGACAAAAATTGTAGAATAATAATAATAATAATGATCAGGGGAACATACTCTACCTAAGATCAGCATATTCTATTAAGCGAAACAATTAAAATAGTATAGTATTAGTACAGGAATCAAATTAACAAAATCTAGCATCAGATCCATGTTTTTATGAGAATTAAGTGCATATTAAAGGACAGATCAGCTGATAATTAATATATACCTAAATATCCATATGAAGAATATAAATGTTGTGTACTAGCTACAAAATCTCATCTCCAAGTATTTGACTTTTTCACCAACGCCTATCTTCCAGCTCCATTTATAATCTATTTATTAGAAATAGATTTATTTTTTGACCCCCACAGAGATTTTCATTTCTTGTCCATAACAGTTTTCACTACCCATTACTGCTATTATGTAATCTCCCAATGTAATCTCCTTCTCTCCTTACTCAGCTTAGATTCCATGGTATATCACTACCATATTATTATTATTAAAGTAAGGAAATCAATGAACCGGGAGACCAAGGTTTTGGAAGACTTGTCTATCTGCATGCCAAAGTCCTAAGAGTGATGGCAAGAGTACTGGTAGAGAGAATATCAGCACACTAGGTGCTACAATTGTTTTTGAAAGAGGAATGACTAGGAAATCAGTAAATGCTCCCAAAAAGGAGAAGCAGCAGATCTTATAAAATTTCAAAGGAGCAGAAGTTTTTAGAGAAAAGAAGGGGAAAACTGGTCTGGAAGCCACAAATACAAGCAAGACAGACAAGCACCCATTTCTAGAACCAATGGTATATACGGTGTGTAAGAGGGAAAAAAAACAAAAACAAAAACAAAAGTTACCACTTGAAAGTTTTCTCAGGAGAAACAGTGTTCTCAGGAATTAGTCAGGTTTTACTTCAGAGTCAGGAGTGCTCTAAAGGAATGTTCTAAAGAAAGCTGAAGATACAGATTTCACTGATAATAAACCAAAACCACTTCTACAATACATTCATATAGTGAACATATGGGTGATAGGTAACATCACATATAGATATGAACAATACACCTAAATGAAACAAATTTTTACAAGTGTATATATATATAATGTGTGTGTTTGTGTGTGTATAAAATCATTCCATCTTTGTGAAATAATCACAACAAAAAACTTCAATAGCTCTGCTAGATTAAAAGAGAAAAAATATCATTAAAGGTTACTTCTGAGAGGGTGAGATCATGGGGAACTTACAACATTAAGTATTTCTATAAAGTCAGAATCCTTTATTAAGTTCTAATATATTCTGATAATCATTAAAACAGTAACATTTTTATATTTATCTCTATCTATATAAACAAGTTATTTCCAGAGGAGAGGAGAATAAGCTGGTGTAATTCATATGGTAACAACCTGACAGGTGGGGATGGTACCTGTTTAGTGAGACAGAAATCTGCAATAAAGAACCACAGCTAAAATTATATTGTGACTAAAAGCCAAAGCTGAATAAATTATTAATAATACAAGAATTTCAAAGGTGTGTTCTTGAGTTAAACCACTTTCCTTCCACTTCAGTAATTCTGTACTTCTCAGGTTTAATAACTCAAATAGTGCTCACCTAACTTCCACAAGATCATTTGGTTTATAGCTGGGATGAAGAAAGAACCAAACTTTCTTGACAAAATGATTAATACTGGGTTCTCTACGAGAGCCTCGGACATATACCATCCACTTGTGGGTTGACTGGTCATTTTCTTCTCTCTTATCAGGAGGTATATACCTAGAGTAGGGAGGGGAAAAAAAAACGACTTGAAATCTTTGTTCCTAACAAACCAATTAACTACTACTTAAAACAAGATTAAAAATCAATTACAAGAAGAAAATGGGAAAATTTACACATACATGAAGAGTAGACAACATACTACTTACCAATTAATAGGGAGAAAAAGAAATCAAAAGAGAAATTAAAAAAATACCTAGAGACATCTGAAAATGGAAATAGAGCATACCAAAACTGCAGTGATGCAGCAAAAACAGTTCTAAGAAGGAAGTTTATAGAGATAAATGCCTACATAAAGAAAAAAAGATCTCAAATTAATAACCTAATTTTATACCCTAAGGAACTAGAAAGAGAAAAACAACCTAAACCCTAAGTTGGGAAAAGGAAAGAAATAACAAAGATCAGAGTGGAAACAAAGACTAAAAACACAACAGAAAAGGCCAAAGAAAGAAGAGTTGGTTTTCTGAAAAGATAAAATAAGACAAATTTTATCTTTACACAGACTTACCAAGAGGAGGGACTCAAACAAATAAAATTATAAATGAAAGAGGAGATGTTATAACTGATACCACACAAACACAAAAGATCATAAAAGACTAAGAACAATTGCACATCAACAAACTGGACAACTTAGCAGTAATGAATAAAACCTAGAAATAGACACCCTACCCAGACTGAATGGTGAAGAAATAGAAATCTGAACAGAACAGTTACTAGCAAGGAGACTGAATCAGCAAACAAAAACCTCCCAACAAAGTACATTCCAGGACCAGTGGTTTAAAGGGTGAATTCTACCAAACAGATAAAGATTTTATTCCAATCCTCAACCTCTTCCAAAAAATAAAAGAAGAGGGAACACTCAATGATCTCATTTTATGAAGCCAAAATTACCAATACCAGAGCCAAGTGAGGATACTACAAGAAAAGGAAATTATAAGCCAGTGTCCCTGATAAAGGGCTTCCCAGGTGGCTCACTGGTCAAGAATCTGCCTGCGAATGCAGGAGATGCTGGTTCAATCCCTGGGTTGGCAAGATCTCCTAGAGAAGAAAATGGCAACCCACACCAGTATTCTTGCCTGGGAAATCCCATGGGCAATGGAGCATGGCAGGCTACAGTTCATGGGGTCACAAAAGAGTCATACATGACTGAGTGACTAAACAACAATCCTTGATAAAAGTAAATGCAAAATTCTTCAACAAAACATTAGCAAACAGAATTCAACAGACCTTTAAAAGTATCATACAACATGAGCAAGTGAGATTTATTCCAGGCATACAAGGATGGTTTGACATCTACAAATCAATGCAACACATCACACTAATGAAATGAAGGCTAAAAATTTTATAATCATCTCAAAAGATGTAGTAAAAGCATTAGACAAAATTCAGTATCTACTCATAATAAAAATTCTCAACTGCATATAGAGGAAGCATTTCTTAAAATAATAAAGCCACACATGACAAGCCCACAGCTAAGATCATACTGAATGGTGAAAGCCAGAAGATTTTCCTCTAAGATCAGGAACAAGACAAGGATGTCCACTATTGCCATTTTTATTCAACACAGTACTATAAGTCCTAGCCAGAGCAATTAGACAAAAAAATAGAAGAAATAAAAGGCAAACTGAAAAGGAAGAAGTAAAATTCTCTCTATTTGCACAAAACATAATATCATACATAGAAAAACCTAAAGACTCCATCACAAAACTATTAAATGAATTCAGTAGAGTTGTAGGATATAAAATCAACATTAAAAAATCAGTTGTTTCTATATACTGACAACAAACTACCAGAAAGAGAAATTGACAATAATTTCATTTACAACAGCATCAAATACAATAAAACACTTAGCAATTTAACCAGAGGTAAAAGATATGTACACTGAAAACTGTAAGACACTATCAACTATACGTCAGTAAACAAAAATAAAACTAAAAATCTATAAGACACTGATGAAAGAAACTGAAGAAGGCATGGATATTCTGTGCTCAAGAACTGGAAAAACAGTTAAAATGTTCATACTACATTGCAATCTCTATCAAAATTCCAATGGCATTTTTTACAAATAGAAAAACAATCCTAAAATCTATGTGCAACGAGAAAAGATTCTGAATAGCCAAATCAATCATGAGAAGGAAGATAAAAGCTGAAGGCATCATGTTTCCTGGTTTCAAACTATATTACAAAGCTACAGTAATCAAAACGGTGTTGTACTGGAATAAAAACACATAAACCAATGCCACAAAATAGAGAGAGAAGAAATAAACTCACACTGGTCATTAATTTCCAAGGAGGAAGCTAATATATACAGTGAGGGAAAGGATAGTTTCAATAAATGGTGCTGGGAAAACTGAAAAGCCACATGCAAAAGAATGAACTGAACCTCTATCCACAACAGACCCAAAATCGACCCAAAATGGATTCACAAGTTAAATTTAAGACCTAAAACCATAAAACTGGAAGAAAGTATAAAGGGCAAGCTTTTTTATATCTGTCTGGGCAATGATTTTTTGGATCTGACACCAAAAACAGAGGCAATAACAGGACACTAATAGATGGAGAAATATACCATGTTCATGGATTGGAAGAATCAGTATAGTGAAAATGAGTATACTACCCAAAGCAATCTACAGATTCAATGCAATCCCTATCAAGCTGCCAGCGGTATTTTTCACAGAACTAGAACAAATAATTTCAAGATTTGTATGGAAACACAAAAAACCTCAAATCGCCAAAGCAATCTTGAGAAAGAAGAATGGAACTGGAGGAATCAACTTGCCTGACTTCAGGCTCTACTACAAAGCCACAGTCATCAAGACAGTATGGTAATGCCACAAAGACAGAAATATAGATCAATGGAACAAAATAGAAAGCCCAGAGATAAATCCACACACATATGGACACCTTATCTTTGACAAAGGAGGCAAGAATATACAATGGAGTAAAGACAATCTCTTTAACAAGTGGTGCTGGGAAAACTGGTCAACCACTTGTAAAAGAATGAAACTAGATCACTTTCTAACACCATACACAAAAATAAACTCAAAATGGATTAAAGATCTAAATGTAAGACCAGAAACTATAAAACTCCTAGAGGAGAACATAGGCAAAACACTCTCCGACATACATCACAGCAGGATTCTCTATGATCCACCTCCCAGAATACTGGAAATAAAAGCAAAAATAAACAAATGGGATCTAATTAAAATTAAAAGCTTCTGCACAACAAAGGAAACTATAAGCAAGGTGAAAAGACAGCCTTCTGAATGGGAGAAAATCATAGCAAATGAAGCAACTGACAAACAACTAATCTCAAAAATATACAAGCAACTTATGCAGCTCAATCCCAGAAAAATAAACGACCCAATCAAAAAAAGGGCCAAAGAACTAAATAGACATTTCTCCAAAGAAGACATATGGATGGCTAACAAACACATAAAAAGATGCTCAACATCACTCATTATTAGAGAAATGCAAATCAAGACCACAATGAAATACCACTTCACACCAGTCAGAATGGCTGCGATCCAAAAGTCTGCAAGCAATAAATGCTGGAGAGGGTGTGGAGAAAAGGGAACCCTCCTACACTGTTGGTGGGAATGCAAACTAGTACAGCCACTATGGAGAACAGTGTGGAGATTCCTTAAAAAATTGCAAATAGAACTGCCTTATGACCCAGCAATCCCACTGCTGGCATACACACCGAGGAAACCAGAATTGAAAGATACACGGGTACCCCAACGTTCATCGCAGCACTGTTTATAATAGCCAGGACATGGAAACAACCTAGATGTCCATCAGCAGATGAATGGATAAGAAAGCTGTGGTACATATACACAATGGAGTATTACTCAGCCATTAAAAAGAATACATCTGAATCAGTTCTAATGAGATGGATGAAACTGGAGCCAATTATACAGAGTGAAGTAAGCCAGAAAGAAAAACACCAATACAGTATACTAACACATATATATGGTATTTAGAAAGATGGTAATGATGACCCTGTATGCAAGACAGCAAGAGACACAGATGTGTAGAGCAGACTTTTGGACTCTGTGGGAGAGGGAGAGGGTAGGATTATTTGGGAGAATGGCATTGAAACATGTATACTATCATGTAAGAAATGAATCGCTAGTCTATGTTCAATGCAGGATACAGGATGCTTGGGGCTGGTGCACAGGGATGATCCAGAGAGATGATATAGGGTGGGAGGTGGGAGGGGGTTCATGCTTGGGAACTCGTGTACACCCGTGGCAGATTCATGTCAATGTATGGCAAAACCAATACAGTATTGTAAAGTAAAATAAAGCAAAAATAAAAATTTATTTAAAAAAAAACCACAGAGGCAATAAAACCAAAACAAGTAGAACTACATCAAACTAAAAAGCATTTGTACATGAAAGGAAACCACCAACAAAATGAAAAGACAACCTATGGAATGGAAAAAGATACTTCTAAATCATGTATCTGATAAAGGGTTAATATTCAAAACATGAAGAACTCACAAAATAGCAAAACAAAGACAAAACAAAAAAATCTAATTTATAAATAGGCAGAGGATCAAACTAAACTTCCAGTTATAAACAAGTCACGTAATGTATAGGTAATGTATAGCTATGGTGACAGATGGTAACTAGACTTACTGTGGTAATCATTTTGCAATATATAAAAATATCAAATCACTACGCTGTCTACCTAAAACAAGTATAATGTTGCTAGATCAACTGTACTTCAATTAAACAAAACTATTTTTAAGGAGATAGATAAACATATTAACATACACACAGGAATATTATTCAGTCCTAAGAAAAAAGTAAATCCTGCCATTTTTGACAACATGGATAGACCGACCTTGATGGCATTATGGTAAGTGAAATAAGTCAAGCAAAGAAAGACAAATACTGCTTGGTATCACGTCTATGTGAAATCTAAGAAGAAAAATCAAACTCATAGAAGCAGAGTAGAAAAATGGTTATCAGGAGCTGAAGAGTTGGAGAAAATTTTCCATTTAAAAAAACCCTAAAATTCAGGCAATATTTAACAGCCATATTACCTAACCAAAGAAAGTCTTTGCAGTTAACCCTTTTCTTTAAACTTTTTTTTTGGTGGGGGGAGGCCTGAAGAGGCAATCCCTTGAAGTTTTTGTTTTGTTTTCTAATTATCATCAGGCAATTAAAAAAAAAATCCTGCTTTTCCTGCTAAGTGGGTACACTAGGTAGAAACAAGCTAGCATACTTTATTCCTGGGTTAGGAAACCTCTAGCCTGTGGGGTGATTTCATTCAGGTTCAAAAGTTAGAACTCTGAACTCTTCTGTTTCCTACTCATTGCCGTCAAGGTTGCCAGTGGTTTCTTTGTTTTTAAAGAAAACAAGTCATTTCCTTAAGTACGGACCATGGCAAAACTAGAATCCTCAGCCCTTCCTTTTGCCACTCTGGCTTTACTTCATTAAAAAAAGAAAGAAAGTGAAGTCACTCAGCTGTGTCCGACTCTTTGCCACCCCATGGACTGTAGCTTACCAGGCTCCTCCATCCATGGGATTTTCCAGGCAAGAATACTGGAGTGGGTCGCCATTTACTTCATGAGACCCCCTTATAACATTCTGTTGGAAAATATGGTCATGGCCTTCTGTAAATTCATCTATGTCTATCGTTATCCTTAGCGATACAGTGGGCCAAGTTGCCTAACCCAGTTTTTCTTTAGGCGTACTCATGTCCTATCTTTATCTTTGCTCTTCCATATATAAAAGCCAGCCCTATCAGCATTTTAATCAGAATATCTACATATCAACTTAGGAAGAAGAGTTATCTTTACAACACTGAGCTTTCCTATCCATGAACATGCCATACTGCTCTAATCATTTAGTTCCTTCATGTGTTTCAATAAAATTTTTATTTTCATAAAAGGCCAGCATATCTTTTATTATGCTACATTTTTTTTATTGCTAGAGTAAATGTATCTTTTAAAAGTTGTCTTCTGTAAGTTTGTCATACAGAAACAATCAACTTCTGTGTATTGATGATGATGATATTTAGCTGCTAAGTCATGTCCAACTCTTTTGCGATTCCATGGACTATAGCCTACCATACTCCTCTGTCCATGGGATTTCAGGCAAAAATAGTGGAGTGGGTTGCCACTTCCCTCTCCAGGAGATGTTCCCGACCCAGGGACTGAACCCGCATCTCCTGCATTTTGGCAGGCAGATTCTTTACTACTGAGCCACTAGGGAAGCCCTTCTTACTACTTTCAAAGTTTAAATCTCTCTGTCTTTTCTCTTAGTTGTTATCTTAGATACTCTAACAAGTATTCTTAACAAAGTTTAAAGTAAATCAATATTTCTACCCTCTTCCAGAACAAACAAGGACTTTATAACTCTCATGCCGATCATTCCGCTTTATTTATAAAGTCCACCTGGCCTTAAAGCCCAAAACCCACAAATTACACAGAATTGTTTGAAAATGTCAGTAACTGTTTCTCTGCAGTCTTTTCGTGGCCTGGTGAGCCTATCTGAATTTCTAGTTTTGGTCTTTTCTGGGCTGACATGTCTTGTACTATATGTGAGACCTCAACACGACACATTAGTTCCCTTAGCTAAATGCATGCTAATTCTAAAATAACTTGTAAAATAGAAACCTAATTACCTTAGTCATATTTTATGCTTCCATTTAAATACTACAAAGACTACTGAGCATCTCTGTATTATCCTTAGATTCTTAATGTATTTTCTGTTTATCAGTGGTTCATTAACTGGGATTTGGAAGACTCCTCTGACATCTGATTCCCCTCCCCAGATATTCAGTGTAATTCTGAATCCTTTAGTTTCAATAATTGAATCTAATGTAAATTTTTATAAATATATCAATTGATTCACCAATCAACATTTACTGAACACCAACTACTGCAAGATGCAAAAACAAACAAGATACACTTTCTAAAGAGATTCCAGTCTGATTTGGAAAAGATATATGAAAACTGGAAGTAACGACATAATGTGACAAAAATGACAAGCAGCACAGAGGAAATGCCTAGTGAGGAGAAGAGCAAATAAAGTTTTGTGAGGAGATAACAGGGGTGGAGACCGAGAGTGCCAGGCTGTGTCGGCACAGGTGCGGCCGAGAGGAGCTACCCCACGTCCGAGGTCAGACGCGGCGGCCAAGAGGAGCTACCACACGTCCAGGGTCAAGGGTGGCGGCCGGAGGAGCTACCCCCCGCCCGAGGTCGGGGCGGTGGCCGAGAGGAGCAACCACACGTCCAAGGAGCGGCAGCTGTGTGGGCACAGGAGGGACGAGAGGAGCTACTCCACGTTCAAGGTCAGGAGGGGCGGCAGTGAAGAGATACCCTCGTCCAAGGTAAGAGAAACCCAAGTAAGACGGTAGGTGTTGCGAGAGGGCATCAGAGGGGAGATACACTGAAACCATAACCACAGAAAACTAGCCAATCTGATCACACGGACCACAGCCTTGTCTAACTAAATGAAACTAAGCCATGCCATGTGGGGCCACCCAGGATGGGTGGGTCTTCCAACAACACAAGAGAAGACTCTACACATGGACATCACCAGATGGTCAACACCGAAATCAGATCGATTATATTCTTTGCAGCCAAAGATGGAGAAGCTCTATACAGCCAGAAAAAACAAGACCAGGAGCTGACTGTGGCTCAGATTACGAACTCCTTATTGTCAAATTCAGACTTAAATTGAAGAAACTGGGGAAAACCACCAGACCATTCAGGTATGACCTAAATCAAATCCCTTATGATTATTCAGTGGAAGTGAGAAATAGATTTAAGGCACTAGATCTGATAAACAGAGTGTCTGATGAACTATGGACAGAGGTTCATAACACTGTACAGAAGACAGGCATCAAGACCATCCCCAAGGAAAAGAAATGAAAAAAAGCAAAATGGCTGTCTGGGGAGGCCTTACAAATAGCTGTGAAAAGAATAGAAGCCAAAAGCAAAGGAGAAAAGGAAAGATATAAGCATCTGAGTGCAGAGTTCCAAAGAACAGCAAGAAGAGATAAGAAAGCCTTCCTCAGCAATCAATGCAAAGAAATAGAGGAAAAGAACAGAATGGGAAAGACTAGAGATCTCTTCAAGAAAATTAGAGATACCAAGGGAACATTTCATGCAAAGATGGGCTCAATAAAGGACAGAAATGCTAAGGACCTAACAGAAGCAGAAGATATTAAGAAGAGGTGGCAAGAATACACAGGAGAACTGTACAAAAAAGATCTTCATGACCCAGATAATCACAATGGTCTGATCACTCACCTAGAGCCAGACATCCTGGAATGTGAAGTCAAGTGGGCCTTAGAAGGCATCACTACGAACAAAGCTAGTGGAGGTGATGGAATTCCAGTTAAGCTATTTCAAATCCTGAAAGATGATGCTGTGAAAGTGCTACACTCAATATGCCAGCAAATTTGGAAAACTCAGCAGTGGCCACAGGACTGGAAAAGGTCAGTTTTCATTCCAATCCCAAAGAAAGGCAATGCCAAAGAATGCGCAAACTACCACACTATTGCACTCATCTCACACGCTAGTTAAGTAAGGCTCAAAATTCTCCAAGCCAGGCTTCACCAATACATGAACCGTGAACTTCCAGATGTTCAAGCTGGTTTTAGAAAAGGCAGAGGAACCAGAGATCAAACTGCCAACATCCGCTGGATCATGGAAAAAGCAAGAGAGTTCCAGAAAAACATCTATTTCTGCTTTATTGACTATGCCAAAGCCTTTGACTGTGTGGATCACAATAAACTGTGGAAAATTCTGAAAGAGATGGGAATACCAGACCACCTGACCTGCCTCTTGAGAAACCTGTATGCAGGTCAGGAAGCAACAGTTAGAACTGGACATGGAACAACAGACTGGTTCCAAATAGGAAAAGGAGTTCGTCAAGGCTGTATATTGTCACCCTGTTTATTTAACTTATATGCAGAGTACATCATGAGAAATGCTGGGCTGAAAGAAGCACAAGCTGGACTCTAGATTGCTGGGAGAAATATCGATAACCTCAGATATGCAGATGACACCATCCTTATGGCAGAAAGTGAAGAGGAACTAAAAAGCCTCTTGATGAAAGTGAAAGAGGAGAGTGAAAAAGTTGGCTTAAAGCTCAACATTCAGAAACTGAAGATCATGGCATCTGGTCCCATCACTTCATGGCAAATAGATGGGGAAACAGTGGGAACAGTGGCAGACTTTATTTTTTGGGCTACAAAATCACTGCAGATGGTGATTGCAGCCATGAAATTAAAAGACACTTACTCCTTGGAAGGAAAGTTATGACCAACCTAGATAGTATATTGAAAAGCAGAGGTATTACTTTGCCAACAAAGGTCCATCTAGTCAAGGCTATGGTTTTTCCAGTAGTCATGTATGGATGTGAGAGTTGGACTGTGAAGAAAGCTGAGCGCCGAAGAATTGATGCTTTTGAACTGTGGTGTTGGAGAAGACTCTTGAGAGTCCCTTGGACTGCAAGGAGAGCCAACCAGTCCATCCTAAAGGAGATCAGTCCTGGGTGTTCTTTGGAAGGACTGATGCTGAAGCTGAAACTCCAGTACTTTGTCCACCTCATGCGAAGAGTTGACTCATTGGAAAAGACCCTGATGCTGGGAGGGATTGGGGGCAGGAGGAGAAGGGGAGGACACACGATGAGATGGCTGGATGGCATCACTGACTCGATGGACGTGAGTCTGAGTGAACTCCAGGAGTTAGTGATAGACAGGGAGGCCTGGCATGCTGTGATTCATGGGGTCACAAAGAGTCGGCCACGACTGAGCAACTGAACTGAACTGACTGAACATTCTTAAGCTGTTGAAGATTTATGTCTTTACCCATTCCTAAACACTTGGCAAAAATGATGATGCTCCTACTAGACAGCATGAGACACACCGTTAGATAGCCCTTTAGCTTGGAGGAATTCCGTCCTGAAGACCTACTGTATAACCTTTTGTTATAAATTTAAAACATTTCAATTTGAGCAACCAAACAAACATTTTTAGGAATTAGGTAAGGCCCCTAACGATAGAACTAAATCAGAAGAAGTCAAAGTTCCTCCCAAGTTATCCACACTTACATGCTTAATAAAATATATAAAACTGGGACTTCCCTGGTGGTCCAGTGGTTGGGACTCTGTGCTCCCTACGCAGGGGCCTAGGTTCGATCCCTGGTCAGAGAACTAGATCTCACATGCTTCAACTAAGACCTGGCACAACCAAATAAGTGTTTTTAAAAAATACAGAGAACTTCATGTCTGCAAAAAGTTTTTTTACTAAGCACAATTTTATTCCATGTCAAAGATGAACAGACACACTGAAGCAGTCTCAAGTTTCTGGACCTTCATTTACTTTTAAAACAACTAAGAGTCTGGGAAAAAGAATTCCTGAAGCCTATTCCTACTGTAATACTATGATAATAATACGCCAGAGTATTACCCAAACTGGATGACTGAAAATGAGACAATTCAACTGAATACTCACTTGGACACATTGCCCACTACTATTGTTTTCTTTACAAAAAGTCGTGAAGTCTCATCTCCTGTAAGATCAGTATTCCGCTGCTCTGTTTTATGGGAGCCAGCAATACTAGAAGTGTCCTAGAAAAAAATCATAATCAAATTTCATTCTCAATTTGGACAATTTTCAATAGGTAGAAACCACAAAATCATACAAGGTACAAATGGACTAACTCAATTTTTCTTTTAATTACAAAATTCTCTGGTTTTACGGCTCCTCTCAGAGTATGAAAGAATAATTTTACTGTAATTTTTCTATTATAGAAAAAGTCTGTACACTGTAACTCCACATATATGTGTGCTTTTAATAGTCATACACAGTGGCTTTGTATATGCAAACAGGATGTGGAAGAATACACAGGAAACTACTACAAAGGTTACCTCTGGGAAATGGGAATGGGTGATAAGGTCAATGAAATTTACCTTTTTTCCAACCTTCTAAACTATTACAAATTTTTCAGTATGAAGCAGTTTACACATAATGGTTAAGTTAAAGTTTGACTATGGAGAAACACAGCCAGTGTTTAAGACTTGGACCTTACATTGACTGGATGTATCATCTTGGTAATCACTTAACTTCTCTGTCTCAGTTTCCTCATCTATAAAATAAGGGTGATAATAGTATGCATCTCTGATTGTATTGTACAGTTCTTAGGAAGTGCCTGGTACACAGTAAACACTAAGTATGTTACATGAACATGAGCATGTATATTACATAAAAGATAGCAGGTTTCTGAATCCTATGACTAGCATGACCTAAATTCACCTTAATTAAAAAAGAAAAACATATGCAGTATTTCCGCATAAGTTATACAACTAAATCCAAATATTAACAGTTTTGATTTGGGATAGTACAATTATGAATGACTTTTCTGTTCTCCCTTACTTTTCTGTAGTTTAAAATTTTCAACAATGAACAGAATGAATTTGTAATCAGAATTTTTTTTTTGGAGTGGGGTGGGTGGGTCATGACACAGCATGTAGGATCCTAGTTTTCCCGACCAGGGACTGAACCCATGCCCTCTGCACTGGAAGAGTGCAGTCTTTTTTTTTTTTTTTGGAAGTGCAGCCTTAACCACTGGACTGCCAGGGAAGTCCCCAGAAAATATTTTTATCAAAAATAATCAAATCTTTGATGTCTGAGTATGTAGAAAGCAACCTAGGAATTTCCTCTATCACAGAACATCTGGTTAAGAAAAACCACTGGTCTTATCCAATGGGGATTTGATAGTCAAGTATAATACCGAGAATTTCAGAGCAGTGTGAGACGGGAATTCAAATAACAAACTGACAGGATCAAAGAGTAATGAACAGCTTTCAATTCTACTTATTATTTTTCAAGTTTCTTTCCGTTATTAAAGCATCTTAGAACATCAAATTTCAAAGAGGAACTACTGAAGAGACACTGCTCTTGAGAGAATAAACTTGATAAAGTAGAAAGACCTTGGGCAAAGTTAAGGTACTGCCAACTCCTCAAGGTTTCTTTCCTACCCTATCTACATGAATGGACTCTGGGAGTTGGGTGACGATCAGAGATTTGAACTGTAAAGTCAGAAAGACAGAGGTTTGATTCTCAGTTCTGATACTTGTGGACAACTATAACCTTATCCTCATAGAGACTGAGTTTCCCCATCTCTAAAAGTGATAATTAACTTATATTTATGGTTCCAATAAAATGAAATACTGTGTGCATACTTAATAAATATTGGTTCCCTTCTCTTTTGCCTCCCTTCCACCCATCCAACTATATACCCTTCCAGTATTTCGGCTTGGTCTCTGCTCCGTGTTGCTTGACAATCTTTCTTCTATATCCATATTGCTGTTAGTGTCTTTGTCAGATAGGAAGTCATTGTGTTGAGATAAAGAATCACTTTCTGAATGATTGGCTGATGGTGTTTCTGATCTCTGATTGGCAGGAGATGATGACCTAGATGGTGATTCCAAAAATTTCTTGATAGCAGGATGATTAAAAACCATTGTATCACATGTCTTTGATCCCTGCAAAAACGAAAGTAAGCAAAACAAACTTTAAATCATATCCGGCGAAAGTAGGCAAAAATTTGATCTTTCCAAAAACCCTTATCTATTTTGGGATCACGGCTGTGCTGTGCTTAGTCACTCAGTCATGTCTGACTCTTCGTGACCCCATGGACTATAGCCCACCAGGCTCTTCTGTCTATGGAACTCTCCAGGCAAGAATACTGGAGTGGGTAGCCGTCCCCTTCTCCAGGGATCTTTCCGACCCAGGGGACTAATCAGGTCTCCTGCACTGCAGGCAGATTCTTTACCATCTGAGTCACCTACCCCCATAAAATAGAGACCAAATCAATAAAAAGTACAGAATGAGAAATAATTATGCAAAGGTCCTAACACTAAAAGTTAAAGATTCAAGTTCTCAGAAGGTAAATGAAAAGTAAAGATAAATATATATTAATAGTAACACATGGAAGTCAGATTTGACTTTAAAAAATAAGTCTGATATTGCTTGATTCAAATACATCATCCGCTCTAAATAAAACACTCCTACAAAAATATAAAGATTTTTAATATACTGTACTACTGATACACTGTAGTTACTTCCAAGAAGCAAGTTTTAGAAATTATTTAATTGAAATTAAAATAATTGTTTTAGTGAGTAAGAGAGTCAGAGGCTAGTGTTTCAGAGTTCAAAGCAACAAGGCCTAGTTTCAAAAATGAAAGTTTACTTTACGGCTATAAATGTATTTTGTTAGAGCAAACTAAAATAAATTTTAAGTGGTAGATGATAATAAACAAAAACATACCTAAATATCCTTAAATAAATCCTAATCAGAATATAACAAAAATCAGTGCATTTCTAGACCATCAAATAGCACAGTTCGGTACTGTTAAATAGTTTTTTTAAAAAAAGGACAACAAAACATCAAATGAATAACCAGCTCTTCAGAGGAGCTACAGTCCTATGTAATGCAGCTGCCAGTGCTTGACGCCCATCTTGTTGACTCCAATGGCAAGCTGTATAACAGATGACATTGGAATCTGCCCTCAGTTGAACAGTTATCTCCCACAAATTCTTGTCCACCTAGAACCTATGAACGTTTCTATTTGAAAATCAGTTCTTTTCAGATGTAATCAAGTTAAGATGATGTCATATTGGATTTGGGGAGGCCTCACTCTGGTAGCTCAGATGTAGGAGACCCAGATTCAATCCCTGGGTCGGGAAGATCTCCTGGAGAAGGAAATAGCAACCCACTCCAGTATTCTTGCCTGGAAAATCCCATGGATGGAGGAGCCTGGTAGGCTATAGTCCATGTGGTCGCAAAGAGTCGGACACGACTGAGCGACTTCACTTCACTTTCACTCAAATGACTAGTGTACCACAAGAAGGAAAGTTGGATACAAAAAGAAAGAGAAGACACATAGAGAGAAAAGTCCATGTGAAGTTAAAGGCAGAAACTGGAATGATGCAGCTACAAGCCAAGCAATGCCAGGTACTGCCAGTAACCACCAGATGTTAGGAGAAGAATCCTTCCCTAGAGTCTTGAGGGAGCATGGCCTACCCAACACATCTTGATCTTGGCCTGCTAGCTTCTAGAAGCAGGAGATAATAAACTCCTGTTGTTTTAAGCTATCAGGTTTGTGGTAACTTGTTATGGTAGCCCAAGAAAAGTAGTTCAGACTCTAAAATGTAATACAGAAACTTCTGCTATCTAAGATTAATATCTATCTAACTACTATCTAAGATTAATCTCAATGCTTCAAATTTCTCCAAGTATCATAGATACTCTAAAGCTCCACATGATGACAAGAAGACCCATACATAACAGGTATCTCTTATCGGTAGAAACCACAGGGAATGACACAAAGCAGTATGCCACCACACTCCCCTCCATGAACCCTGACTGAATCCTGCCAAAAAAAAAAAAAACAACTTTGAAGATATTTTGGGGAAAACTGAGAAAAGTCTGAATATGGATTGGTTATCAGATAATATTAGGGGCTCATCTCTTAGGTATTATGACTACATAGAAGACAATCTTAGGATTAAGTATTTAGGGATGAAGCATCATGATGCTTGGAACTTACTTTTTAAGGTTTCAAAGAAAAATAAAGATGATAAAGTAAACTTGGCAAATTGTTAAAATCGTTGAAGCTAAGTGATGCATAAACAAGTACTTATTTCACCTTTTCTATGTATTTGAAAATTTTCCAAAAAAGTAGCCAGGAAAAAAATCAGGACTTCTTGAATAGGGTAAATTTACTGAAAGTAAAAACTGCCATTCATTAGCAGTAAAAGGTCAGAGAAAAATCAATCGATCTATAATTTACTCCAAAGCCAACTATAAGGAAATGAGAGGAATAAGGCAAGTTAAAACTGAGTTGTACTCATCTTTGTATCTATACAACCTAACAACAGTGCTAAAAATTAGTTAAAGAAGAATTAAGTGAAAGAAAATAAAATGTTAGTTATCATTATTGACAGTGCAGAGAGGTATAACTGAAGGATATGAGTGAACACAATGATAACTGTATGTATTAATATATACCCAGGAAGGCAGGCTAGGCTTCTTGAATTCAAAAGGTCAATATGAGAAATTTTTGAAGGCAGGGATTCTACATCAACACTAATTTCTCTTCACACATCTATATAGGTGGCCAGAAATGACTGCTTATGAGGAAAACTTACCTCAGAAACTTTCAGAAGTCCTGCAGAAGCATAGTAGTTTGCAACAATGCAGGCACGAAGTTTATCCATCATCCTTCTTGCCTCAATTAGTCGCTAAAATAAATGTTAATTATTTTTAAAAATGGAAATAACAGAAAATATACACAAATGATTCATAAATAAGAAATGCAGATGACCCTGAAAAGTAATCAAAGAAAAACTAATAGAAATGACCATTCCCACCTCAGATTGGCAAAATATTTAAAAGGATGACAAAATATGATGTCTGCAAGAATATATAGACATATTAATAAATATGTATATTCACTGAGAAATGTCCACAAAGACATTTATTTGTGGTTGTCCACAAAGCACAAGAGCAAACAGGAATTACCTTTTGGGACAGAATTTCAAGTGATTTTTTTCTTTATCTTTTTGTACCATTTCATTTGAAGAAAAAAAAAAAAACATAGACAGGTCTTTTTCCCATGAAATGAGAAAGCACCTTTTAAAAGAACATCAGAGGGGGAAAATACACTATAATTCTACTTCAACAATTTTAAAAGTTCATTACATACAGTTTTTTTAATAGTTTTGTTTTTTTCACTGTAAGATCATTATACCTGGTCAATGACCTCAATTTCATGTTCCTTATTCTTCATTTCAAGTGCAAATTGTTCCTTGATAATAGTCTCAATTTTCTGCACAGCAGCATCTCGAGCTGCACAAAGAACATAAAATAATCCAAGTTAGTATGCAGTTAGTCAGTTGCTATCTTGATTCAAGCAACAAAAGCAATCCCGGAACAGTACCTCTGAAGTGGAGAAGCCTAATTATGATCACCACAACCAATAATGAAAAGTTAACATCACTAATATTCAAGCAAACTGATATTATGTTTTCTGACATGATGTGCTGACAAGATTCCACCGCTCTGTGGCACTCCTTCTAAAAATGCTGCCTCTAACGACAGTGAACATCCGACAACCCTAAATTGAAGGATACTACAAAATTAACTGGCCTATATATTCAAATATTAAAGTCAAGAAAGACAAAGAAAAGTTGAGGTGACCACAAGAGACCAAGAGATATAACAACTAAACTAACTGCATGATTCTGGAGAGGGGGCAACAGTTATAATACTGGGTCAACTAGTAAATCTTGAATGTGGACTGCAGATTAGATATGATGTAAAATGTTAAAATTTCCTACTTCTGATAATTGTACTGTGGTTACATAAGAAATCTGTTCCAAGGAAATACACAAGTGTTTACAAGTGTCTTGGAGAAGGAAATGACAACCCACTCCAGTATTCTTGCCTGGAAAATCCCATGGACTGAGGAGCCTGGTAGGCTACAGACCATAGAGTCGGACACGACTGAGCGACTTCACTTCACTTTACAAGTGTCTAATATATCTTCTGATGATTTAGAAAAAATGATGTGCATATATATCTGCCATGGGCGGAGTTCTGCCCATGGCATATATCTGCTTGCATAAATGCACTGTGTGTTTGAGTTGGGGGTGGGAGGAAAGAATGATAAACCAAATGAGGCAAAATGAAAACAACTGGTAAATTAATCTGGGAAAAAGACACACAAGTTTTCCTTGTGATTTTCCTGACTGAAACCATATCAAAATAAAATTACCAAAAAAGAAAAAGAAACCTATGATGATTCTGAGAGAAACGTGGTGACTTCCAAAAAACCATAACCTCAAGGTAGAAAGTAAAGAGGTAGCTACAAGGAGAGGCAGTCTGTGACCTAAGAGCAGTTTATAAGAAGGCAGAAGTTAAGATCTAGCAAGCAAGTCAGTAGTTTCTGATCACAACTACCTGAAGGATACAGCAAAAAAGACGTCTCTGAAAGCAATTCAATTCAGATAATGACTGCTCAAATACGTAATACGTAATTCAAAGGGTTAAAATATACTATGAAATGTAGACTGATTACAAGAGAATAAAAAAAGTTGAATGAAAAACCTGGGATTTTGCATGATTCCTGTGTCTGTATTATGAAATAACTACCACCCAGGCTTTGGGGTATTTAAAAAATTACAAAGAAAATTTGGACCCTTGATCACCCATGTCATTTTCTCCCCATAATATATGCCACTAGACTGCCAATTTAAAACTAGTGCTGGCATAAGCATTCTTGTGGATATGCCTGCTTTGAAGCAAATGACTAGCTTTCCTCGTATCTGATGAAAAGAATATTGCCTAGTTTTATGGTATGTATCCTTGTATACATAAACCCTGTATATAGAAACCAGCCGATAATCTTAGGGGAGGCTAAATCAAAGTCAGAGACTGTTATCACTGAAGGTGGATTTATCATAAGCCCTCAGAAATAATTCTAAAATATCTCTTTCATGGAACAAGGAAAAATAACGCTAATAAAATGTCTGGGAACACGTTAGATTAGATTTAAACTGAAATTATGATGTTTCCTAAAACAATCAGCTTTCCCAATTCTTATTTTTATTATAAAAACTGATATGCCATGCTATGCATTTGAATAATGAATTTAAGTTTCATGATACTTTCATATTTTTTGGACTTGTTTTTGAAAGCAAATGACATATCCTTCTAAATAAAATTACAACTGAATTGGAAGAAAAGCTGCAGTGAGATGTTTTTATTATTTGAAATTTGATTTAATAACTTTCAGTCCACAGAGACTTCTGGGGTCCATATGACTTGACTGCACCTACACAGACAAGAGTTTCCTTCACCATTAACCTTGGCGTCCTTGATGTTTGTGGAGCTGCAATACCTTATGTATGACTCTGAGATCTTCAACTAGCTGTACTAACTTACATAGATTTATTATTTAAATAAACAGCAATATTTTGTTTTAAAAACTCAAATATAGCCACTTTTTTTTTTCAGATAGCTTAAAACATTCTGGGTAATTGTAGATGATTTGGTCTTCCACTAATTATATGATCTTAGGCAAGTAACTTAATGCCTCTGTGCCCCCACCAGAGCTAAGTACAGAGATCAGTGTTTCCCAAATTTCCGTCATTTATATTCCACCTTCAAGTTACCTACCACATCTGAGAACCATGTGAAATATCTAATTAAGGTATTAAATAATATTCTTTAAAAATGTTGGGGGATTAAATAAGGAGTTTGGCATGAATATATACACATTACTATATGTAAGTTAGATAACAAACAAGAACCTACTATAAAGCACAGGGAACTCTACTCAACATTCTGTGATAACCTATCTGAGAAAAGAATCTAAAAACAATGAATATATGTATAACTGAAACACTTTGCTGTATACCTGAAACTAACACAACATTGTAAATCAACTCTACTCCAATAAAGCATCTTCCCAGGTGGCACAGTGTTCAGGAATCTGACTGTCAACACAGTAAACACAGGTTTGATCCCTGGGTCGAGAAGATGCCCTGGAGCAGGAAATGGCAACCTACTCTAGTATTCTTGCCTGGAGAATCCCATGGACAGAGGAGCCTGGCAGGCTACAGTCTATAGGGTCGCAAAGAGTCAAACATGACTGACTGACTATGTGTGTGCGCACACACACTCCAATAAAATTAAAAATTTAAAAAAAGTTAGCTTTATCCTAAGCAGTAGCCCTGAGACTACAAATCTGAAGAGATCATTATCTTTTCTATTGACATTAATATTATTAAAATAAAACCCACAATTCATGTACCACCTATAATCATTTCACATTTTAGTACACACATTGCTAAGACTATGATCACATCTAACATACAATGACAGCTAAAACTTAAAGCCTGTTTCATTATTAATGCTTTCACAGTATACCTGCTTTATGTTCTGTCCTTTTATGGTACACATGGTATATTACTATGAAACACAGCACTTAGCTAATCCCTCTCATAAACTTCTTCAAAATATACACAATAGTGGAAATGCATTTAATTTCCTACAAATCTAACAGGAAGGCATATGTCAACAAAGAAATAATTTCCTAAGGCAGGTGAATTTCTACCTGAATTCTCAATTGCTTTATGCCGCTTATTCGGAAGGGCCACAGATACATCCTCATAATCAGGGTCAGTTTCTTTGATTGTTCGCTTGATGCCAGACATGATGACATTCGTTCTTCACTGTGAAGCAATAATACATTAATTAATAACACTGCTTGGTCTCAACACCTATACGTGTACACACATACAAAGGGAATAAATATTATATAATACAGAAGCTTATAAGTCTATGTAAATACACACACATCCTTTTTAAAATCAAAGGCATAACTAACTTCAAAAGTTCACTGAAAAAAAAAATCATCATCATCTGTTATAAAACATGGATTTCCCTATCAAGAGAAAATACTTTAACAAGGCAACACATCATTTAGACTTTCCAAAAGAAGCCTAGCTTTCACAGAATGGCCTTCATAAGGAAAAGGAAAGAAACCAGATTTTCATGAAAACATGGTAAGCCCACACAGTATCCTGAAATCCACAGTACATCAAGTGTATTACAGAATATGTGCAATGTGTCTCAGTAAATAATTTATTGTACAAATCCTTTCTCTGGTACTTACACAGTACAGGCTATATAATAGGTACTTAATAAATACTACTGTTACCAATTATTATTATTCATAACAAACTGTATAGACATATTAAACTAACAAGCTTGCAATACAGTAAACAAGTCCTAGGTATACAAGTCTTTGAATAAAACGATCCCGTAAGTCTTTAAATCTGCACTGTCCCAATACATGAGCCACTAGTCATATGCAGCTCCTTAAAGTTCAGTTCAGTTCAGTTGCTCAGTCGTGTCCGACTGACTCTCTGCGACCCCATGAATCGCAGCACGCCAGGCCTCCCTGTCCATCACTAACTCCCGGAGTTCACTCAAACTCGCATCCATCGAGTCAGTGATGCCATCCAGCCATCTCATCCTCTGTTGCCCCCTTCTCCTCCTGCCCCCAATCCCTCCCAGCATCAGAGTCTTTTCCAATGAGTCAACTCTTCGCATGAGGTGCCCAAAGTACTGGAGTTTCAGCTTAATCCAAATTAAATAAAATTTAAAATTCAGTTCCTTTTCGTACATCTCAGAACACTGTTGTTGTTCAGCCACCCAGTCATATCCGACTCTTTGAAACCCGATGGACTGCAGCACATCAGGCCTCTCTGTCCCTCACCATCTCCCAAAGTTTGCCCAAGTTCATGTTTACTCCATCAGCGATGTTGTCCAGCCATCTCATCCTCTTGATGCCCTCTTCTTTTGCCCTCAATCTTTCCCAGCATCAGGGACTTTTCCAATGAGTCAGTTGTTTGCATCAGATGACCAAAATACAGGAGCTTCAATATCAGTCCTTCCAGTGAATATTCAGGGTTGATCTCCCTTAAGATTGACTGATTTGATCCCCTTGCTGTCCAAGAGACTTTCAGGAGTCTTCTCCAGCACCACAGCTCGAAGGCATCAATTCTCTGGCATTCTGGCTTCTTTACAGTCCAGCTCTCACAACGGTACATGACCACTGGGAAGACCATAGCCTTGGCTATACAGACCTTTGTCGGAAGAGTAATGTCTCTGCTTTTCAACACACTGCCTAGGTTTGTCATCATTTTTCTGCCAAGAAGCAATCGTCTTCTGATTTCATGGCCGCAGTCCCTGTCCAGTGATTCTGGAGCCCAAGAAGAGGAAATTTGTCACTATTTCCACATTTTCCCCTTCTATTTGCATTGCAGTAATGGGGCCAGATGCCATGATCTTAGTTTTTTCAATATTTAGTCTTAAGCCAGCACTTTCACTCTCCCCCTTTACCCTCGTCAAGAGGCTCTTTAGTTCCTCTTTGCTTTCTGCCATGAGAGGGGTATCATCTGCACAGCTGAGTTTATGTTTCTCCTGCCTATCTTGATTCCAGCTTGTAACTCATCCAACCCAGCATTTCTCATGATGTGCTCAGTGTATAGGTTAAACAAACAGGGTGACAGCAGACAGCCCTGTTGTACTCCTTTCTTGATCTTGTTCCATACAGGGTTCCATCTGTTGCTTCTTGATTCACATATAGGTTTCTCAGGAGACAGGTTAGATGGTCAGGTATTCCCATCTCTCTAAGAGCTTTCCACAGTTTGTCATGATCCACACAGTCAAAGGCTTCTGCATAGTCGATGAAACAGAGATAGATGTTTTTCTGAAATTCCCTTGCTTTCTCTACAATACAACGAATGTTGGCGATTTGATCTCTAGTTCCTCTTCCTTTTCTAAACCCAGCTTGGACATCTGAAAGTTTTGGGTTCACATAATGCTGAAGCCTAGCATGCAAGACTTTAAGCATGATTTTATTAGCATGGGAGATAAATGAGACTGTCCAACGGTTAGCACATTCTTTGATACTACCCTTCTTGGGAACTGGGATGAGGACCTTTTCCAGTCCTGTGGCCACTCCTGGGTCTTCCAGATTTGCTGACATAACAAATGCAAAACTTTGATGGCCACATTCAAGTGCTCAATAGCCGTAAGTGGTTAGTAGCTACTAAACTGGACAACCGAGATGCAGAACATTTTATCACTTCAGGAAGTTCCCTCTGACACGCCTCCTTTCAGTGTGTTTCATTTATAATATTTCATGAGCCAGTTTAGGAAATGCTGTCCAGATCACCACTGTCCAAAAGACACATAATGTGAGCCACAAACAGAATTAAAATTTTTCTAGTGCCACATTTTAAAAAGGAAAAAGAAATTAATTTTAATAATATATTTCATTTAACTAATGTACCTAAAATATTATCATTCTAATAATATAATCAATATAAACAAATTATCAGTAAGATATCTTATGTTCTTATCTTTGCACTAAGACTTTTACACTTAGAGCACACCTCAATTTGAAGTAGTCAAATTACAAAGGCTGAATAAGCACTGCATATGGCTGGTGTTTCCCTTACTGGGCAGTGAGTCTACTGACATACAGCTAAGAAAAAAGGTCCAGGGAGGTTAGAGGAGATGCCCCTTAGAGGATTAATCTATGACACAGAAAAGCCAAGAAGAGCTCCCTGATTTCCAAACCTCTCCTTTACTACTGATGGAGATTATTTATCTAACCAAAGACAAAAATATACAATATGAATTTACTAAAGCAATACAAAGTTTTAAAATAAAATTAATGAAAATAAAACATTAACTTGAAAATATTTATTTTATCCACTCAGAGTTCAAAAGGAACAATTTAAAAGCCTCTCAGCTCTCAGTCCAGTTCTTTCACTCATCTCAGAGGTACAAGTGGGAGAAGCTGGGAGACTCATTATCTAATTTTACAAATATAGGTAAATCATGGATCTAGGAAAACATTTTTCCTATCATTGTTATCTTTAAAACAGCCCTAAGCCTAAAAAGACCCTGATGCTGGGAAAGATTGAGGGCAGGAGGAGAAGGGGACGACAGAGGATGAGATGGTTGCATGGCATCACCGACTCAATGGACATGAATTTGGGTAAACTCCAGGGGCTGGTGATGGACAGGGAGGCTTGGTGTGCTGTGGTTCATGGGGTCGCAAAGAGTCGGACATGACTGAGCAACTGAACTGAACTGAAGCCTTAAAATGTCCTACAGCATTTATAAAAATCCCCCAACATTTATAAACATTCTAAATCAAGCCCTTTAATATTCGTTCACAATCATCACCTACCAGCTCTAATTTAGAATACAGGTGAGTATTTTTGAAGAGGTCCTGAATCCAACTATTATTTTCTATTTTTAAAGCTTATAAAAAGTGAGAGTAAGGTATTATTCTTCTAGCCTTCTTCATTTGGCCTGCAAATAATTACAGAAACCCTGAAAAAATCTTGGGCAGTCACAAAAAGAATACTTTCTTAAAAATCAATAAACCCCATTCCTTTTCCTTGCATACAGAAAAACAACAATGAAAAAAACCTCCTACTCAAGATAAACCTGGAATCAGAGGGAGATACAGTCCATTTCCCGTCTGTTTTGAGCCATACCATTTCCTCAGTGACCAATTATCTTCTACAGTTTGTCAAGTTTTACTGGATTATCTATAAAGATGAGTGAGTCCAGCACCACCTTCACTCATTCATCCTGTGGATTTCATAATCTTCGTATTCTCCTCCCACACCTCATCTCCCCAGGTACCCTCTTGAGCAATGGTGGCTCCTCCCACAAAAGGCTGGGGATTCTTGAAGAACACAGTCTTTTGTTTTACTGTCACTTAAGGGACAAAGCAAAATGCTCTCTTGACTTCTGCTTCAAAACTGGGAGAATAGAAGGAAGAAAAGAGAAGAATATGGTGGTGGAGCAGAGGTGGGCTGAGTAAGGAAGAAACCAATGAGTGAACATATGCTGCCAAGGTAATTCATTTATCATGCAGCCACTATAATGAAGCTTTCCTGTTATCCCTGGGTGTAGATTTGAGTTCCTGACGAACATATTCAGGAAGATTTATGTCTTAATGAGCATTTTTAATAATTCAGATCTGCTTCTGTTCTAAAGAACAATATTAAAGGACACATATGGCACATTCAAGTATATGCTAGCTCAGGGTAGGCACATGTGCTAAGGCAGGCTCTCACCATGATGTAGTGAGTGGAATGTGTAACAAATGATCCATGTAACAGTAAGTTTTGGATTCATCTTGTTTAACCCTGAGATTTATGAAAAGGAAATATGAACAGCTGTTAGTGTCAGGCTCAAGTCTGAAACAGAATGTCCTATTAATCCTCTTAAGGTTTTGAATCAAATGAAATTGAAAAGAATACTGACATGTAAACTGTTCTTTTTTATTCAGTTACTGTTTATAATTTTTGAGAAAGGATTTTCTCCATTCCAAGAGACCAAATCCAAATTCAGAAAAGTATGTAATGCTGAATCCTCTAATTTAAATTTTTTGTCTCTCTGAAATAGCCTCTTTATAAAAAGTAAACACTATCAACTTAAACTTAAAAAATACACATTTCCCCACATTTCCATGTACAATGTAAGAAAGCAAAACTACCCTGTTATCACACCCATTCAAATAAGAAAAACAAGTCTGAGTTTTTGAAAAAGGTTAAAGACCAAAAATAAGACAAAATCTTTTAATGCTCTATACTTTGAAATAAATGCCAAAATAAAAATAAATTTTTAAAGAAAACTGTGTAATTTAAATACAAAAAATGATGTAATATAGAGTCACTAGAAATTCTTAGTAAAAGGTTCTCAAAGGCTTACTAAAAGTTCTCAAGCTAGACAAGATGTAGAATCTCTATAAAGAATCTAGTCCTGGAAACAAACCTGTCTTACAAATACCAAACAGTATAAGATATGGACTACTCTTTAAATTAAATCTGGTAAGGTTCTTCGAAACTTTGCTAAGTGAGGTACCTTATCAATATACAGTTCCATGATCTCATGGCATTTGAATCTCATCAGAATCACTGAGTTCTGTGCTTTCACTAAAGATGATTTTTCCTATCTGATTTAAGAGGGGGGACGAGAGTAGCAATACAATCATTTTCCATCTGCTTCCATACAATGTTCCTAACATGTTAATAATGATTTTGTAATTCTTCAGCCCTGTCCTTTTTATATTTTTCGTTTTAAAGTACCTTCTCCTTGGTAAATAAGACAACCAGTGCTCCTTTATTAAGCATTTGAATGAAAGAATCCATTCTCCCCTATTAACCAAACAAACATTTCAAAAATATCTACAAAAAAACAAAACAGGAGAATGGGTAGACAACTGTAGTATAACTAATGAACTCCTGATCCAACCGACAACAGGAATAAATCTCAAAATACTTATGGTAAGTAAAAGAAGCCAGACACAGAATTATTATATACACACACATGCAAACAAAAAGATAGTAGCCATGGCAAGATTAATAACAGAGAGAATAAATTAAGGCAAAAAACATTTAATACAGAAGAGTATGTTACTATTAAAAGACACAATCACAAAGATACATCAAACATCATGTCAAGACATACAAAACAAACCAGAAACACAAGAATTTAAGAAAATCACAATCATAAGAGAATCTGAACATGCCTCTCTCTAAATTTAGATTTAAAAAAAAAAGATAAAAATACAGATGACATACATAATGCAATTTACAAGTCAGACTTTCCAACTCTGAACCTGAAGGAATATTGCTTGAAATAGCTACAAAAATTCATTAAATTAAATATAAGTTATATGAAGAAACTGCAAAATTAGGAAATGTTATAAGCATATTCTCTGATTTCAATAAAATTAAACATGACAATAACAGAAACTCACTATGATATGAAAGAACGAAATAAGAATAACGAACTATTTTTAAATTATCAATGAAAAGAATATATCTAGACCTATAGTCAAAAGGCATCCTTGGAGGGAAAGGACAGTCCAATTTCATTTGTAAATATGCACAGATACAAAATGAAATCCAGCAGGATATTAAAAGAATAGTTCATCATGACTAGAAAGTTTTATTTCCAGCAATAAAGTATTGGGGAGATCCTGAAGCAAGGTGATTTCCACTACATATGTCTAACACTGGACCTTTAGGAATATTTAAATCAATTGACTTTCGGTAATCCAAATATATATCATCCATGTCATAAATTACATTTTGCAAACTAAAAATAGCCAGCTTAAGAGAAGATTTTGTTCTGATATTCACTTAAGGTGGTACTGACAAAAACTCAATTCTAGTTATTCTACACTAGGTTTTATACACAAAACCAAGTACACAGCAGTCTCCCCTTATCTGTGGGGGATACGTTTCAAGACCGCCAGTGAATGCCTAAAACAGGGTAGTACTGAACCCTGTTTTCTATTCATGTCTGCCACCCACAAATTTAATGTCTTTTCCATCTTTAACTCATCTGGTATGGGAAAAAAATTGGTCTTTTTTTTAGACCTATAACAGCCACAATGTTAACACTGGACCTGAATGGTGGGAAGCTGACAGAGGCTGGTTATTAGCACCAAAGTGACGTTAGCCACTCAGTTGATGTGGCCATCCCAATGTGACATGTAAACAGCTGAGCTAAAAAAAAAATTTTGTTATTTAAGCACTACATATTTCAGGCCCAAGATACCTACTTTCCTACTATAAACAAAACTGCTTAAGACACAGAAGTTGCTATATAAGGTCTGTCCCAGGATGCATTCATGACAGAACTCTGCCTCCAATCTTACAAAGTAACAAGAAAAAGAATCTAAGATCAAGGAGCTAGTCTAAATTATAGGTGCCCTGCTTCTATCCATTGTATTACTGCAACAACTGGAGAGCTGGCCTGAGGTAGGTTTTACTGTTCCTTTACCCCATCCCTTTAACATACTCCAGACTGAGCCATCTGGGATGTTTAGGAGTTTTGAGATACCTACAGCAAATTCTTCTTAAGTGGGCAGAAGGTAGGCCATATAACATCCCTGTAACTTCCTTAAAGCCACTTTTGGACAAAAATCATTGGAATTATCCAAAGTGGTGATTCTAACTCATATGACAATTTTGTTATTTTAGTAATGAAGCCATAAAAGTTTTCTTTCCAAGAGAAGCCAAAAAAAAAAAAAAAAAAAACCGGGGGGGGGGGGGTTGTAGATTTGTCTTTAGTCCCCGCTGGAAAGGAAAGGAAGGAACTGGACCAGATCAAGACTGTGTCAAACTCCTGGACACAGTCACTGAGAATATGTAAATTAAGCCAAATCTTGCACACTTCACTAAACAGGGATTTTTCACTAGAGCTTTCAAACTGACAATAAATCCTATGGGGATAAGTCTCATGCCTTTCTACCGGGTGCTGAGATGCTAGAAAGAAAACTAGTACCTTAAAACCTAAGACGTTTTTAAAAAATTGGTTTTTCTTTGGATAAACACTGCCTAAATCTAGAAAATCTACCTATTTACAAAAATCTACCTATTCATTTTATGGAATTAGATATAGCAATAGTTGCACCATTTTGTAGGTATACTAAAAAAAATACACTTACACTTTAAAAGAGTGAATTTTATGGTATGTGAATTAGATCTCAAGAAAGCTATTACAAAAAAATAACAATGACAAACTTATGATTTATTAACCTTAAACAGAAACCAATTTACAGATTATCCTCCCCCAAATATGCATGTATGTGCTATGATGTGTGCCCATTCAGGAAAGCAGGACAGTCAGCTGGGGACTCAACATTAACAAGACCAGGGGCACGGACTGTTAACACTTTAAAATTTAATTTTTTCATCGAATAGTTCAGATATTCAAAAAAGTATAAAGTGACCAATGAGAGGGACACAAAGAGGTTCAAAGGATTAGTGATCTCCTATTTCTTAAGCTGGGTTGTAGCTAAGTATGTATTTTGATACCTTATTGTCTTCTTTAAAACATACCTTCCCGTGGTGGATTCATGTCAATGTATGGCAAAACCAATACAGTATTGTAAAGTAAAATAAAGTAAAAATAAAAATTAAATAATAATAATAATAATAAATAAAAAATAAAATAAAATAAAACATACCTTCTTATTATATGTGCTCTTTAGCATATATATATGATGTATTTCACAATTTTCAAAAATAAGTTTAAAAATAAATTATGTACATATTATGGAATAAAAAGCAGAGACATTACTTTGGCAACAAAGGTCTGTCTAGTCAAGGCTATGGTTTTTCCAGTGGTCATGTATTGATGTAAGGGTTGGACTAGAAAGAAAGCTGAGCACCGAAGAATTGATGCTTTTGAACTGTGGTGTTGGAGAAGACTCTTGAGAGTCCCTTGGACTGCAAGGAGATCCAACCAGTCCATTCTGAAGGAGATCAGTCCTGGGTGTTCATTGGAAGGACTGATGCTAAAGCTGAAACTCCAATATTTTGGCCACCTCATGCAAAGAGTTGACTCATTGGAAAAGACCCTGATGCTGGGAGGGATTGGGGGCAGGAGGAGAAGGGGACGACAGAGGATGAGATGGCTGGATGGCATCACTGACTCGATGGACGTGAGTTTGAGTGAACTCCAGGAGTGGGTGATGGACAGGGAGGCCTGGTGTGCTGCAGTTCATAGGGTCACAAAGAGTCGGACACGACTGAGCAACGGAATTGAACTGAACTGATGGGATAAATCAGTTGCACTGTAATGTGACATATGCATTCCTAAAAATCATCACACAATAAAATTGCATAATGAAAACCATAAGGCTTATGGGGAAAATGGGTTTGGGCACAACACTCAAAAATTTTAGTAGTGACATTTAATTTAAAAAAGATAATCAAAAAGGGAATCTAATAAAAATGGCAGCAGAGTTTTACACATTAAATGGGTTAAGAAATACATATCTGCTACAATAAATATTAAGAAGAGCTAGCAAGAATACACTGAAGAACTGTACAAAAAAGATCTTCACGACCCAGATAATCATGATGGTGTGATCACCCATCTAGAGCCAGACATCCTGGAATGTGAAGTCAAGTGGGCCTTAGGAAGCATCACTACAAACAAAGCTAGTGGAGGTGATGGAATTCCAGTTGAGCTATTCCAAATCCTGAAAGATGATGCTGTGAAAATGCTGCATTCAATATGCCAGCAAATTTGGAAAACTCAGCAATGGCCACAGGACTGGAAAAGGTCAGTTTTCTTTTCAATCCCAAAGAAAGGCAATGCAAAACAGTGCGCAAACTATTGCACAATTGCACTCATCTCATACGCTAGTAAAGTAATGCTCAAAATTCTCCAAGCCAGGCTTCAGCAATACGTGAACCGTGAACTTCCAGATGTTCAAGCTGGTTTTAAAAAAGGCAGAGGAACCAGAGATCAAATTGCCAACATCCGCTGGATCATGGAAAAAGCAAGAGTTCCAGAAAAACATCTACTGACTATGCCAAAGCCTTTGACTGTGTGGATCACAATAAGCTGTGGAAAATTCTGAGATGGGAATACCAGACCACCTGACCTGCCTCTTGAGAAATCTGTATGCAGGTCAGGAAGCAACAGTTAGAACTGGACATGGAACAACAGACTGGTTCCAAATAGGAAAAGTAGTACGTCAAGGCTGTATATTGTCACCCTGCTTATTTAACTTCTATGCAGAGTACATCATGAGAAACGCTGGGCTAGAAGAAGCACAAGCTGGAATCAAGACTGCCGGGAGAAATATCGATAACCTCAGATATGCAGATGATACCATCCTTATGGCAGAAAGTGAAAAGGAACTAAAAAGCCTCTTGATGAAAGTGAAAGAGGAGAGTGAAAAAGTTGGCTTAAAGCTCAACATTCAGAAAACGAACATCATGGCATCTGGTCCCATCACTTCATGGGAAATAGATGGGGAAACAGTGGCAGACTTTATTTTTTTGGGCTCCAAAATCACTGCAGATGGTGACTGCAGCCATGAAATTAAAAGACGCTTACTCCTTGGAAGAAAAGTTATGACCAACCTAGATAGCATATTCAAAAGCAGAGACATTACTTTGTCAACAAAGGTCCGTCTAGTCAAAGCTATGGTTTTTTCAGTGGTCATGTATGGATGTGAGGGTTGAACTATAAAGAAAGCTGAGCACCGAAGAAATGATGCTTTTGAACTGTGGTGTTGGAGAAGACTCTTAAGAGTCCCTTGGACTGCAAGGAGTTCCAACCAGTCTATTCTGAAGGAGATTAGCCCTGCGATCTCTTTGGAAGGAATGATGCTAAAGCTGAAACTCCAATACTTTGGCCACCTCATGCAAAGACCTGACTCATTGGAAAAGACCCTGATGCTGGGAGGGATTGGGGGCAGGAGGAGAAGGGGACGACAGAGGATGAGATGGCTGGATGGCATCACTGACTCGATGGACGTGAGTCTGAGTGAACTCTGGGAGTTGGTGATGGACAGGGAGGCCTGGCGTGCTGCGGATTCATGGGGTCGCAAAGAGTAGGACACGTCTGAGCGACTGAACTGACTGACTGAACTGACAATAAATACAGCACTTTACCTTGTGAAATTAAGTTTTACTTGTGGAAGTGAGCATTGAAAGGTTACAGCTTGTAAGTTACCATGAAGTGGTAGTAGGCTAATCTGAAATCAACAGAAAACTTTACTAACACCAGATGAGAACAGGTGTAGCTCCTAACACAGAAGTAAACTGAGGTTGCTGGAGGATACCTAATGGTGTGTACCTAGAAGGGGTCTGCATATTTCTGCTGTGGTTCAGTTCAGCAGGGTGCACTTTTTTGCATTTACCTAGCATTTCTTGCAGATGACACAAAAACGTAAAATGTGAAATCCACATTATACTCAAACAGTTCCCTAACATTATCAAATGCATTAAAACAAACTAATGTTTTCTTCTTTATTTTTTAACAAAATATTTATTTTTGGATGCACTGGGTCTTCGCTGCTGCTTTGTGTGGGCTTTCTCCAGTCACAGCAAGCGGGGCCTACTCTTCAGCGTGGTGCGTGGGCTTCTTCTCACTGTGGTGGCTCTCCTTGTCGCAGAGCGCAGGCACTGGAGTGCACAGGTTCCAGTGACTGCAGCTCCAGGGCTCAGCTGCTCTGTGGCATGTGGAATCATCCCAGACCAGGGACTGAACCCGTGTCCCTGGCACTGGCGCATTCTTATCCACTGCACCTCCAGGAAAGTCCAAATTTGTGTTTTCTTATAGCAAAACTCTTTTGCAATGTAGCCATTAAAATAAATGTGCTGATACGCAAATGCTTCTAAAATACATTGTAAAGTGAAAAAACCAAGGTGCAAATGGTTTGTATACTTCATTTCTATGTAAACTGGAATAAAGAGCAAAGCAATCCCCCCTACCCCCCACAAATGCTGGTAGATGCTGTGTAGATTTTTCTAGAAGAAAGGATAAAAAATGAATAACAATAGGTGCCTCTGGGTAGTCATTTTGCTTTTCATTTCACTCCTGACTACAATGTCTGAATTTTCTAACCATGTACATGCATTATTTAGGGAGAGGAAAATACCAAAAAGACTAAACTGGGAGATGGATTATGGGTGTCTTTATGCCTCTTTATGATTTTCTTGTTACTTCTCTGTGTGTTGAAAAGACAAAACTGCAGAGAATGTGAAATAGCTGGAACTCGCATTCATTGGTGGTGGGAAGGTAAAAACAGTAAAACTACTCTGGAAAACAGTTTGGCAGTTTATAGCTAAGTCGGTAAAGAACCTGCCTGCAATGCACGAGACCCAGGTTCAATTCCTGGGTTGGGAAGATCCCCTGGAGAAGGAAATGGCAACCTACTCCAGTATTCTTGCCTGAAGAATCCCAGGAAGAGGAGCCTGGCAGGCTATACAGTTCACGGGGTCACAAGAGTCAGACGCAACTGAGTGACTGAACCAGCACCACCACCTCCACGAGACCCAGCCATTCCACCCTATGTATTACCCAAGAGAAATTAAAGCTTATGTTCATACAAAAACAAATGTTCACAGCAATTTTGTCATAGCCAAAAACTAGAAACAACCCAAATGTCCATTAAAAGGTGAATGGATAAACAAACTGCAACACATCCATACACTATATTCATAAGTAAAAAAGAATTAACTGATACATGCATCACAACATGAATTAATCTCAAAACAATACGGAGAAAAGGAAGCCAGCTTAAGAAAAAAGAATATACTACAATGATAACATTTTTACAAAATGAGGAGTTGTCTATGACGACAGAAACCTGATCAGCGGTTGTCCTGGTATGAGGAAACAATGGGGAGGGGAGAAAGAAGGATCCTGAAGGGACAAGAGAAAAAACTGGGGGCCAATGCATATGTTTACTATCTTGACTGTGGTGATGTTTTCACAGATGCATAAACTTATCACAATTTACCATGTCATACAGTTTGTGTGTGTGCAGTTTGTGGTATGCCAACTGTCCCTCAATGAAGCTATTTAAACACACACAAATATTAAACAGAGACTGTCAAAAAATGTAAAAAGAATACACAGTGTGACCCTTCACACATTGTTGGTAGAAATGTAAAATAGCGCAGCTGCTGTGGAAAAGTTTGGCAGTTCCTCAAAAAGTTAAACACAGAATCACTATGTGACCTGGCAACTCCACACCTAGGTTTATCTTCAACAGAACTGAAAACCTATGTCCACACAAAAACTTGTATGTGTGTGAATGTTCACAACATTATTCATAACAGTGAAAAAAAATGGAAGCAACTCAAATGTCTATCCTTTGATGACTGGATAAACAAAATGTGGTAACAGTCATACAATGGATTTTTAAGCAATAAAAAAGGATGAAGTACTGACACATGCTACTACACAGATCAACTCTGAATATACCATGCTAATTAAATGAAAGAAGCCAAATACAAAAGGCCACATTTATTTGATTAATAAGGTTGGTGCAAAAGTAATTGTGGTTTTTCATTGTTGAATTTTACCATTTGATATTGGAATACATTCTTAAATAAATGCGGTTATGTTATACATCATTTTAATATGCATTTCTCACTTTGTTTTTTTTTGCTAATGTAATGATTTATTACTGTGTATTTTCTATTTATTTTAGACTATGGTAATGATGATAGACAAAAAGCAAATTCAAGTGATTTTCTTATTCGAGTTCAAAATAGGTCATAATGTAGTGCAGACAGCTCACAACATCAACAACACATTTGGTGCAGGAATTGCTAACAAATGTACAGTGCAGTGGTGATTCGAGAAGTTTTGCAAAGGAAATGAGACTTGAAGATTAGGAGTGTAGCGGCCAGCCATCAGAAGTTGACGACGACCAACTGAGAGCAATCAAAGCTGATCCTCTTACAACTACACAAGTTGTTGATAAAGAACTCAATCTCGACCATTCTACCGTCATTCAGCATTTAAAGCAAACTGGAAAGGTGAAAAAGCTTAGTAAGTGGGTGTCTCATGAGCTGACCAAAAATTTTAAAAAAAATTGATTTTGAAGTGTCATCTTCTCTTATTCTATGCAACAACAACAAACCATTTCTCAGTTGGCTTGTGATGTGTGACAAAAAATGAATTTTATACAACTGGCAATGACTAGTTCAGTGGCTGGACCAAGAAAAGCAGCTCCAAAGCCAAACTTGCACCAAAAAGAGGTCATGGTCACTGGCCATCTGATCCACTACAGCTTTCTGAATCTCAGTGAAACTATTACATCTGAGAAGTACGCTCAGCAAATCAATGAGATGCACCTGAAAACTGCAATCCCTGCAGCCAGCACTGGTCAACAAAAAGGGCCCAATTCTTTTCCAAGACAATGCCTGACCACCCATCGCATGACCAACTCTTCAAAAGTTGAACGAACTGAGCTATGAAGTTGTGCCTCATCTGCCATATTCACCTGACCTCTAACCAACCAACTACCACTTCTTCAAGCATCTTGACAAGTTTTTGCAGGGAAAATGCTTCCACAACCAGGAGGAGGCAAAAAACACTTTCCAAGAGTTCATCAAATCCCAAAGAACAGATTTTTTAATTAATTTATTCTAATTGGAGGCTAATTTTTTTTACAATATTGTGGTGGGTTTTGCCATACATTGACATGAATCAGTCATGGGTGTACATGAGTCCCCCAGTCCCGAACCCCCCTCCCACCTCCCTCCCCACCCTATCCCTCCGGGTTGTCCCAGTCCACCAGCTTTGAGTGCCCTGTTTCATGCATTGAATTTGGATTGGTCATCTTTTTCACATATGGTAATATATATGTTTCAATGCTATTCTCTCAAACTATCCCACCCTAGCCTTCTCCCACAGTCCAAAAGTCTGTTCCCAAAGAACAGATTTTTACACTACAGGAATAAGCCAACTTATTTCTCATTGGCAAAAATGTGTTGACTGTAATGGTTCCTATTTTGATTGATAAAGATGTGTTTGAGCCTTGATTCAAAATTCACAGTCCAAAAGTGCAATTATGTTTGCACCAATCTAATATTTCCAGGAAATACCCAGAAATAGGCAAATCCCTAGGCACAGAAAGTGGCTCCCAGGGAGGGAGGGGTGGAGGGAACTGGGACTGACTGCAAATAGGTATGGGGCTTCTTCCTGGAATCACGAAAATGTTATGGAATCAGATGGCAGTAATGGTTGCACAGGCCTGCCCAGGTGGCTCAGTAGTAAAGAAACTGCATGCAAATGTAGGAGATGCAAGTTCAATCCCTGGGTCAGGAAGATTCCCCAGGAGGAGGAAATGGCAACCCGCTCCAGTATTCTTGCCTGGAAAATCCCCTGGACAAAGGCCTGGCAAGCTATAGTCCATGGGGTCACAAAGAGTCAGATACGACTTAAGTCACTAAGCACATGTGAATGGTTGCATAACATTGTGAATACACTTTAAAAGACATTGAATTATACATTTTAAAGTGGTGGATTTTACATTACGTGAACTACATCTCAATAAAAAAGGATATACACTCTCCAATAAACTAAAAAGTAATTAAAAAACAAAATAGATAACAATCACCAATGCATGCACAATTATGTAAATAAAACATTACAAATAAAGTTTAAGCCCCTGCCTGCTCTGCATTCTGGTCACCATCAGCCTTCATTACCGCCACAAAACAGGTCTCTCCCTACACTTACCCCAAACTCACTCTTCAGATCAACAGAATAAACAATCCTTGGTTAGTAGAACTAGTTCTTCTACCTCTCCTTGTCTACAGTCATCAAAGTTCACATGCCTGAACTTCTCCTTATCACCTTCCAACAGGTTCATGTTTCATTCCTACCTTCTCTCCACTTACTGAAATGCTATTCATCCTTCCAAGAATGAAATTAAGTTCCAATTCATCTATGACATGCACTCCAGCCTTTAAGAAACTTTTTTTCCTAACTCCCATAGAACAGATACTATAGAAACAATCTGCTGCATAAGTCTTGTTTTCTATGAGGGAAAAGTGCACTGAACCTGATTCTCACACTCCATTCAACAGCAGTGTAGAAAACAGGCTGAAACGGGGGCACATTTAAAGGCAGAGAGGTTGGGGCCAATTTAAGGAGATGGAGGTGAAGAATTCTATCCTCTATGACTGAATGAAAAGAGAGAAGAGGATCAAGTATTTCTGAGAGTCTATCCTAAGGAAAGACTCTCAAGCCTGGTGACACACATACATGGGCTGTTCTTACAGATTTACAACTTAAAGTATTAAGTATTAGTTCTTCTCTATCTATATATTTTATAATTAAAAAAACTGGAAATAGTCCATAGCAAATTATAGTGTATTCACTGAATGAATATAAGGGAATTTTAATATGGGGGGATACGATCTTATATGTAGAAAGCCCTAAAGATTTACCAAAAAACTGTTACAATAAATGAACAGAAAAAAGCAAGATACCAAATCAACACATAAAAATCAGTCACATTTCTATACACAAATAATGAACAACTGAAAAGGAAATTACAATATATTTCCATTTATAAAAGCATCAAAAAGAATAAAATACTTAGAATTAACCAAGAAGGTAAACTTACACAATGAAAACTACAGAATATTGCTGAAAGAAATTAAAGACGACAAATAAATGGTAACACACTTCATTTTCATGGATTGGAAGACTTAATATTGTTAGTCAATACCAACCAAAGCCATCTACAAATTCAATGCAATCCCTATCAAAATTTCAAAAACACTTTTTGCAGAAACAGAAAAACTCAACACTAAAATTTATATGTAATCTCAAGGGCCCCTAAATAATCAAAACAATTTTGAAAAAGAACAAAACCGGAGGACTCATATCTCGTGATTCCAAAACTCAGTAGAAGCCACAGTGTGGTACTCAAAACAATATGGTATTGGCATAAAAACATATATATAGACAGATGGAATAAAATAGAGAGCCCAGAATAAACTCTTGCATATATGGTCAAATGATTTCTGACTCGGGTGCCAAGACCATTCAGTTGGGGGAAAAAGGCTTTTCAACAAATATTGCTAGGAAAACTGGACATTTATATGCAAAAAAAAAAAAAGAAAGTTGGACCCTTTACTAATGCCTAAATTAACAAAAATTAACTTGAAATGAATCAAAGACCTAAATACAAAGCTTGATTTAAAATGGATAAAAGAATTTGAATTGACATTTCTGCAAAGATATACAAATGGCCAATAAGCACATGAAAAGATACTCAACATCACTAATGTCAAGGAAGTGCAAATCAAAAACACAGAGATTATCATCTAACACCATTAGGATGGCTACTATCAAAAATAAATAAACAGAAAAAAAATCCACCAGAAAAGTGTTGGCCAGAATGTGAAGAAATTGGAAACCTTGTGCACTGCTGGTGGGAAAACAAAATGGTGTGGCTACTATGGAAAACAGTGAGGAGGTTCTTCAAAAAATTAAAAACAGAATTACTGTATGATCCAGCAATTCCACTTCTAAGTAAATAGCCCATAAAACTGAAAGCAGGGACTCAAACAAGTATCTATGTACCCATGTTCCTAGGAGCATTATTCACAAGAGCCAAAAGCTGGAAACAACTTAAGTGTTCATTAACAGATGAATAGATAAATAAAATGTGGTATATACAGACATACAGATGGCTCCTTCATACAGATGGCTCCTTCATGGATCACAGCCTTGTCATGACAAAGGGGAAAGGTCAATCTTCATTCCAATCCCAAAGAAGGGCAATGCCAAAGAATGTTCAAACTACCTCACAACTGTGCTCATTTCACACGCTAGCAAGGTAATGCTCAAAATCCTTCAGGCAAGGCTTCAACAATATGTGAACTGAGAACTTCCAGATGTACAAGCTGGATTTGGAAAAGGCAGAGGAACCAGAGATCAAATTGCCAACATTCCATTGGATCATGGAGAAAGCAAGGGAGTTCCAGAAAAACATTTACTTCTGCTTCATCAACTAAACGAAAGTCTTTGTGTGGCTCACAACAAACTGGAAAATTCTTGAAGAGATAGGAGTACCAGACCACCCTACCTGTCTCCTGAGAAACCTGTGTGCAGGTCAAGAAGTAAAAGTTAGGACTGGACATAGAACAATGGACGGGTTCAAAATTAGGAAACTAAGTACAACAAGGCTGTATTTTGTCACCCTGCTTATTTAACTTATAGGCCAAGTACATCATGTGAAATGCCAGGCTGGATAAATCACGAGCAGGAATAATCAAGATTATTAGAAGAAATATCAACAACCTCAGATATGCAGATGACACCACTCTACTGGTATGGAACTAATGAAGAGGAACTGAAGAGCCTCTAGATAAGGGTAAAAAAGAAGTGAAAAAGCTGGCTTGAAACTCAACATTCAAAAAACTAAGAATCCAGTCCCGTCACTTCCTTGCAAACAGAAGGGGGTAAAGAGTGGAAGCAGTGACACACTTTATTTTCTTGGGTTCCAAAATCACTGCGGATGGCAACTGCAGCCATGAAATGAAAAGACGCCTGCTCCTTGGAAGGAAAGCTCTGACAAACCTAGACAGCATGTTAAAAAGCAGAGACATCACTTTGCCGATAAAGGTCCATATAGTTAAAGCTATCGTTTTTCCAGCAGTCATGTATGGATGTGAGAGTTCGATCATAAAGAAGGCTGAGCGCCAAAGAACTGATACTTTTGAACTGTGGTGCTAGAGAAGACTCTTTAAAAAGTCCCTTGGACTCTAAGGAAATCAAACCAGTCAATCCTAAAGGAAATCAATCCTGAATATTCACTGGAAGAACTGATGCTGAAGCTCTAATACTTTGGCCGCCTAATGGGAAGAGCCAACTCATTAGAAAAGACCCAGATGCTGGGAAAGACTGAAGGAGAAAGAAGGGGGTGGCAGAAGATGAGATAATCAGATAGTATCAAGGACTCAACTGACAAGAATTTCAGCAAACTCTAGGAGATAGTCAGGGGGCTTCCCAGGTGGCACAGTGGTAAAGAATCCACCTACCAATACAGGAGACGCAAGAGAGAGGGTTTGATCCCTGGGTCAGAAAGATTCCCTAGAGTAGGAAATGGCAACCTACTGCAGTATTCTTGCTGGGATAATCCCATGGACACAGGAGCCTGTCAGGCTACAGTTCGTGGGGTCTCAGAGTCAGACACGACTGAGCAACTGAACAATAAGAAAAAATATACAGATACTGGAATATTATCTAGCCTTAAAAAGGAATGAAATCCAGACATAAGCTACAACATGGACGAACCTTCAGGACATTATGCGAAGTAAAATAAACCTGTCACAAAAAGACAAATACTGTTTGATTCCACTTATATGAGATATTTAGAGTAGTCAATAACACAGAGACAGAAAGCTGAATGGCCGTAGGCTGGGGGTAAGGGGGAAATGAGAAGTTATTGTTTAGTGGGTACAGTTTCAGTTTTACAAGATGAAAAGAGCTGTGGAGATCGATGGTGGTAATGGCTGCACAATGGTATGAATGTATTTGACACCAGTGAGAAATGGTTATGGTGGTAAATTTTATGTTATGTGTATTTTACTACAATTTTAAAACTGTATATGTAAAAGTTAAATGGTCAAGTATGGTTTTTCCATTATTAACTATGTTCTTCCTGATGGAGTACAGATAATAAACTCATTTATTCTGGGGGAGGACACATTAGGGGGACAATTCTGTAAGCTCTCCATCGGGCTACATATTTTTAGAATCTAGAGAGCTCCTGATAATTAGAAAATCAATTAGAAAGTGACAAGCACAAATAAAAAGATGCACAGAGGAAAAAAAAAGGAAAAAGATGCACAGAGGACAGGAACAGAAATTCACAAACGGCCAATAAAAGTGAAAAATGTTCAAACATACCAGTATAAAGGAATGAAACATGAAACAAAACACCATTTTCAACTATCAAATTTAGTTTGGGGAGAAATGAAAATAAGGTATGTTGAACAAGGGACACTTACTCCTAATTCACACTCATTGTCTTCTCTTCCTCACTCCCATTCAGTTACTTCCATATGTTTCCACCTCCAACTTCCAGTCTGGTTAGTAACGCCAATGACCAAACTAATAACCTCTGTGTTGCCAAATCCAAGTGAGCACCTCATTAAACATCTCAGAAGCACTGAGGAGCCAAGACTCCGTGGACCAGAAACCTATTTCTCATGGCTCCCATGATACTAGTTTCCTGCTTTTTCTCCTACCTCACTGGCTGTTCCTTCCGTCCTGTGCTCAATCTTCTTCCTCTATAAGATCTTCAAGCATTAGAATGCCTGAGTCTCACTCTATTATTCACTTTTCTATATAGTGTTTACCTAAGTGCTCTCAGTTCAGTTGCTCTGTCGTATCTGACTCTTTGCGACCCGATGGACTGCAGCACGCCAGGCCTCCCTGTCCTTCACCAACTCTCGGAGTTTACTCAAACTCATGTCCAGCGAGTCGGTGATGCCATTCAACCGTCTCATCCTGTTGTCCCCTTCTCCTCCCGCCTTCAATCTTTCCCACCATCAGGGTCTTTTCAAATGAGTCAGTTCTTCGCATCAGGTGGCCAAAGTAATGGAGTTTCGGCTTCAACATCAATCCTTCAATGAACACTCAGGACTGATCTCCTTTAGGATGGACTGGATGGATCTCCTTGCAGTCCAAGGGACTCTCAAGAGTCTTCTCAAACACCACAGTTCAAAAGCATCAATTCTTCAGCACTCAGCTTTCTTGACAGTCCAACTCTCACAGAACTGCTGGAAAAACCATAGCCTTGACAGACGGACTTTGTTGGCAAAGTAGTCTCTGCTTTTTAATATGCTTTCTAGGTTGGTCATAATTTCCTTCCAAGGAGTAAGCATCTTTTAATTTCATGGCTGCAATCACCATCTGCAGGGATTCTGGAGCCCCCAAAAATAAAGTCTGCCACTGTTTCCCCATCTATTTGCCATGAAGTGCTCTCAGGTGGTCTCATAACTTTGAATATCATCTATATACTGAGTACTCTCAAATTTTTATCTCCAACTCTAGGCTCTGTTCTGGAAGCTCCAAACCTGTACATCCAACTGCCTCAATATACTGACTTCATATCTAAAATACATTTCAAATGTAATACACCCAAAACAGAATTCATGATTTCTTCCATCTCAAACTGCTCTCTTCCATTCTTCTCAGTGAACGCTGCCATCTACTCAAAGTTGCTCAAAACAAGTATCAAAAAGCAGAGTTCTCCCTTTCCCTCACCAATTCATTTCCAAGTCTTGTTCATTCTACCTCCAAAATAACTGTTAATCTTTCTACTCTCCTCCATCTCCAAACCATGGACCTAGTCCAAAGTACTGTAAACTACCCAACCTTCCAGCTTCCTCTCTTGCTCTCTTCCTCTGCACAGCAGTCAGATTATGCTTTCCTTCTTAAAACCTTCAAAGAATTCTCATAAAAGTGAAATTCCTAAGAACAGCTTCACCTACTCCTATCTTTCAAAGAACATCCACAACCGAAAATATACTCAATGATAATAGCTCTACACAATAAAACTATGGTACCTTTCCTCATTTTTCTTTCCCGTATTTTTAAAATTTTTCTATGAATGCCTGCTCCTTGCTCATTAAGAAAGTAAATTATATTGCTGAATAGTACATAACATTACATTGCATTTTAACATGTAAACGAAAAAAGGGAATGCAAAATGGTAGTTAAAACTCAGTAACAGTTACAAGCTTAGAAGAAAATACAAGCAAACATCAAAATTCTAAGAATGAGAAGTCAGGGTTGTAGATTTACTGGTAGTATTTTCTTCCACTTTTTTTTTTTAACATAATTACACTCATTAAAAAAAAAAAGGTTATGAGATAAACCTGTCTTCTGCAATCTGGCCACAACCCACCAAACCAGCCTTTCTTTTCCCAAGTACTCATTTTCCCAAGCTTTTCACTCCAACCCGGCGCTGTCTCACAGCTCTGATGCTTTAAAGCGGGCACCATCCCTGGAATATCCTCCACCTTTCTAAATCCTACTCATCCTTCACGGCGGAGAGGAACGATAGGGAAGGCGACAGGTTGAAGGGATTCTTGCTGATAAATTCACAACTTGCCGGTGCTGGGACCAAATTTTGTCTCCAATCCCACCGCAGGCCACCAGGTTTAACATCCTAAAAGCTCCCGCCACTGGGGCCCAGGGAACCCATATCCTCTCAGAAAGCGCGGTGCCCCTTAGAAAGAACACCCCTCACACCCAAATTCCGGGTTCCCGCTGCGGAGACTCCCCAGCCACACACACTCACCCTGGACCCAGTTTCCTCCTCCGGGCCTCTCGGCTCCACAGTCACTCGTCCCCTCCCTCCCCTCAGCCAGGGGGCCGGCGCCTCAGGCGGGGTGGGGGAGGGGCGCGCACGTGCCCGCGCCGCCCCCGCCCAGACAATGCCCGGGAGAGCGGAGCGCGCGCCCGGCGGTCCCATCTCGCTCCCGCCAACACTTACCCTCTTTCTGGGTCTCCGGCTGAAGCGCAGACACCGCCGGGTGCCGCGAGAGGGCACGGGGGAGGGGAGGAAGCGGGCCGAGCCCCACAGAGCCGCCCCACCACGAGGCCCCAGCGACCCCGGAGCCCGCGGAAGCACACGGCACGGCGGAGCCCGCCCGGCCCGTTTGGCCCGGACGTCAGCACCAGGGACGGGGCGGGGCGCGCGCCGCGGCGGCGGCGGCGACGCGCGAGGTTCCGGGGGCGGAGCTCGAGAGGTTGTGGGCGGGGGGACAGAGCTCGCAAGGTTGTGGGCGGAGCCGGGGCCGGGGCCGGGCCGGGGCTGAGACTGTGCCAGACTCTCACCGTGACCTGTACTGCCCTGCTGCCTGGGGAGAATGGGCGTCTATTCTGGTGAAGGCACCATCATACATAGTTTTCTCCTTAGAGGAAGGTAACAAGTTGCAGCCCCAAGAAAATATTCTGCCGGCATTTATGAAGCTTCCACAGCAAAGAAAACAGTAGCTATGATTTTCGTGTGTTTAATCATATACCAAGCTTTATACTAGGTGTTAGGGATACAAATAACTATAGTTATTACTAACCTGTTTTACAGATGCAGGAACGAAGGCTCAGAAAGGTTGGATCTTATCTAGGTCATGCAACTAGTGAGTAACAGTCCATCAGGTACTGTTTTCCACCTAAATATCTCTTGAGCTCAGCCTTCCTTTTCCTTCTCCCTGTGCCCCGGTACAGCAAATCCCACATCTATCTGCCCAAGTCTGCTATAGCCTCACATCTGGTCTCCAGGGATCTATTTCTGTCCCCCTTCAATCTGTTTTCTTCACTAGGTAAAGATTTACCATTGAAATGACCAAGGTTTAAAGGGTAAAATTTTACCCTTTACATTTTTTTTCACTTTACATACATGTTATCAATTTTTTGAATGTGTTTGATGTTTAGTAAAAACGTTTTAAAGGATTTACTCCTATATTGTCAATAGCAAGCCCAGTGCATTGCACATAGTATGCAGTCAAAATGTATTTGTTGAATAAATGAATAGTGGGGCCAGAAACTTACTCCAAAGCCCTGCATGATAAGGGAATACAGGGATTTATAAAATGTCATTGTTGGCCTCCTGATCTTAATGTCTATTTAGTTTAATGGCAGATTAAAAATATTTGTTCAAGACTTCTCTTGTGGCTAAGAGAAGTGGCTAAGACTCCAGACTCCCAATGCTGGGAGCCTGGGTTCCATCCCTGGTCAGGGAGCTAGATCCCACCTGCTACAACTAAGAGTTTGTGTGCCGCAACTAAGACCTGGTGCAGCCAAATAAATAAATATCTTTTAAAAGAAAGCAATATTTGTTTAGCAATCTTTTTGTGTGTTTCTATTCTATGTCCTGGCACTATGTGCCTAGCACTATGTTAGATACTGTGGATCAGAAATGAACAAAACAGTTTCTGCCCTTGTGAGATTGACAGTCAATCTAATCTGAAAAGCCTGGAAAGAACTCACTTAGCCTTATGCTAAAACCCAAAGAGAGAATGGGAATTGGGAGATAAAAATAAATTTCACAGAGAAAGAGGTAGGATAAGTGGTCAGCATGGATATATCTGTATTCTCCTACTTTGGGGATCTAACCCTGAGGCAGGGGATTAGAAATATCCAGCTAAGTGTGAAGGAATCTTGAAGCCCACTGTCTCTGGCCCAGGTTGGAAGGCTGCCCAATTCTGGCAGAAGTCTCACATTGATCAGAGCTTAGGAAAAGACAGTGGCGTTAAGGAGAACAAACAATCTGAAATGGTGCTGCTGCTGCAGGTAAGTCGCTTCAGTCATGTCCAACTCTGTGCAACCCCATAGACGGCAGCCCACCAGGCTCCCCCGTCCCTGGGATTCTCCAGGCTGCTGCATGTCTACAATTTGCAGATGGTGTGCTGGAAACCCAGACTTCTCTTATGCCTTCTGCCAGGCAAGAAGAAAGTAGCATGAGAACCATGCAGGTAATGGCTGGAGAATGTGGCTAAGACCCCAAGGATGGGCAAAGCTGAAAACCCCAACAAGAGCTGAAGTGCTCCCAGTCAGCTGATGAGAGGAGCAGGGATGGGAAGGTGAGACGTCAGAGTCTCAAGGTACTAGAGCAACAAATTATGAGTTGACAGTCAACAACCTCAGCAGCTGATACCAGGCCCTGGTGACCAGGTATGACTAGGGACATGGCTGCGAAGGCCAGTGAGGACCTAGGCTATAGCTCACAGCTCTGCACAGACCTAAGACTCCTCTGGTCACTGCCTCAAAGCTTCCTTTTGGTCCCACAGGCCATCTTGGGATGTCAAGAGTGAGGAGGGGAAAGTTCTGATAGGACTGTAACTTTAAATTGACTGTTCACCCAAAATGAGATGGTTTAAGATCATACAACTTTGGTAAGCTTTTTTTTTTGTTTTACCGGAGTACTTTTTTTAGATTGAATGAAAGAGTCTTTAAATTCTATAGTGCTTTGCAATTTTCAAATGTTTCACACTCATGATTTCATGTAATTCCATAATAATCCTTTCTTCCCTCTGTGCCTGTATTCCCACTCTTCATTCCCTCTCCCCACTGGTAACCACTAGTTTGTTCTCTATGTATGTGAGTCTACTTCTTTCTTGTTTCATTCACTAGTTTGTTGTGTTTTTTAGATTCCACATATAAGTGGTATCCTACAGTACTTGCCTTTCTCTGACATTTCACTTAGCATAATGTCCTCCAAGTCTGTCCATGAAGCTGCAAATGGCAAAATTTCATTCTTTTTTTAGGCCGAGTGGTATGGCAAGCTTAAATTTAGCCCAGTCCCCAACAGGAATGAGAGCCCATGAGAAAGTTGGCATCACTTGAAGAGAAATAACAACTTCAGATTTTTATACATAATCACCCAGTGTATACAATTAGGTAACAGGAATAAGCTCTAGGAAGTAAATGGGCAGGGTGCTAAGAGAGCACAGCACAGGAGGACCAAATTTAATATGGAGGCAGAAAAGGCTTCCCTGAAAAAAAACATTAAGTAAAATCTGGAAGCAATAGGAGCTGTCAGATCATGATAAAACCTAAGACAAAGTGAGAGAAGTCCAGGATAACTTCAATGAGAGCAGAGTGCCTGGGTTTGGGGCTAAGAGTCAGACAAGAATAAGACTGTGTAGGTAGGTGGTGTTACTCTTTACCTAAAAGCAACAGGAAGTCATCAGAGGGTTTTAAGCAGGAGAGTAATGTGCTTAATTTGACCTTTTAAAGTAATGTATTTGACCTGACAAATGGGTGGGGAATGACTAGAGGATTGTGTGACCAGAGAAGGAGCCACACAGTTGGAAAGCAATTTGATCATCTAGGTGAAAAATGAGGGTAGCTTAACCTGGGTGGTGGACATGGAAGAAAACAGAAAGATTGTTGAATGGTGGAGAAAGTACTGAAAGACTTGGTAATGAACTGGGAGAAGATCGGGGCAGAGAGAAAGGGACTGGCCCCTGCTAAGCCAAATGGCACCTGAGAAAAAGTTGCCCCAGCCTTCAAGCAGGCCAGCCCTGCACAGGGGCCCACAGCTGGAGGATGGATTTCAGGCCCCTCCTTGTCTCCTTCCAGGCTCCTCCTAGGCAGTGGAGCCTGGAAGGAGAAGATTAGGAGATAAAGGACTGAGAGGGACTGGTTTCTGGAGCTGGGAGATGGTGGAGGGTGGTGCCATTTACTAAAGGGAGAACAGATTTTCTGTGTTGGGGGTTCAGTTCAGTTCAATTCAGTCACTCAGTCATGTCAGACTCTTTGTGACCCCATGAATCGCAACACGCCAGGCCTCCCTGTCCATCACCATCTCCCAGAGTTCACTCAGACTCACATCCATCGAGTCAGTGATGCCATCCAGCCATCTCATCCTCTGTCATCCCCTTCTCCTCCTGCCCCCAATCCCTCCCAGCATCAGAGTCTTTTCCAGTGAGTCAACTCTTCGCATGAGGTGGCCAAAGTACTGGAGTTTCAGCTTTAGCATCATTCCTTCCAAAGAAATCCCAGGGTTGATCTCCTTCAGAATGGGCTGGTTGGATCTCCTTGCAGTTCAAGGGACTCTCAAGAGTTGGGGGTAGTGGTGAGTGAATCAAGAATTCTTGGGAGGGGGCTCCCCTGGTGGTCCAGTGGTTAAGAATCCGCCTTCCAAAGCAGGGGACGCAGGTTAGGGTTAGACCCTTAGTTGGGGAACTAAGATCCTACATGCTGTGGGACATCTAAGCCTAAACGTCACAACTACTGAGCCCATGCCACAACTAGAGAAGCCCTTGTGCAGCAAAGAAGACCCAGTGCAGTAAAAAAACAATTTTTAAAATTATTCTTGGACTATTTTAAGTTTGAGACATCCACCTAAAGACATTAAACAGGTCTGTGCACAAATTCTGGGGCTCAGAGAATTGGTGGGTGCTGCCATCAACATACCCTTATCAGCAGGTGGCTCTGAGGGCTGGTGAGATTGCAGAAGCGATTTAGCACAGTTCAGAGGGGTTGCGTGGTCACAGTCAGCAATGTCACACTTGGCTTTAAACAAGCCACCATTTCAAATGTTGAGAAATATCACATCATAATCTGGATTTCGCCTTCTATGTAAAAGGCGACCCACAATGCTATAATTAGATATGAGCTAACACTGTGAACCAAGGAGTGTTCCAAGCACTTCACAAATTTAATCTAAGTAACAACTTGATTATTATTGCATGTACTTCAAGGAAGAGAAAACTGAAGCACAGAAATGTTGAGTAACTTAGTAGACAGCTAAGTGGCAGAGTTACCTTGTAGACCCAGGCAGTCTGGCACCAGGGTCTGAGAGCTTAGATAGCTTGGGTACGAGGAAGTTACAACCCCATTAGAAAAGGCCTATTGCCTGTGGGGTATGGTCTGCACAAACCCCATCCCAATCTGAGCATCAGTTGCCACTTACTGTTTTATTAACACTGCTATTTTCTGATATTGGAGAACTATTTCTCTATACCAAGTAGAACATTAAAAATACTAAAGTCATCTAAATTCTATGGGTAAGCATTTAAAAATTATTTTATTTGTGAAATTTCTGTTTAATGTTATCTGATCAAATAAAATTGATAAAAGCAGGTTAATATTTGGATGAAATATGTATGAGAAACTCATAACTATGTTTCCATGCTTCTGATATAATCATACTTCTGAGGGAATCTATCATTCCCAAGTATATGAGATAAAAACAACACAGAGCTGAGGCAACAAAATGTTAAATAACTTTTATATTTCTTTTTTTAAATATTGATTTTAATATTTATTATTTATTTATTTATTTGGATGCACCAGGTCTTATTTGTAGCATGCAGAATCTAATTCCCAGAATAGGGATCGAACCCTAGCCCCCTGCATTGGGAGCGTGGAATCTTAGCCACTGGACCACCTGGGAAGTTCCTAACTTTTCAATTTCAGTTTTATTTAGGTGAGGTTGATATGAGACTGAGGTAGGAGAGACTTTGACAATATGCTTAAGCTTAGTTTCAAGTCTTGGGGTAAAATAGAGTTTAAGTCAGTTTGGGGTCTTATAGTCTCTTAACTGGGAGAGGCAGGTGGGATGATTTAGATGACTCACTAGTCTTTTAGTAACAGTGTGAGTGGAGGGAGGAGGGGCTGTGTGTTAAATGTACAATATTAATGAAAGTAAAAAATAATAATTATTAAAGTCTGTCAAGAAGGTTCTAGGAATGATGGCACTGACCCAGGAGAAGGAGGTGGCATTTGGGAGGGGGGCTTCCTCTGGGAGCTGCAGCCAACAGCGTCCTGCAGGGCTCTGGTGGAGGGGCAGTCAGGGTAGGGGGCAGGAGTAGAAAGACTGAAAACAGCAACCAGAGAACCAAGGAAAGCCTCAGAAGGGTGATGAGCCCCAGGCTCTGTCTGAGTGGGAGGGGAATCTGACTCAGATGGAAAATTGTTGCTAAGCTCTGCCCCAGAGATCCCCACACCTGAGGTATCTTGCCCTCCTCCCTAAGAAGACTAACCACCCTTCCTAAGATGAACAGGAGTGGGACTCCTGGGGCCCTTATGGTAATGAGGTAACCAGATTGCAGACAGCAATTAAGACTTTTAAAATGAGGACCTCACATGTACAGCCCCAAGCAAACTGTTAAAGTAGTCAGTGCCTGGGAATTACACACTCAAATAGTTAAAAATAAATGATTGCCCCCAACCAAGTCCAAACAAGAAACCAAATGTTAAGTTGACGTATTTGGATTTTACAAAACTATATCCCACCCTTGTAGATCTTACCAGACTCTATCCTAACCCACAAAGAAACCATGCATTAGGCTTCTCCTCTGTGGACTGGGAAGTCACTGTACATATGAATTTGGGGAGTGGAGGAAATGATGCAAGACATTTTCATTCATGCCCCCCAAAAGGGGGTTATTTATCCTAAAGGAAACTTTTTATGGCTGGAATCGGTTGAGTTCTCTGTATTTGTTTCATATAAAAATAAAGTCTCTAGATGAGGAGAACTTGGAGCTCTCATATGTTGCTGATATAGAAAGATGCTGGTGCTTTGGCAGACAGTTTGATAGTTTCTCAAACTATTAAACACAGAGTTATCATGTGTCCCTGCAGTTACACACCTAGACAAATCCCAGGAGAAATGAAAGCATATGTCCACACAGAATTTGTATGGAAATGTTCACAGCATAAGTATGTATCTCAATAAACTTGTTAAAATAAAAGGATATCTGACCATAGGCTACAAATATCTGAGAATTAATAGTAAAGTTAAGGTAATATACAATCTCAGCTGTAATATGATTTGATTGTGGTAGAATCTAGACAATGTAAAAAGGGAAATGTATAAGAACAGTTCTCCTTTAACTTCTGGGTCAAGTTTTAAAGACTGAAGACTTCTGATTCTAATTTGGTTACATTTCCTACGTCTTTCATCAGCTGTTAGGTGTCTAGTTAATGTAATACTGTGATATTTTCATTTATTATTTAGACTTCCCTGGTGACTCAGACAGTTAAGCGTCTGCCTACAATACAGGAGACCCTGGTTTGATCCCTGGGTGGGGAAGATCCTCTGGAGAAGGAAATGGCAACCCACTGTTTTTAAATTGGTTTTCCACACTATAGCTCTCTATTATTAAAGATAAATAATGATGTGAGTGCTGAATATTTGTTGACAGAATTCTTTATATCCTTTAGTTTTCTTGATAATATTTACTTGTATTATCCTGTTAGCTTTTTTTTTTTTTTTAGTATTTGTTTACTTTATTTGGCAGCACTGGGTCTTAGTTGTGGCGCACAGGATCTTTAGTTGAGGCATGAAAATGCTTAGTTGTAGCATGTCAAACCAGAGATCAAATTGCCAACATCCTCTGGATCATTGAAAAAGCAAGAGAGTTCCAGAAAAACATCTATTTCTGCTTTATTGACAATGCCAAAACCTTTGACTGTGTGGATCACCATAAACTGTGGAAAATTCTGAAAGAGATGGGAATACCAGACCACCTGACCTGCCTCTTGAGAAACCTGTATGCAGGTCAGGAAGCAACAGTTAGAACTGGACATGGAACAACAGACTGGTTCCAAATAGGAAAAGGAGTGCGTCAAGGCTGTATATTGTCACCCTGCTTATTTAACTTCTATGCAGAGTACATCATGAGAAACGCTGGGCTAGAAGAAGCACAAGCTGGAATCAAGATTGCCGGGAGAAATATCAATAACCTCAGATATGCAGATGATACCACCCTTATGGCAGAAAGTGAAGAAGAACTAAAGAGCCTCTTGATGAAAGTGAAAGAGGAGAGTGAAAAAGTTGGCGTAAAGCTCAACATTCAGAAAACGAAGATCATGGCATCTGGTCCCATCACTCCATGGGAAATAGATGGGGAAACAGTGGAAACAGTGTCAGACTTTATTTTGGGGGGCTCCAAAATCACTGCAGATGGTGACTGCAGCCATGAAATTAAAAGACGCTTACTCCTTGGAAGGAAAGTTATGACCAACCTAGATAGCATATTGAAAAGCAGAGATATTACTTTGCCAACAAAGGTCCATCCTAGTCACGGCTGTGGTTTTTCCAGTGGTCATGTATGGATGTGAGAGTTGGACTGTGAAGAAAGAAGCACCGAAGAATTGATGCTTTTGAACTGTGGTGTTGGAGAAGACTCTTGAGAGTCCTTGGACTGCAAGGAGATCCAGCCAGTCCATCCTAATGGAGACCAGTCCTGGGTGTTCCTTGGAAGGACTGATGCTGAGGCTAAAGCTCCAATACTTTGGCCACCTCATGCGAAGAGTTGACTCATTGGAAAAGCCTTTGATGCTGGGAGGGATTGTGAGCAGGAGGAGAAGGGGACGACAGAGGATGAGATGGCTGGATGACATCACTGACTCAATGGACATGAGTTTGGGTGAACTCTGGGAGTTGGTGATGGACAGGGAGGTCGGGCATGCTGCGATTCATGGGGTCGCAAAGAGTCAGACACGACTGAGCGACTGAAGTGAACTGAGCTTGTCAAATCTAGTTCTCTGACCAGAGATCAAACTCAGGCCTCCTGCATTGGGAGCATGGAGTCTTAGCCACTGGACTACCAGAGAAGTCCCTATATCAGGTTTCAGAAATCAGTCACTGCCCAGAGTGCTATCCTGTTGACCCAGATGTTAGGAGTCTTATTCGGCCTTCACCTCAGCACACCCAAAGGCATATTGTGGGATGTTGTGCCTATAATCAGATCTCACCTTCTTCCAACACCAGTGAACAGGGTGTTTTAGTTGGGAAGAGAAATCTTGTATAGGTTGAGCTTGGCAGTGAAACATACCATGGCATAATAACTTTTATTCTTCAAACATTTCCAAATTCTTATACCTTGTATGGCCATTATGTTTCTCCTATTTTTACAAAATGCCTTATTCATATGTTCAGAGTAAACTCATCCAGGTTTGGTGTCCCCAGCTGAGCAGCAGATAATGTCAGGACAGTCATAAATGTGCCTAGAGAAGAATTGTGCCCATTATAAAAGGAACAAAAGTCGGGGAAACTGCCAGGATTTGCTGGGCTGCTTTGTATTCTATTCATTAGAGATAACACCAAGTGGAGAATTTGAATAGTCAGAGTCTGTGTGGAGAATGAGCTTGGATCTTCATGGCCCAGAATGAAGGCAGTCTGTTTTAGAGTTTTAGAAATATATACAATAATAATACTGGGAATGATAGCGGGGAGCTTTTTTGCTTTTTTAAAAAAAACTCTTGATCCTATACTGCTTGTACAATATTACTGTTTATATTTTGTGTAAAAGAGTTATTTGTGCAGAAGCATAAGTTGCAGAGAGAAACTGTGCCTCTCCTCAGCCCCTGCTTCATCACTGGGTTTCTCTCCGTTTAGGTGTGGCAGGCACAGCAGTTTGGTAGATGTACAACCACTACCAACCCTCCTCCCTTGCCTTCTTCTGTTGAAGCCGGAGTTAAACACTCAATTTCCTCTCCTCCCTTGCAGCCAGGAGTGACTGTGTGACTCAGTTCCAGACAAGAGAACTTGGCCAAGTTCAAAGAATATAAAGAGACACTCCCGCAAAAGGGGGAGAGTTGTAGCTAGTCCTGCCTTGGCCTCTCTGTCCTGTTCTTCCTGCCTTGAATTTGGATGTCACGTCTGAAGGTATGGTAGCCATTCTTCAACCGTGGAGTTAGAAGCCAACACCTTAAAAATGGCACAGAAAGAAAGCAGGAGCCTGGGTCTTCTATGATGGTAGCAGGCCTGGATTACCAACTTGCCATATAAGAAAAATATCACTTGTTTCTTTAAACAACCTGTGGCCAGACTTTTCTGTTGTTTTAGCCAAACACATTGCTATATGATACACATTTGTATATTCCTACATGAGATTTCTTCAACGTGCTTCTTTCCTATTTTCCTCAGCTTCTTGGATAGCTCTTTCTCACTCTCCAGCCCCAGCTCCTCTTTCTCTGCCTATGCCTGAATGCTGAGACTTCTGTGTTTTCTGCCCTTGGTCTGTTCTCACTTCTTAAATAATTTTCTCCATGGGCACAGCTTCAACTACCTCTTATGTACCAACAAGTTCCAAATCTAGATCATGGACTCAGGCCTCCAACCTGAACCTGGACCATTATTTTCAGTGCATTTACAACCTTTCCCTTTATGACCCTGGAGCAAATTGAGCCTATTCATGATTAAATTCATCCCCCACCCCCTACCCCCTGCCATCCAAGGCTTACTTTTCTCCTTTCTATTACTGTTCTCTCTTACTATTTTGATCATTTTCACCACCCACTCAGTTACCTGAGATACATACTTTGGAACCATCCACTCCTTGTTTACCCTCACAGGTAATATCCGATTAGTCTTTAGGTGTTACTGAATCCATCTCCTAAATTCTTCTTAGGTCAACTCTCTCCTTCATTTCTTCCGCCATTGCCCTTGTCCAGGCACCCACCCTCTGCTCATGGACTTCCTCTCCTCCCACTTGCTTGTGCTGCCTTCCTACTCTCCCTATCTACTATGTCTCAACTGCTTGGGTCAGCTTTCTACTACAAAGATCTGATCACTTCACTTTACTATTAAAAATACCTCCCAGTGACCCAGCCCCATTACCTAGAGCCAGTGGTTCTCAAATTTAATGTGCATCCACATTACCTAAAGGACTTGTTTGAAGATAGGTTGCTGGGCTCCTGCTCTAGAGTTTCTGACTCAGTGTCTGGGGTGGGTCCTAAAATGTGCATCCCTAACAAGTTTGGGGAAGGTGCTGATCAGTTCTGAGCACCACTGGCCTAGGCTAAAATTAAAACTCATTAACATCTGGTTTAAAATCATTTACAACCTACTCTCCCAGTTTCTGGCTGTTGCTTACCACATTCTCTAAGTTTGTTTGTTTTTTGACCACACTGCATTTGGGATCTTAGTTCCCTGAAGGGATACAGCCCGTTCCCCTTGCAGTGAAAGCATAAGAGTCTTGACTACTAGACCACCAGGGAAGTCCCCATAAGTTACTTCTGAAGTCATCTTCCACTATTATGTCAAGCTCTTGATTGTTCTCTGCCTCTCGTCTAGAATGCACATCCCCTTCCCATTCCTGGCAAACTCTCTACTGTTTTTTCAAGGAAAGTCCAGCTCTGGCCTTCCGGTCTGAAGAATTAATTTACTGCTCCCTCCTCTACACTCCTTTGACACTTCATACAAAAGGTATGAAGACTTCATAGTCCTGCTACCTAACCAATGGTCCTCAACCAGTACTAGGGCCACCACGGGAGCTTGTAGAAAAGCAGAGATTCAGGCTCTATCCCAGACCCACTGAATCAGAATCTACAATTTAACAGAATCTCCAGATGACTCCCATGCAACTGAAGTATGAGAAACACTGCCCTGCAGGGCCTTGCCCAAGGCGTTCTGATAGATGCTCCAATGACAGTATTTCCTTTAATTCCTTCAGGAATCCCACAGCTCATTATTATTGTCCATGATTTATAATAGAGGAAGTGGAGGCTGGTAGTAGCAGAGCTGGGATTCAAACCCTGGGCCATCTGGCTTCAAAAATCTGCACTGGCTCTACTTATAATACCCACTGTGCCTGTTACAGGTCTTCACATGTAGTATTGTAATTATCTATCCATAAGTCTGCCTCCCTGTCCACATAAGGAGATGCTGAGCAGGATAAAATCCTATTGCTTCTAGACTCAGGGAAGAAAATTGCACTGGAAACAAGGAAGAACCTTTGTTCTTTCTCACTCTCAAGTACAGTTCTAATAGCAACTTGGGGTAGGATGAGGTTCTTGAAAGAAAGAATTTATATAGTTTTAAAAAAATATAGTGGCTTTATTAGATATAATTCATATATCTGTAATTAACTCATTTTAAAGTGTACAATCCAATGGTTTGTAGTATATTCACAGAATTATGCAACCACCACCCCAAAACAAACCACATGCCAATTGGCAATCACTCTCCATTTCCTGAGACCCTCCCTCTCTAGGCAACAACCAATCGACCCCTGTCTCTGTAGATTTGCCTATTCTGAATGTTTCATATGAATGGAATTTTACAATAAGTGGCCTTTTGTTGTTGGCTTCTTTCACTTAGCATAATGTTTTTAAAATTCAGCCATGTTGTAGCATGAATCAGTTCTCTGTCCCTTTTTGTTGACGAATAAAATTCTACTTTTTATTTATCCATTCATTGGTTGATAGACATTTGAGTTGCTTCCACCTTTGGGCTATTACAAATAATACTGTTATAAGCATTGATGTTTAAGTTTTGATGTGGATATATGTTTTTATTTCTCTTGGGCACTCACCAGAAGCTGGGTTATATGGTAACTCTATGTTTGACTTTTTGCAGAACAACTAGACTGTTTTCCAAAGCAGCTGTACTGCTTTAAATACTCAGCAGCTGTGTATGAGAATTCCATTTTTCCTACATGCTTGTCATTATTTGTTATGTCTTTTTTAAAAAATCCAATTTATCTAAACTAAAAGCCCCCCCAAACCCAAAAGCCTGTCTTTTTTTATTCCATAATAGCTAATGATATTGAGCACCTTTGCTTATTGGCTGTTTGTATATCTTCTTTGAAGAAATATCTACTCAGATCTTTTGCCTATTTTGAAATTGGGTTTTTTATTTTATTTTATTGAATGGTAAGTTCTTTATATGTTGTGGGTTGAATTGTGTCTCTTTCAAAGTATATGTTGGTATCCTAGCCCTTAATACCTCAGAATATGACTTTATTTGGAGATAGGGTCTTTACATATGTAACCAAAATAAAATGGAGTTTTATGGTGGAGGTTAATCTAATACTGTGGGTATCCTTATAAAAAGGGGGAAACTTGGACACAGAGAGACATGCACACAAGTAGAATATTATGTGAAGATAAAGGCAGAGAACAGGGTGATGTAGCAGAGGGTAAGAAATGCCACAGACTGACAGAAAATACCAAGGCACTAGGTGAGTGGCACAGAATATTCTCGTCTTGAGAGTCCCTAGAAGAAATCAACCCCACCAATACCTTGATCTCAGACTTCTTTCTTCTAAAACTTGAGACAATAAATTTGTGTTGTTTAAGCCTCCCAGTCTGTGATACCTTCTTATGGCAGTCTTAGGAGACTACTACACTATACAAACTAGATACAAGTCCCTTATCAGATAATATGATTTACAAACATTTTCTCCCATTCTGTGGATTGCCTTTTCAATTTCTTGATGGTATCCTTTGAACACAGAAGTTTTAAACTTTCATGAAGTTCAATTTAGTTTTGACTCCTTTGCAGTTGTTGGTTTTCGAGGCCAGCCTTTTAGATTTATTCTGATCCTTAGAGGGTCTTCTTAGCTGTTTTTTCCCCCCTGATTCTCACTGGTAATCTAGCTGGCCTGTCATGTCATCTGTTGATATCTTGACACTACCAGCATCCTCTTAACTGTTTACCTTCATTGTTTTCTAAAGCTCCCTTAGGCTTGAACATCCCCATACTCTGTTAGAAATTAAAAAACAAAAACAAAAACAGTCAGCTTTACAAGTTGGGTGCTTGGCCTGATTTTTTGGTGTAGACCTTCTGCCATAGACATAGGGACTGGTTGGAGGAAGGATGCTTCTGCCTCTCAGCGATATTCACCTGGAAATTAGCGATATTCATGAAGACAGAGCTGTGGGGGCTGAGACATGCTGGTGGCCTCCCTCTCACATGGAGGCCTCTTTGCCTGGGAGCAGGTGAGCCCCATCTTCTTTTTAAAAAAATAATTTTATTTATTTACGGTTGCCCTGGGTCTTCAGTGCCGCACCGGCTTTTCTCTAGTTGCTGGCCAGCAGGGGCTACTCTCTAGTTGCTATGTGCCAACTTCTGATCATGGTGGCCTCTCTTGTTGTGGATCATGGGCTTTAGGGCACATGGGCTTCAGTAGTTGCAGTACACTGACTCAGTAGTTGTGGTTTCCAGGCTCCAGAGCACAGGCTCAACTTGCAGCACATGGGCTTAGCTGCTCTGCGGCATGTGGGATCCTCCTGGCCCAGGGATCGAATCTGTGTCTCCTGCATTGGCAGGCAAATTCTTACCCACTGGGCCACCAGGGAAGCCCAAGCCCCATCTTCTTGATCATATCCACTTGGAGTGTAGCTTCTGTAATATTGAGTTGAGGGGGAAGGGAGAGGTAGAGAATGTATAGTGGTTTAAGTGCTACAGACTCTCTTCTTACAAAAGAACAAAGTTTTAGCAAATTTTCTTGAATAAGTTTTTTCACATTATATGCCCTTAGAATATTTTCAAGAGACTTTAAAAGTTTTTTAAATAATTTTCACCAGTTACAATTATTTTGCTGAGGTGGGGGGTCCATGGAATTCTTCACAACACTATTCTGAAAGTAATTTATATGCTTTTGATAAAAATGGGACCATTGCAGATGTGGAGGTAGGTGTACAGGTGCAGGTTAGGGATAGTAGCAGTGGGGTAAATCAGGAACAGAAGATTGGGTAACAATCCATCAGGACTTCCACTTAGCATAGCAAGAAAGAAGAAATAAGTATGAACCAAGCCAGGGATCATTAAAAACTTTGGAGGCTTTATGGCTTCTCTAGTCCTCTATTTTTCAATTAGTCTCTTCTGCTCCCCATAGTGATTATCAGTTAAATGAATATTCATCACCTACTCTGTGCCAGGCACTTTGCCAGGTCCTAGGGATAGAGTTAGGTTAACAAGACAGACTTAGTCCTTGCCTTCAATAAGTGAAAAATAAATCCATTTGGGGAACCAGGAAAGGCATCAGAGATGAGGTAGCATTTGATCTGGACTCAGAAGTAAGGAGAAAGTTACTACTGAACCTATATTTAGACAGAAACCCAAAACGTAATAATAAGGTCAGGGAAAGTCACTGTTATGTAAGATACCAGGAAATCATTAAAAATATTATTTAGCACATACAGATAAGATTTTTTTAGTTCTATGCAAATACAAAATAGGCCATTTGTCATTGGCACACTACCTTCTAGCTACTTTCTCTTTTTCACTTTCCAGCGACCTCAGTCTTTCCAAAACTGCCTACTAAGGCAGCTTACCCCAGCTGATCCTTTCCTCTAAGCTGGATTTTTGGCTAGATTCTTAAACCTCACCAAACAAGAGGTGGTTCTTGATTTTAAACAGTCGATTATCTGGGAGAGGGAGGTAAAGAGTCAAGTAACCAGAAAAGTACTCTCACGGACACATGTAAAAGAAGTAATGGGGGCACGTAGAGCTCATCTGGGATTATTACCAAACCAAATTTGGGTCTGCTTGCCTGTGTGCAGTAAAGCCACAGACTTACTGGCACTGGCTGGTGGTGCAGGAAAGTGCAGCATTTATTACAAGGCCAAGCAAGGAGTCCAGGACACACTAGCGCTTAAAAGACCCGAATTCTATGAAGGCTTTCAGGAAAAAGGTGAGCTGTGTGGTCAGCTTGTGGAGAGTCTTCTGATTGGTTGGTAGTTAGGTAAGTGAGAATCAACATCATCAACCTGGTACCAACTGCTCTGGGATCTATGAGCTTGTGGGAAGCATACAGTTAATTTCTTCCACTTGGTGGGGGTTTCAGTATCTGCAAAACAGCTCAAAGGACGTGGCTTAGAATATTATCTATAGCTCTTGGGGAGGAAAGGTCCTCGACTTTGTTTATTGCCTAAACTATTGGTATTTTGTCTTGCTTGACTGTTTTCTTTTCTGTGTTTCCTCACTTGTTTGATTAAATTTATTCTTTGATTAAATTTTCTAGAGAGGGAGGGAGTTCCTGTTCTGGGAGGGCCCCATAGGGTCCTGCTTGGTTACAGGATGGGAAGAGGGTGATCACGGAAACTCCCCTGAGGAAATGAATCCTAGTTCTTTCAGAGAATAGGGGGGAGATAGCTAGAGGCCAGCCATTCCAGGAGAAGGAGGCTAAGGCAGAGAGATGGGTAAGCCCATGAAGCATTCCTCCTCTTCCTCCACCCCACCCAAGATTTTGGGGATTCCACACTGCATTTATTTTGACAAGAAACAAAGCTTTCCTCTCCGTAAGGAATTCAAGTCTCCCTCTCTGTGTGTCTCTCTCTTCATGTGTGTCTTTGTCTTTGTTTCTCCCTTTGGCCCTTAGCAGCCAGTGAGGTGCTTGAACTGGTGTTAGCTAATTGAGTGTTTCCACCGGGGATTTCAATCGAGAAGTCTGTGAGGTAAAGATACATTTATTAGCAGGGTGGATAGTTAGGGATGTTTTATCCTGATTATTTCTGCTTAAAGAAAATTTTGTGTATCTTGCTTCACTGCTCTCTAGAGCTGCCCCAGTTTATGCCTATTTTCCACGTATGACACTTGGCTGTTTCATCAACTCTGTGAGCCTCAGCTATCTTTCAATAAATCCTCTGTTCAGATAGTATTGTTTCAGTTGCATGGCAACAAGGAATTTTGATCTTAGGCAAACCACTTGGAAGGCTCTTCCATACAAGGAATGATGAAAGCTTGAAACTAAGGCATTGGTAGGGAGGATGGGAAGTTAGACAGACAGATTTAGATATAAAGAAGAAGAATTCCTGGCACAAAGTAGGTATTCAATATTTAAAGAATGGTTGAATAACAGGAAAAATTGCTTCTCGGCTCCTGGTTTTGATAATCGGTCAGTTTTGTTGCTACCAAACAGAAAAGGAAATATAAGATAACTCTTTTTGGAAAAAGACGTTTTTGAGTTTCAGGTTCTAGTAGTTCCATATTATGGACTCACACATAAATCTCTAGAAAGTATTTGGATAAAAGTATCCTGTAGATTAGATAGATTTAGGATCTATCTAATTTAGATTTAGGATCTAACTAATACAGTTGTAACTGAAACCATAGCAGTGGAAAAAATTACCCAGGATAATTACTGACAGGGTGGGAAGAAAGCCAGATGATTGAGAATTTAGGGCAGAGGTGGAGGAAGAGCCCATGAAATAGAAGGAGAAGTATGACTACAGTCAAGATAGGAGAATGTTATCAAGAGCATCAAATTTGTTAAATAAGATAAGGAGTTAGAATTTAGCAACAAAGATGCAATTGGAGCTCTTGGCAAATGTGATTTTTGTAGTGGTGAGTATGTGAGCCAGATAGTGGTATACCAAGAAGTGAGGCAAAGGAGAGACTTTAAAACTTCAAGAGTTCTTTTAAAGACTTTAAAAAGAGGGTAGAGTCAGAACGGCTTCCCTGGTGCAGCTGGTAAAGAACCTGCCTGCCAATGCAGGAGATAAAAGAGATACCAGTTCAATCCCTGGGTTGGGAAGATACCCTGGAGAAGGAAATGACAACCTATTCTGTGTTTTTTGCCTGGGAAATCCCATGGACAGAGGAGCCTGGTGGGCTACAGCCCATGGGGTTACAAAGAGTCAGACATGACTGAGCACACACAGAGTCAGAAAGGAACTTGGGGCTACAGAAGGATTTTTAAAATGGGAAAGGCTAGAGTATGTTTAAATGCCATGGGAAAGCGCTCATAGAGAGGTTGAAAATCAGAGGAGGAGGTAGAAGGAACTCCCTAAGATGCTACATGAATGAGATTCAGAGTTCAAATGAAGGAGGGACACCTAAATCCTGAAGAACAGAGAGGGCAGGAAATAACTATGGGAGGAGAGGTTCTACTTCATGTCCTTTGTCTTTGAAAGAGAAAGCAAGATGAACTGCTGAGAACTGAAGATAGTGGCATACATCTGGAGAGTGGTGAGTGAGCTCTTATAGAGAGAGGAAAGAGAAAAGAGGAGGTCCGTACTGAAATCTGGCCAAGAAGTCTTGCCCAGTTGAAGCTGGAGATCACACAATTTTAGAGGTATAAATTAGGTGATGTTCTCCACTTGTGATCAATAGTTTGTGAGAAGGAGAGTTCAGTTCAGTTCAGTCGCTCAGTCGTGTCCGACTCTTTGTGACCCCATGAATCACAGCACACCAGGCCTCCCTGTTCATCACCATCTCCTGGAGTTTACTCAGACTCATGTCCATCGAGTCCGTGATGCCATCCAGCCATCTCATCCTCTGTCGTCCCCTTTTCCTCCTGCCCCCAATCCCTCCCAGCATCAGAGTCTTTTCCAATGAGTCAACTCTTCTCATGAGGTGGCCAGAGTACTGGAGTTTCAGCTTTAGCATCATTCCTTCCAAAGAAATCCCAGGGTTGATCTCCTTCAGAATGGACTGGTTGGATCTCCTTGCAGTCCAAGGGACTCTCAAGAGTCTTCAACACCACAGTTCAAAAGCATCAATTCTTCGGCTCTCAGCCTTCTTCACAGTCCAACTCTCACATCCATACATGACCACAGGAAAAACCATAGCCTTGACTAGACGGACCTTAGTCAGCAAAGTAATGTCTCTGCCTTTGAATATGCTATCTAGGTTGGTCATAACTTTTCTTCCAAGGAGTAAGCGTCTTTTAATATCATGGCTGCAGTGACCATCTGCAGTGATTCTGGAGCCCCCAAAAATAAAGTCTGCCACTGTTTTCCCATCTATTTCCCATGAAGTGATGGGACCGGATGCCATGATATTCATTTTCTGAATGTTGAGCTTTAGGCCAACTTTTTCACTCTCCTCTTTCACTTTCATCAAGAGGCTTTTTAGCTCCTCTTCACTTTCTGCCATAAGGGTGGTGTCATCTGCATTTCTGAGGTTATTGATATTTCTCCCGGCAATCTTGATTCCAGCTTGTGTTTCATCCAGTCCAGTGTTTCTCATGGTGTACTCTGCATAGAAGTTAAATAAGCGGGGTGACAATATACAGCCTTGACATACTCCTTTTCCTATTTGGAACCAGTCTGTTGTTCCATGTCCAGTTCTAACTGTTGCTTCCTGACCTGCATACAGATTTCTCAAGAGGCAGGTCAGGTGGTCTGGTATTCCCATCTCTTACAGAATTTTCCACAGTTTATTGTGATCCACACAGTCAAAGGCTTTGGCATAGTCAATAAGGCAGAAACAGATGTTTTTCTGGAACTCTCTTGCTTTTTCCATGATCCAGCGGATGTTGGCAATTTGATCTCTGGTTCCTCTGCCTTTTCTAAAACCAGCTTGAATGTCAGGGAGTTCACGGTTCACGTATGGAGGAGAAGGCCAATCATTGGGTTGATATATTTGGAGGTGGTAGAGTAAGTGGAATGGGAAATCAAAAGGGTGAGTAAATTTTGAGTGCTGGTAAGAGTGTGGGAATGACACTGTGATGATAGAATGCAGGCTGGGAAGGGATAATGAGTAGCACAGGGGCCTGCATGAAGAGGCTTTCAGTTCAGTTCAGTTCAGTCGCTCAGTTGTGTCCGACTCTTTGCGACCCCATGAATCGCAGCACACCAGGCCTCCCTATCCATCACCAACTCCCGGAGCTCACCCAGACTCATTTCCATCGAGTCAGTGATGCCATCCAGCCATCTCATCCTCTGTCGTCTCCTTCTCCTCTTGCCCCCAATCCCTCCCAGCATAGAGTCTTTTCCAATGAGTCAATTCTTCGCATGAGGTGGCCAAAGTACTGGAGTTTCAGCCTCAGCATCATTCCCTCCAAAGAAATCCCAGGGCTGATCTCCTTCAGAATGGACCGGAAATCTAGATAAGCTCATAGGAAAGTTATAGAATGTAAGAGATGGAAGGAAAGGAGGACTGTGGCAAAAGACAGACTTTATCTTATTTTATTTCTTTAAAATTAATTTTTGTTGGAATGTAATTGCTTTACAATGTTGCATTAGTTTCTCAGTTCAGTTCAGTCGCTCAGTTGTGTCTGACTCTTTGCGGCCCCATGAATTGCAGCACACCAGGCCTCCCTGTCCATCACCAACTCCTGGAGTTCACCCAAACTCATGTGCATCATGTCGGTGATGCCATCCAGCCGTCTCATCCTCTGTTGACCTCTTCTCCTCTTGCCCCTAATCCCTCCCAGCATTAGGGTCTTTTCCAATGAGTCAATTCTTCGCATGAGGTGGCCAAAGTATTGGAGTTTCAGCCTCAGCATTAGTTTCTACTGTATAGCAAAATGAATCAGTCATACATATACATATATCCCCTCACTTTTGGACTTTCTTCCCATTCAGATCACCACAGTGCATTAAGTAGAGTTCTCTGCACTATACAGTATGTGCTAATTATCCATTTTATACATAGGCTTCCCAGGTGGCACAGTGGTAAAGAATCTACCTGCCAATGCATGAGACTCAAGAGATGAGGGATTGATCCTGCTCCAGTATTCTTGCCTGGAAAAATTCCGTGGACACTGTGCTGTGCTGTGCTTAGTCACTCAGTCGTGTCCAACTCTTTACCACTGCAAGGACTGTAGCCCCCCACGCTCCTCTGTCCGTGGGGATTCTCCAGGCAACAATACTGGAGTGGGTTGCCATGCACTCCCTCAGAGGATCTTCCCAATCCAGGGATCGAAGCCAGGTCTCCCACATTGCAGGCAGATTCTTTACCCTCTGAGTCACCAGGGAAGCCCAAGAATACTGGAATCCCTTCTTCAAGGGATCTTCCTGACCCAGGAATTAACCGGGGTCTCCTGCATTGCAGGCTGATTCTTTACCAGTTGACCTACCAGGGAAGCCTGAGCACAGCACATACATAGTATCAATAGTATACATATGTCAGTCCCAACCTCCCAACTCCTCCCACAGCCACCCTTTCCCCTTTGGTAATCATACATTTGTTCTCTATGTCTGTACCATTTTTCTAGATTCCACATATATGTGGTAATAGAGGATGAGATGGCTGGATGGCATCACTAACTTGATGGACATGAGTTTGGGTGAACTCCGGGAGTTGGTGATGGACAGGGAAGCCTGGCGTGCTGCGATTCATGGGGTCGCAAAGAGTCGGACATGACTGAGCGACTGAACTGAACTAAACTGATACAATATTTGTTTTTCTTTCTTACTTCACTCTGTATGATGCTCGCTAGGTCCATCCACGTCTCTACAAATGACCCAATTTTTTTCCTTTTTATGGCTAAAGAAAGGCTTTAGAGTTTAAGGTTTCAGAGGAAGAGGGTGATGAAATGATCCAAGGAATGGCCTTGTATGTTACTTGGAGTGAATGGGAGTGACAACCCGAGGCTAGAACAAAGGGATGGGTCCCATATGCTTAAATGCCCCAGGATAACAGCAGAGCAAGATTATGCATCAGAGGTCAAATGTGCTAACAATCTTGTGAATGGTAGGTATAAGGAAACCGAAAGCTGAGAAGCGGAAAATGCAACGAACTAGGCCATTAATTGTAATGGTTATTTCCCTGTCACAGCGAGCAGCCCTTCCCCGACTGCTGTTTTTCCTCACTTGACAGAAAGCTCTGGAGGCCAGGGCCTGTCTTCTTAGATTAATCCCACACTACCTTACCCAGTGCTTGGCAGCAACTGGAAAGAAAAGACCATACCATCTCTGTGCAAAGCGCTGGTTTCGTATTTGCATACGCACAGTTCTCGCTCCCTGGAATCCTGTAAGTTCCTCTATCATACTATATAGAATTTGTCTGTTCCCATGCCTGCTTCTCCCATCATTCTATACGCTTTGAGGACAGGGACTCTCACATTCAGTACTGCAATCCCAGAGGAAATGTTCTGCCTGACCCACATTAGCAACTCCAGTATTTGTCAAATAAATGAATGAATGCATAAATAAAAGAATCTCTCAGTTGTTGAGGACGACCATTCCTGATTAAGCACCATTGCCAAGTACTAGGCTATGGTCGCTTCTTCCCAGTTGCTGCCAAGCACAGGGTAAGATGCCGTGGGATTCATCAAGTAAGACAGGCTCTCGTCCTCCAGAAGTTTTCTGTAAAGTGAGGAAATACATAGCAATCAGGGAAGGGCGACTTGCTGAAACAGTTCATGCTTTTATATTTTAATTTAATCCTCACAACAAACCTAAGTAGGAAGAGGGGACACTGAAGCCAACAAAGTTTGAATATCTTGCCCAAAGATATCCAAGCAGTAAATGTTAAAGCTGGCATTTGAATACAGTTTTGACTTTAAAACCTGTTTTCACATTATGGTGCCACCAAACCTAATTTAAGTGTAACAACTAGTACTTTTTAGAAAACCAGGTTTAGTGAAGCACTCCACCTGCGTGCATGCTGTCACCTCAGTCGTATGTAACTCTTTGCAACCCCATGGTCTGTATCCCACCAGGGTCCTCTGTTCATGGGGTTCTCCAGGCAAGAATACTGGAAGTGAAGTGAAGTGAAGTGAAAGTCGTTCAGTCGTGTCCAACTCTTTGAGACCCCACGGACTATACAGTCCATGGAATTCTCCAGGCCAGGATACTGGAATGGGATCTTCCCTTCTCCAGGGGATTTTCCCAACCCAGGGATCGAACCCAGGTCTCCCACATTGCAGGTGGATTCTTTACCAGCTGAATACCACAGGAATACCACAGGAATACTGGAGGGGGTTGCCATTTCCTCCTCCGGGGGATCTTCCTGAACCAAGGATTGAATCTGTGTCTCCTGCATGTCCTGTGTTGGCAGATGGATTCTTTACCACTGATCCATCTCCTTTGGAAGCCCAAATCACTCCACAGCATTAACTTTATCTTTTTTTTTTCTAACTTTAACACAATGATTCCATAGGGAATTTTTTTTTTTTCAAATACCATGTATGTTTGCCCTATGTCCTCTGAGAAGCACATACCAAGATGAGATCAAATGTATACAAATTTTAAAAACCTGCCCTTTGAGGGAAAACAGGGAGGAAAAAAGAGAAAAGGCTGGGAGAGCTGTTAGATTCCAGAAGCAAGTGAAGAAGGAGGGAAAGAATGTTGGATAGCATCTTACCTTGCCAGGTAGTCTAAGGAAGGTTGCACAAAGAAGGGAAGTCCTGGAGCCCAAACCCGCCATCAGAAGAGATCTGTCTCCCAGAAACAGGGTGCCTTCGAATCCTTATTGCAAGTCATTGGCTGAGAGCAGCTGGTAGGAGGTGTGGCCTCAGTGCAAGTGCAAGATGGATTTCAAGGCCAGCAACTGTGGCATCATTTGGTCAATTATGCTCCCTGTGGTTGGAGGTCAGTCAGGCGTATTTCCATATCTGTCCCACAACGCTGGAAAGCTTCCTGGAGCATTGTGTTTTACCTCCTGTTTACTCACCTGCAGACACTGAATTCCTATAAAGTCTTACTCTGTTTGGTATCATCCACATCTCAGTAGAATGGAGTGTGTTAAGCAATATGACCTTCTAAAATATTTTTTCCTCCTTTATCACACAACTGTGTTTTTTCTCTAAATAAAAAGATATGAGTATTCAAAGTCTTGACTCTTCAGAGTGATTGGCATTTTGGTTATATTTCATACTGTATGCATTGATTATTATGCTTATAAAACTATGATTCAAAAATCCTGTTTTAAGGTATATGCAGGCTCTTATATAAAAACCTGAATTGGTGGTTTTATTTACTAAAACATTAAGTATTAATACCTCTGTACTGAGTATGCTATTAAACCATAGAAATGAACACGATCTGTGAGTCATTATAAAGGTGACTGTGTGACAAGAAGTGGTCAATGCTATTGAAAGAAAAGTTCAATGTTATTCCCAGCTCCCCCAGAAACAAGAGGCACAGTATGTCACACAGGGTCAGAGTGGAAGCATCAGTGTCAGGCAGGAGGCAGAAAGAAATGGGGAGAAAGTGGAGATCAGTCTTTACTGGGGCTTCCATGGGAAAGTCAAGGCATGGCAGGGTAAAGAGTTTAGGATTGGCTAGTTTGAATAATTCCAGCTGGTCTGGGAACATAGTGGGTGGTTCTTAGTCATCTGGTATCTGGACTCAGGGTGATTTAGGGCACAGGAAATATTGGCTTGATGTATGAGAGTTAAAGGAGGCAGTTGGAGGTTTGGATAGGAGATTGGTTGGTCTATGTATGAAAACTGGGCTCACTAACAAGCTGCTTACTTGCCTCTAGGAATAAGCTCATCCTGGGAGGAACAGTCTCTCTCGAGCCAGCAAAGTTCCCCAACGATGTCAAAATATCATACAGAAAATTAACAAGACCCCAACATAATTAGGAGGAAGGCATGCCTTTTTATTTTCTTGGTCTCTGTTAACAGTTAATACCAAACACCCTCTTCCAACATGAGAAGAATCTACACATGGACATCACCAGATGGTCAACACTGAAATCAGATTTATTATATTCTTTGCAGCCAAAGATGGAGAAGCTCTATACAGTCAGCAAAACAAGACCAGGAGCTGACTGTGGCTCAGATCTGCTAAGCTGCTTCAGTCGTGTCTGATTCTGTGCGACCCCACAGACGACAGCCCATCAGGCTCCCCCGTCCCTGGGATTCTCCAGGCAAGATCACTGGAGTGGGTTGCCATTTCCTTCTCCAATGCATGAAAGTGAAAAGTGAAAGGGAAGTCGCTCAGTCGTGTCCGACTCTTAGCGACCCCATGGACTGCAGACTACCAGGCTCCACCATCCATGGGATTTTCCAGGCAAGAGTACTGGAGTGGGGTGCCACAAACACCTTATTGCCAAATTCAAACTTAAATTGAAGAAAGCAGGGAAAACCACTAGACCATTCAGGTATGACCTATATCAAATCCCTTATGATTATACAGTGGAAGTGAGAAATAGATATAAGGGATTAGATCTGATACAGAGTGCCTGAGGAACAATGGACAGAGGTTTGTGACATTGTACAGGAGACATGAATACCATCCCCAAGAAAAAGAAATGCAAAAAAGCAAAATGACTGCGTGAGGAGGCTTTACAAATAGCTGTGAAAAGAAGAGAAGCAAGAAGCAAAGGAAAGATATACCCATTTGAATGCAGAGTTCCAAAGAATAGCAAGGAGAGATAAGAAAGCCTTCCTCAGTGATCAATGCAAAGAAATAGAGGAAAACAGGAAAATTAGAGGTACCAAGGGAACATTTCATGCAAAGATGGCTCAATAAAGGACAGAAATGGTAGGGACCTAACAGAAGCAGAAGATATTAAGAAGAGGTGGCAATACACAGAACTGTACAAAAAAGAACTTCACGACCCAGATAATCATGATGGTGTGATCACTCACCTAGAGCCAGACATCCTGGAATGTGAAGTCAAGCAGGCCTTAGGAAGCATCACTATGAACAAAGCTAGTGGAGGTGATGGAATTCCAGTTGAGCTATTTCAAATCCTAAAGATAATGCTGTGAAAGTGCTGCACTCAATATGTCAGCAAATTTGGAAAACTAAGCAATGGCCACAGGACTGGAAAAGGTCAGGTTTCATTCCAATCCCAAAGAAAGGCAATGCCAAAGAATGCTCAAACTACTGCACAATTGCACGCATCTCACATGCTGGTAATGCTCAAAATTCTCCAAGCGAGGCTTCAGCAATACGTGAAATGTGAGCTTCCAGATGTTCAAGCTAGATTTAGAAAAGGCAAAGGAACCAGAGGTCAAATTGCCAACATCCGCTGGATCATCGAAAAAGCAGGAGAGTTCCAGAAAAACATTTATTTCTGCTTTGACTATGCCAAAGTCTTTGTGTGGATCACAATAAACTGCGGAAAATTCTGAAAGAGATGGGAATACCAGATCACCTAACTTGCCTCTTGAGAAACCTGTATGCAGGTCAGGAAGCAACAGTTAGAACTGGACATGGAACAACAGACTGGTTCCAAATAGGAAAAGGAGTTCCTATAGACAAGGCTCTATATTGTCACTCTGCTTATTTAACTTCTATGCAGAGTACATCATGAGAAACGCTGGACTGGATGAAGCACAAGCTGGAATCAAGATTGCTGGGAGAAATATGGATAACCTCAGATATGTAGATGACACCATCCTTATGGCAGAAAGTGAAGAACTAAAGAACCTCTTGATGAAAGTGAAAGAGGAGAGTGAAAAACTTGGCTTAAAGCTCAACATCAGAAAACTACATGGCATCTGGTCCCATCACTTCATGGCAAATAGACGGGGAAACAGTGGAAACAGTGTCTTTTATTTTTTTTGGCTCCAAAATCACTGCAGATGGTGACTGCAGCCGTGAAATTAAAATACATTTACTCCTTGGAAGGGCTGCTAAGTCACTTCAATCGTGTCCAACTCTGTGCGACCTCATAGATGGCAGCTCACCAGCCTCCCCCGTCCCTGGGATTCTCCAACCTAGATAGCATATTAAAAAGCAGACATGACATTGCCAACAAAGGTCCGTCTAGTCGAGGCATTGTTTTTTCCAGTGGTCATGTATGGATGTGAGAGTTGGACTATAAAGAGAGCTGAGGACAGAATCGATGCTTGTGAACTGTGGTGTTGGAGAAGACTCTTGAGAGTCCCTTGGACTGCAAGGAGATCCAACCAGTCCATCCTAAAGGAGATCAGTCCTGGGTGTTCACTGAAAGGACTGATGTTGAAACTGGAACTCCAATTATTTGGCCACCTGATGCGAGGAGCTGACTCATTTGAAAAGACTCTGATTCTGGGAAAGATTGAGGGCCAAAAGGAGAAGGGGATGATAGAGGATGAGATGGTTGGATGGCATCACCGACACAATGGACATGCGTTTGGGTGGACACCGAGAGTTGGTGATGGACAGGGAGGCCTGGTGTGCTGCGGTTCATGGGGCCGCAAAGAGTCGGACACGACTGAGCGACTGAACAGTTAATAAATAGCTGAGAGGCAGAGGCAGTTTTAGCCCATTTCCCCCTCTCATTCTGTTAAGAGCACAGGTTATTTTTTAAAGAGAAAATTTAAATTACAAGAGGCTTCTTGTAATTTTACCAAGTGTCCATGATTTTCCAAATACAAGCTAACAATTTTTTCAACTCCTTCCCTGACTGCATACTGCATTTTCTAAAAACAAAATGCACAGAAAAGGAACCAACATTTATATTCTCTTCTGTGCCAGAACTACTCAACATGCAGTTATCCCATAAGCCTGTAAATTGAGTATTATGACTGCATTTCCTAGAACAAGGTAAGTATGGCTCAGAGAGGTTAAACGGCTTTATGGCAGAGCACTATCCACTTTCTAGGTGTGCGTACAGAGGAAATGAGTGAAATGAAAACAGCTTTGCCATTTATCACTTAAGACACTCTTTGCCGTGCTTGGCAACTCAGTCGTGTCCGACTCTGCAACCCCATGGACTGTAGCCCACCAGGCTCCTCTGTCCATGGGGATTCTCCAGGCAAGAATACTGGAGTGAGTCACCATGCCCTCATTCGGGGAAGACACACTCTTAACTTGCCTTTTTATTTTCGTGGCACAATTTAAAAACTAAGTATAACAAGTTAAGCACTGCTTGTGCTTCTGTAATGAATCTTCTCAAGATTTTACTTTTGCTAACGTAAAGTCAGACATTGCCTCTTTAGTGAACAATGTACCCTCTCTTCAATACCTGGAATAAAATTTAAGTTCTCTACTCTTGATATTACTATAGGGGTATTTTTGAGAGCCAAATCAAAAGAACACTACAGTGCAAATGTGTTGGATCACTTTCGTAATTAAAATTTTAAAAAATCATTAAAAAAAGCCACCATTTCCTCACACACACCAAAGGTTTTCAGTTTTTTGTTTGGCTTTCTAGTTACTTTGTGGACATACCAATAAATACATATGTTAACTTGTAATTTCCCCCACTCCTTTTTCAAACAACCACTTGAATATATTTAAGACAACTAGATTTTGGTAAATAAAATTTAATACAACTGTAGTCAAGTAATAATGGTTAAAAGACATTGTTTTATTAGATACAACTTTTTAAAAATTAAAGAAAAACTATGCACAAAGTATATTTTAGACGAGACATGAAAGTATTAGTGTGCCGCAACTGATGAATACAAAGAAACACGGAGCATTTTTTTTCACTGTGAAGACTGGAGCATCTGAAAGCAAATGACATCTGGCTGCCACAGGTCTGTACAAGTTGTAAAGCACACTATGCTTTTGTTCAACTCTATAATTGTGTTGTCTTAGATAGCTCCAGAGACTTTCAACAAGATTTAAATAAAGATACCATGGGGTGGGTATTGGGGTAGGAAAGATTAAGAACTTTTTCAAAAGAGATAAATGAAAGAGTCTGTACAGGAAAAACCAAAAAATAGTACCTAAGAATGGAACAAAAATAAGTAGATTTACTTTTTTGATACTGGATGTAGATATTGATGATGTTTACAAGGATTTTTTTCTTAATATCTTAAAAAGCAGCTTGGCATCAAACATAAAACCTCCCCAAACATAGTAAAACTCCAAACACTGAGCCATTTCCTTAACATTTTCCTTCCTGCCAAGCAACCACATAGCTGATGCTCATTAAACATTTTAAGAGCAATTTATAGGAAATAAGTATGGAACTTATCTAAGGTAAACTTTAGATTTTAAAAAAAGTTGAAACAGAACTAGAGAACTTAAGGCACATAAGCAAATACAGACGCAGTTATTTTGAAAACATTAAAACAAATTCTTTTCTTTGGGACAATATATAAAATAAGTTACAACTACTGCTATTTAAAAAAATTTTAAATGATGATCTTTAGCACTAACTTAATACCTAAGGCAATCACACAAATGTAAAACATCCATAAAAAACATTTTTAAAAAAGTATGAAGTACGTTGACAATGTCTCTGGAATTATCAGTTCACACTTCCGGCTCAAGTGGTTTCTGATACCTAGCATTAGATGTGACAATAAGTATAGCTAGCTAGTCAAACCTGTTGCCTTAAAGGCCAACCAAATTGCCCCATTCTGGTTTCTTGGTATGGTGAATTTATTTATTTAACTAAAAGGAATAATGGGGTGAGGTGATGTAAACCTAGCTTTCAATATAATGCACAGAAATTCTAATAAAGGCCAAAATTATGTTGAGGTTAACTGGTGTCTTGAGCTTAGGAAAATAAAGGCAATCCACAGGAAGCCTTTAAGAGACATTATTTTATCACTTGGCACCACATAAATAGCAATTTCTTCTCTTTGAAAATACAGTCTGGAGTAGATGATGTCCTTTCCAAGTATAAATCTCAAGAAACAAAAGGCACAAACAATTCAACCCTCTCTTTTCATGTATGGGTTCTCACAGCATTTCTTTTTAAAAAGTCTATTGCCATATCCAGACAACAGGAAAAATAACACACCTGGTTTGTATACTGACAAAAGTAGTAGAATTGAACCTTTGTCTTTCCTGAGTTTCAAAAAGGGTATGACAGTAGAGATACATAAACAATTCATATTCACTAAGAGAAAATGTATCAGTCCACAAACATTTTCATCTAAATATAAAAAAGTGAATGTTTAACCACCACCACGTGTGAAGCCCCTTTACCAAACTGAATTTACTCTAGAATTATGAACTGAAAGTTACTTAGATATGGCACTTTAAACACTCCAATTAGGCAAAAATGACAAGTTAATACCCTGAGTATTTACATCATTTTTTTAAACACCTGGTTTAAATGGAGTAAATACCTATGTTTCAGTCATCTAGGGAAAAAAAAGTTACTAAAGATCCAATAGGCTACCATTTCATACCTGTGCAGTAAAGTCAGTGGGAAGATTAGAGCAGAAGAGGAAGGTCTTTTTGTTGTAAAAATTAGATCACGTTATAGCTCACTCACATATAGGAACCACATGAAAAATGATTAAAGTTCATGGAAAAAAAAAAAAAAAAAGAAGTACATTTCTCTTGATCCACAAAACCTGCTTTTGAATTCCTTTCCCACTGAGGTATCGATGGCTATGTTTACCAAACTTGTATCTCCCTCCAATTTGTTTCCTGATCTTGTAAATTGTATGCATTATATAGATTCTGACGTATGAGTCATCATACTAAAATTCATCATATATTTTCGTATGTAAAAGAGTACGCTAGAGATGCCCAAATTAAAAAAAAAAAACAAAACAGAACTTCTGGAATTGAATTTAGTAAGATCAACTAATTTTTACTTTATGTTCCTCTGATCAGAAACCAAAAACTGCTAAAATTCTTGATTTTTGTATATATGTGTGTAGATTGAGCATACTATCTATCTACATATATACACATGTATATACATACATACTAACCTAACCCAAAGGCTTATATGAGCATCACAAACCAAAAGAAAATGTCAGCTATGTGATGACAGTATGAATATAATCTGATACCAATTTTGTTGATAAATCCCTTTTGATATACTAATTATACCCTAAAATTCTTCATTATTTTATCTATGCTAACCTCATTATAAAAAATCAGTAAAGGAAGTGAAAGCAAATTAAAGTATCAGTTGGGTAACTTTAAAAATTGTTACTTTAAATTCATAGGATTCAAGCTAAGTTCTTGGTGACCTACTTAACGTAGTTTTAAATTATGTAGAGAAAAAATTTAAAAATATTGGCATAAGGTCCATGTTTAAACAAATCGTGTTTTATAGGATTTCATTTCAAATTTACTGTAATAAACACATGAATATTAAAAATAAACATATAACAAAATACAAGTAAATAGTTAATACTTACAAAAGTACTAAAATACAGGTTATACTGAGAAAGGCTTTTCTGTAAGAAAGTGTCTATATTTACGGATGGGCATGACCTTACAAATACACATGAAAATAACAAGTATCATTTGTATAGTCCTCAGCATTTACCAACACTTTTCTCATACATTATCTCACACACCACAAAGAATTTCTGAACTAAATAGGTTCCCTAACCTACAAAGGGTATGATGCAGAAGTAGATGCTTACTCTAAAATTAAAACAGGTATCCCAATTGTATCTACTATTGTCTTTCAACTAAAATGGTAGAAAACTGGCTTCTGAATTGCTTTGATAATTATCACAAAAAGGTACATATCATTTCAAATTATGATTTGAAAAATAAAAATTCCCTAAAATTTGTTAAGTTTTTCAGAATTTGCCTCACAATCCAGCTAGGCATTAAAGTTGATAGTGTACAGTGTATTTGAAATCTCTGTATCATTCTAAAATGGGAAAAGAGTAAGTTTATCAATGTTAGGTTTTTTGATTACTACTTTGGTTTTAACAAAAATCTGGTGACACTATAATTACATATTTGCATCATTTCTCCTATGGCAAGGAATATATAATTAAGATATGAGATGACAATAATGCCTGGGAAGTTGAAATAGAGCAGGCTACCTGGAACATCCCTAAAATACCGTAAATTGTGTTTGTCTACCCAGGAATAACAACAATCACTTATGCTGTAGTTCCTGCCATCCCATTTGCCTTAGAAAAAAAAATTTCACACTCTTCTCTGAAAACTAGCAAGCTTTATAAACTGGAGTTGAAACATCTAGACAAAGGCAATTTGATGTAGACAAGTGTGAGAATGTTGATCGCTATTTCACACAATGGGTACCAAATGAAGATTTATCTTAGAAAACTGCTACTACTACTGTTAGTTTCTTCAGATAGTTAACTTTAAAATAAATGTGGACCCACTGAGATAGGTGGTCCCTGCTTTATCCTTTAAGGGCAGCTTAACAGTAGAGACTCCCAGGACTTTTAGCTGTTCACAAGAAAATAGGATAACCAGGAAGAGGTCCTCACCCAAAGCACCATTCCAATGAGGTCAAACCCTACCGGGCTAGGGAGAAAATCTGTCCCTGTTTTGCACAAGATAATATTGCAAAGTGGATTTCAGCTCTTCTGCCAGGTTTAAGAAAAGGCGCTTCCCTTAGAGGATTTAGAGATGATACATAAATACTTTTGAGAGCCACAGTGGGTCATTTTTCCTTCAAGGGTCTTAGATAACTTTTTCTTAGGAACTAATCTTTAATTTTAATCCCCATTTTAGGGGGACTTGCTTTTGTATCTTCTCCCCAAAATATCTTTAATATAAGAAAGCAATTCTAAGAATGAAGTCACAATAACTTAGTATTTTATGATACTCAGATCATTGTCATTACTCTTTTATCAATTACAGAAAAAAACCATAATAAAGTTAATTAATTTGGATGTATTTTTTAGTGAAAAAGATTTTTAAAACTGTTTTTCCCTCCGTAGAATGATTCTAAGCATTCTAAGCATTACATGATTTGACCTAAATGAAAACTTGTCATGCAATTTTCTACATATATACACACACATACACACTTATATGACAAAATAAGGAATAAACAGTCTTGCAGATAAACATACATAAATGAAGAGACCATTCACAAATTCCTAAACGGTATACAGGCAAACATTATTTCCTATGCCACATGGGCTTTTTTTTTTTTTTAAACAAATACTCACAAAGGTACACTCTCACAGCCCAAGCAAAGACCACTATTACCTTCCAAACAAATTTTTTTTTTTCCCCAATTACAGAAAAGGCTTTATTACAGTTTAAAAGATTGGTATTTGGGGGAGAAAGGCACGACAATTATTATTTTTGTTTTTTTGTGCATATGGCATAAAGGAGATAGACCAAGTTCCCACTCTGGAGTTTTTAAAACCTCTCATCTTGGATTGCTGTGGCTTTCTGGGTGAGGTACGCTGGCGTCAGAGCTTGAAGCATTTCTCATTGTATCTGTGAATAGTCACACATCCGTGATAGGACACTGGCCTGGGCATTGCAGCTACCCCTGTGATGATACTTGTGGCAGGATCGTAACAGAGAATAGTGTCTGTAGCTTCTCCATTTTCCCGTCTTCCACCCAGGATATATATTTTACCATTACATACAGACATACCACAGTTTTCCTGTTGAACCAAATTTTAAAAAAAAATTAACTGTTGACCTTAAGGAATTTGACAGCAAATGGAAAAGTAAAATTAGACATGCTGGAGAAATATCAATAACCTCAGATATGCAGCTGACACCACCCTAATGGCAGAAAGTGAAGAGGAACTAAAAAGCCTCTTGATGAAAGTGAAAGAGGAGAGTGAAAAAGTTGACTTAAAGCTCAACATTCAGAAAACTAAGATCATGGCATCCGGTCCCATCACTCCATGGGAAATAGATGGGGAAACAGTGGAAACAGTGGCGGACTTTATTTTGGGGGGCTCCAAAATCACTGCAGATGGTGACTGCAGCCATGAAATTAAAAGACGCTTACTCCTTGGAAGGAAAGTTATGACCAACCTAGACAACGTATTCAAAAGCAGACACATTACTTTGCCAACAAAGGTCTGTCTAGTCAAGGCTATGATTTTTCCAGTGGTCATGTATGGATGTGAGAGTTGGACTGTGAAGAAGGCTGAGCGCCGAAGAATTGATGCTTTTGAACTGTGGTGTTGGAGAAGACTCTTGAGAGTCCCTTGGACTGCAAGGAGATCCAACCAGTCCATTCTGAAGGAGATCAGTCCTGGGTGTTCTTTGGAAGGACTGACGCTAAAGCTGAAACTTTAGTACTTTGACCACCTCATGTGAAGAGTTGACTCGTTGGAAAAGACTCTGATGCTGGGAGGGATTGGGGGCAGGAGGAAAAGGGGACGACAGAAGATGAGATGGCTGGATGGCATCACCAACTCGATGGACATGAGTTTGGGTGAACTCCAGGAGTTGGTGATGGACAGGGAGGCCTGGCGTGCTGTGGTTCATGGGGTTGCAAATAGTCGGACACGACTGAGTGACTGAACTGAACTGAACACAGTCAAAAGGGAGAAAAGAAATAAGTTCCCTTTTGCCCAACTCCTGCTCTACGTGTGAATACTAGATAAATCTGCATGGGTGAAGGGAGTGTTAAAACAGAATAAATGTCAGTAATTGGGGTCAAAATATGGGCAGCAAACTGGGGGTCGTGGCTGAGAAAAGAGTTTTAGTTAACTTAATGGTAGTTCAACAAAAATATCCTTGAAGAGTTGCTTCTCCTATTATAGTACAGTCCTTTACTATAAAAAGTGTCTATTACATGATCAAGGGATAGGAACATTATTAGTTATATGGGATTACCCTCAAGTTGAACGAATGAATGAGTTATAAGTAGATTAATAAAGCACTGTTACTAGGGTGCCTTGGCTGGGGTATAGAAACTCCCCAAATAACATTTATTAGTTAACTTTCTACACAATGATATTCGTAGCTAAATTTACTCTTATCTGTCAATAATATATATTTTGCAAGGATGCTACTGCTGCTGCTGCTAAGTCGCTTCAGTCGTGTCCAACTCTGTGTGACCCCATAGACGGCAGCCCACCAGGCTCCCCCATCCCTGGGATTCTCCAGGCAAGAACACTGGAGTGGGTTGCCATTTCCTTCTCCAATGCATGAAAGTGAAAAGTGAAAGTGAAGCTGCTCAGTCATGTCTGACTCTTTGCGACCCCATGGACTGCAGCCTACCAGGCTCCTCCGCCCAAGAGATTTTCCAGGCAAGAGTACTGGAGTGGGTTGCCATTGCCTTCTCCATTTGCAAGGATGAGTGATTCTTTAAAGAAAGAAATTACACTAAAACTGTCTATTGCATAAATCTGTTTATGCTGCAGGTCAATTATCTTCTATTTAAATTTCACATTAATTCAGACAGTTATTGTATATTATTATCCTGCTTCCAGATAACCAGCAATGGATAGGTTCTACCAATGAGTACAACAAACATTTTTACTTGATCTGCTATATATAAATTTCACTCTTGTAGAAAAAATTAAAGCTTGGTGGATTAATATAATAGAGGATAGTATTTTTGGGTCTAAAAGAATAAGTGAGTACTTAAAAATGCTTACATTAGAGTTTATATACACCCAGAATGACTTGGCCCATTATCACTGCTGCTACTGCTAAGTCACTTCAGTTTTAAATACCACAAAAAACAATATCCTTAGTTTTCAAGTACAAGCTGGCTTACACTATTGAACTTTATAGTCATTTGGATGATGATTCTTAAGCTAAATAATTATAGGATATTGTGTTAACATCATTTCTTAAAATAGTGCTCAGAATTAATTGAAACAAGCAATCTTCAAAACTGGTATTCACTCGTATCAGGAAATGACCTGCATAGTAGTTTATTTTACTCTATGATAGTCTCAAGAATAATGGCAGCTAGTAATAAAAATAACTTAATAACACATGAAGTTTTAAATGTTATTTTTCATGACTTAAATGAAACACAATTTTAATATTGTAAAACATATCTCTCTCCTTAATTATTATATTTAAATAATGCTGAATCATTAAAATGCCAACAATAAAGAAAAAGAATCAGATTTCTTTTATTATTCTAAACTTTAATGACATTTTAAATACCTAGTCCACTGAAGAAGGCTAAAAAAATACTTCATCAGTCAGTAAAAAAAAATTTCACAATTAAAAAAATATGTTCCTGATGAAAATTAAAAAGCAAAATATGTTTATAATATCAAGTTGTAGCTTTTAGGAATTATGCAATGTTAAAAGGAATGAAAATATCAAGGTACAGCAGGGAAAAACGCTGGGTCCATTATGATCACACAAAAAGAGCTCATTTTTTCAGCTCTTTTTTGGTCATTCAATATTCTAAGCACTTAAAAACTGTAACCTTTGACTCAAATAGCTTTCTACCATGAAATTGGTAGATTTAATGAAAGTTGATTTATCTTTTCATTTGATTAGTATTAAAAGGGTAGGCAAAGACTCACAGATGGTTCAAAACTTGCCTAACAATAATACATACATAGATACATTTAGAGGTACTGGCTATAAGAATGGCCCAGGGGAGAAAAGATAATCCCAGAAATCTCAGTATTTTTTGTTTCAAGAGATTTGACATACTAGTCTTAAGACTTCAATACAGATTTAATATATTTCTGATCTAAATGTTCCTTGAAATTTCTGAAGTCACTATCAGGCACTGTCTAATTAAGGAAAATGTGCCATATATGTCCTTTTGTTTTTCCTTAATTTTATCTCAATCATTTAGTTAAAGACATATTCTTTAGTATATTATCATATGTGAAATAGATCGCCAGTCCAGGTTTGATGCATGAGTCAGGGTGCTCAGGGCTGGTGCACTGGGATGACCCTGAGGGATAGGATGGGGAGGGAGGTGGGAGGGGGGTTCAGGATGGAGAACACATGTACACCGATGGCTGATTCATGTGAATGTATGGCAAAAACCACCACAATATTGTAAAGTAATTAGCCTCCAATTAAAAAAAACAAACATGTTCTTTATATGCCCTGTGTTATGCTAGATGCTGGCAATTATCTTCCTAAGCTCTGCTATTGTTTTGTATAGTACAGTCAACTTCTCAGTGAATAGTAGCTCTTAGTGAAAATGCGCTATATTTAAAAATATTCACTGTAATAAACCAATTAAAAAAAAGCTTTGGTTAAAAAACTTAGAAGTAAGTGTAAACACTTGTCATACAGCTGGACATGACCATAACAAGAGTTCTTCTGTGGCAGGGCACGTTCTCACCTGTCTCTTGTAGGAGGACAATGAACTAGAGAATTGAAGTTCATTTTATTTAAATGTGATGTAAGAGGGACAGAAGACTACGTTCCTTTTGTACCATGAAACTGAAGATCCTATTATGTCCCTTTCATCAACTGAGGCAATGTTACTCTGAATACATTACTAATTGGAGATTATATTTCAATGTGAACAGCTTCAGAAAAATAGTGTTATACCCAAACCCTAGTCATTATCCTTACAGTCTATATTTCTTATATTGTATATAAAATTGTCTTAACATCAGGACCCTCTGTTACTTCACTCTCTGTTTACTTATTCAATAAATATTTACTAATAGAGGTTAAGTATAGTGACAGATCAGAAAGAAAAGGCATTAATTCGGAACAGGGCAATCTCAGATTGTTATAACTATGCAGTGGTCCTTGAAAGACAAGTAGATAAGGTAGAAAAGGCATTAAAGCTAAGTGGACAGAATGAACAAAGGCAAGAACACATACCATCTGGATAGCAAATGCAAGCAACAGATACTAGCGGTAAAATGGGTTAGAAAAGCAAGACATTAGAAGCTTGAAAAGGGTTTCTCCCCCACCCTCCCTTCTCTGGAGAGGGGAGAAGGGCTAGAAATTGATTTATAATTGATTACGTATACATGATAAAGCCTCCATAAAAATCCCAAAAAATAGGATGTGGAGAGCTTCTAGGTTGGTAAACACATCCATGTGCTAGGAGGATGGAGCACCACAAATCCATGAGGACAGAAAGTTCTGTGCTTGGGATCCTTCCAGACCTGACTGTGGGTACCTCTCTATCTGGCTGTTCTTCTATGTCCTTTGTAATAACCTGTAAACATAAATGTGTGTTTTTCCTGAGAAAATTACTGAATTCATGGAGGGGACTGTGAAAACCTTGATTTATAGTTGATTGCTCAGAAGTACTGGTGACAACCTGAGACTTGTGACTGGCATCTGAAGCAGTGGCAGTCTTGTGGGACTGAGTCCTTAAAATCTGAAGCTAACTTCAGGTTGTGTCAAATCTGAATTGAACTGGAAGATGCCAGTTGGAGATGGAGAGTTGACTGGTATGGGAATAAACTCACATATCTGGTGTCAGAAGTGTTGTAAATAAGGGAGAAACAGCTTTTTCTATTCACTAGGTTGTTTGGAAACAGAAAAAGTAAGCTTGGGGAAGAAGGTGAATTCTGTTCTAAGTCTGAAGCCTCAGAACATATTAAATAGGCAGCTGGAAATCTGAGTCTAGAGCAGAGGAGAGAGACTTTAATGGAGAATAAGATTTGAAGTCATCAGTACTGACCAGGAATGGAGTATAAACTGGGAAAAGGGCAGGGAAAAGAGGCTCAGGCAATACCCATATTTAAGGGTTGGGTAGAAAAAAATCAAGAGAACATGAATGAGACTCAGAAAATTATTAGTAACGACCTTTGTGGGTACAACACCTCAAAAGTGGTATGGGTCGAGCCAGATTTCCAGCATCAGGGCCATCAAATATTTTGATGGTGAAGGAAGGAGGGTAGAATTCTGAATTAAAAGGCCAAGGGAAGGCCTTTTTGGGGTGGGGTAGAAGCAGAGTAAGAGTACAAATGCAGTGTGAATGAAAGAGAACCAAGTGCAGCCATTTTCTTTATAACAAAAGAACAACATGTTACCTAGTTTCTAACTGCAGAAGCAAAGAAACCAGTTTGGGAGCATTTCTTCTCTTTTGAAATGTACAAGAGAGAGGGATAAGAACTGGAGCAGGAGTCTGAAAAAAGGTTAAGGGGGAAAAAAACCCAATAGACATAGTACAATACCTAATTTACCATGGGACAGTAAAAAGTTATTTCAATACTCCATCCCTTGGGAGCAGTTCAAAACAAGTACACCATATGCTATACATGGAACTTTGAAAGATCTGTGAAATAATCTAAGTGTACATGAAATAGCGTGAAGTTACTGTATATTCATACTGGTACTGTACTCAGTCTTTCCTACACTGATTTTTCTTTTTGTCTGTTTTATGTTATTACCTGTCGGCTGAATGTATTCTGTACATGCATCCAGTAATCTTCAACTGGATCGTAACAGTATATTGCCTTGGTCAGTCCACCAGCAACATATATCAGGTTGTTTAAGGATACAGCAGTTATACACCTCTTGGCAATAGGAATAGCTGCACGAAGTAACCAAGAATTGGTTTCTGGATCATAGGATTGAACCTAATAATATACAGAAATATTTAATTAAAATTTCTCAACAAGAATGTAAATTTACTTAATAAAAAGTTTGCCAATATACAAAAACATGATTAAAATAAAATCCCATTAATTCATAGAATTAAGGGAGGCTGGCTTGAGAATGAAATATCTGAATTATCAAGCAGAACAGAGTGACAAACAAACACAGATTGTTTCTAGGATGAATGGCTAATGGCTACTAGGTCTGCTTTGTTCCCATTAAAATTAACATCTGGATTTTTAAAAATTCTGTTACATAAGATAAGTATGCCTCAATTTGAATACAATTTCTTTACATATTTAGGGAGTCTTTTCTTCAAAAGAATACAAGTGAACCTCAATTTACTACACTTTAAATTATCACAAGTTCTGAATTAATGAACTCTAAATATATAACATTTGACATTACATTAAAATTTCAGAAAAAATTTATTGATTGACAAAATTTAGTAAACTATTGTTAAATGAATCAGGCATTAGATATTTGTCTCCAGAATAAACAGGTTATTTTCAGAGCTGTCAGTATGGCACATGTTCTATTGTCCCAGGAATTTAATGAACTGCAGCAGCTTTGAGCCATCCTATGTTTACATTAGAGAGGTTTTCTTCCCTTATCTTTGTTCTAAAGAATATTTTCAAAGTACATAGAAAATGACCCATCTGAAAGCAGTATAACTGGTTACTGTCTCACCCTTTGCTAGTTTACTTACTAATTGTATTCTGAACAAATAATTTTTTGATTCTGTAAACCATTTCACTTTAGTAACCTGACACTCAATGTTTTCCTCCCAAAGTATAAAGTAGCAGACAATTTTTAAAAGGCCTTTCACACTAGGGGACCAAACTACCTACTTGTTAGGCCATTTGTATTTCTCTTCTTGAGTGTATCAGTGGTTATTTCTGCAAGAAAACATGGCTTACCTTATCAGAACAAGTATTATCATCAGGTCCTCCACCAATCACAAACAATTTGCCTACACAGCTGGTCACGGCAGGAGAACTTACTGCTTCCTTAAGGGGAGCAACTTCAGTCCATCGATTTGAAAAGGAATCATAACATTCTACGCTGCTAAGTCTGTTTTGCCCATCATAGCCTCCAACAACATATACCTACATGTAAAATACATGGAAAAAATCTTAATTATCAAAAGTTTGAATTTTTAACTAGTCGGCTAAAGAATTAAGGGATCTCTTCCCTTTAAAAGTTCCTGGTAACTGTAAATGCAATATATTTAGCTCCGTTTCTGGACCTTTTAAAAAAATTATCATCCTCTCACTACCACCAAGGAGACATTTTAGACATTTCTTTTCATAATAGCCCCATCCAATGAAAATTTTAATACCACAGATATATTGTATATGTGTTTATGTACTATATGTATATCTCTGCTTTATGCACAAAAGGACATGTATAGCTTGAAGTAAGAAGCAATCTTTATCCCATTAGCAGCAATACTACTTGCATTGAGAATTACAGGATTTAGCATAAATGCTCATATTCAAGTATGGTGAAAATATTTGAATATTATAAAGCTAGACTAAAGCTCTAAAATAGAATAAAGCTAGAAACTAAAATACTAGGTAAGGAATACTAGACTGTGAGATCTTTGAAGGCAGGGCCTATTTTGTTCTTTTAGTTCCTATAAAGCCTAGAAAAGTACCTGGCACATAATGAACTCTAGACTGTATATTACAAAGAGCTTTCATTTACATTTTCTTTTCACAAATATGACGAAGTAGGAAAAGTAATCAACAGGCCATTTATTAAATCAGCTACATGCAGAATAATCCATTAAGCATCATGAGATACACAAGAAATCTTTAACCTGCAGAAGCTCTCCAGTTTAACATCTATAATTCTTTTAATGAACAATCATCATCAACTTTTCTCTGCATCTATATCTAACTATTAAGTTCTACAGAGCCTTCTTTCACAGCATCTCTCACATCTGTCCCTTCCTTTGGTTTCCCGCTGCCACTATCCTTCCTCAGGGTCCATATCATTTCATACCTCTCAATCTCCTCCTGGTCTCCATTCTTGTACTCTCTAAACCACAGATTAATCTTCCTAAAATACCTCATCAATTCCTTTTACTAGTCTAACAATGAATGCCAAATGGTCAAAGTCAAACTTTATATTTACACATTGTCACTCAAGTATGTCCACAATCTATCTTTCTGTACTCTTGCAAATTTCCTTAGCAGCCAATATTACTTCAATTTTGCATTTCTCACATTTAAAATGATCTGTTGGTAGGTCTGTTCTCCCAACACCATATAGCCCAGAGAGGTTAGGTAACCTATTCAAGGTCATGCAGCTATGGAAGGGGTACAGAAACTGAGGTATATAGTACTTAAGGGCACAGCTTTGAAGTCAGGAGAGGTAGAGTCCACATTGGCTCTGCCACTGCACATAAGACCTTGCTTGGGCAGTTTACCTATACTCTCTCAAACCGTGTCTTAATTTCCTCAGTCTAAAAATGTATACAATAATAGTACCTATCACATAATTTTTAGGGTTAAACTTTAATACTACACTACTTGCGTAAACTAAAAATATATGCTATGAGCCTCAAGATAAAAGGCTCCTAGATTGAGAAAATCTGAGCTTTTGCCCCTGCTTTATCACTTTCTGTGCAACCTTGAGCAAATGACTCCATATCTCTGGATTCAGTTTCTTCATAAATTGAAAAAGTTACATTAAATATTTTCTAAGATTGCTTCTTGCTCTAAGATACTATATTCCAAACCATCCTAGGTTTCCTTAACAGTAAACATTTATGCTTTAAATAACTTTATAGGTTTGAATTCAGCCTTGAATGTAATTTTTGGGATAACTGTTTTCCATGAATTGAGTACTTGCTGTGGAAGGACAGAAGAAATCCTTTTATTTTTTGAATTAGTGCTTCCAAGTTTTGGGTAACTTCAAGTCAAGTATACTAATATTTATCAAGTAAATTTGTGTTAATCAATCCATAAATGATGTTTGGAACATCATCATTTTCATACACTTTTCTATGTTCAGAATAAAGAATTATAATGTTTTTAGTCCGACTTCATCTCTTTCAACCCCTTAATTATTTTACCTGCCCCTTTTATGTTGTCGTTCTTGATGTATAGCTCCCAAAACTCTATTAACAAACCAGTGGTTTTAGAAAATACTGTTAGTATTTTATTTTCATTATACCTACCTTAAGGTCCTCATTATTTCACTAGTTTTGTCAGTGGCAGCAGCACACCAGATCAGTACCCTTAGGAATTAACAGTAGCTTTCAAACTGTACTTTGAGAAGCTCTACAGTACAAAGTTTTAAAGAAGCTTTTGTGGGGAGATAAGAGGGAAGGAATGAGTGGGAAGGGTTCCTGGCATCATCTCTGTTCCAACTAGAGCAGTTCTGCTTTCTCATTGGTGGCTCTAAAATGCCTCCACGAGAGGGCTTAAGAGGTAGCAATCATTTTAGTAGAGGGTATCAGGGGACGAGGGAGCCTGGTGGGCTGCCGTCTGTGGGGTCGCACAGAGTCGGACATGACTGAAGCGATTTAGCAGCAGCAACAGGGGACAAATAAAAAACATTATGTGTGATATATTCAGTTTCTTGTGATAACCTATAATGGAATATAATCAGCAAACAAAACCCCTAAACCACGAATCACTGTGCTATACACTTGAAATTAACACATACTGTAAATCAACCACACTTCAAAAAAAAATGTGCAAGCCAAGTATGCTGCTTTTACTTAGACTGCTCAGCAATCTGAAGTGGCTTTGGAGGAGCTGATAGAGACGGAGGCAGGAAAAGAATCCAAGTGAGCCCTTGTTACACAGCTGTATTTTTATCTGCTTTGTGTAACAGCTTTTTATATTAATTTAACTTTAAAAAACTGGCTGTAGTTGCCACTAGTCTACTAGTGATTCTCAAAGTTCCTAAGGACTTTGAATGGTCCAGAATCAGATTATATGTTTTTTATATTTATTAGCTGCAGCCAGTAGTAACTTTGCTTTAAAATAAGCTGGTGAGTTTATCTTAACACTTATTTGCTTTGTCCCTACTTGTACAAATAATAAAGATAAAATAATATGACTCTAGATAAATATATCTTGGCCGAATGCTGAAGTCAGTAAAAGGAAAAAGACTGCTTGGATTAGACACTAGCCTGTTTTTGTACTTGATGTACTTCTTTATTTTCCAGTGCTTCTCAGGCATTTAGAAGCCAATGGTGCATTAGAAAAGAAATGTGCTGCATTGCTACGAATTCCAAGTTGGGAGAACAAAATATCCATTCAAAAGTACAGTGTCAAATTGTTTATATCTTCAGTTTATGTACTGAGGTTAGAAATGAAAGGAAATACAAGCTGAGTCCAAAATACCCAGAGGGTGAGTAAAATGAAGGATTCATCTGTGGTATTTATTCTGGAAAGGTACCAGCAATAATAACAAAAAGTGGTTTCTCTTACTTTACCAAGGAGGACAGCCATTTTGTGACGCCATCTGCCTTTATTTAGAGAAGCAACTCTGATCCAAATATTTAACTGTGAGTTATAAATCCAGACATCACGTCCATTGATTCTTCCACCTATAAATGCAAAACATTGCACAAACACTAACAAGTGTATCACCAAGGGATCTATGCCAAAGGCATAAATAATGAAAACTCTGAAATATTCACCCAGTCCAAGAATTTAAGGATTCAGTCCAATAAATAAAGACCCTTAAAACTTCAAATGGCAATAGATCACAGAGCAGATTTAACCTTGTCTATTGTTATTTTGAGAAATAATCATTACATGCCCCAAATAATAAAATATAGAATGTGAATCTTACTATTCTAATTTTAACGTAGAATAGAGAATTTTACAATTTTACTATTCTACATTTTATTCTGTGGTAAACTTGGACAAAAGAATTATTCTAGAAAGATTTTTAAAAATCAGCCATTTTTTAAAAAAGTATACCACTATACAAAATAATGTGTTGTTATATTATTCAATGTATAATAACAGAGTAACCTGTAAAACTGGTAAAATTGTTTAATTAACAAATTTGAAATTATAGACACTATAGTTACACTTTGTATAAATCTGTCACATTATTGTCTGTTGACTTTAGACATAATATATCACGTATTATAATGAAAGTTCAAGTTAAGAATTTTAAGAAAAATCTTATTTCATAAACTTTGGGGAGAATTCCAGAAAACATGGGTGGATGAGAGATGCTTAACTCTGAGCACTCTTCACTTTATATACTTCACTGTGTTCCTTAAACAAGTTTTAAAAACTGTACATATTCTATATGCATTTGAGAGCATTTAAACATAATATGGCCTACTGTACAGTACAGGATATTACAGTCAATATCCTATGATAAATTATAATGGAAAAGAATATGAAAAATAATATATATGTATAATTGAATCACTTTGTTGTTCAGTAGAAATTAGTAACAAGAAATCAATAACATATATTTTAAAAATATGATATGGTTAAAGACATTTTCTGGTGAATCTTTCATAAATCATTCTAAATTATCTTGTACCTGTTTTTAAGAACAATAAGTCAGTTTCAGTTTTATTTGTTGTATAATATGATCTGATTAAAGTGGGCATCTCTACTTTCAGTCTTTTGAGACACTGTCATGGTTTAAAATGGCCAAGCTGTGATTAAATTAAAAGTAGCTACGTAACAATTCTTTATTACCTGAAACAAGAATGTCGTTCCTTAGAGCACAGACTGCATATTCTGATTTGGTAAATTCGGGAAGTTTAGCCAAAGACTTCCACTCTCCTGTTACAGGGTCGTAACACTCAGTGTATGGAAGATTAAATCCTCCAACTCTTTCACAGCCTCCAACGACAACTATCACCTCAGAATAGCCAGTTGACCTAAAATAATTATTATAAGAATGCATAAATAACAACACACACACCATTGTTTAAATTCCTAAAAGCATACTGTTGTCATAAAAAAAGTGGAACATTATTATAAACTTAAGTTTATTTTCTGAGTATGTGCCAACCAATAGAGGCTATCAATTATTTACTTTGAGAACATTTATAAGGGGTTTAATAACATAATCTTTTCACAGAAAACTTCCATGGGTACTTTCTCCATGAGTAGCAGTCCAAAGATTATACCTAATTGAACTGGAACCCTGGTAATATTAAGGATGAGTTTCAAATGGAATCTTAACAGCAATTCAGATAAGCATAACCACACAAGATAAGACAATGCACTTTTTTAAGTGTAGGAAAATGGTGCTTTTTCATCAGATTGTTAGTTCTAAAAAAACAAATTCACAGTACAATTTAAGTATCCTTTAGAGGAATACATGTATTTGTTCAGATATCATTTTGAAAAATAAATTTTTTTTTTACCGCACTACACAGCTTTCAGAATCTTAGTTCCCTGACCAGGGATAGAATCCACGCCCTCAGCAGTCAAAGTGCAGAGTCCTAACCACTGGACTGCCAAGTATTTCCCTAAAAATATATTTTTTTAACTTAAAGTAAGGTAATCCAACTCAAAAGGCTAGGTGGTCTCCAAAGATGTTAACAGAGCTTTATTATAAAGAATGCTACAGGAAAAAGGCAAGATGAAAAATTGTACAAAAAGTCTGATCAATACTATGTAATTAATGTGTCTGGAGAGATCACAGCAAAGTGCTAATGATGGTTTTCTCCCGATTGTGTGGCTTCCTCCTTTATATCAACACAAATTTTCAAAACAGTAATGAGCATGGGCTACTTTTAGAGTGGAAAAGATAACTTTCAAGTACCCTAAGGGAATCCTGAGGTTTATGTTAATTACAGGCTTCTTTTACTTTGTAGTTTAAACTTAAGATAGAGACAGGAAAAACTAAAAGCTTAGCCAAGCTTTTTCTTTTTGTTCATAAGGCTCATGGAAATAAAAAGTCTTGTAATTACATTTCATGGCTGCTACAACGTTAAATCTCACAAACAAAAATTTTAACAATCCCTCTTCTCTTACTTAAATGAAGAAAAAAAGATCAGGTTAAAACACTTATTTGTAGTTTTAGTCAGTGTGATGTTTTACAATTTCACTAGGAAAAAACAGAATTGAGCAGCGTTGGTATATCCCTTTGATAGAGCTGCTATATTCTAGCTATACTTACTTGCAGTTATTTCAACTAACAATCATTCACCTAGTCAGTCCATGCCAGGCATACTTTTTCCATTATAAAATCAGAAATAAATATCACAGAAAAGAATTCTGTCCACAGATGCAATAAAAATTACTTTTAAGAACCCAGAAAATAATATAACCCTAATCTAGTATATAGTAAAATATTATCAAAAGGACTCAAATACTATCAATAATATTTACTATTTTCCAAATAATTCCAAAATGAAAATATTAAAAGTAAATAGTAGATAGCACCAGTTACTTAGTAGTATAACTAATGACCAGAAGATATCCTTTTTTCCATATTAGTATTATTTCCTTAAATCCTACTTAAAGTACTTCTAAGACAAACCCATGTGATAGTCCTCAAAGTCTTACCTATTGATTGAGCAAAACAAAAACTGCTAAATACTGTTACTGGGTTTGAGTCACTCCTAATAGTTTCAATACAAAATTAAGGTAATTCTGATAGAATTTTGTTTTATACTTTCTTTGGGTTTCCCAGGTGGCACTAATGGCAAAGAACCCGCCTACCAATGCAGTAGATGTTTAAGAGACACGGGTTCAATCCCAGGGCTGGAAACATCCCCCAGAGGAGGGCATGTCAATCCACTCTAGTATTCTTGTCTGGAGAATCCCATGGACTGAGCCTGGAGGGCTACAGTCCATAAGGTCGCAAAGAGTCCAACACGACTCAAGAGACTTAGCACGCATGTTATAGCATTTTCCTTGTTTTATACTTTCCCTTTTCTTGAATTTGCTTGGTTTCCAAGACTTCTTAGCCCAATAAACATACATTGTCTGTTTTGCACCTTGGGACAAGAAGAGAAAACAGCACAAAAAGCTAATGGCTAAAACATTTAGTCTTACTAAATAAAGGATTATTTCAGTGCCTGTGTCTATTTATCTGAAAGGATCAGCAAACTAGTAGTTTTGCCTAACTGAAGGTCTCATTTGCAACCAAATGGCTTTTAACTTAATTTGAGACAAGTCTGGTGCTCTCATTAGAGACTATTAACTCAATATAATAGCTATTTTTATTTCTTGAGTTTGGAAAAATACTTATCTCAGGCAGGAAGATGATTGCCTTAAAGGAAATGAGTTGCTGCAGCTGATAATGGTGACGAGAATAAAAAAGCAGCCAAGATGATAGTATAGGATGAATAAAATTCTAGATACCCATGCAATCTATTTTTAGAGACTATGTTACTTTCTTAATCTTTTAAAGTGAAAATTCTCATTTTCTGCTGTAACTAACAAATATTCACAGCTTAAGTATTAAGCGGTATTAAGTCTTGAGTATTGAAATTTGGGTATTAAGTCTCACCACTTGTTCCTAGGAAAGTGAGACAAGAAAATTATTTTTTTCCTACAGTGGTAAATATTTTTTCAAAAGTCATCATACTCTTTTATCATAAACTTGAGAAAAGGTTAAATTAAAAGATCACATTCTTTGATTTATGTGAAAGGAAAAGAAATATTCTAAACCATATGAACAAAATGTATAGTAATTGCCAGGTTCAGTTAAGAACCTCAGAAAGATTTGCTGGCCAAAATAACAGACCTTCTTACTGTCAATGCAAACATGCCAGGGACAGATGAACTGCCAAATTAATTTTATCAACAAAAAGGGGTCTAAGGGTGATCCTTGGTAATAAGAAAAATGACTGAATACATTTAGAAAACACAAAAAGAAATGTTCCATATAGCGGGAAGCTGGAAGGAAGAAGGGAGAGATATTAGTGACACAGTCTATTCCAAGACTCAAAAATACCTGAATACCAAATCATTGCACCAAAATAATGAATTCAAATAGAGATATGAGACTTTAAGCCCTAAAGAGACAAAATGATTCTTTAGTGTGTAGGATACGACAGTACTAAACTCAATGTATTAAAAGAGGGGATTGATTAGCCCTATATACAATAAGTAAATGAATGAACAAATGAATGAAAGAGTAAGTAATCACAGAGGTAAACATTTTCTGTGTCCATTCAAGTAACTTGTCTAAAGGAAAGGAGAAGCTTAGCTAAGCTAACTTGAACATTACTGGTTCTTTGGTAAGAATATTTTATGGTGGCTGAGACTTCCTCACACTATACTAGCTGGGAAGAGTCTGGTTCTAAAGGTCTACTAGGTCTCTTTGTCTAGATTCCAAACAACCTTTGAAAACGTTGGCTTCCCAACTGGTAAGTTGCCCACAGTAAGAGAATATGCTGGCTGCATTGACTTAAAATATCTTTTGACAGTTCCATTTGAACCATTCCATTTTTTGGAACAGTTGACAGTTCCATTTCTTATTGCAAATACATATATATAAACTAAAAGATAAATGAATTAATCAGTCCCTCATGATTAATGTTAAGTCTGTCCCTGATAGTCTGATCTTACTGTATCCAAAAAACAAAAGTTCCTGAGCCTAGAGGAATCACTGGGTATGGTTCATCAATATAAATGTATATAAATGACCCCATAAAGAGGCTTATGACAGCCATAAACCATACGGCTTTCTAAACTTAATGAGGACAGTTTCAACTTGTGTGGTAAGGCTTTCCACCTGAAACTGGAATAGGCAAAATGGGTTCTATAAGGAAACAGTTGTACCAATTGAAAGATTCAAATATTTACTCTTAAAAACAAGCAATTATTTAAGAATTTATTATCAGGAACTACAGGTATGCTTATATAGTCACAAAGATATTTATCTCACTTACTGGTAAAAAATCAGGAAGAGTTTCAATGTGGGTGAGATGGTTATGGTACTATAGATTTCATGTCATGAAAATGTTTACCATATATTAAATGATAACAGCAGACTCCGATATGAAATAGATTACAACTATGTTAAAGAAATAATAAATTCTTAGAGAATAAAAGGGAAGAATAAAGCCGAATGCTACAGTGTTACCTCCTAGGCAGAAACATGGATGTTATTTTTTGTTGTCTCCAATGAACACAAATTACTCCATCCCTTCCTCTTGCCTCAAGTTAAGAAAGAACAAAGGAGAAAACCCACACTTTACTATTAATAGCCACTATCAGCTTGTCTGCTGTCACATATGGGACAAGAATTTCAGCTATCAATTTTCTGCTACATGATCCTACTCCAAGGCCACAGGTAACTCTCCAGAGAAGGCTGTCTGGATCAGAGATTATCTTTCCACAAGAAAGGGAGACATTCAGTGTCTCTGGACTGACCTTGTAATATAGAAACCAAATCCCATGAATGGTCCTATTTAACCAGACTAGTGAGAGAGAATAATGAAAATATGCAGAGAAAAGCAGAGGCAAGAGGTAGAGATAGGGCATGGCTAGATTTCTGATGGATTTTCAGTAGCCTGTTCCAGTCTTCTTGTAAATCCGTTGACCTTCTGCCCTTGGGTTCTACAAGATAACGCCTTCTATACCCTTTTAAAACATCTCTCTCCCTTCTATGCTAATGCTGGTTTCAATCACTTCCAGTCAGAATTCTGATACACTAGAGTCCAATGAAGTGGAGAAAAAAACAACCTATAAATGGTTTTCAAACTTGGAAAACCTCAAACTTTCACATGAAAGAAATGCGAATCAAGATTATGGGACACATGCTCATTATTAGAGAAACGCAAATCAAAACTACAATGAGATATCACCTCACACTGACGGAATGGTTATCCTCAAAACATTTACAAACAAGAAATGCTGGAGAGGGTCTGGAGAGAAGGGAACCCTCCTACACCGATGGCGGAAATGTAAATTTGTACAGCCACTATGGAAAACAATATGGAGGTTCCTTAAAAAACTAAAAATAGAGCTACTATATGATCTTGCAATCCCACTCCTGGGCATATATCCAGAGAAAAACATGATCTGAAGAATACAACCAACCCAATGCTCATTATATAGTAACTAATTATTAGACAAGAGTAGTAGGAAGTATTAGAAGAAATAACAATTAACAACATTGTTAATCGACTATATCCCAATACAAAATATATATCCCAATACAAAATAAAGTTTAAAGTTTGAACAAAAAAAATTATGGAATACAAATTTTCACTTTTCCAGAGTAGCAAAAATTTACAAAAACTATTAAAATACTGTATAAGGAAAGGAGTGAAGAAATGCGGATTTTCATATTTTTGGAAAAGTATAAATTGGAAGTCAATTTTTATATCTTGGCAGTTTAAAAAATGTACCTATTTTATGACTGAGTGATTTCACTTCTAGCAATTTATGCTATAATTTATCAGACATATCTATAAGAGTATTCACTGAGCACTGTTTGCAATGGAAAAAAAATCTAGAAACAACTTAAATGTACATCATTAAGAGAGGGATTAAATAATTTATGGTATCCATAAATGTGATACTATACAACTCTTAAAAAAGAGTGAATTTGAAATTTTCCATAATGAAGAGTTAAAAAAAAAAAAGGAACAAAGACCTATATGTGTTGATATATAAGAAACTCCAAGATATTTTTAGGAGATAAAAATAAGGTATACTACCATCTGTATAAAAAATAGTAAGGACACGTGTACCCAGAGACAGACACACACACACTTCTGTATACAAAGAATATTTTTTAAAAAGTGAAAAAACTGGGAACCCTTTGGGGATGAAAGGGTTATATATATATATACTGATATATCAAGGGTCAGGTAGAGGAAGACTTTGACATTACACAGTACTTTAATATAAAAATGCATTCAAAATAACAATGAACTAACATGTATAAAAATGGTAGACCATGAATCCAATATAGCAGATATCACTTAAGAGAAACAGAAACTCAGAACATTGAATTCTAAAATAGTATTTCTTAAAGAAAAACTTAACCTTGGTATTCTCGTTGATTTATTCAATAAAAACTTGAACCCTGTCCTCATTATGGCAATAGGTTCCTATTTTCATTATATAGTAACTGCTTATTAGACAAGAGTAGTAGGAAGTATTAGAAGAAACAAGTACTTAATTAACCTATTCCAAACTCAAAATGATGAACTTATTAGATCATAGCTATCTCTATTGTTTAATGGAGTGTTGCAGATTTTTTCCATAGATATGAACAGTTTATACTTAAACCACTTGATAGCAAGCATTTATGTCTCTCAAACTATAGTTCCTATTCTGTAAAAGTATAGCGCAAATTTTAACTGTATTTTGATTACTCATGAAACTAGCAATAATTTTTATTAAGCATTTTTGTGTCCAACACTAGGCTATGCCTTTTTCACACAGTAGTTCTAATCCTCACAACAGTCCTACAGGGTAGATGGTATTATGCTTATTTTACAGTTGAGGAAGCTGACACATAGAGAAATTAAAGTGCTTGGCCCAATGTCACAGAATTAACTAGTTATGCAGAGGTAGGTTGTAGTTCAGGTCTCTCTGATTCTGAAGCCAGTACCCTTAACACGTCATGAAGCTTGCACTAGATGTTAACTAAAAACTTATTATACCTAAGTATAAAAATTTAAAGTTGCATAACATATATTAATAAAAACAACTATTCTTAAGCTTTTTACTTCTGTGATAGGTCTCCACTACTTTTTCTTTACGGACACAGGGTTTACAACTGGCAATACTGATTAGCAAAGCTTTTACTGTCTTATGTTCTATGTCCTCTGTCTAGAAAACTGCCATCACACTCTTTTTTTCATTAAAAAAATTTTTTCACACTCTGTTTTTAATACAGTGTATCTTGGGGTTTTCTCTGTCATTTAAGAGACACATGGGTATATACAGGTGTCACTGTCCAGTATGGCTTGAGCTCTGGAGAATATCTGGCACACAATAAACACTAAAGAAATATTGGATCCTGTGAGAGTATAACCTAACTATACAGTGGTGGGTTTGGACTGTCATCGCTCTAATCAAGAGCTAATCTTTATATCACTAATGGTAAAACAACCAGTTATGCTGTCTTTCTCCTAATGTACATACATTACCTAGAATGAATTCTAGCAAAAAAGTATTAACTATTCACCATCGAGCTGAAGCTAACTTTCAGTTTCCAGGAAACAGCTAAATGCAGCTAAGTGATATCACAAGGAAGTGACCAGACTAATACACATCGCGGAGTACTTTTCTGGACAACTTGCCCATGAACGAGTAAGATTCATGAAAAAGAATGAATGCTTTGGAATAAGAGACTTCATGGAAATAAACAGATGCAATGATCCTGTACTAGTCCTGGACTGGATTCAAGTTCATTAAAAAACAGCTTGGAAAAGACTGGGGGAACATGAATATGGACTGGTATTAAATATTATAAAAGAATTATTCTTAACTGTGAGATTTATTTTACCTATGTTATTGTTTTAAAGATGCATCTTCAAATATATATAAATGTATAACTATACATATTATTTAAAAAAAAAAACATTGGCTGAATGATGGAATAAATGAATGAATGAATGAAAAAGCCTGGGGTAGAGATATAGTTTTCATAGTCAACAGTAAGCATGTTAATCAAAACCATGAGAATAGATGTGATCATCTAGGAAACTATCAAGGCAAGACAACGAGATGTGAACCAAGAGAATATCAACATTTCAAACAATAGACAAAGAACTATCAAACTGAAAAAGAGTACTGAAGAAGAGGACCATGAGGGAAATTGTACTCCTGAAGCTATCAGAAGAGAGTTTCAAGAAGGGTTTAAGCTATTAAAAATGTCAGATCTGAAAGAGAGATCAAGGTGAATAAAGACTGACATGAGGCTAACAAAGAACAAATAGATGACCTGACTGAGAGGAGTTTCAGTAGAGTGACTGGAGAAGTCAGAATGAGCTATAGTTGAAGAAGTGGAGATGTCACTTCTCTTACAGAGAAGTTTGTAGTTTCTCAGAAAGATGAGAACCTCTACAAAGAACACATATTGTTCAGATAGGGAAATTCCTAGTAATTAGCACTAACATGTAGTAACAGATAAGTGGAGGACAGAATATAAAGGACAAGTGATAGCAGAGTTGTACAATAAAGCATTCCTTTTTAGAGTTCTCACGTAATTCATAATATAAAATTTATATAAAATAAATATCTGCTATTATACTAGTCTGAAAATTCAATATAACTACAGCTTGATTTTTTTTCTACTAGTCTCCTAGAGAAAAGTGGTATCATAATCTTATATATACAGATGTGTTTCACTGTATGAAATGGATTGGTTCCCTTAAAAATAGGATGTAAAACTGTATTTTTGTAAATTCAATAAGAAAATCAGAAAATTCTCTAATTATAACCTGATTTTAATTACCTTTAGGCTGCACTCTGATTTCATTCTGGTTATATCTTTGTAAGTAATTTTAATATAACCATGTTTGACCCCAAACCATTCTGTCTGCCACAAGAGATTCTGTTTGGAAAAATGTACGACTCTCCCCTTGGAGAGATACAGTTTGTCCAGAAAAGTTCTGGAACAGCCCAAAAGCTGTTTAGTTTTCCTAATTAATACATTTAAGAACTCTGGTCTTTCACATTCTTAAGCTCAGCTGAAGTCTCTTAACAGTCCTAAAAACAACTTTTAAAAAATCAGTATATTTTATAGAATAAAATTTTAGTTTTCTAAAAACTAGTTAAAAGACTTTGTTAAAAGACTAGGAGTAAAATATTTTATATTTGTTTCTTATAAAACAATTACTTTTAAGTAAAGTAATTCAGCTTTTCTTCAGCTGACTGAAGAAAAAATGCACTCTAAACCTAATATACAAAGAAATATTACATTAATTTTTGTAATAATAGTTACTCAATGTTGTATCCCATTTGTAAAAAAGTTCAGACTGTCAAGTACTGGAAGTTCTCTTAAAGTGGGTCACACTAACACTACCCTATAGCCATAATTCTTAAAGCACTTCCTATGTACCACGTTCTATGCTGAGTACCTTAAGACTATTGCATTTAATAATTTCAACAGCAAAACCTGTGAAATAAGCACTATTTATCATGAATCTCATTTTACTTACGAGGAAACAGATCAAATCTTGTTATATCCAAACTCGTGTAGATTTTAAAGACAGGTCATAATATGCTGAATTATAATTAAAAACATGAGATCTCACAACATGCTGAATTTTAATCACATTCCAAAACACTGATAATCAAAATTAATGCTAAAAATATGGTTTAAGAGCTATGCTATAATAGATTTATAGGCACAGTGAAGATAGTATGGGAAAATAAATACCAGTCTCATAACAATGTGAATATGTTAGCACTATTAAACAATAAAAAAATGGTTAGGATGGCAAATTTTATGTTATGTATTTTATATCACACACATAAAAAAGTCAGCTTTATTACAAAAATATTTAAGATTCTTTACTATGTCTCACACAGCCAATTTTTGCTTATTCACCGTAAAATGTTTAATACTATTCCTTCCATTCTTAAGGCACAGAGATTATTTTTCCACAGTTTATGAATTAAAATCTACAGGTGTTTTAAATGGGTCTTCCCTGATAGCTCAGTTGGTAAACAATCCTCCTGCAATGCAGGAGACCCCGGTTTGATTCCTGGGTTGGGAAGACCCCCTGGAGAAGGCATAGGTGACCCACTCCAGTATTCTCGGGCTTCCCTTGTGGCCCAGCTGTAAAGAATCCTGCTGCAATGCGGGAGACCTGGGTTTGATCCCTGGGTTGGGAAGATACCCTGGAGGAGGGCATGGCAACTCACTCCTGTATTCTGGCCTGGAGGATTCCATGGGCTGTATAGTATATGGGGTTGCAAAGAGTCGGACACAATTGAGTGACTTTCACTTTCAAATAGAGTTTTAAATATAGTAACTGTGGCAATGAGAAAAGATCTGAAACCTTGATTTTACATCTGAGAATCCCCTCAATGTGTATCAACTTACTTGATCTCTATATTTCATGTTGTCTGTTAGGAAAAAGGTTAGTCTGTGAATACACAAATTGTTTTTTATAAGCAGAAGCAGTCCAACAAACTCTAACACAGTCTTTAGTTACTTAACATCCAAAGATCTTTTGGGAAAACATGGAATAAATTTGGTACCCTATAAAGGTTAAGAAAAATTAACCTTTTTAAGATAGGTTAAGAAGATATAGTCTGAAACATGCTAGCTGCAAATACCCTTTGCAATACTGTCTCATAGCTCAGAACAACAATAATGAAAAGTGCTACTGGTGAATCTAGTCTTCATTGGGAGAAATTCTAATGAGTCATAATCCAAAACAAATCTAAAATTACATAAATCCACAAGTAGATGATACATATAAATGACTACATAGAGATTACACTCAGGAAGCTTAAAAATATTTTAAAAAAACAAAAACTTTTGCTAATTATGTTGTAGTTAATACGCATCAGTCTTACCTGCGCGGCCTAGTCCTTGGAGACATCATTTCATTCCCAAGTATGTGGTACCGTCTTGCTTCATGCAACAATTGATAGCACTCAGGAGAATTCTGGATCAACTGGTCCACCTCAACTGTTTGAACAAAGTAGTTGGGATGCAACAGAGGGAGTCTCACATGAGTCAGGAGCTCATGTAACAGTGGTCTTCTCAGATCAACAGCGCGATAGACCCAACGCATGACGGCTTCAAAAACCATCTCCTCCTTGCCAATAACCAGTTCATCACTACAAATATAATCAATCAGTTCATCTTTGTCAAGTTCAAGAAATTCTTCATGCTGGGACACATCCTCAAAAGTCTGTAATGCAAAATTCTTGCATTTTGTAAAGAGTGTTTTGAGGGAATGGGTATCAGCAAAGCGCTGGATTCCTAAGCAATTACAAGGATCAAGTTGCTCCTCCAAGAACTTGGCACATGCATCACGGAGAACACTAATCTGAAAAAGGCTTGACGTTTCAAAGAGATACTGTACATTCTCTGTAGTGATCTTCACTTTTCCAGTATAAACATACTGTAAAAAACATTCCATAGCTTCAGCTAAAATACCATTGATCTCAACCAACATTTCTCGGCTTTCCCTGTGGTCATTACAGAACATAGCTCTGAAGTAGCTACTGCAGGCTGAGAGAACAGCTCTATGGCAAGGAAATTCTTTTCCTTCCACACAAATGATAACATCTGTGAATAAACGACTATCTCGAAATTCATTAAATATCTGGAGGATGTTTTCAGCATGGGATGATCCTGAAGAGAAGTCAAAAAACTCACGGCCTGTCAGAGATTTAGGGTCCATTTCAAAAACTTTACGCTTTGTTGCTGGTGAATCACGCACCCCGAGATCCTCTCTGTTTAGTCTTCGTCCCAATATTAGTACCATTGTTACATCAGTTGACTATATAATTGTTGAGAAATAACTGTTACAGATTTTCTTTATGTGGCTAAAAGTAAAAAAATTAAAACATTTCAATATGTAAAAAGTTTTAGTACTCCAATTACATAATTTCATTTTGATGTAAACACTACAATAAAATTACATAATCTATTTCATACAGGGTATAGAGCACTATCTCATTTTGATAAAGATTGATAAAAATTTATACAATGAAAACATTAGGGGCAATTTGCAATAGTATTCCTTAAACCCCCTAATTGAAAGCATACTACGTACTTTGTCAATTACTAATATATTACCTTCTGTTTCCCTTTTACAAACTGGGTTTCATCTACTGAAGGCAGAGCTATGTCAGAATGCTGTACGACACAGAACTTGACTACATTCAAATCTTAATACAGATACTTATTATTTTAATATAGTGCTGCTACAGAAAAATTCAGCTATATCTATCAATGGCCTTTAAGAACAGGTATGCTATTTGACCATTAAGTTCCTTTCTAGCAATCTACTGTAAGGAAATAATCAAGATTATATGGGAAGAGTTACCTACAGATGTTCATTGCTGTATTAATAGAAAATACTTGAATCAGTGCATTAGGCATAGAAAAAAGGAGGTACATATATTTAAATGCTAAGTGAGATATGTTCTGTCTTTATTTCCCCCCAAATTCACACTACAATGATACAGTACTGTATTTCTGTATTTTTAAAAATATGTTATTTATGCCCTGCTCCCTTTCCCTAATAAGAAACAACCTCAAGTCTCCCTCAGAAATGCTATGAATAGATAACTGATGGGTTGAGGCACTGGACTACATCTATCAACTGGCTTAAATTTTTATTTTTAAGGCGGTCCTTTTACTCTCTTTTCACTTCTCAGTAAGCTGCCATGTGATCCAAAATGTACTTGTAATTGGTTTCTGCCTCCATACATTTTTGTTTCCTCAAAGTTTAAATGAAAATATGTTCAGAATGCAAAACAACGTGCCCCAAGTACTAAGAATTTCCCTTTTGGCTAAAACGGACAAGAAAGAAACATAAATGAAAACATGCTCTGCTTTCTATATCCAATAATTTTACTGCATCTTGTTTGTTTGGTATCTTATAGTATGTGTATCTGATAAGTTTGGGGATAGCATATTGAGTGAGTAGTGTTAATAAAAGTCTTAAAATTTTATATGAGTTAATGGTCTTTTTATGTTACTTTCAGCTTCTTAATTCCCATGGTTATTTTCCTTGATAGATGACTGCCAAGAGGTCTTCCACTGCTTTACCAGAAAACACGAACAGCTATAAAATCGCTTGTTATTAAAAGCATTCAACAGCAACAAGACATCTGTCTACTGCTTTGTATGGAAAAGAGACTATCTCATAGATCCGGGCTGTTTCCTTTCAAGCAATTTTTTCCTGGCTTTTTGGGCAGCCTCACTTTCTCTAGACTTTCTGAGAACTTTTCCATGAACTAGTCTATAACACCATAAAATATAAACTCTTTGTATGATGACAGACTAAATGATTTGCACAAGAATGTCTTAGGAATATGAGAAACATTTCAGAGCATCTTTTCGGCTTCCAGGTATAATTCAGTAGATTTTATTTTCCCATTTTACACAAAGTATTTTAACTAGTAAAGACAAGTTTAACCACATTTCAAAATACAGTATCTAGTATAGGTTTAAGATTTACCATAAGTGAAGTAATATATAAGCAAACTAAACATAAAATTAGACTGAGTTCTTCTAAAAAATTAGCAGATATCAAAGCATTGTTATTCCCATCACTAAAAAGTACCAAATAAGTAGGCATCTCTGGACAAAACAAGAGGAAAATGCTTGTCCCAAAGAAATGTAATGATGGAAAATAATACCTACGTAATTTAGTGGATGCAAGAGTGACTGGACTCTCAATGACTGACTGCCAAAGTCACACGATTTGTCTAGAAAAGCTAGTATCCTTTTCTTTCTCTCCCTCATCTTCTTCAGGAGCTTTACTTCTAGAGCTACAGTCTCACTTGAAAGGAAAATTTTTAAGATAGATTCTTCTGGTTAAGGGTATTCTAGAGTTTACTTCCAACTGTAGAACTCATGAAATGTTGTAGACCTAGTTTCAAATTGTTAGGTAGATTTAAAAACTACCATTTAACCATTTAACATGGTTTTGGCCTATGTTCCAGAAAAATGAATGGAGATAACTTATTTTAGTGTCCCTAGGACTGGAGAAACTGCAGAAGGGAGACTAAGGAGATCTGTAAGGGTTAGAAAGGAGTGTGTCGATAGTTTATTTGGTAACAGAAATGATGTGATGCTGTCTTCCTATATGATCTTGTTCCCTGCTAGTCAGGTAGTCCAAGTGACCTCTGGTTAAAGGAAAATGATTTATATTTTCTAATAACAATGCTCAGAGTTTATAAATATTGTAATACCTTTTCAGCATTTGCTTGATCAAAGCCCCAGTTTTTCCACACCTAAAATAAACGGAGAACAGCAATATTTAAGTCAGATAAAAGTCAGATAGTAATTACTTCATGTATAATTGGCATTATTTACTAATACACTGAAAAAAGGTTTTAATAGATTTCAATTTGTGACTAGAAGTTAACTTCTGCATAAAAAACCAATCCTGAATAACAATTCCTCAAAGCGAATTAAAAATTTTACTCTATACCTAAAATAGTTTCCTTATTTATCCAATTCCTTTCTTGACAATTTTATCCTGCAGTAAGGTTTCTTGAATGAAAGATGAGTAAACAATGGTGGAGTTGAGATGATGAAACATTCCTATGGTAACTCTGCACTGGATATTTGAAGAATGTCTGATAATAATGTTTTACTTGTATCTGCAGTCATTAAATAATTCTGAGTTGGTCTATCAGTATTACTCAAGGCAAACAGTTCAGTCATTATATTTTATGTAACTATGAAATCAGTTAAGAAAATCTCAAGTGTTTTGGGAAATTCAGGAAAAAAACATTTCAATTTTTAATTGTTATCTAGATTATCCATACAGAATCATTATGCTTATCAAATAATTATCTTATATCTTTTAGTATATAAATGTGTATTTCTTGTTTCTTTGATCTTATGGACTCTAGTACCTGTAGAAATCAACCAATTCAGCACAACTCTGTGTGCATATATTGAAAAGAAAGAGAGAAATGCTTCTGAGAAAATACTGGAATCTTGAACTGTGCACAGAATACCAACGGTATTTAAATACAAGTACTTCTGGTTTCTGGCCTAGATATTTATAAATAGAACTCATAAATTCTTAACAAGATTAGGCAAATTCAAATGTTGATCTCAAAAACCAAGATACAAACTACTGATTTCTGCATGTATAAAAAAACACACATCTCTATACCTGGATTAAGCTTTGATAGTGAGGTGAATGTTATCTTGTTTCCTTATTTGCAGAAGTCAGTCTAACTGGTGTGTACTTTGATAAAGAATACGTCAACTTGGTCAAAATAGGGGTTTGTTAAGCCTTAGCTAAATAAGTATTTTTTCCCAAGAAGACAATAAAATCTTGAGCCTACTCAAGTCAATTCAAGAAACAATTCTAGAGAGCCTACCCCTCTGTCTGGCACTGGGGTGGTGAATATCAGATTCAGATCCAATTTTAGATGCTGTGGAGTAGGCTAAGATTAGAATCTAACAAGAACTCAAAGATTGATACTAAAATAGATTTAAATTCTCAGTGTTTCTCTTGCAGAAAACAAATTGTTTCTGCTAGAGTGCAAACTGGAATAGATTCTCTCATGCCTAATCTAGTCTAGAATTATACCTTAAGGAGTAGAAGGGCAAGGCAATTGACCTGGGCATTTTCTGGAGGGATTTTAGGTAATACTTACCAACCTAATAGTTAAGGCAGGGGACAGAGGAGGTCAGTGTACAAAGTCCAGAGGAGATATATAGTATCAGAACTGATCTTAGAATGTAGCTGTACTGCAATCAAGCTTATTTTTCCTTTAGAATGAGGAACCCTATACAAAGAATGAAGTTACTATCAGCCTTAAAATAGTATAGATTAGTGAGGGGCTTACAAAGACTAATAAATTCCAGATGGCAAAGGAAACCAACAGTTTTGACTAACATGTTCCAACAACCTGTGGTAATGAACTGCCACTAGCTACATGCTATGCTCCACACTGCTCCCATTTTCTCAAACTGAACTCTAAGCGAAGAATAACACATCAAGACAGTAAAAAGACTAATGAATAAAAGGTTTATCTTTAAAGATATACAGTAGCTCAACAGAAGGAAAGCCAGAAAATGCTGTAACATATAAATTCGTTATTTAAAAATAACTAGAAAACCATATTTAACATTGAACTATCTGAAACCAAGCAATTTTTTCACCCCATTTTCTAAAACGCTGATTTATTTGAACCATTCCATTTAACGGCCACTTTAAATTTATACTCTTAAACTTTCAATTTAAAACTTTACTCTTGGAGTAGTGGTTCCCGAAACAAATTTTACAAATGCAATATTTAAAGTCCAGTCTTCAAGGTGTTATTTTCAACATTTCTATTTTTCTTATGAAACCACCAATAAAAATATTTACACACCATACAATACCAGAAACCAACAAAAGCTTTACATTTGCCTAGAATGATACCACGTTATTATCCCTTGTTTACATGAACCTCAAATAGTCAATACATTACTTTGATTAATGAGAGAGAGAAAATAAAAGGTATCCAATGATGAAAAATTTAGGAGTGCTTAAACAGTGTGTCAGACTAAACAATTATGGTTCTATAACTGAAAAAAGAATACTGTCTTCTCTCAAATCATAGAACAAAAAAATTGAACTTCTCCATTCACCATTTTTCTCCCTTGTTTTGAAACTTTTGGCTATTAATATTCCCAAACCACCAAAGGAAGAAAAAAAATTGTTGATCATCAGACATCATACCTGGTATAAAGCTATCCTACCAAACCTACTTGTCATGTAAGTTTAAATGTCTTTTGTTTCATCTTGCTAGAAACATGCTTCCTTTAGGTATTTAATGCATTGTTTTATTTTAAAATCTTAAGACCTATAGATATATAACATAGTTATGTTTTCTTTTAGCAAAAGTGTTTTTGGTTCTATTAGAATTATTTAAATCTGCAAGGACACCATCCGGTACTCTGTCACTCAAACAAGTTTGAGATCCAATCTTTTACTACATGGATGCTCTATGTACAAAAGCACTTTTATGTCAGTGATTTTTATCTACCTTGTGGTAACACAAATGATTTGCAGAAGTATGTTTTAGAAAGCACTGAGTAAAGAGCAAAGCCTAATGACTTTTAGACATCAATTTAGTAGACTTTAAGATGTGCCAAATGCTAAAAAATGGTAGCCCTTAGGTGATAAATTTAGGCAGAGTGACAAACTCTTTACTTTAAAAAAATCTAGCTTTGCTAGTGTTCTTAACAGGAGAAAGAATAAAGGTTTCAAATTGTCAACAACTGTCAAGTGGCCATATACTTACTCTGTTTCAGTCAAAACAGAAATAGAATCATATAAAATATATATGCTTATATATTTCATATACTTAGGATATACTAGAATATTTTATTTATTACATTTTTATACAGTTTATACCTAAATATTTATTGAAAAAGGATGTCCCAAATTCCTAGGTAAGAAAAAAGTATATACAAAAATAACTGCAGTCCCTCATTTAATAAATAGTATTTTTTGTTTTTCACAGGCTTGACCTTTGGGTTTTAAGTAAATGGCAGAAAAAACAAGGAAGCTAAAACAATGTTTTTTGAAAAGGCATTACATAGTTTTAGCAACTTGGACAAAGGCCAATAACGTTTAAATTAAAGCTGATAGTAAGCTCCAACTCAGAATATTATTTCTTCTTCCTGTTTAGAGACTAAGTCACAGGCTTTGTCTGGAGAAGAAGGCTTTTGAGTGGTGGTTTTATTTTTTATACAGGTTAGAGGTTTGCATCTTGTACTTATTTAGAAATGTTAAATGCCTTCAATGCATAAGCGATGAGGCAGTTCAGGATCACAGAGGCTGCTCCTTTTGGTGTAGTCATTCCAACTTGAATTTTAAAAATAAATTAAGAACGCATAACCAAGGAGAACTATTCAAATGCAATTCTTTCTTCACCCAGGGAGCTCAATCTACTTTCTACAGAAATGTACTTTCTTGGGTGAATTCCTACAGATTTATAAGAAAAAAAAAACCCTGATAAAACCCTAGTATCCTATTAAATCAGATTAGGAAAACCGCATCTTCAACACACTGTGGCTAAAACAATTGTTTTTGTAGATTTTATAACTGTCATCATGTAAGAGTGAGCTATGATGTTTGTTTCCGCAAACAACTCATCTAAACACGGATACAGAATTCACTTTCTGGAGGGGGTGGAGGGAAGATATCATCAAGCTATCTTTTTTTCAAATTTTAAACTCTCTATTTTGTATTGGGGTACAGACGATTGACATAAAGTTGTGGTAGTTTCAGGTGAACAGAGAAAGGACTCAGCCATACAAAGCTATCTTTTAAAAAAACCAGAATTCTAATTTCACATTTTAGGTGACAGGAGGCAGATTTTTAATCTATTTCCCGTACTTAACAAAAACCAGCCTCGCTAGTGGGCCTAAACGGTCTTAGCTGCAAACACTAAGACACGATCTTTAAAAAGCTATTCAAGAGAGCAAATGATTAATCATTAAACTCCACTAAAATTAACTGAAGAAGAGTTAATCTGCCTTAGGGGCAGACTGTGAGGCACTCTAAAACGTGGGGTTAGGGTGCTGTGAAAGTCGTTCAGCCGTGCTGGACTCTTTGAGACCCCATGGACTGTAGCCTGCCAGGCCTCAGGCCTGAATACTGGAATGGGCAGCCGGTCCCTTCTCCAGGGGATCTTCCCAACCCAAGAATCGAATCCAGGTCTCCCGCGTTGCAGGCGGATTCCTTACGGTCTGAGCCACCAGGGAAGCGCCATTTACACCTAGTTTGCAGAACAGGGAAACACTAATTCGCCTGAGGGCTCTTTCCACCATCTGGGCAGACTAGGGGACCGAGTTAAAGGTTAATTATCCCGTCCTCCGCGGGCCCCAAAACTGCCTACAAGCTCAGACAGAAGCCGGGGCGGCCACCCAACGACGGCGGGGCAGCTGGTGCTCGCGCCAGTAGGCTCGGGCGCGGAACCGCGCGCCGCCGGCGGCTCCGCTCGGGCCTCAGCTGCCGAAGAAACGCGCGCGCTCCCGCGTGTCCTCCAGATCACCTTCAGCGGGGCGGGGAATAACGGCCTGGGCACGTCCACCCAGCGACAAGACACCCGCCAATAAACACACGGAAGCCGCCCCGTCGTCCCGCCCTCAAGCACCCGCAGGGCCCCAATCCTCGCGGCCTTAACAGTCTGCCCCAGAGTCCAGAGCCTGGGGGCGGGGCCGTTACGAACTAAATTAAGAAACCAAAGCCTGGAGTGGTGGGAAGGAGGCGAGGTTAGGCGGGGACTCCCGTCAGCGGCTCCCCCACTCCCCCGCCTGCCTCGGCTCCCGCGGGGCTGTCGTTCCAGGGCCCGGATCCCGGCGCGGGCCTCGCGGCAAGCAGTGGTAAACAAAGGCTCCCGGGCCGTGGGGGCGGGGGTAACGGTCAGGTGACGGCGCCGAGCACGTTTCGCAACCGCTTTAATAGGACTTCTCTGGCCCCCAGCCCTGGGACCCACCTTGACCCCGTCAGTCCTCCCAGTCTGGAACAAACTGTCGCCCCCACCAAACGCGAAGTCTTGATTTCAGAATCTGCATTCTCAGCGCTTCCTTCGGTTAAAGAAGAGCAGCGCTCCGTTCGAAGCCCATCCTCAACATGCGAGACCCCTCTCCCCCGGTCCTGTCCGCCAGCTGCTCCTAGTCCCGCAGGCGGCGGGGTGACTGACCCGCACCTGCTACCCCCCGCCCCAGAGGCCATGCCCCTCCCAACCCGCCCCCGGCGGGCGCGCCAGCAGCGTCGCGGTTCCGGGGCGGTAATGCCAGCCTTTCAGTGCCCTTCCTTTCAGAATGTCGTTACGGAACCGGGGCTGACGACCCCCAGGAGATTCCCAGAGAGCCCCCCCCCCGCCCTCGCCCCAGACAAGGGCCCTGCAGTCCCAGCCGCGATCTCTCTTCAGACCCTCCTTCTCTGGCTTCGAGAGGCCGGCGGCCGTTGGCTTCCCTCCTGCAGACACCCCCGTAGGCATGACCTGGGCCGTCCCTTCGCCCCCGGCTCTGGCCGGTTCCTCGCCTTTCGGTCAGTCCCGGATCTGTCATCCCCGGGTACCTCTCGGCGAAGGCTGGAAGAGGCCAGCAGCAGTGGCCAACAGCGGCGGCCCCCGCGGTCCCTTAGCAGCCGGCGGCGCAGCACCCTCTCCAACGCCGGCGTCTCCTGGAGCCACCAGCCCTTCCACAGCTCACAACAAAGGAAACATGTGACCGCCCGGGCCAAAACACTGAGCGTCACGCACCTCTGGCCAATCCGAGGGGGCGCCCCCGTCCCGGAGCACCCTGGGAGTTGTAGTCCCCATTCCGGGGTGGCCGCTCGGCTGCTAGGATTTCCTACTATAGTTCGGGTGTCGGGTACGAGGCTTAACAAGATCCGATCCAAGGGCTGCTGATTCAGAAACAGTTTTAGGTAGATATAGGTAAGGGAAATACATACGTCTTAGGAGACTTGTGGGAAACTCAGTCAGGTGTTTATTGCCACGTCCCAAGGCAAAAGCTCATAACCAAAAATGTTCAGAACCCTAAATTTTGAGGGACTAGGCTCAGAGATCTTTTCATTTCACTCTTTGGTATACAATCGGGAAATATGAAGACCTGAGAAGTGAAAGGGACTAGAACCCCCGTAGCTAGACATAGCAGGGAAACCAGATTTCTCTTTAAATCTGTTACTGGCCCCTGTGTCATCCTGGGAGGTTGTTGTTTAGTCTTTAAGTTATGTTTGACTCTGCGACCTCATGGACAGCAGCATCCCAGGCTTTGTCCTCCACTATCTCTCCCGAGTTTGCTCAAATTCATGTCCATTGAGGTGGTGATGCTATCAAACCATCTTATCCTCTGCTGCCCTCTTCTCCTTTTGCCTTCAGTCTTTCAAGGCATAGGGTCTTTTCCAGTGGGTCTGCTCTTCCCAACAGGTGGTCAAAGTATTGGAGCTTCAGCATCAGTCCTTTCAATGAATATTCAGGATTGATTTCCTTTATGATTGGTTTGATTTCCTTGCTGTCCAAGGGACTCTTCTCCAGCACCACAATTTCAGCACCACCATCAAAAAACCTGATGCTGGGAAAGATTGAGGGCAGGAGGAGAAGGGGGCAACAGAGGATGAGATCGTTGGATGGCATCATTGACTCAACGGACATAAGTTTGAGCAAACTCTGGGAGATAGTGAAGGACAGGGAAGCCTGGCCTGCTGCAGTCCATGGGGGTCACAAAGAGCCAGACACAACTGAGTGACTAAACAACAACAATAGCCTTCTTTATGCTCCAGCGTTCACGTTGTGTAGATGAATACTGGAAAAACCATAGCTTTGACTATACTGACCTTTGTTGGCAAAGATTACATTTTTATTTTAAACTCATGTGCAAATCAAAGTTATCACAAATCCCTGTTTTCTGAAGCAGGTGCTCCAAAAGACATTATTTTCTCTTTTTGTTTCTGCAGGTTTTTTTTTCCAAATTTTTGAACATTTAACTAGTTTTTGGTTTCTGATATCAGAATTACAACCTCTCTCTCCCTAAGGGCTTCCCTGATGGCTCAGTTGGTAAAGAATCTGCCTGCAATTCAGGAGATCCGGTTTGATTCCTGTGTCAGGAAGATCCGCTGGAGAAGGGATAGGCTACCCACTCCAGTACTCTTGGGCTTCCCTTGCAGTTCAGATGGTCAAGAATCCTCCTGCAGTGCAGGAGACCTGGGTTTGATCCCTGGGTTGGGAAGATCCCCTGGAGAAGGGAACAGCTACCCACTCCAGTATTCTGGCCTGGAGAATTCCATTGACTATAGTCCTTGGGGTTGCAAAGAGACGGACAGGACAAAGCAACTTTCACTTTCTTTCTCTTCCTTCTTTAGGAATAAAGTCAAGCCTTTATGAAATAAGGGATGTGCATGTTCCAGTGATTGGAGGTGTAAATATTGGTAATATAGAAGGCTTGTGTCCAGGCCTTTTAAACATTATTTTTAGTCCTCTTTTCCATCTGTTATTAAAAATGAAATTACCTAGCATTTATTGGGTTTCCTTCTAAGCTGCATTTAGGGTTCTTCTTGATGTACCTTGAGGCCCCACTTCGCAGCCTGAACACCAGCCTCAGTGAACTTCCCATAGGACTCTGGCCCAAAGAGCTCTTGCTGTCTGTCTCCAGACCATTCCCATCTGTATCCTGCTCCCTAGGCCTCTTATACTCTCTCCTCTCTTTCACTCCCCTTACTAGGCTAGCTCCTGCTTTTCCTCCCAGGAGTTAGCATGTGGGTTCTCTCTCTTGGAAACCCTGCATTCCTCCTCATTGCTCTTTGGGATAAATATCTCCCCTTGTCTTCCCACAGCCGCTGGTCCTTACTTCCTTCCCAGCAGTTATCATACTGATTGTTTGACATCACCCTAATGCAGGAGTTAGGGGCTCTCGTTCTCTGTGCACCTGAAAATCTGTGTACTGCTTATAGTCAGCCCTCCACACAGCTCTGTTATCCGTATCCCTGCTTACATATCCACAGATTCAACCAACCCTGGATGGTGTTGTACTGCAGTATTTACCACTGCAAAAAAAAAAAAAAAAATCTGCATATAAATGGATCTATGCAATTCAAACCCTTGTTGTTTAAGGGTCAACTATATTTACATGCCTTTCCCAACTGAGTACTCTCTCAAATTCCTGAAGTCAGGGATGATGGCTTATTCATTTTCTGTTGTAGTATACCTAGTGTCAGACTTTATTTTTTGGACCAACCTAGATAGCATATTCAAAAGCAGAGACATTACTTTGCCGACTAAGGTCCGTCTAGTCAAGGTTTTTCCTGTGGTCATGTATGGATGTGAGAGTTGGACTGTGAAGAAAGCTGAGCGCCGAAGAATTGATGCTTTTGAACTGTGGTGTTGGAGAAGACTCTTGAGAGTCCCTTGGACTGCAAGGAGATCCAACCAGTCCATTCTGAAAGAGATCAGCCCTGGGATTTCTTTGGAAGGAATGATGCTAACGCTGAAACTCCAGTACTTTGGCCACCTCATGCGAAGAGTTGAGTCATTGGAAAAGACCCTGATGCTGGGAGGGATTGGGGGCAGGAGGAGAAGGGGACGACAGAGGATGAGATGGCTGGATGGCATCACTGACTTGATGGATGTGAGTCTGAGTGAACTCCGGGAATTGGTAATGGACAGGGAGGCCTGGTGTGCTGCGATTCATGGGGTCGCAAAGAGTCAGACACGACTGAAATGAACTGAACTGAACTGATACTTAGTAGATGTTCAGTATGTATCTGTTAACTGGAGGATGGATCTCTACTTCTTAGGTTAAGGGGACTTGAGAGGGGAAAAAAAGTGCCTCCAGACCACTTGGGATCCACTTGAACTGATTTGCACAGCAAGGTCCTCAGATTCTCTTGGGGCAAATGGCTGCAAGTTGATCAGTCACTGAGAGTGGAAGGGATCGAGGGGACTCACAGGACAGCAGCCTCAAGAGACAGGCCTATTGGTGGGTGGGGAGCTCCTCAGGCAACCCCCAGAATAGAGGTGGGTCGGAGATTGGTAGAGAGTCCTGGGATCTATGCCTACCCTACAAATCAGTGAGGATCACCACTGGTGGCCTTGTCCTCAGGTGGGGCTGGAATAGAAGCAGAGCTGTCAAGTCTAGCACAATCTGCTGAAACTGATTGTTACATGAGTTATTAATTTTTATTTAAAAAAATTTATGGCACATGCAATCTTAAGTTCCCCAACCAGGGATTGCATCCATGCCCCCTTCAGTGGAATCGTGAGGCGCTAATCACTGGACCACCAGGGAAGTCCCATCACACGATATATTTTATGCAGTGTTTACAATCCAGGTCAGCTTAGTCATTTGAAGGAGGCAGCTACTCAGAGTGAGGGGAATCAGACAGTTTTCAGAACTGTTTCCTCTCTTTCCAGGGATATAGCATACTGCTCTCTATTCTGTCTTCTTGCACATCCCACATGGAAGCCCATGTTTTACTCTACAGAGCGTTCATGACAGCCTTTATGATTTGAAGGTGGCCAACAATAGACTGGTTCCAAATAGGAAAAGGAGTACGTCAAGGCTGTATATTGTCACCCTGCTTATTTAACTTCTATGCAGAGTACATCATGAGAAACGCTGGGCTGGAAGAAACACAAGCTGGAATCGAGATTGCCGAGAGAAATATCAATAACCTCAGATATGCAGATGACACCACCCTTATGGCAGAAAGTGAAGAGGAGCTAAAAAGCCTCTTGATGAAAGTGAAAGAGGAGAGTGAAAAAGTTGGCTTAAAGCTCAACATTCAGAAAACGAAGATCATGGCATCTGGTCCCATCACTTCATGGGAAATAGATGGGGAAACAGTGGCTGACTTTATTTTTTGGGGCTCCAAAATCACTGCAGATGGTGATTGCAGCCATGAAATTAAAAGACGCTTACTCCTTGGAAGAAAAGTTATGACCAACCTAGATAGCATATTCAAAAGCAGAGACATTACTTTGCCAACAAATGTATGTCTAGTCAAGGTTATGGTTTTTCCTGTGGTCATGTATGGATGTGAGAGTTGGACCACAAGAAAGCTGAGCGTCGAAGAATTGATGCTTTTGACCTGTGGTGTTGGAGAAGACTCTTGAGAGTCCCTTGGACTGCAAGGAGATCCAACCAGTCCATTCCAAAGGAGATTGGTCCTGGGTGTTCTTCGGAAGGAATGATGCTAACGCTGAAACTCCAGTACTTTGGTCACCTCATGCGAAGAGTTGACTCACTGGAAAAGACCCTGATGCTGGGAGGGATTGGGGGCAGGAGGAGAAGGGGACAACAGAGGATGTGATGGTTGGATGGCATCACCAACTCGATGGACGTGAATTTGAGTGAACTCCGGGAGATGGTGATGGACAGGCAGGCCTGGTGTGCTGCAGTTCATGGGGTTGCAGAGTCGGACACGACTGAGTGACCGAACTGAACTAAACTGAACTGAAGCATCCAGAGTTCCTTCATCCATTCTTTATTGCACTCCAGCCTGCTCCTCTTCCCCATGCAGATGATGGTTGGGAGATAGTAAGTCATCACTCCCTAAACATACCACGCGCTTCCAGACCACCCTGCCTCAAGACCACCCTGCCTCTGCTATAGGTCCCTTGCACTTGAATTCTCTCCATCTCTAATTCTAGGAGAAATATTGGTCATCCTTTAAGGTTTCACTCTGATGCCAACTGTTCTGATCCTCTCCTCTCTCCCTCACCTGTCATGAAATTGCGTGCATCTCCCACATCCTTTATAATGTGACACTAGCACTGTATTTATACCAAGCCCTTGAATGCAGCTGGATTCCTCAACCAGCTCTGTGCTTAGCACATTTGTGCCACCCCTGCAATAAAAGCCCCAGCTGCAAAGCACTGAAGAGTGAAGATTTTAGAAAGAGAGGGTTTTACAAAGAGGGTTTCACAAGAGAGAATACATGGCATCTTACACCACACAGCTCCATAACAATTCCCCGTACACATCTCTGTGGCCTCACCTGCGCGCCTCCTCAGTACCAGCTACTTCTCTTTCCCCACCTCACACCCTCTCTCTGGGCCTTTCTCCAGCCACAATCTTGGGGTTTCTCCCTCTCCATGATCTCTACAACCTTCCTCCTAGACAATCCCCTCTAGCCCTCCGCCTCCATCTTTTTTTCAGTAATTTGCATTATTCACACTCATCACCTTTCAAACAGCAGAGTTCCATTCTTCAGAAGACGGAGACTACCATAAATATCAAAGTATCTCAGCATGCCCCACCCCACCCCACCCCACAGACGCATTTAACACTTCAGCTAGTCTGTTACGCAATACCTCCTCAGAGTGCTGAGTGAAGACATGAGTGAACACAATACACTATTTGCTAATGGCACCTAAGCCTCTCCAGCCTTGAGGCCCACCCCTCTCCCTTCTCTGGTAAGAAGAGACATGACTCATCTCTGCAGTTCCTTTGGACGTAGAGGTCTGACTGTCTCCAGCTGTATAGTTACCAGGAAGGGTTGTCCCACTCCGGCCGAGACAGCCGTAGACCCCACTAGGCCAGTTAAACCTTAGGGTCAAACATAATAGCATTAGTATTTAACCAGGTGGACATAGTTGGAAATTTTTCCATTTTGAGATCCGGGAAAAGGGGTGAGTTTTCTGTCACCTGGAAAGTCAGCTCCCTACCCCCTCTCCTGAGTTTTCCTTCTGAAACAAAAGTGTTTCTTCTGGGAGTGGGGTGGGAGGGTGACAATCCTTGCTTTCTTCTGGAAACCATCTTTCACAGGTTGAAGTCAATGGGATGCCAGAAACTGTTACCTAGGTGGCCTTGGATCCTGTTTGTGACCAAGCTTGCCACAGCAGACGCAGGTAAGGATGACTGGTTATCACCGTGAGCCCTGGGCTCTGACTTCAGGAGACTGGGGCATACTTGCATCTCCTGGCACAGGATGCCGGTCCCTATTTGTTTCCGCCTCAAATGGCACCCCACTCCAGTACTCTTGCCTGGAGAATCCCATGGACAGAGGAGCCTGGTAGGCTGCAGTCCGTGGGGTCGCAAAGAGTTGGGCATGACTGAGCGACTTCACTTTTTTTTTCCAAGGACATCTGATTTCACCCCCTCTCTTCTTCTGATTACTTCCTCAGTTTGAGAATTAGGGTGGGCCCTCTGGTCTCTGAAGAAACGTGATGTTTTGGAAGTGACTCCTGCCCTGACTGCTCTGGGTAGGCCTAATTTGCCAAAGGATACCTCATAGCACCTTGTCACATGACTTGCTGCAAAACCATCTCAGGTATCTACAATATGGAAAGTGTCTTCTCCTGCTTCTGGTGTCTGCCAGTTTTAGACAATGGTCATAACCCCACTTCTAGCGCCATTCAGCATTGTGTCTCAGTCATAGGTGGCTGGGAGTCCATATGGAATTCCCCCTGCTGGTCCCAGCAGACTGTCTCCATCTCCAGTTTCTTACCGCCCCGTGACATTTAAGAGGCATGTACTAACTCCAACTTGATCTTCCTTGCTGTCTCTGGCACTGTCCTTCCAAATGCCTGCAGTTTCTGACAGTGTGTCTTGTCCATCTTTGGTTCCCTTTTGCTTGATGGGCGGCCTTCCAGAAATCTTTCAGCAGGTATAAACAGGGCTGGACCTGACCATGAGTATCTGCAGCAAACGTCTCCTGTTCTTGAGAGAGTCCATCCAGTTTCTTAAGAAACTGTTTTGGCTGAGGCTGCCACACCTGTCTCCAACCCAAGAATTCTCAGTTTAGTAAGGGTGCCTATCACTATGCTCATTTTAGGCTCTGTCAGAAGCATCTGTCGTGAACAATGCAACCTCCCCAAAACCTGAATGCAGATTCCAGAGCAGTTCCCACACACTGCTAGTCCAGGACCACCCTAATTTGTGCTATATCATTTTTCAGTCCGTTACCTAGCTTAGCACTTTGACAGTCATATTCTCTGTCTCCCTATAAAGGCTTGAAATCTCAGGGGCTTTAGACTTGAAGAGTCTAGGTTCAAAATTTAGCTTTGTTTCTTATCAGTATATATCCTCGAGTAAATTACTTCATCTTCCTCAGTTTTCTTATCTGTAAAAAAATGAGGATAAAAATACCTACCTCATTGAATTGTTATGAAGACAAAATGAGAAAAAAAAATACAGTTCCTGGAATATAATAAGTGCTAAACAGCAACCAAAATTATTACTGTTATTATTATTGTCCCTTCCCCCACCAATTCTAGCTATGTCCTCAATGCCTTGTCCTTTGCTTTAGGTAGGCAAAAGAAGGAAAGCAAGGAAGAGTGGAAGAACTTATAACCTCTATAATCTAGATTTGATAAATAAACCTGAAGAAATGAAGTGATTTAGAAAACCCAGAACCCCAAACCAGACTTTCTGAACACTCACCAGGATCTTGTCCTCTAACTTCTTTTGTCTGGGCATTTGTAATATTTAGAAAAGAAAGAGATCGCCTTTAAGATGTAGGAAAGTGGTTTGCCTCTGGTCATACAATATCCAAACTCAAAGACCACTGAGATTAAACCATGGTTACCTTTGAGTTGTAGACCAAGGCACTAGGAATAGGGGTTGAGGGAGACCTTTTTGTTTCTGTGAGTAAGATTTTTTTTAAAATTATTTTCTGCTATGCTGGGTCTTTGTTGCTGCATGGGCTTTCCCCTTTCCAGCAGGGGCTGGCTATTCCCTAGTTGCGGTGCGCTGGCTTTTCACTGAGGTGGCTTCTTGTTGCAGAGCGTGGAGTCTAGGGCACGCGGACTTCCGTAGTCATGGCACCTGGTCTCAGTAGTCATGGCTCCTGGGCTCTAGAGCAGAGGCTCAATAGCTGTAGAGCACGAACTTCGTTGCCCTGCAACATGTGGGATCTTTCTGCATTAAGAGTCGAACAATGTCTCCTGCATTGGCAGGTGCGTTCTGTACCACTGAGCCACCAGGGAGGCCCCTCAATAAGCTTTTGACATTAAAAGACAAGTAAACAACTATGCACATATATACATGTTTCAAATTTTTAAAAAAAGTTTTAAAAAGCCTTTCCCTAACTGATGAGGTTAAATTAAGTACCCTGCTAACTCTTGTGCAATCTCCTTTGTTTCCAGCCCCAGATCTCTCTGTAACTGGCCTAGAAAACAGTGAGGGCTCCCAGGTCACCAGCACACAGGGACAGATACTCTGACCCTGTTTATGACAGCATCGCAAACACATACTTAACATATTTTGGAAAGGCTGCCTGCTTCTATTACTGGTACATGAAAGTTTTGCTCCGGTAGCAAATCTCTAAATTTAGATGCTTTTCAGGATGAACTCTGAATGATCTTTGTCCCCAACACTAGTCAGGAATTGGAGGGCACCTTGCTTTTTATTTATTAATTTAAATACCAGAGGTGATGTTTTATAATGTGAAACATTTGAAGATTGCCATATTATTGGAAAATGTAACAAACAAACACAAAGGAGGATTTATGATTTCTCCGTTAAGTTTCTCATAAAAATTTCACCTTGGGTTCCTTTTTTATTTCCCTGAGTGCACAAATCATTATTATATTAGAGTAATACATCATAACAGTACTTTGCACACTCAAGTGAAATAAAAACAAAGCCAAGGTAAAAATTCTTATCCTGGTAACTCTATGGAGGTGATTAGAATGAATCCGGTTTAGGAATTTAGTTCTTGCATGCTTAGTTCAAGATGCGTAAATGTTGTCATTCTAATTGAAGAAAAGACAATTTGACTAATAAGAGGAATTTAAGGAATGCTGAATTTAATGGAGAATCAGCTCCTTGAGAGATTGGCCCCAACAGAATATTTTTTTGTTTGTACAGTCAAAGGTATTTTTTGTGTGTGTACAGTACATGGTATTTTTACATTTATTTTAAAAATTTTACTGGGGTTTACTGTACAGTACAGTTTGATGATTTGATGTACATATATATTGTGACATGGTTACCCCAATCACGCTAATTAACATATCTATCACCCCAGACAGTTACTGGTTTCTTCTTTTCCTTTTTTATCACTGACGTTTATTCTTAAACATATAATAGATTCTAAGACAACACTTCATTCTAGCTGTAGGTGGCAATGGAATGGGAATATATGGCAAGGAATCCAAATGTTTAAACAGGAATAGAATTAAAACTCATCATCGCCTCAGGCACAAGGAAGAACTTACTTTTTGCCAGAGTTCCAAATTCCACCTGCGATCTGGGGACCCTTCCCTGCGGCCTTTGCTTTTAACCCTCCAAGTTTCTTCTGCTCCTCTGTTTTTGCTTGGACACCTTATCTTCCTCGTCCATCTCCTTGGCCTGCTTGGGCTGCTTCAGGGGCTTCTTACCACCTTTGCAGCTGGACATGGTGCCTGCCACCCCTTTGCCAGCTTCTTTTCCGTTTCTTAAGTGGTGAGATGGGGCTTCCTAGGTGGGAAGGGGAAGGTATATAAATGACTATTAATTCCCAGGTGGCTCAGTAGTAAAGACTCCACCTGCCAAGGCAGGAGACAGCAGGAGATGTGGGTTAGATCTCTGGATTGGGAAGATTTCCCCTGGAGAAGGAAATGGCAACCTACTCCAGTATTCTTGCCTGGAGAATCCCATGGACAGAGGAGTCTGGAGGTCTACAGTCCATGAGGTTGCAAGAGTCAGACACAACTAAACAACAACAATAGAAGCAGAGAACAGAATGGTTCTGATAGGAGCTGGGGTTGGAAGGTGGCGGAATGGAAAGATGTGGATCGAAGGAGGTAAAGTTTTGGTTATGCAAGGTGAATAAGTATGAGAGATCTAACATATGACAACGTGTTAAAGTTAACAATATTTTACTGTATACCTGAAGTTTGGTAAAAGTGTAGATGTTCAGTGTACTCACCACATGTGCTTGTATGCTGCATGCTCAGTCATGTCCAACTCTTTGTAGCCCTCCAGGCTCCTCTATCCGTGGGATTTCCCAGGCAAAAATACTGGAGTGGGTTGCCATTTCCTTCTCCAAAGGATCTTCTCAACCTAGGGATTGAACCCACATCTCCTGCGTCTCCTGCATTGGCAGGGGGATTCTTTATGGCTGATCCACCAGGGAAGCACTCTCTGCTTCTAGTTTCAGCATTTTTTAGATTCCACACGCAAGTGATGTCATTTGGTATTTATCATTCTGTGTTTATATTCACTTAGTGTAATGTCCTTTACATGCATCCATGTTGTTGCACGTGGCAAGATTTCCTTCCTTTTTAAGGCTGAATAATATTCCAATTCACGTATATACCCAACAGTGTTTCTTTATGGAGAGTCAAGAAGGTAACTTTGGATTCAGATGGACTGGGTTCAGATCCTAACTTTGTTACCACTGACATAGTGATAGTGAATGGTTTATTTAACTGCTCTGATATTCAGCTTCCTTGTATAAAATATAATAATACCGTCTTCCTAGAAGAATTAAATGACTGCTTCTGGTAAGCGCACATAGACCCCAACAAACAGTTAAGTATTATTCAATCAGGACATAACGGTAGATATGATTTTGTAAAATATAATAATAATTACTATTATGACAGGATATGATGATGCATTGACAAATCTTCACAAAGAAGATCTGTTTAACAAGAAGCAACATGGGGTAATGGAAAAAATACACAGAAAAAGGAGGAGTCCTAGGGAGCTCTGCCATAACTTAGTCACACTGGACACCTCACCTAATCTCCTGGGGTCTCAGTTTCCTCATCTGTAAAAGGAGCACTGTGCTTTGCACCCATGAAGGTGTTTGGTTAAACTATTTCTAGAGGCCTGTCTAGTTTTAGAAGCACAGGAAAAAAAATTTGTGAATTTTTTTGATTGAAAGGACTTCAGTGGAAAAGTTCTTTTGTTTCAACAAGCACCCAAATCAGGACATTCCTGGGGGCATATAGAACTCTTTAGGAAAGAGCTGGGTGGATATAAGAGGTCACGAATGGCCAGAAATCATGTTCCAGCTCTGAGAGTGAAAAGCCTGCTTGATAGGGTAATGGGATTTGGGGAAGATGCAGCTGCTTCCTTTGGGATCAAACTGAACTCGGGTCCTCGCCTGAACCTGTAAAACAACTCTCCCACACCCTCCCCAAAGCCTTTCCCGGCTGAATCCCTGGATCAGTGCCACCTGTCCCTGTAGCCCCACCACCCCTCCCTCCAAGTCACCCCACTCCTGTGCCTCACCTTAGTTTGCCCTGCTCACAGCCCTTCTTGCGAGACTCATTGCTTCCCCAAATTTAACCCTAGCTCTTCCTATTTTTACTTCTCAACTCAGGAACTTCTGGGAGTATATAATCACATGCCCTAGGGAATTATGATAGTACTGGCTCTCACTCTCCCTCTTACCTTCTCCTTATTAATCTCTTGCTTTAAAAAGAAGAAATAAGTAGTTTTTAAAGTTCCTTTCCTCTAAATTTTAAAGTATTATGTGCCAGCTGTAGAAAACTTTAGAGGAATAAGGAAGAAATTGGATATCATTTATAATCTTTCAACCCAAAGAGAGCTACATGCTATAAATATATGTCCAATCTTTTATTTCTTTGTATCTGTATTTATAGTGTATCTATACCTATTTATTGGAGAAGGAAATGGCAACCCACTCCAGTATTCTTGTCTAGAGAATTCCACGGACAGAGGAGCCTGGTGGGCTATAGCCCTTGGTGTCTCAAAGAGTGGGACGTGAGTGACTAGCACGTTTTTACTTTCTATAGCTATTTATACATATTTTTGCATATTTAATAATATACATGAAAAATATACTCTTGTATATCACCATTTAATAAGTGGCTTTCTATTTCCTTCTCTTTGATCTATGTTGACTTCTTGGCAGTCCCAATGACACTGACCTGCAGTGTGGAACTGGCTTACATCAGCATGTTATTACTAATTATTGAGACGAGTTTGAGTTCTACATGCTAAAAAAAGATGTCACTCCCCAAACTGACGGCTATTTAGGCTCATCAACTCTGCGGACATGAATCCCAGGACAAATTTGTTGTTTTTTTAAAAAATTTCTTCAGTTCAGTTGCTCAGTCATGTCCGACTCTTTGCTACCCCATGAACTGCAGCACGCCAGGACTCCCTGTCCATCACCAACTCCCAGAGTTCACTCAGACTCATGTCCATAGCGTCGGTGATGCCATCCAGCCATCTCATCCTCTGTCGTCTCCTACTCCTCCTGCCCCCACTCCCTCCCAGCATCAAGATCTTTTCCAGTGAGTCAACTCTTTGTACGAGGTGGCCAAAGTATCGGAGTTTCAGCTTCAGCATCAGTCCTTCCAATGAACACCCAGGTCTGATCTCCTTTAGAATGGACTGGTTGGATCTCCTTGTAGTCCAAGGGACTCTCAAGAGTCTTCTCCAACACCACAGTTCAAAAGCATCACTGTTCCCTTATTTTTTATTTTTCATTTTATTTTTGTATTCCTCCCTTTCACTTTTTATTAAAGAGAAATTGGCAACAAAATTAAATCTTTCATTCAAATATTACTCATGGTGCCATTATGCTATCAGTACAACTATTGATATTTAAACATTTTGTATACATTTCACATAGGCTCAGAATTTGATTACATACTATTATATACCTTTGGGCTTCCGTGGTAGCCCAGCTGGTAAAGAATCTGCTTGCAATGCAGGAGACCCTGGTTCTATTCCTGGGTTGGGAAGATTCCCCTGGAGAAGGGATAGGCTACCCATTTCAGTATTCTTGGACTTCCCTTGTGGCTCTGACAGTAAAGAATCTACCTGCAATCCAGGAGATTTGGGTTTGATCCCTGGGTTGGGAAGATCCCCTGGAGGATGGCATGGCAACCCACTCCAGTATTCTTGCCTGGGAAATCTCATAGACAGAGGAACCTGGTGGGCTACAGTCCATGGAGTCACCAAGACTCAGATACTACTGAGCGACTAAGCACAGCACACATATTTTTTAATTTCAAACTATGTTAGGAATATCTTCTGTGGTGTATTAAGTCCACCCACTTAACTGTTTTCACTGACTTTACATGAATAATAAGAGGAGTAATGGCCAACATTTACTGAGCCCTATTCTAGGTGTTTATTAAGTACTTTACCTGCGTTGTCTTATTTAATCTCCACAGCAGCACTGTGAGGTAGCAAGTATCATTAATTAGCCGGCCCCCTTTTTACAAATGGGATAACAGATTCAGAGATATTAACTAGCTTGCCCAAAGGCTGGAGTGTAGTAGAAAGTCTGACTCTGGGTTCTGTGCTTCTTTTGAATCAATACACAGTTCTTGTTGCTTAATAATGTACCTTGGTAGGTGTGCTGTATTTTGCTCAATGACTCCTTTTGTTTTGGATACTCATGTTGCATCAGTTCTTTCCCCCAATTTTGATAGCTTTGCAATGGACCTCTTCCTGGATATAGATTTTTGCTTCTGCTGCATGACTTCCTCATGGTTAGTTCACAGAAATGGAAAGGGAAAATAATTTTATCCAAAGATTTTATTCAAAGGGAGCTTATTGGAGGAGCTGTCAGGGGGAAAACAGAATTTATTCAGCTCTTTTGCCACAGACTCTGTGCCTGAGCCCCGCTCTATGGAGTTGGGGGAGGTAGGGCAGTAGTGAAATTAGAGCGTTGCAGAATCTGGTCCCTTTCAGGCTGTGTTTAGGGCCCCTCTTGTTATGGAACACTGGACTTCCTGTTACTGTTATGTTTATTAAGGACATTTAAACTTATTTTGTTAGCCCCACTTAAAGAAAAAGACCATTTTTTTCTCTTTGTATCCCAGAGCTTAACATAGTGTTCATTCAATAGTAAGTGTGTAATAAATGCATGTTGAGTAAATAAGTGAAGGATAAAGACCTCTCTTAACTTCGAACCCTCGGTTTCAATGGAACTAACTGTGATAGTTAATTAATATCTAGTGAGGATGTGTATTAAGCATCGGGATGGGTTAAGTCTCTTTATTTCGATCCTTTTGGGAGCTTTGCCGACACTGGAAGCTTCTATCCTTCATGTGAATAGGTGTGCTCATTTGCTTCAGTCATATCCGACTGTTTGTGACCACCATGAACTGTAGCCTACCAGGCTTCTCTGTCCACAGGGATTCTCCAGGCAAGAATAATGGTGTGTGTTGCCATTTCCTTCTCCATCTGTCCTTCCCAGGGTTAGCAAATCCCTACCAATAGCAAAAAATTTCCTGGAAGCACAAACCAACCAACTCAAGATTATATCCCAACCATCTGCTTTATTAGGTGCTCACAGGACTCAGCTTTGGGCCATTGTTCCCTTGTCCTAATCCCCCCAGGGCTGTGTACCTGACAACTAAGGACAGCCCCAGTGCCCCAGAGTTGACTGAAATCATTCAAACTAGCCAAGCTTAAACCTGGTTACCTTTATTCCTTCCTGTGAAAACCATAATGAAGGCTTTTGCCCACAGTTTCAGCTCAATTCCTCCACTCCCTCATCAACCCTTCTGCTTCCCCATATGGCCCTGTTTGGCACAATGTACTCCTTTGGGAACTGTGAACAACAATCTTTTCAATGGCAATCACCTCCTCCTGTGCTGGCCTCATTATACTTGAATAACAATAAAACTTACATCATCCCTGGTGGCTCAGTGGTAAAGAAATCTGCCTGCAGTGCAGGAGATGCTGGAGACGCAGGAGATATCGGTTCGATCCCTGGGTAGGGAAGATCCCATGGAGGAGGGCATGGCAACCTACTTCAGTATTCTTGTCAGAAGAATCCCGTGGACAGAGGAGCCTAGCAGGCTACAGTCCATGGGGTCGCAAAGAGTTGGACATGAGTGAAGTGACTGAGCACACACGCACATCTTAGAACAGATACTGAAGTTGACAATGGCTAAGATGATGGGTGAAACATTGTGACCATGTAAGGGAACAGTCGGGCTGCAAGATGTAACTGACAGTAGTAGTCAGTAGTACCTGTCAAGATACCTGAGACAAGGACATGACTCTTCTATAAGGTAACTGCCTTGATATCCCTGGGATGCCAGGCTGGCATGGACTTGGGAACCCAAGAAGGGGGGATCAAGGTTGTCTGAGGTTCCAAGGCAGGGATTTGTTTACAAATCATTCTCATTCTATTAGCAGGTTCAGAGTAGAACTAGCCACAAGATGAGGATGTAGAGGTCTGAATTATTGGTCCAGGCACCTCAAATTGCCCAGGGATGAAATTTGCCCTAAAGTGTAAGGTGAACTTGCAGCTGAGAGAGAGGTGAATATAAAGCAGAGTAGGGAGCTGGGCAGTGCTGCTGGAGACCTTTCCTTTTTTTATTTCACAAGTTTCCAACTTTTTTTGAAGAACTATTGGGAGCTGGAGGACTTCAGGTCTGGTTGACGGATCTGACTCTATTCAGAATCAGAGAACTTCTATTTGAGACACTTAATGGTAACAGCAAAGCTTGGTGGGAAAAGTGTGGCAGTGGCAAGTGCAGACAAAGAGCTAGAAAGAGCAAAACTGCTGAGCACTCAAATTGTCTGAGGGCGTCTCTGTGCCATTAACTATAGCCAGGAGCTACCCAAACTCCTGCTGATGTCACCACCAGAAATAAAATCTGATTCCTCCACACTGTTACCTTCACTAACAGAATGCTGTGTCTGTTTTGTGCGCTGAGGGGAGGACCAAGAGCTGGTGTGAGGGTGCTGGCTGGGTGGGCAGCCAGAAGGGCAGAGCTGGGAAGCAGGGGCTTGGTAGAAGCCAAGGGCTGGGTCACCAACAAGCTCAAACAGGATCTGGGTGAGCTATGGGCATAAAGAGGCATTAGATTAGTAAACCATCAGAGGGAAGCTGGGTTCTCTGGTTTACAAACAGATTCTGAGCCAGGGGAGTGGATAAGGCAGAAATTCAGGCTGGAGGACTAGAGACAGCACCAGGAAATTTCCAAATTTCTGGCATAGCTCCCCTTGGGTTAAGTTTTTTCCTTTAAAAAAGAAACTGGATTAAGTTGAGTTAATCAGGGATGGCTCAGGTTTTTTAATTAAAATTTAATTTGAAGATTAATTAATTTTTACAGACAGCTGCACCCACAGGATGGTCCTTACAGTCCTTCAGGGAACCAGACCTCTCAGGGAAGTGCAGTGCCCGCCTGCATCCTCCCTTCCCCAGAGGCTCATGACAGATGGCAGGCTGGGCCTTTGGCAGAGGGCATTCATTCGTGCATCAGGGATCAACTTTGGATTTTTCCTGCAGGACCCAGCATCCCACCAATAGGGAAAGGAATGAGGGGTAGAATTATATAAAATATAGAAAGTAGTGTAAAGATATGGAATAAGCCACTCACAATTCCGTTTTTCAAAGACAGTCACCTGTCTTCTGAATCTGTGGAATAGACATAATTACTATGCTGGATTGTTACATGAGATGAGGGAGAAGCTATTTAACATTTTGATAAGTTTCATTTGATTCTTTTCATTATGCACTTTAAAACTGGAATCACCATTGTATTTTTTTTTCTCACATTTTTCCTTAACCAATATCATGACTGTTCTCTCTCTCTCTCTTTTTTTAAGCCTTATTGTTTGGCTTGCAGTATCTTAGCTCCCTGACCGGGATGGAACCCAGGCCGCTGCAGTAGAAGCACAGATTCTTAACCACTGCACTGCTAGGGAAGTTCTTACCACTGTTCTCATAGTTACAACTATACTGTGTGTGCGCGTGTTCCAATACAATTACCTACAAAGCAGATGGTGCATCAGATTTTGTTGGGGAACAGCTGGCTGACTCAGGGTGTAGAGAGTCCAATGGCTGGCCTGCCCTGGTGCAGAACAAGATATAGCCATTGATAATGCCACGACTGACAATGAAAAAGAAGATGTTCTGCTCCGGGATTCAGAGGTTAACTGGTCACATTTCTCCTTAGAGGAAACTCACCATCTATGACGGATAGGGTGCTGGGGGATAAGTTGGCACGAGATGAGATCTAAACAGACTGCCTCTTGTTTAAATCTGGGGTTCTCTGGGTCCATATTTTCACACGGTGGTATGAATTCTGTTAGAGAGGAAAGCTAAGACCTTATCTGGAAGTGAAATTCCAGGAAGCCCCAGAAAAGATGGGTGATTTTTGTTCTCTGTGGCCCTGCCTTCCCCCGTAATTTTGGAAATATATCTGGGCCCTGCCTCTGGGGGCAGATTGGGTACAGGCCAGAGCCAAGGACTTGACAAAAATACTTTTTTAAACTGTCACTTTGAATGATTGCTTTATATTCTATCACATGATCAAAACATAATTTATTTATCCCTTTTCATTATGCTGAATATTTAAGTTGCTTCTAGTTTGCTGTTAAAGTACTATAAAGCAGTGGTCCCCAACCCTTTTGGCACCAGGGACCAGTTTCATGGAAGACAGTTTTTCCATGGACCACGTCAGGGGGATGGTTTTGGGGTGATTCAAGCTCATTACATTTATTGCGCACTGTATTTCTATTATTATTATTACATCAGCTCTACCCCAGATCATGAGGCGTTAGGCCCCAGAGATTAGACCCGTGCTATAAAAAACATGTTGTCACATAAATCATTCTCTTAAATTTGACCTATTTTATGAGTATTAGATGGGAAGAAAGCTATTTTAACATTTTAGTGTGTTCCCTTCTAGTCTTTTCATTCAGCATTTAAAAATGATTAGAATCACTCTGTATATATAATTTTATTCCCCCTTTTTCCTTAGTAATATATCATGACTATTCTCACGGTTATGTTTTGTTTTTAGATATGATTAGGTCAGCATCTGAAAGCCTAAGGCCCTTGAAAAAAAGTGAAAGTGTTAGTCACTCAGTCGGGTCCAACTGTTTGCAGCCCTACAGACTGAAGCCCACCAGGTTCTTCTGTCCATGGGATTCTCCAGGCAAGAACACTGGAGTGGGTTACCATGCCCTTCCCCAGGGGATCTTTCCAACCCAGGGATCAAACCCTCCTCTCTTATGTCTCCTGCATTGGCAGGTAGGCTCTTTACTACTAGTGCCCCCACGGAAGCCGTTAATGGATGGCAGTCCTTCTCTGTTTTGTTTTACTGTCGCTCGACTGAACTGGGCCTGAGTTGCCATCTCACGTAAGGCACTGCAATCATCATTCTCATAGCTGGGGCATGATTCTTTTGTAGGGGAAGGAAGCCACAATCTCTCCAGGCCTTCTGGTGTTTTGTTTCCTATCACTATACGCTGGGTCTTCGATCTTCACTGCGGCACGCAGGCTCTTTTCTGTTGCGGCACGCAGGCTATTTTCTGTTGCGGCATGCAGGCTCTTTTCTGTTGCAGCATGCAGGCTCTTTAGTTTCAGCATGCACGGTCTTTAGTTGTGTCATGCGGGATCTAGTTCCCTGACCAGGGGTTGAACCTGGGGCCCCTGCATTGGGAGCACGGAATCTTAGCCCCTGGACCACCAGGGAATTCCAATGATTCTTAAATTATATGGTGCCTTAGAATCACAAATACTTATGGGCCCAATACTTAGCATTTTTGATTTTGTAGGTCTGGAAACTTGCATTTCTAACAAGTCCTCAGTCGATCCTGCTGCTGCTGGTCTGGAAACACATTTTGAGAACTTCAGGCCTACAACTTTTACTACCCTTTTTGTCCTTCTGACTAACTCCTCTCATCCTTCAGGTCTCAGTTTTGATTTTATTACCTCTAAAAAGTCTTTCCTAAACCTGAAGTCTAAATTAAGCATCCACCCTTTACACTTTCAAAGGCCCCTGGACTTGCTTGTGCATAGGACTGATCACAGTGTCTTATGACTTGTCTGTATCCCCCATTAGACTACAACTTATTTGGAAAAGTGACCATGTTTGTCCTGTTCATGGCTGTATCTTCAACACCTTGCTTAATGCCTGTTACATAGTAGGTGCTCAGTAAATGTTTGTAGACTAAATGAGTGAGGCACATCCTGGGTACTTGGAATCAGAGCCTAGGAACTCATGAAGGTGGAGCAAGTAAAGAAGTAAGTTCTAATGGCCAGCAGCCAGGCACGTCTAGGAATTCAGAGCTAAGGAAATAAGCAGGAAAATGTAGGAGCTATATATCCAGGAACTGGACCTCAGGAGCTTGGTCCATCCTCTGGGTTTTGAGAGCAGAGCAGAACTTACTATCATAGAAAATAAACAGGGACTTAAGCTTCAATTTCTGATTAAGATGCTTGATCCATGAATGAACCTGGAGGGCATTATGTTATGTGAAATAGGACAGACAGAGAAAGACCTAAACCCCTTCTGGGGTCTTTGCTGAATGACCAAGGTGCTTAGTGAGGTTTCCAAACTCTGCCTGATCAGACTCAAATGTGTCCCAGATCTAGGTGAGCACTGGGAATTTTCCAGCTTGCAACCTCAACCACTGATAATTTCCTAGGATTGTTTGTAAAAATTAAATCAAATAATTCATATGAAGAATATTGGAGGGGATTGTTATCAGGAAAAGAGCTTCTAGGATGCTGGCAACGTATTTTTTTATTCTGGGTGGTGCTTACATGTGTGTTCACTTTGTAACTATTTGTTAAACTGAACATATTCTGTATATATGTTATACATATCAATAAACATTAAAAGAAAGAATATAACATAGTACAGACATATAGTAGGTGCCTAATAAATGGTAGTCAACCTGATTAAATGAGATAAGATATGTAAAAGGCCTGGCACAAAATTCAGTGCCCCAAGGGTTCAGGATCATTTCCTGTAAGTAAATTTTTACGTAAGTATGTGTGTGCTCAGTCGCTTCGTTCATGTCTGACTGTTTGCGATGCCATGGACAGTAGCCCACTAACCTCCTCTGTCCTTGGAATTTTCCCGGCAAGAATACTGGGATGTGTTACCATGCCCTCCTCCAAGGCATCTTCCTCACCCAGGGATCAAACCCGTGCCTCCTGCACCTCCTGCATTGCAGGCAGATACTTTACCTGCTGAGCCATCAAGGAAGCTCCTTGTGAAGGTATAGCCTACAAAACAAAAACAAAACAACAGCAACCCAAATATGCAAAGTGTAAGCACACAGTTCAGTGAATTTTTCTTAATGTGAACACACTGAAGTAACCAATAACCATGTCAAGAAATATAACTGAATGATTCTTAATGTAAAAGGATACAAAGTGAGATTTTTCTGATGTCTCAGAATTTTGGCCAAATGCTCAAAGCCAATAATAAATACCTCTCCCCCTTTCAAAGAACGTTGTCAGACATACTTTCAGGATCTCCTAAAATATTACAGGAAAAAAAAAGATAACAGACTTGTGGACACAACGAGAGAAGGAGATGGTGGGACGAATTGAGAGAGTAGCATTGAAACATACACATTGCTGCTGCTGCTAAGTCGCTTCAGTCGTGTCCGACTCTGTGCGACCCCATAGACGGCAGCCCACCAGGCTCCCCCGTCCCTGGGATTCTCTAGGCAAGAACCCTGGAGTGGGTTGCCATTGCCTTCTCTGAACATATACATTTGGAGAAGGCAATGGCAACCCACTCCAGTTCTCTTGCCGAACATATGAGATTACCATACGTAGCTAGTGATAAGTTGCTGTATAATACCAAGAGTTCAACCCTGTGCTCTGTAACAACCTAGAGGGGTGGGATGGACAGAGGTGAGAGGGAGGTACAAGAAGGAGGGGATATATGTATACATGTGGCTGATTCATGGTATTGGATGGCAGAAACCAACACAACATTGTAAAACAATTATCCTCCAATTAAAAAAAGAAAGAGGACAGAGATGGTCCTGAGACTAGCAGCCTCTGCCACCCACCACCAGTCTCACAGGGACTAGGATTTTAAAGGGGGCTTATTTCAGAATCTGCCTTGGAGGGAGTGATGTGGTTAAGTAATGGAGTGACAAGGAATTACAGCCCCTGTGCTTCTGTAGAACCAGAGCGTAGGGTTAAGAGAGTTTGAGGGAAGCCTGACATACAGACTCTGAAATTTGAGGTGGGAGGTGGGAATGAGGTTAGGCACTGGTGTTTGCTTTTGATCTGGAGAATTCTGAAAGTAGAAAGTGGGCTGGAGAAGACTATGATGGTATTGTTTAAGAGAGGGCAATAGTTTAGTGGAGCATGAATGGTGATTTCCCTGGCCAAATGGATGCTGCAGTGGGTAGTGGGCTTTCAGTTGCCTGGATGGGGTCCTGTCCCAGAGGGCTATCCGCCAGGACTCCAGGAGTATGAGGAAATGGTGGTTATCTCTGGAGGTCAGGAGATGCAAGGGTGGATTGTATTAAATTAGCCAGAGAGTACAAGACATCACCCATATCAGGGAAACATGCACAGCAAAGATACCATGTGGTCTCTGACAAACCCACAAATGCTTCCCCTCTGAAGACCTAGTATGTGACCCTCAGCCAAGTTAGTCAAGAGAAACCACAAACTGCACCAGCCTGAGTTAAAAGACCATTCCCTTCCCCCTAACCCGATCCTGGAAGAGCCAGAAGATGAGGTGAAACAAGAGAGTGAAATTGCAGACTGCACATGGCTTCTTACCTAGTGTTGATCCCCTAGCCACAGGTCAAGCCTGAGGGGTGGAGAGCAGTGCAGAATTCGATGTGAGTATTTTTTTTTTTTTCCTTACCATGGACTGGAATTTTTTTTTAAGGTCTCCAGCTGAGGTTATTCCTATAGCCACAAGATCCTGAAAAACTTTAAGATCTTCCTGAGATCCTGTCCAGGGACTAAAAAAAGAGATCCGGTGAGGCATGTTAAAGGACAGTATTAGGAAACAAAGCCATTTCCTGTTTGTACCTTTTGAGTTCAGTCCTGTGTGTGTATGCATCAGCTGGGCTATGACAGAGTGTGGAGAATGTCTCCTCCACTATTAAAGTACACTTTTCTAGAGATTAGAATTCACTAAGTCCTATCTCCTGTGGACAGTCCTAGGTAAATGCAGGTAGGTTCTCTCTTTCCTCTTTCATTATCATTCTGTATGTGAAGGTTTTCCAGATGATTCTCAGATCATTTAAAAATGTACAGTCCCTCCACCATCAGTTACATTTTAAATTCATGCCTTCCATGTATCAAAGGCATTCTGGCCCCTTTGCAGAAATTGGAGTCAGACAAACCTGATTTGTCTGTCTGCTATTATTAATTACAGAGCCATTCTCTGAGCCTTAATTTTCCTATCTGTAAATATGTACCTAAGATACAGACTATTAAGCAGTTAAATGCAAATACAGGATAAAACACCCAGAACAGCACCGGACACATAACAAGTGCTCAATAGATGGTTAAAATGATTAATATTGTTTTGTATAGTATCCCATCAAACTAAAGTATATTAGTTTGATTAAATATTTTCTGTAGCTGTAGTTTTTTTTTAATGTTTAAATTTTCTAAGGTTTGTTGTCTAAACTATTCAAAACAGTGCTAGCATAAAAACTTGGGCCCTGAATGCAAATTTCTTTGGCGCTATATTCCTGAAAGTGAAATAATTAGGTCAAATGTGTAAACAGTTGTATACTAGTTGGCACTGAGAAAAACTGGACCAATTTGAAATGCAAATTTAACATCTGGGTGTATTTATTTCCAAAATCCTGGGAATAGTGATACCTTAAAAATGTCTACATTTGTGATGGGTGCTGAGACCTTCTCTTTTACGTAAGGCTCAAAATTTCAGGCATTTTGTAAGTGCTTTCAATCCCCTTTGCCTTGTGTACGTTTTCCCAGTCTGCATCATTTGTGGTTGGCTCTTTTTCCATTTCATTGCACTGAAATATATATTATATATATATAAATTTACATCTTATACAAAAAGTTTTGAACATATTTGGTTCTTTAATACATCAGCAGCTTGAAATAGTGAACAGTAGGTGTTAAATACTTAATATTAATTCATTTGCCAATATTAATTGTTTCATAGGTGTTACTTATTTTGTGTATAGTAGGTGCTTCAGGTCTGGTATCTTGAATATATTTCTGGGTACTCAACTCAGTTTAATTTTGTCATTTTTTCCTGATTTTAGCTCCACAGAAAACAGATTTCATAATTATGATTACATCCATTTAAATGATCATTCATATTCTTGGTAGTTTTCTGTTATTAAATTTCACTAAGGAATTTTAGTTTTTGAAATATCTTATTATAATTTAGCTGTTTTCTCCTGTAACCTGTATCTAAACTTTGGGTTAATGTTCCTTCCATTTTAGTTTCGCTGTACTTATGATTTTTTTCTATTGTGAACATGTGGGGACAGTATACATTTAAAAATAAGAAAAATGTGATACATAGTATCTTTAGTGGTAATAAAATGAAGTACAAGAGGGTAGCATGATTGTAGCTTCATGACTAAGTGTTGATTGAAATAGGCAGAGAAGTGTGGGCCATCGTCTCACTGGTTTCTGGACATGGGCTCCCCAGGCTCTCCTGTTTGTTGAGGACTGGAGCGTTGTACTCTTCTTGATTACAGCTCTCAAAGAACTGCATCAAAACTCAAATGACCAGGAATAGTCTTGACACAGTACAGGTAGTGTGTTTGTATTTGCTGCTGCTGCTAAGTCACTTCAGTCGTGTCCGACTCTGTGTGACCCCATAGACGGCAGCCCACCAGGCTCCCCCATCCCTGGGATTCTCCAGGCAAGAACACTGGAGTGGGTTGCCATATAATAATATTACCTTGATTTTTTTTTCTTTTTTTATCCTGACTGATAGTATTTGCCATATTATTAGTAGTAGTTTAAACAAAAGGAGTGATTCCTGTCTGATTTCTGTAAGCTGATTTTGCTCCCAGACATGTTTGAATAATGGGGACTGGATTTACCCTCAACCCTTAAACAGCTAGAACACTGGACAAAATATCCATTAAGAAAAACTATTTTTGGAATTTAGATGGCAACTAGAACAGATCTGTAGCCCCTGAGAGAAGGAAGAAAAAGTGAGGTGAGTTTTACAATTGATTCAGTGTACTGCCTGAGTGGACTTAGCGTAGGACGAAGAAACTCTTTGAGCTAAAAGATGTAAACTGGAGTTGAGACATTAATATAGCTAGAAGTCATGGGGCACAGTACAGGAGCGGAGGGAAAGGCACAAAGAAAGAGTTCTGGATACTCACAGGGAGACTCCCTTAAGTCCTTGGCTCAGGGATCTGCACATGTGTGGGGGGAAGCTACTGAGGCTGCAGAAAGGATCTCCACAAAGTAGGAGACTGAACAATTCCTGGAGTTCACACAGAGCTGGGAATAGTCTGCTCCAGCAGGCAGAGAAGAAAGAGCTCGTAATTTCTAAGGCATCAACTAGAGATGTCAGAGGAGTATTTCCTTAGTGGTGAGGCTAAATTAGCCCTAGACTAAATTAAAGGCTGCTCTGGCCTCAAGGAATGCTTTGAAAAGAACAAACTGATTCTAGGTAACTTAACTGTACACCAGAACAAAATCTAACACTAATTGAGGAAATGCAACAAAACCCAGCCCCCAAGTGTGAAATTTACATTATCGGGCATCCAATAGAATAAATTACCAGGCATGTAAAGAAGTGGGAAAATATGATCCATAAGCAGGAGAAAATTCAACCAATAGAAACAGACTCAGAAACGACAGAGATGATAGAATGAGAAAATAAAAATGTTAAAGCAGCTTTTATAAATATACTCCATATGTTCAAGAGGGCAAAGGAACACTGGAGACAGAAATAGAAGATGCAAAATGGATCCAAATAGAACGTCTAAGGGTGAAAATATAGTAAATGAGATTTGTTGTTGTTCAGTCACTCAGTCGTATTTGACTCTTTGTGACCCCATGGACAGCAGCACTCCAGGCCTCCCTGTCCTTCACTATCTCTTAGAGTTTGCTCAAACTCATGTCCATTGAATCGATGATGCCATCCAACTGTCTCATCCTCTGTCACCTCCTTCTCCTGCCCTCAATTGTTCCTGGCATCGGAGTCTTTTCCAATGAGTCAACTCTTGGCATCAGGTGGTCCAAGTATTGGAACTTTAGTATCAGTCCTTCTAATGAATATTCGGGGTTAGTTTCCTTTAGGATTGACTGGTTTGATTCCTTGCTGTCTGCAGATAAGATACTGCAGAAGAAAAACAATCAGTGAAGCTGAAGCCATAGCAATTCAAATTCAAAATGAGGCACAGAGAGAAAAATAATCTATCATACTGCATAACATGAAAAGTTTTTTTTATGAGATTGCACCAATTCAGTTACTTATATCTTCAGGCTCCAATTCCAATCCCTGGTCAAGAACTATGACATGCCTCACAGCCAAAAAAACAAAAACATAAAACAGAAGCAATATTGTAACAAATTCAATCAAGACTTGAAAAATGGTCCACATCAGAAAAATCAGTCTCCAATTCTAATTCTAGTTCTCTTGCTACTTTCCCCACTGCAGTTATTTCTTCCACTGAAATCTTGAATCCCTAAGGTCATCCATGAGGACTGGAATAAACTTCTTCCCAACTCTCGTTAACCTCTGTTTGACCTCTTCCCATGAATTATGAATGTTCTTAGTGACACATAGAATGGTGAGAAACCTTTCCAGATGGCTTTCAATTTACTTTGCCTAGATCATCAGAAGATTCACTATCTATGGCAGTTATAGCCTTATGAAATGTTGCTTGCTTTCTGGCTATCTTGTTCCCTTGTTCTTTTTTCCTCTCTTGCTATCTTCCTTTGTGAATTGATGATTTTTCATAATGGTGTGCTTTGATTCTCTTCTCTTTATATTTTGTGTGTCTTCTGTAGGTTTTTGATCTGTGGTTATCATAAGGGCTACAGAAAAATGATACATCAGTTCAGTTCAGTCACTCAGTTGTGTTCAACTCTTTGAGACCCCATGGACTGCAGCATGCCAGGCTTCCCTGTCCATCACCAACTCCCAGAGCCTGCTCAAACTCATGTCCATCGAGTCGGTGATACCATCCAACCATCCAACCATCTCATCCGCTGTCGTCCCCTTCTCCTCCTGCCTTCAATCTTTTCCAGCATCAGGGTCTTTTCCAGTGAGTTGGTTCTTCGCATCAGGTGGCCAAAGTGTTGGAATTTGAGCTTCAGCATCAGTCTTTCCAATGAATATTCAGCACTGATTGCCTTTAGGATGGACTGGTTGGCTCTCCTTGCAGTCCAAGGGAATCTCAAGAGTCTTCTCCAACAACCACAGTTCAAAAGCATCAATTCTTCCATCGCTCAGCTTTCTTTATACTCCAACTCTCACATCCACATACGACTACTGGAAAAACCACAGCTTTGATTAGACGGACCTTTGTTGGCAAAGCAATGTCTCTGCTTTTTAATATGCTGTCTAAGTTGGTCATAGCTTTTCTTTCAGAGCAAGCATCTTTTAATTTCATGGCTGCAGTCACCATCTACAGTGACTTTGCAGCCCCCAAAATAGAGTCTGTCACTGTTTCCATTGTTTTCCCATCCATTCGCCATGAAGTGATGGGACTGGATGCCATGATCTTAGTTTTCTGAATGTTGAGTTTTAAGCCAACTTTTTCACTCTCCTCTTTCACTTTCATCAACAGGCTCTTTAGTTCTTCGCTTTCTGCCATGAGGGTGGTGTCATCTGCATATTTGAGGTTATTGATATTTCTCCCGGCAATCTTGATTCCAGCTTCTGCTTCTTCCAGCCCAGCGTTTCTCATGATGTACTCTGCATATTAGTTACGTAAGCAGGGTGACAATATACAGCCTTGACATACTTCTTTCCCAGTTTGGAACCAGTCTGTTGTTCCAACTATTGTTCCAACTGTTGCTTCTTGACCCGCATACAGATATCTCAGGAGGCAGGTCAGGTGGTCTGGTATTCCCATCTCTTTAAGAATTTCCCACAGTTTGATGTGATCCACACAAAGGCTTTGGCATAGTCAATAAAGCAGATGTTTTTCTGGAACTGTCTTGCTTTTCCTATGATCCAGTGGATGTTGGCAATTTGATCTCTGGTTCCTCTGCCTTTTCTAAATCCAGCTTGAACATCTGGAAACTCACAGTTCACGTACTGTTGAGGCCTGGCTTGGAGAATTTTTAGCATTACTTTGCTAGCATGTGAGATGAGTGCAGTTGTGTGGTAGTTTGAACATTCTTTGGCATTCCCTTTCTTTGGGGTTGGAATGAAAACTGACCCTTTCCAGTCCTGGGGCCGCTGCTGAGTTTTCCAATTTGCTGGCATATTGAGTGCAACACTTTCGCAGCATCATCTTTTAGGATTTGAAACAGCTCAACTGGAATTCCATCACCTCCACTAGCTTTAATCGTAGTGATGCTTCCTGAGGCCCCTTTGACTGCACACTCCAGAATGTCTGGCTCTAGGTGAGTGATCACCCTGTTGTGGTTGTCTGTGTCATGAAGCTCTTTTTTGTACAGTTCTTCTGTGTATTCTTGCCACCTCTTCTTAATATCTTCTGCTTCTGTTAGGTCCATACCATTTCTGTCCTTTATTGCGCCCATCTTTGCATGAAATGTTCCCTTGGTATCTCTAATTTTCTTGAAGAGATCTCTAGTCTTTCCCATTCTGTTCTTTCCCTCTATTTCTTTCCATTGATCACTGAGGAAGGCTTTCTTATCTCTCCTTGCTATTCTTTGGAACTCTGCATTCAAATGGGTATATCTTTCCTTTGCTCCTTTGCCTTTAGCTTCTCTTCTTTCTCAGCTATTTGTAGGCCTCCTCAGGCAACCATTTTGCCATTTTGCATTTCTTTTTCTTGGGGATGGTCTTGATCGCTGCCTCCTGTACAATGTCATGAACCTCTGTCCATAGTTCATCAGGCACTCTGTCTATCAGATCTAGTTCCTTAAATCTATTTCTCACTTCCACTGTATAATTGTAAGGGATTTGATTTAGGTCATACCTGAATGGTCTAGTGGATTTCCCTACTTTCTTCAATTTAAGTCTGAATTTGGCAATAAGGACTTCATGATCAGAGCCACAGTCAGCTCCTGGTCTTGTTTTTGTGGACTGTATAGAGCTTCTCCATCTTTGGCTGCAAGAATATAATCAACCTGATTTCAGTAATGACCATCTGGTGATGTCCATGTGTAGAGTCTTCTCTTGTGTTGTTGGAAGAGGGTGTTTGCTATGACCAGCACGTTCTCTTGGCAAAATAATAGCTTTGCCTCATTCTGTACTCCAAAGCCAAATTTGCCAGTTACTCCAGGTATATGGAGGTATATATTATTGATACATAGTCCATTTTAAGCTGATAACAACATAACTTTGATCATATATAAAAATTCTATCCTTTTGGTCTCCCCCACATTTTGTATTTTTAATATAACTATTAACAAATAGTTAAATCTATTAACAAAGAAATGCAAAAAGGCAAAATGGTTGCCTGAGGAGGCCTACAAATAGCTGAGAAAGAAGAGAAGCTAAAGGCAAAGGAGCAAAGAAAGATATACCCATTTGAATGCAGAGTTCCAAAGAATAGCAAGGAGAGATAAGAAAGCCTTCCTCAGTGATCAATGGAAAGAAATAGAGGGAAAGAACAGAATGGGAAAGACTAGAGATCTCTTCAAGAAAATTAGAGATACCAAGGGAACATTTCATGCAAAGATGGGCGCAATAAAGGACAGAAATGGTATGGACCTAACAGAAGCAGAAGATATTAAGAAGAGGTGGCAAGAATACACAGAAGAACTGTACAAAAAAGAGCTTCATGACACAGACAACCACAACAGGGTGATCACTCACCTAGAGCCAGACATTCTGGAGTGTGCAGTCAAAGGGGCCTCAGGAAGCATCACTACGATTAAAGCTAGTGGAGGTGATGGAATTCCAGTTGAGCTGTTTCAAATCCTAAAAGATGATGCTGCGAAAGTGTTGCACTCAATATGCCAGCAAATTGGAAAACTCAGCAGCGGCCCCAGGACTGGAAAGGGTCAGTTTTCATTCCAACCCCAAAGAAAGGGAATGCCAAAGAATGTTCAAACTACCACACAACTGCACTCATCTCACATGCTAGCAAAGTAATGCTAAAAATTCTCCAAGCCAGGCCTCAACAGTACGTGAACTGTGAGTTTCCAGATGTTCAAGCTGGATTTAGAAAAGGCAGAGGAACCAGAGATCAAATTGCCAACATCCACTGGATCATAGGAAAAGCAAGACAGTTCCAGAAAAACATCTGCTTTATTGACTATGCCAAAGCCTTTGTGTGGATCACATCAAACTGTGGGAAATTCTTAAAGAGATGGGAATACCAGACCACCTGACCTGCCTCCTGAGATATCTGTATGCGGGTCAAGAAGCAACAGTTGGAACAATAGTTGGAACAACAGACTGGTTCCAAACTGGGAAAGAAGTATGTCAAGGCTGTATATTGTCACCCTGCTTACGTAACTAATATGCAGAGTACATCATGAGAAACGCTGGGCTGGAAGAAGCAGAAGCTGGAATCAAGATTGCCGGGAGAAATATCAATAACCTCAAATATGCAGATGACACCACCCTCATGGCAGAAAGCGAAGAACTAAAGAGCCTGTTGATGAAAGTGAAAGAGGAGAGTGAAAAAGTTGGCTTAAAACTCAACATTCAGAAAACTAAGATCATGGCATCCAGTCCCATCACTTCATGGCGAATGGATGGGAAAACAATGGAAACAGTGACAGACTCTATTTTGGGGGCTGCAAAGTCACTGTAGATGGTGACTGCAGCCATGAAATTAAAAGATGCTTGCTCTGAAAGAAAAGCTATGACCAACTTAGACAGCATATTAAAAAGCAGAGACATTGCTTTGCCAACAAAGGTCCGTCTAATCAAAGCTGTGGTTTTTCCAGTAGTCGTATGTGGATGTGAGAGTTGGAGTATAAAGAAAGCTGAGCGATGGAAGAATTGATGCTTTTGAACTGTGGTTGTTGGAGAAGACTCTTGAGATTCCCTTGGACTGCAAGGAGAGCCAACCAGTCCATCCTAAAGGCAATCAGTGCTGAATATTCATTGGAAAGACTGATGCTGAAGCTCAAATTCCAACACTTTGGCCACCTGATGCGAAGAACCAACTCACTGGAAAAGACCCTGATGCTGGAAAAGATTGAAGGCAGGAGGAGAAGGGGACGACAGCGGATGAGATGGTTGGATGGTTGGATGGTATCACCGACTCGATGGACATGAGTTTGAGCAGGCTCTGGGAGTTGGTGATGGACAGGGAAGCCTGGCATGCTGCAGTCCATGGGGTCTCAAAGAGTTGAACACAACTGAGCGACTGAACTGAAGTGATAACAAATTATAATAGCTATTATTTTAAAATAATTTTCCCTCTAACTTTATATTAGAGTTAAGTTATTAACACACCACCATGTTCTAATATTAGACTCTCTGAATTTGGTAGTATTCTTACCTTTACCAGCGTGTTGTATATTTTCATGTTAGTAATAGCATCTTTTCAACTTGAAGAATTCCTTTCAACATTTCTTGTAAGGCAGGTCTTGCTTTCCAGAAAAGTCTTTTTCTCTTCTACATTTTTAAAAAGTTTTTTTAATGTGGACCATTTTTAAGGTTTTTATTGAATTTGTTACGATATAGTTTCTGTTTTATGTTTTTGTTTTCTTGGCTGTGAGGCATATCGCAGCTCCTGACCAGGGATGGAACCACACCCCCTGCATTAGAAGGTAAAACTCTTAGCCACTGGACCACCAGGTGATTCTGAAAGACATCTTTGACAGTAAAGTATTGGTTGGCAGTATTTTTTCTTGCAGTGCTTTGAATATTCCATCTCACTCTCTCCTTTCCTTCAAGGTTTCTGCTGAGAAATCCACTGGTTATCTTATGGGAGTTCCTTTGTATGCGAGAATTTTTTTCTCTTACTGCTTTTAAATTCTTTTTTTTAATCTTTGAATTAAAAATGTTCTATTACAATATATCTTGGATAATACCTTTTTTTGTTGAACTATTTTGGGGATCTCTGATTTTTATGTATTTGGATGGCTAAATCTCTCCCCAGATTTAGTAAGTTCTCAGTCATTATTTAAATAGGCTTTCCTCTCCTTTCTCCTTCTCTTCTCCTCTGTGACTCTAATAATGCCTAGAATATTATCGTAATGGTGTTCTATAGATCACCTAAGCTTTTTCATTCATTTATCCTTGTTCTCCTCTGGATAATTTCAAATGACCTGTCTTCTACGCACAGATTTTTTTCTGCTTGACCCAATCTGCTGTTGATGATCTATAATGTGTTTTTCGTTTCATTCATTGTATTCTTCATCACTACAATTTTTACTTTTTTATTTTTTGATTTCTGTCTGTGTTAAACTTCTCATTTTGTGCATCTGTTGTTTTTCTGATGTTGAATTGTGTTTCTGTGTTTCCTTGTAGTTCACTGAACTTCCTTAAAACAGCTATTTTGAATTCTTTATTGGGCAAATCATAGTTCTCCAACTCCTGGGGGTCAGTTACTGGAAAATTATTATAATCCTTTGGTAGTGTCATGTTTCCTTGATTTTTCATGTACATTTAAGTCTTGCATTTTTCTCTTTGCATTTGAAGAAACAGTCACCTCCTTCCATTCTTGCTGACTGGCTTGAGAGAGAGATACAGATATCTTCTATCAGCCCTGTTAGGGTTTCTGACACTTTTTCAGACCTTTTCTATGGATATTTCTACTCCACCTATTCTTGTTCCCTCTTGTGGGGTTAATTCTTAAGATTGTATGAACACCAGGCTGGAGGCTGACCGCTTCCTGTTTGTTTCCCCTAGAGTGGTGCTTTGGACTCCCCTGGTGGCTCAAATGGCAAAGAAAGAAAGAAAGAAAGAAAATGAAGTCGCTCAGTCGTGTCCGACTCTTTGCGATCCCATGGACTGTAGTCTACCAGGCTCCTCTGTCCATGGGATTTTCCAGGCAAGAGTACTGGAGTGGGTTGCCATTTCCTTCTCCAGGGGATCTTCCTGACCCAGGATCGAACCCAGGTCTCCTGCATTGCAGACAGACGCTTTACCCTCTGAGCCATCTGTCTGCAAATCTGGAGACCAGTTCGATCCCTGATTTGGGATATCCACTCTTGATGAAAGTGAAAGAGGAGAGTGGAAAAGTTGGCTTAAAGCTCAACATTCAGAAAACTAAGATCATGGCATCCGGTCCCATCACTTCATGGCAAATAGATGGGGAAACAGTGGAAACAGTGGCAGACTTTATTTTTTTTTTTTGGCTCCAAAATCACTGCAGATGGTGACTGCAGCCATGAAATTAAAAGACGCTTACTCCTTGGAAGAAAAGTTATGATCAACCTAGACAGCATATTAAAAGCAGAGACATTACTTTGCCAACAAAGGTATGTCTAGTCAAGGCTATGGTTTTTCCATTGGTCATATATGGATGTGAGAGTTGGAGTATAAAGAAAGCTGAGCGATGGAAGAATTGATGCTTTTGAACTGTGATGTTGGAGAAGACTCTTGAGAGTTTCTTGGACTGCAAAGAGAGCCAACCAGTCCATCCTAAAGGCAATCAGTGCTGAATATTCATTGGAAGGACTGATGCTTAAGCTCAAACTCCAATACTTTGGCCACCTGATGTGAAGAACCAACGCATTGGGAAAGACCCTGATGCTGGGAAAGATTGAAGGCAAAAAGAGAAGGGGATGACAGAGGATGAGATGGTTGGATGGTATCACTGATGGACATGAGTTTGAGTAAACTCCAGGAGTTGGTGATGGACAGGGAAGCCTGACATGCTGCAGTCCATGGGGTCTCAAAGAGTTGGACATGACTGAGAGACTGAACTGAACAGACTGAAGTGGAGAAGGGAATGGCAGCCCACTTCAGTATTCTTGCCTGGAGAATCCCATGGACAGAGGAGGCTGGCGGGCTACAGTACCTGGGATCGCAGAGACATGACTGAACGACTAAAGCACACAGAGTGGTGTTTGCTCTCTCCCAGTCCAGAAGTGCTGGGCCAGCTTTCTGTGTGTGCTCACTAGCTGTTTGCAAAGGCTTACTCTCCCTGCCCACCGTAGTGCACAGAGGGAGCCAGTCATGCAGTGGGGTATGTGCAAGTGAGGCATGTTTAGCATTGGAGGTTCCTGTGGGCCATTTGGGGGATCTACAGGTGAGGCATTCCCAACAGCTCATGGAAAGGCTTCCTGATATAGTCCATGACACAGTTAATTGGCCCTCTGTCCCTTTGATGCCCTCCAAGAGCTCTGTTTGATGGTCTACCAGCCACTTTCTGTCCCAAAGTCATGCAGCACTCTTCAGAATTCTAGGTGGAGTGAGAAAGAAGTAGATCTCTTTGGTAGCATCTCCCATTCAGTGGTAAAGTATCTGCCTGCCAATGCAGAAGCCACAGAAGATTCAAGTTCGATCCCTGGCTCAGGAAGATCCCTTGGAGAAGGAAATAGTGACCCACTCTAGTATTCTTGCCAGGATAATCCTGTGGACAGTGGAGCCTGGCTATAGTCCATGGAGTTGCAGAGTTGAACATGACTGAGCGACTGAGCATGCATGCATACACAGCTGGGGAAGATGGGTGCTCTCTCTCCAATGGCAGAAATAGGCTTAGGTCTCTATTAGCACTAAGTTGTGGTGCCCTGGGGGGAGGGATGACACAGGTCAAGTAAGACTGTTTTCTCTTGCTGTCTTCAGTGTGTCCAGCTTTAGATTTTTTTCCCTCAGCTGTGTGCTGTTACTTTTCTGTTAGACTCTTCGACCGCCACAAAGGCACTCTTGTCCATGGGTGATTGTCAGAATCAGTTACCTTTAGGGGAAAGATGACAGAAAATTCTTTTTCACCATTTTGATGATGTCACTCTGTGTGGTCTGGTCAGAAACATTTTGAAAGCATTATTCAATCTACATAAGTGCTTTACATGTCAAAGAGACAGAGATCAGTCCCAAGAACTCAGCAGCTTAGCCTGTTCTTGTGGCCAGTCTTTCTCCATGCTTTGGTAGGCTGTGAGAGAAAATGTCATTTAGAGAAAATTTGATTCAGAGTTCCAGAAACTCACTTAAACCTGCATAAATTAAACAAAGACACAAATCTACAGGAGTATTTTAGAGACTCTAATGAAAGAGAGCCTATGAAGTAACAGATTAGCTGCTGGGAAGCCACCAGAAACCAAGCTGTCTCTCCCTCTCCCTCTCTTTTTGAAGCTCCATGTTCTTTTATTTCTGTTCTGAGAGTGGGCTCTATTCTTTTCTTTCCTTTGCTTCTTTGTCTGCTTGGTGTCCCATTGATCCTCTTAAGTACCCATAAAGCCTGACTAGAATGGCTATATATTAATACAATTTCAAATTTCCATAAGAGAAAATCTGATTGGTCCAGCTTGGCTGTGTGTCTAGTCTTAGACCAATCAAACGTGGTCAAAAAAGTGAAATCAACAAGAACATGTCTGTGGAAATTGTCCTCATGAGAAAGGGCAGTTCTGAGGAGAATCCCCAAAGGATTCTCCAACAACCATGTATTGTTGATATTCATTGCAAGGACTCATCATCCAGAGAGATTATCACAAAAGTACTTAATTACCAACTGCCTTATTCTAAAAAAGGATATGAGGTGGCTAAATCTTAAGGTATGCACAGGTATAAATTTTAATAAAATAAACCAGGCAAGTAAATTAATTTAGCACTAAAAGGCTTTAGTCTAAATCATTAAAAATGTCAAATGTGACTTAGCTTAAATTATTGTTCTAAGTGGGAAATCTCATTCCTAATGATTACAGGTTTTACGATTTTAGAAAGTATTTGACTGGTTGGAGAAAGTAAGTATTTAGCTGGTTGGTTTTTCTTAAATGCAGTCTATATTTCAGCCAAAATTGCGTTAGTAAGAAAATATGGAAAAACAAGAACCAGTAAATTAATTTGAATTTAATCAACAAAGGGAGCTGATTTTAGATATTTAACATATTTTGGTCAGCTGTAATGTTTTGTTAACGAATTGTTGAAATTTCATAAGGAAATGAAACTCAGTTGTCTGGCTTTTACCAGGTGCTTCTGTGTGAGTGTAGATAATCATACCTCATGGCATGGGTATTATACATTTTTAGGCTACACATCTTGTTTTACTGCTAAATGAGTAGGGGAAGTGAAATTTGGAACAAATTATTGCTCTGGACAGGAAGCAATAGAAAGGCAAATCAACGTTGTTCTTGACTTGGTCCTTTGCACTGTAATTATATTTTTACTGGAAATGCTTTACAGCAATGCCTTTTTGGATCATCATTTAGTTATTCAGTACATTCATAGTCAGATATAGCTCAAGCCCCAACTGGGACTGAATTTCTCTGTTCCCCTGGGAAAGACTCGGTACGCTAAGTTAATTTTCATATGGCTTCAGTAGCCTAGGAAGGGGACAGTGCTGCTGACTTGGATACCAGGCTTTCTACCTTGGAGGAGATGGGCTATATGTTCCAACAGGCATGAGTGTGTGTCATTTTGTGCAATTGTAATTGGAATGTAAAATGTTAAGGAGAGAGTGAAAGGTGAAAGTGTTTGTTACTTCAGTCGTGTCCTTTGTGACCTCACAGACTGTAGCCTGCCAGGCTCCTCTGTCCATGGTATTCTCCAGGCAAGAATACTGGAGTGGGTACCCTTCCCTTCCTTCTCCAGGAGATCTTCCCAACCCAAGGGAAGAGCCTGGGGCCTCCTGCGTTGCAGGCAGATTCTTTACCATCTGAACCACCAGTGAAACCCCTAAGGAAAGAGGGGATTTAGTAACAACAAACTTCATTAAGTTGAGCTGCTTGCAGCCCTGGGTAAGGGAGGGCTTAGGGGTAGGCTCAGGTTGGAGGATAAGCAATTAACTACAAGCTGGATTCTCAGGCAGCCTGTGTTTCTTTGTGAAGGGGAGTAAAATTTTGTAACCTAGGAATCTCCTTGGGAAAAACCTCAAGAAAACGAAAAGCTGAACTCTGGCCAGCCTTTCTTGAGCAAAGGTTGTCTGAGAGAGACCAGCTTTGTTGAGACCAGCTATTACTTTTACAAATAAAAAGCTCAGAGATGGCTGGAGGGATTCCACTAATGGACCACTAGGGAGGGAGCATGCAAGCAGTTGTAGTCAGACAGCGGAAGCAATACTGTGACAACTGGGGCCCTTCTTTGTGGGGGCAGCAGCAAGATGAGCAAGAGACCCCAGGAGAGGCTGTGCACTTGAAGTGAGGTGGCAAAAAGATGCTTGCATTCACAGCTCTGCCTTCTCTTTCTACTGGATAATTCCCATCAGTAGTTGTCACACACACAAACTGGCTATTGTGTCTCCCATCTTTAGAAGAGCCTTCCCTAGATTCCTCATCCTCCTCTAGCTGTTAGACCATTTCTCTGCCTCTCTTCCCAGAAAAATATCTCAAAAGAATCACCTATGCTCTGCCTCCAGTTTTTCACCTCCTTTAAGCCTACTTTGTATTGTCAAGATTCTTTTGACATTAAAATAAGAGAAAACTCTGAATCAACTATGTAAACTAAAATGGCGATTTATGAGTTTAAATAATAAGAACCCCACTGGAAGAGTGGGCTCCGTGTTTGGACTCTGGCTCTGCTTCATGGCAGGTATCTTGGTTCTGTCCTCCTCTTTGGCGTTAGCTTTATCCTCAGGCATTTACCAAGGTGCTTCCACAGCTAAATGTCCCGTGTAGAAACGACAATGTGTGTTCTCAGTTGTTTCAGTCATGTCTGACTCTTTGCGACCCCATGAACTGTAGCCTGCCAGGCTCCTCTGTCTGTGGAATTATCCCGGCAAGGATACTGAAGTGGGTTGTCATTTCCTCCTCTAAGAGATGCCAATAGCCAATGTAAGAGATGAGCTGCCCTCTCCTTCTGGCTCTTCTTAAGAAAAAAGAGACCTCTAAGAAATCTTCCAACAGACTTCCCCTGACATCTTGGCTAGAATTGTATGACAAATACATTCCTAAATGAATCATTGCCAGAGGAAAATAGATTGTAGTAGTTAGTTTGGACCAATCATATTTACAATGTAGCTGGCTTTGGCGGTTTTGTTTGCAAGGAAGGAGGGGAGAACAAGTTCTGGGAAAGTATGTACCATGTCAATTTAACTTTTGTCCCCAACAGTACACTAAAATGGAGCTATACCAGGCCACAACTCCAGTGAGCATTTTTGTCTTCATCTTTTCCCCCTTTTAGCAACATGTGACTCCTTTGGTATCCTTCCTTCTGCCATATTGTATTCTCCTGGTTTTACTTTTTCCTTTGGTTGCTCCTTCTCAGTTTGCTGTATATACAGGACTGAAAAACAGGGCTTGTCCTATTTTGTCTTTGACTTTGTCTTCGCTACACGATCTTAGAAAATGATTCAAGAGATAATTAGCCAGCACTTGAAAAGGATAAGCCAAGAGTGGGTTTTATGTTGCTTGGTTGATTAAATACCTCCAGCTTATGAAAAAGTTTGGATGATACCAAAGTGAATAAGAAATTGGAGAGAAAATTACTTTAGATAGATGTGCAGAAAAAGTTTTCCCCACACTATGGAAGCAGTGAGAGGGCTTGCTCTTCCAGCTGACAGGGGCAGGATGGAGGGACAAGATAGGTGATTAAATAGTCAATCCCACTAGGGGATTTTAAGTAGAAAAATACAGGAGACCCCTGTATGTTAATGATTGCTCAAGAAAGCAGGTTTGCTTAACCACAAAACCAAGCAGGCTTGCTTAGTAACAAAACCATGTAACAGAAGCATAGGGCGTGGCCCAAAACAATAAAACAATGGTGGCATGAGACATACATTGTGCCCAGTGAGCTCAGTAAGTTAGTGATCCCTAGGACATGCTCTCTGCACACATAAAAACAATACTTGGACCTAACTTGAAAACTCAGAGACAAGAAAACTCCCCTATTCAACTTGGGGAAAGAGTTAATGATGAAAACATGATGTCAACTCCAGAAAGACAAAGAAGGCCTTCTTTGCCCCTTCCCACTTTTCCTTTGACTATAAAACTGTAGCCCACAAAGTTCATGGGGCACAGCATTTCTTGCTCACCTGCTTGTAAGCTTCATGAGCATCCTATTTTAATAAATCACTTCTTATCTACCACTTTGCTCTCACTCAATTCTTCTCTGCACTGAGACAGAAAGAACTATGACACCAGAGCTCTTTGGAGCCCCCCTGAAATGACACGAATCAGTTTCATTGCCAGCTTAGTGAAAGGGGCTTTACTGGGGAGCACCAAAAAATGGGGCACAGAGGAATGGAGTCTGACTGTGGCTGGCAACTCCTCTGATGACAATGAGATGTTGTGTTGGAGATGGCTGTTCTCCCAGAGTTTTGAGCAACTGAGGCTTGAGTGCTTCCCATGGACCTGACATGGTGCACATGTAGAGAGCAGACACGGAGTTTTCTTCGATCCTGTCCAAGAGGGCTCCCTGGAGAAAAACAAACCGCAAACAAACCCTGGAGATGGATGTCTGGATTCCAAGATGGTGAGGGAAGAATTTTAAGTGATCTGTCCTAGCAGATGCAATTACCTCCAGTGAGAGGACTACCATTGCAAGATTTCCTGAGAGGGTGGAGTCTCTAAAAAAAACCCATAAATAGTCCCATGGGAAAAAGAATAATCTCTAAATACCTGCCAAACCTGGGTTGGTTTTTTAAATTCATAACTAGACTAGTCAAGTAAGATCTTTCCTGCCTTTCTAGCTTTTCTTCCCTCCCGACTCTGCTTTACCCCAATGGACCAGAAGCAATCTAGTGAGGGGGAAGAAGACTGCACGTTTTAGGGGAGAGAAATAACCAGTCATCTATACCTTCCTCTCCCACTAGAGGCAGCCAGGTTGGAGCTTGCCTAAGGGACAGAAGCTTCAACTCTTCATGAATTTAGAAGGTTTGGCTATTACTTTGGACCATTCATATTACTTACTGAAATTAGACTCGGTGTATGTCTCTGGCCAAAGGTGACTGGATGGCTTTTTATTACTTAAGAACATCTACAAACACCACAAATTGCTCTTGATTTTATTCAAGGAGCAGGAAACAGCTAGTGCAACCAAGGGAATGGTTTGAATGCATCATGGAGAAAAAGAATAAAATGTTTTTCTGATTATTTCAAGTACCTCCCTCTTTGTCAATGTATTCAAAACTGTCTCTTTCCTCTTCTATCCAATCTCTAAATGAGGTTATGCCCCAAACCTGACCCGGGTCTTCTTTCCTTCTTTGCCTACATTTTCTTGATATAGTCTCCCTTTCCATTTTATGATTTTGACCTGCTTTATGCCAATGACTTCCCAATGTGTACCTTTAGTCCAAACATTTTCTCTGAACCCCAGAATATGAATCCAGCTGGTACTGGCGATGTACCTCATTGCCAGTCTAACAGGTGTTTTGGTGGTGGTGCTTTCGTTGTTAAGTTGTGTCTGAGACTTGCAATCCCATAAACTATAGTCCACCAGGTTCTTCTGTCCATAGAATTTCCCAGGCAAGAATCCTGGAGTGGGTTGCCATTTCCTTCTCCAGGGGATCTTCCTGACCCAGGAATCAAACCCATGTCTCCTTCATTGCAGGCAGATTCTTTACCACTGAGCCATCACATAAGCCCCTAATAGGCATCTTGCTGCTGCTGCTAAGTCACTTCAGTCGTGTCCGACTCTGTGCAACCACATAGACGGCAGCCCACCAGGCTCCCCCATCCCTGGGATTCTCCAGGCAAGAACACTGGAGTGGGTTGCCATTTCCTTCTACAATGTATGAAAATGAAAAGTGAAAGTGATGTTGCTCAGTCGTGTCCGACTCTTTGTGACCCCATAGACTGCAGCCTACCAGGCTGCTCCGTCCATAGGATTTTCCAGGCAAGAATACTGGAGTGGGGTGCCATTGCCTTCTCTGATATACATCTTAATATGCCCCAAATTTTCTCATCTCTACTATTTATTTTTCTCCAGTTCTTTCCTACAGTAATAAAAGCACCCCTTCCAACCAGTTGCCTAAACCTAAAATCTAAGAGGAATTTTGGTTTTTTCCCTTTCCTGGCCCCTTACTTTCAATCCATAGCCAAGTCTTGTCACTTCTACCTGAAGAATATAGCTTCAGTCCATCCTCTTCTTTCTATCTCTGTCACCCCCTACTCCAGGGTGCCATCAGCTTTTCCTGGGCTACTGCCACTCTCCCCTGTGGCCTCCCTCCTTCCACTGTTCCCATGTTTAGTCTGTTTTCTACATCACCAGAGTGACTTTTAAATATTTAAATCTAATCATGTCACTGCTCTGCTTAAATCTTCTGTTATTTTCCTATTTTACATAAAATAAAATTCCAATGCCTAACCATCACATACAAAAGCCTTTGTAATCTAGTCCCTATTTCCTTCTAAGTTCATATGGTGCATTCTCTTCCACTCATTATGCTGCAACCACCTTTTCTTGAATGACCCAGTCTCTTGCTTATCTCAAGGACTCTGCACTTTCTGTTCTCTCTGCTTGGAATGCTCCTTTCGGTTCAGTTCAGTTGCTCAGTCATGTCCGTCTCTTTGCGACCCCATGGATTGCAGCATGCCAGGCTTCCCTGTCAATCACAAACTCCCAGAGCTTGCTCAAACTCATGTCCATCGAGTTGGTGATGCCATCCAACCATCTCATCCTCTGTCATCCCCTTCTCCTCTTTACTGACTCTGACTGCAGTCTTCTCAACCTTCAGGTCTCTGCTCTGATATCACCTCTTGAGAAGGCTTTTCCTGAGTAAGCTTTCTGAAGTAGCTCCTCCTGAGAACTCTGTTACTCTTCATCTGATTGCCTTATTTCTTTTATCCATAGTACTTATCACAGATTTAAATAATCGTATTACTTCTTTGCTGACTTCTTTTGTTTGCTGTTTTTCTATTACCAAAATGTAAATTATTGGGTAAATATTGATGCCCAACATATTATTAGTGTATGGCACCCCACTCCAGTACTCTTGCCTGGAAAATCCCATGGACAGAGGAGCCTGGTAGGCTGCAGTCCATGGGGTCGCTAAGAGTTGGACATGACTGAGCGACTTCACTTTCACTTTTCACTTTCATGCGTTGGAGAAGGACATGGCAACCCACTCCAGTGTTCTTGCCTGGAGAATCCCGGGGACGGGGGAGTCTGCTGGGCTGCCGTCTCTGGGGTCACACAGAGTCAGACACGACTGAAGCAACTTAGCAGCAGCAGCAGCAAGACTTGGTAGCACCTGTAATCCATGCTGGAAAGAAAAGGAAACCTAATTCCAGGGGATAGGAGGTCACCAGGAAGCAGTACGGTTGTAAGGCAGCAGGTTGAATCATGATTTAAGAGATTAAGTTGAAATGGAATGGCAATCTAGTTCAGGTCAGTTCTTTGGTAGACAAATAGAAAACCATTTTCCATAGGCCATGAGACTATGTTAATTATCTTATCATGTCAATTCGATTTCTTCAAAGACTCTTTTTCTAGCCTTTTATGGATATTATCTTAAATATCCCCTCAAGCAATAGTTTGTCATGAGAGATGAAAAGATTGGACATAAATGTGGGTGGTAGGTAGTCGTGTTGTCTACCATATTGATAAAGAAGCGAAACTCTCTTACACTGTTGGTGGGAGTGCAAACTAGTTTAGGCACTATGGAGAACAGTGTGGAGATTCCTTAAAAAACTGGAAATAGAACTGCCATATGACCCAGCAATCCCACTGCTGGGCATACACACTGAGGAAACCAGAATTGAAAGAGACACGTGTACCCCAATGTTCATCGCAGCACTGTTTTTAATAGCCAGGACAAGGAAGCAACCTAAATGTCCATCAGCAGATGAATGGATAAGAAAGCTGTGGTACATATACACAATGGAGTATTACTCAGCCATTAAAAAGAATACATTTGAATCAGTTCTAAATGAGGTGGATGAAACTGCAGCCTATTATACAGAGTGAAGTAAGCCAGAAAGAAAAACACCAATACAGTATACTAACATATATATATGGAATTTAGAAAGATGGTAACAATAACCCTGTATGCGAGACAGCAAAAGAGACACAGATGTATAGAACAGTCTTATGGACTCTGTGGGAGAGGGTGAGGGTGGGATGATTTGGGAGAATGGCATTGAAACATGTATAATATCCTATGTGAAACGAATTGCCAGTCCAGGTTCCATGCATGATACAGGATGCTTGGGGCTGGTGCACTGGGACGACCCAGAGGGATGGTATGGGGAGGGTAGTGGGAAGGGGATTCAGGATGGGGAACACGTGTACATCGTGGTGGATTCATGTTGATATATGGCAAAACCAATACAACATTGTAAAGTAATTAGCCTCCAATTAAAATAAATAAATTTATATTAAAAATAAAAGAAGCGAAAAGAGCCAGTCTCAGAAAAATAGTAAGTCAGATGTTAAAAGAAGAAACTGTCTACTGGTTCGTTCCCTGCCCTGGAAAATCTAGGAGCTTTCCTGGTCATGAGTTCAAAGTGATCTCCTGTAACAATTTCTTTTTTAATGCTTGTATCAATTTGAGTTGGGTTTTGTTACGTGAAATAACAGAAGACCTATTATTTTCTCACTTAAAAAAGTTGTTTTATTTGTCCCAAGTGGGTGTGTGCTCAGTTGTCCAGTTATGTCTGACTCTTTGCGACCCCGTGGACTGTAGACCACCAGGTTCTTCTGCCCATGGAATTTTCCAGGCAAGAATACTGGAGTGGGTTGCCATTTCCTACCCCAGGGGATCTTCCCGACCCAGGGATCAAACCCGCATCTCCTGTGTCTCCTGCATTGGCAAGTGGATACTTTACCACTGCACCACCTGGGAATCCCATCCCAAGTGGGTACTATTTTTTTTAAAATAAATATAGTTATTACAAATGTTTATAAACACTTCTGTAAATGGATTACTGAAGAGCTATCATGCTCATTCCTAGAAATAACTCTTCTCAAAGTATCCTGCATGTACAACTCTTATGAACATCTTTATTATGTGTGTTTTTAAACACTTCTTCAAATGCATTACAGAACAGCTTTCACGTCCATTTCCTGAAATAACACTCTTGTCAAAGTAGCTCCACAGAGCATGGGAGAGTCCTATCTAATACAGCATGTGACACAATGTTTGGTACATAGCAGCAGCTCTCTGACAAGTGATCACATTATCATTGCTGTTGCTATAATGGCCAGTCCATGAAAATCATACCCCCAGCCTCTTTGGAAACTCAGTGGTTAATGTGGTCCTCAGAGATATTGATTTGGGGTGGGTGATAAATCCTGGCCTTAAATTCAATCCTTGATACTGGTTCTACCTACAAAATTCACCTGTTCCTACTTCTTGCTTTCCTATTCATTCATTCATCCGTCCATTCATCCATTCAACATGCCTTCAACTAGGTATATATATATATATATACACATCCATGCAACTAGGAAAAAAGAGTTTCCTGTTAGTAAAATCATCTGAAAACAGGACACAGGGATTCTTCAGCCTCCTCGAGGCAGTCTGCAGTAGAAGAGAGAATGGATCTGGTGTTGGCATTCTATGAAGGAAGACTTGTTAGATCCCTGCCTTAGTCTTCTCACTGTTGACAGTGCTTACATGGACCGTTCCTGTATGTCTGCAGCCAATGGGTATTTTACAGGCCTGAGCCTATCCATGTCCTTTCTGACTCTGCCTGACCTCACACCAGCTTCCTGGCCCCTCTGCCTTTTGCCTAACTTAATTACCTTGTAACAGCTGCTGCCTCATTCCCTGGTACTGCCTGAAATTGGGTCTGACTTCTAGCTGGCTTCATGCTTGCAGGGATCCAAAGAGCTGGAAGAAAATCTCTGCATGTCTTTGTGGGGGCATTTTCCCTGATAGCATGACCTCTTTGAGTTGCAGAGTATCTTTTTCATAATCCTTGCCATGAGCAGTGGCGTTTTCTGCTATCTGAGCTCACCATTGCCAGAGAGAGTTGGAGACACAGTACACATCACATAAGGAATGTGTCCTTGGATGTGGATCACTTTCGTCAGGCAGAGAACCAAAACACTACTCATTCTGCCTCTCCTGAGACTCACAGCCACGGAAGCACAGATTGCAGGGAGAAATTAAGCAGCTGCATTCATTTGCTAGAAAAATGCCCCAGCAAAGGCACTGGGCGAGGAGTGGCCCCAGGACTGTGCATGCCACTGCAGCTGTCATCACTCAGCCTACGGGGCTGAGGCCTTTTATCAGGGCTCTGTCGGCGGACTTGGTGTGAAGTGTTGCTGGGGGCTGCCAGGGGGTAGGACAAGGGAACCAGGGAGAAGCAAGTACTCTTGTGCCTGGGACTGTGGGTTCCTGCTGACTCGATGCCATTCTCAGGACAGGAGAATGTTCTCCTTACAAGAGGGGGTCAGGGCTCGAGGATCCCAGGTGGGTCAGAGAGGGGAGAGCTGTTTGCTTGAAGTAGTCTGAGGTCATGTGGCTAGGGTGGAGAATCAAAACCATCCCCCAAACAAGCAGCTTCATCGGAATGGAATAAAGTTTGAAAATGGATCGAGGAGACTGGTGCAAAAGGCAGGATGTGAACAGCAAGTTTAGGATGAAGTCTCCCTTCCCTGTGGGGCTTGTATGATTCTGGGGGTGGGTGTGAGGCCTTCAGGTAGTTGTACAGGGTGGATGAATGGAAGGCTGAGTCTGGAATCTGCCCGCTCTCTGCTTTTGATGTGTGAGCAGGGATGACCGAGAAGGATCAGAGGAAACAGCAAAACGACCGTTGCCCAAAGAAGCCACAAGAGCAAACAAGGCTAGTCCTTTGCCTTGTGCAGTCCACCGAATGTCCAGGTGGGCAGGAGCCACTGAGGGGCCACACTAGGGGACCAGATCTCGGGCCCTGGCCCGACCGAGGTTTTAAACTAAACCCTTTGTCTGTAAACCTAGATAGCTAGCACTCTAAACCAGTAGGGGTAAACCACCTGCCAATCTGTAATCTGGGGGCTTTAGTTTAAGCTTGGAAAAGTTGAATACACTGACCATAGACCAGACACCGGGTCTGGGAGAGAAAAAAGGTTTCCACTGTTCAATCAAGCTGAAGAAGGAGGTTCATGCAGCTGATTTCCACTGCACCATTCGTCAGAAAAACAAAAGAGAAGATGGTTCTTTGAAACCACAGCTGTCTTCAAGGATGGTGAATTTTATTAAAGAAAAAAGACCTATAAAGTCAAGGCCTCTGTTGAAACAGTAATACGAGCTATTTGTTTGGCGAAGCCCTTTGATGTGTTTGCTTAAAGATGGGCCTGGGGTGACTTGGGAAGGGAGTACTGAATGGCTCATCTCAAATCAGGGAGGAGAATTTGGACCCGGGGGGTGGTGATGACCGGCAAGAGGGGAGAGGAGAAGGAGGGAGACACACAGGCAAGGCCAAGATGTCTGGGCTGGAAGTGGTCATGAGATATGCCCGGTGCCGGGCATCTGAGGGACCTTTGAGAACAGGCCGTCCACACACACGTCAGCTGGTGTAGGGCAGCCCTGTAACATCTCCCCACAGCAGTCTCATTTTCACAATTGCTTCCCAGAGTCACAAGTGAAGGGGCTGGTCCTGGGTGAATCACACAAAATGATTTGCTGGGAATTCAAGTTCTGAGAGGCTCAAAGGCTACCAAGCCGGCACTTCCTCAGCGAAGCGACTAGCGAGTTGTGGGAACACTGACCTTGATATTTGTCCAGGGAGGTGCTGGGCTTTATCCCAAACCACACAGCTGGAGACTCTGCTCATTTTCCATTTCTGAAGTGCTCACAGCTCAATGAAGTCATAGACTTTGACGAGTTAGAGAGTTATTGAGCAGAAATGAGTAGTGATCTTGGAAGAGGATTGATGAGTTTGAATTGTGCTTTAAGTTTCTATGACTGCTGCTGGGATTTTAGGAAAGGGGTTCCATATAGTTCAGTAATTTCCGAGAAAAACTGGTTTCCTTAGTTATGAACATTAAACATAGATGTAAAGGCACTAATGCATTTTGCACCCAGTGCACGGCCCAGCGAGTCGGTAGCAGAACTTCAGCGTGGGACTCTGCCGAAGGGCATGCTGGGATTGAAATCCTGGCTGAGCTCCACTCCTGCGACCGCCAGCCTGAGTGGGGCTAAGTCGGCTGCGGAGGAAAGGACCCCTTTTTCTAATGTGCCTGCCGAAAGGGGGCGCCTTTTCTTGAATTCACACAGGGGAGGCCTCTAAGCAGGCGATTGAAAGACTGCACAGTGTGGGCATCACTGTCTCCTTTTGGCTTTTCAGGACGGATATCCTTGTGCAGGTGCCCGCCTTGAGGGAGGCCAGGGAGAACTTGATGTGCCTCGGTATGAATTCTTGTGTATTGGCCGGTTCCCAGTTGGGTTGGGAAACTTAAAAATATTTAGCAAACTTGTTATTTAACTCTGAATGGCAGACCACTAGATATCCCTGAATTAGCACGAGCTTGCTTTATCAATGCATTAAGTTTTCAAGAGCTTAAAGATAAAAATGTATTATGCCCACGTGGTGGTCTCAGGGTCTTTGGAGTTTTGTAGGTGAGTAGGTGCCGGTGGATACCTGGCTGTAAGCTCCATGAAGGGCTGGGCCTGGTTCTTCCATGTTCAGTGCTGCACATCCTGCTTTTAGTACAGTGCTTGCCACAGAGTATGTAATCAGTAAATACATTTGAATTGAAGGATGCATAAATGGTGCCCCATGGAAGTAGATCAGAGCAGAGGAGAAAAGATAAACTTCACATAGTGGCTGATCAAGTGAAATCCACATTTATTTGGAGCATATCTCAATCCCTTCTTTAAAGGGACTTTTCAGGGAGCTGGGTTTGCATTAGCAGTAGTGAAGGAGAAAACAGAACAGGCTCCATCTTGAAAGCAGGACTCCATCTTGGGCAGGACTGTGGACTTTGAGCTATATGCCCAGTATCTATGGAAACAACATACCAACTGGAAAACTAGACCCCCTCAGATAGAAGAGCCTCAGGGCTCGTACCTGGACTCTCCAATGCCTAAAAGAATACCCTAATTATCTGTGTAACTGAATAGAATCATAAATTCTATTATGCTTATTGGGGTATGACCACAGGCCTATTGATAATTGTCCACTGTTAACTACTTAGGCTTGTGGCATACGAATCACAGGTTTAAGGCATACAAATCACGGGTTAACTTTGATTGTATCTTTCTTTTCCTTTGTTCAGACTAGTTTCAGAGAATTTCGGGAGGTGGGTTTGAGCACGTACACTTAGGGTGTATAAAGTTTTCACAAAAACTGGTCGAGGTCCTTGGCTAAGAGGAGAGTCTACCTTGGGCCCGCCGGTATAATAAACTGCACTCCACTATCTGCATTGTCCTTCTGAGTGAGTTTGTTTCCTGAACGCATGGCTACAACAGCAGAGCTAAGAGTAATATTTTATAAAATTACATGTTTTTAAGTATTTATCTCTGAGCATCAAAGTGTCTTTATTGATGTTAGAGTTGTCTGAGAAATGTGTGACTAGGGCATTCAGTATTTTATTTATCAGATTTTATTGACCATCTGCTGCAGTCCATGGGTTTGCAAAGAGTTAGACACGACTTAGTGACTGAACAGCAACAATTGAGTATCTACTGTGCCCAGTGCTAGAGAGATGCTGATGTCCAAGGCAGAGTTTCTGCCCTCACACTGCACACTGGTGTAGCAGAGGAATGGGCACTAGAACAGGTGTTTCCAGTAATGGGTGTCTAGTGCCAGGGCAGAATCGCCCAGGGTTCCATGTGAACAAACAGGAAGCACATCTTACCCAGCTTGAATGGAATGAGGGATGGTCTCCTGGAGGAACTGGCTTCTTTGAATCCCTCTCAACATACATGGTTCCTTTGAACTGAGTGGGCTGTGGCTTTCCTATTCACTCAGTCTTCAGAGGTGTAGTCCCACTAGAGGTTCTGCCTGGGGCCAACACTGATTCTTCTGCAGCTGCTACTTGACCCACTGTGGAGGAGACCAGAATTATACTTACGTGTTTTCCTCCCGAAAGATGCCAAAATTTGTTGAACAGAGCCTTGTACATAGGGATTTCTGAGTTAAAAATAATATCCACTTATTTAAATGTTCTAGCCATAACGTTTTCTGATTCTAAGTTGGCCATATATTCTCAGATTAAGACATCCGATTTGATGTTGTGAAGCTTAGAATCCCAGGGATGGGGGAGCCCGGTGGGCTGCCATCTATGGGGTTGCACAGAGTCGGACACGACTGAAGCAACTTAGCAGCAGCAGCAGCAGCTTAAAATTTTCCTTTCCAGAATAAAAATTCAAATAACGTGTGTTCCATTTCTTAGTGTTTAATTTTGAAATGAATAACAGGTCAACATTACAAAAAAAAATGGGAGCCTCTCTCCTAGCTGATGGTAGCAAAATAAAGAGCAAAAAGTAGATTTGGGTTTAGAAAGTATCTAACAGTTGAGTAACAATGGTCTCATTTTAAATAGAGTTCACAGTACATATATAATTATGTGTTGCATACACCCACATCCTGTTCTCACTAAGGATGAATTTTGGAGGGGAGCAAATTTAAATTTATCGGTTATTAAAATGAGAGGCTAATAATACTCTCATTTATAGCAGGTGGTACTCAAGGCACTTATTGGTTGGTTCATAGAGAGCTTGGCTGCTTGGAGAGGTGGGACTGTGCCACCTCTCCAACTGTGTGTCACTAGTTGAAGTGGGAAAATAAGACATGATGGTTTACAAAGAATCCAGCTACTTAGAAATCATCTCCATCGGGATGATTTGCACATTTCAAACTCAACCCTAAACCTAAACCCATCTTCTTCTGCCTTAAGCCTGTTTTGCCTCGTGTGCCCCTATCCTGGCAAAAGGTATCACCATCGATCCAGTTGCCCTAAGTAGAACCTTTGATATTTTCCTTTATTTCTCTCATTTCTTCTTCTTGCCCCTCATTCCTTATTTCTAATCATCTTTCAAATGCTGTGGGCTCTACCTTTTATATATTACTTGAATGCATCCACTTTTCTCCATCCCCATGACACTTCTCTATCTCAGAGCTTCATCAGCTCTCACCTGGCTTTTGCTGGCAGGTAGCAGCTTTTCTGATTTCCCCACCTCCCCTCTTACCTCACTCCAAACCACTCCCTCACCACATCCAGAGCTGATCTTCTTTCTTTTTAAAAAGCAGTTATTTATTTACTTGGTTGCATTGGATCTTGGTTGTTGCATCACGTGGCATCTTTTGTTGTGGCTCACAGACTCTCTAGTTGTGGTGCGCGGGCTCAGTAGCTGTGGTGCGTGGGCTCAGTTGCTCCACAGCATGTGGGATCTTAGTTCCCTGGCCAGGGACAAACCTGCATTCCCTGAATTACAAGGTGGATTCTTAACCACTGGACCACCAGGGAAGTCCCGAGAGCTGATCTTCTTAAAGTGCATGTCTTATTGTCCGTCACTTGCTTAAAACCCTTCTGTGGTCCCTCACTATCATCCAAATAATGTCTAGGGTCTTGTGGCTCACAGAGCCCTGCAGGAACAGGCCCTGGGGATCTTGCCAGCTTTGCCTGTTGTCACCTTAACTTCTACACCACAGTCATCCTCCTTCAGTTCTTCAAAGACTCCTTGCTCCCTCTTGCCTTGAGGCTTTCCCTCAAGCTCTTGCCTATGTTTGAAATGCTTACAGTCTCCTCCTTGTCTTTCAGATTTCACCTCAAACATGACTTCCTCCCTGAAACCTTTCTCTTCCTCAGGTCCTCATCCAGTTTCCCTAATACAGGCTCCCACACCTGTGTCAGGGAAACCCAGATGTGAAGGATCCATCATGGCCTCTTTTTGTGTTCTCACTGCTTGTCACTTGAAGGTGAGACTCTCTCTGTCTCAGTGTTATTATTTCCAGTGATTACCATGTGGCTGGTGCTCAGTCAATGCTTGTGTCTAGATCCTGGGGTCCAAAAGGGATGATTGCTGGCAGAAAGATTGGATAGCAAAACATATTATGATTTTAAAAAATTTAAAGGAATTTTGTTCCCAACTCTGTCTCTATTCATTGCAGTTCTGTCCTCCAAATGCCATAAAGTTTCAACGAGCGTGTATAATGGGACAACCTGTGATGGCAGAAAAAGTCCCAGACTCAGGCAATATTTGTTGAACTCTTGTGACATTCCAGGCTGTGTCTTAAGTACAATATACATGTTAATTTAATTCTTAGAACAGTTCTATTGAGTAAGTACTATTAATTTCATTTGGCAGATGAGACACAGAGAATCAGGTCCCAGTTCAGATCCATGCTCTGTCTCTTACTAGCTGTATGACCTTGGGCAAATGACCTCTCCTTCTGAACTCTCACAGCCTGAACTACAAAATGGAAACAACACTTGCTAACAACTTGACTTCCATTTTTTTTCATTTTCTTACACACTGCACATATTACACATTGGCCTTCTGTAGCTCAGTTCTGAAGGCCACCAGTACACTAGTGTATATCAGTACACAAAAGAATGTGAGCTAAGGCACGGGGATGTTCCAGCCCACCAGCTGTCAGTACAGTTTTAGCAGCATAGCCAGTGTGTTTGTTCAATTAAATATTTTATTGCAATTCTTCCTTTTATATTACAAAATGTGTGGAAAATGAAAATAAAAGTTCTGATGCTAGTGATTAATAAGTAGCAACTATTCTGTACTTTGTCAGTTTTTAAACTATGATCTCTCAGCTTTCAAACCCACTCTTGTATATTCTGCTTTGTGGTGCAGGGGCTGGGACTGTGCAAGCCACATTTTTTCTTGGCCAGCTGCTTCCTTTTAGACTACGTTCATAAGGGATGTTAGGGAGACTGCAGGGCTAGATGAGGAAGAAGAGACATTTTCATCTTTGCTTCTGGTTTATTTCTGGCTGGCATCCTGTTCCTGTTGTCAGCATCCAGCAATGCTGCTCCTTCACTCTGACAGAGGTGGTTCATTCCAGAAATAGTTTGTTATAGGTTAAGTTGTGTTCCCCCAAACTCATATGCTGTAGTCCTTGCCCCCAGAACCTCAGAATACGACCCTATTTGGAGATGGAGTCTTTACAGAGGTATTCAGGTTAACACGAGGGTGGGCCCTAATTCAATATGACTGATGTGCTTATAAAAAGAGGAAATTTGGACACAAAAATATACATAAAGGGAAAGCAATGTGAAGAGACACAAGAAGACCATTTATAAGCCAAGAACAGGGGCCTTGAACAGAGTCTTCCTTCACAGAGCTTTCAGAAGAAGCCTGCCCAGTCAACAACTTGATTTTGGACTTCTAGCCTCCAGAATGTGAGACAATACATTTCTGTTAAGTTACCCAGTTTGTGGTGCTTTGCTATGGCAAGCCTAGCAAGTAACATACAGTCCAGTCCAGTTTGAAGCTTTGCCAACTTGCAAAGCCAACATGGTGTCCCTGCAGAGATACCAGCACTGCTGGCTGGCCCTGGTTCCTCTGAAGTCTGGGTCCCAGTCCACTGGGACTCACCTCCAAACCCCTAGTCTTTGGTGTTGTTCGCTCAAGTCATGTCTCACTCTTTGTGACCCCATGGACTATAGCCCACCAGGCTCCTCTGTCCTAGGAATTCTCCAGGCAAGAATACTGAAGTGGGTTGCCAGTTCCTCCTCCAGGGGATCTTCCTAAATTTGAATAATCCCAACCTCTTCCCTTGGTTCTCCCAGCCCAGAACTGCTTTCTGCCATTGCGTCCTCTCTGAGAGCTTAATAATCTTTTTTTGCCCTTAGTTAGCAATTCTTTATTATCTAGTTCAACATTCCCTATATTAAATTCTTTCTGGTAAAATGACTGAAGCCTTGTGGGCATGACCCTGGCTGCCTAGCTGGGGAGGTGGGGCTGCTGCCCCAGTGGGTCTGGAAGGCTGTGCATCAAACCAAAGAGTGTTATTCTCGAGACTTACGATCTAATGGAATTGCCTTGTTGGGTTGTGATTCTGGGGGGATGTATCAACCCTTCCTTCTTTCTTATTCTCCTTTTTGGAATGGAAAAGCCTGTCTCACCGTTGTATTTGGAAGCACTTAACTTGCCTGGTTTTACAGGTTCACAGCTGGAAAGCTGTTTTGCCCCAGGACAAGTCCTACCTCTAGTCTCACCTACATTTGATTTTGATATTTAGAGTTTGGACTTTAGACTTTAAAATTGATGCTAGAATGAGTTACAGCTTTGGGAGCTGATGGGATGGAAAGAATGTATTTTTCATGCAATAAGGACATGCATTTGGGGGGGCGGAGGCGGGCAAGGGTGGAATGCTATGGACAGAATTGCATCCCCACAAAATTCATATGTTGAAACTTTTAATCCCCCATGAGACTCTCTCAGAGAGTATGACAGAAAGATCCTTCCTGGCATAACCCTGTATTAGGTACCTCTAATACAGTATCTCAGAATGTATTAGATACCTCTCCTCCAGTGCCAGAGACAAGAATCGTAGAACTCACAAAATTAATGCAGCTGCAGAGTCGGACAGGACTGAGCCCCTGAGCACTCAGCACTCAGAGACAGAGATGGCAACTTTTGAAGCAAACAAGAGTGTGGACTTTGTTTTCTCATTTGAATATACATTGACTTAAGCCCATTTGCTGAGAGTTTAGTTGCTAAGGAAAAGCACTAAATTGAGGAACAGAATAAACTGTTGAAACTATATGAAGATTGGATCTAAAAGGCTTCATGTAGTTTCGAATGTCTGATCTTCTCACAGTAACCTGCATGTTTCGCACACTCCTTAGAGATTTTCTGCTCTCATGTTGGTCTCCTTAGACTGGGAGCTCCTTGAGGTAGAGTTGGGGGATATTTAGTCCCTTCTGTATCCCCTAGTGTCCATCACTGTGGCTGGCTCATATTTGGCATTTAATAATACTGATTAAACTTTAACTTAATTCTGGAAAAGGGCCAATTTCAACTCCCCATCCTCAGTGTCATCTTGGACCTGTCGATGACCCAGGACAGAGCCTCCAGGGAAAGGGGCAGCCTAGTGCAGAGGAATGTACTTTATCGACTTCAGACAAAAAAAAATGACTTTCCGTTAAGGTGGATTATTTTGAGAGCGCGAGACATAATTTACATGTCAGTCAGTCAGGCCGTGCCAAAATGATTCTCATGTCTGGAGGGAATTTATGTCTCTGCTCTTCTATGCTTAAGGTTTGAAACTTTCCTTATTTAATAATAGTTGTTACTTATTTAACACTAACGTATGTCAGGTTCAATGCTAAGGGCTTTATAAAATTATCTCTCATTTGATAGCCGCATCAATGCTATAAGATAGGTAACCCATTTTATAGGTGAAGCTGAGGCTCTGCAAAGTTAAGCAAATTGTCACTGCCACACTGAGAAATGCAATAACTGGAATTAAAATTCAGGTCTTTCTGACTTCAGTTTGGTCCTTTCCAATGGTCTTCTGTTCTCCTGTCAAGCAGAACCCCTAGACAGTTAGGATGGGGTCCAAGAGACCCCTAAACTCCTTAGGTAAATCTCCTGACTCTATCCACACTGGGATCTTTTCTCCAGATACAAGCCCTCAAATTCTTGTTATTCTTCTGAGAAAGTGATGGCTAAGTTTTCCAGTCCCCAGTTTAAGTTAGTATACACCTTTTCACACCTCATACTGAAGGAGGCTATTTGCAGAGGCAGCGTGAGATTCAGAAGTGAGCAGGGACTTTCACTTTTCTGTATTGTTCCCCTCAATATCTCCTGCCGTATTTGTACTTGGAAGGGTTAATAAGATGATTATGTTATGGATAAACTATTGGTTATACATGGTACTTTGCAATACTATTTTATCTTCTCACATCCACATCTTATTTTATCCACAATCCTGAGAAGCAATGTTGTTAACCCAGACTGGGGATCATCTAAAGGGCCTTCCTGAATGCCTTTGATATGTGTTAAAAATGTTTCTACGTATTTTTTAAGAATAATAAAAGATCAGAGCTACTGAATCATATTTATGGCATTAGGTTTCCAGTATGTCAGGTTTAAAAGAATTTAGGCTAATCTGAGAATCTCTGGATAATGTGGATAATATATCCATGGACATACATGAAAGCTTCCCTTGAAATGGAGATATAGAGAGTGGACATTATCAACCCAATGTTTTCCTTGTTTTTCATCTCTCATCTAAAGATGTATTGAAATTCTATAGCTTGAAATGTCACACAGACTTGGTCACATTTTTCCATGCTAGATGAAGTGTTTTAAGCGTGAGAAGGCCACCTGGATGTTTCAAAATGAGATTGATTGGAAGTCCCCGTCCCCCAACTCCCCCACCCCACGCTGTGCTGTGGCCTTATCCTCAGCTGTTCAGGTTCACACTTTTTAATTCTAATGGTCCATCCAGGGGTGACCATCTCTGCTGGATTTATTTACTCAGTTGAGAGATTGTTGTAAGGTTGAGTCGCTGGGGAAGTTCTGGCCATAGCATCCCCACCCTGAACTAACATTGTCGGTAGAACAAGGTACAGCATCTTAACTCGGGCATAAGGAAAGCAGTGTTCTTACCAGGAAAGTCATGTTCTTACCACTCTGATCCTTCAGAGATTCTGAGCCTGTTCTTGGCTGCACCTTTCAAGCCTCGTTCTCCATCTAAGCTGGAGATTGTGTGCTCTCTATGTCCTCCTCCAGACATTTTGAATTTAAAACATAAAAGAATAGCATAATGAGCTCCCACACACTCTTTGCTCTATCTTTATATGAAACATTTTATTTTGCTGAACCATTTGAAATTAAGTGGCAGGTATTATGATGCTTCACCTGCAAAAGAGCTTTATCGTCCTACATAACCACAATGCCCTGATCACATGTAAGAAATATGACCTTGGTGTAATGTCATTGAGTACAGCTCACATTCAAATTTTCCTTACAGTGTCCTTTATAGCTATTTTGGGAGAGGGGACAATGTAATCAAATCTTTGATATCACTTTTGTGCTAGATGAATTTACATGTAAATTGAAAATGTCTTAGTTGTTTTAAATATCTCAACTCAAGGGACTCAACTTTGATTAATTTTGTATTTCAAACCCAAGTGCACATTCAATACTGTCTCATCTAAGAAGATTTTGAAACATGACATTTGACATTAATACTTTCAGAACTCTGGAATACCCTGGGCCCAATATTCCTGATATATTAAAACTAGAAAGAAAACATCTTTCTTTAGCTGTTTTGGTTGTTGTTGCTGTTTTTAACCATGTTAACCATTTGAGAATGCAAAGTTCAATAATTTTAAGTCTATTCACATTGTTGTGCAACACATCAGCAGCACTCTTTTTTTTTTTTTTTTTTAAGATATGTGTTTATTTGGCTGTGCCAAGTCTTAGTTGCAGCATCCAGGATCTAGTTCCCTGACCAGGGATTGAACCTGGGTCCCCATGCTTTAAGAGCATGAAGTCTTAGCCACTGGATCACTAACGAAGTCCTTCTAGCACTCTTTTCATCTTGCAAAACTGAAAACTAAACTCATACTCTTCTCCCCCAATCTGTTCCTTTTCCAGTGTTCCCATATCAGAGTGTTGGTAACTCCATTCATCCAGCTATTCACACTAGAAACCTAAGGCATGCTTTAAAATTGCCTTTCCTTTACCTTCCATATCCAATCTATTACCAATTCCTATTGATTTTGACTTTCCTAGGTGCTTCCCATTCATCAGCTTGTTTCTGTCCCTAACCCTGTCTCCCAGCCCATGCTGCTGCCATCTTATGCCACCTGGCTCACTGTGACGGATTTCACACCGGCCTCCTTTTCTTCCTGCTCATCCATCCTGGCTCCTAGTAGTTTGTTATCCATACAGAGACAACTATTTCCAAAGGGCAAGTGTCTCTCCTTACTGGACTCTGCCCATGCTATAGCCTCTGCCTGAACAACCCTTCATGCAGGTACTGCATATTTATCCATCACAACTTGGTTATCAGAGAAGCCTTTGCTAACTTCTCTGACAAGATCACATTGCCCATGATAAAGTTTTCCACCAAGTGCATTTCCCTCAAACACTTAGAATGATTACAGTGCCTCTGCTGGTCTTCCTCACTAGACCAGAAGCTCTTTGAGGGTAGGAACTGTGTCACTTTTTGCTCACCCTTGTATCCTGAGCACCTAGAACACACTCGTGAAACATTTGATGAATGAATGAATGCATTTCCTTCTGATCTATTTTCATATACTCTCATGTTTGCAAAAATAGAAACATCTTGTACCTACAATTTTATAGCTTTTCTCCTGCACTTAGCAATAGGCAAACATTTGGGTGCTGTTTTTTTATTGACAAAACCCACTCTTTGGACATTTTGCTGTTTCCGATTACTCCTTGACTTTTCATTTGGAAAGTCGACTTTAGGGTTGTGTATAAACAGCAAACCTGAATTAGTACTGGCTGCTGTATGGTTTCTGACCTATTTTTCAAGGCCCATGTCTGCACCTGGCAACATCTCTGGTCTGTGCAGGAAGGGTAGCCCAGTGGTTGGTATGTGGGGTCAGAGAGATGAGCTGCTCAGCTCTGCTCTGCTTCTGTCCCAGTTAGGCTCATTTGAATACAGTGGAAAGAGTCTCAATTAAGCTACTTCAGTAGAAGTGGAATCTAGGCAGAAATCTCTCTGAAATTCTAAGTGGAGCTGCAACTAGAGCTAGACACTCCATCCAGATTCAGAGCAGCATTGGGATTTGGGCAAAAGGAGTCCATGGCTCTCCACCCAGTCTCAGGGTGACCTGTCTCAGCTACTCTGTACATATCAGCTTTGATCTCTGCTTTAACTTTCCAAGCTCCTCTTCTTACTTACAGTTTTTGCTTTTCAGAAGTTTGGTTTCCAAATGGCTTTAATTTGGCATGGTTCTGACTCAATCTCTGGCATCTCTTGATACATCTTTTTGCCTCTTATTTCAGTTCTCACGGAAAACTGTGTTTCTTTTTTCAAATTAGAGAGTCTCTAGTTGTCCCATTTGATGTTTTTAGCCAGCTCCATGTGTCCTTGAACTACTGTCTATGTGCACATGGCTGTCTTTGGATGGGGGCATCCACTCTAGCTAGTAACAAGCCCCAAAATGACTTACTGGGCAATAGAAGAGGTGAACTGGAAACTTTCCATTAGAATAGGGCATGGGCAAATCAGGTGCTGTAACTGACTTAGTACAGCCTGTGTGACCTGGAACGAAACACTCAACTTCAATTTTTTTTTTTCCCCTTCGTACTGGGGTATGGAGAAGGGAATGTTCACCAACTCCAGTATACTTGCCTGGAGAATTTCATGGACAGAAGAGCCTGGTGGGCTACAGTCCATGGAGTACAAAGAGTTGGACACTGCTGAGGGACTAACACTTTGACACTATAGCCGATTAACAATGTTGATAGTTTCAGGTAAATCCAACTTCAGTTTTAAGCCTTGGTTTCCTCAACTGTAAAAAGAGGAAAAAAACCTATTTTACCAAATTCTCAGGATATAAGAAAATAAGATGAGATAAAGCATGTAGGATACTTAACCCAAGAACATGACAATGTTTCTCTTCATAGTAATAATATCATTTATAATATATTAATGTTTATAATGAGTATATTAATATACATTATGTATTTTAATACATTCTTTGAAAAAATTGCATTTTCATATTATAAATATAATAGAGACTTCCCTGGTAGTCCACAGGTTAAGAATCTGACTTGCACTGCAGGGGACATGGGTTCAATCCTGGTCAGAGAATGAAGAGCTCACATGCCACAGAACATCTAAGCCTGTGCGCCACAACTACTGCGGTGCTACAAATAGAAAATTCAGGGACTGCAATGAAAATCCTGGGTGATGCAGCTGAATAAATAAATATTATAGCGTATAATACACATAATATGTTTTTATATACATTTGGGATAATGTATTTTTCAAATTACCTCTTTAATCTGGCTTACTTCTGGGAAGAATTTCCCAGACAGCTAAATACTTGTGACCCTCAGTAGAATAATGTTTCTGACGCACAGGGTGGAGTGATGGGAATGTTTATTTCCCCGGGGGAGATGGTGGTCTATGGGCCCCTCTGCACTGACTATATGGAAATGATCCAAGACAAGAGGGGGATAATAAACAGCCTGTGGATACTAACAAAGGCCATTGTACTGAAGGAGTTTTTTGGTCTGGAGCCAGAAGCCAAATTTAGAATAAAAGGCACATACTTTCTTTTCTACAGAAATGCTTGAATAATAATAGCTAATGCTTACTGTATGCCAGGCATTATGTGAGAGGCTTCACATATTAACTCATTTCCTCCTCTTCACAACACATCAAGGTGGATACTGTTATTAGCTACAATTTATAGATAAAGAAACTGAGACTTTGATCTGAGTTTTTTTTAGATCCTTTCCATAAATTATAACCAATTGACCTTGCTCTGACCTTATGTCCGTCTATAGTACTCTGTACTCTGAACCCCGTTGTTGGTATTGCTGTTCCTCCAGGTCTAATGTCTTGCCTTAATTCTCTGATGTCTTCCAGGGATAACATTCTTCCATGAATTTCAAACCTGAGGCCTGCCACCAGAGCCCTTAATATCTTTCCCCGCCCCCCACAGCCCAGAGGTCTTTGGGGCTTTCCTGGTGGCTCAGATGGTAAAGAATCTGCCTGCAATGCAGGAGATCTGGGTTTGATCCCTGGTTTGGGAAGATCCTCTGGAGTAGGATATGGAAACACACTTTGGTATTCTTGTCTGAAGAGTTCTATGGACAGAAGTCCATAGGACAGTCCATGGGGTTGCAAAGTCAGACACAACTGTGTGACTAACACAACACAGAGGTCTTTTATTTTATTTTTTTTACACCTATTACACCACAGATTTGTAAGGAAGGGGTTCCAGCAGCTCAGGCTCCTTTCCATTGGTTCCTACATAGAATGCTTCTCTAGGGGGAGAAGACTGGTGCTTCAGTTGAGCCCAAGTACTTTTCTCTTGGCTCTCTGTTTTTCTGATTACTTTCCTTCACACATTTCAGGAAGCTATCTCAGCTCTTAGAGGGCTGAATCTGCTCAGTGTTTACATTAGTTCTCTTGTCCAGAGCCTTGCCCTTAGTTTGTTTGTTTCCAGCAGTGCCACCAGCATGCTGGGTAACACTAGACTCTCCCAGTTTCACCCTGAGAACATTTGTGAGGAATTCTTTTTTGAACATGATGTCTACAATATCACCTTTGTTGTAGAAGACGCACATGCATGTGACTAAAGGAACAATTCCATGTTTTCTTAAAGGCTTGGAGAACCTACAGTGGGTGCCGCTCCCCTTGCCCTTCACGTCGGTCATTTTGGCAAAATACTGAAAGTTGGCAGTTTCAGCCAAAACGAGAGAACCCCTTAATATCTTGAGAGCAAGCTCGACCAAGAAGCAAACGAGGACATGAAGTCATAATAGGATAAGAAGTGAGAGGTGTAGAACATGGAGTAGAGCGTACTTCATTGCTGTCCCCAAAGAGACAAGGAAGCCAGAGGTTTTTGTCTAAGTTTTTGTCAGGTGAAGGTCGCTCTTGGACTCTCCAGCACCTCTGGTGGTTTGGCGTGCTCTTCTTGCTGGAGGAGCCTCTCAGGTAGAGTGATACTTTGGGTGGGTCACCTCTAGATGGATATAGGCATGACATCCATATTGTGTGCTCGATCACTATGTGATCGTGCCTGTTTTTGTGTCCCTAAAATGGTGATCAAAGTACTTAACTGCACTGCATTAGTGGAAGGAACAAAAATTCACAAAACTCCTCTCATAGTTCCTGGACTATATTTGATGCGCAATAAATGGTAGCTTTAGTAGCAATATGTTAACATGGGGAAACAGTGGCTCTTCTTCTGTAGCTGACTTAAGACTTGTTTCTATCAATATAATTTGTGTTATGGAAGACAATTGAGTGGAGTCAGAAGGGGCAATTGTGGCCAAAGAGAGAGAACCCCTTAATATCTTAAGAGCAAGCTTGACCAAGAGGCAAACTAGAACATGAAGTCATAATAGGATAAGAAGTGAGACGACTCTATGGTATAGAACATACTTCATTGCTGTCCACAAAGAGACAAGGAAGCTAGAGTTTTTTGTCTAAGTTTTTGTCAGGTGAAGGTCACTCTTGGGGGGCATGGACTCTCCAGCATTTCTAAGAATAGAAATTTTCCTTGAAGCAGCCACCCATTTGTATGGGGACAGAATCTATTCTTTACAAGCATCATAAAGCCAACTAGCTTAGTAAGATATAATTAGATTCTTTTCTCGGGAGTAAAGCTTTTGCCAATGGTTGTATATTTCATTGCATGGTAGGAAAATAAAGTTTACACAGAATGGAATTATTTTGCTTGTACCTGTAAGGAATATTTTCTATTTCATGAATCTCAGAGCTTATCCAGTTTGACATAGACACACAGATTGTGTTTTTTACCTTTGCACTAAAATCTAATCATAGATCTTATCACACTCATGGTACAACTTTGTGTGTACTTGCCTACTAGGAAAATGGAGGGTTTGGGGGACGATAACAGTCTTATTCAGGTCGTGGAGTGGGTGGGTTTGGGAGGTATATGGAACATTATTGGGGAACTTGGTGAACAGGATCCACCATGAATGAAGAATTGACATATTCTTGGACTTCATGGTGGTCCAGTTGTTAGGACTCTACCTTTCCACTGCATGGAGCACAGGTTTGATCCCTGGTCAGGAAACTAAGATCCTGCACAATGTATGGTGCAGATGGAAAAAAAAAAATCCACGTTAGTAGTGGTCGTGGTTGCACAACTTGGTGAATAAACTAAAATCACAAACAAACAAAACAACCACTGACTTGCCACTCAAATATTCATCAGTAGTGGAAAAGCAATGGCAATGCACTCTAGTACTTTTGCCTGGAAAATCCCATGGATGGAGGAGCCTGGTAGGCTGCAGTCCATGGGATCGCTAGGAGTCAGACACGACTGAGCGACTTCACTTTCATTTTTCACTTTCATGCATTGGAGAAGGAAATGGCAACCCACTCCAGTGTTCTTGCCTGGAGAATCCCAGGGATGGGGGAGCCTGGTGGGCTGCCGTCTACGGGGTCACACACAGAGTCGGACACGACTGAAGCGACTTAGCAGCAGCAGTGGAATGTGAAAATGTGGCAAAGATAACACATAGAAGATAAAAAACAGACAGAAATGTGGTTGAATCTTAAAACAGATAAAGATGAATGAAAGAAGACATACTAAAAATGTACATAAGTATAATTATGCTTATGCACATTAAAAATTTTATACACAAAAAACTATATTATTTATGGATGCTTATTTAGTTGGTAAATCTATAATAGAAAATATGAAACTGTCAATGTGATTAATTGTAGGCTGCAGAAAGTGATTAGGACTAGGAAGACGTACAGAGGGTGCTCTCCTGGTGATGCATTATATCAGGTTATACTTACATTTATCTTTAGAATAATTTATTAAATTGTATGTTCATGTTTAATCATATATTCATGTTACAGATTTTTTCTTAAAGTTTAAAGAACAAGATTTGGCCTTGATACAGCATTTCAGAAACAAAGAATTGAGTTATATTCTTAATTTTGTTGTATTTGAAGTGGTTGGGTGGAATGAATATGGCCAGTGTTGTTTATAATCTGAGAGGTTGTAGAGGACAAAATCCACGAAAGGCATTGGGTCATGTGCTGTCCTCAGCTCTCCTAGAGGAGGTGCTTAGCATCATAGAGGTAAAGTTCTGAGCCCTTCCTGGCCAAGGCCTGCAGGAGGAGTTTGGCTTGTGTGTGTCTTTGTGGCAGGCACAGGGAACTAGTTGTATACACAGCCCGTCTTCTGCGCATACAAAGCCTGTATACAGGCTGTAACTTTGTTCAGCTATCACATGGCTATTTCTTGATCTTGGGGAGATGGACTAGTCCCAGTGGATGAATTGTATTTGATGCAAGCCAATCATAGTATTCAATTTATATTTCCTGGTATTTGGTCTGAGGTGGCCAAGTGGCCTGGAAAAGTATCACGGGGATTTCAGGAAATACTTCTCTCTCTGATAAAAAGAGAGAGATGGAGAAGAGATCTGTGCTTTTTTGTCCTGATTTTGGACCAGAGTTCTGTGGAAACATGGTGTTTTGTACTGCGACAGCTATTGTGTGACCATGTCAGTATACCTTTATCATTCCAAGGGAGATAGAGTGAAAGATGGGAAAATCTTCTGTCCTTGATGACATCACTGGACTTCTGGATCAATCTGGGACTCCACACTTCTAGCTTCTTATAATGTAAGACTCATTGTTTAAACCACTTTTGATGGGATATTCTGTCGTTGAAGCCAAAAGCATCTTTTTTTTTTTTTTAACCCTGGGCACAGCTTGGGCAAGGACTGAACCCTGGGCACAGCTTGGGCAAGGACTGAACCCTGGGCACAGCTCGGGCAAGGACTGAACCCTGGGCACAGCTTGGGCAGGGACTGAACCCTGGGCACAGCTTGGGCAAGGACTGAACCCTGGGCACAGCTTGTCCAAGGACTGAACTCTGGGCACAGCTTGCCCAAGGACTGAACCCTGGGCACAGCTTGGGCAAGGACTGAACCCTGGGCACAGCTTGCCCAAGGACTGAACCCATGCCACCTGCAATGGAAGCATGGAGTCCTAGGGAATTCCCAGAAGCCCAAAGCATCTTGATTAACAGAGCTCTGGATGAAGAACTAGTTTGCGGGGAATATCAAAGGCCCCGATTTTAGGAGTAAGTACCCATGGAAGAAAAGAAGAGCTGAAGCAGAACTGGAACTCCAGGAGAGGGAGTCACCATTGGCCAGGAAAGAGGGATTGGACTCTTGCAGGTCGTTGCTGCCCACTGCCACAAGAGCAGTGAGTGCAGGTGCAGACAGCAGAAGCTGCTTTGGTGAGATGCCGAGCACTAGGGTAGCTGTAGTAGGCAAGCCCAGCAGTTCTCTCCTTGGATACAAGAAGCCAGGGCCAACATGATATTACAGCTCTGATAGCCTGGGTGTGGCGGAGGAAACGGGTGCTTTAGAGTTGAGAACTGGGTCCTGCCACTCACTTGAGCAGAGCTTCACTTTCCTCAGCTGTAAAATTAAGTAAGTCATATTAGCACCATTGGGTTGTTATAAGGATTAAAATGCATTAACGCCTATAAATTTCCTAGGATACAGCAAAATGTTAATAAAAGACAGTTTTTTCTATTTAATGGAGACCTGCAGATGCAATGAAAATACTTGACAATCCACTACTAGACTCCAAGACCAATAGATGCTGAGTGAGGTCAGGCCAACTTGAGACTTCATAGGGCAATCTGGTGTTGACCTACCTGGATTGGTCTTCCAAGAGAGAAGACCCTGGGGATGGAGCTTCTAGGGGCCATTTCTTCTCTGCCCCCTGAGGCATATCTACAACAATAAACAATAGAGAGGGGGAAAGGGATCACTAATAATTGCCATGACATTGTTTTCCCCTGAGCAGGGAAGAAGACAAAGACAGATGACACGCAGTGTTGACAGAAATAAGAATGTCAGAGCTACATAGGGCTTTCCAAGGTTCCTGAGGAACTGAGTCGGGGGCTTATCATGAGGTCCCGGACTCCTGGATGGAAGGAGGAAGAGGATTTAGAATGTCCCATGTCCATTTCGTCATTGACACCTTGGGATATAGAAGCACCGGAAGTACAAATGTAATGACAAGAACCAGAGGCTTCCTGATCACGGATATGATGGGGGAGGTGGACCAGAATAGCCACACGGCACTAATAAAAGACTCTGAGAAGCCACTCCTTTTCTATGGAGCCCCTTCCTACACACCCTTCTAAGTAATTTCTAACCTTGTGATGATTACAGAAAGAAGAAGAATAGAAGTTACTGGCGTTTGTAGTAACAGGATGAGAAAGTGCGAGACTTCCTGTTATGTGTGTGTGACAGCTGGTGATAAGTGGAGGGCCCTGCACAGGAAATCCGCCCAGCTTCTGCAATGTGACCTGCCTGAAACTTGGGCGCTCCTTCAGTCTGAGTGTTGATGGCAGGACAAAGGGGCACCTGGACCATGGACGACGTGGTAGAGAAGAGTTTGGAAGGGCCCTTGGCACTGTCTACAGATGAGCCCCCCGAGAAAAGGGGAGACCTGGTAGAAATCTTAAATGGGGATAAAGTAAAATTTGATGACACAGGACTCTCCTTAATTCTGCAGAATGGCCTGGAGACCCTGCGGGTGGAAAACGCTCTGACCGACGTCATCTTGTGTGTGGACATCCAGGAATTCTCCTGCCACCGCGTGGTGCTTGCCGCGGCCAGCAACTATTTCAGGTCAGCAGCCTAGGACCAGAGTCAAATCGGGTGCAGGTCGTAAGGGAAATCTGAATTGATGCGACAGCCCGATTGAACTGGTTGGCTGTTGTATTGACGGTTTGTCTATTTGTTTAGGTTTGCGTGTCTATTAAAAATATGTACAAGAAAGGAAGCTATTAAACCTTAAAGTTTAGAATATAAGTCTTACTAAAAGAGAGCTTGCATCATTTCAAAGCAATGTTTATACCTTATGGCGAGCTTTAATGTGTATATGTATTAGTCCAGAGGGTGGAAAATTACTGAAGTTATGGGATTTTTCCCCCCAGTACCTGACTACTGTACTGGAAACATAATGCTGTCTTTGTTCAGCAACAGATATGGAGAAAATGATGTGGCTACTCTTAAAGTTAGCCAATGACTTACTGAAAAGCAGGGGCTTCTGTTGTTGTGTAGGGAGCGGGGTGGGAAGGGAAAGCAGTTACAAAGGTGCTTTAGAAGTTAGAGACGCCTAGTTAAAACAAACTTAGAGATCGGGGTTCCAACCCACCCTGCCCCTTTCTGAGCCTGGACTTTAGGCAAGTAATTTAATGCTCTGAGTTCCTGTTTTGTCATCTGTAAGATGGGAACACTGATGCTTATCTCTCAGGATTATTATCATAATTAAATGTGAGAGGGAAGAGTTTCACACAGTGCCGAGAATTTAGTAAATGCTTGATATATCTCTGTTGAAATTCTTCACCTCAGTCTATTTCAGCTAAGAACCATGTAGTGAGCAAATTCTTGGGGGAAGGAATGTGAGAGAATCAGGAACCTTGTGAATTTGGCTGGATCCAGAGTTTTTCAGATCAATGTAGACATGGTGGGAACCAGTTCCCAAGGGAAATGTGGATGCACAGGTAATTTGGGGAACTTGAAAAGAAATAAAAATTGTAATTCTTCTTATCAAGATTCTTCTTAACTCTTGGTTCTGGCTGAGGAAATGAAAAGCTATTTACTTATGTAAATATCATGGAAGGTATTTTATTTTATTTTTTGAGATGCTTAGGGGAAAATCTTTGGAATTCCAAGAGCAAGGTCTACATGCTGTTGTGAAACTGATCAGGTCCCATATGTAGACCAGGCAAGGGGATATCTGGGTTTGTAGGAAGTAGGGTCTCTATGTGCCAAGCCGACAATTATCTGATTTTATTTTTGCAACAGCATGATGAAAGTGCCTGATATACCCTTTTACAGATGAGGAAATGAAAACCCAGCATGACATATCTAGTCATTGCTGGAGCACAGATTGGGCACATTCTAGAAATTTTTGTTTTTATTGCAGTACAAACTGCCCCTCAATTGGAGGCTTTACTCCACAAGAAGCATGTAAAAGGTAACATGTAGGCACAGCTATAAGGCTGGGTTGACATATATAAACACATTACTTACTCCACCAGTATCGATCATATGCTTTCACACTGATCACAACCCCTTTCAGAAATGAAAGAAAGTCAATTTAGCCTATGTATGTGCTGAGCACTCACTTTCAGGTTTATTCTTTTTGCTTTGAGTCACTAGAAAACTGCTATCATAAAACAAGTACCTGATTACCAGTTTCATTAGGTGCTCGACCTGGCTACGAAATAGGACTGCCAGCTATGTGTTTTTGCGTACATCACTGGTTTCTCTAGTCCTGGGGTTTCTCAGTCCAAACAGAAGGTGTTTGGGTTCAGGTCCTTCTGAGCCTGATGATCTAGAATACTTAGGGAGTGTGCGTGCGGGAAAATGTGTGTCAGCCCCAGAAACAGCCATAGGGCAACGAAAAGCTGGAGGCAGCCACGTGGTGAATGTGTCTGCCAGTGGATGACAAGTCTCTTCCCAAACTGCCTGGTCATGAAGGGGAATTCCTTCCATTCTTTTTTTTTGATTCTTATCTTGGTATTTCCAGGGTGACTCTCCCCCTATAATGAATGCAATCCTGGAGACAGGATTCTTTTTTTCCAGTGCTACTGTTTAAAATAACTTGTGTTGTTGACCACTTATTGTAGGTAAAGCCCTGTGCCCCCTGTGTCACATACAGTCCCACTTAATCCTCATGACAGCCCCCCGGATGTGGGGAATTGTCTCCCCAATTCTTGATGAGGAACCCAAGCTTGGAGTGTCTTAGTTAACACAGTGCCCAAGTGAGGTTGGGACCCAAGACTGACATCAAGTCTTACACTCCCTCACTGCCTGGCTTGTTTCTAAGATTTTGAAAGGGCCTGGGAGCCAAGTTCCTCTTACGGTCAGGCTTCGGAAGGGCAGAGAGTCTGCTCTGTCTGAGAGGCTTCTGACATAGCCCCCTGAGCTCTGGAGGGCCTGAAGCTGGTTGTAAAATTTTGTAAGTTTTTTTTTCTTCTTCATTGAGAATATAAATATTTTCCACTTAGAGATGGAGCCATCGTTTATTTAACCAATTCTCTATCGACAGACATTTGGATTGTTTCTAATTGTTTGCTATTATAAACAATGTTATAATGAATAATCTTTTATGTCCTTTCATATGCATGTAGGAATGTCTGGGGGAGCCTTTCTAGATGAGAGTTTGCTGAGTCAAAGAGAAATGCAGCTGCAGTTTAGTGGCTATTGCCAAATTCTTCTTAAAAGGGGTTCAATAATTTTGAGCTCCCTACAACCTTCCCAGAACAGTATAGCATCTAACTTTGGGGTTTTTCCCAATCTGATAGATGAGAAATAGTATCTCAAGGTAGTTTTAATTTGCATGTCTCAATTTTGATAAGGTCAAATATCTGTTTTTTTGGGGTATGTTTTTGAAATTTTTTTCAATGAATCATTTAGTTTTTTGCTGTGCAGAGTCGTCATTGCTGCATGAGCTTTTCTCTCGCTGGGGAGAGTGGGGACTACCCTATGGCTGTGGTATGCAGACTTCTCATTGTGGTGGCTTCTCTTGCTGAGGAGCACGAGCTCTTGGGTGCACGGGCTTCAGTAATTGCGGTCCTGGGCTCTAGAGCGCAGGCTCAACAGTAGTGGTGCACAGGCTTAATTGCTTCTTGGTATGTGGGGGTCTTCCCGGACCGGGGATGGAACCCATGTCTCCTGCACTGGCAGGCGGATTCTTTACCACAGAGCCATCAGGGAAGCCCATATGTATTTTCATATGTTTAAGGGTCATCTGCAGTTCCTTTGTGCTCAGTTGTGCCCAACACCCTGCGACCCCATGGACTGTAGCATGTCAGGTTCCTCCATCCATGGGATTTTCTGTGAGCCATCATTTCATAGCCTTTCAAATAAAATTTACTTTTATAAAAAATTATCTTAATCAAAATACTACATGCAAATACTTAACAAAAAGTCAAACAGTATTTAAAAGCTAATAATGAAAACCAAAAATTCCTCTTCACTTCCCCCACCTGTCAGTCCTGATCACTAGAATCCACCATTTTCGATGTTTAGCTGTTACTGTTTCTTCTGTTATGATATTTATATTTCTATAAAAATATTCTTTTATTGCTCTTTCATTTTTCAATGTTAGACATCATTCATTCATTTTCAGGCATGTTTGATAAGGATTTAGCACTTAAACCCATCTCCCTTACTTATAATCTCTCAGTATAATACTATCACATTTTTGATATATTTGTATTAAAAGTGTACATTATACCCATGAATACATTGTTTTCTGTTGAGCCAAATTGTATGTTAAGGTTACATTTTCTTTCTTATAAAACTTTTTGTCTTTGCTGAAGTTAATAACTCACTCTTTTTTTTTCCATTTGCTTAGTTTTCGGGATATTTTTTGCTCACAGCCTCTCCATGGTTATGTTTCATGTGGTCCAGTGCATCAGAAGACCTGTCAGTTCTATCCACCCTCAGCATCTTTCTCACTCCCATTATCTCAAACAGCTCCTCTGAACCTGCTGCCCAGCTACTGTCTAGCTGCTTGTGTAAACACAGTGGCTGTAAATAGGGACTATATTAGTAACTCAGACAATGTAGTTCCCTTTGGGGGCCTATTTAAAAGTCTAGAGTGGAATGAGGAAGCTGGGAAAACACTAGAGTAGAGTTGAGGCTGAGAAAAGGGTGAGGGAGAATAAAGCTTAGAAAAAATTAGGGAAGTACAGGTTTAACATTTATAACAATGTTTTAAAAACTTTTATAAGACCTCTAGTGTCTTTCATAAGATTGCTACTAAGCTGCCATTTGGTTTGCTTCTGGACAGTTCCCCAAATCAAAGTCGTTAGAAGGGCTTGTGCATCCTGCATACCAGGCCACACTTACGGAATGATCTCCATTTAAGCCAGTGGTTCTGCCCGTTTGCAGGTGAGCATCTCACTGCAGAATATGGCAAATTCTGAGGTTGACCCATGAGGGCAATCGTGTTGTGATTCCCAGGGTTGGCAGAGGGAGGAAAGTACCAGTGATGTAGGTAGGGCTTGTCAGGCTACCCTTAGTCCTATGTGATGAGCCACTCTTCCTATGTGAATATATAAGCTTCCAGGCTGAGGCTATCAACAGCAAGCTCATTTGTTGCTGCTGATGCCTGAAATCTCTGCCTGGACTTGGCCCCTGCCTTGTACCTCAGTACTTCAAGTCTGTGGGTCTGGTTCCCTGAGGCTGTGATAAGCGGACTTTACTCACTAGCTACAAAAATCAAGCTCAAGGCCAGGAATGGGAAGAGTATTGTGGGTACAGTTTATTAATAATTATTCTATATTAGCCAATTACTGGATGGCAGAAAGGGGTCAAGGGTAAACTGGGCTTACTCTTAAGCTCTGTTTAGATGTAATTCTTGGCGTTTTCTCCATAATAATGTAAACTATCTAGAAAGGAGCCAGCAAATGCAGGTGATAGAATAAACAAAGATGAGTTACAGCCGTCTGAGTCTGGATTTAAAATCTGGCTAATGGCAAAAACATCGAGGATTGCTACTGGCACACTGGGCACTGCTAGTGAACTCAAATGAACTGATAATTGTACTTCTAGCGCTGGGTTGTGTATTTTACACCTTTGATATTGTCCTTTTGGCAGAACCATTATGGTGGTTAATAATTAAGTACTATAGATCTATAGTCTCTTACCTGCAATTTCAAAATCCCCAAAGTGCTAAAAATGGGAAAGTTTTCCATAATTTATTTGATCACCAAATCTAACTGGAACTCCACTCACCTGGTGAAGAGACAGCTTCTGAACTGAGAGGAGGCTACTTAGACTCTTTATTTTCCTTAAGACACTATTCATATATTCACTGCTGAGGTGCGTGCTACTGTGTTGAACTGAGGAGTGTTGGAGGTGCTATGTAGTATTCGTGATATGGTAAAAGCCAAACAATTCTGAATGCCAGAGCACATCTGGCTGCAAGATTTTGCAGTAAGGGGTTAGGAGATTTTCTGATAAAGTTAATTTTCATTTTGGGGGTGGTTCTTCCACCTTTTTTTCCGGCATATTTTATACTTATTTGTTGTTGTTCAGTCACTCAGTTGTGTCTGACTCTTTGTGATCCTATGGACTGCAGCATACCAGGTTTCCCTGTATTTCACTGTCTCCCAGAGTTTGCTCAAACTTGTGTCCATTGACTTGGTGATGCCATTCAACCATCTCATTCTCCTTTGTCCCTTTCTCCCTCCTGTCCGCAATCTTTCCCAGCATCAGGGTCTTTTCCAATGAATTTATGCTTATATTACATACTTATACTTGTAAACATGGTTTCCATATAACCTGCATCTTGCTTTGCACCCTTTTTTCTTGTTATCATTAGCCTATAGTGTTCCATAGTTTTCATGAATACTATTTATTTATTTAGCTACCATTTTTAACAGATGCATAATATGAAAATCATTCATTATGAATATAGGTTGCTTTCAAAATTTTTTTTTTATAAAGTACGTGGTAATAAATACCTTGTGTTAAGTACGTAGGGCTTCCCAGATGGCTCAGTGGCAAAGAATCCGCTCGCCAATACAGGAGACTTAGGACGTGCAGGTTCGATCCCTGAGTTGGGGAGATCCCCTGGAGGAGGAAATGACAACCCACTCCAGTATTCTTGCCAGAATAATCCCATGGACAGAGGAGTCTGGTGGGCTACAGTCCATGGGGTAACATATACAACTTAGTGACTAAGCATGAATACACATTAAGTACTTTTCACAGTTTGGAAATGGAAAACTAACATTTTTTGAGTATTTATTGCGTGCCAAGAACTTTGTTGGATTCGTTTTTATTTGATTTAATCTTCAAAATATTGGCAATTAAATAACAACACGTTGATAGCCTTTGTCTCCATTTCACCCTCCAGGGAATTCACTTCGATAGGAAGAATGGTTTCCATATTGGGACCCAAACTGAAGATAGACCTCTCCACTGGGCAGGAATATGGCTGTTAGGACATTGCCTGTGAAAGACCATTAACTCCCTCTCCCTGCCATGCACTAGTGTGGTCCACACAAGCTGAAAATGACAAGAAGATGTAAAAATGATTGCGTTTGTGTGCATACACACACAGGCATAGGCAGGATACAGTAGGAATGCTCACCCAATTTGAGTCTGGGGGCTGAGCTGACAGATCCTGGTAGCAGAGACCCAGCATGCCTGAGGGTACTGGCCTGGGTCAAAGGGCTAAGTAAGAAATAAATATGCAGGTCAGGGTGTGAGGTGAAGAGACACTATGCTTTGAAAGCACAGGACTTCAGTCCCTATGGGACATCGCTGGGGCTGGAATCATTAAGTGCTGACAGAGTGGAAAGAACACCATCTCAAGATTCTGCCACTGGCATTTGAGTCCTTCCCCTGCCACTTCTTGGCTGTGCAATACTGGAGAAATTGTTTGGCTTCTCTGAGGCTCAGCGAATTATCAACAACACAGTGAGGCTAATGATTTGCATTGACCTCTCCTGGTGAGTTAGTCTGAAATACACATAATAAAATGGATTCATTTGTAAATCTATTTCTCTCAATATTGTATTCCTGGCAATAAGTCAGATTTCTTAGTTCCAAGGAATAGAAATCAACTGACTCTTTGGGGAAGGGATTTATGTAGGTAACTCCTCCCAAAGGCTGGAGTACCAAACTCAGAAAACAGACAGCATCAAGGGAGGCCAGGCAGTGTCCAGGACCAGAGCCTAAAGCCACTTCAAACCCGTGGTGAGGAAGACTTGGAAGCCAATGCTAGCACAGCTGTGGCCCCTGGCGCGACTCCACTGCTGTCTTGGGAAACCGGAGGCTGCTGCTATTTCTGCTGCTTCTACCAGAATAGGTTCTCTGTTTCTGCCTCTTTGTGTTACCAGCTCCCAGTTCAGAGCCTGGGGTTGGTTCATCTGATTAGTCAAGTCTGAGTTAGACACATTAGGTTGTTAGCTGTGACAGAAGCTGGGAAAGTGAGCATCAGGCTTTTGTAGCTTCTGGATAGGGAAGTGGCTTCTGTGCCACACACCATCTTCAAACAGAGTTGTGCCACACCTAGGGAGGGTTTCAGGTGTCGGGCAGCCAACAAATGCCAAGGATTCTTTACATGCAGCTACTATGTGACAGGCCTACATTAGATAGAGAACAAGGCTTAAGGTAATATGAGCTAAACAAGTATTAGGGAATTTCACTGCTGTTGTCACATATGCATCAGAAATAAAGCTTCTGAGATCTTAGAAGAGAAGAGGACCATTACTAGCATTTTTATTCCTCCTTTCCCTCCAAATTGTAGGTAGTCCTTTGCATACTAAAAAGTAGGCTGAATGCTGAAGAATTGATGGTTTTGAACTGTGGTGTTGGAGAAGACTCTTGAGAGTGCCTTGGACTGCAAGGAAATCCAACCAGTCAATCCTAAAGGAACTCAGTCCTGAATATTCATTGGAAGGACTGATGTTGAAGCTGAAGCTCCAATACGTTGGCCACTGGATGCCAAGAGCCAACTCATTAGAAAAGACCCTGATTCTGGGAACGATTGAAGGCAGGAGGAGAAGGGGATGACAGAGGATGAGATGGCTGGAAGGTATCACCGACTCAATGGACTTGAGTTTGAGCAAGCTCTGGGAGATGTGAAGGACATGGAAGCCTGGTGTGCTGCAGTCCTTGGGGTCACAAAGAATCAGACATGCCTGAGCAACTGAACAACAACCGCAACAGTACATACCTGTGAGAATGTGTGGTGTGAAGGCATCATCCATCTTATATGGAATTGGAATTAGCTTGAAAGTGGGATGAGCTGCTGCTGCAGAAGCAGACACCTTGTAAATGTTTGACATGAATAAAAACTTGATATTCCTCCTGCAGGTTCTGTCACTGATTAAGTGGCATCCTGGTCCGAGCAGGAAGTACTCAGAGTCAGGAGTCTATTGCACAACTTCAGAAAAGGGAAGGATGATAAAGCGTGGTCACCACAGGAAAAACTAGAAGGAGCAGTTAGGAAGTCCAAAATGCTTCAGAACATTGTGGATTCGACAGGCCACTCATGTGACCCTCTGGGCACAGATGTGCCGTGCCCACAGAGTGACTTCTGCAGACCTTTGGAAGATGCTGCCAGGGGTTGCTGTCTCAGGGCAGAGTGCAATCAGGTCTTTTGAATTCTCAATAAATGTCATCTCTGTCACTTCCACCCTAGCATCTAGGGCATAGGGATCTTCTTTCAATCAGGAAGAGAAAAAAATATTCTTCTCCAGTTTTGAATAATGTTCCATTTAGCATTCAACTAAAACACAACAGAGAAATAATTTCATCATTTACATCTCAAGTTCTGACCTTTATCTCTGAATCAAATACACAGATATGTAACTGTCCCTCAATGAAAATGCCTTTACAGAGCTAGATTCTAATATAGTAAACACCAAACAGCCCCTGAGATGAGAGGGCCAGATGCAGAATATCTGTGTTTTTGATAGAACCACCTTGGAGCTCACCATCCATGCCATTGCTCAGTGTTCTACAGTGGTCAGCATCCTCCGGGCTGTGAGGGATAAAAACTCAAAGTCAACCAGCTTAGGCAAAAGAGGAAGGTGTTTGGTCACATAACCAAAGCATAAGAAGGGCCGGGAGGCAGCAGAGCCCAGGAGGAAGAGGAACAAGGCCTTGGAGGCAGTCAGGGAGCTCCGCTCCCTTCCCATCCTTGCTTGGTGCTCAGGTGGGGCTGCTCAGGCGCTCCACAGCCTCACGATGCTGGCAGCTCTGAATCTCACTTCTCTCAGTTTCTGTTCCAGAGAGCGCTGAGGGGTAGCTGCAGTTGGAAAGTCCCCAAGAAAGGCTGATTGACCCAGCTCCATTCAATTACCCAATCTGAGAGTAATCACTGGCAGGGACATAGGGCATGATGTCAGCGCAGCTCAGCTCAGGAGCCCACTGATGGACAGACAGGTGTGTGTTTGCGTGCCTGTGTGTGCGTGTGTGTGTGTGTGTGTGTGTGTGTGTGTGCCTGTGTGTGTGACAAAAGAGACAGAGAGGTCAGTAAAATGGTGAGAGCTTCTATTTTAACCACATAATTGGAGTAGAACCTGGGTGGGAGGGAGAGCATTTTCTAGAAAGAATAGGGCTAACTGGACAAAAGGAAAAGTACATTTCCATTAAATAAAGATAACAGATCCTGGCTTACTTTTAAATTAAGCAACTTGTTAAACTTCTGGATTTGCTTTGACTGTCAGGAAGCTCGATGCATTAGGTTTCCTTAGCCTAGGTTTCAGTGATACAGTCTTTTCCTACTTTAATCCCTTAGTTCTTATCTTCTCACTTTTTGTGTTAGTTTGTGTTTTATAACACCTCTGCTGCTTTAGTATAAGCCCTCTCAAGCTCTTTCAGAGAGGCCATTTCTGTATAAAAAGATAAATTTCACTTGTTATGAAAGAATATCTCTTAGCCAACCTACATATCCTCTGTCAGCTATAAGGATTCTTTTATTCTTTTAGTACATGTAACATTTTTGGAAAGGCTACAATAATTGCAGGAGTGCTGATACTGTTATGACTCTAAAACACAATCAAACCAAAAGTTGCATCATGGCCTTTTTCTGAGGAGACACTCAGAGATCTATAAAAAGTAACCATCAGCAATTTTGCATATAATGACTCAGGTCTGGGGTCAAGTAAGGCTGACTGTTGTCAAGAGGGCATATGTCATGTGGAGCAAGCTCAGACTTGCAGAGGGCTGGCATATAAAGGGCATTTTGGTGTTGGGGGGATTAGGGGAGGGTTTATGTCTCATGAATAATTCCAGGAAGGTGAGGTCGGTAGACCCAGCACACAAACAAAACAACAAAGATTCCACATATATGTGTTAATATATGATTGTTTTTCCCCTTCTGACTTACTACACTCTGTGTGATGGACTCTAGCTAGGTCTAACCACATCTCTGCAAATGACCCAATATCAGTCCTTTTCATGGTTGAGTAATATTCCGTTGTATCTATCTGCCACCTCTTCTTTATCCATTCATCAGCTAAATGGTCCAGAGGAGCCTGTCTGCAGGGCAGGAATACAGATGCAGATGTAGAGAACAGATGGGTGAACATAGAGATAGGGGTGGGTTAGAGGTTACAGTTATCATGCAGGCCTAAGCATAAGGCCACAGGAAGAAGGGTCGGGTTTGAGTGAAGAATATTTCAAGGGCCAATAAGGCTGAGAGAGATGGGAACGGGTGACCATGGAAGGTTTGTTGGGTTAGGATCAAAAGTTTGGAATGTACCTTGCAGGAAGTAGGAGGCCAGGGAAGAGTTTTAATTAGGAAAGTGAGACAGTGATCCAGTCTCTCTGTTAAAATAACCCTCTGGGCTGTGATGTGGAGGTCCTGACCTAGGGGCACCCTCAGGTGACAGCAGAGATTACAGGTAGAGAAGATTAGGTTGGAATTAAGGCTAAGGCAGTGGGGATAAGGAGACAGTTTCAAGAGACATTCAGAATCCTCTCTGAGGGCCCTCAGGGCAGCGAGACAACAAGGAAGAGGGTGCCATTAGTTGGCGAGAAGGGGAAGAAGAAAACAAGGCTTGGGGACTGGAAGACAAACTCCACTTCTCTGAGCTTCAAGATTGGAAAGAGAAAGAGAAGGCAGTTTAACTCTTTCAATCCTTCACCCACCCATGCCACTCCATTGCGGGGCAAAGCCCAGAAACAGAACAAGTAATATCAAAGTCAACTCAAATTCTGAACTTCTTTTTCAAACACTTTGAGGGAGACACACACCATACCCGTTCCCCTCTCTTATCTACATATCTGATACCTGTTGGCTTTTTGGAGATCTTTGTATGAATTTTAAAAATGTCTTATCTGGGCAGACCAGTTAGAAATAGGCGCTCCTTTCCCTAGGGACTGTAGCAATCCATGTCAGGGCTCAAGGCTTGGCAAGGGCAGCTGGAGGTCCATCCCAAATCTGACCACATCTGGGTGGCCCTGAGGGTAGCCCGGCCTGAGGGAACTTCTCCTTCACCTCTTGCTTCAAAATTCCTCTCTATCTGCAGCTGGAACATCTTTCACCCTCCCCATTTCCCCTGGATTCTGTGTCATAAAAGCCCAAAGAACAGTCTTGGAAGCCCATATTCCTCTTTGGCAACTTGTGGTGGGAGGAGTCTGGAGCACGCGTATAGTCATCTTTGTCCTATCACAAGACAGATAACTTTTAGGACTGGGGAAGCCTCAACATTTGATCACCCCAGGGTGAGGATTGGGACCAGTCTGCATGTTTTTAAGTGGTCAGAGCCAGGGAGTGCTCAGAAAAATTTCACAAAGCAGAGGCTGAGCCGCAATTTCTGGAAAAGAGCATGAAGGCTGTAAGAAACCAGCATGGGGATCTAGGGGGCTGAGATGGAAAATGTTTGGGAAAAGAGGGTGATAAGGAGCCTCCAGGGCAACAGTCTAGTCAGGATGTGGCAGTAGACAGCAAGCACAAATGCTGACTCTGCTCTCAGCCCAAGGGAAGTGAGAATCAGAGCAGATCTCACTGAAGAGGGTTGTGAGGGAAGTGGCGTTTTTAAAGGGGAAGCCAGGGGAACCTTGGGCAAAGAGATGAAAGATGTGAAAAGCAAATTAAGGTGAAAAACAATCACCATGCTTTGTAGTATAAAATCTTGGGTAGCAGGGCTTAGGATAAAGACCGTGAGACTGGAGTCCCAATTTGGAGACTCACTAGAAAACATAGCTCTTCACGCACATACCTTGCTCCCATCAATAAGTCTTGAAGATTATTGTTATTTATTCTCATGGCAGTTAGAGGAGAAACGTGGGTTTGGAGACGAGGGGAGTTCACTTGGCCTAGAGGACCAAGTATAGGACTGCGTATGTAGTTTCCTTTTCCTCCATCCATCCAACAATAGGCCAGTAAATAAGAATTCAGAGAGAAATAAAATCCAACCCCTGCCTCCAAGATCCTTAAGAATCTAATAGAGGGAAAAGGCACAGTAAAAATAGGCTCTATGGGACTTCCCTTGTGATCCAGTGGTTGAGAATCTGCTTACCAATGCAAGGAGACTCGGGTTTGATCCCTGCTCCAGGAAGATTCCACATGCCACGGGGCAACTAATCCTGGGCACCACGACTACAAAGTCCATGCAGCAACTACCGAAGGCCCTAAGCACCAGTGAAGACCCAGCACAGACAAGTAAATAAATAAATAAAATTAATAATTTTTTTAAAAGGCCCTGTAGAATGTACAGAGTCCTGTTTGTAACCCAGAGTCTTGACGTAAACAGAGGGACATGTTGGAAACTGCTACCTATGGGATGGGGAAGCAGAGTACACAGATCAGACTGTGAAGGGCCGTGTGTAGTAATGTTGAGAGTACTTTAATGTTTCTTTTTCTGGGCACTTGTTATACAATCTTCTTCAGCATTTGGTCCTGTTTGTTATTCAGGATTTCTCTTGTCCAGTTGTGTCTGTCAGGATTCTGCATTGCAAATGGCAGATACTCAGTTCAGACTGGTTGAAGCACATAAAAAAAATTTATTTCCACACATGATTTGAAAGTGCAAGGGCATTTGTTTCAGGCTTAGTTGGATCATTGTGCTCAAGTAATGTCATTAGGACTCAAGTTTCACTGTCTCTTGTTTCTTCTCTCCTTTGTGTTGGTCTCTCTCTCAGGGGGTCTTCACACATGGAAGCAAGAAGGTCTCTAGCCTCTCAGAATTTTTTTTATTTTTTTAATTTTAAAATCTTTAATTCTTACATGCATTCCCAAACCAGAATTTTTATTTCTCTCAGCTCAGCAGCCCCACTGGGAAGAGAGTTTCTCTTTCCCAATAATTCTGGAGAAAGTTCTGGAATTGGTTTCAATTGAACTGGTTTCTTCATGTGCCCATCTGTGACCCAGGCACTGTGGCTTGGAAGACATATGGACTATGCTAACCTTAGTCTAAGAGGTGGGACTGGTTCCATACAACCCTCCCAGACTGGTATTGGAGGAGGGATAGTTCCTCAAAGGAAAATCTGAGTACTCCTCCTAAAATGATTAGGAATGATGTTGGGCAGCCAAGATAAGAACTTCCATTATATCTTTGTGACTGAATCATTGCTGAATTCTGGCCACAAGCATTTGCTGTGACTGATGCTGTTGTTTTAAGGTTTTTAAAATAACATTTATTTCTTAAAAGTTAACATGTGTATAACAGGAAATAAAAAAACACAAGAAGCTAAAAACAGAGTCATTCATAATCGCCATCGGTTTACCGATGTGTCCTTTGACGTGTCCTTCTAGGTCTCATTTGTGTATTTTCGCAACTAAGCATCATTTTTTATGTAATTAAGACCATGCATTTTATATCATGCTGTTTCACATATCATGAATCTTTACCATTTCAAAGTCCCAAAGCTCTGAGTATTTTGGTAACCAGAATATACTACACCAACTCAATCTGGAAGGAAAAAAATTGTAATCATGCTTTTCTCAGTGACAAAAATTTCAGAAAAGACAAAAATGACAAATGGATGGCCGATGTGTATTCTGCCTGACCTTGCGGGTCAGTACAAGCCCCTCTTTCTGTCATAAATTTGGATGGGCTGAGGCCATCGATGCCATGCACAGGCCTCAGCAGTGGTCCAGTAGGGCTGGGAGGGCTGCTTCTATAGAAACAAGGCTGGCATTCAGCCCCATAGGGGTACATGTGCAGCATCCTTAAGGAGTGGTGAACTTGGGCAAGGGGCTTGGCAGAGACAGTTCTTTTGAGGTCTGATGGTGTTTAGAATCAGGTGGGGGCAACTCCTGGGTTCCAGCCTGTCTGTTCGTTTGGAGCAAATATTGAACGAGCAGATGAGAATTCAGGGAGCTGACTCCAGGCCCTGAAGAGAGACAGCAGAGTACTGTTGGTCATTTCTCTAGAGTGGAAGGAGAGATGGCCATGAACCTCCAAATCCTTCTCTGAAGGCACCCCTCCAGGTATATGAGATTTACATGTGTGTAGCAGATAAGAACAAGGAATTGCACACTGTTTGTTACTAATAGGGGTTTGCCATCACATCCTGTTTCAGAGCTCCTAGGTCTAGTGAAGTGTGGTACTTGAATGTAAGCTGCAGGGGCCCTGTCTAAACAGCTAAGTTAGAGAAAGACTTGAGAGGCCAGGACAAGGCCTGCTTCCATCTGAATCCCCACCAGGTTGGGAAATGGTAGAGGAGTACTACTACTGCCCCGCAAATTCCCAATGTAGAAGGCAGCCTTAGGCCTCATGGAATTCTAGGAGGTCTGGATCTCAGAAGATGAGAAGAAGAAACTACAGGAAGGGAAGACTTTCAAGGGCATTATCTGTCCCAGAACCACAACCAGTTAGTTTCTTGACCTGGACCTTAGTCCAATCTCCTTCTTGGGGTTAGCCAAGGGGAATTCAGTTGGGAAATGAGGTGACCTCTCTCTAGGGCAGTGATTCTTAAACTTTGGTTTGCAAAACAATTATGGGTGGGGGCTGGGGGAGCCTAGTAACATTTATATTCCCAGTCCCACTGCCAGAAATTTTGTTCAGAAGGTCTAGGGTGGGTGGGGTTCAGAATTCGCTTTCTTAAGAAACAACCCAGGAATTCTGATGCAAGTCGTGCATGGCATATACTTTGAGACCCATCATCCTCGAGGTTGGAGTGCCTGCAGGCCAGGGATGTGGGCAGGACTCCTGTGCTGGGACAGGGTCTACATGGTAGGGCTTAGGGAATAGCTTGAGGTCAGAAACTGGGCTGAGCCACATGTCTACATAGATCTTTTGTCTAGGAAACGGCAGGTGGAAGGTTTGGTGCCTTTAGCTTAGGGATGCTGGGGACCATAGCCAGTGATGTCATCCAATGCTAGGGTCACACTTGCTTCCACTGACTCTGTGTTATCTTTGCAGAGGAAACCCCTTTGACTGGCCACATTGGGTTTACTTAATCCTTTCTTTTTAAAAGATATTTATTTATTCGGCTGCACAAGGTCTCAGCTGTGGCATGTGGGATCTTTAGTTGCAGCAAGTGAATTCTTAGTTAAAGCATGAGAATTCTTAGTTGCACATGCGAACTCTTAGTTGCAGCATGTGGAATCTACTTCCCTGCCAGGTATTGAATGTAGGTCCCCTGCATCAGAAGAGCAGAGTCTTAGCCACTGGACCACCAGGGAGGTCCCTCAAAAGTCCTTTCTTAACAATATAGTGTCCATTGAGCAGCACATGATTGCTAATTTAAAAAACATTTTTGGCCAATTGTATGCATATTGACACATATCCTTTTTTAAAAATTTTAACTGGAGGATAATTGCTTTACAATATTGTGTTGGTTTCTGCAGTACAACAATGTGAATCAGCTATAAGAATACATATATCCTTAAGTAGAATTTAACTCAGTTTGCAACCACCATTAGAGCTATTCCAACCCTGAATACCTCACTGATGCAGAGGAGTTAGTTCTTGGTATAAAGGTGATGGTGAAGGGATTAGAAGAAGAACAGGACGGGGGCAACATGGGCGTAGCTGGTCTAGGAACGACAGGGGGGTGGTGCTGCTGGAAGTCGAAATTTGTTTATAGTACTGTGATTGGGGTTAGAGCTTCAGGAGGCAGGAAGTTCTGTGGTAAGTGTGGAGGCCTGGGGGGTGGGAGGAACCAAAGCAAAGTTGGGCTGATTGAAAATTCTGAATGGATGACATTTAGGAGCTGTTGGAACATGAAGAACTCATTGAATTTGTGAGTGGGAAGTTTTGGTTTGGGTGCATTCTCTTTAAGCTCCAGGCATTGGACTCAGGGGTGTGATGGGTGTTCTCAGTGGGCAGGTCTCTTTGGGCCTCATCCTGTAGAATGCTTGATAATTTTTGGAGGGGCAGAGCCCTGTCAAAAGCAAACATGGAAGATCTAGAAGCACAAGTCTGCTGTCATTCATTCATTTATTCTCTCCCCAAATATTTACTAACTGTCTACTTAGGTTCCAGGCACTATTCTAGCCCTGAGGATATAGTGTTGAGCACAGCATAGTCCCTGCCCTCACTCAGCTCGTGTTCTAGCAGAGAGACAATTATTAAACTCGTTAACAATAGATGTGTAATATAGCTTCAGGTTGGTACAGGATTGTGAAGAAAAACAATGGAGATGACATTAGGGAGTGATTATTTTAGACTGAGTGTCAGGGATGGTCACCCTGAGGGAGTGACATCCGAGTAGAGACCTGAATAAAGTCAGGAGTGAGGCTGGCAGAGCTTGGAGGGGAGTGAAGCCCAGACAGAAGGATGGGGCCATGGCCTGACTTCATTCCAGGAAACTTTGGCCCATGGCTATTTCCATGGCTGTTGTGGGAGATGAACTCTATTTCGGGGTCGGCACTGACTCACTGCTGAAGTATTGGGCAACTGACTCCCTATATTGAGACTATTTCTAACTGTGAAAAGAGGATCTTCATAACTACCTCTGTTTTACAAGAATCTCATGAGACTTGGTGTCTGTCTAGAAAGTATTTTTATTACACAACAGTTTTGTCTCCTGCAGAAGCTAAGGGGTAAATGGTTAGCAACAAACCTAGCTGTGCTCTCAGGGAGCAAAATGTGGCCTGGTTCACTCAGTGCTGACACTGGATGATGCCCGAAAGATGGCCTTGAACTCTTGCTGTTTTCCTTAGTGCACTGGTGAACTCCAGATCAAAGTCCCTAGGTTCCGGGTCCCATTCTATTGCTGACAACCTGGAGAGTCTTGGTCAATTCACTTAACTTTTACCTCAGTCTGTCACCTATAAAATGGGTATGTTAGGGACTTCCCTGGAAGCCCAGAGGTTAAGAAGTCATTGTCCAATGCAGGCGTGGCGGGTTCGATCCCTGGTTGGGGAACTAAGATCCCACACGCCGAGGGGCAACCTAAGCCTGCATGTCACAACTACTGAGCCTGCATGCTACAACTAGAGAGAAGCCTGTGAGCCATAACGAAGGCTCGACACAGCCATAAATAAATAAATACATTTTAGAATGGATATAATAATCAAAAGAGATTCTGCTGTTTGGCCTACAAATGCTATAAATCTAACTGTGGGAGATTACTGTTATTAAAGTGGAAAGCTAGGGCCCACTTTGCCCGGGTTGTGGGCCTTTCATGGGATCACGACGTTGCCAAAGTGTTTCCATGTATCTCCCAGAGAGCAGCAGCAGGCCTAGGAGTTTGGTTTATGAGAAATATATAGTTTTCTCCTTAGTTTCATCTTATCTGTGTTCAGCACAGTGTCTGTGGCAAGGAGAGTTTATTTAAGTGGCAGAAAATCAGTGAAAAAAGTCTCAGAGAAAAGCAGAGACATGCTGGCACTTTGGGACCCAAACCAGGCGAAAGAAAAAACTTCCAAGGGGGCTCTTTGTCTAAAGACACAGTCTTTACAGCACGTCCTTCCTCTCTCTCCTATGAACATTTATTGAGCTCCTATTGTGTGCCCACACCATGCTAATGTCCCTAGACCAGTTTGTGAGCAGCCCTGGCCCTAACTCTATGCTGGATGGGTGGTAGGCAGCTGTGTAGAGACCTGACTGGAACCAAGCCTAATGCTGGCAGGTCCAGGGTTGTGAGATAGAGTGCGGTTGGCCGTCTGCTCCGAGTATCTCCCACAGCCTTCTGAGTCCTCTGACCAGCCAGAGATGCCTTGCCTTAGTGAGTGCTAGCTATTGTTTCAACCTCTTTGTGAGTATTATCTTATTCTTCCCAGAAGATCACTGGGGTAGGGACTATTGTTAAATCATTTTACAGAGAATTAAACCAAGGTTTGCTCGCTTGTGACATGGTGAGATAGCATCGGAACCTAGACATCACAGCTCTCTCTACCTTCCAACAACCAGGACTGCAGCGCTTTCCCCGCCCTCCCCAGGCTCCTGAGCTCACTCTGCTTGTGCAGAGTGCTTGTCACCCACATTAAAACCCAGAAGGGCCTGAGAATTGACCTCCTCCAGGGGTGCCCGTAACTGTCAGAGGTGCCAGAGTATCACAGCCCAACTTTGCCTCTCATTGGGACTACTCTGGAATGTCTTCTTCAGAGGTCCTGCAGGACTAGGCCCAAGTGATTTTCTATATGACTTTTGCTTTGCTTGGCCTCCTCCCCTCCTCATCTTCCCTCCCACATACCCCTAATACATCACCAGCTCCTGAGGGTTGGTTTCTGGGAGATCCAGACACCCAGTTATGTATTAGCTGAACTGGGGCAGGATGTTGTTCAGTGACAGATTCTAAGATAGAATTCAGAAGTTGTGTCTAGCAGTAATAGCCCCACCAAGAGTCCAAATGATCTCAGACAGCCCATATAATTATGTCATCTGGGACCTGCAAAATGCATAAGAGCCCCTCAAAGTATAAGGCATTTAATTAGACAATTTATATACCTATCTCATGTAATATTAAAACATGTCTAGAGCAGAGTAGACTTTTTAAATTTTCCTTAGAATGTTTGAGATCGTACAGATTCAACAAAGTCACTTTTTACTAATTTTAAAATCACGTATCAGGTGAAGGGGTATTTCTAAATTTCACCTTGGTAGGATTCCAGTGATATGCTGCCTTAATTACATGAAGCTTCATTTGATCCCATTATCATTGCCCATCCTCTCCTTCTAAATGTTCTATTTCCCATGTGTTCATGTATATGACATTAATGTGGGTGACATTGACTTTATCCCCTGAGATGTTTGCAGATCTTGGTGACCCAACAGCAGAGTTCAGGAATAATGTTCTAGGGCTGCACTGCCTAATACACTCACCTCTAGCCTCATGTGGCTACTGAACATTTGAATTATGGCTGGTCTGGACTGAGTTGCTCTCCAAGTGTAAAGTATACATGATGGATTTTGAAGGCTTAGTATTAAAAAAAAATGTAAGTTATCTCATTTATAGCTAAAAATATTTGCTACATGTTGAAGTGATAATATTTGATCTTAAATAAAAGATCAAATTAATCTTATCTCATTTTTTATGTTTAAAATTATGGTTACTAGGAAATTTTAAATTACACATATAGCTTGCGTCAGATTTCTATCAGGTAGCTCTGCTCGAGACTCAAAGGGTGGTTTAGAAAATGAGGTTGTCCAGCTCCTCCTAGGAAGGCAGGTTGAGTTAAGAAACTGTGTGGTTGCCGTGATGGCAGAGTTCTCTGTGGATCAGGAGGCGGCAAGGTGAGGGCTTCACGATCACACTTCACAAGGTGTGTGGTTCCATACTTGACTCTGTGCCCCTCTGGCCAACAGAGTTTACGGCTGAAAAAATTGGGGTGTAGATCAGTCATCTGTCCAAAGGACATCACTGCTTCTTTGGTTCCAGCCTGGGATTTGTTAACTTTACAGAATTCACGTTTACTGTCTGTGTCATGCTGTCATATTCTGAGGGGAGAAGGGTGAAGAGGCCAGTTGAGCGAGGAGAGAAGAGGGAGAAGGGGAGGGGATTGTTATTGATGAAAACAAAGACAAGAAGAAGGACAGAGGGAGACCCGGGGGAGAAGATCTCACTGGCGAAAACAAAAGGTTCAAAAAGTCAGCTGGTCAAGTGATTCCTCCCTCTCTTTCTTTTTCTCTCTTTTCTCAATTATCTCTCTTTCTGATGTTTTAATGTTTGTTCCCAGAAAACCACAAGCAGTCACCTCTGTTTTGTAGATGAGGAAATAGCAGAAAGAAACTGACCAGCGATTTCCAGAGATAAATAGGAGGTATGGCAAAGGGAGCAGGAAGAGAATTTAGAGGTACAGGTGCCCTTGGTGTTGGGGTGAAAGTCCCCCTTCTAGAAAGTACATCCTGTCACCAGGGCTCCCTCCTGGTGGATCCTGCCTCGGTGAGTACAGTTTCTGGGGAAAGGCTTTGGCATTGTCACAAGCCTCCAGAAGAACCCCACACTTTGAGCCAATAAAAAGTAGCTCTAGATCCTGCCAGGCGAGCCAGTAGGGCTCCTGGTGTCCCTTGAGGTCTGGGACTGACTGGGGAACAAGACTTGGGCCTAGCAGAGCAGGACACGTCAGTTCACTAAGCACTCATGGGACGTCTGGTGTGTGCCAGGCACTGAGGGACAGACAACAGTCACTCCAGGTCCGGACCTTGCACACCTTGCTGTCCCACCGGGGCAGACAGGTCTGAAGGAAGTCTGTTTAGATTTGGAGCCAAGGGTCTCAGCTGGACTCACGTTCGCACATCTCTCTCCCAGGGCCATGTTCTGCAATGATTTAAAGGAGAAGTATGAGAAGAGGATCGTTATCAAAGGGGTGGACGCGGAAACCATGCATACTCTGCTGGACTACACGTACACCAGCAAGGCGCTCATCACCAAACAGAACGTCCAGCGCGTCCTGGAAGCTGCTAACCTTTTCCAGGTGTGTGAACAAACAGGCCCCGTGCTTTCCTCTGGAGAGAAGAAAGCATCACTCCTCTGGAGATCTGCCAGGCCTGGTGCCCAGGCCTGTACCTGGGACACACACAGCTGGGCCTGTGCTCACTTGAAATGTCCCGAGGGATGGTGAGCTGAGTCACTGACTCCTTAATGAGATGAAGCCAGAGGAGCTTGGTGCCTAGACTCCAGGAACTTGGTTCCTGACTCCAGGAACAATGACTATGATTTACAGAAGCATAATTAGAGTGTGGGGGATTTGGGGGAGCTGCAGTCACCAATTCATATGTGTACCTTCTACTCCTCAGCACAACCCAGGGGTATAGTCACTTTCTCCCACTTTATGGGTGGGTAAATTTAGGCACATAGAGAATAAGTGACAAGGCTGAAATTTGAACCCTGGGCTTTCTGAGCCCAGAGGCCACCTACTTTCCACTATGCATGCAGCCTCTCAGGGATCAGTGTCTAGACTTCAGGGGAAGTGGGAACTTCACTAGTCAGCAATTTGTGGTGGGTGTGAAGAAGAGAACTTCTCATGAAGGGTATCATGAAAGATAAATAGAGAACCTTCAAAATTGTCTTATTGTTTACATCTAACTATGTTTCCATCTGATTATAATAAATATATTTAGTTTCATAAAATAATTAGACCCATAGCTTCTGTCAATTGTGTCTACAATTATCACAGGAGTTCCATCCTGAGTTACCATCTTTGCCTAGGTCTAAGATTATGCTTTGGACTCAGTTCCACTGGGTTATGACAGAGATTCTCCCACTGAGGATGTTGAGATTTATGATAAACAGAGTCCAGGGACAGGTCAAGATCATTCCTAGGAACTGGAGACGAGCATCAGATCTTGTCTGGGAGTTTGGGGGTTGGCATACTCTTGGATAGTCAGTAGGTCAGAAGTGGAAAAGGACAGAAAACAGAGTCTGGGAATGTGGGGAAAGAGGGGTCTACGGCAGAGATCAGGGACAATGGGATTATCTTTGTTGAGGCTGGAGTTGAGGCCGGATTTAAGAAGCCCAGCAAGGGAAGGAAAGTGGAAAAAGGGAGAAAAATCAACCATGAAAATGCACTATGATTCTAAGCAATGGGTCTCTGCAGGGTTAACCAATTTTATTGTCTCAGTTTCCTCAGGGTATTTTAAAGATACAGAATAAGTTATTTCCCAAAGGACTAGCCACATCTTATCCGGCTATGTCGCCAAGTCAGTTACCATCTGTACACCTAGCCCCTTGCCCTTACTGTCACTGTCTGCTTAAACCCTTGGCCTTATTCACTGGCAGGGAAATATCCTGTTATGTGGAGGGAGGGGCTTAGCAATCCCATGCTCAGCATCCCTTCTACTCACTATTCTGCCAATCTAACTTCACGGAAATCCTTCTTGTGTCACAGATCCAGTTCAGCTTTTGTACTTTTTCAGAACTTTCTCTTACAAGGCAAGTATCCTCTTTTCACCGATACCTCCCAAAGGACCAATAACTTTGGGAGAATCACCTCATTCACCATAATTCAATCACGCCACAGTTGTCATTGTTACCTTCATGCTAATCTCCTTTCCTGGGACCCAAAAAGGGTAGTTGACTTGTCTAAAGATAGACAGGTAACACTGACAGTAATAGCAATTATGGCCTCAGGTATAGTGCCTGACACCAAAGTAGATGCTTAATGAATAGAAATTTTATTGAGCACTTACTATGTGCTTTGAATAACAGTTGGATTTAGTAACCAGGTCTTCTGTTTCTCCCACTAAGCTAAAGTTGGTCCTGTATGATAGGCTGAGGAGATAATGTTTTTCAACATGTGTTTTTTTAATATTTATAAATTGTAATAACACAAACTCATTTCAGAAATTAGGAACCCATAAAACAAGCCAAAAAAAAAAAAACCCATGAAAATTACCTACAACCTCCTTCTATTCAGAGACAATATAGCAACTTCCTTGGTGTATAGACTTCAGGTCCTTTTTTGTACAGTGACTTATACAGAGAGAGTTAGCAGCTTAGAGCAAAGCTTGGAGCCAGATTGCTGGATTTAAATGCCAGCTCCATTGCTTACCAGCTGTATGGCTTTGGGTGTGTTTCACGTTTTGTGCTCCAATTTCCTTGTCAATAAACAGCCAAACCAAGGAACACCAAGGAAAGAGAAGAGGAGAGACCGGGTATATAGAGGGGTGTGTGTGTGTGTGTGTGTGTGTTTAAATCTTTACTTAACCCCTTTACTTTAAGTAAGATGTCCTCCTGTGTCTCCTTCAGTTTCTGGTGTTCTTGAGTCCAGAACCTTTTTCCATTGGATAAATCTTGTTAGACTGCAAGCAGTAGGAAGGATAAGCAGAAGGCTTAACTTCTTAAACCAATTACCTGCTGTCAACCTCCATCTATCCTGAAATTCTTGGCTTGGGGGGACTTTAATATTCCTGCTTTTTTGGGGTTCTGAGGGACAAATTTAGTGTGCCCTTTCTTGTCTCAGCAAAGTCACTTACCAATCTTCATACTGTGTGGTTTGGGGTTACTGATGTCTCTTGGTTTCATTGAGGATGGAGTTTGTGTTTCTGTTTCTTGTTCTCCTTTCAGTTTGGGGTGATTTTCCAAGCAAGACCTATTAAAACCCTTTAGATTGTAAATAATCTTTAGTGATAATATTACAAATATTTTCCATTGATTGTATAACTCATAATTTTTAGTTATAGTTTTTTAATGTACAAAGTTTAAAACTAGTATTTAGTCAGATAATGTTGATCACGTCTTTGATGGTTTTTGCCTTTGGTGTGCATTTTTAGAATGACCCTCCCCATTGCTTGATTACATACTGACTCACAAGTTCATCAGTCTTGTTAAATTTAAAAATCTAAATTTTTAATATATCTGGAAATTATTTTGGCATACAGTTGTTTCTTCTTTGTCTTCTTTTTCTTTTCATTTTCCCCCAAGTGGTGAGCTTCAATAGAAAGCTTCATGAGCTTTAATGAGAGAGACTGGAGAGGAGGACAGAGATATGATAGTAGAGCAGGCTTTGTTTGTTGTGTTTATCTATATAACTGTGTCTATCCATCTATTTTTGGCTGTGCTGGGTCTTTGTTGCTGCCCAGCCTTTCCTCTAGTTGTGGAGCGCAGGCTCTAGGGCCCGTGGGCTTCAGCAGTTGCGGCTCCAGGGTTCTGGCACTCAGGCTCAATTGTTGTGCATCGGCTGAGCTGCTCCACAGCATTAGGAATCTTCTCAAATCAGGGATTGAGCCCTTGTCTCCTGAACTGGCAGGCAGATTCTTTACCACTGAGCCACAAAGGAGGCTCCCCCCACTTTTTTTGGATACTTCTTTGGCTATACCAGGTCTTAGCTGAAGTATGCAGGATATTCAATCTTTGTTGCAACATGCGGGATCTAGTATCCTGATCAGGGATTGAACCCAGGCCTCCTACACTGGAAGCATGGAGTCTTAGCCACTGGACCACCAGGGAAGTCCCAGGCTTTGTTTATTGTTGATTCTTCTATTCTGATAACCCCTTACCTCAAAATTTTCCAAATCTCATTTACTTTCTAGGCAAAAAAATAGTAAGTTTTTCTCTGAGGCTATTTTACTAATTTTCCTATGAGTGTTAATTCTTATGAAAATAAGAGAAGAGTGCTGTGAGCTTTTGGACATCTATTTAGCCCACTTTCTGATTGCTATTGCTTCTGGATACCTTCTTTAAAGTATCATACGTAGAAAACTGGTAATATTTTCATGCCTGGAGGCACCATAAGGAACAGAAGTTTCTAGGTTGTTGAAATCACTCTGTGCTTTTAAAATATTATTTTTTTATAGATGAAACATATCTATTCTAAATCAGAAATATAGGGAGATACAGTGAAACATTTGCCGTCTTCACTGATGATTTTCTTCTTCCTGTTTTGCTATCCTTCCTATTCTATGTGTGTACCAGGATAAATGTGCATATATTACCCTCATTCATTGCTTCCATTTTTTAAACAAAAGTGTTGGCATAGTAAACCCTCCATTTTGACATCTTGCTTTATTTGGCTTCACTATAATTTTTGGAGGTTGTTACAAGTCAGGATGTGTACAACCGTCTTATTCTTTTCGATGCTGGATAATATCTTTGGGGATCTCTTTAGATGTCAAACATATACAGTTATCTGTAATAGTCTCTTATATGGCAGGGTGGCAGAGCAGAAGGAACATAGGCTTTGGAGTCAGGCAGAACCTGGCTTTAAATCCAAGTTCAGGGAACTTCCCTGGTGATCCAGTGGCTAAGACTTTGTGCTACCAATGCAGGGGGCCTGGGTTCAAACCCTGGTCAGAGAACTAGGTCCCATAGGTCACAACTTAAAAAATCCTGCATGCCTCAACGAAGATTGAAGATTCTGAGTGCTGTAACTAAGACCCAGTACACTGCACACCCCCCTCTCCCCAAATCCAAGTTCAGTTACTTGTTTTAGTTATTTAACTTTTCTGAGGCTCAGCTTTCTAAGTTGTAAAATTAGGATGACAATAATGGCTACCTTCCAGGGAAAGCATGCCAGAGTTGGCATTTTATTTTGTCATGTTAGAACCTCCACAGAAGTCTATACCACCCTGATAGTGGGACTAAAATCAGCATGAATCAGATTACCTTGGTTTCCCCTCCACAGCTTGCAGTAAAGGTTTCTTAATTGTCACACCTTTGATGTGACTCAGCTGCTCTCTAATTTTCTGATTCTCTTCTCAGGTTTTCTTTTACTCTCTTCCTGTTAAACATTGATTGCTTCTCTCTGAGGATTTCCCAGTCCAGAAAGGCAGAAGTGAGAATTCAGTTGACCAAGCCAATCACCACTATTGATGTTTGACAAGGGTTTTTCACGGGAGGTCACTTCATGAGTTGCTGGCCCATTGACACTGATTGCCCTTGAGTCAAAGGCCCATTGGTGTGGCACGTGTGCGTGCACGCTCAGTTGCTTCAGCTGTGTCTGACTCTTTGAAACCCTATGGACTGTAGCCCACCAGGCTTCTCTGTCCATGTGATTCTCCAGGCAAAAATACTGGGGTGGGTTGCCATGCCCTCCTCCTGGAGATCTTCCTGTCCCAGGGACTGAACCCACGTCTCCTGGATCTCTTGTATTGCAGGCAGATTCTTTACCTGCTGTACCACCTGGGAAGCCCAATTTTTATATATAGTAGTGTGTATATGTTAATCCCAAATTTCTAAATTTGTCTCTCCCCCAACCCTGCCATCTCCTTTGGTGACCATGTTTGTTTTCTACGTCTATGAATCTATTTCTGTTTTGTAAATAAGTTCATTTGTAACATTTTCTTAAATTCCACATGTAAGTGATATCATATATTTGTCTTTCTCAGTCTGTTAGTTTTCTAATCTTGAACTTAATCTCTGTTCTGAGCTCCCCATTCTACCAGCGGCAGCAACTGCAGTCAACATGATGATAACTCACTTTGGGAAAGCCTTATCAATTCAGGACTTGGCTTGCTTAGACAGTTCCAGGGTGCATTTACACTGTGGCAGGACACTGTTTAAAGAGGTGTCCGGCCCAGGCTTACCATGGTCATTTGCATCATTGGTTCACGCTGGCACCTGCTGGAAGTCTATATTCCCATCAGTCTCTCTCTTGATCATCAACCCTTCCCTCCTGGCATCAACTGAAAGTCCTTAGACCCATCTGGTTCTGGCCATCAGTCCTTGCTGGTCATTTTTCATTTTCCTCATCCTGTTTTCAAGGCCTCTTCAGTCTGCCAGTACTCTCAGCAACTTCCGTGTCCCTCTAAGGGGCACATAAGAAACGTCCATTTCCTCTCCTGTGAGAATCTGTAACTACAGGGAACTCAGAGCAACTGCCCTAGGCCCGCTTTGTCTAGAAACAACATGTTCTAGTTTCTCTTCTGCTGCTGCTATTCCGGACTGCTGCTTTTCTGATTTCATCTTGGCAGTCAAGGCACACATTCTTTTGTCCTCATATCTACAACCGCTAAGGACTTCCAGCAGCCCCTTCACTCTGGAGTTCTGGCCTGCTTTGAAAGGCAGGAACCATCCTAGGGGCCCACATCTGCTTCTCACTCAATTACTAGACTTCTACTTTCTCCTGTCTCTTCCAAGAGAACTGGTATTTCCTCCAGTGTGAGAAAAGCTGAATCTTATATTATTATCCAATCTCCTATTTCTACTGTTTTGGCATGAAGTGGAAGCCCATGCTCTTAGTATTCTGGAGTTTGAAGGTCAAAAGGCCCAGTTATTAGTGCTAATTGGTGGTTTCGAAACTATTTTTCTAGTATAAGTTCTAAAAGTATATTTAGAAACACAAAAGCCAAAATTGTCTTCTTTCATCTGTTCTCTCACCCTTCTCTGAGTCAGTAAGCCTGGAATGCCCTACTTATTGTTTACAAGCTGTGGAATAAGGAAGTGAGATGTGGGGTTTTAGGTGCAATGTCATCCACAATGCTACCAGATTCTGACTTTTTCTGCTACCTAACTACACAAATTACTAAGTATCTGCTGTGTGCAAGGTACTTCGTGAGTATCTTTCAGGGTGAAATGAAGATTAAAATTATAAATATAGATCACATTTAAGTAGCAATTTATCACATTCTTTCCCCTACATGATCCTATTTGATATTGACAGTAGTTCTGAGCATGAGCAGGCCAGGTAATACCTGAGACTGTAAGGTGGGTTTATTATTCCCACCACTTTCTAGATATGGCTTAGATTTCAGTTAATCAAGTGGCAGAGCTTTGATCTGGGTCTAAACCCAGAACTTCTGGCTCCTGTACCTGCCTCCATTACTACTGCTGAAGACTCAAAAACGAGGATTCCCAATGAGCTTCCAGACCCTGAGGCAGAATATAGAAGTTTCAGGCTCTGAAGAAGTTGGACTTCATAGAATGGGTTGGGTTTCAACAAGTGGCAGCTGGGTTTGGGAAAATGTATTTCAGGCAGAGGGAACTTTTAAACAAAGACTGAAGGTTTCACCTTCTCTACCTGCTGTCCCACTTGTTGCAGCTGTGTGCATGGACCTGCTTCTTAGGACCTGGCTTCTAATTATTTACATGCTTCTGCGCTGTATACAAGTGTTCTCTCTCTCTCTCACACACATACATACACACCCAATCCCCCAAAGTCTTGAGCATCAGCTATGTCCCAGGCACCATCATTCTGTTTAATCCTTATAATGGTGTCCCTCCCCAGCCTTCACACTCTCCCTGGGCTGAGTCACTAAGCCACAGCTGTACCGCTTGCCCCTTGAATCTTCGTGTGGCCCACATGTACCCGCTATTGCATGCTGCTAGCCTGTTGGGGCTCCCGTTGTATCCTCTGGGAACTCAAAGTCTGTCTGTTGCCTGAATCTCTACCAAACTTGCCACACCCTTGGGCACTGCCCCTTAGTTTTCATTTTAATTCCATTTATGAGGTAAGTGCACCTCTATGCGCCTCAGTTGCACAGCACCTGCCCCACCTTAGTGAGTGGACCTTTTGCAGGTCTTAGCTCCTTCCTTTCCTGCCCACCCTGTATAGCTTCCAGGAAGCAGCAGATCTTTCAGCCAAGTCTAGAGCAAGGACTGAAAGTCTGAAGGGAACAGATGGCTTCCTAAGGTGGGAGAGTGTATTCCCATAGAGTCTTAGGCAGGTATCTGGCTTGAGAGATAGGAGCAAAGGCAGAAGATTAGAATCAGGGGCAACTTACAATCTGTATGAAGACTGCTCGTTACTACCAATACAGACCCCACAAGAGAATGGCTTGCTGTTTTGTATCTATTGTTTGGGAAGAAAAAAAATAGTGACAAATATTTACAGTGAATTCAGAAGCACTTTCCAATAAGTTTTAATTTTGTTAATCTCATCAACAGTTAACACACTCTTCACATATACTGATTTGTTGGGGCTTGAAGTTAAAAATATCAATGTCTTTATAGATCATTTGCAAGGACTCCAAGGCCAGACAGGGACTGTGGTCAATAGGATTCCTGATTTGGACCAAAATAGGACTTACGTTTTTCTGGAGTGGATTTGAAGGAAGCTCTAGTGAAATGTGGAATCACAGTGGTGAGATCCTTTAGGATGCCTGGTTCTGGAGAGTGTACAGGGAGGCAGCAGAGGGGCTGTGGGAATGGGGGGAGGTGCATTCTCTTTGAGGCAGACACTTCTCATGGGAACTGCAAGCATGTTTCAAGTGGTTTCTTTGATTATATTTTTAGTCTCCCTGCTCTGAGAGTCAGGTGCCTGGGTGTAAACTTTTACTCACATGCTGCCCACCCCAAATAGGAAGTTGATTATCTGTTACCAATATCTGTCATCACTCAGGTTTAATAAATAAATTCATGTGTAATTGGGACAGACTGAGATCTGAAAACTTACCCTAAAGTCCTAAATAATCTTGAATATGAAGAAGCAAAGCCAGATATTTATAAAGAGAAGAGTTTCTTGCCTCCATGACTGGCTCAGTAGTTTCCTAGCCACTGGCTGGGATCCTGTGATTCTGATTAACACTACCCTCACACTCAGAAGTGTTTCAGTTCAGTTCACTTCAGTCACTCAGTTGTGTCTGACTCTTTGCAACCCCCTGGACTGGAGCATGCCAGGCCTCCCTGTCCATCACCAACTCCTGGAGTTTTCTCAAACTCATGTCCATCGAGCCAGTGATGTCACCCAATCATCTCATCCTCTGGCATCCCCTTCTCCTCCCACCTTCAATCTTTCCCAGCATCAGGGTCTTTTCCAGTGAGTCAGTTCTTCTCATCAGGTGGCCAAAGCATTGGAGTTTCAGCTTCAACATCAGTCCTTCCAATGGATATTCAGGACTGATTTCCTTTAGGATGGACTGGTTGGATCTCCTTGCAGTTCAAGGGACTCTCAAGAGTCTTCTCCAGCACCACAGTTCAAAAGCATCAACTCTTTGGTGCTCAGCCTTCTTTATAGTCCAACTCTCACATCTGTACGTGACCACTGGAAAACCATAGATTTAACTAGATGGACCTTTGCTGGCAAAGTAATGTCTCTGTTTTTTAATATGCTGTTTAGGTTGGTCATAACTTTTTTTCCAAGGAGCAAGCGTCTTTTAATCTCATGGCTGCAGTCACCAACTGCAGTGATTTTGGAGCCCCAAAAATCAAGTCTGACACTGTTTCCACTGTTTCCCCATCTATTTTCCATGAAGTGACGGGACCAGATACCATGATCTTAGTTTTCTGAATGTTGAGTTTTAGGCCAACTTTTTCACTCTCCTCTATCACTTTCATCAAGAGGCTCTTTAGTTCTTCTTTGCTTTCTGCCATAAGGGTAGTGTCATCTGCATATCTGAGGTTATTGATATTTCTCCCAGCAATTTTGATTCCAGCTTGTTCTTCATCCAGCCTGGCATTGTGCATGATGTATTCTGCATATAAGTTAAATAAGCAGGGTGACAATATACAGCCTTGACATACTCCTTTCCCAATTTGGAACCAGTCTATTCCATGTCCAGTTCTAGCTGTTGCTTCCTCACCTGCATATAGATTTCTCAAGAGGCAGGTCAGGTGATCTGGTATTCTCATCTCTTTAAAATTTTTCCAGAGTTTCCAGAAGTGTTTATTGAAGCACATTCTGGGGGGGAATATAGGCAACTTGGAGACCCTCCATTCACCCTTGTCCTTACAAGTCCTCTTTGGACTCTCCTGGAATTTTGTCAGCTTAACAATGCAACAGTTACAAAGGCAAGGTGATGCTCAGGGAGGAGAATTAGCCAGGTGCTCTCCAGTATCATTTCTACCACCTACCAACTGTGTGACCTTGGGCAACACACTTGACTCTTTGAATTCTCTCTTCCATCCTCTGTACCAATGGTAATATTAATATCTACTTAAAATGTATTTATTAAAAATAGAAAATTTATTCATTAAACAAAATAATGCATGAGAAATTATCTAGCACAGATCGTGGTACATACTAAGTACCTGAAAAATATTTTTTTCCTCTTTCTCTTTTTCCCTTCTTTTGCCAGAATTTGTGCTAAGTGCTGCTGGAAATAAAAACACAAGTATAACCTAGTACCTGCCCTTGAGATACTGGACCATAGGACAAAATAGAAATGTAATCATTGTTCTACTAGAGGGGCTGTGAGTTGGTTAGTAGAGCCCAGAGGAGGGAGGAACTGGTTCCATGTGGGGCAGCTGGAGAAGCCATGAAGGAGGAAGTGGCTTTTGAGAAAGAACTTCATGAGTAGATAGGATTTCTCCACTTCTTTCCCTTTCCGTTCTCTTTGGTCTCCCTCCTTTTGTTTTAACCAAGTATCGAGCCAGAATAAAAAATGTCCAGGGGCAGGGAAGGCTCCACGCACAGTCTGATTAAGACCTCGGCTCTGTGTCTTTCTGGTCCTTCAGGTTGGCCATCCCTCTTGTGTTGGTTTTGTCCTCAGGTGGATGGATACCAGAGAGCAACTCAGTGTCTCCTGCAAACACAATTTCCAGAAAAATTCCATGTGTGCAAACAAATTTTTCCGCACTTTGTAGGGGTTCAAAAACTCGCAAGAGCATCTGTTGGTCCCAGATCAAACAACTCTGAATGAAGAAAACAGCCCTGTGTAGATAAAGTGATGGCTGTGGTACTCCCTTCTTCCTTCTTTTCGAGGGAAACTTAAAAGGGGACTTCTCAGTTGTAGATGGGATGAACTCTCTTGAATCCTTTCTTTAAAAGTGGGGCTCCAGAGTCAAACTTGCTTAGGTGATGGGAAGAGGATTTTAGCAGGCAGAGATGAGGGACAAAGGTGGTCCTGGCTGACAAAATGGTATGAGCATAGGAAGGCAGTGTGATAGTGCTGACAGGTAAGCTTAGGGCTGTTTTCAGGAGGTGAGTAGACAGGCGTGACTCCATCAGGGAGAGTCCCAGTGCTGATGTATAGGCACGGCTTGAGGGGTAAGGGCAGACTTTCTCAGTCTAGGCAGAGGCATCACTGAACTCTGTGACACAGTGTTTATCCCAGCAGTAATTGTACACAGTCCGCATGATTATTTGATTCCTGCCTGCCTCCCCCACTGGCTGCCTTTTCCAGTGAGCCTGGGAACTGTATTTCTTTCTGCTCCCCTTGGTAGCCCCAGCTGAGGGCCTGTGATCTAACAGATGCTCAGTACATATTGGCGAGAAGAACAGGTGGATGGGCGGTTTCTGAGTGCGGGCAGACACGTGTGGGTCACTGTTTCTCACACGTGTGAACTTTGGTACTTGATTTTATTCTCGTTCCTGGTTCCTTCTTTGCTCCTCAGTGGTCATCATGCTGGGGTAAGTACTGGCATCTTGTCAGCTGGGCCTTCCTGGGTCTGGACAGATCAGACCATCTGAGTGCTCCAGGGAAGTGTACAAATCGCCCTTGGCATCTGCACGCAAGCCCTTGTCCTCTGCACACACTATTTGACTGGAGGTGACTTGAAATAATGTAAAAACATATATTTGTGGAACAAGAGAAGACTTTCAACTTTTAGCTCTACCTCTCATTTTAAGTCTCTGAAGAAATTGCTTCACTTTTCTGAAACTGTTTCCTCATTTATAAAACAGCAATGATATAATAACAAATCTCTGCTTGATAGTGTTGTTGTATGTATTAAATGAGCTGCTTAATGGAAAGGACTGGCACATAGTATGTGTTCTTTCTTTCTTTCTTTATTTTTACATTTTATTTTCTTGTTGTATACTTGAAAATCACAAGAAAATATTTATTTTATTTTTTTCTGATTTTGAAAGCGACTTCCTGCTCAGTGCAGAAAACTTGATCTCTACAGCTAAATCCAAAAAACAAATTAATAACTTTATCTACAAAACTTAGTTGAGATAACCACCATTAACATTTTGATGTATTTCCTTCTAGTGTTTTCTCTATTTGTGAGCATAGATAGAATAAATAGATAATTCCACCACAAGACACGAAACTGGAGGGGATACAGAGAGGCGAAAGTGAAAAGTAATTCTCCCTCTCCACCCTGACGCAGGCCCCCAGTTCCCTTCCAGAGGCAACCACTGTTACCAGGTTCTGAGGTGGCCTCCCAGAGATAGTCTACTTATTTAGAAAATCGATTTGATTTTCATACCACCTTTCTCTCAGGCAAATGCTGGTGATGTGTACCTGCCGCTTTGCTCCAGAGCCTACCATTTAAGTGAGTTCCCTTTCAGCCCTCTCAGAGGGCTCTGTGGGCAGAGCCACACACGGCTCTGGTTACAGCTTCTGAGGGCTCAGCAAGGCTTGGTCTCGGTTGTATATTTTTACTCTTTGAACCGAAAATCTGCAAACAACTAAACAGGTGTTAGATTTCTGTCTCAACTGTTTCCACAGTTGCTCATGCGAGGAGCAGATCTCCAGGTGGTGGGGGCCAGCAGGCCGGGTGGTCCGAGGCAGAGTTTAGACTTTCTCCTCAGGTCATTTACCCTCAGGTCAATGATTCCTAAATGGACAATTGAAAAGTGTAGTGTGACAGGGAAAAATATTTTGCCATTGGGATTGATCTCCTCATCAGGAACCTGTTCCTCCTAGAATGTTCTGAAATGAAGGACAAACCCTAAGTCAGTGTGGTCCACCCCAAGACCTGTCCTGCCCTTCCCTTCAGGCCCCAAAACCCTGTCATCCCCAGCTCCCATCATTAGAGTTGCTTGACTGCAGGCTGCACCCTCACTCCCCGGTCAGGTCTACCTGTCTCTGCTCTGACGAGGCCCTGTCTTTAGAGCAACCCTCCCACCAGGCCCTGTCCCCTCAGTCTCCTTCTTTCCATCTCTCCGCTAACTGATCAAACCAATAACATTGAGAACTTGACTCCTTCAAAGCTAAGCTCCAGAGAGCAGCAAATAGAATGGACTGGAGCATTTGAGACCCTTCCTCTGTAAAATGGGTATTAAATAATATAGCGGACACAAAAGAACATTGTCACTGTAAAGCGCTGTATACATATATAAGACACATTCTTATGAAGAGGATGATAATTTAAAAATAAGACATGGAAGCCAATTAATTTTAAAATTAATTTTTCATCACAAAAGTGTTATTTATTCATTTTAGAGGATTTTAAAAGTATATGAACAAAATAAGAAAAAAATCTCATAGCATCATTACAGAGTGTGGTGCCTTATATAGTTTATACAGTATATTTCATCCATTCCTATGGGACTTGTTTCTGTGGGAGGATTATTGTTGCGATGACCAAAAATTTTTTTTCTTTATAAAAATAAAATAGTATCATAATACACATATGCTTTTGTGAAGTGCCTTCTCATTTCACCTGAAACTATTTCAGTATATAGCCCCCAAACTTCTTTAAACATAACCATAACATTATTGCCATGTTTAAAATTAATCATAGTTGCTTTACCGGGCACTCAAAGCTGGTGCTCTGTGACAACACAGAGGGATAAGGTGGTCAGGATGGAGGGGACACGTATACCTATGGCCGATTCACACTGATGTGTGGCAAAAACCATCAGAATACTGTAATTATCCTCAAATTAAAATAAATATATAAATTTAAAAAGTAATAGTTGCTTTATATCACCAAATGTTGGTCGTTGTAAATATTTTTCTGACTTTTAAAATTATTTTGTTTAAATTAGTGTTCCAAATAAAGCGCTATATTTTCTTGTAGGTTGATGTATCTTTTAAATCTCTTTTCATGCTTCAGCTCTTTCTCCCTGCCCACTCCCTCTCACTTCTCTCTTTCTCCTTCGGACGTATTTGTTGAAGAAACTGAACTGGTTGTTCTGTAGAGTTTCCCACAGTCTTGGTTTTTGCTGATTGTATTCCCATGGCATTATTGAACATGTTCCTCTTTCACCTGTGCTTCCTGTAAGTCGCTGATTAAATCTGGACATTTGATCAAGATTCAGTGAATGGATTTTTCAACTCAATACATTATGAATGTCTTCCATGTCATTTAATATTTTTCTATGACGTTTTTATTTATTTTTATTTTTATTTTTTTTAGACCCATCATGACCTCTCTGGTTCCAAGTACACTCCGTGTCTTTAATTTTTAAAATTTTATTTTTGGCTGTGCTGGATACAGCATGCTTTCTTAATGACCCAAGAGCTGTCAAAAATATGAACATATTTTCATTTATTTAGCTAGTCCCCTATTTGGGTCACTTGGGTTCTTTCTAAATTTTTGCTACTACATACAACTCACTGATCAACCTCTTTGTGGACTGGTCATTTTCTGGCCTGATTTGCTACCCTTCTGTTCTCTTAGTTCCTGCGGATGGTGGATGCCTGTGCCAGCTTCCTTACAGAAGCCTTGAACCCAGAAAACTGTGTTGGAATCCTGAGGCTGGCAGACACGCATTCCTTGGACAGTCTAAAGAAGCAGGTTCAGAGTTACATCATCCAGAACTTTGTGCAGATCCTGAACTCTGAGGAGTTCCTGGAACTTCCTGTGGACACTCTGTACCACATTTTGAAGAGTGACGACCTTTACGTGACAGAGGAGGCTCAGGTGTTTGAGACTGTGATGAGCTGGGTCAGGCACAAGCAGTCAGAACGACTCTGCCTGCTCCCCTACGTCCTGGAGAACGTGCGCTTGCCGCTTCTGGACCCGTGGTACTTTGTGGAGATGGTGGAAGCGGATCCTCTCATCAGACAGTGCCCGGAGGTCTTCCCACTGCTCCAGGAAGCCAGGATGTACCACCTTTCTGGCAATGAGGTGAGTTGGTGATGAGAGATGCTATAGATAACCAGCAGAGTAAAGGGATTAGCAGACCTCCCAGAGAAACAGGTGAGACTGGCTCACAAATCCTTAGGGCATGAAGAAGAAGATGCTATTAAATTTATAGTTTGAGTCAGGCAGTCCAGAAGCTCTGGGTTTCTGATCTGTAAAATGGGGATGATACTACAGGGTAGACAGCTACTGAGAGGATTAGGTGAGATCTGGAAATCGCCTAGCACCATGCCTGGCACATCCTTCTTTCAGTTGTGTAAGGGCGGGAGTTTGGTGGGGAGCCGCGCACATGCAGGAAGGGTGCCCTGTCCAGTTGTCCAGTCCAGTCACCATTCCTCAGGGCCGCTGTTTTCCCACTTTGGCCATTCTGGGGGACACATTAGATCTCCTCTGACATTACCTAGGTTCAGACTCATTATTTCCTTCCTGAACTGAAAATTTCTCAAAACTCAACTTCCTGCCCTTCATCTGGCCTTCCTGCTGACCTAAAACTCGAGCCTAATCATTTTCTACTGGGTTTAGTCTCTTCACTGGCTCCCCAGCACCCTCAGAATAAAGTCCACACTTTTGCCTAAACTCTCAGAGCCCAGCCTCCTGCTCACGGCTCTGGTGTCATCTCCAACCTCTCTCTCCTGCTCTCCTCTTGGTCCTAATGCACCGCTTGTAATTCCCCAAGGTGGACATGCTTTTTCAGCCTTCAGGTTAATGCAGGCTGCTGCTGCTGCTAAGTCGCTTCAGTCGTGTCTGACTCTGTGACCCCATAGACAGCAGCCCACCAGGCTCTCCCGCGCCTGGGATTCTCCAGGCAAGAGTACTGGAGAATGCAGGCTAATGCTGCCCAAATGACTTTTTCCTCTGCTTCATCTAGTTAACTTCTGTTCCAGCTTCAAAACTCAGTTTAAGCATCGCCTTCTCCAGAGGCCCCTGTCATTCTTAAAGCGTCATGGCATTGCTCTGTCATAGCACCAACCATCGCCTGTTAACCACTGAATTCCTCATCTATAAATATCTCAAGACAGGGAACTTGTTATGGTAGGAAATACGTCTTATTGGACTATTCATCCAGACCTTAGGAGAGTCCTTGATATATATATATATATATATAGCAAAGAAGTGCTTAATGTTTTTTGAGTGAATAAATGGGTACCAAGATGGTAAATAAAAGTATCATTTGTATCTACCTGGTTCTGCTTAACAATTCCTGAAGAAATGTTATATTCAGAATTCTATGAAAATAAGAACAAGCTTAGTGGAGAGGAACAAAACAATCAAGAAGCAATGATAGAAGGACAGCTTGTCAAGTTTGTATGCATGAACAGCCTCACATGTACACCACTATACAACCCATGTATACCACACATATATACCACTATACAGCAGTTCTGAGGTTGGCTACCAAGCCTTCTTCATTACGCCATTGGTAGAAATATTAGCCAAGAGAGTTTAGGAATTGTCTTTCAGAGGCCCCTTGGGAGCCCCTTCTTTTCTGTGTGTACTTTTCTAGTTCTGTGTTGTCTTCAGATCCATTGTCATTTATTCACTTTGCAAGCACATTCATAAATATTTGGTAGAATTCATCAGTGATGCTATCAGAACCAGAAGGAATTTGTGTCTGTATGAGAGAAGGTTTTAAACTTAAGACTTCAAATTATATTTCTTTAATATCTATATCTATAATTCTATTTCTTCTAGAATTAGCCTTGGTAGTGTGTATTTCTCAAAGAATTTTCCATTGCTGAATTTATTGGCATAAAGTTGTCCACTTATTATCCTCTTTAATATCTGTAGAATCTGCAGTGATGTCATATTTCTCATTCCAGATATTGGTAATCTGTCTCCTTTTTTTTTTCTTCTGATCAGTCTGGTTAGAGTTTTATCAATTTTATTGGTTTTCTCAAAGAACTAGCTTCTGGTTTCATTTAACTTTCTCTATTGTCTTTACACTTTCTATTCCCCTTATTTCTACTTTAATATTGATTATTTTCTTTCTTCTGCTTACTTCAGATTGAATTTTCTATTCTTTTTCCAGTTTCTTAGGGAGGAATTGAAGGTCATTATTTTGAGATCTTTCTTTTTTTTTCTTCTAATATTGTCATTGCTGCTAAGTCGCTTCAGTCATGTCCGACTCTGTGTGATCCCAGAGATGGCAGCCCACCAGGCTCCCCCATCCCTGGGATTCTCCAGGCAAGGACACTGGTGTGGGTTGCCATTTCCTTCTCCAATGCATGAAAGTGAAAAGTGAAAGTGAAGCCACTCAGTTGTGTCTGACTCTTAGCGATCCCATGGACTGCAGCCCACCAGGCACCTCTGTCCATGGGATTTTCCAGGCAAGAGTACTGGAGTGGGGTGCCATTGCCTTCTCCAATATTGTCATTAGTGCTATAATTTCCCCCCTAAGTTCTACCTCAGCAGCACCCTATATATTTTAACAGGCTATACTTTCATTCTTCACAAATAAATCACGAATACCAACTATATGCCAGACATGGCACCAAATACCACAAAACAGTCTCTGCCTTAATAAACTCCCGTATCTTCTCTTTTAGAGAGGATAGGACACTAAGCAAATGAAGGGTGATGAGTAGACTGATAGAGAACCAGACCACCACAAGGATCTTATGTTGAAATGTGAGTCACCGGCAGGTGGCTCAGCAATGGGAAAGCCCTCATATTCCTGAAGACAAGATCAATCTCCGCAACTGCTCTCAGTTCAGCATTTAAAGCATAAAGTCTTGATCAATTGCCAACACTCTTGCTATTTTTGTTTCTACTTCCCATTTCTGAACTCCCTGAAAGGCAGATGTAAACGGTTTCCTCTTATATAAATTGTCCCTACTATGTCTTCTGCAAAATTGCTGCTGTTAAAACTGTTCTGCCTTTTGTATTTGTGATGGAGGGGTGGGGAGTGGGATTATAGGCTTTGGATTTAGGACCAGAGTGAATACTGATAACTAGAAAAGTCCCCAGTGTCAGAAAATTGGACTTCTAGTCAGGAGAATCTGGACTTTCATCTTGATTGCACAATTTACCGACAATGTGACCTTGGGAAAGCAACTTAGCTGCCCTAAAGCTCAGTCCTTGTAACATCAGTTCAGTTCAGTTCAGTTCAGTCGCTCAGTCATGTCCGACTCTTTGTGACCCCATGAACCGCAGCATGCCAGGCCTCCCTGTTCATCACCAACTCCTGGAGTTTACCCAGACTTATGTCAATTGAGTTGGTGATGCCATCCAACCATCTCATCCTCTGTCATCCCCTTCTCCTCCTACCCTCAATCTTTCCCAGCATCAGGGTCTTTTCAAATGAGTCAGCTCTTTGCATCAGGTGGCCAAAGTATTGGAGTTTCAGCTTCAACATCAGTCCTTCCAATGAACACCCAGGACTGATCTCCTTGCAGTTCAACGGACTCTCAAGAGTCTTCTTCAACACCACAGTTCAAAAGAATCAATTCTTCAGTGCTCAGCTTTCTTCCCCCTTGTAACATGGGGAAGATAATATCTACCAGCTGATGGAATTGTTTTGAAACTTAAATAAGATAATGAATGAAATGTGTTAACACAATATCTGATAGATGATAAGTGTCCTAGAAATAAAGACTGTTCCTATTCTCACTCAGTTCCTTTATGGCACAATCAAGCATTAAGCATTTTCTTTCTCTGAGGCTAAAATCTCTCTTTCCATTCAGTCCTAATTTTTTTCTGTCTTATTGCCCCAAGTGCTCGAGGCACTCTCTTATTCTCGTTCTATTGTCTAGGTAACTGAGCCAACCAACCATTGTGATCTCTGAGTTGGGTCTCATAGCTAGTTGATTTCTAAAATTCTCAGTCTTCTCACTGCTTCCATGAGCCTGGCTTTATTCCTGATGACTTGAGTGGAAGTCTGGAGTATACGCTGTGAACATCCTTCTCCTAACCCTCCTTTCCCAGACTTAACCTTGTTCCTCCTTTTAAGCCCACGGTGGTGGTGACAGAGTCAAATGTTAGAACCTAAAGGCAAATGTCAATTTACATTTGATCTAGGAGTAGTAGCTGGTACCTTCACTGAGAGAGGTCTTTTGGGGCAGAGAAATTTGCCCCTTCATTTCATTGCCTTCGAAGTTTCCAGGGACCAACTTGATCTATACCAAATGCTGCTCTGATATGTGTGCTGTCAGGAGGGCTTACTCCTGAGGACAGAGTGTCAAAAGCTCACCCCTGTGAGCTTTATCCAAGTAGTTTGGTTACTTCTGTTCAGTCCTCTCAGATGGGCTCTTTGGACAAAGAGTACTCAATTAGGTGCAACTCTTTGCTCTTTCTAACAATATGAAAATAAACTGGGTAGACCTGATTGTTATGTGTGATTCACTGGCAAACATGTCCTTGTATCTGAAATCGCACATCTCTGATGTCTGATTGGCATTTGTCATGCCTTTGAGGTTAATATTTTGGAAAGTATAGCTGAACTTGAGCGTGTGTTCAATCACACAGTCATGTCTCTTTTGTAACTCCATGTAGCCCGGCAGGCTCCTCTGTCCATGGAATTTTCCAGGCAAGAATACTGGAGTGGGTTGCCATTTCCTTCTCCAGGGCATCTTCCTGACCCAGGGATTTGACCCCGGTTACCTTCTGGGCCACCAGGGAAGGCAGGTCTCAATACCCAGCCTGATCCATGAACTGGATGATTATATTATCTATTGCTGTGCAACAAATTATCCCAAAAAGCAGTTTAAAACAACAAACATTTATTATCTCATTACTGTCAGGGATCTGGGAGTGATTTAGCTGGGTGGTTCTGGCTTAGGGGCTCTTCTGAAGTTGCAGTCAAGCTACTGGCTGGGGCTGCAGTTAGTCATCTCAAATCTCAGAGCCGGCTGGAGTATCCACTTCCAAGCTCCCTCACAAGATTGTTGACAGGTGTTACTTCCTTGCTGATGGTTGGCCCCTCCATATCAGGTGGCTTCCTTAGAGAAAATGACCCAGGAAAGACAGCAATCAAGATGGAATCCTAGTGCCTTCATAACCTAATTTCAGAAGTAGTATACTGTCACTATTGTGTTCTATTGGCATAGAGATCAACCCAGGAGCAATGTGGAGGGAACAACATAGGATGTTAATTCCAGGAGGTGGGGATTGCTGGGAGCCCTTGTGGGAGCTGGTTACCACAATGATCTAGACTGGAAAAAAAATTCTTTATCAGGTGCTGGGTCAACTAGCTTGCCCATTCTTTCATTCATTCATTCAGCCATCATTTATGGAAGCCCACAAGCTCCAGATATTGTTCTTGGTGCTGAGACCTGTTGAAGAAAAGGGCTATTCCAGCCATGAGGGACATTAGAATAAATTAGATGAGGGTGAAAAGTGCTGTGATAGGGAAATTCAGGACTGTGGGAACATATGTGGAAAGGCTAGAATGGCTTCCTGGGGAAAAGAGCAAAGTGACATGGACATTGATGTCAAAAAGATTACAGGGCGAGTTGTTGGGAGGCAGTGTGGGAAATTGAGGACAGATATGGGGAGATCCTGACACCAGGCAGCAATGCAGGATTGTCAGTGGGAACAAAGTCTTCCGCAGGCCAGGATGCAGGACTGGGAGCCAGGAGTAAGATCACAGCTAGTGTGGTCCCCAGCTAGTCAGCAGGCTGTTGATGCGGCAGAGCAGGCACTGTGCATAAGGTGGTTAAAGAGGGGAAGCTGAGGCCTGCTTCTCTGAACCAGAGAAGAGTCACAGGAAACCAATTCTGGGAGGCTAGTGCTGTTCTCTAAACATCGCTCTATAATCCATAAATCCTCCCTGAAAGAGGACAGATTGGTGCTGGAGGTTGTACCCGGAAGGATGGTTTAGAGGCTGGAGGGAGAAATCTCAGACGGGACAGATTTGTCTTTGGTGCCAATGCATTGTTCAGTCCTCTCCTACCAGCTTGGTATTCTCATAGTGCCTCCAAGTTCTCAAGACCACCCCCCAACCCTCATCCCAGCTGGCCTTTCCACTGTCAGTGCTGCAGGCTCAGCCCAGGATTGTCCTGCCACACATAGTCATACTCCCTTCTGCTGACCCACAGAAGAGAGCCCTGCTACAAACTTACTGGCCACGGTTCGGCCTCAAGAACTGAGGATCAAAATTTATTGTATCTGACTATAGGCACAGAAAAATAAAGCCTCTTCTGGGAAATAGATGCTGGATGTTGGCTGACCTGATTGGATGTGACTATTGATTGGATTCACCATTTGTGGCCTTCAGTCTTTGCTACTGTAACCTGTGTGTCTGTAGGCAAGACTGAAGTCCCATGATCCATATTAGGTCAGTTTAACCTTGTAGGAAAAAGAAGCTGCATTGGTCACGTGGGAAATGGGTGCTGCCTCTCTGTTTCCCATCAAGGTCCTGCACCTGTAGAACCTCCCCCATCAAGCCCAGGGTTGGCTGGACCAGGAGGAGGGCACCTCTCCCTTTTCATTCATAACATCAACATGGCATCTCCCACCACTCCCACTGTCCCCTTTGACTAGCTTTCAAGGGCTCTGCGTGTGCCGGATGCTCAACTCAGCCCTCTGCATTACAACCTCATGCGTGCTCACAACAGCCTGGCGGCAGAGGTGTGATCACAGGCCCTTACAGAGACTGCATCTCTTCCCCAAGGTCACATGGCCATAGGTGGTGAGAGCAGGAAGGAACTCTGGTGTATCTGACCCCAAACCTCTGCTCCTTCAGCTGGGTTCAGATATCTGTGGTATGAACTTCTTCACTTGTTCAAGGCTCTGAAGGGTTATATGCTTGCTGTTGGGACCCAGTCCCCCGACCTCCCTGGATATACTCTGTTCCCTTTCGGTTCTTTTCTCCTAAGTCTCTGGATGCTCTTTTATGCCCAGTCAGGACTTCTCTTTCAGTCCTCTAAAGAGGCCTGGCAGTGAACAAAGTCTGGGATATCATCAAGAAACTGAAACCAAGGGGCAGTGGGAGGTGGCCAGAAATTAAATTCTAGGATTCAGTGCTTCCAACCAAGCAAGAGAGAAGATGCAGGAAGTGCACTTGATTGTAAACAGATCTGAACTTCTTAAAAAGTAGTAAAATCTACAACCGATAACCTTTACTGAGTACTTATTATCCATCAGGCCCGAGGCCAAGCGCACTAAGTATATTAGCCCACTTAATCTTCCTGACAAAACTATGAGGTCGTTACCACTAAAATCTCTGTTATACAGAACATGATACTTAAGGAGGTGAAGTCACATGGTCATACCGTAGCAGAGTTAGGAATCGGATTCTGTTGTCCTGGTTCCATAACCTGAGCTCTGAAACACTGTACCATTCTGCCTTTTTGTACTCCCACTGGTTTTCCAGATCATTTCAGAGCGCACCAAGCCCAGGATGCATGAGTTCCAGTCTGAGGTATTCATGATCATTGGTGGCTGCACGAAGGATGAACGGTTTGTGGCGGAGGTGACCTGCCTGGATCCCCTAAGGCGCAGCCGCCTGGAGGTGGCCAAGCTCCCCATGACAGAGCACGAGCTGGACAGTGAGAATAAGAAGTGGGTGGAGTTTGCATGCGTGACATTAAAAAATGAGGTCTACATCTCAGGTAAGCAGAAGTTATGTGATACCAAAGCCAGTTCCCAAGGCACTACGTGCTTCCCTGAGTGAGAGCCAGGCAACCATCCTAGAAGAATTAGTGTGGATGGCACTGACCTAGCACTGACTGGGTCAGCGTGTGGAAACCAGGCACTCAGATGGTCTTATCGTGGAGAGGGGATTATTACTAAACGAACCCTAATCCTTGAGCAGTATTGTCCTAAGAACTGGGGGAACAGACAGACAGATCCTGTACTTTCTGGAAAAGGAAGAAGGAAAGTATTGCTAGAGTTTATCTGGTGTCTGCTGTAGGCAAAGGCCAATACAGTAATGGTAATACAGTAATGAATATTCAGTAATTTATTCAGTAATGAATAAAAATCTGACCCCTCCCCCAAGTTTATTAGATTTTACCTTTAGATGCTCCGATAACACCCAATACTTTTTCATCTCTTACTTCTAAGTTGTTTGCTTAATTATTTGTAATTACTCTATGCCTGTTTCCCATTAGTCCTTGAATTTAATACCTAGCACTGTGTCTGGACACATAGTAAATGTTCAATAACTATTGAGTGACACAATCTCTACCATCTTTACAGCACTTAGTGTAAATAAACTTACCCACCTTGGTAGTGTTTAATTATTTGCCTCTCACTTCAACTCCATATGGTAGGTGATTTTAATCTCCAGGTTACAAATGGAGAAAACAGGCTCAGAAAGCATGGAACTTACCCAAAGTCACACATTCCAATCCATGTTCTCTCAGTCTCATGCCCTCCCATGACATCAAAAGCCACCTAGCTCTTCTTGAGGTGCCAAGGGAAGAGACAAACATCCCATCCCCTCTTTGGGAGGTTTTCTCTAATCTAAACTTGTTTAGGGAAGAGCTTATTCCCAGAGCTGGCCTCCTTCAGAATAAAGGGCAGGTCAGCTCTTCCTTGAATGCATTAATACCATAGATTAGATTTCAGCTTTCTTTTATCTTGTAGAAATATTTTTAATTGTTGTAGAAGATTTAAACAATACAAGGAGTATAAAGTAAAACATGGCAGTTTCTCTGCTCCATTACAATCTTACGTTTTTACTTATTTTTTTTTTACAAAAGTGGTTTTGTCTTGTCTTAGAGTAAGTAATGCTAGCCATGGCAACAGATTCTAAATCTCAGTGAATTACCACAGTAGTACATGGGGGCTGAGGGAGAGCACCTGCTCCACTCGGTTCTTCAGGGACCTAGGCTACTTCCATCTCATGATGCAGCTGTTTCCACAAGTGACCTTAAAGCTTGATGCATTTTGGGAAGAGAGAAACTGAACAAGTTGAGAAGGCACACCTGCTCACAACAGCCTCAGCCTGGACACGAGGCTTCAGTTCTATTGGCAAGGACCAGCCACATACCCTCCCGGCACCCCCACGATGTGGGGCTGGGAAGTGTAGTTCAGCCATGTGCTCAGGAGGAAAAGACAGGTTTGGTAGTCATGGTCAGTCTTTGCCACATACAAGATACATGTTCTTTTATTCTACAACTTTTCTTTTCTCTGTCTTCAATTTGTTGTTGTCTTTTTAAAAATGATACAAGCAATACACAAAAGCATGCTTGTTATACTAAATCAACAGAAACTTGTACTCAATGATCTATTCTAGACATCGTTACATGATCTACTATATGTGTTAAGTCTATAATACACATAAAGTACAGCACAATCCCAAGCACAGGGTGAGAACTCAACAGTATTGCTCATCATTATCATTACTGTGAGGATTGTTATTGTTGCTCTTTTACCAGTTTCAGGGCTGTCTGTTGAATGAATGAACCATAATTTTTTTCAATGTCTATTTTCCCCCTGACAAAAAGGCCACAACAGACATTTTTCATACATATATATTTATGAACTTGTGCTGCTATATGGAAAGATTCCTGGAAGTGGTCATTCAGTTCAGTTCAGTCGCTCAGTCGTGTCTGACTCTTTGCGACCCCATGAATCGCAGCATGCCAGGCCTCCCTGTTCATCACCATCTCCCAGAGTTCACTCAGACCCACGTCCATCGAGTCTGTGAGGCCATCCAGCCATCTCATCCTCGGTCGTCCCCTTCTCTTCCTGCTCCCAATCCCTCCCAGCATCAGAGTCTTTTCCAATGAGTCAACTCTTTGCATGAGGTGGCCAAAGTACTGGAGTTTCAGCTTTAGCATCATTCCTTCCAAAGAAATCCCAGGGTTGATCTCCTTCAGAATGGACTGGTTGGATCTCCTTGCAGTCCAAGGGACTCTCAAGAGTCTTCTCCAACACCACAGTTCAAAAGCATCAATTCTTCGGCGCTCAGCCTTCTTCACAGTCCAACTCTCACATCCATACATGACCACAGGAAAAACCATAGCCTTGACTAGATGGACCTTAGTTGGCAAAGTAATGTCTGCTTTTGAATATGCTATCTAGGTTGGTCATAACTTTTCTTCCAAGGAGTAAGCATCTTTTAATTTCATGGCTGCAGTCACCATCTGCAGTGATTCTGGAGCCCAAAACAGTAAAGTCTGACACTGTTTCCACTGTTTCCCCATCTATTTCCCATGAAGTGATGGGACCGGATGCCATGATCTTCGTTTTCTGAATATTGAGCTTTCGGCCAACTTTTTTGCTCTCCTCTTTCACTTTCATCAAGAGGCTTTTTAGCTCCTCTTCACTTTCTGCCATAAGGGTGGTGTCATCTGCTTATCTGAGGTTATTGATATTTCTCCTGGAAATCTTGATTCCAGCTTGTGTTTCATCCAGTCCAGTGTTTCTCATGATGTACTCTGCATAGAAGTTAAATAAACAGGGTGACAATATACAGCCTTGATGTACTCTTTTTCCTATTTGGAACCAGTCTGCCATTCCATGTCCAGTTCTAACTCTTGCTTCCTGACCTGCATACAGATTTCTCAAGAGGCAGGTCAGGTGGTCTGGTATTCCCATCTCTTTCAGAATTTTCCACAGTTTATTGTGATCCACACAGTCAAAGGCTTTGGCACAGTCAATAAAGCAGAAATAGATGTTTTTCTGGAACTCTCTTGCTTTTTCAATGATCCAGCGGATGTTGGCAATTTGATCTCTGGTTCCTCTGCCTTTTCTAAAACCAGCTTGAACATCAGGGAGTTCACGATTCACGTATTGCTGAAGGCTGGCTTGGAGAATTTTGAGCATTACTTTACTAGCATGTGAGATGAGTGCAATTGTGTGGTAGTTTGAGCATTCTTTGGCATTGCCTTTCTTTGGAATAGGAATGAAAACTGACCTTTTCCAGTCCTGTGGCCACTGCTGTTTTCCAATTTGCTGGCATATTGAGTGCAGCACTTTCACAGAATCATCTTTCAGGATTTGAAACAGCTCAATTGGAATTCCATCACCTCCACTAGCTTTGTTCGTAGTGATGCTTTCTAAGGCCCACTTGACTTCACATTCCAAGATGTCTGGTTCTAGATTAGTGATCATATCATCATGACTATCTGGGTTGTGAAGATCTTTTTTGTACAGTTCTTCCATGTATTCTTGCCACCTCTTCTTAATATCTTCTGCTTCTGTTAGGTCCATACCATTTCTGTCCTTTATTGAGCCCATCTTTGCATGAAATGTTCCCTTGGTATCTCTAATTTTCTTGAAGAGATCTCTAGTCTTTCCCAATCTGTTGTTTTCCTCTATTTCTTTGCATTGATCGCTGAAGAAGGCTTCTTATCTCTTCTTGCAATTCTTTGGAACTCTGCATTTAGATGCCTATATCTTTCCCTTTCTGCTTTGCTTTTTGCCTCTCTTCTTTTCACAGCTATTTGTAAGGCCTCCCCAGACAGCCATTTTGCTTTTTTGCATTTCTTTCCCATGGGGATCGTCTTGATCCCTGTCTCCTGCACAATGTCATGAACTTCATTCCATAGTTCATCAGGCACTCTATCTATCAGATCTAGGACCTTAAATCTATTTCTCACTTCCACTGTATAATCATAAGGGATTTGATTTAGGTCATACCTGAATGGTCTAGTGGTTTTCCCTACTTTCTTCGATTTAAGTCTGAATTTGGTAATAAGGAGTTCATGATCTGAGCCACAGTCAGCTCCTGGTCTTGTTTTTGTTGACTGTATAGAGCTTCTCCATCTTTGGCTGCATAGAATATAATCAATCTGATTTAGGTGTTGACCATCTGGTGATGTCCATGTGTAGAGTCTTCTGTGTTGTTGGAAGAGGGTGTTTGCTATGACCAGTGCATTAAGATGTGTAAATTTAGAATTTTTGTAGATATTGTTAAATTGTCTTCCAGAAAGTTTGTACCAATTTACAGTTCAACCAACAATGAATGACAGTGCCAATTTTCTACATCCTTGTTAACATTTTTTATTATCAATTACATTTTAATAGACTTGAATGTTTAAATTTACACTCTAAGTGAGATTGAATATATTTTCATCTATTTTTAGTTAAATGTATGTTTTTTAAAAATGAGCTGTTCCTATCCTTTGTTTTTCTATTGGTTGGTTGTCGCTTTCTTATTAATTTTTGGAGCTCTTATTGTATAAAAGTGTTAATCACTCAGCCGTGTCCGACTCTTTGCAACCCATGGTCTGTAGCCAGCCAGGCTCCTCTGTCTATGGGATTTCAAGAATACTGGAGCGGTTTGCCATTCCCTTCTCCAGGGGATCTTCCCAACCCAGGGATCAATCAAACCTGGGTTTCCTGCATTGCAGGCAGATTCTTTACCATCTGAGCCACCAGGGAAGCTATTTGTATTGTAAATACTTTCTCTCAGATAGTGATTGTCTTTTAACTTTTTATATTTTAAATAGTAACTTTCTTTTCTATATGATTCTAGGTTTCTTGTCATGCTTAGAAAGCCCCTCACCACCCCCAAGATCTTTAACATCTTCTATCATATATTCTCCAGTTACTTCCATAGCATTTACACTTAAATTTTAAGTGCAATGTGAAATAGGGATCTAACTTAATTTTTCTCTAAACAAATAGCCAGTTGTTATAATGCCATTTTTTATAATCTCTATATCTTTTAGTCTCTTTCTGTACCTTGCTTTTAATTGATCAGTTTGTCTCATCTTACACTGGTAGCACATTATTTTTATTATCATAGCTTTTTGGTATTTTGATATTTATTTATTTTGATATTTGCCAGGGAAAGCTCTCTCACTCCTTCTTTTTCAAATGTTTCTTAGAAATGTTCCCAAATCTACTCTTCCAAATGAAGTTTAGAATGGTCACTTCACGTCCTGAAATCCATGAAAAGCCCTGAAGACACCCAACATAGAGGTTAACTTGGGGAGGACTGACATCTTTGCAATAACTTGTCTTCTCATCTGTGTACACGATATGCCTGCCCAGTTAATCAGATCTTCTTTTACATCCTGAAGTAAAAATTGTAGGTTTTCTCCTCCTTTTAATAACATTTGCATACATTTTTTTGAAAGTGTATAGTATTTTATAATTTTGGATACTACCTGAATGGGATCAATATCACAGTGTTTTGAATAGAGAACTCCAAAAGGTGCACAATCCCACTCCCCAAGAATGGTTAAACTATACGAACAAAAAGCTCACAGAAGAGGAAGAAGCTCAATCTCCCTAGTAGCAGGGAAAAACCAAACTAGGACATCATTTTTCTCTATCAGGATGTAAAGCAAAACAAACCAACCAAAAAAACCCTCCTGATATCTGCTGTGGGTGGGGTATGAGGAAAGGTCAACCAGGACAGCTTTAAAGGCTCTTTGGCAGAACCTGTGAAAATTAAGGTGGGCAAGCCCCTGACCTAGGAATCCCACCTCGGGGTTCCACCCTTGAGAAACACTCATGACACAGAGCGTCACCAGTGATACTCAATTCCACACTAGTGCACAGTTGAAAGTCTGAAAACTACATCTTTTAAGTATTAATAATTAGTAGTACTCTGTGCTGATGGGAAAAAGGAAATACAAAGTCATTAAAATATTTTATTAAAATCACCAAAAAGTCAGTTCTCTTTTGTCTTGCTCTCTCTCCCTAACTGAAATTTGTATTTTCTGTTTATTGAGTTGTTTTGAAATTTTTTTTTTACCAGCTCATCACTCTGTTGTGAGCATCTCATTCAGTTCCAACAGAAATAATTTCAAAGTAGGAGAAACTTCACTTATGTTTTTATATCGATCAGAGATATGAACCAAAGAATTTTCTAAGATTTCATGGTGATTTCTCCAGGCTTGTATTTGTTTAAATATTAATAAATAAGCAAACATAGAACTTCAGCTCCTTTCTATTTTGATGCTGGTCAAGGCCGTACCGGGCTTTCCAGGTGGCTCAGTGATAAAGAATCCATTTGCGATGCTGGAGATGCAAGAGACATGGGTTAGATCCTTGGGTTGGGAAGTCCCCTGGAGTAGGAAATGGTAACCCACTCCAGGACACTTGCCTGGAGAATCACATGGACAGAGGAACCTGGTGGGCTGCAGTCCATGGGGTCGCAGAGTCAGATATGACTGAGTGACTGAGCACATAAGGAAGGCCCTACTATCCCACCCACAATCGTCCAACCTCACCTGTCCTGCCTGACCTCTTGCTCCTCAGCCATACAAGCACTGAGTGCAGGCTCCTGCTGGTGCCCACTCGCCTAGGCAGACCTGGGTACCACTTCCCTGAAACCTTATCTGGACTTAGCTCATGTAGCCTCTTCTCCGAACTCTCGCAGCACAGAGGTGACACATGGCACAGCCTTACACTGTGTCTCCCTGTTTCCCTGTGTTGGCTCTGTCTCCCCAACCACACCGCACACATCTTCATGAATTTTTTTGCCTGGTGGGGTGGAGTGAGGGTTGGTGTTGCTTTGGGGAGGTAACACTTACAGGCTTGTGGGAAATTATGGGAGAAGCTGTATTGTTACACATCCAGTGGTTTCTTAAATGCTGTATATGTCTTTCAGGTGGTAAAGAAACACAGCATGATGTTTGGAAATACAATTCTTCAATAAACAAATGGATTCAAATTGAGTATTTGAACATAGGCCGCTGGAGACACAAGATGGTGGTGCTGGGGGGCAAGGTCTACGTGCTTGGAGGTTTCGATGGCTTGCAGAGAATCAACAACGTGGAGACCTACGACCCTTTCCACAACTGCTGGTCAGAGGTATAGATTATTTCTATGAGTGATGCTGTATGGTTGCTTCAAGACTTAAAAAAAAAAAAAAAGGTATCTTCCAACATAGGTATATGGCTTTCTGATCTTTCTCCTTCCACTGAGAATATTTTTGGTGCTACCATCGATTCAGCATTTCTGGTCAGATCACAGAAATGACCTTCTTCCAGGTGGGGGAACTCTGTGTGAGTACCTGTCCTATCCTGGCCAGTACCTCAGATGTGGAGTGCAGGCTTGATCCTATCTTGGTCTGTATGTCTTGGTCTAGAACCTCTGTCTCCTAGGACACCATATGCCCTTGACTTCTCCACACTGGGCACACAGGGATCCCTTGACCACACTGTTGAAACCCAGAGTCATCTGGTCAGCCCTTATTCATGTGCCTATAATGATGAACCATGTGTACGTCTTCATATAAGACTTTAGCAATACAATCTCAGGTACATATCATACTCAAGAAAAGGCAAAGCTTTGTTCATCAATGGGCATAAAGTTTCAGTTATGTAAAATGAACCAGCTCTGGAGATCTGCCTATAGATAACACCTGGAACCCTTATACCAGCAATTCTTCCTAACTATAAGTGCTAAGGACAGTGCCTGGGACATAGTAGGCACTCAGTAAATATTTTTTGAATGAAGGAGCACATGAATAAATATGAATATACATTTTTGAGAAAGCAATCTCCTCCAACATGGGCTGGTTTCATCTCGTATACACTTATTACTGTCTACACCCCACCTCCGCTGAGAGCTGGACTCTCAGGGAGAAATAGACTAGAAACCAGAGCCAGGAGGGAGGGTGGGAAATGTATGCTTTGATCTTCTCTGTATCTCAAGGGAGTCAAGCCCACAGGCCTTGTGATTTTAGGCTAAGGATGCTCGGCCTTGTGTTCCCTGACTCCTGTGTCCTGTGAACCACCGCAACAATCTGGGCAGTGTGACTGAGAGCTTCTCCTGGTGCCTCTGTGCCCCTGCAGGCTGCGCCCCTCCTGATCCACGTGAGTTCCTTCGCAGCTACCAGTCATAAGAAGAAGCTCTATGTGATTGGGGGAGGACCCAATGGGAAACTGGCGACGGACAAGACTCAGTGTTACGATCCTTCAACCAATAAATGGAATTTAAAGTCGGCCATGCCAGTAGAGGCTAAATGCATCAATGCAGTGAGTTTCCGGGACCGTATCTATGTAGTTGGTAAGTGAGCAAATGGCATGATGTGGGTGGGGCTGAAAAGGAAAAGAAGATGGGATTGGTCCAGGCCTTGGTGGAATTTATCTTTCAGTCCCGGAGACAGAAATAGCCCACATTTAGGAGACAGGCAGAGCAGATAGACAATGGGGCCCTGGGAAGGGGAAAGCCAGAAGTTGCTATGGGAACAAAGTGTGTTGTAAGCATTAGCAATTGCACAGAAACTGAATATGCACAGTATAAGTGCCCAGTAAATGGCAGCTACCATTATTTCTTACCTTGTGTTCATGGGAATTTTATTCTCCCACTTGCTTGAGGGCTCTAAAAGGTTGCATTTAGCAGGAAGGAGAGCCTGACCAGCCAGACCACAGTGGGCATGTAATTGTTAAGGATGATAGATCTCAACCCTGACTACTCATTATGGAGTTTTTTTTTTTACAAAAACATGGGTACCTGGGGCTTGTCCAGACCAATGTCAGAATGAGGAGGATACTGGCCACAGTGCCAGGTGTTTTTAACGTGAAGGTGATTTTAAAGTACAGCCAGGGTTGAGAACTACTGATTAAGGAAATAACAAAAATAAATAACTTCAGCAAGTAAGCGCTAACCAGAGAAGGCTTCCTGAATGCAAAATATGGGAACAGATTAAGGCAAAAATCCCTTTTCTCCCTTGCTTCAGGTTTCCTGTGTTTTTACTGGTCAGACTCATGACTCTGCCTCAAAGGTCTGATCTCAAGATGGGTTACTAGAGCTGGTGTTCCCCGTCATGCTCAGTTTAGAGATGCCCCCACTTTTAGTCACTGTCATGTATATCAATACTTCTATGTACCAGGCTTTCCGCCAGGTGCTTTATGTGCCTGATCCCTCTGTTTTCTCATAACCACCATGGTCTTGGTGTTCCTGGTTACAGATCCCGAAGTGGCAGAGCCGGGTTTATGAGCCAGGCCTGCCTGATGCACCACCTGGTATTTCCTCCAGGAAGCAGTTTTAGGGTACATTTTAGCAGTCACGGGAAGTCAGGCGTCCTTTAGAACCTGATTAGCACCCGGCTGCAAAGTTTCAAGGGCTGTGACCTATTTCCAGCATGAGACTTCCCGCCCCTAGTTACCCATTCTGGCTTTCTTGAGAGCCATGAATTTGCTCTTTCTTTTGGCAAGGTGGTAGACTTGACCTAACCAGTAGTAGTTTAGTAGTTAATGGGGAAGAAAACCAGAAAAACAGTGAAACGCTCACGGAGTTTCCTCTTCAGGAGGGGCCATGAGAGCGCTGTACGCCTACAGCCCCCTGGAGGACAGCTGGTGCCTGGTGACCCAGCTCAGCCACGAGAGGGCCAGCTGCGGCATCGCGCCCTGCAACAACCGGCTCTACATCACTGGGGGGCGAGACGAGAAGAACGAGGTCATCGCCACGGTGCTGTGCTGGGACCCCGAGGCCCAGAAACTGACGGAGGAATGCGTCCTGCCCCGGGGAGTGTCCCACCACGGCAGCGTCACCATCAGGAAGTCGTACACCCATATTCGGAGGATCGTGCCTGGAGCTGTGTCGGTCTGATCCCGGGCGCGCCGAGGGCGGAGTCACGCGGAGAGCCCGCCTCCCTCAGCCCTGCCCTGCGATCCTGCTTCGGACACCAGCGAGGCTGGACCGAGGGCTCACCGCGGCGCCCCCTGGAGGCTCCTCGGAAGTCACAGCTTTGGGACACTTGCGACCAGCCAGGAATGTTTGCGAGACCTACCTCAGGAGGAAAGAAGAGTACTTAACATGGAGAAGGAAATGGCAACCCACTCCAGTACTCTTGCCTGGAAAATTCCATGGACGAAGGAGCCTAGTCCATGGGGTTGCAAAGAGTCGGACACGACTGAGCGACTTCACTTAGCATGTAAGATACACCTGCCCCTGCCAGGTTCTATACCAGGCACTTTTGTACACCAATGCTTTTTACTTTCCTTATGACCTGATTACTGGATATTAAAACTCCCATTTGACAGGTGAGGAAACCGAGCTTAAGAGAGGCTAAGTGCTTGGCCTTGGCCTAGGTCAGTCAGATTCTAAGTAGCTAAACCAGTAGTTTAAACCCAGGTCTTTCCATCTCGAAGTCAGCGTAGGTTCTGTCTGGCCGTCTATCCCAGAGCAGGAAAACACAAAGCAAAACAGCTCATCTTTTGGTCTGACAGGTTAGCTGGAGGATTCACTCAGCAAAGCAGGGAAATAAAGGGTTTTTTCTTCTTCTTTCTTCTTCTTTTCCTTATATTTAAACCACATGGGATCTTTGGTGTGGTAACCTTGGGCCTGTTGTCAAGAGTGTATCATAGGTTGTTCCATCTGACAGTTCTGCGGAGATGGGTCTGGGAAGACCTGCTTGCTCTGGAACATGTAAAAAACTTTTGTCTTCCTCATCAAAAACCTCTATCTTTTATGATCACAGGAGGCCCACTGTAGCCTGGAACTGTCACTGCCGGACAGAATTGTACCTTCAGCACAGCCCAGTGCCCTAGCCTTTTAATGTCCAACAGTTGTATTACAATGTAGAAAGATTTTTCCAGAGAGTCAGAATACTGTTTTGTTTCTTGTTTGTTTGTTTTATGTAAACATTCTTACACTGCTGGCCTCTGAGGAAGGACTGGCTCTTGACAGTATACATTCTAATTTTTAGACAGTGATTTGGGTCCATGTCCCTGTGACTCCACCTGCCTGGAAGCTTCATTTTCAGGATCCTTTTAATCCCTCCTATTTGGTTTTTGGATCAGGTTGGCACAGTTTTGACTTAAAGAACAGAGTCTGTTCTTTACTGTCAGAGATAGAGCTTTCAAATGAGCTCACTGGAAATTCATTCTAATCCCGGAGTTGGGGAAACAGATTAAGATATCCTGTTTCAGATGCTGTACTTAAAAAGCAACAATAATGGTAACAACATAGTAACTACATTACCTAATGTCCTTTATTTTCATCATATGATTTCAAATCTCTTTATAGAGTTTTATTTCATGTCAGATGTGCCATTTTGTGCTTGTACATCAGCAGTTTGGGAAGACAGAGGTATTAGAGTTGATAGTGAATTTAACTTTCATAGAAAAGTTTGGTTAGAAGAAGCTACAGCTCAAAGCAGATAAAACAGACTCGGAAAATTACAACTGAAAATTCTATTTATGCATAGATCATTGAGGATAAATATAAATGCATGTTGATGTTTGAGAAGCTCTGTGTCTCAGAGTCAGGTATGACACTTTAGCTCCCTGCTGTGAAAATTGAGGTGGGAAAATACAAACATATTTGTGGAAATTTAGAACACATACCTCATTTACCCATGAATACTGATAACCTTAATGAAGCTCTCAACTGAAACAATTTAAACTACTTCAATTCAGCAAACATTCCTAGAAATTGTTATGTTTGGCAAGCCTTGGGGACTCCAAAAAGCAAGACAAATTTCCACTCTAGAAACATTCAATAAGCAGGTAAATGGGCCACTTGTCAACATTATAATTTTTCTTTTCATCAAGCTAGAGAAAAGGAGATGTACATGAAGTTATGAGGTCGCATTCAGGTCTTTCTTGCCTGTCCAAGTGATCTCCTTGGGAAGCTGTGCTCTTAGATCAATGATGCAGCCATTGTTTACATGTTTGTCTTTCCTTGGGATTACCTTCAGAAACCACTTATGAGCTCTGGGAGGAATCAGTTGTATTTCAAAGACAATTTCAGGATGAAATTTCAAAGTTCAATGACAGCATCATGGGCAACACAGAGAGCCTCCCCTCAGAAAGAATGTGTTCCTTGTCCTGGTTGTCCTTTGATGAGAGCAATTGGCAAATTTTGAGCCCAAATTTTCAACAGGTCAAACTTATGCTGGGAAACTGAGGATTTAGGATCTCTGTGTTATAAACCTGGCTGTCAATAATGGGTTGGCAGACAGATACACCTACTAAGAAGATCCAGATTTCCACACTTGAAGCTGTCAGTCTGTAACTTTTAGGGATATAAAAAAAGTTCAGGTCATTTTGGGGAAACTCTGTATCTCATCAGGATTTAAATTTCTAGGCCCTTGCTAGGGATGGAAGCTCTTAAAATCTAATTTCCGTTCTTAGATGAAAAAACAAAAACCTAGTTCACAGGAAATTAACTGTCATAAGCCATACTGCCAGCAGGGGGACGAGGCAGGTTGGTGCTAGGTGAGTCAGACGCAGAAGGCCCTAGGATTCAGACAGAATGTCCTGGCACAGCCTACTGGATCTTGAGTCAGGTCCCATGAGTGGATAGAGAACCCTTGACTGGAAGGAGGAGGATGAGGTAGGAGGAGGAGGAAGTCAGGTTTGAACACAAGTCTAGAAAATGATGCCAGGGGCCCTGGAGTTTGGGAGCATGACTCCATTCTCAAGAAGGCGGAGAGGAGCATAAGGAACCCACTGCTTAGAAGTGAGGCAAAGTTAGAGCAGGACTAGCAGTAAGACCTGTTTGCTGTGGGGCCTCTGGGCTGCTTGGCTAGGTCTCTTTATCTTGCTGGACCAAGAGAGAAAGGCCCAGAGGCTCTGATGAGGTGGAATCTGTCAGAGAGGTTAAAGGGCCCCAATTGCCAAGGCTGATCTGAAATGGGTAGGGAGCTAAGCTCACCCAAACATCAACAGATTAATATTCTCTTCTTAGCTTTCATCACATTCTACATGCATTGGCCTCAGGAAACACCCACACCCACACACACACAGAGCTCTTGAACTCAAAGAAGCTGTGCTCTCAGGGAAGTGCAAATATTTTGCTTATAGCTGTGAAAATAGAGCTTTGCTATTTATGAAAGTCCTTGAGGTACTGTTGTTATTTACTTATCCTACTTGATTTTGAAAAAGAACAATACTCAGTAAAATTTTCAAAGTGAGTAAACACCACTGGAATTTCTTATGTAAAGTCCTAACTTGGGATTGCAAAAGCCTTTTTCTCCTTCGTATCTGATCTGGGTGTTGTATGAGATCTCCTCATTTGAGGAGTCAACTTTCATGGAAATCTGTAAATATCTCAAACGTGGCTACTGCAAAACTAATTTTGACAGGTCAGATTTTCATATTTTTAGATAAAAATATTAACAAAATCCTTAGTTAACCAAATCCTTCAAGCATTTTGGTTACATGAAGTTGTATTTTTGTTTTTTAAGTGATCAAACTAAAGATACCATTTATGGGTAAAAATCAAATAAAGTTTTTATTTATTCAGTATGTATGGAGTGTGAATGGAGTAAATAAGAATATTTTATATACAATTACTAGCTGAATTTTTTTTTGGTTGATATGAATAAGCAGTATCTGAATAGAAATTAATTTAGGAGGGGAAATTTGGAATGTTTCAGTTGATTCCAGGGGGCTTAGATAAACTCACATGCTAAAATTAATCAGATTTGGTTTACAGAATGGCAAAAGTAGACAGCTTTTCCCTCCTTAGTGCCTCATTGCCTCTGGGAGCCAGTGTTTACCAATCTGTGTGAGTTTACAAACTGTGTGACTCTCATCCTGTCTGACTTGAAGCCTTTCTGCAGGAGGCCTCCCTCTAGGTTTCTGGTCTAACTTCTCAGCCCTGCCTCCACCAATATCTCTGTGTAGTCTCCGAAGCTTTAACCAACCTTTGTGCTTCTCAAAAATGAGAACGTGAAACTGGGAATATGAACCAGAGAGCTGTGACTCTCGAGCACTGGAAAACTTGTCATCATTTAGTTTCTTTTGGATTTCAATACAAAGATGCTATGCAATCGGAAAGGAAAACCTAGGGCTTTAAAGAAATGTGCAGCCACATGAATGGCATTAGACCATTCTTTCTGAGCCTCCTTAGAGACAGAAGTTCTCACTTCTCAGTCTTATGGATTCTGAGTGGAAAACCTTGGGAAACACAGTCCCATTCCATGGGTTGTACGTGTTTTGGAGTCAATCCTGGGCCATGGATCCAAGAGGCAGTTCACCAGCTGAAAGTCAAAATGGGGTTTTGACCATAACTTCACCACCGAACCTTCCAATTTTTCTACTGATCTAATTGGTAATCTGATGCCTGGGCAGCTTGGCCAGGGCCTGGCATCTGCCCAGCTCTCTTTGCCTTGTCTTTATGCTCCTGGTGCTCTGCTGGTATGTGACCTCCGATGGACCAGCCTCCTTTTCACTGGAGATGTGGGCTGTATGTAAGATCTCAGTCCCCATCCCCTCTTCCAGTGGGCTCATGCCACATTTTCTCTTTCTGTATGCTGTCACATTCAGGACTCTTGGTGATGGGGACTAATTTGGGTCAGGTCTCGCCCACCCCCAGACTGCCCAGGCTGCCTGATTACTAATCACTCTGGTTTTCACTCCCACATTTGTTTCTGACACCTGGGGATTTTCCTTTTCTCCTTACCTGCTCAGCTTTCTCCTTTGTTATTGATTCCTGAATGACATTTATGACCTTGATAGCCATGCATGCCCCATCCCTGATAGTCTGCCCGGTGGGTCACAAGTCACACCAAGTCACACTTGAAAAATACAAGGGTGGAGGGTGCAGGACTGGACAGAGACAGAGCGGGGAATGGAGGTTGCAAACCTTAGTTTAACACTTGCAGCAGAAACCAGAGGGAAAAACCTGACTGCACAAAGAAACCCATGAGTCCGACCTTAGACAAACAGAATTTTTGTGGGTGAAATTCTATTCTCTCACAATAAAAATAGTAATAGGAGCATTTATTGAGTAATTTCCCAGAAATATGGATGAGTCATAAATAGTTTGGGGACAGTGACAAATTTGTCTAGGTAGGAATGCTGGATTTTTAATTATCAAACTGCATCCTAGTAGAATGTTACATTCCCAGAAAAGGTCACTATAGGAGCCTGAAAGAAAAACAATACATTACACATTGTTCTGGCTGAGACTTAGACATTAGTAAGGAGTGAGTCTTTGTGAAACTGTGCAACAAATATTGATTGAGTAATTAATTTGTGCCAGACAGGATTCTAGGTACTAGGGCTCCGCATCCAGGAACAAAACAAAAGTCCCTGCTCTCATGAGCTAACATTCCAGAGAAGAATGTTATAAAAACAAACAAGTATACAATACAATGTCAAGTAATAATAGATGCTTGAAAAGGAGTAAAGCAGGGTTTGGGGCTTGCATGGTTAGGTAACATCACCGACTCAAAGGACATGAATTTGAGCAAACTCCAGGAAATAGTGATGGTCAGGGAAATCTGGCCGTGCTGCAGTCCTCGGGGTCGCAAAGAGCTGGACATGACTTAGAGACTAAACAACAACAAGGTAGGCATGCTACTTTAAACAGGGTGAGTAGATGCTCTTTCTGATAAAGTAACTTGAGTGAAAAGAATATCTGGGGAAGCATATTCCAGGTAGAAGGAATATAGCCAATGCAAGGGCCCTAAGGCAGGAGGCTCAGTGTATTCAAAGGGCAGTAAGAAGGTCTTGGTGACTGGAGTAAATTCTGAGTGATGGTAAGGGGTCTCAAGGTCACTGTAAGAACTTTGCCTGTGATCACAGGAAGATGGTAGGGCATAAGACAAGTTCAGAAATGACACAGATTCACAAATGTTACATACCCGAGCTGTTGCAAATCAAGCTGGTTACATTCACAGTGCTTATTAGTAGTTAGTGACTGCTGAAAGCTACTATTCTGTGAACCCAGGAAACACTGCATTGTGTGTGCGCGTGCTCAGTGTGTGTGTGCGTGCTCAGCTGTGTCCAGCTCTTTGTGACCCCATGGACTGTAGCCCTCCAGGCTCCTCTGTCCCTGAGGATTCTCTGCTGTTTCCTTCTCCAGGGGATCTTGCCGACCCAGGGATCGAACTCACGTCTCTGCGTCTCCTGCATTGACAGGCAGACTCTTTACCATTGCACCACCTGGGAAGCCCTGTTGAGATTTCTCCAAATCCTTGGTCTTTCTGACCCTGCCCTGTGTGCTCTCATCACGGTGGGCTGGGGGCTGACTTTCCCAGCTGCTTGGTCACATGAGCCGAAGGGGCTTCGGGGAGAACCTCTCAGATAATTATCTACATTCCTTGTGTAAATGGAAATAGTAACACTCAGACACGTGTATCTGGTGAAAATGAGACCATCAGTGGTGATATCGGTGGGTGGTAAAGGCAGGATGAAAGCCAGAACCTTTAAAGTCAGTGACCTATAGGAAGCCTAGATGATTTTCTAAAACCTCTTATATCTTGAAATAATGTGGATTGAGATTCAGAGCAATATAAAACCAATAAAAATCCTTAGTGGTTAAGTGCAAACCAACAAGGCATTTAAAAAATCTAAGTAAAACGTGTGGCAGTTCAGATGGGAACTAGAAATTAGGTTCTAGCAGTGCTATTTCTGGATGATTTTGGAGAATATGTCATCCCAGAAGGTGGTTGGAATTTTCACTAGGAACCAAGGCTGGAGACATGATGGGTTAGACTAGGCTGCAGCATTGTCACCAACTTCCCTGATTCCAAAGGAAGGTTGCAATAGGGGCTGTTTCTCTGCTGGTCTTTGCATCTAGGGCACCTTGCACAGAGCCAGCGCACATATGAACACTCAAGGAATGTTGCTGCTTCATCGCCTGCCAGGAATAATGTATAGGGTGGGGGAAGGGGTTCCTGAGAAGCTGCCACCCAACTATTACCACACCATATTGATCACTTCCTGGACATTTCATACATCACAGTTTGAATGATAAAAACCATACTTATCTTTCTTTGGACTGTGCAACATTTTTAAAAATTGGCAACACTGGGCCCATATTTCTACATAACAACTGGCCAGCACAGAGTAGGGAAACTTCTCTTTTGAAAAGGGTTGAGTGGTCTAGTGATTGAAAAATCCACCTGCCAGTGCAGATGACATGAGTTCAATCCTTTCCAGGAACTAAGATCCCACCATGTTGCGGGGCAACTAAACCCATGTGCCACAACTATAGAGTCCGTACCCTAGAGCCCATGAGCTACAACTACTGAAGCCCACACCTCCCAGAGTCTGTGCTCTGCAAGAGGAGAAGCCACCTGGAATGAGAAGACCGCTCACTGCAAGAAAGCTGCTGCTGCTGCTGCTGCTAAGTTGCTTCAGTCGTGTTCGACTCTGTGCAACCCCATGGACGGCAGACCACCAGGCTCCCCCGTCCTTGGGATTCTCCAGGCAAGAGTACTGGAGTGGGTTGCCATTGCCTTCTCTTCACTGCAGGGAAGAGTAGCCCCCAATTGCGGCAACTAGAGAAAGCCCACACAGCAGTGAAGAGCCCGAACACCACAACAAAGATCCAGCGCAGCCAAAAATCAATCAATCAATAAATAGAAAGGGGCTGTGCTCTCCAGTTGGCCAGACTCCACTGACTTGATTGGCCCCAAAGGCATTTGAGCTTGCAGCCTCTGGTGTACACTCTCGTTTAGTCCTTGCAAAGAGCTCTATGAAGTAAATTGATGCTCCGTGGATGAGAAAACTGAGGTGAGGCTCCCAGATGTTGAGTACCTTCCCAGCATCGGGCCAGGACACTGTCTGTGGTCTCTTTAGCTGGCGCTGCTTCTGCTCTGCCCACTACTGCTGCAGTTATGACAAGGGACCCATGTAACTCCATGCTTCTAGGATTTAAGCATTTTCTGTCTTCATCTCACAATTCTAGAGTCACTCTGAAAAATCTAGAAATAATATATTACTAGCTCACTGTGTGATCTGAGCAAAGCCAGAGATTTTTGACAGAAAAAGCAACAATGAGTGGCTGGAGATGTCGTTTTTCCTCTAAGTTGACCTCCAGCCCTAACAGACTCTACAGGAGATAAGACTGCACTTTCAAAGGCTCCACATGAGGCAAAAGATGACAACAAGTTCCTTACTTACATTTTGGTGATGAGGCAGAGCCAAGGACTCTCAAGGGTTTATTTTCCTTAAAAAGTAAGGTCTAGTTTGAACTGCCAAGCCCCATCACTCTGTTCTGTCCCCCCAGTTCTCTACCAGACTTCTCTCATAATGAGCTCTTAGAGGGATTGCGCCCTGTTCAAATCTCAAAGTCATCAAGTTTAAGACAGTAAAAACTGTAAGACAAATCTTTATCTTAGTTGGCTTTAACAAAGGAAAGATGGAAGCATGCCTTAATGGTAGGCATTCATATTGTATGAGTCCAGTCACACCAACTTTCTTTGCTTTAAAATTTCTTTTCTCCATCCTCAGAAACTGGGCCATGTGCCTACCCTTCATCTGCATTCCTTAGCATAATATTGGTGACCTTTACACATCATCTTAGTGACAAGGTCTCTTATAGCATCATTTACCTAGGTGTCCTACAGCACCTGTTTTTGCTTTGCAAAATATGAGACTGTGGTCATTCTTCCTCTAATGAATATCTATTTCACTAATATAAAATTTATGTCCCACTGCTCTCTTTCCTTGCTTTTCTGTACAGATAACTTTTCATTTCAATGCCAAATCATAGCATTATCATGAAAGGCCTTATTGAGGTAAAATGGGCATACGATATACTGCACATACTTAAAAGGTACCATTTGATAAGTTTGACATAATGTATACAACTGTGAGGGCTTCACAGATGTATCTGCTCAGTGGTAAAGAATCTGCATGCGGTGCAGGAGACCTGAGTTCAGTCCCTGGATTGGGAAGATGCCCTGGAGCGGGGAATGGCAACCCAATCCAGTCTTATTGCCTGGAGAATCCCATGGACAAGAGGGGCCTGGGTGGCTACGGTCCATGGGGTCACAAAGAATAGGACACAACTGAAGTGACTAAGCAGCAGCAGCAGCACACATCTGTGAAACCATCATCACAAACAAGGCGTTAATAATGAAACTACTGACCTCAAAGTTTCTCCTGCCCCTCGGTAATCTCTGCCTGTCAACCATCCTGTTCCTCCACCACCTTGTACAGGCAACCAATGACCTGCTTTCTGTTAGTATAGAGCAATTTGCCTTTTCTAGAACTTTATATAAATGGAATCATACAGCAGATATTGTTTTTTTGCCTAGCTTCTTTCACTCAGAAGTTATCGAGAATTCATCATTGGTGCATTGACACATTCATTCCTTTAAAAATAGTTTTATTGTGATGTTATTTACATGCCATAAAATTCACCTGATTTATTATAGAATTCAATGATTTTAAGTGTACTTACAGAGTTGTGCAAACTTCACCAAAATCTAATTGTAGAATATTTTCACCACCCCCCAAAAAAACATGCCCATTTACAGTCACTGCCATTTCCACCCAGCCCTAGGCAACTGCTAGTCTACTTTTTTCCTCCATAGGTTTGCCTTTTCTTGACATTTCTTATAAGTGGATTAATATAGTATGTGGTCTTCTGTCTGGCTTCTTTGGCTTAGCATGTTTTCAGGGTTCCTGTGTATGTTGAAACACGTATCAATGTTTCATTCCTTCTTATAGCTGAAAAGTATTCTAATTTATGGAAATAACATTTAGATTATTTCCACCTTTGGCTGTTAGGAATAATGCTGCTGCAAACATTTTCATGCAAGTTTCTGTGTGAAAATATATTTTCATTTCTCTTGAGTATAAACCTACAAATGAAATTTCTGGGTCACATAGTAACACTATACTTAACATTCTGAGAAAACTGCCAAATTATTTTCCAAAGCTACTGTACCATTTTATTAGTACCTTCCCTTTAGCAATGAACAAAGGTTCCAGATGGGGGCCTCCTGCCAACAGCCACGCTGAGCTGAGCTGTCTTTGACGTGGCCCTGCAGTCCTCAAGGCTTGAAATATCACAGCCATCCAACAGCTTTACTGGACTCACGACAGACCTTGAGCCAGGAGAGAGCCTAGCTGAGCTGCCCCTCAGAAACAGATAATATGGGAGTTCCCTGGTGTGGTTTGGACTTGGCACTTTCACAGCTGCGGCTCAGTTTCAATACCTGATCAGGAAACTAGGATCATGCAAGCGAGGCATGTAGCGCAGCACGCTCCCCCGCCCCCGCCCTGCCTACCCTCCCCCCACTGCAAAAAAAAAAAAAAGGAAAGAAAGAAGCCCAGATGGTAAATGTTCATTGTTTTAAGCTACTAAGGTGTAGGGAATTTGTTAGACAGCCTAAGATTACTAATATATGGGAAATGGCTGAGGGGTGGAGGGCAGAGGACAACCTGGCTCAAGGAGGTGCCTCCCACTGCCCCTCCCCCGCGTGACTGCGGGGCATCCACAGGCACCCCCAGAGACACCTCTCTAGGGCGGTCATCCAGCCTGGGTCCCTTAGACCAGGAGCAGACAGTGAGGACAGAGGGATGGCAGTCTTGCTGGAAAGCTGTTAGGGAGGAACGGGGCAGCTGTGTCCTCAAGCACCCCTGTGTGAACTGAAGAGCTGCATCTCCAGGGCCCTGGTCTCAGTGCCCAGGACAGTGCCTGTTGCCAAGGACCCCAGAGGCACCTGCTGGGAGGCTGCGGGTAGGGCAGGGCCTGAGGCCTCATTTGCCACAGAATACCTGCAACTGGTCCCAGGTCGGGGCCAGCGGGGACGGGGAAAGGGAGGCGAGAGAACTGAAAGCCCTGAGGACAAGTTTCAGCCATTCCTCAGAGTAAGCGGCTCCTGGGGTGAAATGATGACTAGTGCTGAGCCCCTCTCTGCTGCCGGCCCTGCAGGACGGGTGCGGGGAGGGGATTCAGTCACCCACAGTCTCCTCAGAAGACCCTTGGAGGGAGAGTTTCTTCAGAGGCAAACCGCATCTGCCCTGGGTGAGCCCTCACGTGTCTCCCCTGGGCTCCGGCAGCAGGGATCGCATCCTATTCACCCAGCCTCCCCTGTGGCTCCTGGAAGGAACCCAGAATTATTGGAACCCAGAAGCCTTGAAGAATGTCCCTCAGTCAAAGCCACTGGTTGTGCAGGGGAGGAAAGGGGAACTCATGGGCAGTCTTTTGCAGTGTCTTCATCATTTCCATATTTAACCCCTTTCCCCTGGATCCACTGGCCATGGGCTCTATACTACTGAGAGTCTTGGGTACTAAGTCTTAGTACCCAGGTGGCAGCGCTGAGGGGACCCCAGAATCGGTTGGGCAGGTCACAGTCAGTGAATGACTGAGAGGCTCATCGCCTGGGGTAGGAGCAGGGGCTTTGGATTCAGTCAGACCCAAGTGCGGTTTTGATTTTGTTCCTCACTTACTGGCTGTGTGATCTTGGGTAAGCAATTTAACCTCTCTGAGCATCAGTTTCCTTCTAAAACAGGAATACTACAGCTTGTTTTGCAGGATTGGTATGAGGATTAGCAAAAATGCATACAATTTAGAATATCTAGCAGCTCAAATGGAGAAGGCAATGGCAATCCACTCCAGTGGATTGGATTGATTTCCAGTGCCTGGAAAATCCCATGGAAGGAGGAGCCTGGTAGCCTGCAGTCCATGGGGTTGTGAAGAGTCGGACACAACTGAGCTTTACTTTCACTTTTCACTTTCATGCATTGGAGAAGGAAATGGCAACCCACTCCAGTGTTCTTGCCTGGAGAATCCCAGGGATGGGGGGGCCTGGTGGGCTGCTGTCTCTGGGGTTGCACAGAGTCGGACATGACTGAAGCAACTTAGCAGCAGCAGTAGCAGCAGGAGCTCAAAAATAGCACCTGCTATCAGTACAGTTCAGTTCAGTTCAGTTCAGTTCAGTCTCTCAGTCGTGTCTGACTCTTTGCGACCCCATGAACCACAGCACGCCAGGCTTCTCTGTCCATCCCCAACTCACAGAGTTACCCAAACTCATGTCTATTGAGTCGATGATGCCATCCAACCATCTCATCCTCTGTCATCCCCTTCTCCTCCTGCTCTCAATCTTTCCCAGCATCAGGGTCTTTTCAAATGAGTCAGCTGTTTGCATCAGGTGGCCAAAGTATTGGAGTTTCAGCTTCTACATCAGTCCTTCCATTGAATATTCAGGACTGATTGCCTTTAGGATGGATGGTTTGGATCTCCTTGCAGCCCAACAGACTCTCAAGAGTCTTCTCCAACTCCTCAGTTCAAAAGCATCAGTTCTTCGGTGCTCAGCTTTCTTTATAGTCCAACTCTCACATCCATACATGACTACTGTGAAAACCATAGCCTTGACTAGATGGACCGTTGTTTGCAAAGTAATGTCTCTGCCTTTTAATATGCTGTCTAGATTGGTCATAACTTTCCTTCCAAGGAGTAAGTGTCTTTTAATTTCATAGCTGCAGTCACCATCTGCAATGATTTTAGAGCCCCCCAAAATAAAGTCTCTTACTGTTTCCCCATCTATTTTCCATGAAGTGATGGGACCAGATGCCATGATCTTAGTTTTCTGAATGTTGAGCTTTAAGCCAACTTTTTCACTCTCCTCTGCTTTTGAACTGTGGTGTTGGAGAAGACTCTTGAGAGTCCCTTGGACTGCAAGGAGATCCAACCAGTCCATTCTGAAGGAGATCAACCCTGGGATTTCTTTGGAAGGAATGATGCTGAAGCTGAAACTCCAGTACTTTGGCCACCTCATGCGAGGAGTTGACTCATTGGAAAAACTCGGATGCTGGGAGGGATTGGGGGCAGGAGGAAAAGGGGAAACAGAGGATGACATGGCTGGATGGCATCACTGACTTGATGGACGTGAGTCTGAGTGAACTTTGGGAGATGGTGATGGACAGGGAGGCCTGGTGTGCTGCGGTTCATGGGGTCACAAAGAGTCGGACACGACTGAACGACTGAACTGAACTCCCACTTTCATCAAGAGGCTCTTTAGATCTTCTTCACTTTCTGCCATAAGGCTAGTGTCATCTGCATATCTGAGGTTATTGATATTTCTCCTGGAAATCTTGATTTCAGCTTGTGATTCATCCAGTCCAGCGTTTCTCATGATGTACTTTGCGTATAAGTTAAATAAGCAGGGTGACAATATACAGCCTCGACGTACTGCTTTTCCTATTTGGAACCAATCTGTTGTTCCATGTCCAGTTCTAACTCTTGCTTCCTGACCTGCATACAGGTTTCTCAAGAGGAAGGTCAGGTGGTCTTGTATTCCCATCTCTTTAAGAATTTTCCACAGTTTATTGTGATCCACACAATCAAAGGCTTTGGCATAGTCAATAAAGCAGAAATAGATGTTTTTCTGGAACTCTCTTGCTTTTTCCATGATCCAGCGGATGTTGGGAATTTGATCTCTGGTTCCTCTGCTTTTTCTAAATCCAGCTTGAACATCTGGAAGTTCATAGTTCATATATTGCTGGAGAATTTTGTGCATAACTTTACTAGTGCGTGAGATGAATGCAATTGTGTGGTAGTTTGAGCATTCTTTGGCATTGCCTTTCTTTGGGATTGGGATGAAAACTAACCTTTTCCAGTCCCATAGCCACTGCTGAGTTTTCCAAATTTGCTGGCATATTGAGTGCAGCACTTTCACAGCATCATCTTTTAGGATTTGAAATACCTCAGCTGGAATTCCATCACCTCCACTAGCTTTGTTCATAGTGATGCTTCCTAAGACCCACTTGACTTCACATTCCAGGATGGCTGGCTCTAGGTGAGTGATCACACCATCGTGATTATATGGGTCGTGAAGATCTTTTTTTGTACAGTTCTCCTGTGTATAATTACCACTTCTTAATATCTGCTGCTTCTGTTAGGTCCCTACCATTTCTGTCCTTTATTGAGCCATCTTTGCATGAAATGTTCCCTTGGTATCTCTAATTTTCTTGAAGAGATCTCTAGTCTTTCCCATTCTATTGTTTTCCTCTATTTCTTTGCCCTGATCACTGGGAAGGCTTTCTTATCTCTCCTTGGTATTCTTTGGAGCTCTGCATTCAAATGGGTATATCCTTCCTTTTCTCCTTTGCTTTTCGCTTCTCTTCTTTTCACAGCTATTTGTAAGGCCTCCTCAGACATCATTGTTAATATTATAGTAATTGTAACACTAACAATGGCACTCCACTCCAGTACTCTTGCCTGGAAAATTCCATGGATGGAGGAGCTTGGTAGCCTGGAGTCCATGGGGTCGCTAAGAGTCGGACACGACTGAAGTGACTTAGCAGCAGCAGCAGCAGCAACACTAACTAGAGGGTCTCAGAACATCTCTGGATATTTCAATATATGCTACTATTCCTTAGTTTTGGAGGTAATCTTACTGCCATTGTTTTCATTCTGGACAGAAAGGAAATTCTCATAAACACCTAAGGGGAGAGAGCAGGTTATAACTGTCACGAACAGCCTTAGTAATAAAAGGAAAGGAAACACACACACACACACACACACACAACCTCAAACCAAGAACACAGGTCCTTGCCAAGGATCCTGGTTACAAAAGGCAGTTGCATTCTTCGAAAATGAATGGAATGACTCTGGTCCCAGTCAACGTCTAGCGGTGTTCTGGGAAGACATAGCCCTGGTCTCGGGGACACTCCCAGTGCATGTGCCAGAATAAACCCAGTCTGCTGCAAAAGAAGTTCCAGATGAACGGGACTGATGGCCATGGAAATTTATGCTGATAAATCCTGGGGAGTATTCTCTCTTCTCTCAGCAGAACTTCTTCATTTAGATAGTTGTGGAGCTTAGAGTTTAAATATTATTGTTTTTGTTCTGCGTTGACAATTTGAATGAAATTTCTTCACTAGTGAATCTAATAGGGACTTTATTCAGATTTTAAAACACATTTTTGGTGAATTACAGACTTAGAAAACAAAATTAAAACTAGACTAATTAACTTGTTCTCAATTTGGCTTTTCCCTAGCTGTCCACTAGACAGCGAGATGGGACCACTCTAATCCCACTAGTTCAGAAGCGGCTCTTCCTACTATAGGATTAAAGTGAAACATGTATAATATCATATAAGAAATGAATCGCCAGTCCAGGTTCGATGCAGGATACAGGATGCTTGGGGCTGGTGCACTGGGATGACCCAGAGGGATGGTACGGGGAGGGAGGTGGGAGGGGGGTTCAGGATTGGGAGCATGTGTACACCTGTGGCGGATTCATGTTGATGTATGGCAAAACCAATACAATATTGTAAACTAATTAGCTTCCAATTAAAATAAATAAATTTAAATTTAAAAATTAATTAATTTTAAAAAAGGATCAAAGTGAGGAAACTATTTTTGTTTTGGTTTCATCTAAAACTTTTCTTTTCCGTTCAGAATAGATGCACAACTTTTTAAGGGCCCTTTCTAGCACTAAGTGAGCGCTAAATGGAGGTATACTGTTTCCTGGTCTAAAGGCCTGAATCCCAGGTGTTCTCCTTTTATCTCTGAGGTACCATTAGTGAAAGCTTACCCTAAATCAGGTGCTGTGCTAAGAGCTTCATCTTACTCATTCCTCACAGAGAGACAAGAAAGTGTCATTTTCATTTTTTCACTTATGGACATTTTGTAGGTAAGTGCTTTGAGGTAAAAATTTCAAATGTGACTACCTCAACCAGGTGAAGAATCTGACTGAGAGAGTGAATGTAGGGAAGAGACCTCTTTTTGGGTGCTCAGGTTTTCACTCCTGGCAATGACATCTAAAGGGACAGAGCTATGTATTTTTGCACAAAGAGGCAGGAAACATCTGGATAAATGAATTAGCACAAAGCTTGACCCAGAAATGAAAACCAGAAGCTATGGGACAGAGGGGGCTGTGATTACAATTACCAGCAGCAAAGGGGTGCCTTCCTCTCCAGCCTAATTAAGAACCCAAGTAAATCCGTACTGTGTTCTTTATTCAGCATGTACAGGTGCCAGGCATGACGCCACATGCCTTATGACTGAATGCTCATTTACTCCTCACAATTACCCTTTAATGCAGGTGTGCAGGTGGAAAGAAGCACAAGGCAAGTCTACTGTCATCAAGATTATTTTCTCAGTCTTCTCTCTGCGGTCAACATTCAGCTCAGGGAAGTGGTGACTAAAGTAGAAATATAATGGTCCTTCCCTTGCAGTGAAAATACTTCCATTGCTAAGTTAAAGAAACTAGTCTCAGACAAGAAAAACAGTTTTTTCAGCCTGAGTATTCAAACTTTGGAGTTTTCTGGTGACCAGTCAGCATCTAAACAGAATTTGAAAACATTTCTATGGCATTGGATTCAATAGAGAAAAACCTTTGAAACATGGAGAGAAATCAACCTCATTCAGGTTGAGATTCACATAGACTATCTTTGTAAAAGTGTTTTCTCCTGTGATTTAGCTAAACTAAGAACTAGTTGAGTTTGCCCAGCTGGGAGAAAAATCAAGACTCAGAAAGGAACTTTCTCTAGGTGTTTTATTTAGGAATTCATCCATTCAAGTTCAACTACTTCCTATTACAAAACCAGGTTAAATTTGGACTTTATAATTTTAAGGCCTAAGTCACATCATGGCATTTCTCTTCTCAAAACCCTCTAATGCCTCGGTGTGCTCAGTTGCTTAGTTGTGTCCAATTCTTTGCAGTCCCATGGACTGTAACCTGCCAGGCTCCTCTGCCCTCCAGGCTCCTCTGTCCATGGAATTTTACAGGCAGGAATACTGGAGTGGGTTGCCATTTCCTGCTCCAGGGGATCTTCCTGTCCCAGGGATTGAATCCCCATTTCTTGCATCTCCTGCTTTGGGTGTGTGTGCTCTCTTCTGTCTGACTCTTTGCAACTCCGTGGATTGTAGCCCACCAGCTTCCTCTCCATGGGATTTCCTAGGCAAGAATACTGGAGTGGGTTGCCATTTCCTCCTTCAGGGAGTATTTCTGACCTATGGATCTTCCCCGCCCAGGGATCGAACCCATGACTCCTGCATTGCCAGGCATATTCTTTACCATTGAGGCACTAAGGAAGCCCAAAATGTCAAACAAACTTGGCTCACACAAGGATCAGGCTTGAACCTGCGACCTTGACGTTATTAGCACTGCACTCTAACCAACTAAGTTAACTGGCCAGGATCTCCTACATTGGCAGGCAGATTCTTTACCACTAGCACCACCTAGCAAGCCCCTTTAATGCCTCACCGCATCCCTAAAACCAACGTTCTCCTAAAACCTTATGTAGTTTGGTTCCGCATTATCATATTTCTCTCTCTAACTTCATCTGGTTTCTTCCTTTCTATTTTAATACATCAATTCTACAGCTAAGAAGAGATTCCTCTCTGAATTTCCCCTACCTCTTTCAGTTTTCTCCATCAGGAGTCAGCAAGTACAACAAATACATTTGGGTGGACCAAATGCCCATTTTTGTACAGCCAACAAGAATGGTGTTTACATTTTTAAATGGTTCAAAAAAGCCTCCAGAAAACTATTTCATGACATGAATATTATATGAAGTTCAAATTCTGGCATTGGTGAATAAAATTTTATTGGAACATAGCTGAGGCCATTTCAAGGGATCCCCAACACGTATTCTGAGCACAGAGGAGCCCTAGATAGAGGAATTGTAGATAGAGGAATTGTAGAAAAAAAAAAAGGCTTTGCTAAGCCACATGTTTCCTTGTAACCTAGTGGTTGGTCACCTGTTTTCTCCAAGAGAATTTTGATGTGGTCTTTCTATATATGTATTATATATGTATGTAAATAAGTATATAGATTATATTTAGTATAAAGAAGAACTATTAATCTTCATAATTTTACTATTAATAATCCTAGCAGGGTACCACTTTGGAGATTTTGGCATATTTACTTCTAGTCTTTTATATATAAATTTACACATATATAATTACTTCTAAGCTTAGCTGTGAATTTTATTTTTTAAATATTTATTATTTATTTGTTAATTTGACTACCTTGGGTCTTTGTTGCAGCATGCAGGATCTTTGACCTTCACTGTGTGTGGCTCAAGTGTTCTTTTGGTTGTGTTGTGACATGGGATCTCCTAGTTGTGGACTGTGGGATCTAGTTCCCTGATCAGGGATTGCACCAGGGCGCCCTGCATTGTGAGCATGGAATCTTAGCCATTGAACCAGCAGGGAAGTCCCCAAATTTTCATTAAATACTTTTATCTAGAAGAAAATACTAATTCTCACTCTCCTAGATATCCTCACTTCAAAATTACCTTTAAAATATCATTTTTAGCATAAATTATAGGATATAGATTTATTTTTGAAAATTTAGGTAGTAAAAATAAATAAGGAAAAATGAAATTGCCATCAGTCTCCTCACCCATAGATAAGCACCAGTAATATTTAGTCACACATAAACATTCATATTTAATATCCAGTATCTCAAACCTCCTTCTAGGTTTCCTGGGTCTACCTCCAAAACTTCAGTAGATGCCAAATTCAGCAGAACCTGTAGTAGGAGCTATGTTGAAAATCAGAAAGTAGAATGCCAAGTAAATCTACTTGGCAAAAAACCTCTAGCCAATGCTAAAATGACTGAAAACATGTTCAAATTTGTCTGTCTCTCCTGAGTAAGAGGGAGAGACTTCATGACACAGATAGCCCAGAGGTTTCTCCAAAAATATAGTCTACTGTACATGCTGTTTTTACAGCTTGCTTTCCCCACTCAGCAATATATCATGAACAGCTCCCCACTTAATGTTATCTTAATTCTTCTAAAATGTGTTTTTTAATAGCTGTGGAATATTCCATTCTAAAGATAAAAACATAGTTGGTTTAGTCCCCTCTACTAATGAACATTCAGGTTGTTTGTAAAGTTTAATCTATTCTAATAATCATAAGCATCTTTGGGCATTATTTCCAATAATATAAATGTGGACTTGCTTGGTTCCACTGTATGCAGACAGTAAGGAGTTGATGCATGTTTCCAAGATTCCTTAGAGCAAGGTTAAATCCTCACTTTAGCCTACCTACGTTATTATCATTTTACAAAAAATCCTTTGTCAGTTGAACAAACAAAGCAATTCTATCTCATTGATGTTATAACTTGAAGCTGGTTGATAACTAAGGAGATTGAACATATCTTCATATGCTTATTAGTCATTTCCACTTCTTTTGTGAACTGCCTTTGTCCTTTGTCTTTTATTTATTAATGTGCAAGTGCTCATTTTACATCAAGGATACTAACCTTTTGTAATATGGGTGCATGATCAGTTGCTTCAGTCATGTCCGACTCTTTGTGACCCCATGGTCTGCAACCTGCCAGGCTCCTCTGTCTATGGGATTCTCCAGGAGAAAATACTGGAGTGGGTTGCCATGCCCTCCTCCAGGAGATCTTCCCACCCAGTGATCAAACCCATGTCTCCTGTGGCTCCTGAACTGCAGGGAGATTCTTTACCGCTGAGCCACTGGGTGTATATGCTGTGAATATTTCCCTCAGCTTCCATTTGTCTTGTAATTTTTTTTTAATGGCGTACTCTATCATTATTTCTCCTTGTTTTATTCTTAGAAACTGCCCCCCCCATACCAACACATACACATCAAGATTCCATGAGGCAAATAGCCCAACCGTCTGTGTTTCTAATCACTATGCCCTACAGCCCTCCACAGAAGGTACAGACTTAGCTATTGCATCAACATTGCTTCTATGGGAAAGCCCAAGACCTTCAATACCAGGTGTACCAGACCCAGGGGGTGAAACCCCCATGTAAGGCCTGCTCCCTCCTCACCGAACCCAGCATTAGGACTTCTGAAGGCATGACGGCAGTAAAGATGGGGCTGTCAGAGGAGCACAAGGCCCTAAGTGAATGCCGTACCAAGCATGCTCATAGATGCCCCTCACGGAGGGAAACAGAGGGTCACCTTCCTCACTCCCAGGCTGGTGAGACGGCTCCAGGTATGAAACAACAGCTGCAGGCTGTGTGATGGACGCTTCCTGGGGGTCAAGCCTGAGCCAGCTCTGACTGTCTGCGTCACTCACTGGCTCCTCGCTGAACCTGTGCAGGTGGGTCTAGTGTCCTCCCTTTATAGACGAGGAAACCAAGGCCTGAGGGGCCCAGTCACCCCACACTGGCAGCAGCAGCGCCAGCGCAACCGAGGCTGGGCCTACTGGTGCCCAGCTGAGACAGGAACTTGTCCCAAGGGCCAATTGGCGAGCTCAACAGCCCCAAGCCTCAGTTTCTTCACACTCCAGAATCCTGGCACATCTGACTGTGGAGATTAAGTAAGGCTAGGTCCTCTACTATCCCTCCTCACTCTACGATCATTCTTTAAATATACTTTTGTTTTTAAAAAATTGATGATGTGGTTTTTGGTCTAATCACACCTTGCTTGTCATTTCTCACAAGAAAAGAGGCAAAGGTCATAGGCCTTTCAGTTACTGTGTGACTGAATGCACAGTAGGATGGCAAGGAGAAGGAATCGGCGTGGGCTGGAGAGGTCCTGGAGGTGAGATCTGAACTGTCCTCTCCTCTCTAAGAAGTGAGGACTTGCAGCAAGATGGGAGGGTGACCCAGGAAGGAGGAAACGGGAGCAGGGGCTAGGAGTCCTGGCACGCAGGGCCCTGTGGGAACCAGGCTGCTGGGGCAGGGTCTGGGTGGGGAGCGTGGGAGGCAGGGGGAGCCCAAATGCAGGAGATGGCCATTGTGCCAGGCTGTGGTGGGACCCAGGGAAAGGTGCAGGAGTCTGAGTTGGCCAACAGGGCAGGGAATGTCAGGAGCCTGTTTCATTCAGCACAGAATAGGCCCTGAGGCTTCAGACTTACAAAAACAGGCTCTTAGTTTCACATCCTTCTGTTTGATTAGATGTTCCATTATTGCTTAATAAATTCCCAGACTTTAATACTGTAAATAGTAACAACATGAAACACTATGGATCCATACAATGACTGTGTTGAAATCATTGTGTTTTTTTAAAAATTAATTTATTTTAATTGGAGGGTAATTACTTTACAATATTTTACATTACTTTGCCAACAAAGGTCCATCTGGTCAAGGCTATGGTTTTTCCAGTAGTCATGTATGGATGTGAGAGTTGGACTGTGAAGAAAGCTGAGCGCCAAAGAATTGATGCTTTTGAACTGTGGTGCTGGAGAAGACTCTTGACCGTCCCTTGGACGGCAAGGAAATCCAACCAGTCCATTCTGAAAGAGATCAGTCCTGGGTGTTCTTTGTAAGGAATGATGATAAAGCTGAAACTCCAGTACTTTGGCTACCTCATGCAAAGAGTTGACTCATTGGAAAAGACTATGATGCTGGGAGGGATTGGGGGCAGGAGGAAAAGGGGACAACAGAGAATGAGACTCGATGGACCTAAGTTTGCGTAAACTCCGGGAATTGGTGATGGACAGGGAGGCCTGGCGTGCTGCGATTCATGGGGTCGCAAAGAGTCGGACACGTCTGAGTGACTGAACTGAACTGAACTGAACTGAGTGGGTTTTTGCCATACACTGACATGAATCAGCTATGAGTGTACATGTGTTTCTCATCCTGAACCCCCCTCCCACCTCCCTCCCCATCCCATGCCTCAGGGTCATCCCAGTGTACCAGCCCTGAGTACCTTGTCTCATGCATTGAACCTGGACTGGCAATCTGTTTCACATTTTTTTAAGCATTAATTTAGCAGTCTGATGAAATAGACCCTCTCCTGGTTTTAAGGAAGTTAACACTTGAGAATTTTGCTCAGTGGCCAAACTTCCATCTGCTCCTTCGTCTCTCCTGTGTCTGTTTCTGGTCTCTGTGATCACTTGATTTGTCTTCTAACATTTTCTTTTTTCCATAAGAACTATTTCAACTGCTTTATGGGAGTAGGTAGAACACAAGTAAATTATTACTGAAATTTCCCTAGATATATGGTCTTCAATGTCTCATTATACTGAATAATGAAAAAAAAGGCCTTCATACATAAAACCTTTTGGACATAGAATCTGAAGTCCTTTGTACACCCAACTTATTAAACCTAATTCAAGTTAACAATCCCTGCGTTTGTAGGTATAGCATTTTAAGGATTAAAAATGTGGGAATTTTTTTTGGTTAATGTGCGTTATTTTATTTGAGCTACTAAATTCCTGACAGTGAGCTCTTTTTTTTTTTTTTCATCTCAAATACCTGGTATGGTACCTATGGTGTAGGTAGGTTTCCAACAAATTCTTACTGAAAGAATGAATGAATGAAGTCAGAAATGACAATTCTGTGAACAGAAATATGTACTAATCATTATTCTGTTTCACTGAGGAAGAAGCAGTGTTGTGCTGGAGTCGTGATGACACAGGCTGGGACCCGGGACCCATTACTACAGTGCTTGCACCTGAACACACATCTCTGTGCAACAGAACACAAACTGTATGGGACTAAAAATGACTGCACGCACATGCGGCTGGGGCAAATTATGAACAATAGATACAAAGAAGGCCAAAACCTAATTGTCACTTCCGAGGTGACAGGAGCAAGGGTACTATGTATGATCCCTGTACACGCAGTGTGGCCAACTGTGTGGGAAGACCACTCAAGCCACCTCTCTGCTGAATCCACTTATCTGCCCCTACTCTCACCTCAGTTAAGGAAACAGCTCATCCCCCTGCCACCCACCACACTCAGGGAGCGAGCAAGAGTACCTCTTGTTTTTGTTCCCTCCTGCTGCAGCACAAATGCCAATAAAGCCTTGCCCAAATTCCTTCTCTGACCTCTAATTGATTTATACTGATTACAGAGACCAAGGACCCTGGTTGCTAACAATGGCACTTATTTCTTCCATTAAGTGACTTCACCTTGGCAGCTTGATACTGGCCACGGTGGGAGTATTTACACCAAGAAAGTCAGCAAAGACTAAGTCAGTAGCCCCTTCTCCTCCATCCCTTGAGAGCCAGTTTTAAAATATTTGCCAACACACCACTGAAATCAGGATTCGGACTAGTTAAGTGATTTGATTGAGGTTAAAGTGCTGGCTGAGAAGTCGAATCCAGGCTCCTGGCTCTAAGACCAGAGGCCATTAGGGAAATTGATGAGTCAAGGACGAAAGAGCAGCCAGTTTCTGACTCTGCAGCACAGCTCCACAAGTGACAGAAACTGTATCTCCAGGACGTGGAACACAGCAGGCCCTTTTATAGCAATGGTGATGGACAAAGCATGAAGACCTAAGTTCCTTAAAGTACCATAATGCTCTACAATCCTTATACCACCGGTTCCCTTAGTAAAGACTCAGGGCTTGTCTTTGCCTATTTGTTCATTTGGCATTTCACTGCCTTTATTTTTCCATGTCAGTGAATAGAAACCTACCCTGTATGTATCTTATGAAGAAAGTAATGGTTTATGTAGGTGTGGATTTTGTGGCTGGACATAGTTGGCAGGTCTCAAGTACCCAATAGTGAGAAATGGTGACTAACCCAAGTTTCTGCTCGGTCCCACCTCCATGCTAAGTTGGAATTTAAAGTCTTTGAACTAAGGCTGAATCAAGAACTAATTCTCTAAATATATTCTTTGTGGAGGGATGCCCCAAGTATCTTTGCCCATGATGTGAGCTAAAGTTTCAAAGCTTATGTTACAGTCACAAAACATGAGAAGACAGCTATTCAGTAGTTCCACCCCCCGCCCCCCCGCCACTGCCCCTGGCCCATGGAGGAGATGAACAAATTGGAAGCCCTCAAATTTGAATTGATAAGTGATATAACAACTGAGAGAACACATAATTTTCCACACATAAAATGAGGGCGATAAATTCATACTTTAGATTGTTCCCTTCCTTCTTAGGCAGATAGGATAAGCTATTACCATGAACTGGAAACATTTATATCATTAACAAGATTAATGAAACATTTATACCATTAACAGTAAGCATATATGCTTCTCAGCATTACTTGCTACAATGTGTTTCCTGAGAAAAATCTACAAAGTTGAAATTATAAGCTTTCCAATAAGTTTTGGGTGATTTGTGACTTCTGGTAACATGTTCATTTGGCTCCTGTACTGGTTTTAGCAGGGGCAAATTTGTTTAATGAGGAATAGATCACCAGAAGAAGCTAATGGGGGGAAAAACCTTAGAATATAGGAATCCATGTAGTATTAATAATTTACAGGTAATTTTATCTTTCTTTTTCCATCCCTGGACAAGGGCCAAGAATTGTCCTACCATGAAACTTGAAAGACTAAAAGTAGAAGGTAGAAAGTAGTAAAACATTTTTACTGCGGCTTCCAAGAGGACCGTTTTAAGTTTATAGCTTTTAAACATGCCACTTTAATCTTTAATACTGATGATTCATCAGATATTTTGAATATCAGATTGATTTTTTCATGAAAACGACAGTTCTTTTTTCTAATTCATATGAAACTTTGCAGACTAGAATAAGAGGCCTATAAGTTGAGAGTGTTTCCATAGAGATGATATACAGCCATTCAGAAGGGCAGCTTTCCTTAGCGTCCTTTATTTCCCCAAGAAGGAGGAACCTGGCATCACAGTGGAAAGATTAGATGACTTAGTGTTTTCCTGACAGTCATATAATATCTCTTGATTCCAGTCCCCTTGTCTTCCCTTTGGATTACGTTAGTGCCTTTATGGAACTTGGGGTCTGTTTTCGTTTGGGCCGCGGTCACAGTACAGTAGGAGAATACTTTGGATCCCTCTAGTGGTCGCTTTTTCAAATTGCAGTTCTCCGCTCAAAGGTTTATGGAATTTAGTGGGTTACCATCAAAACAAAAATTTTTTAAGTGAAAATATGTATTGCATTAGTAAATGTAAATGTTTCTTGGTGAAACTTTGTTTCTTTTAGGCATATATTAATTCAGAGTCAAGATCACTTTCCAGTCAGCAATGTTTAGCACCAGTGGGCTGCCTACAGCCGGATGGGATTAGGGTGAGGGCAGCGAGGCAGGGCTAAGTAAGTGTGGAGCTGGAGCCTGTCTCTGTTTTAAAACTTTGATGTTTTGTTCACCATGGACTTTTTGCGTTGTTTTTGATCTTTTTAAAAGTGCTGCTTTAAAATATTAGTTAGATTAGAATGAGTGGAGGCCAGTCACACTGCACTGAGCACTCTGCCCACAGCTGGATGTCGCCATGTGTGGTGGTGCTCTCTGCCTGGTGCGTTATGTTTCTCCAGAAGCCCAGAAGGTGTTTAGAGAAGATGGGAATGACCCAGGGTCTGGAGTTGCTGGGGTGGAAGGACAGGAACGAGGCAGAAGAGGGCAAAGGTGCCAGGTGACCCTGCATCTGAGACAGGGAGGTGGGTAGAAGAAGAGTCAGGAGATGGCTGGATGGGCCAGGGGTGTTAGGGGGCAGGTAGGGGGTGGGCAGAGGATTCCAGATGAATGTTTAGAGGTTGTGGTTGAAGAGGGAGTGGACCGGACTTTGAAATTTCAGAAGAAATGCAGTTCTAAGTGAAGCCACATAAATGACTTTTCCTGCTGATAAGTTGTCTTCAGTGTGTGGGAGGGAGTGTGAACAAACATCTACACCATAAATCAAGGGCTCCTTGGACTTCTGAGTGTCACATGTCTTCTAGGTAAGATGTAGAAATACAGTTTCTCCAAGATTGGATGTTGTTAATGTATTACAATGATGGTCAGAAATAGTGGTTAAGAAACAAATAGATGGATACAAAAATATGCACATTTTTGAATTCAAACCCACTGGCTTTCTCTAGTTAATGTTACTCTGGTCTAGATTTAGTGCTGCTGCTTTTCCTGGAAGATGCCTTCCCCAACCCCACCCACGCCCAACCTTGAGAGCCCCTCAGGCTCCCAGCACAGCTCTCACTGTTTGCTCCAGGTCTGTCTTCCCACTTGAGCTCCATGACAGGCCTTGCCTGCCCTGCCTTTCAACTGTTTCCCTTGACCTTTGTTACCCCATCTTAACTTTCTGATGAACCAGCCCTTTAAAATAGTTGCTCTTGTTTCGACTTGTCCCTCTTCTTCCCCTGAGTTGACTGTTCCTCCAGGCCTTTGCTCAGCTCTCCCTCCTCCAGAGTTAACCTGTGTTCATACCGCCATCGTCTTTACCATCAGGGTGTCCACCCGACCTCCAGTGCTGTCTGCCTCTAGACTCAGACCACCTGCTTTCTTTCCAACACCTCTGCCAACACAGCCTAAAAGCTAGCCTGTTCCCTCCTCACTCCTGACTCACGAAACCAGTTTTCTCACTTTTGTTAGTAATGCTTTGTCAACAGGAATAATCAGCAATCTATAATAGGAATAGAAAGGAGTTTTATTTGAGCAAAGGAAAGTTTGAGTTTTTAGTTTTAATTGAGCAAAAATTAGTTTTATTTGAGAATTGTGTTTCTCAAGCCATTCCTCTGATGGGGAATCATCAGGAAGGACAGACTCCTAAATTTAAGATTGCAGCGGTCAGACACAGCTGGCCTAATCACACTGATACTCATCCACTCTTACTCACGTTTTGTAATTCCAGTTCACTTCCCTGACTACTTGAACCCCCACCTACTGCCCCTCCCTGCTCCCTCATTCTCTCTTTAAAAGCACCCTGTCACCTCTGCACAAATCAAGGTGGAGCTCAGCTCATCCCTTTTGTTATTATTGTTATTGAATAAAACCTGTGTCCACCGCTTTAACTAAAGCCTGGCTTTATTTTTGACACCTGAAACAAAAGATTGCTCCTCCTTCTGAGACTATCTAAGTCCTGTTGATCCTCAAGCACTTCTGAAATTCTATGATCCATTCAACCCTCTCTGAGTTCTGATCCTCAGGACACCCCTACTGGGCCTGCTATCGGTGGTGCCCAAGTTAACCCTGACCCACCTGTACCTTACAGGGATGTGTTGGGTTTTTTCCTGTGATTTTGTCTTGACTCCAATTACTTGTGTCCAATATTTGAGGGTGACCACTATTGGTTTGTTATTTTCCTTTGTATCTAGTATAAGTACTTACACAGAAAGTACTCAAATACTTATAGGATGAATTGAAATACTGGAAATTGCCGTAGTTTAACTATAGACTAAAATGCAGTCAGTCTTTGTCATCTTAATTACAATTTTAACCAATATAGTTGGTTCTGCCTATATATTATGGTCACAAACGTAGACTCAACAAAGAAATGAGTTATCAGCAGGTGTGAGGTAGAATAAATGAGAGGTGACTGTAGGTAAACTACTTTTGTCCAGAAAAGGTTAAAGGACTCCCTTGTATATTTTTGAACAGTTGTGAGTTTCCCAGAGTTGGGGTGGGGTCTACAATCTGTTTCCTCAAATTCCTTTACAAATTTCCTCTTCTTTATCCTTCTGATGACTGTCCCCTATTTAAAAAGAAGATATAAATTTGTCTCCAGTCCAAACACAGATAAACCCAAGTTATGTTCCAGATATTTGGGTATTTTCATCTATTCTCTATTTTCTTTCCTGTTTCCTATTTTCATCAGTCTCTGAAGTCACATGTAATTTTTATACCCCCTCAGTAACAGTACATTGACATTCATCCCCAATTTGCAGATTAAACCACCAAATCAGCGTGTAGGGAGGGGTGCCTGAGGTCACATGATAACCAGGTAGTCCTAAACCAGGTAACCCTGGAGTTTCCAACCTGCTGATTGGTCACCTAGCCGCATTTCAGGCGCAAAGGAAGCTGCTCCCACCGCATTCTCTTGTGGAGAGTCGCTGAGCTCACACTCATTGTTGGGATCTCTTTGTTTCCTGTAAGCTCAGCATTTTCTTTTTCCAGGTCAGGCAGGCTTGTGGGCCTCCCTCCAGTTCCCTCCCCTGCAGTTTGAATAGGAAACTAGAGGATGCACCCTAGAGAAGATTTAGGACCATGTGAACAGGAAGGGCGGGCCTTGATTGCCTGTTGGTGGTTTCCAGCAGCAAAACCTGGCCTGGGGAAATGCCATTTAGTTGTAACAAGTGAACTCAGATCGTGGTGTTTTTTGGGGGTGGCAAATTATACTCAGAGACTGATACTGTCTTAATCAGGAGTTTAATTAACACGCGCTCACGACAGGATTTATAATTTCACCAGACAATGGCATATAGGATAACAACTCTTAATAAGCCAATAAAGAAAGAAACACTCCTAACAAATGAAAGATTAATTATACTATTGTTGCAGGCAAAGTGGGATGACGAAATCCAAATTCAGTTGAGGTATACCTTTTCTCTGAGGTTAGTTCTCAAGAGAGTGGGCTTAACCAATTAAGAGCTGAGGCCCAGCTACCTGTGAACCTAAAGTGAAAAGTCCCAAGTTGCTATAGCAGGTTGGAGAGAATGAGGGCGGGGGTATTACAGGCAAGATGATCTTGACTGGGCACTTCAAGCTTTCCCCACTACAGTTAAGAGTGGCCTTTACCATCTCAGGAGTCAAAACCCCAAGGTCTTGATGAAATAAAATTATTTTAAGCCAGGACAAGAAAAAACAATTCAAACATAAAATTCTCTCCCTGCCTCTTTCTGCTATTAGCTCCTTCCTTTTCATGTGCGTTGGCAACTGCATTGTACATTAACCAGATGTCCTTAGAAGACACAAAAATGCCTGCTTTACCAAAAAGACCAATTTTCTCGTGGTGCCAGCAAGGTAACTCCTTAGGAGAAAATATTCCTTTTTAAAAAAATCCTGTAAGGAGTCACGATCACCCACTATTCCCCTTGTATGTGCAGATGTGGAATATGTAAACTGTCAATTTGTTACTTTGATTAAAAAATAAAGTAAAAAACCCTTTGTTTTGAAAAGTGTGCAACTGTGCTTTCATACACTTGAAACAAGTGTGCTTTCACACAGGTGAAACAAGTCAGTTCTTAGAGTTTTATGAAAGACTGTGTCCTCAAGTCATCTTAGATAAAATTTTCTACTGCTTTTTAGATCAACTCTTAGCTAATCTTTTGTTGACAGTCTTCAGAGAGCTGGATCAGCAAAGGTTAGCTTTGCCTAAATCAGAACTTTCAGATTTTCCAGACACAATCTGGGTATTTATAGCACAAATGTCCTCTCATCTTAGCTACTTCTTCATGTGTTTATGCTAATAACCCCTCAGTTCAGCCCCTCTGCTGAAAGGCAATACCGAAGAATGTTCAAACTGCTGCACAACTGCACTCATCTCACACACTAGCAAAGTAAAGTTCAAAATTCTCCAAGCCAGGCTTCAACAGTACTTGAACTGTGAACTTCCAGATGTTCAAGTTGGATTTAGAAAAGGCAGAGGAGCCAGAGATCAAATTGCCACCTTTTGGATCATTGAAAAAGCACAAGAGTTCCAGAAAAACATCTACTTCTGCTTTATTGACAACACCAAAGCCTTTGACTCTGTGGATCACAACAAACTATGGAAAATTCTTAAAGAGATGGGAATACCAGACTACCTGACCTGCCTCCTGAGAAATCTGTATGAAGGTCAAGAAGCAACAGTTAGCACTGGACATGGAACAACAGACTGGTTTCAAATTGGGAAAGGAGTATATCAAGGTTGTATATTGTTACCCTGCTTATTTAACTTATATGCAGAGTACATTGCGCGAAATGCCAGGCTGGATGAAGCACGAGCTGGAATCAAGGTTGCCAGGAGAAATATCAATAACCTCAGATATGCAGATGACACCACCCTTATGGCAGAAAGTAAAGAAGAACTAAAGAGCCTCTTGATGGAAAAGAAAGAGGAGAGTGGAAAAGTTGGCTTAAAACTTAACACTCAGCAAACTAAGATCGTGGCATCTGGTCCCATAGTTCATGACAAATAGATGGGGAAATAATGGAAACAGTGACAGAATTTATTTTTCTGGGCTCCAAAATCATTGCAGATGGTGACTGCAGCCATGAAATTAAAAGATGCTTGCTCCTTGGAGGAAAAGCTATGACCAACATAGACAGCATATTAAAAAGCAGAGACATTACTTTGCCAACAAAGGTCTGTCTAGTCAAAGCTATGGTTTTTCCAGTAGTTATGAATGGATGTGAGAGTTGGACTATAAAGAAAGCTGAGCGCCAAAGAGTTGATGCTTTTTAACTGTGTTGTTGGAGAAGACTCTTGAGAGTCCCTTGGACTGCAAGGAGATCTAACCAGTCCATCCTAAAGGAAATCAGTCCTGAATATTCATTGGAAGGACTGATGCTGATGCTGAAACTCCAGTGCTTTGGCCACCTGATGGGAAGAATTGACTCATTTGAAAAGACCCTAATGCTGGGAAAGTTTGAAGGTGGGAGAAGGGGACGAAAGAGGATGAGATGGCTGGATGGCATCACCGACTCGATGGACATGAGTTTGAGTAAGTTCCGGGAGTTGGTGATGGACGGGGAAGCCTGGTGTGCTCCAGGCCATGGGGTCGCAATGAGTTGGACATGACTGAGTGACTGAACTGAACTGAACTCAGCCCCTATCCAGCTGATCTCTGTGTGCTCCTTAACCCACAGGTGAGATGATGACACCCTGAAACAGTTGATTTCATTCTTAATGTGGAAACTTTACATTTAAAAGCAACTTATTTTTTGTTTGTTTATCTTTGTCATAAACAAGTGGGTTAAAATAATGTAGGTAATAGACAAGTGGGTTTGAAATCATGTCAAATCAACATACAACACATGAGAGGAGGAGGCCTTTGCTTTGGGTTGGGAAAGGTGACTATATTCACCTTAGCAGAGTTGGGTGCTCTTTCGTCATGAAGAGAAGCTGAGTACTATAAAAGAGGAGTCTACCTTTCCTAGGTCTTCCCTTCATTACATCAACACTGTCAATGGCATTGCTATGGTTTATGAAAACAGTGGCCAAACAACTGAAGTTGCCATAGATGGGAAGGTTTGGTTTTAGAACTCCAACTACACCGAACTGAGGAGAATGACCAACTGTTCCGATTTGCCCAGAACAGTTGTGTTAGCACTGAAAGTCCTGCATCTCTGGAAACCAGTACACAAATAGTCCCAGTTTTAGGCAATAAATGCTGAAGGTTGGGGGGAACATATAAATCCTTGTAGCAGCTGCCTAAATAGCTGAAAGTTACACTATCCTTAGCATCAAATAGATATGGCATAGATGATCTGTCTTCCAGAGTTAGGGTTGCTTTCCTGCTGTTGTTGTTCTTGCTAGCTGATGTTGACAGTCATGATTTGCAGTTTGTAATGATCGATTATCTACTTGTGTATTATTCTAAGTGATGCACCTGAAGTGTACAACTTAAGTGTATTTTGAGTGCCAGTGTTAGTGGTTTTCTTTGGCTTGGACTGTAGATTGACTACTGTGCTTTGTGTTGAGATAGTACTAGTTTAATTTCGACACTATGACTATTTTGACAGTGTTTGCCAAGAGTTCAGATAATGATCATGACGACCATACCAAAGCTGGCATGATGTAAGCATCACTGTAAAAGAAGGCTAAAGGATTGTGTTATTTTAAATGACAGATGGATGAACCAAAACAGTCCATTCTACACAATAGATGGAAAAGGATTTGGGATTGGGCTTTGCTATGATTTGAATGCTTGTATCGTCCCCAAATTCGTATGTTGAAGTCCTATACCAAATGTGATGGTATTAGTAGCTGGGGCCTTTGGGAGGTGATTAGGTCCTGAGGGTGGAACCCTCATGAATGGGATTAGTGCCCTTATAGAAGAGGCCCAGGAGAACTCTCTTTCCCTTTCTACTATGTGAGGATGCAATGAGAAGTCTTCAACCAGGAACGGGGTCCTCACTTGACCATGCTAGCACCCTGATCTCAGACTTCCAGCCTCCAGAAATAAATTTGTTTTTTTTTTTTAACATGTCTGTGTGTTTTGTTATAGCAGTCCCAACAGATTAAGGCAGGCATGTGAAGAATCAGATGTGAAATCATTTATGGATACTGGAAAAAAAAACAACATCTGATTTCTTGGAAGTGCCTAGAAGTGAAGTATTGTGAGTAGAATTTTGACAGTAGAGGTAAAAAGTTTCCCTTAAAAGATCCCAGAATAGACCTACATAAATATAGTCAATTATATTGATCCAATCTTTGACAAAGGTGCAAAGGAAATGCAATGGAGAAAAGATAGTCTTTTCTAAAAATGGTGCTGAAACAATTTGATATCACATGGTAAGAAATAAACCTAGACCTTATATTTTCAAAAAAATTAACTAAAAATGGATTTACAGAACTAAGTATTAAACATAAAACTATAAAACACCTAGAAAAGAACACAGGAAAAAGTTTTGCTGACTTCGGGTTTGGTGATAACTTTTAGATGGAGGAAAGCTATTGACTTTGGACTTTATCCCAGGTAGAAAGGAAAGCTATTTACTAATTTAAATTTTTATGAACTCACCCTGGAGGCCAAGTAGTACATGGATTGGATAAAGTTAAGACCGAGGGCGGGGAGGCAAACTTGGAAACCATTGCCAAATGATCTCCAAATTTGTTGTGCTGTGCTTAGTTGCTCAGTCGTGTCTTACCCTTTGTGACCTCAAGGACTGTAGCCCACCAGGCTCCTCTGTCCACGGGGATTCTCCAGGCAAGAATATTAGAGTAGTTTGGCATGCCCGCCTCCAGAGGATCTTCCCAACCCGGGGATTGAAGCCAGGTCTCCAGCATTGCAGGCAGATTCTTTACTGTCTGAGCCACCAGGGAAGCCCAGATAAGAGAAGGAGGTACAAGGTAACGAGCTAAACATTACTGGAACAAGATGGTTAAGTTTGCTTTTGAACATATTGAAGTGCCAGAGTCCTCAGACTGATACCCAGGGAGAGGTAAGTCTAATACTTGGAGGAGCACACAGAAGAATGACAAGAGGATAGCAGAGGGCCACATAAGTAGGAGGAAAAAAAGTGAGAGGCAGAAGTGTCAAGACGAAGCTACTGAATTCAAGAAACTAATCAAACATGTCTTTAGCTGGCGATAATGGTTGCCTTTGATCCTGAATAAAATCCACATTATTAAATGTGACTTTTAATTAGGGCTCTGCAGGTCTTTTGGTAAAGTCAATAATTATATCAACGTAGGGCTTCCCGGGTGGCTCAGTGGTAAAGAATCTGCCTGCCAATGCAGGAGCCTTGGCTTTGGCCCCTGGGTCAGGAAGATCCCCTGGAAAAAGAAATGGCCGCCCACTTCAGTATTCTTGCCTGGAGAATCCTATGGGCAGAGGAGCCTGGGGAGGCTACAGTCTATGGAGTCACAAAAGAGTAGGACACAACTTAGTAACTAAACAAAAACAAAAAATAGCAATTCCATGTTATTGTTATGGGAAAAGAAATCTATTGATTAATTAGTTTATTAACAAAACCTTGTTGTTGAGCAGTTACATGATGTCTACCAGGAAATGTTTGCCATACCAGAGGAGGGAGGAATCTTACATTTTTGCTTCTTTCTTCTTGAAGAAGCAGATAATGTTTAGTAGACGGTACTGGTAAAATCTGCAATTGATCAGTCTTTATGCTACTGCCAAGCAGCAGCTAACTTGGAACTATTAAACCTTTTTAAGAAAAGCCATGTTTGTGTATCATTTTATAACTAGATTAAAATATTACTATAAACTGCTAGTTTATCTTTTTTGTTTGAAAATATGGATTATGGCAAGAAGTACAAATCTTTAAAAAATAAGGACCAAACAACTTTAGAGAAAAAACACTTCACTGTAATTTATTGAACATTCAATAAACATTCAACTAACTGCTAATAAAATGCCTTACTGAAAAAAATGATACCAAACAAAATAAATTTAAGTATTTTCTTAAAAAATCATTTTAAAGTTAGCTCTATTCAGTTAGTGACTAATACAATAAAGGCAGACAAACTTTATAAATAGCTGCTTTTATATCTTTCAGTCCATATTATTAAATGATGGCAAATACTCAATAAAACCATGTGTAGAGAACTAGGAAATAAGAGGATAAAACCAATGATATCATGAAATCATGTCTGAAGTTGCTTTGCTATCAAAATCTGTATTTTTAATCTGTTGTGAGCACTGAGACAAGCTTCACATATTACCCCCAAAAGAAACACAATGCACAATGTGATTGCCCGTTCAGCAACAGCAAGCACTACATTCATAATCATTTCATTCCAGGAATTAAATTAGGTCAGCCACAGTCTTTGCCATTTCCTCTACCGTAGTGTGGTAGAAAGTCTTAGTGTCACAAAGAATCTTCTTGTCTTCTTCAATGTTTATGGCCACAGCTTTCCTCCCAAACTGACTCCCGCTTCCAATTCTGAACAAAAGAAAAATTATTCACCAGAATATCAGTTATCAAGTATTACATGAAGTACAAATGATATGAATTACTTGTTAACCACCAGTGGCTGTTTCTTTGCCAAGATTATACTTGGAGGGCTTCTAATCAGAGCACTAGATGCTAATCACAAAATCTAGAGAAAAAGAAAATATTACTTTTGTGGTTGTTCAAAAAGATTCGTCTGGCTGCAAGATTAGATTCTATCAGGCAGCCTGAGTGTTATTACTTGTAGAGCAGACTACAGAATTGTGCTTGGGGTAGTGAATTAAAGCCTGTGCCAAAGTGGGCCAAGAGCAGGTGTTAGCCTGGGACAGACGTAAATACCAGACAAAACAAAAGGAACAGGTGTGCGATCCATTTGACACATTTTTTGAACTACAAATTGAAAATATAAATTCTGGAATGTTAACTATTGCTTAGGACTATTCTGTCCAAGGCAATAACCACTAGCTACATGTGGTTATTTAAATTAAAACTAGATAAAATAGAAAATGTAACCCCCAGTTGCGTTAACCGTATTTCAGTAGACACTCATGGCCTGTCACCACTGTGTTGGGCAGCATGGATATGGAACATTTCCCTCACTATAGAAAGTTCTACTGGACAGACTTGGTTTAGGACTTAAAATTTTTCTGTGTGTGGGGAACCTCTAAAAAATTTGTATGGTAACTCATATTTATCACTGATTTCTGCTCAGGTCACCTCATACACTGGAACACTACTGACTCTACCACTGTATCACTATTACAGCCACAGCTCTCTACTAAAACAGATGATAGACCCGGTCAAAAATGTCTTGGGTGGAACAACTTAAAATATCAAATAACCAGGACAAGAGGAAAACAAATAGGAAAACACTGACTTGCTCTTTATCCAAACAACATGCTGTTGCACTTAAGAGTCTATGTCCTAAATCAGGACGATACCATTTCTGAGCATCACCTCATCATCTATTCTTACCAACTACTACTATATTTTTTGACAAAGTTATTTTTATATAAGTAGCAAGACATAATTCAATTTATTTAAGTGATAAAGCTACTATAACTAACCCTGGGTCAACATAAATTGCTATCAGAAAATGCCAAGAAAAATCTCAATTATTCAGGAAATCATCAAGAATGCACAAGATATGAGAAACATGACCAAAAAAAAAAAAAAAAAACAACTTGTGTGTAAGTTAAGAAAGACAACCAGATCTAACAGCATTAGTGATGTTCCCTTTGAATATAAACTGTCAGTTCAGTTCAGTTCAGTTGCTCAGTCATGCCTGACTCTCTGTGAACCCTTGAATATAAACTATATAAAGTCCAAAATCTGAACTACATTTCACATTGTTTTCCCACTGTGTTCTGATTAACCACAAATCTTTCTAAGGACAATTTAAATACCACTTTTCATTAACACATTTCCTGATTCATTTACCTGATTTTCAAGGTTGCCTGGCTGACAAAATCATACTTGAAAAAACAATACATGATTTATTTTTCCAGAATAAAAGCAAGTAATTCAGTGAAGATGACAAATACTCAACTGAGAATACAGTTTTCACAAGTGGGCAGATCATAGTTCATAACATCAACATTAGTTGTACATAAAAATATGAGCCTGAGATATGATAATATATTCAAATTCTAATTCAAAAGCAACTTCTATACAATCTTTCAGGACACAAAATGGTAATGAACTTTCTATAAATCACACCGCTGTCTGTGGAGTAAGGTCTTTATTTCCCTACATTGCTTGAGCTGACAAAGACAATGAAAAATCTTCTCTTCAAAATCAACTTTTAGTAGATAAATAACATAATGAAATTAAATACCAGTAAGTCAGTATCAAAATGTAGTTTGTACCTTATCAAGGAGTTCCCCTTTCTTTCTGTCAGCGCCTGCAAAATATGAATAAGCCTTAACTCTCAGGAGTCATTTGTTGAGTCAGGGTTTAAACTGGTAAATGTGTATGAAACCACGCATCCCTGGGTGCTACAGCGGCATGGCAGACAGGACTTGAAAGGAAACAGTCTTATTTTGAGCAGGGGGCAAAGACAATGCAGCACTTCTCAGCTACGTTGTAATTAGATCCTGCTTCAGTTTATTGAGGAAATAATGAGATATTAACAGTGTCTTAAGGAGCAGTACCAGGGAAGAACAGCTCCTGCCACATAAGAGACAGCAATCCTGACATGCGTTTCTCGGATCCAGTCTACCCTTTGCCTTGAGTCCTTTAAAAGAACAGCTTGTGTACTGGCTGGTCCCCCATATGTCACAGACAGCATACAATCTCTTCCTTACAGTATTTCAGAGAGGAAAATGTTAATTCAGATCAGCATCAGAATAAAAAGCCGTTTGACTTCTCACTCTTAGCCCTACCATTGGAAGGAACCCATTAGAAATTCATTCTTTTAATTCTGCCAAAATACTGATATTACTGTACCAAATTTTAGAACAAAATACTCTGGTGTTAGTTACCTGTAGTTTTTCTACTATCTGGTATGGTTGTTTTTCTTCTTGTGTTTACTTTGTTAGCTTTATTACAAGCACTAAGATACTGCAGATACTAGTTACTACAATTTTAGATTAAAGGTATAATATATACCTTTCAAAGATCAGTTCTTTCTTCACTAGAACTTGAAATGGATCTCTCAGGAACTTTTTGAGGACTTCAGCATATTGATTGGCACTAAGGCAGAAAGGGACACAACCTTAAAAAAGAGACAATGACTAATTATGATGACATATCAACTATAACAGTTTTCATAATAATACTTAGAGGAATAATGTTTGAGACCAAGCGTCCCTGTCTTACTACAGAACTGAGCTAGACAGAGATTGTAGGAAACAATTGCTTTTGGCAGGGGAAAGGGCAATATAGCACTTTACAGCTACATTGCAACAGTTATTCCAACCTGCCCTCTGAAAAAAATCACATGCACACCTGAGTCCTTGTATTTGATTTCTGGTAAAACTCATGGATTTGACCTTTAATCCTTTGGCTTATCAGCTTCATCCAAAATAAGCATCTTGGTCCATTTGAGAAAGTGAAAAAAAGTTTTACTTAAAGAGTGAGTTGTGCATAGAGACTTCCTTCCAGAGACCACAGTACAGAAGGAGCGGGGAGGGAAGAAGAAGTTTACATGAAGAAATCTGACAAACTCTATCACATGATCAAGGTCAACATCAATAGTAAAAACGCCTGATAGAATGAAATGAAAATGGTATTTTACCTCTGTGGTCTTCCTCCTCAAGACCCCTAACTACAGTCTAATCTTGAGGAAAACATCAGACAAATTCCAATACAAGTGCATCCTACTAACTATCTGACCAATGCTTCTCAAAATGGTGAAGGTCATTAAAAAAAAAAAAAATGGTGGGGAGGGAGAGGAATTTGAATAACTGTTACAGGCAAGAAGAGCTTAAGGAGACATAATTAAATGTCACATGGTATCCTGAACAGGATCCTGGAACAGAAAAAGAATACTAGGTGAAAACTAAGGAAGCCTGAATAGATCCTGGACTTTAATTAATAATGTGTCAATGTTGGTTCATTAATTTTAACAAATGTGCCAAACTAATATAAGTTGTTAACAATATAGGAACCTGGGAACTCTCATCCCAATTTTCCTGTAAACTTAAAATTGTTCTAAAAAATAAAGCCTATTAAAGAAAAGTCTTAGTATTATCTCTAGATATTCATGCAAGGCAACTGGCTTAAACCATTAGGATAATTATTTTCCTTCCCATACCCTAAATATCACTGGTTTAAAAATGCCCTAGGAAAAATATGCCAATACTTACAAAGGTATCTCCTATATCAAATGTTCTCCCTGGAGTACCAGGGATGTCATGTGCTGCCTCTTCCATCAGCTTACAGTTTTTGCATTCTATTTTGAACACTTGTTCCATACAATGCAAGCATGACAAGTTGCTCCCAGGTAGTATCCAAGTGCTAGAAGTATCTTTTGGATCTAAAAGTAAAAAGCTTGAATTACTATGTTTTGCAAATAAAGCCTCCATCACATGACTTTCAAAGCACATGGCTAAATGTTAAACTGTTTATATTTAGTTTAAAATTCTGGTCTGCGAACAGTTTTTATGCAGCACAATGTAGAATCACTTCCAAGCTTACAAGGCAGACAAATCAAACTGCTTCAAGATAAAATCCTTTTAAGCATCTCATTTTTAATTTTAGATTTTTGTGCCCTTTCAAACTTGGGATCCTCAGTTTTCTACACACACCAGCTAAATAATTAAAGAACCCAAACAAACATTTTCTACATAATTCTTTTATGTATAAGACACATAAGTAGGGAAATAAGCTCTATATTTATAGATCCATGGCAAATTGTTCTGATATGTATTCACTGATTATCATTCACTTCAAAAATAAGTATCTTTCCAATAGGAAACTTATACAGCCTTGAGTTTTTTTCCCATTGTTTTTTAATTGGCAGACTTGATTTTAATAAAGCCTATAGCTTTGTTAAGAAAAGCTTTATTTTAGAGCTAACATAGCAATAAGCTTTGAAAATAGATAGCAAGCAACAGATGTATCACAAGTGACAAAGATTCCTAACTAATTATAGAGACCGCAGTTTTCATGTTGCAAAACTGCATTTAAACCTAACAATAACAAAAAGGGCATAGATCCTATCTACCATAAAAAAAAGAAAGCTTTAATTTCCTGGTCCGTTGAAAGCCCAGGTGAAGTGGACTACCATGAATTTATTTTATTACAAGTCTATCCACTGTGCAAATTTCTGTAGCCCTTTGAGGAGGCTTGCTGCAGGTACAAAGAATACAACTAGTTGGATTCACCCCTGGTTGAAGTTTTCTCTGGTGGGCAACAGCTAGTAATAATTGGTAGCATTTATAAACCTTGGGGATGGTGGAACAGGTTTTTGGTAGTTATGATTTTAGAGATAAACCAAGGCTCAGAAATGTTAAATGACCTGTTTACTATCACTTAGGTAACAGTCAATAGTTGCTAAGATTAGACCTTTAATTTTCATAATTCCACATTCTCTTCAAGGTGGTGGAAAGGTTTTTCTGGAGAAAAACTGGGAAAAGTTCCCAACAGGAATTTTAGAGAATAGTTTGTAAGTGAACTACGTTAATACTGTAAACACTAGGGAAATAAAAAGAAATATAAAACTCCTACAAAGCTTGACATTTGATTTTTAAAACATACTAAGTATACCTCACCATAAACAGCACTGACCATAAACCTATTTTTTGGCTTTATTTCTCACTCTATAGTCATTTTCTTTCCCTTGGAGAGTGCTAATGTTTCTTTCTGTTTATAACACAATGAATATTAAAGCATGTAAGATTATACATGGGGAACAATTTCTGAGACTAAAATATAAAATTTTATTATATTACCCTGGCTTACAGATTTGTGATTTGGTAAAGTTGGTATATTATGGTCTAAAATATCTGCTTTAACTATTATTGAATAGTACGTTTCTTTGCACCGAAACTCACAATATTCATAATATTCTTGATTACTTGGCTTTTTTCAACTCAAAACTAAAATACTTATTATCTAATAATTTATGTCAAAAATTCACATTTACTAAAAGTTAAAGTGTAATGGTTAATCATAGATAAAATTAATAAATTTCAATGTCCCAGGCACTTGACAAGAATTTAATACAACAATCCTATGAAGTGGATACAATTATTATCATTTCTACTTTAAAGAAGAGGAGATGGAGGCCCAGAAAGATTACGAAACTTGCCTACTGCCATCAAAGTGTGAAACTAAAGTTTTGAACCCAGGTGTGTCTCATTCCAGAATACCCTTCACCGCCTTAATCATTACCTATGCAATGATGTCCCTACATTCTCTTGCATGAATATAACCTTATCCACTGATATCAAAGTCAAATGATAGGCCATTGTGATTTAATACATGTGTAATATACTTTCATCATCACATAGTAAGTCAATATTCCTTGACAATTTAATACAGTTTCTTCCCTTAAATATAAGGTAAATGCCACAGCAAAGAACCTAATATAAAACAACTTTCCAGGCCCCCTGAAAGATAAATTTGCTTTTGTTAGGTTCATTCTAACAATTAAAAGAGCTCCCCGGGAATCTTTCTTTGAAATGCACACCTGAGAGGGACAGCAGAACTGAAATGGCTTTTAAAGTGTCCTGGCCCGGTTACTTACTAGTTGCATAATCTTGGGCTGCATTAGAACACGGATTATAATACTCCCTATATAGGCAGTGCTATGAAAGGACACTGTAAATGGTTAGGAGGTTGTATAAATGGTATTCTTGCTTAGGACTGCCAAATAAAAAACAGGACGCCCAGTTAAGCTTCAGACAAATAACAAATACTGTTTTATATTTTTAATTTAATTTGATATCGGAGACATTTATAATAAAAATTGTTGTTTATCTGAAATTTAAATTTTAACCAGCATCCTGTATTTTAATCGCTCAATCTGTCAACCCTATTCTTGCCCCCAAAGGTAGGAGTGCCTGGAGGATGGTAGGCCCAGTTCCATTCCCCCCACTCCCACCGCTAACGGGAGAAACTAAGGCAAAGGGCAGGTTGAAGAGTGACTCTCGAGCAGGGGGAGAAAGGAGAGGGCTGGGTGGAGGAGGACTTCTCATGGGTGGGGCTGAAAGCAGAATCCGCTGACAAGCAGATTCTACCGAGCCTCCCGAACCCCCGCAACTCGCACCGCTCAGGCGGGCCAACACCCCAGGCCCCCACCCCTGGGCAGGAACACAGCCGCCTTTCCACCCACCGTTGCCAGGGCGGCAGCAGCAGCAGCAGGCTCTGGACTAGCTGCCACCGGTTCCTCTCAGTCGCCTATCAGCAGCACCGACATCACACAGGCCGCCGCCATGTCCCTGGAGCCTGGACGCTTGTTGATGCGCAACGCCGTCTCAGATGTGACCCAAATCGTCCCTCCAGACCGTATAGAAGTCTCTTGTCCTCCTCTGGCCACCGTCCAGTCCGATCCAAGAAGTAGGCCAATCCGAGCGAGGCATTCGGAGGGGGCGTCACCGCTAAAACCAATCAAAGAAGAGAGCAGAGCTGCAGTGCAGGAGATGGCTGCGTGCCCGTGGGGGTCCCTGCTTTGTTCGTCCCTTGGGATGGGATCCAACTAGGGTGGGGCCTGCTGTTCTCAGACCTTTTAGGCTACCCGAGTGACCTATGGATATTTCTTTCTGTAGTTTATGGGGTTCTTTTTCTCTCATGGGCTTCAGGGCGAAGAGCCCTTACAGAGTTTTCTGAGGGGAAGAAGAAAGGGGGAATGTCCTGATATAAAAGGGTGTGGGATCTGAAAAATAAAACATTTTGTAATGTTTCAAAAAATGTGAAAAACAGGTATTTAAAACAAATCCTCCTCTTAATTGTCTCAAAATTGAAATTACAGAATTTTAAAATAAACCTGTTTTTTCTGTATTGTTATATTTAAAAAATTGAGATATAATTGACACATAGCATTGTATAAGTTTAAACTGTACAACCTATTGATTTGATACCTTTATGTATTGCAATATGATTGCCGCCATAGGATTAGCCAACACCTCTTTCATGTCACATAATTATGATTTCTTTTTTGGTGGGACATTTAAGATCTACTCTCCTAGCAACTTTGAAATACAGGATACAGTATTGTTGACTACAATCACTAGTACAGTGCATTATATCTCTAGAACTTACTAGTCTTCTAGTTGTAAGTTTGTAGACTATTTTTACAGCAATAATGAGCATAAGATAGAGTTTAACCCTTCCCCCACTTTAAAAAATCAGGTTATTCTTACCATTGAGATTTAAGAGTTCTTTGTATGAAATTTAAGAGTTCTTGTATTTTAACGGTCCTTTTTTTTTTTTAAGAGTTCTTTGTATGGTTTAGATAATAGTCCTTTTTTTTTTTAACAGAGAGTTATATTTTTCATACATATTTTCTATCAACCCATTACTTCTCCTTTTATTCTCTTAATAGTATCTTTCACACAGCAGAAAAGCTTCATTTTAATGAAGTCTATCTTATCAAGTTTTTCTTTCATGGTACATACCTTTGGTATTGTACCTAGAAAGTCTTCACCAAACCTAGGTTATCTAGATTTTCTCCTAGGTTACGTTGTTGTTTGTTGTTTTTCATTTGCTAAGTGGTGTTGGAGAAGACTCTTGAGAGTCCCTTGGACTGCAAGGAGATCCAACCAGTCCATTCTGAAGGAGATCAACCCTGGGATTTCTTTGGAGGGAATGATGCTAAAGCTGAAACTCCAGTACTTTGGCCACCTCATGCGAAGAGTTGACTCTTTGGAAAAGACTCTGATGCTGGGAGGGATTGAGGTCAGGAGGAGAAGGGGACGACAGAGGATGAGATGGCTGGATCGCCTCACAGACTCGATGGACATGGGTCTGAGTGAATTCCGGGAGTTGGTGAGGGACAGGGAGGCCTGGCGTGCTGCGATTCATGGGGTCGCAGAGTCGGACACGACTGAGCGACTGAACTGAACTGAAGTCATGTCCGACTCTTTGCAACCCCATGGACTGCAGTACACCAGGCTTCCCTGTCCTTCACCATCTCCTGGAGTTAGCTCAAACTCATGTCTGTTGAGTCGGTGATACTATCCAACCATCTCATCTTCTGCCCGCTTCTCCTCCTGCACTCAGTCTTTCCCAGCATCAGGGTCTTTTCCAATGAGTCGGGTCTTTGAATCAGGTGGCCAAAGTATTGGAGCTCCAGTTTCAGCATCAACATTTTCAATGAATATTCAGGGTTGAATTCCTTTCAGATTTACTAATTTGATTTCCTTGCTGTCCAAGGGACTCTCAAGCGTCTTTTCCAGCACCACAGTTTGAAAGCATCAATTCTAAAAAAAAAAAAAAGAAAAAGAAAGAAAGCATCAATTCTTTGGTGCTCAGCCTTCTTTATGGTCCAACTCGCATATTCGTATATGACTACTGGTATGACTACCATGCATAGCTGTGACTATACGGACCTTAGCTGGCAAAGTGATGTCTCTGCTTTTTAATACACTGTCTAGGTTTGTCATAGCTTTCCTTCCAAGGAGCAAATGTCTTTGAATTTCATGGCTGCTGTCACCATCCACAGTAATTTGGGAACCCAAGAAAATAAAATCTGCCACTGTTTCCACTTTTCTGCCTTCTATTTGTCATGAAGTGATGGGATGGGATGCCATGATCTTAATTTTTTGAATGTTGAGTTTTAAGCCAGCTTTCTCACTGTCCTCTTTCACCATCATCAAGAGCCTTTTTATTTCCTCTTAAATTTCTGCCATTAGAGTGGTATCATCTGCATATCTGAGGTTGTTGATATTTCTCCTAGCAATCTTGATTCCAGCTTGTCATTCATCCAACCTGGCATTTTGCATGATATACTCTGCATAGAAGTTAAATGAGCAGAGTGATAATATACAGCTTTGATGTACTCCTTTCCCAATTTTGAACCAGGTTGTTGTTGTTCCATGTCCAGTTCTAACTGTTGCTTCTTGACCTGCGTACAGGTTTCTCAGGAGACAAGTAAGGTGGTCTGGTATTCACATCTCTTTAAGAATTTTCCACAGTTTGTTGTGATCCACATAGTCAATGAAGCAGAAGTAGATGTTTTTCTGGAATTCCCTTGCTTTCTCTATGGCCCAATGAATGTTGCCAATTTGATCTCTGGTTCCTCTGTCTTTTCTAAATCCAGCTTGTACATCTGGAAGTTCTCGGTTCATGTACTATTGAAGGCTAGCTTGAAGGATTTTGAGCATTACCTTGCTAGCATGTGAAATGAGTGCAAATACATGGTAGTTTGAACATTCTTTGGCATTGCCCTTCTATGGGATTGGAATGAAAACTGTTATGGGAATTTTATTGTTTTGTGTTTTACATTTAGGTCAGTGATTCATTTTGAGTTAATTTTCTGAAGGGAAAAATTATTCCATACAACAATTGTTTTCATTTTGTTTTAATTATGTATATTTATGTCTGCTGTGTCATAAGGTAAAATTTATATCATGCTATGGTTTGCAGTCTAAGAAGTTTGAATAGCTTTGCTGTAGTCAGTGGTGCTCACTGTGTGGTCCCAGGACCAGCAGCATCAGTAATCCTGGGTACTTGTTAGAAATGCTGATTCTCAGATCTTATCTCACACTACTGAATCAGAATCCCTGAAGGCAAGGACTAGGAGTTTGTAGTTTTTAAAAATTCATCTATATTTCCAGGTGATTCTGCTAGTTTGAGAACCACTGATTTAGACTAAACCAGGTGGCCCAATGGTACCTCACCTCATTTGTGGCACCCAGGGTGGATCCTTTGTCTTTCTCTTCATTGTCAGAGGCATTGCTGACAATCCACCAAAAGGGAGGTAGAATCTACTTTGGCAGTGCTTGGAGGATGATTTGTCTTTCCAAGCTCAGGCAAATCCTTACCTGAAGGCAGAAAATGGTCTAGAGTCATATGTTTAGTGATACACACTTTGGTTCTTATACCAACAGCATCTACAAAATGAGACTAAAGCCATACAGGGTTACTGTGGGGCTTAAACGATGTTTGTGAAATGCCTGCCATTATAGCAGGTGGCACAGAGCAGTCAGTTACTATATGGTGGTGATAGCTGCTGTAATTGACACTGCCTATTACAACTGGTAAAGAATCTGCTTGCAATGCAGGAGAGCCCAGTTCAATCCCTGGCTTGGGAATATCCCCCAGAGAAGGGATAGGCTACCTACTCCAGTATTCATGGGCTTCCCTGGTGGCTCAGATGGTAAAGATTCCGCCTGCAGTGCGGGAGACCTGGGCTCGATCCCTGGGTTGGGAAGATCCCCTGGAGGAGGGCATGGCAACCCACTCCAGTGTTGTTGCCTGGAGAATCCCTATGGATAGAGGAACCTGGCAGGCTACAGTTCATGGGATTGCAGTTGGATACTACTGAGCGACTAAGCACATTGCAATCTTTGGCGTATAATTGATACTCAATAGATGTGACTGATTATTAATTTGTTCAGTAGAGAGGAAGGCAGGCTATTCTGACTTGTTCCTTGATTTTGCCATACATTAGAGTAATGTAATTTGTCAGAGACAAGAGATAAATCATAATTAGGATAGATAAAAAGAGGCACAGAAGGGAGGAGGGCGGTGGAGGAGAGAAGACAGGAAGCCTGTCCATGTTCACAAGAAAAATGGAGATAATGACTGTTTTCTTGAAGGAACAAGGAGGTATGGGCTATTGAAAGCTATGCTCATTTCTGCTTAGTTATACGATTTCAGAACTGCAAAAGGGACCTTGGGGATCACAGACCTACTCCCTCATGGCCCAGGTATAGTAGCTGAGGCCCCAGAGAGTGTTAAAGATGAGGGGACAGAACTGGTTTCTGAGGACAGACACTGCCTGTTACATCTTGTCATAAATCAGCCAATTCATCTCCATGGAAACCCCTGAAGATTGTGAAGGTACAGATGTGGGAAGGAGAGCTGCCTTCTGAATGTGATTTCTTTCTTTCCTTTTTCTCTCATTCCTATTCATAAGCTTCTCATTACTCTTCCCTTCTCCCTTCCCTTCCATCTATGATTCTCACCCATAAGAATCTGACTTAATCCAAGAAGCTGAGTTCATTGAATCTGCAAATTCCAGAAAGTCTCACATTATCAGTCTCCTCAGCAATATGTTGCTTTCTAGGGACCAGTTCACAGTTGGCTCTGACTGGGCACCGGATACTACTACTACCAACAGGAAAGCCTTCATTTGGTTCCTCAAAAATACTTGTCATTCTTGAAGAGCCAGAAACTACTGTGGAAACACAACCCAAAGCTATATTACTCCTTTGGATCTTTAACCCCTCTCTGAATTCCTTGCAAGGGGTTGCTATGAAAATGGTTGCTCTACTTGTGCAGGCAAAGTGCACAGAGCCCAGTCATAGGAGGGAAGAATCTCTGCACAAATTTCACTCTGCAGGTGGCTTAACACCATCTCTTAACCACAGCCCACAACTGTTAGCAGAAAGCGTTAAAGAACATCTCCAAATGCCTGGGTTGAGGAGCTATTACTAGAAATTTCATCCAAGGTGTTTGGGGTTCGGCTTTTTACATGAAAAAGAGGAAACATGAGCTTTCTAGAATTGGCTCAGAACCTGTGGGTGATCCTGGCACTCTCGCGACCGGGTCCCTCCTTTTACGAATGGATTGGGGGGACAACCTGGCCAGATTTGCATTTGCTCAGGCTTTTCACGTGGGCTTCTGAATTCGGTTACTCCGCCTGTCAGGTAGTATCTGGAGCCACCTAATGAAGCCCTGCGACGGCATCCACCACTGGATAGTTGCAGAGCAGACGCTCCTGCGGCTGACAGGGAGGATTCTCAAGGACGCTGTGCCAGAGCCTTTCCTGGAGGGAGCCCTGGCGCGCCTGACTGTTGGCTGGCGCAACGCTGGCGAGCTGCACAAAGGAAGAGGCCCACAGGGCGGAGTCACTCGTACGTACCCGCCTGCTGAGTCCGGCTGCTGCACAGCCCGCGCTCCCGGCTCCAAATGCGAGTGTGTCCAGTGGACGCTGATAACTGAACGGGACAACCCCTAACAGGGGGAAACAAATTCTAGCCACCCCTAGTTCCCTGGAGTCGCGAGATGGGACGGTCAATTGCACCTCATACAGCCCTTCTTCCAAAGCACCGGCGGGCGGCCGCAGAACTTCCTGCCAGTCCCTTTCTTGCCTGGGCTTCTCCACAGATACCAGGCGAGGGGGCGGGGTGTGGGGTGGGGGTGGGGGTAGGGTGGGATACCAAACTGAAGTCGCTGTCTCCTCTCCCTGACAGCTGGAGGACAGATCTTGAATCGCACCCAGTCTTAAGGGATGATTCAAGATATGTTCCTAGTGGCTCAGACAGTAAGGAATCTGCCTGCAATGCAAGAGACCTGAGTTCCCTCCTCCGATCAGGAAGATCCCCTGGCGAAGGAAATGGCAACCCACTCCAGTATTCTTTCCTGGAGAATGCTATGGACTGAAGAGCCAGGTGGCTTACAGTCCTTGGGGTTGCAGAGTCGGACACCAATGAGCAACTAACACTTACGGGAGTGGGCACATCATCTCCCCGAATACGGACACGCGCGTGCGCACCTCTCCGGGCGCGTCGGGCACCGCCCCCCGGGCGGGGAAAGGTGCGCGCGGAGGCGGGAAGCGCTGCAACGCGCTGTGAGGCGGCGTAGGCGGCGCGGAGCGCGCCTCCAGGTTCCTCAGCACCTCTGCTCCTCAGTCCTCCGCAGCCGCCGAGTCAGCGCGCCTCCTGTGGGCTGACAGAGGATACTTCATCCCGACCCTCCCAGGAGGCAGAGCCAAAGATCGGACCTCAGATCCAGAAACCTATTCACCCGCCTCGACCCAGGAAGCCAGAAGCAGGGTTACGGCGAGATTGGGGCGACGTGCTCTTCTCACCTTTGGAACTGCTACTTTCCTGTCTCCCAAAGGCAGTCGTCGCGTTGGGAAAGCCCCTGGACCTAATCTTTAAATTTACCCCCTGTGGAGCGTGGCTGGCGTCCTCTAGCCGCGCGGCCGTGGAGAGTTGGCCTCGACTGGGAGTGACTCTCGTTTTGTGCCTTAGGAGAGCGAGAACGAGTGTGAGGGCCGAACATCCTTTGGAGGAGATGCCTTTAAATAGTCATCCATAGCACCGATAGAAACAGATTTGTGTTGCTTTGTTTTGTTTATACCGAGTGGTTTTTCGGTGAAATGCTGTTTTGGTTAAAAGAAGAAATGGCCCCTCAGGAGTTCACACGGCGACTGGCCACAGTGATCACTCATGTCGGTAAATGACGCTTTTTAAAATCTTGCGTTTTATTAATGGAGGGTGGGGGCGTTGTCTGGGGCTTCCCTCACAGCAGCCCTGGGATGGCCTTGGGTGTGGACCTCGCTGCCTTGAGTGCTGCTCTGTAACGGGCATCCCTGGAGCGCAGCGCTCGCAGCCCTCGAGTCCGCCGCGTCTGGCAGAGCCGGGGTAGGCTGTGGGGCAGGGGTCTTCACCAGGCAATTGCCAAGTCTGTTGAACCCTACACCGAGGGCTCCCTGGAGGTTAGGATCTGTTATCCGCTGCTGACCGTGGGCAAGGGTGGCGAGTTGTGTCGTAATTGATGCGACTAGAAAGGAGAGGGAACAGGAGGAAGGGAGGCCGATGCTTTCCAGTAGAAACTGCTGCCAAGGCACTGGGAGACGGGGTGCCTAGGTGCGGGCCACAGTAGAGGTCCTCTGCGCTGTCCTGCTCCCTGGCCTGTCCCGTGGAAGTGCTGCCTGGCGGTGTCGCCCCATCCCTGGTGAAACCCACTGAGAAACCTCTGCAAGCCCCGGGAGATTGAGCAGTTTTAATCCTCTTCCATTAGTTAAAAAAGGGGAGCAAAACATGCGTGCCTTCTTCCTGAAATAAGGGTTATGGTGGAAAGACAGGACATTGAGACAGTGGCAAGGTTAATTCTTTTTATCATTCCCGCCACCCCTGCGCCTTCCCTGGACCTCCTTAAGTGAAAAACGCATTCAGGTTCAGATCTTTTGAATTTAGCTGACTAGAATTATCCTGATCATTTTCTCTGTTGCCCACTTCACTTTGAGGTCCTTCTGTGAATGTAAATCAGTTTTCATTGATAAAGTCAGTACGTTTTCAATCTTTGTTCCACCCATTTGTTAAAACTGCCTTCTTGGTATTTATATGATAAATATTGCTTCAATTAGCCATCAGTGCTCTTTGAGCACCCTAGGTCAATGTGTTTAGTACGATAATGATACATACATTATTCATACTTATGGAATGATACACATGTGGCGATAGACTTTGGAAAATGATTTATGGATACATGGGGAGGCTCAGTTTTGATGATTCAGTTTTAAAACATGTTTCTGGTGCCCAGTGTGGCCACTGAACTGGTTTTTAAGACAAAAGGTCAGTAGAATTCTACCAGGAAAGACTGAATGTGAAATACTGATGAAGGCAGGATAAAATAAAACAGAACTTCGAGTCTGAGATATACTGAATGCTGAGATGATTGTGCTAATACCAACAGGGAAAGAGCAGTGAACTGGAGGTATGACTGTCTGAATTTGAATCCTGCCCTAGAAAAGTCATGTAACTTCAGACTGGAAAATGGGAATTTTAATAATCCTTCCCACCCAGCTCAAAGTCTGCTTGTAAGATAATGTGGGTGAAAACACCATTTAACCTGTGACTGTGTTATTGGTCCTATTCTTGGACCCTTTGCCACTGAAGATATTGGGCAGATCACTGGGCCTCTTTCAGGGTGAAGCTTCCCATCAGTTAAACAAGGAGGTAGATGTGGACAATTATTCTCACCTGTTTCTCTGGATGTACGATCTTCTTGAAGATATGGTAGGCAGTATATTCCTTGGCTGACACCAGGCTGCCTGTGGGGCCCAGACTATGGTATTTTCTTCTCCACCTTGCTCCCTCCCTCTTTCTGTAGTCAGCTCCATGATATGAACATGAATTTGTTGTAGTTTATGCCCTCAAAGAACTTCTCATGACCCCTGGCATTTGTGTGCTTTGCAGCATTCTGTCTTTTCCTGTGTATCCCCACAAACCTGTGAAGTAGATGGGGTATACCTTATCACTCCTATCTTACCGTAAAGGAATTGAGACTTGGGAGGTTCATCATTTAAGGCTTCAAGAGGTTAACCAGTCACAGGTTTAGGACTAGAAGGTACTTTTCAGATGCTCTGTTTGAGGATCTTACTGAGGGGTTCTCTAACCCTGAAGCTGCCTTGGCCTTCATGGAGAACTGAACTGTGTAGCTAGTAAAGCTTCTCATAGACTGGATTGGCTCTGTTTTTTTTTTTTTTTTTCTTCTTCTTCCATTTTTACTGATATATAATTAACATACAGCAAGCACTGTATAAGTTTGAAATGTATAATGATTTGACTTAAACACATCATGAAACTATTACCACAATAAGTTTAGTGAATATCCATCATTTCATTGAGATACAACATTGTGTGCTAAGTTGCTTCAGTCATGTCTGACTCTTTCCAAGGCTACAGACTGTAGCCTGCCAGGCTCCTCTGTCCATGGGATTCTCCAGGCAAGAGTACTGGAGTGGGTTGCCATGGCCTCCTTCAGAGATGCAACATTAAAGAAATATAAAAAAACTTCTTTGTTACTTGTCATGAGAACTCTTAGAAATAATCCTCTTAACAGCTTTCATATATAATGTACCTGAATTACATTTATCATGTTATACATTATATCCCTAGTACTTATTTATGTTATAACTGGAAGTTTATACTTTTTGACTCCCTTCGTCCAATTCCCGTTTCCCCTACCCTCTTCTTCTGGTAACCACAGATCTGATCTCTTTTTCTACAAGTTTGTGTTTTGAAGTATAGGATTGGCTCTGCATTTGACTTCGGGCATTTCCTTGATGAGCAGCCTGTGAGGGGGTGTGATCATGAGTTGGGGAAGGATTGAGAAGTGCTTGGAGCAAGATGTAGAACATTCTCCTGGTCCTGTCCTACCCACTCAACTGGGCAATAGTGCTGTGCTTTCATATTAATTTGGCCACTTCTGCCTCTCAGTCAGTTCCTCCTCCAGCTGGGGTTTCTGCTCTTTCCACAGTCCTTTAGATTTGACAGTTCAGGTCTGGGGCCTGATGATTCAGTTTCTGAAATATCTCATGAGTCTCTTTCCTCTGTCCATTCCCACTGCTACCTGCCTGTGACCTGCTTCAGAGTGTCATTTCCTCCTGACTAACCCTTATGCAAGCCTCCTGTCTTTCTTGTGTTTGCCTCTAATCTATACCAGGAATAAAAACAACAGCAAAGCCACACACACACAGAGTACTGTATACTCTAGAACCTTTGATGATATCCATACATAGTCATTGTCCGTAGCCTGGAGTACAAGCTCTGTACTCTTTGGCACCCTTCCTGTCTTACTCCCCAGTACCTGATATTTCTACACCTATGGTTGCTTAACTCAGGCTCTTCTGTTCTTCAGCTTTGTTCCACTATATTTTTCTACCCTGTTCCCACTTCTAAACTTTTGCTTCTGCTTTTCCCCCACCTTGAGTGACCCCCCCTTAATGTTTCTTCTCACATGAATAGTATACGCCTTTCAGTCCTGAATCAATGTTGCCTTCTCCGATCCTGATGTCAGCACATAGTGATTCCTGCTTTTGAATTTGAAGTAGGTTTTGTTCTACCCACATGACACCTCTCATACTCTCCCTTGTATTGTGGTTAGTTGGTTATTCATGTGCATATCTCTGCTCCTAGACTCTTCATTACTTATCCATGTGGCCTAGATACCTAACACAGGACTTACCTCTAAGGAGGCATAGAATAAATGTTTACTGAATAAATTAGTGATCTGTAGTGCCTTGAACTGGACTTTGAGTACTTAGTAATGCCAGGCAATTTTTACACTTTTAAGAACAGCTTGGAAGCATTTGTGAATAACTCTTTTGTTTCCTAAAACTGATTTTTCAGGTAGACATGAAGTCCTTCAAGTGTTCTTCATATGATGTGGTTCTCTGTGGGATCTCTTTCTTTGGATTTTGTTAGTTTGTCAGGGAGCCTAATAAAAATATGCACTTCACATGTGAACAGTGTCCAAGTGTGTTTTTACCTATGTAGGGCACAAAAGAGGACCATCCTCTCACCTTTACTCTGGACCGTACAGTCACATTGGTTCAGTTACAGAATTTCACAGTTAGAAGTGTTGCATAATTTTCTCCATCCCATCCCTTTCAAGTCTTTAATCTTTTCTGCAACTTTTACTGTTGCTGCTGCTGCTGCTAAGTTGCTTCAGTTGTGTCCGACTCTGTGCGACCCCATAGACAGCAGCCCACTAGGCTCCTCTGTCCCTGGGATTCTCCAGGCAAGAATACTGGAGTGAGCTGCTATTTCCTTCTCCAATGCATGAAAAGTGAAAAGTGAAAGGGAAGTCGCTCAGTCATGTCCAACTCTTAGCGACCCCATGGACTGTAGCCTACCAGGCTCCTCTGTCCATGGGATTTTCCAGGCAAGAGTACTGGAGTGGGTTGCTGTTGTGTACTGCTATTTATATGCAAAGGTGCTGCCTAAGAAATCATGAGCTTTCTCTTAATGCATCTCTCATTGCTCTAGAACTTTGATAGGGCACATATGGTTAACACAGAGCTTCTATTCAGTGGAAACCCTTAGTCATCCAGCTGATCTGTGTTGGTAATGCCCCATGCAGGTTTCACATTTCTAGTTCAGGTCACTCTCCATCTTGTCATCTCATATTAGAAGTAATTATTTTTACCTTACTTTATTACTGTTCTAAAATAATTTTATGTTTGTCCATGCCCAATTAAACTGTGAAGCAGAAGGGACTATCCTTTGAGATACCCTTATATACTTGGAGATTGGATTGGTGGCTATTTTAGTGATAAAAGCTGTAGGGTTCTGATTTAGGGCGCTACATTTAGGACACTACTGGCATTAGTAATAGGCAACCAGAAGAATACTAAACTAAGAAATTCAGCTCACAATTCTTTATTCTATACAATGGAATAGTGGCTGAAATGCCTCAGCTTAGGTCTCAGCTAAAGTTGGTGCCGAAGGAAGAGCCTAATGAGCAGAGTATCTGCTGTTCAGATGGGATTACCTGCTGTGAGGACAACTAGACATGCTGGTTGAGGTAGTGACTTCACCTATGCTAAAAGTGAATTAACTGGATCTGAGCCATTTTCCTGTTAAGCTCTCTAGTCACTGTGCCTAGGGCTTATGGACTAAAACTGTTTGCACCCTAAAAAAAAATAATTGACAGCTAAATTGCAAAATAAAATTTAAGAAATGCTTTAATGCTCATAAATAGTATTTTCTTACATTAAAAGCAGTGCATGTTTGGAATTCCACTGCTGGAATGCCAGTATGAAGAACCCCATGGATCCATTCCCCAGTGATACATCTGTAACATCTGGTGAAAACTGTAAAATAAATAACCTGTTAAAGTCTCTGGAGTTGTACTAAAGGGCATATAGAATATGAAAAAAAATAAAGGCAAGGAAATCTACTAAATCTTGGTTAAAGCAGTGAGTATGTGGTACTTGAGCTGCTATCTGCTCCCTCTCAGCTCAGTGTAAAGGAAGCTCCACTCTTGATTGGGTCATGGCCAAGAAGACAGGGCTTCCTCTCCCCTCAGCTCTCAATTAAGAGATATAGTATCTCACCAGGAGGGGCAAGGTGTCAGCATTTCTTATATTCTCCAACTGTAGGTTGCAGAGGCTCAGTTCTTGGTGAGTGTGACCGAGAGGTTAGAGTCTACTTTCCCACCCAGTCCTCACTCATAAGATGAAATCTCTAACCCACATGTGCCTTTGACCTGCTTCATTTTGTACTCCAAGAAATGGTATGGACCTAACAGAAGCGGAAGATATTAAGAAGAGGTGGCAAGAATGCACAGGAGAACTATGCAAAAAAGATCTTCATGACCCAGATAACCACGATGGTGTATTCACTCACCTAGAGCCAGCCATCCTGGAATGTGACATCAAGTGGGCCTTAGGAAGCATCACTACGAACAAAGCTAGTGGAGGTGATGGAATTCCAGTTGAGCTATTTCAAATCCTAAAAGTTGATGCTGTGAAAGTGCTGCACTCAGTATGCCAGCAAATCTGGAAAACTCAGCAGTGGCCACAGGACTGGAAAAGGTCAGTTTTCATTCCAATTCCAAAGAAAGGCAATGCCAAAGAATGCTCAAACTACTGCACAACTGCACTCATCTCACATGCTAGTAAAGTAATGCTCAAAATTCTCCAAGCCAGGCTTAAGCAATATGTGAACCGTGAACTCCCTGATGTTCAAGCTGGTTTTAGAAAAGGCAGAGGAACCAGAGATGAAGTTGCCAACACCTGCTGGATCATCAAAAAAGCAAGAGAGTTCCAGAAAAAAGTCTACTTTTGTTTTATTGACTATGCCAAAGCCTTTGACTGTATGGATCACAACAGACTGTGGAAAATTCTTAAAGATGGAAATTCCAGACCACCTGATCTGCCTCCTGACAAATCTGTATGCAGGTCAAGAAGCAATCTTTAGAACTGGGCATGGAACAGCAGACTGGTTCCAAACTGGGAAAGGAGTACATCAAGACTGTATATTGTCATCCTGCTATTTAACTTATATGCAGAGTACATCATGCAAATGCTAGACTGGAAGAAGTGCAGGCTGGAATCAAGATTTCCGGGTGAAATATCAATAACCTCAGATATGCAAATGACACCATCCTTATGGCAGAAAGTGAAGAACTAAAGAGCCTCTTGATGAAAGTGAAAGAGAAGAGTGAAAAAGTTAGCTTAAAACTCAACATTCAGAAAACTAAGATCTTGACATCCAGTCCCATCACTTCATGGCAAATAGATGGGGAAATAATGGAAATAGTGAGAGACTTTAATTTTGGGGGCTCCAAAATCACTGCAGATGGTGACTGCAGCCATGAAATTAAAAGATGCTTGCTCCTTGGAAGAAAAGCTATGACCAACCTAGGCAGCATATTAAAAAGCAAAGACACTACTTTGCCAAGAAAGGTCCATCTAGTCAAAGCTATGGCTTTTCCAGTAGTCATGTATGGATGTGAGAGTTGGACTATAAAGAAAGCTGAGCGCCGAAGAACTGATGCTTTTGAACTATGGTGTTGGAGAAGACTCTTGAGTGTCCCTTGGACTGCAAGGAGATCCAACCTGTCAATCCTAAGGGCAATCAGTCCTGAATATTCATTGGAAGACTGATGCTGAAGCTGAAACTCCAATGCTTTGGCCACCTGATGAGAAGAACCAACTCATTGGAAAAGACCCTGATGCTGGGAAAGATTGAAGGCGGGAGAAGAAGGGGATAACAGAGGATGATGGTTGGATGGCATGAACATGCGTTTGAGTAAGTTCTGGGAGTTGGTGATGGACAGGGAGTCCTGGCATGCGGAAGTTCATGGGGTTGCAAAGAGTCTGACACAACTGAGTGACTGAACTGAACCCACGTGTTGGAGTCAAAGAACACCAAACCCTGATTGATCTTGCCCTAGCTCCCTTACAGGGTGGAGTTTTGACATAAGGAGGCGTACTAAGAAGACCAGAAGCTTATGCCCTTGGCTCAGAGATTTTGCCCAAGGGAGAGCCATTCCCTGAGAATAGTGAGTACAAAGCCTTCCCCAAAGGAACTGACTTGAAACAGAGTGTGGGGGAAGCTGAAACTTAAAGACACTCTTGAAAACAATGGAGATTTTGGTGGTAGCAATTAAGAGGAGGCTAATAGCTCTATGAGAGCAATAAGCTAAGCCATAGGCCAGCTTATTTACCAAGAGAACCAGGGAAAGAGATATTAAGATGTGCCTTCCTGAGGTCAGAACAAGCATCAAAGCCTCAAAAACTACCTCTGCCTAAATTTGATTGGGTCAGACTGAGGAGCATTTGACAAATCAGGGCATTGTTGTAAACAATAGAGCAATCAGTGGGTGTCTAGTCCATTTGGGCTGCTGTAACAAAATATCACAGACTGGGTGTGGGGACCAGCCCAACAATGAACTGACCTGAGGGAGCGAGCGGTGCTGCAGAAGGATAAGGAAAAATAAGACTCAGAAATAAAGTGGGGATCGGGGGGCTGATGCCATTCGCAAGCAAAAGCCCAGATCCGAGTCCTTGCATGCATTTTATTGTTAACTTCTACTTCCTTATTCGTGCTCTAGAGATATCTGTTCTTTACAATCTCAGATCGAGGATAAAGATGTACAATGCACAGTCCTCAATGTCAAACCTTCAGGCCTTTCATGACTTTGTTTACCCTTTTGGCTAGTGAGGCCCTTTCTCAACAACTCTCTCAAAGCTCTGGTTATGGGAACAGCCACTAATGGTTTTCCATCAATCATATCAGTACTTCAACATCTTGTTTTCAAGATGTCTTTCTGCGATGTACTTTTTACTGCTCCCAGCCCTTTGCCTGGGGGTGATGAGAAAGTCACTATTTTTCAAAGAAGCTTTCTTAAGGATTTCTTCTACAATATAGACTATGTCTGCCATGGTCTATTCATTTTTACAGGAAGCCATACTCCAGCTCTGGTTTTTAGACTATATAGAGAATAGCCATCCTGAAATTGAAGAGAAGAATTAATACAAGTGTAAAAGGAACAATTTTGACAAGTAGCCCAGAAGAGGCATTATAAAAAGTAGGTCCTATCAAAAATATGAAAGGTAAACAAATACACGATTTAATCCAATGGGTTGAATTTTTATCAAAATGTAAGGAATGACCAGATACTGTTGAATTAAATTTCCCCTTCCATGCTGTTATGGGTTGGAAGGCAGCTGATATTTTCCACAATTCTGAATGTAAAAGCATATAAGGTAATTGAGATAAGGGAGGCAAGAAACTCCCTCCATGCCAATATATAGAGCTGTTAACAATGTTATTCATGAAGTCTAAAGTATTGTTTAACAATATAGGCAAATCCAAATTATTATTTTTATCCAAAGAATCTCCTTTGGGACTCCAATCAATAATTTCTCCGTCAGAAGTATTGGCCATAATATGTCCAATATTAGCTTTACATA